>NW_024464918.1:14400000-16800000 GCF_017591425.1 Ochotona curzoniae | reverse complement strand
GCAACCACAAGCGATACCCAGTGACAGCAGGAGGCAGTAGTGGAGAGGGCAGGAAGCGGTGCCCTTCACAGTCTTCCAGCAGACCTACCACCGTGATCAGCCAGCCCCCTACTCCACCCACCGGCCAGCCTACCCGGGACGATGCCAAATGGACAAGCCTGCACTCGGATACACAGACTTTGGGAAAGTGAAAAGCCCTTTAGGCCTGGGGTTGGGGTGGGGGAAGGGGTGGGGTGGGCAAGAGTCCATGCGGGTGCCCGGTCCCAGGAGAGGGGACACAGAAGGGGCAGGCCTGGAGATGTGAGGATGGCCTTGATGCTAAGTAGTAGTATCTACACCATTTGGGCTATTTGAGGTCCCCCTGGGCAGGAGCCTCCACGCACCCCCTTCCTTCCTCTCTCCATGACTCTTCACATCCTAGCTTCTTCTAAGGGGGGAGGGAAAGGGGGGAGATTTTTTTTATATATATATATTATATATATATATATCAAGTTTTAAATTATTGATAGTTTGTCTGGATTACCAAAATCACTTTGCAGCCCTGCCTGTGGCTGGTAGGCCACAGTCCTGGTCCTACCCACCCCCAGCTCCTGCTGTCCCCCTCAAGCCAACTATGCAGCCCACAAGAAGGCCCCGTGGGCCCCATTGCCTGGCACTGTCCCACAGAAAGCTCTGGCAGTGCCCCCCGGGCCCAGGAGCCGCCAGCCCCTGGATCATTTGGGGATTACCATCACCATGTTCTCTCCCTACCATGCCCTTCTGCCATCTTCTGGGAGAAGGAAACCAAAGGATCTACAAGTGGGGAGTGGGAGAGCGTTCAGCATCTCCCATCCCACCCCCCAACATGCCCTTACTCCCCAGCCCAGAGAGACGCTGCTCATACCAGAAAAGACTATTGAAAGATGATTTATTTTATTTTTCTCTGACCTTTACATCCTTGGGAAAATGAAAAAAAAAAGAAAAAGGAAAAAAAAAAGACAAAATCGACCATAAAAGACCAAAAAAAAAAGAGAGAGAAGAAAACAAAATCAGAAACTCCCACCTAATCCACACAAAGTGATGTCTGCCCTCTCCTTAGGATTTTTTGTTTGTTTTGTTCTTGGAAATAATATTTTTTTAAAAGTTGCCTTATTGTGGAGCGGGAATCTGAAATAATACCCAAATGCCTGTTTTCCTCGGTGGAGTCCACCTGAAGAGCTCCCACCTTCTCTGGATGTGCCTGGGCTTGGACTGGCTAGAATCTTCCTCTGGACTGAGTTGCATGTACAGTGCCTCCTGCTGGAGGCGAGAGAGTTGGCAGCGGCTCTCACCTGAGCCGTGCCCACAATACCCCTGCTGTTGCATCGTTTGAAGCTGACGTCCTGTGTCTGTACACTGCTGCCACTGTTGTGTCCTCGCTCTGCTTGCTGTTTCCTCACGCCAGGCCCCCGGCCTGCCGCGAAACACTTCATCCTACCCTCGGAACCCCCAAGGCCAAGTTTGCTTCAAACTGTCAGCACAGTTGGCCTGGCTCTGGAACACGTCTGTCCTCAGCAAGGACTCGTCTCACCTGCCCCACAGGGGAAAGGCAAACCCCGACAGCCGAAGCTCAGAAGGGCTTCTCAAGTTGGCCTAAAGAAGATGCCACTCTCCTCTTGGGTCTGGGGATCTCCCAGTCTCACATTCCCCTCTGCAAGCCATCTCTGCCCACCCTCCAAGTGACCTGGCCCGGGAGCGAGGGATGAGGAGGAGTTGGGGGCTGGGGGGAACCCTGCCAGTTGGTGAAGCCTTGTGGCAGGAAGGTATATGTGGACATAGAGTATACCTGACTTCTCTTCTCCAGCCACTGACTGCTTGGGTTGGGCCTTTGAATGACAATGAAATGGCTGGAGTCTGCCGTTGTCAGAAACTAGGGAGGGTGGGAAAGGACTGACCCACAAAGACTGGCACGTGTGTTGGGTATGGGCGTGACTGTGTTCACCCCCAGTGGGAACTGGGCAATGAGAAGTTGGTGGTCTCACTGCTCAACTGTGAAACTGTTGATCCTGCTCTTCAACTGGTTCTCTGTTGGGCCCACAAGTTGGGAGAAGGAAACAGTATCCCAGGCTGACAAGGGCTTGCCCTCTGTCTTGCAGGGTATAGTGTTGCTTTAGCCTGCACCTTTCCCCACCTCTGCCCTCCCAGTGGTTAGTATAGGAAAGCCTGTCTCGGTCCCCGTGACCCAGTCATTTGATTGATTGGTGTCTGGTCTTGGCTCCAGTGGTGGGACTCGAGGCTTTCCCTATGGTCTGGTGCCTCCCCGACGTGGTACCTGACGCTGGACTCTTCTTGGACCCTTTGCTTCCCTTGATAAATCTCCCCCTCCCCTCCCCCACTTTTCTCTTGAAGCTTCCAGTCCTCAGCCTGTACTGTATCCACCACCACAGAAACCTCAGTGTTTGGCCTCTGCTGGCCTCTGTGGAAAGGCTGTTCTCACGCAGAGTTGACTCCCAGGGCAGGGGCTGCCATCCTCTCCCCGGTCCTCCACAGACACCCTTGGAAGAGGAAGCCCCTTGGGGTGTGAGGTGAGGACTTCATCTCAACATAGGCTGAGGAAGGGGAGGGGCTTTTTTTTCTTTCCTTTTTTTTTTTCTTTTTTTCTTTTCTTTTCTTTTTTTTTTTTTTTTGTAACATGTTAGGAGTTAATGTTGCAAAGAGTAGTTTACATCTTCACTTTCTGAAGACACTTGAATTTAGGACCGATGTATCTGTGACTAGCATGCCAGGAGTGGCAGGGGCTGGCAGGCCTGGCTGCTTTACACCCTTCGCCCTATGGGGGCCCAGGACCTGAGGCACAAACTGGCATCCTGCCCACACCCCTCTGTCCATCCCACAACCCCTAAGTCTGGTCCATGCAGACACGACCTTCCGGCCCCAAACATCAGAAGGTCTGTGTGCCTCCACCCTTACAGGAGCAGGTTCCCGTTGGCCTGCCGTACCCTCCCCACAAATCCCAGAGCAGAGCAGGGCCACTGGCTCCTGCCCCAGCCTGGACCCCTGGGGCTCAGAGCTGCTGAGCCCTGTGTCAAAAGTTCCAGTGCTTTTGTTTTGTTCCATTGTAGCTTTTTTTTTTAACCCTTTCCTGATTGATTTCCGAAAGAAAGTAAGCTGCTCAGAAGGCCCTAGAGTGAGGAGGAGGGACAAAAAGATGACTGCGGGAGGGTGGAGGTGCCACAAGCCTGAGTAAGGCGGATCCAGCTCACCAGGCCCTCTGAAGAATGGGACCCCAAAGTAAGTGTCCCTGGGTTCTCCCCAGCCCCTGTCCTCTCCTCCTCCAGCCACACTGATGGCAGAGACAGAGAAGAGAAGAACTTACAGCCCATTTCTCACTGGAGAGGAAAACTTATCATCTGGCTTTGTGGAGAAGGTTCCACCTTACGCTCATAGAACATTCTCTTTACCATGTGCTAGGATATCACATTTAAAAGGACAAAAAAAATGTAAAATACTTGAATGAGCTTGTATTATAACATTAATATTATTGAGAGTATCTGCTTTCCAGGCTGAAGTGATTCATTCATTATTCTAGTCCTGCTTTAGTCCTTTGTAATTTGTGGTAATTATGCTTTTCTTTTTAATACAAAAAAAATGTATAAAAATAAAAATTTAAAAAGGCAAAACGCTGGCTGGTCTCCCATCTGGGTATTCCTGTTGGGGGTGAGAAATGGAGTCCAGCACTTATGTGCCTGCCCGTGAACCATCAGTGGGGTTTTGCTGTCACGCTCACAGGGAAGGACATCCAACCGGAGCAGGAGCTGCTTGCAGAGCTGCCTCCAGGGACCACCCCCTTGCTCTCCAGTCGCACATGGGGGCCACAGCCAGTGCCACGGTATGCAGAAACATCCAAGAAAAGGAAAGCTGCAGTTACTCCTGGAGTGTTGGCCTGAGCTATGTCTGCACAGACTTTCCCACAGGGCTGTGAAGGGTTAATACTAAACACACTGGCCTGGAGGCGGCCAGACCTCCACTGGGCCTCCTAGTGTGGTAGGTGGGGCTCCATGTATAGTTTAAAAATCTACGAGTGTGGACTTGACTTACTTGATAACCTTATTTCCCATACCTGACACTTCTTTTAGAAATGGTTTTCCGGAGAGTTCCTTGTCACTGTCCATCCAGTGGGCAGGTACTACAATAGCAGCAGTGGCCTCTGTAAACCACAGGAGAGTTGAGAAGACAGTGGTCACAACATTTGTGGACTAAGGTATATCGGGAACAGGCAGGCCTATTAACTCAACTTGAATTCTATCTATTCCTGTTAGAAATGCCCCTGATTTTCTGATGGCAATGCCTTAGCCCCAGAAGGATGGTCAGGAGTGTTAACAAGTAAGTCTTAGACAGACAGAACAAACTGAAGTATCTATAGGAATTAAATGAAGACCGCTTTATTTTTGCAAAGTTCTTTTATTTCCTGTCCATGATCTGGAAATCTCAGTCTTTTTTTAGGAGACTTATTTGTTCAGCCAACTTTGTGGCTATTCTGTTTGATATTGAAAAGGATAGGGCTGAGCCTTCTGCCAAGGGCCACCTACCTGCTTGTGAAAAGGAAGGAGAGAATGGTGGTGTGGTTGTTCACTGGTCAGTAAGTGAAAAGTTCTTTAAAAATTAGGGGGGAGGAAGGGCCACTGCATTCGCATTCCTCTTCATCCACTCATTTATCCTTGAGATATGTGCTCAAAATTGACTTTTACCTATTTTATTTCCTTGTGGGAACAGGTAATGCATGCTCAGGCCTGCAGCTCTGAAAAGTTAGTGCTCTGATGCACCAGAAGCTGTCCATCAAGTGAAGGTGGGTAGACCGACCTCAGCAAGGCCAGAGAGGATCCTGCTGCCAAGTGCTCGGCTGGCCCCGAGGTCCTGGGATCTGGAGGAAGAAGTTGTAACAGTGCTGTCTGGAGACAGTCCCATCATATTAAAGTATTTTATGCACACATAGTGGGTGATTTTAACAGAAGAGAGCTGAAAGAAGTAGGCTCAAGTATATACGAGCATGTTGTAAACAGCAGTGATAACTTTCCAGTGAAGGAGTGGTCCTCAGTTGTTCTTGGGAACCACAAGCCTGGCTGCTGGGAAGAGGCCAGGGTGGGGGCTCCTCTACCAGTTCCTCTGTGGTTTGGTCCACTCGTGTTTAAGACTTCATTTGATAAAGCTACCGTGGGTAAGTGTTTATCCTAGAAGACACCAACACTCAGCTCTGGCTTTGATTTCAGTCTCGTGCTGATGCAAACCCTGGTAAGCGGCATTGATGGTTCAAGTAATCGGGGCCTGCCACTCAGTCATGAGGCCTGGATTCCATTCCCGGCATTTGGGTCATGAACCAGCAGATGGTAGCTCATTTCCTCTGTTTCTGTCTCTCAAATACTAGTAATAAGTGAAGTGGAATAAAAGAATAAGTTCAGGGAAAAAGAAGGTATCACTAAAGTCATCCTTAATAAAGGGTATTGATATGACTGGCTAATCATTCGTTCAGCCATGTTTTTCTGGTCTGTGCTAGTAGAGATGTAGGATACAAACCTCATCCTGATTCACACAGGCTAAGCAGGAGGTTTCAGTTGAGTGTCCTGAAGGTAGCAACCTTGATCTTTCCCTCTGGGTGGGTGGAAGGGCTCCTCCCAGTTGAGTGGTGTCTTGTGTTAGGCATTTGGTGCTAGAGTACAGTAAGTATCTCTTAGGTACTTTCCTCTTGAATGGGTGGTGATGAGCAGAATGGGAGTGGGTCTTGATCATTGACCTGGAGTTGGTGTGTTAGTGGAGCTGGATGTTGTTATAACAATTGAGACCCCTAAGCCATTTGCCAGGAGGGCGTTGGCCTTTTGAGACAGCAAACTGCCACATATCTGCCCCCCTCCCAACCCTGGCATCAGAATGAAAGTTCCTGGAGCCAGGTAGCTCTCGGCACCCCTTTTGTCTTTCTCTGTGTCTCTCCTTGGCCACACTGGAATCATCTGGAGTTGAATCCCCTTCCCCCTCCCACAGTAGGACCCCAGGATTCACTGATAGCCATCAAAGATATTACCCCTCTAGTATCCAAAAACAGTGGTGCTGTTTTCTGTGAGCTGTCTGCAGCTCCCATGAGGGTCACCAGGTGACAGATTAGGGGGAGCCCTAGTGCCATCCAGGGAAGCTGACCTCCCTGTACCCTAGGGATGTCATTGGACGTTGAGGTTGCAGAGTCCAAGATGTCAAGTGTGGTCTTAAGGCCTCAGGCCTCCTAGGCATCCTGCTGGCTGCTTAGGGATCAGCCAGGATGTTGGCTGATGCCCTCTAGTTCATTCCGTATTCTTTGGGGAGTCAGGGATGCTCTCGGTAAGTGGAGTGAGGTTCAGCAAGAACACATGTCTCTCATAGGCCTTGGACCGCTTGAACATAGCATCAGTTCTGTGGAGGTGGTCCAGCACACCCAGTACTCCATAGCACTGGTTGAACCTGAAGAAGAGAATTACAGAGCTGGTTCCAGAGGCCCCATGACAACCTCTCATTGCTCAACCCTCCTGCCCATCTACAGCACAATAACTTGGGAGGTTCTGATATGGGCAGCTTCCTGGGACCACAGCAGACTTGTCAATACAAGTTTCTAGCTATGCTCTCCCAGGTTTTTAGTGATTTGTGTGCAGTGGCACCCACAAGCCTGCATGTTCTCAAAGTATCTCAGGTGACTCTTGAGGAGCATGTCATAAGTTAGATCATGTACTCAGAGGGGCCAGGATTCAAAGAAAGGCTAAAGGAAAGCACTAGTAAGACCTCTTGTCTAAAGGAAAAGAGCAAGGTGGTTCTGTGGTCATCACTTTCCCACCTCCAGACCCTATCGCATCCAGCAACCACATTGAAACTGGATGGGTCCACCATCCGGAGTGAGGGCAGGGGAAGGCACGATGAGGAGCAACCTTACTTGAGATGGTGGTAGTCGTGGAATTCAGGTGAAGGCAAGAAGGGCAGGTGGTAGCCACAGTGGGATAAGGTGGTAATGAAGAGAGCCAGGGATAACCACACGATGATGGAGGACAAGTGGGACCCCATTATGAAGGGACCCACCATCAACGGCAGCATGTTGGAGACCTGCAAGAGAAGGAATAATGGAAAGCAGAACCCATGGGATGGAGGTGGTCCAGGTGAATTTCCATCTCACCCCAGGTGATACCAGGGAAAGGCCTCCTCACCAGCAAAAGCAGGATTTAAAAGATTGTTGGGGGGATTCAACAAAACAATTTAGGCACCTGGTGTAGCCTGGTCAGCAATAACTTGAAGCTATTTGATGAGATGGGAGGGAGCGCCAGGCGGTCCCAGCATTGTGACTTAGCAAGTGAAGCCATTGCTTATAGTGTTGCCATCCCACACAAGCAAGTGTCCTGGCAAGTCTACTTCCAGTTTAGCTCCCTGCTAATGTGCCTGCGAAAGCCGGAAAAGAGGGCCCAGGTGCTTGAGTGAGCCCTGCCACTCATGGGAATTTCTGGCCCATCCAAAGCTGTTCTGTCCATTTAGGCAGTAAGTCTATGGGTGAAACAGTCTATCTACCATTCTCTCTCTCTCTGTCACATTTCAAGTAAATCTTTTTTAAAAGGGTTGAGGGAAGGGTGGGCAAGGAAGTCTAGTTTTCAGGAAACTAAGCGAATTGGTTGGGGCTAATCTGCCCTTTGCCTCTACCTACCACGTGCTCTACTGGGTGGCAGTAGAGAGCGATCACACCAATGGGGGCTGTCCACTCATGGTGTTTCTTGTGGATTTTCTTATAGAGTTTGGGGTGGTGTAGGAGCCTAGGAAGAGGATTAAGAGTCACTAGTTTGTGGTTCTTCAATCTCCCTCCCCAGCCAAAGCAAGAAGAGAAACTGAAGTAGGAACTAGGGGTTGCAGCTGCCCTGCAAGTCAAACGGCTGCCTCTGTGATCTACCACAGCACTGGAAGGGCTGGATTTCTTGACCATTATGTCTGCTCTAAAATAAGGGTTTGATAAGGAAATGTATGGGAAATTCCCACATCCTTACCGCCCTCCCTCTCAACAACACATAGATTGTTCAGTTGTCCCAAGTAGTCGGGGGCCAAGAGCTGTCTCCAGGTCGTTGGAGGCCTCAGTTTCCTCATTGTTAAGTGAGTTCCAGGTAGGTGAGGGAATAACAGGAAGGAGCCCTGCTCACCGGTGAGAATAGTAGAACAAGACTTCCTCCAGTAGGGTGAAGACTGCCAGCTCCAGAAGAAACCAGTGGAAGGTTGGCAACTCTCGGCGGCAGGGCTCTCCCCACCACTTGAGGCAGGGATAGAAGAAGACCACCATGGGGAAAGAGATCATGAACTGGTTGGCAAGAACCGTGGGGATAGCCTGGCGCAGTTTCACAGGATCCACCTGAGCAAGAGAAAGAGCACAAAAGATGGATAAGAGCTTGGGAAATAGGTTTATCTCTTCTAGAAACATGACTTCCAGGAGTCCCATGCTCAGAGTTGGATCCTGGTAGTGACGTCTGGGCATAGCAGCTCCTCATTCCCCCCTCCCCGCAGCCCTTGACTTGGAAATGTAACAGCAGGCCAGCTCTGGCTGTCAGGAATGCTGCTGGCTTTGGCCACTCCCAGCCTCAAGGTCTGCATGAGCTTGCTAGCTGCACACATCTCACTACTGTTCTCCCTGTGTATTCTCAGCAGGTCACTTGGGGAGCCTCCATGGTGCCTGGATAAAGCAGCCAGCTCTCAGATTGACATCCCACTTCCTCTCTCTTAGGTCTCATCAAACAGAGAACCTTGTCTATGATCAGTTGCCGACATATGGCCATCTGCTGCCTCATGTGGCCTAGCCACACTGTCCTTGGTCCAGAGCACAGGTGAGCCAGGGAGCAGATTTTCTAGCCTTTTGACTGCCTTCCTGGTCTTCCCAGTGAAGCTGTCAAGATTGCAGGGTTGAGGGGATGGGTGAATGGGAGGGTAAGCTGGCAGGATATCTGCCCAAGCTTTTTCTCCAGTGTCCACCTACGTGCTTCATATTTGACCTCATCACTGCAGACAGCATCAGCCCTGAGAACCAGGAACTCCATGGCCCTCCACTTTATCAGAGTACTGGGGTGTACTTCTTGGGTCCTGAGGAACTCATTTGAGCTCAATGAGGAAGACTTTCTTCCTGAGTTCCCCTTGAAAAATGGGAGCGTTTCTGTCCTCAAGGTAGGGCTGAGTGATAGAATTGTCCCCACGCTTGAGCCCTCTTCCTCTTCCTTCAGCTTTTCCTACCACTACATGTGCTGACTGACTTCAGAAGTTGTGAGCCAGGTCAGATGGAACTTTTTGCCTCTCCCAGAAACCTTGACCTACAGGTGGGTGTCACATCTGGCTATTCACTCCTTGTTTAGCTCTCAGTGCCATCAGTGCTCAAAGTAAAGCAGTAAGGAAAACAAAGATATCTGTCCTCATGGAACTTACACCCCAATAAAAATGTACATATAATGTAATAGAAAATGACAAGTGCTTTGTTAGAAAGGAGCAGGAGGGGAAGAGGCTTTGGGAGGAGCAAGGAGGGTGTGAGTCACCACAAATCTCAGATAGAATGAACAGGTTAAGCTTTATTGGGTTAATGAGATTGATCAAGAGCCTTCACAACCAGGGAACAGTTCTGGCCTGTGGAGCAGAAGGCAGTGGGTGACTGACGAGAAGCAGGTGTTAGGATCAAAGATGTAGAAAAGGCCAGGTCCCGTAGGGAACAGCTGGCCTTATAAAGACTGCAGCTTTTACTGCAAGGGGAGCTGGGAAGTGATAAGATCATACAGCAGGACTCTGACGGCTATGCTGAGGATACCCTGGGAGAGCAACAGTAGAATCCAGAAGACCAATTGCTGTCATCTGCTCAGGGTGGTAACAGTGAGATGTCAAGGCGTGACTAGACTCTGGATTATTTGGAAACACATTTTAATAGATTGAATGTGGAGTATGAGAAAAAGAAGCAGATAAGAATGACTGAGGTTTTAAGCAGAACAATTGGAAGGGCAGAATTGCCCACAACTCGGATTGCAGAAGCTGAGCGGTAAGGTTGATGAGGGTAGGAGGACCAGAAATGCCCTTTGGACATGGGAAACAGATGTCTGTTAGCATTGGTGGGCACATGTCAAGGAGGCCACTGGATATTCGAGTCTGCAATTAAAAAAGGGGTTCTGGGCTAGAGATACAAATGTGTGAGCTCTCAGCTCCCTGGTGATATTTAAAGTCATGGAACCGGCGCTGAGATTGTGGTACAGCAGGTTGAGTAGCCACCTGCAATGCCAGTGTCTACATAGAAGCACCAGTTGGAGTTTCCAGTCCTGCTTCCTGCCAGTACACCTGGGAAAACAAAGGATGGCCCCTGTACACAACAAATGCATGATTTCTCTTTGCCTTTCAAATAAATTAAGGTTCACCCATGAGTTAGGAGGACAGGCAGAGCATGAAGGGGGCACATGCTGCTGGCAGGCTGGTGCAGTATGAGCCTACCAAGCTGCTGTCTTAATTAGAGAGCTAGCAAGCACTGTCAACCTCTGCAAGAGACGCTGGGGACCAGGTTACTGAGGATTTAAGGAGAGAGGGAGGGTGTGTCCTAGCCTTTCTGGAGAGTGGGAGAGAAAACAGACCAGGAACGTGGACCATGAGTGCTGTGAAGATTTTGGTCTTCACCTGGGACCCTGACCTTGATGTCTTGGTTCAGGGTGAGTTCTTCCTGAAGAATGATCTGGGGAGGTTCCCTCCTACTCACATACACTCCTGCAGGTGCACAGAGCAGGAGCACTAGCTTACAAGTCAGGTAGAACCAGTCCTGGTTCTTTTTTGACCTTGAGCTAGTTGTTTGTCCTGACTGACCCTCAGTTTCTGTCCCCTGTGTCCTAGGCTGTCTAGAGTGCTGGGCTGGGGCGGATTCCCTGGGAGCCAGCATGATTCACCCAGGAACCCAACAAGATGATTGTTTCCTCTAGAAAAGAAGCCAGGACATTGGGTGGAGCATGGGAAAGAGTTGTCTCTTCGCTGTTGTGTAAGAAAAGATGTGTAGAGGTGGGCAGAGCACCAAGCCGGTGAGGAGGCTTCATTCTGCAGGGCTGTGTGCCACTGAGTTGCTTGGAAATAGGGTCTAGGCCTGCTTTGTCATGGATTTGCCCTGGTGCCTGGCACTACTGCTTGAACAAAAAAGAGGAAGGAGGATCTGCTTAAATAGATGGCTGTGACCCCTGCTCCTGCTTGGCACGTATTACAGTAGGCTAGCAGCTGTCTTCCTCTCTCCCCATGACCACTGATGTCCATAGTTTCAGGGTCCAACCTTTCCTCCCATAGATGGAGGGATGCCTGTCTGCTGCCTTAGGCTTAGCCCAGCACCTGGCTGGCTGCTCCTCTCTGTGGGCCACAGGCTGACCTCTGCAAGGTGAGGCAACACCTGCAGGCACAGAGCCTGGATTGGGACCCAGAGGCCTAGAACCTTCATTGTAACCAGCCACCGGCCACATGGCTCTGAGAATTGGGGAAGGCTGAATTGATTAAGTGGGCTCCCAACAATAAGGGCTGAACTGCACCCTGTATGGGCATCCCCAGAGCAACTTTTTCTTCTTGCTTTGGGCAGGAATGGCTGCAGCAGCACTCACAGGCTCGTTCTTGCCAAGCTGGATTCGGTAACGGGTGATGCAGCTGGGTTTGCCGGTGGTGTCAACTATCAGGAGGAGTCCACTGAAGACCCAGAAAAACAGAGCAGGCACTGTGGTGGCACCTGTGGGTAGGAAGTGGGGGAGAGCAATTAGAGCAGTGTGACGTTCCTGCTGCAACCCTACAACACATCCCAGCTGTGTTCCCTGGCACAACAGGTCTTGGTGCTCAGAACCTGGGGCCTCCCCATAGCCTTAGCTGACGCAATAGCTGTGGGAACTTGAGCAATTGCTTAAGGAATGTCTCTATTTTCTTAGCTGTAAAATGGGGACAGCAGCCTTCAGGTGGTCAGAGACAAACGTATATTCCCTCATGTGCCGAGTAGTGGTATTTTGGTCAGCAGCAGATCCTTAAAACATACTTCACAGGACCAGGTGCTGTGGCCTATTGGCAAAAGTCCTCTCCTTGAACGCACCGGAATCCCATATGGGCGCCGGTTCTAATCTCGGCAGCTCCACTTCCCATCCAGCTCCCTGCTTGTGGCCTGGGAAAGCAGTCGAGGATGGCCCAAAGCCTTGGGACCCCACACCCACGTGGGAGACCCGGAAGAGGTTCCTGGTTCCTGGCTCCTGGCTTCAGATCGGCGTAGCACTGGCTGTTGTGGTCACTTAGGGAGTGAATCATCGGACAGATCTTCCTCTCTGTCTCTCCTCCTCTCTGTATATCTGACTTTACAATAAAAATAAAATAAATCTTTAAGAGAAAAAAAAACCATACCTCATAGTGACAGATTCACCTGACAAAACATATCCCCCTCCCTAGGCAGCACACAGTGGTGTGTGGACATGTGTTAAGAAGTGCAATGCACTGCAGAATAAAAAAGAACTTAGGCTGACATGTGAGATCTGCAGCTGTTGAACTCTTTCTGAATCGCTCAGGAAGAAGTCAAGGAGGTGTTTGGTGGTGATACAGTTGATGAGAAGCACTGTGCTCAGAGTCAGGGGAGAAACCTCAGCCCTGTTCCCTATTAAGGAAGCACTGGGCACCCAGGAGTTGTTCAGTCAGCATTTCCTAAAGGGGAAGATTGGGCCTGCAACAGGCTGTTTGTCCCCCAGAGTCTGCACACCGTGCACTTAGGAAGAGGCCGGTTCACATGAAGTGCGCTTGCACCTCTGGAAACTCCTGTGCTGAGAACGTGGTCAGGCATTGCTGGCACCGGCCTGGCCTGTCATAACCCACAGCTCCTCAGAATCAGGCAGTCCAGCCTCCGAGCTGGCCTAGGATGGCTTCAGTGTCCGTCAGTCATCTTGGCACTACCACTCCCACCCCATGCACCCTCATACTAAAGGGGCCCATATGGATGATAACTTCTGCGGCCACCTGCCAACATTGACATGCTGCTCAGTATTGTGGAAAAGATTGAGTGAGACTGAAGATTCGTGTCTGGCTTTGTGTTCCACGTCCCACTTTTCTGTCAAGTCACCCCTCGTAGTTCTGATTTCTCACTGAGAACAAACAGCACTTTTTCCCTTCTGCTTGGCAATGATGCAGATGACATAATGTTGCCTAACTCTCGTACTAATTGACTTTATTTCTGCATGTTATGTCTCTGGAGGGGAAGGACAGGGTTGTGTTTTCATTGCACGCCTCCCTACTTTTCCTGCACCCCTGCTGCTCCATTGACCTGTAGCTTGCAGTGTAAGTGGGACTTGGAACAGACTTGGCCGGAACTGGGGAGAATACATCGGGGACAAGCATTCAGGAACATGATTTGGCAGTGTCTGAAGGAGAGGAAAATGAGACTGAGACAGGTCAGGAAGGACAGACGGGTGAGGACGCTGGGGTCCATGAATGTGCCTCCCAGCCTTACAAGCGTCACAGCAAGACATCTCAGTCAGCCTAAATGTCCATTAGAAGAAAAATGACTGAACAGACCAGACTATTTTCATGCAATAGATCATGCCACTTAACATGTAAAGTCCATGCTCTGACAATTACATTTTCTGTTTCATTCCTGTCTCCAAGGTAAAACAGTGTTTACATCATTATAATAGAAATACACAAACTGTTTTCTCATCACTTTCCAAATATACTTTTGAAATCTACATTGTTCTTGCCATGGTGCTTAAAGTTCCATTGTACCTTAGTGTCTAACCAATTTTCAGATTTCTGGTTTTAGCTGAAAATAATCATTGTGGGCAGTTTTTTTTTTTTTTATGACAACTGACACTTATCTGCCTAATCTGTGCTTTTGTTCCCTATGGGACAGACACTCTGCTGTAAATGTTTCTGTGTCCTCTGTACTGATTTGACATATAGTAACAGTAATAAAATTGAATGAATCAGTGAACATGCAATTGAGGACATTTACATTATACGTAAAGCTGTCATAAGTGTATGTTTCTTTCTGCTTTATTTTCTTAGGCATGTCTAGAGCTACTCCTGCTGTCAGGAAATATAACTACTATAACTACTTGGCTGTAGCTCCCCAAAAGGTAGAATAAAGAGGGGGATGGGAAAGGATGGGGGATGGGAAGGATGCAGTCGGAGACAAAATAGCTCCCTGTGTGGGGGCAGTTTTGTATAGAAGCAAGATTATTCATTTTAGCACGCGCCTGTTTACTTCTTCTTCTATATTGGGGTGGAGGGGCTCCAGTATCTTGGCTTTTTAGACATTCTGTTTCCAGACTTCCAAAGTTTAATGCTCTCTGGAGTTGCCACCCTTTTTGAACTCCAGGTTCTTGTCCTTGTGGATCATAAACGCAAAAGCCCAAAGCAGAGAACAAAACATTAGGAAAAAGGATTCCAGGGTAGTCAGGTACCCAAACCCGGAGCCCTGAGAGGGAACCTCACCCAGGGTGAAGAGGAACCATTCCTTCCCTTCAAACGTCAACAGAAGCCTCTCCCACTGTGCTTGCCAGAAGTGGCCAGAAGCACCCCAAAACCTCTGAAGATGCCTGGGAAGAAAAAAACATTCAGGACCCAAAGCTCTTATTGGCATACACACCTCCACCACACCACCTCAGGTGCTGGGTACAAACTAGGCCAGGCAAGACTTACCATGTGACTGAGTTCCAGAGGGCTACAAACAAGAGTAGGCCAGAGCCCAGGATGAAAGCCGTCCTCTTCATGGAGCCCCAGATGTGTCCCTCCTAGAGGACAAGAGAGTGTCAAACCCTGGCGAGTCCTGGGCTTCCCACGCGGCTCACTGCTACTACCAAGGCTGGCAGGCAAGGTTCCTGATCCTTCCCTCAACTCTCCTGGAGACTTTTTCTTATCAAGAACCCTTGGGCTGAATGTGGGTGTGTTCATGCAAATTAGACTCCAAGTAAGAAGAGGAAAGGCAATTAACCTGATGCCATAGAAGGACTGGCAAGACCTGCGGCATTTGTCATCAGTCCTCTTGGCAAACAACTGGAGACACCCACCTGCACATTGGGATCACCTGTGAGCTGAAGACAGCTCCTGACACCCAGCGAGCTCTCAAGCCCAATTACACAAGTCTCTGGAGGTGAGGTTTTGTGAGATTTTAGTGGGTAGGCCAGGTTGAGATCATCACACCCAAAGAACTTGCAAGCACTATAGTGAGAAAATCACCTTCTGGATACTGGGACTTTATGTATAGATTCATCTTTCTCCATCCATACTTCATTCTTGCCCTAAAGAATTGCACACAGTGTCCTCACTTCATGTAATTCTTGTGCCTTCAGCAGGATGAGCCCAAGGCTGCCAGCTGCACAGGACAATTACATATTCCCAAGATAAGGAGGAGGTCGCTGGCAGTCACTAGGAGGTCCCGCTGTGTTCTCTATCAAGTGGTAGCTCATTGCAGACCATGAGGGCCCACACTCAGAGAGGCAAAATGTCAGTTGCTGGCATATCAGCAGCATCCAGCGTCTGCTGTGTGGTGGGCAAATGCACACAGCCTGTGCTCACATCCCGGGACAGAACCAGAAGTTCTGTGGGGGTTTCTGTGGTATGTGTACTGTGGATGCAGATGTACCATATCTAGCAGGACATTGGGCTGGGAACTGACCTAGTAAGATACACCTTAAGTCAATGTCTGAGGGAGCCAACTTGTGGTTGACCAGTTCAGAGCAATCTCAGTTCACACTGAATCATTTCTCAGCATTACCCCATGCCACTTTGGACCAAAAGACGAGGAAGTCTTTTTCACGGTCAGTGAAATTTGTGTATGGCTGGAATTCAGGGCCCTAAGCCTTCCAACTGGACACACATCCCTATCTCCCTCTCCCTTTTTTCTGACCAGCCCAGTCAAAGGCTCTTGTTGTTTGGCATTTTATATAGTTTATTCAAAGACCACCTGAACATGCTATGTGTTGCATTTTTCTCAATACTCTTTAAAATTATTCTGAAGACTCTTCAGGAATGTTTCTAGACTCAATGGAAATTTTTCATCTGCTCAGTTTAATCAAGCCAAATCAAGTCAAATTAAAATCTCATTCTCAAACAAAACAAAACAAAACTCATTCTTACACACAAGATTAGGTGTATTTCCAGGGACTCAGGGTTTTCCAGTCTCTCCAGCAGCTCCGATTAAGGGAACAGGGGAAGTAGGACCAACTTGTCCTATGACACACTGGGGCACATGATGGGCACTTAGCTGGGGTCAAGGGCCCAATCTCAGCCCCAATCCCAGATGCTTTTGGGAGTCTCTGGTGTCCCAGGAGCAGCTTATGGAAAGGAAAGCTTATGAGACCCTAAGCTCAGGGCATGCCCAGGGCTTTAAGCATAGGGATGCAGAGACTATGGTGGGAACTAATGGGCTTTTCCCTCACCTACTGCTGATACTGCCTCCTGCAGGCAGCCAGAGTCACATGTTCCCTGCACATCCACAGGAATGAGGATATGTGTCAGTCCCCACTAAGCCTTGGGGGAGACACCAGATACACAGTAAGTGCAGCTGGAGGTGGGGCCGGCCAGTGGTGGCTGTTGCGCCCTGCAGTGGCTGAGGTGCTGGCATTTACCTGCTTTAGCTTCTCATTGTGTGGCGGGCTTCCAACCTCTCCCTTCATCTGAAATGGCAGAACACAGGTGAGTGTGGGTGTGGTTTTCACAAGGCAGCAAGGAAGTAAACAGAGTATGGTAAGAAAGGATCGATGTTAGCTCTGAAACTGAACAGATGCTCAGCCTCTATCATTAAAAGAGACATGAATTAAGCATAAGACAACACACTGTTTCTCCTGTTTCAGAATGATAAAGAGCAAAAAATTATAATCTCCTAAATGAGAAACAGGGGAATTCAAATTGTGTTTGTTTTCTCTTTGTAAAAATCTCTTTATAAAGGGCCCAGTACAATGGCTCAATTGGTTAATCCTCCCCTTGCAAAGCACTGGGATCCCATATGAGTGCTGGTTCTTGTCCCAGCTATTCCACTTCCCATCCAGCTCCCTGCTTTTAGAGGATTGCCCATGGCCTTGGGACCCTGCATCTGCATGGAAGACCTGAGAGAAACTCCTGGCTCCAGATTGGCTTAGCTCCAGCCATTGCAACCATTTGGGGAGTGAACCAGATCTTTCTGTCTCTCCTTCTCTCCGTAGATCTTCTCAACCTTTCCAATAAAAGTAAATCTTTTTTTATTTAAGTGTACATTTCAGTGACTTTTAGAATTGTCACACAATTACTCCTCTATAATCACAATCAGTGTTAGAACATTGTCTTTCCCAAACAAAACCCTGTACCCTTTAGTTATCGATAGATAATGTCTCCATCAATCTCCCTCTTTGATCCCTATTCCAGCCTTGGGAAACTATTAAGATATATTTTATTGCTATAGATTTGCCTGTTTTTGAATTTTCATATAAACTAATTCATATAGCCTTTTTTTCCCCTTGGCATGTTTCAGGATTCATTCATGTTGTAGCACATGTGTGTATGTCATACCACCACCACAACCTGTTTAAAATTTTTTTGTTTTGTTTTTAATTTGAAAGAGTTATAGAGAAAGAGAGACAGAGGTCTTCATTCTCTGGCCCATTCCCCAAATGCCTCAATGGCCAGAGCCAGGCTGATGCAGAGCCAGGAGCTTCTTCCTGGGTGTCCACATGGGTGCTGGGCCCCAAGCACTTGGGCCATCCTACACTGCTTTCCTAGGCCATAAGCAGAGAGCTGGATTGGAAGTGGAGGAGCTAGTCCATGAACTGGTGCCCACTAGGGATGCTGGCACTGCATGCAGAGACTTACACTACTATATCACAGCACCAACTCCCATAACTCTCTTTAAAAAATATTTGAAATTCAGAGGGACAAAGAGACAGATATCTTTCATCTACTGATTGATTTCTCGAGTGGCCACAGCAGTCAGTCCTGAGTTAGGCTGAAGCAGCAGAAGGTAGGAACTCTTCTGGTCTCTAGTGTAGGTGGTGTGGGCCCAAGTACTTGGGCCATCATCTGCTGCCTTTCTAGGCTGGTTAGTAGGGAGCTGGATCAGAAACAGTCAAGTGGGATTCAAACCAGCTCTCCAGCATGAGCTGCTGATGTCATAAACTGTAGCTAATCCGCTGTGTCACAATGCCAGTTCCTTAATTTTACTGTATACTATACTGGATGTGTGTTCATATTTTTTAAGATTTGTTTTGATTGGAAAGACAGATGAGATTTACAGAAAGGAGAGACATAAAGATCTGGTTCACTCCTCAAATGGCCACAGCGGTTGGAGCTGAACCAATCCAAAGCCAGGAAACAGGAGCCTCTTTAAGATCCCCCACATGGGAGCAGAGTCCCAAGGATTTGGACAGTTCACTACTACTTTCCTAGGCTGTAAGCAGGGAACTGGATGGGAAGTAGAGCAGCTGGGACATGAACTGGTGCTCATGTGGGATCCTAGCATTTGCCAGGTGAGGATCCAGCCAATGAGCCACCGTGCTGGGTGTATTCATATTCTATGTAGCTGTTCACCAAATGATGAAGTTTGGATTGTTTCCACTTTTGGCTATTAAAAAAGTTTGGGATTTTGTGTAGACATGGTTTCATTTCTCTTGGACACATGTTTGGGAATAGAACTGCTGAGTCATATGGTAAATCTATTTAAACTTTTGAGGAACTGCCCAACTTTTCCACAGTGAATTCATTATTTTATGTTTCTTAGTGTGAGAGCTCCAGTTTTTCCTTATATCACTAGTACTTGTCACACATAATACTTACTGTGATCCTATTAGGTGTGAAGGGGTTCCTCACTGTGGTTTTGTGTTTTCCTAATGACAAAGTGGCCCCTTTTTATGTATTTATTGGCCATTTACATATCTTCTTTAATAATATCCAAATAATTTGCTCACTTTAACATTTGATTGCGTATTTATTTGAAAGACACAATTTAGAAAGAGAGGAAGATGGAAAGAAAGAATGAGGAAGGGAGGGAAGAGGGGAGGAGGAGAGAGGGAGAGAGACAAAGAGATCTTCCACTATGCAAATGGCCCCAACAAGCCAGAGCTGGACTAATACAAAGCTAGGAGCCAGGAGCTTCTTTTGTGTCTTCCACATGGTTCAGGGTCCCAAGGACTTGAGCCATGCTCTATTGCTTTCCCAGGCACAGGGAGCTGAATCAGAAGTATGGGATGCCAGCACCACACATGCAGGCAAACCTCGCTATGCCACAAGACTATTTTTTCATGATTTATTGTACTTATTTTGAAAGACAGAGTTACAGAAAGACAAGGGGAGTGACAGAGAGAGAGATCTTCCATCTGTTGGTTCACTCCCCAAATGGCGAAAATGGCCAGAGCTGAGCTGATCTGAAACTAGGAACCAGAAACTTCTTCTGGATATCCCATGTGCCATCTTCCGCTGCTTTCCCAGACACATTATCACGGAGCTGGATCAAAGGTGAAGCAGTGTCCCAGTTGCAGTAGCCTAGTGGCTAGTCCTTGCACATGCTGGGATCCCATATAGGTGCCAATTTGTGTCCCAGCTGCTTCACATCCCATTCACCTCCTTGCTTGTAGCCTGGGAAAGCAGTAGAGGACTGTCCAAAGCCTTGGGATCCTGTACTCATGTGAGGGACCCAAGGGAAGCTCCTGGCTCCTGGCTTCAGATCAATTTAGCTGTGGCTGTTGTGGCCACTTGGGGAATGAACCAGCAGATGGAAGATCTTTGTCTTTCCTTCTTTCTCTGTGTATCTGCCTTTCCAATAAAAGCTAAATAAATCTTTAAAAACAACAACAACAACAAAAGAAGTAAAGCTGGCACTGCAGTTGGCAGCTAAGCCCATACAACCACAATGCCAACCTTGAGATTTTATAATTTTAGCTATTATTTAGGTCTATAATGTATCCGGTGTTAACTTTTGTATGTGGTATGAGGAAGGAGTCCAGTTTTATTGTTTTTTGCCTGTAAATATCCAATAAATATCCATTTATTAACAAATGTTCTTTCCCCATTGAATTGTCCTTTGTAACCTGTGTCAGAGATCAAGTGGCATCAGGTGTTTCCTGTTCTTAGATGGTTGAAATAGTGGACCATAGGAATATGTTCACTATTCAACATTTGATTCATTTTATTTATGTATTTATTATTATTTTAAAGATTTATTGGGCCCAGCACAATGGCTTAATTAGTTAATCCTCCCCCTGGAAGTGCTAGGATCGCATATGGGTGTTGATTCATGTCCTGGCTGCTGTCCAAAGAATTTGAGGTATTAGGTAAATCATATTTCTTAAAAAAATAAATGAAGAGGGTAGGCACAGTGATATATCAGGCTAATCCTCCACCTGCAGCATTGACCTTCTGTATGGATACTGGCTGGACTCCTAGCTGCTCCACTTCTAATTCTGTGCCCTGCTGATGTCCTGGGAAAGCAGCAGAGGACGGCCCAAGTCCTCGGACCCCTGCACCCACGTGGGAGATCTGGAGGAAGCCCCTCAGACTGGCTCAATATGGCTGTTGTGGTCTTTCGGAGCATGAACCAGAGGATGAAAGACCCCCATCTCTCTCTCTATCTCTCCTTCTTTTTCTCTGTAAGTCTGCTATTCAAGTAAGATATATAAGTCTTGAACAAAAAATACTAATGGCTTCATATTAAGAGGGAGAAAAACCAGAAGAGACAATGGCATACACATATGCATTCTCAGTTCTTTGTCAGGTGATGTCCTGAGCTGCACTGGGACTGTGTCAGTTAGGCCATCACTAGATGCTGCTTCTTGCCCTTGGTCCAGAACTAGGAGTCAAAAAAAGCCTTTTTTCTTTGTAAGTACACAGCGTCGATATTTTGTTATAATGAAAAAATGGACTGATTTGTAATGCAATGTCCATTGCTAAGAAACACAGTAAAGATTCCTAAAGCACCTGGATTTCCTTTAATTTGCCTCCCCTTTACTGGAATTCAGATATTTCCTCAGTTCTGGAAGGCCTCTGAGAATTCTTCATCTTCCCTGAAATTGTGAGCCAGTTTTTCCGTGCTCATTTTTCAGGATAGAAGGATTCACAGCTTTCATTAGAGTTTTAAAGTTAAGAAGGTTAAGGTTTCTTCTTGCTGCTCCTCATTCTTCTCTTCTTGTTAGAATTTCACATGGCCTAGTATCAAAGCAATAGCAGGGAAGACACCTGCTTGCTTTCTCCACAGATTATAGTCTCTCAAAGTGGGGTATCAAAGGTGTTTAATGTCTAGTGTTCTGTTGTTGTTTTTTTTCATAAGAGTTATTTATTTTTATTGGAAAGGCAGATTTACAGAGAGAAAGATCTTCCATCTGCTGATTCACTCCCCAGATGGCCACAATGGCCAGAGCAGAGCCAGTCCAGAGGCAGGAAGCAGGTATTACTTGGTTCCCCACAGGGGTGCAGGATCCCAAAATTTTGAGCTGTCCTCTACTGCTTTCCCAGACCATAAGCGGGGAGCTGGGTGGAACGTGGAGCAGCAGGGACATGAACAGGCACCCATACAGGATTCCAGTGCTTGGAAGCTGAGGATTTAACCATTGAGCCATCTCACCGGGTCTGTCTGATGGGTTTTGATCAGAGTTTACCTGTTTCCCACTGTTCTGTGGTATAAACTTCCATTGGAAACTACTAAAAACTGTTTTAGAGAGTAGGCTACATGTTAAGAAAAAAGTAAGTGGAAGCAGTTACTAAAATTATACATAAAACCCAAGAGAGGCAAGGATGACTGTCAGTACAGTGAGACCTTGTCCTTGTAACGAGGCAGCTCTAGTTCATGTCTCAAGGCAGGGAGGACACTGAGCTGCGTGTTATGAACACTACGTAGTGCTGAGACCAAGTGATTGGGGGCTGATACACAGGTTTGGCTTTACATTTGCTTGCTCCCTGTACACCTTCTGGCCAAAGGGAAAGTGAATGCTTGCTTTTTGGTGATGGGAAGGCCCTTAGGCTCTAGAGGAACAGCATTTCTCCAGCGAAATCTGGCTTTGTTAGACCCCACGATGCATTTCCTAACATGCTGTTTTTCTTTAGCTATGGCAATGTGATGTTGATCTAGGCAGCTGAGTTCTCTAAGCCACAGAACTATATCACTCTGCTGAATATTTAATGCAAAGGCAGCTTGCTCTCTGCCCCTCTCTACCTGCCAGTAAATATGTTTTCAGTTTTATGTGAATGTAGTCAGAACGGTTCTAGGATAGACCTCACATGTGGGGGTGAAGATGGCTATTCATGCAAAGAAACTCCTTAGCATTGTTTGCCAGCAACTTGTGCAAGTTAGATAGATTGGCAGGTAAAGATGACATTTATCAGCATTGTAAGAAAGTATTATAATCCCTACTTTGTTGTTGGGCTTCCTTTTCTGATTTGATCGTTAACTTCTTTAGCATTTAATTTTAACTAATATTAAGAGTTCATCTCTTCCAAGGACTGTATTTTTTCATCTGAGGAAATGGAGGTATAAAAATATGCAAAATTTGTAGCCTACACTTTAGCCTCCTGGCTGATCCTTCCACTGTAAGCACCAACATTCCATATGGGTATTAATTTGTGTCCCGGCTGCTCCACTTCCCATTCAGCTCCCTGCTTGTAAGCTGGGAAAGCAGATGATGGCGCACGACCTTGGGACCCTGCACCCATGTGGGAGACCTGAAAGAAGCTCCTGGCTACTGACCTTGGCTCAGCTCTAGCCATTGTGGCCATTTAGGGAGTGAAGTCGCAGGTGGAAAATCCTTTTCTCTCCTTCTCTCTGTAAAATCTGCCTTTCCAATAAAAGTAAATAACTATTTTTTTTAATGTTTTCTCTGAAATATTAATCATCCTTTCAAGAAACACCTCCATGCCAGACATAATGCTACACACAGGATATAAAGGTGTATAATACATGTTTCTTGTTCTATTTTATAGTATAATATTATAGAAATTTGATTTTCTAAATGAAAAACAGCAGAAGAAAAGTAAACATTTAAGAAGGGGGTGAATTATAGGAACAAAGTGAAACACATTGAAAGTAAAGGTTCTAATATTTACAAACAAGGGATGAGCTCTCCACTAGAGGGAATGTGATGCTCTTGTGAATCACCCACATGTGATACTGGCTAATAAGGTTTTCCTTGCAACTTCTTACTGAAGACTCTTCAGTCTTGATAAATGACGCAGTGAGGCCCAGCTGCTACTCATGACCTCAGCAATGCCAGGACAGGTCAGGGACTAGGACGTGGGTGGAGGAGTAATGCAATCTTAATTTTGAGTTTTGTCTACCACACAATTCTTTCAGATTTTTCAGGTTCTGGGATCCTGGGTGTTTTACATCAATGAGGAATGTCCTTATTTTATAAATATACAGTACATTTATTAACATGTACATTGTTTATTTGTAAATATTTTGTGAATTATTTCAGCATGTACTCTTAGAGGAGCAGGAGGAAAGAGAAAGAGACTAACTAGCCTTGAATGGTCATCTGCCCTTAGGCCTGGATAGCAGAAGTGGCCTGCTCTAAATTCCAGTCAGTGACAAAATTCAAGTCTCCTAACACTCTGCCTGGTGCTCTGTGTGTTTTAACAATAGCACAAATTTTCATAAGAAGCCCCTTGACTTCAGCCTCTGTTCTCATTCCAGGAAAAAGCTGCGTGGTCGGGCTCCAGGGCCAGGGGAACCTCCCGAGGTACAGGTGGAGAGTGTTGCAGAGCCAAGAAGAGTTTGTACATGAGATCTGTGCACCTGAGGCCGACACAGAAGAGGGGCTGACACTGCCACAGGAAGATAAGATGCATGAAGGAAAAGGTTAAATTTTGAAAAAACAATGGATCCCTTTGGACAGTGTTGGTAACACTCCCTTCCCTGCATGAAACCTCGCCCTCTGAATGTTTACTGCCCCACTTGACTGCCTGCCCTTGTGGCTGGTGGAGGGTAGGGGAGGAAGGGGACTGCCTGTCCTTTTGACTCTGAGATCCACCCTGCCAAGAATAAACCTGACATGTAGACCGGAAGTATTTGCTGAATAAATTACAGAAGACATAAAAAAATACAGTTGATGGGTTTTTGGCCTCAGAATCTGACAGCATTTGCTACCGATGTCTTTGTTTTCCCTCATGTCCTGCCTGAAACCAGGGGTTTGACGCTCAGTTCATTGCTGTTGCAGCAAGCACTTCCTTCTAGCCAGAGAAACCGAGACAGAAGTGCACAGGCAGCCGAAGCAGCTCTCAAGGCAGCCTCCCATCTAGCCTTCCGCATCCAAGGACTTGCAGGGGGTCCCTGAAAAACCCTGGCTGCTGTCCACCTCCAGACACAAAATGACTGTAAGTTCCTAATCTAGGGCACTTGGTGGGAGTCCTTCTTAGAAAGAACATCAAGACAACAGTATTTCTCAACCTGCAGGCCGTGTTTACTTATTTCAAAAGTAAAAGTTTACTTATTTCCTAAATCTCAGTGTGTTGTGTGAAAACAGCTTCACCCAGCTTGAGCATCTTCCAGCCCATATGCCTTTGCCAGAGACCTCTGTCCTGGTTCCATCTACGTGCAGGAGGTTACAGCTGCTTCCTGCACTGTCCCTTCCTGTTCCCCGTGGGACTTGCCTCTTCAAGAGTTCTGACTTGTGAATTTTCCTCTTTCATACGGTTCTGAAGCCAAATCTAGCCCAGTAGGATTGCCTATCACTTGCTGGAAAACAAGTCCAAGGAGGAAGAAGACGCTACAGACACAGGCGGATGATGTTCAGAGCAGATCTCGCCTGAGGGGGACAGGGAGATGGCTGAAGTGTTTTTCAAGTGACTTGGACATGCCTGGACCTTGCCAGATTCCTCCCTCCCGCTCCACAGCCCACCAGTACCCCGCTCACCTCTGCAGTGGGCTGTTTCTTTGCAGACTCCTTTGAGGTCCTGGCCACAGGTAAAACTGCCTTTTCTTCCTGCTTGGTCCCTTGTGGGTGGCTGCTGCGCTCTGCATGCAAGCTAACTAGCTAACCACTATTGTCAGCTGGTTGGGGCTGGAGGCTGGCCAGGGCGATCGCATTACACAGCTGCGCACTGGCTCAAGACAGGCACGTGATGAGAGGAAAAGTTTGAGTTTGTGCAGGCTGGAAACACAACATCCTGCTCTATGAAGGAAGGCCCTGTTCTCAAAGCCCAGAGGAAACGCGTTATTCAAGCAGGAGCTTGAAAAAAGTACAAGGAACAGAAAAAAAATTTTTTCTTTTTCTTCTTTGAACTTAAGAAAATATCACTGGACCCAGCGCAATTGCCTAGTGGCTAAATCCTCGCCTTCCTTGCACATGCTGGAATCCCATATGGGCGCCAGTTCATATCCTGGCTGTTGTACTTCCCATCCAGCTCCCGGCTTTGGATCAGAACAGTTTGGACTGTTGTGGTCATTTAGACAGTAAACCAGCAGGACCCAGCAGCATGGCTTAGTGGCTGAAGTCCTTGTCCTGAGCACACCGAGATCCCATATGGGCGCCGGTTCTAATCCTGGCAGCTCCTCTTCCCATCCAGCTCCCTGCTTGTGGCCTGGGAAAGCAGTCGAGGGTCTTCCTCTCTGTCTCTCCTCCTCTATGTATGTCTCACTTCCTATAAAAATAAATAAATCTTTAACAAAAAAAAAAGAGAGAGTTAACCAGCAGACAGAATAACTTTCTGTCTTTCCTCTGTATCTCTGCCTTTCCAATAAAAAATAAAATAAATTTTAATAAAGAAAAAAAGAAAGAAAATGTCACTGCCCTGGAAGAGGCAGGTTCAATCAAAGCTGTGGCCGTGGGTACTGGCAAGCAACCCGGACTGATACACAGCTTCCTCATGGCTTCTCTCCAGGGCAAGGCAGGGTAGGGAGGCAAAGTCCATTCGCAGTGATCTTGAGTCCAGAAGTAGGAAAGTAAGTGCATGCTTGGGATAGAACAGAGGTAGTTAGAACACAGGGCCTGTGCCATGAAATGGGAGCACTTTGGGAAAGAAAGAAACAAAACAAAACACTGAGTTACTTTGCAATTTTTAAAAATTAAAAATAGGCAGTACAGGAGCCTGACACAATGGCCTAGTAGCTAAAGTCCTCACCTTGCGCACACCGGAATCCTGTATGGATATGAGTTCTAATCCCGGCAGCCCCACTTCCCATCCGGCTCCCTGCTTATGGCCTGGGAAAGCAGTTGAGGACAGCCCAAAGCCTTGGGACCCTGCACCCATGTGGGAGACTCAAAAGAAACTTCAGGCTCCTGGTTTCAGATCAGCTCCTCTCCAGCCATTGCAGCCACTTGGGGAGTAAATCATTGGACAGAAAATCTTCCTCTCTGTAGATCTGCCTTTCCATTAAAAATAAATAAATCGTAAAAAAAAAAAAAAAAAAAGGCAGTAGAGGAGTTGGTGTTGTGGCTCAAAAGGCTAATCCTCTGTCTTGGAGTCTCGGCACCCCTGCTTATCTTGGCTGCTCCACTTCCCATCCAGCTCCCTGCTTATGCTCTGAGAAAGCAGTGGAGGATGGCCCAAGTCCTTGGGCCCCTACATTCACATAGGAGACCTGGAAGAAGTTTCCTGCTCTGGTTTCGGATCAGCTCAGCTCTGGCTGTTGTGGCCTTATGGGGAATAAACTAACAGATAAGAGATATCTCTCTCTTTGTCCCTCTCTTTGTAATTCTGCCTTCCAAATTAAAATAAATTTTTAAAATAGGCAGTGCATGCCTGAAGTTTTTCAACTCTTCATCAGTTCTCTGCCTTTCCTCCTAAGAGGCAAAGGGATGGTCAAGTTGTCTGCCATCCTGGGGTTCAGAGCTCATCTACAAAAAGGGAAATACACTTTCTTGCCCCTCGTCCCTCCCGCACCCCCTTAAGCTAGAGCTCCGTGTCTGTTCTGCTCCTGGCTCTTCCCACTCAGATCCAAAGATGATCCTGCCCCCACCTCGAATGGCCGCCCTGTCCTTTGTAATGCTGCACGGTACACGGCGTCCCTCATGAAGCTCTGGTCCCACTTGCCTTTGGCAAATAGAGAGCTACATTATAGTCTCTGCTCCCCTGCCCGATTCCTCTTACAAAGCAGGGACTCACAGTGCTTGTCCACAGCTGACATCCTCTACAACTTGGTCCTGTTTTTCCTCATCTGTCCTTTCGCAGGTACCAGCACATTACAGAAACAAATAAATTAACCCCAGCTATTTATATCCTTTGTATATTCCCCTGGCAGACTACTTGTATCTCATTTTAAAGGATTTGCTTATTTTTACTTGAAAGGCAGATTTACATAGAGAGAAGGAGCGTTCATTTCCCAAATGTCCACAATGGCTGGAGCTGGGCCTGGGCCTATCCAAAGCAAACTAGGAGCTTCTCCTGGTCTCCCATATGAGTTCAGAGGCCCAAGGACCTGGGTCATCTTTCATTGCTTTCCTAGGCCAAAAGCAGGTAGCTGGATAAAGTAGAGCAGCTGGGACTCAAGCTGGCACTCATATGAGATATTGGAACTGCAGATGGAGGAGGCTTAGTCTGCTATTACACATTGCCACGTATATTTTGTGCACTGATGAAACTTGGGTACCTGGCTTACAAGGCCCTCCTTAGCCTAGCTCCTGTCTTAGCATCATCTGCCTTGCATTCCTACTTTTTAATGCTCCGAATATCTATGTCATGCACAGACATGTGTTGCTTACGGTTAATTCAATATGCAAAATGTTTTTGGGACTGGCATGGTGGCTTAACATGCTAATCCTCTACCTGTTCATCTCTCCTTTCATAGGTGCTGTTATATTTTTGTTGTTGTTGTTTTCTTAAGATTCCAGCTAATTATATCCCATGTGTAGTTTCCTGGTATCAGAAGTAAAATCCCAGCAGGGACTCACACCCAAGCATCTGATAAGGACACAGGTGTACCACGTAGTGGCTTAACTACTGTCCCAAATGCTTGTCCCCACAAACAGCATCTGCCACAGCAGAGAGAAGTTAGCTGTCTTTCCCTGCCAAATTTAGTAGAACTCAGTTGGGAGAGATAGCTGCCTTACTTCTATTCTGTGCCCATATAAGTTGAGATCATCGTTGAAGAACACAAACTGGGATCAGGTCACTCATCAGCACAATCCCCAGTCTTGAACCTCCCCGCCTTGCCTCCCCTGGCTCTGCTCACTTATCCTCTGCCCGCCATGTGCTGTCCGCAACACCCCAGCCTCCTTTCTGGTTGGATCTTCCTAGTCCTTCTCATGTCTAGCTGAAAACGAGCTCTTGTGAGAGGCTTTCATCAGCGAGCTCGCCTCTCCCCCTGCAGCCCATTTATGCCCCTTGTCTCCTTCAAGGGAGTTCTCACAATTTCTCAGTATCTTTCAGTTTCTTACTTGAGTTTGTGTGTGTGTGTGTGTTTGTGTGTGTATTAGTCTCTGCCATCAGTTATTCATTTCCATAGGGCCAGGACCTTGTTATTTTTACAGGGCTGCAGTCATAGCAAAGAGATTTCCCCCAAAAAACCTACTGATGATTCATCATACTATGGTGAGAACCACAAGGCTCAGATTTCCATCCTAGCTCTGGGAACTGGTGACCATCCACCAGTTACTTAATTCCTTTCTATGACATTAGAGAATGCATTGGTTAGAACATGTTTGTATGCCCTATCGGCTTTGGATATTTCCAGATCTATGATTTACTTCAGTGGATTCTGAAATGTTCTTACTTCAGAAGACTATAAGGACAAAGGAAAATGAGACATGAATAACAGATTAGATATCCATTTCCAAGTTGAAAAACAGAATGAGCTCTGAAAGCTTTTCAGAAACCTGAAATCATTAGAGATAAAAAAAAGTATTTTGGTAGTAATCAAAATAATACTCAAGGACTCAGGGTGGTAGCCTAGTGACTAAATCTTTGCCTTACACGCACCAGGATCCTATTTGGCCGCCAGTTCTAATCCAGGCAACCCCGCTTCCCATCCAGCTCCCTGCTTGTGGCCTGGGAAAGCAGTTGAGGACGGTCCAAAGCCTTGGGACCCTGCACCTTCGTGGGAGACCTGGAAGAGCTCCTGGCTTATGGCTTAAGGTCAGTTTAGCTCTGGCCATTGCAGCCACTTGGGAGAGCAAACCAGTGAATACAAGATCTTTCTGTCTCTCCTTCTCTCTTTAAATCTTTTTTTGTTTGTTTGTTAACAAAAAATAAAATAAATCTTAAAAAAGTAAAAAAAAAAAAAAACAAAAAACTCCTGGCTGCGGATAGGCTCATGAGAGTGAACAGGCGTAACTCAAGTAAAATAAATAAATCTTTTTTTTTTTAATAAATAAATCTTGGAGAAAAAAGCAGGAGGTTAAAACCAGTTACAACACGAATAAATACAATCATGCAAGTATATTCAGTAGTTGCCTATAGTGTATCGTCTGGATAAAGGTTACCTTTACAGGAGGTACAGACCTTGGATGTGTCTTAGGGGGAGATACAGACTAGATCAATCCAAAGGCATCTGGTGGGTCAGGTTTTTGGGGTGTGTACACACAATGTGACATATTGTGGCCCTGACCTAGAAGCATTTATTTTTTTACTGTGAAAATATTTCAAACTCAAATCTAGGAAGTAGATGGTTTCTATTTTAGGTCTGTCTTTTCTACACATCATATCCCACCTCATAAATATGTACAGTTTTTAGATATCAGTTAAAAATAAAAAGGATCTTTCCAAGTAATTCAGATCGTTAGATTTATTTAAAATTGAAAATAACAAAATGGTTGGTCTCATCAAAAGTATAGCTGTCTGGTTCTTCAGGTGACCTATTTTAATAATGTGCTTTTCGATTTTTAAAGATCCATACTATCCCAACTGAGATGTGTCCAAACTTTACGATTTGAAGTTGAGAAGTAATAGTTTTTTCCAATCAAATATGAAATTCTGATACTGAACATATTCCTTTTCAACATCTCTAAAGCATTTGGGCTCTATTTCCCACCGAGAATCAAGGGATTGCCGCAATTATTCTGACTGCAATAGCACGAATGTGGCATAAAATCAATCATTTTAAACAAACACTCCAGTGACTCCTGAAATACAATCCATCTGTGTTTGCTTTAAATTTATCTTCAAAAAATCCCAGAGGAACACCCACCCTATTCTGGGTGAGGGCTGGAGCCGGTGTGTTTCCTGTTTGTTTCAGTGCACACCATGCCATGGAAAAAAATCAAAATTTCAAGAAAGGATGCTGGAGACTGCTAGGCCATGTGACTAGTGCCTGCCTGGATCCCTAACTGTCGAACCGTAATCTGGCCAGACTGCTCAGCGTTCTTTGAGACAGTGGCGCAGAGCTTCTGCAAAGCCCGCCTGCTTTCTGCGCGCTCGCAGGGCGCCTCTCTGTGGGAAGGCGTTGTCCTCTTTGTGGATCGCCCGGGCTGACCTGGGCTAGCCAGTTGCTATAGCGACAGGCAGGGAAGCGGGCGGGCACTGGCAGACAGCACCGCGGCGGGTCCGACCCAACTCATTCTTTGCCAGAAAGGAATCCATGAGGTAGACGGTTTCTTTTATTGGAAAGGCGGATATACAGAGAGGAGAGACAGAGGGGAAGATCTTCCGTCCGATGATTCACTCCCCAAGTGAGCGCAACGGTCGATCCGAAGCCAGGAGCCCCTTCCTTTAGATCTCCCACGTGGGTGCAGGGTCCCAAAGCTTTGGGTCGTCCTCGACTGCTTTCCCGGGCCACAAGCAGGGAGCTGGATGGGAAGTGGAGCTGCTGGGATTAGAACTGGCACCCATATGTGATCCCGTGCGTCAAGGCGAGGAATTTAGCCGCTAGGCCACCACACCACCACACTGGGACCTCAATCAGAAGTTAGTTAAAGACCCAGGCAGGGAGCTGGATGGGAAGTGGAGAGGCCGGGACTAGAACCGGCGCCCAAATGGAATCCTGGGCGTGCAAGGCGAGGACCTTAACCACTGCGCCACCGCGCCGGGCCCGAGGTAGACGGTTTCTAAGTGAGGGAACCTAGGGGCCACATGCATTCAGAAGGCCGTGTGGACAGTGCACAGCAGCACACTCCCTAGATCCTCTCCTCAGAGCAGTGAACAAGAGGCGCAGGAACCGAGGACGAGCCAGTCAGAAAAGGGACACGCCCTGGCCTTGGCCCCGGGGCTCCCTAGGCCACGGCCAGCAGGGACTACAAGGACCACGCCTTTTCCTTGAGCGCCAGGAAGGGAAGCCGAAAATGGAGGCAAGAGATCGCGACTGAACTGAGTCAGAGAAGCCAATCGCGCCGAGCCCTCGGGCGGACCGTCTTCCGCAGGCGTCTCCGGGGGCCGCTCCGCCCCACCATTTTCGCGGTGTTTTTCCCCACCCCGCGTTCGGGTTCTGCGCATGCGCACTGTGAGGTGAAAGGTTGACGGAGCACGCTCCGAGGTGTCGGGGGCGCGCAAGAGGGCGGAGCGGACAGCACCAGTCGCGCGCGCGCGCACGTCTCAAATGACGCCGGGGAGCAGGCGAGTCGGGAGGCTCTGACGGATAGAGCGGCACAAGCTGGGTTGTGTAAGTTCGCTCTGGGCACGAGGCTTCCCCTCTCGCTGGCCCGCTCGGTTCTAGTAGCCGATCCGGGGCAGAGGGAGGAGAGCTTCGGGTCAGAGGCCGCGGCTGCTGCCGAGTCCGCCCGGCCGCCCGCCGCCCCGCGCCTGGCGGGCCTCGCTGGTCGGGTAAGCGCGGCTCCCCTCTCTGGGAAGAGGGGCGTGAGAGGGAGGAGTGGGAGGTCGGCTCCTGGGGAGTGCGCGAGCGGCGCCGAGTGAGACGGGGAGGACGCCCGCCGAATAATAGTGATAATGAGCTGTGGCGCACGGTAGCCTCACGGGCGTATGTGCGCCGGAGGAGTTTGCAAAAGCACCTTTTAGGCTTTCTTCTCTGTAGCCACCGCTGCTGCTATTCTCCCAGGTGCATACCCATTGCACAGGGTGGGAAAAGTGAGGCAAGAAAGGGCATGGCTTCGAATCTACCTCTGTCCAGCCCACAGGGCCTGTAATTTTAGTCTCTTTGTTTTGCCAAGGGTTGCGGGGTGTCGGGGAAAAATTGGGGTGTTAGGCGGGCCGAGTGCTGAGTGTAGTTTGAAGTGGGAGAGGGATGCTGAACGACAGAGGAGGATGACTGCTGGGGAGGACCCCAGATGTAAAGCTCCCTCTCCTCGCCCTCCACCCCCCGGCGTGGCCTTGCCTTGGTGCTGCGTGTCTTCAGGAAGGGCACGCATCCCCCTGGAGCAGCGCCTGGGACCCTGTGTGTGTAGGGACTGGGGAGTAGGGCCGCGGAGACCCGGGACGCCCCTCTTTGGCCCTACCGCTGCCACTTGGGCTAACTTGTTGCGACTTCCTTTTCCGTCTGACGTTGAGCAGGGCAAGAGCCTTTTATGCAGTCCACTCAAATAGGGAAGCGATGTTTATTGTTCCCTTGTGCATCCAGGCTTTAAACGAAGCCAGAAAAAAAAGAAACAAATACATGTTCACGCCGGGCGGGTACTGTCTTGCAGGGAAAGCTTGGCTTGGTCTTCTGAAGTGCTCCTCGGCACTTTCCCGGGTCAAGCGGGAACGCTGTTGTGGAGCAGTTTGCCCTGTAGGTGGGGAGGACTGCTCAGTACTTTGATGGGGGTGAGTGCTTGAAGTTTGTCACAAATCGTGTCTGCCTCTGAGGCAGGCATTGTTTGCAGCTGGAATTACCCTTAAATGCCTTAGGGAAATGCAACATTTGAGATTGCTGTTCAATTTTGAGAGAGCCCACCCCTGTTTTGACACTTGCTGTGTCTCTCCTTCAAACTCAGCTGCAGCCAGCCATGAGGCTACCTTTCAGGAGCTGTGAGGTATAAAGAGTTTTTAAGGACTTGGGTGGGAGTCATGCATGAGCTTGGGGAGGTTTAAAGGCAGGAGGGAAAGCAGAGGAACCAATCCGGGTCTGTGATTCCCGTTTTGGGCTTTCTGAGGAGTAGGCCTACAGAATGAGGAAGTGGCATGCTGGTGTCTAAGTTACTGCTTTGTTTTCTTTTGGGGCCGGTTAATTTGACCTGCTACATAAATGGGTGCAGTGTGACTCCAGTTTTTGCGTGGCGCTGCATTGAGGGACTGGAAGCCTGTTGTCAACATTTGCATGATATATATGACAATATATTTACATAGACAATGGGTAGCTTTTTGAAACCAGTTGGAGGCCAAAGGCATTTTCTGTGTCTCTGTTGTTGCTTTTGCTTATGGAAACATCCTCAAAAGTTCAGAAGTGACACCCAGTTCTCCTAAACTACTTGTGGTTGTGTGTGGAATGACATGGAAAAGGAAGTGTGTTGTTTCAGTTTGGGGAAATAAGGAGGTGATGCCAGTTGAAAATTAAATGGGTATGGATCATGGTTTTAGTACCATTTGCAGGGAATTTTTAAGCTTTATTTTTCTTTGAAAGGCAGATTTACAGAGAGAGAGAAAGACACACAGAGAGACATTTTCTATCCCCCAGCTCATTCCCGAAATGGCCTCAGTGATTGGAGCCAGGCCAGTCTGAAGCTGGGAGGTGAAGTTTCTTCTGGGTTTCCCACAGGGGTGAAGGGCCCCAAGTACTTGGTCATCTTCCACTGCTTTCCCAGGCACATTAACAAGTAGCTGGATGTGAAGTGGAGCAGCCAGGACACCCCATGCAGGATTTTGGCAAGTGGAGGCTTAACCTATCATGCCATGGCGCCGACCCCCTGCAGGGGAAAGTTTTAAGCTTTGATTGGGAATCTAAAAATCTGAGACTCAACATTTGTTTTTCTTTGCTTGAGAGAGAGACAGAGGGTAAGCTTCCAGCTGCTCTCTGTGGATTCACTCCTCTAACTGCCCTTTACAGCTGGGGCTGGGTTGGGGTTGGAGTAGGGCCAAAGCCATGAAGGCTCCCGTGTGAGTGGCAGGAGATCAGTTGATTGAGCCATGCTCATTGCCTCCTGGAATCTGCATTTCGGGAAGCTGGGGTTAGGAGCTGGCCTGGGGAATCAAACCCAGGTATGCCAATTTGGGACATAGGCTTCTTAACTGCTAGGCTGAAATGTTCACCTGCCTGGCATTTTCTTTAATTATGTCCAAAAAGTGGGATTTACCCCATGTTAAGCCTGAACTGTGATTTTTATCCCCATTCTTGATTTATTCACTTGAAAAAACCTGTAATGAAATAGTGACCAGAAAAGAAAAAGATTCTGCCTTGAAGCAGTTTTGCCTTTTGCCTTTTGGGGGGGACTTGTACCTGGTCCACGTAGGAGGAACAGCTCATTTTAGGGTAACGTCTGTAAAAGCATAGCCTACCCTGAATAAAGGAGTCCTCAAGGGTCTCCAACAGACCAGCTTTTCAGAGAAATGGTGACACCTGAAAATCTTACTTTTGCTTTATTCTGGATTCTTATTGATGTATCTGCCAGTCTTCAAAAATAGAAAGCCAAAACTATTTGCACAATGTCCTTTGGAAACAATCACGTTTTATTGTATCTGTGTATGTATCTCTGCCTTTACATTGCTTCGAGGATCCATATAATGGAGTTATAACTCTTAGAAGTAGATCGTCTTATGATAGGCTCCTTTTTGGCTCTTGTTGTTGATCTTACTGTGCCGACAACATTGAGACTGAAAGTTATTCAATTTTATTCTGCATAATACTTTCTCCTTCCTAATTTACTTCCAGAAAATAGAACATAAGTCACTGTTTTGGTTAAAATAATTATACCTGGTTTGTTCTTTCTTGGTTCAAATGTACATTAATAACTCAGATTTTGATTTTTATTGTTAAGCTTGTTGTATTGTCAAACTGGGACTAGTTTGTTGCCATGAAAACCTTTCATGATTGATTTACACAGATCAGAAGCAGCACTACATTATACTGAGTTCATCTGATTTGGTTTGTGGATTGCGGGGAGGAGTTTCCCTTTGGGGGCTGGAGGAAGGCGTCTTGCTCCTCTCTGCTCGAGGGAAGACTGGGGTGTGTTTAGGTCTGCTTTCTTTCAGGCTTTCAGAGAGCCCGGGTTTATTTACAGTGGCTAAAATAATTGCACTGGAAATGTTATCAGGACTTGCTTTCTTTCCAGAGTGATGTGAAAGTCAAGGATTTTTTTTTTTTTTTGTCAGATGTTTTGTACAGAGGGCTGAAAATGTCTTGTAGGGGGATGGTTTCATGTCTTTGCTGAAAGGCAGCTTGGGCGGATGTTCAGTGAACTTTTCATCTCTTCAGTGTAGAAAACTCTGGGTGTGTGTAGATTTGTGTATATATGACTTGAAGAGAAGCTTTTCCTGTCATGTGAATACAATGCTTAGTATTTCAGCATAAGCAAATGAAGTGACAGTAAAGTGTTGTTTCATTTTCATTTTGGTGACATCTTATGTCAGTATTTTAACTTCGATGATTTCACGATGTTCTTGAATGCAGATCTGATCAAACGTTGTCTGGCTTGCCCTCTGACGAAGTTGGCTGAACGTGACTTTCCAGGATGCCAGCAGCACTTGTGGAGAACAGCCAGGTGATCTGTGAAGTCTGGGCCAGCAATCTAGAAGAGGAGATGAGGAAGATCCGAGAAATCGTGCTCACTTACAGTTACATTGCCATGGTGAGGAGTGCTCCTGCGTTTGACCCACCTCCTTCCCTGAGCTCAGGGAGTATTTACTGTGGCATTTTGAAAGGCAGTGTCATTCCACTAACACTGCTGGTTATTAAACCTGATGGAAGATCATATGGGTTTTATGCGGTATCAAGCTGGCCAGTGGCTTTGAGAAGGATTAACCTCTGGTAGCTTACAGTTTGTGTTAGAAGTTGGGTCAGGCCGTCGGGTATTATGAATTAGAAATAACGAATTGGACTTCAGTGTTTTCTTTCTCTCTGTATATCTGCATTTCCAAAAAAAAAAAAATCTTTAAACCTTTTTTTTTTGCCAGTATTTTAAAATCATGACTTCCCTTTTAAATTCAAGATCTGTGGCATTTCTGGAAAAACAGAGATGATGTGGTCATTTATGGTGTGCATTTTTGCCTGCTATTGCATGGCTGGAGAGGGAAGTGAAGGCTGGTCAGGGTGGGGGCCTCCTGTGAGGAGACGTGTGTTCACTGTTTATTCCTGCCTCTATTACCATTCTCACGCCTGGCTCATTTGCCTCCTTCCTGCTAGCTGCTTAGGGATTATGAAGTTAAGTCTTTATCCTGGTATTCAGAATTCTTATGATCTCATTCTGTTTATTTTTACTCAAGATAATTGTGCTGTTATCTTTCTCATATGACTCTTCATTTCACCCTCTTTTGTATTTTATTTGTATGTATATTTTTAAATATTTATTTTTATGGAAAGGCAGATTTGCAGGAGAGACATATCTCGCTTCCAGTGGTTCAATCCCCAAGTGGCTTGAACAGGTAGAGCTGAGCTGATATGGAGCCAGGAGCTTCTTCTGGGTCTCCCACACGGGTGCAGGGTCCCAACGCTTTGGGCTGTCCTCCACTGCTTTCCCAGGCCACAAGCAGGGAGCTGGATGGGAACAGGAGCAGTTGGGATGTGAACTGGCACCTTATGGGATCCCTGGTGCTTGGAGTTGCAAGGTTAGCCAATGGAACCATCATACTGGGCCCTCCTATATTGTTACTATTATTTTTTTTAAGATTTATTCATTTTTATTGGAAATTCAGATATACAGAGAAGAGGATAGACAGAGAGGAAAATCTTCCGTCCGATGATTCACTCTTCAGGCAGCCACAACAGCCAGAGCTGCACCAATCTGAAGCCAAGAGCCTCTTCCAGGTCTCCCGTGCAGGTGCAGGATCCCAAGGCTTTGGGCCATACTCAACTGTTTTCCTAGGCCATAAGCAGGGAGCTGGATGGGAAGCGGGGCCCATATGGGATCCTGTTGTATTCAAAGCAAGGAGTTTAACCACTAGGCTACCATGCTGGGCCCTCCAGTATTGTTCTTAACCTAGAATGTTCTTAGTTGGCTTCATGTTTATTTATAGTTACTCAGCTATTTTAATCATATCTTGCATAGGAACTTTGAATTGTGTAAAACTTTGTGTTTGTAGTAGTGTTTCTTCAGTAGAAATCTGAAAGATTAGTATTTTAAGAGATTTTTGTACCCAAGCTTGGGACTTTTTCACTTAACTTTTATAAATTGAGATATTTTATTTCTGAATTGCAAATTTAACATCTATTGTTTTGTGAAGTTTTGTGGTGAGAAATTTTTTCTTTTTCCAGGACACAGAGTTTCCAGGTGTTGTCGTTCGACCAATTGGAGAATTTCGTAGTTCCATAGATTACCAGTATCAGCTTCTGCGGTGCAATGTTGACCTTTTAAAAATTATCCAGCTCGGCCTGACATTCACAAACGAGAAGGGAGAATATCCTTCTGGAATCAACACCTGGCAGTTTAACTTCAAATTCAACCTTACGTAAGTGTCTGCATAACTTCTCACTTTTTCCTGAATATGCTGCGTTGGTGTTGGCCGTCTTTCCCCCCTTTTTCTTGTTTGAAGTGTATATTTTGAAGGAGAGACAGTTGTTTCCATCCTCTGGTTCACTTTCCAATTGACCACAACAGCAAGGGCTGGACCTGCCAAGCCAGGAGCCAGAAACTCCATCGCGGTCTCGTTCTGTACCTATCAAGGCATATTTACAAGGATCTGAGTCAAAATAGAGTAGCTGGGACTCAAATCAGGGCTGAGATGTGCATGTTGGCGCTAGAAGTGGCAGCTACGCTTCTGCACCACAGTGTCAGCCTCTGGACTGTGGTGTGTGATTGATTTCAGCAGGGAAGTTTCTGTTGAGCCCAATGGAGCAGTAAATCTCAGCAGCAAAGGCCTCCTGAAGCAACTGCTCACAACTCGGCAATAAAAGGCCAACCCAGTTGAAAGTTGGCACAGAGTTTGGGTATGTAGCTCCAGAAATCATGCACAGATAATCATGAACATATGAGAATACGCTCAGCATCGTTCGTCTTAAGGAAATCCAAGGTGAAGCCACCTGGAGACGATGCTTCATATCCCCTGGAGTGACTGCTGTCTGAAAGGTGGAGTCTCCACATGGAGTGGAAGCGGAAACCCTGCGTGCTGATGTTGGAGTGTAGCATTCTTTGGGAGTTTTTGTAAAGTTTGATAATTCCTGAAGAGGTTAACCAGAGTTCTCTTATGACCAAAAACTCCACTGCCTGGCAGAAATGAAATTAAATATGTCTGTGGAAAAACGTGACCACAAAGTTTTGTAGCAGCAGTCGCGTGATAGTACCGTGGTCGAAACTGCCCAGGATGTCTGCGAGCAGAGTTGGAACGTGAAGTGTGGTCTCTCCACTCACTGGGCGGTGGGAAAGAAGGAAGCCCTGATGCTGGCTGCACGTGCCTGAGCCGTGAAGCCACGGCTGAGGCCAAGAGGCCAGGCACAGATTCAGCACGGTGGAGTGTGCGCCGCTTACAGGAGCTGTCCGGGTAGGCAGCTCTCCAGAGACAGAATAGATTGCTGCTTGTCTGGCGGGGGGCGCAGGGGGTGAGGGGAAGAGACTGCTTGATGCGCATGGGGTTTCTATTTGAAGTAATAAAAATGTTCTGACATTACCTGTAGTGACAGTTGCACAGTTCTGAATATACTAAAAACCACTGGATTATACTTTTTATAAATGGAAGAATTATCCATATATTTTAATAAAGCTGTTCAAATAAAGGAAAATTGTCTGAGGAGTTGCGATGTGTTTTTGGGTCAGTGTTTTCACAGTCTGTAACTCAGTTTCTTTATCTGTGAAACAAGCTCTTCAGTATGTGCCGTAACAAAAAGAAGATGGACAGTGAGTGCTAATCAAGATTAGTTGAGGGCCCAGTGCGATAGCCTAGCAGCTGAAGTCCTCACCTTGCATATGAGCACTGGTTCTAATCCCGCCAGCCCCTCTTCCCATCCAGCCCCCTGTTTGTGGCCTGGGAAAGCAGTCGAGGACGGGCCAAAGCCTTGGGACCCTGCACTCGCACATGGTGTTCCACGCAGTCTGTGGGCTATGGGCTGTTGGCTTCGGATTGGTGCAGCTCCAGCCATTGCAGATGCTTGGAGAGTGAATCATCGGATGGAAGAGCTTCTTCTTTGTCTCTGCTTCTCTCTGTATATCAGACTTTCCAATCAAAATAAATCTTAAAAAAAAAAAAGAAAAGAAAAAAAGGTTAGTTGAGTTTTAGGGCTGGTGCAGTGGTGCTTTGGTTGATCCCCCACCCTGATGGCATTCAATATGGCTTCCAGTTTGTGTCCTGGCTGCTCCACTTCCAATCCAGATGGACTGGGAAAGCAGCGGAGGTTGGCCCAGATGCTTGGGACCCAGCACTAGCGTGGAAGACCTGGAGTTCCTGGCTCCCAGCTTGGGATCAGCTCAGCACTGGTTGTTGCAGCCATTTGTGGAGTGAGCCAATGCGTGGAAGACCTTCTATCGCTTGCTCTCCTTCTTTGTAAAATCTGCCTCTCAAATAAAAATGAGTAAATCTTTAAGAAACAAAAAAGATTAGTTGAATCTGAAGCCTGATAGTGGCCACATTGTGATATAATTAAACAGGTTTTTGGTGATTTAGTATAAAGTTTACCAACTTTCCTGTCCGTCAGTGTATGTAGCTGAACAGTGTTAAGTTAGTTTACAAACTTGTAAAGCATATTTCTAGAACTTTTCCATCTTGTAGAACTGAAATTTTGTGCCCCTTAAGCAACAACTCCTTTTTTTTCCCTGTCTTCTGAGCTTTTGGTCACTGCCATTCTACCTTCTTTTCTTTGATTTTTGACTGCTTTTGGTCTCTTAGGGCAATGGAATTGTGTGAGATTTGTCTTTTCTGACTGGTTTATTTTCCTTAAGATTCATCCATGAGTGTGTGGCAGGATTTCCTTCCTTTCGAAGGTTGAATCTTCCATTGTATGTGTACAACACGTGTGTGTGCAAATGTTGACACTCACTTGTTGCTTCAACCTTTTGGCTCTTGTGAGTCATACTGTTATGAACTTGGGTACACACTTTTTAAAAAAATTTATTCTAATTTATTTATTAAAGAGTATGAGTTAGCAATATCTTCTGTCTGCTGCTTCACGGTCTGAATGGCTGCAAGTGTTGTGCCCGGGCCAGGATGAAGCCAGGAGCCTGGAACTGCGTCTGCAGCTCCCACGTGGGTAGCAGGGGCCCAACACTTGGTCATCTGCCGTTGCTTTCCCAGGCGCATTCACTGTGGCCCAGCCTCACCTGTGGTGATTTGGGGGATGAAGTGAACCAGGCAGATGGGTGTTGTCATAAGGTTTACCCTTAGCAACGTGAGGCTAGCCCTACAAATACCATGTTGATATCTTGGCTTGAGGTTATATGTCCGAAGGGTATGCCTAGAAGAGGGTTGGAGGATTATACTGTAGTTCTGTTTTCAGTCTTTTGAAGATTATGTTACTTTTTTTAAAAAAGTTTTCTCTTGTTTTTTTAAAGATTTGTTTTTTTATCGGAAAGTCAGATTTAAAGAGAAGGAGATACAGAAAGATTTTCTATGCACTCCCTTAGTGGCCGCAAAGGCCAAATCTAAGCTAATTTGAAGCCAGGAGCTTCTTCCAGGTCTCCCACACAGATGTCGGTAGGGTCTCAAGGCTTCGAGCTGTCCTCTACTGCTTTCCCAGGCCACAAGCAGGGAGCTGGATGGGAAGTGGAGCAGTTGGGAATAAGAACTGGCATCCATATGGGATCCCAGCACAAGCAAGGCAAGGGCTTTAGCCACTAGGCAACTGTACCGGGCCCTGATATTAGTATTTTAAGAAAAAAATTTAGAGGCCAGCATTATATTACATCAGGTTGAGCTTTTGTCTGTAAGCCAGCATCATTTTTCGTACCTATTTGAGTCCTAGCTGCTTCACTTCTGATCCAACTCCCTGCCAATAGGCTTGGGAAAGCAACAGGAGGTGACTCAAGTACGTGGGCTGCTGTCACTAATGTGGAGGACCCAGATGGAGTTGTTCGATCAGCCGAGCCCCACCTCAGTCACTGGGACCATTTTAGGAGTAGACTAGTGGGTGAAAGACCCTGTCCCTCTCTGTCTGCTTCTCTCTGTAGCTTGGATTTCAAATAGAAAAGGAAGCCTTCAAGCAAAATAATAAAAAAAGAACAATGATTTGGAGGAGGCTGTCACTTTGCTCTTTGCATGAGGTAGTGTTAGTGTGTTTCTTGTTAGATCCTAGCTCTCTAACACTATTTGCACTAAGTGTTAGCATTTAGTGGCCAGGAGATAATTTTTTGAAAGATTTATTTGAGAGGGATTTGGTGGTTTTTTTCCCCCTAGTTGGACTTGATTATCTCTCACCTTTTCTTCCATTAAAAAAAGATTTATGTATATGTATTTGAAAAGTAGAGTTGTATATACAAAGAAATAGTCCATCATCTGCTAGTTCAGTCCCCAAGGTTTTAATGCATAGATGTAGAAATACAGATGTGGGGACTGGAGACGTGGTGTAACAGGCTAATCCTCCACTTTCAAGCACTAGCATCCTGTATGGGGGCTGTTTATGTCCTGGCTGCATCACTTCCCATCTGGCTCCTTGCTTGCGGCCTGGAAACCAGCAGAAGGGGGCCCAAGCCCTTGGGATCCTGCAGCCATGTGAAAGATCTGGAAGAAGCTCCTGGTTCCTGGCTCTGGATCGATTCAGTTCCAGCTGTTGGGCTCATCTGGGGAGTGAAGCAGCAATAGACAATCTCTCCCTCTGCAGAAGATCTTTCCCTCTCTAAGTCTGTCTTTGAAATAAAAATAAGTAGATCTTTTTTTTTTTTAAAAAAATGAGGTATAGGTTGGACCCCGCGGCGTGGCCTAGTGGCTAAAACCTTCGCCTTGAACTTGCCAGGATCCCATATGGGCGCCAGTTCTAATCCCGGCAGCTCCACTTCCCATCTAGCTCCCTGCTTGAGGCCTGGGGAAGCAGTCGAGGACGGCCCAAAGCCTTGGGACCCTGCACCTGTGTGGGAGACCCGGAAGAGGCTCCTGGATCCTGGCTTCAAATTGGCTCAGCTCCAGCTGTTGTGCTCACTTGGGGAGTGAACCATCGGACGGAAGATCTTCCTCTCTGTCTCTCCTCCTCTCTGTGTATCTGACTTTCTAATAAATAAATAAATCTTTAAAAAAAATGAGGTATAGGTATGTATGGGTTCACAGAGAGGAATAAAGTACAAAGATAAACTGGGTTGTTATTACTATGAGGTGGTGTAAAGACTAGATTTTCATTTTCTGCTATTTTTAATATGTTTAATATGTTTGTGTTGAGTTTTTCAATGAGCAAATGAAGATCTTTTATAATGAGGAAATCTAGTTTTAGGAAAATCCCGTTTTTCAGTATATCACATAAATGAGATTGTGTGCGTGCTTGCTAGATTGCTGAAAACAATATTCTTACATAATGAAGAAAGCGCTTCAAGCACACTGGTGTGATTGTGAAGTGTGATGACAGTGTTGCCTGCTCCTTCTGTTTGACCCAGCAGCCATTGAGCGGCCTTTCGTATTTTTCAGAGAGGACATGTACTCCCAGGATTCCATAGACCTCCTTGCTAATTCAGGACTGCAGTTTCAGAAGCACGAAGAGGAGGGGATCGACACACTGCACTTCGCAGAGCTGCTCATGACCTCCGGAGTCGTTCTGTGTGACAACGTCAAGTGGCTTTCATTTCACAGGTTAGTTCCAGAGACTGCACCTGTCTCTCTTACTTTCAGTTACACAAATAGAACGGGGAACTTGAATTCTTAGTTTGGCTCCATTTTCGTCAGCAGTGTGAGTCAAAGCTGAAATGCTAGACCAGTGCAATGGCTCAAGTGTCTGATCCTCTCTTCAAGAGTGACATCCCATATGCGTGCCGGTTTGTATCCTGGCTGGTCCATTTCCCATCTGGCTCCATGCTTGTGGCCTGGGAAACCAGCAGGAGATGGCCCAAGTCCTTTGGACCCTGCAGCCATGTGGAAGAGCTAGAAGAAGTTTCTGGCTCCTGGTTTCGGAATGGTTCAGCTGCAGCAGTTGTGGCCATTTGAGGAGTGAACCAGCAGATGGAAGATTCTTCTCTGAGTCTTTCTTTCCCTAATGGGAATAAATAAATCTTAAAAAAAAAAGAAGAAAAGAAAGAAAGAAGAAGGAATTGAAGAGTACCTTTCGGCTTATGTTTCAGGTTTTCTTTTTTTTTTTTAAATTTATTTTTATTATTTTTTTCATTGGAAAGGCAGATATACAGAGAAGAGAGACAGAGAGGAAGATCTTCCATCTGATGATTCACTCCCCAAGTGAGCGCAACGGTCGATGCTATGCCGATTTGAAGCCAGGAGCCTCTTCCGGGTCTCCCATGCGGGTGCAGGGTCCCAAACTTTGGGCCGTCCTCGACTGCCTTCCCAGGCCACAGGCAGGGAGCTGGAAGGGAAGCGGGGCTGCTGGGATTAGAACCGGCGCCCAGGGATCCTAGGCGTACAAAGCGAGGACCTTAACCACTTGCGCCACCGCGCCGGGCCCTGTTTCAGGTTTTCAAAAAGCACTTCAGTACTCACACTGACTGTTGCATAGTATTGCCTGTTGGGGAGTATCGGTGGGTGATTCCAGTGGGCAGAGGGAAGCGGGTAGGGAGGGTTGCAATACCTCATCATCATTTAAGTGGTTGTCTTGAAATCTCCCAGTTACTTAGAAGACAGGTTGTCTATAAGAGATGTTATATTTGTACAGTTGGTGAATCAGTTCTGTGTTTCTAAGTTGTTGGATTCTTTTAAAAATAGCTCTGTGTAAGTCTTCAATGTTGTTATTTAATAGAAAACTCAACATTCGAGTAAACTCCTTTGACAAACTGAAAATTCTTGACATGAAATAGTGTTATGAGTTTTGAGAAATGTAGTGTTTTGATGCCTGGGGCCCAGTGAGTTCTGATTTTTTACCTCTGCCTTATTCTTCCCTTACAGTGGCTATGACTTTGGCTACATGGTCAAGTTGCTGACAGATTCCCGTTTACCAGAAGAAGAACATGAATTCTTTCATATTCTGAACCTTTTCTTCCCATCCATTTATGATGTGAAATACCTGATGAAGAGTTGTAAAAACCTCAAGGTACATGATATTTTTCTTAATAAAAAAGGCTTGTCATTGTGTTTCCCTGTGTCTAGCATGCATTCTTCAGTGCCTGCTGGGTGCCAGCTTTCTGCTAGAGAGGGTTTGCTACAGTGCCACGTGGCACAGGGATTTGTATGGTAATCATCTCTGTGTGGTGAGCTGAGCTGTGAAGGAGCAGGCGTTCTTCCCAGGGCACTGATCAGCTGTACAGTCTGTTGGCAACATTAGCTGGATGTGCAGTTGTAAGGGATAGGTCTGTAGTGTACTCGATTCCCAGAGGGCTTTTTTTAATTTTAATATGTATTCATTTTTATTTATTTGAAAGGTAGATTGACAGAAGAAATGTTCCATATATTGATTTATTCCTCCAAGTGTCTGCAAGAACCAAGGATGTTGGAGAGCTGCTTGGGTGGCAGAACCAGGAATCCTACCCTAGGAGTGGCGCAGGGATGTGGGCTTCCCTTGTGGAGACTTAATCTGCTAGACCACAATACCTGCCCACAGAGGACTTCATAACTCTAGGAATAGAAAAACTCATTATCCTAATATTTATTAATTTATTAATACCATAATTGTCAACAGAAGAGATTTGCTCTGTGGAATTGGATTGGCATTGACTATTTATTTAGCCTTGTTTTATATCAAGTTTTGATAGTAATGGGCAGAGATATGGCAAATTTATAAGAAAAGTGATAAACGTACAATATAACGTGATGTATATTTAGAGGGAAGATGTTAAGAACACAAGGGATATTAAGATCAGTTATGTAAATGGCCTGTTTCTGCTTCTGGCCATCAAAATTAAGTAGACTCCTCAGTGTACTTAGTTGATTTAGTAGTGGAGTGTTGGGTCTGTAACATTGTCTTTGCTTTCCAAACATCTAGGGAGGTCTTCAGGAAGTTGCAGATCAGTTGGATTTGCAGAGAATTGGAAGGCAGCACCAGGCTGGATCAGACTCGCTGCTGACAGGAATGGCATTCTTCAGGATGAAGGAGGTAAGCTCTGTCAAGTAGAGGGCCTCTGCAGTGACTGGCTAGCAGCTAAGGAGGTGAGTGATTGGCCACGGCTAGCTGAATATGGGTAGTTTCTTTTGAAAGTTGGTGGCCCCTTTGAAAGCAGTTCTTTTTTGTTTATTATTGTGTGTAGTATATCAAATGTAATTTGAGAGGCAAAAGATGTGTTGGGGGTAGAAGCTGCTGGAGAATATGTATGTGTTCTTGAGACGTCCCAAATCTGGAAACATACTCTGGCAGCTCAAATCCTTTCCATGGTTTGCTTTTCCTCTGAATTTCTATGATAGGATCACATTGGTTTGACCACTCAGCTTATGAAGAGTTCTGTTTATAATTAAATGTATTGTTAGTGAACTTCCTTTTTAGTTTGTTTACTCACCCTATCAATGTCTCCCCGCTATCCCAGAGTTAAAAAATATATTTGAAGAGATAGGAGTGGGAAGCTGCTTTGAAAATTTAGAATGATTAAATGATTGCTTTCCAGGGATGAATCAGATTAATTGATTTTTAGATATGGTCTTTTTAGCTTGAGGCATATGAAGAAGATGATACTTTTTCTTGGTTTCTTAATCATAAACCACACTACTATTGCTCTGTGTTGGGAAAGGCTCATGGTTGTTGTTCTCAACTGAGAGTGGTTTTGCTCTCCAGGGTGTGTTTGGCAATGTCTGGAGACATTTTTGTTATATTGTGGTGGAAGGGAGGTGTGCTGCTGGGCAGGGATGCTGGCAAACATCCTAGCAGACTAGCCTTGCCAAAGTAGCACCAGGACTGAGGTGCTGTGCTCTGAGTGCTTGATGTCCATTGCTCCACATTTCATAATAACTCCATTACCGTATCTGTGTTAGTTACTTTTCCTTATTACAGTATCTCAGGTACACAATTTTGAAGGAAAGAGGTTTATATTGGCTCATGGTTTTGATGGTTGGATAATTTTGGTTCAGCTGTCTGGTAAGGTTGGAGGGAAGTGTGTGCAGAGGAGGATTCAGTGAGCCAGCAAATAGAGAGGTGTTATGCCCACCTACTTTTACAATCAACCCTTCACAAGAATTGCCTTGCCAAGGCATATGCCCAGTGACCTCAAAAGCTCCTACTAGGCCCACCTACTCTCTAGCATAAAACTGGAGTCTCAACCAGTGTCTGGGACACCTGCAGCCACTGTCTCTGACTCCACACAACTTTTGGCTTCCTCACTTAAGACATATGATCACCCATCCCCCAAAGTCTCACTGGAGACCTAAGGAAAACTCCAGCAGTGTGTCTGTAAAAATCCAGACACAATGGCAAGATAGGCAAAGATGTAGAGGATTGTTGGGCTTATATTATTATTGGGGAGACGAGGAAGTAGAAAGGAGGAATCCAACCAAAGCAGGACTGAAACCCAATAAGGCAGGTATTTAAGTCCTAATGTGCCATGCCATCTGGTACATAGTGGTGGGCAAGGCCCCAAGAGCTTAGGCGTTCCTGCTCTGCAGCATGCCACACCCATGCTTTAGTTCCTGCAGGTTGGAGTCTGGTCTTCCACCAGGCATGACACTGATGAAGTCTATAGCAATTCCACATTTGACCACATGTTTCTGCTTAGTGTTGCCCCAATGGCAGCTTCTCTGCCATGACTCTGCCCTGGCAACAGATCTCTGTTGGGCTCACAGGTTTTGGAGACATTTCATAAGATCTAGGGAGAGGCTTCTGTGCCTCTGTGGCTGTTGGTTTCTGCTCACGTGGTTGCTTTCCGAGGGTGCACACAGATATACCTACTCACACTACTTTGTTTTCCCTCATGAGTATTTTACATAGCTGACATCTCCACCTGCCTCAGGCCTCTCCTGTAGCTTCTCTCCCAGTTTGATTAGGCATCATCCCATCAGGGACTTCAGGGACTGTCAAGATGGAGGAAGCTTCCAGCCATATGGTACAACTCTGGCCTCCCAGCCTCCCCTTGGAATCTCAATGGAAACTATCAAGACTTTGTAACTCTTGGGTTCTGCAAGGCTACAAAACTAGCAGCACATGGACATGGATGCCAAGGTCTGTTACCTACACATACCATCCTGGGCCTGCTGGAACCTTGACTGCCTTAACCTCGGAACACAAGCTGGAATCTGGAGCTTGCTCAAGCCAAGTCCCTGGATGTTTGAAAAACGTTCACTTCTAATTCTGACCCTGCTGGCCTGGGACCGGAAGGATTAGCTTGAAGATGCCTAAGTCGCCACGAAGGTCTTTCTGCATCATCTTGCACATTAGCAAAGTGTCTCCTTTTCACCTGCATTAATCTCCTAAGTGGGAAGTTTCTCTCTAGGATGTTCATATTCTGCAGACCATGCCCTGAAGTTTCCAAATCTTCCTGCCATGCTTCCTTTTTGTCCTGGTTCTCACAGTAAAATTCAGTAACAGGGGCTGTAGTGGTGTAATAGGGCTAGTCCTCCACCTGTGGTGCTGGTATCCCATATGGGTCCCAGTTTGAGTCATTGTGGCTCCATTTCTCCTCCAGCTCTCTGCTTATGTCCTGGGAAAGCAGTGAAGGATGGCTCCAAATACTTGAGAGAGCTGGAAGAACCTCCTGGCTTCAGATTGGCTCAGCTCTGGCTATTGTGGCCATTTGGGGAGTGAACCAGCAGGTGGAAGATCTTTATCTCTCCTTTTCTCTGTAAATCTGCCTTTCAAACAAATAAATCTTAAAATAAATAAGCAAGTCCAGTTTCTGTATAGAATCTTTATTTCCCTTGGAAATGTCATCTACATGGCTGTTATATCAGGCTTCGGGCCTCCTAGAATGTCTCATATGTCTCTTACAGCATTCTAAGCTTTAGCCTGCTTTTCTAAACTCCTAGCCTTTTCCAGGAAACCAGTTCCATGCTGTACTGCATCTTTAGGTGTTGTTAATATTTACAGCCTTGTGCTTCAGTATCCATTTTCTACTAAGCATCTCCTTACTATAGTGAAATACCTAAAATAAGCTACGTAGGAAAGAAGGGCATTTATTTTGGTTGATTTGGAGTTTCACAGTCCAAAATTGGCCAGGCCAACTGTGGAGGCTAGAAGATGGTAATGATGGATGTCTACAGGCCGACCAGGAAGCAAACTGAACCCTCTTAGAACCACGTCTTCTGAGGTTCTGCTTGCAATGACCTCAGGACCCTGTGCAGAGCCAACTCTTCAGCAGCATAACTGGACGGAGTTTCACCCTCAAGTGTCATGAGTCTCCAGGCTTGAACTTCAAACATCAGTTTTCCCAGGAGCCATATCATGGATTCAGAGCAGCAGTCATGGGTGGATCCAGAAGACTTGAAGAGACTTTACCAAGGTTACACAGGGAGTGAGGCCTGACCTGAGCCCATTGCTCATAACTGTTGTTTTACCTTTTCAGAAGGGGGCAATTCCACTAAGCCTAATCAGCAGAGACAAGGAAAGGTTTGCAAAGCCCTTCTGCTTAGTTTCCAGTTTGCTAGTTTGTCAGGGCCCTAAGAGCTGGGCAGTGCTGCTGTTGTATTTAAGCTTGGCATGACCCATGGCATGATTCTCACCACAGCTCTTTGTCCTGTTCCACAGTTGTTCTTTGAGGACAGCATTGATGATGCCAAGTACTGTGGACGGCTCTATGGCCTAGGCACCGGTGTGGCCCAGAAGCAGAACGAGGATGTGGACCCTGCCCAGGAGAAGATGAGCATCCTGGCAATTATCAACAACATGCAACAGTGAGGGCTGCAGGCTCCGCATGACGGGCCTAGGCCCAGAGTGGTGCTTACTGAGTCGACTGTGGATTTCTACCCGGGAGAGAACACTTCTGCTGAGCAAACTGTACCTGCCATCTGCATTGAGCAGAAAGACCTTTGTTTTACTGAAGACAAAAGATGTCTTTATTTTAGATCCAGAAGAGGGGAGTTTGCTCTGAATTTGTAAAGAGGTCATTGCTATTCCTCACGCCCGAGCCTCTCTCACCAGATGCCGCCTGCCACCAGCATCTGGGGCTCTTTTGACGCCTTTTAGATATCCAGGACAAGTCTGAAACAAGCTAGTAAAATGTATATAACTTACCTGTTGTCCTTCTTTTTCTTTTAAATTTGTTGCTAATCTCTGATGAAGATTTCTGCTAGGATTCTCAACTGAGCTGAGGGCTTCCAGGGGAAGTGGAACAAAATGGCGTTCTTGTGAAGTGGGATGTAGGTATAGTCTCTGTTTCCTTTTTTTGATTCTTCTCAAAGGCATTGGTTTCCCTCACTCTTTGGTAGCCTTTATGTGCTGCTACATGAAAATGAATTGCTCAGTGCTGAAATTTGAATACCAGATTATGAACCTTTTCTTACAATCTAACAGTTCCAGAGTCTGTCCATGCTTGATTCCCGATACTTCTAGAACGGGTACTGCATTGACTACTTCAGGATCTTGACGTCTACACCACTGACACTTGCTGTCACGTGTTTATCATCTGAAATGATTTTTTTCTGGTAGGAAGCTAATCTGGGTTTTATCCTGAAGAAAATAAAATCAGATTTTGGATCATGACAGTGTTATATTTTCAGCAGCTGTGATTTTGGATGGTCACAGGCACACTCCCTCCTCTCTGTCTTCCCTGCTTCTCCTGAGAAGTTAGGGAAGTGGGTGGATATGAATACTGCGAATGTGAGTCTTAAAAAGTCACAGTGGGGAGTTGTATACAGGACAGTAAATAAGCCTGGTTTGTAGAGTTAGCCCTCTACTTGGGGTAGGAAGCTTAGGACTTCTTTTTTACTAGTCATTTTAAAAAGTACATTGTATTTTTTGAATGACTAGAAGACTGAACAAATTTGGAAAACCAAAAACCCCTTTGGGATGGTAGGAATAAAAACCGGTAACTCACTGACGTGAATAATCTTGCATTTTAAAACCTTGTGGAAAATTCAATTTAAAATGATTCCAAACTGTCAAGTATTATAGGCTGGTATTTAAAATGCTTGTAAATACTATTTATGTTTTTAATTTTGTAAAATAAAAATTTCTTTTTAACCACTGCATGAAGGTTTGGTCTTTGATAGCAGGGACGGCTGCCTCTGGTAGGTGTCTCTGTCATCAGTCACGGCGGGGGACACTTGGTAGAGCGTTTCATGAACATCTGTGTAAATGCTGTTGTCACTTCATATCCCTGCTGGCTGCCTTACAGGGAAACTGCTTTGATTCTGCTCCCATGTATACAGTGCATTAGCTTATTGGAGAGATTATTTTAGACATGACACCTAAGGTGCCTTAGGCTTGGCTCAGGACTTTGTTTTCAGCCCACTCCATTGGCACAAGAAGGTGGGGCTGTGAGAAGCCAGAGGAGCAGATCTAGAAATTCATTCCTGCGATTCGGGAAAAATCAGCACAGTTGGTGGTTCTCAACCAAGGTGTCCTGGCATGCTGGTGACTGTAAGCACTGCAGTTAATCCAAGTGTGACTAAAATAGGAAAGTTATCTTCTTTATAGTTGAGGACAGATTTCTGTGCCACGGGAAATGTTGAGATGAATGGTTGAAGAAGTCAGTGGTGAGTAGGTGTCTGGTTATTGCATTGATAAGAGATAGCTTGTTCAAGTGGTGCTAAATACAGAGCAAAAGTTTATCAGAATTGGCAGGAACTTTGCTTTTTCTTGTCTGTGTCATAGAGCTAGCTGTGTGAGTGGTCACTCTCGGAAAAGAATGGTGCTGAGGGGTGGGAGTAACCAGGTATAATATAGTCCTGTGTATATTGCAGAATGGGGGGGCGGTCTTCTTTTTTTTTTTTTTTTAAGATTTTATTTGAGAGTGAGTTAACAGAGTTTCTAACTGCTGGTTCACTCCCTAAATGGCCCCTAAGGCCAGCCTGAAGCCAGGTGCTTCTTCCAGGTCTGCCACATGGGTACAGGAGTTCAGGCATTTGGGCCATTCTGTGCTGCTTTCCCAGGCATGTTAGCAGTAAGCTTGATTCAAAGTAGAGCAGCCAGGACTTGAACTGGTGTCCAAATGAGATGCCAGTACTGCAGATGGAGGCTTAACATACTACGTCACAGTACTGACCCCTGCATAATGTTCTTGAATTCCACTGTTAAATGCCTAATTACTAGACAGTTGTGACATGAACAAACTCCCCTTCAAGTTCAAGCTGTCAATAAATACTTTCTTAGTTTATTCAGAGTTTCATTAACACTAAGTATTAGACACTTAAATAGATGCTGGGATGAGACAGAGTAGAAATGTCATCTTTACCCTCATTCCTCTCTGGAATGTACAGTCTGTTGCCAGACAGTAAAGCAGTTTACACACACACAATTTGTGAAGTATAAAGTCTGGAACATAGTTGTCACTGAGCTTGAGGTACAAAAATAGTCTGTTAAAGAGAAAGGACATTTAAGCTGGAACCTAAAATGGAGTAGAACTGAGCAGAACATGGGCAGAGCCCCTCAAGTGACGAGATCCTAGTGAGTTACAGCAGCTCAAAGACCCACGTGGCTGCTGGCATGTGGAGGCCACGAGTGTCTTGACAGGATAAAGGCTGGCGTCAGGCAGGACTTAGTCGCCCACATTTGAAACTCTTAATGGCAAACTAGTGAAAGAATTTTTAGCATGGAGTTGATAAAGTGTAATTTGCAATTTAATCACTGTGAGCATGGAGAATTACTAACAGTTGATTTAGGCCAGTGCAGTCATGGATATCCAGAGTAGCGGAAAGATACTAGAAATTACTCTAGATGGGGATAAATGACCAAAAAACATCCTTTTCAGCCAGCTCCTTGAACTTTGGGTTTTTGTGTTTCTCTTAATTAGAAATAAATGAAAAGCACTTTATTTTCCCCCAAGCTATAATAGCTTCAGTATAAAAATGCAAAGAGGAGAAAGAGGAGAGAACTTTAAGAGAAAACTGAATTGTCATTTCTGTTATTTTCTGCTAACTTATTTTTACTGCTTAATTTTCGACCAGTAAGTCTTGTTCTCGCCAAGACAGTGACTGGGGCAGTGTACAGGATTCTTCCCATCTACCTCTTGGTAAATGGTGAGGGTTTAGAATTCCCAGCCTAGGAACACCACCCTTTACTCAGGCAGAAGGGACTCATTTTTCCCTCAATCCTTTTCAGACTGTGTCCAGTTGTTGTTTACATTTGCAGTCAAGGAGGCTCCAACTCCTCATCTGCCAGCTTGCCCTCCTTCTCAGGTTCTTTAACAATGTAAACATCCATGAGCATTTAAATTCTACAATCCTATCCCATTTTAGGGAAAATATTGATTTGTGATACATCTATTTAGCATTTTCTAAACTCCAACACTTATTACAATGCAATTTTTACAGACATTTGGACTTGCCTATTTTTTTTTTCCTCCTGAAGAGGGTTCCTCCTAAGTGAATTTAAATCTTGCTGCCCTCAACAACCTGAACATTAGGAATTAACTGAAAAATAAACTAACCAGAACAATTTTTTAGAGTGAATCCCAGGAAGGAGGGCTCCCTTTGCTACCATGCCAGACTTTCTGGTTATCCTGAACATGCAAATAGGACATTATAGAACCCGAGTTCCTAACATTTTCCAACTGTCTTAATAACCAAAGGAAGAGAACAAACATCTGTGATCAAGTGGTATTTACGGTTCTGAAATGCAAATGCTGGAGTCCAGTAATCCAGAAGTCAGATACACAGTTAGAAATATGCATTTTTCTTCAAAGAGGATCTGGTTTTAATCTAACTCTGAAAAGAATTGCTAATCCAAAAAGATTAAAAACAATTTACACTGTTTTCTTCCTGAGCTTTCTAATCATCATCAATCTTTCATTATAAAGCTGAAGGGATATGCTACAATTTAATAAGTGATTTATCCAAGAAACCAATTAAATAAAACTGGTACAAATTTTCAACCTGTTATACAAAAACAGAAAGTACAAGATCAACATGATGGGTAAGGCCTTTTTCACATTCAATCTTTCAAAGGGTCCATGAGGAAGAACCTGAGCTAACAACAACAAAAAAAAAAAAAAAAAAAGGAAAAGACAAAACAAAACAAAAAAACATATCAGTGGTCATACAACGCAGCAATTCTATCTTAGACAAGAATGACATATTTATAATTTTTGAAATGCTTATAAAGATCACTTGTGTAAGAATGTAACACTATGGGCAGTCACAACAGTTTCTCCTCTTTGGGTGAAACCAGCATAAGGCTTTAGAGATGACCAACATCACTCTGCAGGTATGTGTTAGATAATCCCTGCTGGCTTTTCATGATCTTTCTTGCTGTAGGAAAACACCCGAGTCCAAAGTCTGATGGTACTGTTCACGAGAACAGTTCAGACTCCACTCTCGTGTGTATTCTGGATTGCTGCACACACACCTAGGGATCAGTCTGTCAAGGTGTAACTGCAGAGGTGATGACACGTGTCAGTCATTTAAAAATTGACACAATTTCTTCAGAGTCCTCCACAGTTCATGCACAGAAGGTCTGGCAGTATCTTTTGTAAGCTTTAGAGTTGCCATATTTTTTAAGGAGTTCTTGGGCCTGTTGCTGTATTTCCTGGGTCACATAGCCGGGACACTGGGACCCAATGTGAAGCAGGACAAGGCAGCACTCCAGCACATCTGGGAAGGGCCACTTCTGTGAGAGAATATGAGAATGAGTAAGGAAGCACTTGTAAAAATGAAATTCAAAATAATTTTTGGTGCAAAACTGTTTAAATTTTCTGCATAGTTTTTTCGTAATAAGCATTTTCTATGAACATTCTGAAGACTGCTCATCCTTTCAGGAACAGCTGAACTGTTGCCCTTTCCAGTTACCCTTCAGACAGGGATAGTATGCTTTCTTAAATGATAGTTTCCTTTATGCTTCTGTTACTACTAAGGCCAGTATACTATAAGCTACTAAGTGCTTGGTACCGGGCCTCCAAACCTACTGGCTACTGGTTGCTGCTGCACCAGCACTCCCCATCCCACCCCAGCTAGGGGCTGCACCTCCCAGGTCCTGGTCCTGCCAATGCAGGGCAGCAGCCAGCCCACCTGTCAGTGGTCGGCCCTGCTCCCAGAGGTGGCCCGCAGGTGGGGAATAATACTCTTCCGCCCAGGGTGGACCCCACTGGGAGTTCTGGCTATCCCCTTCCCTCCTGTGCTTGAAGAATGCCACCGTGTGGCCCAGGCCCTGTCCTGTGACTGGCCTGGCTGGCTGGCCATGGCCCATCCCCACCTGGCACCCTTGGCTACCCTGGCTGCCGGTTAAGCCACTAGCCCTGTGGGGGATGGCAGAGTGGAGACAAGTGTCTTGATGATATTTAAATTTCTCAAAACCATTAAAAAAATAAATAAATACTAGGTATACCAATTACCATTTTACTTCTTACTTCCCAACTATATTATGTTTGATTTTTTCTGGTGACTGTGGCATAAAATTGCTTGTATGGTCAATATTTCTACTGTTCAAATTAAACATTTTAGAAATTAAAGGTAAATGGACTACATTTTTAAGCACATGCAATTAGGTATAGATTTCAGGAACTGGAAAGAGAAATAGATTGCCTTTGCTATATAATTCAATGGTAACATAAAAAAATAATAATAATAAAAAAATAATAATAATATTCACCAGATAAACTATTACTAATCTTACCTTAATATTCTCAGGAAACTTAGCCATTTTTTCATTTGCCTCTGTAAGCCTTTTTGTTAATTCAGGCAGAGAAACTGGCTCATGTTTTTCTTCTTTACTATTGATAATAAAAGAGCAAGTTACATATTTCACCTTAGGTAACTCCCAACATTCCCTCCCCCTCTGTTTTTATGGTGGTAAGATGCAAATCCTATAAAATTTATCTTTAACCAACTTTCAAGTACACAGTTGACTGGCATTACAGAGCATGCATAGCTTTTGGGTGACACAGGCACCAGTCATGTCTCCGCCCCGTTGTTAGCTTGTGAAACTGAAATGCTCGGCCTGTTCCGCAGTAACTCCATTCTCCACTCCCCCAGCTCCTGCTACCACCAGGGTCCTCTCTGTCGCAGACTCTGATTGTTCCTGTATGAGTGGAATCATGCAGTTACATTTGTTTGTGACAGACTACCAATTTCTAAGACCTTGCTTTTAATTCTTTTGGGTATACACTAAGAACTGGAACTCCTGGATTTTTTGGAGGGACTATTCCAGAGCAGCTGTTATTTTGCATTCCCATGATGCCCTGCAATACACACGTCCAGCTGTGTGGTGATTGGAGACTGGTGTCTGTTCTCCACCATGCCCCAACTTCAGTGGAAGTAGTAAGGAAGTAACCCTATTTTGATCATTCTTATGTGGTGTTTTTTCACTTTAATATGCAGTCTTGCACACTATCTTTTTTGTTTTTTTGGGGGGTGCTAATACAGTGTAATTGAGAGCCTTTTTCATGAATGATGCAATAATGCAGTTCTGTATGATTTTTCTCAGGGGAAGGATCTACGTAGTGTACAATAAAGAGGATCTTATCATGTTGTCATTGTTAACAAATGGGTACCCTTCTTCACAGATGAGGGAACCGAAGTGCACAGACATTTAAAAACCTGCCTGAGATTACTCCACTCACCAGGGCCAGGATCAGAACCCAAGTCTAACTCCAAAACCTGTGACTTAATAATCAGGCTGCTTCCAAGTGAGTGGACTGAGGTCAATCTTATCATTTGAGAATCCACCAGGGTAGTTTTCTTCGTCCTCGACTTGCCCCAGTACTTACCCTGGACTCTGAGGACTGGAGCGGGGCTGTTCTCCTTCCTGCTGAGGACTGTCCTGGTCAGGGCCATTTGCTGTGGATTTACAGAGCTGACTCTTCTGGTGTTGGCGGATCATTTCTGCCAGAGTCTCCTGGACTTGAGCAACAGTTCTCTGGGAGCTCTGCAGGGTGGCATGCTGTGCTGAAAAGAGCACCTGGCAGCTACTCAGCACGCGTTCACTTTCCTTCGAGAGTCTCAAGTCCAGCTGTGGAGGCTTGCTTGGCTCTGGCTGGGAAGCAGCTTCTGGGTCTGCCTCCTCGGCACTGGCATTCTCTGCCTCTTGGCTTTGCTCAACAGGTGTCCTCCTGTGACAGACCCTCACCGAGACACTGGAGTCAGAGCAAGGACTGCAGAGAGCCCACCAGATTTCATAGAGACGCCCATAAATGAAGAAAGCTTCCAAACTTTTGAAAGCTGGTGTGATGGGGGAATGATCACCCAATTTGTCTCGTAGGTAGTCACAGCCTAGAAGAAAAAGATTTGGGATTTTACATGTTTTTATCTGCCAGAAATTTGTCCTCTGTCCTCATCTTCTGTTTGCTACCTAAACAAAAAGGAAAGCCGTGTACTCAGGGAGCACACCCCTTCTCTCCATATTTACCTGGAGCTAAGCATCTTCTGGGTGGGGCAGGTGTTCTCACTGCTACAGGCTAGGAGTCACTAAGAGTCTAACAGGTCCTGCTGGAGGTTCGGGCCACATCAAAGTCACACTTATGTCTGAAAACTTCCAGAGACTTAGCTTGATGACATACAGCTAAAGGAATAGCTACCTTTGTGCTGTCTTTTTCCATTTTTACTAATAATGACCACATTAGTTCTCCTTATACTGACTGTGGAATGTGGATAGGAGGCAGTGGGTTGGGTAGGTAGGGGCCAAGTAGAAACAGTGGAGTCATTCTGGCTACCTCTTAGGAAGTTAGAGAAACAAAACTTTCCACTACAGTGACACAGCTGGCCAACCTTTGTCTTTTTATAACCTTGGTAATCCCAGTGCTGCACCAGCAGTTGCCTGACATCTGTCCACAGCGTATTCCAGGCAGAGGTGGGGGCTACTCACCGTCAGGGAGAAAGGCCGAGTGTACTTCCTGCATGATGGTGAAGTTCCCTGAGTCGTAGCTCCGGACCACAGCCTGAAGCAGTGCTTGCACAGCCTCATCCCAAGAGGCCACTTGCTGGCTCAGCACTGCCAAAGTCAAGTCATGGCAAATGTGAAGCAAGACCTGGGGAGAGCCAGAGTCTCAGTTAGACATCCTCCTAGGGTAGGAATGAGGGGGGCTTCTAGCACTATTCTATTCACTAAACGTGGAAGCTAGTGCCACCACCCAGAGTTGCATTAGCAACTCTGATACCTACTTAGGCAGCAACTATTCCTGCTGAGAAAATGCCTTGACATTTACATTTCATTAAAACAAAGCTGTAATGAGCAAAACTTGGAGGACTACATATAAAATAACATGTTAGGATTAGGTCAATTTAGGTGTGTAAATCACCAAAATCAGGATGGAACACTGTAATTAACTAAAACTCCCCAAGTGTGCCTTCAGAGGGAGTCCCTCCCCTAACCCTCTGGCAACCACCAATCTACTCTTTAAGTATATCTATTTACCAGTTGGTGGACATTTAGGTTTTTCCAGTTTTTGTGGACTGTGTGTGGACATCTAATTTCGTTTATTTTAGTGAAGTATTTACACCATAGAACTCCTAAGCCAGCTTCCTGCTAATGTACCTGGAGAACAGAGCAAGATGGCCAAAATACTTGAGCCCCCATCACCCATATCGGAAGCGCAGTTTCAGGTACTAGTTTTGGCCTGGTTCAGCCCCACCATTGCACTCATTTGGGGAGTGGTGCAGCCAGTGGGAGATCTTTCTCTCTGCCTCTTAAATAACAAATCTTTAAAAAAGAAAAGGTAAGATTATTCTAAGATGGACAGATCGGCTAAAATAAAACCACTTGATCTGTTTCAACATGGGTAACTTTACGAAGTCACTGAAGTAACCATGCCACTAAATACATCTGGAGCAATAAGCTGCCTTGGTGAGCTAAGGAAAGAGAATGGGGCTAAGGAAGGGAAAAAGAGAGAGAGTTCAATTTTACAGCACTAAAAAAATCCCTAAATAAACAAATCCAAATCAAAAACCCTATATAGCAAAAGAGAGAGATAAAACTGTTAATTTCAATTGATAGGTACTTATTATGTAATTTTCTGTGCTGTTTAAATATTCCTGATTTTTTTTTTTTTAAAAGGAATACTGCTGTAAGACTAACTTCAAAGTTAATTACTCTGAAAGGGTCTATCTCCAGGCTGCCTGGCCCGCCGTTGCTGTTTCTGAAACGCAGGCTTTAAAGTGGCTGTGCTCATTGCCCTGCTATACGAGACGTGGGTCAGAGAAGTCTTACTACTGAATGATTAACATCACATGCTGCTGTGGGCGGGGTACCTGTTTGGAGGGAGTGTTGCTCGTAGCAGATGGGTATTTGATGGTCTGAAGCTTCTCAAAGGCTGTCCGATACTGTTCTGGGGTGTCAAGGCTGAAGATGGTCTTCCATACTGCTGTCACTCTCTCTGTGAACGGCCCTTTGGTGCCTTCGGCCCAGTCGTGGTAAGAGGAGCTTTTGCCCTCTGAAAGCTGCTTTTCCTCCAGATGCTTGGACAGTAGCTCAAGAAGGCAAAATACCAGTCTCTGAGCCTGGAACCCAGTTGCCAAGAAGAGACATTGTCAATGTGATCACATGGGGATTACCTGGAGAGCTTATTTCCTCTTGGAGGTATTCCCCTTTCCATCTGTCCCGTGTAGGGCCCCACATTCGTGTTTCCTTACATGGAATCCCAACCACAGCACCGCCCACTACATTTTAAGTGATATACAGGCCAGCTACCACAGGCACGTGGCCTAGTTTGACAACAGATGGGCTAAGCTTGCCAGGTGCTATTTCTGCACGTGCTTTACACTGAGGAACACACAAGTAAAATGTCAATGAGCCAGGCGTGCTAGTGCAGACAGGCTTGGTAGTATTGTGATAGGCATTTAAGGGCTGTTAAAGTAGGCTAGATACCCAACAGAGGCACACAGAAAAGCCCTGGAAAATTTTAATTTTTCCTGGATTTGCAGTTGTCAAGATTCCTTGCATACCCGTGTAATATTTTTCTGTTTTCCATACAGAATAGTGTGTATCAGAATATAGGTTTCTTGCTTTGTTAAGTCTGCTCTTTAAGAAAAACTAGTATGTTGGGACCTTGCTGGTAAAGCCATGGCCTGCAATGCAGGATCCCATCTGGGGGGACAGTTCACATTCTTGCTCCCTGCTAATGGCCTGCTAAAAGCAGTGTAAAGTGACCCAAGCAGCTGGACCCCTGCCCTCCACATTGGAGACCCAGAAGCAGTTCCTGGTTTTGGCCTGACTTGTCCCTGGCCACTGTGGCCATCTGGGTGGGAAGTGAACCAGCCGATGGAAGATCTCCATTTTTCCTTTTCTCTCAGCATCTATGACTTTAAAATAAACCAAAATCTTAAAAAAAAAAATCCGTGTCTGACAAGAAAAGTTCTTTATTACTTGAAAGGCAGAGTTGCAAAGAGGGAGACATACAGAGATACTTCCATCTGCTGGTTCACTCCCCAAATGGTTGTAAAAGCCAAAGCTGGGTCATTTCAAAGCCAGGAGGCAAGAGGCTTGCGGGTCTCCCATGTAGATGCAGGGGTCCAGGCACTTTGGCTATCCTTTGCTGCTTTCCAAGGAATATTAGCAGGGAACTGGACAAAATGCAGCAGCCACGACGCCAACTGCTATTATAGGTAGTGCTTTCCCTGCTGTGCTGAAGTACTGTCCCATGGAGTTCCAATTTAGACTCAGATCTCCTTGACTCAGCAGCCCTGCTCTCTTCCCTTGGTTTTGAGTTTCATTAGAAGGTCCTGACTGCTAACATCATATGTCGTACTTTTCAGTTAAGCTAAGTTCTAAAAGGGACCAATGCATATCTTTTCAGGAGACTTAGAGGGTGCCAGTGGTATGAATGGAGTTTCAACCTGATGTGTCAGAAAAAGCAGTAGTAAAAGTTACTTGTAACCAGTCGCGAACAAACTTTGTTTCAAGAAACATGGGGAGAGTTAAAGAATGGAGAAACACCAGTGGGTTAGTAAGTAGTTACTGAAGTTTTGTACAAACTGACCAGCAATGCCTTATTAGCTCCTACTCTGAACATGGTACCTGATGAGCCCTGATCCTTCAGTGAGAGCATTACCAGGACATGCTTGGCATTTTTAAGGGTAACTGTGAAACTGCTTCAGTGAGAGACTAAAGGATTCAGGAGCCTTCCACATTGCTATGTGGAAGGGGAAAACAGACAGCCCTCCCTGTGAACATGTGGGATGCAGCGAGACTGACCTGTAGGCTTTCATGCAGCTGCAGGGCTTCCTGGGCTCCCACCCAGTTCTTGGCCAGGAGCAGCTCTTGTGCACATCTGAGAGCCAGGGAAGCAGACAACTCCTCCTCTCCTGCAATCGCAGCCAGTTCTGCAGCTGTTCGAAGTGATGCCGCATCCCCCTTTTTAGCCAAAACTTTGGCTGCATCATAAGCAGAAGCAGCCCCTAAATAGCTATGATGAGGATGAGAGCCCAAAGAAAGTGTCATAAACGAACCTCTATTGGCCTTCCCCCAAGGGTCAAACCACTTCTCTCTGTGTCCAGTCTTTTGCATGTGCCTCCCCATGTTCCCAGGGCATTGCTACCTCTGCTTGCTCCAACACAAGCTGAGATCAGCACAGCTCAGCAGAGTGAATAACACCACAGGGTTTGAGGACACAGGAACATGTGCTGAACTGGACCTAAGCATAGCAGTCATTTCCTCTCAGTTTCCCTCATGAACGGTCAAAGACATCACTAAAGTTGTTACTGAGCCTCCGACTGAGGTATCTTAAATAGTTAGGATGATTTACAGCCATGCCGAGGAGGTGGATCCTGATGAAGCTTAGGAAGTTAGGTATAATGTCCACACCTAGCCACTTCAACTCTACCTTGCGAAGCATTTCTGCTTTGCTTCTTCTCCTGTCCTCTCCGACACAAGCTCTGTTGAGGAACACTGTACTCTTGTTGCCCCTACTTACCATTTGGCTGCCACAGCGTAGTGGCCATCTCTTTCTAGGATGGTTCCCCAGCTGAGGTACAGGTCCTTCAGGACGGGGTCCTCTGGGCGCAGCCGAGCCTTGGCAATGGCAATGGCTTCCCTAAAGGCAACAACAAAGCCTTCAGCCCATCTCAATTTGCCCCTTGGTCTGAGACCCCAGGAGCAGATGCCAAACAAGACAAACCACCTTGTTGTATTGTCTGTATTTTTCCAATTTGGTTTAGGAAGTGCTCCTGTCCTACCAGGTCAAGTTAAAAAAAACACTCTGTGTCCAGTCCTTCTTCTGGATTGGAACTTCTACTCATACCCTCTTGGGGGATTCATGAGATCAAAAGCTATTTTCATAATAATGCTGAGAGACAGTTTGCCATTTTTTTGGTTGTTGTTAAATTGTGTTGACAGCTGTGTCAACTGAGTAACAGCAGTGGTGGGTAGAGGTGCTGGTATCTCAGTAAGAAGCCAGCCAATGGCTCGGGCATTAAAAAAAGAAGAAAAGGAAAAGATGAAATATTAGACTTTTTCAATGAGACTGATGCACTATTACAAAAAGTAAATTTAACTTAGTGAACTAATATTTTCCAAATGATATTCCAGCTCTGGATTGTGACAACATAAAACTGTAGTTGGAATAAAAATGCTTTAGATCAAAGTGATCTATAGCAACAGCACTTTGTCTTTCAGCCACGATGGAGTAACTGGCGCCAGTTTGCTCTTATGCCATTAAAAAAAAAAAAAGAAAAAACCTGCACGGGGGCTGGCACTATCACACAGTGAGCTGGGCTTCCTGTGCTGGATGGAGGATCGAGTCCAAGTTGCTTCACTTCCAGTCCAGCTCCCTGCTAGGGCACCTGTGCATTTCTTTAAAATAAATGATTAGGCTTGAGATGAAGAGCTTCTGAGGTGGCCAGCAAATTTCCCTTCCTAGATGAGGCTTACAAAAATGGGAGTTCCCTAAAAATGTGTGAGTGTGGGCGCAGTTTCTCTTTTAAGAATTCATTAAGCTGTTCATTTGTTTTAAGGTGTTTGCACTGGTTGTTTAACAGTACAGTTTAAATTATATTTCACATTATGCCCAGTTACTGCCTCCACTTGAGGACCATGCAGACCTGTAAAAGTGATTAGACTTGAGCAGCTCCACAGCTTCATACACCTTGTGGATGGAAAGCAGATGAGAGGCAGCCTTGACGTACTGATCCTGGAAACACAGCTGTTTGGCAAAAGCTTCCACAGCCCACAGCCACACGTGGTAGCCAGCTGAAAAAATAAAGATGATAGTTAACACCATGCACACACAATCTTAAAAATCTATGGCAAATGCATATTAGGCAGTAGAACTATGTATGGAATTTTAAAAACGGTTTGTATTGAAATAAATTTATCGCTTAATTCTACTTTTCCATTCATTTTTAAAGTATTCTCATCTGTAGTACACTTGAATAAAAAGCTAAAAAAAAAAAAAAAGAGAGAGAAACTGGGCACAAGATGTTTTTCTGTCAACCATCATTATCAATTTCTCTTGAAAACTCTGGAGATAGTAAGTTTAAACCCACCTAAGTGTGTAAATACAATTGAATATTCAATTTTCTGTTTTGTGTCCATAGCTTGATTCTTTTCATCTGTGTGAGATACAGAACTGCCCATCCTTTTGGTGTCTGCAGGGGTTTCTATTGTAAGTGATCTATCAGTCTATGACTAATGCATATAGAGATTTTTGCCATCTTTCACTGCTCAAAAACAGCAGAACTGCTGCAGTGAAAATTCAGGTTTGTTCGTCATTCTGTTTGTGTCAGTAGAGCTGCATAAGTTCTGTAATTAGAATTGGTGAACCAAAGGTTACAAGCATTTCCACTAATCATTAAAGGAAGCCAGAGACCTGCTGTTGCAGAGGTTGGGTTGATATATTCATCATCTTACTGCTGAAAATGTAGCGTGTGGTGTATGTCCCTGGTTCTGTGGTTTTATGCTCACGCAGGAGCCCTCCTGATGAGCACATACCTACAGGTGCCAGAGCCACTAGGTTGTCTGTCAGCTCCCCTCTCTCTGCTGCGGTCTGGAGGACTCCCTTTAGATCACCCTTCCACAGCATGAGCTGGTGAAATAACTCGGGGTGGCCATTTTCCAAGTGGCCTTTTCCTGTTTGGGAAAGAGAGATTTAAGTCAGGACCTCAGAACCTGGTTAACTGACAAGTAAAATTGCCACACAGTGCTACAGTAGCCCTGTAAGGGGCGTAGGCGCTCACAGGTTGGGGACACGTAAGGATGGATGGCATTATTGCCTTGGTTGGCTCACCTTCAGTTTCAATCATTTTGTACAGGGCAGGCCTGTCTGTGAAAAGCCCCAAGTGAAATCTTTCCTCCAGATCAGCAGATACATCCTCATTCGGCTCTGTTTTAAAAGATAAATAATCAGATCAAATCATGATGCCGTTTATACCCAGTGATTCCTGAGTACTATCTGTATGAACAGTCACTCCTGATGCTGTCGTGTGCGGGCTCCGTGTGCGGGCTCGTGCCGCTGACTCTCACGGAGACCCCTGCTGGTTATAGGACAGCAGAACAGAATACAGAGGTTCATCAAGCTCCACTCCTGACAGAATCCAGTAGGACAACATAAGTTGTAGTCTACTCAAAGAAAGATTTGAGAGACAAGGGGAAGGAAAACTTTAGAATTGAACCCAAAATCCAACATGCATTGAAATGCTGTTAAAAAAAGAATAATAATTAAGTTAATAAGAAATGTTTAATACTCAGTGAGACCTATCATAAAAGAACTAAAAAAAAAACGTTTCAAGTAGGAGAAACAATGCAAAACTGTATAATTACGTTAATCACAGAAAGGTATCACAAAGCCTCCAAAAAAGGCTATAAAAAAATTCAGGGCCCGGCACAGTAGCCTAGTAGCTAAAGTCCTCACCTTGCATGCACCAGGATCACATATGGGCACAAGTTCTAATCCCAGTGGTCCCGCTTCCCATCTAGCTTCCTGCTTGTGGCCTGTGAAAGCAGTAAAGAATGGCCCAAATCCTTGGGACCCTGCACCTGTGTGGGAGACCCAGAGGAGGCTCCTGGTTCCTGGCTTTGGATTGGTGTAGCTCTGGCAGTTGTGGCCACACAGGGAGTGAACTAGCAGATAGAAGAACTTCCTCTTTGCCTCTCCTCTCTGTACATTTGCCTTTCTAATCAAAACACATCTCTGGCAAGACGCAAGAAACTGCTAATGTTTTTAGGGAGGAGAAATGGAAGACTAAGTGTCAGGGGTGTGATGTCCTTTTTTAAACATTTTTTCTTTATCACGTGCAGCCCATCTCAAAATATAAAATTAAAATTGTATGGCTGGCACTGTGGCATACTGAGCTATTCCTCTGTCTGCAGTACTGGCATTCATATAGGTGCCAGCTGAGTCCTGGCTGTTCCAGTTCCCATCGAGCTGCATGTTTGTGGCCTGGAAAAGCAATAGAGGATGGCTTAAGATCTTGAACCTCTGCACACATGTGGGTCACCTGGAAGAAGCTTCTTGTTCCCAGCCTTGGATTGACTCAGTTTTGGCAATTGTGGCCATTTGGGGAGTAAACCAGCAGATAGAAGATCTCTCTGCCTCTCCCCCACCTCTGTCAATTAACATAAATAAATCTTCGAAAAAATTTGTTTAAATATCAAAGCAATAGGCATTAAATAAAGGCTCTGAAATTTAGAAATTTAAAAAGACTTCACTAACAAAATATTCCCGTAAATTTTTTTTAAAAAGTTTAAAGACAGAGAGAGAGAGAAAGGCAGAGATCATCTATTAGTGCACTTCCTAAATGGCTACAATGGCTGGGGGGGTCAGGCTGAAGCCAGGAGCCTAGAAACTCTGAACTTCATCCAGGTCTCCAATGTGGGCTCAAGCATCTGGGCCATCCTCCATGGCTTTCCCAGCTGGATCAGAAGTGGAGCAGCTGGGACAGGGCCAAGCACTCACATGGGCTGCCAGCATCACACGTGGTGGCTTTATTTGTTGTACCGTGCTGGTAAGAAAAAACCAATTTTCTACATAAATATACTGCTGAGTAGAGGCCAGGCTGTGGCAGGATAAATAAGCCAGCACCCCGATTCTGGCATGCAGATGGCTGCTAGCACGGAGCTACCCCTCCGAGCACTGGGCAGTGTTGACAACAGGTCAGAATGGGGAGTCAGCCAGTGGAATATGGGAATGCAGGTCGGGAGGAAGGCTGGAAAAGAACTGAAGCATATATAAGAAATTTAGTTTGCTCATTCATTCAAGAAATAAGTAAGCACCCTTCCTACGTCAGTCTCCAGGAAACCCTGGACAGAGCAAAGAAATGTAGCTGGTACCTTTGGAATGTTTTGCCGTCGCTAGAACCAAACAGTCATGGTGGAGCTCCTCTTTGGATCTGTGATCCAGGCTTGTGCTCAGGGGCAGCATGGACCGAGCTTTCTTTTTTTTGATCAAGGCTTCTGAAATGTAATGAATTACAAACCATTTGAAGAACAACTGATCAGAAATCCAAGATGGAGTGCCTGCTGTGTGAATGTGACCTGGAGGGCACAGGAAGCTCCCCCTGCAGTACAGACGTGTTCAAATCCACCAGTGGGGACAGTGCTCACGATACACTCAGAGATGTCCTGGCTTACATTAGGAAGTAGTGTCAGCAGTGGCAGAACACATCATGACGTGCAAAGAAGCACTCAGAGGCTCAACCCCAGACTGAAACGTTATCAAAATGATGCCTGCAGTAAAGCCTAAACAAACGAACCCTGTATGCTTCCGAGTTCAAAGCTGCACATCATGTTTTAGGACACCCCAACAAAACACTCCAGTTATGAGATACCAACCTGGCTTCTCCTTAGGTGGTTCCTTTTTCAGGAAGGAGATTTTGTTGATTATGGCACCTTTAGACTTTTCATTGCCTGAAGACACAGAGGTGCAGACAGCTGGCTCTCTAGAAACTACAGTGTGAGGCAAAAAAAAGAGTTTGGAGTAAGAACAATTTTAAAGTTAAAAGGTTTACCAGGCCTACCAATACAATTTTATCTGTTAGCAAAACATGCTTTGCCAAGGAACGGGGGGTGGTCTTCCCTTCCCCACCTTAAAAGCTGGCTTTATTCCATTTCTATAGCACTTTGTTTGACGAGCTAAGAAAAGCCAAAGCTTTGAACCTCTCATAGGTTCCTAAACTTTGCTCAGGTGACAGAACACCTTTTAGATATCTGGATCACAAAGTACTAACTACATATTTGATTATATAAACTAGGAATCATTCAACTAATAGAGAAGATTGAGTGTATACAATATGGAATTAAAACCCTGTGCACCCAAACTATTATTTATTTTTAAAAACCTAGCTGTTTGATCTAGTGATAAAGGACATTCTTGTAGGAAGATATCTTACTGAGCCTGTTTTGAATTAGGTAAGCTTTTAGCTCTTTCCTTATCCTGACCATGGACCCAGCAGTCATCCTCAGGATGGACCAGGTCAGGGTACCTCTGTACCATATATTTTGGCCCTTTTAATTCTGTCATATTAAAAGCATTTGTTTTAAACTTAAGCATATCAGGAACCGCTTCTGTTTATATTATTTGCTACTTAAATCAATCACTTTAACAACCAGAGCACAAGGTATTGAAGATAAACATGCAAATTAATAAAAGTGCTAAAAAGCTGTCCAGTAACAGCTTTTCTCTTCACACTAGAAATAGACTGTATTACTGGAAATTAATGATACAGTGCTGTTTTGTGAGAAATCTGAGATTCGTCACCATCGCTTGACTAGAAGAACCTAGCTGACTGCTCGTACGTGTTTTTGTGTGAGAACACAGAAACCCAGGATCCAAATCCAGGCAGAAGGGCAGATGCTGTGAGGCCTCACTGAGGTGGCGGCTCCTGGGTCAGACGCACTAAGGGATGGTGCTTTCAGCAAATGTGGCCATTGTCACAGTGCAACACTTTCCCCTGCAAGTCTCCATGGGCCTACCACTCTCGCTTTGCTTTGTCCCCTGGTTTGGCCCCAGAAAAGTCACTAAATTTTTTTTTACAGCATGTAACTACTTCCAACCCAGTCATCTAGTAGATTCCTTTTAACATTTCAAAGGTGTTTTAAATAAGAAAACTAAATAAAACCTTAAAAAAATCCATCAAGAATATTTCAAGGTTTAGAAGTTGAGAAGTGGGAGTTTGTGAACGCCAAGATGCATACCCTCCGAACCGAGGTTCCTGGGCGGGTCTGGCTCCTGGGCTTCCTCCTCCCCTTCCTGGTCCGACACGCCATTCTCCACAGGCTCCAGGTTCTCCTTCAGGCTTTCTTCTTCAGTGCCGTCCAACAATTCTTGCTTTACAGGTCCTCTTAAGTTGGGCTTTTTCTTCTTTTTAGGCTTTGGCTTAGGTTGAGAGAGCCGTTTTTTCTCTAATTCAATACTTTTCTTTCCTGTAGGAACCATAGTAAAATAAACTAAACATTCTTTGTTAAATTAAAGCACTCTAATAAGTGGCCACTTCTAATCCTTTGTAGCTGCTGTTTCCTTTTCCATTTATGACAATGTTATCCAAACCCTTCTGGAATTCTGCTAAACCATACACATGAATAGTTGAGTATGTTTCCTAGCAAGTGAGTGTGTTTTCTGGCTTCACTCACAGTGAAGTCGGGAAATGAACACTGATGAGCTCCCACAGTGACCGTGCACACTCCATCGAGTCTGCAAGCTGTCCCAGGGCTCTCCTACAGAGACACACTGCCTTTGGTGCTCTGGAACACCTGCTTGCTTTTTCTCTGGCTTTCATTACCTGATGCTTACAAACACTCTGAGAGTCATTTTGGTGAATTCCTCTCAGTTTGGGTCAGCCTGACGTTTTTCATTACATTAAGGTTGTGCATTTTGGCTGGAACACACAGAATGCTCATCTGTGTGTTTATCTCAGGACAACCTAGGAGTAGCTACAATTCTTATTTGTATCATGGTTTGGCTAACTTTGATGAGTTGATTAAGGGGATATTTTGAAGGTTATAATCTGAAAGTTTTTTTCCTATTTAGTCACTGAGCATCTGCATCTACTACATTTGACATTTCTTGATTACAGCTTATTACTGTGAGTGGGTGGTGACCTTCTTATTCCACTGTTCCCTCTGCATTCACTGTAAGGAAGAGCTGGCTTCACTCTTTATGTCTATATGGACTATTGACTCTCATAGTGGCTTACAGCTCATTGCTATTATTTCTTTACTTTTAATGTCTTATCATTTGGTTATGATTATGAGAAAGAAATTTATTCACTCGAAAGGCAGAATGGCAGGGAGAGACGGAGATACTCTATCTGATGGTTCATTCCCTAAATGGCTGCAACAGCCAGGCTGGGCCAGCCTGAAGCCAGGAGCCTGAACTCCACTCTCATCTCCCACACGGGAGGCAGTGGCTTTTCCAGCAGCAGGAAGTGTGGGGAGCTGGGACTCATGCACAACTAAATGGGATGAGAGTGTTACCAAGTGGAGGTTTAACAAGCTGTGCCACGATACCCATCCTCTTTGCTTATATTAAGATAGCTTTTATTGAGATATAAGTTAAGATAAAACCCATCCACTCTTTTGCTTATTCTAAATTTCCTGCAAACAAAATTTTATACTTCTGTTGTCTCCTCTTACTGGCATGTTTTTTGAGGCTGTATCAGTTATTTATTTATTTTTTAAAATTTCTGAACAGAATTTCACTGTGACACTGTATCACACTTTGTTAACTTATCTGCTGATGAACATGTTACTTTGTTCCTATTTTTTGGCAATCACAGGTAAAGCTGCTATCGGCATTCTTATGCAAAGCTTCATGAAGACATTTATTTCTTTCAATAAATTTGTAGTTGTTTATGACAGATAGGCAAGTCTGGTACCAGTTGATTTTTTTGTAGTGGAATTCTCCTGTCACTGATATTAAAGGTCAAACTGTCTCAGAGTTGGATCGGACCAATTCAGGCTGGCTTCTCTGTTTAATCTATTATTTTTTTTTAAAAAAAGCTTTATTTATCTTTATTGAAACGTCAAATCTAAAGAGAGAAGGAGAGACAGAGAAAGATCTTCTGTTCAGTGGTTCACTCCATAAGTGGCCACAATGGCTGGAGCTGAGCAAATCCAGAGCCAGGAGCCAAGAACTTTTTCTAGGTATCCCACACGGGTGCAGGGCCCCAATGCCTTGGGCTGTCCTCCGCTGCTTTCCCAGGACACAAGCAGGGAGCTGGAAGGGAAGAGGAGCAACCAGATATGAACCAGCGCCCATATGGGATCCCAGTGAATGCAAGGACTTTAGTCACTAGGCTACCATGCCAGGTCCTATTTCAGTTTTAAGTGTTTCTTTCCCTTCTGGCTAAACTCATCTTGTATTTTCCACATGCCAATCTGGAATCAGCAATTTCTTTGATAAGCCTCAGACCCTACAAATGCAGAATGCTATTTGGGGGTAGGTGTGCACAACACAATTTGGCTGTTTTTGCCTTTAGGTTTTCATGGCTGCCACCTAGGCTCCAGGAGCTGCCCTTTTGATCTTGCTGTCCTACTTGAATGTCTTTAACGTTCCACCTTCATCAGCTCAGCTATTGGAGGAAGTGATAAAGGCACCTCAGTGCACATTTTAGGCACTGCAGGTGCAGACTGACCTTGAGGAGGGCGGGAATGATCTTGCATGGAAGTGAGCCATTTGTGCACGCAGAAGTCATCTGCCCCTGAGTAGATGCAGTCGGGATCTAGGGGGCACCAAGCCACGCACAGCAGCCGACCTCGATGTCCTCGGAAGTTGCAGAGTGGCTCTTCCCGGAGGACATCCCATACCTAAAACCAAAAGGCACGTGGCTAAATAGACAGCTACCAGTTATTCCATCATTTTGGGTATATGTTTTTTAAGCGTTCCTCCCATGACCTCAAAGTTTCTCAAGGAGCTCAATTTCAGACAGTATTATTGCTTGGAGAGGCTTATGTGCTTTGGGATATACACTCTGCTGTGGAGTTGACTATAAATGGGCTTCTCTGTCTCCAATCAGTGCTTTGTGATTTTTTTGGTTTAGTGTACTGGTCATGAAAAAAATAAAACCAATTTCTGATTTAAGAATTGGGGTAATGATTTTGGTTCCCAAGTTCCTGGACAAAATGATCAGTTTTCTTGCTGTTTCTTGAATTATCCCAGTGGCCATGTCACAGAAGGCAGATGTTTGTGGTTCCCAGTTAAAACTCAACACAGACAGATGCCCACCACAGACATTACTTCCCAGCTCCCAACATCTATTTTGGTTTTAAAACTTCTGGCTTTCCATTTCTTCTGTATTTTTTAAGCTTGGAGGTTCCTGACTTAAGAATCTTCTGTAACTCAAAATTCTTCTTGTGATTTACTAACAACTTCTGTGTTTGAACAGGGAGGAGTACTTTTTACTTCAATTTAGTTTCTCTTATCAGAATGAAATCTGTAAAAATGATAGCTCCTATAAATATGTAAACTTTCATCTAGGTAAGGAAACCCAGCCTAAGCCTGCACAGGGCCCAGATAATCACAGTTCAACCCGACTACTTTCATTCTGTAGAAGACAGCAGTGAGGGAAGGAAAAGATGCCCACGTTTGGTGGGCTGGGAGACGACAGAGCAAACAGTGCAGAAGCCACAGTCAGGGACGCAGCAGTACCTGGGCTGTACCATCGTAGGAAGCAGATACCAGCCTTCCATCGTGATGCGGGCTCCATGCCAGTCTGGTGATCTTGGCTGTGTGCCCTGAGAGAGTCCGGTAGGGTTCTGTGATGGTTACTGGTGACTCGGGATTGCTCTCTAAAAGGCAAGGGGAGGAGATCATTGCCATTACTAACAACAACAGTAAAGGTACTAACATGGTGCGAGTCAAGATTTTGTCTTAGCTAGGCAAATACCGTTTCATGGTAAGAATCGGGCACACACACAGTAATGTGTACACAGACCAAATTTATGAAGTGTTAGCAACAGTTAATTCTTTCTAAAAGCAGCCAAAAGGAGAATATCAAAAAAGACAGATCATTACACATGTTATTCTAGGTAAAACTATATAATCTAAATTTTAATATGAGAAGATAACAAATTCAAATGAGGAAGCACCTATATAAGAACTGGCTTGCAGTCTTCAAAAATGTCAAGTATAATTGTTTTAAAAAGGCAGACAAATTGTTTAATATTAAAGGAGACTAGAGAGAGATAACAAATGTGATCCTGGACAGGTTCTTGTGTTGGTGAAAAAGCACACCACTGGCTCAACATGCAAACCAGAACACAGATGGGAGATTAAATCACCATACTTTAAATTTACTGAGGTTAATGACGGCATGGTTCTGTAAGGGAATATCGCTGTCATAAAATACAGAAACATTATAGGTATAGAGGGGGGTTATAATATACACAACACCATCTCAACTAATTTGGAAATTATATACTCTCCATTTCGGAATAAACCAGATGGAACAAAATGTGAAAAATGGTTGAAGCTGGGAAAGATGAGTGGGTTTCTTCTACTATTCTTACAACTTTCTTCTACATCTTATTGTAAAATAATAAGAGAAAAAACTAAATGAAATTGATTCTAGCAGTTTTCTTCCTACTTAATAGATTACTTAATTAAAAAAAAAAATCAGGGTAGTAGTGCCACAGTAGTTGGCTGAGATCCACACTGTTATTACAGTGAAGTTAATGTCATTTGCCAAAGTGGATGATTCATTTAGAATCTTAGTAGCAATCACAGGCCAGTACTAGCTTTCTAAACAGCTCATTACACACTGCCTGCTATTTGTTACCAGAAAAAAGTGTCTAGATACATTGCTGGCTCAAGAGAAACACTAATAGGATTCTCAGAAAAGTGCTGATAATTAGTTACAGGGAAATTAAAAGTATCTATTTATACAGTGGCTGAGAACATGTACTTTGCAGCACTCTGAAAACAATTCAGTGTCGGATCATAATGTCAACATATAAAGCAGAAAAAAAAAAGATTCCCACTTCCTGTATGTTAAAAAAAGGGGGGGGGGAGGGCTCTTCTATCTAGTTTAAGATTCTTTCTTGACTCAGTTACATACATTTGTAAAAGTTAGCCATGTGTAGGAAGCAGTACTTGGCAGCAGACATGCAGGCCGTGCAGTCAGACCACTGCACGCTAGCTCTCTGGCTTAAAGAAGCTGGAAAACGTTTGTAGTTCTCAAGTTAATCATAGGCTAAACAAAAATAACAAAACCTTAAGACTGTAAGATTAAATGGAATTAAACAAGGAGACGGGGCATGTCCTACATGCACATATATGATGCTCCAGTAGTGTCAGAAGGAATATAAACTAGTAACATTTTTAAAGCAGTAACTACTACAAAAACTACATTTTAAAAAAAACCTACATTTTAAATGTTTGCAACCCTTCACTTACCAATTCCACTTCTAGAGATTTTCTACAACTAAATTATTCATTCACTTTTGTGGTTACATGTATAAAGGCTATTTTTTGTAGTATCATTGAAATTGCAAACAAATTTAAATAAATATTACTCAGTTGTGGGAAGGATACGTATACATGATGGACCAAACAGATATTTGTTGTTGTTGTTTTAAATATTTCTTTATTTTTATTGGAAAGGCAGATATACAGAAAGATGGAGAGACAGAGGGGAAGATTTTCCATCCGATGGGTCACTCCCCAAGCCTCCACAATGGCTGGAGCTGAGCCAATCCGAAGCCAGAAGCCAGGAGATCTTCTGGTCTCCCACACAGGTGCAGGGTCCAAAGGCTTTGGGCCATCCTCCACTGCTTTCCCAGATCACAAGCAGGGAGCTGGATGGGAAGCGGGGCTTCCGGGATTAGAACTGGCCCATATGGGATCCCGGCGCATTCAAGGCAAGGACTTTAATAACCACTATGCTATCATGCTGGGCATCGAACAGGTTTTTGTTAATGGAGTAAGATAGATCTTTATATACCAGCAAAAAAGATTCCCAAGATACATAGCCGAAGCCTGATCCCAAGCCGGGGACAGGAGCTTCTGCCTTGACTCCCGTGTGGTGGAAGCTGCCCAAGGACTTGAGCCATCCTCTGCCTCTTTCCCAGGCCAGAAGCAGGGACCCAGATCAAAAAGTAGAACAGCCAGCACTTGAACTGGCACTCATGGGGGGCTGACACTGCAGGTGAAGGATTGCCACCATATCGGTCCCCAAAATACGTAAGGAAGATTACAAATGGCACAGATATTTCTGTTTATATAGTGATTTTTTTTTTAATCTAGGCAGAGAAAGCTTTTCTCTTGAAACAACATAAAAGTGGGGCTGATGCTGTGGCATAGTTAAGTTAGGTTTCTACCTGCATTGCTACCACCCCAGACTTGAGCTGGTTCAAGTCGTGCTGCTGCACTTCTGATACAGCTTACTGTAATGTGCCTGGGAGAGCAGCAAAAGATTGTCAAAATCCTTGGGCCCTGGAACTCATGCAGGAGACCCAGAGGGAGCTCCCGGTCCTGACTTTGGACTGACCCAGCTCTGGCCCTTGTGGCCATTTGGGAAATAAACCAGCGGACTGAAGATACCTTTCTCTGTAAATCTGCCTTTCAAGCACAAACCTATTCGTTAACATAAAACATATGTGTAGACTAATAAATACCTTGAAAATTCTGGACAGAACATGTAGCAAACTAATAACATTCGTTAGTAACAAGGCATTGGATTATGGGGGACCAGGCACCTTGTAAGTTAACATTTTTGTCATGTAAAAAAAAAAAAAATCACTTTGGAAAGCATGGTTAAAAGTCCCAGTAACAATAGTATTTATTTTGATGTTAATAATGAAGTAAAAAAAATAAAAAGATTAGAATAAACACAGGGGAAGAGATGACAGTGGCCACAGGACCGAGTTACCTATGACAGTCTTCAGATTGTGCACGTAAATGACTGCGTTGTTAGAGCCCGAGGCCATCAGGTAGCTCAGCTCGGGCTGGCTGCCGTGCGCGTGATGCCAGCTGATGGTATTCACAAGTTTGTGATGCTGCTGGATGGTGCAGATGAGTTTCAGGTTGGGAAACTGAAATATTTCTATTGATCTGGAATGAGAAACACAGCAAGGCAAGAAATATGGATCAGACAACACAGCGCAGGATCTCCTCCAGTCCATCAATCTGTTACTATAAAGGTCATTTTCTCATCAAAACCAAATACTGAAGGTTGTTTTCCAAAAGAAGTTATGTTCAGCTTTTAAAAACTTTAATGATCTATAGCAGGTTGTATTTCTCAGATATTTGTAATTACAATAAATGGTGATAAAGAAGCTAACCGAATTGATGAACCAACAAATTTATACTAACACTGGACACAACATTATGAGAAGTAAAAAGCATTTCCACCTAGGCTTTAAAGAGTGTGACTGGTGCAGTTTGATGCAGGAGCTGAGCATCCTGGAGTCACAGACCAGCCAAAACACAGCATGGGCAAACACCCTTTCTGGGTCCAAAATATCTGCATAGTTCCATTGCTTTCCAAGATGTAGAGTTCCTGCAACGGGGCTTCCCCAACTAACGTTATAGTTAACTTCAGCCAGCTTCTGACCAAATAGACATGCAGTTACAGTTTTTTTTTTCTGTTTTGAAGATGCAAACACATACCCATCTTCATTGCCAAGAGCCAGGATTTTGCCATCTGCTTTCCAGCTGATCTCTGTGTGTGCAGGCAATTTGTACTAGAAAGCAAAACAAACGATCCTGACTGTAAACAGTAATCGTTCTCCCAACACAACTTAAGTCAATGATGACAGCATGAGAAAAAGCTCCTAGCTTAAAAATGTTCTGTTTAACAGCCACTCTTGTAAATATTGTACACCACGAATCAAGGATTGCTAATAACAAATATTCTAATTTCTTACATGAGGTGAAGAGGCTGATACGAAAGTTCTATAACATTTAAAGATTTTTAAAAAACATACTCAAAATATTGTATTCCACAATAAGGAAGGAGACATGCGGATCAGCTTTGACAACTGGTGGGTCATGTTCCTTGATGAAAGCCATATGGACCCGGACTCCTTGTTTCATTCGAATTGCTCCTGTTTCTTTCCCAGGATCTGGCTTCCCCTGCCTTTTACATGTTGCTGCTCTTTAGCTCCCTCTGTAGCATAACTCATCACGGCCACAGCGTTGTCAGCTGCTGTGGGAAGCGTTTCCAAAGTTCTACTCCCAAAAGCCCAGATTCTTTGCCCAAACCTCTCATCCCTCACTTAGCTGCCGCTCCCCTAGGAGGCGGTTAGGAAGAGTAAGTTTGTCTCCTTCATTCTCTGCTTAATGTTAATGTTCAGATACTATGAAAATGAAGGAATATAATCAGTAAATATAATTAAATGTATGATTAACTGTCACTTTAAGGCTGGTCACTCTCAGATGATCTGCATTAAAAAATGGCTCATTTGAAAGGGTAAGGAAATCTGTTCTTATGGTTTAATTTTACAGTTTACTGACAGATGGTAAAGCAACTGTGATTAATGAGGTGCTTTGGACAAAGGCTATAAGGAATTATTTATAGTACTTTGGGAGTTTTAGTGTAAATGTGAAATGATTTCACTATGATATTAAAAGGCCAGTTCTTTCTGAAGCAGAGCACTCTGCAGCTGCACTTAACACCAGGTCTTAACGTTATTTATGCCACATAAAAAGGAAGCCTTACATTTAGGCTCTGAAGGTTTATAATAAATCACCATGCAAATGAGACAAATTTTGGGGATGGGAGGGTGAGGAAGGAGGAATTAAGATACTTGCTTTACAGGAAAAAGACTCCTAACATACAGGCTTTTTTCCCACAAATTCCCTCACAGCCTTCTATTTAAGGAATCAGATTTAGCATGATGTGTATCTGCATTTCATGAGAAATATGTGAAGCCCAGAGGAACATGAGATGTGGGGGATCAAGAGAGGACTCACTTTGATGGAATTGGTCTCCCTGATGAGTTTGTTGATATCAAAAGCTTCTCCAGTAAGCTTCCAGGGGTTATGCTGCAGGACAATCCCTTCCCCTCCACAGCTGTACAGAGTTAGAGACGGTCTGTCTCCCTCTCCTCCTGTATGTGATCAGAAACAAAGTTTACGTTAGTGTAACAGCTTATACATGGCTGTAGTGACCACATCATACTGAGTTGTTTGTGTTGGAGTATAGTCACTGTTCTTTCCATTTGAACATGGTTGGAAGTCAAAAGGTGTATCATTTCTGTGTTTAGTTCTATGATGTAAAATGTTTCCTTTCACCTTTAGGCATTCAAAATGGTAGAAGTACTAAAGCTGGAATCAGAGAACAAACATAATATGTTCTCAAATCAAAGTTTTTCATAATACGTTCTCAAATCAAAGCTTTTGAGTATTTTTTTCTTCTAGAAATGAGTAGTACTCTTTTGAGCAGATATGGAACTGCAAGATTCCTAAGACTAAATACATGGAGTTGTCCTCAAAGCAGAGATTTCTTTGAGAGCAATTTTTTTTTCCACTAATGCTGGCACACAAAACTAGTTTCTATTAGATGTCTGTTGTACAAACAAGAGTCTCAAAAACTTAAAGGGTTTATCCTCTCCTAGTGCTCCAATTCCTTTGGAAAGCCAAGATGTCCCCACGTTTTTAAATTAATGTATAAAACAAAAAGTATCTGGCAAACCTTTCTTAACTATTTATCTATATTGATACAAGAGAAAAAAGTGCTGAGGTGTTAAATCAGGGAACTGGGCCAAATGTAACTAAAGGGAAGAAGAAATCAATTCATCACTGGCCACTGCTACTTCGCCCGATCCTTGAAGCAGTCACTGCACTAGAACACTGAGGACTCCTGCCAGCTTTAACATCCCAAGGTCACACAGCAGGAAAGGAAGTACCCTCCTATTTGTTAATAGAACAATTCAGACCTTACCGAGTGACACGGGGGGTACTGGTGGCCCCCAGGCCAGGGTGTACACAGTCTTCTTATGATATGTGCTAGAAATCTGTGGAGGTCTGTGGGAGCAGGGGGCAAACACAAAGTTGCTTAATGTAAAACCGATCATCTTTTTTTCTGAAAGGTCCCTACTGTATAGCTAGATGACTGTGTCTTAAATATACTTTACATTCAGTCAGAAAACAAAAATGCTACTCCCGCCTATCCAGCCATTTAGGATAATTCTCATCTCTTCCTCTGAAAGGCCCACTTCCTCCTCTCTGTATATGTGACTTTGCGATAAAAATAAAGTAAATCTTAAAAAAACAAAAAAGCTTCTTTTAAGAACATTTTGTAAGGTCATCATGGGGATGATGGGGAGAAAAGGGCTGCACTATTATGACTTTCAATGTAAGTATATTCTTTGTATGACTTTAGAATTCAAAAACTATGATTAAGCTGGTCATTAATTTATAGAATAAGCCAGACAACAAACTGTTTCTTTGGCTTAAAGAAATAGAAAAAGCAGATTTTTCTCAAAAAAAAAAAAAAAAAAGTATGTATGTATTACTATAAAAGGCAGAGTGCTGGCTCACTACCCATATGTCTGCCACAGTCAGACTGGACTAAGCAGAAACCAAGGAGCTCCACCCCAGGGGGCCAAGCACCCAGGCCATCTTTGCTGCCTTACGAGGGACATTAGCAAGAAGATGCACTGGAAGTAGAGAATCTGGGACTCAAAATGGCGTTCCAAATTTAATTATAACTACTTTAAGTACAAATAGCTGCATATGCTGCTGGCTGCCAAACTGAACTGTTTGGGTCTGGAATGCCATTAGACCTCTAGACCTATCTTCAAGAAACCTAAAATGAGCCATACAATTAAGGTATTTCAAAAAAATAAGCATTTTTACTAACTTTTCCAAGTATTTTTGTATTATACACATTAGATCACACTATGAAGTTACTGTTAATGTTGTGTGGTTAGGAAATGGTTACATGGAAGAATGTCCTTATTTTGAGAACTGTTAAGAAGTACCATGCTATCTGTAACTTTGTTTTACATGTTTTAGACAAAGTAATGTAAAACTAAGAATATGACAAGGTTAATCGGTGAATCTACATAGAAGCTACCCAGATATTCTTTGTAATAGTCTTACACAGCTAAAATATATGCTTGAAAACTTGGATAAAACAAATGTAAATGGTTTATTTTGCTGGTTACCAAATGTCATATACACTGAAATCCCACCACATGAAAGGCCGTTTTCAAAAAGCCATTCATGGAGTTTTGCTGTCCGTCACTGACATTTTGTTCAACGGCCTAAAGAGAATCTCGCATTTCTTACTTGTTGGAGTAAGTGTCATACAATCCCACTTTTCCATCATCTGTTCCAAAAGCTAAGCAGCCTTCCTTGTTTGGGTGCCAGCACAGCTACAAAAAAAGTTTCCAATAAGAATAAACAAGAAGAGTGAGCTCTTACGCTGTCTTGCAATAATTAAAGTGAAAATTTCTTCTAATTCTCATTGAAACCATACTTCCATACTATTAGATTTCCATTTTCATCAATAAACATTGATTATCTTTAGGCTAAATACCCATATCGCTTCTCAGCCTTTTGGCTAAGATTCATTGTAGACAACACAGCCACAATTGTAACATTTTAGAGGAAATCAAAGCAAAAAAATATATTTACTGTTTTCTAATCTGTAGTCCATGTTTTCATTTTTCATGAATTAGACATCTTTCCACATCAAAAAGAGATCTGTGCTATCATTTTTACTAATCTGACAACACTGCAACAAGTGATTATAACTTAACATACCTTCCATGATCACAGAATGAACTGCACAAAGATTCAGCACATTTAAACTCTGAATATGGGATAATGGTATTTGGTTTCCTTCCTTTCTAGTTTCCAACTTTACCAAAACTGCTGTGAATAACTTTTGAATCCCAGCAGAATTCATTTGAATAAAGAGGTAATTTCTAAGAAAAAAAATTACTCATTTGAAAAAAATGTATAAAACAAACTAAAAAAAAAGCATCCTTACCGATGTAACCTTAGACTTGACACCTTGCCAAAAATGTTTTACATCATAGTTGTTCTTAATGGAGAGCGTATTCCATATGCGGATCATGCCGTCCCCAACACCTATGGCCAGGCAGCCCGTGTCCACAGGGGAGAAGGCCAGACTGTAGGCAAACCCACCGAGGGAAGGCAGGGTCCAGCTACACTCCAGAGTGGCCATGTCCCAACATTTGACCTGAAGAGATTAAAAGTGAGGAAATAAGTAGAAAAAAGAGAAAAGAAACAGGAAAAACAGTTTTCAGATGCGATTGGCTCAAAGAGTGGGGAAGGATAATATAACTTTTCTGGAAGAAATCAGAAAAAGTGTCTTGTAGGAAAAAGAATTAGTAATTAATTACATAGCTTAAAGGGACAGTAGGATTTATTTAACCCCAGAAATGTCAACTGAATCCAGGGCCACACAATTAGTAAACTAGAACCCAGGCCTCCTACTTTCCAGAAATTTAGTGATGTTCCCACTCTATGACAGCTCTGGAAGCCTACTCTTTAAGTAAAGCCTCAGCAATGGAAATACTACCTCAAAAAGCAAAACAACTTCCCACACGTATGGGAGCAGTGCAAAGGTTTTAACTGTCATTTGTTTTATCAAACAAGCCTACCAGAAAAACAGTCAAGATCAGACTCTAAAGTAAAGAAAACTTGACTTTTTAAGACTCAGTGGGGGAAGACTTCACTAAGAACAGGGGATTCTGCTACGTGTTCTAAACTTTGGAACAGGAAAAACTACACATGATTTCCTCACACACCCTTCCCTGTTCACATTCCCTCCCCCAGATCCCATCTCCCTGAACACACAAGCATGCTGGAGGCTCTTGATGCCTCACCCCCTCTCGACTAGGGGTAATTCAGTGCCCATCAGTCAACAGGAGGAGCTCTGCAGCTGCAAGCAGGGGTGGGGCGTGGGGACTGATGGGTTGTAGATCACTGCCGTGCAGCGCTGAGTGCTGATAAGCAGCCCTTACATCTCTATCCATGGACGTGGAAAGCAGCAGCTGTCTGTCATCCTCTGTTTGTAAAGGACATAAATTGAACACGATTCTTGAGTGGTTTTGCCCTTCTGATGACATGCTAAAGAGGGTGTATCTCCGTCTCCAAGACTGGGTGAGATCCCAAAGCAGCAGCTCACCTCTGGGAAGAAAAAACACACGTTAATTCTCTCAGGTAATTGGAGAACAATGTATGCAGAGCCAGAGTTTGGGCCTTCAGTTACAGAAATATTTCTGTCCCTTGTTCCTTTAAAAACAGAATTGCACGTTTCTGAAATATGCACAAAATATCTACAGGAAGAGATCCACACAAAATTTGTCACTATAGAGAGGGGCACTAAGCAATGGGGAGGGCAGACATGAGAGGGACACTTTAATATGTACTTTCATCCTTTTTGATGATGTGCATGTCTTGGGACTACTTTTTAACATAATTTTCTAACAGCTTTAATTATCAAATGCCTGCCGTACTTACACAGTTCCTAAGGTTTAAGATGATCTCTCTTCTTTGGGGCAGTGGTAGGGCAGACAAAGCCCTAACATTTTGAGGTAATTTCTATTATATCACCTCATGTAAAGGCAGGGAACTCACCTGTTAAATTAACTTATTAATTCCAGCATTTGGAAGCAAGTGCTAAATTTTTTTTTCCTTTTAATGCAGCTGCCAAAACTGCCCCAAGATGGAAAATACAGTTACTATCTCCCAGGCCTGAACTTCAGCAGGGAAAAGGGTGTTGTGTATGAACACAAACAGGTAGGCAGTAGCTTTTTCATGAAATTCTGCACATCTTCAGAGTCCACACTTGTAACTACCAGGCTATTGTTCAAGCTTTTACACCTCTGTCAGTAGACAGCACAGATATTGGCATCATGATTTTCCTACTTTAAATGGTTCATACTGTTGGCTAGTATCCTAGTTTCATTATCTACAAAGAGATGCCTTGAGAATCTCCAACAATAAATAGAAAAACAACACATCAAACATAGCAATACCAAGACAGACTTACCCAAAACAACTGGATACCAGCTGCGTGGGCTGATTACTGGGCCAATGGAGGGTCAACCACAAGCGCTCCTTAACAGTCGGGTCTATTCCCCCGCCTCTCCTCTTCAGAAAGGGCAATTTCAAAATCATTACCCCTGTGGATCAAAAAGGCTAATGGGGCAAGTGTGGTGACATAGAGGGTAAAGTTGCTGCTTGGAGCACTGGCATCCTTTTGGGAGCTAGCTTGCATCTTGGCCACTCCACTTCTGATCCAGCTCCCTGCTAGTGTGCCTGGGAAAGCAATGGAGGGTGGCCGAAATGCTTGGGCCGCTCTACTGACTTGGAGACCCAGAGGAAGCTCCTGGATCCTGGCTTTGGGTTAGCTCAGCTCTGGCCATTGAGGGCCTTTCAGGAGTGATCCAGCAGATGCAAGATCTCTCTTTCAGTAATTCTGCCTTTCAAATAAATAAATAAATCCAGAAAAGGCTAATGATACTCAAGACAGTGAAACTACATGTACAGAGTCATCAGCAGTTCACAGTACCATTTGTGGTTTAAGTCTTTAAAAAAGATTTTTTTTCCAAAGTAATATAATACATTTATATTATAGTCACTGTACTGGACACCCCTGGTGCAGAGGGGGTCTCAGCCTGATACTCCCATCAGGTTTAGCTGTAGTGTGCCCACAGTTCTCAAAGTTCTGTCTTCCAGAACTGTTACCACTTATCAAGTCTGAACTGCATCCCACGCATTGTGCTACTCATCTTTTGTGCATAAATGCATCTGGCCAAGATAATGAAATGCTCATGGCTTGAAATAAAGTTGAGACTATACCATGTTCACGGCAGCTAAAACTCGGAAGCAGCTCAAGTCTGTGGATGGCGTAATAACTAAACTAAGTGGCACGTGCCACATTATGTGTGGCAGAGTATCATTCAACCTTAGAAGGGAGAAACTGATGTGTTATAACAGGGATTGAGGATATTGTGGTAAGTGAAATAAGCTACAAAAAGACATTTAAAACACACACACACACACACACACACACACACACACACACACACACACACACACATTTACTATATGATTTCAGAGCCATGAGGAGAGGGGACAAGGGCTTACTGTTTAGCAGGCATAATTTCAGTTTCACAAGATGACAAGCATTCTAGAAATGAACAGTGCCAATAGCTGTATACAATTATGGATATGTTTAATAATAATAAAGTCTACAATTAAAATTATTAGGCTGGTATATTTTATGTGACTTTTTCCACAGTAAAGGTGAGACTACTATTACTATGAAGGTAACATCCAGTTTGCCTGCAGTTTCTCTCCATTTCTAAAGGTTAGAGAACTGTTAGAAGCTTGGGAGAAGTACATGCTGAGGGCCCCGTGATGTGGTCAAGTGAGCTTCCTCGTTCCAACATGCACTTCTCTGCTGGCTCTGAGTTCTTTCCGCATTCGTGCACTGCAAACGCTCCGTCTAGACATCTTTTCCATGGCGTGCATGTTCCAGCTTTGCTATTCTCCTAACAAGTACCTTGCTCTCCACACACACCATGATGCTTCAATAAAGCAGCAGCAGCTTTGTCTTCAGAAACTATACTGCACACCACGACCAGATGCGCAGAGCACAGACAGTTCCAGCCCAAGCTAAGCGGGAGAAACAATGTTCTGGAAAAAGTACAGGTACGGGCTGCCTTCCAACGGAGGACACGCTCTCGGGACCAGAGGACAGCATAAAAAAGTTTTGCTTCCTCTGGCTCAAACTAGATTATATCAGGAAAGAAATTTTTTTTTCCTGTTTTTAAAAAAAGAAATCTTAAAAACCAGTCTTACCTCTGCCCCTTGAGCAGCTCCAGATCCGAATGGTGTGATCTTTGCTCCCGGTGGCCAAGTAGCAGCCCTTCGACTGCGGAGTTCGTGCTGTAACTTTCCCATTGAGCGTTTCAGGCTCCTCTAGCAGAGAGAGAATTTTGTCAATATGCATTAAACATGCACTTATTAAAGAATAATTAGCTTGGAAGCACTTCTAAAAATTAGTAATCTCTTTAATAATTATTTGAACTGTAAAACTTAAACTTTAAATGCAATTCAAATGATACAAATTCTTTTTTTTTAAGATGCATTGTTCTTTTTTTTGAAAGATTTATTTTTATTATTTTTTTTTTTATTGGAAAAGCAGATATACAGAGAGGAGAGACAGAGAGGAAGATCTTCCATCTGATGGTTCACTCCCAAGTGACCTCAATGGCCGGAGCTGTGCCAATCCAAAGCCAGGAGCCAGGAGCTTCTTCCAGGTCTCACACATGGGTGCAGGGTCCCAAGGCTTTGGGCCGCCCTCGACTGCCTTCCCAGGCCACAGCAGGGTTTCCGGGGCACCCATATGGGATCCTGGCGCATTCAAGGCGAGGACCCTAGCTGCTAGGCTATGGCACCAGGCCCAAGATTTATTTATTTTTATTGGAAAGTCAGATATACAGAAGGGAGGTGAGACAGAGAGAAAGACCCTATGTCTGCTGAATCATTCCCCAAGTGGCTGCAATGGCTGGAGCTGAGCCAATCTGAAGCCAGGAGCCTAGAGGTCCTTCTGAGTGTCCCACGCGGGTACAGAGTCCCAAAGCTTTTGACTGTCTTCAACTGCTTTCCCAGGCCACAAGCCTGGAAAGAGAGTTGGATGGGAAGCAGGGCCGCTGGTATTAGAACTGGCGCCCATATGGGATCCCAGTGTGTGCAAGGTGAGGACTTTAGCCACTAGGCTACTGTGCTGGGCCCTGATACAATTATTTTTTTAAATCAGATTTATTATTTTTAAGTTCTTCTTTGAAAGGCAGAGTTACAGAAAGCAATAGAGACACAGAAAGAGAGATGTTTCATTTGCTGGTTAACTCGGCAAATGGCTGGGGTCACCCAGGACACAAACTGGCTCCCATATGGGATCCTGGTACTGAGGCGGAGGCTTAACCTATTATACCAGGGTGCCAGTCCCAAAATGATACAGTTCTATGCACTTTGTTCTTTTAGAGTGAAGAGTACTGAACTCTCCCTTAAATCATCTCTACCTGAACTTTCCTCTTGGCCCAGGGATAAGCAGTCTTCACCAGGCACAGGGCACCAGGCTATGGAGTGGATCTCGTCGTCATGGCCTCGCAGCCTGTGAATCACTTCTCCCTTCTTACTGATGTCCATTATGACCACTATTCCATCCTTGTAGCTGAAAAACAAGAGTTAGAGACAGCACTAAGAAGCCAAGTCAGAATATTCTCTGTAATTAGCATTTCAGCTTAGCAGTCATTGTGGAGGTCAACATTATCAGCCATTCCACAGTATGTTAATCTTTGAAAGCCTTAACTTCAAGGTACTTGCAGTCTAACTGTTACAAAGTCAAGTTGTTTTCAAGTCTTACTTTTCTATGAATAATCATTCTTTTGGAGATCCCCTAAAAGCTTCATCCTGACTTCATCCGATTGGTCCTACTCTGCAGTTCCTGCACATCTTCTCGTGACTCCTTGCTCTCTTCTCAGGGTCTGGTTCAGCCTTCTCTCAGCCCTTCTACCCTTCAGTTTACTCTCTCTAGACCCTTAGCTGCAACAATGTGCCCACGTCACAAGACTCCTATATTCTCACTCACTCACCCACATCTGTCCTCCTTCCTTCTGCACAGAGTTGATGATCCATCATTATAACCACCTTCTTAAATACGATATTCCTTGTCTCCCCTCCTCTGGGAATTTTACCCTGCAAAACCTCAAACCTGGGTGAATCCAATCATTTCATTTCTCAGTTTGAGTAGTTATTTGATCCTAAGCTTGGTATAAAGCATTGAACACTGTATCTGCAACTCATTTCCATAAATTTATTCTCATATTCTCTGAGATGACTGTTTTAACACCTTCATCCTGAATCTAGCCCCAATTCATGAGAAACTTGACCCAGTCACTGCAACTCACACCTCAATGAGAACATCAGAAGCCACCGAATGGAACATTTTCTCATTGCCTATGAAAAGGATTCAAACTGGAGGGACACCTTTGGGTGAAAAGTACGTGAGGGGGAAGAAGGATGCTCACTTCCAAAGCTATGGTATTCAGTGGGGAGACAGACCCAGGAGGCTTCCCACTTTCCCAGTCTAGAAGGAAAGCTCAGCGCCAGACAGGGCAGCATTATCTCACACTCACTGAGGTAATGTTAACCCAAGGGTGATGTAGGAGATGAAAGAGGGCATTTGCAGGCTGATTGGAGGACTTAGACGTGATGGATGTGCTTGGTGCAAAACCATGGACATCGGGAAACAAAACCAGAGGGAAGTGGAGAGACAGTAAGGATGTGGCGATCACTGTGATCGAGGCAGCCGTGAGCACGGAGTAGTGAGCCCCAACCTCCTGTGGAAGGATTCCACCAAGCAGTAAAGGCAGGAGCTAGAGTAAGGCAAATGCAAAATACAATCACAAAGAAACAAAAAATCACTATCAATGGCACAGCACTTACCCAATGGCTACTAAATCATCATGATGAGGCGAACAAGTAAGACAGAAGATTGTTCTGGGTTCTATAAAGAGGTGCTGGCTGTCATTTCTGTTGAGCCAGTAACAATAAACTACTCCCTTTTCATCCCCAGACACTATTAGGTCCTTTACTCGAGGAGACCAATGCAATGCTGAGATTGTATGCTTTAGAACAAAACGAAACAAAGTGTTTTCCATTAGTCAGTGCTGAATTTTTACTTAATGTTTAACACACCTCACAAACCACCATCATATAATGTTAGGTACCTTACAGGTCCTTAAAATAATTGTTAGTGCTCTCTGAATAGCAACACTATACTAACCAAGTGACTAAAATTTAGACTACTGCAGACTTAAAGAATCCTTTAAATTTTTTTCTTAATAGTTTAATGAAAATTCTTAGGAAGACTGAATGCATTTTTTTCCTTTATTTTTTAAAAAGGTTAACTAATCATATGGCTTATGTATTCAGTTTTTTAAAAAATATTTATTTATTTGAAAGCCAGACGGAGACAGAGCGACACAGAGATTTGCTCTCTGCTGGTTCCCTCCCCAAATTGTCACAACAGACAGGACAAGGCTGGGCCAGCAGAAGCCGGGAAGCAAGACCTCCATCCAGTGAGGCGGAAGAGCCCTCAAGCATTGGGCCATTTCCCACTGCCTTCCAGGCACATTAACAGGAAGTTAATGAGGATCAGAAGCAAAGGAGTCAGGATTCTGAATGAATGATTCTGTGATATGAAATGCTAGAGTCATATTCCATATTGACATGTCCCAGTCTCTGGTTTTGAAATGAGTTTCACCCACTCAGTTACCCTTTATGGCACGAGCCTGGTATGTGAACAACCCAAGGGTAACTATTTAGACTCCAGCAGCCATGGACAACCCTTAATAAATCCACATGGCTGAATTTTAATAAAACTATTTGTAAGAACAGGCAGTATGGTTCACCGACTCCTGCATCTAGTTTCACAAAATATTTGAGTTTCCTTTTCAACTTAAAGTTCCTTCTCTAAATAATAAAACACAGCAATTCAGATGCCACTCAAGGCTCTTGCTTCCCTGACAGGAATTTGCACTGCCCTTCTTTCAGCCTCCTGTGCCTGCGCCACCTGGAGGGCAGCTCTAGTACTGCAGTCCCTGCTGTCCGCGTGGAAGACACCGGGTCGGTTCTGAGGCCTCTGGCTGCCCGGATCCAGTCCAAACAGGCCAAGAGAACATTCATGCAGGGAACCAATGGATGAATGATCTCGAGCAGTGCCTCTGCCTCCCCCCACCCCTTTTTGCTTTTCAGTTGAATGTAAGTAAGTAAAGATTCTAAATAATGAATTAATTATAAAGGTTTCTTTGAACAGAGGAGCTAGCAAAACTATCCTTAGCTTAGATCAAGAGAAAGGGCTGGGAAACCAAACGGAAAGCCCTGGTACCTGATGGAATGCATGTTCTGTCACAACTGCTTTTGTCTCCACATCCCAGATTTTCACGGTGCCATCATCGGAGCTGCTGGCGCAGAGGTGGTATTGACCAGGATGATGAGAAAATGTGAAGCCAGAGATCCTTTCGGTGTGTCCCACCAGCTCTCCTACAACTTCAAGCAAAACCAGACCCTCGGTTAACTGAAGCGCGCTCTCAGATTCCTGGCAGAATCACACAGTTTCAGAGCATGAGTGAGTTGATGCCCTGGAGTTACTCAACCCAGGCTCTAACAAAAAATAACCGCATACAACAACCTGAAGCCGTCGGGGCTAGCACTGCTGGCTCTGCCATGTGGCCCCCGACCAACCAGGCCGTACCCCTCAGCCTCTGCTTTCTCTAACAGTTCAGCTGAAACTGGAGAGGGTATCTGTTGCTCCCATTAGTTCTCAGGCCGGAGAGCTACTCAGATTTAGAATGTGGAGGCCACTCTTAGGTTGGGCCAGAGGTCGTGTGGAGTATAATCAGTCTGTCCCGGTGCTATCAAGGCTTTACTTTGGAGCCCGAGGGCCGCAGGCTCAGCCCATTCATCCTGCAGAGAGCGGCCACAACTCCACAGGCCTTCAGCTTAGGATCGGGGTCCTCGGGCACCCCCGGCGCCCCACCTGCCTCGGCAAGGCCCCCGGGGGCTGGTAAGCCACAGGCTTTTCGAGCGCTGGGGGCAAGGCAGGGAGCAGGGAGGTGGCCGTCCCACGTGCGAGCGCGGGGAGGCGGGACCCGTCGGCCACAGCATGGTGCTGCTCCTGCTCGCAGACCCGAGGCAACTCCGCTCAGGGGCCCCGAGTAAATGCTTTTCCCGCCGGGGCTTCCGTGTCACTCTCGGTGGGAAATGGGTTAGCTGGGGACGCCCCGTGGCCGGCCCAGGGGAGCAGGACGGACAGGGAAGCTGAGGACCAGAGGTGGAAAGTTACCTCGAAAAGGGGGCGTCCCAGCGCTCGCGCCCGCGCCGGGGCCCACACGGACCAGGAAGATGGAGGTTCGTGCGGCAAAGCCGAAGAGGCCCCCGGGCACCGCGTCGCTGCAGCGGGAGCAGTACCAGTTGGGGGAGGGCGGCAGGGTCCGCGGCTCCTGCCCCATGATGGACGATGCCGGAGCGCAGGGAAGCAGGCGGCCGCCGAGACGGTTCGCCGCCGGAGCGGGGCGGGGTGGCCGGGCCTGCAGTCCCGCCTCCGCAGGCCGCAGCTACGGCGCGCGCCGAGGCCCACGGCGCACCGCACGCTCGGTTCCCGCGGCTCCCGCTGCGAGGGGCGGGACCCACAAAACAGGGCAGTTAACAGAGTGGGAAGGTACGAATCTGCAACCCGAAAGGGAAGAGACAGTGTCTGCAACCGGGTGTTTGAAGACAATGGAACTGCTCTTGATTTGATTGGGCTCCCTCCCTCTCTGATGAGTGCTGTGGAGGAAAAGCAACGAACGTACCAATAGGATTAGGTACAGAGTCGCTCCTGTAGTGATTGCATGTGTAGCAAACCCTAACCTGGAATGACTCTCTCTAATTCGGCAAAATCGAATATGTGTCATGTAACTGAAGGCGTCCAGCTCAGCTAACTTCAGCGGCACCCAGCCCTACATTGGCCACTGGTGGTGCCAGTCGGTAGCGTAGACTTTAACCTACCTTACGTATTTCTCATTTGAAGAAGGAAGGTGGTAATCCACATTTTGTTGACTTGCTGTTAGGAATAAAATGAGATTTGGTTGTCCATGAGTAAGTCATCCCATGTGGCCAGTCCGGAGACCAGTGCCAATGAGCACATCATGAATTATTTGATATTTAGATGGTATTTTCTTCTAAAGCTTTCAGGGAGGAGTCTGGTATAGGGAGCAGGACGCGCAATTCCTATGTTGAGTGCCCGGCGTTGGTCTGAGCTACCCTCCCAGCCCAGCTGCCCGCTCCTGTCCTCGGTGGGTTGGAGCAGCCGGTGGCTCCACGCCACCTGCGGGGGATGCCTGGCCCGAGCCTGGACTAGTGCAGGTGTTTGGAAAATGAACCAGTGTCTCAGCGCGCTTTTAATTAAAAAGAAGAAAGAAATGAAAGCTGTTTTGAAAAGGAAATTTTCACACATTTACTGCTTTTCATAAATTGTGACTCGATGTTGGCCTTTGTTGAGAGGAAAGCTGAGGGCCGCGGCCGGTCGGGGTGAGGTGACTTATTCACAGACTGGTCCCCTCTCCTACATCATTTGTGAGGGGAAGCCACACTTTTCCTGCATCTTAGTGGGTTTCTGGAAACACCAGTTTCTCGGGGCTTTGTTAAGTCGTAAGGGGCTGGCCTGAGGACACCTGGGCAGGGCGTCCGCGGTATCCATGACAACGCCAGGAGGCGAGCTGGAGTATTGCGCGTGCGCATCGCCGTGCGCCCTTTGGCCTCCGAGGCTTCCGTAGAACGAGAGGAAGATGGCGGCGACCGTACTGGAACATTTGGGTAAGGATTTCTCTCAGTAAGTAAGAGGCAGAGAAAGGAAGGATTCGAGATGTGAGTTAACGGTTTGCGTTGATGTTGCAGGTGCCTTATGGATGCAGAACCTGAGGATCCGGGGGAGGCTGTGTTTGGGGTAAGGCCCGATAATCTGGTCAGTGGCTGAGCGCTGCTGCTCCGTGTGGAGCCGGCGCGGACGGCCCTAGTGTTGGCCTTGACACCTCCCTGTTCCCGACGTGGTACTGCGCAGACCTCCGTGTGTAACGGGCTTTGTCCACAGTCTCGGCTGCCGTTGCCGCACACGGTTCGGCTGCTCCAGCTTGACGTGGTCGCGCCCACCTTTCCCGGTTGCACATGGGGTTCTCCCTGAAAGCCGAGTAGACCCCGCGGATCCCTTCGTGCGTGGCGTTGCACGAGGCGCTCTCTCTGAACTTCACAGAGGGCAGCAGGTCCTCTTGGCAGTGCATTCACTGGAACGCGGAGATTGATAATCTGATCCTGAGTTTTCTGGTGTAGTTTGGTTTAGTTCGTTGGCTTTGGCGACAAGTGGACTGTGAACCCATTTTTTTAAGCGTGTGATTTTAGAAAAATTATCCTCTGTAAGCTTCAGTTACTGCTTGTGTGATTTGAGAGTAGTGTTAGAATTGTAAATATTGTAAATGTTTTAGGAGGTTCAAATGAGCTGCTTATGACATGTTAGTGTAGTGCATAGTAAAATGTCACCCTCAGTCACAGCTACCGTTAATATTTTTATTCCGGAGGCCGGTGCTGTGTTGCAGCCGGGAGCGCACGACCTGGGGCCCTGGCATCGCATAATCCTTCTTTGCTAACGCACCTGGGAAAGCAGTGGGGAATGGCGCAAGGGCTTGAGCCCCCTGGACTCTTCAGGGAGACCCAGAAGCAGCTCCCTAGTTTCAGACTGGCCCAGCTCAGGCCTCTGGCGAGTAACGCGTTGCCGGCGTTTAGCCCTGTTTCAGGTGTTTGAGTTTGTCGTAAACTAAAGAAGAAAACAGAACTCGGCTGCTCTTGGGACTGGGCTGCAATTTGCTTGCTCCTGCTGTGTCCTGTTGATGCTTTTCAGAATGCGCTGTGCATTTATTTGCTTCTTGGTGCTTTTTTTTTTTAATACTGTGCTCTCATTTCCGGTCTATTAGAGTAGTCCTATCAAGCCTCTGTTCAACCATTTCCCTTTGTGTAAGTTTTCTCAGATCCCAGTAAAACAGGGAGAAATGACATTTTCCTTTCTCTGAGCATGGAAACTATGTAAAGGCTTCATGTACGTGCGTCCCTGCTCCTCAGTAGTTTGTGTCTTGAGGAGGTTGGAACAATTGTTGGTTGTCATTACTCCAGTATGGAGCCATACACAAGTAAATAATTGAATAATGTTTGTTTGCATCAGTTGCTTTGCGTTGGGGACTTGGACTAAGTAACGAGAAGTGTTTGAGTTTAGTCTTTTTAATTTATATTTTAAGGGCTTTGCTAGATCATCTCAAATGCTCTTTGTAGTTGTGAAGTTATGTAGTTTTGTGAACACCCATTGTGAGCTTTCTAATGGAGTAAATTGCCATATGAAAATCAAATAAAAAGGTGTAAATAATGCTTATAGCATACACATAAAATCCTAGATGTAATGATTAGGAGCTTAATTGCACAAAATAGAAATAAAGGAGTTGAAAGATGTCTGTGTAAAATGAGAGATGGGACTTTGGCAGTCTGTTGAATGTGTTCCTTATCGAAAGACTTCAAATTGTGTTAAGAAGAATCCTGCTGACTGAATAAAACCTTGTTGCAGGCTCTGTCTGCTAGGACGGTTCCAGTTTCCATCTTCAAATTTTAAGTTTTCTCTTTTACTGCTGGATGCATTTCTGAGAGATTTGGTGTTTTACTGAAGAATACACAATTAATAGTAGCAGTGCAAGGGTTTAAACAAAAAAATTATCTGCCTTAGTACTCCAGCAAACTATGGGAGTGAGAAAGTGATGGGTGAATAGAGATTTGGTGAGGACCCTGGCAACGTTTTTTTTTTTTTTTTTAAGATGTATTTATTTATTTTTATTGCAAAGTCAGATATACAAAGAGGAAGATCTTCTGTCTGATTAACACCCCAAGTGGTTGCAACGGCTGGTGCTGTGCCGATCCGAAGCCAGGAGCCAGGAACGTCTTCCAGGTCTCCCATGCAGGTGCAGGGTCGCAAGGCTTTGGGCCATCTTTGCTTTCCCAGGCCACAAGCAGCAAGCTGAATGGGAAGTGGAGGTGCCAGGATTAGAATCAGTGCCCATATGGATCCTGGCACGTTCAAGGTTAGATGCTAGGCCACCGCGCTGGGCCCGGTGGTGTAACTTAATGATGTTTTATTTTACTGCTTTAGGTGAAAGCATTCAAGCAAATCAATGTTCCTTATTTCTTTTTAATTACCTTTATATTTGTTTTAAAGATAAAATTACAGAGAGAAAGAAAGAGAGGTTGTTCATCTGCTGATTCATTTGCCAAATGGCCACAGCAGCCAGAGCTGAGCTGATTCAAAACCAGGACCCAGCAGCTTCTTTCAGACCTCCCACATAAGTACAGGGTCCCAAGGACTTGGCCGTGCTCTGCTGCTTTCCCAGTCCATAAGCAGAAAGCTGTGTTGGAAGTGGAGCAGCCAGGACTTACACGAGTTACTGGCACTTTTAACAGAAGCCTTGCCTACTATGCCATAGTACTGTGCCCCTGACTTTATTATTATTATTATTATTATTATTATTATTATTATTATATTTTGACAGCCAGAGTTAGAGAGAGAGAAATCATCCATCTGCTGGTTCACTCCCCAGATAGCCACAAAGGCCAGTGCTAGGCCAGGCCAAAGCCACAAAACAGAAGCTTCATCCGTATCTCCCACGTGAGTGTCCAGGTCTAAACACTTGGGCCAATTATTGCTGCCTTTCCCAGGTCGTCAAGCAGGTCTGTGGATTGGAAGTAGAACAGCCAAAACCTGGTGCCCAGGTTGGATGCTCGCAACATAAGCAGTGGCATTACCCACTGCCGTACAGTGTTGGCTCTGTAACATTTATGTTTATTTTATTTCAAATAGTTACAAGAAAAGAAAGGGAAAGACACAGATAGATTGATCTTCCATCTGTTGATTCTGTGGCTGCGATGGCCAGAGATGGGCTGATCTGAAGTGGCAGGTCAGGAGCTTCTGAGTCTCCCACGTGGGTGTGGGATCCCAAGGCCTTGAGCCATCTTCTGTGGCTTTCCCAGGCCCCAGGCAGGTAGCTGGATGGGAGGTGGAGCAACCGGGACTAGAACATGTGTCTAGGTATGAGGCTGGCTCTGCAGGATGAGGATAAGACGGCTACAACACCACACCAGCCCTATCTGTTCTTTGCTTTTGCAGTGGGCTAGCATCCTTGGTTTATGAGATCTTTAAAAAGTTCACAGAAGTACATGTTATGAAAGAAAAATCTATGTGGGGATTCCAATTTTTTTTTTCTGTATCAAAATTTACTTACCCTTGAGTTCTATTTTCCCATGAACTTTTTAAATGACCTTATATATTGTGGGAAATGAAGGTAACATGTGGGCAGAGAAGGGTGGGACTTCCCTTAAATAGTTGCTCTGGGGCTCCACTGGCTAGCCTTAAGAGGTTACTGAGTGAAGAGCTGGGAGGTGAACCAGGCCAGTGGATCTATTTTATTTGGGCTGCGCAGTGTTTTCAGTCGATGTGGCAGAATGTTTCAGAGCTCAGTTCCATCCCAGTCATTAGATGTATATGCACTTCCAGTTTTCCTCAGCTTCCAACCACATGTGAGATTTTTGCATAGTTATTTACCCACACACAAAAGCTTCTTACCTTGCCTGGCTGTCACTACGATCTTTTTTTTTTTTTCATTCTGCAAATACAGTGTTCAGCGCCTGCTCTGTGTGAGAAATGTTTCGAGTACTGAGAGTCTTGCAGCTAGGAGGGATGGTTACCCCTGCCTTCCTGGAGCACGCAGTCTACTGAAGGGTGCAGATGATGGGCCGAGTGAGTAAACTGGGTACATGAGAGCATGACTTCTGCTAACCGTTACTGCAGCTGAGTGACTTTAAGACAGTTTTGCTACCCACAAAGCATTTGAAATGGCTGGAAGCGCCTTTGGTTTTTACAGCTCAGGCTGATTGGCTGGCTGCTGGTCTCCAGTGGGTGCGTGGTACAGCACCTCCCTGCACCCTGCAAGGCAGGAGTTTGTGGCCCCACGCCAGCAGTGGGGAGGATGAGAAACGCTGAGAATGCTTAACAGGGCCACGTTTCTTTGTTTGCTCTTGTTTCTCTGTTTGTCCTTGACTTTCACAAAATGAAATTATATTGACTTAGGAAAACATGCATTTCATTTCACTTCAGCCTCTTTATTTTAGATTTTAATTGAGACAAGAAGGGAGGATGTTCTTTTATTCAGTCTCAAGTGAGAACTGAATGTTCTCAGAAGTAAATTTGAAACAAAGAACATTTTATCTTTGTTGAGTATAATTGAGAGATTGAGTTAAGGCTATTATTCTGCTGGAGACCTGGGTATACATTGTACTCAATTTCAGGATGACCTTTGAGTACTAAACAGGAGGTTTTCTAATTTTTTTTTGTTTGTTTTCAGATTGTGACTTTAGAAAATTCTGAGATTTCTTCTCAGAATTCTGTTTCAACTGAGTAAACTCTTAAGCCAGAAAAAAAAGGCTTATATCTGCTACTTTTTTGTACATATTGCTTGATGACTACAGTTTTAAAAATGATCGTTAAGCTTATTTAAATATTTGTAGGTTTAAACCACTTGAATATTGAGAGAAACTAAATCAGATGTCAGTCCTGTGGGATGGGGGGACCCACTCGCCTTGTGATTGGGCTCTGGCAGCCTTGCCTTGTCTTTAAGCACCTCTGTGTGTGTTGTGTAGAAGGTACTCTGGGGACTTCGTCCACATCTGCCCTCATCCCAGGGAACAGAGATAGTTTTCAGTAAATGAAACGCATTTGTCTGTAACATTTAAACTTGAAAGTGGTCGATGTTGATCCTACATTTCAGTTGTTTTAAAAAGTTTTGATTTATCTTGATAGTTTTTTTTAAAAGATGTATTATTTGTGCTTATTTGAAAAGCAGATTTACAAGAGAAAGAGAGATTCTCTATCCACTGGTTCACTCCCCAAGTGGCCACACCAGCTGGAGCTGAGCCGATCCGAAGCCAGGAGCCAGGAGCTTCTTCCAGGTCTCCATGTGTGTGCACAACAGTGGATCCTGGGAATGACCTGTGCCATCATTTGTTAACTCTAGCTTCTGCCTTTTCTTTAATGTGTTTTCTGTACTGACTCTTCACAGATATGAAATTTCATAAAAGTGTCAATTTTGTATTAGTTTATATTTTCAATTTTTGCTTCTAGTTTTTATGCTTTAATTCATTGGTGTTCCAACTACTGACCAGGAGAGGGCACACAGGAACTTTGATTTTAATATACAGTGCTTCAGTTACCTCATTTGGAATACTGTTTTCATTTTATTTGATTACAGTGGCTGAATATCTGCTTAATAATTTAGTTGATAACTGTTTGAGTCCTATAAGTGTTATTGATATTAGAAAGTGTGTCATTAATTCATAATGTTTAATTTATTAAGCTTCGTATTTAATTTGTCCAATATATATTGAGGCTTTGAGGAATACAAGATACTGCTAATGGGTGAGGAAGGGATGCACCTCCCCCCAGTAAATCTTTCAGGCTGGCTGAGGGGTTTGTGTGTATGTTGTAATAAGGCTAGAGATGGAATTGAGGTTAGGCAGGACCCCAGGATTGACATCGGCCAGCTCCTCTTTCCACAAAGAAATCAAGGTCTAAAGAGGGGCAATTATGTGAGCATAGAAATGTAAATGCTTGAGCAGGAAGTTTAAAGTTGTGTAATATGAGAAACCTGTTCCCTGGACTCAGTTTGGGTGGGGAGAAGTGAACCATTCACAAAGGCTAATTTAAACGCATGTTAGCCATCAGTGTTTATTACATGATAGAAACCATAGGGTGTTAGATGATGACCACCGTCCGCCTGCCCGCTGGTGGAGTAATATCAGCAAGTTGTTCAGAGTTGTAATGGAAGCTTTATTGGAAAATCCGCTCCTGGGCCCCCTTCGCACTGAGGGGAAGGAAGAGGGAGGCGGAAAGGGCCTTTGAGATATGTGTGGAGTTTTATACTCCTGTAGACACGTGGACAGGCAAAGGGGCTGTCTGTGCCCCAACTATGCAAGGAATGTTCATTCAGCTGTGCCATTGGTCAACTGGAATCCCGTAACTGGCTCCTGCGGCCCCTCCTGTTCCAGGCTGAAGCCTGGGAGACATGCTGGGTCCGGAGCAGACCAGCCCTCATCTGCAGTGCCCTGGGCAGCCATCATGGGGTATGGAATATTAATCCATAAGGAAGGAATGAAGTAGGTGCAATTCTCCCCATAAGTAATTACACCAGAAGTTAACTCAGCCCCTGAAAGTGTCAGATTCGGTGTTTTATTTGTAGTGTCTCAGGTAAGCTTCTTAAGGTTATGAGGTAATTATTATTACTCCATTTATTGATGAGAAGACTAGCTGCAGAAAGTTATATGATTTCTCTATAACTTGTCATCTAGAAGGATCTGGACTTAGATCTGCTTGACTCCACAGCGTCTCCCTGCATCTTGTGCTCTAGAGCTTCATTAGGAAGTCCTCTGTCTGCTAACATCAAGTGTCCTGGTTTTATGCATTTCAGTTAAAACATTGGAAAGCTAAACACGGATGTCAAAGAAAAGATCTATGGTGGCATTGATCTTGATAATGAGATGTGAGTGGTGAACTTGAGGTAACATGTAAGAGAAATGATACAGTAAGTGGAGCCGGTATTGTGATACATCAGGTCAAACTGCACTGCAGTGAAGGCAAGTACTGCTTTGAATTCAGGCTGCTCTGCTTCTGGTTCAGCTGCCTGCTGATGTGCCTGGGAAGGTACATGGACCCTTGCCACCCTGGTGATCTGGAGATCAGGATGGAGTTTCTGGCTCTTTCTTCTGGCCCAGCCCTGGCTGTTGTAGACATTTGGGGGAGTGAATCAGCAGAAAGAAATTCTCTCTTTTTCTGTCCTTCCTTTTCAAATAGAGAAACATCTTTCTAGAAAATTATGTGCTTAAGAAGAGAGTAGGTTTGTTTGATTATTTTGAGTAGTTTGAAGACTAAAATCAAAGACTTTGCCAAGTACATCATACAGATCACAGGTATGAGTAAGAATCTGCAAATATACAACTTTAAGTGTTAATATTTAAGCCTGGATTTCGTTTTTGATATATATTTTTTAAAGATTTATTTTATTTTTATTGCAAAGTCAGATATACAGAGAGGAGAAGAGACAGAGAGGAAGATCTTCTTTCCATCCGATGATTCACTCCCCAAGTGACTGCAATGGCTGGTGCTGCGACGTGCCGAAGCCAGGAGCCAGGAACTTCTTGCAGGTCTCCCACGTGGGTGCAGGGTCCCAAGGCTTTGGGCCATCCTCGGCTGCTTTCTCAGGCCACAAGCAGAGAGCTGGATGGGAAGTAGAGCCTCCAGGATTAGAACTGGCTCCGATATGGGATCCCAGCTTGTGCAAGGCGAGGATTTTAGCCACTAGGCCACCATGCTGGGTCCATCATTTTTGATATGTTTTAATTCATTGCGGTTATTATCCTTATAAGTCCTTTAATTGTGCCGCCTTTGCATCTGCTGGTTGGCTCTTAAGTGCCTGTGAATTGACCCTGGCAGTCTTTGATGTGACTTGCTTGGTTTCTGTATACGTAATGTTTCATGTCCACTTTGTGCATTCTTTGTTCATGACCTGCAATCAGTTGTGTTTCCTTGAAGTTTGATTCTTTCTGATGGGTTAGCTTATTTTAAGAAATTCATCTAAACGTAAGGAGAGCTAATTGCTTCTAGGTCATTATTTTTAAACCACTTTTCAGAGGTGAAATTTAGAATTTACAGGATTTTAACCCACTTTTCCTGCTTCCATACCACAATCCCAGTTGTCAATGACATGAAAAAAATAGAAGTGTATAATTATTCATTTGCTTTATCTCAAAAAATAGTTTTAAACTGGAGAATGACGTGACTAATTCTGTGCTACAGGAGGATGAGTCATTTGATACTCTGGCAGAGAAAGGCGGACTGGAGCTAGGAAGGCTGATGAAGGAGAAGTCAGCCTAGAGGCTGTTGCTGTGATTCTGAAAGAGAACAGGTCCAACCCTAGCATGGTGGCAACTGGGAGAGGAGGCAAAGCATTTGAGAAATATATCAAGGGCCACTTGTAAAATTTGGTGAGTGGCTCTTACAGGAGAAAGGGAACCTGGAAGGTGAAGATAGTCTTAGGGCACTATTTACCGATGATTTGGTTTACTAATACGGCAGGGGGAGAATGGATACCTGGAGATGGGAGTACAGGAAGTGATGCTTTCAGGGTCTTCATCATCGAGTTGTAGCTCTTTGATTTGGTATTTAAAAGCATCTTCAGCCCCAGTCTTGTTGGCCTATAGTCGTGTGTTTGTCTTACTTACTCAACAAAGTTGGCTGAGTTCACAATCCAGGTTAGGGATCTATTAGGTCTTTAAATCTGTTTTAGGACAGGGCTTACTTAAAATAAAGAACCACTTTTTCATAGGCAGATCAAGAGATCCTGGGTTACTATGTTTTTACTGTTTAGCTTATTTGAGTTATTAACTGTCACCCATCTTAGTCCTCAGTAAAGTAGCTCTGTGTAGTATTTTATGTAAAAGCAGTCTCTATTACAGAAAACGTATAGAATATTTCCACTTGAAATCATTAGGTTGTTTTTGTCAAGATGGAATTGGTGTGCTTAGAAGATTGGTTAAACTCCAGGAAAAGTTCTGAGAGTATTGTTTTACCGCCTTCTTTTATCCCCCAGGATGGTACCCCAATCATGTGTCCACACAAGTACTGCCCTTGACATTTCTCGAAAATGGGAGAAGAAGAATAGCATCGTTTATCCTCCGCAACTGCCTGGGGAGCCTCGGAGGCCAGCAGTGAGTGTGATTGAATTAACCTCTTAATTTTGCTGAGTTGTTTTATTTTTATTTGCCCAGCAGTGGTTTGTAAAAATTAAAATTGTACAATTATGAATATTTTGTTGGCACAGATTATGTAATTATCCCTTTGTAGTTCAGAAAGAATATCGTTGCTTTACTTATCTTCTGCCTTTAGTTAACTTCCTTGAATGAGGGGAGGGTCTTTATTCTAAAACGAAGTTCTTAGATTGAAACAGTCTGCTTTGTTGGTGCAGAAGCTTACTGATGAATTCTTGATAACGGAGCGTTAGCACTTAGCGAGATTGACTTACGGCAGTGGCTAGTGTGTAAATCAAGTATGTGAATTTTCAGTGTTGTGTGTTTAGAATACTTTAACTTGCTTATTTTTGTGATTCATAAATCTTTGAACCTGTGGTTTGCATTTAATCATTCCTATGAGAGATTTATCTTTAATTGCTCAGAACTTCTGTATCTCCTCCAGACTGTCAGAGGTGTTTCTAGTCTGCGATATAAAACTAACTTCCAGGTTAATGTAAATTTGCTGTGAAGTATATACACATCTGCTAAAAAAAAAAAAACTTAAAGAAATAATAGCATACATAATGTGTTAACATTTAAATCCCTGAGAAAATGAACTGAGATAAGCACTATGGAAATAGAGTCACTGCATTAATTATAAATCGTTCAGCTCAGCAAACATCTTCTGTAGGCCCTAAGGGATTCAAAGGGATGATAAATCTTACCTAAGTAATAAGGACCATGTCATTTGCTTAGTTTTTCTATGAACTTGACAGCATACATTTTTAAAAAAGATTTATTTTATTGCAAAGTCAGATATACAGAGAGGAGGAGAGACAGAGAGGAAGATCTTCCATCCATTGATTCACTGTCCTAAGTGACCACACGGCTGGAATTGAACCAATCCGAAGCCGGGAGCCTTTTCACGTCTCCCATGTGGATGCAGGGCCCCAGGATTTGGACCATTCTCAACTGCTTTCCCAGGCCACAAGTAGGGAGCTGGATGGGAAGTAGGGCAACCACGATTAGAGCCTGCACCCTTATGGGATCCCTGTTTGCAAGGTAAGAACTTTTAGCCTCTAGGCTATTGTGCTGGCCTGACAACATACATTTTATTAAGAAAAATGCTGTCTAAGTATTGCTCTGAATCAGTATGATTTATTGTTTCTTCATTTTTGTTTAGTTAATTATTGATTTAAAGAAAAAAAAGCTTTGGGTCCAGCGCAGTGGCCTAGTGGCTAGAGTTCTCGCCTTGAATGCGCCGGGATCCCATATGAGCACCAGTTCTAATCCCGGCAGTCCCACTTTCCACCCAGCTCCCTCCTTGTGGCCTGAGAAAATGATCAAGGACGGCCCAAAACCTTGGGTTCCTGCACCCGCGTGGGAGACCCAGAAGAGGCTCCTGGCTCCCAGTTTCGGCACGGCGCAGCACTGACTGTTGTGGCCACTTGGGGCGTGAATCTTCGGACAGAAGATCTTCCTATTTGTTTCTCTCCTCTCTGTATATCTGACTTTGACATAAAAATAAATGAAGTTTTTAAAAAGAGGTGTATTTTTTTCTGAGGCAGATTTACAGAAAGAAGGAGAAGCAGAGAAAGAGCTTGCATCTGCTGGCTGGCTTCCCAAATGACCCCAATGGCCACGCTGTGGAGAGTGGGTAAAGCCACTGCCTGTTCCTCTGGCATCTCATGTGGTTGTCAGTTCCAATCTGCTTCACTTCCAATCCTGCTGCCTGCTAATGTGCCTGTGAAAGCCAGTGGAAGATAGCCTAACTCTTTGGGTCTCTGTACCCTGTGGGAGACCTGGAAGAGGTTCCTGGCTTCTAGCTTGGTACTGACCCAGCTCTGGTCGTTGCAGGTTTTTGGGGAGCTAGCTAGCAAATGGAAGTTTTCTTTCTTTGTCTTTCTCTCTCTGTAACTTTGCCTTTCAAATAAATAAGTAAAACTTAAGGGTGGTGGGGATGAAGATCAGCTGATTTCTTGGGGTAGGCATTTGGCTCATGGGTTAAGTTACCTGCATCCCATCCCCTATCGGGGAGCTGGCTTGAGCCCAGCCCTGCTCCCAGTTCCTGCTTCCTGCCGGTGCACACCTGGGGGCAGCACATGATGGGTCAGGTACTAGGGTGCCCGTACTCCATTTGAGAGACTGTGACAGCGTTCTGGGTTCCTGGCTTTAAACTGGGCTGTCCCTGGCTACCCTGGATATTTGTGGCAGAAATCCTACACAGAAAATCTGTATCTGTCTATCTGTGCCTTCCAACATAGAATGAAAGCAAGACGTAAACTTGTAAGAGATTTTTAAGCTGTTTGGTTTAGGCATTTTAAATTTAGGTTATTCCTTTGAGCCTTTGGTGCGTTCTGTGCCCACTGCGCTTACCCACTGTTCACTGTGGTGCCGTCAGTGGCAGTGATGAATGACTTGGCTTTCTGATCTCTGGCTTTCCCACTTTATCTGTTTGCCAGGATAGTTTTTCCCCCCTCTCTCTCTCTGAAAATTTGTCTGCTTAATCTTTAGAAATTACCTTTAGCCATTTCACCTGCCCAAAGTAAATGTTGAGGTTTATAATTTCAAAAGAGGTTGACTAAACTTTCCCGTTGCTTGTAAACATCTTTTTCCTTTTTTTCTTAAGCTCTTGCCAGGATTACTGTACAACAGTGTAAGGAAACAAATTTTTTATATAAAACAGAAGTTGTGGATAATCACATACAGTTTGGTTTAATGATATCCTGTAATGGGAGTCCATAAGTTGGCATTTTCTTTGTGGCTGACTTCATTGAGTGGATGAGTTTTTGTAAATTCCTGTTATCAGTGGTGACAGTTCTTTCTCGTCCTTTGCTTCCCAGGACACTTTATAGCTGAGAGTGTCATCAGACTGTTGCTATAGTTTTCAGCCTGTCAGCTTCTGGTGCCCCTGAAATGAAATATGCCACATAATGAAAGAGGGCCTTTTGGGAAAGCTTTGCTGTTTCTAAGGCATATGAAAATTCTGAAAGGAGTCAGAGTGTTGGAAAGTTTTGAGATCTTCTTGCTAGTGTTTGTCTTACTGTTTTCTAATTTTTTTCCCATGAGTGATTATTTTTTTTCCCTAATTCATTTACTCTCAATTTTTTAAAGTGGCGGTATGATACAGTAGTGTAATTGGGTTTCGGAATCAGGAGGATTCTGGAAAGTTCAGCTGCTAGACCTTGTGTTAGCTACTTCACATGCTTCCCTGTTGTTTGACTTCCAGCTTGCTTTCTCACAAGCTTTGTAACTTTGGACAACTCAACTTGATTTTCACTTTATAAAAGAATTATAAAATGTTTCCTGTTCTAGTTAAAGCTCTATTCATGAACTGAAAAAATGTATTGTACTCTATAAATTGTGTACTAGATGATTGATTCAAAAATAAAATATGGATTGTCTGCTACTTTAAATAGCGGGTGATAAAAGCTAGCCTGAGAACTTGTCATGTACCGTGCATTACAGAGTGGTTTATTAAGTGTTTTTCTTTTTCTTTTTTAAATTTATTTCCATTGTAAAGGCAGACTTACAGAGAGAAGGAGAGACAGATCTTCTATCCAATGGTTCATTCCCCAAGTAGTTACAACAGCCAGAGCTGAGCCAGTCTGGAGCCAGGAGCCTCCTCCTGGTCTCCCACATCTCCCACATGGGTATAAGGTCCTAAGGCTGTGTGCCATCCTCTGCTACTTTCCCAGGGAGCTGGATGGGTAGAGGAGCAGCTAGGATACGAACTGGTGCCCATGTGGGATCCCAGGCATGCAGGGCGAGGACTTTAGCCACTAGGCAATTGCACCAGGCCCTTTTTATTTATTTATTTTTTTAATATTTAGTTTCCTTTATGTTGTTGTTGTTTTTTTTTAAAGATTTATTTTTATTATTTTTTTATTGGAAAGGTGGATATACAGAGAGGAGAGACAGAGAGGAAGATCTTCCGTCCGATGATTCACTCCTCAAGTGAGCGCAATGGCCGATACTATGCCGATTTGAAGCCAGGAGCCTCTTCCAGGTCTCCCACGTGGGTGCAGGGTCCCAAAGCTTTGGGCCGTCCTCAACTGCCTTCCTAGGCCACAGGCAGGGAGCTGGAAGGGAAGCGGGGCTGCCGGGATTAGAACCGGCGCCCATATGGGATCCCAGGCGTGCAAGGCGAGGACCTTAACCACTGCGCCATCGCGCTGGGCCCTCTTTATGTTGTTTTGGCAGTCAGTACTATTTCATTCCTTTTAAAGAGAAAGAGGCTTAGAGGTTAAGTGGTTTGTCCAATGTTACATAGCTGGCAGATGGTACAACTGGAATTCAAATTCATAGTCTTATTCTGAAATATATACTCTTGACAAAACACATTGAACATTGACTGTTCTTATGAAAAGTGTTTATTTTGTTTATTTTTCAATTCTGTTCCCTAATTGTGAATTTATTTAACTTACTGTTTTTCCTTTTGTGAGGTAAATGTTTTTAAGATGTTTTCATTGAAATTCCTTCTGTATGTTGCAAATATTGGCACAAACCTCCTGTTTTATACTCTTGTTTCACGCTTTGTGAGACTTTGAAAAGATACAGCTTTGTATGTGAAAAGGAGCTCCAAAATTTTTGGTAATGTTAAAATTTTCATTAGACATAGAAAGTGAAACTTATCATAGTGAGTTTTACTGTCATTTTAATACATTTGCTAAATTTTACTTGTTTTCTTTTTCCTGTTTATAAGGAAATCTACCACTGTCGAAGACAAATAAAATACAGCAAAGATAAGATGTGGTATCTGGCAAAATTGGTAAGTTAAAATGACAACTATCAGGGCCAGCACATGGCATAGTGGGCTAATCCTTTGGCACCTCATATGGGTGCTGGTTCTGATGCAACTCCCTGCTGATGGCCGGGGAAGGCAGTGGAGAGGGTCCAAGTGGTTGGACCCCTGCAACTACTCAGGAGACCCAGATGAAGCTCCTGGCTCCTGGCTTTGGAGTGTACTAGCAGATGGAAGATCTCTGTCTCCCTTTCTCTCTCTGTAGCTCTACCTTTAAAATAAAACATTAAAAACTCATTAAAAGTTAAAAGATACAGCGACAACTACCATGTACAGATTTATTTATTTATTTACTTGGAAAGCAGAACAATAAAGAGAGATAAAAAGAAGATCTTCCTTCTACTGATTGTCTGCACCATAGCTGCAACATCTAGAACTAGACCAAGTGAAAGCCAGGAGCCTGGAACTCCGTCTGGTCTACCACATGGACCCCAGTGCCCAGTGCTTAGACCACTGTCTGCTGCTTTCCCAGGCACATTAGCAAAAAGCTGGATTGGAAGTGGAGCTTGCAGGATTCGTCCCAGATGTTTTGATATAAGATTTTGATATCACAAGCAATAGTTTTAACACTAATGTGTTGCATGCCAGCCTGACTGCAACTATTTAATACTTAGGAAAGAAACTATGATTTTTTTCCCCCTAGAGTTTTGAGAAATTAAAAGGAAAAAAAAAATTCACCCAGTCTCCAAGAAGTTAGAAATAACAAATACGTGTTCAGACAACTGGTAGTTTATCAAAAATAATTGTTCAGAAAGGTATGGTTTAGTTTTTAATTTCTGACAAATCAATAAAATAAGTCATTAGGGCCTGGTTGAAAGCAGAGACTAAGAAAATTGTTTACCTGTAAAAGTAGATTCAACCTGTTTCAAACTGCTGCTTTTTAAGGTGTCCTACCCAGTCCTGGAAAATGAATTTGTGGATGAGGCGAGAGCAAAGCAGCAGATCTGTGTGTATCAGTTTGTCCTCCAGGAGAGGGAGCTGCCTTGGGCTGTTGCCAACTCTGGTCTTTCCCTGTCATGTCTTCTGCCTTTCAGTAGTAGTGAAGCTAGTACAACCTAGGCTTTCTGGTCAATGTGTTTGATTGTGACCTAAAAAGGGTGGTATCAGTTTGCAAATTTGCTTTCTTTTCTTTTCTCTGGATTAGTTCACGGTTTCTGGAAGTTACCTGGATTATGTAAGATGTTTGCTTTTTATTGAAAAGGAAACTTTGGAAATGAACCCGTTTTCTTCTTTCACTCTTTGATTCTAGATAAGAGGAATGTCCATTGACCAGGCTTTGGCACAGTTGGAGTTCAGTGACAAGAAAGGGGCACAGATAATCAAAGAGGTAAGCTTGTAAGACCCCCAGCTTTCCTGGTGTAAACACACTTTATGTGATGAAGTAGGGCATCCAGTCATTGCCCTCCTTTTTCCTAGAGACCATATAAGCTTTGAGTGTTTTTTTCTCACATGTTTTTAGTTGTACCAAATATTAATTATTTTATGGTCTGTGATAGACTTTATTAATTTGTGGCTTGATCTATTTTTTAACCAGTTCTGCACATGATTCTTAGAATTTTATTGCGTGGAAATTGATTCAATAGAAAGATCATTGGACTGAAACTCCATAGCCCTGAAGTCTAGTCCTTTCCATGATACTGTTCTTGTAACGATGGACAAGACACGTAGCCTATCTGCGTTCTTTTTCTTGTGGCTGATTCCACAGGTACTAATGTGTTCAGTGGCAGTTGTACAGCCTCATTCCACACACATGAATATTCTTGTTTCAATAAGCTATGTTGACAGTTGGTCCTCACTGTCTTGGGATAATGGTCAATCTTCAATTAATTCTCAGCCAAAGTGAGTTCTTACTTTTTAGTTTAGTAAATGGAATGATTGACGTTGATGGGTTCAGACATGAGAGTCTTATGATGCTGTGATTTTATTACATTTAATTAACTCAGTAAATTTATTATCTTTTGTATACCAAGCCGTGTACTACATTCTTTGTCTTAAAGGAATAAAAGATCTGCTTTCTGTTATTTGTGACAGCACCTGTCCTCTTTGAATAAAAATGTATTCTGAAGACAGTTAATTAACTTCTTATAGGAAATTCTCATGTGCTTTTTTTCTTTGTCTGGTGTTGTTAATGAATTTTTTTCTGGAGTTTTTAAATGGTAAATTTTAGTTCTTGAATTTTTTTCTTTTTTTTTTTAAATTTATTTTTTTCTTGGGAAGTCAGATACACAGAGAGAAGGATATATAGAGAGATCTTCCATCCTCTGGTTTACTCCCCAAGTGTCTGCAACGGCCGGAATTGAGGTGATCCGAAGCCAGGAGCCAAGAGCTTCTTTCAGGTCCCCCATGCGGGTGCAGGTTCCCAAGCATTGGGCTGTCTTCCCCTGCTTTCCCAGGCCGTAAACCGGGAGCTGGCAGGGAAGTGGATCAGCTGGGATATGAACCAGTGCCCATATGGGATCATGCCACATACAAGGCAAGGACTTTAGCCACTAAGCTACTATGCTGGGACCTTGAATTTCTTGACCTTTCTGGTTAAGTCCTTGACTCAAATACACTACCGTGTACCAGTGCCGCCACCTCCTCCTGTACAGCTTACATGTACCAGTTACAACTTGGCAGAATAGACTGCGTGCTTTTCATTTTTCAGTTCACATCTGGGGAAAGCAAGCTCCTTCTCCCTGGTATCCTTATCATTAGATACTCTCTTTTGAAAATTGATTATTAAGTGGAGGCAAGTGATTAGCAGATATATTACAGAGATAACAAAAGATGAGAAATTCAATTCTGTTGCAGTTCAGAATTAGCCTTATAAATTCCTTTCTTTTCCTTGTTTAAGGTTCTCTTGGAAGCGCAAGAAATGGCAGTGAGAGATCACAATGTGGAATTCAGGTCCAATTTATATATAGGTAAGATTTATAGTATTCTTAGCATTGGGGTTTGTCTCCCAATAGTAATACCATGTCTCATTTAACAACATTCTTCAATATATAACTTCTTAGCACTGGTTTGCCAGTGGAATTTTTTGATGCTGGCTTATTCTTCAGCCTTTAGCATGTCATTATTAATATGTTAAAATTGGTAACAACTGTACTGTTTTAATACTTCTTCTGTAATGAGACAAGTCATGAAACCTGCTACCAATAATTAATGAATAATAGATTGTAAGACTGCTACATATAGTCGCCTTTATCATAATAAAACTAAGAGCAGTTTTTTTTTTAAAATTTAAAATGACAAATTTATTGTCAGCTAGAAGGAATGAAGTATCACAAGAAGACTTAAAAAAGTCTTCATTTGTGACGTGTCAGACCAGGTATGAATCCCTGTAAGTGTGCTGTCACTTAACCTTGGAAGACCTGTAGTACTGCGAGAGTCAGGTGGTCTTGAAAGGCCCAGGGGACCCTCATGTTTTGCCCCCTTGGTCACTATTTCCTGAAGCATTATCTCTGCTCGTATCTGCTCTTTCCAAACCATGGTACATTAATGTGCCTGGCAGTACTTTGTGAAGCATGATGCTCTGTACAAACATAAGGGAGTATTTTGCTATGTACGCCACACAGCTTTTTCCTAGAAGATTATTATCATTATCGCAGAGCTCTTTGATGCCCTTCTAACACCACAGAAAGTGTAATAGTAATTGGAGTTACTTTTTTCTTTTTTTTAAATTGTTTTTATTGGAGAGACAAATCTACAGAGAGAAGGATTTTCCATCTGCTGGCTCTCGCTAAGTGATTACCATGGCCATGGCTGAGCCAGTCTGAAGCCAGGAACCAGGAGCTTCTTCGAGGTCTCCGATTGGAGTGCAGGGAGCCAAAGCTTTGTTGCGTCCTTGACTGCTTTCCTAGGCCACAAGCAGGGAGCTGGATGGGAAGTGGAGCAGCCGGGACATGAATCGGTGCCACTTAAATAGGGAGGATTAGCTAATTGAGTTATTGCGTTGGGCCCTGGAGTTACTGTTTTCTGTTTTCTTCAGCAGCCGTTATTCCTAAATTTGCACTTTTATCATCGAAGATGTTGATATTGAAACAAAATTGTCTCATTCTACCAAACCTGCAAATAAGGACTGTTTTATCTGAAGATAATTTAAATTCAAAATATAGGGAACTGCTGTTCCTCAGAGGAGGAGAGGGGCTGGAACATTTCAGATGGAGTTGTGCTTTACAGTGTTTCAGCGATTAGAGTAGGGTGGGAACATGTGACCTGTAGGTCATGTGAGGCATGCATAATCATTTGGTTTGGCCCTGGCCCTGCAACAATAGGTAGGACTCAAAATTTAATAAATTTGTATATTTTTTAAGTTGATAGTTTTGTATGTCCCACAAATGATGTTAGAGTCCTCCAAATGGCCCTTGGTGGATAAAAGGCTCCCCATACCTGCATTAGAGTAACAGAAGCATCACCTGAATTCTACTTCGTCCTCTAATCTCTACCCTCCTGGAAATATTTATTCTGGGCGGGTTAAAATTTCAGCCCAGCTCCTGAGGAATTGCTGCCAGCAACCACACCTTCTGAAATTTAATTTAGTTTTCTAATTTTAAAGCTGAATCCTTATAACTAATTCTGTCCTGATGCATGCACAGATTCAGAGGGAAATCAAAATGGCAACTGAGAATCTATGGGTTCCCTGAAGTAGGTCATATGTATTTTCTCCTGGGAAAAGCCTGAATAAAAATGCTGGGGATGGGCCCGGCGGCGTGGCCTAGCGGCTGAAGTCTTCGCCTCAAATGCGCCGGGATCCCATATGGATTCCAGTTCTAATCCCGGCAGCTCCACTTCCCATCCAGCTCCCTGCTTGTGGTCTAGGAAAGCAGTCGAGGATGGCCCAAAGACTTGGGACCCTGCACCCATGTGGGAGACCCGGATGACGTTCCTGGTTCCTGGATTTGGATCGGTGCAGCACCGGCCATTGCGCTCACTTGGGGAGTGAATCAACAGACAGAAAATCTTCCTCTCTGTCTCTCCTCCTCTCTGTATATCTGACTCTGTAATAAAATAAATAAATCTTTAAAAAAATAATGCTGGGGATGTGGACTGCAGAATCCTGAGAGGGATGCACTGAGAGAGGAGCAGGGTTGTTCATTTAAAACCTTAGTGACCTCTCCTGCTTTATGATTCTGATTTCAAATGAGTTTAATCAATTTTATTCCATTTTATATGAATATGGGAATCTTACTTGACAGACTTTATAATGTATTTCACATACAAATTGAAATAGGGGTTGTCTTCAAATCCTTTCTTAATAGCTTTTTGAATCCTTTTCAGTAATCGTAATAAGGAAAAGCAGTCTGAGAAGCTTAATACTGCCATCCCGTCAGAGGGCCAGTTTACTGTTGCCATTAAGCAGAAGTTCACTTAACCAGTCCCACATCAAGACGCCATTATTGCAGAGATCTCCTTATGTATTTTTTCTGCTAAAAAATCATTGCTTTACCTATATACTCTTTTTTTCTCTCTTTTAAAATATTTATTTTATTTTTATTGGAAAGGCATCTAGATATACAGAGAGTACAAGAAACAGAGGCCAGGTGGCTACTACAGCCAAAGCTGCGCTGATCCAAAGCCAGAAGCCAGGAGCCTCTTCCAGGTCTCCCATGTGGGTGCAGAGTCCCACGGCTTTGGGCCATCCTCGACTGCTTTCCCAGGCCACAAGCAGGGAGCTGGATGGGAAGTGGGCTGCTGGAATTAGGACCAGCGCCCATATGGGGTCCTGGTACAATCAAGGCGAGAACTTTAGTTGCTAGGCTACCGTGCCCCCACCCTCACCCCCCCACCCCCCCACCCCCCGCAAAATGACTTATTTATTTTTATTTGTAAGGGCAGACTTAAAGAGCGCGAGTATGGGAGAGAGAGAGAAAGGTGAGTGAAAGAGGTATCTTACTGGTTCATTCACGAATTGGCCTAAATGGCTGGAACTAGGCTAGCCTGAACCCAGGAACCAGGATTCCCTCTGTGTCTCCCAAGCAGATATAGGGTTCACGGACTTGCTTCATCTTTCACAGCTTTCCTAAGCCATTAGTAGGAAGCTGTCAGAAGTAGAACAACTGGGACTACTCAAACTGGTGCCAGTGTGGGATGCCAGTGCTACGGTGGAGGCTTAACTTGATAAGCCACGGTACGGGCTCCAGTAATCTTCAGGAGATGGATACTCTTAGGAAGATGAAACAGCCTATGCTGACATATTGGATATCTGATTTATGAAGCTTCTCTGATAAAAAAAATTGCATGGGGCAAGGAGTGAGCTGGTATTGTGGCATAGTGAATAAGTGCCTGCCTGCAGTGCTGGCATCCTACTGGGCACTGGTTCAAGATCCAGCTCCCTGGTGGTGCACCTGGGAGGGCAACAGAAGATAGCCTAGGTGTTTGTGCCCCTGTAACCTGCACTCATGTGGGAAATGCAGAGGAAGCTCCAGGTTCCTGGCTTTGGCATGGCATGGCCCTGCCCATTACGGCCGCTTGGGGTGTGAACTGCACCTTACCACAGATCCCTGTTCCTGAGACCAGGGAAGCCTTTTACTTCATGATTACCCTGGTGGCATACTTACAAATGCTGGAAACTGAATTAGCTCAATGTATTCTTAGAAAAGACCTAGACATTTTGTTCTTTAGAAATCTATGTAAGGGCCCAGCGCGGTGGCCTAGTGGTCTAAGTCCTTGCCTTGAAAGTGCCAGAATACCATAAGGGCACTGGTTCATGTCCTGGCAGCTCCACTTCCCATCCAGCTCCCTGCTTGTGGTCTGGGAAAGCAGTTGAGAACAGCCCAGTGCCTTGGGACCCTGCACCTGCGTGGGAGACCTGGAGGAAGTTCCTGGCTCCTGGCTCCAGATCGGCTCAGCGTCAGCCATTGTGGTCACCTGGGTAGTGAATCATTGGACGGAAGATCTTCCTCTCTGTCTCTCCTCCTCTTCTCTGTATATCTGACTTTGCAATAAAAACAAATAAATCTTTAAGAAAAAAAATATCTATTTGAGTGCCCGGTGTGATCGTTAATATTTACCTTGCAAGAGCTGGGATATGGGCACAGTTCTTGTCCTGGCTCCATTTTCTATGCAGCTCCCTGCTTATGGCCTGGGAAGCCAGCAGAGAGTGGCCAAAGCCTCAGGACCCTGCATCCACATGGGAGACCCGGAGGAAGCTCCTGGCTCCTGGCTTCAGATCACCTCTGCTCTGGCCGCTGTGGCCAGTGGGGAGTGAACCAGTGAAATGAAGATCTTTTCTGTCTTTGTAAATCTGCCTTTCCAATAAAAATAAATAAATCTTTATATATATATGGAACTTATTTGAATTTTGAACGATTGGTTACTTGTTGGCTATTATGCTGGTTCAGCAGAGGATGTCATAGTACAGTACCCTGAAAAACCTGTAGGCGTTTTAAGGAAAATATTTCCTTATTAGCATAGGTTCTCATATGGTAATTTGCCATATGTCTGCCATCAGTCCAATTCTAATACTTGATGCTGCATGGAAGTGCAATTCCTCTTCAAACTTAGAGTGACTGATGACATAGTGAAGAGGCTTTAAGATAGACGTGGACCAAGACAATCTCACTGCTTAGTTATTGGTCTTAGGGAAAGTGGTCGGCTGGGTTTACGTCAGTTTTTTGAGGTAAGAATGATGCAATGAGGGAGAAGAGAGGACTTGTAATAATAAGATGGGAAGATTTGTACATTTACCTGCATAATAGTAATAGGAAATATTGGCTTCTTTAATACATGCTGATATATGTTGAAAGAGTACAGTCATTCTTGTTTATGAAGTTTTGATGTTTGCTTTCACTCAGAAAGCATCTGAGTGCATACTACCTGCATAGTTAGAGGATGGTATATATCTTCTAAATTGGTTTAAAACATCTGTCATATGTAGTTTTGTTCTTTGACAGAGTCCTTTGGGAACAAAACATAAATTGTGAATCTGAGATGAAATAAAAGCATGTACACTGTTAGTATCACAGCTATTTGGAAAATTTTAACTTTTTAAAAAGATTTTTCCAGCCAAACAAACTGATTTGTTTTTACTTCGTTTTCCACTTTTAGAGTCCTCTCATGTAATCTGTCTCCTTGCCTTCGTCCCTGGTGTCTTCTTTGGGTTTGTTCCTCTCCTCCCCGTCCTTATTTTGTCTGCTGTGCCTTCTCTGCCCTTCTTTTATTTTTCCACCGTAGGGACCTGCTGGCTCTCTCCCACTCCTGCAGCTTGTAGGACTGGCATGTCCTAGCTTTAGGTCAGTGCATCTTTCCCGGGGATGTCTGTGACACCTTCTACCCCCAGTTGCACCAGTGTCCCATCAGTTTCTGGCACATGCCTATGATCTGTTTCCTTCCTAGCAGTTGCCACCAGCTGAAATGTGTGATTTTGTTTTCAGTATGTAAAGTGTGCGGATGTTGGGGCCTTGCCAGCCTGAGTCTGTTTCTCCAGCACTGGAATAATGCATGTTTCTTCGAGCTCAGGAGATAACTTGTTTTGAGATACCTGATCAGTGGTATCTCATGTTATCTTTTTTGTTTCCTCTTCAGATTTATTTGTGTTTTATTATTTTTATTTTTAAAGTTTTTTTTCCCTTGAGTTCTTTTTTTTTTTAATTGTTATTAACATTGTATTATGTGATACAGTTTTATAGGCACTGGGGAATCCCACCCCTCCCATACCCCTCCTCCCATAGTGGATTCCTCCACCTTGCTGCATAACCACAGTTCAAGTTCAGTTGAGATTCCTTCATTGCAAGCATATACCTAGCATAAAGTCCAGCGTCTTAAGTTTTTTTTTTTTAATTGGAAAGTCAGATATACTGAGAGGAGGAGAGACAGAGAGGAAGATCTTATGTCTGTTGATTCACTCCCCAAGCGGCCACAAAGACTGGAGCTGCGCTGATCCAAAGCCGGGAGCCAAGAGTTTCTGGTTCTCCCACGTGGGTACAGGATCCCAAGGTTTTGAGCCGTCTTTGACTGCTTTCCCAGGCCACAAGCAGGGGGCTGCATGGGAAGCGGGGCCACTGGGACATGAGCCAGTACCCATATGGGATTCTAGTGCATGCAAGGCAAGGACTTCAGCTGCTAGGCTACCATGCCAGGCTCCTATATTGTGTAATCTTAGTGAGCTTATGTGATCTTACAGTCCAGTGAATGGAAGGACAAAAGTTGGTCAGCTGTCAGCTGTAATTTTGTAGCTATAGTCGTCTCCTATTGTTCTTTTTCTTCCCCATACAGCTGAGTCCACCTCAGGGCGAGGCCAGTGCCTGAAACGCATCCGCTACCACGGCAGAGGACGCTTTGGGATCATGGAGAAGGTGTACTGCCATTATTTTGTGAAGCTGATGGAAGGACCGCCACCTCCACGTGAGACCCCGAAGACGGCACTTGACCATGCCAAAGACTACATTCAAGAGCTTCGCAACCGGACCATCATCCACAGCCTGTGATGAGGATTCAGACCTCACTGTATATATTTCGCCATTTCTTTAAAAAAAAAAAATAAACAAAAATTCAAAACGTGTGGTTTCTTTGACTTTTCATTGATAAAGCTTTATGCATCTCTCTTGGGCTCTTGGCCTTATTTGCATACATTTGCCGCTTGGAGGGGAAGTTGGCTTTGGGAGTCCGGATGTTGTTATCAGTACATTCCAGAGAACATGTTGACTTTACAGCTTAGTGTCCTTCAGGGGCAGTTTTGTTACTGACTTGACTGGATGGTGTGGGATCAGAAAGTGTGTCCTTCTCCATCTTGCTTTTCCCTCGGAACCTGGGGAGGGTGCAGTGGGAGTGAGCATGACTGCAGGTTGCTTTATTGCAGCAGTCAGGGCATCCAGTGGCTTGGGGTTTCCTTTTGCTGTTGGCACAGGCCATCAGTTGAGGAGTTACATTCACTATTGGAAGCAGTTCCTTGAAATTGCACAGTTGATTAGATAAAGCTAGAACTCTAAAACACTCTTGTAACTTGGAAATATTTTTCCTTATTAAGTGAAGCCTGAGTTCATGTCTCCTGACAGTGTTTTCTGTTGTTTGTATGTCCTGTTTAGGATCGGTTCAGGGTTTAAGTGAATCAGTTACCGAGAAAGCTCTTGAATCCACCTCAACCTTGCATTCTAAAACGAGGCAGTAGGTGGCGCTCACTCACCTCTGGTTAGCACCACATTATTGGCGTTCGCTCTCAGCGCTGCCTGACTAACTGGGACACGTGGTTTCATTAAAGAAGCACCCTGTCCACATCCCCAGTCCAGCGCTTCTCAGGTTTTGGGGGGCAGAGAAAGACTGTGGGGACTCCGGGGCCCTCCTGCTAATGCAGACTTCTAGGTCCCCTCGCAGTGATTCTGATTCAGCAGGGCTTTTGAGGGGTTATTTCTAGAAATTGTTTTAGACAAGAGCTTTCAGGTAATTGTGTTGTAGGGGATTACACTCAGAATGCTGCACTGGTAGGAAGAAGAATGTTTCAGTGCCATGACTTAAGGTGGCATTACTAACGGCCACTGCTTACTGGGACTTTGTCTATCTCTGTACTGGTGTTTTAAAGCATGCTGCGAATACAGCTATTGTTTTGCTAGTTTATGAAGGAAAGCACAGAACAGCAGACACACAATTTAAGTAACTATTACAGAGTCACAAAGCATGGAAGTACTGGTGCTGTGATTAAACTGGGTGTTTGAAGGCCCAGTACAATAGCTTAGTGGCTAAATCCTTGCCTTGCACACAACCAGGATCCCGTATATGTGCCAGTTCAAGCCCCGGCTGCTTCACTTTCCAACCAGCTCCCTGCTTGTGGCCTGGGAAAGCAGTAGAGGACAGTGAATCAGAGTCTGAACAGGAGACCATTGACCTTCCCTTGGAAGCAGTGGCTAGCTGGTGCACGTGATGGAGAGTCAGTGGACTGCAGGGTCCCCGTGCTCTTTCAACAGAGACACTCTAAGAGACACTCAGCCTTGGAGTTTGACTTCCGCAGGTGTGAGTGAAACAAACCAGGTAGTGACGTGAGCTCCATGACCATAGCAGTGGAAGTGAAAGTGCTGCTTCCTTCTATTTATTTGAAAAAGGTAAGGGGAAATAAATCCTTATATTCAGACAGAGAAAATTTGCTTATGATCTAAGGTTAGGCTTCATTGGGCACTGCCTCTGGGGTGTTTTGAAGTGCAGTAATAACTCTCGTGGCAGTACTTTATTATGCACTGGTGACTGTTTTTAACCACTTTGTATACATTATCTTGATTAATAATCTTTCCCAGTGTTACTATGGGGCAGAGGATATTTCTTTATTTATGGTTGAGAGTGAACTTTTAATAAAGGGACATTGTGGTCCCCACTTGAAGCTTAGTTTCACATATACAAACTGTTATTAAATGGCAGTCTCTGAAGGCCTGTAATTTTCTTCTTTTTCAGAAGAATGTTCATGGAGAAACTTGCTGGAGGGTAGCACATTCAGAAAGGAGCATAGAGCTCAGAATGTGAGCTCAACTGGTAAGTATGCCCAAGTCACCTCTACTGGGTCAAGAAAGGGACCATACCTATCAATCAATCAATCAATAAATGCTTTTTTAAAAAAGATACCATAACTCAGTTCAGAGAAGAGTCAGAAAGATCTTCTATCCTACTGTTTCATTCCCCCAAATGGCTGCAATGGCCAAAGCTGAGCTGATCCGAAGCCAGGAGCCAGGAGCTTCTTCCACATCTTCCATGTGAGTGTGAGGCACTTGCAAGGTGAGGATTTAAGAAATTCTATATTTAATTTAAAGATCAAGAAATTATTAAATGATTTTATATTTCAGAGAATATGGGTCCAAGAACTAGCTTTAAAAATGTTTGTGTCCCAATTGCCCCACTTCCCATCCAGCTGCCTGCTTGTGGCCCAAAGCCTTGGGACCCTGCGCCCGTGTGGGAGACCTGGAAGAGGCTCCAGGCTCTTCTGAGCCAGCAAAATGAAGATCTCTTCTGTCTCTCCATAAATCTGATCTGCCTTTTCAATAAAAATAGAAGTAATAAATAAAACTCTTTTTAAGAATTATATTTGTTTTCTTGAAAGGCAGAGTAAGTGATGAAGAAAGAGCTCTCCCAGTGTACAGCAGCAGCTGGAGTTGGGCCAAGTCTAAAGCAGGAGTCAGGAATTCCATCTGGGTCTACCATGTGGGTGGTAGAAGCCCAAGTGCTTGGGTTCTCTGCTGCTGCTTCCCAGGCAAATTAGCAGGAAGCAGGGTTGGAAACAGAAGCAGGACTCATCCCAGGTACTTCAGTATGGAATGCTTGTGTCTCAGATGCCGCCTTAATCTGTTTATTTGCTATAATTCCCACTCCAAGAAATAGATTTTATGGAGCCAGGAAAAAAATGCAATAAAGGATGAAAGGAGAAAATGAAAACAACAAATAAATAAATAAATAAATCTCTTGTCCTCAGTACAACAGCACTGTTGTAGTGAGAAGCTCACCTAGGAAGCTGTGTACGTGGACTCACGATTCCTCCCTTGCTGCCTCAGGAGGGCCAGGTCCTGCTGATTTCAGAATCTCCTCACCTGTAACCACCTCTTCACATTGTTGTCTTCCATACCTGAGTCTTGATAGAGGGCATGCGACTGATCCTTAGCTGTAAGAGTCTAGAAGTATTCTCCATAGTTTTCTATCTCTAAACGTGCCAGTGCCCTACAGCCAGGAACTACTAGGGGCATAAGTATAATTGAACTGGTTGACATTCATATCTGTTGTAGCAGGGAAGCCATGATGGGGAGCCGTTGCAAATCTCAATAAGAAGTTGGGAATATTCAGGCTTTGGGCAGATGATTTGTAGGGGACCCGAGCAAGCAGGGTTTTATTTTAGATTGGATGCATTTAGAAAGTGGCGGCAATTCTTTGACTATCTCAAATTTTGTCAATAGAGAAAATAAACTAGAGTGAGGAAAAATGGAATAACTGGTAAAGAATTAACGATCTTTTTAAAAAAAAGGTTTATTTTTTTTTTATTGGAAAATTAGATACACAGAGGAGGAGAAACAGAAAAATCTTTTATCTGCTGGCTTACTCCCCATGTGGCTGCAATGGCTGGAGCTGAGTTGATCCGAATTCAGGAACCAGGAGCTTTTTCTGGGTCTTCCACATGGATGCAGGGTCCCAAGGCTTTGGGCCGTCCTCGACTGCTTTCCCAGGCCACAGGCAGGGAACTGGATGGGAAGTGGAGCTGCTGGGATATGAACCTGTGCCCATATGGTATGCTGGCACATGTAAGTGAGAACTTTAAGCCACTAGGCTACTGCACTGGCCCACAATCATTGTTATCATGCAGAGGGGTATGTTTTGTTTTGTGCAGGTGGCACAGTGACCTTTGAGTAGAGAAAATGATAGTATAGACTCCCTTTCTCTCCCTTATCTTCTAAGCCACCTTGACCGAGGGCAGTATTCTGTGACAGAGTTGTATCCGACAGGATACAAGGTGGCCTAGCTAGCAGTGCTGCCAGCTCTGTGGCTGAATGTCAGGGGTTGCTCTTTTCTCTTATTAAGAACAAGACAGATGGGGTTTGTTGGGTAAAGCTAACCTGTTGTATGTATTACAGACCCCATCATGCCTAATGGTGAAACTTCCTGGAAATCGGGTACAGAGCAAATATATCCACTATTCAAACCCATTTAATCGTTTCTGAGGATTTATTCAAAGCAACCAAAGAAATGAACTAAGGGTAAAATCTTTAGAAAGGAGGAGACCAATTATTACATTCATATAATGTAGCAAACCAAGAAAGTTAACCGAAACATTGTTAGGAGAATTCAATAAGGCACTTCAGAATCAACCTGAAAAATCAATGCATATTCTTTAAAGTCATCAGTCATCAGGAAATACAACTTTAAGAAGGCATTAAAAATAGAGACTAACATGTCAAATATCTAGGAAAAACCTCACATTAAGTGCACAGGACCCACAGAAATAAAGCTAAGACTTTACCAAGGGACTTGTCGGAGGACTTGAATTAATGGCAGGGCATACACCTTCTCAGATGGCATAACTCAGTACTTCTACCATTTCAATTCTAATAGCTGTCACAAGTATTTTTTAACTAGACAATGTAATTTTAAGGTCACCTGGGAAGCCTAATAAGGGGTGAAGACATTTTAGCAGATTGAAGGCTTTATCACACTGCCAGGAGGAATGATTTATATTAAAGCAGCATGACTCTTGCTCAAGAATAAAAATAGCCCCCCACCCAGACAGGCTCAAGTACTTCCATTTGGAGTAGGATGAAAGTGGAATTGAAATACGCTCACATGTGGGGGGCCTCAAGAGCCATAAGGCCTGTCCCTCCCACCCTCCCAATGAGAGCATAAGAAGGAAACAACAGAATCATGGTTTTGTTGAATCCATGAAATAGACCAAGTTGTGAGGCAACCGAGTCACCTCTTTCCAAAGAGACAAGCTCCTCCGCAAAGCGACCGGTTGAACTCTCAGCTCAGGCAGAGCTGGTGAAGAGGGGCCACGCCTGTTCCAAGGGGCGAGAAGCAATCAGTTAAATTGGAAAGTCCTGCCGACATCCAGGTGTGGCTTGTGTGTTAATCTGCAATCGCTGAGTTGGAAGCAGATGTAAACGCCTTCCACGGGTCCTCGGCCAGTGCTTCCAAGAAAACCTCGGAGGCCGGGCAGGAGTCAGGCTCTCTCCAGACCACCTCGGTAGAGGAAGGCAGGTAGGTACAGATGATGGGTGTTGGGGTCACAAAATGCCGAGCACTTCTTGGGGTTCTTATGCCGCAATCAGAAGTTTTAAGCTCCTCAGGTAAACAGCGAATTTGCTGGGCTTAAATTGGGCTTAAATTGACTTGGGCATTGTGGGGTGGGCACGAGAAACGCAAAGTCCTGCCCGCTTCCCAGCACCATTTGCTCTTACAGAATGCTCCCCTTGTTCAGAAGGCTGAAGTATCAAGTCTGGGGGTGGCAAAATCTATTACCTCCCTGGACAGACAGGCAAAAGTGAAATGCTTAAATGATGCACAAAAAGCACTTGGTAAAATCCAGCCTCTGTTTATGATAATAACTCCTCAGCAAATATCTGTAATTTGATAAAGAGCATCCTACTTAATGGTGAGAGGTTGGATCTGTAAACTGGTATGTCCATACAATGGAGTTCCCCTTCAGCAGTAACAAGAACAAAGTGCTGATAGACGCAACAATACTGAATCCCTGGTGCATTACGCTAACGGAAGCATGCCAGACACAGAAGGCTGTGCCTTACAGGATCGTGTCAAGTTGTTAATTGGGAAAGGGAAGAATTATAAGGCAGAGAACAGACCCGGGACTAAGGATGTGAGTAGGAGATCAACCACAATGATGGGAATATTCTGTCTCGACTGTTCAGGTGACTATCTAGCTGTGTTTTTTTTTTTCCCCAAGATTGATTTATTTTTATTGAAAGCTCAGATATACAGAGAGCAGAGACAGAAAGGAATATCTTTCATCCACTGTTTCAGTTCCCAAGTAGCCGTAACAGCCGGAGCTGAGCTGATCTGAATCTAGGAGCCAGGGACCTCCTCCAGGTCTCCCAAGCAGGTACTGGGTCCCAAGACTTTGGGCTGTCTTTGACTGCTTTCCTAAGCCACAGGCAGGGAGCTGGATGGGAAGTGGGGCCACCAGGACTTGGGCCTTGAACCAGCACCCATATAGGATCCCAGCATGTGCAAGGTAAGGATTTTAGTCACTAGGCTACTGCACTGTACCCTAAAACCTTACTCTTAAAAAAGACGAACTTGATTGTGAGTCACACCTAAAGATGCCTGCCTTAAAAATGGTTTAGGAAGAAAGTATTGTACCATATGTGGTTCTGAAATAATTGGTAAGCCATATGGTGAAAAATAGCTTTTGATTTCTCCTATCATACAGTAAGATAAATTCCAAAGACACAGTAGCTGTGAATTAAAACCATTCAAAAACTTAGAAATAGGCCAAAAATGTAGGAGATGAATACCTAGGTGACAGGAACATAAAGCAAGACAAAAGCACAAAGAAGTGGAAACTGAACATTAAGATGGCGGTTGCCAAGAGGTGAGAGGAGCGTTTCTTTGAGAAGGGGCCCAATGAGGATCTCTCTCTCCGGCCTCTGGATGACAGTCACATGGGCATTTGTTGTATGATCGTTCCCCTACTCTGCGGCACCCTCTTGTTGCATTTGACTGTAGGAAAAAAAAGGGCAGATTTGAGGCCCAAATGTCATTGCATTTCACACCCAGGGGAAGTCAGGCCTAGGGAGACAGTGCTCAGTGGTCAGGAGCGGTTCATCCCACATTCCACTCCCTGCCTTCCTCTCATCTAATCCGCTCCCCTCCTCCCCGAAAAGGCCACATCATTTGACCTAAATTAGGACAGTCTGAACTCTTTAGATCGAGCAATTTAAAAGAGCCTAGATCGGGCCCGGCGCGGTGGCGCAAGTGGTTAAGTCCTCGCCTTGCACGCCCGGGATCCCATATGGGCGCCGGTTCTAATCCCGGCAGCCCCGCTTCCCTTCCAGCTCCCTGCCTGTGGCCTGGGAAAGCAGTTGAGGACGGCCCAAAGCTTTGGGACCCTGCACCCGCGTGGGAGACCCGGAAGAGGCTCCTGGCTTCGGATCGGCATAGTATCGGCCCGTTGCGGCTCACTTGGGGAGTGAATCATCGGATGGAAGATCTTCCTCTCTGTCTCTCCTCTCTGTATATCCGCCTTTCCAATAAAAAATAATAAAAATAAATCTTTAAAAAAAAAAAAAAAAAAAAAAAGAGCCTAGATTGCCGACATGAGATGTTTAATTAAAAATGAGCAAATTTAGGTGCAGTCTACCTGATATGGGATAAAGTCTTTTTATAAAGCAGAGGCAGAAGATGGGTGTTTTCAGAGAATCAGGGGATATATCTGGGTGATAAGATTACACATTTTTAATTTTACTTTGTGTACTTTTCTGTATTTTTGACATGTTCTTGGAGGAATATAGATATTTACTTAGGTAATTAGGAAGAACAGTAAAATTAAAAATAAATCTCGTGGTTGGCTGTGAGCAGCACCAGAAAGGGAAGAAAGCAGCTAACTTGAGAGCAATGTGTGCCTCTGGCTGCTTTTATTACATTGTTTTGCATAGAAGCTGAAGTTGCAGAGGTGGAGAGGAAGGCTGACTAAATGGTGGTAAGCAGATACTGGTGAAATGTGGCCACAGTAGGATGAGGCTCTGTCACATGCTGTTGCTGTATGTGCCGGTTGCAACCTGAACAAACGGCCTCTGACCCAGCCCTGCTTGTCCCAGTGTTAAGGGTTCAAAGCAGGCCTGGTTGGGGACAGGGCACAGATGGAAATGTGAAGGGAAATTGCCCTTGCTCCAATGAGAGATGGAAAGTGGGAGAACTGGAGCAAGGGGGGTTTTTGGAGTTGATGTGGGTGTTTAACTCGGGGTTAGGAAGTAACCCCTATACATCCTCGTTCCCTTTTCTAATCAGGTGCTGGTGCAGAGAGACAGTGTTCAGCCTGGCATTTCCCTTAAATAATTTGCTTCCCCTTAAGCTACTATTAGCTCATGATTAAGTCAAACGTATGCCCCCCCTTAACTTAGTTATTACTCCTATGTCTATATTGCATTGCTCATAACTTTCTTCGGACCTTTCTCAGGTTTCTAGAAGGAGCTGAAACTCACCAAGACTTGTTTTTTGTTCTAGCGTCATTGCTGATCACCACATACCCCAACCACACCAAACTAGCTTTAGTTTTCTGGACAGAGATGACACGTTAACTCTTATCTCAGGGGGCATTTATAGTCTTGCTCTAACCATTAAGACATATACCATGGACCAGGTCCTGTGAGACGTGTGTGATTTCCCTTCTTAGAATAATCCCCTCTTGTGGACCCGAATATTGTCTCCATTTTATAAACAAAGAACCTGAAGTGGAAGGAAATTAATGTGTGTCGGTTACTTAGCAGGTAGTAGAGCCAGAATCCAAGTTTGAAGCCAAAGGCTGAATTCTTTTGCTGGTTTTTAAAAATTGAATATATATGCATAATATAAAATATAGCACTATAGTCATTTTAAAATGTATGGTTTTATGGTATTAAGGAATATTTACATTCTTGTGCTATCATCACCGTCATTTATCTTTCTAAGGGGCCTCCTTCTGAAACTCTGTACTCAGCAGTAACTCTGCATTCCTCCTCTCTAAACTTCTTGGCTAAGACTAAACTTGTGTCACTCCTTCTCTGTGTACTGAGTGTTCCACATATCCCATGTAAACAGACCCACATAGTTATTTGTCCCTTTGTGACCGGTGTATTTCATTGCAATCTGCTAAGTTATATTCCATTCTGCGTAAACAAACATTTGTTTATCCGTTTATCCATTGATAAATGCTTGGGTTGCTTCTTCCTGTTGGCTGCTGTGACAATGCTGTTACTGTGGGTTGGCCCCTGGCGAGGCAGGGTCCAGGTTCTCTTCTCCAAGTGAAATGGGGTGCAGTGAGTAGAGCAGGGTCAGCGGAGAAGCAAGATTTACTTAGAAACACAGTAGTAGAACCCTGTCAAGAGTGTGGGCAGGCTCAGCAGAGAGCCGCCTGCGCTGCGCGTTTCAGGGCTGTCTGCTTACAGGGTCTTGAAGCATAGAAGGGTGCTGTCTGGGCAGGGCTTAATCGACTATTCCAAAGGGGCAAAATTTGGAGCAGGGCTTGTGTGCTGTCGATGCCTTTGCTCCCCCTTTTTTCCTCCCTTGAATCTTCAAAGTACTCTATAGCGGCACAGGATGGGGGTGGGATTACAGGCTGTTTATATTTTAATGACTTGAAGGTTATTGTGGGGACATAGTCTTGCAGCTGTTTTGGATACTTTTAGCTGGTGCAAGTTATCAAGTGGCACAATTGTGAAGTTTTCTGCCGTGCAGGGAGGGAGGGGTTAACAGTGTCTGGAATTGGGGATTGGACAGTGCACCAAAGTGGGGTTTGTGCGGTGCATGGGAACAGGGAAGGGGATGGTTTGGGAGGGCTGTGTGAGCCTGTCTCACGGGCAAGGACTTGCAGGGTGGTGCTGGCAAACCTTAGCTCCTGTTGCTGGTGCTGCCTTCCTGCCTGCATCCCTGCTGTGAACATGGGTGTGAATCACTGCTTTTGCTTCCTTGGGGGTATTCAGCCAGAAGTGACTGCTGAGTCATAAGATTATTCTCTGTTGAATGTTTTGGAGGAAGCTCCTCACTGTTTTCATGGTAGCTGTGCCATCTTACTGCAAACGTTCACAAGTTCTAATGTCTCCATAGCACTCTGGTACTTGTTATTTATTCATATTGTTCTAATAGCATCCTGATGAGTGTGCATCAGCATTACACACTCATGGGCAGACTCTGAGGACAGGTAGCCCGTGAGCATGGCCCCTGTATGTCTGTATTTCTCACCCTCTTTTCACTGCTTGGGCGAGTCAGTGAAGATGCTAACACTAAGATGGTTTGTATTTCCAACTTGTGTACTTCCTAGTGTTCCAGGAGAGGTGAGGCCTAGCAGTAATGGAATACAGACAGAGAAGCCAGGACAAGATAAATGTTTACAGCATGTGAGTGTGCCCAGGTTGTTTGCTGCATGTCTCTTAGGATAGCTTACACAGCTGGGGAAGTTGGGACATAGGTCTTCAGTTTAATGAGCGGATATCACAGTAATGACTATTAGCTCCTCTTAGGGTTTCGATTCAGACTGGCTTGCCACTGGAATTGTCATTTGCTAATTTCTAGTGGGTCCCGTTATCACCAAGCTTGGTCAATAGACTCCTTAATAGACGCTAGCTTGTCTGGCCTGATCTCTCTTGCACCCTGCAACAATTCTTTAACATCAGCTCATTAAAAAAAAGAATTTGCCTTTTTTGTTTTCTTTGTAACACACTAAAAAGCAATGTAGTACAAACATCATGGATAGTATTAAAAAGGGTCAATTCTTGTTAAGGAATTTTACAATGAGAGGGCAATTGCATTTTGGTGCTTGAAAGTTTTGCCAAAAAAGATTTAAAAAATTTGAAATCAGAAACTGTTCAAATTCCAGTGCTCAAGAAAAAGAAGCAACTGTGCAATCTCCTTTAAACAATGTGTTTTTGTATGCACTTCCTAGATACTCTGAAAATGTTGAATTTTCCTTTTTACCAAAGTAATAAATACACATTAAAAAGCCAAATAGGGTCTGGTGTGGAGGCCTAATGGCTAAAGTACTCACCTTGAACACGTCAGAATACCATACAGGTGCCGGTTCTAATCCCGGCTACTCTGCTTCCCATCCAGCTCCCTGCCTGTGGCCTGGGAAAGCAGTCGAGGACGGCCCAAAGCTTTGGGACCCTGCGCCTTCATGGGAGACCGAGAAGAAGCTCCTGGTTGAAGAGTTCATGACCTAGACATGGGTAGAGATTATAAACCAGTGATTTATAGAATGTTCCTTAGTTTGATCTTGTTCCTTTTCTTCATAATTAGACCCTGGTCTGCATTTAAAACATTATTTATTTTCATTGGAAAAGCAGATTTACAGAGAGTAGGAGAGACAGAGAGATAGATCTTCCATCCATTGGTTCATTCCCCAAGCTAAGCTGATCCAAAGCTAAGCTGATCAGAAGCCAGGAGCCAGGAACTTTTTCTGGGTCTCCCATGTGGCTGCAGGGTCCCAAGGCTTTGGGCCGTCCTCGACTGCTTTCCCAGGCCACAAGCAGGGAGCTGGACGGGAAGTAGAGTAGCCAGGACATGGACAAAGGACATGGACACATGGGATGCTGATACACAGAAGTAGAGGATTCCTGGTCTGTATTTTGGCTGGAATGTCATAGATGCTATGTTTTTTCATTGCACGTTGTAATCTGGCTACCAGTATTTTTAATTTTGATCACTGATTTGTTTAACATCTGCTAGATAACTCCACTGTTAAGTTACTTCTTGTTGTACTTGTATTAAAAAAAAATGTAGTCTTGTGGAGAAAATACTTTGACTCTGTGCAGTTATCTCTTCCCCAATGTTTTGCTCACTAGGCATCTGTAGTATTCACTAGTCACTGAAGCCTCTTGAGTGAATTAATCATTTCTGTGATACCATCATTCCTTCTGCATCTTTTAGTATTCTTTCAATTATAAAGAAGAGCTTCTTCTCCTATGTTCATGTGTGTCGATCAGTGAGGAGTCACAGGTACTGCTGTTTTTGTTCAATGGATTATAATTTGTTATTGTCATCTGTTTTAGTAATCAAAAATTTCCAGATTTGGCCCTGGGCAATCACTTCAAGTTGGCCCTTTGTCCTTTTGATATTTATTCATCATTGTTTGAACATTTCCTTATTTTATGATCCCAAATGATGCTCTAAGCTGATCGTAATAATCCATGCATCCAGTAATTTGAAGAGAATATATTTATTTATTCATCAAATGAGACTACTTTAAAATGCAGAAATCACCAGTGTCACCCAGCTGGCTGCACAGGCATTGCCTGCTGCCTGAGCGTGCAGGTGTGAGATTGCAAGACCCATAAGACAAAGACCCCCACCGAAGAGGTGGGTGTTTTATCACTGATTGCGTAGCCGCTCTGGCCTTGAGCATTCACGAGGCATGGCCCGGAAGGAGCTGATGCTGATGGGTATTGTGGGCCTGTTGGCTTTTCTCCTCTCAGATAATTAAGGACCTGCCAGCATGTGGCTCTGTCTGGAGAGAAACCAGGTTCCATAGAGTTCTCTTTAATGGTAACAGAAGGGACAATACTGGTAAGACAAGGCAGTAGGTTTGGACTGCACCATGTGGCATTCAGAGGTGTTCATCACCACGGCCCCTAATTGCTACACTCAGAATAGCTCCATATTTCTGCACTGATGGAGAATTAGCTACTGACTGCCAAGAAACACCCACTGTAGCAGCTTATCAGCCATGTAATTTGAAATAATTACTAATTAAACGAAAAGAAAATGGAGTTCGTTGTCACAGTCATCAGCACTGTAGCATTGGTTATTACTTACCCAAGGAGTGCTTGTCAGGGTGCGATCCAGGGGACGCTCACCCACCCAAGCCTGGGAGAACAGTGGGGAGAGCTGGTGCCCTGCGTGCCTGCTGAAGCCAGGAATCAGGACTTCTGGAGGAGGCTTGGCAGCTACAGGCCTAGAGTCCATCATCACTGTCAGTCTCCTGTGGTGTTAGGAGTGTTTTCAGCCACATGGAAGGCAGCTTGCCGTTGGAACCCGAAGAAAAAGAACAGCTGTGTGACACTGCTCAACAGACTGGTAGCATTGCTGGCAACAACTAAAGCCATTACCTTATTTTGACAAATTATCACTCTTGTCCCCTACTGGGAAAAGCCAGGCCTTTTTTTTTTTCTAAGCGGGCCTTTGAGTACATATGGCTAATGTCACGTGGTTGTGAGAGCATCTACAGAGCTGCAATGCACGGTGGCATTGGCTTTCATGGAATCATGGGAATGGGTCCTGGCTGTCTGAGCTAAAGGAAGATTTGTTGTTTTCATTGTCTGAGAGACTGCAAAGTACTTGTATTTCTCTATCTATCCATTCATCCAGTGAATATTGAGTGATATGTACCAGATACTGTCCTAGGCACTGAGAATATTCATCAAGACAGTCATGCTTACCCACCGGAGGGATCTGCTGGTCTCCTGGGAAGCACAGAAAAGCACAAGACAAGATCATGAAGGACAAATGCTTGTGGCCTCCAGGAAGGGTCCTTTGAGGAAATGCCATTTCTGCTGAGACCTGCCCTCCAGAAGGAGGGTGTAGCCAGGCAACGAAAGTGAGCAGAATGTTCTGGGCAAGGGAATTGCCACAGGCAAAGGACCTGAAGGAGGAGGAAACCTAGTTAGCTCGAGAGACACAAGGATGGCCACAGTCTTTGGAAGAAGCACCCAGGCGTGGAGTGGAGGAGGCTGCCACCGGAGCCCCGCGTAGGTCAGCTCCTGCAGGGCCAGCTTGCCTCAGAGAGGAGTCTGAATTCTCTGTTCCCAGGGCAGCAGGGAGCTTCGGAGCCACCTGGACAGCCCCTGGGGGAAGCTCCATCTGGAGGAAAACGGCCTGTGGTGTGGGTGGGATCTGAGCCTACCCAAGGAAAGCAGGCAAGGGAACACTTGGGAATTCAGGTCAGAGCTGTGGATCACTTGGACCAGGGAGTCAGCGGAGATGACTCGTCTGTTTTGGGGTAGAATTGACTGGGAAACGAGGCTGGGCACAGGTCAGGTGATGTCAGGGTTGGGTCCCAGCTCCCTGGCTGGAGCATACTCCAGTGGGAGATGTCAGACGACAACTGAATGTGGCAATTACACTATTCAGGGTTTTTTGTTTGTTTTGGCAAACTGTACACATCATGAAGCCGACCATTTCGACCTTCAGTAGGTGTGAGGCTCGTTTGCATTTGTTGTTAGATCAGCACTGTCCATCTCTGTAACTTGGGCATCTTCCCAACTGTACCCATGGAACATGAACGGCCCCTTCCTCCCTTCACCTGTTCTTCGGCAATCTCCGTGTTCCTTTTCTTACGAGTTTGACTGCTTTAGATGCCTCTTATAAGTGGGCTGGCAGTGTTTGTCATTTTGTGACTGACTTGTTTCACTTAGCATAATGTCCTCAGGGTTCATCCATGCTGTAATGTGTGACAGGATTGCTTCTTCAGGTTGCTGAATAGTCATTCTATGGTGTGTCTAGATCAGACATTGCTTTGCCATTCATCCGTTAAAGGGGTGCTGCCCTCTCTTGGCTGTTGTGAGTAATGCTGTTAGGAATGTGGTGTGCACTTTATTTTCTTTTTTTAAAGATTTATTTATTTGTTTTCGGAAAGTTGTTAGTTATTTAAAAGAATGAAGAGTTCTATTTTTAGGTTATAGGATATTAAGAGACTTTACGCGCAGCTAATTCTCGCAACCTGGTTCTTTACCGTGAGCTGAAAACACCAGACGCAACGACATATCTTAGGAAGTTTATTCCAGCGAGGCAGGAATAGGGGAAGGGGAAGGAGGGGGAAGGGAGGTAAGAAGGAGGAGAGGGAGAGCAGGGGAGAGGAACCAAGGAGAGAGCAAGAGAGAGAGAGAGAGAGAACCGAGTGGGGCAGGAACAGGGAAAGGGGAGGGAAGGGAGGAAGAGCAGGGGAGAGGAACCAAGGAGAGGAAGAGAGAGAGCAAAAAAGGGAGCAAACCGCACCTGGGGGCCTTTTTGTCTGCCAGGTGTGGGGGGCAGGGATTGGGAGGGATTGAGGTCAAGGCCCCAGGGGATTGGTGCCTGCAGGTGAATGCCTGGGGATGATTGGCGAGTGGGCGGGGTTGGGGAAGGGGCTGGGAGATTGGGGGTGGGATTCTCAGGTGGAATGCCAGGTTACATCTGATTGGTGGATGGCTGGACTGGCGCGAATTCCGTGAGCAGTGAGGAAGAAGAAATGGCGCAGGGTCCAGGGTGGGATATTGGAATAAGTCCTTACAAAAGTAAATTTACAGAGAGAAGGAGATAGAGAAGAAAAAAAAAAAGATCTTTCTTCCACTGGTTCACTCCCCAGATTGCTGAAACAGCTGTAGCTGAGCTAATCTAAGGGCAGGAGCCAGGATCTTTGAATGGGTTTCCCATGTAGATGTAGGAGTCTAAGCACTCAAGCCTTCCACTGCTTTCTCAGGCCACTGGCACTGAGCAGAGTCAGAAGTGGAGTAGCTGGGACTAGAACCAATGCCCATATGGTATGCCAGCACTGCAGGTTTAATTTGCTACCATGCACTTTTTTGTGGGGTATTTAATCAAGTGTGTGATTATGGAGTCATAGGTAATTAAGTTTTTAAGTTATATTTAATTTTTTTAAAAGATGTATTTATTTATTGGAAAGTCAGAAATACAGAGAGGAGGAGAGACAGAGAGGAAGATCTTCCGTCCGATGATTCACTCCCCAAGTGAGCACAATGGCCAATGCTATGCCGATCCGAAGCCAGGATCCAGGAACTTCTTCCAGGTCTCCCACACGGATGCAGGGTCTCAAAGCTTTGGGCCGTCCTCGACTGCTTTCCCGGGCCACAAGCAGGGAGCTGGATGGGAAGTGGAGGTGCCAGGATTAGAACCGGCGCCCATATGGGATCCTGGCGCGTTCAAGGCGAGGACTTTAGCCGCTAGGCCATGCTGCCGGGCCCAAAGTTACATTTAATTTTTAAATGGGCAAAAATAATTGGACACTTTTGTAGGGTACAGTGTGATATGAAATAATTGTATCAAGGCAGTGAACATGTCCATTGTCTTACATATGTATCATTTTCTTTGGTAGTGCCAAACATTTAAGATATCCTCAGCAATTTTGAAATCTTCATTACATTGCTAAAACTATAGCCACCATGCTGTGGAATATATTTCAAAAACATTCCTCTTTTTTCATTTGCATTTATATTTTTCAGGAGTCACTATACTGTTCTCTATAGCACTGTACCATTTTATATTCCCACAAACGATGCACAAGGGTTCTCATTTCTCCACTTGGCAACACGGGGGCTTTTTTTTGCTTAATTACAGTCATCTTAAAGCATATGAAGTGATATTCCACTTTGTTAAAACATTCAGATGTTGCCTGTGTGATTGTTGTTTTTGGTTGGGACTGCTGGATTTCAGAAGAGAGGTGTTGGGACCATGCCGTAACATGGGAGGCTAAGCATCCACCTGTAGTGCTGGCATTCTGTCTGGGCACCAGCTCCCTGCTAATAGCCTGGGAAGGCAGCAGAGGATGGCTAAGTTCTTGGGCCCTTGCACTCATATGGGAAACCCAGAAGAAGCTTTGGCCTTTCCCAGCCCAGCTCCAGTTGGTGCGGCCATTTGGGGAATGAACCAGTAGGAATCTCTGTTCAGAGTGACTCCCACCGGCCATGGTGTACCGAGCTCTGGTTAGCCTTCACGGGGGATCTCCCATGTCTGTTCTTACTGTGTCGTCCTCCTCTCAGTGTGCCCGTGATTTTCTTTTCTTTTTTAAAGATTTCTTTATTTTTATTTGAAAGATATGCAGAGAGGACAGAGACAGGAGATCTTCTGTCTATTGTTTCATTCCCCAAGTGGCTGAAACAGCTGGAGCTGAGCGGATTTGAAGCCAGGAGCCCAGATCCCTTCTGGGTCTCCCACATGGGTGCAGGGTCCCAAGGCTTTGGGCCGTCCTCAACTGCTTTCCCAGGCCACAAGCAGGGAGCTGGATGGGAAGTGGGGCCACTGAGATCAGAGCTGGTACCCATATGGGATCCCAGCGTGTGCAAGGCGAGGACTTTAGCCACTAGGCACTGTGCCGGGTCCAACCCGTGATTTTCTTATTAAGATTTCTTTTTTATTTATTTGAAGGGCAGAGCAATAGAGGGAGGGAGGGAGAGAGAAAGATCTTCTATCTATTGCTCCATTCCCCAAAGCAGAAACCGGGAACTCAGAACCCCACCCAGTTCTCCCAGGTGAGTGCCAGGGGCAGTAGTACCTGGGGCATCTTACACTGCTTTCCCCGACGCCTTAGCAGGGAGCTGGATTCGAAGCAGAGCAGTAAGAACTGAATGGGCATTCTGACATGGGGCACTGGCGTTGCAGGCAAGGCTTAGTCTGTTGTGCCACAGTGCCAGGGGTTTAAGGTTTAAAGTGTGTACATCAAGGCATTTGGGCTTAACTCTGGCAAACAAACAACATTCTCATCTGGTTCTCTGCTTTCTAAACCAGAGTGCAGCTCCATTGGAAATGAACAGAGAAAGAAGTAGGTATGAGTTGTGAATAAACGTGGTGGAAAGCGTTAGAGAGAGGGAGTTTATTGTCATTTTCTCGAGTCAAAGAGTTTTGATGATCTTTTAGAATGAATGAAAAGCACTTTTGTTTGTTTTGTCGTCAAAAAGAAAATGCCGTTTCAAAGCGTTTTTCAATTTCCCTGTGAGATCCCCTTTCGGTCTCTGGTTTCTTTACTCCTAATGCAATAATACAAACCAGTTTTCTGTCGCCTATTATTCATCAAAGCTGTTGATTTACCCCAAGCAGAACGAAGGCAAGATGTTATTAAAATAAAACAACTTCCAATTGAGCTGCTAATAAATGCTGAAATGCATGCACATCTCCCCTATTGATTACTTCCTGCCGACAAAGGCGAACACGCACTCGTATGGCATGCTGCCCGTGGAAATGAAAGATCTAATTAGATGAAAACCGAATGAGCTGGAAGATCCGCTCACCCACCACGCAACTGTTATTCTTAATTGGCAGTTTGAAATGTCCCTGCTTCTGGAGCCCTTTTCACTTAAAAAAATCCTCTCTGGCGAATCATGATGAACCCATTGTTAGTAAATCCCCCCTGTGCATTTTACAAGCTCAAGGTTGCAAACTAGAATGAGCCTTGTCAAGCTGTAAAGCACGTGTCAGAATACGTGGAACCTGAGCATTAGCAAGTGGGACCTGGGGGGTGGTTTTCTCTCCATCTGCAAAGGCTGAAGGAGCAAGGGGAGGTGCTGAGAACTGTGTAAATTCAGAGAACAGGATTCTACAGAACCCACCGACTTTGTGTCTCATTTTAAAGCTTAGTGTCTGGATAAATGCACTGACATTTAATGAGAGTGAATTAAAAAGTTGGTATTCATGGGCCAGCGCAGTGGCATAGTAGGCTAAGCCTACTGCTGTGGTGCCAACATCCCATGTGAGTAATGTTGGTTGTAGTCCTGGCTGCTCTATTTCCAGTTCAGCTCCCTGCTTATGGCCTGGGAAAGCAACAGAAAATGTCTCAAATCCTTGGGCCCTTGCACCCATGTGGAAAACCAGGAGGAAGCTACTGGTGTTGGATCAGCTTAGCTCTGCTCATCATGGTCTTTGAGGGAGTGAATCAGTGAATGGAAGACCTCTCTGTTCCTGTTTCTTTCTGGAACTCTGCCTTTCAAAAAAAAAATGTTGGCATGCACGTTCACCCCAAATGCTTCAGGCGCTTATTAGATGTCCTGCATTTTAAGACAAAACAGGGAAGAGGTGGTGCCCAGGAACCATTGGCTGGACAGTCACATGGCGTTTAGCCCGTCCAGGTCATTCCTGCTTGGAAAAACCTGAGTACGTTGTTAACCTGCAAAGGCTTTTAATTTACTCATTTGCACCACAGGAATTTGAACTATATCTCTCTCATTGATTTGTTACGAGGATTAATGAAGTAAAACTTTTAGCACAGTGACCAGTATGTACTAAACATCTGTTGTCTCTTTTCTTTTCAAAAAAAGAGAGAGGGATAGAGATCTTCCATCTGCTGGTTTGTTCCCAAATGATCACTGGGACCTCCATCTGGATTCTCACGTGGGCACAGGGGCTCAAGTATCTGGGCTGTCTTCCACTGCTTTCCCAGGTGCATTAGCAGGAGCAGGATCAGAAGTGGAGGCAGCCAGGACTCAAACTGACATGGGATGCTGACTTCAAAAGCTTAATCCATCTTGCCACAGTACCAAGCCCTGCCTGTCAGCTCTTAACAGCATGAATCTGCATTCTGCAGCTGCAGGGCCCTGAGGACATTGTGTCTTCTTCTATTTTTCATTTCTTTTTGCCCAGTCCTTGATATTTCCATTCTTCATAAAAGCCTCCACGTGGAGGTCTGGTGCGATGGCTCAATGGTTAAATCCTCACCTTGCACATGGGAGACCCGGGAGAAGCTCCTGGCTCCTGGCTTTGAATAGGCAAGTTCTGGTTGTTGTGGCCACTTGGGGAGTGAACCAGCAGATGGAAGATCTTTCTTTCTGTATCTCCTTCTCTCTGTGAATCTGTCTTTCTAATGAAGACAAATCTTTATTAAAAATGTTTCCATTGAGATTATAGGAAGGGTCAATGTTTTTGTTTTGAGCTTGTTGGAGGTGGAGGTGGTAGTTGACAGTATCTAAAAAAATAGTTAAAATCTTAAATTGTTTTGGAAATGGCTTTTTCCCCATCTGATTCGAAAGCAGTAACACCTACTCTGCAACAGAATCAGCAGCGCTTGATGCTTGAAAGGGCAGGTGTGTGACTGCCAGCTTTCCAAGGGCTCAGGCCAGTTTGCCAAGGAAAGGACTAGGCTGACAGAGGATTACAGAGGTTAATGCTTCTGCAACATGGGCGAGAGGGCCTCTAACAGTAACACTGAACACAATGCAATAAAATAAATAGAAGAGGGCCCGGCGCGATGGCACAAGTGGTTAAGGTCCTCTCCTTGCACGCCTGGGATCCCATATGGGTGCCGGTTCTAATCCTGGCAGCCCCACTTCCCATCCAGCTCCCTGCCTGTGGCCTAGGAAAGCAGTCGAGGACGGCCCAAAGCTTTGGGACCCTGCACCCGCTTGGGAGACCAGGAAGAGGCTCCTGGTTTCGGATTGGCATAGCATCGGCCGTTGTGCTCACTTGGGGAGTGAATCTTCGGACGGAAGATCTTCCTCTCTGTCTCTCCTCTCTGTATATCTGCCTTTCCAATAAAAAATAAATCTTTAAAAAAATAAATAAATAAAAGGTTGATCACTCTTGTGATCCCAGGACAACTGAAAGTATGTGAGGAGATGAACGCAGGGCTAGGTGTTGTGGCTTGGGGGTTTTTAGCCCACTTTATTGAACTTTTTGTGCCAAGAGACACCATGCTTACAGGTATGCATGCATCATCTCATTTAACTCCCTATTAATAATTTGAAGTGGAAATGAGTTAAACTAAAATAATCTGTCCTGTGAAATAAGCAATATTGTAATCCCCATTTTTGAGGATCAATGAGGTTAAGCAGTGTCTTCAAGGTTAGACAGCTGATGCCCAGTGAGGGAAAGGGTGAAATGGAGGACTTCTGAACTCTGAGTTTCTCTTAGAAATCTGCTACACAATGAAAACCGGAGAATCCACAAGGAAGGAACAGACAGGACCTAGGTAGGCTCAAAGAGACAGGAAAACGAGCGTCACAGTTGAATGGGCTCTGTGCTGTGAATGCAGCTTTCAGAATTGGGCCTCAGACTCTTTCTCAACACGGTGATTTGGACATTACAGCAAGGCTGGCACAGATGATGAAACCCTTCTGTTGTCCCCTGCCCAAGGCTGTATATTAAACAGAGATTTGGGGATCCCAGACAGGCTCTTGGAAGACACCCTTATTGAGTTCTTTTGTGTTCAGCCCTGGTTCTTTGTGTCATATTACTCTGAATTTATGTGGCACTAGACTCTCAGGCTGGATACTTGTTTGTAACATGGGGCGCTTTCCCTCACCACTGCTGTCTATAAACACTGCGGTGTGTTAGTTCTTTTTTCTCAAGTGTAATTTCCACTCAAGTGGAGCAGATAAACAATGTCAATGAGAATATCTTCTGCAGACACTGACAGGGCTTATCCCTCTAGAAATGAGGAGATAAGGGAGGCATAAATGTTTAATTTCACTTTGCGCGTTGATGCAACTGTTGGACAAACTTAGTCCCTGAGCAAATTAATTGTCACAAAATGAGACTAACTGACACGTGGTCTGTATTGAGCTGTCGGCTGTGAGATCTGCCGCCTGGGCCTGGCACCAGGAGGAAGCGGGCCTCGCAGCCGGGGAAGGAGCCTGGGAAAGCCTGGGCGCTGATCCTCCAGCTGCAGGCTGGCTCTCACACTGTAGAGTGCAGGTTGGCTGGGCAGGGACTGTTCCTTCTGCAGTGTTGGACTTGACCTTCCTGCTGTTGAGGCTTCCTCATCACCTGGCTCTGTGACTTACTAGTCAAAACTTCTCTGAGCTTTTACTCGGTTCATCTGCAAAATGGTTTTGGGCTAATTGTTACATATTCATACCTTTAATTTTAATTGTGTTCTAACACATATAACCCAAAGTTTATCCTCTTCACCATTTTAAGTGCACAGTTCAGCAGATTAAAGATTATATTTAAATATCGCTATAACAGTCTCAATAGTGTTGTCATTTGGCCAGGAGAATTGTCGTAAGGATCCAGTGAGGAAGAGAATGAGAAGACACTTGGAAGTCGGTAGTTTTGGCAGATGACCCTGTCCCCTTTCTGGTCTTGGTGTTGCCATCAGGTGCTTGGGTTTCAGATGCCTTTGGTTTAATGTTCTCTGGAAATGTCATTTTTTATCTGGCATCTCAGCAGGAAGGCAAACCTTTAGCCAAAGGGCTGTTTTGGGTCGGCATTATCCTAACCGTGTAGTTTTTGTCATTCTAAGGGGAAGCTATTGGTAACGTCCTCTAGCTTGCCAGTGACTTTTTAAAAAGATTAAATATTTATGGGAAAAGCAAGCATCAGAAAGGAGGAGGAAGAGAGGGAAAGACATCCACTGGTTCACTCCTCAGGTGGCTGCAATGGCCAGAGCTGCGAGTCAGGAGTCAGGGGCCTCCTCCGGGTCTCCCACACAGGTGCAGGGTCCCAAGGTTTGGGCCATCCTCTGCTGCTTTCTCAGGTCACAAGCAGGGAGATGGATAGAAAGTAGAGCAACCAGAACATAAGCATCAATATGGGATTCAGACTCTTGCCAGGGGGAAGATTAGTTGATTGAACCGTTGGCACTTTTTAAGCTCTAGGCCGAACACCTGTTCTCTCTTTGTTTAATTTTAACCTAAGCATGCGCCTCACTTCGAGCCTTACTCTTCAGAGGTGGAGAGGGCAGGCAGCTCCGTGGGAGGCTGTAGTCCTTATGCCTTAGCCTGGTGCTTTGAAACAAACAGAGCTTTCTCGGATTGCGGATAGTAGATGAAAATGCTGAATTGTTTCAGAACAAGGTAAGGACGGGACAAGGAAAAAAAAAATGAGTCTTTATTGAGAGGCTTTCTCATTTAATGGGGAGCTGTATGACTGTAACCCAGGTGTAACCCTGCATTTTGGGGGGTATGGGTTTAGCTGTTTTAATAGAGAGCAAAATGACAAAAACTTTCTTAAATATTTCATTGACCAATAGGGGATGTTACTTAGCAGGTGAAAATAAAGGACAACCAGCAGAATTTGAATTTCAGTATATTTTTTGTCATCGCTGTTCAAAAGGAACGTAGTTTCTCTTTTTCAATGGCTATATATTTTAAAAGTATTGGATTTTTAATTTGAGGCAAATTTATGCCAAAAATTACTGGCTTACCTGAAATTCAAAATTAAGTGTCCTGCATGTTATCTGGCCTCACTAACTGACCATAGCTGATCATGTGGTTCTTTGTGGCTGCAAGTATGGCAAATGCAGTCTTTTTCACTGGCTGGCTCTGTCCATATGCAACCTGGTGCAGAGGGCCTTGGGTACAGGGAATGGCTGTCGATTTTTGCCACAAATGACACGGTCTCTTGATTCATTCTAATATTTATTAAGCACTTATTATATTACAAGTGTTGGGTAAAGATAGGAAAGACTCCTGCTCTGGGAGAACTTTTATTTTAGTGAAAGCAATAGATGATAGTATGGTAACGTGTGTACAATTTAGATAATAAATCGAAGCCATTTTCTAGATCTGCAGAAGCTGTTTTTAAGTGGCGTTTAGAAGGGGAGCTTTGCTGGGGACAGAGACCTAGGAGTAGTGTGACGTTTTGGGGAGCAACTTGGTGACTTTTGACCTTGGGGACAACTCACCAGGAAAGATCAAAGGAGAGAGTCTTGATGTTCGCAACAGAGAAGTTTTGAAGTTCTAGGAAAGATGCATTACCTCTGGAGGAGTTTGTGCAAGATTTTTACATGATTTAATCCAATCTACATTTTAAAAAGATCACGTTACCCGTAGACTAGACAAATGGACTGTAGTGGGAGTTAAAAAGTCCTTAGACCATTTAATTTAGCAGAGTTTATTTGAGCAAAACAAAGCTAAGTAAAATGATGGATGTCTGCACTCCCAGCAGGGGCAAGAACTCCAACCAACAGCACCATCAGACCAGTGCTTATGGAAACAAAGAAGGGAGCTTAATTGGCTCCAGCCTATTGACTAGTCAGCTAGTCTACAGCTGACTTGCTGGTTGTTCAGGGCTCGGTTAATTGGCTATGGGGCCTTCTGCAACAAGTGAGGCTCAGTCACTGTGATTGAACTCCTTATTGGTTTGGTCTGCTGTGCATCTGCCCAGTTGAACTCTGTTGTAGGGCAAGAGCTAAGAAAAACGACTGTGTTGACTAAGGGGCTCTCCAGGCAGTGAGATGCAGTGGGACTTGGGGCTGTACACGAGGTAGCTGCTGGTGCCCTTGTCTTGGGGTGTAATTGCGGGTGGGCAGCTTGAAATGCCAAGCCTGGAAACCCGGTTTTGTGATTTCGTGCTCTACCAAGAGGTGGTGGGGTGTACAGTGGGTGGGGGGAGGTCTTGCAGCTGTGAGAGAGGGCAGGCATCATTTAACTCCAACTCTGTTACTGCATGACAGAGAGGAGAACCCCTCCATACAATAAAATCTTGACCCTTCTACCATGGAAAAAATAAACGGGGCAGTGCATACTCTGGGAAGTTGGCTGTTGTCACACTGACAGCTAGGTAAGCTCAGAAAGAGGCGGGCAGGACTGTTCTCCCCTGGGTGAGCATTAGCCCCCCAGGGTGCATAGGAAAGAGGCTTCAGAATCAGTCTTGCCTGGTTTTGAGTCTTGTTGCTTGGCTGAGCTGTGGGTTTTTTACATTGACGAGGGGGGGACCCCCAGTTGTGCTCCACATGATTGCTGAGATCATTAAAAGAGAAAATGTGCTAGAAAGGCATAATATTCAATAAAATGTGACTCATTTTCCCCTCTCTGCCACATTAAAAGCCAGCAGCAACAGTTGGAGCAGCTGCTTGGTAAAGACCATCTGATGATCCTTGGGCTCCTACTTGCTCTCAGCGTGGCGGCTCTTCTTTATCTTGATGCCAGCTTCCTTTCTGACCGCTGTTGCTTCAGTATTCCCCAGCACCTTTTCTTGCCTGTTTGTTTTTTTTCCCCCTACCATGATGTCTGAATCCCTAGATCAGATGGCCAAACTGGAAAATAGAATGCAAAGCAGAGAAGGGATGCCAGGAGGAGAAGGAGAAGGGACTTATGGAAAGCCCTGCCGTTAACCTAAAATGGGAATATGAAATATTTATATAAGTGGAGAACATGACACACTGGATTTTTTTTTTCATAACTCCAGAGGAATATCGTTGATAAGGAACAGATTGGAAATGTCAGTTTTTTTTTCCAAGTGTGATAAAAATGAATCAGTCTGTCCCTGTGGGTCAGAAAGGCATGTGCCAAAGCATAAATGCAGGTGGAAATGAACGCTGCTTCCAAGCAGGCTGCCAAAGCCTGGCGGCAGAATGTGGGAAAGGCATTGGAAGCACAGCTCATTGGAATGTTGCATGGACACATTGCTAGGCATCCTGGGGGGGCGGGCGGCAGGGTGAGTGAGAAGCTGTTTATAGTGAATTGCAAATGTAGGTCAGGTGGCTGTAGATTTTCGACAGGAGGAGCCATTAAGAACCTCCTGGTACTGCTCTTATTACAAATAAGGATTCCAAAGCCCAAGAGACAGATGATTAGTTGCCCAAAGTCATTCAGCTCAGCTCAGCAATGAATTATAGAAGGCGTTAGTGGGCTTTGAGGGCCTTAGGAGCTGGGTTCGTGTCTTGGGTCATCACTGTTTCCTGTGCAAGTTGGTTCATGTCTTGGGTCATCACTGTTTCCTGTGCAAGTTACTTAACTTTTTTTTTTTTTTAAAGATTTATTTTATTTTTATTGGAAAGGCGGATATACAGAGAGGAGAAACAGAGAGGAAGATCTCCCATCCGATGTTTCACTCCCCAAGTGAGCACAATGGCCGATGCTATGCCGATCCGAAGCCAGAATCCAGGAACCTCTTCCTGGTCTCCCACACAGGTGCAGGGTCCCAAAGCTTTGGGCTGTCCTCGACTGCTTTCCCGGGCCACAGGCAGGGAGCTGGATAGGAAGTGGGGCTGCCGGGATTAGAACCAGCTTCCATATGGGATCCCGGGCATGCAAGGTGAGGACCTTTAACCACTTGTGCCACCGCGCAGGACCCGTTACTTAACTTTTTAAAGCTTCCATTTTCTCACCTGTAAGATGATGCTAACGGTAGTTTCTACTTCACAGGCTGAATATGAGGACTAGTAAAAAAAAAACCAATAAAGGTACCACAATGCTTGGCTCTTGGTAAATGCTCCTTTGGGGTGTTGATGACAATGTGTTTCTGTACCCCAGGAGTTGGCAAACAGGAAAATCTTTTTGTTGTTGAGTGCTGCAGACCACTGATTTGGTCCTTGGTAGTGAATGTTGTGGGTTGAAATGTGTTCCAGTCCTAATTCCTGTTACCTAAGAATTGTTTGCAAATAGGGTCTTTTCAGGTATAATAGCTAAGATGAGATCCTACGGGTTTAGAATGGGCCTTAATCCAATGTCTGTTTCTATAGAAAAAGATGGAAGTTTGGGCTGAGACACACGAGGAGAGCACCATGGAGGGTGGAGGCAGAAACTGAGTGAAAGGGCCTCAAGCCTAGGGAACCCCAGAAGATAAAGAGGCAAGGAAGGGGTCTTCCCTAAGACTATGGGGAGTGACATGGCTGGGCCAGCACTTTGGTTTTGGTCTTGCATGCCCAGCTTCCAAGTCTGTGAGACAATACATTTAGGTCATGTGAAGCCACCCAGTTTGTGATAATCTATGGCAAGTTCTAGGAAACTAATGTAGAGCGAGTCATGAGGGGTGTTGAAGTCCTTGGCCCCCACTAAGTAGAGTTGTTCGATGTTCATTTCTGTGTTGACAAATATAGCCATTGAGCAATTAATTTCCAGACATTTGGGTTATTTGCCTACTGATTTAGTGGTACTAGAGAGTGTGTGTGTGTGTGTGTGTGTGTGTGTGTGTGTGTGTGTTTGTATTGGGGTGGGGCTAACAAGCACCATAGTGAGAGTCAGGAGTCTTCACAATTTTGGTAAATACTCAATATCTCAGATACCAAGGAAAAGGCATGGCGTGGGGACACGCTAGAACAACAGACAAGGCTGCTTGGGCATATCTTGTCTTCCTCTCTCTTTCCCTGTCATTTCTTATTGGGCTACAAGGCAGAGAAATGGGGTCAGTCCTGGGAAATGGTTGGAACTTGGAAGGTCTTAGAGTATGCCTCTTTGTTTAAGTGAAAGGAGGACAGGACAGAATTAGTCTGCTCATGTTGTGAAGGATATGCCTTGTGCCTTCATAATGGCCCCGAGAGGCAGCCAGCTGCTCTCAGCTTTGATTTGTGTTTCTGCAGGATGGTTCTCAGAGACGTGAAAGTCACTTTTTAAGGACAGAGTCCCTCATTCCCTTGTTGACCACCAGGCACTCCTCTGCCTCATCTGCTGTGCCTCTGACAGTGTCACTTGAGTAGCTCTCCAACGAAAGAGCAGGAAGTGACAAACCAGTGTCACTGCTTACCTCTGTTGCTACTATAGGAAGTACTAGAATTGATGCTGGATAAATAGGAGGAATCTTGTTGAGGATAACAGAGCTGCAAGTTCTGTTATAACAAGCCCCAGTGGGTCATTCTATCCTCCTTTATTCAATCAAAAGGCATCCTTTCCCAGGATGCATCAGCTCCACCCGGGACCTGGGGGTGGTGGGGAAGATGCCATGAAGATATGGATATTGAGCTCCTTGTGGAATTTCTGGAGGCACCATAACATTTCCAGGTGGCTTCATGCTTGGAGAAGCACCACCCCTTATGTCATAAAATAAGCCAACAACTGGGGATTGCTCTCCCTCTGCAGACCACAGCTACAGAGACCAGTAGAACAAACCTGCTGGCACCCATTCATGAGCTGTGTGGAGCAAGCTATGCTCGTGTGTATGGGGTTTGCTTTATCACTTTTGTGAATAAAATTTAATGCTTGTATGCATCAGCACTTAGAATTCTTATCTTAGTGTATGGCAAGAGCTTGGAGGAAAAAAAAATTAAAACCCATGCTTCCCAGTGATGACTGAGTGGCTAATTCCTCACCTTGTATACACAAGGATCCCATATGGGAGCTGATTTGTGCCCTGGCTGCTCCATTTCTCATCCAGCTCCCTGTTTGTGGCCTGGGAAAGCAGTAGTGGATGGCCCAAAGCCTTGGGACCCTGCACCTGTGTGGGAGACCCAGAAGAGGTTTCTGGCTTCTGGTTTTGGATTGGCTCAGCTGCAGTCATTCCAGCCACTTGGGGAGAGAATCAGTGGGTGGAAGACCTTTCTCTCTGTCTCTCCTTCTCTCTGTAATTCTGTCTTTCCAGTAAAACAAAATACATCTTAAAAAATTAATGCCCATTAATATCCAGCTCACCCATGTCATATTGAGTTTAGAAAGATGAGAAAATGCCTTATAAGTTTCCATACAGTTTTTAGAGGTTTCATACCGCAGATGAAGGCCAGTGAGAGTGTGAGTCAGGGAGACACTGAGTGGTGTACCCTGCTGGTTGTAATGGCGAGAGCTAGGCTGGTGGGAAGCCAGGAGCCAGGAGCTTCTGAGTATTCCACGTGGAGCCCAAGCATTTGGGCCATCCTCTACTGCTTTCCCATTATGTAGGCAGGAAGCTGGATTGGAAATGCAGCAGCCAAGATTTGAACAGGATGCTAGTGTTTTAGGCAGCAACATTACCTGCTGTGTCACATTACTGGCCCATAGAAATCTTTCCTCAAAGCAGCTGAAACAAAGGAATAAATTTAGTGAATTATTTAACAAAGAAGTTGAATTCATCAGCTAAACCTTGATTCAGCAAGTCTACAATTTCAGCAAAACTCATTGCTTCCATCTTCCTGCCTCCCATGGTATCAGCTTCATCTGTAGGTGGCTCACCTGAGGAGGTTAGATGGTTGGTAGAAATTCTTGATGTATTTTCTTTTTAAAGATTTATGTATTTATTTGAAAGTCAAAGTTACACACACACAGAAAGAGAGAGAGAGAGAAAAAGCAAGAGAGAACGTGAGGATGTGTTTCCATCTGCTGGTTCATTCCTCTAAATGAGTGCAATAGCTAGGGCCTGGAATTCCATCTGACTCTGTCTTGTGCATGCAGAGATCTGAGGCTTTAGGCTGTTTTCCCTGAAACATTAGCAGGAGCTAGAATGGAAGTAGAGCAGCTGGGACTTGAACATGTGTCCGTATAGGATGCTAGTGTTTGAGGCAGTGGCATAACCAACTGTTCCACAATTCTTTTCCCACCCCTGTGCTTTATTCTTGTTTGTTCTTGTCTAGCAAGGAAGAGCATCTCTGCTTCAGCTTTCCCTAGTGAAAACCATGAGATTTCAGGCTTAGACATATACTGGTCCCAATAACTCAACCAGGAAACAGCACCAATTTCCTTGCCTTGATCACTTGTTCTGCCTGGGAGATGATAAGAAATTAGTTTGGGCTGGCATTGTGGCACAGCGAGTTAAGCCCCTGCTTGTGATGCCAGCATCCAGCATTGGAGTGCTGGTACAAGTCTTGGCTGCTACAGCTCTCTGTTAATATGCCTATGAAAGTAGCGGAAAATGACCCACGCTTTTGGGTCCTTGCCCCCCAGTTGGGAGACCTGAGTGGAGTTCCAAGGCTCCTAGCTTTGGCCTTGGACCAGCCTCAGCCAGTTTGGGAATGGATACAACATATCTCTGTATGTCTGACTCTGTCATTTTGCCTTTCCAATGATTAAATCAATGCAGTGAATACTTTTTTTTTTTTTAAGCTTAGTGTCCTCAGGCAGGACTATGTTATTCTCCAAATGGAAACTGAAGATGTGAGTGTAGGTAACCATAACCCAGCCCACATTCTTCAGTCACTGTCATTTTCTTAATCCACCTGCATCCTGTCCAGGTAGCACAGGTTAATAATTCTTGCTCGAATCCAGCCCATTCAGTCAGTCAGACAATGGGGGTTCAGAGGCTTAGCTGGAGGTCACCAATGCCCCAAACCAGGCAAGGACTGTCCGTCTGTGGCTCCCTTCCTCCCCCACCACCTTTGACAAGTCAGAGAGGGATACCCAGTAAGCAGGGCACCTACGCATCCTTCAGTTCTCTGAAGACCCAGGGCAGAAGAACAGAAGGGTCTTCTGTCAAGGGGGCAGGCAGGTCAGAGTGGGCAAGCTGGCTGTGCTGAGCCACGGCGCAGACACTGCCTACCTAAAATAATGTGAAAGGGACAATAAAAACAAGGAGAGAGGAGGAGTGATTCTATTATTCATGCCTGTATCTTGAAGATAATCATTGTAATTTCCCTTCTAAAAGTCCTGCTTGCTCAGAAGAAACAACTATACTCTAATAAGCATTTGTTTATGAAACGTGCAGTAATTGGATTGGAATGTGAGTTATTAAACTGTGTATGGGGTGGCATTTCTTGCTAGGTGTTTAATGATTATGCTCCAGTGTGTGGGGCTGGGGCCTGCCGACTGGCAAGATAATACTCCTAGGAAGGAAACTGTTTACCTCTGGGTAAGGGTGAGGTAAGATCTTTCACAGACTTCTGGAATACCTGGGATGAAGAGACTCTTAAAAGTCACAGGCTTCAGTTGCTTCATTTTAAAGATGCATAAAGAGTCTGGTTGGAGGCTGTGCAGTGATCACACCAACAGTTAATGGCTCGTTTATCTGTTTTCTCATCATACCAGACATGCCTTATGGCAAAATCCTGAATTTGACTTTTCCAATTGCCATTTCATCTTTTTTCTACTGGGATAGATTAAAAAGCTAACCTATTTTTAAAAAGTATGTATTTCATTGGAAAAGCAGAGTTAGAGGGAGAGACAAAGATTTTCCAACTGCTCGTTCACTCTCTAGCCACAAAGGCTGGGGCTGGGCCAGGCTGAAGCCAGGAGCCAGGAGCTTCTAGCAGGTCTCCCATTGGATGACATAGGCCCAAGCACTTGATCCATCTTCCACTGCTTTTCCAGGCCCGTTATCAGGGAGTTAGATTGGAAGTGGAGCAGCTGGGACCCGGAATGATACCTACATGGGTTGCTGGCATTGTAGGCCATGACTTAACTCAGTATGCCACAGTGCTACCTCCAGGTTAACCCATTTTTGTTGCAGCTAGGGTTCTAGTTGCAAGGTAAATGCCACCACATGGTTCTTGCATGCGGATTTTCTACAGCACTGGGTGTTCAGAATCAAAGGTGATGGCCACATGAGCTTTGAGAGGCTGCCATGGTGCTTGCACACAGCATGCCGCTCTACAGTCACCAGCCATCAGGACTTGAAACGGTAGTAGGAGCTACAGCCTCTAACCTGGACTTGTTGTAGTGGTGGCGTTCTTAGGAGCACCAGAGTGTCTTGAAGACTCCCAGCTTTGTTTGCTCTTGGCCGTCTGACTTTTGTAATGCATGCGTCATAGGTAATTCCCAATATTAAAGCTATGTTTACTTGCAGTATCTAGTGGCTTTATTTGCTGTGTTGAACTCTGACCTACACATATTTTTATGCTAATACAAATCATGTTTATTTTTATTTGTCTAAGCATTTTTTTGTCTAAGCGTTTTTTTTCCTATGTCACACAGAATGCAGCCCTGTTAGAAGCTTAAGCCGCGAAAGTTCAAAATTAATATAATCTCCCACGCTTGTTCTTCCGGTTGAATTTGCTTTGGTAACTTGGGTTTGGAGAGGACTTCAATTCTGCTACTCTTGTTCTCAAATACAGTCACTGGTCAAATCTTACTGATCCCATTTTGAAGTGGTAATCAAGTCAGTTGGTTTTAAATGTTCCATTTAGATCAGACTAATAAAGGTACTTAATGTAATTGCTTGCCTAGCTAGAGCTTAGCTTCAGGCATAGTTGGATCTAGGAGCTCAGACAAAATAATCAGAACTGATCCTTCTCCTGCTCTCCAGCCTGGGCTTTCTGCCAGTTCTTCTCTGATCGCGTGCTCGTGTGCCCTCGTGGCTCCAGGCTTACATGATGTTTGCATCAAACCTTGCAGTGATAAGGTTCATCTTTCCCAATATTTCAAATAAAGTTCTAGAAAAAGTCTTTTATCGTAAAATCGAGCTGTCTGCTTGTTGTGGATTAAATTGTGTCTCCCAGAAAAATAGGCCAAAGTCCTAATCTTTGGTACTTCAGATTGTTACCTTATTTGCAGGTCTAATTGACTAAATTATCATAAAGTTACAGTGGAAGAGGATGGATCTTTAATCTGACATGATCAATGTTTTCAGAAAAAAAAGGAGAGGTTTGGAGAGTGCAATTCCATGCAAAGCTCAGAGATGCAGGGGGAGGGAAAAAAGTGAAAATGAAAGCAGAGATTAGCATCATGGCAGCTGGAGCCAGAAATGGGTGGACTACAAGGTTGGAAGGGACTAAAAGAGAGTGCCGGGGCCCTTGGATTTCTTGTTTCCAAGCAAATAAATGTGCTGTAAGCTACCCTACTTGTGTTTGCTTGGCATCACTGTTACCAGGAGTCTGAAAAAGGATGATTGGCTGGGCCTGGGTAACGTGTCTAGATGACCCCGCCTGGGAGGGTGGCATTGGAGGGAATGCTGGCTCAGAAAGGGAAAAGTGGGGAGTGTTTATTGGAAAAGGAAGCTGGGTGCTGCACGGGCTAGAACTCTAGGGGCTGGCATAGCTTTGATCACCCTGTTTGGGCCCCAGCACTTCCTGCCTGGATCACAAGGGTCACCTCTCCACTTGTTTCAAGTTCTCCTCCTCTTCTCCTCTTCTCCAGTGCATTTTATACAAGATGCTGGGTTAGTGTACTTTTATTTTATTTTGGCTTTGCCCCTCTGTTTTTGCAAAATCTCTCAAGGGCTCTCCACAACAGGAATCAGATTCTGCTCCTTGATTCTAAAATGCAGTTTCAAGCTGTTTTACTACTCCCTCCTCCTCCAGCATATGTACATTCTCGTTTCTGTTTAAAGTCTAGATCACGGGTTGGCATTGTACACAGTCAATTAAGCTGCTGACTATTATGTTGGTATTCCATATGGGCGCCGGTTTGAGTCCCAGCTGTTCCACTTTCCATCCAGCTTCCTGTTAATGTGCTTGGAAAAGCAGCAGAAGATGGTTCAAATCCCTGGGTCTTTGGACTCACCTGGGACACCTGGAAGAAGCTCCTGGCTCGTGGCCATTGTAGCCACTTGGGGAGTGAACTGGAAGATGGAAACGCTCCATCCCTACCTCTGTAACTCTTCAGGCAAGGTCACGCTCTAAGATACTGGGGATTGATAATTCAACATAAGAATTTTGAAGAGACGCATTGATTCTATGATAGCTCTTAAGGATTTCTTACTTTATTTGATAAATGTTTATTTGCATATGTTAACTTGCTTAAAAGATGGTAAGTCCCTGAAGGCAAGAAATATAACTTATTAATATCCAAAGTATTTAATATGCTTTCTGGGACCTGGTAAGTATTCAACAATTTGTGTTGAATGTGAAATAATTCTGAGTTAATAAGAATTTGTCTCTTTAATTAAAAAATTAAAATGTTTATTTGAGAAGCAGATACACATAAGACACATGGAGAGAGAGCATGATTGAAAAAGAGTGAGAGAGAACGAGAAAGATAATGCTTCCATCTGCTGACTGATCCCTAAAAGTGGCTGTTCTGCCAATTACCTTGGGAGGATGAGCACTGCAAGCCCACGCTGGAGGTGCACAGGCCCTGAAAGGGCCCCTCCAGTAAACCAGCAGAAGCACCTGCAATACGCAAGGTTTCCCAGGCAACACAGAAAGAGTCTTGGGGCTGACCGGGTCTCCTTGCTGACTCAATGAAGGCATACACTGTGCCATGCCTTCCCATGTGTGCAGCCTCAGGCTGTGGCTTGGCCCACGGTGGTTTCCTCTTTCCCTTGCTCTGCCTGCCTGCTGGTGCTGGGAGAAGATCAAATGAGACTATGTCGGGGAGGCCGCTTTGAAAATAGAAAGTGCTGTACGATTTCCAGGTGGTGTCATTACTTGAAAACATGTTCCTTGCGATTAAGGGATTTAGACTTCGAATTCAGCCACTGGCTTGCTGATCACGTATTCTGAGAAGAGCAGCAGTTACCCCGGCCCAGGCCTGAAAAGTGCCTGCGTCAGACTTTTTTGAAGCAGGCTGATAAAAATCATGTAGAGGCAGCAGCATAGATCTGAGAGTTGTTGGATGGCGAGACTGAATTCCAATGTTCTTTCCTTCAGAGGCTCTGTGCTTAGGATTTTGAATTAGTGATCACTACACTGTGGTTCTTGAGTACCCAAAGAGTCTCAGAATGGTGTGTGCATGTGTATGCGTGTGTTTTGCCTGGCAATAGAATATTCGTGAAAAAAATCACCTTCTACTCAGATGTTATAAGCATTCTACAGATATCAGTGAGCACTCACACATGTATTAAGATTGTTTATTTTAGAGGGAGAGAGGGAACACCTTCATCTACTGGTTTGCTCTCTAAATGGCCACAATGATCCAGGTGGCAGATGCTACCTGGGAGCCAGGAACTCAGTCCAGGTCTCCTGCAAGGGTGGCAGGAAGCCAAGCACCAGAGATTCCCAGGCTCTGCATTAGCAGGTAGCTGGAGTCAGGAGTGGATCTGGGAGTCAGACTTGGGCATTGTGGTATGGCATATGCCGGTCTGTTTTTATTTATGTATTTATTTGAAAGAGTTTCAGAGGAAGAGATTTCCTGTATGTTAGTTCACTTCCAAAATGGCCACAGCAACTAGGGCTGGGCCAGGCTGAAGCCAGCAGTCAAGAGTGAGGAACTTCATCCTCGATTCCCCTGTGGGTACAGGGGCCAAAGTGCTTGAGCTGTCTTTATCTGCTTTCCCAGGCCATAGCAAGGAGCTGCATGGACATGGGGTTGGCTAGGATACACACTGATGCATACATGGGCTGCCAGTGTTGTAGGTGGTGATTTTTCTCTTCACTGACAGTCCCAATGGGATGTGGGCATCTTAATTAGTGTCTGAACCATCAGGCTGAGTGCTTTATCCCACTGTGTACAAGTTTCTTGGGTCAGAAAATTGCAGTAAGACACATAGAAATGACATGGTCATAGGGCATGGCTTTCATAAAGGCTAATTATGTTGAGGTCTTTGGTAGTAAAATGTATTTATATTTGTTCTCCAGTTTCTCCCCCACTTTCTATGAACCCACCTCCCTACATTTCTTGTCCCTTAATCTCATGTGCTTGACACATAAACTTTCATAACCCCAGTGTGCATAAGTGTCAGCAGCTCTGTTTCATGACAGCTCATTCTGCAGCTTTGTGAGAAAGCAGGGCCTCTGAGATAACGAACTTGCAATGACTGAGAGGTCACAGATACTGACGGAGGCATGGAGCTGTCAGATAGAGGGACTGTCCTTCCATTTTTATTGCAGAGAGAAGGAAATGAGGGAAATTGTTGGCGTGGATTTTATTAAAGGCCAGCCAGATTTGGAGAGATATGGATGGGGTTGCAACCTTCCACCTTTGGACTGGCACAGTTCCAGCTCTTGTGGCCATCTGGGCTGTGAGCTCTCTGTAACTCTTCCTTTCAAATAAATAAAATCTTAAAAAAAAAAACCAACAAGGATTGACTTGAAAACCTTCCTCCTTTTAGTGTCTGCCGCTTCCCATGCTGTGTCTGTTGGTCAGACACCTACTGGCTGACTTGCTCTCCCCACTTCCGGCTCTGCCACTTACCCCTTACCAACTGGTTTCATGGGAATATAGTTCTGTTTAATTTGTGGGGCTCCCAGCAGTGAAGCTGGAGGCACATTGAAGGAGCAGGTCTCAGAGACTTCTCATGGCAGGTCGTCCATCACAAAGCAGCCAAGCAATCAGAGATGAAAAGAGCTCTTTTTTCCCCAATGAATATATGGATTTGAGAATGAGAGAAATGAGATGGAGCTAAAGGGATTGTTAGAAGAAAGGTTGAGGGATTTGGAGCTGGGGGATTCAGTTTCAGGACTAAGAGACTCCTTGCTTTGTTTGGAGTCGTGGGCAGGTTGTGGGTGTGCCGGAGGTGCCATAGGTGGGCAGCACTGCTGGCAAGATGTAGAAGGTGGGCAGGCTGGTGCTGTGCCTCCGCACTAGGAAGGCTTCATACCAAGCGGGCATCAGCTGCAGGACCATGTGCCTTCCTCCTCCACCTCCAAGCTTGTTAGCAGCCTCCAGGCCAGCCAAGTGTGTGAGCAATCATGTCAGGATGGTGGGATTTGCAGAGGGGAGAGCTGCCTGCCAGATTCGTGGACCTAGGGACGGATGCACCGACCTGTGGTTCTGCCTATGTACTCTCCCTGGGTCTGCTCCTCTCAGGAGCTCCTGGCAGCTACTGTCTTGTTCCTTCTTTATACATCTCTGTCTTGTCTCTGTGTTTTGTTAATCATCACAAAACAAACCACTGCCTGCAGTAACTTCATTTTACCAGCTAAATGGAACCCACACCTTTCTGGGAGAATGGGAACAAAATCCTGGCAAGACTCTTTGGGCTAATTAAGGAGAGAAAGTGGCTGGTGACTATAACTTTTATAAATTTGAGATGTTATTGAATAATACATGTTCAGCATATAACTAAAACTATAAGAAAATATTGATCAACAAAAATTAAACTCAAATTCATTTAGGGCATAAGGAATCTTTGCTATTAAGTCCTAGCTTTTGTTAATGGGAGAAATGATCCATGAATTTAAAAAAAAGTTCAAATATTTCAGAAGAGCATAATATAAAAAAAGACCATCTGTAGCTAGAATAACCTCTTCTTGAGACAGAAGATTCCAGAAATGTACTATGACTGCAGCAGTGTATTTCTTTGTCTAGTATTTATTCAAAAGGTGGAGAGATGGTGAGTGACAGAGAATCTTCCACCTGTTGATTCACTTATCAAATGGCTATAACAGCTTGAACTGTACCTACTGAAGCCAGGAACCTGGTCTTCCATGTTAGAGAAGGGACCGTGTTCTCTGGGCCACTTCTGCTGGTTTCCTGGATGCATTAACAGGGAGCTGGATCAGAAGTGGAGCAGCCACTGGGGTCCATATGGTGGCATATCAGGCTAATTCTCTGCCTGCTAGAGCTGGCATCTCATATGGGCACCAGTTTGTGTCCTGGCTGCTCTGCTTACGACCTACCTCCTAGCTTACACTCTGGGAAAAAAATGGAGGATTGCTTGAGTCCTTGGGCACCTGTACCAACATGGGAGACTGGGAAGAATCTCCTGGCTCCAAGTTTTGGATCAGCTCAGCTCTGGCTGTTGTAGCCATTGGGGAGTGAACCAACTGATGGAAAAACTCTGTGTCTCCTTCTTTTTCTGTAAAATCTGCTTTTCAAATAAAAGTACACATTAAAACAGTGGCGCAGCCAGGACTTACAATGGTGCCAATACAGGATGCCAGCAGTAGCTTAAGCAATTGGTCCCTTTTTTTTCTTTTTAAAAGATTTATTTATTTGAAAGGTAGACATACACACATAGGGAGAGAGAGAGAGGTTTTGCTATATGTTGTATAGATCATATAAAATCTCACTTTGGAAAATGTACTTATTGTGCCCTTCATTTAAATCTGTGTTTATTCTAACTGAAAGCAGAGAAACATCTTCTATCTGCTGATTCACTCTCCCAATTTTCACAGTGGCTGTGACTGGGTCAGAATAAAGCCAAAGCTTGGATCTCCACCTGATTATCGCATGTGAGTGACAGGGATCCAAGGACTTGAGCCATGATCTGCCTCCCAAGGTGCACATTAGCAGGAAACTGAAACTGGAGCAGCTGGTACTTGAACCAGGGAATCTGGTAGGCAACGTAACATTCCAAACACTGGTTGAATGGCTCCATCACTCAATCACCACTGTTTAAAAAAATTTTTTTTAGTCTAATGACTTCTAGATACCTTTGCATGATTTGCCTGATATGACAAAATATTTCTCAGTCACTTTGAATTTATGAATGCCATGCTTTTTTGTGACTATTTCTGGGACATGTATTAGAATACAAAGAGAAGCAAAAAAGGGGGAGGGACACTCAGTTCTGCTGAGAATTATTTCATCATTTAAGAATTGCACAGTTGTGCTATCTTTGTGAAAGGATGTGTCAAACTCATCTTTTCTCTAATCAAAATTTCCAGCCTTACAAATCCTTCCCACATGCAAATTTATGTTTGTCTTTGACTGAAGATGTGACCCAACCCACAGACCCCTATGGCATTTGGCATCAGCCATATTTTGTTTAAGGACATGGAATAAGAACCGAGTTGCCTTCTTCAACTCTGGGCAGTGCTGGCTTTGAGAGCAGGTGCTGAGGGAGCTGGCCATGCCTTCCAGCATTGAGCATTGATGGATCAGGGTTCTCCTAGGTTCCCTTTCCCCCCAGATTGATTTATTTATTTTATTTGAAAGGCAGATTTACAGAGAGGAGGACACAGAGAAAACCCTCCATTCACTGATTCACTCCCCAAATGGCTGCAATGGTCAGAGTTGAGCTGATCCAAAACCAGGAGCCAGGAGCTTCCTCTGGGTTTCCCACATGGGAACAGGGACCCAAGAACTTGGGCTGGCCTCTGCTGCTTTCCCAGGCTATAAGCAGGGATCTGGATGGGAAGTGGAGCAGCAGGAACTAGAACTGGTGCCCATGTGGGTTGCTGTCACTGCAAGGCTGAGGATTAGCCGGTTGAGTCACTGTACCTGCCTCTCCTAGGCTCTTTTTGTAACATACAGGGCCTTTTTCAATGTGGGGCTAGGGGCATGAACCCTTGTTACATAGTTCTGTGGGTAGTATTGTACACTGATATGACCATGCTGGTTGTTAAAATACTGGATTACATGCATGTGTGTGGAAATAAGTTTCATTCTAATTCTCGAGTGATCTCTCCTCACAGCTCTTTTTGCCCCAACCCTTGACAAGCACCATGTCTCTGCTCTCCCCATGATCCAGCAATTGAAACCTCACAGCCAAGTATAGCAAGAGCCTCCAGGACATCCCTTCAGAGCCCTTGCTTGCACTTGTTTGGGTCTGTGCACAAAGGCTTGTGGTTGTGCCAGTCAGTTGTTAAATAGTTTAGCTCTTATTCTTCCTTGATAAGTAAATAATCAATGAAAACAATGCTTTTGCTTCAAAACAATGCCTTTGCTTCTGGAGAGAAGATTTTGTGGCAGGGAGACCAGTGATGATAGGAGGAAGAGGGGTTCTATGAGAAAACAGCTTGGGTGCTGGCTGTGATGCTATAGGTCACCTGCACTTCACTAGCTGCCCCAGTGCTCCTTCTGGGTTTCTCTAGAACAGCCATGTTTGGCAGGAACCCAGCAACAAGAAGTATTAGAGTCCTGGGAGCTTATGATATTGCAGCCACAGTGGGTGTTACCTTCAAAGTGATGCTTGAAGGGGCTGGTATTGTGGCACAGTGTGTTAAGTCACCGCCTGTGATGCTAGTATCTCATATAGATGCTGGCTCAAGTTTGAGCTTGAACTTTGGAACCACCTCCCTGATAATGTGCTTGGGAAAAGAGCAGGAGATGGCCCTGCTCCCACATGGGGGATCTTGATAAAGCTCCTGACTTTGGACTGGTCTGGCCATTGTCACCATTTGGGAAGTGAAGCAGCATGTGGAAAATCTCTCTCTCTCTTTATAATTCTACACTGCAAATAAATAAATAAATATTTTAAAAAACAGCAATGAAGACAGTATCCTGTGCGGAAACACCAGTAGAGCATCTGCAAAGATGTGGGCTGGGAGCCAATTCCTCTTTCTTTATCTACCAACTCCAATAAATAAGTCTGTTTTTCTTATTAAGGAACCTGACACTTAGTGTACTTAATTTAATTGAGTGGATTGGGTGGAAGTAGAGTAAGTGATTTTTCTGTGTATATAATTGTATTAGTTAACCAAGGACCAATTAGAAAAATATCACAATCTGATTTATTAGAGAAAACATCTGTTAATATATTTTCTCCTATCAGTCTTCTAAGCATATCAATATTAATATGTATCCTTATATTTACAACTTTACGGTTATTGTGTTATGTAGTTTTGTATTCTATTAATTATGATAGACATTATGTTGAAAACAATGGCCAAGTCATGAAATACATTCCAGGATATGATATTTCATGCTTATGTGATATTTTATTACAGGGCTAAATCAATTATTTTTAGCATTTCTTCTATTTTGAACATTAAGTGACTTCCGCTTTTGTTTTTATCAGCAGTTAGATGATAAATTCCTGTGACATTTTACATACTTTTCATTTTAATAAGACATCTCAGCTATAGAGGTTCTTATTGCTTGGTTTCTTCGCATGCTAACACTTGTTTTAGTTGCTGCTGTCAGCCTTTCTTTTCCCCACAGTCATTCCATGATTTCTGGATTGCTTCAGTTACTTCTGACGTCTCAGGAAGAACCTGGAGGCTAATCAGTAGCTCTACTTCCTGGGTGCTTTGGGTTTATAACTTGTCCAAACCACTGGGCAGATAATGACCATTGCTAGAAGCTCCTAAGGGATGAAGAAACTTTAGAAAATTTGTAGAAAGGTGGAATTACAAAGTGTTGATTTTGATGTAAAAAAACAAAAAAGGTGAAATCCTTTCATCTGAGGGGTCTTCACAAAGCTGATGGAAAATGTGTATTATGAAAAAATTATGAATGGCATTCAAAATTTTTCATAGTGCAATAGGCTTGTTTTATTTAAATTTAATTAGTTAATTTGTTTGAAAGAGTGACAGAGAGGGGAAGAATAGAGAGAGAGAGATCTCTGATCTTCTGGTTCATGTTCCGGATGCTCTCAGCTATTGAGCTAGGGCAAGTTGAAATCAGCATTCAAGACCTCCTTTTGGCTCTACCATGTGGATGGCAGCAACTCTAGGACTTGGGCCATCATCTGCTGCCCCCAATGTGCATTAGTAAGAAGCTGGATAGGAAGTGTGGCATAAGAGTGCTGTACCTGTTGACCGTTTCCTTTGCTAGACAGAAGCTCCTTAGCTTGATGAGTCCCATATATCTATTTTTACCTTTATTTCCCCATTTGTGGGCCATGTATTTTTGTTTACTTGTATATTTCTTATTTTTCTTGAAATCAGACATTTTAAATTGGATAATATATAAATCAGAATTCTTCTCTGTTCCTAGTGGAAGAATTGCCTTGTTGCCATTTGCCATTATTATTTTTTATTTTGTGATTTAAACAAAATAATCTTGGAAGATGGGCACTTAGTCCCCCAAATGGCCACAGCAGTTGTGGCTGAGGTGATCCAAAGCCAGGAGCCAGAAGCTTCTTCCGGATTTCCCATGCAGGGGCCCAAGGCTTAGGGCCATCATCCACTTCTTTCTTAGGCCACAAGTAGGGAGCTAGCTGAGAAGTGGAGCAGCTGGGATATGAACTGATGCCCACAAGAGATCCTGGCGCTTACAAGGTGAGGATTCAGCCAATTAAGCCATATCACCAGGCCTAAATGTCTATTTTTATAAAACAAAAAATTTGGATTTATAAAGAATTGTATATGCCTTGGTGTTGATAGCTGTTATAAATATTATATAGAGTAGCAAAATTATTAGGTTTATGTAGGGTAGTAAAATACTATTTTATTAATTAGCACTGTTCCCAAAGAAGATGGTTTCAATGTTTTACGTTCACATTAAGTAGGGATGAAGAAGAGGATGAGATGAGGTGTCAGATACAATAGCATTTTAGATTAGGATTAGCAGCAAGTAACAAAATAAAAAAGACAGTCTTAAATGAGGATATTTTTCCCATTTGGAAACACCAAGGTAACTTCCTTTAAGAAACCTTGGAAATTCCAAGCTTCCAGAAACTCCTGGAATTGTGGTCATTACATCCACCCAGCAGGAAGTAGGAGGGGTGTGCAAGGCGCTCCACCACCCCAAACACACAAACATAAAGGAGTCTCAAATGACTTTGTCTTACATCCCACTGGTCAGAAATGTATGAATGACTTTGCTTGATTTAATGGGAAGCTGGGAAATGTCTGCATTTTCCGGATCGAATTTTGAAAGATTTATTATTTTTATTGCGAAGTCAGATATACAGAGAGGAGGAGAGACAAAGATCTTCCGTCCGATAATTCACTCCCCAGGTGAGCACAATGGCCGATGCTATGCAGATCCGATGCCTTGAGCCAGAAACCTTCTCCAGGTCTCCCACAGGGGTGCAGGGTCCCAAGGAATTGGGCCATCCCTGACTGCTTTCCCGGACCACAAGCAGGGAGCTGGACGGGAAGTGGAGCTGCCGGGATTAGAACCGGCGTCCATATGGGATCCCGGTACGTTCAAGGCGAGGACTTCAGCCGCTAGGCCACGCTGCCGGGCCCTGGAATGAGTTTTCATGACAGAAATTTTAAGGCAGGAATTCACTTGACATTCTAATCTAGGACACCTCAACGGAGAGTGAAGTGAGGCACGAAGGTGGGAAGATGGCCAACGTGAAGCGGAGAGCGGAGAGGGAGAGAATGTCAGTCCAGGAAAGAGGTTTGAAATGACCTTCTAGGGAATACATTTTATCTGTGGGGGATGGGAGAAGACGGCAGCTGCTCGGTTTGCGCATGCGCAGGACGTGTAGCGCCGGGTTCTCAACATGGCGAGTGTTCGCTTGCTGTGCGCCCTGTCAGGGTGGTCCGAGCCGCGCGTTTAGCGCAGCGCTGGGTGGCCGTCATGGAGTCGCTTGGTTTCAGTTAGCACATTTTTAAAAAGTCATTTTTACTAGTGGACAAGAGGAATTCTTCTCATTAGCCCTGAAGTCCTTTCAGGACCTAGGCCTGCCTCAGAGTTCTGCCGGGGAATGACGAGAGCGCGCTCGGGTACGAAACATGGTTGTGTCGTGGGCCGCGTGTCTGTGAGGGTTTCTTTTCTCACAGAGACTGGTGCCTGGCCGTTTGCTTTGTTTTCTTCTGAGAATCTGGGACGGAAAAGGAAGAGAGCGAAGTCCGTTCGGAATTGCTGTGAGGGCCACGGAAGACACACCGGCCGTGTGAGTCTTCCTCACGGAGAGGGGCGAGGCACAACCGGCGTCCAAGAGATTTTCCTAAATGTATCGTGAGGCGCCAGTCCCGTGCCTTTAAGACGGACATTTCCCGCGGCTGGCCGCAGCACTTCCGATATCCTAACTTCCGATATCCCGTCTCAGTCCCTGGTTCGCTTAACACATCTGACTGCTGCTTTTAAGACTGTAGGTTTAGGGCTGGGCTTTGGTCTCGTCGTTTGGCCGCCGACATGGCTTGGCGCAGTCTTTGGGTCCGGGTCCTGCCGGGCCTGCTGAAACGGCGGGGCGACTCCAGTGGCCTGAGCCTGGCCCAGCCCTGACCATTGCTGGCATTTGGGGAGTGAACCAATAGAGGGAAGAAAAATATCTGTGGGAGCACATTTGCTTTATAGCTCTGTGTACTTGCCTGGCTGGGGGCAGCTGCGGCCTCGTGAGAGTTAAGTTTCTTCTGTTAGGATCCTGAAGAAGGATCCTGTAGTAAATTTAAAAAAAAAAACCTGTAAATTGTCTTATAGTAAATTAAACCTGTAAATTATCCTGTAGCAGAATTGGGAGAAAATTGATAGGTGGAGTTGTGGGGCGAGGGCGCAGAGGAGGAGGCTGCCTGCTGGCAAATTAGAACATTTTGGTGGCTCTGCCCTTTTCTCTCCTCATTGCGAGCTGTATCTTCCCAAACAGAAGACAACAGAAGGCAGGTAGTCGCCAGAACCGTTGAGCTTGGGAAGTTTTGATTCTGCTGTTTTGTAGTTCTGTGAAGTTCTGGCTGGCCTTGGGTTACTCTGCTTGCCCATCCTGAGGAGGTACGGCCCCTGGCCGTTGCCTCCATATCTCTGTCTGCTGGATCTGCCCCTCCACCCTCCCAGGCCTGGCACAGAGCTGTGTAGGAGGGCATTGAAAGGGGACCTGAATGGGACTCCCCATGAGGTGTCCTGTGGGTAAGTACTGACCTGCTGGCAGAAAGCACTTAAAGTGCTTCTCTTGGCATTACCTGGAGAGCATTCGTATGCCTCCCAGGGCAACAGTCCGTTTTCTAAAAGGCAGGTGGAGACACACTCCTGCTGAGCTCAGGAAGCCAGATTTGTAGCATTTTGGTCCAATTAAAGAATTACTGAGCCCAACTGCTCCTCAGGGTTATTTTTGAAGAGTGAAGAGCTAATTTTCTTTCTGTTTTGAGGTTGGGGATGGAAGGGCTTGTGTTTGGTGGAGAACAGGATGCCCAAGTCTGGGCTGAGGTAGTTGGGTCAGAATTCTGTGTGTGTATCTGTCTCAGTATCTACCTTCATAGAGTGTTTCTCAGTGAAGCCTTTTTGAGTGAGATCTTTGAAATTAATGCCATGGTCCCCAATCATTGCTTCTCTTGGCCGTGGGACACTTTAGAATTCCTCAAAGGATGTTGGCCTGCAAAATGTCAGGTTTGGAGGCACTTGAGAAAAAGAGAGGCTTTTAGTTCAGGCAAAAGATTTTATTAGAGAAGGAAGTGTGAAGGACCGCTCCCTGGTGGAAGATGGCCTGGGACCGTGTGGTGGGGTGACCATGTGAGGGAAATGGCCACCCAGTGTGTATGGCTTTGGCCTTTTCTACATCTTAGGTGCTAGGGATGGAAGAAGGCGGCAGCACGTGTGTGAGCTGTGTTCTGTGAGTGACTGAGTGAGGAGGGCTGAGACCAGGTCTGCATGGTTCCTGTACGGCATTTCCGACGTTCCTGAGCAGATGAGGCTGGGATGGTCCATGATGGACTGACTTCATGCTCTGCCTCTGCCCAGCATCCTGCTTGCCCAGCCTAACAGCAAATCTTTAGAGTCTGCGTGGCAGAGGTGGCACCACTCCCATCTCAGTGTAGGTGTCTCATGTTGGTAGCAAGAGCCCAACAGGTTGAGCTGCCAGTGTTGCTTCCCGGGTCTACATTAGCAGAAAGTATTCAGGAGCCAGAGCTGGGAATTTAATTAATAATCTGATGTAGAACAGGAGTGTCTTAGTAGCCAGGCTGAACACTATCAGAGTTGCGTATTTTTGAACCTGTAACTTTCTGCTGTTGGTCTAGTAACTGCTACTATGGCTTAGTTTCATTTTATTTTTCTGTGTGCTACATCCAGAGTTCACACATGTTCAAAGGTAAGTTTCGCCACATTGTCCTCTGGAAAGGTTGTACTATTTTTTAACTCCCACAAACAGAGTTGCCTAGAGCAATGTTTCTGACCTAGGTATTCTACTTCCTTGTTTAATGACCATATCCTGTTAGATTGCAAGACTCCCTGAGGGTGGGACTCTGCTGGACTTCCCTTGGCTGTGTCCTCACCCTGCAGCACAGTGCCTGGCCATCTGTGGGAACTCAGTCAGTATTTCTGGAGTGAAAGGAAAACAGTAGAGTGAAGGCTTGCTAAGGGCTTATACTTAGAAGGTTGCCTGGGAATGAATGAAAAAAAATATGTATGTATAACTTTAATTGAAAAAGCAAGTTCAGGCTTGGGGGACCATAATTTCCTAAATTTACTTAAAATAAGGAAAAGAAAAAAATTATGTTTCTTTAACCCTGAATTTACATTTATTGCTTTGGCTTGGTATCAAAGAAGTTGCAAAGACCTTGGCTGTTCTGGATGTGCTCTTGCTGGGGAATGCAGTTGAACTTCCTCTGTAAGGCTGGGCAATTCTCATTATTTTAAATGAAAGATTTGTTTACTTTTGTTTGAAAAGCAGAGTTACAGTAAAAGAGAGACAGAGAAAATCTTTTGTCTACTGGATCACACCCTAAATGGCCACAGTGGCCAGAGCTGGGCCAGTCTGAATCCAGGAGCCAGGAGCTTCTTCTGGGTCTCCCAGGAGAGTGCAGGGATCTAAGCATTTGGACTATTCTCTGTTGCTTTGCAAGGCCGTAAATAGGGAGTTGGATTGGAAGTGAAGCAGTTGGGACTCGAACTGGCACCCATATGGGATGCCTGCACCCCAGGAGGGGGCTGGCCCTGGGTATTCTCATTCTTACTCCCAGGTGATTGTCCCCAGCCTATCACCTTGATCATGATCAGTGGTTCTGCTAAGCGTCTGTTTTACTGCCCACAAGCCTGAGGAATGGTGAGTGGGTCTAGTAGGTGGCACAGAGGGCATGGTGTAAAAGTGCTGCCTTTCTGATCTGTGACTGTGGGCTCATGTCACTTTCCCTCTGTGGGTCTCGGGGCACTCCCCCCTGGATCTGAGTGATCAGTGTTGCAGGGCCTGCCTCTTGGCCCCCACAGCAGCTCATAAATCACACACACTATATGCAGATGTGCAATATTAGTTGCAGAGCAGACTGTTGGCCTCTTGACGACACATTATGAGGCAGGAAAGATAATCTCTCTACTCTTCATGGTTCTTAGGACTCTTTGTCGCAAAACATTGATGAGAGAAAACCAAATAGCTAATCACGTGTGTAGGTCTGTAGGTCTGTCTCTTCTACAAGGCAGTTGCCGTAGTCATTATGTATCCTCAGGGGATACCTCTTACCCCCCCCCCCCATGCTTAAAGCTGCAGGTAACACTGACACACTGACTCAAAATCATTAAAATCATTAGGTTTTTTTCTTTCTGTGTGATTAGGTATAGTAAAAAATTGATGGCAATAAGTGATGAAAAACCAATAGTAATGTAATGTGGTAAAAACAGATGGTTCTGTGTCACTCATTTCAGGACACCAAAATCTTTGTATGGGCCCTAAGATGCTACACACTGCCATTAGTCAGGACATGCGTGATTTCTGTCCCTGTGTTCTACCTACCAACTTACTACTATTATCATCACCTCAAATCACAGGCCTGCTTCTTGGTGAGTTCTAAGAAATACAGCAGAAGGAGTTTCCATGAAAAGTAATTTATTTGTGGTAGATAAGGAGATGAGCAAGGGAATCAGACATTTTAATTTAGGAAGAAATCAATATGTAAGAGGAGAAGTTTGTCATCACATGTGGGTGGGTGCAAGACCATGCAGACACAATTTAGAAATATGTGACTACATGGGTTGTATGCTATGGTGATGAGGCTTAAACTCCTCCTTAGGGCAGAGACCTTAATATTAAATTGAAGCAGAAGGTGACCTTGCGTACTTCTTGTGCCATCTGTGCAGGCATTGCTCTTGCAGTGGGGTATGCACCAGCCCAGGTTGGCGGGTGATCGCGTCTCTCACTGCAAGGTGCTTGAACGCCTGAAAGACAACTTTGGAGAATCAGGAGCCTTTAGGGCTGGAAATAGAAATGAGTTACACTAAAGACTTTTGAGTTGCTCAAGGCATTAGCCAGCGATACCTCTCCCATTCTAATTGAACACTTTGTCACATGCTGCGGCCATAACTTTTGTAGTTTAAGAAGCAACAGCAAAGCTACCATGAATTGCTTTTTTTCTTTAAGATTGGAATTTTCTTGCCAGGGCATTTTTATCAGAGATCTTAATAACTTCACACAGATTTTTTTTTTCTTAAGTGGAGACTTTTTATTGTTTCAGTTAAAGGAAATACTTTACAGCTTCTTTTTGGCATGTCCAAATTACTAGCATCACCACATCCTTGTTCAATATCCCTGAACAGGGTTGGAGAAATTGTTATAAAATCCTCCAAAACTGGGTCTGCTCACCCCGTGGGCAGAAAGCCAACCACTGACCTCATGGTAGTAGAAGAGTATATTGCAAAATGTTGAGCAAGGAGTTTGGCAGCTATTACTTGATTCTGTGCTCCGGCAAGAGTTAGGGGTATGGGTCTTACAGACTGAAGTTGGGGGACTTAGACATGCCCTGTTCAACTCGTGTCCAAGTTCCTGATTGTTTCACAGTGCCTGTGACCCTTCTTGATTGATGAGCAATGTCATGTCCTTCTTGGAATTTTGGTGATAGCCAAGTGGGGTCTAGTTCAGTCTAAAGACTACGTTTGTGACCTAGGGTTCTGTGAAAAGAAGCCTATTGACACAAGATCAAATCAAAATATTATTTATAAAGGAGATAAAATGATCCCATGAGCCTGAAGATGAGGGACCTGTAATGTTGTGGAGATCAGGACTTCAAGAGTTCATTAGAAAATCATCTTAGACTTCAGGATTAAATACCTCTGCAAAAACCACAAAGAAGAAAGAATATGAGCTAGGCAGGGTTGGTGTGTGTGTTGAGTATGGGAGGTAGGCCAGGAAAAGCACTGTTAACTATGGTCAGATTTGTTATGCAGATTTAATTTGGAGCCTTTAAGTCCTTTCCTAGCACATGGAAGGAGGAGTCCTTACAAGTTTAAGTTTCCTGGGCCAGCATGCTGCTAGCCAGCATTGGCCCAGCTGCTCTGTATCCCTCATCTCCTGCTAATGCACATGGGAAGCCAGCAGATGATGAGTGAGTGTTGGTGTTCCTGCACCCACATAGGAGACTTGAAGGAGTTCTAGGCTCTTGGTTTCAGCCAGGTATTGAGGCCATTTTGGGAGAGTGAACTGGTAAATGAAAGATCTCTTACTTACTCTTTGTCATTGTACTTTTCAAATAAGTAAATCAATGAAATCTTGAAAAAATGTAAATTTTCTTTGTATGTATAAATCTGCCTTACAAAAAGGTAAGCTCCTTCTTGTGTCCTCCTTTTCATAAAATGATTGATTGAAATAATGTTTACGGTAAAGATGTATATTTTGGAGTGGTGCATTTTAGTCTGCAATGCTCATATTTTGGGGTGACTTGCCCTTGTTCCACCATTATGAACAGCTGGGAACAACAAAAATTGCCTGTTGCTAGAAGAGAACAATGCTTGAGGGGGCCATTGATAAGACAGATTATGTGACAAGACAGAGATGATCGTGTGGGGGTGGAAGGTGGACAGAAGGTTGTAGCCATGTGTCCCAGGGATGTGAAGGATGTGACTCTGTCAGCTCTGTGGAACAGGGACTTGACTCCTTGAAGCTGCTTTTGTTTTATTTTGGTGTGTTGTTAACCTTTGCCACACCACAAGCTATGAGGGAGAAGGCCACAACAGATTTAGTGGGAGGTATTTTAAGTACTTTAAGCAATAATTCCTCCTGCATCTCAAGCTTGCCCAGGCTTCCCTAAACTTGGAAATTCAATTTTGTGCAGCATATACAGTTTGTCCGTTAAGTCATGGGGAGAACAATTTGATATATTGGTATGAGAAAAAAAATACTCTGTCCCTTTATTCATTCAAATTAACTCCTTTTCACACAGGGCTGACAGGTGACTGATCACCTGAGAGTATATCCTGATTTAAAATGATTTGATAACTTTTCCTTTTCTGTTTCCCTGTTTTTATTTTCACACCTTAAGAAGTAATGAGAAAACACTATTATGATGATTGCTATTGAATCAGGAGCTTATTCATAAGCCCCAAGCCTCAGAGCCTGGCATATGGTAGGCATTAATAAATGATGAGTGAATAAATGACTTGATTTGGCAGAGGCCTGCAGACCGCAGCTATTCCTTTCCCAGAGGGTTGAAGGAAGTGTTTGTTCCTCCCCCTACCCATATATGTGGTGGGTATTGTGTTCAGGACTTTGTATGTTTTGCTCAGCTGTTCCCTGGGACATAGATGCTGGTGGGAGCGCTCATGGCCCCTTGAGGGGGCGACCTGCAGAGCTGCCTCATCATTCTCTTCCCTGTGCCATTTGAGCTCTGGGTGGCAGTGTGGGGGATCAGCTGTTGTCATTGTTGGCTGGCAGGTAAGAGAGTGGTGCTGGCACCTGCCCAGCATCTGAGGAGGGCCTCATTGCTACATCACAGTGTGGCAGAGTACATCACTGAGTGAGACAGGAAATGTGCTGGGGTGGGTCTCTCTTTTTTATATTTGTTTATTTTTATTTGAAAGGCGATTTTACAGAAAGAGAAGGAGAGGTAGAGAGAGATCTTCTTCTACTGCTGGTTCACTCTCCAAATGGCCACAATGGCCAGAGCTGAACTTATCTGAAGCCAGGAGCCAGAAACCTCCTTCTATCTGTCTCCCCAATGTGGGTGCAGGTGGTTGGGACTCTTTTACTGCTTTCCCAGGCCACAAGCAGAGAGCTGGATTGGAAGTGGAGAAGTTGGTACACAAACCTGTGCTTATAAAGGATGTGGGTGCTAGCAGGTAGAGGATTAACCTGTTAAGCCACCGCACCATCTCCAGTGGGTCTCTTTCTCCTGCTGAAGTTAATCATAGGAATGCAGTGCTGATGACCTTATCAAATCCCTTATGCTTCCCAAAAGTCACATCTCACTGCTGAAGTTCAGCTCCAGCCGTGTTCGAAACTCAAGCAGGGTGCATGGAATAAATGTAGAAAGAAAAGAAACAGACCAATATAATTTTAGGATCATAATGGACAATGCAAGAAAGCTGTCGCCTTTATTTATACAGAAGCAGTCACAAGCTCTTGCACAGACATTTTATATCATGGTTTAGTGGGTGTTTCCAAGGATAATTCTGCCATTTGTTTCACCTTAAAGCTCTCAATAGACGTACATATCAATCACTAACACATTCCTACTACGATCTTCATTCTAATCTTGAATCTGTTAAGGGAAGAAATGCATCACAAACAAAGGGGGAACCTAAAGATCAAGGATGGTCAAATGGGGGCAGCAGAGACTGAGACAGCATGAATTGTAAAAGGCCCTTTTGCAAGACATTATCAACAAAATCAACTTCCAAGCTCGCATTGATGGTAAAGATCAACAGTGGCAGACAATGCCTAAATAGGTTACAGAATTCTCAGCGTGGTTGTCCGGTGTCCATGCAAAGGGAGGTGGAACTGCTTTTCAGGTGTAGAGATGTCCGCCTGCCTTGCATGCAGCGGGAAATTCCTTGTGGCCTTGCCTGCAATGGAATAATTCTGTTCACACCTTCGTGTCCTCCACATCTACTGCACGGAAACCAGCAAGACACTATTAAGTTTCTGGTGTGGGGATTAAGTTTCCAATACACAAATATTTGGGAAGTACATTCAGACCATGGTAGCTGTTCCTGGGCTGTGTCACAGCCCCACTCACTGTGCCCATTTCATGGGCATTGACCCTCAGCACTCTTGTCAATTTCCCACAGGCTCAACTCCATTCCAGAGTAGGCTTGCCATGGAGCCCGTTTGTGATACACTGTTGTGTTTTTGAATTCCGTTTTGGCTTTTTTTCTCATTGGCAGAAATATCAACTAAGATTTCTTAGATCCTGATGAAAATACCAGGAATGATACTGTTTCACTCAGTCCTGCTGGCAGTATTAGGAATGGTATTAGAATCCGTCTGGTACAGGTAAAGGATAAGGCTGGGGATTCTGTGGCTTACACTCTTACACGTAGCCATGGAGTACGTAGTCAGAACCCTATTGAATTCTAGAGCCCAGGTTCTCAGCTACTCTGCTGTTCTAGTACCATGTTGGTGTAGGGGAAAAGGGAAAGGCTTAATGTTACCCTTCACCTCTAGTTGGTTTGCAGGGATGGACATAAGAGAATGATTGATTGGAAGGAAGAAACGCAAATTGGCTAACATGCATGGGGGGAATCACAAAGTGTGATTATCTGTTGGCGCAACCTGATTCAAAAACTTATATACTTATCTCCATAGGGAAAGATAGTAATGGAAAAGTAAGGGATTAGTAAATGATTTTTAGGTAAATTCAGTGGGCTTGGAAAACATATAGTGGCTGATGACTAAGCCCCTTGGGCTCCTGGAACAGTAGTTTGTAAATGGTTCTATCAGGACCATCAAAGGGGATTGAAATAGAAGACAGTGGTATGTTAAGTCAAGTATCCAGGTGTGTTGACAAACTTTGGACTTCATTCCTGCAATATAAGTTATGCTAATAGAAGCTCAGGGAAGGGATCAGAGGTCATTGTTGTCTTCTTTGATGGGTCTGGTCATTAAAAAATAAGGGGATATTTGAGCAAACATCTTCCAGCATCGTTTCTTTAAAGCCATTTGGTTTAAAACAAGCATATTGGGGCATGTGTATGGCACAACTGTTAGGATACATTTAGGATGCTTGACACCTGTGTTGTAGTGCTTAGGTTCATGTCCCAAATCTGCCTCTAGTTGATCTTTGTGTCCTGTCCTCAAATTCTTTCCTATGTTGACCACACAAACCTGCACACCTCAGCCCTTCAGTACTCCCACCTGAGTTTCCAACACTGCCTCCCAAGGTCTGCATTGGCTGGAGTAAGAAGTTGGAACTGAGTCAAACCCAGGTACTCTTAGGTGGCTCAAGGCATCTTAATCGCTAGATTGAATACGTACTCTCCTAATCTGCATTTGTCCTTTGTCTTTTACTTTCTTTTATGTCTGTCAATAAAATCAAGCTCAGCTTACCAGAATGTTCATTGTGTTTTCTAGGGGGAAGTGGTGGCTATTCTAGCATCACAATTAAAGCCTTTATTAAGAGCTTTAAATGAAATTGGCTATAAGTCTGTATTGTAATATTGATTTTCCAAAAGTGCATGCAGTGGTCCTACTAATACCTTGATGTCATAGGTCAGCTCCAGCTGAGTTCAGAGGGCAAGAGGGGTGTGTGCAGGCAGTGAAAAGAGACACGGACAATGTCACTTGGTGTCCTTTGCTAACAGCTGAAGAAGCTGTCTTTTTTATTTACTCAGACACATCACAAACTCCTGCACACTTGTTTGATTGTTCTATTTTTAACATTATGACCAAGTCGGCATGCACAGATCTTTGATTAATTAATTTTTAATTAATTTTTACTTTATGGCAAATCAGGTGCTCTTAAAGATAATTCTGTAAGATACTATAATCATTTTTTCTTCAAAACAAAGCATTATTCACTCTTCAGTAGTAACCTTTGGGTGACAGCCAGGACTCCAGGGCCAAGTTACCTACTAACCAGTAATATATTCCCACTGCATTTCTACTTCAATTTATCTGTCACTTAATGGGAGAAATACATCAAAAAGGAAAAACTGTAAAGATCCAAGATAAAAGTTTTAAATGTTAAATCCCGCCACAACTATAGGCTCTACAAACCCATAAACAGTCAAACGATAATTAAAAGCATATTTATGATACTAATAAAAATACCCTATAATTCCTCTAGCCAAAAAATTATAAAAGCGGCTAAAACAAATACATTTCCTATGCTCCAAATAATTGCAAGGACAGGCTAGCCTCTAAGGTCACAGTAACTGTATGTGTTGCTATAGCAGTTTCAGCTCATATTCCCATCACTTTCATTGATTTTTAGAATACTTACCAAGCCATTTTCCAGAAGGCATGCTACACATCTTGGCCAGATTCTGGGACAATGGGTAGGCACACAATAAGGTGTCTAGAAATGGCATGGTCTTAATTGTACTCCTGTTTATAAATTATTAGAGGCCCACATACCAAGACATTATCAGCAACATTAACTCTCAAGCTCACATCAGTTGCAAAAACTATCCCACAGGGGCAAACAACAATGCCTCAATGTATTATAGAATTCTTACTGGGGTGGTTGAGTATCCATGCAAAGGGGGTGGAATTGCATCAAGGTGGTTGGAGAGACATCCACCAGACCCTGCATGACAGCTGCAAGCTCTTTGCAGACTTACTAACAGGGGAGCTGCTGTCTTCACACTTTTGTGTCATCCACACCCACTGCATGGACTCCAGCTTATTTTTTGTTGTTGAGGGTTGATGTATGTTTGGGGTATTAACTCTTTAGATCCTCAAAGTTCATTATGCTAATTTGAACCAGTGATTTCAAATCTGTGTAAGAGAAATAATGTTGTACCTCAGGAAGATCACGAAGAAAAACAAATGAAGTGCTAGGCATAAGATTTTTTAAAAAGATTTATTTGTTTTTATTGGAAAAGCAGATATACGGAGAAGAGGAGAGACAGAGGAAGACCTCCCGTCAGATGGTTCACTCTCCAAGTGGCTGCAACAGCTGGAGCTTAGCCAATTGGGAGCCAGAAGCTTCCTCTGGGTCTTTCATGCAATGCAGTGTCCCAAGGCGTTGGGCCATCCTCTACTGCTTTCCCAGGCCACAAGCAGGGAGCTGGATGGGAAGTAGATCAGCCGGGATACAAACCGACACCCATATAGGACCCTGGTGCTTGCAGGACAAGGAGTTAGCCACTAGGCTATTGCACTAGGGCCCTTCATATAAAAAGGAACTGGCAAGTTTCTGTAAAAAAATTATATGTTACTTTATTTATCTGAGAGGCAGAGAGAGAAAGAGACAGAGAGAGATTGATTAAGAGAGATTTCTCTTTTGCTAGTTTACTTCACAAATGCTCACAACAGCTGTGGGACCAGGCTGACACCAAGAGTCTGGAACTCATTCCAGGTCTCCCATGTGTATTGCAGGGATCCAGGTGACCCTGCTGCCTCCTAGGGTGCTTCCTGGCAGGATACTAGATCAAGAGTGGAGCCAGGACTCTCCAACATGGGATGCAGGTATCCCTGTGTGTCAACTGCTAGGGCAAATGCCTATTCTGGAACATTTCCTCTGTGTTATGTCTATACACGGGTACATTAAAGACAATTGAAAGAACATAATTAGGATACATGTATAAGGGAATTTTAAAAAGGTCATACACAAATAGAATCAAACAGTAATGCTCATTTTCTATGAACTTTGAAGGTTTAGTGCAGTTACTGCATTAACATTATGGCATTTTTGTATAGACAGATTATTAGCCAGCATGATCTTTAAGGAACTCACTGTGCATAGCATAGATGGCAAGCATATGTCATACATTTTTACCTGCCGTGCCCATCACAGACCTTGCTGATCAATCACGACACTCTTTTTTTTTTTTTTTTTGAAATTGGGAAATCAGATCTACACAGAGAAGGAGACAGAGAGAGGAAGATCTTTCATCTACTGATTCACTCCCCAAGTGGCTACAATGGCCAGAGCTGAGCTGATCCAAAGCCAGGAGCCAGGAGTTTCTTCTCGGTCTCCCATATGGGTGCAGGGTCCCAAGGCTTTGAGTTATCCTCCATTGCTCTCCCAGGTCACAAGCAGGGAGCTGGATGGATAGTGGGACCGCTGGGATTAGAACTGGCGCTCATATGGGATCCCGATGTGTGCAAGGCAAAGATTTCAGCTGCTAGGCTACCGTGCCAGGCCCAATTATGACACTCTTAATTGTTGAGCCCAGATGACACTGCAGACTCCTCCTGGTCACACTCTAGTCAGCCACAACAAATTGTATGTTGGCACATGAGATGAAAGCTATTTCTACGTAAAGCATAAACAACTGTGTGTAAACCTGTGAATAAAACTATGTAGCAACAAAGGTAGAATATGATAAATGCCCTTCACAATTGTAAAGTCAGAATTCTGAGGGATCTTTAGAAAGTTCATGAAAAATGTGTATTGTGAAAAAAATTGCATGTGAATTTCAAAAGTTTTTTTGCCTGTTTTTTGTTTTGCACTGGAATACATAATTTTCATTTAATGTAATTTTCCATGAAATTATTCTTCAAGTGCTCTTCCCTAATATGTATTATAGGCTGAGGTAGTCGTACAGGGCTTCCTGGAATTGACAGGTACTAGGCTTAGCCTTGAATGACAGAAGGGACTTGGGATGGTCACCGTCATAGGGGAAGATGTCCCAGGACAGCCTATGTGTGTACTGAATCCCACATATGCCATTTGATAACCGTGGTCCAAAACTGGCTGATGGCTGCTTCCCCACCAAGTGTGGGCACTGATGTGTCCTTGTCCTGGATTCTGGAAGGAAGATACCTTTTAGAGTCACTGTGACCTTCCAGTTGACTGCCAGCATCTGTTGTGATTTCAGTCTCTTGCCAAGTCAGAGACAGAGAACTCACACTTGCAGGGGTCCATAAATTACTGCTGGTTATTGCCATGACAAAAGGCTTCTCTGAAGGTGACTTGCTCACTCCCTGCTTTATGGCCTCATACATCAGAGTGGAAGATGGAAAGGAGTCAGTTATGATGGGGAAGTTCCAGGCAGCGGAAGAAATGGGTGGCAACTGTCTGCAGAATCCGGTTCTTTCCGTCGTAAGTTAATTAAATTAGCCCCAGTTCTATAAACAATACTGCAAGGCTTCCCTCCTAGTCCCTCTGGAACCCAATGCCTTCTCACTGTTCCTTTTGAGAATGCTGAATCCTACACTAAGACAGTTTGTGAAAGCTTGACAGTGTTTAGTTCAGCCTTTGCATCAGTTCACAGAAGCTGGAAGTGCTGTGGGTTAGAAGCAGCACTGAGCAGCAAGAAGTGTGATGTGCTCAAGGAGGCATGAAGGGACAAATACCGTGTGGAGTACTGGAGGCCCAGGCTCTTGCTTTTGGTGCTGCTTGGTAGCCAGGCCTTTGACACTGGGTGGGCTTTTTTACTTAGTCTTCTAAGTTATGTTTAATGCTTTGTTGCAGCCAGTAGTCTTTTTTTTTTTTAAAAAGATTTATTTTTATTACAAAGCCAGATATGCAGAGAGGAGGAGATATAGAGAGGAAGATCTTCCGTCCGATGATTCACTTCCCAAGTGAGCACAATGGCCGATGCTATGCCGAGCCAAAGCCAGGAGCCTCTTCCAGGTCTCCCACATGGGTGCAGGGTCCCAAAGCTTTGAGCCGTTCTCGACTGCCTTCCCAGGCCACAGGCAGGGAGCTGGATGGGAAGTGGGGCTGCTGGGATTAGAACCGGCGCCCATATGGGATCCCGGGTGTGCAAGGCGAGGACCTTAACCACTTGTGCCATCGCGCCGGGCCCTTGATTAGAAATTTTAAGAACACCTTGATCCATCAACTGCTAATTGGCAATTCTGTAATTTGCTTATGGATAGGTCTACTATCAATGGTTCTGTTAGCTGTGTTGCTCTGAGCAACATTGCTGTTGCAGTTTTCCCATCTATAAAATAGGAGTAATAATAATAGTACCTGTTACTAAGGCTGTTGATTAAATGAGTTAAATGAGTTCGATTAAATGAGTTAGCATTTAGGGCCTGGCACATACTGAATGTTCAGAAACTGTTAGGCACTACTGAGAAAGGCAGTACCTTGTGGGCCTGTGAATACCAGCTCTGGAGCAAGACTGCTTGATTTTGAATCCCCGCTATACCCTTTAGAAGCCATGGTCGGGAGAGCAGAGTAGTTTTGCTGTCTATAGAGGCAGGGTGAATTGGTGTGACTAGGTTGGCCAACTGGTATCCTTGCAGCCCCGCATGTTACTTATTTGTCAAAGATGCCCACCTCCCAACATACACCTGGATCATCTTTAGAACAAGAAGGGGACTCATCACAATGATGACATGGACATAAAGCTCCACATGGCATGTATGGAGGTGCTGTAAAATTCTAGATGGCATCATGGATGCTTAAGCACCCCTTTATGTCAGCAGGGTGAGAGTCCACCTTTTTCTCCCCCCATGGGTGTGGTTGGGGAAGGTTACTCAGGTTTTTCTTTCTTTCTCTCCCTCCCCTATTTAGAGAACTCTCTCACCTTCTCATGTATGTCTGTATGGGGAGTCCCACACTTACATGTGAATGTAGGTTCACTTTTTAATCTTTGTTAATGATTTATTTTTGTTGAGAAGTCAAATATACAGAGAGGAGGAGAGACAGAGAAGAAGATCTTCCATCCATTGATCCACTCCCCAAATGGCCACAGCAGCTGGAGCTGTGCCGATCTGAAGCCAGGAGCCAGGAATTTCTTCCATGTCTCCCATTTAGATGCAGGGTCCCAAGGCTTTGGGTCGTCCTTGACTGCTTTCCCAGGCCACAAGCAGGGAGCTGGATGGGAAGTGGAGTAGCCGGGACATGAACCAGTACCCACATGGGATCCCAGTACGTGCAAGGCGAGAACTTTAGCTACCAGTCTACTGCACTGGGCCCATCTATTAGATTTATCCACTTGGATGTTTCATGGCACTCCATATTTCTGAAACTCAGTTGTATATCTCCTCCTGTGATCATCAACAACCTTGTCAGACAGTGTCTCAGAAGACAAGCTCTGAAGTTAGTTGGGCCAGAGCTGTGCGTTGTGTCTACTAGATATGTGATTTTAGGTGGGTGATAAGATCATTCTGAACCATGCTATCCTAATCTGCCAGTTGGAGATGATGAATGTAGCTTCCTTGTAAAGTTGGTGTGAAGATTGAATAAGGTTGAAGCTGACTCCTACCCCAAAAACATTTAGGTACATTTGATGAGGCCTCAGTCCCTTCCTCAGCTTGCAATTTCTCTGTGAGGACTCACTCATTAAGTTAAGGGAGTGATGTAAGTGTAAAGCCAGAGCTAAATGGCTGAATCACAAGGAATGGAATCACACCTGTGGTTAGCATAGCTAATATCATTGTTCACCTCTGATCTGAAAGTGTTGTAGGAACTCACAGGCACTGATCAAAGTAACACCCAGTCTCAGACTAGACCACGGTTGCTGTCCAAAAGAAGTGCACTGGCCCTCGTCTCCAACAAAGGGTTGGCTGTGTGGACCAGCCAGAGGCCCACCCATGAGCTGGACATGCACAGCTCATCTCCGGTTCTCAAAATTCGGATTCCCTGGAGGAGTCCATGACTTGAGCATTAGCTTTGTGGCATCTTGCCCTATGCATTACAAATTAAGCTCCTTCCTTCCACCCTGTGTCATTGATTGGCTTACTGTACCCCAGGTGAGCCATTTGGGGATTCTGTAGCAGTTCTTCAGGTTGGGAGTATTGTATACTGTGATCATATGTAGCTCATTAGCACAGTATCTAGCACATGTTGAGTGATCAATAAATGTTAGCTATTACTAATAATCATTGCTACATGAGACTTTTTCATTATAGGTGAACTACATGTACAGTTGTGGTCCATTTGATGGTACTGCCTAGTGACTTTGAGCCGTTTTAGTTTGGGTAAGCACCCACAGTGATGTTTTTGTAATGACAAAATTGCTTAATGAAGCAATTCGCAGAAGTATCTCCCCCTTCCTAAGCAACACAATGCTGCTTTATTGAAATGATATTGATCTTCGTAACTCAAATGCATTTTATTTAGGCATTTATTTCCCCTGCCTGGATTACTTCAATGGCCTTCTAACCTACAGGTAACCCTGCTTAATCTGGTTGCTCACCTCCACTAACTCTGTTTTTTCCCCTCCCACTTAATATATACCATAGATCACCATTCACATTCAAAAATGTACTGTCACAGTGTGATTATTAATGATTATATATTATTCCACTAACTTCTACCAGAATTTTCTTTCTGAATATAACTGTGGTCTCAAAATTCTATGCTGTAGAACCTTCAATGATCTTCATACTGTTTAAAGGGTGAGAGACCTCAAGGCTCAACTTCATTTTTACCAACAGTGTTGACTAATATAAAATGTCAATCAATCTCTGTTGATGACAAATTTTGCTCTACTTTTGACATAGGTGGCTCAACGGTGTAAGTTACTATAGCTAACCAATAAGGGTTTGAACAGGACTGGACAGTTCACAGTTCTAGGGTCACGTTCCATTTTACATCCTATATGAATGACATCTCAGAGCACAGTGGGGCTCCTTGGAGGAATTCTGGGTTTTGGTGTTGTTTGTGCTCATGGACAATGATTTAGTAGCTTTGGCCCCGAGTGGTACAGTATTGGTGGCAAAGCCTGAGCTATCTTCCTTTACAGTTGGGGGTGGGGCTTATGATTGTGACTAAGTTTTATAAACCGGGAAGTGCTGTCTGCCAGGAAGGCTCCCGCTATTGTGTCATCAGTAGTGACTGTGAGCAGTGGAGACCAATAAGTCTAATGGCCTGTGGTGCATTTCTAGGATAAAAGCCTCATTATGTGTAGTGGGTGAGCAAGAGGCCCTAGGAGATTATTTATAATTTAAACATACTTGTTTTTCTTATTTCAGCAGCAGTGCTTATTATAGCAACAACAACAAAAAACCCTTAATGCCACCACACAGGAGCAAATATTAATTCTATAGTATATTTCTTCTAGAATCCTCCCCAGGCATATATGGTATATACATAATTTCATAGCCTGTTTTTCCCCCCACTTAATATATACCATAGATCACCATTCACATTCAAAAATGTACTGTTACAATGTGATTATTAATAATTGTGTATTCCAGTGTGGGGATATTTTACGATTCATTTTAGCAATGTACTCTTGCTGGCATTTAGGTTAATTTTTACTTTTCCCTGTTACAAATGGGCTGCAAGGAAGATTCTTGTAACTAAGGCTGTGTGCACATTGTAGTTTTTTCCCAAGTTAAATCACATGAGTGGAATTACAGGGTGAAAGAATAGGTATTATTATTATTTTTTTAAAAGAAGGCTTTTGTGAAGAACTGTTAGTCTCCCTCTGGTATGATTGTGTGCTCAATTGGATTTTGAAGGTCGTTCCTAATGGTGGAACGTGCAAAATAAATAAACTTTGAACTTTCAAATGGAATCAGTTTCTGTTGGGTTGTAATAGAGGCTTAGGACTGTTTATAATTCTAGCTGGGCTATGATGCAGGGCAGTCAGAAAGCCTCGGTAATAGGTTTTAGGTTATTTTCTTTGAAGCTTTCTAATATTTAAAAATTGGAGTATAATGTGTAAAGGACACAGCTGTGGCTGGTCTTGGTAGGAATGGCTAGTGCTCAAGCGTATCTGATTCTTGTTTCCTTGCAGCCACATGAAATGATGACCCCTCCCCACTCAGTGAGCTGCCTGTGAGCAAAGGGATAAGAGTCACTTCGAGAACCAAGTACTTACTTGCTAGAGTGAGATGTAGCCTAGAGATGTGCTTTGTGGCTGACGAGGGCCCCCCTGTGTTGCAGATGGTACACGGCAAGGTGTTGGAGCCTCAGTTTACCTGGATCCTTCAGCCTCCCCTGGATGACAGATGCGCTGGCAAGTCTCCGGTTCCCAGGGGGAAACTTCGTGTGAGTGAGAAATCAAGTTGTTGTGGTAAGTCATTCAGATTTGGGGGCTATTTTAAAAAAATTGAACAAAATCTCATGTATCTTGACTTACACAGGGACATGAGTTGAGATCAGCTGAATTATGAATCGCTTTCTAGGTATTTCTCAGAGTGCCTGTTTCATGCTGCGCCTGGAGAGGACAGAGGGAGTGTAAGCCTGTGCTCTGACTGCAAAGCGGGCGAGCATGTAACTTATAACGTGGCACATTGTAATGTGTAATTGTGTGTGTAGATATGGGATGTTATAGGTCAGTGCACTGTGGGGATACATCATAAAGGTTATGGAAAATGGAATTAAAAGTAATTACTTTGGCTCAAGAATAGCAAAATTCTGTTATGCTGTTTATAAAATAAGCATTTTTATGAGCTCTTTGCAGATTCTGCTAAGCATGGATTCTGAATTATTTGTACTAAAATAAACTTTTAATTCAATTTCCATACTTCTTGAAGTCCCCCTGTATATACCCTTTAAAGAAACTTCATCATGGTAAGCAGGTTCACGTGTTAATAACAGGTATAATGAACATCTGTCCTTCTGACCTGCCCAGTATCACTTGCTCTTTTCTTAGAAAACTTGTTTCTTGTTCTGTGTGCTTCTAGTGTGATCAGGGCTAGAATTCCTTCTTCTGTGGATAGTGAAAAAGCCCCTGGAATTTCATGAGTTGAAGATTGAGGTGGGATCTCTACTTGAGCACCTTTTAGGGTGTATTAAGGCACTGATGCCAGAAATCACATCCCCAAGGAAGCTGAGATAGTAAGGACAACTGATCGACCACACCTGAAGGTACACATGGTATGCTGGACAATGACAGGCTTTTGTCCCTTGTATTCAACTGGACAGTAAGCTAATAATGCATTCTGTTTCTTCTTTGGAATCAGACTGGCTGCAGCTTTTTCCAAAAGCAAAAATTCTTGTTAATATAGCAAATACAGATATCACTCATTTAATGGACTTTCTGCCTTGGTGTATTGATTGTCAGCATCCTCACCTTACAGAGGAAGGGAATAAGACTGGGCCAAGACTGGTAACTTCCCCAGCTCCCAGGACAGAACAAGACCCAGGCCATCCAGTTCCTCAGCCTATTGGACCACATAAACACATATCTTACTCTCGAGGTTTAGGAACAGTCTTGTTTACTTTTTGCTTCTCTGTGAAATTCACAGGATGACAAAATAATTTGTGAATGTTTTGTGTAAGTGAATACCATTTCTTTTGTTTTGCTGAAGTGAAAAATAAATACTCTTCCCTTTTTTTAAACAGTGACATTTGACTATAATAATTTGAGAATCTTTACATAAAAGTATCAAGTTTGGAAAAGTCTGATCAGAAGACTGTTGAACAAATGATCATTTTCAAGCTATAGAAACCACATTTTTCTTCCTGCTGTGTCATCCCATGTTGCTTGTGTTTTAAAAAGTGCTACTGCTTAATTTTCTTTGGATCATCAGGCCGCTTGGAGGGATGAGTGTGTATTCCTGGTGAGCTGACCACAAGGGCAAGGGCATGCTCATTGTTGAGTGGGTTTTAAGGCTTCTACTATTGATGAACGTATCTGCCTGCATGCCCAGTGAAGCGTGAAACAGAGGGGCCACTCCTAGGCCTTGGCAGTTCAGGAGCTGAGGCGCCAAGCGGGGCTGTCGTTATGCTGATGGTGCCAGAGCTGAGGTGCCAAGCGGGTCTGTCGTTACGCTGATGGTGCCAGTGAGGAAGCAAGAGCCCTTGAAGGTCCATTTGAAGTTCGTGTGCCATCAGTTTGAATGCACATGACACTTGTGCTTGGCACCTCCTAATTGATTTTATTTCTCTCTTACACAGAGGGCATTGTTCCATTAATGTCCGATACCCTTGCTGAGCTAATGGACATTTAAGGAGAGGCTGTGTTGGAGGCAGAGGTTTGGGCTGTTGTCCCTGGAGATAGACTTCCCTGATTTGAATCTCAGCCTTTAACCTCGATGGTCACGTGTGCAGGAGGCAGGCGATGCTACCCCTCTGCCTCCTTTCTCATCTATAAAGTGGGAATGCTCATGGAATCCCCCTGGAGCATTATTTGCAGCACAAGGTAGTGCGTGGAAACAGTTTGGGTTACCCTGGGCACTTACGACATGCCCCAGTAATGATGGAGGGAGAAACTGTGAGAGGGCTCATGTTTGCACATCAGAAGATTCCTGCATGAATCTTGATCTGGGCAACTATGGGCAAGTCACATGTTCCTTCTGCCCTGGAGTGGGCTGTGATCACCCAGGAAGCCACCATAGATGATACCTGGTACAACAGAGGAAGTCAGTAAAAGGACACATTCTTATCTCTGGGCTTCAGTGTTCACATGTGTGAACTGAAAGTGGTTGAGATATTTTCTGCTTTTAGCTGTGTAAGAATTTGAGTCAGAGCCCTTGGCATTGTGGTGTGGTAGATTAAGCTGCTGCCTGTGCATACAATCTAGCTTTCTGCTAATGCACCTGGAAAGGCAGCAAAAAGCTGCCAAAAAAAAAAAAAGCCCAAATGTTTGGGTCCCTGCACCCATGTGGAAGAGCCGGATGGAATTCTAGGCTCCTGACTTAGGCCTGGCCCTACCCTGGTCCTTGTAGTCATTAGGGAATGACTCAAGCTCTTCAGCCTATAAGCACCGGTATCCCATGTGGGTGCCACTTCATGCCCTGGCTGCTCTACTTCCCATCCAGCTCCCTGTTATGGTCTGAGAAAGTCATGTAGTATGGTCCAAAGCCTTGGAACCCTGCACCCATGTGGGAGACCTACAAGAACCTCCTGACTTCAGATCGGCTCGGCTCTGGTTGTTGTAGCCATTTGGGGAGTGAGCCAGTGAGTGAAAGATCTCTATCTCCTCTCTGTAAATCTGCCTTCCACTAAAAATAAATACATCTTTTTAAAAAGCACAAACAGAATTTGAGTTCGAAATCAGAGGTCTTGATTGGAAAAGGTGTCCCTTTGGGGATTTGGCCATCTGCATCCAAGTTTTGGGGTCTGGCGGGCTCCCTCAGGATTAAGCATTGTGATTCAAGAGAGTTGCCACTATTGTCACCTGTGGCAGTGGGCAGGGACCTCAAAGGATGGGCAGAGGAGGCAGCATACAGAAGGGTACCTGACTTCAGCTGCCCCAGCAGTGGCTGTCGGACCTTGCTCTCTCCTGACTTCAACATGGCCAGCTGGATTACGGGAGTGCTTTGGAGAGTTCTCTGGAGTGGAGTATGCCAAGGACCTGGTGAAGGGGAACTTGGGCAGTCGGATTGGAGACATTCAGGAGGAAGGGGTGGCTTGAGGATGGAGGACTGGCTCAAAAGCCCCTCTACTCCTAGTCACAGTCAGGTGTAACCATCAGGCCTGGAAGATCCATTGTCTCAATGAAGTTCTGCTTGTGGACCAAAGTTAAAATGATTAAAATCATATTGATAATGAATGCACCCTGCTCTGTGGCAAACTCAGGGCTCCCTAGGAGAGGACCACTGTTACTTGTCTGTATTTGTAGTTGAAAATGCCAAAGCTCAGAGAGGTTCAGTAGCTTATTGACAGTTGCCCAGCTTGAAGCCACTGAACTGGGAGCTATGATTCTTTTTTTGTTTTTGGAATCTGGGGATACAGTTGTTAATTCAGTTTGTGCTTATTTGAGAGGAAAGAGGGACAGAGCAAGGAAATGACAGGGAGACAGTAGATCCACTGATCTACTCTGCACATTTCACCTTGCCTGAGCCGTGCCTGCAATCCAGGCCTCCCACCTGGGAAGCACAGCCATCACCATGACCATCACCAGTACCTCCCAGGGTGTGTGTGAGCAAGAAGCTCAAGTCAGGAGCTGGAGCTGGGAGTCAAACCCAAGTATTCTGATGCGGGCTGTGGGTGTTTTAGCTGATAGAGTAAATGCTTGTTTGTGGATGTGATTTTGATTAATTGCAATTGAAAAATAAGAATTATATGGGTTTATGGTGTGCTACATATTTAAAAACATGATTTTTAAAAGAATGTTTATATTGAGTTAATTAACATCTGTATTATCTCATATACTTTTTATGGTGGGAATCCTTAAAAATCTACTTTGTTGGCAATTTTCAAGTGTGCAGTACATTGTTAGCAACTGTTGGCACTTCATTGTAGAATTTACTTTTTTAATTTAGTGCTCTTAATTGAAAGTTTGTATCCTTTGACCAACATCTCCCCAATTCTGCCCTCCATACCTGGCCCCTGGAAATAGCCATGCTACTCTTTGTTTCTGTGAATTTGATTTTTCAGTTTGTGAGCTGGAATCTCAAACCAGGCAGTTAAATTCCCACAGCAGTGTGTGCTGTTTGCCAGTTCTCTGTATCCAAGAAAGGAGGGACCAGGGCTCATTGCACTGCACAATATGCCGAACAATTCCTTCTTTGGGTCACAGTGACCTGCTCCTATCCAGAAGGCCTTGTGTTTGAGGAGCTGGGAAAGATACCTGCAGAGTAGTGGCAATTTTAACTGTTCTCCAGTCCCTTGCCAGGCATTCTGGCTTTGTTGCTGGTGCCTGAAGATTGCATAAGAAAGAAGGCAACTATGGAATGTACTGTGTTCAGGTCAAGCTGTCTCATTCAGGTGCATAGCAGCTTTGATGTGAGCAAGTGCCAAGTTAGGAACCAGCAGGGTACTCAGAGTGTGGGTGAGTGCTAGGGATACTGCTGAGTCCACTTCTGCGGTGGTGCTGTGGTTCTGTGTGCAGCCGTCTCAGCGCTCCTGTGAGTCTGGTGCTGTGCTTCCAGGGACCTTCTGAAAGCTGTTCCCCTTTGTTTTCGCTGACAGAAATTGTTGATGGGATTGCAGGTTTGAGAGTATTAGCTAGGTGGGTGGGATTAGAGCAGAGAGAGAGACAGAGGGAATCTTCCAACTACTTGTTCACATCCCAAATGTTTTAGATAGCTGGGTGTGGGCCAGGCTGAAGCCAGGAGTCAGAACCTGATTCGGATCTGCCACATGGGTGACAGCCTCACCTGCTGCCATCCAGGTATGTATTAGTAGGTAGGCGGAATTGGAAGAAGCAAAACCTGCCCCTCTTTGTGCCAGTCAGTTTGTGATGATTTGTTGTAGCAACAGTAGCATGGGGAAACACTCGCTCCCCCAGTGAAGCAAGCTGAGTGTCTCCCCTGGGACTGTGAAGGAGAGTGGGGTTGGAAAATCTCCAGCTTCCTAGGACTAGAGCTTTGGAAACGTCCTTGACTCTTTCTCCCATCCAAACCTCAGACCCCAAATCCTGAGTCTCCTCCCCACCCCTCTGGCTGCCTAGATTTTATGAAATGTTGATGAGTTCTTCGTAGCTTGGAAGTTCTAGACATCCCTGTCTTCCCATCGACTCAACTCTACTGCTGTCTTACAAGGAGCAAAGTTGAATTTGACAAAATCTCTCCTTTGATGGCCCAGTGCCCTTACTGCTTTCTCAAAGACGATGTATGAAAATAGTTTTTATTGCTGGGTAGGGAAGTTGATAATAAAAGCCAACTCCTTTGGTGCCCTAATTCTACTTTAGGAAGAACGAACATATTGTTTTAATTAATCATATGAAAGCAAAATTAGCTTGATTGTGTGATAGGTGTTGTAAATCATCCCGATCCACATCACTGAGCAAAGAGCATTTAGTTATTCCGGAGTTGTTAAAGATTTTATCTATCCAAGTGAAAATTCAATTAGGACTCACTTCAGCTTATATAAAACTAAAGATTTTCAACTGTGGGAAAACACTCTTTGTGCATGTGAATACCACCTTATGCCACTTTGATAAATTACTGTAATTAGCTGTATCCTACGCAAGCTAAACAAAATTTACTGAACTGTTGCTGTATAAAAGGGATATCTTCTCTTCTCTTGTTTGGGCGATGACTCTAATTTGTGCATGATACTGCCTCAAATATCACACTTTTATGCCGAGGTTGGAAAATATCTGCAAGATGCTTGCTGGCATCTTGTAGTTGGTTTTCATTACGTTCCACCTTTTCCCCTCTGGGTATGGAGGCATCATCAGCCTTGGGCCTTGCTATGATTCAATTAAATCAGCTCTGCTTAATTAACTGGCTGTGGGAATGCTGCAAGCCCAACCAACTTGGCACACCCTGCTAACTTAGCCAATGGGCCCCATTGTCTTGGGAAGGGCAGAGGATGACAGAAGAGGTTTTGGGGAGAAGGCGAGGAGGTTCACTCGCAGCTCTAGGCTCAAATGCCATGCCTTTTGGTCTCGTGCCTGGTTCTGCCCTGCCCCTCTTCTCCCACCCAAACCTTTCCTGTCCTTGCAGGCCAAACCCTTCCTCTGTTTTGAAGCCTTTCAAAGAGAGATCTGTGCAACTCTTTCTCTCGGGCAGTTTGCTTGACTTGCTAGCTGCTTGTCCTCCATGATCCTTTGACCCTTTCTCTTTTGCTACCTTCGTGCCTAGGAAAGGCCCAGGGAGTGGTCCTGCTTCCTCCCAGGCATCATCACACTGGCTGTCAGCCTTCAGCTCTGTGGGCAAAATCTTGGGACAAGGTGGCTCGGGGTCAGAGCTTGTCTAGTGTGTTGTGGTCATTTTGGAATGATTTTTTCCTAAAGTTACATGGTTAAACATTGATTTATTTATTTGAAGGAGAGAAAAAGTGAGTACACCCCAATCCACTGATTCCCCAGGTTCTTGCGACAGCCTGCTAATAAAAACCAGGAGTGGGGGACTCAATCCACATTTCCTGTGTAGTACTCAAGTCATTGTTACTTCTCAAGGTGAACATTAAGAGAAAGCTGTGTTGGAAGTGCAGCCGTGACTCCAACCAGGACACTGTGGTGTGGAATGTGGGAATCTCAAGTAGCAGCTCATTTGTTAGACCAAACAGCTCCCTCTCAAGTAACACTCTAACACTGCTGTGTGGCTGGCAGTTTAGTTGCAAAAAGCTTTGTGGATACTATTTTTTTTTAAAGATTTATTTATTTTTATTGGAAAGTGACATATACGGAGAGGAAGATCTTCTGTCCGCTGATTCACTCCCCAAGTGGCTGCAACAGCTGGAGCTGCAGCAATCCAAAGTCAGGAGCCAGGATCTTCTTCTGGGTCTTTCATTTTGGTGCAGGGTCCCAAGACTTTGGGCCGTCCTTTGCTGCTTTCCTAGGCCACAAGCAGGGAGCTGGATGGGAAATGGGGCCTTCGGGATTAGAACTGATGCTCATATGGGATCCCAGCACATACAAGGCAAGGATTTTAGCCACTAGACTTTTGTGCCGGGCCCTGTGGGTACTATCTTTTTTAACTTTATGGAATGGATGCTGTTCTCTTCAATATGCAGAAGAAAAGGCTGTACATAAGAGGTAGATCAGTCTCAGATTTGGTGTTGAGGAATACATCAAAGCCAGCATTTATGTTATGTTCTGTCATTAAATGCTCTTAACTTCTGTGCCAAACTTCTTGTCCTAATAATTGTGAAAAAGGCAGAGTACTCAAATGATTCACTTCTTTGCTTTTTTTTTTTTTTTTAAAGATTTACTTATTTATTTGAAAGGCAGAGGGTTGCAGAGAGAAGAAGCTTCTACCTGCTGGTTCACCCTCTAAATGGCTGCGGTGACCAAGGCTGCGTCAGGCAAAAGCCAGGGGCCAGGAACTCCTTCCAGGTCTTCCACGTGGGTGGAAGCAACCCAGGCACTTGAAACACCTTATGATGCTTTTCCCAGGAGCGATAGCGGAGGATGCCAGCCCTGAAGGCAGTAGATTAGCCTGTTGTATAATACTGCCAGCTGCACTTGCTTGTCTTTTTGTTTTTTAAAGATTTATTTTTTTTTTTTATTGAAAAGTCACATATACAGAGAGGAAGAAAGACATGGAAGATCTTCCATCCACTGATTCACTCCCCAACTGGCCGCAATGGCTGGAGCTGAGCCAATCTGAAGCTAGGAGCTTCTTCTGGGTATCCCATGGGGTGCAGGGTCCCAAGGCTTTGGGTGTCCTCTACTACTTTCTCAGGTATAAGCAGGGAGCTGGGTGAGAAGTGGGGCCTCCGGGATGTGAACTGGTATGGAATCCTGGCACGTGCAAGATAAGGGCTTTAGCCACCAGGCTTTTGTGCTGGGCCCATTTGCTTATCTTTCAATTTACTTGGGTTGTAGAGTGCCATCCTGGGCAGGTTGCAAAGTTCCTGTGCTGGCTTGTGGCTGGGAATTGTGGTCTGAGATTTTCCGTGGACATATGTCATACATGTGAGTGCAGTCGTCATTTGGGCAGGGATCATCCTGGGATACTTCATGAAAGGCAACTCAGAGGTGCTGGCACACAGTCCCAAGAGGCGATGTCTGGCAGCCTGATTAAGGAAGGGCTTGGTGCATTTTTTTTTTCCTCCAGGAAAGTGTAGTATCAGTTACCACTATCACTGCCTTGACTATCACCAGTTGCAAGGTAAGAAAGAAGGTGACTTCATCAGTTTTGTATTCCATAAAATGTGTCATAACCAATGACCTCAGAAAGAGGAGTTTTGAGTAATAAGTGGAGTTGTGTGTGTGAAATAGAGACAAACTGTATTTGTCACTTGTTACAATGTAGTGGATACAGGAAATGTTTCATGGCTAGCAGCAGTCCGTTCCCCATTTTTAATGGGCAGCCCCACAGACTACTTCTGCGGGGAACCAGCTCCTTCCAGGTATTTTAGGTATAACACAGCCCAGATCTGGTGCATAAGGGAAAGTTCCAGCATAAAGAGGCTTAAAAGTTTATGCTGCATCTGACTCTGGCACATTTCAGCTGGCTCTAGAAGTACAAGAGAAAAGTCCACTTCTCTTACTTTGTGAGAAGACATCTGACTGCTTTGTTGCGCAACACAATAGTGTATCTAATTCAGTGTTGAAAAAGTAAACAGATGGTACTTGGACGACCAGTATCATGTCAGCAGGAACAGAAATAGAAAACAAAATTTGCAGCACCCATTGTCCCAGTACCCAATCTTTTGAATATTTTCAAATCTTTTTGTTTCCTTCTAGTTTCTAACAATAGGGTGTTGTTTATGTGTATATATGTGTGTATATGTGTATAATATGTGTATATATATTGTGTGTATACGTACATGTACATATATATGTATATATATATATATAAGATAAAGACTTACTTTTATTGGTAAGTCAGATACACAGAGAGGGAGAGACAGAGAGGAAGATATCTGCCCACTGATTCACTCCCCAAGCAGCCACAAAGGATGGAGCTGAGCTGATCTGAAGCCAGGAACCAGGAGCCAGGAGCTCCTTCCTGGTCTCCCATGTGGGTACAGGGTCCCAAGGCTTTGGGCTGTCCTTGCCTACTTTCCCAGACCACAAGCAGGGAGCTGGATGGGAAGCAGGGCTGCTGGGATATGAACTGGCACCCATATGGGATCCCAGCACATACAAGGCAAGGATTTTAGCCACTAGGCTACCATGCTGGGTCCAAGGGTATTGTATTTTTATATCGTTGCAGTCTTGAGCCTAAATGGCATTTCTGACTTAATTATGTATCTTGAATGTTTTACTGTGCTATTTAGTCAGAATGGCCTGAGAGTGTTTTATTAAGTGTGTATTTCTTAAGTTCCTTAGCCTTCTGCTAATGCTGTGTCTGAATTGTTTGTAATTGGCTGATGGCACAATCTAATCTATTTAAAATTTCAAAAAATGTTTTCAGAATCTGCTGTGGGTCACATTTTATGCTGGGCAATGGGGAAGGTGAAGGAGAGAGACAAACAAGTGAGTAGCATCAGGAGAAAGACACAGAAAGCCCTGTAGAGTCCTGAGTGGGAATAACTGGGGGAGTGGGATAGGAAATAAAGCTTCCTTTAGAAGATATGTTGGATCACTCTGGCTGCTATTCCCAAACACCCCATCATGGGTGATTTGTAGACAGCAGAAGTTTATAGCTCAAAGTTTGGAGGATGAGGGGTCCAAGTTCAAGGAGTTAGCAGATCAGTGCATGCTGAGGGCTTACTTTCTACATTAAAGATGATGACTTCCAGCTACATCCTTGCCTGCCAGAAGATCAAGAGAACTGGCTGGAGTGTTTGTTATAGGGATATTATCCCAGGTGCCAGCATGATGGCAGAGCTGACTAATCCTCTCACTGTGGTGCTGGCATCCTGTATTGGCACTGGCTTGTGTCCTGGTTGCTCCACTTCCAATTCAGTTCTCTACTAATAGCCTGGGAGGGCAGTAGAAGATGGCCGAAGTCCTTGGGACCCTGTTGCTTACATGGGAGACTTGGAAGAAGCTCCTGGCTCCCAGCTTCAGATCAGCTCAGCTCTGGACTTTGCAGCCATTTGGGGAATAAACCAGAGAATGGAAGACCTTCTTTCTCTGTCTCTTTTTCTCCCTCTGTAGAATCTGCCTCCAAATAAAAATCATTAAAGCTTAAGAAAAGAGTATAATCCCATTCAGAAGATGGACACAATCACTTTCTCCAAAACTTGACTGTAATATCCTCACATTGGGTATTATCTTCCAACATCTGAATGGATGGAGAGACACCAACATTCAGGGCATAGCAGAATGAAAAATTTAAACTGAGAAGTAAAGGAAAAGAAGCATGTAAAGTTTTAAATTATGAAAGGGAAAAGTACTGCTGGCAGAGAGAGAAATCTGGAGGAGGAAAGAACTTGCATGCTTACAGAACTAATAAATAACCAACTGAGAGAGGTTCCAGGCATGTTTGGAGGCTTAGAGGCAGATTTTTGCAGGTGATGATAAGAAAATTGTATCATTAGATTAGAATAAAGCATTGCACATTAAAATATCGCATGGAAGACTTCATAGCATGCTGTTATCTGTGTGTGTGTGTGTGTGTGTGTGTGTGTGTGTTAGATATATTGCAATTTGAATGTGCTTCCCAAAAGTTGATGTGCTGAAAGTTAATTTTTCAGTGTGGCAGTATTGGGAGGTGGGGCTGTTGAGTAGTGTACGTGGGTAATGGGGATAGAACTCTAATGATGGTTGATGATGGGTCAGTCTTTCTCACTTCCATGGGACTGACTGATCATCACTCTGACTGCGTGTTGTTACAAAGCCCTTCCCTTATATTGTCTTATAAAAAGGGATATATATATATATATATATATATATATATATGAGAGAGAGGGGGTGCAAATTTAAAAATGAAGGGGAGACAGATTTGTGTCTGCTAGTTCACTCCCCAAGTGGCTTCAATGGCTAGTGCGGAGCAGCTCTGAAGCTAGGACTCAGGAGCTTCCTCTGTTCTCCCAAATGGTGCAGGGACCTAAGCACTTGATCCACCTGCTTTTCCAGGTCATAATCAAGGAGCTGGATCAGAAGTGGAGTATCTGGGACATGAACTGGAGCCCATATGGGATGCTGTCATCACAGGTGGAGGCTTAGCATGGTGCTGGCCCCTGTCCTTTTCTTTACAAAAATTATTTGGTACTTATTCGAAAGAGAGAAATCAATAGACAGAGGGTGACAGTGACAAATTTTCCAACAACTATTTCACTCTCCACTTGTCCACAGCAGCGGAGACTGGGCCAAGCCAGGAGCTGTGAACCCAATCTGATTCTTCCTTGTGGTGTCTGAGCCATTACAGATGTGTATTAGCAGGAAGTTGGGCAGAACTGAGACTTGAACCAGGTGTTCTCGTCTGATATGCAGGTGTCCCAAGTAGTGTCTAACTGCTGTGCTAAATGGCTGCCACTCAGGTTCTCTCTTCCACACATCCCTGCTTGTCCTCTTCTGCCATGAATCAAAGCAATTCCAGGACTTGTCAAGGCTGTGCTTTTGGGCTGTGAAGCTTCCAGAACCATGAATCATGATATACTTCTTTCCTTTATGAATTACTTTGCCTTAGACTGTCTGTTATAGCCACAGGAAGTGGGCTAAGATGTGATGTTCACCCCATTAATGATTATGTTCAATCACAGATGAGAAAAATGAGGCCTGTAGTAGTAGTTAAATAGCACCTCTGAAATCCCACTGCAAGTCAACATCTGGCTAAGGAACAGGGGCCAAAGGAGGTGCTGTACCTTTGGTCTCCTTGCCATTTTGCTGTTTCCCCACAAACCCTCTGATGCTGTATCAGTCTATGTCCAAAGCTTTATGTTTGCGTGCTGTGCTTGTCCCTCGATAGCCCCTGGCTGTGTTAGGAGATTGCATGCGGATTGGAAGTGAAATGAGAGTTGAGTAAACTGAGCTTCATTAAAATGACAGGAACAATTGTCTGGCAGCTCCTGCAGATGGCCAAGGGGCAGCATCAACTGGGGGTCGGTGGGGGACCCAGTGAGATGTGTAATTTGCCTTTTGAGCATAGCACAGCCCTGAAGGAAGAAGGTTTTGAGAGGAAGAAAAGACCTGAAGGACAACAGCATGTGGGGTCTGCCTGTTGGCTGCAGAACCCAATGAATGAAATAAACCAGAGCTTTATTTCAGGAATGCCATGGAATTACCAACTCCTGGGGCAAGAAAGGGTTTTAGAGCTTCCTCTAATGGAACCGTATAATGGCTGAATTTTCACCAAGTGACTTCCAGCCTTCTGGCCTACCAACTCTTGGGTCAGGGCAGCCTCTGTATCCGGGGGTAGCTGATTCCGGCAGCTGCTGGTGTGGCCAGATTGGTCCGAGCGCCTCCCAGGCATGAGGCTGGATGCTGTGCGCAATGAAGTGGTTCACGTCGACCTAATATCTGCCAGTGGGGCACCTCCAGTCTAGTGGGGGTTACAGAGTGACATTTGATGCATGAATAAAAATCATCATAGTGTTATAAATGATAGAGGGTGCTATGAGAGAGAACAGGGGATCCAGGAAGGGAATATTATTGTCAGATTTGGCAGTGCAGAAAGGCCCTCATGCAAAGGTGACATTTACCCTGCCCTCCAAGTTGCTCAGCTGCTCCTCTGATACATTTGTCATACTGCTCTGAATCTCTGCATTCAAGCTGCATAGTTCTTGCTGTTTCTGGAACAATCTAGAGATGCTACTGTCTGCATCATGTGCCTGGCCTCCCAGCCATTACAACTGGCTCTCTGCCCCCTGTCCTGAAACTTTCACTTCCCCAATCTTTGTTATGATACCTTTCTGTTTTCCCTTGTTGGCCATCATCTAAGCTGCTCTCTCATGTATTTAGGTTTAGAATTTCAGTTCAACAAGGGCAGGGATTCTTGTCTGTTCTGTTCACTGATCCATCCTGAGTATCCAGCCTGGTGTATAATTGTCTTTTTCGTAAAGATTTATTTATTCGTTTTAAAGGCAGGCCGACAGAAGGAAATATAGACAGAAAGGGAAAGAGAAAGAGAAATCTTCGATGATTTGGTTTACTCCGCAAATGGCTGCATTGGCCAGGGCTAGGCCAGAATGAAGCCAGAAACCTGGAACACCATTTCAATTTCTCACATGAGTGGCAGAGGCCCAAGTATCTGGGCTATCTTCGTTGGACAGACCTAGGGAGACAGATCAGAAATGATATAGCCAGAACCTGAACCAAAGCTTATACGGGATGCTGACATCATAGGTGACAGCTTAATTTGCTGTGTCACCAGGCTAGCCTTTGTGCATTCTTGTTAAATGGATGTGAGTGAAACTTGTGAGCAGTCAAGAAGAGTGCTTACTAGACCAAAAGCCAGCTCAGGATGCTCATGGAACCAAAGGGAACGATGCATAAACAGGAGAGCCTGATGGAAGATGAAATGGAGGCAGGAATCAGCTCTTTGAAACTGTCCAGTTCTTAGGCTTACTTCCTCTACACTGGAGATTTTCCTATGCAATCTGTCTCCCTTCAGGTATTACTTTGGTTGTAGTCCTCTCCTTTGGTGACTTAACTACTGAACCAAATGCCCATACCCTTTGAGTCTTTTGTTTAAATATTTACTTATTAATTTGACGAACACGGTGAGAGAGACAGAGATCTTCCATTACCTATATGCCTACAACCAGCCGGGCCAGGCTGAAGTCAGGAGCCAGGAACTCCATCTGGGTCTACTACGTGAGTGGCAGGAAACATCATCTACCACTTCCCGGTACATTGGCAGGAGGGTGGATCAGGAACAGGTGTAGCTGGGATTTGAACCTGGCCTTTTGCTGTGGGATGTTGGCATCCCAAGTTTGGCTTAACCTACTGCACCACAATACCTACTCCTGCTAATATTTTTAAGTCAAAGTTTTTAACTTGTAATATAGAGATGATAAGGAGGAGAAGAAAGAGGATAATAACAATACAGGGTTTCTGTATTGACTTAAGGTGGGTAGTGTAGAGCCTGGTAAGTTACAGGTGCTCAATAAATGAAGGCCAAAATGATGCATTATTCAGCAACTTGCTAGCTCAACAGACATACCTCTGTATTCTTCAAAGAATTCCTGGATTTTACTTCTGACCATTTGTTCTCAATTTCCCAGCACCCATGCTGGGTGCTGTATTTCCTCCCTGTCAGTTCAGCTGCTCCTGGGCTTAGTCCTTGGATTTTCTGACATCCTAATTCAAAACTATACAGCTGCCTGTCCTTCTGCAATGAGACTTGAGGAGTTGGGGGAAACCCAGGGCACAGGCTTTACCCAGACCCCTTCTCCTTCCACAGGAAACTCCAAGAGGTGATTTATTCCTGAACCTAGGTCATCTGAGTTAGGGCTTCCCAGCCCTGCTGCATCACACACCCCAGAAGGCCTGGGTTTTCCCAGACAACAGCCACTCTAGACACTTTTCCAGTCTGCCAGGCCATTGTGGAGTGTATCTGGCGAGTCATTTTCCATTTTCCAAAACTCATTAGAGATAGATAATCTTAAATGGTTGTAAAAACCAACAATAAAACATTATGTCCTCATTAGCTGAAACAATAATGTGGACTTGTCTGTCCTACGATGGTTCTTGATGCGTAAATGTGTGGCTGCACACTCAGTGGTGTGTGGCAGCTGGTCGTCACCTACTCAGGGCTGTCCTCGGGAGCTGATTGTGCCCCTTCTCAATGCCAGATGAAGTGACATCACTTTTGTGTGGGTATTTACTCCATGGAAACTGGAAAATGCTACAAATCTGGCTCTTCCTCCCTGTCCCCCCCCCCCGCCCCCTTCCAAAGCTGTTAGTGAAGCATCTCCCAACCTTTGACTACCCTGGCTGGTGCAAGGGCCCAGGTCCAGGCATTGCTGGGATTGATGCCAGGCATTACTTGGATCAATAAAGCACCTTTCAAAATAAGTTTTCTCCTCTGGTGCCCCAAGGCTTCTATGAATGTCTGACAGAGAGAGAGCACTTTGCTCTGGGCAAAGAGACTGGCCATTAGAACAAAAGGTGTTTGTTTCCATAGCAACCTGGGTAGAGAGTGGGGCTGGGGAGGCGTTTTCCAAGTAGCACTTGTCAAAATGTCGCGTGTGGTGGGAACCACTTGCACCTTGTTACCATGTAGATCCTCATCCCGCAGGCTTGGGAAGGTGCCTGGGCTTCCTGATGACTAATAAGCTCCCTAGTGGTGCTTGTACCACGCTGTGCAGCACTCCACAAGTAACCCGGGGATGTAGGAGTATTTGCTAATGGTTGGAAGAATTTAAAACTTTGAGACAACTCTGAATGGGAAGCTCACTAAAGGCCTGGGCACTGCTGCTTCTCCTGTTCCAGCCTCAGACACACGGGTTACAGGGATAGTCTGTTGTAGCTGTACAATCACCAGCAAGGGCAGAGTTGGATCCAAAGTCCATCTCTACCTACAGTGTGGCTTTAGTGGAGTGCCAGGTGTCCTCATTCTCAATTTTCCTAGCTGTAAAATGGGCCCTTTCTTCTCAGAGTTGTGTTGGCTGCAGGAGGCAGAGGCATGCATGAAGCTCCTTTCTTCTCTCCAGCTTTTGAGTCCATTCCAAGTCTCAGGTCAGCTTCCTCAACAAGCATACCAACTTTTTACCCCTAATTGTTGTGTTTATTTCTTTTGAAAAGATTTATTTATTTGAGGGGTTGGCACTGTGGCATGGTGTTGTAGGCTAAGCCCTCACCTGTGGTGCAGTACTCCAAATGGGCTCTGGCTGCTCCATTTTGGATCCTGCTCCCTCCTGATGGCCTAGGAAAGCAGCATAGGATGACCCAGGTCCTGGGGCTGTGTTCCCATGTGGGAACCCAGAGTCTGCCTTTATAGGAAGCTGAGTCAGGAGTTGTAGCTGCACGTTGAATCCAGGTATCCAGGTACTCTGGTTTGAGATGTGACTTTCCCATCCTGCGTTCTAGTCTCTGGCCTGAATACCTGGTACTAGTATGTTTTAAATTAGGAAAATTGCAGATTGCTTTCACGAAGTTATAAAAATGAAAGCAAAGACATCTGTGTTTGCCCTATTGAATAACTATACAGTTAATATTTCCTGCCTTGGTTAAAAACATAAAGGGGGAGTGCATTCAGCCTATTGGCTTGTTCCCTGCTACTTAAATCAATAATATTCTGTTGGTAGATTTCATGTGTAGTTGTGATTCTAATGACTATATCTTTAACGTTGCCTTCCAAACACTTGCCTGAGGACAAAAACCTACACCTGGGTGCAGTCCGCCTTTCTAGAAGAAACATGCCAGGCTGTGCAGAGTGCAACTTTGGAGCCCTCCTGCAGATGTCCTTGGGTGCTGGGGTCTCAAATGGCTCCAGGTGATCTAACTTGAGGAAGGCCAAAGGGCAGCATTGCCCTAGGCTTGAGGGAGCCCCAGAGAAGTCTAGAAGGAGGGGGAGGGAAGAAACCTATCTTGGGGAGAACCCAAAATAAGGAGCTTTATGAAAGGACAGAGACTGAAGGACAGCAAAGAACCCACAGTCATGGAATAAAAAATGTTGAGTGAGGGGCTGGCAAGGTGGTACAGTGCTCCCATCCTCTGCCTTATGGTGCCGTGATCACCTGTGGACACTGGTTTGTGTCCCGTCCCGGATGCTCTGCTTCTGATTTAGCTTCCTGTTTATGGCCTGGGAAAGCAGTGGAGGTTGGCTCAAGTCCTTGGGCCCCTGTACCCTTGTTGGAGACCTGGAGGAAGCTCCTGACTCCTGGCTTCAGCCTGTCTCAGCTGCAGCTGTTGTGGCCACTTGGGGAGTGAAACAGCGGATGAAAGATCTTTCTGTATCTCTGTCTGAGGCTCTGCCTTTCAAATTAAAATGAGATAAATCTTTAAACATTTGTTGAGTGAAGCAAAACCCTGGAAAGGCAGAGCATAAAGCAACTCTCTGCAACTTCTGTTCCTAGCCAAAACCTAAAAAGCTTCTCCAAGCTTTTTAAGCATGTTTCTTCATGCCGGTGGCTACTATCGGGTGAAAACATTCATCTTTTCATCCATTCCATGGGTCAGCAAATAGTCATGGAATCCTTTCTATGTGCCAGATAACACTTTTAGGGCCTGGATGTTGAGGGGGATAGGCAAGCAAGATCTCGGCTCTCAGGTCTGGGAGATGGTGTGTGCCCAAGCAGCAGGCAGATAACTGTAGGTGGAGATAAATGTAAGTGAGAGAAGGGAAGCAGGTGGGTAAGACTGGTGCTGTGGAGACAGAGTAATCCAGGCAGGCTTTCCTGGGGAGGGCACACTGCAGCTAGGCTATGGGGGATGTATGGATCTCTATGGAACCTTCTGGAGCTGCATTGCTGGAGACCGCTCTTCCTGGGCGGGACAAGGCCTGCAAGTAGTTCAAATGAGATGTGCCCTTTAGATCGTTAAATTATCCAGACAAGTACCTCTGTGGCTTTATGATGAACCAGTTTAGTTTCTCTCAGAGAGTACTTCTTAATGACCTGTTGTCCATACATTATGTATGACTTGTATGACTGGCACAGATTGTTTCTCTTATACAGGATGATGCATTTTTAGTTATTCAGCCAATGTACAAACCTTTTTTTTTTTTGTTTGACTACATCACATTGTTTTCCTAATTTTGCTTGCAGTGAAATAAATCATGTAAGACCTTTATGTATCTTGTAACTTCTGCAATGGAATTTTGGACAGTAAAAGCTGAGGATTATACTTATTTGCATTAAATGTAATCTTGTTGGTTTTGGCCCATTTCCTCAAGCTAGGGTGAATCTTTTTGTCTTCTGGTGCTGCTTGTCAATATATTTCATTCCCTTGGCAGCTTACTCAAGGGGCTAATGTACTATCCATGTGAGAGATGATGGCAGCAAGTCCTAAGGTGGTAGGAATGCAAAGAGAAAGGTGAGTGGGAATGTAGAATACATTTGGAAATTGAATTGATGGGTTGGAGGTAGTAAAGACAAAAGAGGAAACAGTTATAATTTTGTGGCTTGAGGGTTTGAGCCTGGGGGCTGATGTGTTACCACAAACAAGTGAGGAGGCCTAGGCTGGAGTTTATTTGTCAGGAAAAATAATTTCACTCAATGAGATTAGAATCCTTTTTTTTGTTTTCCCCTTTCTATATTCTGCATTCCAGGTTATTATCACTAATGTTTGGGGGCAGGAAAGAGAAGGCTGTAAGGGAGTGTCCTGATTATTGGATTCAGAACAAGACATGGCTGGAGGAGGAGGAGGACCACCAGACATGTAGTCTGCTGCAAGTGTTTCCTTTTTAAACAAGACGGTAGAAGCCAGTTCTGTACTTCCTGCAAAAGCAGACACTCAGAGGCGACCCTACTGAGTTACACACATTTCTGATGGGAATAGAAATGAAAGATGTTCTCAGTCTCTTTCAGCTTTTATCAAATGCAGGAACCAGAGGGCATGATCCGTGCTAAGGAAGGATTGAACCCTGAGGAGTTGTGGATAAGCGTGTTAACCAGGAGCAGTTAATCCTAGTAATACACTTACGGAAGGGAGCACTAAAATAGCATAAGCACGTTTAAAATAGATTTTATATTTAGAGAACAGAAAGCTAGGACATGAGTACATTTTTATTGCTGGAATCTAGTCTTTGGTTTGAGGGGGTTTTTTGGGTATCATCACAGAATCCTGGAGCATTAAAGGATTTTAGACACCTGTTGTGTGCAGGGACTTGAGCCAGGGGTACACGACTCATTTGGAAGTGTTCTTCCCAACCTGTGTTTAGATCAGGGCTTTCCTGTCTTGGATTTTGCTTTTAGACTAGATGCATTATTTTGGAAACTATTTCCAGGTCATTTGCCGTCTACTGCCCATCAAGGATGTGGTGAATCCTCTTGTTACAGAGATGAAGAGAGTAAGATGAGAAGAGATGAAGAGCTTTGCTCAGTGGCTCACAGAGAAGTACAGCAATTATCCTAAGTCATCTTCCTTAGTGGAGAAAACGGGATAAAATGAGACCCCCCCTTTTTTAAATCTCTTTATGCCTTAGTTCAGAGACTAAACTTCAAACTATTTACATTTAACTATACCTAGCACTATGTACAGATCTGAAGACAGAGTTGAGGGAAAAAGAAACCAGGATGGAATAAGTTTTAAAAATATACTACTATGTGTTTTATAAACCTATGTACATAGAAGGGTACTTCAAAAAGTACATGGAAAATGGAAGTGAAAGATCATTTGATTACAATTTTTTTTGAAACCCACATATAGTTTTTTTTTCCATAACATGTATTTCCAACAAAATTTTTGAAGACTTCCTGTATATCAGATATGTTAGGGTGGGTGCTGGTTGGTAGAGAGGCAGTGAGAGAAACTCCTAGGCATGAAAATGTCCTCAAAATCCAAGAGAAGGGGACCCATCCTAACTGAGCCTAGGTGTGTCTGTGTGGGTAAGCGTGTGTTCAGGATGCCTCCAGTCCACACTGGGATGCTTGCTTTTGAGTCCTTAGCCCAGAGAAGGCAGGTGGTGGACCAAGTAGTTGGGTCCCTGTCACTCTTATGGGAGACCAACACTGGGTTCCTGCCGTTTGACTGAGCCAGCGCCAGCTGTTACAGGCGTCCAGGGGAGGAATCAGCAGATGGGAGCTCTCTCTCTGCCTATTTGCCCATTCTTTTGTCTAAGTGACTGTATCTCTCAAATAAAGGTCATGCAATTACAAACAAGATTTTCATTATGTGGAAAAATACAGGATCTTACTTATGAGAAAGAAGAAGTCAGATTTACTTAGCTAGGGCGTGAGATGGTCACAACCAGTATGTTTTCCAAGACTTGCACGTTGGGATAAAGGTTCTAGATAGGAACTTTTGGGTATCCTGACATTTCTTAGGCAGTGCAAAGATTTGACAAGGTTTGGGTATTTGGAATTTGTTACATAAATAGTAGTTATTAGTAAGTATTTTAATTTGATATCCATGCTGCTTGAATAGAAGTGAGACAAACCATGCGTTCTTTCTGTTTTAGCTTTGGGCATAAGGACTTTGGTATGATGAGTGTGCATGGAGTATGCAGGATTTTAGTATTACACAGCAAGGACATTTGAAAAAATGCAGTTGGAAAGGAAGAGGTCCATGAAGAATTATCCATTAATTAGGCTGAGCATTTCAGGAGTCCATTAGATTTCTTTTATTTCAGTTATTTTCTATTTTCAGTTCTAAAAATAAGCTTAATAGTATTAATTTTTCAGACCTCTAGTCTTTGGAAAAAAAAGACAGTTGATAACTTTTTAAAAAATTGTTCAGAAAAGTTTAAGTGAGCTCATTCAGCCCTGAAAGTAAGTTTGATTTGTATAGGTTGAGATCACCTCCTACTCATTTAAACTCCTTTCATCCAATCTTAATTATATCACGTATCTTACAGAAGCTCCTCTTCCAGTCTTGTGGAATTATCATTCCAGCCTAAAATGTGGATGAGAACTGCCATTCCTGGTGACTGACAAAGAAAAGAACATTTGTCCTACTGCCTTGCCCAGCGATAAGCTAGTGGCCTAGCCACTATTGGTCATTTGCATGCATAGTGAACCATTTCATTAAGAATTTCATTAAGATGGTAATGTTTAATGTTTCCTGGGAAAAATGAGTTTTTGGCTTGCTCAATTATATAATTGAAGTCTGAGAATTAAGGGAGATTGCAAACTGCTTGCATAATGTGAGCAAGTGTGATGATAAAACTTATAAATAAGTTCAACAGAGTCAGTTCTACGTGAGTCTTGATGCTGGACCCGATAAGGAGGGTGGGCCTGGAGATAATGTGCGCTGACAGGTTCACTGGAGTTTAACTCTGGTGTCTGCCAGCTGAGCAGCTTGCTTTCTGGGCCTTTGCAGGGAGAAACAGAGTGAGACTTGGAAGCTGGATGGTCAGGTTCTGGAAAATTCTGGGAATATACTTCTTCACTGTAACTACAGCAGCAGTGGCCTTTATGGGGTGATAAAACAGTGGTATAGGTTTATAAGACATCTTAACTATTGGTCACAGTCGACTGTTTTTCTTCCCTTTCCCGTGAGATGGCACTACTCTTACTGTCTTTCTGTATTTCTTCTAGCCTGCAACAAGAAGTTCCACCATCTTGAAAGTATTAAAAACTCTGATTCTATGCTTTCTTTCCATTCTTCACTTGCTCTTGTGTAAGGAAGGGAAAGTATTTTAGTAATTTAGTGAGTTGGAGCTAGGTTTCCTGAAGGATTGGTGATGTGAAAAATGTTTCATTAATACATGTGATTTATATAAGTATTTTGTATGATTTATATATAAGATTTATTAAGTAAGCATTATACATTTGTATTCTTTTTTTTAGTATAACGTATATTTTATTTGAAAGGCAGAGTTACACAGAGGGGAGAGAAAAAGAGAGATTGATTGATTGAAAGAGATCTTCTATCTACTGGTTCACTCTCCAAATGGCTGCAATGTCTGAAACTGAGCTGATCCAAAGCTAGGGTCCAGGAGATTTATCCTGGTCTCCCACAGAGATGCAGAGTCCCAAGGACTTGGGTTATCCTCCACTGCTTTCCAGGCACAGTAGCAGGGAGTTGTATTGGAAGTAGAATAGCAGGGACACAAACTAGTGCCAATATGAGATTTGAACACTACAGGTTGAGGGTTAATTTGCAACACCATGGTGCTGGTCCTTACACATTTATATTCTTTAAACATATTCCCTTAGACGTGTGTGTCCATAGTGTTTCAGACCCTTATTTCCTCTTTCTTTAGCTGTGCTTCCAATGAAGAGTTGTATGGATTCTGACATAGGTCCTATGGAAAGATGACAGATGATCTAAGACAACAGGTACTCAGATATCACCAGTAACATTTAAAATATATAAGCATAAAAAAGTGTATCAGAGACTAACTGCTTCATTAAGGAACCTGTTTTAGGGCCGGGCATGGTAGCCTCATGGCTGGGGTCCTTGCCTTGCACATACCAGGATCCCACGTGGGTGTCAGTTCTGGTCCTGGTGGTCCTGCTTCCCATCTAGCTCCCTGCCTGTTGCCAGGGAAAGCTGTCAAGGATGGCACAATGCCTTGGGACCCTGCACCTGCGCAGGAGACCTGGAGGAGGAACTGGGCTCCTGGCTTCAGAATGGTTCCAGCTGTTGCAGCCACTTGGGGAGTGAGTCAGCAGAGGATCTTGGTTTCTGTCTCTCCTCCTCTCTGTATATCTGACTTTCCAATAAAACTAAACAAATCTTTTTTTTTTTCTAAAGATTCTGTTTTAGAAGTTGGTTTTGTGGCATTGCCTGCAGTGCTGGCATTCTATATGGGCGCTAGTTCAAGTACTGGCTGTTCCACTTCTGATCCAGCTCCCTGTTAATGTACCTGGGAAAACAGTGGAGGATGGCCCACGTGCCCTGGGACCTTGTACTCATGTGGGTGACCCAGAAGAAGTTCTTGGCTTCTTGCTTTTAGCCTAACCTAATTCCAGTCATTGTGGCCATTTGGGACGTGAGCCAGTGGATGGATGATCTCTCTCTCTCTCTCTCTCTCTCTCTCTCTCTCTCTCTCTTAAACTGTGACTCTGATTTTCAAGCAAGTAAAGTAATTCTTCAAGCAAAAATAACTTGTTTTAATAGTTGCCAATTTCTGGAAACAAATTGTGCAGCATGTGAGAACTGGCGAAAAAGTGCATAAGTTAGGACCAAGAGACCAATTGAAGGTGATAAATCCAGGATTATACAGAAGGTAATTTTCTTAGGGAAATTTACAGAATTCACAGACAGAAGTATAGATTTCTGTGCTCCCTATTGGTAGTAAGGAGTTTGTTAAGCAAGGCAAAGAAGATTCACAGCTAACTTAAGTATATCTCTATTTCTCAAGACATTATTAGTATTTCAGGCATCCATTAAGGGACATTGTAGAGTCCTTTCCAATAAGACAAACCTTGACAAGGACTTTTATCCTGTCATGAGGCTTGGAATGAGTTCTGGGATTACCTAGAGAGGACCATGGCTGTGCTGAAATCAGGCTGAGTCTCTATAGAATGGAATAACTGTAGTTCCATGTACTGATTTCAGTAGGCTAAGCTTGGATTATTTATTGTTTCCCTCCCTGATGTCAGGTTTTCTGTTGGAGGATGTTTTGGGTGGTATCTGATACTTTGGTGATAATACAAAGATTGATCTTTGATACTAATATCCTTTTCTGTTACAATACTTCAGCTGCAGGTTATACCTGAATCTAGATGATTTCTGGGCCATTACTACAGTATTTTAAAGTGAACCCAATGAGGGCTATTAACAAATTGCATGGCAAAGTCGGTGACTCCAACATTTAAACAAATGATTAACATTTTAGACCGAATAACAAAGTTTTGTAGCAGACAACAACGTGCAGACAAGTCCAGGTCAAAAGACTGTTTTTGCTGTTTAAGGATAAGAAAGCCATAATGAAGCAAGAGTTCTCAGCATTCAATGTCAAATCATAGAACATTGCACTCAAAGGTGTCTTTGAGAACATTTTGTAAACAGAGGCCAGTGAATTTCTGTGAAGGAACAGATCTTAAGCTCTGAGAACCACATACATTTGGTTTCAACGGCTCTACCCAGGTAGTATGAAAACAGTCATGCTTCTAAATGAAAGGATGTGGCTGTATTCCTAAGCCACTTTATTATTATTACTCTTAAAAGATTTATTTATTTTTATTGGAAAGTCAGATTTACAGAGAGAAGCAGATATAGAGAGAAAGATCTTCCATCTTTTTATTTCCCAAGTGGCTGTAAAGCCAGAGCTAAGCTGATCTGAAGCCAGGAGCCAGGATTATTCTTCCAGATCTCCTGTGTGGGTGCAGGGTCCCAAGACCTTGGGCTGTCCTCAAATGCTTTCCTAGACCACAAGCAGGGAGCTGGATGGGAAGTGGGGCAGCTAGGAAACAAACTGGCACCAATATAAGATCTTGGTGCATGCAATGCAAAGACTCTAACCACTAGGCTACTGTGCTGGGCCTGCCATTGTATTTTTACAGAAATTATTTTTGGATCCCGCCTACGTAGTATAGTTTGCTGACACCTTCTCTAGATCAATTGCTCCATATTCTAGATGCACTAAATTGAGTGCATGAGTGTTTGAAGTGTTGTTGTAGGAGCAGATGTTTAACCTAGCAGTCAAGATGCTGGTTGATACACCATGTCTCATATGGGAGTGTTGTGTTCCAATCTTGGTTCTGATTCCTGAGTCTCAGTTTCCTGCTAATGCATACCCTGGGAGGCAGCAGTGATGGCTCTGGTACATTGGTTCCTGTCTCCACATGGGAATCCTGAATTGTGTCTGGCTCCCGGCTTTAACCTAACCCAGGGAAAGCTGTTGCTGGCATTTTAGGAAAGTGAAAAAGCAGATGGGACCTCTCACTATGTATACCTGTCAATAAATAAATAAATAAAGAGTTGCTTTGGATTGAATATGATTTTTCTGCATCAAACTCATGTTGAAACTTAGTCCCCCCAAGCAACAGTGATGATGATTGTTGGGCTCTAAAAAAGTCAGTAGGTCGTTATCACAGATTAACATTTTCTCTTGAGTTGTTGCTCTTGAGAACTGGGTCGGTTACTGCTATTTCAGAGGAAGTTGTTGTAATGTGAGCTTGACCTATTCCTTGCCTGTGCTGTTCATCTTTCCACCCATGAGACCCTCACCAGAAGACAAGCAGATACTGATACCCTGCTTTTGGATTTTGACAACTGTGAATCCAAGTAAGCCTCTTTTCTTTAATTATCCAGCGTCAGGCTTTCTGTTATAACAACAGAAAACAGGCTAAAACAACAGAAAAGCAGTACTGAAAAGTGAAATTTAACACCTGAAATTGTGCAGGGGCTGGAAGAGTTTGGACGAGCAGACTGGGAAAAGCCTGTATTGCACTGAATAGAGCATTAGCAGCAACCCTGCTCACTTTTTCATTAAGTGGTTTTGATTCCAAAACTGGTAAAAATGTGAACAAGAAAGGCCATGCAGATGAATCTGCAGGTGGAAATGAAACTGGAAATCGGAGTGAAGGACATGCTAGTCCCATTACTGCAGAGAACTTGGTTGAACTGTGTCCACATCCTAAGGTTCTTGTGGATGACTGAATTTTAGAATGATGAATATATGGTGGAAGAAATTTCAGAACGGAATACAGAGGGGGAATTTGTGATTACTTCTAACTGCTTGTGCTGAGATGCGAGAGAAAGGGAAGCAGAGGGTAAGCATTTGAAAGAACTGCAGCCAGGTCATAAAAAGAACAAAGACTAGCATCTAGTGGGAAATACTAGGATGAGACCAAGCAATCATTTACTAAAGGGATTAGCATGGCCACGGTGGAGCCAGGAGCTGTTCTTCAGAATGGGAAGAAGGCCTTCTTTCAGACATCTTTCAGGTTGTTTTTCCCATCACAAGCTCAAAATGTAAGGGTCTTGAGAACAGAACTGACTGTATGCTCTATGCTCTTAATTCCTGCATTCCAGCTATGGCTGAAGTGTAGCTGTAGCTGGAGTCTCTGTGCTCTTGCATGCAAACAGTAAGAGGTAATTGTGTCCACATGGTGCTTGTTCTGCCAAATACAAGAGCCATAGAACTGCATTTGAAAGAATGCTTCAATCTGCTGAGAATCCAGGCAGAAACTTGACCCAGGGATGAAACCTTCACATGGAGTCACTGCCAGGGCAGTGCTTGGTGGAGCTACCAGAGCAAGAATGCTGTTGCTTGGACCCCAGAATGAAAGAGCCATTGGCAGTGCACAATACCGTCCTGGAAAGCTGCAGGCACCAGCGTGCAACTCCCCCCATTCCTGACAACAGCCTGTGGCCTGAGCTTTAACAGCCATGGAGATATAGTGGCCCCAGGCCTTGTAGGCGCATGCTTCTACTCCCGTGTTTGAGAAGTAGCACAGGGACTGGAAGATCATCCTCTAGCTTTACGATTTAATGTCTGCCCTGCTGCAAGTGATTCTGCTTTGGGTTGGTCACTCCTTATTTTTAAAATTTTTAGAGATTTATTTGATTTTATCTGAGAGGCAAATTTACAGAAAGAGAAGGAGGGAGAGATAGAGGAGTATCTTCTATTTACTTGTTCATGCCCCAAATGGCTACAGTCCGAGTTGAGCCCATCAGAAGCCAGGAGCCGGGGTTTCTTCTAGGTTTCCTACCCAGGTGCAGGAGCCCAAGGCTTTGGGCTATCCTCCACTGCTTTTCCAGGCCACAAGCAGGGAGCTGGATTGGAAGTGGAGTCACTGGGACACAAAGAAAAAAAAACTTCGGGTTAGCCCTCTAGCATAGTAAGCTAAGCCTTTGCCTGGGGTACCAGTGTGCCATATAGACACCGGTTCATGTCCTGGATGTTCCATTTCCAAGGGAGAGCCACAGAGGTTACTCACCCACATCCTCATTGTAACAAGTGCATGAAGGATCTATGTGGTCTTTAGTATGACCACCAAAACCTCTGCAGTTACTCAACCCAGGCACTCAGGGAGTTCTGAGCCTCCAAAGTCGGGCAATAATTGTCCAGAAGCACAGCTATGCTTTGCCCCCTATGGCACAGTCACAGAATTCCCACAGTTGTAGTGACCCAGGAGCACAGGATGTACCGTCAGCACTGTGAGGCTGCTCAGTCCGCGCAGAGAGGCTAGGTATTGCCTGGTCCAGCAACCTGTTGGTGTTTCGTCTTAGGAGTTGAAGTACATATGCCAGCGATAGGCAGGAGGAGAATGTGTTACAGGTTTAAGTGGGCACCCTGCCCTCCTGCCCACTGTCCATTTCAGACATAAAGTCAATGGGGACTGCAGATTTATCCTTCAGATAAAGTTCCCTAGTCAAGTGTGTGCAAGCCTAGGCAGCCGGCACTCATCACCTTGTTAAGATAACACTTCCTCCCTGTTTCTTGGGGAGCCCTTTGGGGTGAGGGGCTTGGGAAGCAAGTGACATGCTCTCACTTCATGCCTATACTTGGGCATGCTGCCCTCTCTAGTGCTCCAGGCCAGACTCAAGTTTCTCCCTCAGGCAGTATTACCAGTGATGGGGCTGTTTCAGTCTCCTCTGTTTCTGTTGAGGAAGATGGCATCACCTCCTTCTGCTCATCCAGTGCTGGTAGGAGCAGAACAGAGGAGCAAGGCTTGGCTTTTCACTGCCAAGTCTGGCGCTCTGCAGGACTGAGGGAGAGGAAGGAAGTAAGGCTTCCTTGCTCTTAGCCTGGCAGTTGCTCAGATCCTATATAGCTCCCCAAGTTCACATGGAAGTCAGCAGGTGCCTGGAATTCCCTCCCACTTGAAATTGTGAGCTGGGAGGGACACACAGTTGGCTCTTCCTACCCTATAGTGGTATGATGGTGGCTCACAGCTGGCAGCTGGCTGCAATGATGGCTCTGTCTTCTCTCCTCTCATTCCATGGAGTCTTCATTGTTTTTTACTGCTTCACTGAGAAATTTTGGTCAGGCCCCTGGAAATGTGGTGCTCCTGTTGTTCTTTTCATATCCCAGAACAGCTGAAGTTAGTGTGGCTACATTCTCTTCATTCATCCTGGATCTCCAAGACCTGTTTCCAGTACAGCAGTGCCTTGGGGGCTTACTAGGCAGGAAAAGGAATTACTGCTTCTCTCTAGGATGCCTATGAGTTCTTGTTGTAGTAGGATTCAGTTGGTTGCTGCAATAATAAGTGGTTACAAAGAGAGTGACATCTCTTCACCCTCTTGGCACCTGCTCAGTTACTATTGCACTTTGTGCTGTTGAGTTGAAGCTGCACAAGGCCCCCGTCAGATGCTGAGCAGATGCACTGGTGCCTTTCAGTGAGCCAAAACAAATTCTTTGTTTTATAAATGACTTCCCTTGGGCCCGGGATGGTAGCCTAGCAGTCAAAGTCCTTGCCATGAATGTGCTGGGATCCCATATGGCCGCTGGTTTGTGTCTCTGCTTCCCATCCAGCTTCCTGCCTGTGGCCTGGGAAAGCAGTGGAAGATGGCCCAAAGCCTTGGAACCCCGCACCCACGGGGGAGACCAGAAAGAGGCTCCTGGCTCTTGCCTTCAGATCAGCTCAGTTTTTGCTGTTGTAGCTGCTTGGGTCAATGGACAGAAGATCTTCCTCTCTGTCTCTCTTCCTCTCTGTTTATCTGACTTTCCAATAAAAATAAATCTTAAAAAAAACATAAATGACTGCCTCACCTGCTAGGATGCACAGGAAAGACAAGACAGCTAGCTTCTCTGATTCAACAGAGTAATTTGAGTGCCTCACCAAAAATGGGAAAGGAGCAGGTTAAACAATGCTACAGATCAAATTCTTCATCAAGCATCTAAGACTATGGACATATGAAAACAGACAGCTGGCAAGTATAGGAAGTGATATCTCACACTCAGGGCAAAGAAACCAACACCATCTCAAAACAACAGACTGGTCAAGTAACACCCTCAGGACATTATTCTCTCCATCAGCATCCCTGGGATCAAATGAAAGGACCTTCTCTGGTACTGATGTGATCTGGCAGCAAGGAGTAGTGCAACAGCTCCCCCTCCTCCCTGTCCCCCACTGTCACAGTAGTGGAGGCAGGGTCTTTTCCATTACTCACCTTCCCCCATCACTTCCCATTCCACCCAGAGACCCGCATGGGTCTGCAATTCATTGACCTTATGTAACAGACACTTAAAAGTAAATTTAGATTAAAAAAAGAAAAAAATTACAATTACGGCACCTTGCACATGGTAAAGATTCAACAAATAGTAGCTAAGTTTTATCATTTGTAAGGTCTTTGCTGGAAAAAAATTCAAAGGAGGGATGAGCTATAAAAGTATTGCAAATAAAGAGAATAATGATAGCATATGTGTTTTATTAAAGTATGTGTCTATTCAGAAGGAACTTTTTTTTTTCCTGGAACGTATTTGGAACCTTTTCTCTTTTTAAATTTTTGAATACAAACTCTAATATGCCCAGTATAACACACTCTTACAAATGTATGTGTGTTGGTTGGCTCACTGGCTGTTCTAATTCTGTGTTCTAATCCACTGGATACATCCCAGAGCCCCTCAGAGGGTTCCTCTGTTATTTTAGAATCTGACCTCCTGGCTCTCATCCTCCTTTCTTACTTTCCTCCTTTAAATCAGGTTAAAATATAGACTCTGGGGCAGAGTATATCATTTTGAGAGACAATGAATGTCACCTAAGTGAGTAGAAAATTATAGGGCCCTTCCTGACTCTCTTTGCAGTTAATGTAGTGAAATGGTACAGTTAATATTTGTAAAAAGCGGTGGAGATGAAAAGCAAAATCTGGATGCTAAGTGTTATGGCTAGGAAAAGAAGAAGTGGATAATTCTTTTTTATGTGTCCTTAGCCACTCCATTCTAAATTTAATATGAACACAGAATTTCATAACTTTACCAGTCCCTTTAATAATATTCAATCATACAAAAAATTAAGAAAATGAGGCTTGCTGATTGCTTCTGCTCTAAGCTGATGTTGTGGGCCAATGAGGGATAATGTTCCCAGCTCTCAAAAAGCAGACTGAGCAAATGGTGAGGTTTTTTTTTTTTTTTTTTTTTTTTTGTCCAGTTTTGGCTGAGAAGTGGAGATGAGAGGGTTGGGGCTGAGGAAAGAGTCAATAAAATAAAATAGGTGTGAATGAGGAAAAGCATTGGTGGGGCTCTGTTCTTTAGGATGGATATCTTCTAAGTTGCTGAAAATCTGTAGTGAGTCCTGCCAGATGCCTTGGAGCCTATGGGTATGTGGCAGAAGCATTAGGAGATCCACAGTGGGAAAGGCAGAGATAACTGGATTGAGAAACTGAAGTTTAGATTCTAGACTTGGCACTTGTGACCCAGGAGTTCTGTTTCTTTGGTAGCCATCAGAAAAGAATCAATGTATGCTGCTGATACTGGAGATGCCATGCATGTGTTGAACAACTCTTTTTGGAGGGCTAGAACATGTTTTCGAAATCTGGGCACACAGAATGTACTGCTGTCAAGGTGTTAGTGAGAGGTGTGGTGTCATTGTTAATATATTGTAAGAGTCCTATGTACAGAAGAAATCTTAGTCCTGTGATTCCCTCTGTTACTTGCAGGACAGCTGGGTCTGTTGGTCATTACATTTCCACAAATACATGTGTTTACCAACAGTCAGTAACACATGTGTGCATAAATACATGCCTATTTCTTTCTTAATTTCAAAATGAATTAGTATGAGAGTCAAATAGAGAAAGAGAGTTAGAGATATTTCTACCTCTGATAGTTCATTCCCCAAAACGCCATAACAGCTGGGGAGTAGACAGAAGCAAAAGGCAGATACTGAGAAAATTGAGGTCTCTAGCTGGAGGCAGGAGCTCCAGTAACTGCCTGCAGGGTCCACATTCACAGAAGCTGGAGTCAGGAGCTTGATTTGAGTAGAGAATCCAGGCACTATGATATAGGATGAAGGTATCTTAACTGTTAGGCCAAAGGCCCATCCCTGTATGATTACTTTCAAACATACGTAGATGTTAGTGTGATTACATTTGAAAAAATGAAAAACTGTTACTTAACTCAGTTGCTTCTTAGCAACTGAGATGTCTTTCTGATTGATAATGAAAATGTTTCTGTATTGCCATCATACTTGAATTCGTATACTTGCACAATATATGAATTTTTAAAAAAGATTTATTTATTTGAAAGGGAGAGTTAGAGAAAGAGGAGAGAGAGAGATGCAGACAGGCAGACACTTGCACACACAGAGTGAGAGATCTTCCTTCTGTAGGATTACTCCCCAGATAATCACAACTACCAGGGCTGATCCAAACCAGAGCCAGGAGCTTTCATTTAGGTTCCACTACTTTCACTAGGTTTCACTAGGTTTCAGTACCTTCTGCTACTTTCTTCAGGCCATTAGCAGGGAGCTGGATCAGCCAGGACGTGAACCAGAATCCATTTGAGATGCTGGTATCCATAGGTGGCTGTTTTACTTGATACGCCACAATGCTAAGTGCTACAACAATTCTTTAAACTGTTGTACTTTCTCATTCTTATATGAGGGTACTTTATTAACTTTATTTTTTACTAATAAAGAATCCGATTTTATGTGTTTCATAGATGGAGTTCTAAAAAGATAACTGTATTTCCCTTCATTCTCATTTCTTTCATCAATTTCCCTCCTTCCTTTCTTTTTTCCTTTAATTCTTGCAGAGACATAATTTCAATCCACCCTATAATCACAGGCTTGCTGCATCATTTATCATGATATTCAGCAAGAAAAAAGAGGAATGACTATGCTTCCATAGAATATAAACAGAATGTAAAAGCAACAATCCCATCACAAGATGTTTGTTTATTCCTATACTTTTTTGTATTCTATATTAATTGTCACATATTAGAAAAACACATTTTTTGAGACTGATTTCACTAAGTATAGTTGTTTTCACTTGCACCCATTTTGTGGCAAAAGACAGAATTCATTCTTTTTATGGCAAAATAGTATTCCATTATGTATATATACCACATTTTTAAAATCTAGTCATTAGCTAATAGACATCTGGGTTGACTGTGTATCTTAGCTATTTTGAATTGAGTTTCAATAAATATGGAGGTACAGATAACTTTCTTTTTTTAATTATTTTTAACAATCTTGACATAATTAGGGTAAAAAGGTTCAAGTGAAAAGGTTCAAGTGAAAAGGTTCAGGAAGATGAGCAAGACAATTAGTTCCGTATTGTTTCCTTAATATATCTGATGTAAAAGGAGATTTTAAGGGAGAAGCAAAACCAGTCTCTCACCCTCCCCAGGGCCCAAATGTGGGGTATGCTCCGAGGGTCTTGCCCAAGTGGTTTTGATAGTTCAACAGTTCTGAATTGCTGCCACTCTCACCACTCCAAGCACGATATGGTCATTGGAGAATCCACTGATTGGCATAGTCCATCATATAGTCTCTGTTTGCCCAGTATTTTCATTGCCAACATATAGCTGAGGTGGTTGATTGACTTGTTCTGTCCTTTGTCTTTTGATGGTTAGCGTTCTGAGTCCCAGATAACTCTTATGCAGATTTAATTTGTTTGGGTAAATTCCCAGTAGTGGAATGACTGGGCCAGATGGTAGACCTATTTTCAGATTTCTGAGGAATCTCCATACGGTCTTCTATAATGATTGTACTAGTTTACGTTTCCATCAACAATATGTTAGGGTTTCTCCGTATGATTGTCATTCTAACTGGGGTGAGGTGAAACCTTGTTGTGTGTATGTGTGTGTTTAAAGATTAATTTTTATTGGAAAGGCAGACTTTACAGAGAGAAGGAGAGACCCAGAGAAAGATCTTTTATCCACTAGTTTGCTTCCCGAATGGCTTCTGGCCAATCTGAAGCCAGGAGCCAGGAGCATTTTCTGGGTCTCCTACAGGAGTGCAGCATCCCAAAGCTTTGGACCATCCTCCACTTCTTTCCCAGGCCACAAGTAGGGAGATGGATGGGAAGTGGAGCAATTGGAACATGAACTAGTGCCTATATAAGGTCCTACCACTTGCAGGTGGAAGATTAGCTAATTGAGCCACTGCATCAGCTCCTTGCGTTTTTCACTTGCATTTATGTGATTGCTAGTGATCCTGAGTATCTTTTCTTGTCTCCATTGGCCATAAAGATAGTTTAAAATTGATGGAGTTTCAAGGCTGGCATTGTGAGGCAGCAAGTTAAGCTGCCACTTGCAATGCTAGAATTCCCTATCAGAACACCGATTCAAGTTTCGGCTGCTTGCTTTGGATCCAGATTTCTGTAATGTGGTTGAGAAAGCAGTGGAGAATAGCTTAAGTATTTGGGTCCCTGCCACCCATGTGGGAAGTTAACTAAAGCATTCTAAGTTCCTGGCTTCAGCCTGGCCCGGCCCTGGCAGCTACAGACATTTGAGAGTGAACTATCAATAGAACATCTCTCTGTCTTTCTCTTTCTCTGTGTATCTGTTTCCCTATCTCTGTCTCTCTGTGTGCTTCCTATTAAATAAATAAAAATGAGTCTTTGGAAAAATAAAGGATAAGGTACAAAAAAAATTTGGTGCAAAAAATTGAAATCTGTGCATATTTTTTTCATAATATTCATTTCCACCAATTTTTGGAAGTCCCTTTATATTTGTTCCTTCTTTCCCCTTGCTACTTTACAGAGATCCATTACCGTTTTTAGTACTAAGAGCAAATGCTTCTGTTCTTGCAATATGAGATGATGACTCCAATACCTGTTCTTGAGGCAAATGTGAAGGTTCCAACAGCGATTCGGCCCCTAGATGGGGTCTGAGAACCCAAAGTGACAGCCACAGTGCATTCTGATTCCTCCTAATAAGCATAACAGCCTCCGAGACTGACTCAACACAAACCAGGTTATGAGTGATTAAGAAGTGCTCAAGGGCCATACAGATTGCTACACAGCAGTTTTGCCAAGAGTCATCATGTCCCATCTAACATGCTCTTATCCCCATGCTCACAGCAGGCAGCCTGTCCTTTATGGAACTGTCAGGAGGAGAATGTTCTCCATGACTCACACAGATGGAGTCAGTCCACAGAATAGGATTTTATATACTGGGCTGATAAAGGGAAAGTTGTTGGAAAGGGTAATGTATGTCTTCCTTTTTGTGTGTTTGTCTTTATTGTGTCTCCATATGGTTGAGTTTAGATTGCTGTGTGTTTTCATGTATGTGGGGACATGTCTCGTGTCTTTTTTGTGTATTCTGTGTGAGATTGTATGCCTGTGTATCCATGGGTGTCTTTGCATCTTAAAAATTTTTGTGGAAAATACATATTGTGAAAAAACTTTGCATGAATTTCATGTTTTATGCACAAAAATAAACTTCTCTTTTACTTCCACTTGCTACAGGAATTTTGAATTCCGTTGGTTTGTGAATATATGTGAATATATCTCCATGTGTTTCAATGTGTGGGTGCCTCCCTTCTAGTACAAGTATCTTTGTGCAGATTTCTCTGCAGGCATCTCTCTCTCTCTCTCTCTCTCTCTCTCTCTCTCTCTCTCTGTGAGTGTGTGTGTATGAGAATAACCTGAGAACAGTTCCTCCCCTGCCTCCCCCAGGAGGTGTTGGTGGATAGATGAATATAAGGCATGTTATGCCTGGTACAAAATGGCAGCTGTGGTCTCCAGATATTTCATCCAGTTTTTCTTTTTTGCCTCCTTTCTTCTTTAAGGATTTATTACATTTATTTAAAAGACAGAGTTAGAGTTAGAGATATCTTCCATCTGCTAGTTCAGTCCCCAAATCTCCTTGTGCTGGCTGAAGCCCAAAACCTGTCTCTGCCATGGGTGGCAGGAGCTTAAGTATTTGGGCTATCTTCTGTTGCTTTTCTCAGGCATGTTAGGAGGGAGCTGGATTGGAGGAGGAGCAGCAGGCTGTCAAAGCTGCTCTCCTATGGGATGCTGGCATCCCAGACAACAGCTTAACTTGTTTTGCCACAATGCCAGCCCCCAGCCAGCTTTTCTTCTGACTCACTGGGTGATATCTGATTTTTTTCAGCTCTGTAGGTCTTAATTCTCTTGGAGATAATACTTCTTGCATAACTTGGCTCACAGAATATTTTCTGAGAGTGAGATGGTAATGTAACTTAGAATGCTTTCAAAAAAGCAGCATAAAAAGAAGAGCACTAAATAGATTAACATTGGACTTGACTTAGGGAAGAAATAATGCATGAAAAAGGACTTTGATGCAAATCAAAATCTTTGGTTGAAAGATTATAGATGGGCCAGAGTGATGGATCACCTGGGTCATCCTTCGCCTGTGAGTGTCAGCATCTCAAATGGGTACTGGTTCATGTCCTGGTGCTCCACTTCCTATCCAGCTTCCTGCTTGTGGCCTGGGAGAGCAATGGAGGATGGTCAAGTGTTTGGGCTTCTGCACACATGTGGGAGACCTAGAAGAAACTCCTTGCCTTGGATCAGCTCAGCTCTGGCTGTTGTGGCCATTTAGGGAATGAAGCAGCAAATGGAAGATCTTCCTCTGCCTTTCCTTCTCTCTGGTGTCTTAGAGGTTGCCAAAAGCAAATTCTTGGTAATTTTTTTTTGTTTTGGTTGTTGTCAGTACATCTTGAAACTTGCATAACTTAACTCCTCATCTCTCACTGTACCTTGGTGACCTATAGGGTGGGGGAAGTTGATAACAATCCAATGTGATGTTAACTTCTGCTTTATATAACTTCATGTGAGTGTGGGCACAGACTTATGCGAAATGCTGCTAAGACAGGCCTTACTGACACCGGGAAAGAGAAGGCTGTGGTTGTTACGAGGGCTGTGAAGAATCTTCTGTATCTGCCATTTTAGCACAATATCCCTCAGGCTGGATTTTGATGTAAGTCAAGGAGTCTCTGGTTTTTCACTTACTCTCTGGAGTAGAATTGAACTGGTAAGTTAATGACAGATGGTGTTAGATAAGCCCCATAACACTTAAAACACGCCTTGTCTGTTAAATATTCCTGACCTTCTTAGCCTTCTTCAGGCTTCACAGGCCTGCCCACAGTGGCCCTGTGGCTGGGCATACACACAGTGACTTGGTTTCCTTTTCTAGTGCTCTCATTCCCTCTGAGTGGATCAAGAATTGGTGTTAATTTTGAGGGGTAAACATGTACGAGTTTGCTGTTGTGCCCTCCCAGAAGTCCATGGAGAGGGAGAGGAAAATGTTGATTATGTAGGTGTCCTGCATCTTTTTTTTTTGTTTGTTTGTTTAGGAGGTTGTAAGTAGCCATGTGGCCTGGAGGAAGTTGGTGTAGTGAGGAAGTTGGACATTGTTTTTGGGTGGAATGATTGAATTCCCAAAGTGCTCCACTGGAGTCATTGCTTTAAGCACTCAGGGTAATGACTGGACCAAGGCTGACAGCAGCCCTGTTCTTAGTTGCTTTGCTGGATAGTCACAGTTTAACTCACACTGCTGTAAGTCATTCTTCTCTGGGGGCTTGCCTTGCCTGGCACCATGGCTCCCAACCCCACACCATTAGCTCCCCCTGCTATGCGTGCTGAAAGAGTAATATGGGAGTTTCTTTTTCTTTTTTTTTTTTTTTGGTACAAAATGACTATCTTTTAATTCCATTTTAAATTCCCCCTCATGCAAGGAACCTGCTCAGAGCAGGTGGAGTGGGAGGTAGTGAGAGGAGGGATAAGATAGTAGTGGTAACCATTTCATGCATGTGACCTTGATGGGTCTACTGCTGACTTCAAAGCTGTACACATGTGGAGATGGTGTTAGAATGCAGCCTCAGACTCAGAAGGTGAGGAAGAGCCTGGGAGTGTGCATTTCCAACAGCTGGCATGGGATAATGGTGCTGGTGGCTGTGGATCACATTCTGAGTATCAAGAGTTTTAATCTACCCTCCTCAAAGGCCATAGAAAAACATTTCCAGGGTTTTGGGTAGGAGAGTACCATGACCTCATTGTTTGATGGGAAGATATCGTTACTAGCCCTGTGAGAAGTGGGTATCAAGTGAATGAGTTTGGGGAATTGAAGTCAGTGAGGGAGTTGGCATTGAGCTGCAGTGAGTTAAGCGGCTACTTGCAATTACAGGATCCCATAATTATGTGGTGATGGTTTGAGTAATAGGTGCTCTGCTTCCAATCTAGCTCACTGCTAATGCACGTGGAAAATTAGTGAGAGATAGCTCGAGCGATAAGGTCCTAGTCCCCAACATGGAAGACTGGGATGTAGGTCTAGGCTCCTGGCTTTAGCACGGCTCAGCCATCGCCATTGCAGTCATCTGAGGAATGAACTAGTGGATGAAAGACTGTGTGTCTCCTCTGTCACCCTGGCTTTTGAATAAATAAATCTTAAAATAATAATTTGGGCTGGCACAGTGGTACAACAGTTTGTGACTTGGCTATTCCACTTCTGATCCGGTTCCAAGCCAGGTCCTGGCTTAACTCCTGGGGTCCCTGTACCCATGTGGGAGACCCTGAAGAAGCTCCTGGCTTCTGATTGGCTCAGCTGCAGCCATTGTGACCATTTGGGAAATGATTTAGCAGGTGAAAGTTTCTCTCTCTCTCTCTTTCTCTCTCTCTCTCTCTCTGTCTCCTGCTCTGTGTAAATCTGCCTTTCAAGTGAAAAACAGATCTTTAAAGAAATAGATTAAATAAATTAGGGGCTGGTACTGTGGCATAGGAAGTTAAGCCTCAAACTGTGGTGCCAACATCCAGTTGCAGTGCTGGATTGAATTTTGGCTGCTTCCTTCTGATCCAGCTACCTGGTAATGGCCTGTGAAGAGAAAGGAGCATGACCAAAGTCCTTGTGGCCCCTGTACTCACGTGGAGGACCCAGAGGAAATGTCAGGCTCCTGGCTTCTGACTGACCCAGCTCCAGCCCTGATGGCCATTTGCAGAGTGAAGTAGTAGATGGAAGATTCTCTCTCTCTTTCTCTTTCAGTGTCTCTCCTTCTTTCTCTGTGTATCTGCTTTTAAACTACAAATAAGCAAGCAAATAAATAGAAATCCATAAGGAGTTTATGGTAGTACACCCCAGTCATGTAATGGTAGCTTGTGACTTACACTTTAGCCCTGCCATACTCAGCCTATTACAGTAATATTTTTGTTTTCCCACCAGATGGCAGGTACTTTGGTGGAGGTACTTAGGTGGGGAATGGGGAAGTTGTGGAACATAGTGATTAAGAATGTTGATCTTGGTGTGATTGAAGCTGGATTCAAATTTTAACTCCATTACACCCTAGTTACTTGCTTTCTTAGGCCCTCCATTGTCACATGCTATAGGCAAGAAAATCAAGAGGGCTAAACGAAATGTCAAATAAAGTGCATAGCTTTATTTCTGACATTCACTGATTAAAAAAAATATGGAGATGGGCCTGGCGCAATAGCCTAGTGGCTAAAGTGATTGCCTTACACATGCCAGGATCCCATATGGTCACCAATTCGTGTCCTGGTGATTCCACTTCCCATCTAGTTCCCTGTTTATTTATTCGGAAAGGAGTGGAGGACTGCCCAAAGCATTGAGACCCTGCACTCACATTGGAGACCCAGAGGAGGCTCCTGACTTCAGATCGGCTCAAGTCTGGCCGTTGCAGCCACTTGGGGAGTGAATCAGCAGATGAAAGATACTCCCTCTCTTCATCCTCATTGTGTATCTGACTTTCCAATAAAAATAAATAAATATTTAAAAATTTACAGAGATAGCAGGTGCTCTGTAGTGTTAGTTTTTGGACATTTGGGAACAAATGAAGTAGCTTTGTTTGCAGTCTTATTAGAATGCTTGATAAATAGTCATAGTAGCTGCTTATTATTTTTAGTTTTGATTCTCCACTGTTGGTCCATTCATTGTGTGCATGGAGAATAAGTGTGGTACTCTAGTGGCCACTTGGTCTTAACAGTGACTCTCCAGGACGTTCCTGAGCAACTTGTGAAAGTGAGCATTCTGTTCTATAGATTCAACTGAATTGATTCTTCAACCCTTGTAGCACTTTAGGCTTAATTATCCACAATACTGAAGCAAAGATACTTGAAGCCTAACATTATTTTCCAGCTCAATAATCTATATGTGGCCAATTCTGAAAAATTACATTTATAGGTTTTCAAAGGCCTGGGAGAATAAATAGATGTGTGGCTAACCCATTAACTGGTGCTTCAGACTGGCTGAGAATAGTTTCCATGTAAAATGATTTCTCTGGTTTTGAATCTTTACATTTTCAAACAAGGAATTGCGCTGTTGTCTACTTGAAAGCAAGGAAAAAGGGTGGGAGGTAGTAAGGGGAGGAAAATGGTGAGTAGTCTTTGGCAAGGAGGGTGTGACAACAGAAGAGAACTTTTGCTGAGTTTGTTGCTTACTAGCTTGGTGACTTGGAAATAATCATTTAGTAGGGTTCTCTCTTTTTTTTTTACATTATTTATTTGAAAGAATTATACAGAAAGAGGAAGGGCTAGAGAGAGAATCTTCGATCTGTTGGTTCAATCACCAGATGACTATAACCACAACACCAGTCACACTCTGAGTTCTTGTGAAATGGCGTCCCTAACAATCCTAGGTCAGTGTCACTTCTAATAGTGCCTCGTGACTGATGGCTTTTATGATGGAGAGACTTGACTTTGGGTTTGGCCAGAAAGGTCAAATTGTGAGGCCTGCTGATGTCCATGATGTACCAGGTGTCTGTCTACCTTCAAGGATAGTTTGGAAGAAGGAGGTCAGAATAAAAGACGATGTGGCTGACCTCCAAGTTGGATGACCTCTGTTAAGTAAGATGGTTAAAATCCTGAAGGCTTCTGGTCGTAGGTACCTGAGCAGACTAGTCTGCTCTCAAAGTCCTATTCAATAGGAAAATGCTTGCTGATCTCAAGGGGTAGACCCACCCAAGTGTCCCATCTGCTCTGCTTGGACACAGCAGTTAAGTAGTGTGGGAAGCAGTGTTGATCTCCAGTTATAGGCAGTTTTTTAAAATCTCCTTGCAGAACTCTGAATGCAGGTGTTGTCAGACCCAGATGATCTCAGCAACCTTTGTTCCAACCTTTGTCAGGTTGGAATCCTGACAAAGTCATCCATCCTTACACGTGCTCATATTTCTATTTTTGTTCCAGTTATAAGCAGCTAATAAATAGGCTTTATTTCTGGTTAGTTGCTAAGTCAAGAAGCCTCTTTTGAGCTATTTATTGAGAAAAAGCATAAAAGATACAGTTAGTCTTTCTTAGAGGAAATGATTTGTTGAATAATCTCTTCAGGTTATTAGCACTTTTTGCTAATTTAAGAATGAGCCCCCAGGTTCAGGCAACTGCCTAGATTGCTTTTTACCTAGGCAAGTGTCACACTTCTGAGATAAAAGCAGCCAGTAGGTAGTGGGCATTCTGGTCCTGGTTAATGCCAAATTTGTGCTAATTGTACCAGTGGGCCTGCATAGTTGTCTATTCTTTTTAAAAATTATTTTACATATGTATGTATGTATGTGTGCATGCACGTATGTATGTATTTTAAGATATGTGAGGAAGGCATGGAATGCTGAAACGGGGAACACTGAGACAGGACATGTCACTGCAGCCCCCAGGTTAGGTGGGGGAGGCTGCTGATTGCCCTGGAAAGAGAGTCTGGGAACATGCTGGATTGGGAACAGCTGAGGGCATGTTTAAGAGAGAAGTAATTATTTCTAAGGGTTTTCATAGATTGGGTCATGGTGCTCACAGAGATGAGATAAGATGGGGTGATTTAGAGGGGGAAACCAGAGGGCATGCCTGGGTCAGGCCAAAGCATCTTCCCATGTGTGAGACCTGGGCTGAGCTAAACGGCATTGCTTGCTTGCTCATGCAAAATCTGGGGCTGGAGGGTGTGCCGACTGGCTAGGCCACAGTACCCAACACAAATGTCAGAGCAGGAGCTTAGACTGCAAGCATGCCATGCCAGGCTAAGTTGAAGCACCTGTTAGCAAGTGTAAGCTCCGTGGCTGGGAGCAGGCCTAGTAGGAGAATTTCAGGGACTCCCTTGCTGAGCTGCTGCTTCCACTGGTGAGCATTTGAGTTGGTACTGGGGTCAGGCCGATCTGAGCAGGGCTGTAGCACCCGCCAGCTGACATATGGGCTGATTCTGGGTACAGACCAGCTGTTGCTAGACTGTAACACCTGCTGGCAAGTCCTGGGACTTGTCATGCTGAACTACAATATCTGGTAGGCACAGGATGTGGGTATAGGAGCAGGCCTGGGAGGGGAGTTGTGGGAACTCCCCTGCTGGACTGTAGCTCCCACTGGTGAGGATGGGAGCCAGGGCTGGGGGCAGGCCAGGCTAGTCAAGATGATTATACCTGTTGACATACATGTGGGCTGGGTCTGGGGACAGGTTGGACTGAGCTAAGCTGCAGCACCCATGGGTGTACACAAGAGCTGAATGGGATGTAGGATGGAAAGGGCCAGGCTGCAGCACATGCCAGCACATACAAAAGCTGGGGCTGGTATGGGCCTGATGGGGATTACTGGAATTACCCTGTGGCACCTGCTGGTGTGCGTAGTCTGGGCGTGTGGTGGACTGGGCTGGGATAGGCCTCAGTATCCATCCATTCATGTGAGAGATGAGGTGGGGGGTAGAACTTACTAGGCAGATGCACCCCCTGATATGTGCATTGGGTGGTGCAGGTGACAGATCGAACCTGATCTTGCACTGACTGACACACTCTAGAGTCAAGTCCAAGGTCACCCCAAGTGAGGTTTCTTGGGAGACTCCCCAGTTAGATTGCTAGGTTCAAACCCTGGTCACAGGGAAAATCACACAGTATGTAGCTCAACCTTGGAGTGCATGTGTTGGGACTGGGTCTCCTCAGTTACTGATGCTTCAGCAGTAGACAGAATGCCCAACTCATCTTGGCCAGCACAGGATGTTGAGTGCCTTATCAGAGGGTGAAAAGGAGAATAGATTGGACCACTCTCCTGGCCATGGTTTGCAGCAAGTGTATGGATCTGTGAATGCATTAAGGTGGACTTGGACACACAGTAGACCTTGGAAAGATTTCCTCAGCCCTGGTGCAATGAAGCTGATGATGAAATGAAATGCAATGAATTGACGATGCAGTGATGATGCGATGAAGTTGACAATGTCTAAGAACCACTCAAGTAGCATCCTTGGAGCATTCTTCCCCTTATCGGAGTCTCTAGGCATCATCAGATGTCATCCCCGTCCCTATCCCCAGGCTCTGATGTAGTTTGACAGCAAGGAGTGGCTCCCTCCCCATCCCCCTGTATGGACACAGGAGAAAAAGAAATCAGAATTTTTTTTCCTACCCATCTTCCTCCATGCTTCAACCCTCCTGACTCTAATTGGAGGCCCATTTGGGTATGCATCCTTTTCAACTATGTAAACAATATTAAAAATAACATTAAACATTAAAAGAGGGTGAATCACCCAAGAAAGATTGATTCTAAAAGAGATGCAGCTACATTTGTTTTTCATGAGAATGATTTGAGTTTATGTGTGATGTTACTTCAGAGGTAGCGCATCAGCTCTGAAGCAGCTGCACTTAAAGCTGGGTTGATTGCAAAAGTGCCATTTAAATGTTTTCAGGGAGGGATTGGGGATGGAATATATATGCACTGGTCACCCGAGGAGAGGTTGAAATAGTCATTTACCTTTTTAAGGGAGGTAGGGAATGTAATCAACAACCATTTGCATGTAACAGTTGACTGTTTCATGATGGTGACAATGAGTCATTTTTGTTTTCTACAGCAACTAGGGTAAAATTAAAACCAGGTCTTAAGTCTTTCAGGGAATGGTAGTTTGGGAAATTCAAAATCCATCCCATTTCCTGTCATGTTAGATCACCTTCCTGTGTTCCCAAATGCTCATCTTCCTTCTGTAGGTGTCAATTTTCAGCTCTCTGTTGCCCTGCTCAGAAGCTTCCCAATGCACAGAAGAAACTGATTGTTCCATACAGGCAAATAGGTTTCAACACTTGATTTCCAACCTGAGATTGATTGGTAGTGGCTTCCTGGAATGCTGGGTTGAATAGGCTTAGTAAGGAAGCTGCCTCTTGGCAAAGTGAGTGGTATGGTGGTGACTGATCTAGTAATGCCCTTCATGATTAGAGAGAGAAGAGTGTTGGTCTGTCACTTGCTGCCTCTCAGGGGGCACAGTGCTGAGAAGCGAACCCAGCCTCTTAGGTTTGGGATGTGGACAACCTGGATGATGTCATGGTGCCAAACCCCCTCCCACATTTTTCCATGAGCTTTAAAAATACCCTCATAAATTTATATGTTTATAGAGAAAAGTCGAAGGTAAAAAGAGCATGAAGTGCTGCTGTGGAAATGGAAGATTTGTGGAAGTTACAGATGGAAGGGCCTTTGGCAAGTCACTAGAAGAGTACTTTCTCATTTTTTTTTAAGTCTGAGAAAACCTTTTTCTCCCAGACAAAATTCTTAATGGCATACAATACAATGAAACTACTCTTTTTTGGAGCTATGTGTTTCTTGCTGTGCCTCTTGGATTCTTGGTGTAGAGTAAGTGCTGTTAAATATACTTGAACCAATTAGGTATCCTTGCCATCATCTGGAAGAGGCATTAAAACTTCCTAGCACCTCCAATGACATCTTGGACCTTGACCTCCAATGGTGGTGACCCAGTTTTCCCCCATAGAGAATGGGAATAGAAAAACTTGTTTGAGAGCCAAAGGATATGATATGTAGCGTGGAGGAAAATAAGATCTTCTTATGACCCTTCCCAAAAACTCAGTCATAATTGTATTATAAATACAAGGACATAAAAATCAGCGGTTGATTTTTGTAAAATCTTTGAGTGAATGAGTAGTCTATAGGGTGCCTTTGGCTGTCCGTATCATTCATGCATCAAATGTTTATCCACTGTCGATTGTGTCTCGGGTCCTGGATGTAGCACAGGGGATGCTTTACTAGGCAAAGTCCATGACATCTTTGTTCATGAAAAATGCATTTTGTTGGGAGAGACAGAATGAACAAAAATAGTAAAATAGTTTCAGATGGTAAATATGTGGAATGTAAATAAATGCTTTTCATAGAGAAAACTGAAGATGTGATTTGTAAGTAGCAGGTGTTCTGCACTGGTTAAGTGACTAAATATGGGCTTATTATTGGCTGCTAGTGGCCTCAAACCACACATTGACAGTCAATAATCTCTAGTATATGAAGAATTGACCCATATCCATTGTAATCTTAGAATTCCTGTGGGATAGAAAAGAATCTTTATTGGCATGATGGAGTGGGAGTTTGGCTCAGAGCTCTGTGGTTAGAGCTTTTTGTGTTGTGATGTTTCTGCACTACCTGGCAGCATTTCTGCACCTATAGCAAGTCATAAAAGCTACTGACTGTTCACAGTAATGGAGCACAGAGGAGTTGTGTAAGGAATTTATGACAGCTAGAGAAGGGGCACCGGGTAGCCAACTTACAACAAAATAACTTTAATAAATTTTGCTGGCTGAGAAAAGACAAAATATTTTATGGGTCTAGAAAACAAGCTGGAAAGAATAGGGCTGAGAACTGGGAGAATTCAAAGTTGATGAAAGGAAGAGAAGGACTGGAGGTTACAGGACAAGTAAGTCGGGAGAAAAAAGGTGATTCTATTTATACTAAGACTTACTTACCCATTCCTCCATTTTGGAATGAAAACGGGAATAGAATAGTAGGTATGTAACCTATTCTAAAAAATGCGTAGTTCACAAAAGGAGCCAGCTATCTGACTGTGAGGGCAGACTTTTAGTGTGTCTGTGTGACTGGGTTGTGGAACACTAAGGTGAAACATCTGGATGTGTCTCCAAGGGTATTCCAGATGAGATTAACACTGGTAGTGGTGCACCATGAACAAATGTAGGTTGACATCATCCATTCCACTCAGGAGCCAAATAGAACAATAACCAGAGGAAGAGCAGCCTGTCTCCTTCTGTGTGCCAGTCTTCTGAAGCTGGGATGTGGATGTAAAGCCCTTGAACTTGGATTTATACCATTGTCTGCTGGTTCTCAGGCCTTCAGACACAGACTGGAATTATACCACTAGCTCCCCCTGGATCTCCAGCTTGTAGATGGCAGATCATGAGATTTTTCAGTCTCCAAATTTGTGTGAGGCATTTCTTCAGAATAATTCTCTATCTATTTATAAATATGTGCAAATAAATCTTAAATGCATGTATGCATACTCTGTTCTGTTTCGCAGGAAAACTCATTATTGCAAGGATATGGCAACAAATTCTTAGAAAAATGGGATTAAAGGATAAGTTTGTTTTGGTGCCAAATTTTATTGAAATTCATGCCTAATTTTTTTATAACATTTATTTTAGTATTTTATGATATAATTCCATAGGCTCTGGGATTTCCCTTAATCCCCTCTCCAAACCCTTACCCTCTCCATAGTGATTTCTCCTGTATTATTGCAATAGTATAGTCCTTCATAAACAATCATAAACATGTCCATAATTTTGCTATTTAAGTGTATCCTGACATTGCATTACAGACAATGGCAGATAGTCCAGCATCCTATTGTCAAGATATATCTAACAGTTTTATTGGGAGTCCATCTTTGGTTTGGAAGTAGGTATACATATTACATTGTATGTCACATCTGGATATGATAGTTTCCATTATATAGTTACTATATATTTCATGAAATGAAAAGCTACAAAACAAAATCAACAATAAAAATCAAATTAAAAAATTTGTAACACCATGAAATTAAATAACATGCAACAAAATGACCAATATGTAGCTAAAAAAATGGAAAAGAAAATAAAAAACCTTCTTGGAGAAAGCGATACATTGCATGATCTATGGTCAGTAAAAAATTTAACAAGTGAAAGGAAAATTTTGAAGAAATGCAAATAAAAATAAGAATATCAAGACCCATGAGATGTAGCAAAAACAGTATTTAAATGGTTATTGATCTTGTGTTTTGCAGGAAGGTTGCCTTATAGCAGACAGAACATATGATATTTGTCTTTTTGGGATTGACTTATTTCACTGAGCATAATATTCTCTAGTTGGGACCATTTGGTTGAAAATGGTAGCATTTCACTCTTTTTAATGGCTGAGTAGTATTCCACGGAATAGATGTAGCACAGTTTCTTTAGCCACTATTTTGATGGGCATCTGAGTGGTTTCGATGTCTTGCTATTGTAGATTGAATCAAATGAAATAAGAATAGAGCATGTCATTTGCTAGATCACTCACCTAAATGCACACAATGACCCACGGCTGAGAGCATGATAACTCAATTTGGGTTTCTCACATGATTGAAAGGAACTCAGTCGCTTGATCATCACTGCTCTTTCCAGAGTCTGTGGACTTGGGAGCTAGAACTGGGAGTTAAACCTCGGTGCTTGCATATGGGATATCAGTATGTTCTGCAGCATCTTAGTGGCCAGACTACCTGCCTTCCCTAATGCTCATTTCTGTTTACATCGTTCCAGTGAGGTGCAGAATTGCTGCCACGCTGGTGTGTCCTGGCTACAGAGTGGACAGATACAAGGACTGGTGTCTGCATTGTCACCCCTGGCTGTGAGAGCAAGCAAACCAGAGGTTAGTGAAAGGAACTTGGTTTCTGCATTTGCTCATGACCTTGTGATGCAGTGATGAGATCTCATTTTCTCTCAGGGTTTACCCTATGAACTCCATAACTTTTGGAAGTCCTAATGTTTGTGGCCACTGTCTGCAGTTGGGTTTACCATGTTGGAGGCATCTTACAGGTGTGCTGGGATCCTGTTCAGGTCTGGAATTTGCTGGTACAATGGCTGTCAACATTGTCTCCTGCTTTTGGTGGTTCTCCCTTCTGGGCTGAGCCTTCTGGAGGGTCAAAGTTCAGCTTGCGTTCATCCCCTTCTCCGTCACAAGTCCATATTTGACCTTGGTGCTCCTACTCTACTTCCCCTCCTGACTGATTGTCACACAGGCTTTCTCAGTCTTAATTGTCACCTGTTTTAATGGAGATGGGAGCATAGAGCTTGTCTGTTTTGCTCATTATGATACATGCAGAGCCTAGCATGGTGTTGAGCATGAAGTTAGTATGCAATGGTAATTTGCAAATCAGTAAGCAATCTTTACATTTTGTGGCTGGTCACTTTCTGTCTGACAGTGTCATCAGTACAATTGCATCCTTTCTAAAAGTTACATCACAGGATTTGTATGAGGGACAAACCTAGGAACATTGTTTTCAGAGTATAGAAAGAGCTATGTAAGACTGTTACTTGTTCTCATTCTGTTGAGTGGAAAGATGATATCTGAAGCCTGCCTTTGTTGTTCATTCCTGCACTTTGGACATGAGTGTATGTCAGCATTTAATCAATGCTGTTCTGTCAGAGGAAAGATTGACAGAAACTAACTTTACTCTCTGCTCCTGTCAGGGTAATGGGCAGCTGTTAAAGTGCTCATCTTAATTTGCCTGATAGAGGGTAATTGGCTCCTGCAACTTACTGTTTTGATTTATTCAACTGATTTGCCATGATTAAGGTGTCCTCTTTATTATTAAGATAAAGACCAACCTTTTTTGTTGCAAGGTGAATGACTGATGAAAGATAATTTATATTTTTAAGCACCAAGTCAGGTTAATTGAATGGTTTCTGTCCAGGGACCAAGCCTTCCTGATTCAACATTGAAATCTCTTTGCAAAAGGCTAATAGCAAGAGAGATTCAATCTATGACTAACCAATGGGCACAGGGGAGGAAGAGGAAGTGAATTTTCAAAACTTGATTCAATATAAAGCCAAGTGTTTAATGAAAGGACTGGGTATAGGCGGGTGTCTCTGGGTGTGGAGATGGGTGTCCCAGGTCAGAGATGTTCACCGGGGATAGATGGTCCCTGAACGGATGTAGTTGACATATGTATGCCACAGTTAGCTGAGAATAACCTTCAGTGTGCTTGACACAGAACTAGGTGCTAGGAGATGCTTGCCCAACGACTGGAGATGGAGGTCTAGCCTTGTTTTTAGCAATGACAATGATAACAAATAGCAGGAAGGGTGAAAAAGGTAGCAGATAGCATCATTAGTGGCATGGCTCTCTGTGTGCACTGCATCACTGTCCTAATGCCAAAGCTAGGGGCTCATTTCCCCTCCTTGCCACCCAGTTGCTGTGTGCCCTGGAGCCAGTACCTTTCCTGCTCTGAGTATCAGTGTTCATTTATATAAGGGTTTATCTAGATAATTCCTCCAACTCTATCCTGTGTGTTCTTTGAGTACTATAACAACAACAGCAACAAAATGGAGGTCTAAGGATTCTCAATCATCAGACTTAAGTTTAAAAAAAAAAAACAGACCCATTGAGCAACACCAAATGAGAGGAAAGATTTTGTTTTGTAAATTGGCATCATTACTCTGGTCAAAGCCTATTTTGGCACTTAATGTAACTTTATTTGTTTCTCTGCTTCTTAACCTCTGCCCTCTTTTTAAGGAAGTCTCCAAACAAATTGATCCAGGCAGACATCCAGGAGCACCTCTGCTTGCTGACAGAGACCTAGGTGCTTCACCTCTACTGATGATTGGGTCTTAGGCTAGACAGGAGCTTAGTCAGGGTATAGTGTCTGATACTTTCTTCGCATGGGCAGTGGTGTGACTGGGGTAACTCATGGGAGAGGGGAGAGTATTTTATCACTAACATTGTTTAGAATTGCTTGTGCATGGTGCCATAAAATGAGACTAACTTTTATTGTTTTCCAATTCTTCAAAGACTGTATGTCCCTTTATTGACTGTACACAGAGATGACTGTTTCTACCACTTGTCTTTGTATGGCTCCAGTACAGGCCCAGGGACTTTGGGGATATAGGGGTTATTGAGGAGGAGTTGCTTATTCAAACCAGGCATGAGGAACCTGCTCTTGGAGAAAGTTCAAGATCTGCTCAGATCTCCTCACCTGGAGTTCAGACCAGAACATTGAATAAATCTTACGGAGCATTTCTTTGACCATGGTAACTGTGGTACCTTAGCATTTTATAAGTATAAGTCATATCATTGAATGCGGGCTTCCTAATTCATCCTTTAGGACAGGCCATATCCCTTTTTTCTGCATGATGTATGTAAGCTCTGAGATGAGAGACTGTAATGGAGTTGAGCTTAGAGCCTTATTGCTCCCACACCAATGGGCCTTGCCTGGTGACACTGCTTTGGACAGGCTTTTCATCTATTCTGGGTCTAGTTTTTGGTCCCTGGTGGTTTGAGCTTGATGCTTCTCTCAGATAACACCTTGACATCACCATCAGGAGGGTGGCATTACTGTATCATCCTGGATTCCTTCCATGCAGGACAGCAGTGGATGAATAAGGCCAAAGGCCTTATTCAGGTTCAAGTGAACCCTTGAACCTGACTTTTTCTTAAAAGGAGCTGGGTCATAGAAAACAGTTCTGTGATCACAGGCCAGGAGTGGATCCTTCAGAAAGTCCCAGCAACTTGGTTTATCTCAGCCAAGTGCTCAGAAGATGAGTTTCTGTTTTTTATTTTCTGCCTCTTCCCCACTGTCCCCTAGCATGGCTCTAAGCCTTCTCTACCATTGCTTTGTCTTGGTGTCATCATGTCTGGAAGCTGACCTTGACCCCGGGCTCAGGGTATGTTCCTGTGGAACTTGAACCACAAGAAAGTGCCCAGTTTGAAGTCTGACCGCCTTGCTGAATGTATCACATACACACTTTTAGACAGGTGTTCATCTGATTTGGGCAAACCCCTTCAAAGCACAACTGAATTCCCGAGAAACCATTTGGACAGCTCCCAGGTGGAACATGATCAGGTACAAGCAACAGCTTTGAAATAGTAGGTAGAAGGTTTGCTTGCTTTTTCCTTGGCAGAAATGCCTTCCCTGTCTTGGAAAAGTGGCGGGCAGGCAGCAGCTCTCAGGAATGCTCTGAGCAGACATTTTCTAAGTGGTCTCTGGAGGGGGTCAGGGCTTTCAGCCAAGGAGCTGGTTGTCACTGAAAGCCAAACATTTGGTTTTGAGTTCAGCTTCCATTTTTGGAATGCATTCCCTAGACCTCAAAGCATGAGGCATTGCTGATGTTATTTATTTATTTTTCTTTATTCTCAGGCTTGTTTGTTTTCTGGAGAGGGGCCAAGGTAGTTTTTGTGAAAAGTGGAGTCCTTGGGTATTTGTAGGATGAGAGAAATGCCATGAAATGTGTGTACAGGGGATGTTTAAAATAATCAGAGGAGAGGGAATTAAGCCAGTTCCGCCTGAATTATTTTGCTTCTCTTCTTTCTTAGGAAATCAGGAAGTTAGAAGCAGTGCTATCCATCACTGTAACACCATCACTCCTTTCCTTCCTTCTTCCCTTTCTGCCTTCTTGTTGTCTACATTCTGTCCAAATATGAAGACAGAATTGGACATCTGTTCTAAGCAAAAGGGTAACAGTGTGGCTTCTAGATGTTTATAAATTGAGTAGGGAGGCAGACAGAAATAGTACTGCAGTGTAGCAAGGTAACTGTCACATGCAGAAGTATGTGTAGGTGGCCCAGGGACCACAGTCAAGAGGGCTGCCCCCTCACTCTGATGTGGGAGTTTGAACAAAGCTTCTCAGAGCAGTGATTCCAGATGAGTCCTGAAGGCTGCACAGGCAGAGGCAGTCAGCATAAAAACCACAGCCAGGGACAGGTGATCATTATCCAAGTGGACAGAAAAGGACAGATTAAAAGCTGTGAGGGTGAAATTAAAAGACAGAAAGGAGCAAATGAATCAGCCACTTGGGAATGCCTCTGTGGTGATAGAGCCTGGCTCACTACACTCAGTGTGGGAAGGGTAGTGGACTGAGTCCCAGCCAAGGGGATTGGTTGTGTTACCAGGAGCAATCACAGAGAATGTATTCAGCTATTTCAAGACCAAGTAGCAGGTGCTTTGAATGCGTTATTTAGGTGTACCCCAAATGTGATACATGTGTTATGAGAGAGTATGTTAGTTGAATCCAGTTATGGCCTTGAATGGCAGTGAGTTAGGTGGACACTTTCCTTTTCAGTTCTATTTTTGCTTTTTAAATATTTCAAGGGAAAGGCCTCAATTTGAAGCCTTGGTGACAGTAGCACTTTAAACTCTGTTGCACTTTATGTTTTTGGAGATGTTTCTTTTCCTTTTTTAAAACATAAAATGCTTTATTTGAAAGGGGTTAGGGAAACAGCTCTCCCATCTGCTGGTTTACTCCCCAAATGCCTACATAGCTGGGTGAGATTGAACACAGCAGCCCAATACTCAACTCAGGTTTACACTTAGGTCCCACATGGTGGTTGGAACCTAAGTATTGAGCCATTCTTGCCACATCTCCTAGTGCTATTTGTAGGAGGCTGGAATTTGGGAGCAGAACCAAGATTCACTCACTTGGATCAGGCATGTGGTCACCTCAAGAATCATCTTAGCCATTGGGCCAGGCACTTACCCTTACACTCTGTTTTTAAGTATGTTAATCTCCACTTTAACAAAGTGGGTTCATCAGGCATGAAACCTTCAGGAGGACATAGTAGCTAGCTAAAATTCAATGACATTTTGTTTTTATTTATGGGGAAAAAATTTTCTGTTTGATTTTTATTGGCATTGAATTTATGGTATTGGTTGATTAATGGTGATACTGGTTTCCTACTCAAAGTAGCAATCTAAGGCTTTCTGTTGAAGAACATGAATTTAAGCAGAAACATGGATTGATTTAAATAAAACTGTTGCCTAATACTCAGATTTTAAGGAGACTTGGCAAAGATCAAGTAGGAATATACCAATTACTAAAGCTTGCATTATCTCATTCCTAGCAACAATTCTGTCATGAAATACTATTTTAATTTCAACTTCACAGGCTCAGATATTGAGATTTATTCAGCTTAAGTTATTTACCCATGATCATTTAGCTAGCAAGTGCTAGAGCTGGGATCTAAACCCAGGATTGTCTGTTTGAGTCCATGTTTTTATTTTCAAAGCCATAAACTTTCATAAACCAGATATGTGACTGTGAGGCTGGTGGGGCTTCATCAAGCCATTAAGTTCCTCCTATTATTTATTATTCTATCTTAAAAGAACACATTATATTAAGTTTTACATTTATTCTCCTAGTGATTATGAGTTAATTAAAAATGTACATTGTCCACTGCAGCTTTGAATAAGCTTGAAAGAACTATTACTGTCTTGGAATGTTTATAAAAGATTCTGGAGACTAAGGGTCAGTTTTTGGCATAGTAGGTTGAGTTACAAAATACAACATCCCATATTGGAGCACCGGTTGGAATTCTGCCTGCTTCACTTCTGATCCAGCTCCTTGCTAATGTGCCTGAGAAGCAGCAGATGGTGGCTCAAGTACTTGAGGTCCCAGCCACCCAAATGGGAGACTCAATTGTAGTTCCTAGCTACTGGCTTAGGCATGGCCCAGCCAAGATGTTGCAGGCACTTGAAAATGAACCATTAGAAGGAGAATCTGTCTCTGTTATGCTGCCTTTCAGATTAATCAATCAGTCAACCAACCAGTCAATCCCAAACCAAAAAAGTATTCTGAGATCAGATTGTGACTCTGTTAGGACCGTATAGACTTGAAGATGTCTATGGTTCCTGGGTTGAGAATGCCAACTTGGCTGCTCTTCTGCTTGCTGGGACACAGAGTTTTGCTTTTTGTGAGGCAAGATCAGAAATAGAGCCTGAACAAAGGACAGAGGAGGTCTTTCCCCTTTGTCCTACTATTAAAGTGGGCCCTATTCCTGCTCCAGGAATACTTGGCTTCCTTTTCGTTTGCTGTCACTCTAGACCTCTGGATGCTTCGAAAGAGAAATGACTTAGAGCTTGTAGTTCTTAGCTGAATCTCAGCTCCATCATTTGTCCCTGTTGGAAATGCATACGTCACACAAGAATGTCTTAAGGCACTCTTCAGGTAATCATTGTGACTAATGTCCTCAGAATGAGACTCTGGGTTTCTCTACACGCCTGTCTTGTCTTAGGGTGTTGTGAATTCTGCCACCTTTCTAAGCCAAGTGGAAAGAGCTTCCTTGATTTTACCTTTGCTTTCTATCTGTGCTGATCATTTGCTTTTCCCCAATGCCCTGACAACACTGAACTATTTCCCTTGAACTTATCATATTCTTTCCTTTACACATGAACTTCCGTGTTCTCTAAGATTTATTTTATTTGAAGCATGGTGACAGAGAAAGAGAGAGAAGAAATGGAGGGAGAGAGAGAGAGAGATAGATCATCCATGTGATGTTTTACTTTTCAAATGACTGCAACAGCAACAGCTAGGGCTATGCTTAAGCCAGGATCCAAGAACTCCTGTGGGATCACAGGATCACATGTGGGTAGCAGGGTCCCAAGTACTTGGACTATCATCTGCTGTCTCCCAGGCACATTAGCAGGCAACTCAATCAGAAGAGTAGAATAACTGGGAATTGAACGATGCATTCTCCTATGTGTTATGGGTATCCCAAGGAGTTGTTGAACTTTCTGTATTACAATGCCTACTTGATCTTACTTTTTAATAATAAATAAAATGTTTCAATTCACTTGGCTCTTACCATGTGCCAGTTACTATGCCAATAACTCTTTGCTTATTTAATTTGGTCCTTATCATAGCTCTTTGATGAAAGAATTATTACTTCTGTTTAATGTGTAAGGACAATGAGACACAAAGAGATTTAGTCAACAGTTTAGGCTCACATAACTGCAAGGATTTGAACCTGCGAAGTCTGACTCAGATCACATGCCTTCTTCAGTCATTTTCCATGCCTTGTGATCTGCTGTTCACACAGCTCGTTTTATATAGTGCCCCTATTAGGTCACCACTTCAATATTGATTTCTCTTGGAAATCTTCTCTGATGCCTCTGGGTTATGTTAGTATTCTCCTTCTAGTTGCTCCCACAGCATCATGTGTTTCCTCCTGTTTGTTATGATTTCTGCCTTAGCTATAACTTCTACCAGATAGTGAATGGTAAAATGGCTCTTTCACACTTGTTGCCTTTGTTCCCAGCCTGATTTTGAGCAGGTAGTGAGCACATGGCATATGATTACTGATTACGTGAATGCACCGTTTTACTTTCCGTTCTCTACTTAAGGATCCAATATTGTAATTCCTACTTCTGAGATCTTTAAATTTCCCCACTTCTGCCTTATTTGTGTGTTGAGATCTCCAGTCCCCTCTCCCCCTCCTTTTTTTTTTAAATAAAAAAAAATCTTACTTTTGATGTAAGGTTGATCATTTTCAGTGACTGTGGCTTAGCTTTCTATAAAGAGTTCTTGGATATAGAAGTGATCTTTGTCAGCCTTTTGCAACATTGCCAAAAGTCTCAGTCCATCACACAAGGGTGCTGTAAGATGGCCATGACTAGGATAATCTGGTCTGCTGCTGTTTCCAGGCTTGATACAGCAAGGCTTTGATCCCTGTATTCCTCTGTAATTTTGCATGGATTTTGAAATGTTAGAGGAGTACACATTTTCAGTTGATTAAAATTAAGTAGAAATATTTCAAAAACTTCTGGTCAAGGGAAGAATCTATGTTACTCAGAAACCAACCATGCAAGGATGAACCAAGTTTGAATTACAGATTCTCTTTGAAGGCTGATGCAAACCATCATTGAATGCCTGGTCAAGCTAGAGGTGAAGTTTCTGATACTGTTGGAGTTCTGACCTCATTTCTGCCTTCAACTTTACAAGCATTTTTTTTTAAAGATTTTATTTATTTTTTATTACAAAGTCAGATATACAGAGAGGAGGAGAGACAGAGAGGAAGATCTTCCATCCAATGATTCACTTCCCCAAGTGACCATAATGGCTGGTGCTGCACTGATCCAAAGCCGGGAACCAGGAACCTCTTCTGGGTCTCCCATGTCGGTGCAGGGTCCCAAGGCTTTGGGCTGTCCTTGACTGCTTTCCCAGGCCACAAGCGGGGAGCTGGATGGGAAGCAGGGCCGCTGGAATTAGAACCAATGGCCATATGGGATCCTGGCGTAGGCAAGGCAAGGACTTTAGCCGCTAGGACATGCTGCCAGGCCCTATAAGAATTTTTTATTGGGCTACTTGCTGAGTCTCACACAAGCTTCTCCCCAACCCATCCCCCGAAAAAATCAGAGTAGTTGAATTCAATTTTGCCATCAAGTAAATCATAGTTAGCTAAAAAATGAATAAAATGTGTAGATGAGATGGGTGTTTTGAATCCCATTTTAGGGTGACATCAAAGAAGATTATATGCAGTTTAACTTTCATGAGGCCAAGTTGGCATGAATAAAAGCATTATTTTTTGGAAGAGACTGTTGAAATATCCTGACAATGGCCTTTTTTTCTTCTAAGATTTAGGTATTTGAAAGAATCTTGCTCACTATCCTTCCCTCACTACTGTTCTCTTCTGTCTCTCTCAGTGTCTCAGTCTCTCTCTCTCTCTCTCTCTCTATCACACACACACACACACACACACAGACACACACACACACACAGAGGCAGATGGATCTTGCAATCATGAAGTCACACCCCCAAGTGCCCACACAGCCAGGGCTGGGTCAGGCTGAAGCAAGGAGTCTGGGTCTCCCCTATGAATGGCAGGAACCTAAGTAATGAGCCACTATGGGCAGCACATTAACAGAAATTTGGGTTGGAAATAGAGGTGAGACTTCATCCTAGGTGTTCCAGTAATAGATGCAGGAATCCCATGTGATATATTTTTTTTCATTTTACTTTATTTATTTATTTTTTTATAATCTTACTTAGTTACTTAGGGTACAAAAAGTCAAGGGCTACAGGAAAGTGGGTGATACCATTGTTTTCACACTAAAATCATCATTTTTTCCCCCATGTATTTGGGGTCAGGGGAGAAAGAAAGGGAAAAGCTCCACTAACCTGCAATCGCTGTTTAGCTATGGGGCACTACTTGCCCTGATCATGTGTCCTGGTTCGCTGCCTCCTGCTTCAGTTGTTTCTTTTGTGAGCTCTTGGAGGATCATCTTCTTACCAGAGCAAGCTGTTTCATTTTTCCACACTTTACAACTCGGCTGAAATGGCCTTACTCACCTCTGCCTCATCTTCCTGCGGCACTTTTCTCCTATAGTTTCACTTTTGTGTTTGTCTTCATTTTTTTTTCTTAAACTTCTCTGTTTTTATGTAGGAAAAAAACTAAAACTTGTTTAAATATTCCAAAACATAAAGAACCAAATAGCCCTTAATTTCCTTGTAAAGATTTTTAAAAATTATTTTTATTTATTTGAGAGAGAAAGAGAAGATGATACAGAAATAGCTTCCATTCGCTGAGTCTTCCCTCCTCCCCCCAACAGTGCCTTTACTGGAGCCAGGAGCTCAGTCCATGTCTCCTACATGGAAAGCAGGAACTCAACTTGTCCTGTCACTTGAGTCATCACTGCTGCTTCCCAGGGTGTGCCTTAACAGAAAACTGGAATTAAGAGGGGAACTGGGACTTGAACCCACACAGTATGATATGGGAAGTGAGTATACTGAGTCAGCTGCCGTACCAAATATCCACTTCCAGGTACCATTTCTTGATGTAGAAAATAAATATATATGCGGTTTACAAAATTTTATAGTAGAGAAAGGAAATAAAAAGCCTTCTCATCCTGCTCTCCCATCTATGTCTTTAACTTTAGCATTTAAGAATCGTCTTCTTTTTTGTGACTATATTTACTTTCTTCCCTGGACTGTAAACTCCCTGAGGGCTGACACCACAGGTTTATATCAAAAGCAGTACATTGTGTACAGTGAGTAGCTCATACATGTTTGCACTGTTATATATTAACATTCCTAAGTATTTTCATTTAGACAGACTTTCAATGTCTATGACATATATAGGAAAACACTGCTGGGAAAGGCCATATGTGGAGTTGCATGGCAGTGCAAATTTGGCTTCTTGCAGATGTAGTACTGTCAGTAGGAGAATTTCTAGCTTAGCATCCTAGAGTTGCAAGGAACAGAGATTTTTCTCAGCTTTCATCAACTTTTGTTGAAAGACTGTGGAACCCAGAGGTCTCAAAGAGGTTGGAACTCAAGTCACAGAAAAAGCAGGATTAGTCCCTCTTTTCTCAGCATTGCTTTCTTACAGGGCCTCAGCTTCTCTGTCTGCAATAGCCTCTCTTTCTTAGAACAGAATCCTTGAGAATGAAGAAGTGAAGATTGGGGATGTTGTTGTGGTGTAGTATGTTAAGCTGCCTCCTGTAATGCTGGCATCCCATATGAGAACCTGTTCATATCCCAGTTGTTCTACTTCTGATCCAGCTCCCTGCTAATGACCTGAGAAATCAGAAGAAGAAACATTAAGTATCCTGCCCCCCGCCACCCATTTGGGAGATTCAGATGAAACACTTGGCTTTTGTCTGGCTTAATCCTGGCCATTATGGCCATTTGGGGAGTGAACCAGCAGATAGCTTGCTTCTCTCTCTTTCTCTGTCTCTTTCTGTCTGACTTTCGAATGAATAAGTAAATCTTAAAAAAAAAAATCAGTAAGGATTTAGAGAGGAAATCAAAAGCTTCCTGAACTAAAAAAAGAGAGTTATCCCTGGGTGAAAAGAACCTTTTTTTTTTTTCTTTCTATGTTAACTCCAGAAAGTATGGCAGGAATCAACAAGCAGGAGTCAGGGTAAAGTGTTGAACAGATTAGCAGACCCAAACCCTGACAATAACCATCCTCAATGGGCAGTCCCTGGGGGATTGTGAATTTCCTCCATGGAAAGCCTTTGAATAGAACTGGAGCACTCTTGCTTTTGTGCATTTGGAAAGGTTTGGAGCAGGTAACCTTGAAATATTCTTTGCCACATTTATAACTCCAAGGACTTAGTTTTAAGGGTTTCTTTTTGTAAACATTCACAAGCTATTTAGGCAAACACATGTGTGCCTTTGGGTCAACACCTGGCATGTGGCACTTAACCAATTGGCAAGCATTTCCTGACATGTGCCTCCAAACTGACTGCTGTATCATTGGAGGCTACTTACCCATCTGGCTGCTACTACTGCCTGTCTTCCAGAGCGCCCATTGCTTTCAGCTAGGTTTGGTAGTCTTGGGCGCATTTCATTTTCTGAAGAACTAAGAATTATAATACAGGAAGCAAGAACAGGGCTGATGACAAAGCCACTCTGTTCTTAGAAGAAAAGCTTGGCTGCCCAGGAAGAATCTACTAGTGATTCTGCATCACCGAACTCACTGCTAAATAACATTGCAATTAGATTTAAACCACAGAAGCCAAGATTTAGGGTATTATCTGCTGCTTTGAGAGATGGAGAGAACATTTCAACCTTGGAGAATAGAGTTTCTGGGGCTGCTGGAAACGACCTTGTACTTTACTTGACTTCTTCTGTTCCGGTCTCCTCTGTGATGGATGGCAAATGCTGTGCTGAAAAAACACAGATGTTGTCCAAGACCTTGACATAATGGGTTCTCTTCATTCTCTGGCCTGAATCCAGCATCACCAAAATCTGAGAATACTTGCTGAGGGTTTGTAAAATACAAGACGCTGGGTTAATTCCTGTAGACTAAAAGCATATAGCGTTTTCCTTTAATTGGAGAGCAAAGCATAAATCCTTGAGCAGCTGAAATGACAAGTCTGAAAAGGTCAAAATAGAGGGACCCTGGTCATGTGTGCTTTTGAGAAATAATTGTGGCTTGCTGTAATCCATGGGTACTTCATTCAAGAGATGTTAGCTGAGCCTTATGGGCTTGTATAGGTCAAAGTGCACTAAAGATAAGTATAGCTGTTATGTGAAGGTGAGTTGGGAAAAGCCAAGGCCCATTTGGAAGGCCTTAAATCCATCGATTTGAAGAAAGCACTTGCACAGTGTGTTAGATTTAGCATTCTCTCCTGGTAGACAGGGAGCTAAACAGTTTAGTTATATATCCTCAGTGTGAGTTCCCAGCGTTCTTTGTAAACTTAGAAAGCAGCATTTCAAAGGCATTTTTCTCTTATGTGACTGCTTTTGACCTTGAGTTACCACCTTGTGTCATTTATGGTAATTGAATAGCCCATGCCTTTTCCATTGGAGCCAAGTTTCTGCCTCCCTACAGCTTTCACATGTAGGACATACTTTTGACCTTGGGAAGCACATGAAGAAAATATCACATGTTTTCTCTACCATGACCATTCTGGTGTTTAAAACATGCTGTAACACTTCCTCTGAATTCAGTGTCTACCAGGTTATCTGTGTTTCATCCCTCCCCTTCTTTCTCATAGTATTGCCCCCACCACACTGGCTAGCCCCTTGGTGACACAAGCCACTACTCTTTCTATCAGTTTTGACTAATTTTATATCTTGTAGGGAGATACTTGAGGATATGGATGGCTTGTGTGTCTCTGATGGTAGCCTTCAGTGGGTATGACCACTTCTGTTATGGAGAACTCTGAGTTTTTATAGGGACTCTGAGCTACAGTCCTCTCTTGAGTCATTGTCCAGAGGGTCAGAGGGACTTGGAAGAGAGAGTTCTCATCTCCTGTCTCGGTCTGCTTGGCAGTCTGATTACAATGCACGTAACACATTTTAAGAGAGCACACATCTCTATTCCGTTGGCAAAGCATGAAGCCTCACTGAGGATTTGTTTTCTAGAGAACCTTCACTGTTTTATTGGCATTTGCTTTGTGAAATGGTTCAGACAATTAAATCATTTTGTTGTTTTGCTCATTTACTGAGCAGCATCTATAGCAAATTTGTTCTGCAAATGCAGATTTAAGGTAGCATCTGTGTCCCTAAGGAGATTACAGGTTTAATAGAGACAGGCTGCTAGGTGAGTGGCTTTCTGTTCAGTGGGACATGAAACAAGATGTGCTGAAATTGAGGGTAGTGGCAGGTAATGACAAAGAGCTCATGCGCTGATTGCCAGTAGGGACAGCACCAGGTTCACCCGAGCCCCTGCTTCTCACACCATGCCCAACACGGCAAACGTTCCACAAGTACTTTTAGGAGAAACTGAACGAACTGTCATTTCCCATTAGAGCTAGAGCAGCTCTTCACTGAAGTTGTCTTTGACAAATTAAAGATAGAACAAACTCTAAGAGAATGCCCCTAGCTGCTGGATTTTTGCGGAGAGAATGCATGGTGAATCTCCTCAGCAGGAAAGAACTTCGTGTTTCAGCTTGGATATGCCTCTCTTACCCCTGCTGGGAACTCACACTGGGGCTCTGGGAGCCACCTGTCCCCAACATTTGGCCTGGGAGACATGACAGGAGATGTTCCTGGTCCTTTATGCTTTTCTACTATGCTTTCCCACTAGATATTCTGAATGCTTCCAACTCTAAACTCATTGGACAGTCACAGTGGTCTGTATGGCAGTTAAGTCAAGGGCTGCAGTTGCTCAACCAGTTGTCAGCTCATGGCATTTGGACAGTACACAGTTGCAGGGAAAGTGCCTATTACTCCAGACAAAGTTTCTGTCTCATTCCTTAAACACGCATAAGAAATGGTGGAATGTGTGCATACTTTACTATGCATGCTCTGTTCTTTTGTGTGAGCATCAGCAAAGGCCCCCTCCCCCAATTTATGATGAATAGCCTGTGAGGAGCTTTGGTTTCTTAAAATCAAACTGTTTTTGAGGACTGAGACTTGGAGCCAGAGCTTTAGTTTTCAGCATCATTTATTTCCAAAAACAGAGTTTCTTTTGTTTTGAAAGTTGGATATGTTCACTGCACAAAATTGGAACAAAATAAGAGCAGTAAAATAGGACTCAGATATAATTGCTGTTATCAGCTTAGATTTTCATTTAAAAAAGTCTATGCCCAGCTATGTTAGAGATGGATTTTATGATGTTGGAGTCTCACTACACAGACTGTCCTATAATGTGCCTTTTGCTCTCTAGAATAGAATGCTTTAATTCAACATGCATTTCTGTGCATCGTTAACATTCCAGGTGTGAGTTGACTCATGTTGTCAGATGGGGAGAGTGACATGCAATACATAAACACAGTAACAAATGCAGAGTCAGATACTAGGATAAGTCATATGGATGGAGAAAAAGGATAGCATGAGGCAGGGCAAAAAAGAAGGTCTGATTTAGACTAAGGAGTTAGAGAAGGGATTTGGGGGGAGCATTGATATTTAAAATTGAGCTCTCTTAGATGAAAAGACTTTGAGCAGGAGAAAAGTGGGGCGAGGTATAGGCAGCATCTTATTAGAGGGCTTTGAGTACAATCTCAGAGCCAGTAAGTGCTCTTCCAGAGCTCTGGGACTGAAACAAAGGGTCGCTGTGGCTGCTGGGAGGCAAGCAAGGCAAGGAGCCTGGCGAGAGGTAAAGGCTGAGACTGAGGCAGGACGTAGGTACCCCAGAGTCATATAGGAGCAGGAGCCTTTGTCCTCCGATGAAGAGAATTTATGAAGTTACAAAAATGCCAACAATAAAAGGTAAGCTTATTTTGGTGCCAAAAATGTTTAAGATTTATATATGGTTATTTCATAATATTTATTTTCCCAGAGCTTTTTGAAATCCTTTCATGTCAAGTAAACACCTTGAAGGGTTTTAAGCAGGAGAGTGATATGATCTGTGCAATTTAAGTTGATCACACAGGCTGGATTGAGAAATGTGAATGCAGGGCAAAAGGGGAGTTTAACATCAAATATCCTCTAAAGTAATTTTTAGAAAAGGGTTTAAAAATATATTTGGAAGGCAGAGGCGCACACACATACATGGAGACACATATACACCCCCATGATTTTTCCCTTCTTTTTTAAATCCCTGAATGACAATAGCAGTCAGGGCTGGGCCAGGTTGAAATTAGCAAGCTAAGGATCAACCCAGGTCTGTCGTGTGGATGACAGGGACCTGAGTACTTGAGCCGTCACTACTGCATAACAGGATGTGCATTAGAGGAAGCTGGATTAGAAGCAGAGACTGGAACTTGAGCTCAAGCATTACAGTATGGTGTGCAGATATGCCAAGTATTGACCACAGCACCGGAACTGATTGGAATGAAAAAAGAAGCCTGTATTTGTGCAGTACACATACAAAAATGTCTTTCTCCTAAATATTTTTCAAGTGTAGGTTGTGTCTGAGTTAGGAGCCTGTAGGTACATAGGATGTGTGTGGAAGACAATTGTGTGTGATGAACATTTGCCTACTGAGGTCAGTTGCGTTTGATGGGAACAGAACATGAGTCATGTATGCAGTTTTAACAAATGTATAGTCTTGTTTATTGACCTGAGAGACGTACACACACACACACAGTCCATCTATTGCTTACTTCTCATTTACCTGCAAGGGTCAACACTGGCCCAGACCAAAGCTCAGAGCTTGGTCTTTTATTCAGGTTTCCTGTGGAGATTGAGGGATCCATGTACTTGAGCCATCACCTGCTGCCTCCGAGGTGTGCATGATCAAAAACCGGGACTGGGGGCAAAGACTGGACTTGAACAGGAACTCCAATACAGAATTCAAGTCTCCCAACCCATGTCCTAGCTACATGGCTTATGTCTGGTGTCACACACATACACAAACATTAGCAAAGAGAAATTAGTGAGACTCATTTTGCTAATGTTTTAAGTATATTAAAATACTTTATATGTACATTAATATAAACATTAACGATGATATTATGTTTCTGAATAGTACATTTAAAAAATTTGGTATCAAGTTTGCATTCAAGCATGTCTCAGACTGGATCCAGCACATTTTGGGAGTTTAATGGTCACAGTGTGGCTTTTGCTGCTGGTAGTCACTGTACTGGCCAGCATGTTTGGTGGAATGGAAGGTTTTACTCAAAAGTCTTGGTGTCATGGAATTTTTGAGCTGGAGAGTTTAATAAGGTGGTAACAAGGTAGTGCCAAGGAACCCACAGGGAGAAGTGCTGTTGCCAAAATTGTTACCGACAAAGCTCAGTGGGTTCTTCCCTCAGCTTGATATAGAAATAAAAACCCAGGAATCGGTTGCAGACAGCAAAGTTTTACTTGTGAAGTGACCAGGTGAATGGGAAAAGAGAAGGAAGGGGAAAGCACCTCCCCAGAGGAATTGGGAGAGGAGGAGCCTCTGAAAGGAGAGAGAGAGAGACACGAGGTACTAGAAGTCCTGGGTTCTTAAGGGTTCCCTGACTCCTTTTTGAGTGGGAATCTGCAGGTAGGGTGTTTCCCATTGGAGGTCTCTCAACCAATTAGGCAATGGCTGGACTATTCCTGTGCTGCTCACTTGAAAGTGTGATTTCCTGGCCACCTTGTGAGCACAAATGGAGGCATGCCCAGCAAATGGCACATTTCCCTTCTCCCCGAGGTGTCAGGCCTCTCGGTGTTTCTCCCGTTTGCCGACACTTGATAGTATGATGAGCCTGGGGCAGCGAGATGGGTGGCTCATGGACAGTGGTCTAAGGATTGCCCCTGGACCTGCTATGAGATTTTAACGGATTTGGATGGTCTCAAAAACCTGTTGCCTGGGGCGTGGTGAGGAGCTGGCAGCAGTCGTTGTCCTGTCAGTACTGCTCCTTCCTTTTCAGGGTGGCTGTGTGATAGTAAAGGACTGACTTCATGGCAAACTCTCACAGGATGCTGGAGGCTATATCATGGCTGTGATGGTTCCAAGCACAACACAGGAGCCAATGTGAAATTAAAAAAGAGTTTTGAATTCAGAAAGAAAGAACTTTTCTTGAAAGTGCTCCTGATCTCTCTACCATGAGCCTGGGGGCTTGTCTTGAGCCTTAAAGATGTATGTATTCTTCAAGAAAAATGGACCTTCAGGAACATCATTATCTTTGTCATTCTATCTGTTGAATACAGTTAGTGGCCAGCAGGTGGTGCCAGAGACAAATTGGTAACCTAGGAAACCCCTCTGGATCTGAGGTGTGGACTACAGGGACCAGTGGCTGCTGGTGGGATACTCAGATACTAATTAAGGAGAAACTGGGTATGGGAATAATACACTTTTATCCATTTGCTATGGAATTCTTACTGCCTAAAATACCAGTAAAAGTTCTTTTCCCATTCTTAAAAAGCCAGTTCTAGATGCGACCAGGAAAAGCATAGAGGAGATCTTCAAGGAGATAATTTTTAAGGTTTTATGTAAGAAAGAATAAAAATATTTTGCTAATGAACTGTATATGGAATGTGTATTGATATGATAATACCCACACAGTGTAACATAGGAAAAGAGTTAGAAAGTGGTAGAGAAGTGTTTTGTAGAAGGATGAAGATGCAATAGGATTAGATAATTAATCTTAGGTGACTTTTTGCAAGAGATTGTCTCCATGGCTAACCTGAAGGACAGGGATGATGAGGATTTTGTAAGTGGTTGGGATGGGAGTGGGAATATCCAGTGGAGCTGAGAGGCTCAAGGGACCTAGAGCCAAGCTTGGAAAGGACCATAATAAATATTTTGCATTCTAGCCTCCCACAACTGGTATCTGAATTGAGGTGTGAAGGGTCTATCTTATGGGCCATCATTTGGTGCAGGTCATACTGTCAGAAGGCCTGGGTTATATCCTTCTGTTTCCTGTGGAGCTTCCTGCTAATGTGCATCCTGGGAGGCAGCGGGCTGTGGCTCAGGTGGTCTCTGCACCTGTGTGGGCATCCCAGAGAGGTGCCTGAGCTCCTGGCTTCTGCCCCACCCCACGCTGGCTGTTGGAGACATTTGGGGAATGCACATGTTAAGATCTGTTTTTCTCTGTGCTTTTCAAATACAATGAAAACAAATAAAAAGAAAGCCTAGTTCAGCAAATTTGTTAACTCAGAGGATGTAAGCCGGTAGCTTCCTGGCTCTGTGCGTGCTGCTTGGCCTGCAGAGTGTTTTACACAGTTGTCAAGTTAATTGCGTGAACATCTGGATTTATTGCTGGAATATGCCCGTTTCTCACTAGAGTGGAGTAGTAGTGTCTGATTTGGTCCAGAGGAGAATCTGCTTGCCTGGCCTTAAACTCCCTCCCTGAGCTTGTAGGTGTTGGATTTCAGAATATCCAGTTCAGCTGCTTCATCTCCCAATGTCTTTCATGTTCTAGGTGAGCACAGGGTCTAAGGAAGCAAGAACACAGATATTCTTCTCTGCTAAGGAACCTCCCAGTGATCAAATGCAAAGTGTAGGGGATTGTATTATACTGAGCAAGATAAAAAGAGAGTGCAGCATTTTAAAAAATGTTTGCAATGAAAGGAAAGTATGGCAAAATGCAGTTCCCAACAGGGATTGTTGATTAGCAGCAGGGAAAGTAGACAGTGTATAGCAGAATGTATATCAACAGATGACTCGTCTCTCTGCTTCCCCAGAATGCAGAGAAAGGTGATAGGCATGCAAAGACGGATGAGACGGAGAGGCCAGAGATCAAAGGTATAACCTACATGTAACAGGAAATCATGGAGAGCAGGCGCATTCAACATGGCCATGGAAGAAATGATATATATATATATAAAAAACTTCCCTCAACTGGAATAGAAGCAAATGAAAAACTCCATTTAGAAAGTGAATGTTTCTCAAAATTTTTAGACAGACTGCAAAGTGAAGACAAATGCTGGTAAAGATTTAAATTATTAGGGATGAATAGATCTATTAGCTTCAAACATTAAGTTAGAATGGAAGAAGCTATTTTTTTTGTCTTACTAATTTTATTTGGAGAGAGAGAGAGAAAGAGAGAGGCAGTCAGACAGACCAAGATCATCTAGCTGCTGGTTCACTCTTCATTAGGTTTCCCTGTTTTTCCCCCACAGTCATGCCAACAATTGCAATTTTTTTTTCTATTTTATTTTTAATTTTATTATAAAATTCCATAGGCTGTAGGATTTCCCTTACCTCTCCTCAAACTTCCTCCTCACAATTGATTTTCCCCATATTATTATAATACTATAGCCCTTCATAAGCTGTCATAAGTCCATCATTCTGCTATTTAAGTGTATCCTGACATTGCGGGTACAGACAATGGCAGATAGTCAGCGTCCTGTTGTCAAGATATATCCAACAGTTTCATTGGGAATCTATCTTTAATTTGGAAGTAGAGATGCATACTGCATTGTATCCTCACATCTGGATATGATAGTCTCTATTACACAATTACGATCCATCCCCTTAAATGAAAAGCCACAAAATGAACAACAGGAACAAAAGTAGAAATTTTCTTAAATGAAAATCCATAAAATAAAGTCAACAACAGGAATAAAGTTAAGAGAATTTATAGCACCATGCAGTTAAATAAGGTGCTACTGAATTACCAATGTGTTGAGGAAATGAGGAAAGAAAACACAGATGCTTCTTGGAGAAAGTGATGCTACTGTCTGATCCATGAGTCAGTGAAAAATTTAATAAGGGAAAATAAACTGTTTTAAAGAAATGCAAATAAAAACAAAAATATCAAAACCCATGAGTTGCAGCAAAAACAGTATTGAAAGTCCTATTGATCTTACAATTTCCATCTTATATATTTTGACTTCTTAAAAAATAGCCACATTCCTACTGGAGTGAGATGACACCTGTTTGTGGCATTTGTTTGTCTCTCCCCCGCCCTGAGGACTAGAGATAGTGATTGCTTTTTCATGTATTTGTTGGTCACCTGTAATTGTTGTTGAAAAAAAAGTCTGTTTAGACCCCTGTCCCAGTTCTTTACTGGGTTCTTTGTTTTGTTGTTGAATTCCTCGGGCTCCTTACAGATTCTGCATAGTAATCCTTTATTAAATACATAGTTTACTAATATTTTCCCTCATTCTGACAGTTGTCACTTCACCCTGTTAATTGTCTTGTTCAGTTGATAAAATCCGTTGACTTATTTTTCCTCTATTTCCTATACTACTGGCTCTTTTCCCCCAAATAGTTGCATATCCTAATCTGTTTTGGAGTTGACTCTATGTTTTCCTACAAAAGTCTCATAGTTTTAGGTCTTACCATTTAGATAATTGATCCGTTTTAGTTGGTTTTTGCATAGAGTATAAGGTAGTTATTTTAAAATTATGCATGTGGAGATTTAATATTCCTACCATTATTTATCGAAAAGGTTGTATCTTCTCTTGACAGTATTTTTTTCAACAATTTTTTCAAAAGTAAGTTGGTCCTTCATGCATGGATTTATTTCTGGGGTTTCTATTTTTTCTGTTCCTCATTGTGATTATTTTTATAATAGTACCATGCTGTTTTGGTTGGAATCGCCTTGTAATATGTCTTGCCATCTTTTGTTGTGATGCTTCTGGCTTTGTTTTTATTGTTCAGTATTGCTCTGACTGTTTGAGGTATTTCTGATTCTGTATGAATTTTGGGTTTTTTTTTTCTGTTTCTGTGAAAGTATTGTTAGTGTTTTAATGGTGAACACATTGAATCTGTAAACTGCCTTCAGTAGGACAGACATATTGATAGTACTAATTTTTCTAATCAATGAACATGGGAAAACTTTTGATTGTTTTAGTGTCTTCTTGTGTTTCTTTCATTAGTGTTTTGTAATTTTCATATCCCTGGCTAATTTTATTCTATGGTACTAAACTTTTCTGTTGCTATTATAAATGAGATTGCTCTTTTAAATTCTTTCTCAGCAAGATCATTGTTGGCATATAACAAAGCTACTGATTTTATAAAGTGGCTTTTAATACGATTGAAAATCTAACCAAGCAGTCCTGAAAACATGGCTTTTATATGATTTTTATCTGAGCCCAGAATTCATAGCAACAATAGACACTAAAGCCACTCCAGAGCTTTTTTCCTCTGACTGCTTCAGAATTAACATTTTTCTTTTCTGTTCAACACAGTTGGACTTGTAAGATCTGCTTGTCACTTATTTCATTAATCTATTCTAGAATGAGAGAGAATTATAATTGTTTGGTCATATCAAGAATAGGCAGTTTTAAACATTTTTTTTTAAATCATTGTTATTACTACAAAGAGTGGTAATTGTGTTTGGAGCAGGGATTTGCGTGGTGCGCAGCTTTTGCTAAGGTAAATGTTTCCACTGGGCACTGAACTGGAAACTCCAACATCAAGTCTTCAGCAGGAGTCATGTTGCACTAAACATTTCCAGGATGGATGTCACCTGACTCAGTGGGTTTTTGGTTTTCCTTTAGACGGGTGATTAATAATGTGCCTGCTCAGCAATGCCTGCACCTGGTCTGTGTTTCCCGTGTTTGTGAGACTTGAATGTTTTCCTAGCATTAGTCGATTTATTTTCTCCCTCTCTCTCTTACTCATTTCTGTCCTTCTTACTTCCGTCCTATTCTTATCCTATTCTTTATACCCTTCCTTTCACAGAGCACAAATGTTCGTATTTCAAATAAAGCCTTATGTTATGTTTCTTTTTGCAGGAAGCTTAATCATGGACTCCAGACATGTTAAATGAGATTGTGTATATAAATGCTGAGCTTCATATCTGACACATATTAAGAGGATAACTAGTCTGAATCACTTTGGTTTTGATGTAACTACTGTTGCTGATGACACTACTACTACTGTTAAGTCAATTCCTAAAATCTTACCATTAGACTACCTTTAGTATACAGAGGCTCTGAGTTAGTAGGGATTGGGAAATCTGAGGCCAGGAAATTTGCCCGTTTTTTTTTTTTTTTACAAGATCTCTGAGGGAATCTTTTATTTATTTGAAAGAGTAGTAAGAGAGACAAAGTGAGATTGATTATTTTGCACCTAGTGGTTTATTTCCTTTGTGCTTCTAGTAGCGGGAGCTAGGCCAGGCCAAAGCCAGGAACACAGAACTCCATCTGGGCCTCTCCCCAAGTATTCGAACTGTTATCTGCTGTCTCTTAGGTTGTATATTAGCAGGAAGCTCTATGAGAAAACAGAGGTAAGACTGAATCCACGCACTGCAGTCTGGGCTGTGGGCTTCTGAAGTAGGGGCTTTGCTTAGTGAGCCACAGGCACCCTGATTATATCTGAGGACCACTGCATTGGAGGAGTGCTCTTGGGACTGGAAGGTTTTAGAGCCTTTGGATGGACCCCAGCCAAGGTGTGAGCATCTCTGTGGGGAGCTCTGTCCATCACTGGTTTGTTAGCAGGTATTCAGACAGCCCGCATTTGCATCAAACCTGGCTATCCATAGAGCTCTGTGTGTTCTGATGGATGATACTGAGATAAAACTCCTCATTATGTTGTTTTTTTGCATTTTAATTATTATTATTATTATTATTTTATTAATTACATTGCAGTATGTGACACAGTTTTATAGGTATTGGGATTTTCCCCACCCCTCCCCAAACCCTTTGCCCATGGTGGATTCCTCCACCTTACTGCATTGCCACTGTTCAAGTTCAGTTGAGATTCTTTGATTGCAAGCGTATACCAAGTATAGAGACCAGTAACCTATTGTCCAGATAAGTTCAATGTCTTCTTGGGGAGACCATCTCTGGTCTGAAGGTAGAGCCGGCAGAGTATCATCCTGATCAGTTAAAAGCCCCAATGTAACATCAGCAACAAATTATAATGTTATGGAATTAGTGGACATAGTATTGAGTAACCAATATGTTTAAAAAAAATGCAAGTTCTTAATCACATCCTGTGACTTCTTCATTGACATTTTGATTTTAGTTTATATACAATCAGGTTCTATACACCTTAAAGTGGCTATAGATTCTTAAATTAAGGCAAACATGGTATCTAACCTTTTGGGATTGGCTCATTTCCCTTAGCATTATGGTTTCCAGTTGGGCCCATTTGGCCACAAAGAACTGCATTTTTTTTTTTAATAGCTGAGTAGTATTCCATGGAGTAGATGAACCATAGCTTTCTTATCCAGTCTTCTGCTGATGGGCATTTCGGTTGCTTCCATTTGCTCAGGGAATCTCTTTCCCTCTCTCTATAATTCTATCTTTGCAGTAATAAATACATCCATACATAAATAAATCTTTAAAAACAAAATAACACTTAGAGCCCAGTGGAAGAAGAAATAAGAAACGAAACAAATATGGGTGTCACTGTTGATGTCAAAGAGGATTTTATTTACTATGTAAATAAATATTTAAAAACATTAACAATCTCATTTCAAATAAAGTGCTTATTTACATGTTTGCTAAATATATCTAATAGTAATACTAATACTATTTATAAGGTAACTATTTTGCCTAAAAATTATCAGTTGATCTGAACAAATCTATCAGGGTGTAGAAATGGTGTTCAGAGTTGGAATCCTGAAGAGGCACATGAATGAGGGAGGTTAGGAAGGGCTGTATTTTGTGTGGAAGGAAAGTACTGTGAGACCAGGTGGGGTTCCTGAAATCCAGAGGGCTGGAGGCAAATGAACCAGCACATGGAAGATCCATCTCTGTCTCACTCTTACCTTCTCCCTCATCATCACCTTCTTTGCTTTTTAAATACATAAAAGAAATCTTTAAAAAATTGCCCTGCAAAAGCAGTGCTCTGTGTGGAGTATCAATTTTTCCGAGTGCTTTACACATTTTACATCTTAATTCTTGTAAGAAAATCAGGCATAGGAAGAATGCTGGCCAGTGCTGTGCTGCTGGACAATGCCTGTCCCTATACAGTCACATAGTTAGGCAGCAGGAGGATTTGAGCCCAGACAGCCCACTCTGAACTCTAGCTCTGAACTAGTGTTCCACCCTGCTAGCTTGGTCACCAGGAGGCCCTGAAGAAGATGTTTTTTGGGGTATGCTTGTAGCGAGCGAGGAGGCTAGCAGGGCAACCTACATACAAGTTTTTGTTGTTCACAATGTTATTTAGGGATTTAAAGATGGAAACCGCAGAACACTGAATTGAATGTGAGGAAATTGAGCACAGTGCTCTATGCATAGGTTGAACACCTACAGCACCAGCTGGAGCACCTAGGGTAGGATCCAGCAGGATGAGAAAGACAAAGGGGGGAGTCCCAAACCCCATTCTTTTTCTGGGTACTGACCCAAGGAGCTGCTGTCATAAAGAACTTCCCCCTGGGTTTTCATGCCTTTTGAGAAGAAAACTTCTCCACAAACACTAAACCAGATAAGGAAGATTCCAGTGCTCTGTGATGACATCAGAGACCTTCAAGCAGCTCCAAATGTCAATATACCTTCCACTGTCTTTGCAAATAAGAGTCCTGAGGGTAATTACATTTTTAATAAAATACAGTTTGCAGATTGATAGTCAAATCGCTTTCCTGTCTGGACTCTCAGCCTTTCTTCCCTGGCCTGCCCCAGCGCTGTGCTCATGTTGTTCCTGTCTTGTAAATCCTTTATAATTAGAATAAAAGTTGTCCATAGACTTAAACCTGAGGATGCTCTCAGCCCCTTTCCCTTGTGCAAAAGAGCTAAATGTTGCAAAAATTGTCATTCATCATCTCATATTCATGATGTATCTGTATAATGAAATGGAATAGCAATGAATTTTTGTAGAAGTTCATTAAGGTTTAAGACCATTGTGATAATCATGTGCAGGAGAGGCCTAAATAGAAGTTTGACAGGAAGTTCACAGGCACTTTGTTTTATTAAGCAGATTGGACACATGGAAATCTATGTTTATAAAACATTTTAGGGTCCCGGCGCAGTGGCGCAAGTGGTTAAAGGTCCTCGCCTTGCACGCCCGGGATCCCATATGGGCGCCGGTTCTAATCCCGGCAGCCCCGCTTCCCTTCCAGCTCCCTGCTTGTGGCCTGGGAAGGCAGTCGAGGACGGCCCAAAGCTTTGGGAACCTGCGCCCGCATGGGAGACCCGCAAGAGGCTCCTGGCTTCGGATCGGCATAGTATCGGCCCGTTGCGCTCACTTGGGGAGTGAATCATCGGATGGAAGATCTTCCTCTCTGTCTCTCCTCTCTGTATATCCGCCTTTCCAATGAAAAAATAATAAAAATAAATCTTTAAAAAAAAAAAAACATTTTAGGAATATGTTTACATTTTCGAGATTAGCTTTGCAAAAAACATTTGCTACTTTTTTTCTTTAGTTATACTTGATAGATTTATTTTAAAAGATTTATTTTTATTGAAAAAGCATGTTTTCAGAGAGAAGATGAAAAAGAGAAAGATCTTCTATTCACTGATTCATTCCGTAAATGATCACAGTGATCAGAGCTGAGCTATCTGAAGACAGGAGGCAGGAACTTTCTCTGGGTCTCCAACGTGGGTACAGGGTGCCAAGGCTTGGGGCTGTTCTCCGCCGCTTTCCCAGGCTACAAGCAGGGAGCTGGATCAGAAGTGGAGCAGTTGGGACACAAATGGCTGGACAGATGGGATGCCAGTGCTTAAAGGTGGAGGATTCAGCAGTGGTCAGTTGAACTATCATGCTGACCCCTGAAAGAGAGTTTCATTGAAAAAATAATCAGTTTGTTTACAATTGTTTGAAATGTTTTCTTTGGGCAAAGCAAGGTATACCTACAGTCTCCTGGAAACACTCAGTTTTATAGTTTTGTTCTGGTTTGTGTTTCAGATTGGCGTTAGCCTCAGCATCCCTTGCTCATTTCATTCATTCTGCATGTGTGGGTCCTATTATGAGCAGTCACCCATCTGAGCAAATAATGTAGCTTTGTCAAATTAGTGCCTGTTTTCAAAAATTCCTTTTCGTGGAATATACAGTCTCTTGGATAGTAAAGAATTTGTCTAGTAAACCTTTCCAGTGATAGTTGGGAGCCAATAAACAGTACCAGTGTTAAAGGAACAGAGCTTTTTTGAATGGATGTGGATTGGTTTCTTGGTGCCCCCTGCAAGGAAAAATATGCATATTTCTGTCCAGAAGCTAATTGTCAGTGTCACTGGATGTTAATTTTGTGCCTTCCTAGGTTCCTGGCATGTAATAGGTTGGTGGTAATGAACAAATGAATGGCAGAGTCAAGAAAACATTTCTCTAAGAATGTTCCAGAGTAACGTAGTGACCATTCAATTATTTTGTGTGGGATTGTTAAACAACTAGCTTTCTGGTTTTCTGCTGTACATTTGAAGATGTGGTCCTGGACAGCCTCAGGAGCAAGGCTGATGTGTCATGCTTATGCAGTCCTTTCTTGAGCCAGTAATGGCTCAGGATGAAGGTAGTGAGGATGATGATGTAACTTTCATCCCCTGTGCTCCTACTATAGTAGACTCTAAGCATATCACCTCATTTAATCCACATGAGACCTTTGGAAGACAGATACTGTTATCCCTATTTTTTAGGTTAGGAAAATGAGGCTAGAAATTTTTCAAGTTCACAGTGGCTAGCCTAACCTCCTGTGTTTTTTGGAGTCTAACGCACACGGTTCCCCCACCCCCTATAATTTTATCATTAACATGAGGTCCTAGCTTGTTAATGCAAGGGCAGAAAGCAAGTCTTTGGACTTTAATGTCTGTGTTATTGGCTCCGTGGCAGGCTTTCACAGTAGCTCAGATGAAAGGACAAAGGAAATGCTAAGCAGAGTACTTCCGAAGACTTACATTTTAACTTGAACCATCAAAGATCTAAAATTAGAGGGTCAAAGGCTGTCCTAACTATGCCTAATGCAGATTGGCCAACTGGATTAGGATTTCTCCCATGATTTTTAGAGTAATGATCATGGTGAGATATGCCAGTCTAGCAGAAAACTCAGTATGTAATCATGAACTTTGTCTTAACTCATGAATTCAAAATTAATTAGTGGTAGGATTTGGGGCAAGAACTTCTTCCCTTTGAATTTTTTGAGTTTTCCTTCACAAAATTTGGTAGAGATTAAGTCACTGCCTGACCTCTCCCCTACCGCATGGCAGTAATTATATAAGAAATCCTTTCTCTTCTAAAATGTGGTTAGTATACTCTTTGTTGTCAATCACTTGCCTTTTTGTTTTATGGAGATTACTTTATAAACATTTCATTAACATTTTAGTTTTTCTTTTTTTGAGGGGTTGTGAAGATTTATTTTATTTGTTTGAATGGCAGAGTTATGAAACAGAGGTGAAATAGAGAGGGGACGTTGGTCTGTTGGTTCACTCCCAAATCACTGCAGCTGCTGAGGCTGGGCCAGGCTGAAGCCAGAGCTGGGAGTTTCTTTTTGAGCATTTCACATAAGTCCAGGGGCCCAAGCACTTGGACCATACTTCTCTTCTTTCCCAGGCACATTGGCAGGGAGCTGGCTCGAAAGTAGATTAGCCAGACTAGACACCTATACAGAGTAGGTTGTAGCTTAATCTACTATGCCATAATGCTGACCCCTTAAGTTTTTCTTACGTGCTTTCTTTGGTGGCACAATTTCTCCTTTGTAATGATAACAAATATAATTTGTTATCAACTTCATTAAGGTTGGAAAACTATGTTCAACACCTAGATTATGAAGATCATTTGCACAGAAGTTAGAATAAATGTGATAGCAAATGTGGAAAAGGCTGGATTGTCAGTTGGTGATGAACTCAGAAGGAGTCAGAGAAGAGTGAATTGGGTGAATTCATGGACACAGCATGCCTAGAACACAGGAGATAACAGCACCTTGAGACTAGTCAACCAACCCTGTGAACTGAAAATGCATTGTGTACAGTTAAACTTTTCAGAGTGTTGTTTCACGTCTTTTCCAATACTCAGGGTCACCGATCTTTTTAATTATATCTATCTTAGTAGATGAAAAGTTATATCTCCCTGTGGCTCTAATTGTATTTCCCTGAAAATTAAATGTATACCACCCATGAACTTAGTTATTCCTCCCTTGGGTATTTACATAAGGAAATGAAGCATGCATCCAAACAAAAACCTGTACAAAGTTTCAGAGCAACCTTATTCAACATGCCTCCATCCTGAAAAGAGTCAAATATGGATCAATAGAAAAAATATATAAATTATGGTACATTTCTACCATACAATGAGGATAAATGGGTAAAGTTAGTATTAAAAATAGAAAGACCTACTATACTTTATGATAAATCCTATTATATAATAAGGATAAATAAATGAGTGAAGATACTATTAAAATATCAAGAACTACTATATTTCATAATAATGCAGATAAATTTCAAAACCTTATGTTGAGTTTCAGAAGTTAGATACAGAAGAGTATTACTTACTATATGTAATTATGGGGAAAAAATGAATATATAGGAATAAAGGTCAAATGAGTGGTTCCTAAGAGGGTGTTTGCTATGCAGGGACACCAGGGAGACCTGGGAGATGTTGAGGGTGTTCTGTTTCCATGGGGCTATGGGTTTGGTAGGTGTATATCTGTTGTCAAAACTCAAATCATTAACTTCATTTCTTGCAAGTCACAATTCAGTAAAGCAGATAAAATAAAATCAAGGAATAATGAAGTCAGGGTTGTTTGGGTATTGAGGAATCTTCAATACCCAGCGCCTTCCCCCAGGAACAGTGGAAATAGCCAGAAGGAGAGAGAGATGTCAGGTGGGGCAGGAGAGCAGAGAGCCAGCTCTGTGGTCGCGGTTGGGGGTGCAAGGGGCTGCCTATGCAGGATGAGATGCCCTTTGTGTGCCTCCACAGGTGGGAGGAAGTGGGGTAACAAGGAAGTCAAGGAAGTTGAGCTCTGGGGGGGAAAGAAGAGCTTTTATTTTTTTAATAAAGAGCCAGAGTATATCTCTTTATATGTGTTTTTGTATTAAATGTTTATGTATCTGTTTGAAAGGCAGAAGGACAGAGAACTGGTGTGTGTGTGTGTGTGTGTGTGTGAGAGAGAGAGAGAGAGAGAGAGAGAGAAAGAGAGAAAGAGACTTCAGATTTATATTCTGTGGTACACTCCCTGGAGGATTGCAAATGTTGAACCTGGGCCAAGCTGAATCTAGGACCTAGAGACTCTGGGTTTCCTGCATAGGTGGCAGGAGCCCTGCAGCTTATGCCAGCATATCCTCCTTCCTAGGTGCATTAGTAGGGAGCTAGATCAGAAGCAGAGCAGTTGAGTCTGGAACCATCAGTCTGGAATAGGATATAATTGTTCTAAGGGATTGCTTAACCTGATGCACCACAGTGCCCGTCCCTCTTCATGCATCTTAACAGCAACTGGTGTATCCTTCTCTGTGCATTGCCTGATAGTATTCTTTATTTATTTTTTTCCTCACTGGTTCAGATATATATTGTTCCTCTATTGAATTGATTAGAATAAATGTTTACACAACTCCCTTTATGTCTTATTTCCCTTCATACTGTCAGCTTAATTTAAAAAATTAACACAAAGTGAAGGGTACTGTTGTGGTGCTCTGTGAGTTTTAATGTGTTTATAAGTTGGCATCATTAGGATGCGGAACAGTTTTGTTACCCTAGGACACTCTTCTGTGGCCTCATGGCTGTGAAACCCATCTTACTGCTGAGCTTTGGCAATTGCCCCTCTGTTCTCTGATGCTATCGTTTTGCCTTTTCCCAAATATGACATAAATGTGCAACATGCCATGCACAACATTTTGAGACTGGTTTCATTCAGTAAAATGCCTTTGAGAGTCGTTCCTGTTGTCTTAAGTAACCAGTAGTTTATTTCTTTTTATTGCTGAGTGGCATTCTGTTGTGTGGCTGTGCAACACTTCGTTTATCCACTCATCTACTGAAGGCCATTTGACACATTTTCAGCTTTTGATGGTTATGGATAAAGCTGACGTAAGCATTTTTATGAAAATATTTATATAAAAGTACATTTTCATCTCTACTGGGTAAAGGCCTTGGAGTCTTTTTTTTTTTTTTTTTTGCAAGGCAGATTTACAGAGAGGGAGAGACAGAGGCCTGGATCTCCTTCTGAGTCTTTCATGCAGATGGCAGGGTCCAAATCCATGAGCTGTCTCGTGCTATTTTCCCAGGTGCATTAGCAGGAGCTGCATTGAAAACAGAGCACCCAGTAGTCAAGTGCTCAGACATGGGATGCCAGCGTTGTAGGCAGTGACTTACCGCATTGTGTCACAATGTTAACCCTTTGGCATATGATCTTAACTCTCCAGATGAAGCCTCTCTTATGCTTGCTGCTTGGGGACTTAATGAGATGCTAAGAAAATCCTGTTATCATATTGGATTCACCATTTTAAAGTTTTCTAGTGCTGTCAGGTCTGTCATGTTTCTTTTCCACTCTCAAGCTCACAGCCACCATTCTCTGATAAGGCTCCTACAGTCTTATCCCTCACAGAGGAGGTAAGCTCTTGGTCGAAGACTTTTGGGGACTCCCCACATTAGCTTCTGTAGTGTCCTTCCTCTTGCTATGGTCCCTTCCTCTCCCCCTAGGTATACTCCCCATGGTTTCCAAATGATTCAGCTTTCCCAGACTTTGATCTTTGCCATGTCAGCTCAGCAGGAACATCATGATCTGTTTGGACTTCAGTTCAGTGCAGCATAGTTGGGAAACTGTCATAACAGGTTGCTCTAATACCAGAAAATAATAGTTTTCTGGAGGGAATGGGAAGATCCATTAAGATGCCTGTACTTGGATCTCTGATAGAGGAGCCTAGAGTTGAGTGCCAGCTTTGATCTGAATTCCAGCCACCAGCTAATGCAATTCCTGCGAAGAAGCAGGTGATATAGTTTAATAGTTGGCTCCCTATTGCCTCTTTGGGAGATCCTGATTGGTTCTTGGCTCCTGCCTTAGGAACCCCCATAATTGTCGGCATTTGGGCTATGAACCAGTAGATGAGGACTTCATGGCTTTCTTTCTGCCTGTCAAAAAAAGGTGTATTGAACTTTGAAAGTATGGTTTTCTCTATTTTATTGGATTTTGTTGTGGCATAGGGCAAGTCTGGTTACTTTAACCAGAAGCTGGCTTGAATGACAGATCTAGGATGATTTATTGAGGGCAACCAAGGGTCTTTTGCTTACAACCTAACTTTTCATCAAGGACAACTTTGTTTTTCTCAACTGTCAAAAAACTCTGTGCTGAAGGATACCAAAGATCTGACCTACTTTGGTGATTTTTGTGTTATGTTAGGTGAATTGGGAATCTTTTCCAAGGAGCTGAAGCATAGCTTCTGTAAACTGCACTAGGTAATGAATTTTTAATTTTCAGTCCAGTTCTACCATAGCAGTAAAAACAAGTTCAATTATATGCTTATTGGGAATTCTTGATTCTTATAAATTCTAGAGAGTTTTATTACAGCAGAGACTAGATTTTCCCTTTAGCACAGCATGACTTCAGGATAGTTCTGCCCTTCTTAAAAGGTTAGCTATCTTATCTGTGGGATGGAAACAAGGTCAGGGAAGGAGAGAGAGGATGTAATGAAATTGGAAAGTTTTGTCCTTTACTTAACCTGATATTAAGTAATAACAAATTATAGGTCATGTCCATGTGGCCATGGCACTGTTATGCTATTATTTGCAGTAGTAAGAGAAACAGATATTATAATACTTCCCTAGTGATGGATGACCTGGTTTCTCTTATTAGTCTCTTGTAGATAAAGAATTGGAATATGAAAATTCTGCAGTTCTAATGCTTGTTTATTCATTCATTGGTTTGCTAATACAACCGTGTGCTATACCAGGAGACTTTAAACTCTCAATGACCTACAACCATCATTTAGTTCAAGGGTCGGATAGAATGGGAGTTGGCAGGTCTAAGCTTGGCTCAGGAGGAGGTGTGGTGCTCACTGTATTACTCATATCTCTTCTAGGACCAGTGAGATAGCCCAGGAATTCTCATGGTCATGGTTCAGGAGAGTAGGCTCAAAGTATGAGCACATATTCAACCTTTGCTGAATTACATCTGTTGACATAAAAAACACATGGCCAAATCTAACATCCATGGAATATAAATACATGGTCTTCCTGTGGCAGTGATGGGGGTGGGGAGTGAATATTGTTGAACAATGTTCTACTACAAGTGCTTATTACATATAAATTAATAGGGCTAAAAAGGTCAAGATTGGATATTCATTTGCCTTAGGATTCCTCAAAAATTGATCTTGAAGCTTAAATGCACAAATTTTATTAGCTAATAGATTTACAGAAGGAGTTAAAACTAGTTCAAATGAAACAGAAATGCCCAGGCTTTTAGAATTTCTCTTTTGCTTTTAATTTCATACTTTGGAGGATGTTAAACTTGAATTTCTAGCAGTCTGCTGGGGCATTGTGTTGGGTTGAAATCCCTTGCTATTAATAACCAAGTATGCTGTGATTTTGAGATTTTAAAACCATGATCTCATTTTGGAAACTGCAGTAGGCCAGGAAGCTGTTTGGGTTTGTAACACCTCCAAAAGGACTTGGGCACAGATGTTGGGGATTAAGGAGAAAACCCAGGAGAAGATTTGTGATGAGGGACTCAGAGCTGCCTGGTTTTGCTTCAGGAACTCTCATAAAGTGCAATAGAAAACTGAAACAGACAAGCCATGCAAACATTCGAAGCAGCTCTCTCAGAGTGCGGAAATGAATGGCTGCAGGCATCAAAGACTGTGATAGACAGCCAAAAGCAGAATAGTAGCACTGGTGCCACCTGCTTGCTCTCCTCGTCTGAGGTTGTATGAAATCATGTTAAAGTTGCAGTAGGGCCTGAAGAACATTTGGCGAACCTGGCATAGAAGGATATGGAAGACCTTTATTTATTTAATTCATCTAAAATTCAGACCACTCAGACAAGGCAGCCTGAACTCAAATGCTAGGGTTATGGTGTTCCATTTCTTTAGCTTTTCTCAAAGCCTAACGCTTGACAACCTCCCAGCATGATTGAAAATTACAGACATAAATAGGAAAAATTTTTATCAGGATATAAACAAGAAGATGTTAGGTTTAATGGATGATACTTCAGGACTATTTAGTCTATTATAACTCTCTCGCTTCACAGTCCAGGGAACAGAGGGTCTTTCTGAGGTCCTGTGGGTCTAAGGGATGGACAGGGTGGATTCAGTTCTGTGACCCTGGAATAGCCATTAGCAGCCCCCCCTTATTGAGTGATTGCCATGTGTCAGGTTGTTCTAAGCTCTGTCTATCTGTAGGTAATATCTTTGTGTTGACATGACAATTCTATGGAGTAGGATACTCTGAAGCATTCATTGCCTGTAACAGAGATGGAAATGGAAGCATTCAGATACAGGAGAACAGGGCCAAAATGGCACAGCTAGTAAGTAGAAAAGCCAAAATTCAAAATTGACCAATCTCACCACAGAGTCAACTTTTAACTTCTAACTTCATTACTGTTCTGCAGGGAGAAAAAGTTAGACAAGGACATAAGATGTCCCAAACAGACAAGAATGTTCCTTTTCTTGTAGTTTAGCAGAACCCATTGCTATAAAAAGAGACCCCCGAAGTTATCCTTATGAAGACATAGGGCTTGAAAATACTATGAGTTATGTCAGACTTTGGTGGGAATGCTGTGAAGTCACCTGAGTTCAAGGTGCTGCTGAGCCCCAACTTCATCACAGGCACATTTGCTTATTGTGTCCATCACCAGTTTTTTTAAGTGGTACTGAAAGCTGAGAATTCTAGAGTTGAATATAAATTAAGAAAGGATAATGGCATTTTACCATGTGACAGGCATTTTAGGTTATTTCACTAAAGCTTCACCAAAACTTGATGAGCTTGCTTTTATGTGTATGAGAGAGAAACATGCAGATAAGGTACTACCCAGATTAGAAGGCAGAATGATGTAATTGCTTATTAGATACAATGGAAAGTGAGGCAGTCACAAATTGGAACACAAGTGTGTAGTCCCCTTCACACAAGTCTGAGCATCTTTCAATGATTATATTTTTTCATTGACCTGAAATGGCATCTTGGAATCCTTCTCAAAGTAGGGTTCAGAAATTTATGTGGGCACTACCAATCAGGCAAAGTGAGAAAGGCAAGTGTGTAGCCAGTTACTTTTGTTATTTTCCTGGAGTCACAAATTGGTGATTTTGATATGTGGTGACAAATTAGAATATCTAATTGCTCCTCCTTCAGTTACTAATGAAACAACTGAAATTTATTTAAAATAGCTACTCAGAGTCATGCATCTAGTGAGGGGCAGAGCTGGAAGAAACAGAAATGGGGTCCAATGTGATGGGGGTATTGGCTAATAGTGGCTAAGTCTCAACTTGCATGCACCAGGATTCCGTGTTTGTACCAATTTGTTTCCCCGCTGCTCCACTTTCCTTCCAATTCCCTGCCTGTGGCCTGGGAAAACAGTGCAGGATGACCCAATGCCTTGGGACCATGCACCCGCGTGGGAGACCCAGAAGATGCTCCTGGTTCCTGGCTTTGGATTAGCTCAGCTTTGGCTGTTGTAGCCTTTTCAGGAGTGAAATAAAAGATCTTTCTGTCTCTCCTCTCTGTACATCTGTCTTTCCAATAAAAATAAATAAATCTTAAAAAAAAAGAGACAGAAATGATCTCATGATCAAGGATCACACCTCTCTTCCATTACCTATTTAAGGATTTCTCAAGGTTGGATTTATGGATTTGGGTAATGCAGTTCTGTTGGCAATACCTAGGTATGTGATTGAATCTCTGATACTGAAAACAGTTCCAGACCAAGTAGAATAGAGTTTCTATGAAGTAGAGCCAGGGAATATGGATTTTTCTAAGTTCTTGTGGTGTGACACAAGATTTGCGTAGGAATGTGATCTTCAGGATATTAGTAATGTACCATGGTGAAACTGAGGCCAGTAATAGTGTTCCTTTTACAATTGACTTAAGTAACTTATTCATTTATGTAACTGCTTCCATGATAATATTCTTTTAACAAAATATGCTCCTTATTTAGGAATTGACTTCTTGATATTTGAGTTTAGGGTCTGATTTACTGGTTGAATGATATTGAATACATTTCCCTACCCTCAGCACTCAAATATTCTATATGTGAATGTGAACATAAAATCTACTTCATAAAGTTACTCTAAGTTTGTGTTGACAACACTGATAGAGACTTGTCAAAGGATACTCTGGCACATAATAAGCATTTGATACACAGTAATTATGTTTTTATAACTTTGCAACTATTTGTAAACTTCTATGTTCTTTATTCAAGCAAGCATTTATATGTCTTGATTTCCTATTTCTTTCTTCTATCAACTCATTATGTTTAAAAATGTATTTCTAGGTCCAGTACTATCTTTGTGAGTATAAAGACATGTCTGGTGGTGAAACTGAGCAGGTGAGAAGCCATCATATCATGAGGGAGTCTCATATGTCATGTTTGCAATTTGGATTTTGTCCTGCAGGCAGTAGTGAGACCTTGAGGAGTTTAATCTGGAGAGTGTTAAGACACAAGCAGTATCTTGGAAATATTAATTTGACACAAGATCTATTAGAGATAGGTAGGCCAGTTGAAAATCATTGCAGTAGCTCCTGTGGCAGATGATAGGTTCCTGTAGTAAGGTTGGACTCCTGAATATGAAGGCAGGAAAAGACCTGAAAGGTCCTTACAAAGAAAAATAGTAATATTTTGTTAACGAAGGTCAGGAAGAAGTACAAGATGAGATAATTGGAAGTTTTCAGACTTGAGTGATAAGGAAATTTATTTTATCTCTTACAGAAATAGAGATCTAGAAGGATGGCTGGATATGGGTGGAAATATCCGTTTCTATCTTGGTCCTACTCTAGAACTGGTGATGCTGAGATATTAGGTAGACATAGTGGCTGCTTTATACATGAGTCACTTTAAATTAAAATTTTCATCAAGTACATTTTAATATAGTTTCTGTACAAAATTTTTTCCATCCATTCTCTTTTTATTGCATTTTCATTTAATTACTTGATGAATTGGGGTTTTTAGTTGCAGGCAAAAGAAACTACTGTCGGAAGGGATTTTATTCAAGTGAGGTTAGTTTACTCCCAGAATCTTCGGGGAAGCTGAATATCCAGCTATGGATTGAGACGAGAGATACTGGGCCACAAGCATTTCTACAAGCAGCCTTCTGTGAAGACTTGACTGTCTTCACTGTACAGTTTGGCTGTTCTGGCTTGTACTGTCTCTGGCACTGGGGCAGAAGATACTGACAAGTTGTACTTGGAAACAAGAATCTTCTGCTGCCATTGATGCTCTTAATGGCATAGTAGGTTCTTCTTTGTTCCTGCTTGTCTTTATCACCACATCGTTATTCAAAATCCAGGATAGAAGGATCTCATGGATCAAGTTGGGGTCTTTCACAGCATCCAAAAGGCAATGAAGATAGCTGTGTCTTGCCTTTTTAGCTTTTGTAGTGGGAGGTGGACCATATCTCCCAGTAAGATTCCAAAGATAAGTTTGATGGTGAATTTTATGCTGTCCTCTGACTGGATTAAAGAAAAATCTAGAATATCATGATTTTTGGTGCATCTTGAAAGCTGTTATCACGTGAGATTAACATGTGTGTCTGAATGGACTTGATGGGAGGACTTGGCCTGCATGTGAGGGACCGCCATTGATTGACTAGGTTTCTGCAGGGACTCAATGGAGATGATAAATTGGTCATGGCCAGCAGAGCTGGGCTATACTTGTCTTCTGCCTGGGTGTCAATTGCTAGTCTTCAGGCTCCAGGATTGATGTTTTGCTGACCGGTACTGAGGCTTGCAGCCTCCAACTGAGGTTTATGCCCTGGTTCCAATGTCCTTGAACTTAGACTGAGCCCTGCTGGGAGTATCAGGAGCTCCAGCTTGACAGGTGATCTGTTATTAAACTTCTCTGTTACCATAATCATGAGAGTCAGTTCCCCTACCAAAACTAACTCTCTTGAGAACCTTTGACTAGTACAACAGAACATCTGCAATTAGAAGAAAGCTGTTCTAATATTTGGTAGCTTAAACAAAACAAAACAAAACGAACAAAAATCCCAGCAATAACTGATTCATACAGGTTGTATTTTATATCATAAGCAGCATGGAGCCTAGAAACACTTGTATTTTCCTTTTAGTTAGTTTCAGATATAGATGTAGACTGTCCTGAGAGCCAAAGCACTTAGAGCTGCAGCTATAAAGGTCAGAAAATTGTCTACTATTTCCTGGCTAGGGTTGCTCAAATTGTAGCCCATTAGAGGCTGAAGCAGAGCATCAGTTGACCTTTTCATGTGGCAAGATCTTGTATTATCAGAACTCCCTCTTTGTATGGATTTCCCCACTTAAACACTTTCCCACTTATTTTAATTCAGGTTTGGGAGGAAAACAATGAAGACAAAAGATGTAATCTGACGTTTTAGGTTGGTGGTAAACAGAATCTAACTTTGAATTTAACCGCAAAAGAGTTTTGTTTTATTTATCTGACCAGAACTTTTTGACTATACATTGGGAATTCTTAAATCCTCATCTTGGGCAAATCCTTGCTTCTCCTTCGACTTGAGATAGCTCATTGATTTGAACCCAGGAAGATGGGCTCCAGGGCTCCTTACCATGACTGATGTAATAACATGCTTGCTGTCATTTGCTTTTAATCACATCATTGGGAAAAAGGGACAATCGCAGGACTATCCTCATAGGTTTATTGTGTGAATTACATTAGTCATTTCTTGTAAAATTCCAGAACAAAATGGGGTAGTTATTCTCTACATGAACTCTAAGGTATTTCCATATGTTTAAGATTCTGATACTCTGTATAATTTGTAGCAGGATACACACTGTGTGTGCATGTATGTTTCGTAATTTGAGTAGTTTAAAAGTCTTAGAAGGGCAAGCATTCTCAGAAAGTTAAGGAGAAATGCTCTTTTGCTTCTTTTCTGTTCCACAGTCTATGGGTATATGCTGTTTAAAATACTGTGAAGATACTTAGATTTTTCTGTAGTTTTGATTATTTTTATTATCTTGCATGATATGGTTTTGTAGGCATAGGGATTCCCCCCTTGATCTCCTTTTTCTTCCTCCCCATTCTCCTCCCTACCATTATCTTCCATATCATTAAAATAGTACAGTCCTTTAGCAACAGTCACAAATCCAACATCCTGTTATTTGAATGAATTATGGCATTGTAGATATAGCCAATGGTAGATAGTCTTGCATTTTGCTGTCATAACAGTTTCATTGGATTCTTCTTTTATTTGGGAATAGAGATGCATACTGCATTGTATCTTCAATTCCTGGCATGCTCATCTGCATTATACAGTTTATGAGACTATATGTTTACACTTATTTACTTATATATCTGTTTTGCTTTCTATTTTGCACAAATATTGCCTTATGTCAGTATGTATGGTATCTTTTTTCTTTTGGGATTGGTTTATTTCACTGAGCATAATGGTTTCTAGTAGGACTATTTGGTCACAAATGGTAGAATTTCATTCTTTTTAGTGGGTGAGTAGATACTCAGAAATTTTACACATACACACATAACACACAGATGACATTTGTAGTGTCCTCTAGGGGGTTTGGATCCAGATGAAAGTTCTGTATGGATCCAGCTGAAGTATGGAATGATGATTGAGGTGGTTTCCTGGTGGGAAAGTAGGTGCAGTGAGCTCAGAAGAAAGATTTACATTGTGTGGAGTGGGCAGAGTCATGGGGTTCTGGGGAGCTTCTTTAAATGTTCTGGTTGTCAGGGTGGCTGTGCTACTTTTGAGGCTGCCAGATTTAACCATGAGAACTGAGATGCTCACATTCACTGTAGGCTGAGAAAAGCGGCTGTTGTGGTGACTTTAAAACATTTTATCAAGTTCTCTAGCATGCCTCCCATCAGTGAACAGGATCTAGTTTCCCTTTCCTGTAGTATGGGTTGTCTTTGGTGACTTACCTGTGGAACATGGCAGAAGTAACATGGTTGACATCTGATACTATATTACAAAAGACAGTAGATATTCCATCAAGCTCTCCCTCTGGTACCATGCTATGAGGAAGCCGGGCGTTTCATTGATGGCTGACCAGACAGCAGGTGAGTATTCAGATGATGTGCCCCAGCAGTCAAGCCATGCTGGCAGATACAAAACACAGCATAGACCAGTTGTCTCCACTGAATCTTATCCATACAATGGATTTGTAAGAAAAAGGAATGCTGTTTGTTTTATTATTTTTTTTCAGTTTTTGTTTTTTAAGATTTATTTATTTTTATCAGAAAGTCATATTTGCAGAGAGAGGGAGAGACAGAAAGATCTTCCATCCACCGATTTACTCAGGAAGTGGCCCCAATAGCCAGAGCTGAGCTTATCCAAAGCCAGGAGCTAGGAGGTTCCCCTGGGTCTCCCTTGTGAGTGTAGGGTCCCAAGGCTTTGGGCTGTCCTCTGATGCTTTCCTAGGCCACAAGCAGGGAGGTGGATGGGAAGTGGAGCTGCCAGGATATGAACTGGTGCCCATATGGGATCCTGGTACATGGCAAGGTGAGGATTTTAGCCACTAGGGTACTGCACTGGGTCCTGCTGTGATTGTTTTAAACAAACAAGCTTTGAGTGGTTTATTACTCAGTAGTAGATAAGGCAACAGACCTTGAACAACTTCTTAGGCGAGCAGATGGTTAGTTCTTGTATCCTAGGAACAACTTTATGTAAAATTGTTCTCAGGTGTAGAAGAAAAACCTATAGAGACTTGCCTGATGGGAACGGAGCTCTTGGATAATAAGAAAAGGTAGTAAGGTAATGTATAAGCTGCTATAACTGTAGATAGGAGGAGAGGCAATCATAGCTGTTAACAGAATTGTCTTGCTATGAGATTCACAACATAAATGATCAGTGCCTCTCTCCCAGGTTTCAGTCTGGTCTCCTAAATCCCTGGCTATAGGTCCACTCTGATGCTCACACAGTGGTAACAAGTGCACTATGGGTTATGGATACCTGTTGTCCTTTTCCTGCAGAGTCGTTTTTTTCCCTATCTATCTTACCAGTCTCTCCAGATTTACAGGCACCTTTTAGTCAGTGTATCAAACATCAAATGTATTACCTTCCCTCCAAAATGACTTTCATTCTGCCCTTTGGAGCTCAGTTAGTGACATTATCATCTGTCGAGCTGCAGAGCAGTTGGGGGTTAACTTCTCTTTCACCTTTCTCAGTCTATCCAAATGAGCCCAGTGTGATAGATGCACTCCCCAAAATGCTTCTTGAATCCTTTCCTTCACGTCCATTCTAATTTCAGAGCATACAGAGGTTTAAAGAGGTTAATCTTTTTGTTAAGGATTCACTGTTATGGAAGACATAATGTGGAAAAGTAGGAATTTTTACATAGTTTTGGTTGGATCAACCTTTGGTATAATTTCTGAGGTGAACAATTTGGTAGTTTCTGTCAAAATTTGAAATTCATATTTTTTGCTTCCAGAAATTCCTAGATTTCATATTACAACTTCTCTTTAACATTAGCATATTGATATATGGAAAATTATTCATTATATCTGTTCTGTTAAAACTTAGAAAACTTAAATGTCCATTATAGACAGCATGAATGAAAGTGATAGTCGCATAGTGTACTTCTGTGTTATAGTATTTTTGTTAATTAAATTTTTTTCATATTTATTTTCTTAGCTCTGAGATGTGGTAAATGCTGTGAGATCAAGTACTTTACCTCATACTATAGCATCTTGGTCAGCTGATGTGTAGCTGCACAGTGAATATTTGCTGCATGACTGATTGGTGGGGTAGACAGATGGATTTCAAGGTTAGGAAAGCAGAAGTTTGGATAATCTTAGAGTAGAGATGATGGCTGAAATGATACAATATAGAAGATCATCTGGGGATAATGTAGAGATAAGAGCCAAATCAGAATCCATCAGATGTTCTATGATTTTACCCTCCAGCCAGATTTTTTCTAATAGGTTGGAGCCAAATCACTACCCCCCTGTGAGGAGGCAAATGTTGTGGTTCTGGAACCAGACAGACTGTAGGTTTGAATCTACATGCTAAAATTTGCTGATTTTATGACCTTAATTCAGCCCTTTCACTTTTCCAAGTTGTAGAGCTTTATATAATGCTAGTACTTAATATAGACAAATTTTGTGGGGGTTAAGTTAGATCATAACCTAGAACCTGCAAGCATTAAATAAAAGTGAGTTGTTATTATGATTCCAGTTATTATGCATAGGATTTAAATGCACTGACCCAAAGGGAAATGCTGATAATAAGAATTCAGGCTTTATATAGTACTTTGTAATTACTGAGGTACTTTTGTATTTGCCAACACATTCCATTTTTACCATAAACCAGCATCTGAAATAGCATTATCTCTATTTATTTATTATATATTTTTGATTGTGTAAATTTTATTTTTGGTAATTTTGTGCATATTTGATTAGGGTGCGAAGAGTCAAGAGCTAGAGAAAAGTGAGTGAGACCATTGTTTTCACATTGTCTTTTTTCCTCCCTGTATCTGGGGGAGCGGTGGGATAAGGAGAGAAACCACACCCAGCCTCCCAACCATCCCAGGGTCCCCAATGTGGGGGGCATGCTTTGTGTTTTCCCCTCATGTGACTTTGATAGTTCAACAATCTGTATTGTTGCTTATCTTGCCACTCCATCCATGATGAAACTTCTCCAGAATCCACTGGCTGACATAATCTTAGAGTCTCTGTTTACCCAGGTATTCACTGCAAACACCTGGCTGATATAGTAGATTGATTTGTTCTGTCCTCTGTCCTCTGTTATGGTACCATCGTCCTTTGCAGGTCTCAGTGTACTGCCATATCCTTCTTGTGCAGCTGGATATGCTGTCCACTGCTCCATCTAAGCCACCGAGGAGACCCAGCTCTGACACATGCATTCCATAGTCAGACCATGGAACCTGCAATTTCCTTCATTTTTGGAATTCTGAGTCCAGTGCTTCAATTGGGGGGGATTCCCAAAGAAACTTCATCTGAAGTGATCCCAGACCTGATTCTTGTGTGTGCATGCCAATACAGGGTCTGGCACAGTCCGTCGCCCTAATTGGCCTATGCACGCACACTGTTAGTTGTAATTGCTGGGTCAGTTATCTCCAGCCCTGTCTTCTATGCAAACTAGTGGGTGTTGCAGTCTAGCCTGATCCTGACACTGCACACTTGGGCCCCACACAAACCAGTGGGAGTTGTATCATAGTTGGAGCAACTGACAATAACCCTCACCAAGCTTGCCTCTTGCTCTGGTTCCCGTGCTTGCCAGTATGTACAGCAAAATGGTTCTGTCTGTCCCATATCCCATTCAATTCTCATACATGTCAACGGCATTGAAGCCTAGTTCAACCCAACCAGCCTCCCTATCCAGTCCACACACCTACCCATGGGTGCCTCTCTCTCTCTTCATGCCTATCCCAGTCCTGGTTCTCATGCTCACCAGTTGGAGTGGCAATCCAAGAGAGAGGTGCCCACTGTTTCACTAATGGGCTCACTCGCACTCCTGGATCTTGCATTCTCCAGGTGGTCCTGTGGTTTAGCTCAACAGAGAGAGGCCTCCCCCCTCCTCCCACACCATGTCAGCATCTGCAAGCTGATCCTGTGGCAAACCCAACCAACCCTCACTCACTCTGACTTATGCATGTACTAGTAGGTCTATCCTACCCAGCCTGGTTTGTCTCCAATCCATCTTATATGCAGGCCCAACATGCAGGTGTTGTAGCCCTGTCTGTCTTTGTCTGCCCCCAGTCCCAGCTCTCATGCTCATCAGTGGGAATAGTGGCCCAGCAGGGGAGGTCCCTGCAGCCCCCCTCCTGAGTTCACCTGCTCTTCCCTGGATCTCCTGTGTGATGATTGGGCACTGAGACCCAATCTGGCACAGCCTGCCCCACCTCAGCCTTTGCCAGTGGATGCTATAGCCTATCCCGGCCTGGCCCACCCCCAGTTTCAGCTCATGCTGGTGGGGACTACAGCCTAGCCAGCCCAATTAGCCAGCCCAGTCCCGGCCCTCATGTGAACTGGCCGTCAAGCCCAGGACCCTCTCTCCACTTAGCAGTGGTGGATGGGGAGCTATAATCCCCAGCAGGAAGCCTGGTTAGGCACAGGTTCCCCGAGCCACAGCCATGTGGCTGGGGAATCCAGCCATCTGTCTGCTGCTCAGAATTACCTTGACTCCATCCACCAGTGTGGCAGTGATGGGCAGAGCCATGGTCCTGAGGATATCCAGAGCCAGTTGAGATCTGTACTCAGCATGGTTGCTGTGAAATGGAGGAAATTCTCGAATCTCAGGCCTGGACAAGCCCAGGACCCTTTCCCTGCCCAGCAGTGGTGGATGAGGAGCCAGGATCCCCAGCAGGTAGCATGGGCCAGCACAGATTCCCCTAGCCACAGCCATGGCTAGACACATACCTGCTGTTACTATCCCTGTTTTTTAATGCATTATGGTTAGTACAAATTCGAGGACAAGACCCTACAGTTTGTATTTCCTTGGTGTAGTAGCCTTTCAGGCTAAAAGAAACAGAAGGGGAATGTCAAGTATAAAGATTGAGAACTGACATTTTTCTGCTTTGGATAACACTTAGTTTGGTGCCAAGCCTTTGAATCACATGTGCCCTAAAAATTCCTGGTATTTTAGTAGAAGAATGCCACTCTGAAATGTTTTGTTTGGACTCCAGCACTAGAATAGTTGAAGTTAATCTTTTTCATTCCTTCATTCAACAGGTATTTGTAGAGCTCTGCCCAGGTACTGTGTGGGATACAGAGAAGTGCAGTTTATAGATTTTGCCCTTTCGGGTTTTATTGCTTAATCACAGTGGGAGGATTGCAAAGACACAGTATGAAGCCATCGCTTGATAGAGTCTGAACGTTCAGTCCTTGTGCTTGAAGCTTAGAGAAAATCATATGAAATATGAACTATATTTCTTCCTAATCAAGCAAGCATCCCCTGGCAGGAAAGTCATTAATCATTGCTTTCTTGTAAGTGGATTGACTTGTTCAGTGTAGAAAGGAGAGTGTATAAGGTACTGGGAACTTTTTCCCATCGTGTATTATGACATGAAGTTCTTATGTGTAAAATTGGTGGTGGGAAGAAGTGGGACTGGATGAATCTACTTCTGTGTCACTGCTTCTAAACCCTACTTGGAATTTCAGGTCAAGAGAAAGCTAATTTTTTTTCAACATGTATGCACTGCAGTTTTCCTTTGAATGAGACAGTGTGATATGTACAGGATACAATATGATATACAGAAAAATGAGAGCTTGTCACTGCTCTTCAGGGGCAGAGGCTATCGCATGGCTTATGCCTGCTTGTGAGTGAGACTGCCTGGGTTTGTGTTTGTTTTCTACCACTTTGTAACTTGTCAAGACCTTGGAAGTAAGTTAGCTGCTGTGTGTTTTGGTTTCCCAATCTAGGAAATGGATGTAATAATTCATCAATCCAATCCATATAAATCCCATCGAATGGTGCCAGGGACATAATTAATATACAAAAATACAAATTCATTCTCTCTTGATTGGAGCAGAGGGGAATGTTACGGTCTGAATGTTTGTGTTTTCTCCAAATTCCTGTGTTGAAATTCTAATCCCCAATATTATAGAAAGGTAGGTGGTAGGACTTTTGGGAGGGGACTACGTCATGAGAAGGAGGCTCATGAATGCCATCAGACTTCTTACAAAAGATACAAATGAGGGTGGGAATGCCAGCCAGCACAGTCATTTTTGGCAAATCAGTATGGAGCTTCCTCAAAAACTGAAAAGAGAACTAACACAAGATCTAACAATTTCATGCTTGGATGTCTGTAAAGGAAAAGAAAGCAGTTTGCCAAGAGGTATCTGTACTCCAGTGTTAGTTATGGCACTATTCACAAAATCCAAGATTTGAAATCAATCTAGGTGTCCATCAGTGAATGAATGTGTAAGGAAAATGTGAAATAGTATGGGGAATTATTCGGACATAATGCAGCAGCATGGCTGAGTCTACAGGATGCCATGGTCAGTGTGCAGAAAGACAAATGTGTGTTCTCACTTGAATGTGGATGCTAAAAACAGATCTCGTAGAAATCAAGAATAGAATAGTAGGAACCAGAGCCAAGGAGTGCTGGGGATAGAGGGGGGACAGTCAGTGGGTCCAGCGTACAGTTAGGAAGAGTAACTTGTAATATTCTATGTCACAGTGGGGTGGATGGTTTATAATAACCAATTTCTTGTTTCAAAATAGCAGTTAGGTACAACTCAAATGTTTCCAATGCAAAGAACTAATAAATCATATGCACAGACTGAAAATCACATACATAAATATGTATACTTATTATGTGATCATTAAAAAAAAGAAGAAACAACCAGGGAGAAAACCCTGGTGTCTTCCAATTTGTGAGGATATATTTAGAAATTGCTTTCTGAAATCCAGAAAGGAAACCCCCACCAGAGATGCAGTCAAAAATCACATCACCTTGGGAAAAAGGTGACAATGTTGACTGTATAAAAAATGTGATATGAGCAAGGAGTGTCAGGGGATACATCAGGGAAGACTGATGGGTGTTTGGGAAAAACTTCATACACTGGTCTAAATTTTAAGAATCTTTTGAATATTTAATATTATTTTCCACTAGCGTTAAAAAATAAAGATTTTTTTCCATCTAAGCTGATTTTATAGAGCTCCTTTGTAGATTCTGTAAAGGATGCATGTGGCTTGTAATAAGATTTTGAGGTTCAGAGGATTGCTTAGGTGTCATTTTCTTAGGACGATATGTTAATTAGTATCAAACTTTTGAATGCAGGGTAGCCTAATCACAGATGTGAAGCTTGTTTTTAAACAGAAACCTGACAAGGTCACTTCTGTAGGGAGTATTTATTGCCTAGCTTGTGTCCATTCCTGTTAGTCCTTCACAATATTCTAAGTCCTGTGGTTTTGGTGGGATGGCCCTGCCTCTCCTTTCCAGGAGCATAAGGCACTCATGGTGTCCCAAATGTATGGTCACTGTGGATGGACACACACTCTTGTTGAGAGCAATCAAAACAAAACTGAGTTAAGGGTTTTCAGTTATCCAGTGAGTAGAGTCTTTATTTGTTAGCATGCAAGATTTTGGCTGCCACCAAAGGAAAATGTGCCCAGTATTGAAAACCAGTTCTGAGGTTAGAACATTTGAGAAATGGTGAAAGAGGGTCTGGGATCATATTGAGACTGGACAAACCCTTCACTAAGCTTGTCACTTAACCTAATATATTCTCTTTTCTATATATCTAGATTGAGTATGATTTTGCGTTGTAAAGCATTCTGTATGTGAAACTAACAATTATTGCTTTCAATCTGGTTTCTTTCCCCATTCAAAATCCTTGCAAAACTTTTCTTCCCCTCACCTTTGTTAGACATTATTTCTAGTCTTCTTTTGGATAAAAGGTCAGTGGTCTCCCCATTTTCTCACAGGTATCACTTATTCCAATTGACATTTACACTTGAGTAAACCTTAAACTTCTCTGACCTTTTTTAAAAGCTAGATTTTGAAGAGATATTTCCTATGTTTTAAAACAGTGCATTATTTTTATTTATTTATTTATTTTTTTGTAAAAGGCCACTTTGCTTTTTTCCAGACCTTTTAGATAGTTGGAGTGTTGATTTAGGTTTTCTTTTCCCTCTTAACAATAGGGTTCTGCCTCTTTCCTTCTTTCCCCTTGCAGTGTAACATGCAGATGTTTTGTGGAAACATGGGAAATATATAACTGTAAGCTTAAAATATTGAGCTGTCTTCATGCTTCTTTCTTAGCCATGTGAAATAAGAGAATAAATCAGCCCTTAAATATTCTTTAGTGTTAAAAATGAAAAACAGCAGATGTAGGAGTTTGAGTGGGATAAGATGCTGCTAGATAGAAGTCTGAAGTCTGGCTGAATTCCCAAATTCATTGCAGTTTGAGAAAACATGTTGTAGTTTCTGATGTCCTATCTAGAGTAGGTGGAGCTTTAGTGTCTAGGCTGTTAGCAGTGAAACCCCTCTGTGACGTGCCAGACTCCACACAGTGGGGTCCTCTCTAGGTGCTGTTCCGTGGAAAGCAGACATTTGGCTAGACAGCTCTTAAACCTTCAGACTCTTTCTGAGACATGAATAATGCTTCTTATGAATAATGGCACAAAACTGTTACTGCACCAATCTAGGATGCCAATAGGAGGGTGCTTGCCGTTTACTCATCTTGAGGGGATTTTGAAACTGTCCAGCCCTCCACAGCAGGGGTCCTTTGGAGGACCAGGGGATTGACATCACTGGAGAAGCTCCCCTTGCCTGGCTGGGCATGGACATTTTTTCTGTGGATTCTCTTCATCCATGGAGGTGTGAATTCAGGTAGATCAGCCCCTCACTGAGTATATGTGCAGGTTGGATACCAGCTCACACACTATCAATTCCTGAGCCTATGATTTTTACCCTGGGATTATTTTAAGTCTCCTTTAAGTTTATCTAAGAAGTTTTCCTCCTAGATATTCACTTAAGCTTAGATATATATATTTTTTGACCTTTAAACATTTTATTTTGGACCCAGTATGGTAGCCTAGGGCCTAAAGTCCTTGCCTTGCATGCACTGAGATCCCAAGTGGAGGCTGGTTATAATTCCCATGGCCCCACTTCTCATCCAGCTCCCTGCTCATGGCCTGGGAAAGCAATCAAGGATGGATCAACACAGCTCCAGCCGTTGTAGCACGTGGGGAGTGAATCATCAGACAGAAGATCTTCCTCTTTGTAAATATGACTTTCCAATAAAAATAAATAAATCTTTAAAAAAACATTTTATTTTTAAATTTCAGAAGCATAAAGACAGACTGACAGAAATTCCATCTACTGGTTCTCTTCCTAACTGGCCAAAATAGCTAAGGATGGGCCAGGCCAGAAACTCGATCCATGTGAGTGGCAGGGACCCAACTCTGAAGCCATCACCTGTTACTCCTCAGGGTCTTCATTGGTAGGAAGTTGTTATTGGGAGCCAGAACCAGGAATTGAACCCAGAAACTGCCCTATGAAATATGGGCCTTTTAACTGCTAGACCAAATTTCCATTCCTAAATATACTTTTATATGAATCCTGTGAAGATGATATCTTAAGATTTTTATAGAGTATTGCTATAAGGAGATTGACTAATATTTCCCCAACAGGTTTGTGCTAAGAGAAAAGTTATCTTAAGTCCTGTATGTAAAATGACAACAACCAAGGCATCCTATAATACAAAAAACAAGGTATTTCTGGAGGGTGTTTTAAAAATTATTTTAAAATAATTATTTCACAACAGTGATCAAAAAGAGAATATCTTTATAACATTACCTGTATTAAAGCAGAACATGTGTGAGGGAAATTGTGGCTGATGTCGGTTTTATGACACGCTATTCTGACTTAATGAGCAAAGTTCATTTCTTATAGTAAAGATTATTTTGTGTGCCTTCATGGCAGAAAGGTTATTGCATATTCTCCAGATCTCCAGGGAGTCACTTATAAAGTGAGATGTTTTACACATTAGGTAAACTATAAATCTTGTTGACCTTCTTGAGATTAGAAGCATTTGAAGGAGCATCATTCCTTTTTTCCTGGGATTACCATCAACAGAAGAAAACAATGTGGCTGCTTATTATGGCTCATGGTGACGGATCAAGTTTTAAGGAGAATCAGAAAATTAGAATTTTCAAGTGGTTGTATTTATGAGTACTACTAGCTGAATTTAACTCACCAGATGGTTTACAAAAGCAAATCAGGTGCTAATATGCTTGTGTACTTTCTAGCTGTGGAGATGAGAAGCATATTTTGCATAATTCACATCTGCCAACAGTTTTAATTTTTTGAAGTAGAAGAAGGATGTAAGTGTGAGGCTATAACCAGAAAGCTGGTGGTGAGATCCTTGAGGGAGATATCTTTATCTTTCCGGATTCTTAGCACCTAATACTCCCTCATTCATGTAGCGATAACGTAATCCAACAAATGTTTACTGAACATATATTTTAGTGTCTAGGCTGTTTCAGGTGCTGAGGATAAAGCAGAGAGCAGATATTATCTCTCCCGTTACTGAGTCTCATGCTGGAGACGCTAACCCTTTCTCTGCCAAGTGCCATTTGGACATTCAGAACTTCATTCTTGGGTCATATAAAACTGTCAGCTCTAAAATCAGTCTGCTTTAGTATCTCTGAAATTCTGAGTTCTACCTTGATAGGGCCAAACCAAATGATTTTGCAGGCCTGGTAGAGACCTGTGGGCTAGACATACCTCACCCCTGTAGGCTAAATAGATAGCAATACAACATATCAGAGTGAAGAAAAAGAAGTAGGGGAGAGTGGAAAAAGGGTGGCTAGGCAAGTGGTGTCCTTGTCCTGTTTTATATAAGGAGGTGGCATTTCTAACACAGGATTATTTAAGAGCGACTTAGAGGTGGGCAGAGAACAGCACTGCAACTCTCAGTGCGAGGGGAGCTCCAGGTAGAGGCAACAGTGAATACAAGGCCCTGAGGTGGGGATGCGCAGAACGGCAAGAGGTGTTGGGGTGGAGTGAGAAGGGTGAGCAGTCAGGGATTCTGAAGCAGTAAGGGAGGAGTACAGTTTGCCCAAGGGCCCAGCAGATCAAGGTTAGGATTTTGGACTTTATTCCCAATGCGTTGGAAGTCTTGGGGGTGGGAAGGTCATGAGCTATCTGCAGGGCGAGAAGCACGGGAGTAGGAAGCATGGGAGAAGCATGAGAGATAAAGGTGGCTGGCTGGCTGGCGCAGGTGATGGCTGCCTGTCAGCGTATAGCCTTCTGTCTAAGAGGTACTCGGTGTGTGTCTACAGTTCTCAAGTGGATCCTGATCTGCCTCTTTCCTTCAGGTGTCTGGAAAATCCACATAACTGAGACAAACATGTTAACTCCACCTTCACTTTCCTTTGAAAAGAATCTTCTAGGTGTATTTGTTTGTCAGGCAACAAGAAAAAGAATTGATTCTTTGAAATCTTCCAGTGTGAAAACAACACTATACCTTAAAACAATTTTTTTTAAAAGTAAAAAATGCAATTGCTTTGTATTGTGTTAAAGGATCCATTGTGTCTGTTGTTTGAAAAAGACCTTCTCTCCTCCTAGATACTTTTTTTTAAAAAGTAAAAAAGTTTGAATACCTCTGTGTTCCAATCCTGTCCAAGCCTTGCAGCACATTGTCTGCCTGCTACATGGGTGCTTTCCCATCTGGCGAGGGCTGACCCTTTTCTGCCCCTCTTGCCAGTGGAGCACAAGCCGCGATGGATTTCTCCCAAGGAGCTTTTCAGTTCCATCAGCCTCTCTGATGACTATCATTAATAATGTCAGCTCTGCTCTGTACACAGGTTGGGAAGCTAACCAGTTGATTTGCTTTTTTCCTCATTTTGTGATTGTCTGGCTGCATTGAAGGCAGAATGTCTGGAGGGTGATAGAGGTCTTCTGAAGGGGCAGTCCACAATTTAGAAGCACACATGAAGCAGGGTCTGAGTGTCGTAGCCATCCTGATCGCATTAGAGCAGAGTTGTAGGACACGGGCTTTCAATTACATGCAGCGGTTCTCCATTTAAGGTGTGTGTTAGAAGAAGCTGGAGGGCTTGGTGCTGATGCTGAGGATCTGATCTGGCTCTGAGAATCACTGGGCTGGGGAAATTCCCATCTGTGCAGAGAGAGGGAACTTACATTATGTGGACACTTCAGTATGCATTTCCTCAGCATGTGTCTCTGAAGGAAGGTACTATGGGTGATGAATGTCCCAGATTGACACCAGAGGACTCTTCGAAAAGTAGAAGTCAGGGTCTTTTTGTGACCTGGTTAATGCTGAGGCTGAAGGGGGCAAAGCAGTTAATCAGAATAAAAGACTGTGTGAGGGTCAGCTGTCACCAGTGTGGAGTACCAGAGTGAATGGAAAGACTGAACAAGGACAGAGATGTGAAGCCAGGCTGAAGTGTTTAGAGGGACCTGGGAGAATTTTCAGGAGGGGCCATGTTGGACGTCACCTCTCAGTGCAAGAGGGGAGCACGAAGGGTGAGTGTAGGGATAGGGAAGTGGGAAGTTGGGAATTTGACTGGCTGGAGGGAAAAAATCAGTTTGGGGAGGTGAAAGGAATGGATTTTGGAAACTGCTCCAGTGGAGAGGAAGCCTAATAAAACCGTGAGTGTAGATTGAATGGTGAATCATGTTGAATGTGGAACAAGACAGTTGTTTTCACGGAGGTGTAACTGAGCGTTTAGTTCAATGCCTCAGATTTTCTGCTAAAACAGATATCAGCTTATGAATAGGAACAAATGACTGTAAACTCTAAGTTGGTGATGTAATTATGCCTTTAAATATTAAAAAAGCATCTTTTATACCAGCCCAGGGGAAAAGTATAAATATGAATGCTCTATAAACAGGCTGTAGCACCTGAATGCTGAATGCTTTCATTTTTATTTATTTTTCTGTTACAGGTATTGTGGTTTGGAAAACTTGCAGAGAAGGCAAAGGAATCACTGAGAATTCTATTGCCTCTCTAACAATATTTGATTTCATTTGCCTTTGGTTCTAAAGTACAGTAATGTAATGAGGATTGGGCATAGTATTATGGTACAGCAGGTTAAGCTACTGCCTGTGATGCCTGCATCTTGTATGATCACTGGCTTAAGTTCTGGCTGTTATGCTTCTGATCCAGCCTCCTGCCTGGGAAGCAGCTGAAGATGGCCTCAATACTTGTACCCTTGGCACCTGTATTAGAAACTGGGATGGAATTCTGGGCTGCAGCTTTACCCTGGGCCAGCCCTAGCCTTTGTGGCTATTTGGGGATTGAATAAGAGGGAAGATCTTTCTTGCTCTCCCCCTGTGACTTTGCCTTTCAAAGAAATATTTGTGAAGATTATTTATTTTGTATTTGAAAGATCGATTTACAAAGAGAGAGAGAGAAAGAAAGAAAGGAAAGAAAGAAAGAAAAAGAAAGAAGGAAAAGAAAGAAAAGAAAGAAAGAAGCAAAGATAAGTCCTGATCTCTCCTTGAAGACCTCAGGCTGGAGAAATGGGGGAACTGGGGTTAGCAAGGAGGTGACAAGATCAAGAGGTTTTGGACTGAGGCACATTCTGGAGTCTGGGCAGAGACTGATTCCAGGCTGCAGTGCTTCAGACTTGGGCAGGGCCATAGCAGAGGAGAGTTGGCCCAAATGGAATTGTTTTGTCAGTAGAACACCTCTGCTGTATCTTCTGGACTCTCAACATAGGCAGGCAGAGAGAAGGCCCAATTTCAGCTTTGCTGAATTGCCTTCAGAGCCCTTGCTGTTTGCTTGTGTGGAGGGAACCCAGATGTGCTTATGTTCTTAAAGTGCACACTGGGGGAGTTGGCCAGAGTGACATCAGCCCCACCTTGCAGGGAATTTGAATGGAAGATCTGTCTGAGACTCAGCAGCTTTAGCAGTAACTGCGGAAAGATGAGTTGGCAGCCAGTCACCAAAGCCTAATTTAGAGATATGTTGGGCACTGAGTTCAGCATTAGGGGGATGCCTAGCATCAACTAAGAGGAGCCCAACTGGCTGACTCATCCCAAAGACCAGAATGAGATCAAGGGTCCTTCTTCCCCAAGGGCCGACACTAGAGTGAGACTAGTGAAGCACCAGATCTGAGGAGTCACTTGTTGCTAGGTTTTGACAGATGCCTCTTAAAATTCTGAGTCTCAGAGGTTTCGCTTTTTGCAGCTTTGTCCTGACTGCCTCTGCACAACACAGTCAGGTTCCTTCAGTCCCCCTGGAGAGGAGCAGGGGAGGGGATGGGAGTCTGTAACTGGATACTTATGTTTAAAACGAGTGAGCTACAAGAATCTGGTCTGGAATCACCTCAGACAAAATTTCTTTGGGCATCTCCCCAATTGAACTGCCAGACTTAGGACCCCAACCATGAAGAGAAGTGCAGGTTCCATGGTCTGACCATGGAGTGTAAGTGTCAAAGCTAGGCTCAGATGGAGCAGTGGACAGCATACCCAGGTGCACATGGAGGATATGGCAGTCTGTCGGAACCTGCAGAGGACACCTGGTACCACAACAGAGGACAGAGGACCAAACAGATCAATCAACTACCCCAGCCATGTGTTGGCAGTGAAAATCTGGGCAAACAGGGAGTCTAAGGTGGACTATGTCAACCAGTGGACTCTGCAGCTTTTTCATTGTGCTTGGAATGGTGAGATTGGCAGCAATTCAGAACTGTTGAATTATCAAAACCACTTGAGCAAGACCCTCAGAGTATACCCCACATTGGGGACCTGGGATGGGTGGGAGACTGGGTGGGGCTTCTCCCTTTATCTCCTCCCTTTACCCCAGATACAGAAAAAAAAAAAAAACAATAATGTGGTAATGTGGAAATAATCGTCTTACCCACTTTCCTGTAGCCCTTGACCCTTTGTGCCCTAATGAACTATGTAAAGATTGTCAAAATTCAGCAATTAAAAAAAATGAGTGAGCTTTTTCTAAGAAATGTTTGTGTTTTTGTCTGTCCATGTTAGGTAGAATAGACTAAATCTCTGTTTCTTCATTTCTTGATGCCCAGGATGAGGGCTTGTGTACAAGAGTCAGTCTGCTATGGAGACAGATTAAGAAGTACCATTTCCTTAGCAACATGAGTAGATTTGTGACCCATTTACATGAATGAGTCATTGGAGTGGGATTTGAAATAAAATTTACATCACTCCAGAGCTCGTTCTTTGAACTACTGTACTTTAAGGACAATACTGACAAGTGTTCTGAGAGCTATTGTGTGCAACGCACTGTTTGAAGTTTGTATTAACCCATTGACCCTTCACAGTACCCATTAGTAGAGGCTATCCTCACTTTACAGAAAAGAATTGGAGGCACAGAAAGGTCTAAGAGCTTCTCCAAGGCCACACAGTGGTGTTGAGCCAGGTGCTCTGGGTGTGGAGGCTGTGCTCAGAGCCACCAGAGTGTGAAGAACATCGACTTAGTTGGCATCAGGTGCCAAATGGCATTTCTCAGTTTTCTTGAGCTTCTCATGATGTGGCCTTATTTTATCCTCTTGACAAATTTGGCAGTTAAATGGAGCAGGAGTTAAAATTGCCCCTTTACATATGAGGACACACAAATGCCAAGAGCAGCTGAGGAATGGTATGAGAGCTGGATAATGGCAAGGAAAATGGGGGACAGAGTGGAAAGTGTGTGACCAACCAAAAGGAGGTCACAGAGGACAGGGATGTGGTGTCAAGGTGTTTAGCAGGGATCCGTCAAAAAGAAAATACAAAAGCTGCTGAATAGTTGGGCTTCTTATAGGCCCTTGACAACATTTCTTTTGCCATCAGTTCTCTTTGAGAATTTGGCTGCACTTGTAAACAAAATGCCAGCTTCACTAATTACTAAAGATATTTAAGGAATAATCTCCATATGACAGTGTTAGATGAAACAAATAAATAGTAGCGGATATTGATTAATGAGCAAAGCAATCCTGAGGCAATCAATCACATAAGGCATTTATTCCAGAGTGTTCGATAGAGACGCGTTTTCCCACAGATGTGGTGTGGAAGATGGTTTTAGGTAATATCCAAAGTATATTTTTCATTTCATAATTAGAATATTTTATTAGAGAAATGTTCATTTTTCATTTTATAAATTATGTATTTGCTTAAAACAAGTTGATTTCAAGAAACAGTAGAAGTGGTGAATGAATGTGGAGAAAAGTCCCTAAGGTGATATGCAAATGAGTAAAGTTTGAAGAAAATTGTATTAATGAAACAAAGACCAATTGAGTACATACTAGCCCAAGGATGTTTCACTTGCTTCATAACCCACTTCCAACCTTTATTCAGTGTTCGTTATGCAGGCTGCACCATGCATTATGTCAAACATTTTGCTTGCAACACCTATTTGTCCTCACCTGATTTTCTTCCTCTCCTTGTTCCTAAGTAGAAGAACTCATTTTATCAGAGTAGCAAAGTTCTCCATGGCAAACCCTGTATTCCCCAGGTTGCTTTGCAACCAGCATGCCACACAACTATATTCTGATGAATGAATCATGAAGTGAGAGTATTGTATAACAATGCTAAGTAATCTGGGAGATGCGCCCATTTGTACTTCTCTTTTCCTTCTTCCTGCTACCTTGAATCATTTTGTAATGGCTGGAATTGTAGCAGCCATCTTGGAGTCTAAGGTAGTTTTGAAGATGGAACCAAATGTTAGGGTAACAGAGCAGAGAGATGAAAGAAGACACCTTGATGACCACAGAGCTGGATCTTATCCACCTCAGATCTTTATCCACCTCAGAGCCCTTATCCACCTCTGATCTTTTCTTACATATGAAATACATAAATTTACATCTTTTAAACTGCATTATTTAAGGCTTTTGATTAAAATCACCCTACTAATCTACTATCATCACTATCTACTAATACTAGTAGATAGAAGTCAGGATCAGTTTGGAATGTTTTTGGATGTAAGTAATAGACAAACTATATGTGAGTTTAAAAATAGATTCATCACGAGCACCACCAGTACCACCAGATAGACATACACACACAGATATAAAGAGAACAGACACATGTGGTTGTTCAGTCACTCATGTAAGTCCCAAGTTCCCCGCACTTTCTGCTCTTTCACCCTGGATTTTACCCTCATACTTGATGCCTTATGGCTATAAAATGGTTACTGGAGCTCCAGGCATTAGATTTACACAGAAAACAACAAAGATAAGGAAGAGCCAAACTTCTGATCCTTATGATCTTGGTCTTTTTATCTGGGACCAGGATTGTGTTCTCCTCCCCAGTCAAATTCCTTTACTATTTCTGTGAACAAAACTGTGTTGCCTTGTCTATGGAGAGATCTGGTCTGCAGCAACTGAGTGAGAAGAGAGAGGGGCAAGGCTGTGGATGGTCCATGAAACCAAGGGAGGCCAAGGCTTAAAGGTGAACTGACCGTGGCAGTGCTTCGCAGCCAGCATGTAGAAGAACTGGACTTCTAAGGGCCACCCAACTCCCAATCCTGAGGCCTTAATCATCTGACAAGCTGTTGTCAGGAGGACCTTAAACATCAGAGTTTTCCTTTCTTCAAACTTTAGTTTTAGACTTCTGTCAGGGATGTTACACAGCTGGTAGAGCTAGAGAGACCTGGAAGATCCCTTCTGGTTTAAGCTGCTAGAGCAACTCTGCCAAAGGGAATCTTAGGAATAATAGAAGTATTCTCTGTTGGACTACTGTGGTGGGAAGCAATCACAAGTGGCCACTGAGGATCTGAAATTTTAATTTAATTTTGGTTTAAGTAGACACTTGGCAGCTATGGCTCCCATGTTAAACACAGTAAGTGACCTTCAAAATATTGGTTCCCAGGAATACTCCTAAATGCTAAGAATCAACAAAATCCCACCTTTAAAACACTTTCTTTGACAGGTCTGGCTGTACGTTTCTGGATCTACTGAGTGAGTTACTCAGCAAGCCAGGGTTCAAGGCAGCCAAGATTGGTGTAACAGTAATTTATTGGCAACGTTTTACTCTACAGAGGATGGGCTGTGCCTTTACGAAGCACCAACCCAGAGACTGTGGGGAAGAGAAGGCAAGAGCCCAGGTTTAACTTTACAGAGTATGGGCTGTGCTAGCAGCAGCGCTGGAGAACAGCCAAAGCCCAGTGTGTGAGGGGAGCCCATCTTCATAGCCTGGGCCTCATGGTGATTTAAGGGCTAGCCACTGCTATGTCAGGCACATGCTGTGGTTGTATTGCACTAGCCAGATAGGAAGCAATCTTGTGCTCTGAGAAATCTTCAGAATCACCAGGTCTGAAGAGTTCTCGTGAGATAGAACTCAGAGGAAAAATAATCCACAAAACCTTAGCTGAATTAGTACATTTTGTTTAGACTTGAAGGGGGATTCTTTTTTACCCAGCAGTGAGTGTAATATATTTTGCCTTTCTGCATACCTCCTTGTCTACTCTTGTGCCCCCAAATGACTGTCCATCTCATATAAGAACACAGAATAAATGCCTTATTGTAATATTTGTGTGGAAACAAAGATGAGGCTGTTTTAGCATGTTTCCCTCTTATGGCAACTGGAAATGAACTGCATCTTTGAAAAGTAAGCTCTTCTGGGATTTTCATCTGTTTATTTGGTTCAACAGGAAAAGTTTTGTCCAGGCAATTGAGCTTCTTAATGCTAGATTACTTATTTTTGGGCCCACATAAAAGATAATAAGAAATTGTGAGTTTTGAATATTGCCTATGTCTCAAATCCAATCCCTTTTTATTGATAACTGAAAGGTTAATAATTGCAAAGACTATTGGCATATTATGTCCTTCTTGTCATTCTATGTTGGGTGGAAGAGGTATAGGAGTCCATCCCAGGTGCCTCTCATCCAGAGTTTTAGAGGGATTTTCTTAGTCTGCTTTGCAGCCTGTCTTGTAGTACTGGCATCTGGAAGCTCCTCAATGACACCTAAGAAGCTGCAGCAGATTTTTAGTTTTTGATGGATGCCCAGGAAGTTAAAGGTGTGAATATTTTTGTGGAATGGCTGTCTTGTTGTGTTTTGCTGTTCTAGAGCTTCTACTTATGGGGAAATGGAGGGCATGAGAGGTAGGAGGAACTTGGTTGTCCTGGGATGCCTTGGCAGAATCTATCAGGAGCATGACCTGGAGAATGAGGCTTTCCTCACCCTTGCCATTAAGTTGGCTGTGGTCTTTCAGTTTCTTTTTTCATAATGTTTATTTATTTGTTTGAAAGGCAGAGAGAGAGAGAGAGAGAGAGAGACCGACCGACCGACCTAGTGTCTGCTGGTTCATACCTCAAATAATTTTTTTTTAAAGATTTATTTTATTTTTATTGGAAAGGTGGATATACAGAGAGGATGATCTTGCGTCCGATGATTCACTCCCCAAGTGAGCACAATGGCCGGTGTTGTGCTGATCCGAAGTCAGGAGCCTCTTTCGGGTCTCTCACGCGGGTGCAGGATCCCAAAGCTTTGGGCCGTCCTCGACTGCTTCCCCGGGCCATAGGCAGGGAGCTGGATGGGAAGCGGGTCTGCCAGTATTAGAACCGGCGCCCATATGGGATCCCGGGGCGTGCAAGGCGAGGACCTTAACCACTTGCGCCATCGCGCTGGGCCCAAATGATTTTTTTTTAAAGATTTGTTTATTTTTATTGGAAAGGCAATTTACAGTGAGGAGGAAAGACAAAGAGAAAGTTCTTCTGTCTGCTGGTTCACTTCCCAAGTGGCTACAATGGCCCAAGCTGAGCCAATTTGAAGCCAGGAGCCAGGAGCTTCTTCTGGGTCTCCCACATAGGTGCAGAGTCCCAAGGCTTTGGATCATCCTCTACTGCTTTCACAGGCCACAAGCAGGGAGCTGGATGGAAAGTGGGGCAGCCAGGGTATGAACTGGCATCCATTAAGGATTACCAGCATGTGCAAGGAGGTAAGGCTTTAGCCACTGAACCATTGTGCCTGGCCCACCCCAAATGATTTTAGGAACTGTGGCCAGACCAGGCCCAAGTTAGAAGATAGGAACTCAATTGGAGTCTATCTCAGGTGTGGCTGGAGTACAAGTACTTGAGCCATCGTCTGCGTCTTTCAGGTGACTAGTAGTGGCTGGATAGGAAGTAGATGCGGAACTTGATAACAGGCATCCCAAGCAACTTCATAAGCTGCTGTGCCACAGCAGCCATATTAATTATCTTGATCTGAGTAATAACTCACCTTATACTTTTTCATTGGTGCTTTAAAACCTTTTTTTCTTATCTGGAGCTTTAACATTCTCCCCTATGCAGTTTGTTGACAAGGATGCTACATGCATCTTTTGTATTGCAGTACCAACTCTTAGAAACAACGTGGGAAGATTCAGGTCCCTAAATTTCCACATGACTTGGAAGAGATGGTTTTACAGCCTACCTTTTATGGAAGTTCTCCATTAATCACAAGAGTACATCTTTTTCATGTCAGGACCTAGCTTCCTATGCCAATGACCTTGGTCTGAATAGGAAGTTACGGGATGAAGACAGCAAACCCTGTAGTCCCAGAAACAGCTCCATTTCTGTGTGAATATATCAAACAATGAAGCAAACAAGAATGTGCAAAGCAAATTGAACCCTTAGCAGGAGTGAGTGCTCAGGTCCTAATTTGAAAAACACAGGCACTTTTTAAAAGGGCTATTGAGATATGTTTGGTATTATCATTTCAGCCAGAACCTTCATGTAATATGCACAGACCTTCACACAAACAGTGCAGTATGGGAGTTGTTAATGATATTTGTGCTTAAAAACAATATTGAGTATTTTGTAAACACAAAAACCTAGAGCTTGGCCTCTACCTACACATTAAGAACCAGATGGCAAATTGTAGCTGTATATTTCCTATCATTGCTAGTAAACGCAGCCATGGGAGTTTATTTAGTGCTAACAGCCTCCATCTGCTGGATGCGATCTTTCTGCACCTTTAGAAAAATGAATAAAATAAGGACTTGCTTTGCCTCTGACCTTAACTCTCACAGATTATTCAGCTACCCTCATTTCCTTTTCTCCTTGATAGGTGTTAATCCTGAAATGATAGCATTGTAGTCTTTTCACAGTTATTCTCTTTTTACCTAAATCCGGTGGGGGAATTTAGTTCCATAATATTTCTGGTTTGCATATGTTTTGTTACTATGCAGGGAGTGGTATTTTATTTTTGAGTAAGCAATATACTCTAGCCTTTCACAGTATCTTTTCTTGCAAAAATATCCAAGCATCTTTTGACTTTGGTGTTTCTGCCAAGTATAAATAAAAAGTTATTATAAATGAAAGCAGCTTTTAAAATCCTCAGATAGGCCATGAATCTATTTATTCACTCGGGGGAAGATGATATAGAATAAACAGAATGAGTAGCTGCAGGTATGCTGGTTCAATTGTTCCCATCTTTGCAGGCCCAACCCCTACCTCTTTTTCTGCCTTCTGTTTGCCAGCATCACCATGGCATGGTTCTCCTGGGACTATGTGTTTTTTTCCTAGGAATTATTTGTAATGGGAGTGATGTTTAAACAGAATTTATTGTCATTCAGGTTTCCTTTCCTTCATTCATGTTGCTTCCACTGGTACGCAATCCTGGCACAAGTTGGAACTGAAATAAGTTTATTCTTCCTTATTATGCAGGTTAAAAAAAAGCCTAGGACCTGACTAAGGTACTGATAGCTGGAGGCAAAACTAAAACTGGACACAAACTATTTTTCCTCTGACCTATGAATTGAAAGAACCACATGGAGAAATAACCGAGTCTTAAAGTTTGTGTGTAGCACACTAGGATGACTGATTCCAAGCAAGAAGATTTTCATGACCTTGAGCAAAATCGAATGCATGAGAGTGCTTGTTAAAAATGAGAGAAACTAGGAAAGGTTTAAGTATAACTTTAAGATGGTTTAGGATAAAAGCATAGCTGTCCTCTATTTCTCAGTGTAATCACTTTCTAACTCAACCATTTATTTTACTGATGGGAGAGCTTTTAGATACATTAAAAAAAATCCAGGAAAAAAGAATCATTTCTGCTTAAGAAAGATAACTTTGGGCTTACAGTTTGATCTTGGGCAAGTCACTTCACCTTGTTATGTCTCTCAAGCTTAAAAACTTGTAAATCGAGGAGCGTGGTCTTTCATTAGACCCACAATTTCTCTTTTGCAGCAATCACTACTGTGGAAATAATTCATTGAGTGATTCTCACTTGGCTGTAAGTTCTGTGAGAGGCAGCTTCATATTTGTTAATTTGTCTCTGTGGTTTTCCCCAATTCTTGGTGCAAATATAGTAGTGAGTTGCCCCAGTCAGATGGCCTTGGCACAAACATGGGCCTTGAATTGGTGTGTTGAGCTACTGTTGGGTGAGCCATTGAGGAGGTCAATGTATGGGGCAGAAAAGGTCCCATGGTCAGTCCTTGTTTGCCTCTAGCAGCTTTATTTCATTACTCCACTGTGAAATGTTCAATATATGATATGTTAATAAAGTTGGGAAACATGGTCACATTTATTGGATGAATAGAAAATTAAATTTGTAGATAGTTGATTGGTTTGATGGTCCAGCTAATGATAAATTGTGCTTGTCTGTTGAACAGTACAAAAGGTATGACTTACCACACAGCAGATTGCTTAATTGCTTAAATAGTCCATAACTGAGCTGAGTTGCTTTGCTAGGCGAGGGAGACCCACATTCCCTGGGAAAGCTAGTTTAGTTTCCCCTAAAGGAAAACAGGAGAGTTGCATCTAGCCTGTGGAAATAAGGTGAAAGTCTGTCTTTCAATCTCTAATTGTATCAATTAGAATGTCTCTGTTGGGACAGGCTGTTACTCAGTTTTGTGTCATCAACACCAAGAACATAGTCTTTAGTTCCAGAACAGGTTAGCAGAACCTTAGGGTTGTTTACTAAGCCACATTGGTTGTGTCTGCTTACAGCTAAGCAGAGCTTTCTCTTCACATTATATCACAGTGAGAATTCCCTCCTTTACCAGTTTCATTGTAAAGTAACCAATCATTTCAGTGAACTGGTCCAATGGTACCATTTGAGGGTAGGTGATTATTATTTGTACTGTTGCTATTTAAAACCATAACAATAAGATGTTGATTGCTCCAGTTAGGAAGTCCAAGTTAGGAAGATGAATTGAAGAGTATTTAAAAGGTCAGAATCTCAGAACAGTGATATTTAATTAGATGCAGAATAAAACAGAAAGAAATGTAAGTTTTCATTTCTTCCTGCTTTATCATTCTCTGCTTTGTATGTATCTGACACTACTCTCTAAAGGTAGATAGCTGTGAAGGGCCATACAAAAGGGGTCTTTGGGGCCCGGCGCAGTGGCGCAAGTGGTTAAAGGTCCTTGCTTTGCACGCCCGGAATCCCATATGGGCGCCGGTTCTAATCCCGGCAGCCCCGCTTCCCTTCCAGCTCCCTGCCTGTGGCCTGGGAAAGCAGTCGAGGACGGCCCAAAGCTTTGGGAACCTGCACCCGCGTGGGAGACCCGGAAGAGGCTCCTGGCTTCGAATCGGCATAGTATCGACCCGTTGCGCTCACTTGGGGAGTGAATCATCGGATGGAAGATCTTCCTCTCTGTCTCTCCTCTCTGTATATCCGCCTTTCCAATAAAAAAAAAAATAACAATAAAAATAAATCTTTAAAAAAAAAAGGGGGTCTTTGAAAAGCTCTTGGAAGATGCATATTATCAAAACTATTGGTTTAAAATTATTTTTTTCATCAATACAAACTTTTTAAAATTCTAGTGTTTTGGCCAGACTTGTGGTTTAGTGGGTAAAGTCACCACCTGTGATGCTTGCATCCCACGTGCACTCCAGTTCCTGTACTGGCTGCTCTACTCCCAGTCTGTTTTCTGATAGCTTGGGAAACAGCAGCTGGCACAAATGCTTGGGTCCTGGGACCCATGTGGGCGACCCAGATGAAGCTCCTGGCTCATGTCTTTGGCCTAGCACATACCTGGCTATTGCACCATTTGGGAAGTGATCTAGAGTTAGAAGATTTGACTCTCCCTCTCTTTCCATCACTCTGATATTTAAATGAAATAAATCTTTAAAAGAAAATCCAGTTTCCCTGAAATTATTTTCAACAGCCTTGTGTTTGTCAAGTGATTTTTCCTATTATTTCTGTCTTAATGTATCTTTGCCATAGTCTGGAGGCTTTGGGTTGCAATATAGTTTATAAAGCATGTTAAATTTGTCTGTTTAGGGTTTAAAATTTATGCACCTATTTGGTGGGGATATATGTTATGGAGTCTGGCCAAGGCCTTTTTGATAGTAATGAAATATTAAATGATGACCAAGACCCAGATATTTTACTCATTAGAAAATTTCATTTCATTCCTTGGGTAGGTTGCTATGGCGATTGGTGATAGTAACAGACTTGGGCTACCATGTACCTAGTTTAAAAAAAAATCAGATTCTTTGAGTTTAGAGGGTTTCTGCCATCTCTATTTCTAGCTTGAGGAACCACAACTGTTGCAGAAAAAGGACTCTCAGAGTGCTCAGAAAAGAATGATTGGATTAAGAAAAAGTTGATAAACTAGGGCCTGATCTCCTGGAGTTGTTCATCCTGGCTAGGTACTGAACTTCAGCTTTCCGAGTCCTTATTTCCTTCCTGATTGTTAGAAATCAGAGTGGAGATTGGTGGAGAGTGGTGAAGAGTGACTATAAAATAATAGTGACGGCTGCTCATCACTTCCTAGTGGTGGGTCAGGGGAGAGGTGAGGCTGCATAATTCCTGTGAAACCTTTTTAGGGAAAAACTTAATGGGGAGGGGGAAGGCAGAAAGGTATAATAAATAAAACACAAGCCAATAAAGGATTGGTCAGAAGCTTTACTATGGGGAAAGAAAGCCCGAGCAAACTCAAATGTGAGAATAAAATGAAAATTTCATTTTGGGATGTGAGAGAAAGGAAAGCAATGCAGAGAAATGGTGGAAAGGTAGAAGTCCACCTACACTTAATAACCTCTTGTTATCTAACTTGACTCTTCTTGGAGCTCAGAGCACCTGCTTTATATAGTTAAATGAAGAACTTGTGTAAGGATTATACCTTTGGAGTTCAAAGCCACATGGGAAGATGAGTAGAGGGAGGGTTATTTATTATATTTTGTAACCCAAGTTGTTAACCTTCTTTACTTCTGATTTGCTTTTATAAAGTCACTGGCTCCAGTTGGTTGTGGAGAGAGGGATAAATGTAGGGATTTGGTACCCTGATTCCTTTCTATTCTTTTGTCCTTCCTCCAACTCTCTGGGATTCCACTGTGAAGGATGGAGGTAATATTGCTGTTAATTTGATAGGACGATTTTAACAACTAGTGATTGTCATGGTCAGGATATAATCTGAAGGATTCAATGTGTTCTCTAGGGAATCCAAAGATATACCTGCTAATTTACTCCACTGTAGTTTTTTCTCCACATGGGATTTCTGATTCAGTGCATTAAGGAACAGTCTGGTGGCCTGTGCTTTGAGACGTGATGTCATTGGCATATGTATGTAATACGCACTGATGTCTGTTACCTCCTTGCCATGTGTCCTTGGGAAAGTTACTTGGCATTTCTGCCTATTTCCACTGTGTAAAAAGATGATACTATCTATCTTATGGACTTGTATCTAATCAAGTGGAACAGAAAAGCATACTTAATACAGTGTGTGACATGGAGTGAGCTCTCAAGAATGTTGTCATTTCTGTTGTTAATAATAATCCTGATGACTGTTTCTTAGACCATCTTGAGAGTTTTGCATATAAGGAGGGCAGGCAAAATTGAATTAGCTTAAGCACTGGAGGAATATATTTGTCTAAACAAAATGTAGAAATAACAGGTAGAGGGGTAGCCTTGGTGAACAGACATGCTTGTGCTCCAAATGGGGCATTTTCCACATGAAGAGAGAGAGAGAAAAAAAAAGAAATTCTCTTAACAACTCTGGACAAAAAAATTGGAGAATGAATTCTTCAGTTCAGATGTCCATCCCTATGCTACTTCCTTGATACTTTACTGTGATTGCTCTGGGTGATGTGAACATCTCTTTATCCAGAGTTGGAGGAACTTGTGTGGGGCAAAGACCCTCAGCAGCTACTTATTCTCTTTTCTTCTTTTCGGCATTCCTGTAATTTTGCACCCGTGATACGTACACATAGGTATTAGGGATGGCCTATAACCCAAACCAACAAAACCCCTGCCATCATGGAAGTTACAGCACAACAGAATTTCAGGGTGTCCAGATAAAAGACAATGCATGATTGTACAAATGTTGGCCCTTTTCTAGTAGTAGGAAGTAAGCAAATAGAACAGGGATACAAAGAATATGATCTGGGAAATGAAAATTATATAAACAAGCTTGGGCCAGCTATTACTGAATAAATAAATTTAGTGAAGGTGGTTAGTGTGTGATAGTGGTACTTTAAATATCACTGGGCTCCTGGAACTCATGCAAATCTGCTTGCCTGTTCTGTCAATCTCAAGTGATGAATAAATTACTGAAGAATTAATGGATTATGTGGATCTGTTTTAGTTAATCTGATTCCTTTGCAGAATTTGCTCAGAAATTCAGGATTGAGATTCATTATTGCAGCTTTAAAAATGGGATGGCTTCATGGTCACTGTCACCAGCACACGAATCAGATGAATGGTGATACTAATTCACTAAAAGCCAACATTTATTAAGTCCTTATTGTATGCTGTGATGTTTTACATGAGCTTTGTGGATTAATTTGTTTAATCCACTCATCAGTGCTTGAAGTAGGTATTGCAATCATCATTACACAGGAGAAAGAGCACAGACCTAGATTCTATCCTTTACCCAGTGCGTGCAATGTCCAGGGTTTGGTGTTAAATGATCCTCATTTTGTTAATTTACTGAATTCCTATGCTGATACCAAGGTGTAGATCCTGTTTTATGTCCAGTATGAAGATGAGACATTGAGGTTCAGACAATTAAAGAACTTGCTGGAAGTTACATTACAAATGAGCATAAAAATCTTGTCTTGTGGGGCTTATATTGTGGCAGAGTGAGTTAAGGTGCTGCCTTTGATGCTGATATCCCATACCGCAATGTTGGCTCAAGTCCAGGCTGTTCCATTTCCCATCTAGATGCTTTCTGATGCTCTTGGGAAGGCAGTGGAAGATGACTCAGAAACTAGGGCCCATAGCACCCATGTGGGCGCCCAGGATGGAGCTTTTGGCTCATGGCTTCAACCTGGTCCCAAGTTCAATGTTAGAGCCCTTTGGAGAGTAGAGACACAAATGGAAAACGGCTTTTTCTATTCTTGCTCTTGCTCTCACTTTTAATCTCTATGTCTGTTGCTCTACCTTTCAAATAAATCTTTACAAAATAAAATCTTGCCTTAGATGCAGGACATCTCTTCTGTGATCCATTTGTCTGATTCACTGAGTTCTGACTTCCATATTAGCTTGACAGCACAGATATTTGTAAGTTACATGCCTTGCTACTATAAATGCTGTTGAAGGAGAATTTCTTGTTCTATCTATCGTAATCCTCTTGGAGGCAAGAAGTGCCATCTGGGCCTTTTGTCTCTTCCTTTTAGTCTTATACTACAAATCAGAATTGGCTTGAGCTGTCTGTGTAGAAGTTACAACAAACAGGTTTTTTTTTAGCACTTCATTTTATATTTGAGCACCACTGAAAAAAAGAGCATATTGTCCATAACAGGCTCTGTGTTAGGCAGGAGAGTTCCAGAGAAGTTCCATGTTGCCTTTTACAACCCCGCCCCCAATGGTTTCCTTTGCAGAAATGACCATGATATGTAAATTGTATTCATTTTTTCATGATCTATCCTCACATTAGAATATAAGCCAAAGGGGGGTAGAGACCTTGCCTTTTCTGTTAGCTTGTTTGCCATCAGAATTTAGATCAATGCTCAGAAAAGTAAGAGTATATATAAAAAGAAGGGGTTTTCTAAATTCTTCAGCTCCCTCTTGGCAGGGTCAGGCAGGTGAGGGGTTCTCCATCACCATGCCTAGTGATCAGCTGTATCCAGATAAAGAAACCACATTTCCCTACTGAGAGGGGGGACTTGGTGAACCCAGCCATTCTTGGATATCCCTGGGAGGATAACTGCCTCTCCAACTTGCAAAACAGGTGGATACCTAGGCCCCTTGTAAAATTGCATAGGACTTGCACATAAACCTATGCACATCCTTTAAATCATTTGGAGGTTACTTGTATTACCCAATGTAAATTTTGCATAAATAGTTGTTAGGCTGTTTTAAGGAACAATAAGAGAAACAGCCTGGGCAGGTCCAACATCAATGCAGTTTTTTTTCTCTGAAAGATTTCAGTCTGAAGTTGAATCTACAGACGTGTAACCCCTGAATACAGAGGTCCAAGGTATACTAAAGCCACCCAGTCACATGTTAGACCCTTAACTCTAGCTAATGGTGGCTCCTTAGGCCGTCACTATATTCATTTCCAAATTCCCAAGGTAAAAGTTGGCCTTCTGGTCTCTGCTCAACTACTCCCCAAGATCAAAAGTTCCATGTGGTTATTAATATTTAAGAAGCAATGAGGAAAGAAAAGATAAAAAATCAGAATATACAACACCAAAATATAGAAACATAGACTCATCACCTGAGAAGTTCGTAGTTAGCTCCATTGTTCTTTTTTGTTCATCTATTTAATAAATATCTTAAATGTTCTGAGCATTGATCTAAATTCTGATGTAACCAATATATTAAAAAAATGCAGGTTCTCAACCACATCCTGTGACTACTTCATTGACATTTCAATTTTAGTTTATACATAGAACCAGCTGCTATACAGCTTAAAATGGCTATAGGGTACTATTCAGCTGTCACATGTCTATTTTCATTTTAGTATTTAGCAGTTTATAGTGTTGAAGCATAATTTTGCTGAACTTGGCAGATTTTAGGATAGTCTAAACTGGGTTATAACTCTAACAAGGCATATGTCAACAATTGAGGTGCAGAACAGTTTTAGGAGTGGTGTGCAGAGAAATCTTCAATACCTTAGTGAGGAGGTAAACTAATCTTTGTGTCCTACCTAGTAAGGTATATGTGAATCCACGCTGAACGTTTCCTGTCTGTTTCTAAGGTTTCCTTGTTGTTCTCTGTCTATCTATTCTAATTTTTTTGTTTGCTTTTTTGGGGGGGAGGGATGGGGCGGGCTCCAGAGAAAGCCCTGATTGTCATTACAAGAGAGGGTGGGGATCCAAATCCAAGGTTGAAACTAAGTAAAGACCAGAGAAAGCTCCTCTTCCCAGCCCCGAAGGAAGTTTACTGTTCTTCTGTTTCTGCAGACTGCTCAGGGCTCCTGGCTGTTGTTCCGATGACCTCAGATCCTGCGAGGAAGGATTTGGGCTTCTTTCATCCCGTGTGGGAGATCCACATGGGGGTGGGTAACCTCAAGTTCTCGGTCTCCGAAGGCACTCCAATATGCTCATCTTGAGAATTTTTTGTGTCTAGTTAAACAGAGAAGAGAGAGGGGAGGGTACAAAATCCTATACCAGTTCCTCTTGGGCGCCAAGTTGGAGTTCTCACATTGGAAAAATATAGATCTCAGCTGCAGAAAGATTCAAGATAAAGGCTCTGGAAGTAAATTTCCTTCATAAAGGTCTTGAGCTGCATTAAAAATTGCCATGCCTTGTCCACTGCATTCTCCCAGAAGAGCTTGCTGGCCCAGTGCCACCTTACCTCAGAGGCCAGCCTGGCCTTGGCCATCTATCTCCATTTGATAAAGCCAGGCTCTACAAATCATCGGGCTTTCCATTGACTTTCTGTCAGGGTAAGGTAACCAAAGCTCTTCTTTAAGCTGTAGCTCTTCTCCACTAACCAACCCCCTGCCCACCCCACACTTGCTATAATGGGAATTTCCAGGTCAGAGGAGTCCTGCTGTGGATGCAAAGGATGCATGCTCGGATGCATGCATCATTGGTTTCCCTTCTGTTCTTCAGGAACTGTTCAGTCACTGGGGTCTTTTGGTGAGTAAGATTCATCCAGAATGCAATGGCCATCAGAGAGAATCCAGGTTAGTGATTCTAGGAAGGAATGGAGGACAAGTCTGGACTTGCTCTTACCTGGTTGTCAGAAGCATCTGCGTGTTTAACTCCTGAGTATCAGTGGTTCCATGTGCTTTGGCCCATGCTGTGTTATCAAAAGCACATAAAGGCTGTATAAACAGAGAATAGGTTTCATTCCATAAAATGTCACTGACTTCCTCCCTGCCAAGTTTACTATCTCTCAGCAACTTACATAGTTCCAATTCTCTTCTTTATAGCTGGCAAGAGGCATCCTTCTCAGGAGGAGATATGAGTTAAAACTCTGAAAAGTGTGGGTCTTGCATCTTTCTTGAAGAATATCTTCTCTTGCTTTGCTGAGATATTTTGTTGTTAGCACCAGACATGAGGCATGGAGTGGTTGACAGCTCAAGTGGCAGCTTATGCTTTCCTGTATGTCAACACAAAATTCCCAAATATGTATACCTTCAGTACCGCCTCTACTATCTTACTTGGTTGTCCCTAATGGAATCTTTATAAAGGAAGTCATTAATTAATTCCACTCAAATGGATATATAATCAAGAGTTGATGAGTTCTTTTTCCATGCCTCAGGTCCAGCAAGCTGACGGGGTTGTTGATCACTTTCTTCTTAATTGTGCCATTCCTGATGGTCTATTTATGGACCAATTTATAAGGTCTGAACTAAATTCACCTTGGACCTTGACCTGAAGTGAAAAGAGGTGTTATCATCCCCTTCCTTCTAGGAAGGGAAACAGGATCAAGAGGTCCTGGTGATTGGTAAGGACCAGACCTGCATAGATGACCAAGTCCTACAAGGACTCTGATCCTCGACCAGAATAAGCCCACCTGTCCCGGTCTTCCACACTTCCTTACACATTACAGTTCACATACTGTATGTTGTCAATCTTTGTTTACTTTTGTTCTCTGTGTTATACTGTGAACTGTAATAGGGCAGGGCCATGTCGTCTTTGTTTCCTTGGTGTGACTATATGCTTCTGGGAGTCTCAAGTAGATTCTAAAATTGTTCACAAGCCAGATCAGTGTGTAGTAGGATTAGATTTATTTTTAAAAGGCACTTGGGCCGCCCTCTTCTGCTTTTGCAGGCTGTTCATTGGCAGGGAACCAGATTGCAAATGTAGCAGCTAAAATACAAACTGATGCCTATATGGGGTTCAGGTGTCGTGGGAAGTCACTTTGCCTAATATACCACAACTAAGCCCCTAGGGTTAGCTTTTCTATTTCCAAGTCTAGATTTAAAATCAAAACTTGCAAATATTGAATTCTAATCTGTCAGATTATGAGTAAGAAGCTAGAGTTTCAGCAATGATGAAAGCAGAGTGGCATATTAAAAATGGGAATTGTGTCATCAACATGGGTTCAGACACCTGCCACACCACTTACTAGCTGTTTGACTTTCAGTGACTCATGTGTATTGTCCATATCTCCTTAGTTTTTCAAGTTTATAAAAATAGGATAATTATAGCTAGCAGTTCATGGGTGCTATGATTCATGTAGTTATGATCACATGGACTAATATATGTAAAGTGCTGAAAGTGCCTTCCAAATAGTAGGTAAGGTTAATAAATATGTTTAAACAATTATTAAAACCTGGCAAAGAATGATTACCTGTCCTTTCAGTGTTACTTTGATGCATGATTGAACTGACCTGCCCAAGGATTATTTAATTCTAAGGAACTTCCTTTTATTTGTCTTACTATTTTTTGTTGATGAACTCCAACTTTGAAGTTGTACATTAGCTCATGAATATTTGTCCTTTAGAAGTAGAAATTATTTTTGGCCACTGGAAAAGAGTATCTCAAAAGTTATAGTATTATTGCTCCTTCCAATTAGTGAACAAAGTTAGTGAACTTACTTTGGCTTATGTTCCTATACATTTGAGGCTCTTTGCCTCAATTGTTCTTTCAGCAATGAAATGTAATGCTGTTGTAATGCTGTCTTCCTCATTCATGAGTTAAATCTTTGGCACACACGTTCATTCCATCTTTGTAGAGGGATTTTTCCTTGGTCATGATATGTTTCCATAGGTATGGGAATTTTCCCTTCTGTCCTCCGTCCTCCCCCTGCCAATATTTTTTCTCATGTTATTGCAATTGTATAGCCCTTCAGCAACAGTCACAAGTCCATCATTCTGTTATTTAAGTGTATCATGACATTGTAGGTATCGACGATGATACAGAGTCCAGCATTCTGCTATCAAGATATATTTAACAGTTTCATTGAGAATCTCATTTTAATTAGCAGTAGAGATGCATACTGTAACATATCTTCAGTTCCTGGTATGCTAGTCTCCGTTATACAGTTCCTCTAGGTGAATATATGTACATACATGTTTGCCTATATATCTATTGATCTTGTATTTTGCATGAAGGTTGCGTTATATCAGAGTGAATATATGATATTTGTCCTTTTGGGATTGGCTTATTTCAGTGAGCATATGGTGGATAGTTGGGACCATTTTGTTGTGAATGGTAGAATTTAATTTTTTTTTATGTCTGAATAGTGTTCCATGGTGTAGATGTATCACTGTTTTTATCCATTTTTGTTTTGATGGCATCTGGGTGGTTTCCATGTCGTCACTATTCTAGATTGTGCTGCTGTAAATATAGGATTACAGATCAATCTCTCATATGAAGATTTCACTTCTTTTGCCATATTCCCAGGTGTGGGAGAGCTGAGTCATATGGCAAATCAATTTTCAGTCTTAGTACTCCCCATGCTGACTTCCGTAGTGGCTGTACTAGTCTACAGTCCCTAGTTTTAAAAATTCGTAACAGAATTCATTTCATTGCTCTGTGTTCTCCCTATCTGCTCCTTCAGGAAATTGTAACAATAACATGAGCTGCATTCATGCTTCAAATTCTAGTGTGCCATGGTTTCTTTTGATGGGGTTCTACCATTTAGTGACACTTTACACTGACTTTTGCCTGCTTGAAATGGATCATTTTGCATAATCCTTACACTGACTCCATGATCAGAGATAGAATACCTATTTTGTAGGTGAGAATTTTGACTCAGGAGTGAAATGACTTTCCCAGGAACACACAGCCACCCTATTAACTAAAGCCTAGATTCCAACCTGGCTTTATGAGCTTGCACAGTGGATATCCTGTGCAAGGCACACGGTTCCCATATCTCATCTGTTCCCCTGCTCAGCCTGGCGAAGAAGCTGATGGCATCTTTGTTTCATAGGCAACCACAATCCTTAGAGACAAAGTGACACAACCAGAGTGATCCAGACTGTTGCCAGTAAGCTCTGTCATTTGTTGTCATCTGTGATACACCCATGAAAGAACATTAACAGGGAAAAGTAGTTCACAAGTACTCAGGGTAGGTGGGTTGAGGGCTGCATGTCTTGATGGAAAATTGCTGTACTCAGCTTAGTAAACATTGTTTAAGCAGTTTCTGTTGGCCATATACTGTGGGTGGCTGGGGAAGCAATGATGTAGCTCACAAACTTGGGCAGCTTTCTGTCTAGTGCAAAGGATGGATGTGTAAGTGGACAGTTACGATATGTGGTTAGAAATACACCAGAGGGCATGATGAAAGTATAGAGATGGACTTCTATTCAGGTGAGCTTGGGGACCACGTAAGAGTTCCTACCAAAGTTGTTCCCCTAGCTGTGAGTCTCATATCCCTGCCAGCTAGTGAGTCTCACTGTTTGTCCTTCGTTTGGTTTTCAGGGCCCATCATTAGCTCCAAGACATCATTTGTATTTGATTTAAATGCTTTTCCTGGCAGGATAGATTTGCTTTTCTGAATCATAGTTTCTTAAGCTAATTTGAAAATTAGTTTCACTAAAAACCAATGAGGTACTAGAGTGGTTCAAAGGGGTCTTGATGTGTCAGGGTTAATATCCTTTGGAATGGAAATAAATCACAGTGGATAATATGTAAAACTGTATCATATGTACACAGACCACTGCAAGGTAATAATGTGTACGGCTCTTCACTGATCCCTGTTCTGCCTTCCAGCTGGGTAGGAGCCTGCTTGGATGTATGGGTTAGTTGGGTTTCTGCAGGCTACCTGCTCTTGAAACCTGCAAAATAACCCACATTAAAATGTCTTTCTTGCATTTGCTATAAGATCTATGGAGAGTGCTCAAGAAGCTGCAAAATAAGTTGTCTCATAAGTGAGTTATTCTATTAAAAACTTTTATAGTGTGCCAGCAATATTTAATATACACATATGTACATGGATATGATTTTCTGTGTATTTTATGTGCATGTGTCTATATGATTACACAGCCCTGTAAATGCTGTTTTTGGTCTTTTATATATATGTTAGAGTGCTGTAATGTCCTGTACTTTCCCTTGTTCTTCAAATTACAACGTTATTTTTGGAGATGAATAGTTCTGCCCTAGAACCCATAGGCCTGCCTGACTCTTTCTGGTGACTTTTTACTGTTCCACTGACATGATTAAATGAGATTTCTTTTGATATAGCTTTAAAATGTTTTTGATTTGGGGTGGTTATGTAAAGGCTATAATGAATTTACACAAAAATTGGTCCATGGATAAATCCATCTTTTTGATAAATTCCTAAAAATGGAATTTAGAAATGAGATTATGTGTAGACTTTCTACTTGATAGGCCCTGCCCAATTTCCTTCCAAAATTATTGTGTCCATTTAATGTCCTAGCAATAGTCTGAGAACATGCTTTTTATTTTTATTTTTTAAAAAATATAGTGTTTAAGTATTTGTGATCAGCTTCTAGGACACATTACAATGGTATAAATAGTGTTTCATCTGAAAACTTGAGTGCAAGTTAGATCAATGAGACTGTGGGCTGACATGTAAAAATCATCTGATTTTTAGAGCAATTAAACACCAGTGTTTCAGGGCTAGTGATACACCTCTTTTGTATTGACTTGTTTTTCACTTTTTGTGTTTCTTAAGCATGAGTGGAACACCTCATGCTTGTGATTCTTACATGTTCTGGTTTTATGGGCTGATGTGGTAAAGTTGGTTAAGTTGCCTCTTGCAATGCTGGAATCCTATGGCAGAATGCCAGTTGGAGTTCCAGCTGTTCCTCTTCTAACCCAGTTCCTTGCTAGTATGTCTGGGAAAACCACTAGAGATGGTCCAAATGCTGGGCCCCTGCCACCCATCCAGCAGATACAGATGGAGTTTGAGCTCCCGGCTTAAGCCTGTCCCAAACTGTGGTGATGCATTTGGGGAGTGAATCAGTGAATGGCAGATCTTTCTGTTTCTTCCTCTCTTTCTGTCACTTTCCCTTTCAAATATTAAAAGAAATGTGTATGTATATATATGTTAACACAAGCTCTGGCTTGGTTCCCCCCACCTACTGTTTGATTCATCAAAGGGGCTATTTTCTGTATTAGGTCTGATCACCTCAGATTGTGTGTTTGTGTTTACATCTGCCCTTCCTACGTCTTGAATGAGTGACCTTATCACTCCAAGAGGCAAACACACAGGTACTGATCTGCCAAGCTCAATATACTTTTGCTTAAATGTTAGATGGATTTAGGTTATTGCTCCGGGAAGCATTGATCCAGGGAGGAATTAGTGTTCTAAGAGGACTGGGGTCTTGTTGAAATAGCAAAAGGAGGACGTGTGCTGTCATCTAAGGCCATGGACTGTGATTTAACCCAGTCTTGCCCCTTTCTTCCTCTCCTCAGGCTTGGTTATTTGAATCTTGCTTGCGTTGGAGCTTCCAAGATGCTCATGTTCTGCAAGGGAAGCTTGAGGTTATGGTGTCCCCAGATCTGCTAGAAATCCACACACTTGATGTGCTTGTTTCTGGGTTTCCATGTCATCATTGTGTTGCAGGTAGGCAAGTTGGGTCTGTTTGATGGGAGGGGACTGGGGAAACAAATCAAGGTACATGAATCTGGATCCTAGAGCAGTTTGATCAATTTCTGGAGAACAGCTGTTGTGATCTCACTGTGTTTCTTGTTCTGCAGAGTGGGCATGTTCCTAAATTGTGGAAAGCAAGTTAAAATTAGGGAGTTGGTGTGGTGTCGTGGGGAACATAAAGAATTTGGAATTAAGGCATACCAAAATTTGCTGGTTGATCTTAACTGTGCCACTTTCTAATCATATGATTTGGACACACTGTTCAACATATTGTGCTCTAGGTTTACCCTTTTATAAGATAACTGTAGTGTCCACTTGTCTTTCTCATAAGATTACAAGGTAGAAAAGTAAGGTTCTAATTTTAAATTTTGAGCAGAAAAAGCTTATTAATTCTCTATTGGTCATGTACGCCAGGTAGTTTACCTACATCTGCAACTGAGTCTCGCTATCAGTAACTGAAGTAGATACCCTTGAAGGGTAATACCATCACTTCTGCTTCACAGATACAGAAAGAGATATTCAGATAGGCTAAGACATTGGGAGAAGGTCACACAGCTGCTAAGTAGAAAACCAGGCTACAAACTTCAGTGAACCAGAGGGAACTAAGGATCTGCCCTTGCCTTTGAGTATGCGCTTAATGATTTTACCTCTGCGTGTCTCTAACTCAGTGGTTCTCAGCTGACTATAATTATACCCTGTGGGGGAAAACAGGGGATGTCTAGAGACATGTTTGATGGCCATAGCTGGGCAAGAGGTGAATAAGGATCTCTGCACGGTAGGGTTGCCCAACATCTCAAGTGCAAAGGATGGCCTCTACACAGAGTGTTCTAGTCCCAAGTGTCAGTAGTGTTGAGGTTGGGAAATCCTGGGCTGTTGGAAGTAAGAGGATGTATTTCTTCTGATTTCAGATCTATTTTCTCCATATTTGTTTACTTTAAAATATATATATATATATTTATATATATTATATTTGTTTACTTTTAAATGTATACATATATATATTACTTTTTTAGTTTATTCCATTCACCAGAATGGAAACTTTCTAAGGCTGGAGACATTTCCCTATTTGCCAAATGCTTGGAATCAGATCCATGCTTTGTAGTGGAACAGTAAATAGTTGTTGTGTAAAGCCACAAATGCAAGATTAATTTCATGGTGAGAGCTTGGGGATCATTGGTTACAGGGGAAGGCAGCAGTAAACTCAGATCTAGGGTGAAAGGTGAGTGGTCACCTCTGTCCCTGTCAGGGTTTTTGCCTTGAAGGCTGGCCAGGAGACTAAGCTGGACCTCACTCAGAACATCAACAGGTGGCTTTCTGAATGGAGAAGTGCCGCTTCTGGTGCAACCCCTTGTTGTCTCACTAGGAGCCACTGTGCTCCTGGATTTAATTTCTTAGGTTTTCTTTCTTTCTTTTGAAAACAATATTTATTTATTTATTTATTTTAAAGATGTATTTGTACTTGAAAGGCAACAGACAGATCTTCCATCCAGTTGGGTCCATTCAAAGCCAGATGCTTCATCTGGATCTTCCATGTGGATGCAGGAGCTAAGCACTTGGGCCATCCTCTGCTGCTGTCCCAGGTACATAGAAGGGAGCTGGATTGTAAATGAAGCAGCCAGTACACGAACTGGCACCATTATGGGGTACTGGCCATGCAGGCAGAGGCTTAACTTAATGTGCAAAATGCCAACCCCATCCAGAACATAATATATTTAAATTTTTAAAATTTTCTTTTTTAATATTATTTACATAATTAAGACGGATGTCTGCCTATGTGGGTGTCTGATTAGTGTGGAGAGATTCAGGTGTGGAGGACCTTATTTCAGTTCTTATTTCTCCTGTGTTCACAGGGGATAAGGGAGAGGGGGCCTCATTTCTTGGGTTTTCAAGTCCTGTGGGCTTCTGTGAAGGTGTCAAGGAGCTAACTTGGAATTGAAAGCAGTCAGCTTGACTCAGATTAGAGAGTATTACTCAGATCAGTTGGAAGAGGCAGTTTCCCATTTTAACAGGGAAAAAATTGTTCTCTCCAGGAAGACTGGTAAAGGAACAAAGGCTTTTGCCAGGCTCCCCAGCTTGCAAATGTGTATGCCATATTGGCTCTCAACGCCCCTGCCTTTTCCTGTGCTTGAGATAAAGAGAAATCTCTCTTTCTATAAGATGTTCTGCAGGCCTATGACTGATCAGGGTGGTGGTAGGCTGCATGGTTAAAAACAAGAAAAAAAGTCTTTCCTCTAATAATAACTGCATGTTCTAAGTTGTAAGAATAGAACAGTAAAGTCTACCTCAAAAGTTATCATCCTAAATGCCATGGGGTTAACCTACTTAGTGTAACCAGAGTCCCAGAATACCTCTTGGGAGGGGAACTTTCTCTTTTAGAAAGATCAGGAAGCGTCTCTGGGAAGATGGAAGAAGATCCCATTTTCCTGCTTTGGAATGAAATGGCAAAACACAGCAATAGATCTACTGTTATACAAGACACAGACAGATTTATAGGCGAAAAAGTAGGGTAGGAGGTGGAATAGGTAAGATTGGGCTGGAGGAAGGGCAGAAGGAAATGATTGTGGGGTAGGATGGCATCAGTGTTGCTGGAAAAGAACCTTCTATACCTGTCACTCCTAGCCCTAAGTTATGTGTGGTGTGAACTGAGGAAGGCTGAAGAGATCATGAGACCAGCAATATCTCAGGAAGGGGCTGCTCTCTCAGCCTTGGTCTCCAAATAAAATGGCACAGAACCAGCCTGATGCCTGACAGATGTGTAGACTGAGTCAGACCCAAATGTTGTTGACACCAAGACTTTTGGGTTCACTTAATACCTTAGTACAACTTGTGTGTTCTGACTAATGCAACTCATTTATGTGTTTTAAAGGTAAGAAAGTTAAGGAACTTCCCCTAGCTTGGATAAATGTTTGTGAAACCATTTACTTTTTATTCTTCCATTTGAGGAAGAGGGTAAGGTCAAAGTTCCTTTCTGGGTACAGTGTGAAGAACAAAACACTCACTGCTGATGGCTGAGTGTAATGACCTAATACATGCCCCCAAAAGAGGCGTTCAGCTTGAAATATGTGGGCTGGTAAAATTCTCAGTGTGTGTCATCATGACATCTGCTGATCTGTCATTCTTTCTCTACCTGTTTGTGATCAATTATTCAAGATCTTTTAAGGTCCAAATTAACTAGATGCCATTTTATGATGAATAATAGATGAAACAAGAGCCTTACTTACAAAAAAAAAAAGGACCTAAGAGTTGAGGGTAGAGTAGGGGAGTGCTAATCATCTCAAAAGCACTCTCTCCATGACCAAAGATAAAATAAGTGATGGTTGAGCTCTTTACAACCTTCTCGACAGTGACTCCTAAATCCGTTCTGCTGGCTGTGATGCTCCTTTCTGAATCTATGAAGTAGTTCCCTAGTCCCTTTCGATGAATGGCGTGGCTTGGAAATCAGCTGTGGAAAGCAAGTGTTACAGGACTGAGAGGTTGAGATGTAATTCCATAGACAGAAGGAAGACATTGAAGTTTTTGAACTTTGGCCATCATATGGGATCAGTTCCATGTTGGACAACGTTGGCGATGGTGTAGCGGGAGAAACTGGAGGAAGAGAGACCAGGTAGAGGCCAGGTTGTCCATGAAATGATTCTGCTGATGGGTGCTCTCACCCTGCACTGAGGTAGAGGGAGTGGATGGAAGGGGAATGTCGGCTGTGGACCTCTCAGGGAGAGGTGGGGCTGGATGTGTCTTCTCTTGGCTCTCTGCACTCAGTGGGATGCTTGCACCAGGCCAAGCCATGGCAAGGATGTGAGGCTGAGAGCATGCATCTGAAACGGCCCCAAGACTCTGAAACAAGGGCAGCCCCATGGGAATTCATAGCCTGAGCCAGCATTTTCCTGCAGAGCTGCAGAGCAAGGGTCAGGTCAGCGGAGCTCTCTGCCCAGAGTTCACAGAGACCCTTGCCACCTTTGCCAGCCTCTAGTTTAGCTCTTTGTTCTCTCCTGTTCTGTCCCATGATGCTCACCCATCGCAAAACTGCTGCTCCCTTATACCTCCTCCTCTTTTGTAAAGGCAAGAAAATTGTTTTAATGTTGTTTGCAACCCATGCAGAAAAAATATTTCCCAGCAGGTGTTCCTGAGCATTAAGCAGGTTTTGCTGCGGTCCCCTCCACACATCACTTTAACAGCCACTCCAGCAAATTGCTTAGTCCACTAATTCTCATTTCCCCTTGCTGCCTGCATTAAACTAAGAAAAGAAAATAAAGATGATTAAAGGCCCCTTCCCTTGATTATTATTTTTTTTAAAAAAGGGGGCATGATGTATTTTGGAGTAAAGGGAATATGCTGAGGCTCTGTTATAAACCATTATGCAAATCAGTACCTCCCCTCAAAAGGTTCATGTTCAGGTTCCTCAGACATGTTCAGCATGCAGCCTGGGAGGAAAATTGAAAGTGGTGGGCCTTAAGATTTGATTTTGCATCAAGTTGTGGAGATACAAAGCACAACTTATGGAGACTGGAGGGATTCTTGCAGTTTTTATCAGAGACAGCTCCCTCCTATTATCTGTTAGGGCTAGTATTCATGCAGAATCTCACATACTTGCTTGTTGCCATATGGATGAAATTCTTTGATCTGTAGAAGACAGACACCCATAGAAATCTGGTTGAAGAAAGAAGATATGGGATCATAAAGGCATTGGGATTTTCATGGGAATGCAATAAAAGGAAGTGTGATGTCATCTTGTTTCTCGGTGCCAGGGACTGAGATTGAAGAGATGTGTAGGAAAGTCAGTAATGGGAAAGTCAGTAGTGGACCTGTCCTCTGGATCTTCCCTATTAATTCAACTTAAATCTTTTCATCTCTGCTTCCACTGTGTCACCATCCACTATCATCTATGCTCCAATTTTCCCTTTTCTTTCCTCCAGTTCTTGTGCTCAGGGTTTCTGTTGCTTTATGCATCTTCTCCTAGTGGCTTGATCATTCTCCTTTGTTTCCTATTTCACAATGCCAGGACTGATAAAATGTTTTATTCTTTCGAGAACTTGGTATTTCAACTAACACCTGCATGGACACCCCTGGGATACAGGTATGTCACCCTGGTCTAGCCTGAGTCACTGGAAGGCAGTGGTGGAGGCTGGAGGCATAGGATGTTCCTTTTTTGGAAATATGTCTATGGGTAACCTGGCCAAAAAGCAAAAGCCAGAAAATCTCTCTCATAAGAGCTAATTAAAACCACTATGTCAAAATGTAAGTGATGTTCAAATTCACGTTTAAACAATTAACCTTACATTTCTCTATGGTTGTAATGAGCCTTGCAGTTTAGTAGAGAGGTCTTACCATCCTTTTATAAAAATTTAAAAAGTATAAATTAGGCAAATGAAAAATTTGCTTGAACATGACAAAGTCAATTGGACTATGAAGTCAGATTTGAATTATTTTGCCACTAGTTTGTGCCTCAGTATGACAGTAGTACCTCCTCTTAGACTGAATTCCTACACTCTGTAATACCTTGCAGGGGAAATCTTAAACTCTGTATCATCTCTCTGTCTGTTCTCTAGCTTTGGTCTTTAAATATTGTTTTCAGTTCACAGAAATCTTTGTACTTAGTATTCTTTGTCCCTTTCCTGTAAGACACAGTAATCTTTGCTACTTGGAAGAAGAGAGGATATGTGTTCACACATTCTGAGTGCTCAGTGTGTTAACTGTCCCTGGCTGAAAGCTCTAAGACTTCTAAGAAAAAGGGATTCTTGGAATGTCTAGGAGCTGCCTTTGGGTCCAGGAGACCTTAACTCAGTCAGGGCACTGGTTGTTAGCATTCTCGCTAGCTTTAATCTAGACATGAAGCATGATGGAGGTGTCAATGTGGTGCTTAAAGGACTTTGAGCTGCAGTACATGGAAGCTGAGATTGCTTTACTCAGTGTGGCCTTGTGGAGTTGGGGATGCAAGGCTGGGTGGTGGAGATTTACTCTTAACAACAGTAGTATTAAAAGGTTGTCAGGGATAAATAGTAAACTAGTGTCTAGAGGTGAGACTAGTTAAGCATATAATAGTAGTAGGAATATAAGAGTGCTGAGTAGTGGTAAGGTAGCCTTTCAGTTGTTGGCATAACCGCTATATTTGGCTTCTGTAATCATTGCTTAGCTTTGCTGCATAAAGAACGGGACCAATGCCATGATAGGCCCAAGGTCAGAGAGTAGACCTAAGTTTCACTTCACTTCAAAGTTTCATTTTTCTCAGAATGAGAGTGGGCAGTGGGGAACAGCCTTGGGAGCTGGGCCAGTCATACACATGTTCGCGAGTGATATGACTAAGAAAAGAACTGCTTGCTGGGGACGTGTTGTACTTGACTAGGAGGGAATAAAAGCAGTCTGCAAGAGACAAGTGGGGGTCCTTGTGAAGACTCCACTGTGATGGATGAGACATAGACCCTAGCTCGAGCTAGCAATTAAGTTTCTTTGCTTTTGCATTGTTGCGTGTGAAACTTGTCTGTGGTTCAGGGATCTTTTGGACCTAACAGCTTCTGTATCTTAACATAGGTGCGAAGCTCTTCTGCCAGAGGTCTCTGTATGCAGGGCTCATTTGGGCCAGCCAAGCAGTTATGTGTGTATAGGGGTGTGGGTGGGGGGATCTTCAGACCTTGAACTTGCCTTGCTGACTCTTCTTACCCAGGCTATATCTCGCGGTACCTAATAAGTACATTGACTGCAGAGAAGTCCCTCCATTAGCAAGCAGGAGGCAAGCCCCACCTGGGCTGCTAGTGACAGGTCTGTGCTTTGTGAAAGACCACACCTTTTGGAGAAAACCCAGACAAAGGCTCCAAAGAGCTCCAACCACTCACTCTCTTAGTACTTGTGTCTGTCGCTGGCTCTGAAATGTCCAAAACACACAGATCCCTCCTCCCGGCCAGCCCATGTTGCAGGCATTTGTACAAAACCTAGGATTCCCTCCTCCTTGCTGATTCAATAGGTGAAGCTTCCACCAATTTTACCTTGTTGTCATTGCTCCTTTTCCCCGCCCCTACTCCAACCCTGCTCTGAAGTCTTCAGGAAGAGAAAGAACAGGCTTCAGGACAAGCCCTCTGTATGGCACCAAGGCCTTGCACTTGGACATTCTGGAAGCTTCTTACTTTGATGTCACTTCTCATTACCTAAACAGGCAAGTGCAATCTTGTTCCGGGCCTCAGTTTCCTCAAATGGGAATCAATGCAACTGAATCCGTTGGGTGTTTAAGTGGCCAAATATCTGAAGTCCTTTTATTTTAAAAAAGATTTATTTATCTTTATTTGAAGGGTGGAGTTATGGAGAGAAAAGAAGAGAGAGAGAGAGAGAGAGAGAGAGAGAGAGAGAGGAGAAAGGCAATCCTGCATCCACTGGTTCACTCCCCAAATGACCACAGTGGCCAGAGCTGCACTTGTATGAAGCCAGGAGCTTCATCTGGTTTTCCCATGTTTGTGCAGGAACCCAAATTTTGCTGCTTTCCCAGTCTATCAAAAGGGAGCTAGATTAGAAGTGGTGCAACCAAGCCTCAAACCAGTGTCCATATGGAATGTTGGCACTGCAGGTGGAGGCTTAGCACACTATATACACCCTCCTTCCCCACCTACCGCCGCGCCCCCCCCCCACCGGTCCAAGATCTGTAAGGTTTTTAATTTGGCTTCACCACTTTAGAGTTTCTCCTTTGTTCCTTCTCTATCTGCTGTTTACTCTTTCTTTTCCTCTTGGCTCTCCCTTGGCTAGTCACTAGTTCCAAAAGTGTGTGAAAGTATGACAGAAAGCACAAAACGTAATTGAGAAGAGTAGATAGGAGATGGAGACCTTTGGGGTTTGGGGACTAAAGTTTCCAAGGGCCATCTGTGTGACCTTGAGCAAGTTTCCATTTTCCCTGATTTTTAAACTAAGGCTGATGTCACAGGTGAGCCCAGGGATGCCCATGGGAAGGAAGAGTAGAGCTTCCTTAGCAAAGTACCCAGCTGTTGAGATACAGGTGCCCTGGACAGCATCTATTGTCATTTTTGGAGGATACAGAAAACAGGCACAGGGAATGAAGAGCAGAGAAAAAAAGGGCAAGAACCCTAGGGAAAAGATGAAGAAAACCGATGTATGTGATTTTCAATAGTCAGTAAGGCCACTGTGCCTGTTGTTTTGTACCCAGCTAGCACTACAATAGGGAGCTTAACCTTTGCAGGTGATAAGAGACTGTTCGTGTGTGTGCACACCTCAGCAGTCATCCCAGGCCACCTGGAAACAGCAGGGGTCCTTGCTGGCATAATTGTACCTGGAGAGTATAACAGAATTTTCATTGTTCAGAGGTGAAGGCCTTAGGATGCTGTGTCTTTATTTAGGAATTACTACAGCAATTCGTTCTGAAACTGGATACTGAATTTGACAGTGAGATCTTAGGATAGCAGGGCCCTGTGTATGGCCCAGAGCATCAGAAATGCTCTTGGGGTTTATTAAAATGAGAGTCTGGGACCCATGCCACACCTAGTAAACCACCTTGGGGGCACAGTGTGCATATGCCTTCATCCTTAGCAAGTTTCTGTGTGGTGGTGGTTATTCACATCAAGATCATAGTTGTGATTGCTTTAGAATGTGAAGAACCTTACAGTGGTGAGTGTTTGACTCTCTATTTTGGTTTCCTTCTAATGCAGGCTGTGACATGTACAAAGATGAATAGCTAAAGAGTCATAGGACTTGATGTGATAATTCAGCCTACGCAGAATTTCTTTTAAAGATTAAGTTGTTTGAAATGCAGAGTTAGAGGGAGAGAGAGAAAGATATCTTGTATCTGCTGGTTCTTCCCTTAAATGGCAGCAAGAGACAGGCGAGGTTGAAAAACAGGAGCCCAGAATTCCATTGGCATTCTCCATATGGGTGGCAGCACCCAAGCACATGGACCATCATCCCCCACGTTCTCAGGCGTATTAGCAGGGAGCGGATCAGAAGTGGAACAGCTGGGACTTGAACTAAGAACAACATGGAATGCCAGCACCACAGGCAGCAACTTAGCCACAGCCCTGGACCCAAGAATTTCTCAATAATTACAGTTATCTCTTTTTCTCAACGTGTGGTTCTTGGACCAGCTGCTACAGTATCAAAGGGAATCCTGGTAGAAATGCAGATTCCTAGGCCAGGCCCATGAGTCAGAGGTCAGAGGTTGATTTACTTAAATGGCATCTGAGTGGGGCTTTTGTTCTAAGGAGGTTTTTTGTTGTTGTTGTTGGTGGTTTTTTTTGGTGTTTTTTTTTTTCTTTTTTCAGATTTCCTGGATGATTCTGGGCAGTGGTTCTCATAGTTGAAAATGCTTAAAAATTACCTAGGACATATTTTAAAGCACAGGCCCGGCCCTATAATTTGTGATTCAGTAGCCCTGAGGTGGCTGCAAGTTCCCAGGGCTACTGGGAGCAGGGAGAGCAATAGGTAATCCTGTTGGATATTGTTTTCTGTGCCCTTGACGGTTGTTGTGTCTGTATTTGCTGCTCAGCGTCATGCTGTGAGCTTGAAGGAAGGGGGCAGCTCTCTGTTGTACATCTGCCTTGACTGACACCATATTCTGCATTCGGCACAGGAGTTTATTGGCCTCTGCCTGGTTTCCCCTTCGCTGAGCTGTTGCTCCGCCACTGTCTGAACATAGTAAGCTCCAGACAGTACGGGGCTTACTTTGTTTCAAATCTCCCAGAGATCATTGTGGCCATGGCCTGATAGTCTGTGTCTGCAAGACTCTTGTTTCATAAATCTTACTTCTGTCTTGTTTAAGCAGGAGGGAAAAATCCATTGTCTCTCAGTGTCTCTGGCTGAAGCAGCATTACAGGGTACACTGATGACAGATTGCTGCCAACTGTTGGGGGAGAAGCAGGTGGAAGCAGAGGGGAGAGATGAAACTTGGTAATGAGCTAGGGTGCTGGTTGTAGCATCTGGGGGAACAGCTGACTGAGACCCTGGCGAGAGGAAGGGCGGTGCAGGTGGGCGGGAGCAGAGGGCTCAGAGTGTCACATTGGGAGGCACTGTTATTGTAGGAGTTCTATGGAATGTTTGTCTTTATAAACCTTCCCATCTTACCTGTTCTTTACTAACAAATTGAATTTAGAGTCTGGTTGTTAGATTATGAACTTGATTGGGGTAGCTCAGCCATGTTCACTGATTTACATTCAGATTTTCATATGATGTCAAGTAAGAATCAGTAAGAATCTAGTGTTTATGAGCAGATTCTTTGTCATGATCCTCTTTCTTGGATCAGCTGCCTTTTAGACTTTTTTTCAGATTGTTCACAGATTCTTATTTCACTAACCACTCATTTCTAGAAATTGCTTAGGACCAGCATTGTCCATGGTGTGCTAAAAATTGATAAACTACCTTGCATGCACTGGGATCCCATAAAGTGCTGGTTCATGTCCTGGGTCTTCCACTTCCCATCCAGCTTCCTGCTTGTGGTCTGGGAAAGCAGTTGAGGACGGCCCAAAGCTTTGCATCTATGTGGGAGACCTGGAGGAAGCTCTTAGTCCCTAGATTCAGATTGGCTCAGCTCCAGCTGTTGCAGCCACTTGGAGAGTAAACCAGTGGATGGAAGATCTTTCTTTCTGTCTCCTCTCTCTGTATATCTGAATTCCCACTAGAATAAATAAGTAAATAGATCTTTTTTAAAAAAATCATAAATTCAGACTTATATTAGCTGAGTTTGTATCTTGAAAAATTACTCATGGATTTTTCTTTTACAGCTGATCACATATGTATTCTCTGTTGCTATGTGTAACTAGCAATAAAAAAAATAAGAGCGATGTTTCAGTAATAGCTATCCATACTTAAACTTGACCTTGATGAGTTCCAATGTCTCCTAATATAAAATCCTGCTGGCAGGATGGGACCCTGTTTTAGTACCTAGCCACACTGTTTTTCTGAATAATCTAGTGCTTGTCCCACCAAGGGAGTATTTCCAAGTACAGGTCAATATTTTGCAGGTGAGTCTGTCAGTCTGTCTCGGTGTCTGTCTCTTTTCACCAGCTGACATTTTAAGATCACATTTATTATTTATGAAGTCTACCATAGAATTCCACAAAAACCCAAAATTAATACTGGTGGGAGCAGGTGTGGAAATCAGGGAAGAGGAAAGCTGGGGAGGCTATTTATTCTGAGGCAGAGGAGGTGGATGTCACAACCAATTAGAGGAAACAAGGTTCAAAACACCTGCCGGCCCCGAGGTGGAAGGCTTTATGTTCAGGGATTTGAGCATTTCACAATGGGTCAGTAACACATAGGGTGGGTTCCCCTAGGCAGCTGGGAGAAGGGAGGGACAGAGACAGATTTTGGGAATTGTTTCCATAGCCATTTCCCTGTTGCACTCAAGAGTGAGGAGGAAATTGCTGTGCAGGTTGTCCTGAGATACTGCATGGCTGGTGGCTGATTACACTTGAGAAAGTAATTGTGGACCACAAATGTGGACATGCTCCTTTGCCATTCTGAACTGTACCTTTGGTGTATTCTCTTTTAAGTGTAATGTTTGTATTCATGCTGAGTGCTTAATAGAATGCTTCACAAGCACTTGTTTATTTGATAGAGCAATTGTGATGTAGGTCGCAAAAGTGATGTTATCACCATTTTTAATGAAGCACTAATTCCTTCCTTCATATTTTTAGTTTGAGAGAGGAAATAATGGTCCTAGGGACCCTGTCCTAAGTCAGAACAAGAACCTGAGAATTCTAGCCTGTATCCTGGATGTCTTTTTCTGTGCCTCTTTCTATATGTTTCTGTGCTGTATACAGCATGGAGGAAAAAGTCATAAGGAGGAAGAACTAATATTGCATTGGTTGGGAAACTGCTACCACTTAACTCTAACATTTGTCTACAGAGAGAGAGAGGGGTTGTAAGGACCCAAATCAAGATAAGTCATGTTTCCTAACCCGTTTTAGACACTGTCTCATTCAGTCCTGAAAATGACCTGTTAGAGTTGATCCTGTCATAATCATTTTTTTTTAAAGATTTATTTTTATTATTTTTTCATTGGAAAGGCGGATATACAGAGAGGAGAGACAGAGAGGAAGATCTTCCGTCCGATGATTCACTCCCCAAGTGAGCGCAACGGGCCGATACTATGCCGATTCGAAGCCAGGAGCCTCTTCCGGGTCTCCCATGCGGGTGCAGGTTCCCAAAGCTTTGGGCTGTCCTCGACTGCTTTCCCAGGCCACAGGCAGGGAGCTGGAAGGGAAGCGGGGCTGCCGGGATTAGAACCGGCGCCCATATGGGATCCCGGGGGTGCAAGGCGAGGACCTTTAACCGCTTGCGCCACTGCGCCGGGCCCCGTAATCATTTTAATTGAAAAATTATTTGTAGTGTTATAATTTATAATTTGTGCTGCTAACATTTACAGCTGAAGGGTTATTGGATTGTTTCTGAGAAGCCAGTGACTGGTTGAATAAGGATCTGCATCTCTTTTCATTTTGAACTTTGTCACAATATGTTACTTGGTAGATGCCAAGTAAATTTCATGAACTCACTGACTGATTGAAGGGTAAAGGAATAGAGTTGAACTGTTCTGGGTTCAATGCCTCATGGGCAGAAATTAGCATCTCTATTTTGGAATGGTCAGTTTATAGGTCCTTTCATGAATAATGGTGGTTATTGCATGACCTTGATCCTGTCTGTAAAGCAGCTTTAGCAGATCCACAGGGGTTAGATGGGCCCTCCCTCTTGAAGGTAAAAATATTTCTACTTAAGATTGTTCTTGTACTTGTGATGTCAATAATAACTTACACCTCAGATCTGAATAAAGTTAATAAGGCAATGGTATTGTTTATAAAGTCAAAGCAGGGAGAAAACCAAGGTCATACTGTCACTTTATATTAAACCCAAGGCACTTTCTCCCAGTTTCTTTAGATTGAACTGTGCTCTTTTTAGAGGAAGCATGTTACCGTTGGAATTAGGATTCCATCTACTACTTGCAGTCTCTGTGCAGTTTTGGTTTTAAGTTCTGTAATGTAGGCATTTCCTAAGACAGTATCTAAGTCATAGAGAAGCTCCAGTATTCTACTTAAAGGAAAAGATAGTCCCTTTCCGTCAGCATCTGACAAATTTTAACAGTCTGTAAAATTGTTCAACTGGAAAACAAAGGAACTCAGCCAGTGGAAATCACTGGTCAATTAAATTGATGAAGACATAAATAACACCTCTCGTGGGAATCTGATATAGGTGACAGGGAGTCAAGCACTGAGGCTGTCTTCGTTTCTTTCTCTGATGCATTAGCAGGGAGGTGGGTCAGAAGTGGAACAGCTGGTACTTGAATCAGTGCTCCAATATGGAATGCCAGCATCTCATGTTAATATTGTAACCCATGTACCACAATACCGACCCCAGGAATCTTTTATGACTAAAATAAATCAATTTTTAATTCCATTTTTCATGACATTTTTGAAATACTCCTCATTTCAGGGGTAACCTTTTGCTGTTGTGGTTACTGTCTGTACTTGTTTTATACATTATAATTCACCTCTGCCACTGTGGATGTATCTTGCAACATGAATTTTCCTGCATTCTCAGAGCCACCTGTTGAGAATTGGAGGCACAGAGGTCTCCCCTATGGCTTCTAGTGAACAACTTGCCAGCATATAATACTGTGTTTTGGGGGATAAAAACAGAATAAGGGAACTCGATTTTTTTAATTGAAAAAGAGTATTTTACATTCTGTTGGTGCTGGGAATTTGGTGAACATATGGAATTAGTTTTGTTGTAGTCTAATGTCACAGCTATTGGCAGGAGCCTTCTCTTTTTCTAATTTCTTTTGTCATTTTCTTTTTCCTGCTTTCCTATTAGCTGCCAGCTTATTCTTTGCTCTTTTCCTTTCCACTCTCAGAAAATGGAGTACTGTTTTCTGAACAGAAGTCAACACACAGGGTATCCTCTGAGGAGAACTATTCTTGCACTGCCATCAGTTTTTTTTTTTAATTCCTATTGTTTTCCCACAGTGTTAAAACTCTAAAAAATTTGATAATGCAGCTTAGACAACACAGTTTGTCAAATGGGCTGCACTTGGGGAGGAATGTGACTTGGGGAGAAGAGACCTGTGCCATAAGGAGATGGTATGGGGCGTGGGGGTGTCTGTGAGGAACAGGCAGCAATCTGGGAAGCTGGGCATTTAATTCCCAAGATGCAGGGATGACTCAAGTCCAGGGTTTGGGGCAAAATAGATGGGTAGATTTGTTATTTGAACTTGTTTCCCTGACTCTGGCTTGATCTGTGTCTTTTGATGTTGATTTAGTTCCTGATCCACTCTAGGGCTTGGGGTAGGAATCCTCTCTGTATTTCCCATAGTTAGCCCACTGTCTGGCACATAGCATGTGTTCAATGTTCAATGAATTTCTACTGAATTAAACGTTTTCTCTGGGTCACCCATTGCATTAATCTAGAGTTCCAGTGAAGAAGCAGATGAGGCTTCAGCTGTTTCTAGCAGTCCCTATCCCTGACTACCTGGTGTGCACGAAATCCACAGCCCTGTGTATAGATTTCCTGAAATCCAAAACTGGATTCAGCTTTGGTCACATCTGTTGTTTACAGATGATTCTACCTGAATATAGCTACCTTTGTACATTAATTTAAACATTTAAAAAACAATAGTACTTAACAGTTGTGGGCATTTTAAAAGCCAGGTAATGGCTTTTTTACTTACGTGATCCTCATTGAATTTTCACCAAAAATTCCCTGTTAAATACCATAGTCCTATTTTAGCAATGAGAACATGAGATTTAAGAGCATAACGTTCTTAACCAGTGTTCTGGACCATTGTGCTGGACTATTCAGTTTAGCAACTTGCCAGCCTCTATTCTGTCCTATGGGTAAACAAAAGTAGGTTAAAGTGTGTGTTTTGTGGCACTCATGGGATCACTGGGAAAGAAGACTTTGCACTTAGGAGCTTATTATAAATATGATGTAAGATATGATGTAATGAAGTTCTAAATTGAATGAGATCAAGTAAACAGATAAATGAGTATAGAACAGTAGCTCTCCAAATGTGGTCCCCAGATCATCAACATCAACATCCTTTGGGAACTTGTCAGATGTAAAAATTTCCAATTGTCACATCAGACTTGATTAATCAGAGACTCTGGGAGTGGGATCCACTATTCTGCATTTGACAAGCCTTCTGAGTGCTTCTACTACACAGTAAAAGGTGGGATCCCCTGACAGACCCTGGGTGTTAAGGGCAATGTGTTGGTTTCTTAGGCAGCTATAGCCAGCTAAACTGATTGGCTGAAAACAACAGAAATGGATTCTTTTTCAGAGGAAGCTAAAAGCCTTCAGTGAAGGTATTGGCAGGGTTGGTTCCTCTGGAGTCTCCAAGGGATTCTGTTACATTTCTGTGATTCCTAGTATTCCTGGCATTTCTTTTAAAAATTTACTTTTATTTTATTTTAAAGGCAGAGAGGAGAGGTAGAGAGAGATCTTCCATTTGCTAAGTGCTAATGCCAAGAGCTAGGAACTTCGTTCTGTTCTCCAATGTGGTGGCAGGGATTCAATTACTTGAGTTATGACCTACTACCTTTCAAAGTTTCCATTAGAGGAAGCTGGATTGGATATAGAGGCAGGCCTCAAGCCCAGGTACTCAAATATGGGGATAAGAATACCCCAAGTGAGCTTAACCCAAGGTCCCACAATTCTGCTTGTCTTTCGTGTTCTAGACTTATAGCTGTATCACCCCAATAACTGTCTCCATCTTCACCTGGCTGCTTCTCTCAATCTCATATTGTGTGCTTTTCCCTTTCTATAATGACATCTATCATGGGTTTAGGGCCTATCCTAATCCAGTCTGCATCTTATGTGCAAAGATCCTAGTGGATCTGAGGCTCAAGGTAAACATCTTTTGAGGGACACTGTCCAAAACAGGTAGTTAAGATAAAATGGGTCAGACTGGTTGGACCTCTAGGAATGTGTTTGAGAATGAAATTGATCTGTATGGATGAAGAAATAGATCTGTCAGGTATAGTGGGTCATGGCAGCAAAGACCACTAATAAATAAGCCTAGAGACTAGTTTGGTGGCAGGCTTGATGTTGAGGCCCTGGACGGGGCTGGAATTAAAGTACTCTTACTGAAGTGGCAGTACATTAACATGTGAATTAAAGTTGTTAACTTACCTTCCCTTTATTCTCACTTGTAGCTAAACTATACTTAAATTCACATTACAAAGTGGTCTTCCAAATGATATAATTTGTTCATACCACCAATTATGATACTACACTAATAAATTTCTTGCTAGTTTTTAACCTTTAAGAAATTGTTCTCTTTTGCTCACTAAATAATATCCCCTGCTGAGTTATGATTTGCAGTGGGAAACTGCATTAAACTCATCCATTGACTTTTCCGTTCATGTTCATGGTGTTAAATTGCCTCAGCTTCTGCTGAACTCACGCACATGACATTAAAGATTCCCCAGATCTTACTATCCTGTCTAAAGTTTTAAAACATTTGATATTTCTGTTATCAAATGTCACAAAAATAGTTTATTGGACTGTCATCTTTGATTAGGTCAAGCTCAATTCTTCAGACCAGGAGATAGGAAGCAAAGCCTTGCTTCTGTAAGATCTGTCAGACTTCAGCTCTGTCTCAAACTGAGGCCCAAAATTACTATTTAAGTTTCCCTACATTAGGGATACTTATTTTGATGTCTGTAGTATTTATATCAGTTAATATGTCTTTAGCATGGGTTGAGTTATGTGTATGAAAGTTCTCATTGTTATGAATAATATTATTGTTAATATGTAGTATAAGAATCTGGCAGATTTTGTCAACTCATACTATTACAGGAACTTGAGCTGAAATGGGGATGTTGTAAAAAGGACTGTTGTAGCCTTTGTCCTGTTGCTAGAATACGTGATGCTAATCATCGTATTGATATGAGACATGGTTCATTTATCTATTGTCAATCTTCTGGTTGCCAACATCATTATTATTTCACTTTTCCTTGTTGAACTTGAGTTGATCTTATGGGTGAAGTCTCCTTGGGGCAGTTGTTATCCTCAAAATCTACACGAGCAGCCTCAGTGGAGGACAAAGACACAGTCTCATATTTGTCCACCAGGATGCCGGTAACAAATGCCAATGCCAGTGAATGCATTTTCCTCTATTGGGATCCTTAACTACTCTGGCAGAAGTTTTCTAAGAGATACAGTGTTTGGGTGTTTGGGGCAATCAGCAAAATAGAGTGATGACCAAAGAATCTATGCTGTGATAGGCCTGAAACAAGTCTTAGAGGTCTCTTGTTTGTGCCAAACATTGAACTTACTGCTGTAAAGTAGGGGGGCGGGGGGAGGAGTAGCATGGAGGATGAGTTTTGGGTGAAGTGCTAATTACCTGGGACAGCAGGATTGCAGTATATTACTAAGTAGAGATGCAATTTATCCAAGTCCTGGCTGAAGCTCAGCCCTGAGCTTGAAGATGCAGCTATGCCAGTAAGGCAAAGCTATCTCCTAGTTCTGGCCTGTGGGGTTGAATTTCTTCCAGTGGGCGCCCAGGAGTCATTGTTGGCATTCCATTTCTGACTTGGATTCAAGCAAAAACAGTTCTAAGCCAGGACTTAACTAAAATTTAAAAAAAAAAAAAAGCAGCTTTTCCAAGAAGGGATTTTGCTTTAAAATGCTGTTTGTTTTGGCTTTCTCTCTGTTTATGAGTTGGCCCTGCTTTCGTGGAGGTTAATGGAAGTTCTAGAGAAAGTTGAGTGGATCACAATATGTAAGCCTTTATAGATGCAAATCTTTTTACTGATAATGATTTGGGATTTAAGGAGTCATTAAAATTCTTCAGCAAATACATTTCGAGTGGCTTCTAAATTTTTGTTTTTATAAAGAGTGATGCTCGAAACACACACACAAGGCAGATTGATCCTTAATCCTAGCTAAGCATCTCTTCCAGCTCTAGAAAGAAAACAGCTGTCACTCCTGATGCTATTCCTGTCCCTTCTATTGAAAATGTTGTCTCCTTATTCGGACATTGAGCATCAACATGAACACCGAAGAGCGGCTTGGCATCAGCTCTCACTGGTCCCTGACTCCCCCTTTCACTGCAGAGATTAATGCAGCAGGATTCCTTGAAAGGGCTCATCTCTAAGAAGTGCAGGGTAAGGCTTAAAAAAAGAGGGGGAAAGTTAGAATAATCTACATTCTTAGGTAAATAACCTCAATTTTTGTATTTTAAAGATTTTATTTATCTTTATTGGGAAATCAGATATACAGAGAGAGGGAGGGATGGAGAGAAAGATCGTCTGTTTGCTGGTTCACTCCACAAAAGGCCGCAATGCTGGAGCTGTATTAATCCGAAGCCAGGAGCCAGGAGCTTATTCTGGGTCTCCCATGCAGGTGCAGGGTCCCAAAGTTTTGGCTACCCTTGACTGCTTTCCCAGGCCACAAGCAGGGAGCAGGAAGGGAAGTAAGAGCAGCTGGAACACCAGCAGCGCATATATGGGATCCCGGAGCATGCAAGGCAAGGACTTTAGCCACTATGCTACTGTGCAGGCCCAATAAACCCAACTTTTGGAAGAAGCAGTATTTATATTTGTTAGTATATTCAATGCTGACTATATTGAACATCAGTGCTGGTGCAACCAACTCTGCATATGGCTCTTATAGATACATAATCACACTCAGCATTTCAGTTCACCTCTGTAGGTTGTGGCAGTAAAGTATCTCACAGGGCTATTTGCAGATTCTAGAAGCTAATATGATAATTGATTAATGTGAATCATGGGTTGTATCTGAAGGGCCTTAACTGTTTATAGCCATTCTACAAGTTGTGAACCATTGTGTTTCTGTGTATATTTGTGTGTGTGTGTGTGTGCTTGCATACGTATGCAGTAAAGTACCCATCAGAACTTGGGTGACAGAAACTGTAAGAATAAGAACAGTTTAATGTAAAAAACAAATTATTAAGCAGAGTGGGGGTAATGATGGGTTGGCTAGTGATAAGTAAAATGAGCCCTACGGAAGATTGGGAGTAGTCACTGAGATCCAGTGACCCCGAAGAGCTCCCTGTAGCTCCACACTGAAATCCAAACACTTTGGAGAGAACATGGCTGTGACTCTCTGAATGGCGGTGGTTGTGTGCTGCACTGGTGGAACTTGCTAGAAATCTGCCCTCTGGCATTTGTGAGCAGTGTCCACTCTGGTGCCGAGGAAGCCTGTCAGAGAGATATCTCCCTAGAGGTATTCCACTGTAAACCTCCCAAATATGACTGAGTACTGTGCACGTTAGTAGCTTGGTGCTCAGAAAGCTGCCTACCCACAGGAGCTACATGCCTGAGACATTGTGTACTTGTGGGGAACCACTGCCTACTCAGCAGCTTCCTGAGAGGTTCCTAAAACCAAGAAAAATGCCTTCTGCTGCAGTGTCAGCGCCCTCTATGGACAAAACCAAACATCGCCAGGTGGTATATGACAATCATTTGAACAACTGAACTTTTTACAACACATGCAATGAAGGGTGACTTTGCAGCTCAAAGGTGATGAGTTGGTAACTGGTGCAGGTACTGGAGAGAAAAATCCTTAATACTGAGTGGCTTTCACAGTCTCAGTGTTCTGTTCCCTTTGCAGAGTGCTCTGCTTAATTCACAGTAGTAGCTGATGCTCAGCATCCCCTTCTCAGTATTTCCTTCCCTGCTGAGTGTTTGAACTTCAGATTTTAAGTATTGTCTCCCTTTAGGGACTTTTGTGTCATTCTTCATGAGAATGAGCTCCCATAATGATAAATAGGGTCATTCCACAATTAATAAATTGATTAAACCTGGGAAAGGGAACACATTTCTTTTTTTCCTCCTCTGTCTTCCTTAGTCACAGGAGACATTCTTTTAGGCTGGATCTTTGTTGTAAGTACAAACAATCAGATACTTTGAGCCCAAATGAGTTTCTGCATTCTGATAATGGCTTTTTAACTTGATGTATTCTTCTTTGTTGGGGCTCAATCTGAATGAATTAAAGACATTAACAAAGAAATAGAGGCAAGTGCAATTGACTCTGTGGATAGCATGGCGCAGGGAGGTGTGAGAACAGAGCTGAGGTGTGAAGGGTTTCTGCAGGAAGGCCAGCATGGTAGTTGGTGCACAGTAAGTACTTAGTAAATGACAGTTAACTTGGACACTTGCTGCTGCAGCTCTCCCATGTCATCTGAGTGAATGAGTGATGGCACTTTCTGAAAGAGGACACTCCAGGATCCAGTCAGAAATAACCAGAAGGCACAGCCAATTTGACTTAATTTTTTTTCATTAATTCAATAGGTTCAGATAAAAGAAGGTAAAATGGCTTAGGTTTCTCAGTCCAGGCTCTGCTATAAGCCTCTGGAGTTCATTGGGGTCTAATTCAATCAGGAAAACCTTGCCGATTGACCCAACAGCAGAGGTGGAAAAAGAGGGGATGAACAATTTAATGCCTGCAAATGGGGTGAGAGAGACACACATGAGGTCAGGAAGCAGTGGTAAGCATCTCCCTTTCTCTTCTCTCTGGCAACTTTGTCTTTGGTTCCAAGGGGTTCCAAGTTTGCATTTGTTTTTCTACATGTGTGTGCTGAGTGCCTCCTGTGTAAGAGGCTGAGTTGGGAGGCTCCACAGCGCCTCACCAGACTACGGGGTCTGGAAGGTATGCTGGGAGACACCAGCACATACTCCTGTCAAGCTGTATAGGATAGTGCCATGACAATACAAGCTGGCACTGGATCCCAGCTTTTTTTATGGGAAACACTTTGTTTTCATTTGTGAGCTCGTTGTGACTAGATGCGAAAGATGGTGGTCCTCTGTCTGAGTGGGTTTTTTTTAATGTAAAAAGTTATTTATCTAAAGTACACAGGTTTCCTGTATTTTATGTATAGGGATTTAGGAGCCTAGTTAGTGCTAACTTCCCACTCTTCCCTTTCTCCTGCTCATGCCCTCATCCTTCTTTCTTCTTTTAAAGATATTTTTACAATGACAAACTTCCAGCTTCTCTTATAATCACAGGCTTAGCCCTCCATCAGGTAAATAATTAAAAAAATAGTAAGTAGGAAAAAAACCCTTTGTTCCTCAATCTAGAAAAGGGCTGTCAACAGTGATAAAATCTCAAAATGTCAATTTTGCTGTTGTAGATTATATTTTTGGCACTTTGTATTTTAATTATCAAAAATTTAAAAAAATATGAAACTTATATTACTTATATTTTTAGCACCCCTGTCGTTACACTTATCAGTCCCTTGTTGACAGTTTTTCCTTTGTCCTCTGTCCTTCTTGGCATTCCCTGTACACATGAACTTTCCTCTTTCTGTCTTTGGTCAGAAAGTTCTTGTCTGTGGAGAATGTTAAAGTGTTACTATTTATCATGGCCTTCACCTGCAGTCCTAATATATTTGTTCTGGGTAGATTTAATCTATTTACAGTGCTGTAGTGACCACTTACCTGTACCTGATGACACTGTATGCAACCTGTCCCAAACCATTCCCAACTTTACTTCTCCTATCTCAGTAAGTAGTACTCTATCCAAGCCAGAAATTTGAGCAAAGCTAGTGTTGAGCTGAGGGTAGATGGGATTTGTGTTCTAGTAACTGGACCAAATCTCATGGTTTCTATAATTGCATTACTTAATGGTGTCCTGCCTACTTCAGATTTTCCAGATAAGGTCTGGGTTCTTTTTTTGGAGTTTGCTTTATAGCACATGGTGTCATGCAGTGTAACCAGTCAACAGGATTCTGTCAGCTCTGGGGAAGGCAGGTGCTGTGGAGGGAGTGGGATGGGAAGTAGATGCACACATTCTCCTTTAAAGGCTCACGGAGTATGTACCTTAGCTCTTCCTGTGCCTAGCATCACAAGTTTGGATGCACCTGAGGGCTGAGTATAGCATACTCTTACCCTTGCTGCCACCCACTCTCCTAGGTATTCTCCACCTTCAGAACTGATGGGTTTCTTAGTCTGTGCCTGCTTTATAGCTCAAATCATTTTGAGAGACAAATGGCTGTCGGGTACTTACCATCTTCAAGTAGAGGAGTGTGGAGCAGTAGTTTCCTGCCATGGAACCTCTGTCTAGCCTATTTTGTTGTTAGAATTTTGGTTTTCAATTTTACATACCTGAGAGAGTAGGACAGAAAGAAGGAGCTGTCATCCAGTGATTCACCCTCCAAATTCTCCCACACACCAGGGCCAAAGCTGGGAGCTGGGAACACAATGCTGGTCTCACACACTGTCCTGCTACCTCCAAAGGCATGTGTTAGCAGGAAGCAGCTGTCAGGAACCAGAGTGTGGAATCCAACTCAGGTACTCTGATAAGGGTCACAGGCCTCCTAAACACTAGCTGAATGGCATATTATCTTGACTTGATTATATACCTTCTGGATTTAGAAGCTTCTTGTGATTATAGTTGATTGATCATTTGACTTGACTCGGATTCTCTTAATAACTCTGGCCTCCCTCAGGGTAAGTCTAGTTTGCAGAATCTTTAAGAAACGTAATTGTCCTAATTATGCCTGCTGGTATCAAGGGACTGGGTAATGTTGGATTTCTATCTCATCTCAGAGGAATAAATACTGACCAAGTGCTGTATAATTTGTGTCACTCTCAACATCTCTAACATCATTGACAGTCTTGGGACATCTTAGTCCTCTGTGTTAACATATTAGGCTATGTTCCACTTTGAGCAGAGGGACAGTTGTCAGGAGTTGCAGGAACATATCCTCAGATAGAACCCTTCCCCCTAGCCAATGGATCTTAGCTGGTAGCTTTGCTTTTTCTGTGAGTTCTTGATATATCTTGTTGCCCAGCCCATCTGTTAGAAAAGTGAAAAGGACTTGTTTTGGATTGGCCAGACCAACAGTGTGAATATCATTGGAATTGACCAATTCTTTTTTTTTTTTTTTTCTGTTTTTCCCCATTTTTGCTTCATTGTGTCATCTTTTTCTCTTCTCTATTTGGAATTTTTTCATGTTATAAAAGGAAACTCAGACTTAAATAATCCAAGGTTAGCTGCTTTAGAACAACAGAGGTAGGGAACCTCTGACCTGCAGGCGATATGAGAGCTTAAAAATAATTTGGTCTGGCTTTGCCAAGGCAGCTGCAGGTGAGACTCAACATTCAATACATCTTTAGCTGGGTGATTTTTCAGGTGGTCATTTTTTGTGACCTGGGAATGATGTTACAAATAGCTGGTGGTCCTTGGCAAAGAAAAGGTTCCTCACCCTTGCTTAGAGAAAAGAGAAGTCTCCGCTTTTCTCTCTCCCTGCATGCTCCCTCCTCATCTTGCTTTGTACTCTAGTAACATGTAGGGAAGGATTCACATTGCTTTTAAACTGCTTTCTGGTTCACTAAGATGAAGGGAAGTTTTCAAAGCTCTCTCTGTGTTGCTTGGGCTGTAGGTGATGACATGGTATGGGCAGATAATAGATGAGTAATGTGCAGTCCCCAAGCCAGTGGAGACCCATGCTGGCTATAAAAACATTATTGAAGGTCATAGAATTTGAAGGTATCACAAAGACTTAATTCACAAGTTCCATTATGTTATTTTTGAGTCATATTTACTCTCCTTTCCACCTGCACCTGCAAGAGACATAGAATTTAGCAGTTCTAGTGCTTAAAATACAGTCTAAGCTGTCTTGACAGATACTGTAATCAATAAAACTTACCATAACTAACACAAAATAGAAATAAGGGTTGGCTGGTATGTTACTTTGAACAAATTTAGACTGAGATAAAGATGATAGTGCTAATGACGAATGATGATGGTGATTTTGATTGTTGCTGTAGAGATTATCATGTTTTCCTATACACATCTTTCCAGGGTGAAGAATCCTTTTCTATGCATACCATGAGGCTGTGTGGCTCAAATCTCAAAAGTGCAAAAAGTATAATTGACCGATGGTTCCACAGTTTGTGCACTAAAGGCTGTTAATATCACACCCCCCTTTTTTTTCCCTAACAGCATAGTTCCTACCATTGTTCCTTGCCAGTATCTGAGTGTGGTAGGATATCAGGAATCCCTTTTCTGGGAGGCAATGGACTTTGTTAGCCTTGTTGAACTTTTATTAGGCCAGCCCTATAGTGTAAGACTTCTTTGTCCTAATCTCCTCCACTTAGAGTTAAATCTGCATTCTAAATTGATGATTCTTCAAGCCCATCCCATGTCCATTTCACTTTTATTTCACAAATAATTCTTCTAGTACATTCTTATGAATTATGGTTATAAAAATATATATATATATACATACATACATATTAAAATTTGCTGATCAAGCAGTTTGAAGAGCACAATTCAGCACCTTAATTATATTCAAATGTTGTATAACTATTATTACTGTCTAAGTTCCCGAGTTTTTCCAATCACCCCAAACAGAAACTTTATCTCATGAGGTTGTACTTTTAGTATCTCAATTCTGATTTTGCACTTAACCTCTCAGAAGACCCCAAGTCAACCCCAAATCTGTTCCTCAAAGGTGTTTCAGGTGAATATGATTCCTATGTTCCAGAAGAACAAGCTGAGACCCTGAGATGTTACATGGCTTGGATCAAACCTCAGCCATCAGTGGTTTGAGTCAGATATCGAACCCAGATCTGACTGACTCTAAATCTCATAGTCAATAAAAAAAAAAAGATAACTTTTATTTGGAAAGCAGTTTTACAGGGAGAAGGAGAGACAGGAAGAGAAAGAGAAAGAGGAAAAGAGAGAGAATTGATCATCCATCCACTGGTTCATTCCTCAAACAGCTGCCACAGTCAGAGCTGAGCTAATCTGAAGCCAGCATCTTCTTCTGGGTCTTGCATGTGAATACAGGGACCCAAGAACTTAAGCTGTCCTTCACTGATTTCCCAGGTCACAGACAAGGAGTAAGCTCATACTCTTAAACATTCCCTTTGACTAACGATTTATTGGTCTAGACAGGAGTTAATCATTCAGACTGAAGGATGGTGATGGGAAAGAGGTAAATGGAGTTTGACAAGAGAAGGCATCTTTGAGACATTCTGCACAGTAAGAATCCTCTGGAAAGCATGGTTGTCTCGCTTCATGTTCTACCAGCTTATGTTATGCCTTCCTTCTTGTTGTTGCTTAATTCTAGTGTCATGTTACTAAGTTCTTTGAATATATTTAATTGGTCAATACAAAATCCATATGAAAGGAGTCCTATTACCTTTTCCATTTTTTTTTTCAGAGTAAGAAACCGGGGTTAAATTAATGTCTACTTATCAGAAAGAAAATGATTTATGAGTATGTTTCTTGGAACTGTAAAATCAAGGGCCAGCTTAATGAATTGATTTTTCATTTTTTTATCATTATAAACTGACATGGTTTAACAAAGCTATGATTAAAAAATCCGGTGGTGCATAATGGCTTATACTGAAAAGCAGTACTGCCTCCCTGCTCTCTTAGGCTTGGTCTTATCAGTGACTATTCCATTGTCAAACTTGTCAAAGACATGCACAGCAATATTAATACTTTTCTTCCTCTTTGTCTTATGTTATTTTCGTGATTATGTTTGAAATGTCATTGCTAACTCACAGAAACCTGATTTGAAGTCCTCCTTTGTAGCAGGATCACCAGAAATAGAATTCACTCTCAGTATCGCACTAGATAATGTTCTTTATGGGCCTGGCACAGTGGCTCAATTGACTAATCCTCCCCTTGCAAGTGCTGGGATCCCATATGGGCAACGGTTCATGTCCCAGCTACTTCACTTTCCATATAGTTCTTTTCTAGTGGGAAAGCAGTAGAGGATGACCCAAAGCCTTCTGCACCCAAATGAGACCTGGAAGAAGCTCCTGGCTCCTGGCTTTGGATCAGCTGAGCTATGGTGGTGCCTTGGGGGAATAAAACAGTGAGTGGAAGATCTTTTTCTCAATCTTTCCTTTTCTCTGTGGATCTGTCTTTCTAATAAAAATAAATAAATCTCTAAAAAAAGTTCTGTAAAGTTGCTGGGTATATTGAATTAGCGAATGTGGAAACATTGCTCCTAGAGAAAATAGATCTGGTCTTAGGCTTTAGTTGTTGTGTATTCTTATTTAAAGATACCTTATTTATGAGATTGATTCATTTACATGGATTTATTTATTGCAAACAAACTTAATTCCATGTGAGCCCAATTTGTCTAATGCATGCATTTTCTTTCTATGACATAGTCACAGTCTTTTTTTTTTTTAAGTTGATGTTTACATAATTGATCAGGGTAGAAAGGATTCAGGGTTAAGGAAAAGTGGGTGTGATCATTGTTTGCAAACTTTCTATCTCTTCTTCCCATTTTTGGAGGGAGAAAGATAAGGGGCTAAGTTGTACCCAGCCTCCTAACCATACCAGGGGTAGGGAATGGCCACCCAATATCAACCCAGGGTCCCGATGAATCACAGTCTTTCTGTGTTTAGAAAAACTGGATGGCATTTCAGCACTTTGGCAGCTATATAAATAACAAAATCAACACCCAAAAGCACAGTAATGCAAGAAGTGTGATCTCAGATAGATTGCAAAAAGTATACTTGTTTCTGGTAGGGGAGGTAAAGCAAGAAAACAATATCTTTTTGTCTGGACTCCTCTGGGATCATGTACTTAGGTCAACTCAGAATTTTTCATGCTTTTTCTGTGAGTGTGAAAGCACAGTAGACATTGATTTTAGGGTAATAAATAAATGTTAGTGAGGAGGCAAATTGGCACATATGGCACCCATGAAAAATGAGAATCAATTGTACATCGTTAATGGGCAATCATCAACGAGAGGTGCCTTCTGTTCCAAATCTCACAACAGATCAGCCAAACTACTCATTCATTCCCTAATCTCCCCCTCCGCCCGGATACTCATTCAGCAATAAAAAGAATCATTGAGTAGGTTTTTCTGATGTTCAGCCAAATTGTAATGTTGTCCAGTATTATGATTTTATATGAGAACTGATAAGTGCAATTTCCTTGGATGCAGGTCGTACCACATGCTATGGGAAGCTCAGGGAAAACTTCCTACACTTGTGTATAAGCCCAGCAGTGGTCCTGTTTGTTTGTTTTCTTCCTTCCTTCCTCCCTGCCTCCCTCCCTCCCTCCCTTCCTTCTTCTCTGTCTCTCTTTTGATATTTGTTTTTATCAGAAAGGCAGATTTACAGAGAAAAGGAGAGACAGAGAAAGAGGTTCTTCATCTGCTGATTTGTTCTCCAGATGGGTACAGTAGTTGGCGCTGAGCTGGTTCAAACCTAGGAGCTTCATTTGTGTCTCCCACATGGGTAGAGTTCAAGAACTTGATCTGTCCTCTCTTGCTTTCCCAGGCAATAATCAGAGAGTTGGATTAGAAGCAGAGCAGCCAGGACATGAACCAGAGCCTATATGGGATGCTGGTGTGGCAGGCTGAGTATTAACCTGCACTTTATGGGCCCCCTGTTTTTATTTCTATAATGAAACATTTGAAGTAGGTTACTTTATAAAGAAAAGGGATTTACTTTATTACTTGGTTCTCAGAACATCACAGGGCAAGAGATTGAGAACATGAGTGCTGGTCTGTGTATATGCTTGGTCTCTTTCTCTTTATAAAGCTGTCAGGATTCAGTGGTCGAAGCTCCAATGACCTTATCTTCTTCTAATTACATATCAGATTCTAGTTACTTTTAAAAATATTTATTTATTTATATTGGGAATAGATATACAGAGAGGAGAGACAGAGAGGAAGGTCTTCCATCCACTCATTCACTCCCCAAGAGGCTGCAACAGCTGGAGCTGCACAGATCCAAAGCCCAGAGCCAGGAGCTGCTTCCAGTCTCCCATGCAGGTACACATTCCCAAGGCTTTGGGCCATGCTTGACTGCTTTCCCAGGCCACAAGCAGGGAGCTGGATGGGAAGCAGGGCTGCCGGGACATGAATCATCACATGAATGAAATTTATGTTACTCCAGAGTGTCTGTCACTGAAGATAAATGGGATATACAAGGGTATAAAAATCTAAGGGAGATGTAAAAGAATGATAAACTATGATCCTCAGGATGGTAAGAGCCAGGATCTGGCGTCAGGCTGCCCTGAACTTGGGCCTGGCAAAGTGGTTGTGAGTCAGATATTTAACCTTGTTGTACCTGAGTTATCCTCCCCTGTAACATGAGAATGATAGGTGTGAGATTACAGGTTATTTGAGAGGATTAAGGATGATTATGACAGCGTTAGTTTAATGCTTGAAAGTGTTACATGTTCATTAAACATCAGCTTTTGATCTTTTCTCATTGGATTGATCAAGAGTATGGAAACAAGTAGCCGTTAGGTCACAGGAGAGCATATTGTAAGATCCTAGGCCTCAAGTCTGATTCCAAGAGCAAAGAGATTTCTACGGATCGAAGAGTTTGGGAAAAGTTTGTTGGGAAAGGAAGCACCTGATAGAAGTCTGAGGGCTTTCCTGGAGTGGACAGGAGTGCAGGTGGCATGTCTGGAAGCATGATGGTAAGACTACAATGTGGCATGAATAAGACTGGCCTGCCCATCATGTCAAACACAGAGAGAAAATGCCCAGGAGAGTGGGTTGTGATGCTGTTGGACAGATGTAAAGACTGCTGGGTAGAGGAGTTGAGACCTGCTCCAGGAGGAAGTGAGAAGCTACTGAGCAGTTTGAAGTACCAGTGGAAAATCTTACAAGTCATTTTCTTTGACCTAGAAAGTACAGTGTGGTTTTCTTCTCTTAAGAACTCAGAGAGGGTTCTCTTTTGTTAGAATGGCCTTGTGTTTGAAGTTGCTGTCTACATAAAGAGTGACCAGCATATTTCAAAGGATGATTCAGTAATCACAAGAATTTTTTTTCTGTCCCCACCCCCATCCTTGAACACTGTAGGAGGAGGAATGGAAATAGCTGTGCTCCCAGCATGAGTCATATAGTCACGGCAAACCCAATGCTCTCTACCAGGAGGCCACTCTGATACTCAAGACTGGTTCCAAGCTGTTGGTGACTTCCTGCATGTACTGAGTTTATTAGCATGCTCAGCCTGGGGCTCCCAGGATTCACACAGGAGTTGCCCCAAGCATCGGGATGCATTTATCAGCCCTCTTGCTAAGAATTCCCCTACAGTCTGGGCTGCTTGCAGTACTCTGAGAGGTGGACTTCTTGAAATGGGGAAACCTATCAATGTATCCCAATTGTACGTCCCCATTGCTTTGTGCTTTCTGTATGGATCCTGCTCCATGGTGGATCACACATCTCATCACATTCCTGATGGTGCCATCTGTCACTGTGAAGTGCTAGTGTGGATGCAGCTTTTTTTTTTTTCAGGTCGGTGAAAGGGAGTAAAAGTCTGATGAGTGAATTCTTCATCACTTACATCCATTTCTCCCCAGAAATATGAGATGTTAAGCCTTAAGAGGAAACGAGAAGCTCTTCACATGGTTTTCTGGCCCGGGATCAGATTAGCTAGAGAAAACCCTTGAGCTAAGCCCCAGACAAAGGCTCGTGCTCAGGGCTCTGTGTTCATATCAGGGCATGACCTGTGCTAAGTGCTTTTATGGAAGTGGATATAGGAGGAGTGACAGTCCAATTCATGTTACATTGATGTGTTAATTTTTTCTTTTTGTTTGTTTTTTAGCTAAAAGTTAGTATAGAGTCATTTTTCTGTATTTTTAAACTTAGCATGTTTGGCCCTCAATTGACTTATCTCCACCTCCAAGTGCCAGAATCCCATATGGGTATCAGTTCGTGTCTCAGCTTCCCCACTTCCCATTCAGCTCCCTGCTAATGGCCTGGGAAAGGAGTGTGGGATGGCCCAAAAACCTTGGGACCCTGTGTGGGAGAGCTGGAAGAGGCTCCTGGTACCTAGTTTCCAGTTAACTCATCTCCAGCCGATGTAGCAATTTGGGGAGTGAACCAGTGGATAGAAGCTCTTTCTGTTTCTCCTTTTCTCTGTGAATCTGCTTTCCCAATAAAAATGAATAAATCTTTAAGAAATTAGTATCTCTCATTTATTTATTAACTTATTTATTTATAAACATCTTCCATTCACAACATCCAGAGGATTTAGATGTTGAGCCATCACGCTGGGACCATGTCCCTATTTTCTATGTTTTAATAGTCACTGGCTAAGAAACAGATTTTTTTTTTCACTTGGAAGCTTTTGAAAATCATGAATGAAATTTACAGAGTTGTAGAGCTTCTCACTAATAACCATTCTGTGAATTTGAACAGAATTTTATCTACCTCCATCCCCAGTGACTTTCCTTCGTGATGGTTCAGTATAACTGAGTTGACAAATGTTGTCCTTGTTTGTGAGTTAGGAAAGGAAAGTGGAGCAATCTTTGCCCACAGCCCCTGCATACACAATCAGGCTGAGGGCAGATGAGTGTTTGTTAAAGCTCTCACGTGAACCTTGGGAAAGGAAGACAATCTGGTTTGAAATTTCTCTTCTGACTGTGGTACGGATCAGTTTCTCCAGTTTTTCTAAAATGCCCTGTTTTCATCTACAAAGTAGAATATTATCTCTTTTGTAATGCAAGGATTTAACAGCAAAGTATAACGAAAGCATTTACTACAATGACCAAGTGCAGTACATGTTCACTTTAAAATGGTTCTTAAGCGCAAGCGTCTCCTCATGTGAGTGAAGTGTTCCTGCTGCTGGTCTTTGTTTTTCCACAGCTGAGACTGTGACTTGCAGAGCAGTGTCAAAGCTCTGCTGAAAATACAGAGAGGAGCTTAGGCTTTGGGCACCCATTTTGACACAGGCATTAGGATGCAGTGATTGTGGGCTTGACGTCTGGAGTTCAGTGAATGTACTTTTCTCATAGTGTGAACCAGGATATGATATAGGTCAAGTTGCAACATGCATGAGCTGCTGTTTTGTGCAGTGGAGATGCGGTGCTGCTGTCTGGCAAGTTCTGTAAGGGTAAAGTGAGAGATTATAAAATGGGTAGGCCCCAGGCAAGGCACATTCTGTGTGCTTGGGAAAGGCAGCTGTGGTTGTTCTATCACTATTAACCACAATTTCTTGAACTCTGTTCGCTAATTTCCTTGCAGTCTTCTGTAAATCAGGGAGCAAGCATGGACCAATTCTCATGGGCAGCAATAAGAGGATGCCAGCCAGAATTTCAAATACAGGTGCATGCTTATGCTGCCCTGCTGAGCATCCTGCCTGCTGTCCCTAGGGTGCCTGTTAGTGCCTCCACTGCACACTCTCATGCCCTGGATCCCAAGAAGACCTGCCCTCCTGGAGAATGACATTTTGTCCACAGCATCATATTCTGTCCTGTGGCATTTTTTTAAAACCCACTGCCAGGTGCTACCTGGCATGTGGCTTTGATTGACAAGATTACTAATCCATTGTAATCTTATTTTCATAATTAGTCCCTGTGAGGCTCCGCCTGGCTGCTCCTGCCCAGGTAAACCCCTGCCTGCTGTAGACTGTTTTCACCAACTGTTACCTCCCCGGGAGGGGACTGTCAGTCTAGCACCCACAGCTGTTGCAAGGAATTGCTTTTGAATTCTTCCTGATCTTTGTGTGTTTTGGAACTTGGCTCCTAGGAATCCTTGCTTGATTAAAACTTACACTTACTGACTTCAAACCTGACTCGATTCTAGAAATGCCTTTCCCATTTTTTTTCCATCCTGGTCACACTTGGCCCATGACTCCTCTGCAATTCCTTTCCTTCACATCCTTCCCACCTCTCCCCACCCCAAGTCCCTGCGGCAAGGGCAAGGGGGAAACTTCAAAGGCATTTCTGAATAAAAGAACACACGGTGGGACATCAATTATTTACCAGGCACAGTTTTGGCAGGCACCCGGGCCTTCCCCTGTTTTTCTCTCTGCGGACTGTGGAAAGAGCGCCTTCCGTGGTTGATCCTCTGGTTGCTAAAGGTTGCTGGGTTCCAATCTCTTCTCGGTATCCCGTTCTTGCCCTGACCAGAGTGACTGTTACTTGTTGAACCGTTGTGTAGATAGGATATCCTGCAAGGACTTTCTTCATGTTGCTTAATCCTTACAGTGTCTTTAGGAAGTGGATATTAGATGTTCTTGCCATGTCCTAGGTGAATGAGAGGGCCAAAGTACAGGAAAGTCAGGGGACTGGTTCAGGGTCCCTTGACTAGAAAGAAGGAGATCCTGGACTTGAGGGTTTCATCTCTCCAGCGCTGGTGGAGTCACCATGCTGCACTGCATGTTGCAAATGCATTAGAGACACAAGGAGCTGTGCTATTAGGATCAGCTGTTTGTGTCTTTGAGAAGAGGCCAATCAGAAATTTTGATGGTGTCAGGTCTTGGACACAGGAGACAGTTCTTGATGTTTTAGGGGAATGTGAAGCACAAATGTATTTCCTTTGAGTTCCAGCCAGGACCAAAGGAGGAAGTTGCTGCAGGGCTATCACAGGATTTGTGGTTTCCATCACTGAGCCCATGTACCACTGAAGTCCTCAGGTGGGCTAGTGTTCCCAGACTTCGCAGACTGTGACTCTCAGGAGGTCATCTGAGTAAGCAAAGCCATAGTGATGCTGGCTCCTGCCCTTACTCATTCAGCCATTTCTTGAGATCTGTATAAATGACTTACACCAGTGAGCCAAACACATTTTTATTTAAGGGGTAGAAAGGAATGTATTGTGTTTATTGTGCTAGCTGTGCTAGCTTGGATTCTACTTTTTTTTTTTTTTTGCTAATAGCTATAGAATATTTGCTCAGTGCTAGACACAACAACTTTACATAGGTTCTTTCATTTAATATTTTCACCTATGCAAGGAAGCAGGTTTTATTATGGGTGTATTATTAGTAAAGAAGTTGGAGTTTGGCAAAATTAAGAAAATGTGGCTTATTTAATGGTAGTTGGAGCCAGACTTTGAAACTGGATAGAAAATTGTTTTCTTGGCACCATTCATTGCAAAGTGCTCATGAATATGTGTTTGTGTTGGAGGGAGGGTGGCCAGAGGGGGAGAGGGACAGAGGACTCATGGCCTTCAGGAAACAATGTGAGTATCAGCATCAGTAAGAATACAGAGTAATTTTCCTTGTTTTTTGAAGATTCCTGAATCCCTTTTAATAATGTCTAACATTTGCATTATTACTTTAGAGTTGATTAGGAGTAAATGACGTTGAAGTCCTTGGTGATCATTATAGTTGGAGTTTAGGATTTCTTTGCTTTGGGCACTGAGTTGATGTGTTGATCTCCAAGGACTTGGCTTTGTCTTCCAAAGCACTCAGAGGGCTGTAAGGACATTAAGAGGAAAAGCCTACTGTGTGTGGAAGGAAAATTACTGACTCCTGAGTCAAACTCATGGTGGGCTGTACATTGACCAAGATCAAAATCTCATAGGAAGGATTCCTAACTGTGTCTCACTTGGCTACCAATGCAAAGGCATACACTACAGTGAAAACATTTTGATGGTGGTGGGGAAATAATGTATTTTATCATCCCAGTAGATTCCACAGCTGTAGCTTGGACCACAATAAGAGCTATTGACGAATATCACAATAGGCTAGTGAGCAAACAACAACTATGTAAGAAATGAGGATGGTCACAGAAGCCAGCTTTTTAACTCTGCTTTGAATATAGGTGTCTTTTTGGATTGTGTTGCAGGTATATTTTCAAAAACAGTGATTTCCTTACAGTTCTGAATGATCACACAGTCTGACCATTGAAATCTCTTTGGCTTTCCCAAGGATCTAAAATGTCACATGAACCTGGATTATGTTGACATCTACAGGCTCTTTTATTGTGGTGTACAAGAGGGAAATCAGTTAGTGTTATTTACCTTGCCTTTATATATAAACTTTTATTCCCTCGTGATTAGCAAACTTAGTCCCCAAGAATTTGTGGGTGTAGGAAGAAGTACTTGATGTGTCTGTAAATAATTGTTTTATACCTTCTGATCTTGTCTTCATATCCCTCACTGATATCCATCTATTGCCACAATTGCCACTATTGCCAGCGACCGTAGTAAGACCCAGTGAAGTCCATTGTCAGTCTAATATGTTTCAGACAATGCACTGACATCCACAGTCACATCCCTGAGGAAGACATTTTTCCTTTTGAGACATTAAAATCTGCAAGACCTCTGAAGCAGTCCCGTGCTCCCACCATGTATGTCCTGCTTCCTTGCTAAGCTGAAAATTTTTGCCTGAGCTCCATGCCCTATGCCTCTTAAAATAATTTTCCTAGCTTCTGCCTGCTCAATATTGCTCAGACATAAGCCATGTGTAAGCTTAAAGTCTATAGGGAGGTACAAGGGGACCAAGAGCCACAGCCGTGGGCACACACCCTACTCTCAAGGTTGCTTGAGTCTTCCTCTAGGCACCTTCTCTTATAATAATTCCTAAGATTCATTCCAGTGTCTGTGACAGACAGATAAAGAAGGTCAGCATGCATATACATGAATGCATGTGTTTATAAACACATGAATATATTCACAAACATATGCATATGTGAATATGCTCCTAAGTATTTACAAAATACACATTTTTTCAAAGATGAGTTTGAGGAAAATTCTGTGGAAAGAAACCTAAAGCCTGTGGAACATTCCATGCGGAAGATGCAAAATTAACTCTTGATAATTTGTTAATGTACCTCAAGAGTGTTTCTCATCTCCTGAGGATTAGAGAGGTAGCTTGGATACTGTAATTCTTGAAATTTCACCAAACTCTGTAAGCGGATTTATATCGCAGAAACACTGAGCCAAACATGCACTTGAAATAGAAGTGGTGGAGTCTGTCTGCTCTTCTCAGGCTAATTGTTATTTGTTCTTAGCTCACATGTCACCTCTTCGAAGAGGTTTTCCTCTACTCCCAAACTCCAGCCATTCTCCCAGGCTACTGTGCAATCTCTGTAACAGTACTGTCTATCTTCAGTGATCCTGAACATTGTCTCAAATCACTCTACTTTAAAAAGGAATTAGTTCATCTAATTCTGTCTCCAAGTACTCTCTTACCTTCTCACAGTTGTGTGTGTACACACATACACACACACACACACACACACACACACACACACACACACTCCAGAAAAAAAAAAAAGCTGTGGTAGCAGAGTTCTGGTCAATTTGGTTTCCATGACCTGAGACAATACAGGGTGGAGGCTTAGTAAGTATTTGTTGAGTGAGTGAATGAATGAATTCTTCCCAATTGTGTTTGCTAGATGACTGCAGGGTATTAGACATCCAGCACCTGTCTCATCCTAGACTATTCTTTTCCCTTTTAGGGGGAAAATAATTGGCTCATTAAGAGCTGTATCTATATGGGTATCACATTCTGCACTGCAGAGCCAGGCCACCAGGCCTGAAATATTAATAACCAGGGAGCTAGCCATCACTGTTCTATTTCTGTGCTAGCCTCCGTGACTCTCAAGTTGGGAATCTTTGCCCTTTCACTACTCATCTGTTCTTTCTGGGTAGATGGGGCAGAAGAGCAGGCAGAAATGTCTCAGGAGTTTCTGGACCAGTCTCCCAGAGGTTTGTGTAGAATTTCCTGACAGCACAACCTTAGCTGTGAATTCAGGAGAGACCCTGCTTCTAGCTCTGACCTTGCCTCCCTGTGCATGTGACAGGGAAACCAAGAAACTGAGGGCAGCATACATTGACTTGAGGGATGCAGTGTGTTTTCATAGACATGAAGGTTCCCTTTCCTTTTTTTAAAAATAAAGATTTATATATTTTTATTACAAAGTCAGATATACACAGAGGAGGAGAGATAGAGAGGAATATCTTCCATCCGAGGATTCTCTCCCAAAGTGAGCACAACGGCTGTGCTGATCCTGAGCCAGAAGCCAGGAACCTCCCCCAGGTCTCCCACATGGGTGCAGGATCCCAAAGCATTGGGCCGTCCTCTACTGCTTTCTCAGGCCACAAGCAAGGAGCTGGATGGGAAGCGGAGCTGCCAGGATTAGAACCAGCACCCATATGGGATCCCTGTGAATTCAAGGAGAGGACTTTAGCTGCTAGGCCATGCTGCCGGGCCCCCTTTTCTTTATGTCTGAGAAACATCAGGAAAGACATTTGTTTCTTTTTCCCTTCCTGTGCCTCTCTCCTTCCTCTGATTACTGCTCAAGTTCTTAGGCCAGACTCTCAGCCATTCTGCTTTGCAGAAGGTCTGAAATCACTCTGCAAGCTAAAACTTGATATCTTCTGCAGTGGTGTGAAGAAACAGATGAAATCCCTGGGTTTAGGGTAACTTATCTTATATAACTTCAGTACAAAAAGTAATTTCTGAGCACTTCATAACTTCCAGAACTGTTCCATATGCATGACTGTATTGAATACTTCGAAGCACCTTTCAGCACCTTAAATGTTTTTTCTCCCCATCTTTAGGGTGAGGACACTGCAGTGTGACTTTTCCAAGTGTATCCTGCTAGGAAGAGGCAAGGCTGGAAGTTAAACTTGGGCACTGTGATTCCTTGGCTGGTCTTCACAGCTGCCTTTCAGAATGCAAGTTGAAATAAACAGTTCTAGATACTGGCCCATTAGGAAAATGTGATCGTGATCATTTAATATAACACTTGTATTTTTGAGAAAGATTTATTTTCTTTATTTGGAAGAGTTACAGAGAGAGCAAGAAGGATTGACAGAGGGAGAGAGAGAGTGAGAGACTTTCTATATACTGATTCACTCCCCAAGTGGCTATAACAGACAGAGCTTGGAGAGGCTTAGTCCAGGAACCTGGGACTCTCACCTAGCTCTGCTTTCTGGGTGGCAAGGATCCACGAACTTGGGCTGTCTTTTCCTGCTTTCTTAGGCACATCAGCAGGGAGCTGGTGCAGAAGTGGAGCAGCTGGTACTTCAACTAGCTCTCTGGTATGGGATGTAGGAATCTCATGAGATGGTTTAACCTGCCGTATCACAACCCTGGCCCTCATCGGACATTTTAAGGCTATTAACAACTAGTGAAAGAACCATGATATTGAGGAGCTTTCTGAATTGTCCAAGGAGTGGTATATGTTTCTGTGTGAGGGAATTTAGCATTGGGCAAAAGAAGAATCAGTTTCTGAGAGGATTCAGATTGAGGTAAATTGGTAAGAGTTTATTTTTTGGTATCTTTATTCTCAAAATGCCTCAGGCTTGGACATCTTTGCCAATTTATTTCCCTAAAAATGCTTCATCTCAAATGTGGCTAATTGTAAAATGGAATTATACATGTGATAGCTATCTTTATAGATAGATTAAATAGTTACATTTATGTTAGCCAAAGTAATTCACCTATATAAAACTATTCCTTTACCTCAAGGAAAAGTCACAGTTCTGTTATATCTTGGGGCTAGTGCTTTCTTCTCTTTTCAGGCTAATTAGGAAAACATCATCATGGATATACCATTGTGCTAGTGTTTAAAGGGATCTAAACAGAAACTAGGCACACATCTTACTTTCAAGGGAACTGCAGTGAGACAGAAGAAATAATGCAAGAATTTCTATAATGATATTGCAAGATGTGTTGTGTTTCATGGCACATCTGTCTGGGATCATATAGAGCTCCCATACTGGGATTGAATTTGATGAGCTAGGGAGTTTTGAAAATGAATGTAGAGGAGGTATATTTGGTATTTTTTAAGGGGTTACTTTTGAAAGTCAAAATTATACAGATTGTGGGAGAGGGAGATAGAGGGACAGAGAGAGATCTTTCATGTGCTGGAAGATATCTTCTATCCACGGGTTCACTTCCCAGATGGCTCCAATGGCCAAGGCTGGACAAGACTGAAACTAACAGCAGGAAGTTCATCTGAATCTCTCATGTGTGTAGCAGGGACCCACATCCTTAGACTATCCTGTGTTACTTTCCCCGGCCATTAACACGGAGTTGGGTTGGAAGTAGAGCTGCTGGAACTTTAACTGGTGCAGGTGGTATTTTTACTTGCTACATCACACTCATGGCTGCATATTTGTTTTTAAAATATGTTTTGTTTTACTTTATTTGAAATGCAAAGTAATACAGAAAGAGAAATAAGAAAAAAGAGAGAGATAAACACTGGTTTGCTCTCCAAATGGCCATAATGGCTGGGTCTGGGCCAGGTCAAAGTCAGAAAAAAGGACCTCTGTCTAGAACTCCCATAAGCACCAGGTGATTGGATTATCTTCTGCTGATTTCCCAGGATTATTATTTGGGAACCAGATTTTAAAAATATTTGCAACTGGTGCTCTAAGATGCTGACATTATAAACAGCAGCTTAACTTGCTGCGCCACAATGTTTATCTATGGAAGTATAGTTGTATAGTTAGATATGGAAAGAGTAGCTGAGGTGAAAAGACCTGATTTAACAAGGATGAAGAAGTAGGAAATCATGCACATATATACAGAGAATTAAAAGTTTGATTAGCATTGTGATTCCTTAAAGCGGTGTTACTGATAGCTTTTCAAGAGGAGATTATTTGTGTAAGACAATTTCAGTGCACTCATCCCCATCCACCCTATAGATAGGAATTCCATTTAGCTACATCTGCCGATGGGGAGCAGCTTTCCAGTATTGCATGGCATCCAAATTGCTTAGTGAAATACTGAGTTAGAATCCCTGCTAAACTCTATTGTGCCATTAATTATAGCAAATGACTACCCAATTTTGATCCCCTTCCTCGTTAAAGAGTTCCCATTACATAATACTCAGTGATAGTACAAACAGTCCTTTATGAAATTACTCAAACTAGATGTTGATATTTGAGGAAAGGACTTGGATGTTTGAGTGAGTTCAAGCAGTTGTTTGCAGAAAGTCCAAAGCATCAATGGACTGTGTTGGGTGGGTAAGGTGTTGTTTTTGTTTGTTTATTTGATTGTTTTTTTAAAGAGTTGTTTTATTTCTATTTAAAAGGCAGAGTTATAGAGAAGGAAAGGCCAAGAGAGGTCTTCCATCTGCTGATCCACTTCCCCAAATGGCAACAATAGTTGCTGCTTAGCCATTCCAAAGCCAGGAGCCAGAAGCTTCTTCTGAGTCTCCCACGTGAATGCAGAGGCCTATGTACTTAAGCCATCCTCCACTGTTTCCCCAGACCATAAGCAGGGAACTTGATTGGATGTACAGCACCAGGGACATGAATCAGTGCCCATATGGAACGCTGGTGCAACAGGCAGAGGATTATCCAACTGTTCCATGTGGTGGCTCCAGGTGGCTAAGTTTTGGCCTGGTAAACCATGAGATATCTAAGGCTTTGTTGTTAAACACAGAGAGGAATGCTCAGAGAAGTGAAAGACAGGCATGTGTCATGAGCTTAGCTGATATGAACTGCTTCTTCAAAGAAAATTCTTTGCCTTAACTTTCAAATGCTATTGAGGAAGTTTATAATCAGGTTCTGATCAATAACTGAACCCGTGTAAATAAATGCATCAAACCACAGTCAGGCCTGCCTCCATGTTAGCCAACTGGGAGAACGGTACTGAAGTGATGAGTGGGTAGATTGGAAGATGGTAGGAAGGCTACCTCTGAAGGGTGTCTTAGTTTTCAGGACACAGCAACAGATGTAAGGAAGATGTGCTAATGAAAAATGGAAGAACTTGTGACTGGTGTGATAGCTTGACAAACTAATCTTCCACCTGCAAACACCAGCCTCCCATAGGGTGCCAGTTTGTTTTCTGACTGTTTTGCCTCAGATCCAGCTCCCTGTGTGTGGCCTGGGAAAGCAGTCAAGCATGGCCCAAGACCTTGAGACCCTGCACCCATGTGGAATATCCAGAAGAATCTCCTGGCTCCTGGGTTTGGATCAGCTCAGCTCTGGCCATTGGGTCATTTGGGGAGTGATTTCTCTCTTCTTCTCTCTAAATCTGCCTCTTCTGTTTAAAAAAAAAAAAAGAAAGAAGGAAAAGAAAAAGGAAGAACGTAGAAATTCATTCACATGTCATGTGAATAAAAGCAGAATGGCCTATGATTTGCTGAGAAGCCTACTTTCTGGGCCTGGAACAGTAGCCTAGTGGCTAAAGTCCTCACCTTGAATGTGCTGGGATCCCATCTGGGTGCCAATTCCTGTCCTGGTGGCACCACTTCCCATCTAGCTCCTTGCTTGTGGCCTGGGAAAGCAGTTGAGGACGACCCAATGCCTTGGGATTTTACACCTGGAAACCTGGAAGAAGCCCCTGACTTCAGATCAGCTTAGCACTGACTGTTGCAGCCACTTGGGGAGTAAATCAGTGAATGGAAAATCTTCCCCTCGTCTCTCTCTTCCTCTGTTTATCTGCCTTTCCAATAAAAATGAATAAATCTTAAAAATAAAAGAGTCCTACTTTCTGGGCAAGAAGTGCTGACAAGTATACTACCTCTGTGTTACTCAGGTGTATATCTAATCTAGCTTATTGCAAATTTACTTTTCCAAACAACTGTGTAGCTGTTTCCTGTGAGAAGTGGTGGAATTGCTGAAAACTTTTTTCCTTTATATATTTGAAAGGAAACCCCAAAAATTGACTATTCAAGAATAGCAAAGAAAAATCAAACCCACCATTAGTTCACTATATAAAGTATACTCTGAGTGCTTAACTAGTGAATGCTGAATGCTGGATCCCAAGAGGAAACAAAGGGTTAGATTTTTGTGAGTCACTGAGGAATGTTTGGAACTGTACAGAAGAGAACTATCATAATATGATTTACTATGCTGGCATTATAGCCCACAATTATACTGTTGCTTTCTTAGGATTTGCAACATTAGCAATCATTGTTTTCCTACAATATGAAAAGAGAAAACATGTCAAGCCATGATGAGGGTTATCAGCTCTTTGGTGTGTTGACAAATCTGTGTGTTTAAGCCATGCTTTCCCACTGCATATTTTGGAATAGTCTACACTGTTAGCATCTGCTTAGTAGGCAGCACATGTACCTGGATCATGGAAGATAAGATACTTTCTTAGAAGAGACAGCTTGAGGGAGAGGAAGCAGAGTAGGACAAAGAGGACGGTCTCATGTTGAAAGCATGATTGATGAGCTCTTTCTCCAGACCAGAGAAAGCCAAGAGGCCACCACAAGGCAGAAGATGTGATGCTTGGGAGAAGGGAGAGGAGTGAAAGCCTGCTGGGCAGTGAGCCGGGTTGATGGAGTCCCTCCCTGGACAAGGAGGGACTGTGAGGAATACAGTTAACAGCCTCTTAAAACTCCCAGCTGGAAGCGAGAATGTCACTGCCATTCATGATTCTTTGGCTAAAGTCAGTCATATAGTCCTAATGCAGTCTTACCTCATGCCCAGTGGAAGAGACATGTTCTTTGAGATTTTTCCAGAATTACTTCAAACTATCTCTCCCCTTTAAAGATTTTATTCATTTTTTATTGGAAAGACAGATATAGAGAGAGGAAGAGAAAGAGAGGAAGACCTTCCATCTGCTGATTGACTCCCCAAGTGCCCACAACAGACAGGCTGAGCCAATCAGAAGCCAGGAGCCAGGAGCCTCTTCTGGGTCTTCCATGTAGGTGCAGGGTCTCAAAGCTTTGGGCCATCTTCTACTGCTTTCCAAGACCACAGAAGGAAGCTGGATGGGAAGTGGAGTATCTGGAATATGAACTGATACCCATATGGCATCCAGGCACATTCAAGGAAAGGACTTATCCACCGCGCCATTGTACTGGGTCCTCCAAGTTATCTCTTAAATGATGAATGACAAGGATATGTTCACTGAACTGACCTGCAAACCTGGAATCGCTTGGCAGTGCTCCAAGAAGAGACTGTTAGAGAAGGAATCCTATGTGAAGGAAAGTAAAGCTGAGTGAAAGAGAAAAATTGAATTTGGATAATACATTATTTGAAGTGCTGGATCTAGCTACACCTGAAGCTACAAAGATAAGCTTCTGAGTTAAGTAAAATCATGCAACCTGTCTTTTGGGGTTTTTTAAAAGGGCAGTTATTTCTGTCATTTGTAAACTAAAAGTTTATTGACTGATATATTGATGATAAGAAACACTTTATGAATTCTTAAATACTGATTGTTCTCTGGCATATCATGTGCTTTTCTATTTTTCTATTTTTTCTAAGCACAGTTCCTTCTGCTCAATATATCTTCTTTTATTCTTCTCCCATCTAGTAGCCAAAACATTACTTCTACTTCAATGTGCATTTTATTGCCACCTGCTTTGCAAAGTGCTCCCTGATCTATGTCCCTCTCCTATCTCAGCTAAAATCACTCTGTCTCCTCTGTTCAGTAATGAACTTGAACTTTGCTTATAATATTTGTCACACTATGTCTTGTCATAGCCAATAATTATGTGCAACGTACTGTACTTTGGGTACTTTGTATTCCTACAGGCTTCATTTCTTTTTTTCCTCAAACAATCCTTTGGAGCAGAGACTATTATCTTGATCTTGCATACAAAGTACAGGGCGATTTAGAAAAATTGCGTGATATTTTAGAACGCATAATTGAGAGTTGAGTTTAGAATAGCAGTACTCTGATCCCAGAGGTCACATTACTCCTCACTCTTAGGAACCTGGTTTGTCTCCTTATTGTCTCCTGTTTTCTAGAAAGCCTGGAGTCAAGTGGAGCATCATTCGTAGCAGGCAGATGGGGTCTCACAACCTATGATTTGGGTGTTAACTGCATTTCTACTTTCACCTTCTGCTGCTTGTCCTCATTTTCTTTTTTCTCAATTTCTTTGCCAACTTATTCTAAGTATATTTTATTTTATTTGTAGTATTTGCATTTTTGTTAACCTCATCACTCAGTTTATTTTAGGCTGAAAATAATGAATCCATGAAAATTAAATGCTAGATTTTAAGTTCTTACAGTGTAAGAATCAATAGTATTTGCTCAAACACTTTCTGTAAGTGCCAGAACTAGAATTCAGAAGATGCATCTGAAATGTGCTTGAAATGGTATCTCTAGATTTTGATTACTAATGAGTACTGGGTGCAGGAGAACTTTCTGTGGGTGTGCCTATGCTCCCAAATTCTATAAGGGTGAGGGTGGTACCTGCTCTTTACTGTACCAGAGAGAATAAAGCAAGATATTTTGCTGCAGTAGAAAAGAATTTGCTTTGCTTTCTTATGTTCTGGAGAGCAAAAGATTTTACTTTCAGCAACATTCTGAATTCTTTGTAGAGAGTCGAAGCAGCAGCTAGGAAACAGTTTTTTTTTTTTTTTTGAGTCTCGTAGCCACTTAGGAAAAACTAAGATGCTGATAACCAGAAGGGCTGAAGGGTCTTTCATTGCAACCCTTCAGGTGTGTGACTTGGTGATGGCAAGTCCAGGAATGCAGTGGTAACTACCCAGCTCAACTCAGTGTGTTCATGCTGTGCTCTCCTCTGAGAATAATTGGGAACTTCTATCATTAGGCAGTGCTTGGTAAGGGCAGGTACAACTTAGATTGAAATGTCTGCATGAATGCTGACTTGCAGCTGTGATTAGGAAAGCAGCCATGTTTGATGCACTCCAAGTAGCAGCAGCAGCTGCCTAGAGGGAAACAGCTCTTTGCAGAGTGGCTGGAGAGCAGGGCAGGCAGTCAAGCTTGGACACAATCTGAGGACATCATTTGGCATCAACTTTCTCCATAGAGTCTCTCTATCTTTCCCTCTTCTCTCTTTTTGATGTGATGCTAGTGTTCTACCACTTTCCAGAATTGTTGCATGCATTCATTTTGATTCAAAAGCAATTTCTGAATTCTTCCACCATGTGCTAGGCACTGTGTGGGACCCAGGGCATTAGGGGACATAGACGTCTCTGAATGAGGAATTTTGTCATTTGGGGCAGGATTGTTGCTAGTGTTTTGAACACAGTTAGCTGACAGGGATCAGTAAACACCAAAAGAGCAATATGGAGTAATTTGCATGGGGAATGTTAACTTATTATATATATATATGAAGAGAGGAATGTGTTGATCCACTTAAAAGTTGTTCTCCATACTCATGTTTTAAAAGACAACTTTTAAAGAAATTGCTCTCTGTGTTCAGTCTTCAGAAGGATAAAAATGTCAGCACTAAGCAGTTGCCTGACATTCAGGTTAGCATTCTTACCAATACACAGGCAGGAGGAATTGGAATGGCTATTTTTTAGATTAATTTTTATTATCATTTTGTTTGAAACACAGATGAAAGCATATGGATGCACAGAGGATCTTCCATGTGCTGGTTCACTCCTCAAATACCTGCCATGGAGTCAGGCTGAAGCCAGCAGCCCTGAACTCAGTGCAGGGCTCCCACATGTGTTACAAGGATCTAAGTGTATGAGCTGTTAGCTGTCTCTCTCTCTCTCTCCTGTTTCCTTGTCACAGGGTGTGCATTAATATGATGCTAGATTGGAAGCAAAGGCCAGATGTGGGTCATGGGCGATGCAAGCTACAGATTAACAGCTGCATCAAATATCTGCCCCTGAATTATTTCTTGTGGTTTTGCAATTCTTTTGTCCTATGAAGGCACAGCAGAAAATTCATGGAGAATACAAATTTTTTTTAAAATAAAGAAGTTTTAGTGTAAAACAATTTGAAATCCTATAAATGGCTTTTGCATTATACATACTTTTCCATGATTTTTTCAAAGATCCTATGTATATACCATTTGCCATGATCTCTTCCTCTCTGTATCTTGTTATTCTCTCCCAGTCTCAATCTTCTTGGCCCATATGCTTTTAGAGGTAGGCAGGTTGTTTCAGTTGTTTCTTCTTTGGAGTTTCCTGTGTGGAAGAGTAGAGATAATCTTGAATGTGAGAGACAGGAATCTTTGCAATGGGTTCCAGACACACAAGCTGCCTACTGAAGACTAAGAGGCGAAAATATTTTCTCTGTTACGGATGGAAAAAAGCTGGAGCACAGTATGGGAAAACAGCTGTGGCCTTTGCTGAAATCAAAGAATTTATGGCTCGTGAGTTGGAAAGATTGTGAAGTCTTTCCTTTTTGTAGAACATTACTTAGATGGGAGGAGGCATTTGGCACTATGGTTAGGATGGTGTTTGGAAAGGCCAGAACCTACACTGGAGTGCCTGTGTATGAGTCCCAGTTCTGTTCGTGACAGATTCCTGCTAATATGTACCCTGCGAGACAGCAGGTGATGACTCAAGCCTTGGGGTCTTTTAGCATCCATACGGAAGACCTGGCTTTTGTTTGACCAAGTGAGTGAAGCAGCAGGTGGGGTCTTTGTGCCTGTCTGTCTCTCTTTCGAAGAAAAGAAAATCTTTATCTTCCTCAATTATGTATCATTCATAGGTTCAAGGGATGTCATTAAGGAATCACTCAGGGTTCTGATAGAAATAGGGTGAGTTTAATACCGGGCAGGAGTAGGGATAAGGTGTGATGCAGCATTTGAGGACGAACAACTTTGGAAGAAATTGCACACTTAGTCTTCAAGGTCAGAGGGAGGAAGAAGTTACTGGTACTTGGAGAAAACTCAGTTGGAACTGGAGCCTCTGACACAGAGATACCGAAGGAAGAAATATAGAGAATACTCTGATTTAATTCTATAGTCTTATTGGTTCCTCCAAATGACCCAGCATACTGTGAGTTACAGCCACAGGAGTGAGTCAATCTGCTTGAGAAAGTCCTTTTTCTGGGGGCACAAAGTCAGTTGAAGTCTGTATGTTGTTTCTGGAGGAGTGAATGAAAAAAAAAATACCTGCAATGTAAAATTCACTATAGTAGTTACCAGTAGGGGAGCAAAGCAATATAGCAAAAAGACAACTGTGTTACAAAGGAGATGTGAGTTTTGGCATCTGCCCTAGCATTTGGTAATCAGTTGACCTTGGAAAGCCATTTCATCCTTTTGAGCCTCAGTTTTGTTGGCTGTAATACGGGAAGAAGACACATCCCTTGGTTTATTGGGCCTGGTGGCTTATCAGGTAGTTCTTTTAGGACAAGACTCTTTAAAGGAAGGGGTAATTGTGAAAACTTATTAGCAACACAGTTTGTGTTTATTTACATTTATTTTTGTATTATGTGTACATAACTTATGATTCCATCTGTGCTGTTAGGGTCAGATTTATGGAATGACCACCATGACCTCAAATGCTTTGGCTTCTGCTCTCATGGAGGATCCACGGGTGCTCACCTTACTTGTTCAGTGTACAAAGGAAGGCTGCCAAACTGAGCCCTTTACAGAGGACAATGTGAGGGTTAATGCTACTCTGTTGTTATTTGTCTCCTTTGGGTTGCATGTAGACTTTTTTTTTTTGAGCTGGGAGTAACACATCCCTCTTGGCTCCTTGAAAGTAATCATGGGTAAGTGCTGTCAATGTTTTGGCCTCTTCAAAAATTTACCTTCACGTATCTGTCAGAGAAGTAAATACCTTCTAGAATATCTGCTGAGCCAGTACTATTTCTCTGAGAATTGTTCTGCAAGCCCTGGCAGCCATGTTGTGACTGTGTGACCCTGATAGATGATTTCATGGACACCTGACCCAGTGTTCTCTCACCAGGCAGTCCACTGGTCTGCTGGTGGTTTGTGTCTACGTCACACTTGGCAGATGGGGCACAGTCATCTGCCAAGTTCATTGGAGAACAGAGGAATCAGTTTACTGAGACAGAATGGAGCAGATACAAAAAGAGATGAGGTAGAAGCCCATATGGGAGAATGAGACGACCAACACCTTACAGCTGAAGGTTTTTCATGTGATTGTCCATTTCTGAGACCTGACCTCACTAGGATGATCCCTGTCCCTGCCTGGCTGGTGAGAGGTGTTTCTGTTACGAGGAAAACACAGGTGCATGCATAGGGGATGCCCTTGGGAATGAGGGAGTAAGACTGGGGAGACAATTTCTTGTCTGAGTTGAATTTTGCTCCTGGTCTGTTCCCTTACTGGGAAAAGGGAAGGTCATGGCCACTGGCTCCCTGGGGACTCCCTCAAAATTGGAAGCAGGAGAGGATCCCTCCAGCCCAGTGATTCTTTCAACTTTACAATTACACAAAATTACCAATAAAAAGCCTTCCTGCCATGAAACAGTGTGAACTTATCTACCTCCTGAGCATATTTACAATCAACAGCTTTAGAGTATCAATTAGATTCTCTGCACATGACTTCAGCCTCTGTTTTAAACACCCACACTTTTATAACTTTGTGCACTCACAGCATCAACAGAAATTATCCTTTAATTAAACAAAACAACCTTATACCTTTCTCAAGTATTTGTGCACATACACATGCCTCAGTTGGAGGAAGGTTTCATGGGGTTCGCCCTTTGTCCAATAAAAGTAATTTCAGCTCATTATTATTATCCTAATAACAGCAATAACAATCTCTTTGTATGTTACAAATATGCTTTGTAGTTACAAAGCATTTTCTCAACCCACCTTTGTGACTGTAGGTTTGTTTATCTTAGCAGTGACACTTCCACTGATAGGGAAGGGTATACTGTGGTGGGTATACTTTTCCAAGTATTTTCTGACTCAGGCCTCCCTTACATTACCGGGAGGTAAGCAGCTTGACAAAGATCACACAGCTGGTTAGTGATTGGTCCAGGGCTTGAACCAGACCTGAAGGAGACAGTCTCTGACCCTCTATGTGTAAGGGTTACCTTCTCAGTTTTACTCAATTTGCAATTTTTAAACTTCCTGGCTAAACAAATTTTTCGTTAGAAAACATCTTGTCATAGTAAATCTACTGTGTATTGATGATCTGGTAATCCAGGATTCATTTTTTTTCAGGATTCATTTAAAAAAATATTTATTTGAAAGCCAGAGAGATGCAGTGATAATCTTATTATATGTGCTGCCGAAGCGAGCACGAGATGCAGTGATAATCTGCTGGTGCATTTTTGTGCTCCCTAGTACCCCACACCTACACCCAGTGGCCTAGATCTAGCTAGGCTAAAGTTGGAAACCCAATTCAAGTCTCCCACGTGGGTGGCATGGACCCAGTCCTTGAACGACTGCTGTCAGCTAGTAGGATGTGCTCTGGCAGGAAGTTGGGGTCAGGAACTGGAGAATGGTATCCAACTAAGGAGCTCTGCTCTGGGACATGTCTTCACTGGGATCTTTTTTTTTTTTTAAAGATTTATTTTTATTATTTTTTTTATTGGAAAGGCAGATATACAGAGAGGAGAGACAGAGAGGAAGATCTTCCATCCAATGATTCACTCCCCAAGTGAGCGCAACAGCTGATACTATGCTGATCCGAAGCCAGGAGCCTCTTCCGGGTCTCCCATGTGGGTGCAGGGTCCCAAAGCTGGGAGCTGGAAGGGAAGCGGGGCTGCCAGGATAGAACCGGCGCCCATATGGGATCCCGGGCATGCAAGGCGAGGATCTTAACCACTGCGCCACTGCGCCGGGCCCTTCACTGGGATCTTAACCTCCAGGCCAAACCACCTGCCTCTAACCCCCCTCCCTGCCCCCACTAAATTCATTGAACAAACTTCCCACTAACTGCTTTTTATTATGTTTGTATTATGTGGGATATTTTTCCTATTTTAAATGGAAAATTCTTACAACACATCTCACAGAAGGTATGAGCATTCTGTTTTTACAGAAGAAAATTACTCAGAGGAATTGCTGTGGTTCAAAGTGGTAAATGATGAGGAGTGCTTGATTGGAATCTAAATTGTCTGACTTCAAACCTAGGCTCTTTCAACCAACCAACTGACCAAGAAAAAAAAAACCAACAAAACGAAACTTGAAGAAGGACTGGTTTGCTGCCTGAATAGCTGTCCCTAGCCTTTGTACAGGGATTTCTTATTTGTTCAGTGAGTGATGAGTCATTGGTGGTGAAAAGCTAGAAAAGTTACTGTGGGCCACCTCTAAAGACATTATTTCTGCAGATAAGGAGTGAGTAGGCTAATGAGGGTGTGGACACAGAGCTGTTTGTCCAGTGATAGCGCTGAAGAATGTTCCTTGCTTGTAAAGGTGAGAGTAGGAGAGTGAGGAAAGGAGATGGGGAGAGATGGCCACAGTGCCTGAAAAACAGAATAAGACAAAGACCAGGATGGAAGTAAAGTGTCTTGAAATACACAGGCTGGTAACTGACAATGAGTCAGCACAAAACAAGGCCCAGGACTTAGGGTGATGGGTTTAGGTCACAGGAACAATTTCTTCCCTAGGTTTGTTCAGGGCTAGAAATAAAAACCTCATCGTTATCCAAACACAACACTGACATAAAGAGGCGAGATAATTTATCCTTAAATAACAGGCTGACCTATTCAGGATTGTAATTTTAATGTAAGACTAACCTTTGAAAATAGATGAAGTGATATAAATTATTAAGGAGAAGACATTCATCAGATAGATGGTGTCTATTAGTAATTTTATGCATGAAGAGTTTTCTCCTGAAGTACAGTTGCAGCTGCCACCGCACAGAAAAAAATGAAGATCCCAGTTCCCCTTTTGTGACATGTTCGGCTGATTTTAATCAGTATTGCTCCTGTCAAGTGAAATGAAAAGACTGAAATATGATCCCTCCTGTGGATGTACACTCATCACCTCCCACCTCCCTCCACGCAGCTGCACACGGAGTCTCAGTGCTGAGGCAATGGAGACACACATTTCAAGCAGGTTTTCTCCTTTCTGTGAGGGGCGCATATCGAAAGTGGTTGGTCAGAGCACAAAAGTCCTGAGAATCCTCTGCCAGTGTCGAGCTAAGTGTTATGTGGATGAGGAGAAGGGGTGCAAAAGCTGAAGACATTTATTCAGCTAAGGAACTTGATGTCAAAATGGGAGAGAGACTTAAGTGAGTGGCGCAGGTTACAAGGGGGCAGGCTCTCTAAGCCTCAGTGGTCTTGTTTGTAAAATGGGGAGGATATTGTTCCATGCTGCAGGGAGTTCTGAGAGGTCTTGCACAGAGTGTTGTCTAGAAAGAGCCTCTCACAGTACTTGGCATTCAGGAATGTAAGGAATCATAACTATTTAAGTATGGCTCCTGTTTGGCTTTCAGTTCTGCCTTAAGTGGGGGAGTGGGTTGCTTTGTTTATTAATAAAAGATGCCACGTAGTATTACTTTCTGAAGTATTAAAGATTCACCTTTTATGTTATTTTTTTTTTCCTTTTTTATCTGAAGGAGAGAGAGGTGAGGAGAGAGAGAGAGAAATTAGTCTTCTACCCAGTAGTTGACTCAAATGTCATATGGCCAAGTTAGGCTAGGAGTCTGAAACACCACCTGAGTCTCCCAGGTGAATGGCAGGGATATAAACTGCCATCTGTTGCCTGCCAGGATGCACATCAGTGGCAAGCTGGATGGGAAGTGGAGGAGTCAGGACTTGAACCAGCCACTCTGTTGTGGGATACTGACACGCTCACTGAGAGCTTCACCTCTCTATCAGGAAGCTCCAGGCAGATGAGGAATGTCCTGAGCTGTGGAGAATGAGGTTATTCATGTGCAGCAAGTGGGATAAATGGGTAATGAGCCCCATCTCAGTGCCTACACAGGAACTAACTGTTCCTGCTGATGGTAGGTGGTGGGAGACACCCCAGTGCAAGGGCAACTCAGGAGGTCCTTTGGTATTGATCCTGTAGAGGTTCACCCTGATGGAGACCAGAAAGTCAGTGGGTGCTGATGTGTCCCCCTCAGGGCCTAGGGCTTGGGAGAAGGTAGGTGGTTTCTCAGCATAGGTAGTAATCTGTCTTGATGATGAAGACTTACCCTTCTGGAATTCTTTCTTCAAATGCCAGGTTTTGCTGACCTCATGCTCTTCACACCCCTCTCTTTCCTCTTTTCTCAGCCCACGCATTCCTTAGGCAGAGGGTCACTGGGTGCAGCAGTTTCTCTTTGAAATGTTTTAGGGTACAAAATTTGTCCTAAGTGCCTCAGACCTTAGATGGTCCATTTTCAAAGAGCTTGGCTCTTAAAAAGACAGAAAAAATCAGAATCTGTTCCCATGCGCTTCTGTCCTATCAGCCTTCCTCTGAGACAGAGTGCCGTGGGACAAATGGCAGTAGTGGTGTGGTGCACAAAAGGTGTGAAGAGTTTGGCAGTGGTGGGGGGGGGCATTCAGGTTTATACCTCAAAATATGATCTTTTTTTTAAGATTTATTTATTTTTATTGGAAAGGCAGATATACAGAGAGGAGGAGAGACAGTGAGAAGGATCTTCCATCTGATGATTCACCCCCCAAGTGAGCACAACGGCTGATGCTATGCTGATCTGAAGCCAGGATCCAGGAACTTCTTCCAGGCCTCCCACATGGGTGCAGGGTCCCAAGCCGTCCTCGACTGCTTTCCCAGGCCATAAGCAGGGAGCTGGATAGGAAGTGGAGCTGCCGGGATTAGAACCGGCACCCATATGGGATCCCAGCGCATTCAAGGAGAGGACTTTAGCTGCTAGGCCATGCTGCCGGACCCCTCAAAATATGATCTTAAAAAAAATTGTTTCCTCTTCCCATCCCATCCTCTTCCTCTCGTTTTGCTCATGACAATAATAATACCAGCTTTAGAAAAATAGTGAGCAAGTTTGGATGTGTGAACATCATGTCAATTGAGAATTCCCAGGGAAGAAATGCTGAACATAGGTCAGCATCAGGAGTGGGTGCTAACTCCCATGAAAAATAAAGGGGGAATACAGATGGGTCAGGGAAAGAAGGTGCTAGCTGAGTAAAATATGAGAGGATTCAATTTGGAGATGAGGCAGCCTTGGGCCACAATGCATGTCTCACTAATATTATTGTGAAGCTCCAGATGAATGGTCTTGAGCAGAAATGATCTGGCCCAAGTAGCCTTGCCATGTTTTGTCACTAGCTGGAGCTTACTGAGGTAAGATTACCTTGGCTCAACAGCTCAGGCAGATTCTGCAAGTGTGGCAGCTGTAGGCTGATCACCAACTGTATTTCCAGTAGCTGAATGTGCTCTCTCAAAGCAGGATCCATGTTACATACCTCCTTGACTCTGGAAGGAAAGAGCTCAGATCTGGAAGTAAAACTCAAGGTTCTTGTGACTGGCCTGGTATTCTTTCCACTCTACTTTGAGATTCACAAGACAGAGATTACCACCAGATGGCATATAATTCAGCAGTAAATCTTAAGATGTAGACACAGAGAGCTGCTGAGTTACAGAGACTGGAGAAAAGTTTGTCTGGATGACCTAACCAGATACCATCTCCTTTGAGGAGTAGGCCACTTGGTATCCAACAAAGCCAGGACAAAAGGAGTAACTGTGCCCACTGCTGCCAAGGTTAAGCTTGCCTGACTTCTCTGACAATTCCACATTGTTGCAAAGTGCAAGAGAGAGAACACTAAACTCAGGTATAGGATGTTAGGAGGAGTCTTCATTGCTCAAGCTTAGTGACAGCACTTCCCATTATACTCCAGGAGCTTCTGCGCCAAGTGGCATAAGTAAGGGGTTTTTTTTTTTTTTTTAAGATTTAGCTTATTTTTTAAAATTGGAAAATCAGATATACCGAGAGGAGGAAAGACAGAGAGGCAGATCTTCCATCCCTTAATTTACTCCCCAATTGGCTGCAACAGTTTTGATCTGAAGCCAGGAGCCCAGAGCCTCTCCCAGGTGTCCTATGCAGGTTCAGGGTCCCAAAACTTTGGGGCATCCTCTACTGCTTTTCCAGGCCACAAGCAGGAAGCTGGATGGGAAGCAGGGTCACCAGATTAGAACTGACACCCATTTGGGATCCTGGTGTGTGCAGAAATCAGGGATTTTTAAGCTCTCATCATCCAGTCAGATCGAGACCCATGCAGTACAAAGATTCCCTGTGCAGATGGCAGGAAGGGACTTAACAGAGCCCAAAGTTTTCCTGTGATGAATTAATCTAACTTAGTACAATAGGACGCAGGATGGGCCAGGTATGCAGAGCCTCATTTCCACGCTGTCAATTTTTCTGAATGGTGCTGAAGGCACGAGGGGCGGGGTGTGCACAAGGAGGCTCTGAGGCTGGTTTTGTGCATTTAGTTCACTTGAATGGCATGAGAGGAGATAGGAAGGGAGGGTGTGGAAACTCAGTTTCCGAACCCCTTCCGCTGTCCATTTACCTGACAAGCGGGTGCGAATCATCAGTGGCTGCACTCCATCATAATATCCCATGCCATGCTCCTGTACTTCAGGAGTTTAATTCTTATACTACCTTGTCAAAAATAAATATCTCTGATCAAGAAGATGCTGTTAAGTCCTTAGACTTAGAAAAATTACTCATGGGCTGAGAGCCTCTGAGAGATAAAGCATGCTGTCTCCTAATCATTTGGCCAAGAACCCAGGCATGGGGATGGCCCCAGAGGAAGAGCGGCTATCACTTGGTGTGGAGCTCTTGTCTGAGTTTAGGCAGGGAAGTTTGTGATAGGAAGGGACAGGCTTGGTAGCGTGGCTAGAGCTTTAGTCTCAACTGCCAGCCTGTTTCCACCCAGAATTTCAAATAATGTCAAATCTTTTTGAAAGTAGTAGTTCAGATACCCTCACACCAAGAAGTTATGGCAAAAATTATAATAATACCAGAACATGAAAAAAAAGTGTTTTACCCCAAACAACAATAACAAAAAGTAAAACCTCAACCAAAGAGAACTGCTGCTGATTACCAACGTTTTCTGGTAAACTTTCCTCTCTCTCTGTCTCTGTCTCTCTCTCTCTCTGTATAGATAGATATAGATATAGGTATATATATTATTTTTAACAGAAGGGACAGCCTTGCTACTCTAGAGTTACACAGAACCATCAGTAGTGGTAATAAAAATAATCATAGTTTCTTTTTGTTTTCTGTCAATATAGAGAAAGCAACTGTACTAAGTGTATTGCAACAGTCACAAGAAACAGGCAGTGTTTACTTCACTTGCAGATGAAGAAGTGAGGCTAATATAGTTATGTCACTAGTTCAAGGTGGCATCAGTGTTAAATCACAGAGCTGAGAATGAATTTAACTCTTTCCAAGTCCAAAGCCCATGCTTTTCTTCCTTATTCTATTCACTTTCTTCTCTTAATTCAAAGCCAACCAAAAGCATAAAATCTTATCTTGTAAGTTTGTAGTTGGTAACCTGAGAATTAGTCATGGGAAACTTGAATTAGAATCCCTGTTCCTAGCTCCAGGCTCTTTGCTTCCATCACAGTGAGCTGGACAGTCCTCATGGCTAAAGTGTGCTTTGGGGACTGCTGGAGAATACCAACACGTGTTTGAGTTTTTGAACCTGGTGCAGTCTTCGTGCTTTTACTTGACTTCATGATTCCTATTTCTTAGTCCTTCTTCAAGGAGTTCCCCAGCCTCTGGCAAATTGCTAGGAAACTGAACAAAGAGAGAAAATTGCCTAGTTGTAGTATGCATGTCATCCTGTTCTCCTAGCCAGCACTTTTTTTTAGTTTTTAAAGGATTTTAGAGCTGCAGCTGTGGGATTACCATGCCACCAGTCCCAAGGTGTGTGTGATGAAGATCCCACTTTTAGTTAAGCAAAACATAAAAAAAAGGCAAAAAAAGATCATTAAATATTGACTGGAACTTCTTGTATATTGGTATAGAAAACATCCGATCAGATCTCTTTGTGTCCTCCCTTCTGTCCATTTGAGCAGCTGTAGACTTGGCGTCTCTGAGTTATTTTTATCTGTAATTTTGGGGAAAGTGAAGATTCAGCAATTGAAGGATGACTCAGGGAGAGACATTTTTATTGCTTAAATGATTCCTTTCAGCAAGACAACTGAAGCCAAAAACAGATCATTGCAAACCTATAGGAGCTTGAGAAAATTTATACACTGTAAAGTATTTTAAGCCCTAGAGCTATTTTGAGCGCAAAGACTTATTTTGGGCTTGTGGAGGGTTTTGTTTCCTCAGAGTGGAGCTCGACTCCAGCAGCTGCTGTGGTGGTTGTGATCACTGGCTCTGGAGCCCCATAATGAAGGTTCAGATCCTACCTCTACCAGCTCCGTGGGAGGCATCACCTTCCTGTGCCTCTCACCAGAAGTGTGTGTTGTGTGTGAAGGGAGGAAACTCTGGGCCTACACAAGCCCTGGATTCACCCACCACTTGGTAGCAGTGGCTAGGGTTAGGGCCCCAAGGATTGAGTCCAACCTGTCTCAGATACCCCCAGCAGCCACCATACTGCCTCAGGGCCGTCCCTCCAAGCCCCAGGTCAAATTCACCTGCCCCCACCAAGATGGCAGCATTGGGTGGAGCCAGGAATCCAAACCACCTAAATCCCCTCATAGTGTGTTTACCATGATGGGAAAAAACTCTCGGGGCTCATCCAGCCTGTTTCTCATCCCAAAAGTGAAAGCAGAGCCGTATGCTCAGGATGGGACTCAGAAGTATGTGTTATGCTGTCATGCAGGGCTTTAGATCCGATGTGTCGTCTTCACCTAGTTAGTGTAGGAACTTGATGCTCAGCATGTGGCCTTCTGAGTCTCAAGTTTTTCTTCTGTACCAGGAAGAAGTCACACATATGAAGTGTGCGTTTGGTACTGACCACACACACTCTCACACTCTCACTTACACACATACACTCACACTAATCCTTGTAAACAACTTAATATATATCCACATGGCTATCTTTCTCCCCAGTTTTTCTGAACTTCAACTATATATATTATAGCCATTAGTAAAAGAAAAAAATATCAGTGGCTAGCTGCATACACACATCCTCACACCCATATCGCTGTAACTTTATGGCTAAATCATAGGTTTCAGATATTTTAGCTAGAGATTGTGTGATTTTTCAAGTTGCAGGGTGTTTTCTGGTGGAAGAGTCCACAAAGCACTGAATGAAGCTATTTCTGCCTTGTGCTCTTGGTTCTTGTGCTGGTGTTGCACGGTCTTCCCTGTCTCGGGCAGCAGTATGTGAATGCTGCACCTGGGAGGTGGAGGAGGGCAGACGTGATGGAGACCATACCTGAACCATTTGTCCAGCCAGAGCCTTGAAGCACAATGAGAGGTGATACAAGTGCTCTGCCTCTGGAAATGACATAAATATTAGATTCTGCTGAAAAATGACGCGTGTGCATTGGAGCCATTAAGAATTCTCACAAAAGCAGGGAAGCAGAGAGGCCTGCTAATGCCCTCTTAATCAAGTCTGGTTTCTGCTGACAGGATCTAATACAAATGCTCTGGAATGCATATTCTACTACCTGTGGGCAGGTTTGTGGAAGCAGCCAGCTGTGTGTTCAAGAGATGAAAAAAATTGTTCCATTTCCTTGTTGACTAAGTGCACAGGGGAGCAGAAAGAGCTTGAATGGCAGAGTAGAACAGTGTTAAGTCCATGTCCTGACCAGTAAGAATTAAGTGGTTTGGTGATTGGCATTGTGTTACCACTTGTTTAAGTTCCTATTTGTGACACTGACATTCTGTGTGAGCCCCTGTTCATGTCCTGATTTCTCTGCATTTCTGCTAATGCACCTGGGTTTATAGTCAGAAGTAGCTCAAGTTCATGGGTCCCTGCCTCCCACATGGGAAGCCTGGATGGAGTTCCTGGCTCTTTCCTCTGGCCTTCCTCACAACCAATGTTGTGGGCATCTGGGAAGTGGACTAGTGGGTTGAACATCTCTTCCTCCTCACTCTTCCAGAGAAGTAAATTAATGTTAAAATAGACAATAAACAAACAAGCAAACAAGAAGAGTTAAGTGTCCTGAAAAAATGAACATGTTCTGCTCAGCAAGTTATAGTTGCGACAAGCCTACTAATATTATTATTATTATTGCAAAGTCATATTTACAGAGAGGAGGAGAGACAGAAAGATCTTCCATCTGCTGGTTCGCTCTCTAAATGGCCACAATGGCCAGAGCTGAGCCAATCAGAAGCCAGGAACCAGGAGCTGCTTCTGGGTCTTCCATGTAGGTGCAGGTTCCCAAGGCTTTGGGCCATTCTCTACTGCTTTCCCAGGCCACAAGCAAGGAACTAGATGGGAGGTGGGGCCACTGGGATATGAACTGGCAGCTGTGTAAGATCCCAGTGGATGCAAGTCAAGGACTTTAGCTACTAGCCTACTGCACCAAGCCCTTAAATTATTTTTAAATTAGTAACAGATTATTAAATTGGGTTTTGGTATAAAATCCATATAGCATAGAATTGATCATTTTTGCCATCTTCGAGTGTGTTCGTATTCCTCCTGTACAATGTGCAGGAATTCTGATTCCCAGAAGTGTTTACATCCTACAACAGAATCTCACATCAATTAAACAACTACTCCCCTAACCCCTCTCTTTTTACTCCCTGGAAACTGCTAATCTGCTTTCATTAGATATGCTTACTCTAGTAGTTCCTATGAGTGAAATCAAATAATGCACAGATATTTTTGTCTGGTCCCTTTTAGTTAGCATAATGTTCTAGAATTTCATTTATTTCTTTTTTGTGGTTGAATACAATACTCCATTGTATGGATATACCATAGTTATTTGTTTATTCTTTAGCTGATGAAGATTTAGATTGCTTCTGTCTGTAGGCTTTTAGGAGTAGGCTACTGAATTTTGCCCTTTGATGATGAGGAGGATGTGGCTGTTTAGGTTGTCCTTGGAGAGTGAAAAGGTCTGGCCTCAATTCCAAGATCCTATGGGAGAGGCAGGCGCATTAGGCATGACTGTTTTCTGGACAGAATCTGTGAGACAGATCCTCTGACGTGGGGACAGGGCAGCCTCTGACATAAGGGGGAAGGAGAACCTGGCAAAAACACCAGGCATCATGCCCAGTGCCCACTCTTTGCCGCATGAAGTGAGAGTTTTATCTTCATTTTATAAATGAGTATCTTAGTGCTTGACGTCAGTTTCCCAAGGAACATGCATTTTACTGGACCTAGTAAACAAGACTTGTTATAGAGCTCATGGGTCATTTTAAGTAGTGAAGATCTGTAGGAAAGTAATAAAGATCCACTCTGGAAACATTAATTATTCTTTTCTTTGGACCTAACCTGTTTTCTACCTCTGTTATGTCTGAGCAGTGCTGGGTTCTCTGTAGTCCATTTTGTTAGCTAGTGTGTGAGTACTCAAATGTTGAGAGGCTTACTGGTGTATCTCTGAGAGCTCAGGGTTCAGCTGGGGTGCTTGATACGCAGTAGTTGCACAATGAAAGAAGCCAATGAATGTTGAGAGAGGGTTTGGTCACTTCTGCAACCATGACTCATGACTTCATTGACTTCCCTAGACTCATGACTTCATTGTTCAACTGGAGGGAGCCATAGCATACCACCCAGGCAAAAGTGAGTCATGTTTTTCTGTTAGCCGTGGCTTTGCTTCTTCCGTGGTGAGTCTCCTCCCAGCTCTGCTGCTCAATTGCCTGGACTCTTTAAAAGTCAAGTCCAGAAACCGATGAGCATATCTGCCTCAATAGATGGGCAGCTGGATCCAGGAGATACTGGAAAGAGCAGGAAATGGGAGGATGTTTGCTTGTGACTTTCAAGTCTTGGCTGTCCCTGGACTCTGAGGCAACTGCCTCTTCTGAATCTGAACAGAAACTCTTTTAATCTGCAAGAATGGCTAAGACACCTTAAGTAATGGCTACCTGGGCCTTGAGGCATGTTGTGAAAGGGCTGTTTCCAGCTGTGCTGACAGCCTATTTATGTGTGATTCTTATCTCATTATCCAATGGGTTGCTCCCAAGTCACTCAAGAGCCGTCTCCCCTTCTACTAATGAACAGATATGAATCTTTGTTCCACAGTTTGCTCCTTTGGGCAAAGAAAAAGAAATGAGGTCAGCTGATTTCTGTCAGGGCTGAGCGTGAAGGGCTGAGAGTATCTTTGCAGAGCTGAATAAGAAAGGTGCTATTAAAAGCTGGCATTCAGTGGCCAGTGAACATGGTACATTGCTAGCAGCATGCTCTGGGCCATTTCCCCACCCCTCCCAACACACACATGTTCCTGTTATCTGGATCTTTGTTTCTCACCTTTAGGACAAAGAATGTCTTGGATGTAAGGTCCCTTTCACATTGGTTTTGCTCCCTCAAAGCCTAGTTAGAATGTGACATCAAAGGGCAGCCAAGGTGAGCAGAACCTAATAACAGTGGATACTAGACTTGAGTTTAAATATTCTGAAACTATGGGAAAGAGGCCGCTGAAAGGTAATACAAGTGGATGAACTGTGACAGGGAATTTTTCTTCGTAGTAAATCATAAAGACAAAGGCCAGGGTCCAGTGGGATGTTGGAGGTTGTAGAGTTCAGATCTGTGCTGGGCCGTGTGGTGGCTCTTGACCGTGTGAAGGTGGGCTTGTCTGAACTGACAGGTGCTGCAAGGGTAAGATGCTCACTAGGTTTCTAAGTGCCAGAAAGTCCCTTGATTTTTATTTACTATATTATATATGTTCACATGTTGAATGATGTATTTGACATATTGAGGGAAAAATGAGAAGTGTATGGTTAAAATCAAAACATTTTGATAGCAAACAAAGGAAATATTTATTTTTATTTACAGTTAAATGAGGTGGTTATTTGGTTATCTCATTACACTCATAACTAAAAGCCAAATTAAAAGCAAAGCATTGTTAGTATCCCAAGAGTTCTCACTATTTCCTCCCTCCATTTTGTTTTTAAATATGTGAGTTGTGGCTTTGTAAAATTAGAATTATTTATTTGAAATGCATGGTGAGAGAGAGAGAGAAACACACACACACACACACACACACACACACACACACACACACACACACGATGAGATCTATCTGCTGATTCACTTTCTAATAGCAAGGCTGTGCCAGGCTGAAGCCAGGAGCCAAAAACTCCATTCTGGTGATCTGCTTGAATGTTGGCGCTCTAGTACTTGTTCCACAACATAGTGCTTCCCAGTTGCAGAAGCAGGAGCTGGATGGGAAGTGGTGCAATCTGGACTCGAACCAGCACTCAGAAATGGGAAGTGGGTGCCTCATGCTGGAGCTTAATGTGCTGTGCCATGGCATCTACCCTTGCAATTAGTTATTAATGTAGCTTTTAAATGCTTCAGATATGGCTGTTAGAAAATTTGGAATTGATATGTGGCTTAATTTTTTGCTTGTTTTGAGCTGTGCTGGCTTAGATGTTGAGAGTGTGGTCTCTGGTGATAGATTGCCTAGACTTGGACCCTGGTCCCCAAATGATTGGCTGCATAACTTCAGGCACTGGGGCTGTCAGACCTTACATTGAGATTTCCATAATCATTTCATTTTACAGTACAACTTTTGGGATATAAATAATACACATATTAAAATATAGCTGATGGAACTGATGAACTATCAAAACTGTTTGAGCAGGACCCTTGGAGCACGCCTCCCATTGGGGATCTGGGATGGGTGGGGGGTTGCGTGGGGCTTTCCCTTTGTTAGTCCCCTAACCCCAGATACAGAGAAAAATGATAATATTAGTGTGGAAACAATGGTATTAACCACTTTCACCCTGTAGCCCTTGACCCTTTGTACCCTAATCAACTAATTAAGATTATTAAAAAATAATATTAAAAAATATAGCTGATGAAATTATGCCTACCAGACTGACATTGTGGCATAGATGGTGGATGCTACCACCTGCAATGCTGGCATCCTCTATGGGTACTTGTTTGTATCGTGGATGCTCCACTTCTGATTGAGTTCCCAGCAGATAGCTTGGGACAGCTGCAAATAGGTCACCAGTATTCTCTGTGAGCATGTAGTATTAGTCTTATATAAAGGGAAAACACACTAAATGTTAGCTGATCTAACTTTTATATTTTGTTTCCATTCTTTTTTTTTTTTTTAATTTGAAAGGCAGAAAGACAGATCCAGGGGATCTTCTACCTGCTGGTTCACTTCTCAGCACCCTCAACTGCTAGGCCTGGGCCAGGAGTCCTGAACTCCATGTAGGTCTTACTTGTGGATGGCAGGGTCCCATGTAGTTCACCCATCACCTATTGTCTACCAAAATTATGAGCAGAGGAAGCCAGATCAGAAGCAGAATAGCCAGGATGCAAACCATGCACTCTCATATGGGATGAAGACACTCCCGACAGCAGCTTAAGGGGCTACACCAAACACCCACCCATTGATGCCCTTATGATTGATACTATCTAAGTGATCTTTTACATTTTACAACTTTTAGAAATCATTTATTGTGAAGAAATGCAGCAAGCTTTCACAGTAGGAGTGCTGCCTGCCAGACTAGTTTTCCTTATGTTTTGGAAGGAGGACTGGCACCTATTTGGATAGCTCCGCAAAGCTCCAGAGCCCCTGGGTGGGAGTGTTGGATTGACAGAGCTGCCCAAAGAGTAGACATCTCTGCCCCAGAGCCCTTGTCATCCAAAAAAGACAACTCCATGTTCTCCTGGGATCTTGTTCTTTGGCTATGGGCTGGCAGCCAGCAGGCTGGGCAAGCAGTGTCAGTTCTCATGCCTCAGTGCTTTCATCTGTACAAACAAGAACTTCCAAGGGTGATTGTGAAGGTTTTGAAACAATTCAATTCCTTATGTCCAAAAGCAAGAGCTCTTACTATTTTCTGGACCTGAGCTGGCGTGCTGAGAGGATAGTGAACGAAATGGAAAGAATGGTCCTCTTGTGGAGCATGTCATTCAGGGTGTTTCTGCCCATTTCTCTTCACTCTGTCCCACTCTGTTCTCGTTGTAGGGTCCTGGGGGTGGCTCATTGAGTGGTTCATAAGATCAACAGCATCTCATATATCTCATCAGTCATGTATACTTATGTAGTGAATTGCAATTGACAATAGAATGTCAACTAGGTACTAGAAAATGTGGTGCCCCCAGTTTCCAGTAAGAGGACGTGACTGACTTGTTGGAATATTCTATGGATTGCCAAAGAACTTGAACCTACTACTCAGAAGAACTGTTTGATCTCCTTTGATAAGGAGATCCTTATCCACGGCAACAGAATTGGCAGGGAATTCAGGGAAGGCTGCTTCAAGCCTCCCGTCTGCAAATATCAGGGAACATGTAATGTTGGACCTTAGTTCCAAGCTCCCCATGACACAGTGAAAGAGGTTGGGGAGATTCCTGATACCCACGCCTCTCTCTGGGCTACTGATGGAAATGCAGATTCTTGAATGCAGACCTAGAGCTTTGGGTTTAGCAACATTTGATTGAGATTCCTGTGTTCTCAGCAGCTTTCCAGATGACAAAGGCTAAATGGGAATGACTTTCCTGGATGACTGTATCTGTTTAGTGAACTTAATCCTCTGCCCCTGTTGTGTGTTCTCTGCTTGGAATGTATGCTGCAGACTAGCCATCCTTGATACAACTCAAAATCCAGGAGCAAGTCCATTTCTTAGAGTGTAGTTTTTCTTGAAGTTCCCCACCTCACTTTCTATTCCCTGGCCCCATAGGCTTCTGTAGTACACGGCATTCCAGTTTCAACACCCTGTATCCTCCAAGTATTCAGTTGTCTGTGTTGTTAGTGTGGCATGTTGAGCATGGTCTTTGACAAAATGCATGTGGATTCTGAATTTGGATCTTTATTCCTACAACTTATTGTATGCGTAATTTTTAAAAAAAAATTGTTTTATATTCTTTTTTAGTTTGATTGACAGTGAAGGGGTGGGGGGAAGGAGAGAGAGGAGAACAGAGGAGAGGAGAGGAAAAGATTCCTATTCAGTGTTTCACTCTGAAACTAGCTCCAGGCTCGAGAAAGTTCACACTTTCTTTTTTTTTTTTAAGATTTATTTTTATTATTTTTTTTATTGGAAAGGTGGATAAATAGAGAGGAGAGACAGAGAGGAAGATCTTCCATCCAATGGTTCACTCCCCAAGTGAGCCGCAACGGGTCGATACTATGCCGATCCGAAGCCAGGAGCCTCTTCCGGGTCTCCCACGTGGGTGCAGGGTCCCAAAGTCTTGGGCCATCCTCGACTGCTTTCCCGGGCCACAAGCAGGGAGCTGGAGGGGAAGTGGAGCTGCCGGGATTAGAATTGGCGCCCATATGGGATCCCGGGCGTGCAAGGCGAGGACCTTAACCACTTGCGCCACCGCGCCGGGCCCAAGTTCACACTTTCTTGACTCATGTCTCTCTCTTTGGACACTTTCTCAGGTTCCTAGGTTGTTTGTTATTTAACTCTGCTTAAGGCTTGCCAGTGAAAGCTTCAGGCTTCCCAGCCTACTCTCTCCAGTGGTGGGTCATGTGTGAGTCTTTTCATTAAAACTTGCCTAGTCTTGGTTGTGCTCATTTAGTCTCATGTTTTTTTCAATGGTAATCTAATAAATGAATTCCAGGTAGAGTGCTGATGGCTTAATGTGGATTATTCTGTACAAAATTATTGTTTCTCCCAAATACCCTGTAGGATTTTTTAATGACTAGTTATCAGAAATAAGTTGAATGAGGGAATGGGGATGGAGAAGTGAAGTGATGGGCCTGGGCAGCTTGGCCATCAAGTGTCCGAATGGACACAGAATCCTCGAGTTCTGGATTAGGATACTGCAATTTTAACCTGCAGCTATGAATGTGCTAGAGTCTGGGGTCTTGTGGTTAAGATTTCAGAAATGGTGTTTACAGGGGGAGGGATAGGAGAGGCACCTACTTCTGTAATCAACTGAATGATGATTTACGTAGCTGCAAGGAACACAGCTAGGAAGAGGAAGTTAATGGAAGTTACAATCACATCTCATAAACAAGGACCTGTGAACAGTCAGAATGACTCAAAAAAGAACAGGTCCTTTTTGAAAGTGGTGGTAACTTCTCTATCAATTGTTGGACATATGCGTGTTGGATGTGACTTAGTAGATTGGATTACAGAAGATTCGTAAGTATAGAAAAAGAACAGCTTTTAACAAGGTACTTTCTTTTTATTTATTTATTTAAAAATTTGATCTTTACATAGTTGATGAGGGCTCAAATGGCCAAGGGCTACAAGCAAGTGGGTAAGACCATTGTTTCTACATTCTCTTTTTTTCCTTCCTGTATCTGGGGAAAGAGGAGAGACAAAGGGAGAAGTCACACCCACCCTTTCAACCATCCCAGGGTCCCTGATGTGGGGCATGCTCCGAGGGAACTGCTTAAGTGATTTCAGTAGTTCAACTGTTCTGAATTGCTACCAGTCTTGCCATTCCATGCATAATGAAGTCTCTTCGAAATCCACTGGCTGACATAGTGCACCTCAGCATCTCCACTTGCCCAGATTTTCACTGCCAGCACTTGGCTGGGGTAGTTGATCAATTTCTTCTGTTCTCCATCTTATGTTGTGATATCAGGTGTCCTCTGGAAGCTCCAGTGTACTACTATATCCTCCATGTGCACCTGGGTATGTTGTCCACTGCTCCATCTGAGCCACTGAGGAGGTTCAGCTTTGACAAATGGACTCCATGGTCAGACCATGGAACCTGCACTTCTCTTCATGGTTGGGGTTCTGAGTGTGGCAGTTCAGTTGGGGAGAATCCCCAAAGAAACTTCATCTGAAGTGATCCCAGACTAGATTCTTTGGTGTACCTGCCACTACAGGGGCCAAGACAGACTGTCACCCCAATCAGCCTGTGCATATGCTGGTGGTTGCAATTGCTGGGTCAGTTATGCCTCTAGCCCCATTTTCTACACAAACCAATGGCTGTTGCAGCTCATCCCATTCCTGCCCACTATACACTTGGCCACATAAAGCAGTGGGAGCTGCAGCCTAGTTGGGGTGACTCCCAGTAACACTCACCAGGCCCACCCCCTCCTGGTTGCCATACTTGCCAGTATGTACAGCAGACTGGTCCAGTCTGTATAACATCCCATTCAGCTCTCATACATGTCGATGGTCATTGACGCCTAGTTCAACCCAACCAGCTCCACTATTCAGCCCACACACCTGCTGAGGGGTGCCACTCTATCTAGTCACATCTGCCCCAGTCCTGGTTCTCATGTAAAGCGGACGGAGTGACAACCCAAGAGGGAGGTGTCTACTATTTCCTTATTGGGCCCACTCCTGTATCATGTACTCTCCAGGCTTGGCTTGATAGAATTAGACCCTTCTGCCAGCATCTGCCTTGGCAGAGCCGAACCAACCTACATCCACTCTGACTTATGCATGTAGCAGCAGGAACAGTCAGTCTAGCCTAGCTTTGCCCTGGTCCAGCTCACATGAGGCTAGCAAGTGTTGTAGTTCTGCCCAGTCTGGTCTGCCGCCATCCCAACTCACACTCTCCTGTGGGAATTGTGATCCAGCAGGGGAACCCCATGCCATCCCCCCTACCGGCTTTGCTCCCTCTCCCCACCCTGGTCTCACATGTGTTGGTTGGGTGCTGAGGCCCAGTCTGACATGGCCTGCCTCACCTCAGCTTTTGCCAGTGGGTGCTGTAGTCTGGCCCAGCCTGGCCCACCCCCAATTCCAGCTCAGGTTGGTGGGTGCTATAGCCTAGACTAGGCCAGCCGGCCCCCAGTCCATGCCTTCATGTGTACTGGTATGTATTGTGACCTAACCCCACCCGACCAACACTCTATTCTGGTGCTTGGATTTGCCAGCGGGTGGTATTAACTAGCCCAGGCTAGTTCGCTTCCGACCTGTGCCAAATGTATGCTTCTGGGTACCATTCTCTGGCCTGATTTGGGCTGTTCCCTATTGTGGTTCTTGTGCTCATATGTGCAGGGACTGTGTCCTGATAGAGGAGTTTCCCAGGCTCCTCCATCTGAACCTCTCCCAATGCCAGGTTTCACACCCATTGGCGGGTCCATGGACCAGCCCTACCCAGTCGTCCTGACCTAGAAGGAACAATGGGCTTTCCTGACTGGCCTTCAACCCATTCTGGTAATTATTGTTGGATGTTACAGCCCAGTATAGCCTGGTCCACATGCAGACACCGCTCACACCTGGCTCAGCAGAGGCAAAACCTAGCCTAGCCTGTCCTATACCTCACAAGCACCAGTGGGTGCTAGAGTCTAGTCCAGTCTGGCGCACTCAGCTCCAGTCCACACTTGTGCCAAGGGATGCTGCAACCATGTCCATAGCAGAATGTGGCTCCCATTCCAGCCCTGTGCTTACCAGTGGGAACTATAACCCAGCCAGGGCGTCTCCTTATCTCCCCAACCAGGTCTGTTCCCAGCTATGGATCTTGTGATTGCCAGTGGTTGCTCTGACCCAGCTTGGCATAGTCCCTCAGCTGTCATGACCTTTGCCTTTGGATGCTGTAGTGTGACCTGACCCAGCTTACCCCAAGTCCCTCCACTTTCTGGTGGGTGCTGGAACCTCTGCTCAAATCCCAGGATCATGCAAACCTGTAGGTATGACAGCCTGGCTGAGTTTGACCTGTGCTCCGGCCTAGCCCATCTCAGGACTCCCATGTGGGCTGGTGAATTAGTGTGACCTATACAGATCTTGCAGACTCTCCCCTCTAAACCACCACATCTCAGTCTCCTCACTTCACTGCAAGTTCAGTGACCCCATCGCTGGGAGTCTCTCAGGATTAATTTGTCACCTACATGCACAGTGGCCTTATCCAGGGATGTCCCTAGGCAGCAATTTCATACCCTAAAGACCCTAGAGCTTGCTTCTGGGTGGCCAGCTGGTGGAGCCCAGTGTCACTTGTTGTGCTCGCTGCCCAAAGCCCAAGACTAGCTCACCATGTAGTAGCAGTGGCCATGGCCAGGACCCCAAGCATTGAGTCTGACTTGGTTCAGGTACCTCCAGCAGCAGCCACACTGCTGCAAGCTCGCTCTACTGGAGCCCTGCCTGTGTGGGTCAAAAAACCTAATCTCCAGGTTGGGGTGGTTCTGGAGGCCTGCCATGCATACCTCCCCCAAGGAAACCAGTGTGCTAGGCTGTTTGTACCTGTGCCAATGTTGAAAAGCGTCCAAGCTGGGGGTCTTGAAGGCCCAACAAAGTGCTTTCTAATGTTGGTATCTAGTTGATTCTTTCCCTTTTCTAAAACATTGTAACAAGGTGTGTGCTGATGTGTATGCATACTGAAATGTGAGTATATGTTCACCCTGTGTAAAGTTATGATTTACTTTGAGAAAAGTTAAGAGTTAATTTATTCGTTCAGCAAATATTTTTCTTTCATATATCAATTGTGGTGCCAGGTACCAGTGAATCAGAATTGCCTGATTTGCAGTTCCTATGCAGGAGGTATTAGTCACATGGACAAGACTGCCTCATAAATGAAATGATCTTGGTAGATACACAGGATATTTTGTAAGCACCAGGAAAGACAATCAGTCTGTGCATGTGTAGACTGGAGAAGAGGGAGTAGGGAAGGATTCCTTGAAGACATGGGGAAAACTTTGAGTACCAAGGATGATCTGGCGAGGCTGTGAAAAGGGAACCAAATGAGCATAAGTGCTGAGGCAAGAATCACTAGGACATAAGTGGGAAAGCTCAAATAGCCTAAGCTTTGGGGAGAACAAAGCATTTGATTTTACCAGTGAGTAATTGCTGCCCCATTTTCCAGGCTAAGACCTATCAAAGAAAGACAAGCCTCCCCGCCTGTGTCCCTACCCCTTGCAACCTTTTCTTAATTCCCAGTTTTGCACAGGAATCCTTCAGGTACTCTGTGCCCAGGATACACGTGAAAATTTTACTTTGGTATTCCACATCTTTCAAGGCACAAGAAAAAGCATCATACTGTAAATATGAATTCAGGTATTCTCTTTCTACCAGCTACTAACCCCTCTTTTAAAATCCCTTCATTTATGTGAAAGTTAGAGTTACAGAAAGAGGGTTAAAGGGAGGGAGAGGGGGAGAGAGAGAGAGAGAGAGAGAGAGAGAGAGAGAGAGAGAGAGTATGCATCTTCTGTCTGCTGTAACTGGACCTGGCTGAAGCCAGGAAGCTGGAATCACTCCGGGTTTCCCATGTTGGTGGCAAAGGCCCAGGTACTTGAACCATCTTCCACTGCTTTTTCTAGACTATTACCAGAGATTTGAATTGAAACGGGAACCTGAAGTAGCACCTGCATGGAATGCCAGCACTGTAGACAGGTGTTCTACTTGCTATCTCACAATGCCACCCCCTATTTTTAAGTGTCTGATATTTTGTATGGAAATTTAGCTAAGGACTTCAGATATATTGCAGATTTTCCAGAATCTATTTGCAAACATGGGCTCTGTGGGCTTCCTGTGTGTACACAAGCATCCCTGTCAACACCAACAGGGGAAACATATGTGCTGTGGCACCTCTCTGTTTATTTTTCTTACCAGTAAGTAACATACTTGTTGCAAGTAAATAAGTATGACAAAAGACCAATTTTTCCTGTGTCGTTTTGCTGGTGGAAGTGCTTTGTTATGTTGCTAAGTTACCACATGGAAGGATTCTACTTTAGGGAGTAGAAGTTATTTTAAAACACCTGATGCACATCCTACCAGAAAACTTTGTCATTTGATAAGAGCCTGTAGTATGCTGAAGAATGTCAATGGGTGGAGAACAAATCCAAAAAATCTTAAACAGGAACATCACAGAAATGTAAAAAAGCAGTTTAATGGCAATATATAGTTAAAAACTGGAGTTAAATCACCAAGAAAGAGTTGAATTAGTAAAGTGGGGTATTGGGGCACTACCATGGTTCACTAGGCTAATCTTCACCCTTCAAGCACCAGTATCCATTATGAGCACTGGTTTGTGTCTTGGATGCTCCACTTCCCATCCAGCTCCCTGCTTGTTGTCTGGGAAAGTTCCCTGCTTGTGGCCTGGGAAAGCAGCAGGAGATGGCCCAAGTCTTTGGAACCCTGCTCCCTTCTGGGAGACCTGACCTGCAAGAAGCTCCTGGCTCTTGGCTTCTGGTTCTGGATCAGCTAAGTTCTGGTCCTTACTGCCATTTGGGGAGTAAAAGGGTGGATGGAAGATCCTTCTCTGTAAATCTGCCTTGCTAGTAAGAATAAGTCAATCTTTTAAAAAAGAAAGAAAACTGAAATATTTAACTCAAGAAATACCTGATGTCTTCTTGAGAATTGCATAGGGTAGACTAGAATAATATTTAGAGAAGAATGGGTGCTATTTCCTCAACAAATGGCGATAAATTAGATGCCTGCTGAGCCATTTCCTGCAGTGAGGTGTTAAGAATTTCTAAGAGATGTGTTCATTCTCATTCCACCAAATAATAATCAAGCTAGACACCAGGAAAAATAGTAATACAGATCCTGTTTTTACATATATGATGGATACTTGTTCTTGCTGCTAGGGCTTCTGTCTTATGTTTGTCAGAATTTTCTGTGAAAGTGGCATACACTCCAGTGATGCCAGCTTAAGTGAAAAGAGAATAATGGTTCAAGAAACTATGAGGTCTTGGATGGCTAGAGAGAATGTGTGTAAGGGGGATAGGTCCAGTTATGCCTGGATTCAGTAGCTTACACAATTTGGGACAGCTTCTTTCTCAATGCACCTTTTGAATTTACTTTTTTTTTTGTTACTTTGATTATTCCTTTACAGTGTAAATAGATCCCTCTATAGAACCAGGGAAGATGATTGCTGACAAATCCAGGCTTGAATAATCTCAATCTAGAATCCCTGTGGCAGGTGATATTTATAATCAAATTACTTTCCTAAATTCAAAATACAATCCGTCTGTACACACACACACACACACACACACACACACAGAGTAAACCATACACATTTATATAACATTTATTATTATACATATATTAAAATATGTGATCATTTCAGGGTCAATCAAAGAAAGCTATAATTAGCCAGATCTGTATTTGGTCTGGGGCACAGCAGTCAGCTAGATGCAGAAGCTTGAGAGGATTACTCACTGTAAAAACGTTAAAAGTCCTTTAAACCCTCTTTTCATAAGGCCTATGCCAGCACCTTCCAGAAATAGCAATCTTTATTTTTTCTTTCCTTTGTCCCACTCCAGTAAAGGTTAATTCCTAGAAGAAGGTCCTTCTGTTTTATGGAGGTGGAGTGGAGGGAGAAGATGAACCTCCTCACTCTTCCTGTCAGAAGTTCTATCCACAATGGTGTGATACTTACATTTTGCTTCCTTGATGGATGATAGGAAAATAAAAGTGAATACAACTTCCATAGGTTTCTGAGACATATACACAGACGGTGTCAATATCTTGTGTCCCATCAGCCATTACTTTTGTAATTGCAGCTTTGTATCATAAGTTGTAGTAGGCACTGGAGAGAGTATAAGTGAAGGTACACATCACAGTGAACTTAAGAACACAATAAATGTGTTGATAAATGATATATTTAAGCATTAGATTATTGTTATTTTCACAGAGCAGAGCAGCAAAGAATAGGAGGGCAACTGAAACAGCTTCTAAGAATTTTCATGACCTGCCCTGGCTGGTGTTATGCTTGTGGTCATTAAAGAAAGCTTTTTGTAAAGGGTGGAACTTAAAGTGTGTCTTCAAAGATGAACTGAAGAGCTTATGTCCAGGGAATGGGATTCTTTGTTCTGGCCATGATTCACTTAGCTTCCTCCCATAGAAGCTTTATGATATGATGTTGTTGCCTCTTATTACTAAGAAAGGTCACTTGGGAGATGTAAAAAAATGTGGGATCCTCTCTATGTGAAAAGGGAATTTGCAAATGATGGAGATTACAGAAATATTAGCATAATACACTTAGCATAAATGTATGATTTCCAAGCAGGAAGATTGTTAAAAGAAACTGAAATATTTTAGAGACCATTTGGAATCTTTAAGGTTGATGTTAACTGGATAATGATTTCTTTCCAAATTTGTAGAATTAGGTTGCCATAGCTACTTCCTACAAGGATGATAACCAATATAAGAAGATTGCAGTTGACTGCTTATGAAGCACGAAGCTGCTTCCCTTTGGCTTCAGCATATCCTACATGTAAACATTGTCAGGCAAAAAATGGACTGATTCGAAATCATGTGTGAGATAGTAGTTATCCTTCCAGATTTGAATTCTTTCCTCAAAGGCCCTACATTCCCCATATCAAAGTTTCATAACTTGCGGGTGGTGAAAATGTCACCATATTCATCTGACATGGAGTCCCAGACTGTACTGAGTAAGCCTGTTTCTTAGAGCTGTTGTAAGGTGGATCAGGACCCTCATATGGGTGGGGTATTTGTTGGTGCCTGGGATGAATGGGAGCTGCCTGTTTCTTTGGATGATGCCAAAGAACCTGTGGTCTTTTGGTCTCCTGGGAGAGCCCTGCTGGATTCTTAATGGATTCTGAGCCTCATGGAGAGAATTTCCGCTGCACTCATTTCAAACACTCCTCATCCTTACCCCCTGCACCCATTTTTCTTTAAATTGATGAATATTTACTTGTTCATATTTAAGGAACACATGAATACAACAGCACGCAATAATTAGAGCAAGGATGATTTAGCATTTTTGTCTTTTTAAAAAAAGATTTATTCATTTTTATTGTAAAGTCAGATACGCATAGAGGAGGAAAGATAGAGAGGAAGATCTTCAGTCCTCTGATTTACTCCCCAAGCAGCTGCAATGGCCAGAACTGATCTAATCCGAAGCCAGGAGCCAGGCCAGGAGCTTTTTCCAGGTCCCCATGCAGTGCAGGGTCCCAAAGCCCTGGTTTGTCCTCTACTGCTTTCCTAGGCCACAAGCAAGGAACTGGAAGGAAGGTGGAGCAGCCAAGATAAGAACCAGTGCCCATTTGGAATGCCGACTCTTGCAAGGTGAAGATTGAGCCACTAAGCCATTGCACTGGGCTGGGTAGCTGTGTTTTCATGCCTGGCCTATTACACTGAGCAAGAATGTACTCTGGTTCCCTCCATGTTAAAGGTACTTTTTCTGAAAGCAGCTTTAGATCACATTATGACTTTGTTTGGCTGAAATAAATGTCGGGGTTTTCTGCAGAGGAACCTGTCAAAGCAGAGCTGGTTTCTGAGGAACAAATTGGAATTCCCGTAGCGTTACCCTGACACTGGCCTGAACACTGTGTTCATCCCCAGTATATTATCATTAATCGAGCAAGCAGGGAGACAGAAACAGGCTGTGATAGCTGATTTATTAGCCTCTGCAAGACAAAGAGATGGGGGTGAGTTGAGCCGCTTGGATTGACTTTGAGGGATTTTGGGTCAAAAGCCCAGTGATTGCTGGTACCGTAACCCTGATATGAATAGAGATGAATGACTTGTCCTGATCCGAGTGAAAGCTAGGATGGGAGCATTATTTAACTGATACACAAAGAAATGTAAATATTTAGTGTGTACAATCTGATAAGTATGAAGATAACTATCATTGCCACCACCACAATGAAGACAATTGACATATCCAGAGTCTCCCACCCAAAGTCTCCTTGCATCCTACTTGTTTGTTTTTTTATTGTAAGAATACTTCATGTGAGATCTGAATAAATTTTAAAATGTGGTAAGTTCTGAAGAAATCTGCTATTTGCCATAATGTCTACAGGTACTGATATATCACACAATATTATGCAACTAAAATGTTATTGAGAGGATGAGGTTACTGAGGCTTGTAATTTTGATTGCAGTTTTCTTTCTTTTTCAGCTCCTAAGTTCTCTCTCATAACCAACCTCCCGTGTGTGTTCTTTTCCACTTGGTATGCTTTGAGGACAATGGTTTCCTGGGAGCCAGAAGCCATTGTTTCCAATTGCTGATGTGACTTCTCACACTTTACACCTTTCTATTTTCTCTTCCATACTTTCTCTGTCAGGTTTTCTTCTTTTCTTTTTAAACATGGCCTCCAGCAGTTAAACTGCCTGGAGATGATTTTGAAATTGAACATGACGATTATGGGGTTTTATCCCTGGTTGACTTAGTATCTAGTCACTGTATCTAGTGACTTTCTTGCCAGGTGGCCATAAGCAAGTTGCAAATGCCTTCTAACTTTGGATGGTTTGACTTACAAGTTTTTGATGGTGTGAAAGTAAAATACATTTAGTAGACATGATACTGCACTTCCAGTTTTGAATTTTAGCCATGCTAGCTAGTTGCAGTGTTAGAATCCTGGGCACTAGCAGCAAGCTGTACTCCAAAGCTGCCATGGGAAGATGAGATGAAACAACTGATGCCTGAAGCGTTCTGTGCATTGCTGAGCTAGGATGGTGGTAGTTAAACAAATTAAATGCATTTTCAATATCTGATGAGTTTATCACAATGTAACCTCATCATGAACACAAGAGGATTATGCTTAACATTTCTGAACATTTCTGTTCTCACAGGTAAGTGGGGATTATCTTAACGACCGGGTAGGGCTGTCTGTAGTGGTCCTGTGTGTTGGTTCAGACCAGATCACGTCCTTGATGGCTGGTTGTCTCTTCTCCATTTTTTTTCTCACCAGAGAAGGGAAGAAGGGACTCTGTGCCAGGTGTAAGTCAGAGTCCTCTCTCTCAACATGTCATCATGTTAACGTGGGACTTTTTTTTTTTTTTTCAGTGATAGAGTGTTTCCTAATATGAATATGCCAGAGAGATTCAACTCTAGAGCTGACAGACATTTAGATTCTGTCCATTTTTTTTTTCTTACTTCTAATAGCACTTCTACTATAATTATGTATTGAATGCTGGTGAACATTTCAAGAACTTTCTAAAGACCAAGTACCTAAAGTGGAAACTTCCAAATTGTTGAGTCATGGGGTATTTCTGTCTTCAAATTATTAACTAAGGCCACATTGTGTTTGAAATGATTATGTCAGAGTCCGCTCTGACAAGTAGTGGGTAAATATTCCATCAGTTTGAATTCTTGCTACCACTAGATACATTTTTGTAAATGCATTTTTGGGAGTCATTCTGATGTGTGTAAAATAGTATCTTGGGATTTTAGTGTGCATTTATCCAATTTTTATTTAAATGGATTGTCTTTTTATACATTTATTAGTCTTTTTGATTTTCTCTTTGTAGGGTATTGATTTCTTGATTTTTTGTAATATTTTGTTTTCTTACTTATTTGCAGGAGAATTGTTGCATATCCTGCACACTGCATTTGTCATTCTTGTTGTAAATAGCATCTTCTCATGGATGCCTTGACATTTTTTACTCCATTGATAGTATTTATTGATAAGAGGTTTCTTAATTTTTATGTAGTCTAGTTCATAAGAGATGAGTAAAGTCAAGCTTAGATTCTGTGTTACAAACGATATTTTTAGTAGTTGCTGAACAGGTTTGAATCTTGATCTGAGTGCCAAAGTTGATTTTACATTACCAGATTGCACTGTTACTGTGCAACAATGCCCACAAAAAGTAAGGACTTCATAGAAGTTTTATTGTATTTCATTTTTAAGGTAATTCACAGGAACTTTATTCCCTACCCCTGCTTGAATGAGTGTCCAAACAGAATAAATTTTTATGATAGTAGTACTTAGATACCTGTCTTTTCGCTCCCTCTTGTGCTTAGCTCTTTCTTTTTCCCTATGGCAGTGGGATTTTTTTTGCTAAAGCTCTGTTTATATAGCTCATAAAGAAACAATTTCAACAAATCCTGTTAGAATCACTTGTGTATCTCTGTGTCTCTGTGTAATCCTGGCTGATAACACCCCAGATAAAGAAAAAAATCAGGTTGTCTCTCTAAATGAGCACAAGGAGATTTGGGCATCTGTTCCTTTTAAACTAAGCATATTTTCTGTGTCATAGAACATTTTATTCTGAGCTGGTAAATGAAAATACAAAGGAATTATGAGTGCCCTGTTTAAGTGACTATCTCCTTAATCACAGAAAGTAGGACTTCTTAATTTAAATTCCTGATTAGGCATGTTGGGTGTGGACAGCCCCATTTGATCTCATTAGCCCAAGTGATAATGTGCACTAATTACCCCTCTTCTGAAGTCAGGGGTTCTTTTATAACCTGTAAGAGTGAACCTCTTCTCTCATTCTGAGCATCTAAGTAAAAAATGAGCTTGGGAAAGTGATGGAGGTGGGGGGGAGGGAGGAGTAAGCAGTGTCCCAGCCCAGGAGCAGGGGAATGGAAGAAACTGACTTCAGGTTTTAGTGGAAGGAGCAGAGCCAGGTACTGGTGTTAGCGCCAGGAAAGCTAAAGCTGATTCCTAAGTTCTACCTATGGCCTGTGGGGATGTGTGATCCTTGCCATATTCTTTGTTTTTCTACTAAGATGGCTCTCCTAAGACCATCTGATAGAAAAACTTAATGAGCAAATGCTGAAGTCTAAGATGTAATGTAGCTCTTGAGCTTTTGGGTGCTGGGGAAATGAACGTTGGGTCATTGACTCCTGACCTGATCTCCTGGCCCTTGAAGACATCAGAGGCTGGATCCCCAGAGTTTTATGAGCCCTTGTTAGATTTGTTGTGTGTGGGATTAGGAAAAACAAAGTGGGCATACAAAGTATTTTCCTTTTAAAAAAAAAAAAATTATGGGAGATCATGTGAAGCTCCTTTGGGTCATACCCTAATTTTTCCAGAATATTAAGGGTTATATGATGTTACAGTGATGTGGAGTAGGCAGGCAGCCAGCTACATCTGAGCTGGAGTTCACCAGGAACTTAGGGAGGATGTAGTGAAAACACAGATACTGAACAGCTCCACATGGAAATAGTGAGGGGCTATATAATTCCCAGGTGGCTTTGTTCTTGGAGAGGCACCATTCCTAGCCTCATGAAAGAGACAAATATTGGGGGAGGATCTCTCTCTTATGTCATGGTAGAGCACCTCTGGTGGAACTGTTTGGGGGCTTCCTCTGCCTATCCACCCTGACCCATTCTCCTTGAAGGCAGTCTTCTGGCCCAGTGGCCACTCATAATGAGTATTTTTCTGTGTGAAGCATCTCATGTGCTCATGGGCATGTACACATGTGTGTGTGTGTGTATGTGTTCACCCTTTCATTTTTAAAATTAACTTTATTTGTACAACTTACACATATCAGCAGTGAGCATGTTTGTGTCTGACAAGAGCCTAGAGTAAAACTAAGAACACTTCCTTGCCTATGTCAAAAGGAGTTACTTTAAGTTGTTTTTCTAATATTCCCCACTCACTTTATGTAGTCCTGGAGTCTTAGAGATGATCTAATTCTATAACAAAGGAAACCAATGCACCCCAAAAGAAGTGTTTTTTTGGTCGTTGTGGTTTTTTTTTTTTTTTTGCATGAATCACTTGGGTGCTCATTTTGTATATTTAGTACTTTACGGGAGTACAACTTTTTTTCTATTCCCTGTTTGGTGTACCCATTAAATCAGTTAAGTACATGTCTCCTGATCCACAAATCCTACCTCAGAAATCTGTACCATAGAATATTTGCCTGAGATTTGCAGATCTATATGTAAGTGTATGCATTTATATATGTGTGCATATATGTATAATCTTATTTATACTTATATCTGTCATGTGCCCTGTCACCTGTATTGTTAGAGAAATCTTCATTGTAGTCTTGGTATTTATTTATTTATTTATTTATTTATTTATTTATTTATTTATTTATTTGCCTTTTGATTGAGAAATTGGAGCCACTGGTGACCAGCCAGGTCAGGTTAGGCCAGGCAGCAGCATCTATCCTGAGCATGTGAGAGCCGTGTCTGGGGGTGGACCTGCAAGGGGGTCATCAGAAATCTTGCCAGCTAGGCTGCAGAACCTGCTGGTATAAGAGCAAGCTGGGTCTGGGGGCAGGCAGGCTGAGCATTCACCAGTATGCATGAGGGTCAGCCAGGTTTGGGGACAGATGTGGAAGGGGGCTTCAGAGGTCTGCTGACTAGGCTGTAGTACAGATAGGAGCTGCATATGGGAGCAGCTGGCCCAGGCTGCAGCACTCTGGCATACTTTAGAGCCATTTCTGGGGATGAGCCTAGAAGGGGTCATCAGGGATTCCACTAGGTCTCAATACCTGCCCATGCAAGTAAGAGTTGCATCTAACAGCTGGCTGGACTGGGCCTCAATGCCCACTGACACATACTGGGGAAGGGCATGGAGGGGAGGGCAGATCCAAGCGCAGGCCTGGTTGGGTGCTTGCAGGTCAATCTAATGGGCCACAGCTTCCACCAGCACATGCGAGGCTGGATCGGGAGGAAGGGGCTCAGTAGGGGCTCTTAGGAGTCAGCCCCATGGGTCCACTCCACTTGATCCCCTGCTTCAGGGAACACTACATGGAAGTCTGTTTGGCCTGGGAACACATGTTGCTGACTCCATGTAAGTAAAGACCACATATTTGGGTGCACATGAAAGAGGACAGCTGGCTTCTCTGATTCAATGGAGGACCTTGAGTGCTTCACCAGAAGATGGAAAGAAGAGCAGGTTGGTTAATGTTATAGGCCACAACCTCCACCAAGCATCTAAGGCTGTGGACATACCAAAGCAGACATAGATAGCTAACATATGGGAAGTGGTTATTGCACACCTGGCTTAAAGAAACAAGAACAAGTAGTCTCAGAACAATTGAGACTACTCAAGTAACAACCTCTAGACATTCTTCCCTCTACCAGGGTCCCTGGGATAAAACAAGGAAACCATCTCTGTCCCCTACTGTGGAAGGGAAGGAACAGTCTTTTCCCTCACCCACCTTCCTCCACCCTCCTGTCCCACCCAGAGACCTGCATTGGTCTGCGTTTTCTCACCTATATAACAGACATTTGAAAATAAATAAATTTAAATTAAAAAAAGTATTGGAACCACTTATTTCTTTCCCATCAGCAGAAGCTTTGTTGAATCATCAATGCTACATCTCCATAGTGAAATATTGAAATAGATGTCCTAAAGAATGAAAAATGATTTTAGCTGGCAAGGGAAGATATTCAAGTTGTTTATCATACATATCCTATTTGTGTAAAAGTGAATGCAGGGACACTTGAAAAAAGTTCGTGGAAAATGTATCTGAAGAATACTGCATGGATTTGAAATTTTTTAAATTTCTCTTTGAAGCCACTCTCTCCTGAGCTTTTTGGAGTATCTTTGTATGCAAACACGGAGTTGCTGGTACGAATGCCAGTGGTTCTTCATAGGTTTCTCCAAGGGGCAGGTGGCATGAAAGCTGGGCAAGGGATACAGAGGAATTTATAAGTTATACTACTGTATTTTGTTATCATTTGAAATCTTGCAACACACTAAATTTTTGTTGGTATTCAGCAAAAGCAGTAACAAAAACTGCTGCACCAGGCTTTGAAAGATGGGGTCCTGCTTTTGGAAGGCCCAGTACTGATAGGCTACTAGAGTTGCAAAGCCATTGAAAATCACTGCCCTAAGCACATTGAATGGGTCTGGCTTGGTGGCTGCTAAAAAATAGCACTTCTTGCAGATATGGTTGTGACAAGTACTAGATAATATCCTCAAAAGAGTTGTGTTTATAGCAGATAGAAGGTATCCTGTTTCAGGCTAGTACAGTCTTGCCCCTGTGTTTGTGTTTAGAGCCTGAGTTAAAAAAGTCTGCAGGGCTGGCAGCAGCTGCAGGACCTCTCTGTGGGTTCGCTGAAGTTTGCCTGTGTGTACTGGTCGATATCGCTAAGATACTCACTGTCCAGTTTTCTTGTTTTTTGTTTGTTTGGTTTTTTTTTTTTTTTTTTTGTTCTTTTCTTTGCTTGCCTCTTCCTTTCTTTCCTTCCTCCTCCCTCAATAAACTTTTAGCTAGTCTAAGCCAGACACTGAGCTGAGGCACAGAGAGTGAGTAAGCTCATTGTCTACTGGAGAAGACCAATAAGAAAATAATGGATGAGAAATTCTGATAAGGAAGAGAGCCAGATGGATTAGATGACCTGAAACTCCTAGCTCTGTTTCAGATTTGTCCCCATGACCTTGGGCAAATTAACAAATTGCTCTGTAATCTGGAAATAGTGCTTATCTCACAGGGGTACCTGCCTGGAGCAAGGCATGTGGTTCCTTTCTCCTTGTTTCTCTCCTTCTCTCTTAACCACTTTCTCTTTAACATGAATAATCCTAAGAAAAGATGAAGTGCCAAGGGAGCCTGGAGCTAGGAGCTACTTAGAGGGTGAGGGAAGACACATCCTTTGGAGGTGGGGGTGGGGGGTGCGAAATAGCAACAGAAATTTGCATGATAAAGGCAGGGGTAGGAGGACAAAGGCAAAATACGGAGGATAGGGTGGAGAAGGGTGATGGGCTTACCTGAAAATGGGTAGTTTTGTGGCCTACTCCCCCCACCCCAACCTTGCCTTCTAACAGCTCCACCCTCCCTGTTTATCCTCTCCTTTTCATATGGACTATGAGGGAACACTTTAGCTCTTTCCTCTGTAGTGTGGCTTGGGCTGACTACAGTTGTATACGCTTTCTCAGGAGTTCTTGCATATAAGCAGCTTTTGCTAGAGTGGCATGAAAGTTATCTTTCCCTCTTAGAGGAGTTCCAGGCTTCCCAAGGATGGGAAGATCTGGCGCCCTCCTCCTTTTTTTACCACCCGCTGAAATCTCATCTCCTAGGCAACTGCTTCCAGTGCAGCAAGGGTGAGTCTTTGAACTTCCAAGGTCAGGAGAAATTGATGTCTTGCAGCATGTCTCTGAAAGACATATGTTTAAGAAACCCACTAAATCCTGGTTCAAATCAGCCTTTTCATTAAAATGTAGTAGGGTAAGTATGTTACAAGGAGAGGAAGCAGGTAAAAGATTAACACAGCATCTGCTGTCACTCACTCACTGCTCTTTTCGCATTCAATATCCCACCCATTCATCATTCACTATTGGCTCCACTTCCTTTCTCTTACTGGAATCTAGTTTTATGGTTAGGGTCAGCAAAGCTTCCCCCAAGAAGTCACCACTTGAGAAGTCACCGTCAAGATTTATTTTGGGGAGGAGAGAAGACACACTGTTACTTCTCCAGTCAAGGACTGAAAAAATCAACTTGATTGATGTCTGTGATGAAACTGAGAAAAGTACAGTGTGTGCTGAAGCGGTTTTGAGTGCAAACTCTACAGCCTGGGTTTAAACGCTGGCTCTGCCATTTTCTTTATTTCTTCTGTGCTTCACTTTTCTGCGTTGAAAGGAGAAGTAGTGATTGTAACTAAGTCAAGCAGCTTGATCTGAGGATTAAAAAATGTTGCTGTATGGAACTGTGAGCACCATGTCTGGGACCTAGTAAGTGCTCAGTAAATGTTAGAACTGACCTTTGGCTAAAATTTAGAACCTACAGATAAGAACTAACAAGTTCCAGAAAGTGCAGCAGGCATATCAAACAATTTTGAATGCAAATATTAGCCTTTCCATTTGTTTCAACCAACACATTCTGTCCAGTGTTTGTAATGTACCATTCACTTGCTATATTATGAATGTTGCTGTCATTTGAAAATCCGTATGTGAGAATCTTAACACCCAGTGTAGTAATAGGAGGTGACAGACCTTGGGAAAGGATTCATTAGGATTATTGCTCTTATAAAATAGGCTTGAATGAGCTCCTCTGGGCCCTCCCTTCTAAACTGTGAGCATGAGGGTGCTATCTATGTTCAACACCATTGCTTTGGCCGTATAGTACAGTTCAGTGTCTGGAACAGTTTTAGTGTCTAGTAAAGTTTCTATTGTCTATAAATTGACAAGTATAAAATATTTTTCTTGCAGGAATTGAATGGACTAAAGAATCATTATTGCAGGGGTTAGGGTGGTGAGCCATCAGATGAGGGACTCCTAACTTGTGCTGACTGTATGACCTTAGGTATATTTTTGCCCTCTCTGAGCATTGCTCTCCATGTTGGTGATGTGAGGCTGCTACTAGTATGTGTGTTATAAGATGATAGCTGTTAATAGTTCCCCTTTACTTGGTAAGTAGGAGAAGATAGAATGTATGTCATTCTGGCTGAATATTGTGGCAAACATGAGTATAATTATAATAGGATCAAATATACAAACTAATTTATAAAGATGGGATTAAAATTTTAATATTAACTTTCAGGCTTCATGAGCCAACTTGCTGTCTAAGGAACCTAACATCTGTTATTAATTACTGCTTTGGTGTAGTTATCCTCCTCAGTCACTCTGGAAAGCAGCAGCAGCAGCAGCAACAGTGTGTGTGTGTGTGTGTGTGTAAGCTCTGTGATTATCTGGTTCCCCAGATTCTTTTGCCTTTTATTACTTTAAAAATTTGGTTCTAGAAATGTGCTGTTTTGTAAAAATTGGAAGCCCTTGAAGCTTAGTCTTGGATCCCAAGAAGGCACACCAGAATTTTGTGGTTTACTTTCTCTACCTTTCCTTGTTTTGTGCATCTTTCATTGTTACTCCTGCTTCTTACTTTCTCAATAATTTGCTTGCAAATTTACTAAAACTCTGTCTTTATTTGTTTGTTGTTACCTATTATGTCTATGTATGTTTTTTCCCGCATCAATTCTGCAACTAAACTTACATCAACATATAAACTCATATTTTTAGAAGTTCTCTATGCGTCAGATACTGTGCAAGGTACTGTTATCACCTATTTCTGTCATTCCCATTTTACAATGAGAAAGTGGAGGCTTAAAAACACTTAGTAACTTGGCTAAACTGAAAAACAGAACAAAACAAAATAAAACAAAAATCTGTTAGGGAATAGAATCAGAAGGGAATGCAAAACCCATGATCTTAGTGACTAAACTTCTCCATGCTGTTGTCACTGCCTGCTATCTTCCATAGCTTTGGGTTCATGGTTTTGTACCTCCTAGAAACTCAATAAAATTTGTTGACTCAAATGGATTATTCCCAGTTCATATCCTTTCCCAAAGTTGGGTCAAGCTTCCCTTTTCACTCATGTAATAGAAATATTGTTTTGATGCTTATTTTTCATAGGAGCTTCTCATTAGCTTCTGAATCCTTTATGTAGGAGTCAAAAATTCTCATTTCTTTGGTTATGGTATTTTCACTGCTTCTGACTAGCCTAACTTGGTTCCTTATTCCATGGGACAGACTAGATGTTCATAGTTGGAGCTTTAACAGCCAAGAGATCTCACTTTTGGCTGTTTTAGCCTTTGGAGGCAAGTGTATTATTGAAAAACCAGGGCCTGGCACAATGGCATAGTGGTTAAAGTCCTCGCCTTGCACGTGTTGGGATCCCGTATGGTTGCCAGTTCTAATCCCGGCGGCCCTTCTTCCCATCCAGCTCCCTGCTTGTGGCCTAGGAAAGCAGTTGAGGATGCCCCAAAGCCTTGGGAGCCTGCACCCGTGTGGGAGACCTACAGGGAATTCCTAGCTCCTGGCTTCGGATTGGCTCAGTTCCAGCTGTTGTGGTCACTTAGGGAGTGAATCATCGGATGGAAGATCTTCCTCTCTGTCTCTCCTCCTCTATATATCTGCCTTTCCTCTGTATATCTGCCTTATAAAAATAAATAATTGAAAATAATTTTTAAAAAATAATTGAAAAAAAACCCCAGTGGTCCTAAGATGATAAATTTACAAAGTGAGAGCTAGTGATACAACCTCAGAATATTAGAAGTGGGAAGAACTAGTCAAGACAACTGCTTAGAATTGTCTGGATCATGCAGTGCCCTCAGTGATCAGATGTGAAAACAAAGACCCAGCGAAGAAATATGCAGTTATGAGGTCTGTGGGAGAGCTGACATTCTCACTAGGTGATTAGTAATAAGTAGCACCCCTTCTGATATACCAGACTGATGCTTGATGGATTCTGATAGTAGTAGTTACTCGTGTCTTTGAGTCATTGCAGATTTAAAAAGCGAATATAAAGGGCACCTCTAATCTTGCTTTTTCATGTATACTATTTATTCATTTATTTGAAAAGAAGAGCTATAGAGAGAACAAGAGAAAAGCTCTTGTATTGGCTGGTTCGTTCCCCCAAGTGACCAGGGCTGGGCCAGGTCAAAATCAGAAGCTTGGAGCTTCTTCCAGGTTTCCCATGTGGATACAGATGCCCAGACACTTGAGGCATCTTTCACTGCTTTCCCAGGCATATTGGTAAGGTGCTGGAGCAGAAGTGGAATAGCCAGGACTCCAACTGGTAACCCTATAGGATGATGGGACTATAAACAGCAGCTTAGTTTGCTATACCTCAGCACCAGCCCCGCTTTCTTTTCAATGACAAATTGCGTTCATCTGTACTCAAGGCAATAGATTTCATCTGTATGGGAACTTCAACATGTTTGTGGAAAATGGAAGTAAAAATTTACTTTGAGTGAAAAAGTGAAATCCATATAGATTTGAGTGTGTATATTAGATCTATCTATCTATCTATCTATCCATCTATCTAAAAGGCAAAATTAAAGTGAGGAAGAGGCAGAAAGAAAAATCTTCTATCTGCTAGTTCACTCCCCAAATGGCCACAATGACCAGGGCTGGATCAGGATAAAGCCAGGAGCCAGGAGCTACATTCAGGTTTCCCACATGCTTGCCTGCAGCCCAAGCAATTGGACCATTTTCCCTTGCTTTCCCCAGGTCATTAGCAGGGAGTGGATTGGAAATGGAGCAGCTGAGGCTCAAACTTGTACCCAAATAGGATGGCAGCATCACAGGTGGTGGCTTTACCCTATAGGCTACAACACTAACCATAGAATCCATTCAGATTTTGAATAATGTGCATTTTTTCATGAACTTTAAAAAATATTCCTTGTAAAATTTAAGTAATGGTTACTTCATGTTTAGGGACAACATGTTAATTTTTTTTTTAACTTTTTCAATGACAAAAGATTTTGGGGTTGTATGGATTTGGTAGAAGTTAGTGGGAAGAGCTCTGAATTTTATACCAGACCTTAAAATTTCAGTTCCTTATCTATGGAATTTTATGCATAGGAGCATTTTTTGAGTTGTATTTATTTGGAATATTTTAGAGATTTTTTTGGGGGGGGAGTAGGTTCTTCATGAGACCATCACCTAACTCTCCTACTTACGTGAGAATTGAACTAGAATTCAGCTGTCACCCAGGTTGAACATTAGAAGGAGGCTGGACCAGGAGCTGGAGCCAAATCCAAAGTCAGGACTTTGAAATGGTGTGCTGATGCCACAAGGAGCATATTAACTGCTGTGCTGAAATTCTGCTCTTTTATTTTTTATCATCTAGGATTCTAAAGATGACCAGATATTCCTTACATAGTGAAAATAATGTTGACTGCTCAATCTGCCATGTTGAGCCAGAAAAACTTTCTGTGCATGATTTTAAATTTGTGCTATTATAATCACCCTGATCAGAGAAGTTGTTTTTTGATGTCTTTGAAATACAAGTTTTAAAATTATGACTTTGTTTTAAATGATTTATTTATTTATTTATGTTTATTTATGTTTATAAATAAACATAAACACATACATACATATATATATATCTATATATATATAGAGAGAGAGAGAGAGAGAGAAAGAGGAGAAAGGTATCTTCCATTTGTTGGATAGTTGCAATAGCCAGAGATGGGTTAGTCCAAGCTGGGATCCAGGAAATTCATCCAGGACTCTCATGTTTATGCATGTGGATTATTTTTCCTTAATTCAAGGACTTTTCACTGCTTTCTACACACATTTGCTGTGGGCTGGATTGAAAGTGGAGGAGCTGGAATTTGAATTGGTGCCCATATGTGATACTCGCACTGAAGGTTGAGATTTAACTTCCTATGCCATGCTGTTGGCCTCTATTGCTACTTCTTAATTATAATTCCTTTGTTTATATGTACTTTAACATTTCACTTAGTTTGACATTGTTTGCCATAATAAATACCGAAGAGATGAACTTATTGTGGGTAAGAATCTTTGATACTAAATATTGTTTCCTAAGGGGGAAAACCTGAGAGTTTGAATTACTTGGTAAGATGGTATGAATAACAAGAAAAAAAATCTTTATATGGAGAGTGAGCAGTGATGGAGAGGCCTAGTCATTTAGGGTCACTTGTGGCACACCGTGAGGATCCAGCCAGCGTTGAGTGTGGCTTTAGCAATGCTCATGTGCTTTCTCTAGTGGTTCTGCCCATGCGCGCTATTGGGAGCAACACCAGAGGGAGCTAGTTGGGCAGCTTCTGGACATAGATGTTTGCCAGGAAGTCTGGGTTTTACTGTAAACAAATCTCGCTCCAGCTGGTCAGTGAAGGTAGTTGTTACTGTCTTGGCTGCTTACCAAGAGGTGCTGACATTTCTCTTTGAAAACTGATGGAATCTGACTGGTTCTCTGTTGCTCCAGCAGTGGCTGAGAAATCAGTCCAAGAGCCACAGACACGCCATGATGCAGCACACAGAGGACTTAGTTTCCTTACTTGCCACTGCACAGCAAGATTATTGGGAGTTCCCAAATGACCTGAAAGTAGGGTGAGAAATGGATCTTAACTCTTCAAGCCTTGTGCTAAGGGGTGGGTTAGATGAAAAAGGGCAATCAGTAAGACCAGGTCCTAACCTCAGGGACCTTAGGATTCTGCAGACTGTCTGCTGTAGAACAAACTGGTAGAAGGGACCGTACAGAGAGGCCACTAATGTGGCACAGCAGGTAAGGCCTGCAACACCGACATCCTATATGGGCAACTGTTTGTTTCCTGGCTGCTCCAGTTCCTGACCAGCTCTCTGCTCATGGCCTTGTAAAACCAGCAAAAGATGGTCTAAGCACCTGCTACCCTGGTGGGAAACCTGAAAGAAGCTCCTGGTGACTCTGCAGATGGACGATTGCTCTCTCTCTATCTCTCTCTGTCACACACACACACACACCTTACTAAAAAAAAAAAAAAGAGGACTCTTATAGGTGTCCTGCAGTGCACCATCCCTGGCAGCTCTGACTATTGTGGTTGTTAGATTATTTTTCCTTGTATCATAGCCTTGCCCCACCTGGAGCAGCCAATGACTAAATGTAGCCTCAAAGTTGGGTTTTTTTTGTTATCATTTAAAGATTTATTTATTTGAAAACAGGATGACTGATACATAAATACACACACAAGTACACATGTATATATACAGAGAGAGAGAGAGAGAGGAGAAAGGAAAAAGGACGGGAGGAAAGGAGGGAGATGAGAGAGAGAGATTCTTCCATTTGCTTCTTCACTCACCAAATGGGCCAGACAGTTGAGTCAGCTAGACCAAGCTAAAGCTAGCAGCCAGGAACTCCATCAGAGTCTCTTTTTTGAGTTGCAGGAGTTTAGATACTTGGGCCATCACCCACTGCTTTCCAGTTGCAGATGTCTGCTGGGTTGGAAGGACAGTAGGCAGGACTCAAGCATCATGATATGGGATACTGGTGCCACACAGGCATTGGTTTAACTTGCTGTGCCACAATGCTCACCCCCATGTTTAGCAACTTCCCTGATCCATGTCCCTCCCACTCAAACAGTCCTCTCTGCCCTCTTCCCCCTTCCTGTCCTAGCATATACAGATAAACCGGGCATACCTGAATCTTTGGGTTTTAGGGAACCTGATATATGATTGGGAGTTAGGATTAGTCTGTAGGGTTCTTAGAGGCTAAACATAAATATAGCTGTAGCTGAATTAAAGATTCATTAGTAGGCCTGGAGGCGTGGCCTAGCAGCTAAAGTCCTCGCCTTGAACGTGCCAGGATCAAATATGGGCGCCAGTTCTAATCCTGGCAGCTCCACTTCCCATCCAGCTCCTTGCTTGTGGCCTGGGAAAGCAGTCAAGGACAGCCCAAAGCTTTGGGATCCTGCACCCGTGTGGGAGACCCAGAAGAAGTTCCTGGATCCTGACTTTGGATTGGCATAGCATCTGCCGTTGCGCTTACTTGGTGAATCATCGGATGGAAGATCTTCCTCTCTGTCTCTCCTCTCTGTATATCTGCCTTTCCAATAAATAAATAAATCTTTGAAAAAAAAGATTCATTAGTGTCTATGGGATGGAAGAGATGAGTTGGAAGTTAATGTTGCTGGAGATGCTAAGCTTTACACTCATTGTATATGTGTAAACACATTACATGCTTACAGATATACATGCTATTTATATGTATATGTATATATGTATATAGACACATGTGTATATCACATATGTATATATACATACTCAGGTGTACATTTAAGCAACATACTTTCATACAATGGTGAATGAGTGATGTTCCAAGGAGATGTAATATAACAATCTAGAAGAGTTATGTTAAAATTAGGATTCTACCCAGCCTCCTCTATACAGACTTTTCAACATTGCAAGTTAGCAAGGACTGTGTTCTGGGACTCCTGCAGTCTCTCTGCTGCCCTGATTCTGTAATTGCAGTTGCTATTCATTTAAGAAATGAGTATTGAACATTTACTGTATGCTGGGCATTGCATTGTGCACTGTGATAAGTAAGGATTAGGTTGGCTCACCTCTTGCCTTACTGCCTTGTGGACAGTGTGGCAGTCGTAAAGTCTGGATCACCAGTGCGATCCTCCACCACCACCCTCATAGCTGTTTCAGCTCCTGGTTCACAAAGTGTCCTAATTTCATAGCTTTATTTATCTGCCTCTGTATTATTGCGGAGGAGAAAGACACTAATGTGAGGATTCCTGAAAAGACTTAACAATTTTATTATCACATAAAAGACTCACCATGTTTTTTTTCTTTTTCAAAGTCTCCTGTCTCTGTTACCTGTACATTGAAAGAGGGAATTAAGAACTGCAGAATTTCATGCTGTTTCCTCTCCCTAGACAGGAAGGTCCTTGGAAAAGCTATGAGAAACATTTCGAAACAAGTTACATAGTTTTTTTTTTTGTTACATAGTGTTTAATGGATAATAAACCCAGAGCCCCAAGATGTATTAACTATTCAGTTCAATGGAATTTATTTTTTCAAAAGCAGCTGCACAGAACTAAAAATGAAAAAACCAGTACCACCAGAACACACCCACCACCAGTAGTCTCTGACACAGCTGAAAATGCAGCCCATAGTGTGGAAAAGGTGGACATAAGGAAACACTTCCCAGGACTTAAAAATTGTTTCTTCAGAGGATAAAAAGGAATACTCACAATTCTGATAAGCTCAAGATGGCAGCTGTAAGATGTTTTGTTCAAAATTTAGTTTTAAAAAAGTTAAACCACATGTAATTGATATATTAAGTGGATAGATTTCTAAGAACAGAATAAAAAACTTATCTTACCCATCAAATTTCTTTGTTTAAGTGTGTAAGAGAGCACACACATGTAGCACATCCTTTGCCGTAAGGGAATGTGTGTGCACACTCAGTTGTACAGGTACACAAGTGTGTTTCACAGTGCATGTGCACACATGCTGAGACACAAGTGCACGTTTGCATATATTGTCTATCATACAAGTACACATAAATGTGACCATACACTCTCAGTGCCCATACTTTGTCCCAGGTTCTGGGTATGATCAGGTGGCCCAGTGTTTTATGCTTCTCATTTACATTTACAAAATTACTGCTAGATTGTTTAGTTTTCTAAGAAATCTCAGGCTAGCCGTTTCTTTCCATGATTCTTAAATGACATGAGGTGAACGTGCAATGTTGTTGATGGGCCCGGCAAGCCGTATCCAAACTTGAATCTGGGCGGGAGACACCAACAGCAGGTGGTATGGAGCAGGCTCCCCCAGGGAAGGACTGCTATTGAGGGTAGGAGGGAGCCCTGCCCCAGGGCTCTTATTGTATTTTACATGTGCCTGGAAATTACTTGCAAGAAAGAAACAAAAAGGCAAAAGCATGGTACCTCAACATGGCCATTCCCAAACTACCTTCAAACAAACAGTGACATAGCCGGTTAAGTATCATTGAGTCTCTAGTCTGTCCCTGTTTTGCATTTCATGTGTACACTACTCAAGTAAATTTATAACTTGAAATGTGACCTTTTTTTTAGAGTTAAGAACAAACTATATAAATGTTAGAAAAGAGTTCCAGAGTTTTGTTTTCAAGCATTCTAGTAGTTTAGTTGTCTTTAGCTGCTTTGTATTGGAAAAGCTTTTTAGATCTTGTTCTATTTACAGTACATTTTTGGGATGTATGTCATAAATAAAGCTTTCTCTAAAGCAAAAAAAAAAAAATCTCAGGTCAGCGATGAATGAATGTGCCTTGTTTGATGTTGAAGGAGGAGTCCCATAGTGAATTTTTTTTTTTGCTTCCCCAGCTCTGGCCTGGAGAGTTGCCTCATTTCTTACCTTTTCAGGCATCCTCCAACTATCCATTCGATCCCCTTGTCTACCTTCTCTGTGAATGATGAAGTAGGGGGCAGAGAGGAGATTATAACCTGGTACTTTGTCATAGAGATTTTGAGCTGCAGACAACTAAGAATCAGAAAAAAAAAAAAAAAGAATTCACTAACTTCCAGAAAGCAGGGTATACATTCCTGATTGAGCGAGGTGCTTCTGTGATATGAGGGAGAAAAGAAAGTCTGACCAACCCCAACTAAGGATGGTCCTTATCTTCCATTAGTTCTCCTGTGGATTTCCTAGTCACTTCCCCATGATTTATTGTCCCTGGAAATCCAGACCCTCCTCTCGTCTATGAAAAGGGTATAAAAGCTTCCAACTTGCTTTTTTTTTTCTTTCAATTTTGCCTCTTTTCTGTGAACTCCTGTGCACATAAATACTGATAAAAATTGTGTGCCCTTTCCCCTGTTAATCTGTCTTTTGTTAAGCTTATTTTACAGGCCCTCAGGTGCTGAACACTAGAAGTTAAACGAAAAGTTTTCACTCTGTATCAGTAGAAAAGACCAAGAAAGGATTAGGAAACTGGCACTGATTTCTACTTTCCTCTGACCTTGACAGTGACTTTCATGGAGGTTTGTTGAGTAACCACAGTGGACTCCTTTTTTTAGGGGGTGGGTAAGGACATTGGTGGGTTCTTTGGAAGCATCATGATACTGAGACACATCATTTTTCTGCATTTCTCACAAAGCTGAGTGTTTTATTATCTGATGCACTTTTGTGTCTCCTCCACCATTGCCAGAAAATGAACAGTTCATCTTACCTCCCTAATATCCTTACATTCCTCTGGAAAGTGCCCTCAGCTAGAATTTAAAGAATGTTAAAGGGCAGTCCTCTTCCTCTTGCTGTATCTCGTGTCTAACATCCAGGAGTGTTTATGCACACCCTGCCCCCACCCCTGCCATCTGCAGTTGGGTGTCTAGATCCTAATGAAGTTGGGTCTCTTGTTGCTCCACACACTCAAATTCATAGCCAATGCCTTTGGCTTTCAGGTTGCTTAGATTTTGGTCAAACTTTAGCCCATAGTTTCTGCTGATCTTTATGAGGCGTGAGTCATTCCATCTTGTGGATAAAAGGAATTGGTGTATAAAAAGGATCCTAGTGTTCTAATGTTGTACTCCTAGATTTCCTACAGAATTCTTAACTATAGCAGAAGAAATGTAAAGAGTGAAGATGAGTGAAGCTGTGTCTCCTCTAAAACTAGGTCTGGTTGGTAGGAGATGCTGTTATGGAACTAGGCTCCCTGATAGCAGCAGGGCCCAGACTCAGAAGCAGCCAGGTGGATACAATTATCCTAATGTGTGGCAGAGTCAGAGTGGTGAGCAAGAGGCCTGACCCGCAAGGAGTTGCAATATGCTTAATGGAATGTGGAGTTCTTGGGGTGAATTAGTTGGGCTACCAACAAATATTCTAATCAGTAAAAGGGTATCAAGAAAATAAGCTTTGAGAGGTCAAGAATAGTTTCTCTAATTCTTGATCATTTGACCAGTTTTCAGAACTCACTGATAGTTGAGGAGACACATCTGCTGAAGAAAGGTTTGTACAACATAGGGGCAAATATGCACACCAATAATATTCCCTGGGCTTTCCTCATGAGAGTGGTGACCTGTTAAGAACAAACTATGTCCAGCAGTTCTCAAATCACCACTGACACCTGGGAGCCTGGTGTTTTGTTACCTGCAGACATGGGGTTGAGCTCTATTGGGATCCAGGTAGATCCCAGTCAGTGTCTAGTGTACAGAGAGTCCATCTCCGACACTGATTTTCTAAAATTAACCAGTCCAGTGGATAAGGAGCATCTAGCACACTAGTTACTTCAGTATGGTATGTGCTCACCATTGGGTGGGTGATATACCATATAAAAATTCAGGGACATGCACATTTGTAATAATGGAAAATTTGTAACGAGGAAAAACCAGTTCATGCTTTCCAAATGATGATACCAATTGTTGTCTTTCACTTCCCACCAGTATCTGGTTGAAACAATATCTGGTTGGCCTCTTTGGAGATGTCTTTCTGGATCATGAATAATGAGTCCATACATCTTAGGAAAATTAACTCTGGTAATGTTATTGAACCTTTGGAGATATAGAGGATCATGAGTTGCCAGGATATGGTGGGTCTGGGGTTGCCCATCATTAGCTGTCATAGTCACTGAGTAATAAGATTTATTGCACTTGGTAATCCATCAAAAGATAGAATTGGTCAACTAAAATTGATCTGAAGTAGGATTAAGGGTAAAAGCAAGGTACATGAGCAGGTGGTCCAGCAATCTCTCATGTCCTGCTCTTGCACTAGGTCCCTCCACTCCTATCCCTGAGCTCACACCTCTGTCCATGTGAACTGTCATTTAGTCACAGCTGAGAGAGGAGGCAAAATGCCAAACCTGGTTTGTAGATGATTTTGTAAGCCACATGACAAGTGTTTTAGGAGCTCGCCTCCTTGAATAATCAGACAAAAATTGATGTTTTCTCAAAGCTATTTTCAGGCCCAGATGGAGGAAACACAAAAAACTAAGAAACTAATTAGAACCAGGGATGCCCACAGCCAGAATATGTGAGTGTCTGAAAGTGAACCTTATTTTCATGCTAGTGCTACTACCCCAGGAAGGGTACAAGCCTTATTACCATAACAGAGAGTGTATGTTAGGGCATGCTTCTGAACTGCTGGTATGAGCTTCCCTCTGTGCGTGTTCATTACACCTGAAGAACAAAAGATGCCTGCTTCCCCTTGATCAGGCCATTGCTTTAGGAGTGATTCTCCGTGGTCTTCTTAATTGTAACAAATCCATCCCTGTGTGTAGAATGCCATTCTATGAACAGAAACTATGAAACAAACAGATAACATGAACCATTCAGAGTCAGACAATAAAAAGGGACAGATCTTGACTAGGATCCCATTAATCCTGATAATGAAAATATGTTAATTTTTTGGTTAAGATTTACTATTTTTTATTAAGGAGGAGGATAGATGGAGAGAAATATCTTCCATTCTCTGTTTCGATGGCTGCAACAGCCAGAGCTGAGCCAGTCCAGAAGTAGGTGCCAGAAACTTCTTCCAGTTCTCCCACACAGGTGTAGGGTCCCAAGGCTTTGGGCCATCCTCCACTGCTTTCCCAGACCACAAGCAGGGAGCTGGATGGAAACTGAAGCAGCTGGGACACAAACATGCTCTGATATGGGATCCCAGTACTTGAAGATAAAGGATTAGCTTGCTGAGCCATGGCACTGGCCAGTTAAAACATGTTTAATGTCTGCTTGTGAAAGCCACAGTGAGTCAGTCATGCCTTAACTGGCCCAGAATGGCAAAGGCCCATTAGGATTCTGATGAAAATGTATCTGTCTTTTTATAAAGATTAGGGGGATTGCCTCAGGTGATATTTGATTTGGGACCCTTCAGCAACAAAGCAGTAGTGGTTCTCAATACTTGGTACATATCTGAAAGTGTTCCAGGCATCCATAGGAAAGTGCAAATTTTGGCTATAGTTGCCCGACCCTAAATCCGCCTATCTTTCAAAGGCTACCTTTTCAGCATTTACAACAGAATCAGGACCATAGAAGAGAAGGTGGACAGATGCATAGAAAAGCAGCAAATTCAATAGTTAGCATCTTCTCCCTTGGGATACCTCCAGCAGATGCTGTTGGTGTTTCCTTGGTGAGGGACTGTAACGTGGCTGACTAATCTGTGGGAAGGACATCGGTAGCAGTGGACTGTCTGAAGTGTCCCTAGCAGGGGAAGGGAATGAACAGGCTGAAGCAAGCAAATTGGCTTCCTTTAACCGAAGGTGAGATGGGATGAAGTCGTGAGGCTCCTCGCTGGTTTCAGGCAACCATGGCCTTAGCCCCCTTAAGGAGCCCAAGGTACCTTAGGAGGAGGAAGACTTGTTGGATTTCTACTCTGTACAGGTGCTACTGGCCCCATGCAGAAAGGCAAGTGTCACATGAACTCATTCATGTGTAGAGTCTGGAAATAAGTTCTATATTATGATAGTATAAGTATGTTAGTTTATGTTTCTCTACAAAAAACCAGAGACAGAATTTTGGATGTTTTTAGTATGAGAAAATATTGACTGAAAGGACACACACACACACACTGACACACACTCTGGACATTGAAGTAATATATGCAATGAAACCACACAAAATGCTCAGTTTTAATATGTCTAATATTTTTCAAATAAAAAAATTGGGGGGCTGATGTGATGGTGTTGCACACTAATCCTCCATCTGCAGTACTAGCATTCTGTATGAGTGTTGGTTAGTGTCCTGGCTGCTCTACTCCTGACCCAACTCTCTACATATAGCTGGGGAGAGCAACAGAGGATGGCCCAGTGCCTTCGGGCCCCTGCATTCATGTAGAAGGCCACAAAGAGGCTCCTGGGTCCCAGTTTCAGATCGACTCAGCTTTGATCATTGTGGTCATTTGAGGATTGAACCAGTGGATGGAGGATCTTATCTCCATCTCTCCTTCTCTCTCTGTAAAATCTGCCTTTTAAATAAAAATAAATAAATCTTAAAAAAAAAAGAGATTTCCCTGCTCTTCTTCCTCTTAGATTCTAAATCCCAGGAGATACTTTTGAGTGGAAGTACAACAGGCTCTTGCAAGAAGAAACAGTACTACTGAATTGCCTAACCTTAAAGGTTTCAAAATTCCCTGCTATCTGGGGGAATCCTGGGTCTGAATCTAGGAGAGTTAAGATTCAATGTAATATATTAATAATAGATGACATAGTAATTGCCTAACCTGCTAAAATCTCTCTAATGAGAACACTGAAACCATTTTAAATTTCTTTGCAAGCGAGGAATATAAATTATCTGAAGAAAAGGCACAAACCTCTAAAAATCTGTGAAATATTTGGGATTCAGTATATCAAAAGGGTAACACAGCATTAAAAAAAAAAAAAGTAAAAGGCAACAAGCCAACTTGCTATGTCAGCAACTAGTAACCTAATACAAAAATTCTTAGGGAGAGCAGAGTTCTGTTGTGTTTGAAAGTCTGACTTTGGGTGGATTGCTAATCCTCTGAATGATAAACTGTGGGAACTGGAAATGAAGTCCTTTCAATGAGAGAAGCTATGTGACCCATCTTTGAGGAAATTGAAAAGCCTTCTCTTGCAACCACTTTGAACCTGATTTAAATAAACCCTTTGGCTGATATGTCCATTAAAGGCAGGGGTTAGATATGTGAATATTCCTCCCAATATTGGTGCCTTTAAAATGTGTAGTAGCCCATTTCGCAGAAGTTAAACACAGTAGCAAAAGGATGGTCCCCAGGTATGGGAATTGGCTGCCACCTGTCCTTTAGTCAAGAAAACAGATACATGGTAAAAGGTCAGCCTGTGATGGTAACACTACATCTCCAGCCTACTCAGCTAAAGGACATCTGTTTGATCCTAAAATAGCATGCTGCAGTGTCAAGCCATGTTGGTGGACTCCCCTCAGACCCCCTTAAACCAGGCATACTGTGAATCCAGCTGTCCCGCTTCCTGATCCCAAGGCCGAAACAGAGGTGATTGATTAAGTCTGCTCTCATCACAGGGATGCCTAGAGTGCACCCATGCTAACACAGAGGAAGCGTGGTTTCTAGATAGGGACAGTGTCATGAACAATGCACCAGTGTCCCTGCATCCAGTCAGAGCAGCTAAGAATTAGCAACAGACAGTTCAAAAAGCAGAAAAATTCTGTGAGTAGAACCTTTGAACTGGAAAGAGGGAAAATATCCAGAATGGAGGCAGATTCCAAGTGTGCTTTCTCTGTCATTCACTTGCATGGAATAATTCGAAAGAATGAGGACCTTTTATTTTTTTAAATTAAAATTTAATTTTTTTTTTAAATTGAAAGGTAGATTTGATATAGAGAAAAGAGAAAGTTTAAGAGAGATCTGGCATTCATTGGTTCACTTCCCAAATGGCTGTGATGGCTGGAACTTCCTCTGAATCTCCCATGTGGGTTTAGGGGTCCAAAGAACTGAACATGTCCTGTTGCTTTCCCCAGGCCATAAGCAGGGGGCCAGACTAAAAGTGGAGCAGCTACGACACAAACTGGTGCTCATATGGGATGCTGGCACCAGAGGTGGAGGATCAGTGTGCAATTCACTGTGTTGGCCTCAGAGTTAGGACTTCTAAACAACAACAATAGTAAATTAAACAGATACCAGAGATTGTTGTACTGCTCAAAGTGGTGCATTGTTCCCAAGAAAATAGCTGTGGTCATTGTAGAGATCGTAAAGAAGGAAAAATGAAAGTTCATAAAAGAAAATAACAAATGTGTCAGCAAAAAGGAACTGCCTTGTCAAGATTTTCTTCACTTGCGCTTTACTCTGTATTTGTACCTATTTAAAATTTTACACCATTGTACCCCTCTTAAAATACAGAATAGTGCTTACAGAAGATTGTCTTTGGTTTAGGTAGTTGAGGACTAAATTGCAAACTAACAAAAAAATTGGGGTTGCCACATAGACAATGTGGAGATTCCTTAAAAAATGTTTGTGATCTACTTTATAGGAACCAAACCTTTTATCCACAGAATGGTATGGGGTGTCACTCTCCATTCCTGCCTTCTCAAGTCTTACTTCTAGCCTGGAAATCACTTTCCTTACAATGGCCAGAACTGGGCTTGTCTGAGGTTAGGAGCTTCCTCCAGGCCTCCCCTATGTATGTAGGGGCCCAAGCACCTGAGTCATTCTTGGTTGCTTTCCCAGGCTACCAGGAGGGAGATGGAGCAGTAGTAGAAAAGCCAGGACTTGAGCTGGCACGCTTGTGGAATGCCTGGGCTGCAGACAAGAGCTCAACGTGCTATGCCACAGTGCTGGCCCTCCAGGTGTCTCTGATATGGTTAGTTCATGTCTTTTGGGTGTACCCTCCCCCCCCCATAGTGGGGTTGCTGGGCCTTAGGGTAAATCTGTGTTCAGTTCCAGGGACATATTTCTAGGCTATGCTTGTAGGAGCTTTTTGCCCATCCCTCCGTGTGATGATGAGAACTTCCCCTCTTCTATATTCATTTTCTCTTGATCAAACAACCACAGCTTTGGAAGTGATTCTCCTGGTTTCCTTGTTTTCTGCAAATAAGTTGTTTGTGGGCTAGTCTTCAGGTGAAGGTTTGGATTTCTACTCTCTGAGAAGTAGACTCACATCTCGGGTGGGTAATATAATAGACTGACACAGTATTTGGGTGTATGACGGCAAGGTGAAAAAGATAAGAACTGTACTGTGGTGTGAACATTGGCTTTGAAAGGTGCTGATTAGGAATAATCCTCTCCAGGCAGAACTCTGGACAGTGTACTCAATTGGCCATTTTTCTGTGTAAGAAGTACTTAGAGTTAAACCATACTCAGGCTTTTTAAGAGTAAGAAATGGCCTGACTCTCAAGAATGGGTACTGTACACACACACACACACACACACACACACACACATATGTATATATATGTATATATACACTATATATGTATATATCACTGTCTTTATTTCTCCCATATTTCCTCCTTGTTTCTTTTCTTTCCCCTTTGTATGGTAGTTGCAGTATGTAAGCATTTAATCTTTCAAACATCTGTTCATACCTACTGGAAACCTAGCTTTGTTCTAGGTGCTGGAAGCAACATTCAAATCAGTTTTCTTTGTCTTTCTCTTCATTTATGATGTGCTTCCTGCACACCCGGCATGCTACTTTTGATATATGCATCTTTTCTAATCTTGAGAGAAACCCTGTGAAGAATGTCGGTAATGCTGTGAGACAAACCTGACACTGAAGCTTTACCTTCTGATCCAGGCATTATAGGTGATAAGTTGCTTGCTGGTAAATTAGTCCATGCAGAAACACTGTGCTAGCAAAAGAATCAATGCTGATATTCCATGAGGTTCAAGAAATGAAAAACATCGTTAGCAAACACATTTTTGGGGGTATTCTTTTAATTTTAATGTTGATGTGAAAAAAATTGCCTTGCTATACCTTTGGATCTCCATGGTGCTCAGTGGCCATCACCCAGCAGTATCCTTCACAGGGTCACTTGTTTTGTGTACTCAGTAAGACAGATCCTCTCTGTGTACTGTAGCCTCACACTTGTCAATTTTCTTTTTCTGAGAAGGTCTTATTTGTTTCCTTAGAGAATCCTGCTTCCAACAGGTTCCTCAGAATGTAGCAGCCACGTGATTGGGTGATTGACACACAGAAAGGTCAAATTGCTTGCCCAGAGTAATTCTGTCGGCTAACAGCAGTGCTGGCACATGACCTGTAAATCTGGCTCTATGCCCTTAAGTGTAACCACTGGATCAAAGAATCAGGGGGCACTTGTAAGCAGCTTTAGCATAGCTAGCACACTGTATATTGTTGTTATCCGACCTACTAACTGTATGTTCTGTGGTTTCACTATGTTGTCAGTGGCCTTCACAATTGCCTATTCATCATGGCAACTTTTTTTGGCTTAATAGTCTATGCTTTTTAAATTCATATTCATGTTGTTGCCATTATTGTAAATTATGAAATATAAGTCATTTCCTAAAAAATGACATTGATAGTAGAAATGTATGAGCAAAATGCCTGTGTTATTTGATGAATATGCTTTAAATCAACCCCATGATGTCTCCCTTGTGACACAAATCATGGGGTCTATTTTGGCCACTTGAAAGTTGTAAGTAAGTATAATTTACTTAAAAATTAAGTTATTGTGCATAATTAGTTGAAAGCTGCAAAATTTCCCAATAAATTAGGGCATCATAAAAGATGACTTAGTAAGTTAGGAAATATCTCAGTATGGTCTGAGCACTCAGGCAGTGAATGAACAAATCTATGCTCTGTAGTAAGTCATCTTATCCTGGTCACAAGCAGACCCAGAGGCACAGAACATTATGAAAGATTTCTGGGGGTTAGCATTGGGGTGTAGCGGGTTAATCCACCGCTTGGATGCCTATAGCCCACGTCAGAGCACTAGTTTGGGTCTTTCAAACAAAGAAATCTTTAAAAAAATATTTCCTGCGGATACATGTCATACCACCTGCTTTCCTCCTCATTTAACTTCCCAGTTATTTACAGGGCAAGGACTAGTTTGAAGCAAATGAGAGATCTGCTACAGAAACAGATTGTCAGGAGGTGCCCCAAAACTCAGGAATCAGAATAAATTATCCCTACCTGCAACACACACACACACACACACACACACACACACACACACACACACACACACACACACCTGGAGGGTGCTTCAAAGGTTGTGAAAAAGCAGAATTAAAGGATGGCTTTATTTTTGTGGAAGAAAAGTTTGAAATATTGGCAGTAATATAGGGTAAAATAGGCACTCTAACGAACCAACCATCAATGGAAGTGAAGTTTGGTAAATCTTTTGTGGAGAATGATTTGAAATAACATATTAAGAGTTGTCAACATGTGAATATATTCTTTGATCCAGAAATTTTTTCAGAAAATAGTCATGAATGAACAAAGGTTAATTGTCATGTTTACACATTAAAATGTTAGATTTAATGAAAAGTAGCAGGAAACAAATATAGTAAGCATGCAACTAAAAAATTGTGGCATTAAGAAAAAATAGCTTCTTTCTAAAATTTTACAAAAATATGCATTTATTTGAAAGACAGAGACTAATGTAAATTATATGATAAATTATAAATAGTACTATTCGATATGGTTTTGTGTAATACTTTGAGTTTTGTGCATGGAAATGTATGTAACTTAGACTTTAGGTATATTCCTTCAAAGCACAAATGCAATGTCTTCTATCAAATACCACAAAAATATTTTAGAACTTAAGAATTCACAGATCATTTTGGTCGCTTGCCTTTAATTCTTGCATACAAATCAAGTAGACCAGTGATTATTGATTGCCTGTTAGAAATCAGGCAATTTTTGTTCAGTGCCTGTGTGGGGAAAAAACAGCTTTGACAATGTGTGGACTTTTCCTTTCATCCATTCAGTGACTGTAATCCAACTTTATTCGTAGTGTGAGATCCAATATTGCATGTAAGGTAATATCGTATTTTCTGTGTCACCTTGATTTTATAGTCTAAGCCATGGAGACCAGGAATCATTTATCTTTGGTTCTACCCTAGGGAAGCCAATGTCTCTAGCATTATTTGCCTCAATACCCTTTCTATTCTTATAGTCTCAACAAGTGTAAGCATTCATTTAAGTGTATAGGTACCTCTGCTTCTCAAATAAAAAATAAATATTCCATTTTAAATTGCATGAAAAATATTATCTACTCAGGCATAAATCTAACTCAGTCTAAAGATATATAAAATAATTGAGAACATCTGAATAAACACAAAACTATAACGTGTTCTTGGCTTGGAGATTATTACAAACATGCCAGTACTCCTGAACTTGATACAATAGAATTAGGCATTCCCAATATAAATCCTGATATGACTTTGAACCCCACAACAGCTGAACATGAGGAAGACCCTTACAGCTCCAACCTTCAGGATGGTACCAGACAAGTTAGGTGCCATCCTGCCCTAGTACCAGGTGGACCATCCAGCCCCAGTTGTGGGCCTGTGTGATTGCTCATTGATCACAGACCACAGTGGCCCTGGGAGATTGGGCTTGCCCTGATGGTGTGCCATCATCCCGACTCCCAACCCTGCCCCATTGTCATACATGTCACCAGTTTTTGGTTCCTGGCCTTTTCAGCTCCACGTCTTGGAGGCAACAAAAAATAAGTGAAACAAAACAAAACATCATCATCATCATCATCATCAACAACAACAAACCCAACAGAAATCCCAGGGAACTCAGTCCCCTGTCCTTTTGTATGTGTTGAGATCCTTGGCTGGTGTGTTGTCTGTCCTCCTGTTACTGTATTCTGCTATGTGTTGTCTGTATAGTGCCCTGATCTTTTAGTAGTATTTCTGAGTGGAATGGAGAAAAGTATGCCTTCTCCATCTTCTCTGGATCCTGATCAAATTTTAATAAAGATTAAAAAAAAACCCACCTCAGTACAGTAGAACCTCAGTTCCATGAACAGAGATAATCAGATGCACATTTGAGCATGCATGCTTAATGCAGACAAATGTACAAGGCCACACAGAAGAGAAAAACAACATTTTAACTCCTTGTCTTTAATGTTAGCTTCCAATTTCTCAAAGCTAGTTTTTTTTTTTTTAGTAAAGGGAAAGTAACATATGGAAGGAATTACCCATTTGCTTAGAATGTATTTTTCATGATTTCTAAGCAAGAATTCTATTATCTGTCATACCTAAGCAATATATGGTTATACAGGTAAATATATCATAATGATAAAATGTTAAACGTGAAAATACAAGTATCTAGGAAATATAAATTCTTTTTTTCCATTATGATTCTGTGATTTTTCCCTTGAAAACTCTTGTGAATATAAAATGAAACGATTGTATCCACCTTTCTAAGTTATCAAATTGGTGTTGAAATCGTTCACCCACCATCCTTGAGCCTGGTAAACAAACAGCTCACCGTTTTGACCCAGAAACCTATTAGTGCAGTCAGTCTCTCTTCAGGGGCTCTGCTAGTGAGAGCACATCCTTGGTCTCTGTACCTGTCTCAGCAGCGCAAGCTGAGAGAGAGCTTCACCATGACACCCTTCAGTGTGTGTGTTCCTGGAAGCCAAAGACATTGACAACAGATTGGGTGACTGAATTACCAGAGGTGATGATGGTATCCTGAATGTTGGTGCTGCTTCCCTCCTTCTGATAATGATTTCTGTTACTAAATCCAAGAGTTCATATGACTTAAAACAGTAGAATTCAGAATAGAACTTTCATTAGAAACTGTTTTCCCTCTACTGTGAAAGTCATCCTGCGAGATTCAATAAATCCTTCTTTGGAGCATGGGTCTTTTCCAGCTTACAAGGCAGGGTATCAGTTACCTCCGTTCTTGGATATTGAATCAGAAATACTCAGAGCCCATTCTGTTAGACACTTATTCTTTAAGTAGAGCTCGTCTGGCCAGTGTTCCTCCTCTTTCCCCTAGGAGGTCACCTTTGCCATCAATGCACAACAAAGATCATTTACTCTTGGAAGGAAAGAGATGCAGGGAGAAATTATTTCTGGATGCCAGGCATGAATTGGGTAAATCCTTCTGTTTGTTGTGCTAACTTCATTTCCTAAATATGCACAATTCTCCTTGAGTGTTATGCCCCCCTCCACTTCCATGCTGAGTTACCCTGCCTCAGGAAGTCAGTTTCTTACCTCTTAAACAGTGACAGAGAGGGTCTCCTTGAATTGTTCTGTTTTCAGATGCCAACTTAGTAGATGGAAGATCTTGGTTACCTGTTGCTTACACGAAGATCTGGCATATGCTCTCCTGTTTCCTAGTGAGAAAAAAGAAGGTACTGCAGATTCCACACTACTGTTCTTGATGTCGTGAAATCTGACTTGCATATGTAAAGATGCAGAGCCTGGGCAAATCAGGAAGTTTCTTCTGTCTTATTTCCCCATCAACTGGAGGATAGCCAACTTATATATGTGTTCCCCTGGCAAAGTAGCAGACATTATGGTAGCTGAAGCTCTCTTCCCACACCCTATCTCTCTGCTAAAAGATAGCCTACATATGTGAATCATGATTCCACATCCAGCAAGTGTGATGTTATGGGCTCTGTTAAAATTTTGGTTGTGTAAAGATGACATTATAGCTAAGAGGAGCTGAAGTGCATGCACCATCTTGTTTTGTCAATCATAGGCTCCACTGTGGATATTGAAGAAATGCAATAGAGCAGAGGTAAAGAAAATGGTAATCAAAACTACCACCTTTGGAACAAGTGCATGGTATCGCCACAAGAGCTGTCCTCTACTGATGGTTTAGGACACTTAAGATCAGGTGTGAAGCCTACCTTAATTTCCAGTCTTACCATCAATTTCCAGAGACAGAAATGTTCTAGATGTCATGCATTAAAGAGGGGGTGGGAAGAGGATGATTGACATTGTTCCTAGTGCTATATTAAAATGTAGTCCAGATACCAGCAGTGTCAATATTAGATAAGATTCTGTTAGAAATGCAGATGTGGCCCCAATCCAGACCATGTGAGTAAAAATCTGCATTTTTAAACAAGATCCCCATGTGAAGTGTCTGTATATTCGTGTTGGAAGGTGTAATTCTAGGAAACAGGCTGTGGCATCAACTCACTTGCTCATGGTTGGCACTTCATTGTGGCTTTGCTATGTAGTAACCCTGACCTCTGTAAATTAATGGGAGGCCCATCTCTGCCGTGAATCTGAATACTCATATTAGGACATTTAACTGATGAGAAGTGAAGGGGGAATGAGGAGGATAACAGCATTTGGGAACTCTTGTCTACTGCGTGTGCCAAAATTCTGGTTCTAGTAAAATTAAATTTCTTTCTTTAATGCATGATTTTTCTCAGCCTGCTAATGTACACTGTGACTTTTAAGAAGAGAACATGATAGGCAACATTGCTCAAACTTTTCTAATTGCACAATCCTGTTTTAGGGAGGAAAGACCTATAAACAGTGAATGTTCTATGAAACTCAATATGAGAGGTGCCAGTCTCAAGGGAATCATGGTCTTATTTAGAAAAGTAGAATCAAGTCCTCCATCCCCTTATGAGATTTGGTTTGTTTCATTGCTTGAATTTTGATGTGTCTGTTTTCCAAGAGTTAAGGCATCTGTAGTGAAGTTAACATCTCACATGAGAGTTAGAAACTAAAATTAACACATAAAACAAAAAGTGCATTCTAGCAGAAATTTTTTTGGAAGAAAACTTTTAGATGCTATTATTACATTACAGACTGATGTTCTGTCACTCATGAGGTGTATAGCTTGTGTGAACCTCCAACACTTGTCAGTGTTTTGTAATGCATACTAGATCAAGTATTTTAATATCCTGTGGTTTGAAGAAAGTATTTTTAAGCCGTGGAACTACACTCAGCATGATGATATGGTCTTACTTTCAGATGTGGGTTTTAAGTATTACTGTCTGAAGGAATAGCAAGTTCTTATCTCCTACTCTGAGCTATGGGGAGTGATTGTATTTACTGGAAGAACCCATAGAATTATCTATATGATTTAAATTGTAATACCTCTGACCATCTGCATATATTGTTAAATTTGTATATATTAAATTTGCAGCAATGGCTCCCTCTGTGTGTGCACAAAATTGTAAAGATTTTTCCCTCCTCTAGGTGAATGCCAGCTTCAAGGCACTTACCATATGGCCTTTGGTGAATTTCGTACAATCTGGAGTTTTATCCTTAAACTCTCAATGGTTTCCCAATTTTCTGTTTTGAAATTTGGTTTTTAAAAACATTATTTACTTGAATGAGTTACACAGAGATGGACTGAAACAGAGTGAAAAGAAGGAGAGAGTGAGAAAGATCTCCATCTTCTGTCTGCTCTTCACTCCTCAGGTGACTGCAATGACTAGGGCTGAGCCAGGCTGAAGCAAGGTGACAGCAGTTTCTTCCAGTCTTGCATATTGGTAGTTGGGGAGCAAAGATTTAGGGCAAATTCTGCTCTTTTCCCTAGGCCCTTAGAAGGGATTTGTATTAGAAGTGGAGCAGCTGGGATTCAAACAGGTGACCCTTTGGGATGCTGGCCTCTAAGGTAGTTTTACTTTAAGGTAAACTAGTGATATTTCCACTAGTTAAGAGAGCTCAATGAGCGTATGAACCAGAATGCCAATTTATTGTTAGGAAATATAACTGTTACATAAACTAAAATACTTGTTGTAGTAGCCACTATTCTTTTCTTACAGGCAGTCTACATAGGATGTCAATTATATTTCCAAAGAATTTTTTTTTAGAAAATTCTAAAATGTTAAACACAAAATGAAACTAGACCAAACTCTTGGGCTAAAAGAGTTTGGTGAACTGAGGAGTTAATTCATTTCCTAAGGAAGTCATTTTGTTGCGGGTGTCTTCTGAAAAGTCTGTGAGTTCAGCAGCTAGGGGATTATCAGACCAATGGTGGACAAATCACTTTTCTGATCCAGCCTGATTCACCCTTCTCCCACACATTCACCATGAATTGAGTTTTTGCGTGTTTCCCTGGAAAGTATAATAAAATTCAATACTCAGTATCTTTATTGTTTTCCTTGGTTTTGAGAAATGAGTGTTACTGCCAGCCTACTCAATCCATTTGTTTGCCCAAATATGTGGTCCAGGTAGGAGAAAACTACAGCCCCACAGTTGCCACATGATGGATACAGTGTGGTTTTGGATGATGTTTTCCTTTAAAGTTCTCCTGTCATAGGACAGAGGATCATGCATTTCATCAGGCAGCCATTGTTGTACTCCCACCTGCAAAAAAAAAAAATAATAATCTTGAAACAATCTAAAATTTTTGGTAACATATACCACCTCTAAAAGATGCTCACTATTAAGGTGAAGCAAGCCACTGTTCTCCCTCTGACCTTACCACATACACTTTATTTCTGCTCTTTTATCTCCATAATCATTTCTTCATATTCTTATCAGCATCACTTGGGCTAAATAAGAACTACAGCAGTAATTAACATTTTTCCTATAAAGATTCAGATAGTTAATATTTTTGCCTTTGCAGATCATCTGCAAACTCCGTAACTTTGCCTTCAAAATTCAAATGCAGCCATAGACAACACATGCATGAATAAGCATGCTTGTATTCCCATAGACTCTCTTATGAGTACTGAAGTGGGAATTTCATATAATTTTTATATGCCACTGAATATTGTTTGCTATATTTTAATCATTTAAAATATAAAATCATTTTAAGCTTATGAGTTGGATTAAAATCAGCCTGTGGCTATATCTCATTGATTCCTGGTGTAAGGAATTGTTCAATTTCCCTACTGTTTTCTTTTGTTTCTGGTTTGGTAATAGGAAACCGTGGAACATACTACTTGCTTTTTTTACTTGAGGGCCAGGTAAACACACACACACACACACACACACACACACGCAAAATAACAGAGATTGAAAAGGAGAGAGATCGGGAAATAGAGAATGAGAGTATTGCCCAAATACCTGCAGTCCTGGGACTGGGCTAGCCCAGAGCTGGAGTTGGGAACTTGATCCAAGTCTCTCATATTGCTGTCTCCTGGGGTCACAATGAGCAAGAAGCTAGAATCAGGAGCTGCAGCCAGGTATCAAGTCCAGGTCCTCCAATAGAGGGGATGGGCATGTAAACTGGCATCTTACCTTAATGTCTATTTGTATTTGTAAATTGATCCAGAAGTAGGATCAGTTGTGAGTATGTTTGCCATCAGATACAAGTAGATTCAATTTTGATTTTTATTTACTATACAAGCGGGGGCAAATTGCATAGTTTTTTCATTAATAAAAAAATTACAATTTTTAAACCTCATGTAATTAAATGCTATAACATATGTAAAATAATCAACAGAATGTGTACCAGTAATGATATAATATTCAATAGCTATCATTATATTCTGTTACTGTTATCAGGGGACCTATATTTTCCATTTCTCTTTCACTTTATCTTCTCTGAGACAGATCCATCTTCTTCCTCAGCCTTGGGTTTTAGATGTTGGGTTTCTCAAACTATGGTTAGACTCAGTTCTAAGCATGGAATTGTTTTTGTCAGTGTAAATATAGTCGAGGATCACTGCTTAAGAATCATGTATTCCAGGCCTGGTGACGTGGCTTGATGGAGTAATCCTATTGTGAATGCCAGAATCCCATATGAGCCCTAATTTGTGTCCTGGTTGCTCCACTTCCAGTGCAGCTCCCTATTTGTGGCCTGGGAAAGGAGCAGAGGAGATGGTCCAAAGCATTGGGACCCTGCATCCATGAAAGAGACCTAGAAGAAGCTCCTGGTTTTGGATCAGCTCAGCTCCAACTGTTGTGACCATCTGGTGAGAGAACCAACAGATGAGAGTGTTCTGTCTCTCCTTTCTATAAATCTATATTTCCAGTAAAAAAAAAAATCTTAAAAATAATCATGTGTTCCAACAGACCTTGGGGTCTTAGACAGAACTCACCGTGAGAAATAGGGCAGAAAAAGCATAGGAGATCGGTTTTTATAAGAAACCTTGATTCTTTGCCCCTTTGTACTGGGCTAGTTGACAATGAACAAGAAAGTTCTTTTGGATTCCCTGGGTGAATGTGCCATCATCCAAAGAACTGGCCTTCATTGAGTCCTTCGGTATCTCAACTGTGGTATCATAATGTTTATGGAACTTGATTTGAAGAGCCCAGGTGAGAAAAGACACAGGAAAAAAAGCCTCCAAATGGAGAGAGCATATTTTCCTCAGCTAAGTGAACTGTGCTATTCAATTATTTCCAATTACAATTGCGTTTCTTTCTTTAATGTTTTCTATGCTGATACCCAAGTTGCTAATGAAGCAGACCCCTTTCCCCCTCCCGCTTTATGATTCCTGTTGTTGCCACTTGCTGTGCTTAATTGCTTTGTCTCCAATACAGGCAGACATTCTGAACAATTAGACAATAATAAGGAAGCAAGATGGGGAAATGGCTCAGGTTCTTTGGCTGTCATTATGCTGATAGTGCACCCTACAGTTCTGAATCAGTGCTTTTGTGCTATTTTTTTTTTAATAAGAAAATACTTTATTGTGGAATTTTTAAAGGCCAACAATTGGAAAGAGAAAATCATTTTGTTGAAGAAAAGCTAGGTTGGGTGGTTAACTGCCAGAGTGACTGGAATACGTCCATCTAGAACTAATAGATGCATATTTCTAGTATGAGAATGCCCCTCCTCTGTCTCAACTGATGTCTTTTGCAGAACAGTGGTACTTTATATGCACACTGTGCATTTCACCTGCAGATTCCTTCCTCACCGTTACTTCATATTGCTTCTGTATAACATGCAGGGAAAATGGCTTAAGTGGACTCAGATTTACTGTGGCTTCTTGGGGTCTCTAACTCCTCAACTATGTTCAAAAATGTCTGCTGACATCTATGTTTACTTCCTTATAAAGCTGTCAAACATGTAAGCACAGAGCTCAGATTTCTGCCTAATCTATACGTAATAGCCAGTTTCCGTCTCAACTGGGTTTTCTGCCTCATTTCCATCCACAGTGCATTCTTCTCTACTTGCCAACTGGCTCCAGGTACATCACTCCTTCAGCCTGTGCACAGCACAGGCTCAGTCTTGCCTGTTGGTTTTCTTCTTTCTTTGTGTTCCTGGTTGCTTTACACTGTGAACCTCAGCTCAGATGACAGCTCCTGTGAGAGGTCTTCTCTGATCCCCTGATCCATTCTCTTGACCTTGTTTTCTATACAATGTTAAATTGTAATTCTTTTTTTTTAATTTTATTTTTGATGATGTTTACATAGTTTATATAAATTCTAATTCTTTCTATACTTTGCTGTCTACTTGTTAATCTCCACAGTGTTATCAGGATGGTGGAACCAGGAAATTAAATAGTGCTTGAGAATAGTAGGTGCTTAGTAAGTGTTTGCTGAATAAATAAGTGAATAAATGAATGAGTGTGTTCTTTTTCCCCCTCCCTGGTACATAATCTCAAGGCTTTCCCCTGTAGTCTTCCAGCTGGATCTCAGTGCTTTGATCTCCCCAAAACTAGATTCTTTGAGGGTGGGGATTTTGGTTTCTATAGTTTTGTAACTAATGCTGTTCTTGTGATATGATTGTAAATATTATAAAATACATTAAAAATTCTAAAATTTGTGTTTTATATCAGATGATAATAGTTTGTCACAATGTTGACATACTTAAGAATAATGAAATTTACTGCTTTAGGGTGAGTGGAACAAACATGTTATCACTTTCTTATTACAGTTTAGTCCGTTTTCTCTGCCTTTTACTTTAGATTAGTGATACTTAAATGTTTTATATACATATGCATATTTTCTTTTTGTGAGAAATGTAGTCTCAATGTAGAAAACGCAGAAATTCAGAAAAAGATCTTAGAAAAAACAATAACCACCCATAATAGTATGTTCATCCTAGAATTTCCTTACTTGAGGACTTTTCAGTACATACCCACAGACATACACACACTGTGTTTAAATCATTTCAAGTAATAAAAGTAAAGTTGACTATCTTTATGTTCTTTGTATTATGTATCTATTACCGAATCATTTCCATACTGCTGTAATTCCTTATAAATGTAGTTTTTATGATGAAAGAATATAAATTTGAAAGTGAGTTACAAGGTATAGATTATTTTCTTAACACTGAACATCAAGTTTTTTTCTTGAAATTCTTGATCTAGTAACTATGCTGTGGGGATTTTTTAAAAATGTGTTTTACATGTGAACATTATTTTAATTGAAAATCTTGTTTATGAACTTCCTGAGTCAAAGAATAAAAGCAATTTAATATTCTTGTCATGATAAATACTTTCCAGGAAGTTGTACAAGTTGTATTTTCAAGAATGGCTTAGCAATCTGTGGATCATCCTTCCCATAGTAGCATGGACTGTTTTGTAGAGAAACATACATGTTTCTTCTCCTTTGAATCTTCTGTTGGTTTCTTTTCCCCACTTCCATTTAAAAATTTTTTTTAAGTTTTAATTTTTAATGATGTCTACATTGGTAATCAATGTGGGAAGGATCGAGGTTTAGGAGAAAGTGGGTATAATCATTGTTTCCAGTTTTTCCATTTCTTCATGTGTCAGGGGAAGTGGGGAGAGAAGGGTAGAAACCAGACCCAGCTTCCCAACCATCCCAGTACCTGGGGATAGGAAAAGGTTACCCAATATCAACCCAGGGTCCCGATGTGGTACACGCTCTGAGAGTTCTGCCCAAGTGGTTTCCAAAATTCTGAAATGCTGTCAATCCCGTCGATTGAAGGATGAGAGAATCCTTCCAATGTCCACTGGCTGATGCAGTTGATCTTAGAATCTCCATTTCCTCTGATTTTTGCTGTCATCGTTTGGCTGGTGTAGAGGTCCAATTTGCTCTGTTCTCCTTCCTCTGACATGATGCCAGATCTCCTCTGTGGGCCCCAGTGGACTGCCATCTCTTTCCTCCATGTGTGTCTGGGCCTGCTGTCCACTGCTCTGCTTCCTTTACTGAGGAGGTCAAGCCCTTGCTGACTTGGGCCCTTCCAAATCTACCATGCAGGCAGATCCAAGGACCCAGACCAAGCAATCCGTGTCCTGCCGGACCTTCCATCCCAGGAGCTCACACAACTGACTCCCACTGTACTGGCAGGCCCAAAGACCCGGGTCAGATGAACAGGGCCCTGCTGGAACCCCCACCACTGGGACCCAAGGAGCCAACACCCAATGCTCAGACTGGTGTGGCTTGCCTCACATCAGGATCCATGAATGGGTGCTTCAGTCTGGCTCTCTCCAGCCTGCTTCTAGTCCTAGCTCCTGCTGGTGGGTGCTACAGCCTAGCCCAGCCCAGCCAGCCCACAGCACTGGCCCTCATGTGGACTGATTGGTTTTGCTGCTCAACCTGGCTTAAACTGCACCCTCTCCTGGTTTTCAGATCTGCCAGTGGATGTTATGAACTGGCCCAGCCTAGAGCACTCTCAGAACTGACCCAAATTTATGCTCGTGGGTACTGTAACCTGGCTTATTTCATTTTGCAAAATATCCTTGATACTTATCAAATTGTGGCAATTGAGAGAACTCCTTCCTCTTCCAGTGCTGAATAACATTCACAAATGCTTTATGTATATGCGTTATTCCTTGGAAAGTGGAGTCAATTTCACTTCCTTTGCGAACATGTCTACATAATGGACATCTGGCTCACGTGGCCATTCTCTCTTAAAACAAATCAGTCTAACTTGTTCCAGTAGGAGTTCTACAAAGTTACCAAATTTTCTTGTTTGAAAAAATCTTAGATAAGTTAAAGAGTGAGAATAACTAGACATGAGGAGGATCTCAGCGAGGAAAGGGTGTGAGTACTACTTTTTCTCTCTTCCCTCTCACCCCGTGGTGATGTCTTTTCTGTAATGTAAATGATACTATACCACATTTAATATAGTAAAAAAAAAAGGCTGTTAGCTTTAGAAGTTACACTGATGACATGAAAGAGACTAGATATCACACCATAGGACACCGTAGTGTAGGGCCTAATTATATTAAGGAAGTGTATAATATCTACTATAAACTCCCCATGTCAGATGCATAAGATGTCTTCTGTGTCTGTTAGAAATGCAAACTGATTTTTCCTCTTGTTTGAGGTTAAAGTGTGCCTATTGATTAACGTTTTGAAAGGTAGGGTGGGAACAAAGCTCAGCTTGAAGATGAAAACTTCTTTCTGCCATAGACACTCAGTTTAGATTAGGCAGCCTGTCGGAATTCATCATTTTAAAGGAAAATTGAAACATTTTATGGTAATTTGAAGTTGGTTGAAGAGATAAGGTTTATTTCTCCTATCTCCCAGAGAAAAGTGAACGTAAAGGCTCTCCTGAACCCATGGTCTGAGATAAGCAATGCAGTGCTTGGGTGCATGTATGGGATTTTAGTATGCAGTGCTGGTGAGTGCACTCTGAAAGGAGGATATGGATGTAATATAATAACTGTAAATATGCAGAGTTCTTATGAAGCCTGGAATTATGGTGACTGGCAAGGTTATCTGGGTTAGGGATGAAGCTGTAGCCCACAGGAAAAGCCTCGTTACCATTACCAGAGGAATTTGGGATATCGACACTCCTGGTCATTTCTCCACTCGAAGGGATTGCAACCAGTGTAAATAAACCTGTATGTATGAGCCATCCTTTGCACCTTCCCTGAAGGTTGCCACTGTTACCTGGAAAAAACTTCACAAGGATAATTCTAAGAAAATCAGACATATAGAACTGGCTATAATATAGGATAGTGGAAACACACACTATGAATAAAGATGAGGTTAATTTGACCAAGGGGATCTGGGAAACGTTTTGGGGAGAAGTTGAGAGAGACTTTCACAGATAAATAGAACTTTTGTTTAAAATGTGAGATGGATTATCCTATACAGAGGACGTGAGTGTACTTCTCATATTCATCCTTCTGATTTCTGTCTGACCCTGACTTGACATTGAAACTACACAAGCAGACACAATTCTCTGATCTGTGGTGGGGCTTGCATTGTTCAAACTGTATTTAGAGTATACAATTGTTCATTTACTCTCCTGTCTACTAGAGCAAATCCACTTGATTTGTACTTTTCTCCTCCACTCTCAGGTAATATTCTTTGATTTGCCAATTTGTGACCCCAGCTCTGCTCTCTGCCTTCCCTGTATGAACTTTATTTCCACACCTCCCCACCCACTTTATACGAGAACAAAGTTATTCTCGTATAACTTTATAGGCACTTTTTCTTGTCTGTTATCCATACTTCTAGGGTTTTCTTGAGCATTCTGCATATGTCTCCCTTCCCAATGACTGGATGTGTGGCTTGGTTTTGCAGGATCTTCAGATGACAGCGTAGTCCTCCATGTTTTTATTACTCTTCTTCACAGGGAGGAAGAAGTAGAAATAGAAAGGTTTTAAAATTTTCTTCGTTATAAGTAAGATAAAAGTGATTCATCACTTGTTTTTGGTTATGACACTACATAATGACTTAAATGTTGCCTTTAAGAATGTCAGTTTCAGACTATGAAGATTTTCTTAAAACTGTTAAAGTTTAAGATTAAAAAATATTGGTTGCTATGGTATCTTTCAATTTTGAGGAAAAAAGAATGAGTTATTTTTTCTTTAAAAGAATTAAATTTTAGAATTCTGATATCATTTGAAGATCTCAATTGTGGTATAGAATGATGACCTGAGTGAAGACCTGACGTGGAAGTGCTCCCAATAAGCCCCTTTGCTAGGAAACTCTCCCTAATCCTGTAGAAACCACAACACCAGCCCGGAATGTGACTTTATGAGCAATGATAGGAAAATGAAAAATTATTAAAAATGAAATATAGGAGGTCAGTTGTATTGGCTTGGACCAGTCTGCAAACAGAAAATCCTATTTTGAAGAAGCAGTGTGCTTTTTTGGAAAAAAAAATAAGAACAAGTAAGTGGTTTTACTTGTCTTTTTAAATGGAAAGGAAAACTTTTTAGCAACTGCAAAGAACAAGATGTTCTATTTTTCTTCCTTTCCTTTTTTAAGAAAGAAAAATACATTTGCTTAATTAATTTGGGAGCAGTGGGAATTCATATTATTTTGTTTCAAAGTTTGCCTTTTATCAGCATGAGAAGTTTGTTGCAGCTTTTCTTCTTATGCACCCCAGGATTGTCACCCTGCCTGGTACCAACAATTTGCCACAGCAGGAAGTGCAGGATAAAATGTGCCCAGGTAGAATGTCAGGGTGCGTAGTGGGGTGATGACCCACCTGCATTTTTCTTTGCAGAAACAGTATTTTGAAATCACAAGGGGATTCTGCATTCTGAAAATGTAGGACAGCAGCCAATTTTGAGGTTTAAGACAGTGTAACCAAGTAGAGTTTGAGCAGAAAGCCACTCACTGTGCCCCTAGCTGGGCTGGGTTAGCAAAAACTGCACTGCTTAGGTTTCACTGTCCAGCTCGTAGGGTAATTAGCGAAACTGAGTTAAGCTTAGTACTACTGTAACTAGTATAGTATGAATGAATAAATTAGCTAACACCTGTGGCCACAGTTGCGATGCTTGTAAATTAGCTTTTGTTTATCTTTCCATGCATTTAGTATATACAGACTTCTTTTTAAAGATTTATTTATTTTATTACAAAGTCAGATAAACAGAGAGGAGGAGAGACAGAGAGGAAGATCTTCCATCCGATGACTCACTCCCCAAGTGAGCACAACAGCCGGTGCTGTGCCAATCCGAAGCCAGGAACCAGGAACCTCTACCGGGTCTCCCACGCAGGTGCAGAGTCCCAAAGCTTTGGGCTGTCCTTGACTGCTTTCCCAGGTCACAAGCAGGGAGCTGGATGGGAAGTGGAGCTGCTGGGACCAGATCCGGCACCCATATGGGATCCCCGGGCATTCAAGGCAAGGACTTTAGCTGCTAGGCCACGCTGCTAGGCCCAATATATACAGACTTAAGAGTGTAGTACTTTCCACCCTACTCTGACTCCCTCCTCTGCTTTTCTTATTTTTCTTTGAATTTTTGCAATGAGTTACTTTCAGTTTTTCTTTTGTTTCTATTATGTTTTTATTTTGAATTTTTGAATTTTGTGATACGATTTCATATAGACTGGGATTCCTCCCCAACTTCCACCTCTTGACAGATTTTCTCCATGTTGCTACAGTAGTCCTGCATAAGGAGTCATAATCCCATCAGTCTCTGATTTAAGTGTGCCCCAGACAATGTCAGACAGTCCAGCATCCCATTGTCTACACATTTCCAACAGTTTCATTGGGAGTCCATCTTTTGTTTGGAAGCAGGGATGCATGTTGCATTGTACCCCCACATCTGGATATGGTAGTCCCCAGTGCTCCATCGCTATATATTCCATAAACGAGAAGCCATGAAATAAGGTCAATTCAGTACTTTTTCATAATGACCAGGCTAAGCCTCCACGAAACATAGAATTCACAAGTGCTAAGTAGAAAAACCACCAGACCCTTCGTTCAAAGAATTGCTAGGAAGACCAAAATAACAATCTGTAATATGACCACTTAATGCCCTTGAATGTAGATTTTGTGATCACATTCTTACTTACTCAAATAAGCATTTGCTGGGATCTAATATGTACTAAGTACCCTGTAAGATGTTGATTAAAAGAATAGACGAAGTAGCCATAGATTTATCATTCTAAACTATGTGAGGAAGAACAAAGTTTGTTCAGGGAACTCTGGAGGGTTGGGAAACCTACTTAAATTATATTGGATTTTCAAGGAGAATATGAGAGAGAGAGAAAGAAAGAAAGAGAGAGAAAGAGAGAAAGAAAGAGGTAGGCTTTTTTTTGGCTTTCTAAATGTGTGAAACTTGGGCCTAAGTTTATTTTTGAAAATTGGCTGAGGTTATTGCTGTGCATATGTGTTGAAATATTTCACTGTGTCCCATAAAAACATACTCATATTCTATGTTAAAAATGTTAACAGTAAAATAATAGAAAATAATTAGTTGGGGGAAAGGCTGATATTCAGAAAAGAATGTGTATGTGAGGTGGGTATGTTATCTCTGTGTGCCAACTTGTATGGGCAAAAGATATGACTCCATATGTTTTTCTTAAGTGAATCTATCCTATATTTTGGCTTCTATATTCCTAGGAGAACTGAAAATAAGTGAATTTACCCTTTATTCTGTGCCTGGAGGGAAGAGGAGTGCAGCTTAATTTCAGTGAAGTTGGGATCTTTAGTTCTTTCATGGGGTCAGTACTAATTCAAGGAGCATATCTACAGCATCAAGCCATTCTTAAGGCATTGGGAGCATACCACTGTTATTTAACTATGGCTAAGATATTCTGAGTAAATTCTGATACGTATTTCTTCCTGGTTTCTACCTCAAAGGCTTTTCAAGGGCACAGAATAGAGCCTCTTTCTGTGGTTTCTGTATGCTTGTAGGTATGGAATGAGGGAGTGGCAGGAACTTGATTCTTTTTACTTGTCTAGAAATGTGGGAAACTCTGCTTCAATGTATCTGATTCTAGCAGCTGGAGAGAAATAATAGCACAAGATCAGAATACTGTTATCCAAAATCAGAATACTGTTTTTGTCTTTGACCCATATCAACAACTTACACGTGCTGTTTATGCATTTCTCTCTTTCTCTTTCCTTCATTCAAATAGTTGCTATGCATTTGCTATGTGGCAGTCAATGAATATGTTTGTAAACTTACAGCCCAATGGTCAGTGGGACCATTGGCATGGTTATTAACAGTGGTATGCTCCCAATGCCTTAAGAATGGCTTGATGCTGTAGATATGCTCCTTGAATTAATACTGACCCCATTACAGTGATTCTGAAAGCTTGTTGTTGCGTTGATGTAGCATGCATAAAAGACAATGAAGAAGCAACAACACAGGATGATGGTTGTATACCATGTATTACTTCATCTTTGTCTGCAAACCCTCTGATAACCTAGCACATATTTTTCCTATGGAAGCTAGATATTTCAGAGTGCCTACAAGTAAGTTGCTAGAAATTGATTGAAGTTGAAAAGAGTAAGGAGACTTAATTGGCTGTATTGACCTAACTGATCTAGAACTAGGGTCAGAAGTAAGACCCAGATCTAAGGTTGTAGTGGTGGGAGGGGGCAGTTAAGCAGGGATTTGCCATTGCACTGTGCAGCTAAAGAAAGTGAAACTGATGCAGGGAATATCATTAATTTCTGGCCCTCTGAACTCAGTTGACCAGACTCTCATCCTTTCAGAGCTCAGCTCCCAGAACACTGATGTGTTATTAACAAATGCACTGAGATTTGTTTGTGTTTCCTTTGAGAAGCTTATGGTTAAAGAGAAACCTTCAGTCATTACCAGGCACAAAGTGGGTGCAGTGGCTCAAAGTCCTGAGAAATTGTCACATTCTTCGGTTTTCATCTCCAACGACATGTTTGGATTGAGATGTATTGCTTTACGGAGAGCAGGGTTATGGCATGGCAGTGAAATTTAGCTGTGTCTACAGGGGCCATTTTTATAAGTAGCCGGCTCCAGATACAGTGAAGCCCCAGGGGAGGCCAGGATTCTGGCATGTCAGTGGCCTTTTGCCCATTCAGCAGACTACCTGGGGAGGTGGAGGCTTGTTCTGTGGAGTCTCTTGCCTGCCAAAGGCGTGGGCAGAGAAAGAAAGAGTGTCTCGTGGGCAAAATCCACAGCTGGGCTGGAGAGTGTGCTCTAGCTAATTATGCCCGCATTCTTAAGTACTTTGATGTTTGAACATCAGTATGGGAACAGACAATATCCTGGGACTGAAAGCAGGTCCCATTTCTGCTCTCCATTTGTTCAGGTCTCTCTTGAAGTAGCCTTCAACTTCACCTTGAGAAGCAGCATCTGGACCTATGATGGTGCAGGTCTTAGGGGTGGGTGTCTGTGGCTTTTCTGCTCTTGTCTTAACCTTGCAGCTTTAGCTTGCTTTTGCAGAGGTGCTGTTTTGTCCAGATTCAGAGTTCAGTCCTGAAAGCCGCCTCTCCCCACCCCTCCTCTTTCTTAGAGTTGCTATTTGAATGTTGGAGATGGGTGGGTGAGGGAAGAGGGATGCTATTTGAGCAGCTGTGAATTGTACTTGGCCAATTGTACTATAGTCTTTGTCAACAGCCCCTGGAGATGTTTTGTGCTCTCACAGATTCCCATGGTGCACAATTTGTCTAATAGATAGTGTTTCAGCCAGTAGGGCATTTGAAGTTTGCATTCCTACTCATTACTTCGCATTTTAACTCTCCAGGCAGGACTGACTTCTGTCAGAGGAGCAGAAGGTGCATACTAAGTAAGTCACCTTCCTTCATCCCGCCATATATGGATGTGCCAATCATATCCTCATTCCATAGCTGCTTTGACAAGTTGGTGACGAGGAGGAAGCCCTGTGATCAGATTTCTCACATGTATTTTAAGGGCTTGGGCAAGTCGTTTCTTGTCATTGAGACTTCCCTTTTTCCATATCCAGGTGGCAGAAACTGATCTCTTAGTATTTTTCAGTCTTGGGGCATTCAGTTCCTATGGAATTATGTCTGAACAGAAGTCTTGCCTCCTTAATGAGATCTTTCTTAACTATTTCTTAGTGATCTTTTCTCCTTTTGAATTTGTCCCAGCTCATCTAATCTTGGGTTATTTGCTTGCTCTTGCAGTGCTCTCTGACTTTTCAATGTGTATGAGTAGTGCTGCTTGGATAAAACGGGAAACTCTTTGAAGGAAGGAAGTATGTCTTCCATGCCTGTTGAAAATCACGACACAGTTTTGGGTTGACAAAGGTAGTTACTGCTATTATTAACTGAAATGGAAAAATTACTTTGTATTTCTCAATAAAAATAGATTAAATGATTTAATTATTTTCAATCTTTTCTGAGATAGACATAGTCAAGTCTCACTTTTCTAAGATACTAATAACTGATAACACTGAGTCAAGAATTCTTTAAAACTGCTAGAGAATTTTCATATTCTGCCTTCAAAAATGTGCATTTGAGGGCCACGGGGATGTATGAACATACACATCCATACACATACACAGCAACATATAGAGAGACGGAGGGAGGGAAGGGAGGAGGAGAGGAGTGAGGGAGGAAGCAAATGAGAGAGAGAGAGAGACAGAGACATCCCATCTGTTGATTCTCACTTCACATGCCCTCAGTAGCCAGGGTTAAGCCAGGTGAAACCTAAGAGCAAGGAACTCAGTGCAGTTCCATAGGCTCTGGGGTTTCTTTTCCTCCTCCCCAAATCCTGTCCACTCACAGATTTCCCCCATATTATTGAAGTAGTATAGTCCTTCATAAACAGTTAGGTGTCCATCATTCTGCTGTTTAAGTGTAACCTTATATTGTAGGAGTCATTAATCTAGACTGCACCAAAGGATGTAGTCTGAAAATTCAGTGTTTTTTTTTTTTTGTTATTTTGTGCTTCAGTTGCCTTGATGTTTCCTTTGCACGATAAAGGCCAATTATACGGATGGAATGTTAAAGGGTGTGCAGTACAGATTTAGGGGTTAAGGTTTAATGCAAATTTGGTATTGAATCTTCTATCCAGATGTCATAAGTTGTTGGATGTATGACCTTACACAAGTTAATTAAACTGTGTTTTTCCAAGTTTCCCATTATTAAAGTGGAGATTATAGTAATACTTGCTTCAAAGAATTCTGAGTATTAAATAATATATGTTCGTGACTTAAATGGCCTGGCCCAGAGTGGATCTTTCTAACTAATAACCACAATGAGTATTACTACATGACAGCTGAGCAGGAGCAGAGCAGTTTTGCATAATTACATTTGTGTAAAGAACTGGTTTTTCTTTTGTTATAAATATATTTTATCTGAATTCTCTTGAATTGACTTGACCAAGTTCTTGTAGAACTTTTCTTATTGAAACTCACAACTACCAAAATGATTGAAAGGAGGCCCTTCACAGTGAATTCATCTCTTGGCTGTCTGTCCTACTGATGGCCCAAATATCTGTAGTAAAAGATTAGTTTTTAAAATTTGTGTTTAAACTCTCCCTTATTTTGCAGACTGATTGTTCTCTAAGGTACAAGGAAAACACTGCAACTATGTTAACTGGCCCTAGAAGTTTCCACATTTTACCCTGAACTTCTGCTCTGTTGTCAATGAGAACAAGCCTGTGGACCACACTTGCAGCAGCGCAGGCTTCTGAGAATCCTTCCAAGCCAGCCTCACCATGGTCCAGTGTGAAGTAGTCTGACCCCAGAGTACTCCCCAAAGCGTGAAGGTAAGATCAGTTTGTTTTCTTGTGTTTGAAAAAGTGCTTGGCTGTTCCAACTAGGTTGATAAAGTTTTCCTGAGATACCTCTTTTTTGCTAAAGCATTTGTCCACAACTTGGAACTTAAATCACACAATGAAAAACTTCAGCTTTTCCAGTTCATCCAGTAAAATCCCTGATTCATATTGTGTGGTGGAGGAAGATATGGACCACAGTTGCATGACATCGTGGTTTTCTGAGGAAGAAACTCTCTAGAAAGCTTCAGGCTTCTTGGCATTCTGAGTTGGAAAACAGAGGAATTGATAAGAAATTAGTAAAATGAGAATCATTAATGAGAGTTCAGGTGAGGTTATTCATACTGGGACACAGGAGGGGATGTTAGAATCTGCCTTACCAAAGCTTCAGTAGGACAATGCCCTTTTCCCACTTTCTTTCTTATACCATGGAGTCTGGTAGTTTTTATTTGACTCTTAATTTATTAACATATTAGCCAAGTATTTATTTAGTGTTTTTTCATTTTTCTATTAAGTATTAAAGATGCATCAACCAACAAAGTTCCAATTGACAATATGTGGTGAGGGTGGGGTCAGAAAAGCATGTAAAGCTCTGTGTGATACCATGGGAGTAAATATTCCAGAAATTCCATCCTGGTCCCTGAGGTTGGAGGAGAAATGTTTCAGTTGAGTAATCCAGGTATAGGTAGAAACTTCTCGACAGAGGAAACAGCATATGCAAAGATCCTGAGGTATAAGAGAGAATTTAGTTTATATAGGGATATGAAAGATGCCTAGGTACCTGGAAAAATAAGGGGTAGAAGATGTGGAGATGAGGGAGAGTCTTGCAAGCCTCAGGTTTGCATTGTCCTAAGTATATTGGGATCCCACCAGAGACCTTTAACCAGTAGTAAGGGAGGGTATGTTGGGATATGCATTTCAGAGATGTAATTTTCGTTTCTGCATAGAAAAACGGATTGGAGTCTGGGTGTCCCATAAAGTGACCAGTAATGATCTCAACTAAAGTGATGGAAATAGGGGTGCAGAGAAAAGCACTGAGAAGCAATACTGATGGGGTGTAGGCTTCAGAGGAAAGAGAAAATGGGTCTCAAATTCTGGACTGGGTAGCTGCATGGATGGCTGGTGGAAGTGTGAAGAAGCATAGAGATTTGGTGGGAAGATGATGAACTCTGTTTTTTAAAAATTAGTTTGAAAGGCAAAGTTACAGAAACATTGAGATACAGAAAGAGAAAGAGTGGGAGAGAAAGAGAGAGATGAATTTTCATTTACTGATGGATTCACAATTTGGTAGCAATGGCTGGGGTTGGGCCAAGGGCAAACCCGGGAACTTGGAACTGTGTCTCCCATGTAGTTGTAGGGGTTCAACTGCTTCGGTCATCCTCTGCTGGTTTCTGAATTATGCTAGCAGGGAACTGAATCAGAGGCATAGTAGCTGGTATATAAGCCAATGCCACTGTTGGAGACTAGGATTATAGAAGGATGCTTAAGGTACTGTGCCATAGTGCTATCCATCAAGTTTTGTTTCTTTGGTAACTTGACTCTGAAGTTCCTATGACAAATCTAAGAGGGGGGAAAAAGACAAACAAAGATAGCATGTGTATGTATTGGCTTTGGAACTCGAGAGAAATGAAGTACTTAAAAATGATCATGGAAAAGGGGGATTAAAGATTAACTTTATTTTTGTGCAAAGATTGAAATGAATATTTTCTGAATATGCAATTTCATGAGTTGTTTTTAAGTACCCTCGCACATGGTGGGTGATCAGTATGTTCAGTTACTTTCCAACAGCGGCAGGTACTTTGCTGTCCCAGATATCCCCTGCTGATTAAAAATAGCATGCTTCAGAGTACAGGTATGACTCAGTGTGGTTTTGTGGTTTTGGAATTCTTGAGACAGCTGACTTATAAAGAAAAAACGGGCTTATTTATATCCCAATTTTGGAAACTTAAAGTCCAAGCTTGTATAGCCTCCTTGGTGTGACCTCGGGTGAGTGTGACAGGTGATGACACATGATGAGAGTTGCTGCAGGACCAGGGAGTCACCTCTTCCTAAGCAGAATAAAGAAGGAGAGGATGGGCAGAACCAGCCCTGGTCTCCTTACCACAACCCTCTCATGAGAACTAACAAAGGAGTCACATGAGAAGTACTGTATGCCAGTGACGACCCAGAGACCTCCCCCAGGTCTCGATCTCAACACCACCACCCTGCAGATTCACACAAGAATACTGCGTACCCATAATGACCCAGGGACCTTCAACCAGGCCCCGACCCCCAACATCACCACCCTGAAGAGTCACACAGGAATACTGTGCACCCCTGATGATCCAGGGACCTTCCTCTAGGCCCCGCCCCCCAGGCTTTTGATCTGAGTTGACAAATCATACAAATCACAGTGGCATTACAGGTGCTATTTGTCCTGCTCCTTCAAAAAAATCACTCCACATATTTGTGCTTTCTGGTAGGATTCTTCTGTAAGAAATGTGAAGCTGAACTGCTCCTCTTGATAAACGCCTTTTAAAAGATTTGGTCATTTGTTTTTGTTATATTTCAAATAGAAGAGAGAGAGAGATGAGATATATCTCCAATTTCTTTGTTCATTTCTCAAATGCCTGAAACAGACTGACCTGGGCTAGGTCAAAACCCAGAATCAGGGCCTGCTACACAGATGGCAGGAAGCCAGTTACCTGCGTCATCATCTCTTGCCTCCTAGGAATATATTGATTAGTAGGAAGATGGATTGGAAGCAGAGTGGCCAGGACTCAAGCCAGACATTCTGAGATGAGATACGGGTAGCATGATCAGTGTCTTCTTCTTTCTTTAAAAAATTTATTTATTTCATGATACAGTTCCATAGGCTCTGGGATTTTCCCTCACCCATTCTTTACTTCCCCTTCCTCTACTGATTTCCCTTATTACAATGGTATAGTCCTTCAAAAACAGTTTTAAGTTCATCATTCTGTTATTTAAGTGTATTCTGACATTGTAGGTATAGACAGTGGCAGAAAGTCCAGCATCTTATTGTCAAGATATGTTTAACAGTTTCATTGGCAGTCCATCTTTGATTTAGAAGTAGAGATGCACACTGTATTGTATCTCCCATCTCGATATGATAGTCTCTATTAGATAGTTCCTCTGGATGAATACATGTATATGCATGTTTTGCATGATTATCTGTATATTTATTGATCTCGCATTTTGCCTAAATGTTGCCTAATATCAGAGAATTTATATAATTTTTTTTTTGCACTTTTGTGCTTGGCTTATTTCACTGAGAATAATGGTCTCTAGTTGGGACTACTTTGTTGCATATGGTAGAATTTCATTGTTTTTAATGGTGGTGGAGTATTCCATAGAGCAGAAGTACCACAGTTTCTGTATCTACTCCTCTTTTGCTGGGCATCTGGTGTGTTCCCATATCTTTGCTATGGTGGATTGTACTGCTTTAATATAGCATTATACTTTACTTTCTCATATGCAGGTTTCATTTCTTTTGGATATAGTTCCAGAAGTGGGATAACCGGGTCAGATGGTAATTCAATTTTCAGTTGTCTTAGCATTCTCCGTAATGACTTCCATAGTGGTTGTACTAGCTTACACTCCCACCAACAGTGAAACCACAACACTTCCACCACAAGCAGTGTCTTAATCATTGTGCCAAGCACTTGCCCTGGTGTATACATTTAAAATAATGTGCATCTATATCTATAAAAATTATGTATCTTATATCTCTTCATAAAAATTGTCTTGTAAAGCTTTATGTAATAGTTTTTTCTGTCTTTTGTGGTGTATAGATTTGTCCTTCTTAATAAATTATATGCTTCCTGAGAACACAGAGTGTACAGTAGTCCCCACTCATCTCTGTGGGATAAGACCTCTAAAAGTGTGGTTAGTTCCTAACTGTATACTATGCTTTTTCTTATATATGCATACCTATGATAGTGTTTAATGTATAAATTAGGTATAGTAAGAGATGAGCAACTGTAACAACGAAATAGAACAGTTATAATAATACCCAAGGAATCTTCCGAAAGCTTATAGAGCAGGGATCCAAGATCAGTGAGAAGTGGCGCTGATCTCAGCTGTAGGAAGATGTCAGAGAAACAAACAAAAAGACACGTTCCCCAGGGGCTGATTGAGAGAAACTTTCACTGAGGAAGTGATGGAACTGAACAGAGGCTGTGATACAGGGAGGAGACCGGACGGGCACTCTGTTTTACTGCTTGTGCTGCAAGCTGCCTCTGCATCTAGGCAACTGGCTGCCCACTGGGTAATGCCATCTTCCTAAGTCCAGGCAAGAAGAAATTTGCAGATCATCCTGCCTGCAGCACCTTGCTGTGGATTGTTCTGACTAAGAGAGAATTCCAGGTCTCCCACTGCTTTCAAGTCCAACCTGCAGAGCTGATTGGAGTCTGAACAACTACTTTGCTCCAAAAAGGGAAGTCATATCGCCTCTCTTTCTCCTCCCCTATCGCAAAGTGCCAGACTAAATCGGCTTAGCAGAGCTATGGCTGAAATCTCTTCTGACGCAGCAGACAGCAAGTAGTAGTGCCGTTGCCAGAAGTGACAAGGGCCAAGAGTCATTGCAGTCTGCAGAGGAGAGAACAGACTCTCTGTGTCCTGCAGCAGTTGGAGTTCTGGGGATGACCCTGAGAGCCATGCTCCCTCATTCCACACTGTCCAGGGAGTTATCTCTGCATGTGTAGTGTCTAGAATCAGCAGCAATGCTGTAGTCTGTATGAAATCTCAATCCAACCTGAGGAGGTCCCTTCTGTGTTACCTGGTTCATATGGCTTGGAGTCTAGGTCTGAAGCCCTAGCATCACTCTTGTGCACTGTGTGAAAACTGGAGGCTATTTTATCTGTGCCCTGCAGGGCTGGGACTGTCAGCTTTGCTCTTAAAATCTTTGGAGGAACTCACACTTAACCTTTGATATTTGGATTGGTCTATCTGCGTTGCTCTGCTTCATGCAGGTGGCTCCCACTGTCCCCAATACCTGATTCCCACCCTGGGGAACTCTGGTAATGGCCCAATTGTTTCCTGCAATGTGAGACTAACAATCTACTAATTTCCTGAAACCTACCTGAATCTACCATGGGAAACCTAGGGAAGAACTGCCTGCATTCCGTGTCTCCAGATCAGTATCGGTCAGTGCCATATCTCCTGTACAGCTTGTAGTCATCATGCATGACTAAAGCAAGGTTCAGTTTACATTTTCCAGTCCTGGAACTAGGGCTTTGGGTTCTGCAAGCCCCAGCACCAGTCATACTCTCCCAGCAAGACTTGGCAAAGTTCTCACTTGCTTTGCACAGTCCTTAAGTCACAGCTGTGGGTGTCACATGCCTAATATTACTTCGGCTTGCCTGGGGAACAAAGAAATAGTCTCTTTTGTGTCTCTCAGCACATGAGGGCAAGGCCCAGACATGTACTGCTGGTATCACTGAACACACAACTTCCTGGGTTTGAAGATACATAGATAGCACATACTATTATTGAAGTCATACTTCTACCCCAAGAAAATACTGCAGCCTTGACCACTGTGTCCCTGAAAGAGGCACTGACTAAGGCAGAAATCATTCAGTGGTGATTCATTAAATTCATCTAGAACTAAAGCCATACCCTGCTTTCATTTGAAAAATAAACTCTTTTCCAGAAAAACCTACTCCATAAAGAAAGAGAAAATTACATTACATGTACAGATGTCAGTGTAGTGACATAGGAACCACAATAAAACAAGAAAACATGACACCTCCAATAGAATAAAATATTTATCAGAAGTAGACCCTGATCAGAAGAAAATCTATGCAGTGCCAGAAATAGAATTCTAAATAATGACTGCAGTGAAATTCAATGCCATGCAAGGGCATACAGACAGTTTTAAAAAATGTTGAAAACAGTAGGTTAATATGATTGAAAAGTTCTCTGTCTCTCTTTTGTTTTATTGGAAAGGCAGAGTTACAGATAGAAGGAGAGATGTAGAGAAAGGTCTTCCATCTGCTGGTTCACTCTACAAGTGGCTGCAATGGCTGGAGCTGGGCTGATTCAAAGCAAGGAGCCAGGAGCTTCCTCTGGATTTCCCACTCGGGTCCACGGTCCAAAAGCCTTGGGCTCTCGTTGACTGCTTTCCCAGGGTATAAGTGGGGGAGCTGGATAGGATGTGGAGCAGCACAGAATTCTTGTGAATACAAGGTGAGGCCCCACCCATTAGGTTATTGTTCAGGGACCAGAAAAGTTCTTTTATGAGGTAAAATCACCAGAGAGAACCAAATAGATCTTACAGCTAAAAACTTCAATTAATGACGTAGTTCAATTTAAAGTTTCATTAGCAGAATAGACCAAGTGGTAGAAAGAATTTATTTTTTATTTCTAACTTTGTTTACATAGTTGACAAAGATGAATGCCCTTGTAGGCCACCGATTAGGGTGGGGCAGGGTTGAGATATGGGGGAAAGTGGGTAGAACAAATGCTTCTCCTGTATCTACAGGTGAGGGTGGGGCACTCCTTGCTACCAAACCTGGGGCTGGGGGATAGTCAATTGATATCATCTTAGAGACCTTGATGTAGAAAAGAATATTCTGAGGGTGTTACTTGAGTGGTTTTTATAGTTCTGAGATGTTACTTTTGTTGCTCCAGAATTAAGAAAATATTTCCAAGGTGTGTTGGTTGACAAAATCCACCTTAGTACATCCACACAAACTACAAAGCATGGCCAGGAGAGTGGTCCAACTTATTCTGCTTTCTACCCTCTGATGAGGCCCTTGAAATCCTCTGCTGGTCTATAAGCTGGCTGTCATGCCCTGTGTGCATCTGGGCAAGCTGTCCACTGCACAGGCAGCAGTAACTGAGGAAGCCCAATTCTGATACTTGCACTCGAAGGTCAAACTATATATCCTGTGTTTTTTCTTGTGGCCAGAGTTTGAATTGCGCAGTCTAGTTGAGGAGTGCCCCAAGAAACCTTGCCTGGGATGATCCTTACCCGACTCTTGGTATGCACCAGCTAGTGTGGGGTCTGTTCCAGTCCATCACCTGTATCACTGTGCTCATAGTGGTGAATGCAGTTGCCTAGTCGGTTCTGCTCCAACTCTGATGCACACAAATCAACCAGTGCCATGGCCTAGCCCAACAGTCTGTCACAAATCTAGCCCTTACACATGCCAGCAGGTACTGCAGCCTAGTAGTGGCGAACCCCAACATCCCACATCAGGCCTTCCCATAGCCCCACATGTGTGGCAGTCTAGTCTAGTCTATCCACATCCATTCCAGCTCTCATAATACCCATGTATGCTTCACCTGGGCTCAGTCTGACCCACCTGCATACTCAGAGCACACATATACCTGAGGGTGCTGCCATTTTGCCAGCCTGGCCTGCCTCTCACACTCACCAGTGAGAACTGAGCTCAGTAAAGGAGTACCCATAGTTTCCCTCCAGCTCATTCCTAGCCCCAAACCTTCACTGTCAGGGGGTGTTGTAGTTCAGTACCCAGTCCTCGCACTTGCCAACAGATGTTGCAGCGAAGTCTACTTGACTCACACTTACTCTGACTCTTTTTTTAAATGTATTTTTATTAGAAACACAGATTTACAGAAAGAAGGTGAGACAGGAAGAAAGATTTTTCATCCACTGGTTTACTCCTCAAGTAGTTGCTATGGCCAGAGCTGAGCCGATCTGAAGCCAGAGCTAGGAGCTTCTTCTAGGTCTCCCACATGTGTGCAGTTTCCCAAGTCTTTTGGCCATCCTAAAAAGCTTTCCAAGGTAAAAAGCAGGGATGCTTTTTACCCACCAGCTACTGTCCACTTTTCTCCAAGCAGTAGAACACTTGCCTAGGCAGTTGCCTACAGCTGAAATGGTGTGTGTGTGTGTGTGTGTGTGTGTGTGTGTGTGTGAGAGAGAGAGAGAGAGAGAGAGAGAGAGTTCTGATCTAGAGGGCAGAATTTTGAAATAATAGAGAAGAATTTAAAGGGAATGAAGAAATTTTACATGAAATATGAGGTACCATGAATGGACCAAATACGTGTATTATAGCTGCTCCCAAAAGAAAAGAGAAGAAAATAGAACTACTAAATGAAATAAAATTGAAGACTTTCCAAGGTGATGAGAACCTACTAAATGAAATAGTCAGAACCTTCCCACATCTTGAAAGAGGTGTGGGCATCCAGATCCAGAAAACTCAAATGACCCCACACAAACTGAGTCAAAAAAGATCTTCTCCAAGGGGTATTTTAGTTAAATTGTCACAAGTTAAGGACAAGGAAAGAATCTTAAAGATGGTAAGAAATAAGCCAGAAGATCCATATAAAGGAAACCCAATTAGATTACATAATCTTTGCAGCAGAAAGCCTACTGTCTAGAATGGAATTTTAAAAGGTTTTAAAAGAAAGGGCTGGCATGATAGCATAGTTGGCTAATCCTCTGCCTGTGACATCTCATAGGACAGTGATTCATGTCCCAGCTATTCCACTTCCCATCCAGCTCCCTGCTTGTGGCCTGGGAAAGCAGTAAAGGATGGCCCAATGCCTTAGGACCCTGCACCTGTGTGGGAGATCCAAAAGGAGCTTCTGGTTCCTGGCTCCTGGCTTTAAATCCTCTTGGATCTGACCATTATGTGAATTAGTAGATGGAAGATCTTTCTTTCTGTCTCCCCTTCTCTCTGTAAATTCTGTCTTCCCAATAAAAATGAATAAATCTTTTAAAAAAGAAAATTTCCGACTAAGAATATTGCACCTAGAAAAGCTTCAAATGAAAAAAAAATAGTAAAAACAGATAAAGGACATTTTGTACACACATCCACATATATGTGTGTGTGTGTGTATGTGTGTGTGTGTATATATCAGTTCATCAGAAAACAAACTGATCATAAATATATATGTATCCATACAAGACCACCTACTACAAGTACAAATATACCTAAAGAGTTAGATAGGCTCTAACATAGTACTGTTATGACATATGTCAACACCCCACTATCTTTTAGATCATCCAGGCAAAATCAATGAAGAAATGCTGGAGTTTAACCATATGTTGGGCACGTGAGCCTAACAGACATTTAAGGAACATTCTACCCAGTGGCTGCAGATTGCAGTTTTGTCTCATTAGTACCTCGTTTTCTAGGATAGACCATATATTAGGCCAAAAATCAATTCTCAGTAAATTTAAAAGGCTAGAATACTAAGTAACTTCTCAGACTACAAAGGAGTGAAGGTGGAAATCAGCAGCAGGGAGAACAATGGAACATTTACAAGTACATGGAAGTTAAGCTACATGCTATTGAGTTGTTGAAGAAATTAAAAGGAAATCAAAAGCTTTCTTGAAAGAGTGGAAATAAAAGCACAACATATCAAAACCTGTGGAAAGCAGCAAAAGTAGTATTAAGAGGGAATTTTATAGCATTAAATACTTAATTTAGAAAAATAGAAATGTCTCAAATAAATCATCTAATGCATCTCTAAGATGCATTAAAAAAAATAAAAAGAAACCAAACATTAAATTATCAGGATTAAGAAATAATAAGGATCATAGCAAAAAAATGATTTTGAAATAAAGCATATGAAAGGTCAATAAAACAAAAATCTGCTAGTTTTGAGTAAACAAAATAGACTAGCTAGACTGATAAAGAAAAAAAAATGACAAAATACTCAAAGTTAGAGATGAAAAAAGAGGCATCACAATTGACACCATAGAAAAAACAAAGGACTGTAAGAAATGATACGAAAACCTGTATACTGTGGGGCCAGTGTGGTCTTATAGCAAGCTAATTCTCCTGCTGTGATGCTGATATGCCATATGGGTGCTGATTTGTGTCCTGGGTGCTCCACTTCTGACCCAGCTCCCTGCTTATGATCTGGGAAAGTAGCAGAGGATGGCTCAAGTACTTGGACCCCTGCACTCACATAGGAGACCCAGAAGAAGTTCCTGGCTCCTGGCTTCCGATTGCCTCAGCTCCAAGCTGTTTTGGCCATTTGGGGAGTGAACCAGTAGATGGAGAATCTCTCTCTCAGCCTCTCTATGTAAGTGTACCTTTTGAATAATAATAAAAAATACCCCACATTTCTTAATGGAAAACCTGTATGCTAATAAATTGGAAAATTTGGAAAAAAAAAATGAATAGATCCCTGGATAAATAGAACCTGCCAGGATTAAATCAAGAAATACAGAGAAAATCTACACAGTCCCATAATAAGCAATAAGAAGCAGTAACTAAGTTTTCCATTAGGCAGAAGTCCAGAACCTGATATATTTAGTACTAAGATCTACAAAGAATTTAAAGAGGAATAAATTCCAGTATTTTTTATAGTATTCCGAAACTTTGAACTGAAGCAATGTCAAAATCATTTTACAAGGCCAGCGTCATTGATAGCAAAACCAAACAAAGGCAACATCCAAAAATAAAACTACAGACCAATATCCTTGATGAATATAAAGCCGTTGTTGAGCGCTAAGAATTCTAAACACCTATGAATATAAATCAGTTTGCCAAGGAAATTCAGACATGATTTACATCCAATATATTAAAAAGCACACATGTGGCACATGTGTATGCAAACACACATATGCACATGCGCACACACAAAAAGTAAGATTCCAGACATGACACAGTAGGTACATGGGTAGAGTTTTGTTCTGTGGGCTAGAGACTTTGCAAAGCTAAGCTTAGGCTGAAAGAATGCAATTGTGCAACTTCAATGGACTGATTTTTGTAACCTGTCCAAACTCACATATCGAAATTCCAAACTCTTGTGTGATGGTGTAAGTTAAGTGGGATTTTTGTAGAGATTCGGTCATGAGGGTGGAGCCCTCATGGACAAGATGCGGTTGTACTCATATTGCAACTGTAATTTGATGTCTCCGATTTGCATGTTATCCCAGAATTTTGAAGTATATAGTCATTCATGTATTTTTAAAATGATGTAAAAAGTTCCAATAGAATTAATTTGATTTTGCCAAATTGTTAGTTGATTATTTGTTAGGATAATTACCAGATTTCCTTGCAGAAGAACATGAGAGTGAAAGTTTTTGTTTTTTTCTGAATGTATTTTATTTATATAAAGCGAACAGATCTCCTGTATTTGACAATGCAGATTTAGGAGCACAATGATAATTGCCACCATACCCTTCCTCTTACCTATGTTCACCCTTTGGCGCGGTGGCGCAAGTGGTTAAAGGTCCTCGCCTTGCACGCCCGGGATCCCATATGGGCGCCGGTTCTAATCCCGGCAGCCCCGCTTCCCTTCCAGCTCCCTGCCTGTGGCCTGGGAAAGCAGTCGAGGACGGCCCAAAGCTTTGGGAACCTGCACCCGCGTGGGAGACCCGGAAGAGGCTCCTGGCTTCGGATCGGCATAGTATCAGCTCGTTGCGGCTCACTTGGGGAGTGAATCATCGGACAGAAGATCTTCCTCTCTGTCTTTCTTCCTCTCTGTATATCTGCCTTTCCAATAAAAAAATAATAAAAAATAAATCTTAAAAAAAGAATATTTTATTTTTATATAATAACTGCTAATAATAACAAAAGTTGTATTAATGAGTCTGTGTCTTGAGATTTCTACAAAACCCTCAACCATAAAAATCCTTCTTTTTTTTTCTTCCTTATACTGGGAAAGTGCTTCTCATCTTTCATGAACTAGCTTCAATGCAAAGCTTTGTGGGTTATACAAAACTAATAACTCTCTTCTTGGGACTCATGCAGGTCATTGTTTGATCATATAAAGGTGGCTCAGCTGAAAATGTCCTTCTCTGGAGCACCCTGTGCTCCCCTTGGCCCTGTTGGGTCAGTCCTTTTGTTAAATGCTCTGGTGGTAGCTCTAGAGTCATCTTTCACTGGACGTGTTATAATTCTGGTTAAATGACTGGCGATGGTCTCATTACATTTCCTCCTTGAAATGTGCTCATGGATAAACCATTTCACAAATGTTCATGCTTTCTGCCAGGGGCAACACACCTATTCAGTGCCGAGGCAACAATTATTTACTAAATTAAAAAATTGGATGAGGGCCCGGCGCAGTAGCCTAGTAGCCAAAGTCCTTACCTTGCATGTGCCAGGATCTCATATGGACCCCAGTTTCAAACCTAACAGCCTTGCTTCCCATCCAGCTCCCTGCTTGTGGCCTGGGAAAGCAGTAAAAGATGGCCCAAGGCCTTGGGACCCTGTACCTGTGTGGGAGACCCAGAAGAAGCTCTTGGCTCCTGGCTTCTGATTGGCTCAGCTCCAGCCATTGCGGAGTGAACCAGCAGATGGAAGGCCTTTTTCTCTGTCTCTCTGTGTAAGTCTGATTTTCCAATAATTTTTTAAAAAAGAATAAACATTCAGGATCCAAAAACACTTTCTTACAGAGGTCGCTAAAGAAGATTAAATGGTTAAGAAGTTGTTATCTATCTACAGAAAATTGTTTTCATAATCTGGACTGTCTTTCAAGCCAACACCCATTCAAGGATTGTTCCAGGTTAGGAGCTGTGTTAACCTTCCGACATGCTTTGTCTTTAAAGATCATGTAGATCTGATGAGAAAGGGGAAACTGAAACTTCAACGCTTTTAGAATGGAAGCCTCCCAGAGGCTAGGAAACTTGCGTTTGGTTGTAAGAGATGAGGCTAGGATTTGTCTGACTTGCATTTAAGTTCTTCATGACTGATTTTTTTAGAAACAATGTTTTTTTTAATTTTTATTTGAAAAATTTACAGAGAGAAAGAGAAAGAGAAGAAAGAAAGGAAGGAAGGAAGAAAGAGAAAGAGAGAATGAGAATCTTCTATCTGCTGGCTCATTCTCAAATGGCCACAATGGCCACAATGACCATAGCTGAGCTGATCAGAAGCTAAGAGCCAGGAACTTCTTCTGGGTCTCCTTTGTGGGTACAGGGGCCCAAGGATAGAACCATCCTCCACTGATTTTCCAGGCCATTAGCAGGGATCTGGAAGGGAAGTGCAGCAGTGAGGGCTTAGACTAGTATCCGTATGGGATGCTAGTGCTAGCAGGTGGAAGGTTAGCCTGTTGAGCCAACCCTTTTCATGGCTTTGTACTTTAGTTGGGCTGCTACCATAAATGACCATTAATTGAGTAGCTCATAGACAATAAACACTTATTTTTATACTTCTAGAGGCTGAATATCTGAGATCAGGGGATAGCTTGGCTATGTTCTAGGAGGGCCTTCTTCTGGGGTTGTGGATGGCTACCTTCTTGTTGCATCTTCACACCGTAGAGAACAGGAAAGCTTCCTGGGGTCCCCTTTTCCTCAAGACTGAATCATTACACCAAGATTCCACTTAATTTATACCATCATATTGGAATTTGGGATTTCAGCAAATGAGTGGAGAGAATACAAACAATTGTCCATTATGTCGACTATGTGTTCTCTCCTGGGGTAGACTGTGTTGTGGTTTGGACATAGTTTATAGTTTTTTTGCTGACAAAGTATCTTGTGCTGGAAGCTTACTCTGCTGTGTTGGTTCTGAGATGCAGTGTGGAACCTTTGGGAGGTGGAGCCCAGTGGGAGATCCTTTGGCTCACTGGGGCAACTGTCCATTGGAAGGTGGTTCCCATGAAGACCCTGTGAAAGTTGTCCTGAAATGATAGAAATACTGAGCTTTAGCCCCACTCACCTATCCCGTGCATGCTGCCACCTGGCGTTTATACCAGGGGTTACACTGGTAGGTCTTGGACTTTCGGAATCTGAAATGGAGAGCCACATAAACCTCTTTCCTTTATATGGTGCATCTATTTCTGGCATACTGTAGTAGTGAAAAGTTCATTATGACATTCAATCTTAACACTGAACTGGAATTTCTTTCCCTATAATCTCTTATTTGTTGGATTTAGATATCTCTGTCTTAAGCCATGTGGTATAAGGCTATTCTTTAGTTCTTCATAAAGATAGTTTCAAATGGATCATAGAAGATGAAACTAAAAGGTGAATTTTATTGGGAGTAGGCGTGTGGTTCCCCATGTTAAGCTATCAGTGACAATGCCTGTATCCCATATCTGAGTGCTCATTTGAGGCCATCTTCCCATCCAGCTTCCTGCTAATGCATCCTGGAAGACAGTAGGTAATGATCCAAATGCTTGAGTACTTGGAATCTCTGTGGGAGATCCAGATTGAACTCTAAGTTCCTGGTTTTGGCCTAGCCCACCACTGGCTGTTGTGGGTATTTGGGAAGTGAAATAGCAGATGGAAATTGGATGTTTCTCTCTTTTTCTCTCTCTCTATTCCTCCCTACCTCACTCCCTTCCTCCCTACCTTTGTTCCATCTTCTGTTATTCTGTGTTTTAAGAAGCTGAAAAATAAAAGGAAGTAAATATTAAAAATTAATTTTGGTGCAAACAATGGGAATTCATGAGTATAAGCATCTTCTAAATATTCATGTAGAAAAGTATGAGAGAAACTGCATGGGTTTAAATTTTTTTTTCACCAAAATAAACACTTTCTAATTTTATTTTCCCTAAATTTTCGGAAGTGTCCTTATAGCTTTCCTCAGGTACAAAGACTGAATATCTATAGACATAATCCCCTCACCAAGCTTAATCAGTTCTTTCAGCCATTGTGCTTTAGACTAGAACATAAGTTTTCTGTCACTTGCTTGGTACATTTATTTTGGCTTGGGTATTTTATCTTGCTTATGGAGAATTAATCAATTCCTATACTGGAAAGAGGAAAAATGAATATCAGAGAAAGAAAGGAAAACAGAAAACTCCGACAACACATGTGTTGTAATTTCTTCTTAAGAGAGGTTTCTTAGCGAGGTGGTTAGGGTCATGGGTCTAGAGACAGATCACTGAATGTCAAATCCTAGCTCTTCCACTTCGTGGCTGTGTGAGTTAGGATGTTTACATAAAATCTGAAGCTATTGGTTAATTCCTGGACTCTTGAGTGCACCACAGCCAACAGAGACTGAGATCTACCCCACCCCCACGGTCATCTTCTAGTAGTCAAGAGAGGTGACTACCTTCCTCTCATACTGAAAGAGATGCTTCTTGAGCACTCTGTCCTAAAGATCAGACCTGTATTGACTCCTTAAATCTTCACAGCAACCACAGGAAGTGTTGTACTCATTCTCTCCATCTCATGGTTGTAAAAAGCAACCAAGAGCCATTGTCTCCTCCGTGTTCCTGCAGCTGCCGAGTGGGCCAGCTGCAGAGGCTGTGTCCCAAGCCACTGCGTTTCTTACTCAACTTTATTAACCTATGTGGAGGGACCTTTGCAGCTTGTATGCTTGAATGCTTCTCCTTATATTCTTCCACTGTGAGCGATTTGGCTGCTCTGACAAACTCTTATCTCCTGGACAGTCTTTGCTGTCCTTGCCTGCCCTCCCTTCTCAGGGTTATTAGAATGGGAGCATAGCTCCCAATGATGGATGGCCTGGCTGCTGATCATTTTCTACCTCTCCTGCCTCATGGTAAATATTTACTTTTTTGTTACACAGGAACAATGAGGTTTCATACAGGAGATGGATGTCAGGAGTGTATATAATATTATGCTTGTCTGACTCCTTTGAACACTCAAATCTCATTTCCCTGGCTTACATGGGGAGACAAGGAGGTGCCCCAAGGTGAGCTGGTTGACTTTTTAAGAGGACGCTTGGAAGTTTGCAAACTGGTTGAATTTCTTCTTTCCTTACTGAAAGGGTAGAAAACACAGTCTCTCTCAATAATCTAAAATGTAGCCAGAAGTCATCAGTTATATCAATGGTTGTCTTATTTACCTGATATTATCCTTCAGTTGATTTATGTTTAAAAGATAGACTCATGGAAGCTAGTGTTATAGCACAGCAGCTGAAACTGCCGCCTACAATGCTGACATCAGATAGGGATCCTGATTCATGTCCTGGCTGCGCTACCTTCCATTCAGCTCCCTGTTGATGGCCCAAGAGGGCAGCAGAAAATGGCTCATGTGCTTGTGCCCCTACCCCCAACGTGGATGATCTGGATGAAGCATCTGGCTCCTGGCTTTGGCCTGGCTCAGCTCTTGGCCATTGCAGCCATTTTGGGAGTAAACAAATCTGTGGAAAATATCTGTTATTCTCTCTCTGCATCTTTGACTCTGTTTATTTTTAAATTTTTGTATTTTTAGTTTTTATTTTAAATTTTGAATTTTATGGCACAATTCTTTATAGTCTGGGATTCCCCTCCCTCCAGTTCCCACTCCACAACCAACTTTCCCCATATTGTCACAACAGTACAGTCCTTGATAAAGAGTTACAGTTCCATCAGTCTGCTTTTTAAGTGTGCCCCGACATTGCTGGTGCAGACAATGTCAGACACTCCATCATCCCATTGTCTACATACGTCCAAAACTTTTATTGGGAGTCCATGTTTTATTTGGAAGTAGGGATGCATGTTGTGTTATGTCTTCACATCTGGATATGGTAGTCTCCATTACTCCATCACTATACATTCCAATTTGCATGATGGTTTCCTTATGTTATAGGGAATATATGGTTTTTATTTATTTATTTTTTTGGATTGACTTACTTCACTGAGCATAATGGTCTCTAGTTGGGATTATCTAGTTGCAGATGGTATAATTTCATTCTTTTTAATGGCTGAGTAATATTCCATGGAGTAGATGTACCACAGTTTCTTTAAACACTCCTCACTGGATGGGCATCTGGATTGTTTCCATGTCTTTGCTATTGTAGACTGTGCTGCTGTAAATATAGGATTACAGATCCCCTTCTCATATACAGTTTTAATTTCCTTTGGGTGTATTCCTAGGAATGGATAGCTGGGTCATATAGCAGGCTTATTTGCAATTCTCTAAGCACCCTCCATACCAATTCCATAGTGTTTGAACTAGCCTGCATTCCCGCTTAAAAATATAAAAATCAATACATAATTTAGACCTATCCTAAAAAACATGTCTTCCAAACTGTGGATGTGATATGCTAATTTTATCAAAATTATAGAACTTAAAATGAAACTAAAAGATAAATTTATCTTGTTGTAAAAATGAAGTTCATATTTTTCTTCAGGTATGGTTTCCATGAATATTTTTGCATGTCTTTCAATATAGATAGATTTCAAAATATTTTCACCCAAAAAATGCATTTTATTCCACTTTTGCAAACTTTTCCAAGTACTCTCATAATACTCTAGCATGTGTATAACTTATTAAAATATAAAATGCTTCCTCCTATCTTCATAAATACACCTTCTTAGTATTGGATAATTGATAATTTGTATGTCCCACAGACCTGCCTTTCTAATTCTATGACCCAGTGCAGGTAGCAATTCTTCTCTATACTTTTGCCTCTCTATCTGCAAAATGAGTAGGTTCTTAACACCCCATGTTTTTAGTGTTGGTACTGTCTGTTTTCTCTTGCCAGCTAAGGTTGTGGTTATAACAGAAAGAAGCGTTTATATGGGCAGACAGGTCAATCTTTACCTTGGGAGGAGGTTGGTAGTTGAGTCATCCCTGTATTATTGCCACCAGACAAACACATGAGAAAAGATAATGCAGCTGAAAGGTTCCAGGATGTGTTTAGAGTAGAGATGTGAGTGTAGAGGTAGAGAGAGGAAGAAGAGAGAATAGGATGCAGCAAACTGCTGAATCCTGAATCTTTGCCTTCATGCAGACTCATCTCTTAGCTCCTTGCAGTCTCTCCTTCCTCCATCCTTCCTACTCTCAACTTGGGATCTCCTGTGCTCCTCTCTCATTTCTCTCTCAATTTGAAAGTGTGCATTTTTCCTTCTAGACATCCAAATGTAAGCCAGACATCATTGACCCATTGTCCCAAGCAGCTGCATCTTTTTTCCTCCATTACTCTTCCTAGAAAAATATAGCTTCTGAACAAAATGCTTTCAACAACAGCAAAATATGTCTGCAGTGAAAAGCTGAAGGGAACTTTGGCAAGAAGAAGATTCTTTTGACTCCAGCAACTCCTCTCTTCATTGATCTCTTCTCTGGCTGCCAGATGGAACCTGTGGCTCTCAGGTCCTGGAGCATCAGTCTCTGCTGGACCTTCTTTTGTCTTTGCCACAGGGTGCTGTGAGATCCATTCGGTCAAGCTGGTTATCTTGTACATAGATCAGTTGAGGATCCAAAGGGTGCGGAGCCTGTCTTGGACCAGCTTCATTGCAGTGGTATGGTAGGAATTAGAATATGGATCCTGAAATTTGAGGATCCTGGTTGTCTTTATTTAACAACATACTGTATTTCTTTTTTTTTTTTCCAGGAATACACTTGTACCTTAGTATTTCCTTGTTGATGAATTGAAGACAATGCCCTGTTATTTTGAACTTTGCATGGGCAAGAAAAACCCTTCTCCAGACTTGCCATTGTTCCTATTGTGGTAAAAGCAGCCCACTCTTAGTTATTAGGTGTGTATTTGGGCCAGGCTCCATTCTGAACAGTTCATATATACTGACTGACTTAATCTTAGCAGTCCTATGAAACAAGCATTTTGGTAATCATTTTCATTTTACAATTAGGGAACTAAGCTGCAAACAAGTGAACTAATTTGCTGAAGATCTCATAGCTGATGAGTAGCAGAGCTGGAGTTCAGGCCACCCCAGACCCAAAGGAACTTACTTTCTACTCTAAGAGGCCTGTCATTCATTTATTAAGCAGAGACTCAATATATATGGACTTGGTACATTGTCTTAGCTATGCTATCCAGAGACTTCTCTGCCTTCCAATGTGGGTGAAGATTGGATGTTTGGGAAATATTTATTAAGAAGGATGCATGTAGATTACTTTTTGAATCAAATGTTCTCTAAGTTCAGTATGCTTGTTAATACAACCCTCCCTGGCTCTATCTTGGCTCTTCTACAAGAGTCTTTGGCAGAGGGGGTCCAGAGCTATGTTCTGTTACAGGTAACCCAGATGGTACCAATGTAGGTAGCCTGGGGATGAAAGTTCTAAGAAATATAATTTTGCAAGCTTTTCATCATCCAGGTCTACATGAGCAATGGTATGCCACTGGGTAGAAACTCAAAGCTGGTGCAACAGCTTCTACCTTTTCTGTTTCTATTACTCAGGGAGTGGATTTTGGCTCATTACATAACAAAGTGTTATTAACAGGATGCTCAGTGACCATGGGCAAATCCAGCAGGGCAAGCAGCATCGGGTTAAATCACTGATGTTGAACTAAGGGCTACTATGAATTAGAAGGCATAATTGGACATTCTGTCAAGGCAAGGCAATCATCAGCAGCAGGTGGCTTCTTTTAGGAGCACTTTACTATGAGTCATGGGGCTCAGCAGAGTTGTGAGAAATCTGTAAGTAGTTCCATTTGACCTAGATGAGGAAATCTTAATGAAAATAAGGCAGGGTGAAAGCTTGTGTTTTCATGTTTGGATATTGTGGTTTGGATGCATTGCACTAGGACATAACCCTTTCCCTAAGAGACTCACCCTGTTTCATAGCATGGAGACATTTGAGTAAGTGGTCCTTTGTTGTGTGCGCGTGTTGCTAGTCTACAAATACTCTGTGCTGTCTCTGAATAGCGTTGGTGGAAAACTCACAACTACTATCCTATCTCTCCTATTTTTAACAGTTTTTATCTGAGGAGTTCAGCTAGAAAAATAGGAGGTAGAGACAGGTAGAGAGGGAGGGAAAGAGAAAAAGCATGTACACACTCTCACTCACTGGTCATCTCCAAATGCTTGCAACAGTTGGTGCTGCATTGCGACTAAAGGTGAGAGCTGGAAACTCAGGCCAGATCTCCCCCATGAGTTGTATGAAGCGCACTACTTTGAACTATCTCTAATTTCCTTAAAGGGTCTGCATTAGCATGAAGCTGAAGTCAAGAGTTAGTGATAGAGTAAGAACTCAGGTAATCTAATATGGAACATAGGTGCCTTAACTGCTAGACCAATGGCTTGTTTCCATTTCTCCTTTTGACAATCATTCCACCATCTATTCATTTTCTTTTTCTTTTTCTTTCTTTCTTTCTTTCTTTCTTTCTTTCTTTCTTTCTTTCTTTCTTTCTTTCTTTCTTTCTTTCTTTCTTTCTTTCTTTCTTTCTTTCTTCCTTCCTTCCTTCCTTCCTTCCTTCCTTCCTTCCTTCCTTCCTTCCTTCCTTCCTTCCTTCCTTCCTTCCTTCCTTCCTTCCTTCCTTCCTTTCTTTCTTTCTTTCTTTCTTTCTTTCTTTCTTTCTTTCTTTCTTTCTTTCTTTCTTTCTTTCTTTCTTTCTTTCTTTCTTTCCCTTCCTTCCTATCTATCTATCTATCTCTCTATCTATCTATCTATCTATCTATCTATCTATCTATCTATCTCCTTCCACCTTTAACCCATGCTGAGAAACTGCTATTTCTTAGGTTTTGTTCTAGGCACTGGGGACTTAGCAACTTCTCTTGTGGGCTTTTAATGTAACATAGATGAGGAACTATGTTTATTTTCCATTACTCTAATTCCTAATAACTTTCCTGCAGTTTGCAAATATTAATTATCCCGTTATTTCATTTTCAAGGTAAGCTAGAAACTATACTGTCCTTTTGTTCACAAGTTTGTGTGTTTATAACAAACATGTACATAACATGTGTATCTGTGTATTCTTATGAACACATATACACACAGGTGTATTTATATATATGTATACATATTTAGCAGACAAAAGTTAACTTTGAAGTGTCAGGGTCATTTGGTTGTTCTTTCAGCCAATCTTTTCTCAGTTTCTGCTGTGTGCTAGTCACTCAGTGAGTGAGGTGAGACTATGTTTGTGTCCTCAAGGAACCTATTTTTAATATTTCTCTAAAGTGCGCCACATCCCTACTTTTTAGCACAGGTGTTTGAGAGGGAGAGCTATCAGTTGGATGTTTCCCTGTTTTTCTTTATTCATGTCATTTGTTGGAAAGAATCATGGAAAAAGAATATCATTCCATTGCGTTCTCAGTTTGAAAAGCAAATTATTAACCCCACAGGAGAACTACTTTTTATATCAATGTTAGTATTTTTTTTTATATTCAGAAGCTACCAAAAAAACCAACAAGGTAAGCCCCAGATACGATCTTTATATAAACTTGGATGCTCTTATCACATCTTCCAGTGTTCCCCAGCAATAAAACACAGCACTTTATGAGATTTATTGGCAAAAAAGTTGCTTAGATTTATAACAGATTATTGATTTCAGCATTCAAAGGTTAATGAGGTTTGTGCCTTTATTCAGCACTTCTCTGGGGGAGAATAATGAGATTTCCTGAAGATACAAACCATTCAATTAAAACAAACAGATGATTGTAATTTGCATCCTGGCTGTATTCTGATACTTTAAAAAAAAAATCTGCTTTCTTCCCCATGCCAATTTATCGTAATTTTATAACCAATTTTAATTGTTGAATGTGAACAGATGATTAAGACTGTTCCCTGGTAGCACTGTTACAAATCATCAATGAGACCCTCATGGGCCTTCCATAGGGAAATGGAGCTAATCTACACAATCTGTCAAAACTTCCTTCTGTTATACTTGCAGAAGATGTTGCAAAGACAGAAGTGTAGATTGATTGATGCTCAGTCAAACTCGATTGTCAGGATTATCCATCTACATTATTACAAGCAGGGGGCTGGATGGACATTGTAGTAGAGAAGGTTAAGCCACTACTTCTAATATCTATATACATATTAAAGTACCTAAAATCTAGCATTGCCTCTTCTTCCTGTTCACTTCCTGCTATTATGCCTGGGAGGGAGCAGAGAGTGGCCCATATACTTGGGTTTCTGCCACCTTTAACTGGGGCAATTCTTGTAGGACTGGATAGCTGAGGACTTTGTTCTGGCAGCATAGTGTTCCCAGCAAGTATAGGAGTATGACTTGCATCCCTCATGGGGAACTTAGGTAGTTCATCATATCAGCTACCAGATTCTCTTTTGGAATTCCATTCTTTGTTTAAACAGCTAACTAGTTTATTAACAACTACCTGCTTTTATAAATAAAGCTTTATTGGAACATAGCCACATATATTTATTACATATTGCCTATGTTTGTGTTCCTGCTGCCTTAGGTGGAGCTGAGAAGTTGTGAATGAGGCTCCATGGAGCCTACAAAGTAAGCATCATACCAAATGACAGAAAAATCCAGGACAAGGACCTCTGCAAATATTATACATTCTGAATGGAATTTTTGGCATCCGTTTCATGAAACCATCTTTGATCTGTTTTATATTCATGGCCAAACTTTTTTCTGATTCTGAATTGGGTTCATAGAGGAGAAAGTGAAGTACATTAATTTTTTATTTTGAGTTCGGATTTTACATAATAAATGACTTAGCTTTTCCTAAGCTTTAGGATTTTTAAAGCCCCTTTGCATATTTTGATTATTGATAAAGGCAGTGCAGGACTCACCACCTTCAGTTGACTATAAAGAAACAGCAAATCAAAAAGAAAGATTGTTGCTTATGATCATGTAATATTTTGACTTCTTGGCTCTCTTATATTTTACTTATTTTTCTACTAGTCATAAAAATTGAAAGGCAAGGAAGAATCATGATAATGATATAGTAAGTGGCAAGAAGGCTGAAAGTGACTTTTGGAGGAGAAAAAAATTATCTTTCCCAGCTGCCTGTTATTGTATTAAGTTATCCAGTGTATATTGAAGAGACTGAATTGATATGTTGAAATATTGGTATTGTCTCTAAATAACTTTAGAGGTGATATAATCACATACCCCTTGGTTGGTTGGGGATCACAGGCTGTACTGATGTGTTAAACTGAGTGATCTCTCTGTGTGTGGGTTATGTTTATACAGGAGGCACCTTTGTATCCACAGAATTTACTTGATTTTGTTTCATTTGTTGTGTATCCAGAAAGCAATTACAAAGTGGCTTTCCTGTATCAGGCACTGACTAAGAATGTGTGGATGAATAATGAATAAGTTCCACATAGTTCCTGTATCCATGGATTAAACTTCCAACTTTTGAGGGAGAGACGCTGTGATACAAGAAGTCATCACAAGTTAATACGGGACCTAATGCGGCAGTAAAGGGTGCTACAGATGGGCTTAACTGGCATAGGTATGATCTGAAAAAGCAGTGGCATTTAGGAGAAACCCAAAGAATGAGTAGGAGTTCACCAGGTGGAAAGGCAGAAGTATGTACTGTGGAGACGGAATAGGATCTGCAGAGGCCCAGTGATGAGAGAGAACATATTGCAGTGAAAGAACTGATGGCAGTCTATTGCTGCTGAGAACAGAATAGAGGGGAAGCTGGTGAGAGATGATGCTGAGGACATATAACAGGTAGGGGCAGATCATTAATGATTGCCTGCAAGTCACAAACTTATTTCAACTTTAGTCAGTGGGTTTCAGGGAGGCATTTGAGGGGATTAAAGAGCAGAACAGCATTTACTTTTCCACAAAACCAACATGAAGTATTAGCTAAGACCTGAGTAGCTGTTTTCTGCGCAGGAGCTGATGGGGTGTAGAGACTGATCGAGGAAGCTGAGCTTAGAGGTACCAACTGTGACTGCAAATGAAGTGGCAGTTCTCCAATTTGGGAGGGTGATTCATCTGCTTTTAATACCTCTAGTCCTACCTGTTCCATCATTGTTGGTCTCGTCTTACCTCTGTATATACCACAGACTTGTTTTCAGTGGCTTTCCTCCTTCACCTCTTAGAACCTGATGAAAAAGGCATCTTATGCTCTGGGCTTTCTTGCTCTGTTCAGCATTTTGATTAAAGCCACTCAGAAAGCCCTTTTCTTTGAGTGGAACAGATCCTTCTTTAAGGGGCAACTGTGAGCCATTTCCACTGGATTCATGCGTGCTTAGTTGGAATGCAGTGTGTGACTGAAATGGCATCTGATTACCTATCAGGACACCACTGCTCAGGGAGCCCACTTCTCCCTCCTGGAATGTGCCTTAAGGCTGTACATCATCAGGAAGAAGTAGGCAATTGAAGAGAAGAGCAGATTTACCCTTGGTGCCGGAAATTTTCACTGAATAGGTTGAACATCTAAAATTACTTACGGTCCTGCAGGCATAGCTCGGGGACTGGCCTCCAACTTTGTGTCTTCATCAGTGTCCTTCATTTTCTATAAAATGAGAGGGTGAACAAGAATTTCCCATTAAAGATGTGGTGTATTGTCTCTGGGTTTTTACCCATTTTACTTATTTTTCTCAGCTCTTTATAATACAATATGGACAAATAACCATTAGAACAATTCTTTTAAGGATTTATTTATTTTTATTGGTAAGGCAGATATACAGAGAGGAAGAGGGACAGAGAGGGAGATTTTCTATCCGATAGTTCACTCCCCAAGCGTCCGCAACGGCTGGAGCTGAGCCAGTCCGAAACCAGGAGCCAGGAGCTCTTACTGGTCTCCCACACGGGTGCAGGGTCCCAAGGCTTTGGGGCATCCTTGACTGCTTTCCCAGGCCACAAGTAGGGAGTTGGATGGGAAGCAGGGCTACTGGGATTAGAACCTGCAAGGTGTGGACTTTAACCATTATGCTATCGTGCTGGGCCCAGGACAGTTTTATATTAAAAACAATCTCTTGAGATGAAGAGGTGTGCTTTAGGGAAAGTTTCAGAAAATTGTCAATTTCTACATATTTGAAAACTTCCCTGTTTTTCTATAACTGATTTCTAGTTTAATTCCATTATGATAGAGAACATTCTATGTATGCTTTCAATTCTTTAACATTTATTTGATGACCTGGGATATCTTGGTGATCCAGAATACCTGAAAATAATACACATTCTATTACTGGGTGGAGGGTTCTATATGTTAATTAGATCCTGTTTATTGACTGTGTTAAATTTTGCCTCCTTGCTGGTTGCCTAATACTTCTAATAATTGTTGACAATTGGGCGTATAGGTTCCTCCCCACAGCTGTGGATTTGCCAATTTCTCCTTTTAACCTCTTTTGGTATTGCTTTATATCTGTTTTTTTCCATCTCTGTCATTTGGTCTTTGCATAGTTAGGCTTATTATTTCTTCCTAATGAAAAATTCCAAGTGAATTTTCAATTGTTTTGTAATATTCCTTTCTATCTCTTTTAATGTCCTGTGGATTAAGTCTACTATTTTTTTGGAGGGGGGTGGTCGGGGAAAGCATGTGGCTTCCTTTGAAATCATTTTTTAATATCAAACATTTCATTTTCTACTTTACATTGAGATTCCTACTGTCAAAAATTATGTTGTCATGATCTATATTTTTCTGTACTTTCACTTTCAATCTACCTGTGCTATCATAACTGAAGTGGCTTTTTGTGGACAGCATAATTGGGTCAAAATATTTTAAAATACTTCTGGCAATATTTGTCTTTTGGTTGGTGTATGTAGATCACTTAAAGTAGTTATTAATAAGTTGGAACTTCAGTCTGCCCTTTTTTTTTCTGTGTTTCTTTTTCCTTCTCATTTTGCTTAGTTTTCTATGGGTGACTTGAACATGGTACTACAAGTAATACCCAGTAGAAAAAAGCAAAAAAAGAGAAATAAATGACACCATAATTAAAAGGAATTATAAAAGTATTTATTCACTGTTGACATAATTGTGGTAATACCAAATGCTGGAAAGGATGAAGGGAAGACGGATTATTCATAAAATTCTTAGGAATGTAAAATAGAATATTAGTCCAAAATAGTTTGGCATATTCCTTCAAAGTATACACTCTCTCTATATATATGTGCATGTATATCTAGATATTTATATATATATTTATAAAAACCCTCTATATATGTTAATACACACACATATATGTAAATACTCGTGAGTATTTATCCTAGAGAAGTTAAATTTAGTTTGACAAATCCACCCTTGAATGTCATTGTCTTTGTTACTAATTCAGGATGCAGTTAGAAGTCATGGGCAGATTAAAGTAGGTGGCATTACTTGTTGAGATGTTAGGACATTTAAAGTCAATACTTAAGGACTGTAACTTGCTGGTCTATGGGAGATAGAAAGGCAGACCAACTCAACTGTTCCCTGTGTACTCTGGATCTGGCAGGAAAGCAGCTTTTCCTTTACTCTTCTAGATAGACCTGCAATGACTTTCGAAGTCCAGGAAGCCTAATATGGATCCTGCCACACTGTTTTTTTAAACACAAAACACAGTTATTGATCCTGAGAGCCTAACTGTAGGATAGTGGGACCCACAAATTTATTCCCCCTGAATTTGCAGGAGAATGGATTTGGACTAGTTAATACATAAATGTATTCCGTGTCCATTTGTTGCCATGAGTTTAAAATTTGCCTGTGGTTGTCAATTGTCATTCAGGTGGTCTCCAGGAGGCCCAGCGATGCCTTGGTCCCTTCCTGAGGTTTAAGCCTGCAGCCCCATCAGATTTCACTAAATTGTCTTCAACAGCCTAGATAAACTAATTACAGCTAATGCCATGCCTTTCTTCCTTGTACCATGTTGCTACTTCTGCTGCTCTCTGTATCAGTGGATTTAAAACTCCATGACTTTTCACATCACATCAGGTGAACGCCAACAACCTAGTGAATTCCACATGTGTTTTCAAAAGGAAATTCAGTTTTGTAAAAGAGGAAATCTATAGGGTTCCTATGTGTGTCTGTTTGGGAAATTTAAAAACTATTAAGGCATGTTGTGATTTCTATCTTGATTGTTCATTCCTCCATGAAAAGGTTGGGGTTCCCAGGGTGGCAGTATTGGGAGGCACTCTGGTCCTTTAGTAGCTACAGCCTATTTGGCAGATCCTTAGATCATTGAGGGTATGTCTTTTTTTTGTTTGTTTTAAAGCAAGTTTTATTAGAAAAGCTGAGAAAGGAGGCTCCCATCCTAGTGACAGGAGGGGGCTTTGAGATAGAAAGGATCTCTACCTCCTGCTACTATGGAATAGTGGAAAAGAAAGACCTGAGGGTATGTCTTTGAAGGGGATTTAGGGGTCCTAGTTTCTCTGCCCCTCTTCCTCACCCTGTTCCTCTTTCTCCCTGCTCCACTCTGCCCCTCCTCCTTTCCTTCAGTTTGTGGCCTGAGGTATTAATACTTGCTCAAACCCGTGTTCTCATGGTAATCTGACACCTTCTTTAGAGGACACACAAGGTCTGCCCAAGCTAGGACTTGGAAAAACTGAGAGCTCAATGAACTCTTTTTAAGCTTGTTGCCTCCGGTATCTCACTGTAATAATGCAAAGCTGGTTAATATAAGGCAGAGAGGGAGAAAAATATTTTATGAAGAAAAATTGAAGACACTTAAAGGTGAGAGTAACAATAGATATGCTTTTAATATCCTTAGAAATGCATTCTAAATGAATCTGAAAGGAAGAATAAAAATAAGTATGATGGATTTGCATCCTAAAAGAATACAAATTGTCTTGAACAAAATCAACACATTATCTGAAAGATCTATGAGAATGCTCCTCCAAAGGTTCATGAGAAAATGGAATGAAAAGACAAATTCATTTTGCTATAAATAATTTTTGAAATCCATGTGTTATTTTTCCACAGTATGTATTTTCTGTACATTTTTTGTGATCTTTTATATGTATGAGTTTCAATTTTTTGAACCCCAAATAAATTTATCTTCTAACTCCATTTTTCATAAATGCTTTGAAGTACCCTCATGTGTACTTAGGTAAAAATTGAAACCACAAAATCAACAGTTAAGTTAAAAGCAAGCAGGAAGAGCTGGCAGTCTCGGACCAAGCCCACTACAAAATCAAGCCTTATAAAAGGGTCTTTTTCTTTAGGGTGCCTACATTCCTTTAAGACAAAAAACCGGGGGCCGGAGATTCCCCTAACCACCCATGCCTCTCTAGCTGCCCTTCATGTTTGTGAATGTCCATGCCTTTTCAGCCTTGTGTGTATTGACAAGAAGTTTCCTGAGAAGCACCTGGGATAGACCTAAACAGGAGCAGCTGTAGTCAGCCTAGCCTTTGATGAGTTTCTAGGCCAAACGGTAGGGGTTTATAAAACTCCTTGGAGATTGACTGTATGTCTTGACCGTTTGAGATATCTGGCTGCTAATCTTTAGAAAATACAGCTTATTACTGAACTATTCATGTTCCATACAAGGAGGAAAGGTCATTGTCTGCATGAGTCCTTGTGAGGTTTCTTTCTGTATCACCTTGGCTAGTCTGCAACACCCAGAAATGCGACCAAACATAATTCTAGGTATTTCAGCCGCACCCCTCCCCCCACCCCGGCGCACCCCATGATGTTAACTATCTAAGTCAGTGGTCTTTGAGTAAAACAAGCACATCCTGGGAGATGGGTTTCATTGTCTCATCCAATCATTTGAAGATTCTGCTAGAAGGGAGACCGACCTGCACAAGAACGGTTATTGCCTTCAGATTCCAACTGCATCTCTTTCAGCCTACTGGCTTTTTCGAACCAATTTTGGTCTTGACATACTTCCATAATTGTGTAAGTACCTTCAGTTGAATCTCACTATATCTCTGCAAGTCCTTTTGGTTATGCTTCTTTTGAAGAACTTTGGCTGAAAGTGTCTGTGAATGCAGTAATTGGGCTTAGTGATTCTGGGTTGCAACTCTTGTATCCATAGGGAACTTTTTTTTTAATTCATTGATTTTGTTGCCACAACTTAGCGGTAGCACATGTGATATTTGCCTTTTGGAAGATTAATTATTTCAGTAAGTGTAATAGTTTCTGGACTTGATCATTGTGTATAGGCTTTGCTTATCCACCTGAGAAACAAATTTGTTTGAATTTTTTGGTCCATTTTTTCCCTCTGTTTGCTATTGTTACTACTTTATGCCCACCATTTGTGGGTGCTTTTGCCTAATGAAGTATCAAACATGTGAAAAAATTATGGGAAGAAAGAGACTTAGGTTTTGGAGTCAGCCCACATTTTGAGCCTAGCTCTATAATTCACTCTTTGCATGATGCCAAACTCATGAACTTATGTTAGTTTTAGAACCCTATTATCATAATATCACCTATCAATGATTATTAGAGATATCTTAGTTGTGAATGATGGAATGTAACTCAAAATTTCTACTGACAGAACTTCCAAACTTCTGATTGACACTTGTGGTGAAATCTTAGGTGGAAAAAGGCAGCTGGGGAGGAACTTTTATTTTTGGCTTTTATACCTTGTGTGCCTGGAGAGAACGGCTATTGTTGCTTTAAGAAGAGCTGGGCTAAGTGCCTAAGGAGGAGCTGCCAGAATTTTTCTCTTGATTTTTGGGTTCTGCTGTCCTCTTTTTTGGCTTTTAGGCTCCCCGAGATTCCAGAATTTCACATTAATAGATTGAAAAACATGGAGAAGATAAAGCACTCTTCACAATATTTTCAGAAAAAGAATCCTCTCGTTTGTTTGCATTTGTTGGCCTTGTTTTTGGAGATGGTTTACTCCCAAGTCAATCATAATGGTCAGGCGAAGGCAATATTGTCCTGCATGTCAAGCCAAAGCTGTGTGGTATTAGTCTCCAAAACCTCTAGTCGTGAGGTATTTAATTATCACAGGCCAACTTGAGCCAAGCTTTGAAAAAAAACACATTGGATCTTTGAGGCTTTGAATCTAGTCTGTGCTGTGAAATATTCTGCATATTAAGTAGCTCCCATTAACGAAGTGTTTCCTGGGAGGTCTCCAGGACTATCTCTTTCTCTCTCTCTCTCATTTTTTTTTTTGTTTTTGTAATTGAAAGTTTTAATTAAATTTAAATTAAACAACGTGACCATAAAATGGGAGAAATAAAATAGGACAAATAAAAGAAAACTTAAAGAGGAAATTAAATTAGTAAGTGCACATTGAGCAGGGGCATGTGGGTGAGCTGGGATTAAATGGCTCATCTTTGAGAGGGACCTTGGCTCCTTGCTGGAAGTAAATGACCTTCTCCAATGCACTAAATGGTATCCTAATGGCCTAAAAAGCTTAATGCACCTCCCCAATTTACTCCTCACTGATCAGGAGGTCCATCGAGTGTAATGCACTTCCATATATACCCAAAGTAAATGACTGGAGGATGGGATTGTAGAAGGAGTTATTAAACTTTAAACCAACACAAAGATTTATGTCATGAACTTTTCCCTTTCACAATGTGTTTTCTGACAGGCTTGATTTTTAAAGACTATGGAAGACTCCCAGCTTATTATATAAAGACCTTTTCAGAAATATAAATGGTTAGAGAATGACTTAAGTCACCAGAGCATGTTGGAAAGATCTTTTGCTCTGATACAATTTCTGGGGTCTTAGCTAAGGGAAGCTCATTATTACTTGTGATTAGATTTCTGTGATTTTTCTTTCTTTCTTTTTTTAAAATTCTGACCCGTAACACCACGCATCAGTCTTGGTGAGTAAAAATGGCAAAAGCAAACATGCTTACATTCATCATACCATTCATCATGCAAACGTATTTGTTCTCTGGACATTTGGAGGACATTTCCTGTGTGCTAAGTGAACCATGTTGCCTGCTAATTCAGAGAAAATGGCTGATCCACTTGGCAAGGCCAATTTTATCCTCCTTTTTTACCAGCTACCCCAAAAGAGTATTTAGAAGTCATGAGTAGCATTTATTCCCCTTGATGGATTTGTTCTTTTCTGGCAAGAGAAAATGTTTCTGTGTTGCATGCAGTCCAGAATGGTCCTTTGGAAGTGTCTGACCATATTGACTGGCTTTTAATATTAAAATGAAGAGGAGTGTTACTTACCTTTGGAGATTGAGTAAATGGGTACATATTTTTTTCTCTTCTCAGATCACTTATTCAATGACTATTAAATACCTATTATGTAGTGTGCATGGCATGGAGTAGTGTTGTAGGACAGATTTTTAACAATCTGTTTCCCTGTGCAGCATAATATTTAATAGGAGAGTCAAATTAGAAAAAAACTGAATCTATAATTTCTAATTGTGCTAAATGTAATGAAGCAGTTGGATACTAGGGAAGAAGATGTAACAAATGTAATATTGGTTGGAAAGTAGAAAATATATACATCCTAGACAGCCACATTTTTAAAGTGCAAGAAGAAATGACTCCTAAGGGAACATTCATCACTTTCTTCTGAATTCCATGTTCAAGTGAAACCATGCCTCAGATAATCTAGATACTTTGCATATAGATTTAAACCAACATTTACTGAGTTGTATGAATATTTCAAATGATTTAATATGGAAATTACTCAAGTGGATTAAGAAGGTCAAGTTATATTTTAAAAATGGAAATAGATACTACCAAAATTCCACAGTCTAGTGAAATTTGTTTTTGTTTTTTCATATATCTTCCTAAATGTAAATTAAATATCTTTGGGATTAAGAATTATTTGTGCATACTTAGGTTTAAGTAAATCTGCATTAATATTGTTTCAGTAGTAGCTTACACCTCTGCACACTCCCTGTGTGTCCTCCACCAGTCTGTGTTCATTGCATTCCTCACCATCTTTATATCATATATTTCACAAGAATTTGTTGAGCACTTTACATGTTTTTCATCTTGGGCTGTGATAACAGAATACCAAGGACTGGGTGGCTTAAACAGCAGAAATTTGTTTGTTCACAGTTCTGTATGCTGTGAGTCTGAGAATGAGGTGCTAACAGGGTTGGTTTTGGGGAAGCCACTCTTCCTGTCTTGCAGTTGGTCACTTCTTAGTTCTGTGTGTGTACATGGCCTCTTTTGTGTACCCGATCAAAAGCAAATTGAGTTCTTGTGGCTTTTCCTCTTCTAAGGACACCAGTCCCATAGGATCACCCTTTGGAGTTCATTCAAACTTAATCACCTCCTTAAGGGTACCATCTCAAATAAGGTCATTTGGGAGTTAGGTCTTCTACATTATTGTTTGGTGGAGTAGGGGGAGCACACTTGAATCTACGAGGAGGATTAAGTGTGCAAAATCTTCTCTAGGCACTAATGAACAGGAGTGAACAAGGCAGTCATTGTCCCTCCCCTAATGGAGCTTCCAGCTGAGTTAGGGGAATACAGAATAAAGCAATGATTATAAAGGGAATAACTAATGTTTCTTGGGAAGAAACCTGATTTTATGAGAACCCAAAGATAGCATTTTTCTTTTTCTTTTTTTTTTTTTTTAAGATTTATTTTTATTATTTTTTATTGGAAAGGCGGATATACAGAGAGGAGATACAGAGAGGAAGATCTTCCATCCGATGAAGATCTTCCATCACTCCCCAAGTGAGCCGCAACGGGTCGATACTATGCCGATCCGAAGCCAGGAGACTCTTCCGGGTCTCCCACGCGGGTGCAGGTTCCCAAAGCTTTGGGCCGTCCTCGACTGCTTTCCCAGGCCACAGGCAGGGAGCTGGAAGGGAAGCGGGGCTGCCGGGATTAGAACCGGCGCCCATATGGGATCCTGGGCGTGCAAGGCGAGGACTTAACCACTTGCGCCACCGCGCCGGGCCCCAAAGATAGCATTTTTCTAGGAGTTTTACACATAACATGAGGATTAGCAAAAGTGATGCAATCCTATGAACAAGTCTAATTCAAAGGCTTGGAGCAGAAAGATGAAAGATAATGAACTGCAAGAAAATGGAAATACAGGTGTGTGTGTGTTTAAAGAACAGCACTGTATTCCATTCCACATTTGGAATCACTTCCGCTAACATGAAAATTCATGAGTGAGGGGGTTCATTTTTCCATCAGTTGTTAGGGGCAAAGGAACAGATGTTATAGTTCTGTCTTCCTGATTATTTTAAGCCTATCATTCAGTTACCAAATCTAGTCATTGCCATCAGAGACAATATAGAAAGAAGGAATGAGTGATTGCCGAGTTATTTTAAGGTATTAGACAATCTGGATATTTCAGCTTCCCAAACTGTCTCCAAGCTTCCTGTCTTACTTACAAGAAACACAGCTTCTTATTCCCTCTTTCCTGTCTAACATGTTCCGTGACTGCCCTGTGTGGGCATTTGGACTAAGTTTATAATCATAAATTGACTTGGGCTTGGCACCTAATCCCAAGCTGCACCAGGCTCACAGCCCCATTCATATTGTTCACCTGCCTGGCTTCCTGGAGGAAGCTCTGGGCCAGGACACAGAAACATTGGTAAGACAGCTCTACTATTACGCTCAACAGTCTCATGGAAAACACAGTGGCTGTTTATCTAGGTTAGTCCTTGGTGCAGCTCTCCACATTGCCTGGTGATGAGCAGCAGAGCGAAGATTGCCTTTTCACCCTTATTTGCCTTCTCTTGTGCAACCATTACAGATTCAGTCTTGAACCTGGAAAGCAAAAACCAAGGAGAAAGTCATAGAGCAATGTACTCTACTGAAACGAAAGTATCAAAAATAGGAGTAGGGCGTGGGGAGTGGGGAGGTAGAGGAGAGGAGGATGGCTTGAGGAACTGTGAAAAAAGGATGATACTTAGGGCTCAGTCTGTGAGTGGGATCAAATATTTCACCAACATTCTGTTCTCTGATCATTTTACCCTCGCATCACTCCTCTCCTGACCCTTGATAATCTCATTTTGATGTCTTTAACATGACAAAAACAGCAGCTTTTCCTTCCCTCAAATCCATGTGTTCACTTTGTCCTCTTAGAGGCTTGAAGGGACATGCTGCTTCTTGTTTCTTTCTGCATTTGTTGGCTGCTATGATTTTCCACATGAGACTGTGTTAATTCTGCCTCTGCTTCTGTCTTTGTGTGGCCTTCCCCTCTATGCCTCTCTTCAGCAGGTATGCTTCCTGCTATTTATAGTCACTGTCATTAGATTTAGGTCCCACTTGGATAATTCAGGGTGATCTCACCTCAAGTCCTTAAATTAATTGCAGCTATGACACTCTTCCCAAATAACCATTGTGTCCACTGGTTCTGGGTAGACCTAGCACTGTACAAAATTTTTAACGCTTATGTTTACTTCTTTTGTAAGCCAAGGATACTGAGACATCCACAGAGACAGGTATATGGAGATATTCTGTTTGTGGATTCATTCTTCAAATGTCTGCAAAAGCTATACAAGGAGTTTAATTTGGATCTCTGACATGGGTGGCAGGGACCCAAGTACTTGAACATTATCTGCTGCCACCCATTAACAGAAAACTGGTATTAGAGACATCCTAATAGAGGATACAAGCATTGCAAATGGTATTTTAACCACTCTGTTGAATGTCTGCTCCCCTTATGTGAACATACCTTTTGGGAACTACCTTTCAAATCATTACAGGTGGTTTCCCAGTTTTAGCACTATTAATATGTTGTGACAGATATTTGGGGATTAGGGTCATACTATTGCCTGTAGGATGTTTAGTAGTATTAGCAGGCTCTACCCGCTAGATTCCTGTAGTAGTCTCTGTTTCCTCCAAAGTTATGCTCACCAAAAACATTTGTGAGCATCCTCAGGTGTCTCCTGAGGTAAATCATCCCTCTTTCGCTGTTGAGAACCTCTGCTCTAAGAGCATAATCTTAGATGTTCGGTTATGAGCATTTCCAATCTTGTCAATGGTCAGAGCAGTTGGAAATCGTTATGATACATTATTAAGGTATAGAATTTAAGTGCAGAGAGTATTGTCTGTTGCAAAACAACAGTGTGCTTGAGGGGAGATAATCTTTATTTCCATGCTGGTCTGAAAGTAAAGAGGACTTGAGGTTCTGCAAGATTTTGGTTCATTTAAAAATATTATAGACCTCTGAGTTGTCTAAGATATACAACTTACCTCTTTGAAGTACTCGAATGTTCTACATTGCGAATGAGATTGCTTGAACTGTAATGAAAGAAGAAACAGAACAAGGGAAACAAATTTTCTACAAATCAGTGGCAAAATGCCTGTCTGAAGCATATTTTTTCTCTTCTGTTTATAAAATATTTTGAAGTAAAGATTTACAGAGGAAGTGCAGCTGATACCTTTTGTAGTATCAAAATATACCCAAATAGGAAAGCATATTATTTTTGAAAAAGATTTATATATATATTATTAAAGGGAGTTAGAATTGGAGGAAGAGAGATCTTCCACCTGCTGGTTCACACCCCTAATGACTGTAATATCCAGGACTGAATGATGCCAAATCCAGAAGCCTGGAGCTGCTTTTGGATTTCCGACGTGGGTGCAAAGCCTCAACTCCTTGGATCATCCTTAGTTGCTTTCCCAGAGCATCTTCCCAGATACACTAGCAAAGAGCTTAATCTACTCTGCCTAAACCCCAGTCCCTGATATACATACCTCATAGCATAGATATATTATTTATTTTTACCTATAATTATTATAAACTTCATAGCTGGTTAGTATAGTGACAGCTTTTCTATTAGTATAGTGTCTATTAGTATAGACTATTAATATTGTCTTTTAATAGACATTAAAAAATTATAATAGATGCTATTATAGTGTCTATTAGTATATATACTAATAGTGTCTGTTAGGATAGTGAGGCTTCTCGGTTAGGTGTCATATTTTTCCTCTTCAGGCATACTTTCTTGCTCGATTTCAGCTTAATTGGTGCCATGCGGGAAATTCTACCTAGTCAACCTGGAAATCTCCTCAGATCCCACAGTTACTCTGCAATCACATCTGTATACATGTTTCTGGACTTCAAGGATAAACTCTCTTTCTTATTTGGTAGATTCAGTTTGGAATTTTTTTAAAAGATTCATTTATTTATTGGAAAGGCAGATATACAGAGAGGAGAGAAACAAATAGGAAGATCTTCCGTCCGATGATTCACTCCCCAAATGAGCGCAACGGCCAATGCTATGCCGATCCGAAGCCAGGATCCAGGAACTTTCTCCGGGTGTCCCATACGGTTGCAGGGCCCCAAAGCTTTGGACCGTCCTCGACTGCTTTCCCAGGCCACAAGCAGGGAGCTGGATGGGAAGTGGAGCTGCGGGATTAGAACCGGCACCCATATGGGATCCTGGCGCATTCAAGGCGAGGACTTCAGCTGCTAGGCTACGCCGCCAGGCCCAGTTTGGAATTTTTCTAAGCGTCTTTATTATGAAGTCAAAAGTTTTCGTTCATCTTAGTCATAGTAATACTCATTAGAATAGTGTTGCAAGCTGTTTGATGAACTAGTTATTTTGTTTGAAAGGCAGACATTGACAAAGGGAGAAAGAGAAGGAGAGAAAAAGAAAGGCCATTCGCCACCTGTTTTTCTACTTCCTTGTATCTGTAACAGTTGGGGATTTGCCAAGCCACAACCAGGAGCCTGGAATTCCTTCTGGGTTTTCTATGTGGATGTGAAGAATTCAATGATTATCACATCTTGTTTACCTTCCCAGATAGGTTAGGAAGAAGCTGGGTGTAAAATGCTCAGCACTTCATCTGGCACTCTAATATGGGATGCAGATATCCCAAGAGGCCAAAATGTGTTGTGGCACAATGCTTGCACCTGAGATAATTCTTACAACTGCCATTAAGCCACAGCAGCTTTAACTGCTGTACATTTTTGTGTGAACGTATAGGAGTCTCCTTTTGCTCATTTGTGGGTATGAACTGAGACCTTCCATCAGCAGTGACATATGCCAATTTTCCTCTAGTTTAGGAGTTTGGCTTTATATCACATTAAACAGGGGTGACACGTCTGGGCTCCAATGTGACAGATGACCTTTCTGGAGATCATGGCACCTAATAGATCATTGAACATGAGCAGCTCTGACACATGACCAAACTCCTTAAGCATTAAAAGAAAATCCTGTAAGTTTTTGCCATGTTGAAATCTGTCATTTTCAATAAATGTCCACCACTGTCATTGGCAGTTTTGAGAATTACTGTCATTGATGACGAGGATGGAGGATCAGGCCACATTTCTATGGAGTTGTCTGAATTCATCTCAGGACAAGTAAACAAAATGTGGAGAATAAATCAAGGGATGCTTGATTTACAAAAGGGATCCTTCCTTCTTTTGAAAAAGATCTATCTATCTATCTATCTATCTATCTATCTATCTATCTATCTATCTGGCAGCGTTAGAGAGACAGAGAGAGCTCTTCTATCCTTTGATTGACTTCCCAATTGGCCGCAGTGGCTGGAGTAGGGCAGGTCTGAAGGCACGAACTAGGAATTTTTTTGAGTCCTCCATGTGTGTGCAGGAGCCCAAGCATTTTGGCCATGTTCTACTGCTTTCCCAAGCACATTGGCAGGGACCTGGATCAGTTAGAGTGCCAGGTCTCAAACTGATGTCCATATGCAGTGCCAGTACCATAGGTGGCAGCTTAACCCTCTTTGCCACAGCAACTGGCCCCTTCCTTTTCTTGACCTCTGTTAGATTTGTTAGACTGTTTTATGGTACCTGAGAAGTCTAATGATCAAATATAACAAAATCAGCTTAGTGGTATCTACATAGATGCATTCAGTAAAAGTTTATTGAATGAGTAAGCAAAGAGATGACTGGCTGATTATTGCTGGACTAGCTACAGCAACCAGAGTCTTACTGCTGATTCATGCAGTCATTTTCCTAATGAACAAATAGTTATGGTGTGCCAAAGTTCTGTCAGGAACCAGGCTAAGTATTAGGGTTTCAGTATGAACATGAATACTGTCCCTGCTCTGATAGAACATGTGATCGTATAAGGGATAGAACTACTAATCAAATTATCTCACAAAAATATTAAGTCAAAGCCATACTCTACCAGACCCGTGTTGCTTTGCGGCTTGAGCAAGTTAGATCAGGGAAGGCTTCCCTAAGGGGCTGGTGTTTTAAGTTATGAGCTGAGGGTGAAAAGAACCTAAATATAGGGGGAGAGAAATGAAATAGATATTCCAGGTAGAAAGCTGTGTGTGCCACAGCCATGTGGAGAAAGACTACTGGTGCTTTTAGAATTTGGGAGCGGAGCCATGTGACATAGAATTTCACACCACCCTTCTGCCGTGCCAGCATTTGCAAAGTATCTTTACCCATATTCAGGCACTGTGTTTAAGAAACAAAATGGAACTCTGAAACAGTTTGATTAGGACAACTTGATGAGGCTAAAATTCCAGATCATTCTGCCATACATAGAATGTGATGAGAAGGGTTGAAACAGTGCAGTGAAAAAGATAGTCAGTAGCTAGCACTATTCAGATAATAGTAAAATAGGAAGATTATCTTGGGTTATCTGGCTGGTCACATTGTAAACAGAAAGATCCTTCAGTGTGGAAGAGGTGGGTAGAAGAGTTGGGAGCCTGTGTCCAAGTACAGGAAACAGATGGAGAAGATGGGCAAGAGAAGAAAGCAGATATTACCCCACAGTTTCTAAAAGAAATGGGGCCTGGCTGAAACCTTAATACTTCAGGGAGACCCGTTTTGGAGTCCTCATTTCTAGGGTGATAAGGTAAGAAATTGGTGTTGTTTAAAGGTACTACTTTGCGGTAATGTTTTACAGTAGTGGTAGGAAATTAAGACAATCACCTTGAGAGATTGTAAAGATAATATGTACAATTGAACACAGGAACTGCCATCATGCAGTGGGCACAAAAGGTGGATAAATATCAGGGAAGATAGGAGGAAAATTGGGAGAATACTATGGTTTTGGAAACTGGGGCTGGAAGAGAATGTTTTGAGAATTCTTCATTGGCTTGGGTGGCTGGTGTTGGTGGGTGACCTCAGTAAGAGTAGTTTCCTTGGTGTGAAGGGATCCCAATCCAGGGATGGGATGGGATGTAACAAGGAGACAGAGAGTATGGAGAACGTTGTGAAGAAGTTTGTGCAATAGAAAGAAAAATTATAAAACCGATTAACTTGAACCTATATTTCTGAAAGAAGTTTGTCACTGTTGAAAATTTAGGCACAATAATTCTTTGTCATAAGGTCTGACTGTCCTGTTTGTTGTGGGTGTTTGGAACTATCCATGACCTCTACCCATTAGAAGCAGTAACATTTTCCTACCTCAGTTGTGAAAACTTGTCATGTCTCTAAATATTATCATTTTGTCCCCAACCCCAGGGTGCAGGGTGAGAGGAAGGGTGTGAAAAATGCCCTTGGTAGAAAACTACTGTTTTGGGTATAAGTATGGAATTTTCAGAGCCTGGTTTTCTCCAGGTACATAAAACTTGTCTTCTTTTTTGTGTGAAATTTAAGAGGCCATCGAATGACCAGAACATCATTTAAGTGGGTTCTTTCAGACACATGCCTGTAGAAGTGCATCGTTTGTTGGTTACCTACTCTGAACTGATTTATAGTGATTTTTGTATAATGGTGTTGTGCATGCTGTCATATAAGAATGAAAAGGTGAGGCTTAGGTGGACTCCAGGGTATATTCAAAATGTGTTCTAATTCTCCCTCTGTCACTTAATCTAGATCAGTGACTGAACAATAATTGAACTGCATGGTTCCATGAAGTTACCCCTATTCTAGTATCATCTGCCCACAAGAATTCTGATAGTATTAGCTGAAATCTCAAAGCAGGTGCCCATCAAATCATGTTGAAATATTTCACACTGTGAAAAAAGTGACAGTGTCTGCGTTTTAACATGGTTCACGTGGCATTTCAGAAATTTAATCAGAAATGTAGTCTGAACCTTGTTTTTGAACTTTGAGGAAAACGATTGCTTTTTTTTTTTTTTAATTCAGTGCACATGTTGAATCTCAGAAATATGAAGACTTTCTTCTCACCATTCTTAGGATATTTTTCCTCGTTTGGGTGACCCTTTTGGTGTACCTATACTGCTAAATTATGTGGAATCTGATTTTATTGCCTTTACAATGTACTGTGTAGTTTGGAGAGAAGGCTATGGAGAGCGTCTTGTAAAGCAAATTAAAAGCAAACTTCCATATTCGATCACACATGTAAAAGTGAGAATAATTCATTGTAGGGACGTGTGGTTAATTAAAGGTCAATGTTCTCATTGTGGCTCTTCAATATTTTAGTACTTCAATAAGGATGTATTCCTCCCAATTTATTTTTTTAAATCTTTCTGATGGTGTTTTCAAAACAAGAATTCCAAGCTGATGTCACCTTATCTTGCACACTAAGGTTGAATATGAAGATTTTTAAGCAGTTTCCAGCAAGAAAAGTCATACTCTAAGGATGATGACCTTCACTGTTTGTATTTCAGTTTTTGTTATTTTTGCTTCCATGTTTCTTTTTTTGCCATTTATGTGTGTTTTTCTCTGCAGTCTTTCATATTGGTAGCATGTAAATATCTTCTTAAAAAACATAACAACAATGGAGATAATATAAAAATGAACCTTGGTTTATACCCTTTTCATTTTAATCATCTTTGTAGAGAAAAAGACCTGATGGTAGCTGATGTTTATTCTTTTAAGACTTTCCAAAACTGTCCAAATAATTTACTTATATGGATGTTCCCTATTAAGGATATTTTAATTTTACAATGGTGCAAAAGCAATACACATTCAGTAGAAAATTATCTTTTAATTTTGATTCTTTTTTCCAAGACTATTGATATGCAGTCATTTTTTAAAAAAAAAATCTGTTTATTTTATTAGAAAGGTAGCACTGCGAAGAGGAGGAGAGAGAGAGGAAGATCTGTCTTTGGTTCACTCCCCAAGAGGCTGCAATGGCTCAAGCTGAGCTGATCCAAAGCCAGGAGCCAGCAGTCTCTTCTGGGTCTCCTACGTGGGTGCAGGGTTCCAAAGCTTTGGGGCATCCTCTATTGCTTTCCCAGACCACAAGCAGGGAGCTGGATGGAAGGGAAATGGAGCATCTGGGACATGAACAGGTGGATTGGCAGTTGTTTTTGAAAACTGTCTATGTTAATACATTTTTCCAAAGAGGTCATCAGTGTCAGAGAGTCAGAGAGTAAGACTGGATGCTAATTTAGGTCCAACTTCCTACTAATCCATTTTAGGAATAGGTGATGGTTCGAGTACTAAGGTTCTAGCCACCAAGGTAAGAAACCTGGGTAAGGTTCTTGGGGTTCATGGTTCTTGGTTTTGCCTGGCCCAGCCCTGGGCTCTTGTGACCTTTTGAAGAGGAAACCGACATATGGAAGATTTCTCTCTCTCATTTTGCCTTTCAAATAAATAAATAAATACAACTTTTTAAATTAATAAGCAGATCTGTTAAATAAAAATAGGGGAGCTTGAATACATTGTAGGAGTGGATTCTGGGATCAGCTCTGTTGTCTCCCAGGCTAATCTTCTGCCTAGTTCTAGTTCTGATTCAGCTCCTTGCTGATGACCTGGGAAAGTAGCGGAGGATAACCCAAAGCGTTGGATCCCTGCACCAAACTGGGGACCTTAGAGGAAGCTTCTGATGCTGTTTTTGAACTGGCTTAGCTCTGGATGGTGCAGCCATTTAAATTAGAAAAAGAAGAGTAGAGTCTGAGAATTATTAAATATTTAGACTTTTTTTTTAAAGTAAACTTTTTTTTTTTCCCAGCAGTTTCAAGTTCACAGCAGAATTAGGAGTAAGTTATGGAGGCTTTGTCTTTATTCAGGCATGACCTTCTCCACTATCAACATCCTCCGCCAAAATATTGTCAATTAAGCTGCTTAGATACAGAACATATTTCAAACTCCTTGAGCAAAAGACAGAGAATGTGATTGCTGGATCACAAGGGAAGAATGTATTTTGTTTTGGAAAACACTGCTATGCTGTCTTCCACTGTAGTTTACTATTTTGCGTTCCTACTACTAATGAATGAAGGTTCTTATTGCTCCACATTCCTAGTGGCATTTGATGTTGTCAGTTTTCTAGAACTAGGTTCTTCTAGCGTTTTGTAGTGGTTCTTATTGTTGACTTAATTTGCATTTCACTGATGACATTATCTTGAGGACCTTGTGCCCATTTACCATTTTATTTTTTTCTTTGTCTTTGCATGTCTTCAGTGGGTATTCAGATTTACATCTTATTTTCTGATATGCTTGTTTTAGTTCTAAATATTTAAGTTCTTTTAAAATGTGGATTTTTCATTTACTGCTGAATATTTTTACATACTGGTTATGTGAAGCGAACACATTTCATGTATTTCATAATATGGATTTCAGAGCATAGCAGTATTTCCCATCTTACCCTCCCTGCTACTTGCATCCCTCAGTTATATTCCTCCTTCCATATTTCTTTCTTTGCTTGAAACTTTTTTTAGAATGAGATACTTTGATTTTGCTTCACACTTACAGGCTTGACACTCCGTTAGGTAAAGTATTTGATACATATTAAATAGGAAAAAACAGAAACAAAACAAAACCCTCCAGTATTCCTTAGGGTTATAGACAAACGTTGCAAACAACATTCAGATCTCAAATTGTTATTCTAACTCTTCTAGGTTTTTGTTTTTGTTTTTTTCTATTTTTGGTAATCTGTGTATTAGTTACTGCAGATTAGATAAAACAGTTGGATTGGATATTGGATAACAGTCCTATTTTCTCCAAGGGTGGAGGAATTGTCTTTTCATTCTCTCGTTTTGGTTTTTACAAATGATTTCTTTTTTGAAGGTTTATTAAAGATTGGTGAGAAAAATCTACATCCCTTTAGAATATTGATATTGAATTTAACAGGAATGTTAGGAGATGCTGTTTTGCATAGGCCATTTGCTTTCTTCTTAATTTTTTAAAAATAGTTTCCCCTAGTGGCATGAAGGAATTTCCCTTTAGCTGTGAAAGAAGTGCAATGTGAGGACCCAGATTTAGTTCAAGAGTATCAAATTTGTGAGACCTGATTTAATCTGTTGCAAATTGCACTCAGCTTCTCATTTAAACAACATAATTAAAACAAACTGAAGGTGTTCTCACTTGTATCTGCTGGATTTAGAGATTTTCCTAAGGGAGAAAGTTATGTTTTAATGAAGAAATAGTTTAAGCTAGGTGGATTAAATTGATAAAATTCATCTTCATAGTGATTTAGCAAGGGAAAATATTAAGATATTGGCCACAGTTGCTACTAATTTGGTCTCAGCCGAAGATATATGTAAGTACCTCTGGGAAGGATTGCATTTATTACAGATGATGAGTTAGCCATTAAATGCACACACATTGCATGTCCCTTACTCAGTGCCATTTAGCTTAGAGGATCTGTGATGGCAAATTTTATGTGTCAAATTCATTAGATCATAGGGTATCCAGATGTTTGGTTAAGGATTCTACACTGGTGTGTGAAGGTGTTTCTGGATGAGTCTAGCATTCATATCAATTTACTGAGCAAGGTGGATTGCTCTCTCAGTTGTGGGCATGTCTCTCCAGTCCATAGAAAGCCTGAATAAAACAAAGAAATGTTAGGAAAGGAGTATTTTGTTTTCTGTTTTCTGTTACATTGATGTTCTGTTCTCAAACTAGGACTTGCATCATTGGCACTCCAGGGCCTCCTGGCCTTCAGACTTAACTTAAAACTCCCAACATCAGCTCTTCCCATGCTTAGATTCTTGCCTAGGATGATGCTGTCAGCTTTAGTGGGTCCCTATCTCCAGATGACAATCATGGGATGTCCTCTGCAATTGTATAAGCTGATGTCCTAAAGTAAATTTCTTTGTATGTGTTTCAACACGTCATGAACTAGTAAAATTGAGAAATGTCTGGGTGGCAAATTGTGAAACACATGTACACATTTTTCTTTTTTTAAAATGTATGTTAAGAAACATTCTATTAAAATCCAGTATATATACCAGGAAAGGCACTTAAGTGTGGAGATCAATGTTTTTTTATCTACTTTTATAATCGATACCCAAATTAAGACCAAAATATTGAGTAACCCTGAGAGTCCTTACTAGCCACCTCTCTCCATTTCTTTTCTTACAAGTGAAACAAGAGTATATTGCCATTTACATGATGTTATTCCCTGAAGCAATAATTATTATATACCAACTGATCTGCCATTGAAATAAATTTCATCCTCTTTATATTAACTACCCCAAATAAGAGAAAATGTGGCAGTTCTCTTTTTTGGCAGGTGGCTTATTTCACTTAGCATAATGATTTCCAGTTGGATTCATTTTGTTGCAAATGTCAGGATTTAATTCTTTTCACATTTTTCTTAGTATGAATATCCACGAACTTTTTAAGGATGCCCAGTATTGATGCATTTATTTGGCTTCCAGTGGTTTTGTTTATCCATAGAACCTTGGCTAATACAGAAATGAAGGCCTTAAATGTGAGAGTATTTTGAAAGAGAGATTAGGAAGAAATAGAATCTTTTCATTTCAACAAAACCATACACTGCATAGGCTTCCCAGTCTAGCTTTGTATAAATCATTAAGTGTCTCTGTCTCTAAAAACATTCTATCAGGTAGATGTGTTTGTAGGTCGTAGTTGCTGGCAAACTAGCAGATGTTTGCCTGCGTCTCACTCTGTGGCTATGTTGTTTTATCTGAGGGTGTTAAGTTGGACAAGAAAAGATCACTCATTGTGTTGAGCAGCATTTCCAGGCCAATTTATTTTGACATGCATTATTCTAAATTGTAAGGAATAACCAGGTCAGGCCAGAAGTATAGGAAAAAAAGTTAATACTCCTTTTGAGTAATATTCCTTTTCAATATTCCTTAACAATTTCAGCTACTGTATAGATGTGAAGAAGGCTCAATTAAAACCTGTCATGGTGTAAACAAATACTTTGCATTGAAGAAAAATTACATCAAAACCACAAAAGATAAAATATGACTGAAACATGTTTAAAAATTTTCTATTTGATTGCAAGGCATGCATGTGGGCAGAGACACAGATGAGCTCACTCCCCATACTTCCCCATTAGCTGACCATGCCAAAGCTAGGCATTTGGAACTCAATCTATGTCTTCCATACAATCATTGAGAAGACTGAATGGAGCCATCACTTTATGTCTCCTATACTGCACTTTAGCAGGAATCTGAATTAGAAGCAGAGTTGGAACTTAAACATAGGCATTGTAGTATGGCGCATGGGTATCCCTAGTGGTATCTTTGCTATGTGGCTAGAAGATTAAATGTTGGTTGAAGCAGCCAGGAAAACTACCTAGTAAGCTTGTACTTCAGTCTCCTCAAGGTGAAATAACTGTGATAAACTGTCTTTCTTCAAGTTGTAACAATGATGTAATAAACTAACCCAGATGATGCTCTTAAAATTATGCCAGGCAGCTAAGAAACTCTGTTTACGTATTTGAAAAATCAGTAAACGTAAGTACAGCTTTAGACACTGTCTTACAGACTTGAATGCACTGGATTTCATTCCCACCATTTTCTCTCCTTTGGTGACATTCGTTTATCAAAAGCAAGTCACTTTGAATGTGGAAGTACTCTATTTTGACTTCTGTGGGCTTCTTCAGCAAAATCTCATGTTTCCCTGCAACTGTGGTTGCTGTTAAGAGACCAGTGGCTACTGTAGTGTTGGGCAGGTCTGGGGACATTGAAAAGATCGATGGTAGGCAGGGGAGGGGGCTTGAGAGATCTAGGGTCTTGCAGCAAATTCAGGCTTTATCAAACCATGGAAGTTTGGGGTATTTAGAGTACCTTGTGGAAAGTGATCTGTGGTGAGCTGAGGGTAGAGCTTCATTCTTCTCCCAGTTCCAAAAAGACTCCATCAGTAGGGCTGAGTATCACTGAACGCCTTTCCTCTTAGCCAGGAATCCAGGTAAATGGCCTGGAAAGCTGGTCAGTGGTCTAAATTCTAGAATCCTTTTAACAGCAGAGATGGTTGGGACTGCAGATTTCATCCAGTTGCGCTTCATCATCCTATGAAAGAGGAGGCAGAGGCCTAGGCTGGGGAGTGAACTAGTTTATCCAAGTGACAAACACTTATGCTTGTGAAGTGTGTCTGTGAGAGAATGAGGGGAGCAGATGAGGAAAGAAGACTAGGGTAGAGGGGTTTTAAAGGTGGATCCATCTCTGCAGATGTGTGATAGTGAAATTTGATGTCATAAGTAACAATGGTGATGACTACAATGACAATTGGCAAGTTGTATTTCAGATGACATTAAGGCCATTTGAAAACATTGTTAGAGGGAAGCAGTGTTTACTTCCTCACTTTGAACTTCAATTTGTATAACTGTGAAGTGAGGAAAATTATTAATAGATAAGATCTTATACAAGCTGCTATTCCTTTTATTTTTAAATAAACTTACCTTTTACTAGTAGTATTACCATTTTCCATCACATAGTTTTGAAAGTATAGGGTTTCCTCCATTCCCTCCATGCTTCTTCCCTCTTCTTCCTCCCTCTTTTTCCCCCTGAATTTACAGTAATAGTGTTTCAACCACAGTCACAGTTCCAACATTCTACTGTTCACCTGTGTCATGACATTTTAGGTATAGATAATGTTATAGAATCTAGTATCTTGCTGTGAAGGCGTATTTAACAGTTTCATTGGGGAGAGAGGGGGAGTGTCTTTTATTTCAGAGTAGAGATGCGTACTGTCATTCTGCTTTGTTTCCCAATACTTGAGTCACCATTACACCACTCATTTATGAGAGTATAGGTGTAGACTTGTTTGCCTATTTATCTTCTTGTTTTGTATTTTGCATGAAAGTTGCCTTATTTCGGAGAATATGCGATATTTGTGCATTTGGGATTGTCTTATTTCACTGAGCATAAATGATCCCCATTTGTGACCACTTTATTGCAAATGGTACAATTTCATTGTTTTTAATGGCTGAGCCATATTCCGTAGAGTAGATGTATTATTCTTTCTTTATCCAGTCCTCTTTCATTGGGTTTCTAGGTTGTTTTTGTGTCTTTGCTTTTGTGGACTGTGCTGCTATGAATATAAGGATGTAGGTTGCTTTCTTCTATGTAGGTTTTATTTCTTTTAGAAATATTCCCAGGGGTTGGATAGCTGGGTCATATGGTAGATGACTTTTCAGTTGTCTGAGAACTCTCCATAGTGATTTCTGTAGTGGCTGCACAAGTCTATAATCTCGTTATAGGGTAGTAGGGAGTAGGGAAGGTACCTTTCCCCCACATCCTGACCAGCAGGTGTTATTAGAAAATTTTGTAAATAGGCCATTCTTACTGGAGTTAAATGAAACTTCAATGTGATTTTTATTTGTATTTCCCTTATTGTTAGGAACCTGAGCATTTTTCATGTCTTTTAGACATTTGAGTTTGTTCTTTCAAAAATGTCTGCTCATTTCCTTTGCTATTTCTTTACTGGTTAACTTGTTTTGCTGTTGCATTACTGGAGCTCTTTGTAAATCTTGTATATTACTTCCCTATCTGTTGTACAGTGTACAAAGATTTTCTCCCATTCTGTATAAACTTACCTTTTAAAAATGAGTTTCCATTTACTAGGGAGAAGGAGAGCATTCTCATTGACTGGTTCTCTCCCTAAATATTCCTAATGGCAGTGATTAGATGACCAAAGACGAGAGCCCAGATCTCCTCAATATGTGACAGAAACCCAATTACTTTACTATCTGCCAGATTCTCCATGAGCAAGAAGCTGGATTCAGGAGCCAGAACTGCGTCTTGAGCCCAGGTACTCTCCTGAGAAAGGACATGTTTGTCCTAACAGCAATTATAACCACTAAGCAAAAGGCCTGCTCTTGCTGTTCTTTACTACATTTATCTTATTTACTCTGTGTTCATTTAAAAAAACTTTATTTGAAACCCAGAGTTTGAAGAACAACAAAGCAAAAGTTTGTGTTCTAATGTAGTAGGGCTTAACAGTATGGTGGCTAATGCTAATTAGTCAAATGGATTGCCCTGGTTGATTCTGCTATGATCATCTGTTTTCCAGGACTTCCGTTTTAGATGTCCTTCTGCTCAGATATTTCTGCTTTAATGGGTGCTGATATTTCCACATCCCTGCTTAAGTGTCTTGATGTTTCTTTTCTAGATTAAATGAGATTTTTAACAAGGTTTATGGGGTGATTTGTTGTCATTGAAATAACAAATGGATTGAAATCAGCCTTCTGTCTCTTTGGAATCCACCACTACTAGTGGGCCATAATCCAGCTGGTGACAGAACCCAGAGAGCCAAGGGGCTGTTAAAGTGTGGGGGGAAAATCGAAAATGTCCTGTGATTTGTCAGGAAGGATAGAAAATGAAATTCAAATGCAAGGCTGGATGGCCTGATTCTCTAAAACAGATCCCAACAAATGCAAAGTGAGATTGAAGACCCTTGAGAACCAGTCGACTTCATGTTTTTGATTTCCTCACGAGTTAGGTGCCCAGCAAAGTGGTAGATGTTAACATGTTTATCCTCTAAAGCTAAACTGTGGAAGTAAGCTGAGAGGGCTCTTAAAAATTTAGAACTAACAGTGTTTTCAACATCAGAAAAAGTTTCAAGTTCACCCAGAGATCAGGTCCCCTTTTCCTCCTGGAGCAGACATGCTAATTCGGCACTAGGAATTCTGTTTCAAGTCTGTGATCCTCTCCAGGCAGGCAGTGATTGGAACCTCGGGTCCTAAAGGGCTAGACACTTCTGCCCAGAGCTGATCTTCACCAAAGTAAACATGGTCATTATCGAGGGAAAAAAATGGGGGGATGTGTGGGAAATTGCTCTTCCTATTCCTGACCTTGCTTAAGAGACAAACGGTTTGTAGAGTTGCTACTAGCCTGAGAAAAATGATATCTTTGAATGCACTGCCAATTGAGCGCTTCAAAATTAATGACTACAATAAAGATGTTGAATTCAGGTCAATTTAGGAAATTAACTAATGACAAAAATGGAGAAAACAGGATGTAATATGATCTTCAAACTGACAGGAGTTGAGACAGAGGTTACCCTACAGTAAGTTGTCAGTAAGTAGCAGGTTGTCTACTCCCACAAAGATAGAGAAGCCTCGGATTTCAGAAGGCTCCACACTGACAAACTTCAAACTGATTCCTAGCCCTGAGTTTGCAGCATGACTTGGGCCAGGGCTCTTTCCTTCAGGCACTTGCCTTTCTTGCTCTGTAAAATGGGGAGTCAGGTTGGCTCCTCAGGGTTTTTTTTTAAATATTTAAACTTTTTGTTTTTTTAAGTTTACTTCCAAAATCTATGTTTGCTGGCAGAAATAAGCTTTTTAAGTTTGTAGACAATGGAATGTTTTCACGCATTCAAGTTCATGGTTATTTTCCTCATCTCTGAACTCCAGAGGTTTTATGAAAGATATTTTCTCTTACATATTTTAAAAGTTGCATTTATTTATTTGAAAGGCAGAAAAATAGAAAGGGGGTGACACAGAGACATAGATCTTCCATTCTCTGATTCACTCTCCAAATATTGATCATAGCCAAGACTGTATGTAGTGGGCCAAAGAAAGGAGCCTAGGAACACATTGCACATCTCCCAGGGTCCCATCTCTTGGAGGTGTATGTCAGCAGGAAATTGGAAATCAGAACAGTACTGAGGCTCTAACGCAGGCACTCCATTTTGAGATATAGCTATCCTAAGCAACATCTTTACCGCCACACCACATGCCTGTTGATCTGCTTTGTTTGGTATGTTCCAGGGTTCTGAGCAGTGTTATTAGCTCATTGAAGGGTTAGAATGATCTTACTTCACCTTGTATCTTGAGTACTCAACACAGGAAATACATACAGTTGGTATCTAGCACCACAGTGTAGTCTGATATCTGTGTCTTCTGGAAACTCACATGTTGGAATCCTAAACCCAGTCTGATGATGTTGGGAAGTGGAGCTTTGGGTAGGTTATTAGGTCATGAGGGCAGAAGCCTTATGAATGGAATAATGCCCTTCTATAGGAGACTGTAAGGTGATTCCTTTTTGCTATGGGAGGGTTTAGTCAGAAGATGACTATCTACCGGCTGGGAGTTGAACCCTTACCAAACCAAGTCAGACACCAAATTTCCTGGCACCAACCTTTCAAGCATGCTGTCAGCTGCTGTTCCCATTCTATATATCCCCACACCCCCATCCCAAGGCAATATTCAGCCCCCGCTGCCTGGGCACTCGGGTGGAGTGTCTTCATCTGATCTTCCATGCCCTCCCAACATGTCTTAAAATAGGTGAAAAATAGGCTACTATATAGGCCCACTGTTACAGTTAACACACACTGGGCATTAACTAGGCCCAGAATGCCTGCCAGCTATCAGTTGCTTTTCTTCCAGCGGTGTAAAACTTGCCTGGGTATAAGGCAACCTATGCAATTGCCTACAAGTGGAGGAAAATAAAAGCCTTTAGTTCTAAAAAATTGATTATTAATGTGTAGGTTTACATCTTGACTTACTATTTGTATTTTATTAACCTGTGTATTTCTATGCCAGTATCTCACTTTACTGATTAATATGGCTCAGTGGCTCAGGATAATATTTTGTTCCTCAGGGGACAAATGACTTTGGATACACTTTTGGTTATGACAACTACAGAATAGTCAATAATTGTATCTAATAATTAAAGATCAGGAGAGGTGATAAATATTCCAAGGGACAATCCCCCAACCTCACAGAATTCTTCAATCTGAAATGTCAAGCAGTGAGATTGAGAAATCATATAGCTTTGTGTATCTTGAGATTGGGCAAGGCATACTTTCAAATTTGTTTTTATTTTTCCAAATTGTTTGGTATTCTAGATCCTTTGTGTCTCTGTGTGCACTTTGCAGTAAGTTTTTCATTTTCTCCAAAAAATATTGTGAGGTGTTTTTTTTTAAAGGATTTTGTTATATTTCTGTATCTCAGAAGAGTTAATGTGTTTATTATTGAATGTTCATATGTGTAAACAGGGTGTGCATCTCCATTTTTGTTGCTTTTAATTACTTTTAGCAAAATTTTGCAGTTTTTCAGTGTATCATTTTCTCTTTCATCAAATTTATTACAAATTAAGTTAAAAATTATTTCTTGTAAGAAAGAGTGAATGAGTGCCTGAATGATTCACACACACACACACACACACACACACACACACACACACACACACACGAATAATGAATGAATGAACCCGTTTACTGGTTCACTTTCCAGGTAAGTGCAGCAGCTGAAGTTGGAACAGCCCAAAGCTGGAAGCTGCATTGTTTCCCACATTGGTGGCAGGGACACAAGTACTTGGGCCATCTTCTGCTGTCTTACAGGTGCATTCAGAGGAAGCTCAATCAGAAACAGAGCAATTGGGACTTGAACTGGCACTTTAAAATGGATGTTGGCATTGCCAGCAGAAACTGTTGCTGCTATTATCAATGACATTGTTTTTGAGTCAGAGACGTTTTAAAGAAGAGACATTCATTATTTCCCATGTGCAGTCAGGCTAACATTTGGTCTATTTTGTGATAAAATTCTATTAGGATTCATATAGTTTGATATAATAAAGAACATAAAAAGTACCCACATTCTTTGGATTGAGGAAAACCTGATACCTTAATGTGTCAAACAGCTGTAGCCCAGGCACTTAGATTCGCAGGATCTAGAGTTCTCTCCCAGGAATCAGCTTCATTTCTCATAATCCCATACTGAAAAATGTCATCCCATGCCTTTCCAGAGACATGTCCTCAGGCCTTGTAGACTGAGAGGAAATTGTATTCTTTTCAATGAACCCCGTCGGAATACATTTGGAAAACATCCTGTCTGACTGGGTTTGTAAATCTAATCATAGACGAGCTATATGTGGTCAGTATTTTTTTAAACAATTCATTCAATTTTTGTTTGAAAGGCAGAATTACAAAGGGAGAGAAGATGACACAGAAGGAGAGATCTTTCATCTGTTGGTTCACTCCCGAAATGGTCACAGTGGTTGGAATTAGGCCAATCCGAGGTTGGGAGTCAAGAACTTTTTCCTGGTCTTCGCTGTGGTTGCAGTGGTTCAATTCTCCTTCTCTGCCTTTCTAGACCTTTAGCAGGGAGCTGGATCAGAAATGGAGTTGGCAGCACTCAAACTCATGCCCATATGGGATGCAGGCCCGCAGGTAGAAGGTTAGTCTACATACCATGGCATCAGCTTCAATGTTGGTTTGATTAGGAGTCAATTCCATTCTGTGCTTAGAATATTAGGGCTTATTACTAGAACATGGTGGTGAAGGGAATAGGGGTGGGTAATCTGGGGACTGTGACAACCAACAAGATGATCTCCAGCTATGAGTATGCTCGATAACATGCAAGAGAAGCCCTATGTCATGACTCTCTTGAAACTGGTATCATTCTCATTTAGTAGCTGTCACTTGGGCATTTTCAATGTTTGTCTAACTTTCTGAACTGATAGTTAAGAGGACCTTTCATTTTAGTGTCTTCCCCATCCTCCACCCAGTCAATACCAATTTTGTTTTACTGACTTATCTTGCAAATAAAAATACCTAAAACATAAAGGTCACATAATCACATCCAAAAAGGGTCAAGATGAGTGTGGCAAGCAGACAGTCCCTATAATAGGGAGACTGGCAAGCAAGTTGTTTTCTTGCCTATCATGATCGCCAATACTGACGAATACATTTTGCTTTGCTAAAACTTAAATGTCCTTTCTGCCATTTGGGAATAATGTATTTTTACAAGTTATTTCTCAAGAGGTTACAGCCTTTATGAGATTCCAAGTTTAAAACAGGGTTTAATTCTGGTGATGGCATTATATGCTGCCATCTCCACCTTATTCCTCCTTGCCTTCTCCCCCAGAAGCATCAGATTAACTTCGGGTTGAAAGACCTCCAGGGATGGATCAAGCAGGTGTTTCTGACAGGCCTAGCATCTGCAGTGTTGGTTGAGCTGGGGAGGGTTACAGTGTGGGAGTGCTGCTTCTGTTCCTTGTGGAATAACGACTTCTACACTTACGTAAGGGATCCAAGCTGGCATTCTGTGTGTCCTCAGCAAAGGAAACATGTCTTGAAGAGTGATTAAAGTGAATTAAGATCTTGTAGAGAGCAGGAAATCTTTACTTTGTAGTCTCCATTTTTTACTTTTTCAGCATACTCTACATGTTCTAAAGATAGCAAAGGCAAAGAGGAAGAAGAAAAAGACTGTCATCATTATCATTACAGTAACACTGGGCACTTAGCACGTAACCAGTTTGTGCCAAAGATTTGGCCTTGTTGCTTCTTTGAATCCTCATAAGAAATGCATGAAGAGTCATTGTCTCCACTATCTAGATGGTGAAGACTAAGATGAAGAGATTGAGTTACGTGTCAGGAACATGTCAATTATTTACCAGAGCTAGCATTTGAACATAGACTGACTCTTTGCTTTCTCATATCACTGTGACATCTAACTCTTAGGCTCTGTATAAGCAGGGCTTTTAGAGATCATAAAGTGACTTTTGTTTCTCTTCAACTGTTCATTTAGAAAAAAAGCAGAGAAGTTGTGTGGCTTATTTTGGGTTGATTAAGTTAGTTCTAAGGAGACAGAATTGAAGCAAAACTGTGAGCATCTGTGAATGAGAGGGTTCCTGAGCTGTGTCCTGTTTGAAGTTTAGGGGTTGCACAGGAATTCGAATGATTCTTTACTCCTTACCCATGCTACACGTAATTCTTGGATCGTCCTTGAGAGAAGATGGATTGTTAGGGTTGTACTTCATGATTCTCATGTGTAGCATTGCATTGTCTGTTTAAAGGACAGTGTGTGTGCATGTGTATATGCATGTGTACAAAGTTAAGGGATGCAAAGACAATAAAAATGGAATTAAATTTGATAGGAGAAAGGGAGGTGTGTGTTAGGAGGACTGAGAAATTGGATATATAACTAGCTCAGGCCTGTATCCAGCATATATTGTAGGTGTGCCTGGTTTCTTGCTTAGAGAATTTTAGAGGCACTGCTGGTTCCAGTCATTACTGGGCCACAGACTACACTTGAGCTTTAGCCAGTGTCTCACAACATGAATAACCAAATCCCGCAAGGTCATTACCATTCTTGACAAAACAAAACAAGATGAAATTGCCTTAAACGTCCTAAAAATACTTAAGGAAACAAAAAGGACATCAGGGGGAAACTCTTCCATTCTGAAGCACAGGAAACCTCCGTGTTTCTATGTAACAACCACCTGGAAAACCGTAGGGATTATTTTATGGAAGCAGAAGATGTAACATCTCACTCTGTTAGAGTCAAGAAGAAAATAAGCTTCAAGAAGACGGGGATTGTGTGTGTATAAGAGTGTGGGTGAGTGGTCCTATATTCCTGGTGCCTAAAATAGTGTCCCCATCTTTACAGATGCTTCCAACACTGTTGACTGAATGATGAAAAAAGTTATGAATGAATTTTCTCATGACTTTCATAAAGAACAGAATAAAATCAAACTTTTCTAACATGAGCTATTAAGTCCCTTTCTCCCATCTGCTCCATCTTCAGTTCTGTTTAAAGTGTAGCCTTTTGCAGGAATTTGAACACTTCAGTTACATTTGTCCACTCGGATTCCATCTCCTTGGAGTTCACTGCTCTACATTCCTGCTAACATGAAGCTTTTTGTTATTAGTCAGGTTTGAGTGTCACTTCCCCAGGGAGCCTTGTTCTTGACCTCTCTTCCCCGCAACTGAATTAGGTTTTCTTGCTTTCTCCTAATAGCAGTCTTTTCATTTTTCTCCCTTTTTGGCTTTGAGTACAATTTGTGTTTGCCTGTATGTTTATGTGATTCTTCACTATGTCATTATCTATGTTTTTTATTGGAAGATAGATTCCATGTGGGCAAGACTTTGGTTCATTTAATCCTATTCTCTCTACTCAGGGCTAGCAGAACGCTAGCCACAGAACTGACACTGAATAAATTGATAAATACTTGTTGAATGGACAGCCACACTTGAACTGCAGAACATTCCAACTAAATAATTTACATCATAGATAGGACTACTGGATATCCTGAATTCGTGAAAATCGAGCCACGCATTGGCTAACCCAGATTCACTCAAAGGAACAGGGCAAGCCTGTCATTGTGTGAGGATGTCAGAAATGCTGGAACTGCTGCACACTCACAACTGACCTGCCTTGCTGGTAATTAGTAGCCTGAGGCTAAGCTAGTAGCAAGAGTGGGCGGGAAACAATACTTAACCACCCAATTAAAAGACAGTTGGAGTTTAAATTTAGAAGGTGTCTATGGCCATGTCAGAGAAGTCACACTGAGGGGACATTTGGTTGCATGACTCTGGGTGCTGAGGGTCATTGGTGCATGTCAGCAAGATAATTAAAGACACTCTGAGACTTCACATTTGGAAATTATGTCCAAAGGCTTTGTTGTCCTGGGCAGACTACAACTCAGTGGGTTAAAGTCTGGGCCGGTGCAAAGGTGATTCCGGGTTGGAAAAGATTTAAACTAACCCCTCCTGTTTGAAAAAGAGGAAGGCATTTTGTTCAAGCCAGTCAGTTACAGGCTTGAGGTATAGGAACATGCATTCTGGGCTGGGCATCAGGAATCTGCTCATGGACCCACACACCTCTTAAAAGATTCATGATTGTGGGTGAAACACTCAGACTTTTTGCAAGTCCCTTTTACATTGATGAAGTTTCTTGGTTACAAATCACCAATGATTTGACTTTGATTTGGGGGGCGGGTTGGGGGGAATCTGAGCTGGGTTGTATTACTGAGCATAATGGGTGGGAGAAGGTGCTGTCTGCCTCCCTGAATACATGAGTGAAATGACATATTCCCTTGGCCTCAAGTTTTCTTTTTGGCTCATTTTCCTTGTGGGCTTCTTTCTTACACCAGTTTTACTTGGTGACAGAATAACTGTAGCATCTCTGATCTAAGTGCCTTCAGCAAGTATTTTTCCCACAGGTCCGATGTATCCTGAAAGTCACTCTTTTTTTGTTTTTTGAAAGTCACTCTTATGGGACCAACTGGTCACTGTTGATCGACTGATGGCACAGGGAGAGTCCTTGAACTTTACCAAGCATGTGTTGAATTCTCTTGCTTGGATACTTTTTATTATTTTTTAAGTCCTGCTAGCATTTTCCAGGAGGTCTGCTGCTTTCTGTGGCATACCTAAAATTCCCCTGCCAAGGTCCAGTGAGAAAGAAACTAGTAGTCTAATAGGATGCATCCAGATGGCACTTACTGCCATTACTTTAGTCTCCAGATTTGCACAGTTCCAGTAGCAGGTGTTTGTTCTCACTGATTTTTCCACTATGTCACACTTGATAGATGAAATTCTCATGGCTGTGTGCCAAGAATGATTCAATATGTTGGGCTGTGAAGTTAGGCAGAACTGGGTTCAAATTATGTAGATTTTAAATGAGTAGCTTTTGAATCCCAAATTAGTTAACTTCTCTCAGCTGTCTCTTTTCTAGTTCTTTCTAATTTAATTGAGTAGAATATGTGACTTTTGCAGTGAGCAATTAATAGAAGTGAATGCTCCATGTGTTCTTTGGTGTTGGAGGAAGGTGCAGTTTCTATAGTTGCTACATGTCCAGAAGCCTTCCCTCAGGAAGGGATATTCTCCATAGCTCCTTGACAGTTCTGCTATGAGGACTCAATGGATTCCTTGACCCTGGACTGGGCGGGTGGTGGGAGGTCAGTTCTCCCCCATCAGCTCATTTTTCTCTCCCAGGGATTAGAATTGCAGGGGAGGGGCACACTGCTGCCAGAGCTTTTCATTTCCTGATTAATTGGCATTCCTTCAACTCTGTGAATTCTCTCTGGCTCTTTTGATTTATCAGTAGTAACTGTTTGTTGATGGAATCCAAATGACTCTGAAAGCTACAAATGATACTCTGAAGTCTGCATTAGTCTATACGTGACTCCCACGTCTCCCTTCTTCCTCAGAAGCATCTACTTTAGACCCATTCCCTTTTCAATGGTGAGAAAGAAGCCATTTCTGATAGTAGTGGATACTGCCGGATACCAGCTGAGGTGCCCGTGTCTGGCCCACTCCAGCCAAGACTGGAGAACAAGGAGTGGGTCACATAGATAATAAGGTAGTGTCAGGGATGACTGAGTTCTTCGTCTCTGATCTTCGTCTTCTGAGACTGTGTTTGTGGCCACAACACTTCTGAGGCCATGCTGTAGTCTTTTAAAAATAAAAATTCAAAAGGAAAAAAAATCTTTTCCACTTCCTGGGATGATGAGAAGTCAGGTTGGTTTGGAGACAGAAGTATGGTCTGTGGGACATCTTGAAGTTCCCCTGACCTTAGCTGTTATGAACAGCTCCAGGTAACAAGTCTCAGATATGAACATCATGCAGTGGTAGGCAACGTGCTTGCGGTATCAGGAGAGAAGTGCTTTTTACACATATTTCATGTGATAGTGGAGAGCAGAAAGAGCTTGGAGCCTTCTGACTTCTTGGCTTGGTTCCCATCCTCTCCTTACCTCCTCAGATTGCCTCCCTGGGCAGAACTAGAAGCTCTCTGAATCTCCCTCTAAGCAGGGCTCCTAGTTTAGCAAGTTTTAATGGAATTAATGGGTAGGAACACCAAAAATATGAGGCAGATTTTTGGCTGTGCTGGTGTGTCAGCCTGCCACATTTTCATAGGCACCCAAATTAAAGAGTTTATTTACTTCCTCAATTTACTACAAATGAAATTAACCACAGACCATTTGGGGACTTGGAGAACCACAGATGCCAACAGAAGCAGCCACATGCTTCACATTTCATGCTTATCTGAGTCACAGAATGTGGGGACTATTAAAGAGGAAAGTATACATTGATTTCTGATCATCATTATAGTCATCATCATTGTTGTCATTATAATTGCCATTAATCAAGGGCTGAGAGATTTTAAATGAAAGAAATTATCTGAAATGTCATGTCTTGAAGTGTTTTCCCTGCTTTTTGTCTAAGGAACAAATTTGAAAATTCAAGCCTGCTTCTGAGTAAAAACAAGTCAGGTTCTTAAAAGTCTATTTTCAACAACCTGTTAAAGGATAACACTATTTCTTTGGGTTAGATGGTTTTAAAGATTTCCCTTTCCATAGGGTAAATCAAATTCAGATAAGCAGGCTTCTAGCATCTCATATATCACAAGATATAGGAGCTGGGAAGAATTGTAGGTGATGTGATTGGATTTACAATAAAGCCAAGTAAATGATATCTTCTGCTTTCTAATGTTTTGTGACTTACAGAATAGTTCCAGAACTTAGAAAATATATATTCAAGGAAAGCGGAAGGGAAGAGGAAAAGAGACAAAAATAGAGGAATGGATGTGGGAGGGGATGAAGGAAAGGGGGACAGGGAGACAGGGATGTAATCTGTAGGTTCTCTCTCCAAATTCTTACAGTTTCCAGGGTTGGGACAGGAGCTGGGAACCATCACCTGTTGGCACCAATGACATACATTAGCAGAAAGCTAGAATCGAGTGTATGGCATAGACTTGAATATAGGCACTGTAATATAATATCGGTATCCTAAGTGTCTTAACCACTAGGTCACATGCTCACTCTAGACATTTTGTTAAATTGTTTTTCCTTAATGCAAGGTGGTTTGACTTCTCTTTGAAGAGAAAGCTTAACAGAGCAATATGAAGTCTTGAGTGGGAGATGGGCTCTGGTATGTATGTATGTATGTATTTATTTATTTAAAACAAGTACTCATCCATCTACTCTGGCCTTGATTATTTCCTTCTCAAAAAGTGCAGGTTAAATAATCTTGAATATGTGTTTATTATTATTTTTCAAGGTATATTTGTTTAATTTAAAGTCTGAATTAGAAAAGGAGAGAGAGAGAGTGTGTGTGTGTATCTCAGAGAAAAAGAGAAAGATATCTTCCATTTACCTATATACTTTCCATATGACTGCAATTACCATAGCTGAGCTAGGCTAAAATCAGGAACCAGAAGCTCCATCCAGGTCTCCCATTGTGCCATGGCAAAAGGCTTGGGCCACCTTGCACTGCTTTTCCCAGGCCATTAGTGGGAAGTTAGATTAGAAATGGAGCGGCCTATAATTAACACATGCCAATATGGGATGCCAGCATTGCAGGTAGCAGCTTTATCTGCCATAATACAAAACTAGCCCCTTCAGGACGTCTTTTAAATTGAGAGTATTTTTTCAATAAATGCGTCTGTTCACAGATAGGTATGTAAATGGCGTTCCTATTTGGTGGCTTACTCCCTAAATGCCTGTAATTTCCAGGGATGAGCCAAGATGGAAGCTGGGAACCAAGAATGTAGTCCAGATCACTCATACAGGAGGCAGAGATCTAATGCTGGAACCATCAAGGCTGCTTCTCTGGGACTGCTTTAGAAAAGAACTGGAGTCAGAAGCCAGAATTGAAGCCACTGCCAAAGTGAAGGGTAGAAATGAATACTTGACATAACCATGAGACTAAACCCTGATCATAAGTTTAGGCCAGTGGTTTGGTTAATTTATGAAAGCAGTTTGCTGGGCTTGTGATGCTTGAGCCTCGGTGCATGTGAGAATGACAGGTGCCAGTCAGTGCCTTATCCCTAGAAACTCTTAATTTATTAGGCTTGTGAAAAGATCTTCATTTAAACAACCACATCTAGGGTCTGTAGGATGTGTGTATGTATTAAAAATGGAAGTAGATGATAAATACAAGATTTGAAAAGAAAAATCCTTTCCATATTTTTTATTTTTAAATTTTCTTTGGGTAAGTGGAAGCTCTTGATCCTCAGGATAAGACCCGGCAGTTACTTTAAGCAAATGCTCCTTGGTTTGTAGAGGATTTGAGGAGGTCAAGCACACCCTAGAGCAATAAATACTGGAAATGCTACCTGATTGAAGATTTGAACAGGTGTGTTAAGTTAGAAGCTGTCATGACTTTGTTTCCAGTGCTGTTGTTTATTCATGGTGACCTTGGACCAGCATATCAGCCCTCTGAAGCCCCTTTCTTATTAACCAATTGTCATGGGTTCTGTAGTGCAACCAGATTTCCCCTTGGGAAGGAATTATACACTCCAGCTTCTGGAGTGGGCCAGCAGATGGGAGCTCTGTCTCTTTCTCTAAAGTAAGTAAAAATAAAATAATCTTTAAAAGATAGCTACCTCTCTCCAGTGTTGAATTAAAAGACTCAGTAAGTGATAAGGGTAGCCAGTCTGGGTAGCCAGACTGATCTGCAGCACTCCATGGATGGGCATAGGCCTTGGTTGGGAATGGTAGCAACTGTAGTTTTCCCTCAGGCGACACTGTTTTCTTCTCCCTTGTACAGGTACTGGCTCTCAAAGTACTCCCCTAATAGAGCACTGCCAATCTCTGGCCTCAGAAATGCACTGTGGAACAGCATGTTGAATACCCTTATCTAAAATGCTTGAAAGCAAAGTGTTTTAGGTTGTACAATATTTAAAAATGCATAATTATAGATCTGGGGATGGGACCTGAGTTTAAATGTAAAATTTGTCTGAATTATTCTGAAGATAATTTTCTACATAATTTCAATGTGCTTGTGGTTTGACTGTGACTTTTTACGTGAGGCAAAGTGTGAGAGTTCCCATTCGTGATGTTATATTGACAATTAAAAAGTTTTGGATTTTAGAGTCTTTTGGGTGTTTGACTTAGAAACAACAAAGCTCTACAGTAATTGTAATCATGATAATAGCAGCAAGTGTTTAGGGCATTCTTATCTTGGTTTGGGAAAAATTTCAAATCTTATACGTTATCCTGTTTTCTCTGCCAAAAAATCCTATCAAATGGAGTTCTTATATCATCTTACTGGGCAGAGTAGTTTCTTGCATTTAGATAAAACAAATATGTGATCATACTTCAACTCTTATGAAATGCTATTACTTCTACTCGTAGATGTTTTAACTGGAAGGATTTTTGTGAGTCTCTCCAGCAGCCCTCTCCTGATAAAAGCTTCTCACTGGCTCTCAGAGGAAGAGAAAGACAGCTCTCCTTTCTCATTCTCTGCCACCTATCCCATTCAGCTAACTCCAAGAGAACCCAAGAGTCTTCTTTGCCATCTCAGGGCTTTTGACAAATATTTTGTAGATTGTGTCACTGTGTTTTGTGTGGAAATCTGGTGACGATTTGTCAAAATCCAGAATGTTTCTTTGTTTCTGTTTTTCTGTACCTTTTACCTTTCCTGCTCACCTCGCATCTCACTGTCTCATTCACCCATTGCTCAATTTTTGGGAGATTCTTATACAAGAGAAAATGTACCCAGCCCTAAGACTCCCTAAAGTGATGACCAAGAGTCAAACCCTGCTCTTAAGAGGCTTTTTCTTAGTGCACTATCCCAGACCTTGAAAATGTGATTTCTTCATCCTAAGCTGGGTTAGTAGTTCAAGTTGCAGTGGGTTCTTCATTTGGCTTAGCTTCCAGGCCCCAGTTCCACCAGCACATCCAGGGCAGTGACCTGTTTCCCCCTTTCTGTGTTCTTCATAAACTGAAGTACTAAACTGACTGGGGATAAGGAACATGCCAAATTAAGTGAGTGTAGTTTTGATTGAGAATACCTGTCTTGGTTTTGTCTTAAACAGGTACTGAGATTTTCTGCTACTTTTCACCGATTTCAGTCACATTTACCCTAAGGAAGAGCATACCTCCTGTTTAAAAATAATTTTTCAAAAATTCTCTTTCGAATCAATCACCAGCCGGCTCCTTGCCAATAAGTGTGTTTTAGTTTTTAGAGACTCATTTGCACTCTTAAGAAAGGACTCATCCTTTGCAGTCAATACTACCTTCTTTGCAGATAATATTTATTGTAGTGACTTCAGGGACCAGTGTTGGATTCTTTCCTGTAGCCAATGCAAATAGCAGGTGTTTGGAACATCATGTCCCTAAGCACTAAGAGATTTCATCTCTATCCTGTTTATTGGCACATGGATGTGCGGGCAGGACTGGGATTCTCTGCCTTGCTGCATCCCTGAGATAAAGGTGGGGGACTGTGGACAGTGATTGCTGACTCAGCCCTGAGCTCCCGGTCAGTGCTTTCCAGGGATTCCAGCCAGGTGTGGTCTGCAGAATGTGCACAAAGGTCATGATTTTGGGGACAAAGGAAGCCTGGAAAAATTTGGGTATGGGAGTTTGCAGTTGTGTGAAAGATTTGGAAAGCTGTGAGGATTTAAAACATAATTACCATGTGAAATTATTCCCTCACACTTCAACATTTATTTGTTAATTCAACACATTTATTCAGCCCCTGCTTGGAATCAAATGCCATTACAGGTGTGGATAGGAAGACATGGAAGCTTCCTTTCGAAATAGGGTGGGTGGCAAAAAAAATGCACTAATAAGCCAACATGTTGTTGTGCATCAGGAACCATTTAGCCTGGGCTCTTTCTGTGACTTTTCTGACAAGGTGGTCTCTGTATCCCAGAAGCAGGAGGAGAGGGGAGCGGTGCAAAGAGCAGGGCAAGCCTGCAGGCAGAGGGGCCTGAATGTGTGAAATCAGGACCTGGAGAGCTCCAGAGGGGGTTCAGTGCTAGGAGCTGGGAAGAAGGCAGAGCAGTGGGTGGGAACATATGGCACGGAGCTTAGGGCCGACAATGCTTGGGATCTTACGTCCTTGGTAGAAGATGGGTGTAACATTATCTAATGGAATACTGCGCCAGTGTTTCAGGGGCAGGGAACTTGGCACCCCTTCCCAAGGGGTTGAGGCTGTCCCAATTCCCTGGGTAGTATTTCAAACTTTTGGGAAGAAGGTTTACCACATTATACCTGGAAGTCTGCCATCCCAGGATTGCATTCCTGACTCCACTGTTGCTCTGCAATTGAACAAGTTGAGTCCTTTCTCTAAATCAAGTGACCCTCGTTTGCAAAATGGAGATATTTAAAGAATGGTTGAGAAACTCACTCACCTGATTGACCTTGGGTGTTTCCTTCTGGAATTGTCAGAACAGATGGGGCAGAGGCTGTGCATTAGATTACAAATTATCGTGTGAGCATGGCCATTAGGCAACACCATAGGTGTATGGAACTGAGTTCTTTCTCTGATCCATTTCACTTGTCATCTCATTCTGCTGCTGCATCCTTGGTTCGATTCCCAGTTTTTAGAGAAGTCTTGCTCAGTGGGAGCCATGCACTGTGAGGCATCACTAACATGTGACTCTTCTATTGTAATGAGGCAGAGATGGAGAGAGTGGTGCTTGTGGCTGTGAAACCAGGGGTGAGGCTTGGACAGGATCATGGCACTGAGATGTTGGGGTGCTGGGTTTGGCTCTCTTATCTCAACTTTGGTATAAAAGCACTTAATATCTTAAAAGTCCTCTACTTAGAACTTCTGTTTCTACAGGACATCAAGCTGTTCTATTGTGGTGATCCAGTGCCTTTGATTCACTGCCTGAACACTTGAATTTGTATTAACCTGACAGTTTTTTTATTCCCCCTGTGGGGAACTGTGACAGGGTTTTTTTTTCTTAAGGGTGAAGGTCACCTCCTCAATGGATTAAATAAGGTGCATTGTAATTTGAGTTTTGTGATTTCTGAAGCCACCTTCCTCTGTGCACCCAAGTTTCATATTCATTGTCCCACCCTGACTGAGCAAATTACAGTTTCCCCTCTCCTGGGCCTCTGCAGTGCCATTCTTTGTCCCTGTAACCATTTCTGTCTCAACATTAGCTCTTTCTCATCCTTCAGATTTTTGCATGGAGGCTACCCTTGTTGGAAAACATTTCCCCTTGCCCAAACTTGAGGTGGTTGTGTTTCTGCTCTCAGCATTTCTTTAATTTTTTGCATCACTGTTCATTGAGTTACATCTTCATGGAAGGAAATTGTTTCCTTCCATAGCATTCTATGAGTTCTTTGCATACAGGGATTTTAGCAGGTGACTGTTTTAGTCAGAAGTCACTTTCCATGTACCTTGTATTCTTGGCATACTGGGTCTCTAAATAATTGTGGCATGAATGAATGAAATATTTCATCCCAACCACACGTGCATGCATGTGCATGCACTGCATGCACACACAAAGTGAAGCAGGATATTTACAGTTGAACAAGATAGCACTGTGTTTTCCTTAACAGGAACAGTCTTGGAGCCAGTGCCAGAAAATCTCTGAGCTTAGAAGTCATGCATCTACATCTTTTGTGCAACTGGAATTACCTGATGGGGGATTAAAGATTTGGTCCATAGGACTGAAGCAGGAACAAATCTATATTCTTAGAGGCTTACAGTAGGATGTTTCTTAGGCTACTTGCTGCTAGATGAGGCAAGATGAGATTTTTGTATGCTCTCTGTAAAATGCCCTCATTGTGAGTAGCTGAGGGCTAGGTTTCTTTACCCCAGGAATATGTAACAGCATGATAATCTCCCATGCCTCCAGAAAAGCTGCAAGCTACAGACAGGTGTTTGATCCATTAATCCATCTCCCATGGTTTACTATTGATTGAGCTGGAATAATGGCGAAGACTTCACCATAGTTCTGCAGATAATATTTTTGTGTACCAAAAGTTTCTCGATTTCTCCCTCCATGAAATTGTCGGTGTAGAATTGTATTGGATTCAGGGCTTCTTCCTGTGTTTGTGAGGGAGAGAGAGAGAGAAAGAATATGAAGGAATAAATGAGTGAATGGATGAATGAATTCCAGCTTCCAAAACCCAGACAAAAAGAGTCCAAGCTGAATAAGGGGTCATTACAGGCAACAAAGACTTTTTGTCATCCTCACAATGGATTTTGTTTCTCATAGAGAATGGTTATTTACTTTGGGAATAACAGAGTGAAATGAGTTTGTTTTGCTTGTGAGTTCTCTAGAATGCTACTGGGTTCCAGGATTGATGTGTGAGGATCAGAACTAGTAGTTTATTGTGCTGCAGAGGGCACTGACTTGATTGCACATGAAAGCAGCTACCCTCTTACAATGACCATAACCTAAGGCAGTGGGAGGACTCTAATAGACATCAGGGAAGATTTAGCTGCGTTATCACTACATAAAATGGGCAAAATTTGGTGCCAAGCCTGACTCAGAAGAAAGTATGTTTCCAAACATAATTATTTACTTGTATTTATTTGGAAGGCACAGAGAGAGAGAGAGGGAAAGAGAGAGAGAGAGAAAGTGCTTTCATCTGCAGTTCACTTCCTGAATCCTTGCTTCCAACAGCTAGGGATGGATTGAAGCTAGCAGCCTGGAACTAAGTTTGGATTTCTCCTGTGGGTGCTAGGAACCCCAATCCTGGAACCATTATCTGCTACCTCCCAGGATGTACAAGAGCAGGAGGTTGAAATCAGAGGCAAAGCCAGGACTTGCCTTGATATGGGATGTGGTGGGGGTGTGTCAGGAGGAAGGGTCCCCAAGGAACATCTTAAGACTTGCACCAAATGCCTGCTGACAAAGAGGTACTTTCATGAACAGTTTTCAGTCACAGTTATCTATTGTTTCCTCCAATTTACTTGAGAAGCATGCTTTCCCATCTCCATGGTAATTCACATAATAAATAAAGCAGGTGCAGAGCTTTGTGATGCTGCATGTATGAGGAGTCTTATCTTTCCTTGTTTTTGGGTGTTAAATAAATAGGCCAGAGCCCTTGGAGTCCCATGTTTACTTTTCTCTTCTTGAAGGTCTTTCTCAGATGACCCTACACATTTCTCTATGAAAGAACTGCAACAAGCGGCTGCAACGATCTAAAACTTGGAGTCAGAGGCCTCCTCCGGGTCTCCCACACAAGTGCAGGGTCCCAGAGCTTTCATCCATCCTTGACTGCTTTCCCAGGCCACCAGCATGGAGCTAGATGGGAAGTGGGGCCACGGGGATTAGAACTCTTCCCATATGGGATGTGCATGCAAGGCCAGGACTTTAGCTGCTCGGCCACCATGCCGGTCCCAAGATTCTCATTTTTAAAGGTTAATTATTAGATTCATAATTCTGCAAATAACTTGAACTGGGGCATCCAAATTTTAGGAGACTTCATATGCATGAAATGACATATAACCATATGAATAATTATATATATATTCAAACATGTATACATTTCATATTTCTCCCCATTTATAATCATCATCAGCTGTATTTATAATTTTCATATATGATGTAATTTTACCTAAAGAAAAAATACTTCAGTTAAATCATTTGTTTTTATCCAATCAAAATTATAATAATTATCAGTTATTTGTGACAGAAGTAGTTTCATAGTTTACATTCTGAATTATGGTGAGATTATCTGAGCAAAAGAGAGTTATGGGAATTCCCAAAAGCAAGAAAGTGATTTGTGACAGTTTCATTTTACTTTGTTGGAATGTGCCAAGAGATTCAAGCCCTTGAATAGAATGGAAGGAGGCATGGTCCTGTTCTAGGGTCCTTGGTGCTATTTAGAATGTCTGGTATTTTCTAATTCAGCTGATTCCTGAATTGCACTTGTCTGCTTGAACAAAGAATCAACAGGGTCTTTCTGTAACCATGGAAGCCACTGGCTCTCAAATGAGTTATTTTTAGGTTGTTTCGCTGAACGTATTTCTTACTTCCTGAGTAGAGCATAATATAATATGATCTTTACAATTTGAGGTCTCAGCCATGAAAACAAGGCAAGGATGTTGAGAAGCAGGATCTTGTGTTGGTTTATTTTCCTGATAGTCCACGTCCTGGCTTCAATGATACTGAGGATGTTATATTAAAGAGGAGACACTTCACAAAACTGTGGGTGTCAGCAAGCAGGTATTGTTGGGTTTTCAGTTTTAGAATTGAAGTTCTGAAAAAAGAGAAAGAAATAAAGTTCTCTCATTTAAAATATTTATTTTTCCTTTACTAACCTGAGGGTCAAAGGATGTCTTCCAGTAGGTCCTGCACGTGCTTGAATGGAAGACACTAAGAAAGTAGTACGCATCCTCATTCTGAGTAGGTGAGCACTGGGCACCAGCTTTGTAGGTTGTTTCAGGCTTGAATTTCCCTTTCAGTTTCAGGTTGGGAAGGAGAAGGGGAAAAAAATGACTGGGCTGAGAGCTCTTATTTCTAAACGCATGTCAGTAATATTTTAAGAATATGCATTGATAGAAATTTCTGAAAACAATAATTATCAATTTTCTTTTGACCCAAGGACAGTTTTGCATTTTGCTCCTGAAAATGCTTTCATATTATTACTACTATATTATTGTTACTATTATTATTATTTATAGAATTTATGAGGTGACTCAAGGGTACATTTCTGGATGTTGGAAGATTTGTGGAAGAAGCTCAAGACGAGATTTCTTTCTAATTAAGTCAGTCCAGACTGGCAAGATATTACATTCTTATCATTCTTACTTTCACCTGAATTGTCTTTTTAATTGAACCTAGAAAATAATGGAATTTCAGATCTGTACAGAACGTTTATCCTAGGCCCTTTCTTAGAAAAATGAAGCACCAGGAAATTAATGTCACCCATTCCTCTTGAGTTAAGATCCATTGATCTTTCTACTGTGAGTGAGCTTAATTTCATACAAGGGATGCTTAGCTTATCTCACTGACTTTGCTTTATACATAAAAATGAAATTCGGCTTTTTCCCCATGGACACCAAGGGCTAAGATGTTCAAATATGATACTTCATATTTTATTCCCTCCTACCCTTTGCCTCTTCTATCATGCTTTGGTGTAACAATATGCTTTCCATTTCTTGAAAATATCAACTTTGTCACCATCTTGAAGTCTTTTTCCATTTCTGGTGACCCTACTTGAAAACCTCTCTCGTGATTTGGGACAGTTGTTTCATATCTAGAGTGGGGGGAGTTCTGTACAGGTTCTCAAGATTCTCAATCTCAGGTGTACCTGCTCTGGCGGATCTACTCCTGAGTAGACAACCACTTGACCCACACCTAGACACTTTGACTCAGAGAAACTCTGAGACAACATATTTGTGTTTTCAGGGGTCACATTTATGGCAATGTATTGTACAGTAATATAAAGTTCATGCCTCATGTTTCCTGTCTTGGCTTAACTGTCATTTCCACAGCAAGACCTTCTCTGATCCCTCCAATGTTGTGGGCTTTTCTGCTCCTGTGGTTCTGATTTATTCTCTGGTTGGCAGTTTGAGGAGTTTAAAGTCAGATTCTGTACTTGTTTTCTTGCTACTTGCTATAGTCTCTGCTGTCTGGAATGTCATTGTGCATAAAGTTGGCACTACATATATCTTCGGAATACTCTGTGGTACACTGAGTTAAGTCTACATCCTGTGTTTGAATCTCACCTATTTCTTGCTTCTCATCTAGCTTCCTGTTAATGTACCTTCCAGGAAAAAAGTGGCCCAAGTTAATGGGTTTCTGCCACCCATGTGAAAGACCAGATGAAGACCAGAAAGACCTGGCTCTTGGGTTGGATCTTGCTGAGCCCTGGCTGTCATGGCCATGTGGGCCGTGAAGTAGAGGTTGAAATATCTCATTTGTCTCTCTGTGTCACTCTACTTTCCATCAATCAATCAATCAATCAGTCAATCAATACATAAATATTTTTGTTGAGTGGTGAGTTACTTAATCCAGTTAGTACTTTTTTTTTTTACCAGCTACCCATGACTAAAGTTCTAAATTATTTCCTGGACCACCATGTGGCAGATAATTCAGAAGAAAAGAAGGCAGAATAAAAGAACCTTGGCCTGGTGACAGAACGTCAATTCTCTAATGGTAACATTGCCATCCAGACATCTGCCTTTATTTTTATTAACCTGGTCAGCTGGACAGCACATCTGCCGTTGCTGGTGTTTCTGTGGCCAAATTGTGTGATTACCTCTCTTTAAGCAGAATAGATTGATATCATCCTTGCCACCAATTCTAAGACCAGCCACAGATTATCTATATAATTGTCGTTTGTTACTATAAATTTTATTTACTGCATAGTTTAAATTCTTCAGTATAGATCTTGGCAATTTGTCCTTTAGCTTTCAGTTGGTGATTATTTTGCAGCATATTTTTAGAATACATGTTCTTACATTTTGAAAGAATGAAATATTATCATAATGAGCCTCCCTTCATAACTTTGCTAACCTGAAACATGTTCATTGCTGTAATGTGAACCAAGATTACTGAGTACACAGCTGATTTAGACCTAGGTTTGTGTGTGAGGATTTAAACATGCACTAGAAATTCACTAGTGTAAGACTAGGAAAAGAGAGCTAACCTATTTTATTGTTGAATATCTGCACCTCCCCCTGCCCGCAAAATAGTGTTATACATATGCCAGGCATATAATATATAACCTTGAAGAAATTATTGAATAAAATCTTTTATCACCTTAAACTGTCACCACATTGTGAAAGATCTCTTACTTTAGTAAGATACCTCCTGCAAGAACTTACCCATTTCATTTGAACAACCTTCACTTTTGAGATCCATTCAGCTGTAATTTCCATGAATGATATGTGTTAAAATGATTATTACCATTTGTATGTCTCCCTTTTTGAACACCTGTCCGATACTTGGCACTGTATAAGATGCTGAGGATGCAAAGTAGATTGTACCTATCCCTGAACAGTTAATAACCTTGTAGTTGTAGCCTATTGCCTTTTGTTAGGATTGGCACTTGAGATAATTCTAATAAAAACATAAAAGGCCAGTGAAGTTCAGGGTGTGAGAATTCTGAAAATGGTCTGACTTTATAATATTGGTATTTCGTTAATTGCTTTTTAAAGTTTTGCATGATGCAGTTTTGTAGGTATAGGGAATCCTTCCTCCCCCTTTTTCCTCCCTCTTCATTTCACCCCCACTGTTTTCTCCCACATTATTACAGTACTGTGGTCTTTTAGCAACAGCTACAAGTTGCTTTTGTTTAGTTAAGGTAATGTTTGATATTGAAACAGAGAAATCTCATTGTCTTGGCATACTCAAGATAGACTTGTCTACTTTCTGAGCTGAGGTTCCAGATGTCTGGGCAATTTTATCCAAGGTTGTAACTCAGGAATCTAGGTTCTTTCCATCTTGTGTATCTGCCAGTTTCCACTTATATGTTGCTCTTCCAGGTGAGAAAGGAGGATCTCAGGTGCCACACATTTCTTCTTCCTGTGATCTACTACCACATGATCTTCTCCTAGCTGTGAAGGGGGTGTCATATGTGATAAATGCAGATAAGAAGTGCTTCTGTTCTCCAGAGCACAACTGGAAGAGATGATTTCTATTCATCAAAGCTAAAGGAATTCTAACCTTATTTTCTTTAAAAGTTCAGGATTTTTAAAAAGTTGAGAGTTCTGGGGCCCGGCGCGGTGGCGCAAGTGGTTAAAGGTCCTCGCCTTGCACGCCCGGGATCCCATATGGGCGCCGGTTCTAATCCCGGCAGCCCCGCTTCCCTTCCAGCTCCCTGCCTGCGGCCTGGGAAAGCAGTCGAGGACAGCCCAAAGCTTTGGGAACCTGCACCCACGTGGGAGACCCGGAAGAGGCTCCTGGCTTCGGATCGGCATAGTATCGGCCCGTTGCGGCTCACTTGGGGAGTGAGTCATCAGACGGAAGATCTTCCTCTCTGTCTCTCCTCTGTGTATATCCGCCTTTCCAATGAAAAAATGATAAAAATAAATCTTTAAAAAAAAAAAAGTTGAGAGTTCTTGAGCTGGCTCAGTGGCTTAGCAAGCTAATACTCTGCCTGCAGCACCAGCATCCTGTATGCATGTTGCTTCAAGTCCCAGTTGCTCCACTTTTGATGCAGCTGCTTGCTTGTGGCCTGGAGAAACCATAAAGGGTGGCAAAAGTTCTTGGGTTTCTGTGCCATGTGGGAAATCTGGAGGAGGCTCCTGGCTCCTGGCTTTGGTTCGGCTCAGCTCTGGCTGTTGTGGCCCTTTGAAGAGTGAACCAGGAAATGAAAGACCCCACTTTTCTCCCTCTCCCTTTCTTTCTCTGTCTCTCCTTCACTCTGAAAATCTCTTTCAAATAAACATAAATGGATCTTTAAAGAAAGTAAAAGAATTCCTTACAAATCAAGGATAAGCTATTTTGAATGGCTTTTTCAGTGGGGGAGTGGGGGAGGCTGATTATAATAATAAAGCCTAAATACAGAAACTGTAAGCTGTTCTGACAAAGACAGATACTTGAATCCATCATCAAAAACAGTGAATGTAGTTCTGGGGAGGCTATAAAGGAGGGGAAAAAAAACCAAAAAAGCAGATGTGGTAGCAGGCTGGCTGCTCTGTCAAACCGATTGGTATTGCAGAAATCTCTTCGAGTCGCCATACCTTCCCCGTTATCCATGGGGGAGGGAGCAAGAGCCGGGGACCAGAATAAATAGGCTTTCTTTGTTTTTCTGTTCTTTATCAGCCTGCTGACTTTTACAGGAACATATACTCTCTGGGCTTGAACAGATTGATGCAAAATACAAACAAGACACACATTGTGCATTTGTCATATATTTGTTTGGAGGGCCAAACAAGTAAAATAACAGCTGTAACACTTTGTTGTCATGTGGGAATTCCAGTGTGAACAGAGGTAGAGTGTTTCTCCTCTTCCATGCAAGGATATAAGGACTGGCGGAAGGCAAGGTAAGGAGGTCTGATGTGTCACTTCTCTGTCACTCTGTGTGGTCAGACTGATGTCTTTGATGCCTTCTAGCAAGTTGCATCCATAGCACCTGTTTGTTCCCCTGGCAGAGACCCACGTCCCTGAAACAGCTATCTGTACTAACTTCTGAACGTAAGCTCCATTGTCTGTACTATACAATGTGTGTGCTTCAGCTGTGTGACCTCATCTGAGTCTCTCTCACAGCTTGAAGGAGCAGATTCTGTTGTCGCCCCTGCTTCTCACAAGGTCGGAGAACTAGAGCTGAGAACTAGAGTCATGCAGCTGAGCACTGGCAGTGCAGCTCCCGAGCCCAGGTGGAGGACAGCAGTTCTCCCTTGGCTCTTCATGTGGCTGTCATTTTGCCAGGTACCAAGGGCTTCCGTGATGAGCAAAGAAACATGATTGCTGACTTTAAGGAGCTTTCTTCCTGGCTCTCAGCAGCCTTCAGGACCGTACACAAGCTGTTCCTTTTATTTATTTATTTTAAAACAGATTTCACTTTTTAGAGACATTTTAGATTCACAGGAAAATTTAACAGAAGATACAGAGAATTGCCATACATGCCCTGCCTTGACAGAGGTTTGGCTTCCCCTGCTATTATTGTTGTTGTTATTATTATTATATGAAGGTATCCTAAAAGGTTCATGGAAATAAAATTAGAAAACAGATTTTATTTTTAAAATTTTGAAAATCTTCATTTTCTATGAAAACTTTGACACTTTCTCATGATGTTCCCCGTAAAAAGTGTATTGACATCCCCTACCAGTGAAATGGTTGTATTTGATGAACTTGCACTGTCTCCTCCTAACTACCCAAAGTCCATAGTCGATGCTGGCTTCTCTCTTGACGTGGTGCCTTCGTTGGGTTTTGACAAAAGTGTAATAATATGTGTCCTTCACTGTAAGAGGCAGAGGAATTTGCTCAGGAAAGTCCTCTGTGTTCCATTGTCGGCTCTATCACTCTTCATTTTGCTTGTAATGCTCTCCTAACCCTGCCCCCCTTCCTCAGCCCAGTTGATTTCCCTCTCCTATAAAGAGTCAAGTTGGGTATTACCTTCTCTAGCTCTTAGCGACCACCCAGCCCAGGGAGTACTTGCTTGGCATCTTTCATTTACTTCTGAGCAAAGCAGTATTGTCTAGAGGATAAAGTGGTATCGACATAGATTGTAATGGTTCAAACTCTGAGCCCATTTCTTTCGAACTCTAGAATTTGAGGATACGTGTTTCATTTTGCTGGGTGTCAAATTGCCTATGTGGGATGTCAGGCTCTCAGGCGAAAGTTTAACCCTGTATGCCAAAACAATGGCCCCCAAATGGGTCTTTGAAAAGTAGGAAATGAAAAGATGCGTGTGAATGGCTTGATGCTTGTGTGCCAAGTGCTCAGTTAATTTAATTATCTCTCATTGATTACCATTATGTAATTTGATTTGTGATCATGTGATGTTCTTCTATTGTTCTCATACCTGTGTGTGTAGAGGCGGCATTGAAGAAGAGGGATGTCGATTTATAATCTGCCTCCAGTTTGGACTTTGAATGAAAGGGTCAATTGCTGTAAACTTGAATGCTACCTTCTTGTGCTAAACATGGGGAAGAGCTGTGACTAGATCAGAGCTTCTGGTTTTGTGAGCGTGGCCATGGTAAAGTGCATGCCCAGTTCCACACCATTCCTGTGGAAACACAGCGTTGAATTATGATTTGTAACTGATCAGCCTCTGCTGATAGCAGTGAGGCGTAATGAGTTGGTGCGTGGTACAGAGAATTGCATTGCACTCAGTCAAGAAGGATGCTTCTCTCACACTCCATTCCCTTCTCTAAGTAGCTTCCTTCATTTCCTTGCTCAGAAGTGGAACTGTATGTGTGTCTGTGGCAAGCCTAATCATCTCTCTCTCTACACCTCCTAGCCCAGGCATGTTGACAGTCTCCAGGGGAGGATGAGGACATGTCCAGGTAACCAATTAACCAAAACCGAGCATCAGGAGATGTGCAGAACACATACAAAATCTGTGGATTAAAGGTCAGTGTTCAATAAATTGAGTCTGAGCAAGGCTTTTCCTCCTAGGAGTTAAGATGCTCACAGAGTTTAATCTTAGAGCTCCCAGGGTCTATAAAGGAAACAGCAAGTGTGCAGAATGTCAGTCTTTGTTCCACTCCAAAAACCTATCTGCTCTTGGGTCCAGAAGAATTTTGTCATGTCCTCTGGAAGCTTTGGTTCGCTCCCTCTCTTCCCTGTTGCACATAGAAAACTCCGTGCTTATTTGTAAGCTATACAGGTCCACATTTTACTTCAATCAGCCAGGATATTCAGTAGAAATAAAAAAAAGGTCTCAGACTGCAGTTGCTTTCTAAAATTAACAAAAAATAAACACTGCATGGTATGTGGTAACTTAAAGTTACTGTAGTGACACATTCTTTGACATTTTTCACAGTGAGAAATGGTGTCTGTATCTTCTTACTACAAATCTAAGCAGGCATATGACTGATTCACCACATGATGTTAAGTGAGTTCAGAGGCAAGGTAAAAAAAAAAAATACCTGTCAGTCTCCAATTTGTCATTGGGACACTTGTTCTCAAAACTCAGGTCGCGATGTGAGAAGTCTATTTTTTTTGAAAGTTCAGTATGGTTATTTAAAATGGCAGAAAATATTACTATACCTTTTCTTTTTTTTTTTTTTTAGATTTATTTTTATTATTTTTTGATTGGAAAGGCGGATATACACAGAGGAGAGACAGAGAGGAAGATCTTCCGTCTGATGATTCACTCCCCAAGTGAGCCGCAACGGGCCGATACTATGCCGATCCGAAGCCAGGAGCCTCTTCCGGGTCTCCCATGCGGGTGCAGGTTCCCAAAGCCTTGGGCTGTCCTCTGCTGCTTTCCCAGGCCACAGGCAGGGAGCTGGAAGGGAAGCGGGGCTGCCGGGATTAGAACCGGCGCCCATATGGGATCCCGGGCGTGCAAGGCGAGGACCTTTAACCACTTGCGCCACCGCGCCGGGCCCTACTATACCTTTTCTAGAAAGCATCCGATTAGGGGCAGATGCAGTGGCTCAACAGGCTAATCCTCTGCCTTGTAGCACTGGTATCCCATATGAATGCTGGTTCCTGTCCCAGCCGTACTACTTCTGATCCAGCTCCTACTTATGGTCTGGGAAACCAGTGGAGGATGGCCAAAGTCCTTGGACCCTGCACCTACCTGGGTAACATGGAGGAGCTCATAGAAGTCAATTGGGGAATGAATCTGTGGATGGAAGATCTCTCTCTCACCTTTTTTTAAAAAAATTATTTTCTATGAAATTATTTTGTAAATATAGGATTCCCCTTTCTACCTCCCACTCCTCCCCCTTCTTCTCCCCACCACACTGTTTTCTCTCTTATTATTACAATAATCTAGTCCTTCAGCGATAGTCACGAAGTCCAACATTCTGCTATCCTAAATTTATCGCGGCATTGTAGGTATAGGTAACGGTAGAAAATCTGGTATCCTGTTGTCAAGATATGTTTAACAGTTTAATTGGGAGAACTTAGCCTTTAAAAAGAATGAAATTCTACCATTTCCAACAAAATGGTCCCAGTTGGAGACCATTATGTTCAGGGAAACAAGCCAATCCCAAAAGTACTAATATATGTATTCTGAAATAAGGCAGCCTTCATGCAAAATACAAAACAAATAGATACAGGTAAACATGTACATACATATATTCTCATAGATGAACTGTATATTGGGGAATAGCTTCTCGGAAGTGAAGAAATATTAGTGTGTGTCTCTGACTACTTAAGATCATTTTGTTGTCAGGAAGCCTGAGGTCCTTAGAGAAGCTTTATGAAGCTTCTTGGTGATGCCACCAGATTTTGAGTTATCCCAGCCCAGATGCCATATTAGGGAGTGAAGATGCTCTCAGATGAATTCCCCCAGTGGTTTGAGCTGTCTCCAAATGTTAAAATCACCCTCTGTTATTCTGATCTGACATGAGCATAGATAGTGGGGAGAGGAGACAAGCCAACCTTGTTGTTCTCTATCCAAATTCCTGCCTATTAAAATCTGTAAGCATAGTAAAACAGTTTTTTTTTAAATGTAACTCTTTTTCAGAGTGGTTTTTGATGTGGCAGCAGGCAGTCTGAATGGTGGGTTTTTGGACATCTTTGTTCAAATCTGAATAGAAGTAGATAACTATTAGCCTCATTAGAATGATGGGGTCAATAAATTTAGAATTGTAAAGAGATCCTGAATTCCATTTACGAAATTCACAACCCTGACATGGCTCCTAAACTGTATTTTCTGCTTGACATTTTGCAGTGGAGATAATTTACTCTGCTCACGTGCTTCCAGTGGTGAGGAAGTCACAACCTCCTAAAGCACCCTCTCCCCAGGAGTTATCACTGGGTGCACTGAACACATGCTTTTACTGCTGGGTAGAAATGACAGGTGACAGGACTAAACCTGCTGCCTCAGAAAGTGGTTTTGAAGCAAAGGCTCAATACAGGGTGAAGTTTTTTTTTTTTTGGAAAAAAGACCAGTGCCACAACACCTGCTGTTTGCGCTGTTCAGTTAGAAGTTTTCACATATTGGCCTCTCATCTCAGGCTTCTGTAATGTGTCGATAGCACAGAGGTTGTAATGGAAATAAAGCTAATCAGGGTGAAGGTCTTAGAACCTTGAAAACTAGCATATAAGCTAAAAGAAAGGCAGTTACCATTTATCACAAGCTGAAAACAGGTGAATGATGCTGTGTAACTACCAAAAACATCCAATACAAATGAGACACTTCTTAGTATATTTATTGAGTGAATTCTGCCTATTTCTCTACTTTTTTTCTTCCATTCTCCATTCTTCTCCTGCTAGTATAGCTTCTTCAATAGGATGTTTCTCTCCACTGTCCATTGTCTGTTCTATTTGTGGAGTCTTGCTCAGTGTAAGCTCCTTCCATTTCCGCCCTCACTCCCGTTCTGGAGAGGCTGGTACACTAATTTCACCAGAAATGCTCATACAAGGAGATTGCATTTGTTGGTGTATGTGTCTTTCTTTCCAACTAGGCTTTGAGCTCTCTCCTTGATCACCTATGTGTGTCCAGTGCTCAGTATGTGCCTGATGTACGATTGGTTCTAGAATGAAATTTCATTGTAGAACAGTTGGATTATTATTTTGGGTCATTGAAACCATTTGGGATCTCAAGTCTGCCATCTATTTCATTGAATATTTTCTGCAGAATAATATCAGCTATAAATTTTGTAAGCATGCCCAGGTGACAGAGACTTCACTGGGACACATAAAAGGATTTGTGTTCCTTATATTTGCAATGAATAGCAAAATGGTCTCAAGATTGTTTTTGTGGTTATTAACAATAATATTTCAGTGCAATATGCTAGGCAGATTTCTAAATACTTTCAAAGCATTTTCTTATTGAAGACTTCAGCAATTCAGTAGCAGGAGTTACTGATATTAACCCCATTTTTCAGACTTATAGTGAACTTTACAAAGTCACAGCTGGCAAGAGGAGAAACTGATTAGCCTTGATGTATTTGACTCCAGAGCCAAGGTTTTCCACTGTAATGCTAAGACTTTTCTGTGTCATTTCTATATGACTGTATTTCTTAGTCTCAGCCATCCTTGAAGCTGGACAAAATAGTAAATGGAGATGTTTCAAACTAATCCTATTCCACCAAGATAAAGAAGTTTTTAGTCTCTCCAGATGATATTCTTTGGTTAATTACTGTTTTTTCTTCCCCCTTCTGTCAGGGAAGCTCAGTTTATTATGAGTCATGGTATATGCAACCAAGCTAATGGCAATTGATATCCAGCCTCAGTTGCTCCTATTAGTGACTCCAAATCAACATCCCTTCTGTAGCATTGGGCATGCCCCTCTCCATCACTTTACCCTGTCAGTTCAGGTTTTGCCTTAGCCAGTGAACTTTTAATCACTTGGAATCACTACTCACCAGCGTTCCTCACTGTCCAAAGCCACAAGTTCATCAAGTGAATGGACCCAGTGTCCCTTTTCATCACAGTCATCACTCACCACTCATGAACTGTGAAAAGTCATGAAGAGCCTCCTCATCACTCAGGTGGCTGGCCATCCGAGGGCGGCGGGTTGGAGTGTCATGATTCACAAAGCATGGACTGTGTAGCTAACTAACACTAGGATGTCTGCCAGAGCTGCGGGTTTCATTAATCTTTGAAAAGACTATTTTCCTGAGTGGCCAAATGATTGCATCTCAACTTCCTCCCAGCATCAGAGTTTGTTCACAGGCTTCTCCTTCTTTTATATCATTTGATCCAGCTTGATTTCTAGGCTCCTCTAGTTTTACTGGCCAGGTAAAACCAGGTAAAATTTCCATCCTCCTGTTAACTAAGGAGATTTGTCTTATCATGGCATTGTTTGGATAGCAGTAAATGGGAGACCAATCCACCTGGTTCAGACTTTATTACAAGGAATTAACAAGCATTTCTTTGACCAAAGGTCTAGAAATTCTTCAGGAGGGACATACATTGGACTTGGATAGGCTTGAGATGTCAAGGCAGTTATTTTAGTCATCTCGTTCCATATAGATTATTCCCTACATGTATGTCCCACTCTTTGACTTTTCTCTCTGCTTTGCTGATCACCTCTTTCAGCTTGCCTGTGCTGCAGACAACATAGATGCCTTTTTCAAAATGACAATCTCTGTTTACATGTCCTGAGCATCTACGGTTTTCAGCTGATTGGATGTGGTTTCTGAATTCTGTTTCTGCAATTCATCTCACAGCGCCTGCTGGGCTTAGGCACTCCAGGCTCTCATTTCTTGATTTGTGTATCAAAGTGTCAGCCGAACAAAGAGTCCATGTGTGTTAACATCTATCCTTGTAGAAAGTAGCTGTTCCAAGTTTCCAAAACAAACATTTCTGTTATTATCAGAAGATTTCAAAACACCATTCACAACTGTTTGCATGGTTCCAAAGACCTTAACAGGCACCTGGCCAAACAAGTTGAACACAGGCTCAATAAACATATAAAAAGATACTCTGCTGGTATTGCATATCTTTATGGAAATGAACATTAAGACAGCTATGAGACAGTACCACATACCTATTAGAATGTCCAGAACCTGGAGGGTCAGTCATTTGGTGAACTAAGATGCTTGTGTCCCATATTATAGAGCCTTGTTCCAGTGCTTCCTCCTGCACTTTCCACCCAGGTTCCTGCTAATGCACACCTAGAAGGCAACAAATACTGGAACAGGCACTTGAGTCCCACCCACATGGGAGACTCAGATAGAGTATGCAGCCCCTGAGTCTGGTCAGACCTAGACCTGTCTCTTGTTGTACTGTCTGCCTTGCTACCCTTGAAGTAATGTACAAAGAAAAAAAAAGTTAAAATGGCTGAAATACAGAATCCTGACCACATGAAACACTGGCAAAGATATGGAGCAATAGGAACTATCCTTCATTGCTGGTGAGAATGCAAAAATAGTTTCCACTTCATATGACACCTTGACAGCTTCTTACAAAAAGAAGCATACCCTTTCCGTACATTTCAGTTATCACATTTCTTGCTATTTACCCTAATGAGTTCAAAAACTGTGTGTTGGGGTGAATGTTTAAGTTGGAGTTGGGTGTTATGTTGCAGACTTGTCCCCGGTATGGGCATATCTGTGTTCAAGTGTAATTACACAGAATCAAACTTTTGGATACTATAGTGGATTTTTTTTTCTATGCTAAGCATCCATTTCTCACTTTGCTTCCCAAGCCTGAGTTTGGGACATCTGTGCGTATGTTTCCTTTGGATAATTTCTCTTTCCCACTGTGTAGACTTTTGGTGGAATTGTCAAATAGATTTCCATAGTCAAGAAGTCAGCAAGATACCCAAAGAAGGACAACTTGATTCTCATTTTAGAACTTTAAATATTGAATTCAGGGATCTTAGGATGAAACGTTGATTAAGGTTGGTTCTTTGAAGTGTTGCCACACTCATCATTTATTAGTTTCTGCTGCTTGGATCTCTTCTCCATTCCCACAAACCCCTACCTCCCAAGATTGGCTCTGCAGCAGTTTCTTTAATTCTTTGAACAATTGCATATCCTGCCAATATTGCTATTTGGCTTCAGTTAGTTAAATGCTGTTGTGTTGTTTGGAAAATGAACAAACAAAAACACCCATCTGATCTAGCTACCATGTTCCAGAAAGTCTCAGTGCCACAGATTTTATGTTGCTTGATATTGGGAACACAGTTTGTTAGACTCTTGATAGGTCGCTGAGCATCTAATAGGCAGTATACAGTGGCTTAGTGCCTTGTTTATGTCAAGCAGAATTAACAAAGTAGCTTATACTGAAATAGGAACCTAGGAGGGTATTAGGGCACAGTGGGTTAAGATAACATATTTGGGATATTTGAATCCCCTATCAGACTGCCTGGGATCACTATCTCTGCCTCTTGTCTCTTTCTACTTCCTGCCTGGAAGGAAATGTCCCAAATACTTGTTTTCCTGTAACACATGTGGGGAGGCTTGGATAAGTTTCTGCCCCCTGGCTTCATCCTGCCTGTGCCTTGGCTAGTGTAGGCATTTGGAGAGTTAACCAATAGATGAGATCTCTCTCTCTCTCTCCTTTCCTACCCGCAACTGCCCAAACCCTCTCCCTGATCCCCATTACTTTGTCTTTCAAACAAATAAACAAAACTAAAAGAATCAGAACCACATGTAGCCATGATTGTATAAACTGATCTTGTTCCTGTAGATACATGACCCAGGTGAATTTTAGTCAACACCTCAAAACCAATCGATCTTGGATGTTGTAGAACTTGAATGTCACAGTTTGACTACTTCTCCCTGGCAGAAAAGATGTTAAATTAACTGTGGAATGAGTTTCAGGAGGATGTATAGTTGGAAGAGAGTTTTTAAGTGGTTCTGGAGTTGAGGTACACAGATAGGGGAATCTGGTTTTTACAACAGAAACCCTGCCATTGCTAGGTGACTTTGTTAGGCCATGCAAGCCCCATTTTCTCTGTTCCGTTTTATCCTTTCCTTTTGCTCTCCATGTCCTTTTTAATGCTTTAATCACCGCCAAGTTCTCCTGTCTTCTTTCTGTGTGTATCTTACATGATCACTGCTCACCCTGTTTCTATTGAATATTAAGCATCTCTTTCTTGCCTAGGATTCAAAGGTCTTCATAATAACACAGAGTAGAGATATCATTCTATGTGTTAGAGGCTGAAGAGAAGTTGACCACCCAAACTCATACAGTGTGTGAACTTGGCTATGTTAATGCTGATGCATTGAAAGTGGGAAGTTTGGTGGATCTCACTGTGCTAAGAAGGAGTTCTGCAAGTCATTTGGGCCATGCTCTTAGGGTTAGTGCTTGTGAGTGGATTGGTTATTTGAACAGTCTGGCCTAGCTCACTATGTGATTATCTCTGTGTATCCTCGGTCATTGCCAGCCACTTGACCCTGGGCTGCTTGACCCTGGCTGTGATCTCCAAACTGTACACCAGACTCAACTCTTTGCATAAGCTTCTCTTAGGTGTTAGAGTTAAAGTAATGCAAAGCTGACTGCTACTCCCCTTTGACTGCCTTCTAAGCTTTCTGATCAGGAATAAGCTGTCCTTTTCTCCTCCCCAAATGGGAGAAATACAAGTTTTCATGTGAGGTTTGTAAGGAAGACGCTAGACACAGTGAGCATCCCACAGTAGGTACACAAGGATTGGTATAGCTATTTCTATTGTTAGTGTGTTTCTGCCACCTGTATCCTAGTCTCTCAAACTTTTTTTCTCACAGGGTTCAATCCCTCCCTCTCCTCTGCCTCAAACTAAGGCATCTCAGAAGGAATCTGGGCTCTGAGAAGTCATTACTTAGGGAATTTCAGTAACAATGTGGAAATGCTAGCCTTTAGAAAAGGCCTAATGGGTTTCCCTTGCTACTAGTGAAATATAATTAGAGATGATTTCATTATTTCTTTCATGGAATGCTTCTTTTTTCTTAGTCTCACTCTCCATGGTTATTAGGGAAATAGAGGTCCCTAGATGTTCCAACATTTATGATCTATCAATGAGTTAAATCTCATTCAGCATCTTACAAATATATCAAACTGTATGTATAACAATGTTCTTTTAAATTGGTAGTATGAATTAAAGTTAAAAGATCAGACTCTTTGCATATGTGTTGTAGAAATTGTTTTAGTTAGTGGAGAGTATTAACACTGTTTAATACTGTTTAATTAGGGCCAAGTTTTACAGTTAATTGCTAATTGCAATTCAAATATCTATTAAATATGGATATCTGCCCCTTCCTTTAAATGTTTGGTACTATGAGAACTAGTAAAAGGCTCAAAGAAAATGAATATTGTGAAAGTTTATTCATGGATTTCCAAATTTTCTGCACCCAAATAAACTTACTTTTTAATTATATTTTCCATAAAATACAGCACCCTTATATGTTGCTAAGTTGTTGGGAAAATTTGTGTTTTTCTAAGTCCAGCAGTGTACAAGAAATGCTATTTCACCAAGGCAGGCTTCTCTTAGTTGTTTTCCTAGACTGATGTTTCCACTGAAGATGTGTTTTCTACATGTGAGCAGCAGAGTGTTGGAACTGTAACTTCAGTTGAAGGTCTATACTGTTGTAAAACATAGGAAAAAATGAGACTGGGGAATGTGGAGGGAGGAATGGAGGGATGGGAGAAAGCCTTACACCTACAAAATTGTATAATAGAAAACAAAATATATCAAAGCAAGTGAAAAAAAATAATGTGTGTTCTAATTCATGGCCAACACATGTGCATATTTGTTTCAAATGTGTTAAACTTGCGAGTTTGAATTTGGAAGCACCATAGCTCTCATGGGAAAACTCTGCTGGCTAAATCTAGTTAATGCTCCGAGTTTCAGTGTGAAAGCCCAACTGTGCCTAATCCACTCCCTATAAACATTTTCAACTGGGGTTGAAAGATGCTTCAAGTCAGGGACTAAGTGGAGGCAGGGATCTAGTAACTTAAGAAGCTGAAGGGATTTTCTCTCCAACTCACCAATTTCCTCCAGACAGTTGAGGGATTGATACTGGACTGCATGCAGCCTTCCGTTCTCTGTTTAATACCATGGATGTGAAGGCATCCACCTCTTTTCTCTTAGTTCTGTTTCCTTCTTGACATGTATAGCAATAAATTCTTTGTGATGTACCCCAGGTACATTGCTTGATCACCCTCCTCAAATAATGCTTGATGGTTCAGCTCCCAAGAGCTGGCGCTGAGAATCTGTTTCACATCAAAATGCATTTCAGTGACATGTGTAATCCTCTGTAAGCTTGACGAGAGAGCCTGGTTTCTGTTCCCTATGCTTTCTTTTGTGTGTGTGAGAGGATGGGAGATATAATTTGTCTTACTCTGAAGGTGAGAATTAGAGAAAAAAAATTGAGGCGCCAGGACAATGTTGTTCTGAGGTAGAAATAAAACTACTGGGACAATGAAAAAGAGAAATGAGTGGGGGGATATGAATTTAAATATAGAAGAGGTATAGAAAAGGAGAGCCAAATTGCTTCACTTCGTTAGTTAAATGTAGGTCACGTTTTTAAAAAATCTAAATTTGTTTCTAAAGTGCAGGAAACCATAAAATAGCATAAATGTTTGGAGTGAAATAAAGGGAACAGTAATAAAGGCCTCTGTCCCCCAACCCCTGCTTTATTCCATTCCCAGGGAATGTGTGCGTGTGATGCCCGTTCTTTGACTACCCCGTTGGGCTATTTTGGGAAAGCTACTGAGCTCTTCCAGGCTTTTCTCATATTTGTGAAGTGAGGACAACACTAATTACTTATCTTGTACCATGGTTGAGAGGGCTAAAGCATATTTTCCATTTTTTTATAAATGTCTATAAACAAAGAGCTCAGTGAATATTAGGAATTGGCATTTTTCCAGGCACAGACAAGCCTACATATCTTTTGACAAGTAAATGTAGTTCCATGTTATGCATGCTATGACGTAAGTTAGTATTTTTAAACTAAACATGTGCTAGAAAAATTATATGTATTATTTAAAATAATTAATGCATACAATCATATCACAGTTATTGGTGTTTGTCGGATTTAATCGTTCTTAATTTCCTCTCCATCCACATTTCCTCTGTTGAGGAATTCCACATTAAAAATTTGTATGTGTGTATATCTATATTTTTCATGCTCATGTGATATAGACAGAAGCACCTTTGTGTGTTCATATGCAGTTTTGTAATTGATTTATGGAAGTAGGATTATGGCATACAAAGTTATATATTGGATGATGTATAAAAGCCATGGAAGACCTTTTGCTACGCTTCCCTTGCTGATGGAGCTGGAAACCTGAGCATTTGCATTCCCAGCTGAGGTCTTGCTGCTGTGGTGGGCTGGTGTTCTGATGCTGCTACTATTATAGTCAAGCGAAATCTGTTGTAAGATATTTATCGAAGTTTCTTTTCTAGTAGGTGATTTGACTTTGAGGGCTTCTTCTCCCTTCATTCTTCTTAGAAAGCAGAAATGGAACCTGAAATGAGATGACATGTTTGGTTCACATGTTGAGAGATGTGTAAGGACAAATACCACAATATCAGTAGTGGCATGATAAGGGTATAAAGCTGCAAGCCTGATGGCATTTCAAAGGATTTAGTTTGTGCGTGCCAGCAACTGCTGACCTCGGGATTTTTAAAGTAAAATCTACTTTGCAAAGCCTAGGTTTCTTGTTTTTCTTTTCTTTACAATTAGACATATCTAAAAGATTAATTCATTAGTTTAAAAAACAAAGATTTCTCATTCAGAGGGGCACATAATTACTTGGGCTGTTGCCACTGTCTTTAATGATTTGCATTCTACCATGAGGCAGTTGGAGTCGGGAGTTGGAGACAGGAATCAAACCAGGTACTCTGAGGTGAGACACAGGTATCCAAGCCTCCACCTTGCCAACCCCAGAGGAATTTGTAACTGATATATGTTTCTGAATCTTCTTTTTGTTACTCGAAGAAATTTTGCTCAAGCTCTAATCGTTTGCTTTATCATGGCTCATAGTGTCTCATAGTGTGAATGATTGTAACTTAGTTAGCCTTTCTCCATTTGGTGGATATTAAGATTTATCCAGTATTTGTTTTATTTCATTTTTTTTTTACTCATAGCTACTATACTGCGTTTTTATGACACAGGCTAATAGGCATGGGGTCTCCCCTTCTCCTCTCCAATCTCTCTCCCTTCCCCTCATTTCCCCCCTCCAGCCTTACAATGTGTGTGTTTTGGAAATTTTCTCAAGCCCATCATGCTGCCACTGAGGTGTCTCCCAGCAGTGTAGGAAATCATCAGCCTTTTCGCTATGAGTCCATCCCTACATTGTATGCTTGGGCACATTCCGCTCTCTGCGAAACAGTGTTTTGAATATAAGAGTGATATTATATAGCCCTAATGAGTTTCTGTGTATCATTGAGATGGATATCATGTTTCACCAAAAAGGGTCTTGGGTTATAGTTGATCATTTTTGGTAAGTATGATAGTTAGGTAGTTTCCTTCTATTCCTGGTTTATGGAAAACACTTTCAGTTTTTATTAGAGCCATTCTCTCTCCCTGATTGTGTTAAAAACACTATTGAGTATTAAACCGGAAGATAGCAAGCCTCTTTTTAGGTGAATAAAAGCAGAACGTGGGAATAGAGCTAGCTCATTATAATTTTAAAACTCCCCAAATAATTCTCATGAATATATAGTATCAACAACCACTGATTTATTGATTTGCCGGCAAAGTTTTCTGCTTTATATATATTTTTTGTAATGATGTGCTGTTCTGGTAAACTTCTTGAATTTAAAGCTCCTGTGCATTGCCAGAGTAACTTCTTCACAGCTATATGTATAAAACTATCTTGAAGCTTTGCTGAATTCTATGTTTCAACTATTGGTATGACTATGATTGGTGCTCCATTTTCTCTTTTTCCACTAAGTTACTTGTATTTTGATATTAATATAATGCTGGCAACCTCTGAGAAATTTTGAAATTTCAGTCTTTGGATTCTTAATAGCCTGAATGAGTTTTAAGAAGAGTTTTACCATCATTTCACCCAACACTGAATAGGTGTATCTGAGCTCTCATAAGCATATCAGGGGCTGTCGTATTTAAGTCATTTTGTGCTGTTTTACTTGTCACCAGGAAAATGGATTGGAAGTAGAGCTGCCAGGTTGAACCAGCACCGGTATGGAATACCAGCCTCTCAGCAGTTAACCCACTATGTCACAATGCCATCCCTTAAGTAAACATAAATAAAGCATTGCATACATTTTTAAAGATTGTTTTTGACTCAAAAGCAACGAACAGGAGTTGTTCTAAACTGTATTTATTAAGTCATTAAAGAGTTGCCATCAAAATAGTAAGTAGAAGATGGTGTTCTAAGCACAGCCAGTTAAGTTACCGCCTGACTGTCTCAGAGTGTCTGTTCAAGTTCTTGCTATTCTGATTCTGATCCAGCTTCCTGGTAACACACCTAGAAAGGTGAGCAAGATGGTGTACACCAGTGGGGTCCTGCCATCCACGTTGAAAATTGGCTTCAGAGCTTGCTCTTCTGTGAGAACATTCTGTATCACATTAATTCTACGTTTGTCTCCCTTTACGTTCCCTTTCTCTACCTTTTTCTTCGCTTGGGACCTAGCAGAGGTTATCCACAAGTTCCTTGGATTTACATAGATGACTTTCCCTCCTTTTTGGTAATTTTCTTGCTCATTAAAAAATGCTGTAGATTCGGGGGAAGTGGGGTAAAAAAGAACAGCCAAAGTGTTTAAAATCCTTACTCTGTCAGATAAATATTGATGAAAGAGGGGACTAAAGAATTCATTAAAATGAAGATTCTTACATTCATCTTTTCTTGGATTACACAAATCAATTGTGTTTTACTTCGTCTGTAGTTGAAGTACTTTTGTCTTTCTAACGTGATCTTATTTTTTTCTGAGCACAAGAATTATTCAAACTTATTAAGAAAAGACAATTAAATAGATTAAAAAAAATTGGACCTCCGAATCTCAAAACTTCCATATGACCCTTTTGGCAAATATATTTTTTCCATATTACTAATTTTGCTTAAGTGTTGTGATTTACATGTTCCGTAATCTCCATTTTTCATTTTGAGGAAATTCTATGAATTTGAACAAAAGAGTTAGTGAAGTAGAAAAGGGAAAGGGCTTTGGACTTAAAGGAACAATAAATTATTGCAAGGTGACTACAAAACATATGTCAGAAACTAATGACAGGTAACATTTATTTAGTTTGTTTCTATAGACTCCTTTTGGTGCCATCTCTGTTCATCAAAAAATTATTCTCATCTTTCTGATGAAGGGAACACATCCATAAGGGAAATTTATACTGCTTTTAGGCAGATTTGTAGAGAAAAATAAGCAATCATTGTGTCCGATTTACATGATGTTGTTGCTTTCAGATCAAAATAATCCTTATGGCAAAGTGTCATGTTTTGGGTGGCGTATTCTGATCTCCATTAAAAGGAAAATGGAGCCATAGAATCGAATTGTAGGAAATGACTTTAATGTTCACTCCACCCAGTTTTTTGTATGAACCTTGAATTACCAACCATGAACTGTCTCTCTGCTTCTTTCCATATTCCGTATCTTCTTGGCTCTTTCCCCTGTATCCTTTCCCTTACTCTCATTTAGTTCTCATGTTGTCTTCATTTTTCTCTTTAATTTGTAGCAACTCAAATACATCTTTTCACCTCTTGGGTGGTTGTCTTCTAAGCCCTTGGAGAAAGTGGTTGCTATCACTTACCTTCCTATTGTTTTTCTGTCATGCAGCTCTGCCAGGGAGCCCAGATACATTTTACAATATTAATGATGTGCTGTAAGAAGCTAACATAACATTTTATAACCCTATAACAAATCTTATTATCAGATGACAATGAGGTACAGTACATTAAATATTCATCATTCTTGGTTTACTTTAAAACTTTAAAACAGGATACGGCAGAGAACCTGCTTCAGACTAATTACTGTTATAAATATACAGCTTGCTTTTCAATATTGAATGGGTGACTCATAAAACCATGATTGAAAACAATGTGGTGTATCAATCAGATGCCCTAGTGACATGCACCATGAAATTATATATCCTGTTCTTTTATAGACAATATAGTTGTATTTTTGCAGTGGTGTCAGCACTAAGTCAGGAGACACACAGTTGCTCTCCCAGGAGTTGGCTAGCTCTCCTCATGTCATTCAGACTGAGGGTTTTACTTCTGCTCATTTACAATCCAGATTTTTACTTGCAAGACAGAGTTACACAGGGAGGGAGGAGGAGGAGAGAGAGAGAATGAGGAAGGAAAGGGAAGGGAAGAGAGGGAGAGGGAGGGAGGGAGAGAGAGAGAGAGAGAAAGAGAATGAATGAATGGGAATGAGAATGAGTATGAATGTGATGAATCTTGTGTGTACTGCTTCAATCTCTGTCTACAACAGGGATGGGACTGAGACATGTTGAAGCCAGGAGCCAGGGGCTTGTTTAAGATCTCTCATGTAGTTGTAGCAAATTCAAGAACTTGAGCCATCTTCTGATACTTTCCCATGCACATTAACAGGAAGCTGGACCAGAAGTGGAGCAGCTAGAACTCAGGCTAGTATGCATGTAGTCTGCCAGCACTGCAGGCAGTGGGTTAACATGCCCCACTACAGTAACAGCCAGATTTAGGAATTTTCCACACTGTAAACAGTAGTCAGTAAATTCAAGATCACCCAAGAATTTCAAAAATACATAGGAAGAGGCATATTGTTGTAAACTGAGAAAATAAAGGGGAAAATATTAAGAGAACCTGGAGAAAATAGATTTCTAGAGTGCAGTTAAGCAAGCTTTCTCTAAAGAGCTCAAAAGTATTTATATTGATCTTTAAGTGCTGTTTGATTTTTGTCACTACAACTTAGCTCTGCCATTATAGTGTGAAGGAAGCCACAGATAAGGGCCAGCAGGACGACATAGTAAGCTAAGCCTCTGCCTGTGGTGCTGGCATTTTATATGTGTGCCAGTTCACGTCAAGGGTGCGCCACTTCCAATCCAGCTCCCTGCTAGTGTACCTGGGAAAGCATTGAAGATGGTCCAGGTACGTAGCAGAGAATGGTTCAATTGCTTGTGCCCATATGTGAGACCTGGAAGGAGCTTCTGGCTCCCAGATCCAGAGTAGCTCAGCTTAGGCTGCTGTGATCATTTGGGAAGTGAATTAACCAATGGGAGACCTCCTTCTCTCTGTAAATCTGCCTTTCCAATAAAAATAAATCTTTGAAAAAGCTGCAGATAATATGCAAATGCTTGAGTATTGCTATGTAGAACTCTTAAAGTAGGTTGTAGTTAGGATTTTGTTTGTCTTGAATAAAAGCCAACATCTGAACAATGAAATGGATTCTTGCAGCTTTAGGATCTTCAATGTGTTAAAAGGAAATTATTATGAAACAGGAATTCTATGTCAAAGTATCTTTTGTGATGGAAGTAATAATTTTTATTTTTCACATAGTGCAAAGACTTTATACTATCGTCAATTTCTTCCTAAAAGAAATTCTAGTGAACAAATTTCAAATAGAACTTAGGTGGTCTCAGGTGAAAAATCTGAGGTGCCAGAAGAGATGAAAAATAAAAAGGGTAGATCAAAATGGAATTGAATAATAATTTTAACAACTTGTGAAAACAGGATGGAAATATTTGCATAAGAAATACATGTAAGTTAAGAAGGTGGAAAGCAAGTTAGCTAAATTTTCTGTGGATAAAAAATAATCAACTTATTTGACATCTTTTACTATGTGGAAAATTCATACCGTATGCCCACTAAGTAAAGAAGCCAAGGGTGTAGCCAAAAAATCAGTAGGCCTTAAGCGCAATGGAATGAGAACACTCACTACAAAAGACAAAGTAGGGAGAAAAAGAAACATTGAAACTGTTGGAAAAACAGCTGAAATGCTGAAATAGTTGGTTAAGCTAAAAAATACTATTGATTATGTAAATGTGAGTATGTTAAAACTCCAGGTTTCCGAAACCAGTGCTCTCACAGCAATAAAAATCTTGTGTATAATGTTTGTTAAAGAGAGATGTAAAACACAAGAAATCCCACTCCCCCCAAAAAGGAAGGAATTGGATCTTCTGTGTAAATACTAAAGAGGTGATGCAGCTGTGTTGATGTGAGATAAACTGGAGATTAAGGCATAAGATTATTAGAAATTTGCTCACTTTGTAATGCTACAAGTTGTGATTCAGCAGAAAGATACATTTGTATACTCCTAGCAATATGCCTGAAATGGCTGAAGAAAAAATTCAGAGTAAAAACACACATGAAATTTAAAAGCATTTTAACAACTTCTCTTCATAATCCATGGAGCCAACAAACCAAAACAATCCAGAAAAAGAGTGGATTAAAAAATGCAATAAAGCAGAAATCCAGTTAAAATGGGAAGAAGAAAACAGAAATTAAAGGAAATTGAAAATAGACTATAGAATTAACATAAAATTGACTTCTTTAGGAGAAACAACCATATAATTGATGAATTTGAAGAAGACTAATCAGGAGAGAAGACAAAAGAGCTTATGTAAAAATGAAAGCGACATCATTACAGAACTTTACATCATTTTAAAAGGTAGTAAGATATTACGCTTTGATGGCAAAAAACTTGTAAAGCAAATGTAGAAATGGCTAGCCAAATAGAAATTAACAAAACTCATAAAAGATTAAGAAAACCTGAAGATCCTATAGTAAATAAATTAAATCACCTTTTCAAAAACTCCCCTCAGAGAACCTCCATACCATTAGCTTCAGTAGCATTACCCATTGCTCAACAAAAGTGTTTGTCTTATACCAGTTTTTACAGAAATTATTAAACAGAGATTATGCTTCCCAGTTCATTTTATGAGGTAGCAGATGGTAGAATAAGGACCAATCCAATCATGGTTATAATAATAAATGGAAAAATCAGTAGAATATTAGCAAATTGAACCAAGTGTCATATGAAATTAGGTGAAATGATAAAAAGAGTATATTTCTTTATTCAAGGAACTTAAGATTGTGTTTCACATTAGAGAATTAAGAGCATGTAATAATTTCAGTAGATAAATTACTTGCTAAAGATTAATTTCTATCTATATTAAATGTTTTTATCAAATAAGAAATGCATAGGGAATTTCTTAATTTGATAAATACATCTGCAGAAGACTTACTGCAAACATCTTTAATGGTGAAACATTGAAATTTGTCCTATATTGTTGGTTCTATAGTAGGGCTATTGCTATAAACACATTCTTTACTGAACTGGAGATTCTGGTCAGTACAATCAAAGAGAGAGAAAAAAGGACTTTAAGTAAGGAAAGATAGACACAGAATTTCATTATTTTAAATGCAATAGCAAATGAAACAATATACTGCAAGTTATTAACAGTGATAAATTTAGCAAGACTGCTGGAGATAAAACCAAGATATGACACATGATATTATAAATGGGGCTCAAAAATTCAGCTTATAAAATTTGAGTGCTCATTTCTAATCAGCTTAAGGTAAAGGAGAGTATTTTCACACCATCTGTACTAACACAAAAAAGTGATAGTAAAGATCAAAATTACCCACTCTACAAAGTCCAAGAAAGTACCACATAATCAGAAAGTAAAAGCAGTCACTTTCCAACTGGAGGGCCTCTTGCTTCCAGAGAAGAACTTTATCCTACTTGCATAGAAGGGAATAGAGACCAAGCAGAACTGAAACACTGATTGCTTTATATCTGTATTTGCAGTGTTACAGACCATGTCATCAGAGAGTTTTACTCTAAAAATTCAGTTGCATTTCCATAAGTCAGAAACAGACAGAAAATGAACTTAAAGAAAATGTAACATTATAGGAGCAAATATAATATCAATTACCTAGGACTAAATCTGATGAAAAATGTACAGATCCTCTTTGGGGAAGACTAAGCCCATGGTGTTAGGGATAATATTCCGAAGAACACGCTTAAGGCAAACTGGCTAATTAAGAAGATAGGATGTGCAGGACCACACAGAGATAGTGGTAATTGTGATGCTTGCGTGGCCTGCCAAAATGCTAATGCCCAGTGTGTAACCAGCTTGGAGGACAGATGTGAGCTGAAAGGCCACATTTGGCCAGTGAAGTCCAGCCAGAAGGATAGGTCTGGATGTCATCCATGCCTTGACACCTACAGATGCTTAATCAGATGACATCCACATGCAGAAGACCCAGAAATGCCAACATTAGTCACTGCCTGACTCCTGAGCTTTAGAGGCACAAGTCAAAAAAAGGACCAGGTTACAGTCCTTGTTACTCTCTTCTTCCTAGGAGCAGTGAAGGTGTTGTCTTGAGGCTGAGACAGGGAGTTAAAGTAATTGATGTCTATTCCCACCTGTCCTGGTGCTGGACTTAAAATGGTAGGTTGTAGGCCACAGATGTTAATGCTCATGTGTGTCCAAAAGTAGGTTTTTGGAGTGAGTCTCTCATCCTGTGGCCAGTTGTATTGAGCTACCTTTAGTATTCTGAAGAGTTTTTTGGGGGGGAAAAGGTTTCTCATGCATATAGAAGAGAGCATAAGCAAAAACAATAAAGCCTATCAGGAAGGACTTTTCAGAGATAATCGAAGTGATTCAAACAAAGGACATCAAGAAATTGGTGATATTGGTGCCTTCAAGATGCTGAAGTTGCAGATTCTTTCCCATATACAGTAACATTTGGAGAAAGACTGCTGTAAACCCAGCACATAAGCAAGTAAACGAACAGCCATCTTTTCTCCAGTCAGTAACATTTTCAACTGGCACATGGGCAAGTAAAAGAGGTTAGTATTCTCTGACACAGAATGAGAAATACTTCCAGAATATCTACTCATTGGTTTGAAAGGTAGACTTATCTCTCTCCATATATGTCTATTGGCTATGTATGGATGTATGTGTGTATGTATGTATCTATCTATCCAGTGCTTCCATGCACTAGTTCATTCCCCAAATGGTATCAACAGCCAGGGCTTGGCCAGGACAAATCTGCTTTCCCAGGCACATTAGCAGGGAGGTGGATAGTTAAGACTCAAACTGGCACTCAGATGGGGTGCTGGCATAATAGATTGTGTCTTAACCTATAGTGCCACAATATTAGCCCTGGAATGAGTTATTTTAGAAGGCTGCGCAACAGGATGGTAAATATTCAATAAGCCTTCAGAAAAATAATTTTTAAAAAACCTCTTATTTAACTGTGGGTTGCTGAAAGATGAAATGTATAGACTTCACTCATTAGAATTTTCCAAAATGATAAAGCCAGCTAAATTCACTTAAAATAGTATAAAACCTTGTCGCAAATAATGGTATGGTTTGAGTGTTTGGATGCTTCTTGAAAAAATTTTCGTTTTTGATCACTTCTTGGCCTTTTGGCTTAAGATCAAATGTATAACTCTACACGTTTTCGTGATTTTGTTCCATTTAAAATTTCCTTTAAACACTTTGAATTAAATATTAAAGAAAAGCAAGAACAAAATAAACTTCAGTGCTAAAGACTGAGCTGTTTTAAGCTCATGCCTCTGTTTAAACTGCTTCTGGCAGTGAGTCAGTAAACAGGGCATTCTAGGGGCATGTCTAATATCTTTTAATTAAAACTCACAAGAGTTTGTATGATGTAATACCATAGAAAGCAATTATTCCCAGATATTCCTTTGCCAAGAAGCCTTGTATTGGAAATATGTAGTCCTATCCCTGAAAATTGCCTATGTTCTAGGTGGAAGTATCTGCCTTCCTCTGCCATTGAACCTTTGTCTTAGTCTAGGAGCCCCTAAAGCAAAACTGAAAGGATTCTGGGTGAGTTGTTTATTTGAACTTAGGTTTCAGCTACCAGGCATGCTGATTTTGGTGAATGGGTACTATGAATGACATGTTGCATCACCTTAAGTTCATATCTTGAAACCAAAGCCCCCGTGTGATGCTATCAGGAGGTGGGACATTTGGAAAGTTAATTAGGTCTTAAGAGTGGAGAGCTTGGGGCTAGCATTGTGACACTGACACGTGGGTTAAGTTGTTGGCTGCGATGCCAGCATTTACATATAGGCAGCAGTTCCAGTCTTGGCTGCTCCACTTAGCCTCCTGCTAACACACCTGAGAATACACTGGTAGTCCTTGGGCTGTTACACACATGTAAAGAGAACAAGATAGAATTCTAGTCCCCTGGCTTCAACTGTTACAACAATTCGGGTAGTTCATCAGCAGATGAAAAGTCCGTATTCTCTTTCTCTAACTCTACCTTAGAGTGTCACTCATGAATGGGGTTAATGTCCTTGTAAGACAAGACTCAAGAGGACGTGTTTTTCTCTGTATTCAATATGAAGACACAGCGGGTGGTTGGATGTCTCCATGTGAGCAGGTTGGGCCTCACCAGACAATAAACCTTCCAACCCTTTACCTGGGATATCCTGGTCTGCAGATCTGTGAGAAATTCCTAACTGACCTCATTTGTTATACAGCAGCATGGATTTACTAAGACACTGGGGATGGAGAAGTATGTGAATCTGTTACTGAAGTGGCCACTAGTACAGGAGCTGTTGCTCCACTTTAGGAACATTTTGGGACATCATGTGAAATTGCCTTAGAAATGTCCTCTCAGAAAGAATGACATGGGAGTGTGTATACTCACCAGTATCTGTCCTTTTCATCCAAGCAGTATTCCAAACAATATTAACTTCCCTATATCTTGGGTTGTTTGAATGCCAAGCTCAGAACAGGGTCTGTGCAAAATCAGTTGAAGCCTGTGCAGAACTGGTCACTGCCAGGAATCTTTGTGCTGCTCTTCAAGAGGTATATGATGTACCTCCTTTCAGAGTTGGATCAGGGCTTAGCCATGGCTAGTTCCTTCCATTATCTGCCTTCTTAGCGTGAACTGTGTAAACCTGCTTCTGTAGTCTGTATTATCTTTCTTGTGGATGTATATCTTGGTGCCATTTCAATCAAGTGTGTGCCAGAGATCTTGTGCCTTTTTCTATGCCTTACTTTCTTTACTTGTACAGTGTTGAAGTTGCATGAACCCAGAAGTATAAACTCAGATTTCAGAGTGTGCCTATAGCAGGCCAGGTTAGTTTGAAAATGATGCCCATCTTTTTGTCCTAAGCTGTATACCTTCCAAAAAGATATCTTTTTTTTTCTTTTGGATGTTAGATAAAATTGGACGTATTTAGGGTGGTATGGACATAGACCCTTTTTTGGATGTTAAATGTATAAAAATTGCTCTCATATCGGAAAATTTTCTTCTCCCATCTCTCTTGAAAATCCAAGTTCTTCCGGGCTATCTTGCACTCTTCTGTTTTGGGTTGAAAGCTGTTGACAGATCCAAGGCAGCACGAGGTCAGTGGTCTGTAGTGCCTTTCTTCTGCCCTCTATGTTGCAGAGACTTAAGCAGCCAAAATGACTAGTGTGAATCCTTGAAGAAGGATAGCTGAGACTCAGAATAATGTTGCTGGACCCAATGTATCTAAATTTCTTCAGGTTTTCTTTTTCATGTGAAAAACCATAAATCTAGATTTCTATTTTGTCATGTTAATCTTTTTTATTCTTAATTTATTGAAGTGTCTGGAACTTATTTCATAAATTTCATAGCAATGATTTCAAGAATCCTATGATACTTTCCTCCCACTCATCCTCCCTCCTCTTTTTATATTTTCTTCCAGTACTGTAATTTCAATCTACTTTAATAATCATGGACTAATTACCCTCTAAACAAAGAGCTCTACAAGAAAGGGAGTTAAACTACTTTTCCACAGACCTATAGACAGGTTATAGACAGAAATCAAACTATAGATGTCAGTTTGGTATATTGAATATGATTTTGTAAGGATCCGAGATGACTGAATAGGGAGAAGATGTAATTTTAACCTCAGAAAGATATCAGAAGAATAGTAGAAGGACCTCATTTCTAGGGGAGAGCTTGACAGAATATTTCATGAAAATTAATTTGCCACACCAAACTCTTTGGGTTTGTTTTGATTTCCTGGGCACCAGGAAACTTGAAATGAAAGTTTGCTAAAATTTTTTTCCAGAGTTAACATGCTATGGTGTGTTTATTTATACTAAGAACCTTTTTTTTTCTGCATATGTCCTGTTCTGCATTTAGACAGCCTAAGAAATTATCTCAAACAACAGCGCTTTTACCATATTTGGGCTGTCATCCTGGGCCTTAAACCCAGTTTGTAGGCAGGCTTTCTGCCAGATCAGCATGTTTATGGTCAAATTCTGTAAATCTCTGAGATTCAAAAGGAATAAACCATGAAATGAGACATAATGCTTCTAAGATTTGTAATTTGCGTTAAAAAAAAAAAAAGGCTTCATGAGCAATGAGATGCCCAAGCCACAGGTACTGTGCTAACTAAAGGCTGTGCTACTACAATGTCAGAATGGGTGTCCTGGGCCATTAGAGGGGCAGACTCTAATTTCCTTCCTCAAACCACAGTCCCTTTTGCTCTTGCTCTTTGCTACCTGTATCTCCAGGCGTTTATCTGATGGCCATTCTGCTTTGCCCTTGGGAAGGCTCTAATTTGCTGAGGCCGTGAACACCTACATAAGTCATAAGCATGTGGAACTGTTGCAAAACAACTTCTTCACTTTTTGTGGTGGAAGTAAAAACACTATTCCCCCTCCTCCCCATTTTTTTTTAGTTTTAGAGGGAAACCTGTTCATGGTTATAAGGTTGAGTTGGATCTTCTGCTGCTGGAGGGTGGGCCATGAAAGCTCTCCATAGCTAATGGATCACTTATGATACCAGTAGCAGGCAGAAAACAATAAGCAGTTTTCAAATGATTATGTTCCTGACACCAAAGTAAGTATGTAAAATGTATCATGCTACTTCTTTTTCAACTTACAACCTAATGATAAACGTTGTCATACTCATCTTCTAAATTAGACAGCTGAAGCTTACAGAGGTGTTGGCTTTGTCAGGATCACAGTTAGTAGAACCAGCATAATACTGACTCTATTCCTACAAATAAAAGTAGCATCATGTGGGAAAGTTTTGCTTCAGTAAAATTCTGGATAACTATAGTATCTCTGAACAGCAGCTACAGAAATTCGTTCATTCATGACACCAGCGGCTCTGTGACAGTCATGTAAATACCTGGCTATTAATATTTTCCCCAGACTCTTCTTTCAGGAAGGTGGTAGAACTGATCTTTTCCATAGCAACCATTCAAGAATAGAATAGTTGCTGCACTTGCTAACTGGGGAGCTCCAAATCAGCCATACCTAGCAACATGACATCCAGGAGCTGATTTTAAGGCATTGTTTTATTTCAAATCCCTGAAATGCTTTGTTTTATTAATTATGAGAAACACACATGTGGTGTATTTACCACGGCTCATTAAGTAATATTGGGGAAAAAAAGAAATTTTACAATAAAATGATATGGAATTGTCAAAAATTCATGGAAACTGCACATTACTTAAAACTATATGGATTTTATTTTTTTGTACCAAAATAAACTTATTATTGTGGTTTCTGCAGACTTTTTGATGAGCTCTCATACAATTTAGGGAAGATAATTTACCAGTGGAAATGAATCCATAACAATAAATATTAAAATGTACATACCCATTCATGCATACCACAAATAGTTATTTTCTAATTTTATTACAAGTACTAGTGAGGCTCGCATCCCATTCATCTTTTCTCTTAGATCTGGTGGATAGTCTTTTCATTCATTTTACTTTGTCACTTTCTGCATAGCACTAGTACATACAAATATCACTAGTGAGAATTAAACTTTATGTATAACTACATAAGAGGTTGTTTTCTTTCTAGCCTATCCTTGGGATTGGCTCTGAAGTGTTCTGCTGGGCTTGAGGTCCCTCAGAGACAGTATAGAATACAAAGTACCAAAAGAACTCTACAATCAGTCAGCATGGGCTTGTAGTCCACTCTGTCCCTTGCTGCGTGATCTCGCACCTGTCCCTTCATTTCTCCGTGTCTCAGTGTTATCACCTGAAGAAAAAGAATACAATTCCATAGAAGTCATGGGAGAATTAAGTAAGCTCAAACATATATAACCTCTATCGTAGTACCTGACACATGTGGTGTGTGCAGGAAAAAGGCGTGTGTGTATTTTGTACTTGGTATCCACATACACAAAGAAAAACTTAAAACTAAATATTACGTGGACTGTAATATACTTTGTTGATTTTGCTTTCAAGGCGTTTGTACACATCATCTATCATTTTGTCCTCATAAGAATCCTTTTACAATGAACAGATGCTTAATCTTCTTATGCATGAAGATGAATCCATGAGAAGATGACCAGCACCTCCAGATAACCCAGTGCTTCCTGCTCTATTCAGCTCTAGCTGTGTCTTCCTACCTTATAGAATTGCAAAGGAAAAGGGTGGAAATTACTGATGGCCTTCTCTATAAAGTTTACTCATGGATGATGTTTGTGTGTATTGGTCAGTCATTTTGGAAGAATACATGTGTGTTACCAAAAATAGAAGATAGATAAGCATTACACTTTAATAAAATAGCAGTAGATGTTGGGAACTTTGTCTTCAATTGCACAAATCAGAGACTACATTAAGATCAATTGGCTTGTATTACCCCTTCATTTGCACACATCTTGCTCAAATGAACTGCATTGTCATCGCAGTTTCCAACCCACACCTGGGCTTTCCTTAGCTGACATTTAAGAAGCTCATCCTCAGATTCTACCCCAGCATTGATAAACACCATCTGACTGACACATTAGGATTTCTAAAATATGCTTCCTTTCTTTTTAACTTTTCTTTGTTCCATGTTCCATTGTTCCACGTTGAAATGCATCATTAGATATATCTAGAAATAGCATAATATTGCCTTACCACACAATTTTAAGAACTTGTATCTTTATTTTTCCTTAAGACTTAACCTTATTTTCTGACAAATCCAGACAATGCAAGTCCCATTGTCTTCGGGACTGAAGTATGAAAATTGCATCAGGTGCAGGTTGTATGTATAGAGTTTAATTTTCTTCTTTCTTTTGTCCTCTCCCTCAAACCCAAAATCTGGTCCTAGGCATTCTTGTGTTAATATAGCATAGCTTGTTAATTCTTCCTCAATCTATCCTTTCAATTGTCTCCCAAATTATTTGCTTTCAGTGAAAATAAAGCTGTTTCCTTTCTCACTTGAGAACGTTCTATGACTCTACCACTGCCTATAAAGCCCAAACACCTTAACCTAATATGTGTTTCATTGTTTTGATTGACATGCTGTATGTGTGTGTCTGTGAGCTTCTTAAATGTCATTTTTAAAATTCATTCTTTGAGTACATCTCTGCATTCACATCTCTCCACTTTTCCCTAATCACCTCAATATCTGGTAGCCACCAATCTTACCTTCCATAAAATGAACTTCTACAGACTGTGTGAATGAGCAAGGTCATACTGTTTTATTTGTGTATATCTTGCACATTTCATCTAATATAAAGGCTTCCAGATTCATCCATATTGTTGCAAATGACAATATTTAATATTTTTATTTTTTAAAAAAAGATTTATTTTGAAAGGCATATTTAAAGATTTATTTTTATTATTTTTTTATTGGAAAGGCGGATATACAGAGAGGAGAGACAGAGAGGAAGATCTTCCATCTGATGACTCACTCCCCAAGTGAGCACAACGGCTGATACTATGCCAATCCGAAGCCAGGAGCCTCTTCTGGGTCTCCCACGCGGGTGCAGGTTCCCAAGGCTTTGGGCCGTCCTCGACTGCTTTCCCAGGCCACAGGCAGGGAGCTGGAAGGGAAGCGGGGCTGCCGGGATAGAACTGGCGCCCATATGGGATCCTGGGCGTTAAAGGCGAGGACCTTAACCACTTGCGCCACCGCGCCGGGCCCTGAAAGGCATATTTATAGAGAAGAATCACACAGAGAGATTTGCTGGTTTAGTCCTCAAGTGGCTGCAACAGCCAGAACCGAGCTGATCAATAGCTGGAAGCTTGAAGCTGCCTCTAAGCCTCCCCTGTTGAGGCAGGGACCCAAAGACTTGAACCACCCTCCAGTGCTTTCTTATAGTATAAACAGAGAGCTGGATTAGCAGTGGAGCAGCCAGGACATGAACAATTGCCCATATGGGATGCTAGGGGTTTGCAGGAAGAGGATTAACTTGCTAAGCCATTGTACCAGTCCCAATTCCAAATAATTTTTACAACTGAATAGTATACTGTTGCAAATACACATCATGTTTTGTATTTATTTGTTGATGGATAAGTGGGATTATTTCTGTATATTATTATAGTACTGCAGTATATATAGAATTCAGATACATCTCTTAGACATTGTGACTTCATTTCCTTTTGCTTACTATTAGTCTGGAAACCACTTTAGGGTCTGGGTTTTTTCTTTATCTCTTACTTGGTTGCAGCACCTAGTAAAGTTCTGAGTAAGTTTCTTGTGGCAGGACAACTGTGAAGGGAAGGTGATCCCCTCAGTCAGTGGTTTTCAAACTATGAACAGTTAACAAGCATGGAATATGTGGAGCTGCGATTAGATCAGCAAGCAACAGTCTCCATGGTCCCTTTTATGTCTCTTTAGAGATACATGTTTATTAACTGTGCCCTTCAAAAGAGTATACACTTCAGAGAGTTTTCAGCAAATGTTTACAAGATGTGCTGTAGAGCCCAAAGGAGTCACTTAAACCCTCTGCTCCTTTTCTCTCACCTGTCCTCCTCCTGCCTGCTGTGCTCCCACCCCTGACACCCATGGGGAAGCCACAGGCAGACAAGAAACATCAAAAGCCTTGCAAATTCAAGATGTGCAAAAGCCAGCATTCTTAGCTCTGCATCAGGGCAGATCATGTAGGGAAAGTGTCTCATCTTCTGAACAATGAGAAAGTGCAGGCAAGCTTGCAAATTAGCACAGGGTGGCCTCTGCAGAATCTGGTCTTGCAGAAACTGGGCAATACATACATATGTTTGTACATACACAGTATTTCCGATCAGTGCAGTGAGATCCGCTTCCTGCACCCATTGTGTACAAAGGAACTTCCTTGTATCCTTCATCCTGGTGAAAATGTGAATGGACCAAGGGTGAGCATCTGACTCTGGTTAGACCAGTTAGATTCCCTTTCTGGGAAGCTGATTTGTCTAAAGACAGTCTCTGCAAGTGATTGACCAAGGAACTGCAGGTCATTGATGGCTGTGAGCTCCCATGTGGCCTGAACAGGAGAGAAAGATAGCAGAAAGGGAAGGATGTGGATGACACTGGAGCACCTTGTTGCCTGCCTGCAGCCTTCCCTGAGTTTCTCCCATGGTATGATGTGCAATGCTGACAGGCATCTTTATCACTGAGGCTCCTTTGTTCATAGGCAGTCCTTGCCTTCCTTTTATCCCTGCCCCCAAAGAGAGAAAATACCACAAAAAAGCTACCTCATATTGTTTAACGCTTAAAGAAATTCTTGTGCTCAGAAAAAAGTCATGCAGCTAGTAAAAAGAATGCTTATAAAAAGTTTCTGATAATCTAGAAAAATACTTCTGTTATGAAGTTCATTAGGGAAAAAAAGCCATACAAAGCATGTGTATGTATCTTATCAATATAATCCCAGTACAGTTTGCATAAACCCATGTGTAAAAATGCATAGATATAACCCCAGATTTTAACAATGACTGTCTCTGTCATTTTATACTTTTTCACATATTCTAAATATGTTTATTTCTTATAAGCATGCTTTATAATCTAAAAGCTTGATTTTATTAGGAATTATATTTTCATATTGCCTTGCTTTATGTATGATCTACTAAGGCTGTAATTTAAAATGAAATCAGTGGAAAGATGATGGAATACAAAAGTTGCAAGGAATCTTACAAATTCTTTAGTCTAAGTTCTTTAAAAATCACTGGGGCCTCAGATCTCTCTAAGACTCTTATGGAAACTTTGACCTTTTCAGAAAAAAATATATAAATATCAGTTTATTAGGATGATTTTTTGCAAGTTACAAAAAATCCTATGACACAGATATAAAGGAAATTTATTAATTCAAGTAACCCAAAACTCCAGTAGCATCTGACTCCATCCAGGTAATGGTTGATCTAGGAAGTTAACAGTGTCATAGATGCCCAAGTATTTCTTCTCTATTTCTGTTCTTTCTTTCCCAGGTTCAACTTCATTCCAAGGTTGACTCACCTTTGGGTCCTAGAATGATTTTCTTAAGCTCCTAGAATTTCTTACTTACTGATTTATGCCAAGCAGCAAGGTAATTATTTGCTGAGCCGTTTCTAGTAAATATATACTTATTTTTGAACTGAGTAGTCTTCTGGGATTACATGCCCATTTCTGAGTTGATCACTGGGGCTAGAAACTTGTGGATGACTTGGCTTACATTCCATTTCGTTTCCCCACACCATAATTATCCCCCAGTAGACACTCGACTTGATATCATAATGTACTTTGTTCATGTTGCCCTGAAATCTCAGGCTAGATTGTTGTCTGTTCTAAGGACAGTGGAAAGGCATGGGAGATTTGTAATCTTTCTAAATCACTCTCAGTGACACACAGGTGGATGGATGAATGGGTACTCAAAGTTTTGTGAAATGGTTTTGGTGACTGTGAAAAATGAACATTGCTGAAGGTTAAGGGCAGTGAAACCTGAGCAAGGAACTCACCTCTGCTTTCTAGCTCCTGAAACCATTTATCTGGATGCAACTCTGATTTGTAATCAGACCTACCTCATTGTCTTCCAGTAAGGCCACATTTCCACTTACTGGAGAGATCAAGACACTTCTTTTTAAAGTAGATAATGATGAGAATTATTACAATAAAATGTTTGCTTGGTCTGTAGTAACACACCCTGCTTGAGTTAGCTTAGGACAAAAAGCAGGTGTATTAGCTCCAGTCCTCTCTGTGACCAGGGTTCTACATGCTTACCTACAAACAGCATAGGCAAGACCACCACTGGAGGGTCACTTTCCTCTATCTTTTAGTTTACTTTTCTCAATTTGTGATGAGATTGTTCATAGTGTGAGAGGACCCTGGTGGAGGGGATCAATAATTTAGATGTTGATATATTGACTTACAGAAGCCTTTGGGACCTCAGGGGAGGCTGAAAGTCCCTCTGAGGAAGACTGTAGAAGCATGAGACCACTGCATGTTGGAGCAGCAGAGCACACCATGCTGTCAGCCAAAGCCTCCATCATGATGACACGATGGCATCTGAGAACCTGAAGGATGGACTGTGTGGCTGACTGTAGTGATAAAGAAAGAGACTTTGTGTCCTCATGTTCTTGAACCTGGGTCAGTTCTATTTGTTCTGGCCATTTGGAGGGTAAAACAGAAGATCAAAGATCTCTGTCCCTTTCTCTCCATAATCCTGCCCATCAAATACGTAAAATAGATTTTTTTTTAAATGGAAATGTCCTGTGAAAGTGGTCATGGGGTACCATTGCATGCACTAAATGAGGGGTTACACAGATATGTATTTATGCATATAAACTTGCATTGTCTTAAATTCTTTAAAGTGGCAAATGATTTACTTAGCTAGTAGGGTAGTTGATATTTATCTTCTTATTTTTCTTCGTATATACTATCCCTACTGAGGCATAGCTACCAGCACATTATGATGGAAGCACAATTATTTATTCTGGGAATTCTGCCCATTTTGCAACACATCATTTTTAAAATTTTCGTTTTTTGGCTTGTGTACCATGTGATTAGAGGGTCCGAGCTGTATATTGCTGTAAGTTTCAAATTTTACTGAGTTCCTGATGCTTTGTCTGTCTGCCATGCAGGGGAGACCAACCAGATTATAGAAAAACCACCATATGCTGTGCCTTTTTCCTCCATCTGTGACCTAAAACTTGATATCTGAATTCCCATAATCAAATGGATTGATGGACATTGTATTGGGATACTTCTGGTTGCAAATGACAACAATTGCATGCACAAGCACACACATATCAAAGTAACTACAAATTAAGAAGTTAAACTCAGTCTTGGCTACGTACCATTTCAGTAGGTGTTTATCTGACTTCATTGCTTGGGTCTGATTTTGTCCATGTTGGCACTGTTCTCAGGCAAGTCCTGCTTATGCAGTGACCAGATGGCCTAAAACAGCTCCAAGTCTCATTTTCCCCAGCTTTAAGTCCAGAAAAAGAAACGTATCTAGAATTGAGTCCCTTTGGTCAGGCCTACATCACAGACTTCCCTAAGAGCCAGAAATGGAACCCATCAGTACATGACAGACAGCAATGGTGTATCGTTTCCTAGAGGAAAATCACCATGTCCCCACCAGTAGACATGAGGTGAAGGCATGAGGTGATCTGAGAAGGATGACTCATGCGGTCATGGGCAGAAAGGGAATCCAGATGTTCTTTGAATCTTTTTCCTGTTTTCTCATAGGATTTGGTATGTATTCTAATGTAAAAATAATGTTTATAATGACCAATCCCACCTTCTCACTAGCATAACTTTTACATTCCAGGAAGAGGCTTCATCTTAAGCCCTATGGTTTCAGTATACTGGGCACTTCTCTACAATTCAGATTTAATGCCTGAGAAGCAGATTTATGCAGCTCTCAAATAGTAAAACAGTCATAGTGAGGATTCTCTTCTTTTACAAGTCAATTACATAAACCTGGAGGAGAGGGCAACAGGGAAAACTGGCATTTGGAGTGGCCATTATGAAAGCAGGTGTTTGGTCAGATGGCCATGGGCTGGAATCCTGCTCTACCACTGATCATCTGCAGGACCCTTGATAAATTACTTGACCTCAATCAGTCAGGATCTCTTCCATGGATGTCACAGCTCATCCTTATTGATCTGTGAGGAGCCCGGAAAAGTTCTCAAGATACAAATTCCCAGGGAAGCTTTAGTTGTGATATTTTCTTAAATTTTTATTAATATTTTTAATGTATCATAGATATTGTAAACCTCTAAAATAGCTTATTTATAGCACATATTGAATTTCAAATTTAAATAAAAAAGAGACAGATTTGCTTTTTGTTTTCCTTTGACCCTGCAATCAAATTAGAAATATACAGAATATAAAGCAAGAAGACAGAGTAGTTTGCCATAGGAGTGGACAATTTTTATTTTCTTGCCATTATCTAAGAGTCATGGAATATTTTCCTGCTCTTTACTTCCTATACAAGTGTCACTAATTGGACATTTATCTTACTATTTAATGGCAACCCTAATTTCCTAACCAACCCCACACAAAGCCATTAACCAAAATACATCTTTAGTTTTTGACAGAAAATCCACCTGCTAAGCATTTTTCACACTCTGAATGAAGAAGCAAACAAAACAGAGAGCTGGAAATAGCATAACTGGCATCTATTATGAGACAGTTGTTGCCATCTTTTAATTTTAGGAGCTAAAGATCATTTCTAATTAAAGAAAAAGCTCATCACTTTTGCAAAGTGATAGTTACCATTCAAAAGAGGATCACAGTCCCGAAGAAGTGGTGGGAATAGAAAGACTCCACAGGGCTTCTTTTATTTAAGTTTGGAAACTCCTAATCGTTCCTAATTTTAAGGTGTGTCAATCAGTTTGACTAGATGGTCACTTCTTTTCCCATAGAGTATGTATTCACACAAGACTTATACATTGAGTACATCCTGTCGTTGTAAAGGATTTAAGATGCCTTCCGTGAGACTGCATGCAGACAAGACTGGTTTGAGAAAGTTCCATATCATTCATTTGATGAACTCTTTTCTCACTCCCACTCAGTTCATTCAAGGAAAATAGGAATAATTCAGTTAGGGAAAGTAGTAATTCTTATTGGATTCACTTGTATTTTAATAATGTTGCCCTTGAAATGTAGATAGAAGAAGGGGCATATTATTGTGATGAAGAACTCAGACTCTGGAACTAGTGTCATGGCATTGTAGGTTAAGCCTCTGTCCATGGAGACAGAATTCCTTATAGGTGTCTATTTGTGTCCTGGCTGCTTAATTTCCAATGCAGCTCCCTACTAATGTGTCTGGGAAAGGCTAACAGCATGGCTGAAGTCCTTGGCCTTCTATGCCCACTTGGGAGACCCAGAAGAAGCTCCTGACCCTGGCTTTGTATTGGCTCAGTTTCAGCTATGGCAGCCATTTGGGGAATGTAACAGCAGATGGCAAATTACTCCTCTCTGTCTTTCCTTCTCTCTGTAACTCTGCCTTTCAAATAAAAATAAAATAAATCTCACACAAAAAAAAACCCCAGAAGAACTCAGACTAAAAGCAAGATACATCTCAGGTCAACATCTGAGATACCTAGCTGTGTGACTTTGGGTATGTTTTCACACAGCTCCATCCTTCCTTTTGCTTGTTTGTGTCTGCTCCAAGGGACCATGGCAAGGCTGAGTTAATTTGTTACATAATTACAGCAGTGCTGTGCATACAGTTGTTTGATATGCATTTGCTGCCCTTCCTATGACTGTTCCTCTTCCCCCTGCTGCAGGATGGAGCATGTGCACAACACTCTCAGTAGGAACCCCAGATCTTCCCCCTACCTGCCTGAGTGATCTTGAGTAACTGAATCTCCTGACTTGGTTAGACTTCAGTTTCTTCAGTAACAGAATAGAGAGAAGAACAGTGATTGCTGGAGTCTCGTCTGGGTCTGTAGTTAGAAAGAACTGGGGGAAAACCTGGGTTTTAATCTCGATTGCTCAAATTATTTCACTTAGGAAATGTATTTGTGATGGAGTAAGCAATCTGGCACATACGTAGTGCCTGGCATTTTGTAAGGGCTAAAGAAACTTTATTGCTCCTTATTTTATTATTCATGTTTTGTGACTAATAAGGGAAATAGAAGCAATCACCTGCTTCATCCTAGTTTCCTGCATGTGGCTGACCTAAGATGAAATTCCAGAACTTCCCATACTGTTAGGCCGTGGTGTATATTTGGTCACATGATGAGATTTAGGTTGTTGATGTAGTGTGGCATTAATGCTTTGACCATGAGTTCCTTCTGCCTGAAAGGTCTACACGTATAGATCCTTTAAGATTTGCTTCAAATGCTATGTGTTTTTTGTTTTGTTTTGTTTTTGTTCTTGCTAGATGACATTACTGCTTTTCAAAGCTGAGTATAATTTGTGGCTGCATTGAGTGACCACTTGTATCACTGTTCACCTTAAATTCTCACTAGCATCCATGTTTTTTATCCTCAAGGGGCCTATAATGACGGTGAAGGCCTGTTTTGTGCATGATTCATCATCCTAATCTCTTCTGTAATCTCCTTCTTGCAGTAACAATGCATGGATCATACAAGGGAATTTTGTAGATATTTTCAGAGAGAATGGATAAAGGAGCAAGCGAATGACTCACCTCATGCATTGAGTTATTATGGGTGAATTGGCCTGGGAGGGGATGAGCATTTGCAGATACACTGAAAACTCACATTTCCCTGTTAGAATCACAGGCTCAGAAAACCACTGCCAACTGGGAGCAAGGACTAGAGTTGGGAACTGTGAATTGGATGAAATATGTGAGTTCTCAGCTTCTAAAAGATGCATTTTTTCTTTGAACATGTATTTGCCCAGTACCTGTAGGGGTTTTAGCGTGCTTGCTCAGGTTAGGCTATAAAGACCTATTTTTAGAAGCTTGATTTATCTAGGATCAACTTGGACTAGCAGAAATGGACTGTGACGTCATTCTGTGTGGGATCTCTTAGAGGTGCAAGGATGAATATTAACCCCATAATGAGATAGTTCATAAATAAACTAATAGAGCTTCATGGTTTGCTGAATATGGAGTTTTCATAAAAGTCAATATTCTCTAATTAATGATAATGATAAGAAAAGGCATAATAATAAAAGCTAACATTTATTAAGCTCTTAGAAGTGTTTCATTTAATCCTCATAAGAATTTCAGGCATTATTAATCCCTTTGAAATTTTGTTTAATTATTTGAAAGACACAGAAACAGGCAGATACAAATAGGTCTGAACATTGGATGAAATTTGAAGTGGAGTTAAAGACTCAGACTTAGGCACTCTGTGGCATAAGTTATGGGTGATTCACTATGCCAAACACTGGTCTATTGCCTCAAGATGGGAAAATATACAAAACTTCAAAATTATGCAAAACTCTGAAATAAATTAGTTTTGCTTTGTACTTAATTTGGCATTTTCAAAATGTAGTTAGCCACACACACACATATATACACATATACCTACATATATATATACAAACACACACATATTTGCATATCATCTAACAATGTCCTGCGTGTGCCTCATCTGCAGGTACATCATTCACAGGTGGAACAACTGAGAGCCTGGGAGGAAAGGACTTTGATCTGATTTTGTCCCTTGTTGTTGCAGTTTCAGCTCGAATTCAGCTCCTATATCCTTGCTGAATTCTTTTTCTTTTTCTTCTTTCTGATTCTTTTTTTTTTGCTTGTCTCCTCTATCTCTCCATTCCTCTCCTCTCCTCTCCTCCTCTCCTCCTTTCCTTCTCTCCTCCTCTCTGCTATTCCATTTCTCCTGTCGCACAGTGGTGAAGGGTTGTTACACACTTTGTGCCCAGGTTGTCGGTAGCTTGTGCTGATCATTCACTCCAGTCAGCCGTCTCCTAGTACTCACGAACAACAGTAACACCCTCTGTTCTTAGCAGGAGGGTAGTGGAGGTGGGCCTTTTCTAAGTCCACTCTCTAAGTTGCATATTTTTTTATACTCAAGAACCGTTATAACACTCTCTCATTAAATAAAGACTTTTAGCTGCTTTCTGCGTTTTTCCTTTCTCTGACAGTAGTTTTTCAAGCAACAGCTTAGAGAACCAAAGCTTATTCTATAGTCATACTTCTTGAGGATTTATGTTTGTTTATATAAAAAACCTCTCTCTGATCATTTTAAATTATTCACAAGAGAGAAATAAAGAGGCAGAGACAGAGAGGTCCCCAGTCTGTTCTGGAATCTGAAGCTTATACTCTCTTGACTTCTCTTCGTTCATTGAGCAAATGTTTTGAGTCTCTTCTCTTTGGAAAGTGCTGAATCCAGACACAGTGAAAGATGCCACACTGGGGACTCAGTGTCCCTGTCTCACAAGAGACAACTCTGCCATTATGGCCATTCAGTATTAATAGACAGTAGCTCTTGAAATAATTTCTTGGGATTTTGTAAGGTTTTGCACTTAATCATTTACATTGTGCTCTTACTCAGTTTAATTACTCATCATGTTGGAATTAGGAGTAAATTTGATGGGAGGAATTAAGATTCTGCACAGAACCCACTGAAAACCACTTTTCTGCAGAAGTTTGCTCTGACATAAGGGATGATGTATAAACTGCAACCACAGCCCCTGACAGACCGTATAATAAGCACTTAATAAATTACAGTCATGTTGACCATTATTAGCTAGAGAAGAAAGAGTGGCAGCAGCATTAGATGATCTAGATTTAAATGTCAGATTTTTAACTTACTAGCTGTGTGACATTGAGCAAAGAGCATCATTTCTTTGAGTGTCAGCTTGGGAGGACCAAAATCAAGGGAAATTATTAGTCAAGTGTAAAGTGTTTCACAGATGCTTTATGGTTTAAAAACTGCAAAATGTCACCCCTTTGCTTTGAATTACACCTTTCAAGAGTATAAGAATTTTTTTTTTGTAAGATTGTACCTAGACAACTTTGCTTACATTCTAATTAGGGTTGCTAGGTAAAATTACAGAGAACCTATTATATTTTCAGGTTTTTTTTAAGCACATACTTTTTTAAAAAGAAATTTTTATTTATTTGAAAGGCAAAATGACAAAGAGGCAAAGAGAAAGATTTTTCTTTGTTTTTATTTTTAAAGAAATTTGTTTTTATTTGAAAGAGTGACACAGACAGACAGACAGACACACGCATGCGCACAGCTTCCATCTACCAGTTCACTCCCCAAATTGTTACCAACAACTGGATTTGATTCAAATCAGGAGACAGAAACTCCATTTTCTTCTTCCACATATAGGTACCCATGTACTTGAGCCATCATACACAGTCTTCTTAGGCACTTTAGCAGGGACCTGGGGCAGATTTGGGGTTGTCAGGACCAGAACCAATATGGGATGCAATATTACAAATATATGACTTTCTGACCCACAACACTGGCCCCAACAACTGATTTTTTAAAAGTATTTTCCATGTACTAATAATAGTAAAATATTATTTGCAGTTTAACTTAAATTCCTGTGTGTTAGGGGATCTTTTTTTTTTTTTTTAAAGATTTACATGTTTTTATTGGAAAGTCAGATTTAGAGAGAAAAGAAGAGACAGAGAGTAAGATCTTCCATCTGCTGATTCACTCTCCAAGTGGCTGCAATGGCCGGAGCTGAACTGATCTGAAGCTAGGAGCCAGGAACTTCCTCTTGGTTTCTCACATCTGTGCAGGGTCCCAAGGCTTTGGGATGTTCTTGACTGCTTCCCCAGGCCACAAGCAGTGAGCTGAATGGGAAGCAGGGCCACCAGGATAAGAACTGGTACCCGTATAGGATCCTGTGCATGCAAAGTGAGGACTTTAGCTGCTAGGCTATTGTGCCGAGCCATGTTTTCTTATTTTCTAAATCTGACAACTGTTTTAATAGAGTAGTTCACAAACTAGAACATAATTCTTTGGTTTTCTATTATCACCATCATTTTAGAGATAAGGATGCTGACTGGATGGTGAATATTCATTGTAAACTTGAGTGAACTGATGGAGTTGCACTCACTTCAAATCTGAGTATTGCTTCTTATGTAGTGAACTTGGTTCTGTTAGTTTTTGTTAGTTTAGCTCTTATTATTGTTGCCTAGTCTTCTAAGAAAATTAGATTCTCCTCAATGGATTTAGATTAACCCAATTTTTAGTGTTTATTTCAAAGCTACATTACCAAACTTTTAATTTTCATCTTGTAAACAGAACAAATAAAGAATCCTGGTTGTTGACTTTGGGTTTAGATGAAGTTAATTTTCAGAAATACGAATAGAAGGTCCAGATTATGTGTCACCATTGAGAGTTTGGTCTTGGTGGTGAGTCTTCCCAATGCAAGTTTTGATGTTGAGGTTGGAAATCTAGTTGCTTTTCAACCTTTTGTTGGTGTCAAAGGGAAGGTGAAGGTTGAAAGTTGTCTCAGTCACTGAAGCAAACTTCAAAGGGAGAAAGCACTGAGGATTTGCCTGTCCTTTCTCCCCAGTGGACTTGACAGAGAAAGCTGATCTAGATGTGCCTGTGTAAGCTCCTTTTCATGGAATACCTTCTCGCTGTTCCAGAGATGGTACTGGATGGTTCATGCTTAGGAGCCTACCTCATCCTCACAGCCTCTGTAGAGAAAAGACATCCACTTTTATCTTAATCCTCATTGGATGAGCTAGGCTCTAAAGGCTGCCTCCTGTTCCTGGGTCAGGAGAAGAATTTTAGTTTGGCTGCTGGAATTCTTGGTTGGTGAATTGCTTGTTAGTTGTCCCCAGCTAGCCTTTTTTAAGTCATATCGAGGGTAGCTATGTGCAGACATACTTTCCTCCCAGAGATGAGAAGCCTCAGGGGTTTGCTGGAGTGTTGAGCAGATTCTCTGCTTTCCCTGAAGGAGTTGTCTTTCTTCAAGTTATCAAGGGGATCACAATGGTTTGGAGTATATTTTTAAATAGTTTGGAAAACCTACAAATAACACAGGAATCTTTACGAATCTGAGCTGCTCTGCTCTAACAGAATCCCACAGAGTGGCTTACACAATAGAATCCTCACAGTTATAGACTGTTGCAGAATCCCAGATGAAGAGACTGGTTGGCAGACTTATTGTCTAGTGGGGATTTTCTTCCCAGTTTGCAGATGGGTCTTTTCTCATTTGATTCTAATATGGAGATGGCAGGGAATGGTGGGGGAGAGAAGTGGAGAGGACACATAGGTGTGTATATGGGAAAGTAAGTATGCTTTTGCGTGTGGTATCTCATTGTCTTTTTTTTGGGAAGCACTGATCCTAGCTCTGAGGGCTCTACCCTTTTAAGTACCTTCCCCAACTCCCCATTTCCTTGTAATATTGTGATCAGTAGAACATATGGACATGAGGGGACACAGACATTCAGTCTACAGTAACCATTAATGGTTAACTTTAAAATGCAAAGCTATGTATTAAAAATAATACATCTTTCCCTTGAGGACATTGTTAACATTGGATATGATGAATACCAGATAGATAAGCAGAAAGGTAGGGATACAGATGTATTGATAAAATATAGGTTTTATCACAGAAAAGAATCACAGGAAACAAACCATTTTAGAATCAACTGTTTTTTATTTAGATATACTTTTTAAAACATACGCCCAAACAGAACTTGTGTTTTAATTGCCTAGATGCCGTATCAAATTCTGGGTAGTCCAGCTTGAAGTGGTGGCTTCTCTGCATCCTAATGATTGATCTGGGAATATGTGTCACTTAAACCTGTCAATCAAGGCAGCAGAATAAATCATGTCTTCTTGGTAATCTAGACTTTTCTAGATATTCCATAGATGCTCACTGCTAGTCTTGGAAGATAAAATTGCATTTTCTCCAGCCAACTCTTTTTCATTGATAGGATTCCTTTTATGGTAGCTGACACTGGTAAAAATGGGCACATATTTGTACTGCCACAGTATATGTAGTTCAGTGGTGCCTCGACTTAAATGTGAGAACAGCTTTGCTGCATATTGACTTCTTAATCCAGGAGAATTTAGCAGGCCTTAATTTGTTTATCTGCAAAGTAGACAAAATGATTCCTGGTTTCTTCAGTGGATTCCTGTGCAAATAGTGCTTGAGAAATGATAAGTATACTGCGGATTAATTATAATGAAGTTGGTGTGTCTTTGTCAAAGCATTCAAGGAAACCAGACGCTATACTACAAATGCTATTTGAATTATCATGTCTAAACATAACATCCCCAGGTTGTAGATGCTGTTGCTGTTCTTATTTTCAGATTAATGCTCAGAGGGGTTAAATAACTTACCAGTGTCGTGAAGCTTAGCATGTAGTATTATATAATATTTTTCTGAAAATATGTTAAGTATCTTATTGTATCATTATGTCTTTAGGAGAAGTTCAAGGGCATTTTTTTCAAAAACAGTCATGTTGTTGTTAGCATTAGGAAAAATATATATATGACATATCAAATCCTTAGTTTCAGGACTGTGACTTTTAAAGATGAGTGTAAAGCCTCAAATATTTGGTTTAAAGAAACAAGCTAGTTTGAGGACAAGTCAGAAAAAGTAGAACAAAGACCAGTTGATATACAGATATCACAAATCAGGGTATGATGAAAAATGACTGGAGTATGTGTATGTTATTAAAATGTACTACATATAATACATATAATATCTAAATGATAATGGTAACATCCAGTATAGTAGCCACTAGTCTGCTGGAGCCACTTACGACAACTGGAGAAAATATGATAAATCAAAATTGAGATGTGTTGTAAATATAAATTATATATTGACTAGCAAAAGTTTAACATGAGTAAATAAATGGAAACATCTCAGTAATGTTTACATTAATTACACACTAGAATTGCATTTTACATAAATTAGACTAAACATCATTAATTTTATCTGTTTAATTTTCTGAGGTCCTGGAACATTTAAAATCACAATTATGACTCTTAGTGTTGGGTCATGTTAAATTTCTGATGGACTGTGCCGCTGTACACATGGTGCCCAATGCAACCCGGGCTTGTGTTGAACCCCTGAGTTAGAAGGTTTTCAGCAGAGAAGATGAGGTTTTCCCTTTGGTTTAATTAGCAGGTGCAAATGCAAAAGTATCCAAGGTTCAACTACTCTGAGTTTGCATTTGCATTTCTTACAGAGGCCACCAGCTGCTGAACAGTCAGAAAAGGATAAGGAAATCTGCTTCTTGCTGCTTTAGAGCCATTAAACTCTTAAGGCAGGACATTGCCCCTTGATTCAGTGTGCAAATAGCAGAGTATTACAATTAGCATTCATGTAGTTACATTGATGTAATCTAATGGGGTCAGGGCAAAGCTTATTATTGCAGGGCTGAAGAGCATTCATGATGGATAATTTATTGATAGGTGGGGCATAGCCATTTCTCAGAAGTCTCTCAGAGAATGAGACTTCTCAGAGAATGAAGTTCAGCAGTAAGGCTTTGAAGGATAATTGCTATCACAACAATAGCTGCTTTTTTTTTTTAAAGTAATCCCTAGGGATTGAGAAATAAGGTGAGCTCACCTTAATTATAATACAGGTTTAAGCAGCCAGGACCCCAAGAATGCTTCACTCCTTGTAAATGATCTTGGTCTCTCTTTCTTTTGCTTTTTTCTTAATCAAGTGATCTTAAACAAGATTATGCTCTATAAGCACACACACAAAAAAAACCAGACACACATACATACATACACACACACACACACACACACACACGATTCAGAGCAGAATCAAATTCTCAACAGGTGTCTCCAGACATCATAACTCTCCCTTAAATTGTGTCTGGGCTGCAGATTCTTGGGGACACAGAGACACCCTGAAGACAGCGACTGTCTGTGGCATTGCTGTCTCCATCCTAGTCTTACTACTTCCAGAATGAGTGCTTCGTGTCATTAGTTTTTAACTTGGGAGTTTCATTATGCCCTCCATTTTTTCTAGGTCTTTGGATGCCATTTTTCTCTAAAGTAACTGCCAAAATCCCAGGAAATCATCATAGTGCCTCTCGCCATCTAGGTAAGCTCAGCTTTCTGGCTTTCTGTTCTTGGGATCCTCACTCTTAAGAATTTATTTCTCGGGAGGCTATTGGCTCTTATGAGATATCACTGCAAGGTATCTTTCCTATTTTCCAGATATTTTAACTACTCAGTAGAAAGCCACTGTGAATCCTGCGACCCTATTCCTCAAACATAACAAAAGTAATTCCTCATTTACCTTTAGTGAGTTTTCTGATCCCAGTATCAAAAGGTGTTATAATTTTAATGTTCTCTGTTTCAAGTAGGAACAGCATTTATTAAATCCTTTTCCTTCAAATATAAACTTCCACGTTCCTTACACTCTGAGTTACCAGGTGCTGTGATCTGTCTATGAACTTGCTATACTCTTCATTGATCTATTTTTCTATGCATATGCTAATGTCATATTCCTCATCATTATTCTTTTATAAAAGTTCAGTTTGAATTTTATTATGATGGTTTTAAATTTCACAGATTAATTCAGAAAAAACTGTCATGTGGAAGATACTGAATCTCCCCATGCTCAAACCTGATTAATTTCCCATTTATGCAGATCCTTTTTTGTGACCTTCAAAATTTAAAAAACTTTCCCAGAGATTGCTCAACATCTTATATTAGATCTCTTTCTTTATTCTAATGGTTTTGGTATTACTGTGAATAATAATGGTTTTCCCCTTATGTTTATTAGTCATTAATGATAATTTTTTTTAGCACATACATAATTACTGATTCTAGTAGTTGACTGTCCAGCAGCCATCTTGAATTGTCTTATATACATTATGGTAGTTGAATTCTGACGGTGGGGGATGTTTTGTATAAATAATTCATTAACATATTACACAAATTTTTAATTTTTTAATTTCATCCCATATCTCATTTTGTTGAGTTTCTTAAAAAAAAAATAGAGGAAATGTATAGAAATTATGTTGAAAATCCTTTTCTTGTTTCTGAGTTCAGTAGGAGTACTTCTAAAATATTATCATTAAGTAGCATTTGGGACAAGCTTTACCTGGATAAGAAGTATTGTTAGTATTCTTTAGTATAATATTTTATTAGAAAAGTAAGTTCTTGGGATGTTATCTGATTTTTCTGCATGCACTGAGAAGGGTGCCTGTTTTTGACCATTAATCTGTCAGCATGGTGGTTTTAAAAAGTGTTTCTGACACTGAAACAGCTTTACATGCCTGGGGTAAATCCTACCTGGTCATGATTTACTATGTTTAAAAAACTGCTAGATGTAACCAATGGGTATTTTGTTTGAGAATTTTATACCAGTTTATCAATTAGATTGGACAATAATGCTTTTTCCTGATACCTTCCATTTCTCCTTTTTTTTTTGTAAAAAATTATCCTAGTCTGTTAGATGGTGGTAATTTTTTCTCTACTCATTGAAAAACTTATATCAATATAATTTCAATGCCCTCTGAGATGTGTTGAATTCATTTTCTGAAACTGGATATGAAATTAAAAAAATTCTAACTGTTTCAAGTAAAAGGTGATAGTTTCCTCTATCAGCTTAGTTTGGCATTATGAAAATAGATTCCATTTTTCTGTAGATTATATTTTACTTTACCAAGGATGAACCTTTATCTTTACCCCCTCCCACCCCATCAAGAAAAAGAAAAAAGAACCCCCCACAAACATTAGAGAATTTAGGCAATGATCTAGTTTTCATGCCTGTGTTTGACCCTTTGGAAGCCTTAGTCCCTTGCCTAAATTGGGTATTATCCTTTGACCTCCATCTAAATATCGGGTACTACCGATCTTGGCCCAAACTGCAGTCCTTAATTGGAGCCACAGGTAGTATGCTTGCTAATGGTCCTTAGTCTGCAAGGCAATATACTTATAAAAACATCTTTTACTATTTTTACTGTACACAAGAGGACAAAAGACAACTATAGAAATGAAACTACCTGGCCGAGGTTAGTTGACTGAGAAAGTGGCCGAGGACAGGGGTGACACAATGTGTGCCTGATTCATTATATCATGGTTGGCATTCGAGAGATATTTGCAGCTTCCCTTTAATCCTTGCTTTTATATACTGTCTTCAGCTGAAGAATTCTTTGTCAAACCAATTTCCCCTAAACTTGAATTTGATTTTATTAATGGTGTTCTTAATCCCTTTGGCAAAAGTAGGGTTTGCAATATTTTCTTTGAAGCTAAAACAGTGTTAACATTCTCTAGTTTATTGATGTTTATTTTACTTTTTCCTCCAAGTTACAAAGTTTTCTGTGTTGTCTTTTCTGTCTTTGGGTAGATTTGTTAAATTGGTACCCACAGATGGATTTCATTGACCCAAGAACTTGAATACTTTTTTTTCTGTAAGCAATGATTTATACTAGTGAACACAAAGATTTTGTCAAAATGGCAGAACCACCAGAAATGATCTTTATGTTTTCCACAGATCTCTGCTTCTGCGCTTGTGTCGACAAGATTGATGGGATGGTGAACAACATAGCCTTAAGTCAGAATGATTTGATTTGAAGCTTAGCTTTTCCATGTTGACTGGTAGAATGCTCAATCTATATAAGACATGCAGTGTCTCTGTCTCTCTCCATTTATGTTTATTTTGAAGTATAATTCATGATACAATTCACCATTGAAAAAGTTCAACTCAGGGGTTAACATGGTGGCATAGTAGGCTAATCCTCTGGCTGCATCACAGACATCCCATATGATACTGATTCATCTCCCGGATGTTCCAGTTTCCACCCAGCTCCTAGCTTGTGGTCTGTGAAAGCAGCTGACAAAAGCTCAGATCCTACCCATTTAGGAGACACAGAGGAGGCTCCTTATCAGGGCAGATAATATTGTTAGCAAGGGCCTCAAAGTGGGGATACAAAGTTGACTCAAAGAACAATAAATAAGCCACTGTAGCCAGAGTTGAAACTATTACTGTGGCGGCAGATGAGAGAAGAAATGTAATTTGATGTCAGATGATGTAAGGTCTATGTGTTATTACTGTTTTTGCTGCAGGCAGGCAATGAGAAATGATGGGAGGTTTTCAAATTTCAGAATTTTAGACCAATTAGTCTGTGAAACTATATGAATGGAAAATAGGACTGGATGACAATGTTGGAAATAGAATGTATATTTATTATAACATGATCAAAGGTTGGTGGAAACAGGATTAAAAATGGAAAGGCAGGGAAAAACACAAGAAACATTTCCTAGTAAGAAATCACAATCTTTGATGAATTACTCTAAGTAGAAAAGAATCCAAAAGCTATAAGCTAAATATGGGCTCATATTACTAAAACAATGCCTGATGTTACATTACTTTTTTTTTTAATCTCAGAGGAAAGAGACGAATCATGTGCCATTAGCCCGTTTGGATGGGTAGTGTTTTCATGGGAGATGGATATTTAAGGTGGACAAAAGTTCATGTTGAGTGTTGTGAATGTGTTAGCGACTTTGTTCCTGCAGCCACCCTTAAACAGAGAACAACACTGGGGACCCCAGAAGTTCAGTAACTTGATCAAAGTTAGGATTTAAGCCCACAGTGGTTAAAATAAAGTACAAGAAAGCAAAGGAAATTTGAAAATTTTAATCTTGAAAAAGTAGGAAAAATACTAGGATCAGAAAGTGAAACAAAGGTCCAGTATTTAAGATAACTTAATGAGGAAGAAGGCTTTTTGTTGCAGGCTTCATCTGAAGAAGAGTCATTTGACTTCAAAACAAAGGGACCGACCGGGAAGGAGGGAGGAAGGCAAGAAGTGGAGATCAGAGGGAGGGAGGGAAGGAGGAGAGATGAGAGAAAATGAGGGAGAATGAGAGAGACAGAGGGGGAAGGGGAGAGAGGGAGAAGAAAGAGAGAAAGAGAGAGAGAGAGAGAGACAGACAGATAGACAGACAGACAGACACAGAAAGGTGTATAGTACATGCCTGGCAAGGAAGTAGGAGTCTGGGTGAGAATAGTCACTAATGGAGAATGGATTGAAGAGGAAAATGCTATACTTGTAAGAGCTGGAGGAGGTGGAGGGGAAAGAGTCTACCAGGAAAAGGAAGAAGAAAAGTGGTTAAAGAAGTTATAGGAGAGGAAGAATAGCATTAAAGAGAGTGTGCCCGAAAGTGGAGGAAAACAGACTAATAGGCAATGCCATTTGTTATCTTGGGGTGCCTTTGAAAACTCTGTAGTGATATAGACTGGCAGACTCCACTCAGGGACTTGAATGTTAGAAAATGTGCAAAGCGAAAGGAACTGTGAGTATGGAACATTCAGCCAATCAGTTGGACAGTGTTAAGGAGAGGGCCGGATTCAGAAAATCACCAGGGTCAAGAGATTGGTTTGCAAGTGGAGGTGATGGCATTCTGTTTTTGCAGAAGAGGAAGAAAGACAACTAGAGCTCAAACAATACTAAAGCTTTGCATGAAAGATCTATATTACATTTAAAAAAAGATTTATTATTTTTATTGGAGAGGTAGATGTACAGAGAGAGAAGGAGAGAAAGTAAACTCCAGCCACTGGTTCACTCCCCACATTGCTGCAGTGGCTAGAGTTGAACTGATCTGAAATCAGGAGCCTCTTCCATGTCTCCAGTATGGGTGCAGGTTCCCAAGGCTATAAACAGGGAACTAGATGGGAAGTGGAACAACCAATACATAAACCGGCACAAATATGGGGTGCTGGTGATGACAGGCTTAGAATTAGCTAATGGAGCCATTGTGCTGGCCCCCAGATGTACATTTCCTTATTATCTGCTACAGGAGTGGCTACATCAGCTTGTTTCATCTTCCCATTAGCCTGGGATATCTTTTTCTTTTTTTAATCCTTTCACCTTCAGTTTCCACCTATCTTTGTTAGTGAGTTGTATCTCCCGTAGGTAACAGATAGATGGGTTTAGTTTTTTTATCCAATCTGCTAATCTCTGACATTTGATGGATGAGTTTAAACTATTTACATTCAGGGTTAATAAAGATAGGCAGTAATTTGGTCCCTTCATTTTAGCAATGGGTTGCTCATTGTTTGATTTAGTCCTCTGTTATCCTTTTTACTGGGATGTGCTCAATGTTTGCCTTTGGTTTTGGTGGGTGCTATTCCTTTTTTCTGTCATGAGAACAACTTTAAGCATCATTTGTAGGGAAGGTCTGGAAGGTGTGTCTTCGAGCTTTTCTTACCATGGAAGAATTTTATTTCGTTTTCAAAGACAAAGGAAAGCTTTACTGGGTACATTATTCTGGGATGACAGTTTCTTTCCCTTTTAAAATCTGGAATATGTCACTCTAGTCTCTTTCAGTCTATAGTTTCCTCTGAGAGGTCAACTGTGAGTCTCATTGGGGCTCTTTAAATGTTCATTGGTTTTTATGTGCATATTTAAGGATTTTTTCCTTATGTTCAATTGAAGAGAGCTTGGTTATCATGTATCATGGCAAAGGTTGCTTTTGGTCAACCCTGTTGGGAGTTCTGTGCCCTTGCTCTATGTTCATTCCCAAATTCTTTCTTCATATTAAAGAAATGTTCATTTAATATTTCATTAAATACATTTTTAAACCTAGCTTTTCTTTCTGAGCATTCTGGAACTCCTGTAACTCCTGTATTTGGCCTTTTAATAGTGTTTCTTAATTCTAGAATACCTTTTTTTGGCTTGAGTCAGATCCATTTCCAGCTTTTTGATTGTTTCCCCATTGTAGCAAGAAATATCTTCCAATTCTGAAATTCTTTCTTCTGCCTTACTCATTCTATTATTGAGGCTTTCCATTGAATTTTTAAATTGCTCCATTGCATTCTTAATTTCTATCATAACAGCTTTCATTTGATTCATTGCTACTGTTTCCTGCATAACATATTTCTTAAATTTTTTGAACTCTTGTATGTGCTTCTCATTGCTGTTAAAAGCTTTATAAAAAACTTTGAAATACTTTGTCCCCCATTTTCTCAGTATTTTCCTCAATTAACTCTGAGATTGACAAAGGCTTTTGCTCCTTTGTGTGGGTGGCATTAGTGATATTCATTGTGCCTCTGCTTCTTCTTTTGCTCTTGGTCATTGCTATTCTGATTAGCAGATTTCTTTGTCACAGTGCACAAAACAGTGCCCAATGTGGCATTGGTGGTTTAGGCCATGAATTCCATCCTGTTCCTGAATCACCACTTGGGGTCTGCTGCTCAGTCTCTGGTTTTGATCAGATCAAACGCGTCAGCAGGTCGGGCAGTTCTTTGCCTTGGTTCACCTCCTGATATTCTGGTGAATTCCCCTTCCCACCTACTCATCTGTAGAGCTCTTATCACTGAACATGGACAGCTGACCGTCCCTGGGATATTTGGACACTACTCCATCGTCTCTGCTGCTTCCCTATGTTAGTAGGTCTCCAGGTCCCAGATGTACATTTCTAATGTTGGTTTTAAAATATCTACTAGTGGATGGGAATATTTTTATTGTGGTTATTTTTTAAGTTCAAAGCTATCATTTATTTACAGGTGGTGTAATAGACTTCTAATTCAACAACCATGGAGTATAAATATTATTATATAGTGAAACTGATCCTTCATTTCAACACCTTAAGTCATTCTTCTATCCCTAAAATAACACAAAATAGCAAGTTACCCATGGGCATATATTTAAGAGCAGTTATTTCTCTGAAGTATTCTCACGGGACATCTGGATGAAAATGCAGTAGTACCACTTCATAAAAAGGACAACATTTCTTGTGTACTTGCTCTAAACCTGGTATTCTTTAAGAGTTTTGTATGTTAGCTCATTTAGCTCTCTGTGCAAATCTTGATGGGTGTGGGGGGACTAATGTAAATGAGGACAACCCAGAGAAGTTGGATAGACCAAAACGGTGGTTATGTCAGAATTGAAGCACAAGACTGGTGGTCTTTCTCTAGTGTTTGTGTCTTCAACTTTGTACTAGAATGCTTTGGTATTGTGTTGTCCTTAGCATTTTCACAGCAGTTGTTAAATGTTGGGGATTTCTCAGGTGATAATCTGGGAACATGTACACATTTTAGTAAAATAGTGACTGGCATTTTCTCTAGTATAATTTCTATTCTGTCTCCAGTGAGTGAGATATTGAACACAACATGCCATCTTTACTCTTAGCATTGTGTGCTTTTCCTGATAAGATGGCATCGAATGAACTTTTTGTGTCACGCACCCTCCTCTGTCATTCTTGCACTCTGTGACCACAGTGAAGTCCTCTTTTCTAATCATTCTCTGGTTTTCTTCTTTATAAAATGAGGGTGAGTGATTTCACTTTCATTCCAGAGCAATGAATCTGTTATTAAATTAATAGAAATGGGATAGATCATTTTATGTTTTCTAGAAATCATATTAAAAAGGCTGCTAGGGAAAGTTAGTTTTGATGACAAGTTGATTTATCCAATAAATGATGATTTCAACCTGAAATCAACACAAGCAGTGCAAATCAATCTTAACATTTCAGTGTGTATTTTATGTACTAGACACATCTCAGTTTGGACTAGCCACAGCTGAAGTGCTCGGTAGCCACCTATGGCTGGTGGCTGCCATAGGTCTGTAGTGATAGTGCTCAAGAGCAGCAAAGCTCTTGCTAAGGAGAGCAAGCTAGATCACAGTGCACCACAGATATTGTGAAGACAGGTGCCTCTCTGTGTGCTTAGCTCTGCACCCTCCTCCTCATGAGGCTCCAAGGCCTCTGCCTGCCTCAGTTAAGTAGAGTGGGAAATTATGAGTGATGGCCCTCGCCTTCTAGCCCGAGCCCCTCCACAGTCAGTACCCATGCAGCCCACACAGCAGGGGCATCATCTCTCCAGGCTGACAGCCCTGGAATGGTGACACTTGCGGTAAATTAAGCGGAATGCTGATGAAAAATGAAGCATGGTCACAATCGAGCAGTTCTGGCAGTCGGCAGAGTCTGCTGTGGCCCTTGACGAATGCATTCTCTTTTAGAGCTTTCTGTAGCATTTTGAGTGTGGGATCATCTATTATCCTGTACATTTTATATTAGGAGCAGAATAAAATGAAATGGAAGTCACATCATCATCGTAAAGGCAGATTTACTAGATGCCATCACAGTTTGTGTGTGGGAGGAAGTCCCCTTGCAAGAGGGCACGCTTGTTAAAACCATCTTTACGGTCAATGAGGGCATTTTGCACAGTTCAGAAGTACAGTTTAGTCTTACAAGAGTGGAGGGAGAATAGCATTTCCCTTACATTAATGAAGCAGATCAACTAAAATAGCACATTCATTAAAACATGAAGAACACATAAATTTTGAATAATTACTCTATTTAAATTGATGGGAGTCCTAGAGGCTCACTGGTCTTTTGTTTCTGAGAATTCTAAATGATATTATTGGTCTCTGGTTTGTGACTCTTAGGATAATACCCTAAAAATGGAAAAGACATAACTACAAATATTAATAGCAATGAATATATTAATAAAAATGTTCAAGATATGTAATTTTCCATTCTGAATGGGAAATGCAATGAGGTGACATGACTTGATATGTCATTGGTTTGGAAGAGATCTTAATGATTGTAGTCATCGGAAAAGTAAGCAGACTCATTCTTACCCATGGCAGATGTGTCTAGTCAGTCCTTCTTCCCGATAGCCAAACCATGGTCGCAACATTTTTCTCAGCAAGGTGAGCCTTTTCCTTACTCTTTCTGTATTCAGGTTTTTCAGCGTTTGTTGGAGCATTTCACTGTTGTCTGTAATCTCATTCACCAGGAATTCCTCTGGAGCAGACCAGAACCTGGGCGTGCCTTCTGGGTTCTTGCCTCTACTCCTGCCACTAAGTGGTTTAGACAATATGAACTTTACATAGGTGGTGTGGTACTCTATTTCTGAGGTGTAACTCTCATCATTTCCATGTCTGTTCTTTGCAGACATAACTACCGAATCCTGTTGCATTCTATTCACATGGTAGCTCCTTGTGCTTTTCAGAACAGCTCTTTTGCCTCAGGACAGAGTCCTCCATTACTTTCTGGTTCTTCAATTCCAGTTATTGTTCTCCTTTCTGTTTGCTCACTCTGAATACACTTTCTAATCCTTTGTGGAGAATGCTCTCCTGCAAGGAATGCAAGGCTCCCAGTGTGGACCAAGTACTGAAGGGTGTGACAGTAGCACCAGACAAATTTCCCATCCACTGGGCATTTTCACACCATCATTACAATTTGACATGTGTATTTGTAATGTATTTATTGTAATGTATTCATATGTAATGATTCTTCAGGACCTTTCATTTGTATACAATGATTTTTAAAACATTTAAATTTTTTCTTGTACAATGTTTATACTTCATTCAGAAGCTCTTCTTACTATAAATAAATAATCCTTGACCTAGATAGAAGACAGCTAACACAGAATAATATTATTCACTTCTAATTAAGTACTGCGTTATTTACCAAAGTCTCTTTTGAAAGGAGAAGGTGACATCAGAGAGTTGTTTAAACATATTTGTAGAGTAGTCAGAAGAATGGAATGGAAAAGATACAAGATGAAAAAAAAATGCCACTTGTGATTCAGGTGTTATTTAAAGACATACCCATGGAGCCCCAGCAACATCACCTCTGCACGTGGTGCACAGACCTTCACTCTGCTTCATCCTGCCACCCGACATTGTCCTACTCTCTGGAGAAAATGCATCCTGTGTGTGTAGCTCTAGGTTTCCTTTGAGCTGTCTATAAAGAAATGATGTCTTCTTTGCACACTAGGTTATGTGTTTCTTCCCTTTCTGCTCACCAGCTCTATTACTTTCATCCCGCACACTAAGTCAGCATGTTTCTCATATTCAGTGCAAGTCCTCTGAGATGCATTCTTATCCCTTGTATTCATGGAGTTTGATTATTTGTAGGTTCAGTTTCTACTGAAAGTAATCCCTGAAGCAAAACTGGGAGAAATGTCACACCTCAGGGCATTTAGGGGCATCCGTGCTACTGTTCCACAGAGACCACCCTGACAAGCTTTGTTTTCTTTTGTCTATCATTTGTACTTTCAGTGTTTGAGGTTAGGTTAACAGCACTGGGCTCTAGTCGGCTACATTTCTGGGTTTGCTTTATAGCTTTTCTACTTACCAGCTGTGTAACTTGGAAAAAGTTTATATCATAGACCTATTTACTTCTTTTAAAATGGGAATCAATGTTAATCCTCATCTCATAGGATCGTTATGAGAATCAAATGAGTCAGTTTACACAGGCACTTAAAAAGCACTGCACAGGTATGTATTGCTGACTTGCAGATACTGTCAATAGCAATGACTGTCATAATGTGTTCTTCAAAAAATTTCTTGTGTACAGTTGTTTTAAGATAGAGCAGGAAAAGATAGGAAAGATGCCATCTGTAAAAGGAACAATGGACTAAACATTTTATTCCTAAGCTCTATCATAATCTACATGAGGCATTTTTAAATTTTATGTCTTGATGTCTTACTGGTTCTGGTGGCTGTTACCCTTTTCTTTCTTCATTTTTTTCACTCCTGTCATTTTTATTGTATAAGAAATATTGAATTTGAAATTGTTTTTGAGAACTAGCATGATGTTATTTTCCTTCAGAGAGAAGCTTAATTTACTTCTGCTAAATACCTGAAGGCACCACTTGTCTGGAAGCATCTTGATCCAAACTCAGAACTTGCTATTCTCTGTCCTATACAAGTGATTTGGAGTTTGCATGGAGCCCATGAAAAGGCCACTTTACTTTCCAACTGCAATCACCCACCCCAACCCCAACCCCGAGTCCCTGGCTGTGTTTAGCACACAAGGTTTTAAGTTCTCAACAGAAGTAAAAGTAATGTATCAGGATGATCAGGATGGCTACCCTAGGGAACATGTTGTACTGGAACCCTCACCTCACCCCAAGCAGGGTGACAAAACTTAAGTTCCACCTCTGATATGCCTAGTCCTATTTTGCAAAAATCCCGAGGTCAAAGGTGTCTTTATCAATGTGACTTGTATCTCTGGATTTCTCTCTCCACGATCTTAATCAGTAGTTTTCATAACCTTACTTTTTCTCAAAGCTTGTAAATAGAAGTTTTGTATCATGTTCTTATTTTCTACTCTCATGAGTAGGAGAATTTATCTAAATTGTTTTGCCACCAATATCAGGATGGCTTCCCTTATCATTAATGGAAACCATACTCCCTTAATTTTACATATAAGCTAATCTCTGTTTTCTTCTAGGATGCATTTCTAGTTAGTTCTCCCACAGCAATCACAGTGCTTAGAAAATTTCTGATAGTGTTAGTGGAGGTGTTGGTGATGTGGGAGATGGACATTTGGCTCAGTAGTCGATATGTCACTTGGCATGCCTGCCTCCAGCTATCTGAGTTCAGGTCCCAGCTCTTCTTCCAGTTCTAGTCTCCTGTTAATGCACGTCCTGGAGACCAACAGTGATGGCTCAAGTTACTAGAGTCCCTGCTGTCTACACAGAGGGCGTGAATTGAGTTCAGGCTACCGGCTTCAGCTTGGCCTAGTCTTAGCTGTTGTGGGCATTTGAGGAGTGAAACAGTGAGATCTCTGTGCTTCTGTCTCTCTTTCTTTCTAATAAGATGAAAGTACATACATAATCAAAAGTACCAATGGAAGGATACAAGTGGTTAGAGTTAGCGTAGCACCGAGTTAACAGAGATGGTGAAGGCAAACTATTCAATTTTGGCTACTATTAGTTCTAGAAGTAACAAACGAATACACATTTCAAGTGATGAACCATTCCTCTGTATAAAAAGCATTTTGTCTTTATAATTTTTTGGACATGGTTCTGCTGTGTAGGTCACCCAAATCCAGCTTCAGTTACTGATTCTGGAAAACACAAACGGGAAGAGGACTATCTGGTAACATCTGCTCTACATTGTAAATACCATAGATTAACAGCTAGAGCTCCCTGTAGGACCTAGTGCGATTATGCTTTCGTGGTGATGCCTTTAATAACTATTTGTTGATGAGTATGACTATCTAATTCTTGAAATAAATATTATTCCGTTTGGTCCCTGCCAGACTTTATCTCAAGGTCATCTACTGGAAAATGTGAGCACAGTTGTTTACAGTTATACTTCCATAGCATTAGTGGCTGTTAGAACAAGTGACATTGAAGATCATACCTTGAAAAGGAACAATAGAGAAGGAATGCATTATCACTTTTAGAATTTAAGATCATCTTGTGTAAATGTTTTCTGCAGTTTGATTTTGCTGGCATCAACTAGAAATAGTAAGTGAGATACATCATTTCTACACTTATGTAGGAATTGCATTACTAAGTGCTTAATAGACTAAAATGGACATTGGATAATAAAATGCTTCTTAATGAGAAGGTGAAGATGGCAATGTAGGAAGCAGAAACAACCCTAATTAGAGTGAGTCAAGTCACCTGCCTACATAGGCTCACATAGACACACACTGCAAAAGAAATCATTGATTGACTTCAGGCCTCATCTGGAACATTGAGTGTAAGCTTGTTACAAATCTCAGGAGGGAAATGCCAATCCAGGGACTCATTTGTTCAGTTATTCTATGAGAATACATTTTCATATCATTATTTGGCTGAAATTAGCATAAGAGGATGTGTGGAAAATAATACCAATTCTAATTATATGCAGGAGTTTGGCCCTAGATTTGCTAATATTAGTTTTGGGTCTTTTGCTTCTGTAAGTATTCCTGGCTATAGTGGTTTTAGAGGCAGTTGAGCTCAATTAAAATGACCACAATGTACAGTGACCTCTGATCCTAGCAAGGAACAGGCTCACTTCTGCTTATATGTGTCCAAATGAGAGTCATCATTCTCTATGAAGACAGAGTAGGTCTGATCTAATTCTTCAGAGTTGCCATTACAAAAACTAGCAGGTAAGTTCAGGAGATGCATGTTTAATGACAAGCTGAGTGAGAGTCACAACCTTGTTTGTGGAGATAGACTTTTCCACAAGTACAATTTAGCAAGTACAGTTGATAAAGTGTATACACAATGTGGTCAAAGAATGCGGAGGACAAGGAAAATGAACTGAAACTGAGAGTGGTTAAGAAAAAAGTTTGAAAGAGTATATTCCAAAATCATGATTGGCAGGACTTGGTTCAAATGGATGAACTTTCAGTGTATATTGGTTAATTGTCAAAATGGTTAAATTTAAGGTAAATGTGAAGTTTTGGATCTCACTCGCTCTACTCACAACCAAAATGATCATTTCTTGCTTTTGTGTTTCTTCTTCTTCCTTTGGGTACAACATTTGTATCTCTTTATTTAAGAATATGGAGAAAATAACACGATTGAATGGTGATTTGTTTTTAACTGTAAGATACTTATTTGTGACATACCACTGAGTGACAAGAATTGACACTTGGTCTGTAAAACTGGAAAGGGAGTACTGTTGTCTGGAGGGAGAATTGTTTTGGAGTTTTGTCTTTAGTGTTTCACATCCATCATCCATAAACTCTCTGTAATTGTGAAAGACCATATTGCACACTCCTTCTTAGAAAAACCTGTTACAGAAACCACAACAAGAAAATCAACACGGAGAAGATGAGATAAGAACCATGCAAATATAGAAAAGGAAATACTTGAATTCCTCCAGAGCATTGACAGAGTACTCAGGACATTTGAATTAGGCCTTGAAGGATGGGTTGGATTTTCTCAGCTTGAAAAAAAAGGTTATTTTATACTGGAGGAAACTACATTTTCCATAGTTCCCCTTAAGATGTCCTAAATCTTACAGCTTAGTGAATTATTTAACCGATCTTTCTAATCATCCTTGGGGACTCAAGAAATGGTTGTCCATCCATCTTTAGAATTGGTTTTACACAGATAGGCATCCCTTTGCTCACCAGTTGCTGTTCTTTGGACTGTCTGCTAGAAAATCAGGAACATCTGTTTGGACAGACGTTACTCACATAACATCAGGGATGTCAAAAGATTTTCTTTCTCCTCTGACCTACTTAGTCTTCTGTGAACCAAAGATTTTCTTCCCAAATTTACCATGTTGTGCTAAGTATTCAGTGTATTCTCTCCTCCATTTATGTCCAGCACTGTTTCCTTTGCTTTCAGGAAAATGTTTAGCCATGGAGTAGATTTCTGAATTATTGTGCTCCTAAATCCTCTTCCAATCCATATGCAATCATCTGCTTATTAAGGTTAAATGAGTTCAACTGATACTATAAAGCCTTGATTAATGAGAACATATGGGTAATGCTTCTGGTTAATTGAATTTTCAGGCTAACTGAGGGTTAAATGGGAGATTTAATAAAGTCACCACAGAATTTTTATTTGTTGGTTTTATGGCTCTTGTAACATTTTACTTTTCCTGGCTACAGTGCATGTTACATCTTCCCTGACAGACCTCAAAGGATCATGATATTAATTACCCTAACTTAGCCTTGAAGAAGATAGGATACATAGCAATTAAATAACTTATTCAAAGCCATGAATCCAGTAAGCACTATTGCCAGGTATGAATCAAGGAAATTTGACCTGACAGCCTGTACTTCTACAAAATTTATATTTTGGAGTATCAGTATTCAGATTGACAGCCCCCAGGAAGTACACTTAGACCCCACATTGGAGGGAGAACATATGAAAGGAATCTCAACTTCATGGGCAAATCCTGGCCACTGAGATGTGGACTGAATGATTGGATGTGCAGCATTGATAATGTTAGGTTCTCACTCTAAAGCAGGATTATTTTTAACTCTGGCATTGCTTACACATTGAACCTTTTGATAATTTGATGTCGGGGTTGTCCTCTGCATCTAATAGAATCCTTGAGTGCTAATCCATTAGATGCAAGCCACAGTTGCGATGCTCACAAATGTGTCTCGGTGTTTCATTACCAGAATGTTTCCTGAGAGGACACAATCACTTCACTTGAGTGAGAGCTTCAACTCCAAAATGATATAAAGTGAACTCATAGATTGGTGAGTTGCAGGGCAATTTTGGTTACAGGATGATCCCTTCTCATGAGGAAAGACCATAGAAATATCTGGAGATTAGAGAGCGGTTTCAGAGTCTCAGCAGTCTTCAAAAAGTTGTGGGATTTTGGCTTGGCTGACACAGGTCCTATTCCCTCTGCCTCTCTGTCTGGTACTGTTCCTGCTAGATGGTATTTCCTTAGCTCTTTTTAAGTTTTTTTTTTTTTAAGTTTTTTTTTTTTAAACAGTGGCTTTGGACTCTGCAAAGTTCTTCAGGAAATTTACCTCAAACTGTCAGCCCCTGTCATTTTCAGCCTATTTATTTTTCTTGGTCCTCTGTGGAAGTAGGGAACAGCTGGTCATCATGTTCTGTGTAATAACTTTTCATATATTTGAAGACTGTTATTAAACCATCGCGAAGCTTCTCTTTGCTGGGTAATTGTTATGCTCAAACATGTACTCAGAGTTGTGCAAAGCCTGGGAGAAGATAGAGTCTCCAAACTAATGTTTGTGTATTAAAATGGAAGAAAAACAATTTTTTGGCTGAAAATATCAACTCAGGATTGGGGCTGCAGTCTGAGGCTCTGAGGTTTAGCTTTTAGAATTTTTCTTTATTTCCTTGTTTATTGTGGTTATTGTAGCTGACCTGGAAATTCTAATTCATTACTGTGGAAATTAATGTCCTAATTAGGATTTTATACTACTTTTAACCTTAATGATATTTTAATGGAAATCCAATGATGACAAGATCCTGAATCTCTGCTTGTCACATTTTAGGATGCTACCAGGCACAATCCATTTAGTTGCCCTGGCACTGATGAGCAGCTATGGCTTGGAACAGGACCTTCTCACAATATAAGTATATATATAACTTGGACATTTACAGTCCCTAATAAAAGCTGCTATTTATTCCATGCTTTCCATCTGCCAGACCAGATGCTAAGAGATTTACAAGAATTATCTCTTCTAATCTCATTAACTGCAAGAGGTTATCACCATTATCATTCCCATTTTACAGAATTGGAAACTACAGATCAGAGAAGATAAGCAACTTGCCTGTTCTCTTAATCTGGCAAATAGAAGGGTTGGGATTGGAAATCAGGGAGCTTCCCTCTGAAATCTGTGGTCTTAATTGCAAAAACACATAGTCTTGTCCAAACAGGAGTCATATCTGATTAGTTTTTGTACATTCAGTGTCTAGCTAGCCTTAGTAATGAGAAATATTTATTGAGTGAATAAACAAATGATGAATGGTACAGCAGAAATGCAGGGCAGCAGTATGAGCTGTTGTTAATTCAGAGCCATATGTGAGCACTATTTGCTCAGGCATCACTGTCCTGCTTCGTAGCACCCCACCCCAGAGGCGTTAGATGCCTTTTTCAGGATTCTGTAGTTACTAGTGCATGTCTAGTCATGTACTGACTGCACTTTATTATAATAGCACACTTGTGTGCTTGCTTCTCTGGCTAGATCAGTGATAGTCAGGGGTCAGTTTGCCTTTCAAGGGACAGTTAGTGCTATCTCCACTCATTTTCAGTAGTCACCCTGGGGAAAGCTATTGACTTTGTGGGTTGAGCTACGGCCAGAGATGCTGTTAAAGATTCTATAATGCAGAGAATAACCCCATCCACCACACTACACAGTAATTTCTGTTCTGAAATGCCGCTAGTGCTGAGATCTAACCTTGTGCTAGAGATCTTCTGGAAGGATCTTTCTGTTCAGGATTACTTCTCTGTCCTAAGTGTCATTGGGACACCAAAGGAGTTGAAAGGGTATAAACACATAGAGGAATGATGAAATAATCCAGTGTATGCCAATAGACTGGCTTCTGTTTTTGAAAAAGTCCAGGAATCAACTGCTCCTTACTGTAGGACTCCATCAGGTTGGCAGAACTTGGGGAGGCAGTAAATTCAGTGTAAAAGGATATCATTTAATTGGTTTATCTGGTTTTCACCTTTGTCTTAGCTTATAACCCCTCTTCTCTTTAAATGACTGGTATAATATTCCCAAAATCTTACTCTCTAGAAAGGATGGGGCAACCAAAGAAACAAAAAAGTAAGTTTTCTGTCCTTGGAGTTTCAAAAACCAATGCACAAGATTAATATAAAAGCACTTAGACAAATACAGTCAATTTAGCCCCAATCTTGTATCATGGAGGCTAGGAAAAATATGACCCAATAGGAGAGAGGGAAGGAAAATCAAAGAGGCAATGATGGAGACACTTAGTCTAGTCAGGTCTCTACGAAGTGAGCTGATATTCTGTTCCCCTCTTACGAATTTTGGGTCGTGACAGTGTACACACAAGACCATAAGAGCTTGAGAACAGGAAATTGCTTCTCCTACCTCTGAACAAACTCCAGAGGAGAAGTAAGATCTCACGTTTCCTTTGTGCCAGGATTGCTTAGACCAGATCAGCAGAAATGACTGTATAAGGTAGCTAGTAAGAACTACCAGCCTTTCTTGCCCTCAAAGTTATACAGATATGACCCTGCATTTCCTAGGTGGTACAACAAAGTGTTAGTGTTTAGCTGCACTGGAGCTCCAAAGGCCCTAGGAGTGGGTAAGGTAGAACATAGTAGCCATCTGAATGAGACTGGATTAGAGTGAAATTCTCACACAAATTGTGAATGTGGATACATGACAGTGACCTCTACAAGTCTTCTGCAAATCTTATGACTTCGGGCAACCAAAGGGAAAGGAGTGCTATGAACATTTTCAATTGAGTTCAGCTTATTACATTTAGATCAAGCTCAGCACAAAAATTCAGGTAATAAAATGTGTAGCTCTACTACTGGCACACTTGATCTTGTGGTCTATTATTTGTGCTCATCACATGTTTTAGATAGTAACAATATCCCTGCAAAAATTTCAAAATTAGGATCAGAATTTGAATTCCTTTTTTAAAAGATTATTTATTTATTTACTTATTTTATTGCAAAGTCAGATATACAGAGTAGAGGAGAGACAGAGAGGAAGATCTTCCATCTGTTGATTTACTCCCCAAATGAGCACAATAGCCAGAAATGCACTAAATTAAACCCAGGATCTAGGAGCTTCTTCCAGGTCTCCCACGCGGGTGCAGGGTCCCAAAGCTTTGGGCCATCCTCGACTGCTCTCCCAGGCCACAAGCAGGGAGCTGGATGGGAAGCGGAGCTGCCGGGATTAGAACAAGCACCCCTATGGGATCCTGGCACGTTCAAAGGAGGACTTCAGCTGTTAGGCCACTGTGTAGGGCCCCAGAATTTGAATTCTTAAATGTTACTGATAAAAGCAAAGTGTGATTTCAGAGTTGAGGGGAGGTATCAGGAGCTTCTGACCCTAGAGCAAGGTAAGATTCCTGCACCAGAATTGCAGAGAGCAGACATCTCTAGGAAGGGAGCAGAGGTAAATTGTTTCAAGAAGTTACAAGGTCATGCTGAATCAGCCAGGTCAAAGTCTCGATGTTACACTTTGAACTTTGAGTTGAAATTGTTTGACAGCTTTTCTTGAGCATTGGCCTAGTTAAAGAAGGAGAATTTTTGTTTTTTAAGATTTACATATTTTTATTTGAGGGGCAGATTTTACAGAGAAGGAGAGACAGAGAGAGATATTCCAACTGCCAGTTTACTTTCCAAATGGCCAGAATGGCTTGAGCAACTGAGCTGATTCCAAGGCTAGGAGCCAGAAGGCCCTTTCTGGTCTCTCATGTGCATGCAGAGGCTCAAGGCTTTGGGCCATCTTCCACTGCTTTCCTAGGCCATAAGCAGGGAGCTGGATGGGAAGTGGAGCAGCCAAGACATAAACTAGCACTCATATGTGCAGCTGGCAGTGCAGGTAGAGGATTAATTTGCTGTGACAATGTGCCAACTTAAGGGGAAGTTTTCTAATAGTATGCCCTGACTTGACTTCTGGGAAAGAATGAGTACAAGTGTAAGAGTGGTTGTCTTAACGATTTCTTCTTTGATCAGACAATCTTCTAAAAAAAGAACAATGTGAATTGTTAGATGAAAACAGTGCCCAAAGTACCCAAACCACATTTCAAATTGTGATTGCATCAGTGATATATAGTTGTCATTTTGACGTGGCTACTAACTGGAAATAAAATAAGCAAGAGTTAATATGCTTCGATATGGAAAAACTGAGCCAGGGTGGAATAAATTAGACAAGGGAAAGGGTAAGATGCTATTGCTAGAAAGCACCGTAACAATTGTCTGATTCAATGATTGCTCTCTCTTAATCTTACAAAGGAAGAAACAAGAGCCATTGTATTATTGTAGAAGGCAAACCAGATTTCAGAAGATCTGGGCTCATGCTCAGCTGGACACCGCCTTTGTTCAGCATCCTTAGATCTGTCCCTGGGCCACATTTCTGAAACGTGTGAGTCTACAAACAGCTATTGGTTCTAATCTCCTAGGGTTTGGTTTCAGTATGGGTTTATTTCTTGGTGATCTGGGCAAGCAGATTATTGGCTTGAGTGAAAGGGGTTTTCTGATTTTTGGCTAATCTTGCTGGTTATTTCTCTCTGCCTGGTTTCCAAGCTTATTCCCCATTTCCTTTGCAGTTTTGTGTAAAGATGTCTTCATTGAAAATACTTCTTGGCTTTACCTCAGTTCACACTGAGGTGGAATTCAGTTTCCTGGGTTGGAAAACACACCCAACTCCAGCCAGCTCCAGGGGATAATGATGCAGAAGTCTGATGTCTGCTTAGAGCTTCCCAGCTAACCTTACAGGGTTATGTCATTCATGTCATTCTGTTGACTTCTTGGGGCTGCTGGCAACAGCAGACAGTACTTTTTTCCCTATTGATAAATTGGATTTTTGCAAAGATCGAATTGTTAGGAGAAATGGACTTTAATAGACAGTAAAGGAAGTGGTTCTGTCTGGTTTTTCTCTGTGAGTGTAACTGCTTCTAGAGGACCAGGGCACTGTCCTTGTATAGGAAGACAGAGAAGATGAGCAAAGGCACCTGGGATCCAGAATCAGGGAGATGAGCTGCCTGTCGCAATTCTGCAGTATTTGTGGCAGCAGTATAAATGTATATTGAATGAAATTTTTGTTTCACAGAGAAATAAAGTATTTTTAAGTTCAGTTGTCTGTTAGCCTGATGAAATAGCCCAGATATTTATCACATTTTATAGGTGACATAATACATTGTTACACAGCTGCACATACCTCTATATGTGTTCATAACAAATGAGTAGAATAACATAGCTAGTCCATGAGAGAGTGTGTCTCCATGTAGGATTTCCAGGTTTAACATAAAAATACAAAGTGGCAAACTGAATTTGGATTTCAGACAAATAAGGAATAATTATTTTTAACTGTAAGTACATCCAATGCCATATCCCCTTCATTTACCTTTATCACTGGCTTATGGATTCAGTAAATAAAACGTACTCACCAAAAAAGTCAAATTGAGTTAGACTCCTGTTTCTTAAATTATAGTGGGCATTATATGATATCATACAGTAAGTCACGGTAGAGTTTAGTATGAGTGTTACAGTGATAAACAGTGAAAAATTTGCATATTGAAAATGGTCCCACCTGTGAATTTTTGTCTTATCTGGTGTCTACATCACATGATTTTGTGCATATTTTCCCACAATGAATTTTCTCTCTGCTTCTTGAGATTTCTTCAAATTAAAGGGCAAAACAGGACAATTGTTTTAAAGTACACAAATGAAACCTGGAGTGATGACTCAGCACAGAGTATAGCTCTCATGTGGATCTGTGAGAATATTTCTTCCCTGTGCTGGAACTGGCCTTTCAGATGTCTGTGCTGCTATGACACTTGAGGCTCTGGTTGGTGGGGTCTATGGACATTTCATCTGTGTGTTTACAGTGGGACTGACAGTCCATCCTCCTTGTAGCAACTTCAAATCTCGTGCAGTTAGAGGGAATCTATCCCAGTCTGTGAGAGTGAATATACAGCAGGATGTGGTGCATTTTATTAAGAGCAAGGAGCCCTAGAAAAATACCTAGATTCCTATCCAAGTCACAACTTTATTCAGTCTCCTCTATCATCAAATAGGACTAATAATAGTTCTTACTTCACACTAAGGGTCTTTTGGGAAGTTGTGCTGGGTTCTGGCACAATAGCCTAGTGGCTAAATCCTCGCATTGCTTTTCTGGGATCCAGTGTGGGTGCCAGTTTGTATCCCAGATGCTCCACTTCCCATCTAGCTCCCTGCTTGTGGCCTGGGAAAGCAGCAGAGGATGGCCCAAAGCCTTGGTACCCTACACCTGGTAGGAGAACTGGAAGAAACTCCTGGCTTCTGCTTTGGATCAGTTCAGCTCTGAATGTCAAGGTCAATTGGGTAGTGAACCAATGGAATGGATGGAAGGTCTTTCTGTCTCTCCTCTCTGTAAATCTGACTTTCCAATAAAAATAAAATAAAATAATTGTGTGGGAAAATGTGCCATGGATTTCAGAATTTTTTGGCATGAGATAAAACTTATGTTTTAGTTATATATTTTTACAAGCTTTTTGAAAAAGTATTGTCATAGGCTTGTTATGAAAATTAGTAAGGGACTTGAATAGAATATTAACTTGACACATACAAACTGTTTTCAGTAAGTGTCATTGCTGTTTTTACTATTTTTAATTCATTGTTATTAAATTAATCTTTTCAGGTAACCTTGTTCAAAGTTCATGCAGTTATATTTTTTGTCAGCCAGTTAAAGTGAGGTGAAAGAGTTAACACTAAAAACAAAACACTGCTCTAGTACTAGTTTTCCAATTTATTTGTGAGAATTAGGATGATTTAAAAAAAAAACTACTTCGAATCTTATTTCCTTTTCTGTCAAATATCAGTAGTAATTCACTTTGTTCCCTTCCCCTCATGACATTGTGAAGACTGAATGAGATAATATATATGAAGTACTTTAAGTGTCAGGAAATGCTATTGAGATATAAAGCTTCTATATTAAAAATTGATCAATTTTTCACAGGTAGTTTTGCTAACCTGAGCTTCTCTTAAATAGAATTTCTTTACTCAGGGTCAACAATTAGCCTTTGATGCCCCAAGTCTGGCTGATGCTAGCCAGAGGCAAGCATAGGAACCATATTTAGACTTCCCAAGAGGTATTTTATTTTGCTAATTTTGTGGTTGGAAAGTTTTCCTCTTTTTGAGATGTGTGAACATAATCAAGCTTCTCTGTGACCCACTTCATTTGCCTCTTAAGTGGGCTGAAAAAACATTTCTTTCATGGTCTTGTAAAAGTTGAATAAAACACATTTAAAAGCATTTAGTGTAATAACAGAACATTTTTTAAAAGGCACTAAGCACTATTAAAGTTCTTTCTAGCTTTCTGTTTTTTGGAAACACAATCTGAGGCTTGTGTGCTAATGTTGAAGTTTTGGACTCTGGAGCTGCTGTGTTATGTGTGAATTCCCCCCACCCTCTCCTTCCACTAAATGGGGTTCTCAGAGAATCATGAGTCAGCCATCCACACCCAGGCTTCCAAAATCAGGAATTCTGATTTGTAATACCTGGCCACATGCTTTATATCAAAGCCTAACTACTTATATTAAAGTTAAAATTACAGTTTGAAAGAGGGGGAAAAGCCCTTATATAACAGTGATGAGGTGGGCCCGGCGCGGTGGCACAGTGGTTAAGTCCTTGCCTTGAATGCCTGGGATCCCATATGGGCGCCGGTTCTATCCCGGCAGCCCCGCTTCCCTTCCAGCTCCCTGCCTGTGGCCCAGGAAAGCAGTCGAGGACAGCCCAAAGCTTTGGGACCCTGCACCTGTGTGGGAGATCCGGAAGAGGCTCCTGGCTTCGGATTGGCATAGCATTGGCTGTTGCGCTCACTTGGGGAGTGAATCATCGGACGGAGGATCTTCCTCTCTGTCTCTCCTCTCTGTATATCCGCCTTTCCAATGAAAAAAAAAAAAACAAACAAAAAACAGTGATAAGGTGAAGAAGTCTGCACCTTTAGTGAATTCATTTCTTATATTGAAGACATATTACTGTTTTTCCATTTGTGGTATTTGCTCTCCTTTTTCTGAACTTTGATACTCTTCATCCAAGTTTTCCTCTGGTTGCCATGAACTTGTGATGCTTTACCTGCCAGCATTTGAAGATACGTGGTGCAGTATGGTTAATTCCTGGCTCTTGGCTATCAAATCAAAGTCTCTTTGCTTTTACACCAGTAGGAGAGGAACTACTGCTCTGGTTTCCTCTCTTGGAAGCTGAATAGGGAGAAAAATGGAAGATGACTTAACTTCATAATGTGCCTGGTTCCTTTGCCCCATTGGATGAAGACCAATCAGGGGATGATGACACAGGACAAACACTGATCTCCTCAGCAGCTGCTCCACTCCCCGTGTCCTCGAGCTTCAGTCTAGCACAGTCCTGATCACTGCAGACATTTGGGGAGTAAGTCAGTGAATGGGAGATTTGTGTGTCTATGTGTGTGTCCCTTTCAGTCTCTGCCTTTCAGGTAGATTTTAAAAATATTTTTAAATAGTATAGGGGTAAATCATATAGGAAAATATAGGTTACTGGTGTATGTAAGCTTCCACTGTTTCTTAACCCATTAGTAAGCAAAAAAGAACCACTTCTACTATATGTCACAAGTTACACTGCATGTTTCAGAGTGATAACCTCATTTAGTCTTCATTCAGTCCAGTGAGTACGTTTGGTCCCCATTTTACACATACGTAAACTGGCTGACAAAAAAGAAGTAATTTTCCTTGGATCACAGGTTTGTAAATAACACGCCTGATATTTGAACCTAGAGCTTCCCACTTCCAGAATTGCTTTCAAATAATCTCAGGTGCTATACAACTAATTCTTTGCTTTAAGTTCGATTCATTGTTCAAGAGCCTTTTCTCTAAATTAATCCAAGATAAAGAATCTAAACCTATATAACCAAAAGTCGTGGTGCTTGTTAAAAAAACAAAATCTACTTGCTAAGAAATTAAAAGTTATTTCCATGTGGCTTACTCTTAGGTAGTGAGTGCATGATAAATTCTATGAGCCCTCAACTTGTGTGGATAAATTTGGGATACTGCTAGTGTATTTCTTATACTTCAGGGCTCCGGTAAGCAGCTACATGTGTTACTAGAACACCGTGAAATGAGAAGTGATAGACTGTCTTCTGTGTTTGCTCCTTTAAATTCATTCAGCACCTATGGTTTCACAGTATTGTCAAAAAGAAAGCTGAATATTGGGCCTGGCATGATAGCCTAGCAGCTAAATCCCTACCTTGCATCCATCAGGATCCCATATGGGTGCTGGTTTGTATCCCAGAGGCTCCACTTCCCATATAGTTCCATGCTTGAGGCCTTGGAAAGCAGTAGAGGTTGACCCAAAGCCTTGGGACCTTGAACCAATGTGGGAGACATGAAAGATGTTCTTGACTCCTGGCTTTGTGGCCTTTCGGGGAGTGATCGGTAGACAGCTGATCTTTATCTGTATCTCCTCTCTGTATATCTGTCTTTTCAATATAAATAAATAAATAATGAATAAATAAATCTTTGAAAAAAGGCAGAATATAAAGGACCAAGGGACTGTTTAATTAATCACAAAGTAGCAAGTGCAGCTGCTCAGAGCAGAGGTGAGTCAAGTTTTTCTGGAAGTGACCAGATAGTAAACATCTAGACTTTGACAGGCTTCGTAGTCTCATTCACTCAACTCCTCAACTGTGCCATTTTTGTGAGAAAGTAGCCACAGGTACTCAAAAATGTGTGTAACTGTGTTTAGTCAAACTCAGCTATGGATATTGAATACCCAATAATTTTCCTGTGTCATAATTTCTTTTAATTTTTTTCAGCTATTCGAAAATCATTTTTAGTTCAGTAATCATACAAAAACTGGTGTTTTGGCATGGTGATAAAGATGCTGATTTGTATAGCCACATGTCACTTCAGAGAATCCTGTTTGGGTTTGGGATTCAGGCTCCTGATCCCAGCTTTCCAATAATGCAGACTCTCAGAGACAGCAGGTCTCAGAGAGAGATCAAGTGGTTGAATATTATCCCCATGGGAGATCTTTAGCTCCCTTGAACTAGTAGTCCTAGCTGTGCAAGAGTTTTACAAGTAAACCAGTGGATGGGAACTCTATGTCTATCTCTTATACACATGAACTAAACAGGAAAAAAATCCAACCACGTAGTGGACTGGATTAAGGCATACAAAATCAGTTGGTTAGGTTGAGTGTCATTTTTGTAAAAAAGCTAACTTTCCCAAGGTTTTGGATTGCTTTGCCAAGCAGAGCAGAGACTTTGTGTCATGGGTTTTACTTCTTAGCATAGGCACATTTCTTTCAAGAATAGACTGGCTTGCAGCTATTTTATGCTTTGCACTGGATTGTTTATGTTGCCTGATTTAATTCACTTAACAAATCAAGAATGTAGTACCAGTATTCATCCCTATTTTCCAGTAAGGAAACAATGCCTTATTGATATTAAATGGTATGATTGCAGTTATACAGTGAGAAAGATACAGAGGTGGAATCTGAATGAGGTCTTTCAGTGATCAGAGCACTTGCTCTTCCCGGAGCTCCCAGAATGTGAGTGGATGACTCAGTGTGACCATTAAGTCTCACCATTGAAGGCAATGTGCCTTTCCTGGATGTTGCTTTTTGATGAAGCTCAGCAAGTCACTCAGAAAATTCTCTGCCTAACCATCACATCAAGTGTAAATTTTCCAGAGCCTTTGTTGATTTAAACATTGTGTAATCAATCCAGAAAGTGCTTGCCTTGCCAGCATATGGCTATTGGAAAAGACTTTAGACATTATCCTAGGAGAATAGAATCTATAGAATTTAATACAGTTTGTACACAGGCAGCGTTCACTTGGAGCTAATTTTTCTTCTAGAATGTTCAGCTTTCCATAAGTACTTGAAATTGGACTAGAGTGACAGAAAGCTTATAAATCAGATCACATTGTGTTGTGGCTTAAATCCCTCCCATGACTTTGTTCTATTGTTAAAATGAAAAGTTTCTTACAGTGGAGAGCCAGGACCTACAAGACTAACCCTTTGTTTGTCTGATGTCCTTTATGCTACTCTCTTTCTTAAGCTTTCTCTTCTGCATGCACAAAGACTTTGTTTTCCTTTGTGTCTGAGTCTGTGGCCTCATACAGACAGTCCTGTACACACTGAACCCTCTCCCTGAATGCTTTCCTCCTCTAATGTTTAGAAAATCGATTCATTTTCCTCTATCGAGTCTTACATCCACAACTATTTCTCAGAGTAGTTTATTCTCAATACCTGTTTATTACAGTTTCTTGTCTTACCACCCTGTCTCTAATTTAGTACCTTGTTTCTGTTTCTTCATAGCCTGTACCACCATGTAAAATAACATTATCATTATGTGCATTTTTTGTGCTTTATGTACTTTTTCCAGATGTGAGATAGGAGGAGCCAGGTCTTCCCTTGATTGCCTCTCAGTTTCTAGGACCTTTGGCATGTTCTCACTAAATGTTTACTGAATAGTGATGAATAGCCATTCTGAGTAACCAAGACACCACATCTTAACTTTCTGTGGCATAATTGAGTAGTCTGGGCTTTGCTTAGACCTTGGGTGTGGTAGACAGATGAGAAAGCTATGGAGGTCTTCTTTTCAAGGAATATCAACTTAGATTTATTCTACTTAATTACCCAAGCCTTGCATTCATTATTAATGCACAACCAGTTGACAAGTTTTAGTTTTCTCAAATATATCTATGACAAAAGGTGCAATGTATTGGACAATATTACCATGCATTGGACAATGTATTGCACAATAAACTGTTGATTCATAAATTCCAAACAGACATACATGTTAGTCTAAATTCATAATTATATACAGGCAGCACACTTTTCCTCTGTGATATAGCATATTTAGATGACTAAATATGGGCTAGTGGGTACATCATTAAAATCTCTGTATAGAGAATGCATATTAAATTATCATTCTAAAAATAACCATTTTATTGAAAGTGAGAAGAATAGGTGATCTGTCTGTGACATGTGCACGTTTCATCCGGAGTGTGGGAATTGTAGAAGCATGTGATTGAAGTTCTACCTTCCTCGGAGCCAAGGTATTCCACCACCAAAGCTATTTTAAAGGTTTTAGTAAGCTTTCTACTGGTAACAGAATGCAGGTACCTTATTTATTGAGGAAACATCATGAACCAAGAGGTAAGAATCTTAGAGTCAAGAGCAGAGGATCCCAAACTAATATGTCAGTTGTCATTAGTATAGTTGTGTAGATTTGATCAAATCCCACACTCTGTAGGACCCAGTTTGCTCAACAAGAATAATAAGAATTTACATCATAGAATTAAATGAGTTAATGAACAGAAACATACTGTTAGCACACTTTAAACCCCCAAGTAGCTAAACTCATCTGTATAGTAAGAGTGAAGAAATACATTACATCAAATAGGAGACCTGTGTGTTCAAGCTCTATTTCTGCTAGTTCACATGTTATCTTGGGCAGGTTCCTTGCCATTTCTAGGTTAAAAATGAAATCCAACCATTCAACCTATAATACCAGTCTACAAACACGTATTTCTTGAGCATATGTGATTACAAAATCCAACTTTTAATAAGGTTTCTTACTTTCCTTCTAGTGCAGACAGAGCAATGCCACATTCTGGTTTATTATGCAGTGTGTTTTTTTAAAGCATAAAATTCATATGCTGATACACTGTGATGCGCGGTGTGTAGTCAGACAGGTGGGTAAGCGGGAAAGGCGAGAGTGCAGAAGGGAAACCTTGTTCTTTCACTTGTTCTTTCAAAGGCAACAACAGAGTCCTGGAAAGACACAGGAATTAGGGGCAGTAAAGAGAAAGTAAAACACCTTCAGGAAAGAGCAACTTTTATTTAGAAAAAAAAGATGTCAAATGCCTTTAGGAAAGAGTGTAACAGGTAATAAAAGGATGCAGCCAAGATTTCAACAATACAAACAACAATAACTTAAAATTGTAGTTCAATTTCTTGCCTATACCTGTGGTATAAAAGAGTAGAAACAAAATATTCATGAGACATTCTGCCAAGTAGTATATCATTTGATCTTTTAAACAATTCGATTTCTTAGAACTCTATAAGTTGTTGTGAGAGTCAATACAGATTAACTTAAATATAGATGGAAATGTGTAGACTCTTACAGAGAAACCCAGGGGAACAGCTGGCTTTGTGGCTAGTTGGATAGAACAGTCTTTGTTGCTCTTCTTTTCCTCCTGTTTGATGTTGGGAAGATTGCTCCCTGTCATTTCAGACTCACCTGTGGATGATATAGTTGCCCAAATCGAAAGAACTAGTCTTTACAGGCATAGTATCACTAAGCAAGCTATGGAGACTATTAGTATGGGGTACAGTGATTTTTCAGACTTTGCTCATAGTTCACCCAAGTGAGTGAGAACAAGGTAGGTGGAATAAGCCATTCAGATGATAGAGCATAAGTTTTCCATAAAGAGAGAGAGAGAGAGAGAGAGAGAGAGTGTGTGTGTGTGTGTGTGTGTGTGTGTGTGTGTGTGTGTGTGTAGGTGGGTGGCAGGGATGGAGAGTATTATTCATGTAACAAGTAGTGAAAAAAAATTCAATTCTAGGTGGGCAAAAATGACAAATGGCATTGCCAGTGCCACAGCATTAATGTTGGCAACTCATAATTAATGCTGCGTTCCTGATTGGGAAGCTGGGGCTTAAAGAGAATTTTCCAGGTTTACAGCAGTAAGAAGTATTGGAAGCAGGATTGAACTTTGGTCTGCCTGTATAACTTGTGATTATAATTGCTTTACTAATCTTTATGACACCTGATGTTCACTTTTCAGAATTTCCATTGTCCATTTTTAGATTTTAGGAATATAAGTTCCATCATTTAGAAGAATTTTATCATTCTTTTTTTTCTTAACTTGCATTTGAACTGTTTTCTTATTTTGGGGGAATTTTCTGAACATGGAGCTGATCTCTCCTCAGAGAATCTGAAAATAACACAAATCCAGTTTTCCAACTCTGACTTACCCTAGGGCACAGGAATGTAAGTTGACTCTAACATATTCTCCCTGGACTTTGGATAGGAGCTAGTGAAAATGAGTGAAGAGACTTCCCCAAAAATGGCTAATGATGGACTCATCCTCCAGTGACGAGGGTGTGCTAGAATAAGCTGAGACTCCTAGGATATGGCCATGGGCTCAAGTGGATATTATCAGACCTACAGGTATATTTGAGTGTTCTCTGTTCAAGTAGCTGTTGCATCCACCATCTGCTGTTGCTGACAGCTACCCACAGGCTTTTGATGAGCAGTTTTCTGAAGTCAGAGTTGGTTTCTATAGATGGCTACTTAGAACGCTGTTTGCTACACATCCAGATTAAACGGTCTGGCTTCTTATCTCCACCAGCTTCAAGGGACCAGAAACTTCTTGAATGGCAGTATCACTGTAGATTGTCTTTGTAGACCCTTCCACTCCTCCCTTTTTCTCCTCAGCTCTTTCAAGGTTTTCTAAAGAGCTTAGGATTCTAGAATAAAACTCGACATTTTCAGAGGCATTGCAGCATTCAGCCATGTGCTGTAATCTTTGTAATGCCTTGTGGGACCATTTGTTTAATTTTTTCCTGATTTCCCTCTCTTCTGGGAGTACCTGTTCCCTCCTGTGCTCCCAGCCCTTTCATTCTAAGTTAAGTTTACAACTTAGGTAAAATTATAATTAAAAATAACTTTGAATCTTCTCAAAGTTCACATACAAATCCTCAGGTATAGCAAGCACAGACATGGCCTTAAAAACTTCTGTGAACTCAACTCTTAGCTCATGAGGATATGGCTTGGATCAGAGGCTGTCCTCCCTGGACCATTACAATTGATGTTCTTTTAAATAGAGGTTTGCTGCCATTAATTTTGGTTTTGGACTGGAACCTCTGAGAGAAGCATGCAGGTGTTCTGACCAACTTTGCACTGGACTTGACCTGAAACTGTGGTTTGTTTGCTGTTTCCTGAAATAAGTACTGCTCAGCTTTAAGGAACTGCTTCAGGCAATGTAACTCAGTTGGAAAAGTCAGCACAGAGCTGTTTTAAAGGAAATATTTTGGAGTGCTTCTATGACTCAACTGGTCAATGAGCGTATAACCCTTAGATTGGATGTCTAAAAGTCAGGCTTAGTCAGGACACATTAACATATTTTTTTAAAATAAAGATTAAAAAAAAAACTATTGGGGAATACTGAGATCAAGATTTAAAGAAAAATTATTCATTGAGGATGCAGATCATTATCTTAACATTTACAATTCATTTAATGAAGAGAGATTAATGTTTCAATATAATATTTAATTTTTTCCTTCAGCTTCACTTCTACTCTGTTTTTTATGAACACAAAGCAGTGAGAGATACCAAAAAAAATATATATATAGGAAAATCATAGTCTGAACTTTTGAGTCAGGAGGAGAGTTTTCTAAATCTTGCATAGGAGGTTGAAAAATCCATACACATAATTAGCTTTTTCTTTCTGATGTTAGCAATGGAATCAAAGATTCTGCAGCCAAGAAAAAAGACATACATTTGCAAGTAGGATATGTGAAATATACCTTTTTCTCCAAAAGCCTTAGCCGAACATCTGTGGATTAGATAGAATACTAGTTATTTAGTTTGCAAGTACGCATAAAGCCTTAGCCAGCCCTCACTTTATAAAACTCTCAGTTGTGGAGACAGTATCAATTCAATGCTAATTTTGTCTTGACAGAGTGATGGAGAAAGATGGTCAGAGAAGGAGATGTACCAACTTTTCCTCTCCCCAAATACTTGCAACACTCATGCCTGGGTCAGGCTGAAGTCAAGAGCGCAGAACTATCAGAGTCTACCAAGTAGATGGCAGGAACCCAATTACATGGGCCTTCACTTGCTGTTTACTTAGGCACATGAGCAAGAATCTGGGTTGGAAGCAGAGCATCTGGAACTTGAATTATCTTTACTCAAATACGGGATGCCAGCAACACAAGTGAGGGCTTTATTTACTGAACAACAATACAGACCCCTAGTGGTAATGTTAATGCCCCATACTTACTCTACTCCCATCTCAGTAAATTCTAAGTAGTTTGCATGTGTCATTTCATTTAATGTTGCCAAATATGCTATGACACATGTATATGAACTTATATGCTCTGCCTCACAACCAAGGCAAGTGAGACCCCTCAAAACATAAAGCTCTTGTCTCAGGGCATGCAGCTGCTAAATCAACACATCTAAAACCTAGCCTAAATGTGCCTAGGGGCAAAATCTGTCTGTCAAACTCCTGTGAAATTTGTGGAATTGCATTAGACTGTATATGTTAACAAGAGATTACTACACTGTGCCTATTTATGTAGTTACAGATCAAATGAGGCAATCATGCCACAAGTTGAAAGATGGAGTAAAATTGGTATTATACAATTATGCAAAGATTGACATAGAAAATTCTGAAGACAGGGAAGATGATATATGCTTTGGAAAAAGATTTGTGAGGTGTCTTTAATGGTAATGGCATTTCTTCAGACAGAGATGGGTATTTGATAACACCAAAAATTCAGGCTCCTGTCTAGAAAGGATTGTGGAGCAAGCCATATTTTAGTGGTTATCACTCTTCCTCTCCTTTTACAGGGGCCATAGCGATATTATGTGATATGCAGACCTTGTTCAGGAAATAGGTACTCTAATATGACCATGAAGGCGAGGCACTAACCTGTAGACCATTCCAAAATCAAACCAAAGCTAAGCAAACCAAACCAGAAAAATCTCTCCTTTTTGTCTTCACTCCTTTCCTAATAGCACACCTTCTCACAGGGAGCCTCATGTGACATTTAGTAGTTATGACAGAGTAGTGACTTGTCCCATCCTGCACTCTGCCTTTGAAGAAGCCACTGTAGACCCTTAAGGAATTGGGCATATGATCTTGTAACTATCTTTCTATGTACTGTCACTTCCCCAAATAAAGATTCATTAGAATATGAAGGTAGTAATTATAATTCTCTTGTCATTTAAACATGTATGTATATATTGGGATGAAATATTGCTTGATTTGTATAACAAGCATGTCATCTGCATCAGCAGGGATAAGCAAGAACTTAGCCACTAGGTGCAGTTTCACTTTATTTTTATCATCTGATGTACAGTCAAGAATAGATCTCATATCTGGGCATAGGATATAGAATGCAAAATGAATTCAAGACCTGGAACTCTGATGGTGGAACTAACAGTTTGGTGAACTGTTGGATGGAACCAATAGGTCTGAGTTATATTTACAGTTTCCTCTGAATAGAATGCAAAATTACACTTTGATCAAGTGTTTCATACATTTTTTTTTCTAATACTAAAGAGGAAGGCTCTGATCCTGGGGATGCAGGAACAAAATCTGAGGCTGGCTGCTTCATTTGCTATCTTTATCAGTGTCACAAGATGGGATAGGAAGAAAGAACTTGAGATTCTCAAAAATTACATAATTTGGACAGGAAATGCACCCTTGGGTTCTGAATGTTTCTGAGACAGTTCCCTAGCACTGCTTTAAGTGAACAATCAGAGCCATATTCCTACACCCCAAAACAGGGAGGGTGTGCCTGGCCCACTCCTGGCTTCTAGCATGGCAAGGCCATGCTTGTGTTTGCACATAGGGTCAAATTAAGTGGCTTAAGCAAGAGCTGCGGACTTCCACAAACCCCTGTTCTCCTAGCAGAGTGAACAGTTTGTTAGCCACTCTAAAGCAGGTTTTCCTAGAGTTACATGAGTTCCCTTGTACTTGGATTAAGACATATGCTCAGAACTTGCTCAGGGAATTCCCTCAGTAGCCAATGAAAGAAATAATAAATAAGTGCATGCCCCTATTTCACACTTAGACTTCATCCTTGGGAGGCTCCTCTGAATAACAGACCCAAACTGTGTTAGATTTTAATGGACGATTTCAGCCGATCAGCCACCAAGTGTAAGAGCAGCCAGTCAATTAATTAAGGGACAAACCAAGCACAGATTCATCAAAGCCACTATTTTGCTTCCTAATTAGTACTCATAATCACTGTGATGGGTGTTTTCCTCCTCCAAATTCATCAAGGTCTGATTTAATTGTCACGAAAACCTGAATAGAAAATTAGAATTGTGAGGCATTCTAGGCATGCTGGATAAAAGTGGGGCTGATGAGGCTTGCTTCACTACTCTGGAGAGAGTGATAAAATTTTCTGATAAATTTAGGATAATTTTTTTGACAATTCTTATGGTCTAGGTTTCCGAATAATAAACTTGAGTGTAGCATTGTGGCAGGCCATTCATTTTCCTTCCAAAGAGCACATGGTTTGGATAATTTGCAGCGAGAGCTGAAGCAAATTGGTTGACATTTGCTAGCTAGCATTGCTAGTACCCTAGCTGCTGCCTCTGGATTGGGTATCACCATCCCCCTTGAGCAATAGATAGAGATTAGGAGCTTCCTAACACTATTTTTAATTTCTGCTCCTGACCATGCTGTCTGTGCATTCTTCATTCTGTTACCAAGGTGACCTGTTTGTGCTTAAAGCTATCTGTGCCTCCACATTGTATTTAGGATGAAAACCTAAGTATTAGGTTCTGAATTTTCCTTTTTTTTAAAAAAAATTATTTATTTACTTGAAAATTGCAATTAGAGAAACTAGAGATATAGGGAAGGAGGAAGAAAGGGAGAGAGAAAAAGAGAGAGATCTTCTACTCACTGATTCACTCCCCAGATGAGCACAATTGCCAGCACTGGTCCAGGCCGAAAGGAGCTAGCAGCCAGGATCTGCATCCATGGCTTCCTGGCAGGAAAATAGCAAGAACCCAAGCACCTGAGCCATCTTCCATTGTTTTTCCCAGGCCATTAGTAGGAAGCTGGCTTGGAGATGGAGCAGCCAGGACATGAACCGATGCCCATATGGGATGCCAGCATCACAAATGACACCTTAACCTGCTGTGTCGTAGCACCAGCCCCCTTACTCTGATTTTTCTGTATTTATATCACTTCTTCCTATACTCTTTATACTGACTACTTCTTTACCAGCATACACACACACACACAACATGTACACAGACATACACATGCATGCACGTACACTGTGATCAGCTTTAGCCACAGGCAGTGCAAGGAAGAAAGATGGCGAAAAGCACAAAGAGCTTTCAGGAAAAATCCCCGTTTCTCATCTTTGTTTTTGCTCCCATTTTACCCCCTAAAACTCAGAATTAGAACAAGAGCTTGGTCTCCCCATCACCTGCTGTTGTTTGTCTTTGTCTTTGCTGATTTCCATTGCACTGGCTTTTGCCATGTCATCAGGGAAGGTGCTAACCGTATTGGGAACTTCATCATAAATTTTTAAAAGATATATGTATTTTTATTGGAAAGACAGATTTACAGAGAAAAGGAGAAACTGAGAGAAAGATCTTCCACCTGCTGATTCATCCCTAAATGGATGCAATGACTAAAGCTGAGATGGCCTAGCAGCTAAGGTTCTCACCTTAAACATGCCAGGATCCCATATGAGCGTCTGTTCTAATCCTGGCAGCTCCACTTCCCATCCCGCTCCCTGCTTGAGGCCTGGGAAAGCAGTCGAGGACGGCCCAAAGCCTTGGGACCCTGTGCCCATGTGGGAGAACCAAAAGTTCCTGGCTTCTGGCTTCAGATCAGCTTTGCTCTGGCTGTTGCAATTGCTTGGGGAGTGAATCATTGCACTGAAGATCTTCCTCTCTGTCTCCTTCTCTCTCTACATATGTATGACTTTGCAATAAAAATGAATAAATCTTTAAATAAAGAAAAGAAAGTGGAGGATTAGCAGATTGAGCCATCCTGCTGGGTCCTCACTATAATTTTTGTAGCCCCAGATGACAGAGGAGTTCTCCATCTCTATATAATAATGCCAGGGAAATATAATAAAAACTAGTATAACTAACATTTATTGAGAATATACTTTGTGCTCCTTGCTTTGCATTTGTTCTTATAGTTTCACACAGTTCTGTGGGAAAGACACTCTATTTAGAAAACTGAAATGCAGAAGAATTACGTAAGTGGTCCAAGTTCACACAGCTAGCAGGTGGCATGTTCAGATTTAGAAACAAGGCAATTCTCGCTGCTATGACTGTTTTCCCTGAATTCTTCACTGGCCAGGGCATGGGTCTTGTGAAAGAGCCAGCTTTCACCTCCCTGTATAGCTTGTAGTGTGTGTGTGTGTGTGTGTGTGTGTGCGCTTGTGTGCTTGTGAGTATATGCAAATAAGGATTATCAAGGTCTAAGGAAAAGGGAAAGAACTTATTACAAGAAAGGATCAGTGCTTTCTGAGAGACAGGATAATAAAGTGATTTCTGAGCAGATAAAGGAACACAGTATTAAGTGCCTCTGGAGAGAAGTAGTAGAATAGGTATATAGATAACAGAGAGGGGGTGTATGGGAGCACAGATGCACAGATTTATGTGTGATGACAGAAAAGAAGGTGTCCCACAGCATCTGTAGGCAAGACCTTGGGGTGCCAGTGGCCTGGGTATAGTCCAAGTTCAAAAGCCTCAGAATCAGACTGAGACTAAGGTGAATCCCGGCAAAAATGCTGGCATCCAAAGTGCAGAGCTCCTGAATTTCTGATGTCTAGGGCAGAAGATGCACACATCTCAGCTCTTAAAGTTGTGTGTCAGGGGAATGAAAGCCAGTTTCCCTCCCACATTTTTCTCTCCAGTCCACAGCTGGTTGGATAGTACCATCTATATTGATAGATCCTCTCCATTTGGTGCAGTGAGACTCACATGAAATCTCCTCTGAAAATACTCAGAAAGATGCACTCAAACTAAGGCTTTACCAGTTTTCTAGAAGTTTCTTTATGCAATCAAAGTGGCACCTACAGTTAACCATCATGTGCAAGAGGTACTTCAGAATGACTTGTCTCTGATTTGACAGACTATGAAATAGATTCTCCAGAAGGGAATTTTCTATCCAAAGTGAAGGGCCATGGTTTGGTATGATAAAGACACAAGGTTGGGCCCTTGATTCTCTTTTTGGACTTACTCTCCTGAGTACCAGCTGCCTTGCCAAAGAGAAGAGCATTATGTTCCCAGTCCAATGATTAGAAATGAAGTAGGGAGGGATGAGAAAAAAAGACAGTGTTCCAGCCGCTCTCTGCACAAAACCCATAGTCCATCGGCTGAGCATGCTGATGAATTAACCATAAAGGGTCTTCAGCACACGACTTGAAGAGGCTGTTTCCCAGCCCTTGCCCTGAAGTGTCTGTAAAAGCATTAACAATATCCCACTGCTTCCATGGTGACAGCCAGAGAGAGCTAACCATCAACTGCTCAGGCAGGACCTGCACATGGCTCAGACCCCACTTGCCTCAGCAAATACCGAATGCATTGCTTCTCCTGTCACTTATCATTTTAGAATGGCCCGGCTTGCAAGTCTCAAACTAGATTGAATTTCCACAAAAAAGAGTAAGTCTGCTATGGCTTGTCAGAAGCTCTGCCTGAAGTTACCTTCAAATGTAATCTGCTCTGTAAATGAGAATTTCCCTTTGATCCGTGTGGCAGTTGATAAAGACAATGATTCACTCTTGGTCTGCCTCCTTCCCTTGCCTTGTCACTCCTTTCCTCCCTCCCACCTGCATGCTATTTCCCTTGCTGCATCCGTCTCTGATCTGGACTAGAATTGTGTAGGGAGGTTCCAGTAGCCCTCTTTAGGCTGAGTCCATGAGTCCTGAGACATGCTCACCGTGATTGACTTCTGCTCTTGGAGGTCTGCACATTCCCTGTCAGCAAAGAGCAAGACAAGAGCTTCATAATATCAGCTGTCTCCAACTCTAACATATGTTATTATAGCCTTTTAAAATAAAACATTTTTTAGCTCTAAATGTGAGCATTTGGGATTAGCTTCTTTTCCTCCTTTAGATATATTTTCTTGTGAAAACAGTGGAAAGACTTATAACTGAGGGTATCTCACAGGAGGATTTACTTTGCACGTTCAGTTTTGGGGCAGATGCTGACCAAGTCATAATACTGGTTTGGAGTAAGAGCTCTGCTTGTTGTTAAGGGGTTTTAAACATGAATAAATTCATATTCCATAAGGGCCCATAACATTTTTCTGAACTGCACCTTTATTTTATATGGCAACATTCATGCAAGAGCCTGTCCTCAGTGTTTATTAGGCTCCAGTAAACAATGGACTTGACATACATTCCTCAGCATCAAATATTTTCTGAGTACTTGCCGGGTGCCAGGAGCTTTCTGGTCTCAAAGTCTATAATATTGAACAAGACAGACATAGTTCTTGCTGATTTTGAATTATGATGGGATGAATTGAAAGCATGTCTGTGTCCTGATTCTTGGGACTGGTGAACGTTACCGTCAGTAGCAAAAAGAAATATTTCTGGTATGTTTGAATCAAGAATTGTTTCACAAAGAGATAATTCCATATTAGCAGATGAACATGATGTTGTGGAAAGGCCATTACAAAATGATGTAATGAGATTAGACCTATTGGTGTGACATGATTTAACAAAGGAAGCAAGAAATGGGAATGATCTGAGCAAGGGCCAATGAGCCAAGGAATGCAAACTGGCTTCTTGAAGCTGACAAAGGCAAGGAACTGGATTCTTTCTTTGGGTGTTTAGGAAGAGCACAACTCCATAAACATCTTAGTATTGAGCTTCTGAGTTCCAAAACATAAAAGAATACATTTGGGTTGGTCAAGGTTGCTACAAATGTGTTTATCTGTTAGAGCAGCTGCAGCAGGAAATGGATTCAGGAGCTCATGTTTCAGATGGGGAAACAGCTGACAAATAAGCGAATCAGCATTTTTTGACAGAGAAACTCTGGTCACTTTGATTCTGTGTTCACAGACTTGCCCAGGTTTCACAGAACTTTGAGCACCCTGTAGCCCAGCCACTAAATACCTGCAGTGGGCTGTCATCATTATATCTGCCAAACCGTTCCAATGCTTTTCTAAATCCTCTTTAGATAGCAGCTTTGCCTGTGGTTGAGAACCAATGTTTTGAATTGCACAAACACTGAAATGTCACACTAAGAAGAGAAAATGATGACCTGGGCTTTTGTGCAGTCAGTGTTCAGGGAGGGACCTGCACGAAGATGAAATCTGAGTTGTACTGAAAGGTAGAAAGGAAGAGGGCCTGTGAAAATAATCCATGGAAGAATGTCCAAGAGGCAGGAAAATATCCTCTATGAAAGGAGCATATGTATAATGCCAGATAGTGGATAGAAGAATTACTGAAGTGGTTAGAACCAGGAGGATCAGGTGGGATGTGAGGCCACTGAAGAGGTGGAGCTAGCAGGTCACATGAGGAGAGTGACTTTTCTTCCAGAAAAAGAAACTAAAAAATGTTTAATCAAGAGACCCACTGGAAATGGAATAATAGCAAAAAAATTTGAGAAGGGTGGAATATTGGAGTATGTCTTCAAAAGGCAGAGAAATTGCTGTGTGTTAACTAAGTTATCCCTGTTGTGAGCACAAAGCATTAATTCCATGTGTTCAAGGGATATTGTCTTATGTGCACAAATTACAATAGAGGTCAGGAAAAGTTAAAAAAATCATAACAAAGAGGAAAGATAAAGGAAAAATGAAATTTAAAAATGCTAGGAAAATATGAAGAAATTTTTCTTTTGATTCTTTGGGAAGTATGGTGTTGCTGAAGTTATTTTCTTACGTTATTGAATGCTTTGTTTTTACAAACTATGTTTCACATTCAAAACTGGTGAAGTAGGCAAAGATTCTCTCCATTTGTCATAGGAGGAAATCCTGCCCACAAAAAGAATTCCAAACACACTCATTTACTGGGGGACATGGACATCAAATCTGGTTTTCTGACCTTAATCTTGAAGCTATTTCTACCATGCATGGGGGCCACATCTAGAACATGATGAAAAGTCAGAAATCTCGAGAGGAGAAGTGAAAGGCATGAAGGAACAGAAATACTATTATATTTTTAGCATTGTACCTACAAAGAATTTTTGTCAATCTATCTCATGTGTTTGTATTAACTAAAATATATGTAAAATGGCTTTTCAGTTAGGATCAGTATCTGTTTCCAGTGAGTCCTTAAATTAGTGTAATACTTTGGACTTTTTTTAAAAAGAAAACTGTGCTCATATTGTGTATATTTGGTCCTTAAAATAACCGTGAGAGATGCTAGTGGCCACATTATGAATGGAGAAGCCAGGGCTCAGGACTTGTGTGAGATACTGGGCAGTAAGGCTTTCAATTTGTAGTCCAGTGACTTGCTGCTACAGCATGCTGCTTTCCTTTATTCTACTGTCTCCTTTCCCTTCACACATGCTTTACAGAAATATTGCATACAGTTTAGATTTCAGGACTTGATGCTGGTGTTTTTCAGAAAGTAGTTTGTGGGGCAATGACTCAAATCCTAGATATGTCTAATAAAGCTGATATTATATTAATCACATCCTCATGTTTGGTGCTAAGTAGATTATCATGGCTCATTTGATGTTGCAATAATATGCCTCCTTAGCTGTATTAATTTTATATAACTTTTGATTATGCATTACATTATTTATTCAGTAGGAAATCAAAGTGAAACCAAGTAGGTCTTGGAAATCTCTCATAGCAAACTGTACTTTTCAATGTAGATCAAAATTAAAGATACCCCTAATAATGTGATACATAAGTCTGTGAGTGTCCTGTAGGAGATTATCCTTCCATTTTGCTGTCCCCACAATCTATCTGGCCAAGATCATCCTAGCATTGACAGAACATTATTGTGGTCCTTGTATTCTTCCAAAATTTGAATTCTGCAAACAAATTTTTTTACTTTCTTCATTTTGAATACAGTTTAGCTTGGTGAATATGATATTGATAAAGACCTGTCCATCGTTTCACAAAGGGGGTACATAGGGGTGGCAGGCTGGGAAGATAGTGTACCCCTTTTGTGGATTAGCACACCGAATCTCAGGAAAATTAACCAAGCTTGTCAAAACTGTTGCAACTCTGGAAAACTCACTAGGTCTCTGGGAATTGTGCTTTATATTCCATGTACTGGACCCCCCAAAACCCACCCTGCCCGATTCTCTCAAGTGCACTAGAAATACTGTAACCTATGTATTAAAGAAGACACTGAGTTTGGCTTGACTCATTCATCATTCTGAAACATGGCTCCCATGCAAATAACTCAGTTTAAACAGAGTATCAATATAGTAAAAATTGGCCAAAATCTGGTGGCATTTGGGCCAAAGTCAGGAAATATTAATGATCGTGTACTATTATTTGAACAGTTATAAAGTTTTAGGAACAGTGTTAGGTGTATCCTTGCCTAAGATCTGTGAAATGATGTTATTCTTACCTTCAGAGTATTGATGGGACATTTTGGGTTTAAATAGGTTAAGTGAACTTATCCAAAGTTAGGCAACAAGCTGGCAAGCTGGGATTCAGGGTCTGATCTATTTGGCTCCTAACCTTTCTGCCTTATTCTATTACACTTCCTAAAGTCTTGGCATCCCATCCCCTTCCTAAGATCTGTTAAACTAATGGGGTGGGGAGCAATGTCTTTTGTGTGTGTCTCAGTGGAGGTGCTTATCTGAGAGTGCCCATTTCAGAGCCAGTCCTGAAGATCAAAATGTGCAGGACGCCAGGGAAGGGTAGAGGTTTCATGCTACAGTGCTTACCCTTCACTGCCAGTCTGGACAGTGGGTCCCCAGTTCATAAAATGCATCAACTTACTTTGAATTCTGGAGCACAGAGGGAAAATAGATAGAAATGCAGACAGATTTATTACAGTCCAGTTTAATAAAAATGTCAATAAAAAGTGCACATTTAGCTGGGAAGTAAATATCAACCACGAAGAAAGCTGCCAGTGGAGTAGGTTGTAAGAAATTAACATTAAATAGTTTGGTTTGATAGTGACTGTAAAATGAAATTGCACCTTGGAGACATCTTGGAATAATTTAAGAAACACGTGCTTGGAACATGAGAAGAAGCAAGTGAATCCAAGCGACTTTGATATAGGAAAGGGGCCCACAGAAATCTCTTGTGTTCTGTTCCATAGATCTGCAAAATGACATTTAGTGCAAATCAAGAACAATGGTTGGAGGATCACTTTCCTGAAATAAATGTGCTTCACATACCAAATGGAGCTCTGGTATAAATTATCATCAAAAAATTAAAAATAGTAAAAAATTTCCTCTTGACAAGATCAGCTTTTTACTCACCTGGCACAGTGGGAGGAGAGTGCTGAGCTTGACAGAGTTGAATTTATATGTTAGAACGACAGCCTATTAGCCATGTGACCTTGGGCACACTACCAAACCTCTCTGATCATTAACTGTGGAAAAGAAATAACATTATTGTGAGTATCCCAAGCCTGTATTACAATACCTACTATAATTTAAATGCTTAATGTATGTTTTAAAAATTTCTTACTTTAATTTTTCATTAACCATTCTCACAGATATATAAAAGTATACACATTTATGGAGTGTATGTGATGTGTCAGTATATGTACACATTTGGTAAAGAAAAAAAACCAGAGTAAACATGCTTATCTCTTAGAATGTTTTCTATTTATTGTGGACACATCCAAAATTCTGCCTTCTGCTTTGTTTTTTTTAGTAGAGAAATATACAGAATATTAACAATGTTTTCAATCGTGGTACTGTGAAATGAAACTCCATAACTTCTTACTCCGTTCTAGCCATAATCCAGTACCCATCAGTCATTCCTATTCGTTTATTTTCTCTTCCCTATCCTTTAAGATACTCATTTATTTAATATTTAGTTAAATATTTATTGAGCCCCTATTATATACTAGCAGTGTGCCAGGTGCTCGGGATGTAACAGTGAACAGTTTCCTCTCTGAGGAAGCCTAGGGGACTACTCGGGAGAACAGAAGGTGTAGAGATATAGGTAAACTGCATCACATGTTAGGTTGTGTATCTGGCAGGAAATAGGAGCTCAGGCAATGTGGGAATGGGAAGTGAAGTTTTAGGAAAGTCAGGGTAAGTTCCATTGAGATGCTATTTGAATAGAATTGCCATTTGAGTTTTAGATAAACATATATATTATATATATATATATATATAAATTATATACATATCCCCAAATTACATATCCTGTTTCACTGTTTATGTGAAATTCAGAAATTACTTGGTAATCCTCAACTTGAGCCAAGACATGAAGAAGTTACCATGTTTGAGTGTTCACAGAGAGACCGTGATAGACAGAGAGAAATCTATGTAAAAGCTCAAGGCAGGGTATGGAACTTCAGAAAGTGTGATGTTGGTGGGATAGGATGAGCCAGACAGAGCAGGTGGAATAGGAGTGGAGGACAGGGAGAAAAACAGTCCTATGGGACTTTAAGCTTTTCACTTGTAGGGTTTTGTGCAAAGAAGTGACACAGATTGACATGTTCTGGTGGCTGGCTGAGAGTTGACTTTGGGCTAGTGAAACTGGGATACCAGTTAGAAATTACCACAGCTGTATTGGCAAGAGGTCGCAGTGGATCAGACTGAGGTAGTTGTTAAAAACAGAGATAGATTCTGAGTGGAAGATAAAGCCAAGAAGACTTTCTGTGAATTGTGGAAGAATGGAAAGAATTCAAGACAACTACAGGATGTGTGGCTTGAATAACTTTAAAAATTCATTGCTGTGATAGGAAAAGCTGTGAATGCTGCAGGAATTTATGCAGGTGGGGGGGGAGATAAAGGATGATGAGTAGTTGAGTAGTTCCATTTTGGACGTTTTGTTTGAGATTACTGGTAGATATCCAAATAGAAGTGTCTAGGAAACTGTTGGAATGACAGTAGGGTTCAAAGGAGACATGTGGAGCAAAAAAATACAGTTGGGAGCAACCTGATATCCAGTTGCTATCAGACTGGGTGACATCACCAAGAAAGTGCAAGTCCCAATTTACACTAACATCAGATGTTAGTGACAAGGGAAAGAACCCACAAACAGGACTGAGGATTGCCCACTGAGGCAGAAGGTAAAATAGGAGCCTGTGCTATTTTGAAAGCACAGTGAAGAGGAACGTTAAAGAGGAGCAAAGTGATCAGGCAGGAGAGTGAGTGATATGTCTGATATCTGATGGGCAATGTTTTTGTTCATCTGGTGAGAAGGAATCTGTGGAAAAGGGCAATTGTTCATTTTTCCATCTCTAAAATCATATCTTATTAAATTATAACATTCAGGCCCAGCATGGTAGCCTAGCAGCTAAAGTCCTCGCCTTGCATGTGCCAGGATCCCATATGTGCTCCAGTTCTAATCCCAGTGGCTCTACTTCCCATCCAGCTCCCTGATTGTGGCCTGGGAAAGCAGTTGAGGATGGCCCAAAGTGTTGGGACCCTGCACCTGTGAAGGAAACCCAGAGGAAGCTCTGGGCTCCTAGCCTCGGATTAGCACAGCTCTGGCCACTTGGGAAGTGAATCAATGGATGGAATATCTGATTTCCCAATAGAAATTTAGAAATAAAATTTTAAAAATAATAAAATAAATTGTAACATTCCATAAGTAATCCCCCTTCTTGGTTACTTAAATTTTTTTTTTGAGAATGCATATTATAAAAAATAGATGGGAGATCAAAAACAAAATAGAACTATTTGTCATTTTTTTTAACGTAAAAAGAATTGATGCACTATTTCATTTTCTTGTGGCAATTATGAGTAAACCTCTCTATATGAACCTCCCGGTTCCTATAATGTTCCTAGTTTCCTGGAAAAGTTCTTTCACTGATATGGGTATATGACTACCCTGTTGTAACACTGCTAATCCACCACCCACTCACCCTGGATGATGTATCTGGCAGTACATTTGAGAATCTCTCCATGATTGTGAGTAAAACTTTCATCATCTGAGTTTCCTCAATGACTATTTTTAAATATCTCAAAAATTATTTTGAATACATTTTGACTTGCCGCAAAGTCGCAAAGATAATAGAGTTCTAGTGTATGACTCATTCAATATTGCACAATATTGGTACCTTACATTGACTTGTGAATTTGTTGGGATGAAGAAACCATCATCGTGATGTGCTTTTTACTGGATTTAGGAATTCATTCAGATTTTAACAGATTTCTCCATGTTCTTATTCTGTCCCAAAGAGAATTCAGGAAACCACTTTAGGTTGAGTACACATGCTTCTCGGTATTTCCTTGGAATCCTGGACAGTTTTACATGTTGTGTTTGTGTGCTCCTTTCCTCATGATTCTACCAAGTTTGTCTTTCTGTGGAAGAATGCCCCAAAGATAAACTGCTTTTCTTGTCATATCACAGTGGGAGGCACCCAACAGAAACAAAACTGTAGCTACTGATAGAGTTTTGATCATTTGACTAAGCTATTATCTATCAGATTTTTGTGTAATGTACCTTTTTTTCTTTTTTAGATGGATGTCACTAAGTCCAGCCTATACTCAAGACAGATAGAGAATTCAGCTCAACTTCCTGAACCTGAATAATAATGATGATAATATCCATCAGTAGTATTTGAAATTCTGTAAGTTTTTCCTTTCTTATTTATTTATTTATTCATTTTATTGTCTATATCAATGTGTTAGAAAAGGCTATAGTCAATGTATTTTGTTTTTTGAGTTGATGTTGAACACTGGATTATTTTGGCTATTTGGACTCTGCAAGTTTGGGTCCTATGTCCCTTTAACTTGCCTCCTTTCCTTTCTCTTAATACATCTTCATCTTGAGTATAGAGTCCCCAGGTTCATCTTGGGTTACAGAAGCCCACCCCTACAATAACCCATTTATCTAAGAATCTATGCTACCTTTTACTGGAGGGTGACAGAAATACAAGATTGAGCCATGGTTAGTCAAAGACACAGGATAAGGTTAAAATGTAGGAGGGCTCAAGAGCTGCCTGCACTGTATATTACCCAGAGGATGCCAGCAGAGGTCACCGAGCGGCTGGGTTGGGTGTGTGGCAGTGTTACAAATTAGAAATGAGGACAACTTCACCTGTTTCATTTGAAGCCTCTTTGCAACTATGTGGACTGTGACCAACCCAGCATGGTTTGACAGGCAACAGTAAGTCTCCTTTCTTTTCTGTGTATTCCAAAATATCTGCTTTCCATTCAGAGAATCCCTGAAGTATCTTCATTGGAGTCTTAACCTTTCAGTTTACAAATGAAATCTTACTTTGTTTCCATGTAAAAATTTGGTAAGATCACTCACCGTTATTGGCTGTAAATGTGGTCATGTGTGGGTTGACAAGCTGGGCAAATTCAGTGATTCACCAGACTTGTAGCACGTAAGATTCTCTTAGGGTTAAGACTTTGCCCAGTAGGTCCTCAGGAAGCCTGGAATACTTTCTTAAATGAGCTGCAGTACATTGGTAAGGTGATAATATTGAGGTCATGCTAGTGCTCCTGCTGGCCGCAGAACAAACTGGGGAGGACTGGAGGGCAGGGCCGCAAGACAGGAACCCTTTGCCGCCAGGCATGCCCAGGATGAACAAGGCCTGCAGCTACCCTTGGCAAATGAGATCCTTAGCCTGCCAAAATCTTTGGCCATAACTGCCAAGGGATCTTGGAGAATAATTAGGAGTAGACTGTTTTAGGAAGACTGACTTTTATTTTTTAAGAGCTTTGTCACTTGAGTGCAGCCCTGAGTTCAGTGACCTGTCACACACTGATTTTCTGCCAGTGAAACAGTTGTGCTGACTCATCATCACTTACCTCCTTTAGCACACTTTGCAATTAACAGAGAAGAGTTTTAAGACAGCTGCCTGCTGTTATAATGTTTTGCCACTGCTACTACCACTACTCTCACTAATTGATTTTACTATTTACATATCGTGTATTCACACTTCAGTTACTCCAGGCCAGTATAGACACACACAAGCATATACTCTCATGACTTCTCAGAAGCAGCTTGAAGGTGATGCTAATTTATCCTCATTTTATAGGGGAAAAAATTGAGACTCAAATGATGTAACTTTTCTACATCATGCAATTATTAAAGGAAAAAAAAAAGATTTAAACTTAGGAAGTCTGGCGTCCGAGTTGTGCTCCTTGTTGGAATGTCTTCTTTCTCCTGCTGTTTTCAAGGTGACTTTCCCCATTCATTACCTAACTTCATCTCCAGCATTCACACCTCTGGAATTCTATATTTCAAGGTTCTCACCTCCCAAGTCTAGTTTGTACAGCCTAAACAAGTGAGTTCCCTTGTCTCCACTGCCCTGCCATCTGTGACCTCTTTGATGACTCCCATCCCTACTCTTGTCTTCACTCCAGTTGTCGCCAACCTGACAATAATGCTTTAATCAATGATACAGAGAGCTGATAGGATTAAATAACTTTCTCCTTAGATGAAAAAGGAATATTGCTCATATTGTCCAAATGATTATGTAGAACAGCATCAATTAAATAATAAAAATAGCAATGCTAACAGTTTTGCCTGCGTTAGTGACCGTCAGCGTTTACCAAGTATTTTGTGTCTAGTATTATGTAAGCGCTTAATCAAGCTACTTCTGTTCACATAGTGATCTTAAGAGGTGAGCATCATTATTATCTCTTTATGAAAGAGGGGACTGAGGGGCTTGCTTTGAGGCATGGCAGGTAATGCTCGGCTACCTAAAGCTGTGATGCCGGTGTGAGTGCCAGTTCATGTCCTGGCTGCTTTGCTTTTGATCCAATTTTCTGCTAATGGCTGGGAAAACCACACAAGATGGCCCAGGTATGGGTCCCTGTACTCACACGAAAGTCCCAAGTGAAAGACCTGGTTTGATGCAGCCTTTTAGGAAGTGAATCAGTAGGTTGAAGAGCTCTCTCTCTCTCTCTGTGTCTCTCCTTCTCCACAACTCTTTCAGATAGAAATGGAGTTTAGAATGGAGGTTGAATAGTTTGCCCAAGATCTTACAGCATGGAGAAGCTGAAATTTGATTGGCATAAGTGATTCTGTGGTATGAGGTTTCACTTCTGTGGTATGAGTTTGACACAGCGTTGAGTGTAGTGCTCTTCAAAAGATCCCACACACTCAGACCCAATTTCATCTAATTTAGTGCTACTCAAAAATATTAGCAGAAGAGGAGCGCTTATAAATTTTACTTACTGTGCATTATAGAACAATAATTCTATAAAATGCACTTTTATTGGATTATTTGACCACATGCCTGAGGTTATGCCCATTACCATTTGTTAGACAAGTCTCTAGATACTTTTTCTTAATTTTTGTGCTTATCCCAGTAGGCAGATAACCAAAAATTCATGGATTGGCATCAGTCTGTGAGACATATTTTGAACAATCCTATCTCATAACACCTTTTTTTTTTAAAGATTTATTTTTATTATTCTTTTATTGGAAAGGCGGATATACAGAGAGGAGAGAGAGAGAGAGAGGAAGATCTTCCGTCCAAAGATTCACTCCCCAAGTGAGCTCAACGGGCCGATACTATGCCGATCCAAAGCCAGGAGCCTCTTCCGGGTCTCCCACGCGGGTGCAGGTTCCCAAGGCTTTGGGCCGTCCGACTGCTTTCCCGGCCATAGGCAGGGAGCTGGAAGGGAAGCAGGGCTGCCGGGATTAGAACCGGCGCCCATATGGGATCCCGGGCGTGCAAGGCGAGGACCTTTAACCACTTGCGCCACCGCGCCGGGCCTGAAATAGTCTTTTTAAATGTGCTTCATGAAATGCATGCCTATATAGAACTGAATCTTTATTTCTTTGTTGGAACCTTTATTCTATCAGTTACCAAACTCATGAACATTAGGCAGATCTGAAACCAGGTCAGTCTGGATTTGAATCTAGTTATTGCCTGTCCTCTTTGTGTGCATTTGAGTAGCTTAGCCTTTCAAGCCTCATTTTCATCACTGTGGATATGGAAATAGCCATATTTACCTAGATGGGTAATTTTCAGAATTCACTGAAGCAGCAATGCATGGCATATTGTAGGCACTAAGTAAATTCAGACCCCCACTTCTCCCACATCCCTCATCCTGTGGACACCAAATTCAACAAATGTTGATTCTCCCTACAGCCACGAGAAGAGGCAAATTAGCCTGCGTGCACGTTGGGTATAAGGCAGACCTTTCTGAATTATTAGCAGGTGTTTTAATGACTGGGTGACTTGTGCCCGGGAGCTTGTAGTTATGGGGAAATTTTTCTGCTCTGTCATCTCCACAAGAGGCTTCAGTGTCAGGCATGGGACCGACCTGTGTATTTGAATGCAGCTTTCTTTAAGCGGTAGTTTCCCATTTGGTAAAGCAATTCATTAGACTCTGACAGGTCAGACCACCTCCAGCCCTTCTCTCTCCTTGGGGCTGGATTCCTCAGGCATACCCAAGGAAGATGCAACTCTGAGCCACCACAAAATGGATGAAGATTGATGTAAAATATTAATTTGGAGTCAGTATTGCTGATGTAAGCTAAATGGGCACTCCTTTTAGGCCTTGGAGTCAATTGGATTGTAATTCTTTTCAATTTTTAGCCTAGAAGTAAGAGAGTATGTCATTCCTGGAGGAATAGTTGGCGGTACCACTGAGATGTGAAAGGTTAATGCAGGTTGTTCACTGGGCTGCCTTGTTGTGGAAGAGGCCAGCTACCATTCTCGATAAGCTAGGAGAAAGAGCTGAGTAGGTCCTGAAAGATCTGCTTTCATTTTAAAATGGAAGGGACAAGGTCTAAGACATTAGACTTTCGAGTCGGGAAAAGACACAGTTCATTTTCTCATTGTGCCTCTTAAGAGCATTGTGATATTAGGTGAGTTATTTTACCTCTTGAAATCTTGGTGTCCTCCTGTGTAAAATGCGGATACTACAAGTGTCTGTGTTATAGATTATGTCCTACAGGTTAGTCTCATAATACACATATCATTGGCTTCTTAAATCTTCACATTTTAAAGAAACTCATTTGCTGACAAGAGTTTGATTTGTTTCTTCATTTTTCATTCATTGCCTTTTTAAAATCTAACATCGTGTGAGAGACAGAGCCTGCTGAAGTCCTTCCGGGAAGCATGTGAATGCAGCAGGAAACTGTACCAGGCACCGAGAAAGGGCATGCCAGGGGCATCTCTGGGGGTGGGGGAAGGAAGGCGTCCCTACAGGATCATTTAGTTGAGTTCTGAGGTCTGATGCACGAGCACAGGTTTGCAAATAGGAGAGAGCAGTGTAGTTTAAGTTTATGCAAGCATGTGCATTGAGTTTCAGTGGCTCCTGCCAAGAGAAGAGCAGTGGGGAGAAACCGGGAAACTACTAGTGAGGAGCATGGGAAGTGGGCAGGAGCCAGGCTGGGAGTGGCTGTAGCAAGGATTTGTTTTATCTTTTTCTGTCCTTTTCCTTCCTTCTTTCCTTTTTTCCTTCTGAAAGAGACAGAAGAGCTCTTATCTGTAAGTTGATTCCCCAATGTCCCCAGATTGTTGTGTCTAGCCTTGGTCAAAGCTGGAAGCTGGGAACTCTGTCTACGTCTTCTATATGGGTGGCAAGCACCTATTGATTTGAACTGTCACTGCTGTCTCCCAAAATCTATTTAGTAGGTGACTAAAATCATGAGCCAGAGACAAGGATTGAGAACAGGCTCTCCAGTATGGACTGAGGACCTCTTAACCATTGGGCCAAATGCCCACCCTAGGATTGGCTTGCTTATCTGAACAGCAGCAGATCATAAGTTGAGTCTCATGGTTATTATGGTCCCAGGAAGTAAAGAGGCTATGTTCTCAGGCATTGGTACAGTTTCCAAGAATTTTGTTTCCCAGCATGAGACAAGGCTCTGTCATTTCCAATTGCCTTTTCTGTTGTACTTTTTGCCTTTCATTTTTCCTATCCTGGCAGCTCTGTGCTTTTCTCTGCTCTCCATCTCTGTGGAGTCCCAACTTATGTCCTCCAAGGCCCCCTCTCTGCCCTGTGTATTCCCATTGCTGTCTTCCCTCCTGCCATCGTTCCTCTGCCTAAGCAGCAGAGGTTTTCTTCCTTCTGTAGATGAGCATGTCTAATGTCACTGAGAACAGTCTGTGCATAATATTTTAAAAATTTTAAAGCCCTTTTGTATTGGTTCCTCTCCTCACTCCTCATTGTAATCTCATAAAAGAGCAGGATAGGAATTATTGTGCCCCATGTTTTAAATTTTAAAAAAAAGTTTCTGAAAAGTTAGGACTTTCACTCATGGCCATGCCTCTGGTGTGTACCAAGTGGGATTCATTCTCTGTCTCAGGTCCTGTAGCTCACATTCCTTGATCTTTTTTTCTTTTTAAAACATATGTTTCTTTCATGATTTTCTGTTGCTCACCTCTAATTTTATCAATTTTTAAAATAAATTGAATATACATTATATATATCTCTATGATGGTTTGACGTATATGTTTAAAACCATCACACCTGAAAGTTGGTGTTCTTTGAAATTCCTTCCTTGCTCTTCATGTACCATGCTACTTATCAGTATTGATTAATTTTCACATTCTTAAGTTATGTAAAAATGGAGATGAACTATTTATCTGCTTTCTCGCAGCCTGGTTGCTTTTGAGATTCATCCATGCTGTGTGGCCCATGTTGAACAATGTCCTTTTGTAGATGTGTGACTCTTTGGCTGTCCACTGACCTTTGGTTAAACATTTGGGTGGCTTCCAATTTACACTGATTACAAACAAAACTGCTGGGAACATTCCTGTGGAAGTAACTCTTTGGATGATGACTTTCTCTTGGGTGAATGTGTAGGAATTAATTCACTTCATCACATAATGGGTGCATATAATTTTTGAAACCAAATATGAACATGTTTTCTAGTTTTTTCCCCCTTCTTTACAATTTCACCAGCAGAGTGTAAGAGTCCCAGACCCTGAAAATCTCTACTGATGCTTGATATGATCAGTCTTTCAAATTTTGGATGTTCCTTTAAAAAATTATTTTTATTTTTGATGATTTTTACATGGTTGATTAGGGTGATAAGGGTCAAGGGCTACAGGAAGGTGAGTGAGATCACCATTTCCACATTCTCTCTTTATCTTTCCTGTATCTGTGGGAAGGAGGGAGACAAGGGGAGAATCCACATCCAGCCTCCCAAATGCCTCTGAACTCTTAGATGGAGGACAGCCATCCAACACCATCCCCGAATCCCTGATGTGGGGCATACTTTGAAGGTCCTGCTCAAGAGGTTTGCATAGTTTAACAGTTCTGAATTACTGCCATTCTTGCTGCTCCAAGCATGATGAAATCTCTCCAGAATCCACTGGTTGACCTGAGAGTCTCCATTTGCTCCAATATTCACTGCCAACATTTGGCTGGGAAAGTTGATCAATTTGTTCTGTCCTCTATCCTCTGTTGTGATACCAAGTGTCTTCTGTAGACTCCAACATACTGCCATATCCTCCATGAGCTCCTGAATATGCTGTCCACTGCTCTGTCTAAGCCGCTGAGGAGGCCCAGCTCTGACACATGCACTCCATGGTTAGACAATGGAACTTACAATTCTTTCCATGGTTGGAGTTCTGAGCCCAGCAATTCAGTTGGGGTAATGCCCAAAGAAACTTCATTTGAGGTGATCCCAGACCTGATTTTTGTGTGTGCTTGCCAATACAGGGTTCAACACAGTCTGTTGCCCCAATCAGCTTATGCAATTGCTGATGGTTGCAATTGCTGGGTCAGTTCTGTCTCCTGCCCTGTCTTCTACACACACCAGTGGGTGTCGCAGTCTCATGTTTGTTGGTTGGGCACTGTGGCACAATCTGGAATGGCCCACCTTAGCTTGGCATTATCAGTGGGTGCTGGATTGTGACCAGGCCTGGTCCACTGCCTATTCCAGCTCACACTGGTGGAGCTACAGCCCAGCCTAGTTCAGTCAGCCTCCATTCCTGGCACTAATGTGAACTCGCATGTTCTGCAACCCAACCTAGTTCTAGAGTATGGATTCACCAGCAGGTGATGTGAACAGCCCAGGATAGTTCATCCCCGACCTGAGCTCAATATATGCCAGTGGGTACTGTTCCCTGGCCTGGTCTGGGCTGTTCCCTATTAGTTCTTGCACTCACCTGCAAGGACTGTTTCCCGACAAAGGAGTTGCCCATACTCCTCCATCAGAACCTCTCCCATTACCAGATCTTGCGCCCGTCAGTGGGTCCATGGGCCAGCCCTGCTTAGTCTACCTCATGTCCTAGCAGCCTTTCCTGACTGGCCTTCAACCCATTCTGGCTTTTACTGATCAGTGTTTCAGCCCAGCCAAGCCTGGTCCACACCAAGACACAGCTCACACATGGTAGGGGCCAAGACCTAGCTGTCCTACACCTGCCCGGGTCCACATGAGCACCAGTGGGAGCTGAAGCCTAGCCCCATTTGGCACACCAGACCCAGTTCACACTTGTGCTGAGGGGTACTGCAGCCATGTCCAGACCAGATAGCTGCCCCCCACTCTGGCCTTCACACTTACCAGTGGGAATCACAACCCAGTCAGGGCGTCTCCTTAGCTCCCCAGCCAGGCCTGTTCCCAGCCATAGGTCTTGTGCATGCTGGTGGTTGCTTCGACCCAGCTTGACATAGTCACTTACCTGTCTTGGCTTTTGCCTCTGGATACTGTAGGCTGACCTGACCCAGTCTACCCCCAGTCCCAGTTCTCACTGGCCCTGTTCATTCTGCTCCCATCCCTGGCTCATGCAAATCTGTAAGTGTGTCAGCCTAACCCAACATGACCTGTGCTCCAGCCTGGTTTCTGCACTTGCCAGTGAACTAAGGTTTGTTTGGCTGTGCTAGGTCTGCCCCCTTCCAAAACCAACTCACACATTTGCCAACAGTTGGAGCTACCTTGCCCAGCTTTCTGGACTCCCCAGACTGGACCACATGCTCAACAGCATGAGCTATGACCCACTAGGGGATTTTCCCACGTTCCCTCACTTGGCTCTCTCTCAGATCCAGATCTCATGCATGCCAGCGGGTGTTAGGCCCTTGCATGACATAGGTTGCCCCTCCATCTTGGCCTTGTATGAGCTGGAGAATGTTGTGGCTTGACCTGCCCCACACCCTATTTTAGGATGCACATGTTGGTATTGCAGCGTGGACCTGCCCAGACTATTCTTGGTCTCTGTACCTGTGAATGATTGCAGGTTCCATGGTCACACCTAGCTCAGTCCATCCCCATCACAACTCTTGAGCTAACCAGTGGGACTTGTATTTGCACAGGGTTTGGCCCACATATCCCCCATAGATTCTACCCCAGACCTAGTTCTCTTGTGTGCTGGTTAGTGTCATGACCCTGCCTGATGTGACTCATACTCTGCCCCAACATTTAGTCAGGTCCTAAGATCTAGCCCTGCTCTGCAGGTCCCCAGCCCTAACTTTTACATGGACTGGCCTGAGGTGATCAGCAATATTCCATACTAACAAGCCCTACTCAGGACTCCCTTGTGGGCTGGTGAATCAATGTGACTCATACAGAACTTCTGGTCCCTTCCCTCCAAACCACCAGGTCTCAGTCCTCTCGCTTACATGCAAGTACAGTGACTCTGTCACTGGGAGTCCCTTGGGATTCATTCCTCACCTACACATACAGTGGTCTTATGCATGGATGTCCTTAGGCAGTAACTACACACCTCCAAGACCCCAGAACTCGCCTCCTGCAAGCCCGCAAGGATTTACTCAGTGCTTGGGAGTAGTGGTTGTGGCTAGGGCCCCAAGCATTGAGTTAGACCTAGCTCAGCTATCCCCAGCAGCCACCACACTGCTGGGAGCTCCATCCACCCATGCCCCGAGTCAAACTCACCATGGTCCCTGGATATCTTAATAGGCATGTAGTGGTAGGTAAGCAGGGTATCTGGAACTGAAATGTCTCATCCACCTTCTTCCGAAGATGTTCACTCTGAGAATCTTCCTATCATGAATGAGAAAGATATAGGAAGGTGTAGAGCTCTGGGGCAGGTCATCTTGACCCCTTGCCACCACAGGGTTTGCAGAACAGTGTTATTGTGTGTGCAATGAGTTTTTTTTTTTTCTTAATTCAGATGCCATGTTAGGAGAGAGAAACCTTTTTGGGGGAGAATCACACAGATGAGCCTGGAAGGAAGGACAAGAAAGGGACATACCTCTGGGGGATGTTTCCTGGAAATTCTAACAGAATTCCTCATCCTGGGATGTAATTAGGTTAGGAGTGTGCACAGGTTCAAAAGTTAGCGCATTTTATTTATGCAGATGAGAGAGCAAGTATGGATCTGGTGACGATGTGTGGAGATGAGATGAAAATAAATGTAAAAGGGGCTGCCACCTTGACTGTGTGACCTTACACTGTTCTTCCTAAAATGTAATTTTATTCAAAGACTCATGTTAAATATGGAAAGTCTGTTGTTGCTTTGAAGTCATCTAATATTCTGAACAATGTCCTTGCAACAATCAGATATTTCAGCTCTATGGCCTGCTCAAAGCGATGTTCATTCTTTAATATTTTTTTCTCTCACCTCAAAAATATTGCAGTCAACCACCTTTAATCTTTGAAAAGTCAGATTCTTTTAATATGGAAAAAATACTTTCGGGCAAACCTGTCCTCATTCAGTGGTTTGCATAGTGGAGGTTGTTACCAACCCGCTTCCTTTTCCAAGTTCCCAGATGAAAAGTGATGACTGTCAGGTTTATTGTGATCACTGGGGGTATGCTGTCAGTTAAGGAGCCTGTACACTATTCCAAGACAATGGTTATGTTGTTCTTTTAAAATTATTCTAGAATTGTTTTTGTGAAAATTATATAAAGATTGCATGTAAAAATTCTAGTGGCTCTGGATTCTGAAGGCATCTTCCCATGTGGAACATTGGGATAAGGACAGATGCTTGGTTATATCTGGCAGGCTCCCTGCATTTCTAAGAGGGCAGTTATAAAATCAGATGTTTATAGTTATCATCCAAAATACCCCCAATACAAGAATGTGGGATCTCTCTTTCTCTCCTCACTGCAAACTCCATCCTCTAACTCCCTACCTGTTGGACTAAGTTTGCAGTACAGTGCACATCAAAAGCAAGCTGAGGCAATGGTCATTTGAGAAGAACTAGACTTTCTTTGCAAAGGAAACATATCTCCTAGTTTAGGGGTCTAGGGAAGTTTTAATTGGGTCAGAAAAAAGAAATTGCACTTGAGTAAAGGCAGTTTCTGGTTGGTGGGACCCGTAGCAGAGCCATGTGTGGGGATGCTATGAAGAGTTCAGTCATAGATGCTTTAAGATGTTGAACACTCACTACCTAAAGCTGTGTGCATCTTCTGTTTAAACTGACTCACCAACTTTGAGTTCCATGGTGAGGGCTCATGGCTGTGCTTCCTGATGTCATCTCTCGGCTATAATCTACCTTTTTGCAATTGTGTAACTCACTTGTAAGTGCCTTACAATTGGAAAAATGGAACTTTCTTTTTAAAACCTTCTTTTTGCAAACTTTCTTTTTAAAACAGTCAACTCTGAGCTGAAACCAGGAGCTGGGAACTCAGCCCAGCTCTCCCCACATAGGTGGCAGAGTCTCGCCAATGCCTCCCACATGGCACAATAGCAGGAAGCTGGGTCAGGAGCCAGGTTCAGGGTTCAAATTCAAGTCCTCTTTGTTGCTGCTGTCTGCAAGTGATGTTAATTGAATACCATTAGATTACTCCTTTTTTTTTTTTTCAAAAAGCAGCTGGGAATTTTTAAAGAAGATTTGTTTTATTTATCAGAAAGACTGAGTGACTGAGTGAGAGGACAGGAGAGAGAAGTGAGAAAGGGAGAGAGAGAGAGAGAGGGAAGTGGGGAGGGAGAGAGAAAGAAGGAGAGAGTGAAAAAGGGAATTCCAACTGTTCGCTAGGATATTTTCATCTCATCTCCACACATCGTCACCAGATCCATGCTGAAGTCAGGCCCTTGGAATTCCGTCCAGGTTTCCAACAGGGGTTGTAGCAGCCCAAGTACTTGAGCCATTTCCTTTGCTTTGCTGGGTACATTAGCCAGGAAGGATAGGAGGTAGAGCAGCCGGGACTTGAAATGACACCCATATGCGTTGCTGATGCTGCAGGTGGTGGCTTAAGCGGCGGCGCCACAACACCAGCCCCAGGAAATCCAATTTTTTTAAAACTGATGAAGCCTTTATTCTCTTTAGATCAACAATTAATTAAAGATACTTTTCAACCCACACTGTGTGGGTCAAAGCAAACACACATGAGGAACACTTTGGCTCTCTGGCCTCTGGTTTTGCCTTGTGTTCAAGGGCAATCATGTTCCTCTTCTGGTCACAGTGTTCTGCTCTAACTTCAGTCTTAGTAGAAATCTGCAAGAAAATCAAACAAATTCTGCGTTCATGAGCTCAAAGACAAGTCCTTGTTGGATATTAGAATTTGCAAGAAAGGTCAAATTCAGAATCTTAGAAAATGTTGTCTCTATTAGTCATTCTGGAAGAAGCCTGATTTTATTCACAGCCGTGGTTCTAAGTTAGTTTTGAAAAATACCTCCAGCTCTGTGAAGAGATATTTTATGTGACATGGTAGCAAAACTCAGATATTTTCCTGTTTAGATTTATGGCTACTTCTTGCTCTCAGAAGTGCTGCTCCTGGCTTCGTCAGTGAAATGGTGAATTGTCTCTGACAGCAATGAATTCACTCGACGTACTCTTAAACCTTCCCAATTACTGGCTTTTTTCTAAGCCTCAGAGTACATTAATCATGTAACTGAGAAAAGACTTATCATGACCAGCTTTTATATCAATCTCGGATGTATTCTATTTGTGAAAAGACTGTCTGCAGAGGTGTCCAATATTTTCCATTAGAATTAAAGTAAATCAAATAAGAAAGAGAAATGAAAAGAATGTGGAGAAAGGACCTTAGAGCCTTTTTAAGGATAAAGCAGGATGTCATCAAACCTGTAGGTAGCCTGTAGATTCAGTTGTGCCAAAGAGCAAGGGAATTTGGTTGGTTACTTCAGCCTTTTTGAGGAGAGAGGAATAGAAAACAGAAATCTGCCATTGCTGAGTATACCTGCCCAAGTGCTGCCAATGTGAACATCTCATAAGGAACATACGTTTTACAAAGGCTTTCATTTAAAAACAACACAACCTGAAAATGCAAGGCAGATACACCCTCTAGGGCTCAGTTGAGGAGATCTGGTTATGCTGGGTTCCTTAAGGGACAGCAGCTTGACATTCAAGGTGGCAGCTTCTTTAGATGTTTGGGCAGGAGCAGGGCCCAATCAGGACATTTTACATGTCTTCACTTTATGCATTGACATTAGAGCCTCTATGCTAGGTGGGATATTGTGGCACTCTTTACTGCTGTCATCCTTACAGTCACCTTCACCATCACACACAGAAGCTATCTCGATTCCAGTACTGTATAAGTAACAGAAGAGACTGCTTCCTTGGCTTGGTACAGAAGAACATTAAAAGACAGAGATAATTACAGTATGAGTTTTGTTTCTGTCTTTGTATATTTAATTTTATATTTCTCCTTGAACATGAATGCCATGCTACATACCACCCATTTTAGGGACACATTTCTTACCTGGTGAGCATGCTGGAGGCATCATCACACCATATCAGCCCTGCAGCTGCTCCTTGTCACAGCTAGCAGTGACCCACATCAGGTGCTGAAGTAGAATTCAAAGTGCCTTCTTTTGGAAAATAGATTAACTTGTCATTGCCATCATCATCTTCTTCCTGATCCTCATTTTCTTCTTCACTTTCTCCTCCCTCCTTCATCCTTTTTCCTCTTTCTTCAATTCTTCCTCCTCTCATTCTCTTATCTTTATCTTCCTTCATTTCCTTCTCCATCTTCTTCTTTTTTTAAATTTTAATGTAATTTAGAAGAGTTGGCCAGAGTAAAATAAGTAAAAGAAATGCTACAAGTAAGAAAAATTGAAGGTAGAATTCAGCTACATCTAGTCAGAGTATTAGGCACAGTTCAAGGGTTAACAAAATGCCTGTCATTTGCTTAATTTTTTTTTTTTTTTGATAAGTATTGGCAAGGAATACAAAGAAGCAAGACTTAGCAACAAACTTGATAGTGTAAGAGAGTGAAATAGATCTGGCCTTGTGACATAGCTGATAAAGCATCTATCTGCAAAAATGTCGTTCCACAGGGGGGCTGATACAAATCCCAGCTGCTACATGTCTAATCCAGATCCCTGTAAATGCCCCGGAAGCTTTGCAAAAGACAGCCCAAGTGCCTGGGCACCTGTGTCATGCGGGAGACCAGTAAGTAGCTCCTGGCTCCTAGCTTTGGCCTGGCCCAGCCCAGGGCAAATATCAGCAAGAAGCTTCATCAGAAGTAGAAGGTCTTAATCTCAAGTTCTGATATGGGATGCAGGCGTCCTCAGTAGCAGCTTATTTCACTGTGTCAACACACCTGCCGAAAGGTTTTTAATTTTAATTATATCCGATTTGACCATGTTTCGGAGTCTGGTTTCTTTGTTCTTACAGAAAAAAATTGATATAATCCAAAGCTACTTATGTGTTCCCTGTATTTTCTTCTAGCAGTGCTGCTACTTTAGCATTTACATTTAAATGTAGGATCCATTTCTTTCAGATTAAACATTTAACAATTGGCACGAGCTGAATATTAATGCTCATTATTATGTATATTAATAGTTCCACCCTGTTTCCTTTAAAGTGTATCCTTCTTTATTGAATTCCTTGGTAATTTTGTTGAAATTAAACCTGTCTTATAAATGTGGGTCTATATTTGAATTATCTTTACTGCTCCACTGATAATTGTCAATTTTTGTTCCAATACTGTGTTGGCTAAGTTTATACAGCTTCCTTGTAAGGTGATGTGAGTTTTACAACAATAACCAAAATAAGGCACTTTCCCCAAATCACATAGCAAAGAAATGTCTATGTCAGGAGCCAGAGATGACTTGTCTCCCATTGCCCTGCTTTTTTTTTATACGACTTATTTTATTTTAATTTGAAAGCAGAGATAGAGATAGAGAGAGAGAGAGCACACTTCCATCTACTGGTTTGTTTCCCAAATGGCCACAGTGGTTGGAGCTGAGCTCAAGTCTCCTACATGTGTTCAGGGGCCCATGGACTTGAATCATCCTCAGATGCTTTCTGAGGCATCAGGAGCTATATTGGAAGTGGAACAGCTGGGAAGTGAACACTCATCTCTGTGGGATAACTATTGCCTCAGGTGGAGGCTTAGGGTACCATATGATAGCACCCACCCCATGGCATGTTCCTTTTTCCAATCCTGTTCTTTTTTTCTCTCCTGTCATTGCTGAATTTGCTCCTCTACTACAACTTCACTCAATTTCCCTAATACAAGGAGACTGAACATATGGTAACAAGATTTTGTTTAAAAATTTATCCTGTGCTTTATTCTACTTAATAATATACTATTTGTGTTGAAATGAGTTTTTTTTTCTATCCCTCTCAACATTCAGGTTAGCATGATACTCTAGGAGAATGACTCCCATCCATCTGTGTATGTTTCTGGACCAAATACCTCAGTTGAACAGAATGGAGTGATCCAAACTCAGACATGATTATTGCACTGTGCAGGCACAAGCCAACAATGCCATAAGGTGGGCTGGCTGGTGTGCTCGTCAGAGTCACACATGGGGAGTTTCCCTGTCCCTTTTCTTTTTAATCAGAGCTTCTCTGTGTGAGAGCAGATGGCTGGAACAATATGCAGAAAACAGTCATATGAGTCTGCTTCTGTTTTTCTAAATTTCCTTGCTGTAGTCAGCAAACATGAAATTCAGACATGTGACAAATCAGATGACCTGGGATTCCCCACGAGTTATTTCAGCTCAGATGTCCTTCCAGCACAGTTCCAACATTCCAGCCTCCAGCATTCCCGGAGACTTGTGGCCTTGGTGGCTGATGGAATACTAGGTTATATATTAGGAATGCAGGCACAAAAAGAGAATCTGAAACAAACAACAACAATAACAACAGAAAAATAGCCTTTATTGAGATGCAGGCTGCAGCTGAGAAACAAATGTGGTTTAACTGAGTTACCCTAGGCACGTGTTACTCAGAATCTGTGCTTTGCAGCTTGGCGCATGCTTAATGGTGAAGCAGTTAGTGTCATCTTGCTGTCCTCTCTCCAACCTACACCAGAACACATTCCCCACTAGAGTAGAAAATTTCCAGCTACTGTTTTGTAAGAGTGTGTTTTTGGGGTGAATGAGATATCATAAATTTTAGTCTTGTTTATTTGAAATATTTGAAGAATTTGAATTATTAAGTATATATTGAGAAACTAAGGGAGCAATAATATATAACTTAGAAATATATTGTGTGTTAAAATTTAAGGAATTTGATCACACACACACACATACACACATACACACCATACTGAAATAAACTTTCTCTCCTTTTCGTTCCTCAGATAAAGATAGAACCAAGCCAATTTAGTGTAAAAGCTTTGAGGAGTATCATGCATTCACAATCTTGTATGTGCTCAACGTGGTGAAATCTCAGTTAATGAAAGAACTCTAAAAAGAACATTTTAATTATTTTACTTCCCTCATTAATTGGGGGAATAAATGAAATCTTCTTCTGTAGCTGTTGTTGAAAAAAAAGTTTTCCAATATGAATGAATATAGTTCCTTGTCTTCGCTGTTTCAGATAATCTCTGAAGATTTAGAGGTCATTTAGAAAATGCATCTAATTATTTCTTTCAAAATTTTTATTTACTTGACACACACACACAGAGGGAGAGAGATAAACACACACAAAGAACAAGATCACACACACACACACACACACACACACACACACACACACACACACACACACACACACAGTTGTCTTCCATCTTCTTCTAAACTCCCAAATGCTTGTAAAGGCCAGAGAAGATCTAGGAAAGTCAGGAGCCGGAAATTCAACCCAGGTTCCCTACGTGGGTGGCAGGCAGCCAAGTCCTAATTTACAACATGCTGTCCCCTAGGGTGCATATTAGCAGGAACCTGTAATTAGGAACTGACCTGGGACTCAGGTGTTGAGATACGGGACAAGACCGTCTTCTTCACCACTGGGCCAAGTACATGACCCCGTATCATTATTTAAGGCTGTTAAGAGAGCTGGTGGCATTTTGGAAGCCCAAAAGCTAACCAGTGATGCCCAGCCCTCTTCCTCCTTCCCTCCTTCCCTCCCTCCCTTCTTTTCTTCCTTTCTAAAATTTATTTTTATTGGAATGGCAGATTGATAGAGAGGAGACACAGAAAGATCTTCCATCTTTTCATTCATTCTCCAGGTAGGTGCAATGGCTAGAGATGAGCTGATCTGAAGCTAGGAGCCAGGAACTTCTTCCTGGTCTCCTACACAGGTGTAGGATCTAAAGGCTTTGGGCTATCCTATGCTGCTGTCCCAGGCCATAAGTATGGAACTGGATGGGAAATGGAGCAGCCAGGACACGAACTGGCACCCATATGGGATCTCGGCAAGATGAGGGTTTAGCTACTGAGCCATCATGCCAGGCACACCCCTTAACTTTGTTATTGTCAATGAGCTAGTAGGATTTTCACCTGTCTTCTGTAGTGACCCACCCTCCCGCTATCTTCTCACACACAATGGAGACAATACTAGTGTGTAGGTATTATCTTTGTTTTGGACATGTGGAAATCAAGTCTGGAGACAACGGCTTGTGTGGCCTAAGGTCACAGAGTGCACAGGAAACAAAGCTCCCAGATTTCCCTGTCCTTTGTGCTGCTGCTTCAATGTTGTCAAATTTCAGTGATTTCTTGAAAATTTGCTTTCTTTTCATACTGGCTGCTGTGATCCTGCAAAAATTCCTGTTCCTGCTTTGGATTGCCCTCCCTGGGTAGTAAATGCTACAAATTGCTTCATACAACTAACTATTATCTCAGCACCTGTTGTAGCTTACTCTGAAGTGAACATAATTAGATTTTGGAGACCCTCCATTGGAGAATCACAGTGACCTTGATTAGGACCAAATGTCTGACAGTGGTAAAAAAACTCAAAGGGATTTGGAGGTACATGGCCTTTCTCAGACCAAATTCCTCCAGCTAAAGCACGTTTGCCTCCTCCACAGACATAGCTGGTTGGTCCTAGATGAGGCACCCAAGCTTCTTGCTCTACATCATTTCTCAGAGCATTGAGTTTAGAATAGATGTGTCTCCTGGCTTGACGAACGTCACTGCATGGCATGAGTAGTCCCAGAATAGGAAACAGAACTGAAGGGGGGCAGCTGTGGCTTTCCAGCTCCTCACCAGACAAGCGCTTTTATAGATGGAAGTTTATTTAGCATGTTCCTGAGCAGCAACCCACAAGCATGAAAGAAATATTTTGCTTGGCTCATTTGTCTGCCTCATAAAAATAACTTTACCCTCTGTGTTGAAGGGCACAGCCAGGGGTGTTCGGCATTTCCTGCAGTGCCCGTTTGCTGGTCCTGAAATTTGCTCAAATTGTTTTTCCTCCTGGCTTGGACTTGTTGCAGAGAATTGCCAAATAAATTCCAAAGCAAGGCTCTAATATTGTTTCTCATCCTGTTTTTTTTCCTTAGTTTTAAAAATGCAAATGATTGTATCTTTATTGTAAGAAAAAAATTGGAGAAAAACAATAAAGAAAACACAATAATTGTAAAATGTGGATCCAGTCCTGTCATTCTGTTTTAAACACTTCAATGGTTTTTATTCATACTGTGAACAGAATCCAAATCCTTCCTTGCTTGTGAAGTTCTGCACATTGGCATGCTTTATTAAATTTGTTATGCATTAAAACTATTTTTAAATTGAGAGGCAGAAGGACTTGGAGAGCTCCTATCAGTTGCCTCACTTACAAAATGTCTAAAATGGCTGAGGCTGGAATGGGCTGAGGCTCGGAGCTGGGAACTGAGTGCAGATCTTGTACGTAAGTTGCAGGAATCCAGCTACTTGTGCCCCACTGTTGCCTCCCACAGTCTGCTTAATAGAGAAGCTGGAGTAAGGAAGTTGCACAGTATCAAACCTAGGTGCCCCATGATAGATCTCAGACATCTAAATCACTTGTCTAAATGCTGGTCCCTTAATGCATTTTTTAAAAAAGATTTATCTCTTTTCCTTGGAAGGTAGAGTTAAACAGAAGGAGGGAATGAAGAATCACAATGGGAAGACAAACAGATAGGGGAGGAAGAAAAAAGAAAAAAATCTATCTACTGGTTCACTCCCTAAACAGGCAAAAACAGCTGGAGCTGAGCCTATCTGGACCCATTAGCCACATTTGTGCAGGGGTTGAAGGACTTGGACTATACTCTGCTGCTTTCCTAGGCATATTAGCATGGAGCTGGATTGGAAGTCTAGTAATTGGAACTTAACTGGTGCCCATGTAAGATGCTGTGATACAAATGGCAGCTTAACTTGCTATGCCATAATGCTGGCCCCTAATATATTTTTAAAATATTGTTAACAGCACAACTTTATAAATATACTACAGTTCCAATAAAACATAACAATATGAAACAACGCCAATAAAAACGTGGCATAGTTTAATGTGCTTTATAAATATATGCAACATTCTTACCAATTCTCCTCAAATTCTCACACTGGTTATTTTCAGTTATTTTATAAAGAGCACAGCAAGGAGCAACTCATGTACAAATATGTAGAGGTTGAGTATCCCTTCTCCAAAGTGCTTGAGGCAGGGAGTGTTGTGGATTTAGTACTTTTTTTTTCAGATTTTGGAATATTTTCACTATACATAATGAGATCCCTTGAAAATGGGACCCAATTCTAAACATGAAATTCATTTATGTTTTATGTGTTCATTCATAAATGAACTTTAAATACAGAGCCTGTAAATAATTTTGTGTAATCTTTTTGATAATTCTGTACATAAAACAATATTGTGTACATTGTATCATGAAGCAAAGTTCACGTTCTTAGCCACCCATGTAGATAAGCTCTATTTGACATCATGTCATCCATAACCCAGAGTGTTTACGTTCTTGATAGATACTTCTTTAAAAAATATTCATTTGAAAGTGTGTCTTTAGCATTGGAGTAATTCAGTAAACAGCATCATTTCAAGACTCAAAAAGTTTTAGACTTCAGAACATTTCTAGTTTGGGATTTTTAGGGTAGGCATGCTCAACCTGTATAAGCATGTTTAGATTGGAAAGATTCTTTGTAGCAATTAGGAGACTGAGCAGTCAATTTAAATGTGACAATGAATGAAGCTCTTAACTGTGTATATATGTCTGTATATATATAAACTGTATATATACATACATACATACATACATATATATATATAATCATAACGAATGTACATTACTGTAGCTTCACATTCAATTTACTCCGGCACTGTCTAGGGATAAAATGTGCAACCTTCTGGTGTCATCAAAAGCTAGCCTTCCAATCAGCCTCACTTCAGTCATGAGATCCCTGATTGCAAATAATGTTGGTTTAAGGTATTCTTGGACAGTACTATTCTGTTTAGGGCCTATGTTTAAATATTTTGAAGTACAATAGCTCAATTGGCTACTCCTCCCCTTACAAATGCTGGGATCCCATTTGGATGCCAATTTGTGTTGTGGCTGCTCCAATTTCCATCGAACTCCTTATTTTTGGCCTAGGAAAGCAGCATAGAATGGCCCAATGCTTTGGGACCCTGCACCTGTGTGAGAGACCAGGAAGAGCTCCTGGCTCTTGATGTGGATTGGCTCAGCACTGGCTGTTGTGGCCATTTGGAGAGTAAACCAGCGGACTGAAGATCTTTCTTTCTTTGTCTCTTCTTCTCCTTGTGAATCTGCATTTCCAGGAAAATTAAATAAATTTTAAAAAATTCCTTTGAGATGGGTAGGATTGCTTTCTGCCTGCTTCTCATTAAAGTTGTACGGCCATCTACACCTGCTGAGTAAGGAGCTCACCTTACTCAGCTAGCATGGGTTCAGTTGTTTCATCCACAGTTTGACCAGGAAGCTCTTACTGAAATAAGTTGTTATACTTCATGTAAACAAAATATATACTTAATGTATACTTATATAAATTATATATATACTTGCATATAAATTATTTTATAATTTGAAATTAAAATCTCAAGAGTTTTGTCTCTCAAAGCTTTGTGGAGTTTGTTATTTATTTATTTGCAGGGAAGGATGGAAAGGAAAAAACACAGGTTTTTAATTACAGTTTATTGATCCTATTTATTTAAAATTTGAATAGAGAACTCAGTTTTCTTAATTTTCATTTGTAATTTGAAAAATGCTTTATCAAGTAGTAAAAGATAAAGGTATCTTTATAGTAGGTATAAAACGTATGAGAAAAGGAGGACTGTGAGGCACTTATGGGAGATATGGCAGCGCCTAAAGGAGAAGCCCACGTTCCCACTGCATTCCTTCCAGTCTGGAGTAGTAGTCTCAGCCCCTTCTTTCTGCTTCCAAATGCTACATCTAAGATCTGAAACTCAAATGTGTACCTGGTCAGGAGGATAGTATTAATGCTGACGGGTAGCAAATGGCAAGTTGGAAGAACATTTATGAAAACTGAGAAAGCCTTACAAAACTTGTCTGAAGCTAAATGTGGCCCATCTATGGTGTATATGCATTTTGTCGTAGTTACAGATGACTAAAGTATGTGTATATGTGTTTGTGTGTGTGTGTGTGCATGTGTGCATGTGTGTGAGAAACAGGAATGCCACTCAACTTGGCATATGTACGTCATGCATTTCAGGGATCTACACCAAAGTGTGCTTCAGATTTGATTTTTACCCATGATATTAATTTATTAAGGAAAGTTGTTTCTAGTCTAGCAGTTTGCTGTTAAACAGAATGATTACTTGCCCATCTTTTGAAAATATTTGCTTTTCTGCTAGTATGCCGGTCAGAGCTTCTTCAAGAACAATGGGGAGGTGTTTCAAGGTACCTCTTATTATCTTACTTGTTTTATGGAGTCAGTCAGAATAATGGGAAATGTTGTTCTGTGATATTTAGTGCTGCCGATGCCTGTGGAAAAATAAATCCATCTGTATCTTTCATTTAATATCAGATTACTACCAGATTCTTGAAATGTTTAGATATTCTTCCTAAAAGTACTAACCTACAGGATGTTTGCATTTTAAATTGGGAAATGTACATTATTTAGCAATCCCAAATCCCCAAGTAATTTTCTAAGCTACAATTTAAACGCAAGAGCATCAGGATATTGAGTTAGGATGCAAAATGCTTAAAACAATTCTTCCCGATAACCAAACTGTCAAACACTTGTTTGGCAAACGGTCTGTCTATGTAAAGTGGTACAATACTCTAGGGCCTGTACAATCACAACTTTCCCTTTAATAATACCTAAACACACAATTTGAACTTCCATTATTTGTATTTAGAAAGTGACTTAAGACTTTTCTCTGTTATTTTGCTGTTAATATTGTACACTTAAGACTTTGAATGTAAAATAAATATATAAACAGTAGTGAAATGCATAACAATAGGACATATATAGCTTCTTTGAATTTACATATTAAAAGCCAAGTTAGTTTATTGAAATTATCAGTTGTGGATGTACCTTGTAAGATATGTGTATAGGTACAAAATGAGTTATTGTTTATAAGTATAAATATGTGAGAAAATGCATTTCTGATATCTGCCACTTAGTTGTTCTGTTCATGTTCTTTTGGTTGGCTCTTTTTCTCAGTTCCATCAATAAATTAACTGAGATTCTGTTACTTCTGCAAATTACCAAACTTAATGCATTTCAAGAAATATTTTTGGGCATTCTGGTTGTAACCTGCACTTAAGTTCTCTCCAACACTAAGTTGAAAGTGTGTCAGGGAACTTGCTAGATAAAAATAAATATCCCAGTTTATATGAACTCTCACAATCTCTCCTGTTTCTGGAATTCTAGTCTCGTTTGCTAATGACCATGGATGCCATCTGGTTCTTCAGGTCAAAAAGGCTCTTCAAATGAGTTTTCTATAAAAGTTCTGGGTACCACATGCAGCTCCAATTTGGCTTGTACTCAAACTAAAAATTATACAGCAGATATACCCTCTGCCATTAGCTTTTTTCCCAGTTTTCTGGAATCTGTCTGCTTTGGGCCACTGCCCACATTCTTTCTTCTTCTGACTGTCACTCTCGTGTTCTCCACATGGTTCTTAAATGCTACCCAGAAAATTCCTGTTTTCTTCCTTGCTTTCAGCTCTAGTTTGAAAAATTTCCAGCAATACACTACTTTAAAATCTTTTCTTCTTCCATGCTCCTCCATTTTTTCTATTTCTGTTTTCTTCTCTATCTTCATTTTTCTGTAGTCTATTTATTATTATTATTATTAATTATTAAGGAGCTCTGAAAGAACAGACTCCACAAACTCTTCAGGAATTATTGGGCTTTTCCTTATCTGCATGGGGATGGTGTGAAAAAGCTGATTGAAGGTAATGCATATGATGACTCTTGCTTTATTAGTATTTGTTTATATTGCACATATACCATTATGCATCAAAAGCATCAAGCACTGTAACAGGTGTAGCCTTGGGCTTGTGTGTTTGAATGTATATGCCATACATCTAGGCATATCTGCTCTCTGTTGTACTCCAGTACTCCTGTCTCACTGACCATCATTTACCTACATGGTTTTATATTCTTCCACTACTTACAAGTGTGAACTCCCTATTGTATTTTTGATCTCTAAGATGTAGCAAATGAATTCCCCCAGGTAACCATGTCCATGTTTTCTTTCTTTAGCTGACAAGGAAAACTTTACTCTTTTTTTTTATGATCACCCCTCCATACAGACTTCCCACAGCATTTTTGTTAGGTTGCTAAAGAGCTGGTTTCCCTCTTCATGTTCTACCTTCACAGTTCTTTACTTATAGGAGGACAAGGGCAAGTACAACAAAGACGTGTTAAGTGCCAGAGTCTTAGAAGGAGAACTTACTGTCAATCTAGATAATTCTTCCTTAAACTATTTTGGGGGGGCTTTCTTCTATTAGAGGTCTTAAACAGAAGAGAGATCAGTGACTGTATTTTCAACACTTTAAGGAGAATTTTATTGCTTTGTTTCATGTTACTAAAACCTATATTGGACATTTATATTTTAATTTCATCACGATGTGATGACAAATCAGTGATACATCATATAAGTAATGGTGTTTTATAATTGAGAAAATATGATACTTTTGGCTGAGGCTAGAATCGTTAAAGGATTAGAGTTATGTGTGAAGGTTATTTTAATGTAGAAAGTGGCATCTACTGAACCTTGCAAAATAATTGAAACTTTGTTGGTTGGAGACTTGCATAGGATATTCTTGTGAAAGAGAATAGCATGAAAAGAACATGCAAATATAAAAGGTTACATCTGAGACTAACAGGCATTACCTATGTAGTACTAGGTGCATGCCATTATATCTGAGTCCTAGATGCCCGTAGAATGAACTTTCTGGTTAATTCACTTGGAGCTGGCTTTATTCCCTTCTTCACTTCTCCATCCTCCTCCTTGTATTCCCTGAATGCACTATGCAAATGAACTACTTGCTCTTGTATCCTTGGCATCTTTAAAACATGGTCATGAAGTCTTTGTTCATTACTGCAATCAGGAGATGGAAGCGAGGCCCTATTTCATGCATCCAACTGAACTTCAACCTGAAAAAAAATGATATAATTAAGTTAAATAACTTCCTACATTTTATTTTTATGATTTTTTTGATTTATTCATTTTTATTGCAAAGTCAGATATACAGATAGGAGGAGAGACAGAAGAAAGGGAAGACAAAGATCTTTCATCTGCTGATTCACTCCCCTAGTGGCCACAATGGCTGGAGCTGAGCTAAGCTGGTCTGAAGCCAGGAGCCAGGAACTTCCTCCAAGTCTCCCATATGGGTGCAGGGTCCCAAGGCTTTGGGCTGTCCTCTACTGCTTTCCCAGGCCACAGGCAAGGAGCTGGATGGAAAGTGGGGCCACCAGGATTAGAACCGGTGCCCATATGGGATCCCAGTACATTCAAGGCAAGGACTTTAGGTACTAGGCCACCACACCAGGCTCAGCTTTCTAAATTTTAGTTATTTATTACTTCAAAATTCAAAGAGAGAGGGAGAGAGTGGTAGAGGTGGAGGTGTACCCCAGTTTGTCATCCTCCTTTCTCATTGACCATCATTTAGCTACACATAATTTCACATTCTACCCCTGATTACAGGAGTGTGAGCTCCCTCCAGAGGGATGGAGGGAGGAGGGGTATTAGAGAAGCATATATGTATGTATATATGTATACATATATATATATATATATATATATATAGAGAGAGAGAGAGAGAGAGAGAGAGAGAGAATGAATGAATGAATGACTCTTACCCATTCTTTTATGTACTCATTAACAACTTGGATTACTCCAGACTGAAGATGTTGAGTTCTCAGCACTCAGTCTAGGTCTTCTTTATGAGTAGCAGAGTAACTCAGTAACTTAGACACCACCTGCTACATACCAGGGTGTGTGTTAACAAGAAGCTAGAACTGGGAATAGAATTGACTCTTGATCTCAGCCACTCCAGTATGGGATATGGTATCCCAAGAAATGTCTTAACCATGGCACCAAGTGCCTGCCCTACTTTTGAATCTGTCAGAAAAAGCCATGTAACTTCTTTCTTGTTCACTGAAGCCACGCCCCAGACCCTGCTTTTGTTTTGAAGCATGGGTTACCATGTCAGGACTCTTGCCTTGTCAGTGCTGTCATGTTGGAGCTACGATGTTAAATACCACATGGGGAGACCTGTAATTCTCTGTGCTTCCCTCCTGCAGATAGGGATGGGAGAAGGAGTGTAGGAGAGAGATACTTGGAATCCAGCTCTCTTATGTTCTTCCAGTCCAGACACGAGGCATGTGGGGAAAGCAGAATCCAGGTAATTTGAATCCCTCACTGCCTCCCCAGGCTTCTCAACTGAATTCTGAGACATTGTAGGTATAAGTCATTTCCTGCTGTGCTCTGGGAGAATTCTTGGTCCACAAGAATATTTTATGCCATCAACTTTTAGGGTGGGATCCAAAACACTGAAGACAAAGCTTTCACGGAGGCAACATCAGGAGCATTTGCATTTGTAGGGACATGAGTAACCTCACTGAAGGAAAGTATGCAGTTCAATTATTTTCTACCATGCAGAGATGATGTACTTTACCCAGAAAGGTGTGTATTCAGCATACATTCTCTCTACCACAAAAAGACCAGCCTCAATCGATATTATCTAAGAACATCAGCTCTCAGGAAGTAACACAGTCTGAATTAGGCTAATAAATTACAAAACAGCTACCAAGAGGCCTCTAGTTAATAAGTTTTCAATAGCATTCCTCTTTTTAATGGTGTTTGCATTTGCTTTATCATTAGCAATCTACATGCATTTGGTTAGAAACATTAGTGACCTGAAAAAAACTACTAGATTGTGGAGACTACCCAAGTGAAGCAGTGTAGATCCTGTATGATTTGTACGTGAGCTGAAGTGGGGCTAGTGTTCTGGTGATTATTGGAAGTGGTTTCTGTGTTAGATAGGATGGCTGTCATATCCAATCACCTACTGTCTGTTTAGGATCAGGCATAGGACAGCAGGTGGATGTGTGTTGTTTGATCCTGAAGTGGCATCAGACCCTAATCATGCCTGCAGTTCATCTAACAAAGTTGGCAGAAGGGACAAGGTCTGGACACAGAAGCATCTGCCACTGAATTGGAAAAGCAGAAATAAATTATTTTACTACAGCTGTTTCTTCCCCATTACCATCCATTGAGCTTTCTGTGGACATGTGGTTAGATTCAAGCACACTTATTGATATTAGTGTCCTGGAATTACAAGTCTGTGACTCAGTGGTGCTTCTAGGACTCAGTCAGAACTAGTTGGATCTATTTTAGTCTGAGAGGCATTTATACAGCTGTGTGCTAGCTGAACTCTGGCTGGTGTATTTGTTTTTAGTATTTGCAAATCATATTCAGCATTGGCAATCAACTTAATATATTGTATCATCATTTCATTGACCAGCAATGTTATAAAAGTATCTTCAAGATTTTAAAACTTATTTATTTGAGTAGTAGATCAAGAGTGGGGGGGGTGGATATTTGGATGATAGAAATGCAGTGAGAGAGGGGGATGGACAGAGTTCTTCCATCTGCTATTTCACTCCCAAATGGTCACCACAGTGGCTAGAACTGGACTAGTCTGATGCAAGGAGCCAGGAGCATCCTCCTGGGTGGGTGGCAGGGTCCCAAGTACCTGGGTCATTTTCCATTGCTTTCTCTGGTACATTAACAGGGAGCTGGATCAGAAGTGGAGCAGCTGAGGCCCAACTAGGTGCCCATATGGAATGCCAGTGCCACTGTTTGGGATTTTAGCCATTATAACAATGACTCCCAAGTGTTTTTTTTTTTTTCTTTCAAACCTAACTTTTAGCAATGAGTGTGTACTCTGCATATACAGACTGTTATTTAACCATATTTTTTGGAGATATTTTTAGATGGTTTTCATGTTTCTTTTATAATAAACCTCATTGGATGATTGTTCTTTAAATAAATATTTGGATTTCTTTTTTTTTTTTTGTATTTAGTATGGATAGTTTGGAAAGTTAATGAATCAAGGTTCTGAATTCACCTAAATTTGGGACTGAGATGAACACTTTGATCTTAGAAGTTTTGAGGTAATACTGTCTCTCCCATCAGCATGTGAAAATACTTACCTTGGCTGCTTCTACCCCGCTGTGCATTGCCTCTTTCAAGAAATAATGACAAATCTTGTAGAAAAAATATGCTTTCTCTTTTGTTATCTTTTTTCATTTGTTTCTTTAATTACTAGTGAGATAATCATTTATTCATACTTTTATTAGCCATTTGTACTTGCAATATGAGCAAATATACTCAAAATGTCAGCACAGCCATCTCTGAGTCATGAGATTATGGGTGATATTTGTTTTCTTCTGTTCAATATTGTGGTAGTTCCTAAATCTGCAGTGGACATGGAATTAGTTTTCTCTTGCTATCTAATACATCATCACACACTCAGAGCCTTAAAACAGTGTCCCGGGTCATCTCTCCCTTCCTACCAGCTGAGAATTCTGAGATGAGCTGGATTCTCTGTTGAGGGTCTCATCAGTCTGAAGAGAGAGGTCATGTGGCATGGTTCTCAGCAGAAGGGCAGGATCTCACTCAAGTTCCTTCCAATCGAGGACAGACTTCAGCTCATGCGCTTGTTGGACTGAGGGCTCCTACCAGCCAGGAACAACTCCTAATGTTGTTAAAGGGAATTCCTTTCTAGGAGGCCCCATAGGCAGTTTGCAAGACGCATATTTGCTTTTTTGGTCAAGTCGGAGTTCATGAGTGGGCCTTTCCTATGACCAGCTGGGAGAATTTTTCTGGTGTTAAAGAATTCATGTGATATGGTCAGCCTCACCCGATAATCTTCCTGTGTCAGATTAACCATAGTGGAAACTTAATTAGATCTGCAAAAATCCCTCCATAGCAGCACCTGGAATGGTTGAATCACTGAACTGGCATGTCATATCTGTTGGTTAGATTGCTCACGGATTCACTTTGGTTCATTTTGTGTTTGTAGATAAAAATTTTTCTTGTCTGTGAAAGTGTCACTTGGGACTGGGAATCTCAAAGAACAGATGTTCAAAATCTGCTTGTTGTACACATGTGTTTGCAGGTTTAACTTTGGGGGAAGGACAGGGCTTTGAATTCTGCCTCTTATTTATTGACTTGGAAAAACTACTTAACCTCTTTGAACTTCAGGAATCTTCTCTTTAGGATGGCAGAGTAGGAAGAATTGTCATCGTGGCAAATTTAAACATAATACTATTTTATTACTTAATTTGGCATGAAGTCTGGTTTGCAGTATCAGCGTCCAAAAATATAGAGCATAATTAAAAACTCCACAAAAACTAGTTAGGCAGAAAATAGTTTGACCAATTACATAAGAAACAGTCTCAGATTTCCTCATTATCTTGCTCTTTTCCTGTCAAGGCAAGAAGCTTGTTACTTTTGCTGTGCAGTGCTGGCCTGCAGCAAAATTGTTCGCGATGAACGCACCTTTGGTTCCCCAGCTTCCTCCTGTCTTGATGCTCGGCTTCTGCCTCCAGTAACAAAAAAACATTTTATGCTTTCCCTTAGCTGAGAAAACCTAGTTAAAACGCAAACAACATCTAAAAGAGAGAGGACACATATAGCAGTAAACCATGGCTTGTGCTGTTTTGAAAGTACTGTAAAGGAATATTTTGGAAATATATATTAATATATATTAACATAATATTAATATATTATCTCATATATATCATATATATATGATATTTTTTACACGGGACATAAAGAGCGAGCTGGGAAGTAACCTGGTGAGTGACCAGCCCATCTAGGTATAAGAATGTACCGGCAATCATGCAACCATTAGCTTCTTGAGAAAAAAAAAATATCTAAGAGATGAAAAGAAATGACACTGTTTCACTTCTAGAAAGACCAGGCATCTGCAGAGAACTATATAGACCCAACAGCAGTGTCCCAGAGATGTGTCATCAGGTATCTGTTGGTCAGGCTGCTCATTGCCCGACTTTGGTTCGTCTCCAGTTATCAGTAAATTTTACTCTTCTGTAGAAAGGCCTCCTGCTGTTGGAAGCCCTAAATGGCAAGTTGAATCTGCTACTCCATGCCAGCCCTTTGACGCCTGACAGTGTGAAAGAGGAGATGGAGAGATGCTGAAAACTGTGTCTACTTTAGAGCCCTTCCCACTCTCTTTCTATTCTAGGATATTGATGTTCAGTGCCACCCAATCTTGTGCTATTTTTCATTTCTATCCACTTCTCTTGTTGCAATCTGGGAATAAAATGTCTATGAACAAGTCAGATGTGTTGTGGTTTTCTGCAAAGAGCCACGTTTGTGAGGGTAAGGTTGGTGGATACCAACCTGTCCTTTTCATTTTTGTCCTCAAGCTTGAGCTAAAGCTATTATGGAAGCAAATGGTTTGGTGAATGAGACCAAGTTATCTGACAGGTTTTTCTGGGTTTTATAGAACTGGTATTCCTTAACCGATAGTATATCTAAAATCAGTATCTTTGAAAAGAGTGAGAATATCTTATAACACTTTCATCATGTGGAGACTATAGTGTTATGAAATAGAAAATAGTGATTATCTCATTATGTAGTAAGAATACAAGTATTTGAGCTGAGCAACAAAAGAATAATGACATAAGAATTTGGAACTAACAGTTTAAAAAATGTTATGTACTAGGTGCTGCATTAGATGATTTGTAGCCAAGACTCATTTAACATCCACTATATTGTCAACTGAGAGCAGGGACCAGTCCTTCATTCTGTGCTACATATTCTTATTCTCTAGCAGAGTGGCTCACAGACAGCATGCAGAATATCTGTGAATTACTTCAGCATCGATTTGTAGTGTCTATGTTGGAGCCAGCTGCCCAACACAAACTGTTTGCTAATTCCTGATACCAGGGAGTTAGTGCACAAGGTATGGGGAAAATCTTGTCCTCATGTAAAATACTTATTATGACAGATGACAGGATTTGGTAATATTAGGTTTCAGTTTTGATGGCCACTTACCATCTCTGTGGTTATAGAAAGTTATTTTATATATCTGCACGTCTGTTTTCTTCTCTTTTAAATGGTCATGATCATCCAGAGGCCTATCACATGAAGTCACTAGAGGATAAAAAAAAGCAATGCCTGACCTACAGATGGCTTTTAATGCATGGCAACTATTTTTTTTTAAATTAAAATGTTAGTTACTTAGTTTGGATTGGTTTAGTCAGCTCTGTTAGTGCTAGCTGAATGAAAGCAAAATAGTTTCTCCCCAGAGCTTAGTTACATAGGAAGTGTATTCCCTACTTCATAAGTGAGAATCTGAACACATGCAGAGAGACAGAGAGACAGAGAGACAGAGAGAACTTTGCACAAGGCTACACATTTGGTCCAAGGAAGAGTTACCATATATATATCTAAGTTTGTGATTCCACAGTCCATGCCCCTCTGTTTCATTGCTTCCATGGCTTCCTGTTGATAGCAAATGCCAGCAAAAAGCATAAACAGACTGGATATAGTTCCTAAAAGAAACTTACACAGAAGGATGAATGCAAAACCATTTTCCCAGTAAGGGTGGGACAATTAAGGCAGTAAAGTGTTACACAACTGCACCCAGATCCAGCTACTTGTGTAGGAGGCTCTGCTAGTCTAGCTGTTAAGCATTGTTTTGTGCCAGTTGGAAGTGGGTTGCAGTTTCCTCAAGTGACAGCTGGTCTTGGTATCAAGGAATGCCTCAAAGTTGGCAATACAATTCTGCTCAGAATCCATTTGACTTGATTCATAAATATTTAGCTGAAAAATTGCAACTGGAGAGATGGTAGCACTCAGAATTGGATAAAATCGGGCACAGGAGAAAGTTTATTTAAAACTTTAAAAACGCTTAGAAAACAAAATTAAAACAAATTAATTTTGGTGCTAAAATTAAAATCCATCTCTATGGAGTTTTTTTTAAAAATTCACTAAAATGGTTACTAAGAGAAAAAAACCTATAAGGATTTCAAAATTATTTTGTACCAAATTTTACATTTTAATTTACTCTTTCAAGGATTGTATCAAACCACTTTAGTTCACTTATTTCTGCTGTTATACTGATGTTGATTTTGACAAAATACAGCTTTGTCCGTGCAAGATTGGTAGAATAAGCTTCCATTCAGAGTGCATTTATTTTAGACATCATAATAGACTTTGCATGGGTTTCCTTGAACTCCCACTCCAAAGGTTATTGGTATTACTCATTTATTAATTCATTCAGAATAGATTTATGAATATGATTTATAATTCAAAACACAATTAGAATTTACTGACTATGACATATAACTCAAAAAATATTTCCCGAATACTTAGTATACATTAGAAAGTGTTGGAAATGCTTGAATAAGGTGCTTGTTCTTGTGAGATTTATGTTCTATTTGGTTGTAGATAATAAATGAATCAACAAACACAAACAATTTTACAAAATAAAATTGTAAAGAGACAGGTTATATATTGTGCTGCCCCTCTGCAGAGGCATTTGAGCTGAAGGCTGATATTGGAAAATCTGAACAAGAAACTGATGGTATTAAAAATAACTCATTTTTGGGCCAGCGTGGTAGCCTATTGGCTAAAGTCCTCACTTTGCATGTGCCAGGATCCCATATGGGTGCCAGTTCTAAATCAGAGGCCCCATTTCCCACCCAGCTCCCTGCTTGTGGCCTGGGAAAGCAGTTGAGAACGGCCCAAAGCTTTGAGAACCTGCACCCTCATGGGAGACCTGGAGGAGGTTCCTGGCTCCTGGCTTCGGATTGTCGCAGCACCGGCCATTGTGTCCGCTTGGGGAATAAATCAGCATATGAAAGATCTTCCTCTTTGTCTCTCCTCCTCTCTGTATATCTACTGTTCCAATAAAAATAAAATAAATCTTTTCCTCCCCTCTGCATATTTGACTTTGCAATGAAAATACAATCTTTTAAAAAATGCTTCATATCTGTAGAGCATATGCAACTTAAAATTAGATCCAAAACTTTCTTCTACCCCTATCTTTATCTAGAATTGGCTTCAAGGACTTATTTTAAAAAAATACTCCTGAAATAGGAGCTTTGGGGTTTAGAGTGAAGGAATGAAAGAATTAAAATTGTCCTTATTTACTGATAACATGATTATTTATGTAGCAATTGTCAAAGAATAAAAAGAAACTCTAAAAACTAGTAAGTGAGGCCCTGGCGCAGTGACCTAGCAGCTAAAGTCCTCGCCTTGCATGTGCTGGATCCCACATGGGAGCTGGTTCTAATCCCAGCAGCCCGGCTTCCCATCCAGCTCCCTGCTTTTGGCCTGGGAAAGCAGTTGAGGACGGCCCAAAGCCTTGGGAACCTGCACCCGCGTGGGAGACCTGATTGAAGTTTCTGGCTTTGTTTTGGTGCAACTTCAGCTGAGGCAGCTACTGGGGATTGAACCATTGGAAAGAAGATCTTCCTCTCTGTCTCTCCCCAATCTGTATATCTGGCTTTTGAATAAAAATAAATAAATCTTAAAAAAAACTAGTAGGTGAGCTTAATGTGGTTACAGAACTAGGTGATTAAGCAAAAGTATATTTTATATACAAATCATGTATTATTGGAAATCAAGATCTTTAAATACACAGGTATAATTAAGAAAATATGTTTATGATCTCTTAGCTGAAAATATTTTATATACTAACCATGTATAATTAGAAGTTAGGAACTTTAAATAATACATAGATACAAATAAGAAAATATGTTTAGGATCTCTAATGTTGAAAAATATGCAAAAGTGTGAGTGAAATAGATAATAATCTAATCTATTAATTGGGAGAACTTATTGTGTTGATGAATTAGAAGACCCAAGAAAATTGTAAATTTTCTCTATATATTCTTGTAAATTTAATACAATTCTACAGAGAACCCCAACTGTTGTTGTTTTTATTTCTATAGATATACTTGCTAAGTATAAAATTTATATAAGACAAAAATAAAACTAGAAAAACAACAAAATATGGAAAAGAAAAAATTGGAACAGTTGTATCACTTAACTGTGACTCATCTATGTGTGTTTTTCTTTGTATATTAAAATTTTTCCACAACACAGATCCAAAAGCAGAGTGGGTTAACCACTTGGGTGATAAGAAAGGGAGATTAATTCCAGATTGTAGTTTTAGGGTGTCTAGGAAAATGGTCTGTCAGATTCCTGATCCTCGCTGTTACTTTGTGCCTCACGCACATAGCAATACCTGCTGGGAGCACGTGTAAGAGAGAGATCATACAGGGAAAGATGGAGCACGAGGGCTCCTGAGGAAACCCAACTCTTTATACAGTAACACATTCTCGAGATAATCTGTTTATTCCTACATGAATAAAAATGATGCATTCTGACTCCCACAGGAAAAAGCACCAGTCTGTCTTAAAGTACTATTTGTTTTCTCTGGAGAGTCCTACCACTTCTGTAATGTTACAATGGGGAACAAAGTTTTAGAACCTGTGGAAAACACATCATATCTAAACTGTAGCATGGATGCACTACTGTGGCTAATTGATTTTTTAAACTAAAATTTTATCCAGATATAAATTTTGTTATGTAGTTTATACAGTTCAGTAGTTTTTGTAATGCTCAAAGTGTGCAGCAGCAGCAGCATCATCATCTAATTTGAAAGGTTTTATTACTTCTTAAAGAAATCTGATATCCATTATCAATGAACTCTCCGTTCTTCTTCTTTCTTTTTTTTTTTTAAGATTTATTTATTTTTATTGGAAAGGCAGATTTACAGAGAAAAGAAAGGACAGAGAAAAGATCTTCCATCTACTGGTTTGCTCTCCAAATGGCCATAGTGGCCAGAGCTGAGCTGATCTGCAGCTAGGAACCAGGAGCTTTTGGATTTCCCACGTGGTACATGGGTGCAAGGACTTGGGCCATCCTACACAAGCAGGGAGCTTGATGGAAAATGGAGCAGCTGGTACATGAACCAGAAAAAAAAATTAAGAAAAAAATTGAGTCTTTTTGCAGGTTTTAAAAATGTATTTTCTTTTTGTCTGGCTTTTATTATTGAGTTTGATATATATATATGTACATATACATAAATATATAAAAATATGTATATATACATAAATAAATGTATATATAAGATCAATGCATAGATGAAAGATAATTAGCTAAGAATATAGAAATTAAAATGCCAAAGGTAAATTATATATTTATTAAAAATTACTAAGATAAAAATGCCATCAGCCTCAAATGCTAACAAGAATGTAGATGAATTAGAATTCTCCTTCACTACTTTCTGGAATGATATTAGGAATTACAAGTGGGGAAAAGGTGTGCAAAAAGGACAGCTTGAAGGAATTTGAGGGAATGGAACTGTAGTTGTAGAGGTCACAAGAATTTATATGTGTGTTAAAACATCTTGGTTTCAGTATCCTAAAAGTCACTGTTACTGTAAATTAATTTTAGAACCTGAGATAGCTTTTGTGAATCCTAAGCCCTCTAGGTAGTGAATTGATATCTGATCCGGATTTTAGAATTATTGCTTAACCTAATTTTTTTCATCCATAAAGTGGGGATAAAAACTTTATCTGGGAAACAGTAAGGAAAATGAAACAAGATTACACCTGCAAGACATACAGCACTGTCATGCAGTGCAGTTTGTGACACATAAGAGCCCAATGAAACTCATCTGATGTTTCTACTGTTTTTTTATGCTTTATCCTATTAACCACAATATTGAAAAAAAAATAGTAAAAGTTAATCTTGAATTTTAACAGTAAAATTTGAGAAGCAGTACTGTAGACACAGCTCTGTGATGTTTTATCCTGAAATTACATCCCAGGGCTAGGCTGAAACAGGTTGCTCTTGAGTGCCCTCAACAGACAGAGGCCACTCCACTACTATCCCCCTGTGTAACTGATTTAACTCTGTCTAGAATCCCTTATCCTGCTGTTCCCTAGTTGGTTAACCTTGGAAGAGAGTTCCACATAGTAGATTAAAAAAAACCTTTTGAGAGACCTTGTGCTTCTTTACTTAGAGGATGGCTTCCAAAAGTTAATAGGAATTATCATTGTAACGTGCGCGCGTATGCGTGTGTTATCCCAAAATGGCAGTCTTCCAGATTCCTCTGCCAGTATCTCAAGGCCGCGGAAGCCTGGGTTTTAAACAGCTCCAAATTCCAGTTCTTGCAGCGATTGGCATTGACAGCACCGTGTGTAAGAGCCTGATGTCACTGATAATCTATTACTGATAGAGCTGGGATTCCCTGTTTGACCATGTTCAATCGCTTAAGTTAATAGAGAAGCTTTATCATGTGCCTCTTATCTTTGCTATCAGACTTGCAGCCCTGCTCCCTCTTACACTTTCTGAGCTGGCAGATTCCCTTACACCTGCAATCTCCTGGGCTATTGCATCACTCCAGGAAGCAGAAGAGGGTCAATTCCTGAGCCATCCTGTTATCTTCTAATCAACTCTAATAGCTCTGTCTGCTTCCACTCAAGAATTGTATTAAATAGAGCTTCCTGGTGTGTATGTTAGGATTTGTTCAGAGACGTATCTGTGATGGGCAAGGCAGCAAGAAGAAACAGCTAGCTCTAGGGAAAAAATGCTCAGCCTTGGATTAGTCTTTTCTCTTTTCCTGACCTTGATTTTCACAACTATAAACTCAGGAACAAATCAGACTTTCTAACGTCTTTAAAATTTTCATTATTTCTGGGTCAAAACCAAGATTCTGATAGTTTATTTTTCATTGTTTATTTATTTGCTTTCTAAACATTGATTCTGTTTCCTTCTTTTCCTCCATTACCCCCTAACCAAATAAAGATGATGTCATTTAAATTTTAGTAAGAATGCTGTAGTCTTTGTTGCATGTTTCAGTAACACAACAAAGAAATTAGGTCTTCAGCTATCAATAAATTAACATTGATTAGTGGCTATTGTTCAATGCAGATTTGTCACAAAGCATAAACTCAATAGCTTAGAGAAGTGCATTTTCCATGTCAGACATGATAGAAAAGGCAATATGCTAAAATATGTGTGTTATCTGTTAGGAGATGGGAGGAGGAGGCAGCAGTAGTGTTGATTGAAAGGTTAGGAGAGAAGAACTGGGATTTACTAACCTCATGTGACAGCACAATTACAACTATACAACCCTTCTCCTTTTGTGCTGTGACCGGAACATGCTATCTGTTCACCTTCCAAATCCGCTTCTGAACCAGAAAGATGTGCCGACAGAGACTGCAATTTCAAATGAGAAGCGAGCAGCTGAGTGGCCTTAGCTGTTGGTGGTTCAGGAGAATAAAAACACCAATGCTTGCCGTTATTGCAGCAGGTGGGAGATGGCATGATAAGGACAAAGCCTACATATTCTGGGTCCAACACATTTTCTTCAGATCTAGTAGTTCACCACCCCACATGCAGGAATGTGGGCTCTTAGGTAATGCTTATGTACAATGACACAGTCCTTATAATTCATCCTATTGCTCAGCTGGTGATGTTGGAGGTTTGCTGGAACTGTTGGAAGACAACTGACTTGTATTTGGCACCTGAGCAATGGCATAGCTTTGGTTGGTGGCTGGGGGTGGGATGGGGAGTCCTTTATGCCACTATCATTCACTTCTTTACTGTTTCGTTGAGGGAGAATATAGACATATTGCATTGTCGCTGTGCTCTCCTTTTGACTAGGTACTGGGATAACAATCACACACACACGCACACACACACACGCACACACACACACACACGGAGAGAGGGAGGGAGGAAAGGAGGGAAGAAAGGAGGGAGGAAGAGAGGGAGAGAATATGAATGAGAATGAGAATATGCATGACAGAAGAGCTTTCATCTGCTACTACACTCCCCAGATGACCACAATGGCCTACATTGAACCATGCTGAAGGCAGGAGGGACAAGCCTCACCTGTTTCTCCCAAATGGGTGGCACAGGCCCAAACAATTGGGGCATCTTCTGCTGCTTTTCCTAGCTGTAGGCAGGGAGCTGAATTGGAAGTGGAACAGATGGAACATAAACTGATGCCTGTAAGAAAGGCCAGTGTTACAGGTGACAGCGTTACACAGTACTCCACATTGCCTGCTCCATATAGACCTTTTCTTTGCATACTTAATGTATGAACCCTTGGTTTTGGGAAATTAGTTCTTCAACTCAATAAGTGTGGTATTCCATGTTCTAGACAGTGATTCTGGAGTTGATAATACAGTAGTACATGACAGTTTGACTTCATGGAATTGGCTCAGGAGGGCACTAAAGGAATACACGCAGCAATGAATGGGCATGTATAGAGGAAAAGCAGATATATACAAAGAAATTGACAGGCAGAGGGACTGAGGGTTGGAGATGGTGTCACCATCCTTCATTAAGTACCAATTGAACATAAACATGAAGGAAGCAAAAAACCTTTATAGGAAACTGGGAAACATAATTTTAGAAATAGTGAAGAACAGATATGATAGCCCTGGAGTCAAAATGTAGAACAGCACCAAGGTGAGGGCTTGGGGACCAGAAAATTAGGACCCTCTGTTGCCCTTAGCCATTTCAAAATTCTGTACTAGGCACAGGTGTTTGGCATAGTGGTTAAGCCACCCCTCAGGATGGCCACATCTAAAATAAGAATGCATGAATTTGAGTCCTGGCTCAGCTTCCAATTCATTCCACCATCAAACTGATAGGCATCATGGGAGGCAGTGAGTAATGAGTCCAGTACTTCTTCCACCCATTTGTGAATTTGACCTTGCCTAGTTCCATTTGTTGAGGACATTTGGGTTTTGAACATTGGGTAGAAGATTCTCTTTATCAGCATGTCTTTGACTCTCCTTCTTTTAAATAAAAATATTTCAAATAAACAAGTTTACAAGGTATTCCAGCTCCTCATTTCATAACTCAGCATTAGGAGTACTTTACCATATGACTGAAGTTTCTGCTTCAAGCAGCTGCTCTATGTGACAGAGTGCTCAGGGTCAGCTGGCCTCCCCACTTTGCATGGCTCTCCCCTGCTGGACCTTTACTGCCCTCCAAGCTCCCTGATTCCCCCTAAGGCTGTGGTCCTTGAGAGAGGTGAATTTTCCCACCACGCATATTTGGCATTCTCTGTGGACTATTTTCATGGTTATAATTCAGTTGGTAGAGACTAGCAAAGCTGTAAACACTTTACAATGCACAGGATAGCCCCTACAACAGTTAAACAGCTTAATGTGTCCATGGTTTGGGAGGCTGAGAGATTATGGCCAAAAGCTTTCTTCTTCTTCTTCAATCCTGAGGCCTGTTTTGCACAGGTTTGTAAGACTCCTTACTCTACTTCGTATCACCATTTCTGTGAATTGTGTGAACATCACATGGCAATTTTATTTATTTGATCAGTTCTAATGTAATTGGAGGCACAGACTTTGCAATTACACAGCTTGGACTTCCTCCCCATTTGTATCTGTCCCTGTGATCTTAGGCACCTTGTCTTTATACATAAAGCAGAACAAATAGCAAATCCTACTCCACATATTGTTGGGAGGATTAAATCACTTTGTGGACACAAATCCCTTACTGCATTGCCTTGGATACAGGGCTTAATAAATATAAATTATTATCACAACAGCTGTTTAATTTTCTTAACTTGTTTGTACATCCCTTGAAGGTAGAGGTTGTGTTCTATAGTTATAAAGCAATATTGTTATGCCTCCTTGTGTCTGCAAGGCCAGAGGAACTAGAGTTTATCAGAATTCTCTTGTAATGATGAGGTATGAGTAAGTCTTCAGTTCTTGTAACTGTAAAATTGTGGTATTACAGGGTAAACACATCTTACTTTGAGAAAATAAACTGTTTGCCCAGGTCATTGAAGAAACTCTGCTAGTCAACAAATACTAATTCTTTGTCTAGGACAAACCCATCACTGGCTGCAGGTTTGTTTCATGGGTAGCTCTCCTTTCTGTGTTAAGATAAGAAACAGAAATAGAAATGGCCACAGTAAAAGGTAGGCAGAAGTTAGACACAGGTCAGCACGGTGAAGCAAACTGCAAGGAGAGCAGGTCAATGATCTGAAGACAGAGTGAGGGGTTGCAATTCAGGATGTTCAATGAGAAAACTCGGGTGTAACATCTGTGGTCTCCTAGGTGAAGATACGGCTTTCTCTTTTTTCTCTTGTCTTGAGTGACTTGGACTTTTCATCTTGCAATCTGGAGATCAGAAAACAAGAACAGAGGTTACTGCATTTGTACTAAAAATACTCATACTTCACTGTTCTGTAACTCATTGTTTAAGCAAAGCAGAGGTTTTCCCCACAGAATTTCCTTTAATGGGGAGATGTTCACGGAGCTCTGGATAGAAGTAGGAAGAGTATGATCTCTCCCCAGTGCTCCCGAGATTGGATTTCTAAGATAGCATCAGGAAGGAGTGGACTTCTTTTATTATTGGCAGATCTGGAACCAACTTGAGTGTTAAACACTGTGGAATGGCTCTGCTAATGGAATATACATGGTTCATGTAATTTGATGAGACCATAGTAATAAGTACAGTTGCATGAATTGTCATAAGTGCAAGTTTTGCACTAAATAAATTGTAAATCCCAGTGACAGCCATGACCAAAACTATTTTGTGTTTTTTTCACTTGGTTTTTGTGTGCCTGGAACATCATATTAACTGGATCGATGAGGTAGAATTAGAAAGAATAGATTTTCAGTCCCAACTATAGTATTGGTTAGCTATGTGATCTTGAGTGTAGATTGTCCTCTGCATAAGTTCCAGAGCTATAAGTATATGGTTATTAGCCATTACCACAATCAGATGAGGAAAGGAGTACTGTTATATACATATTATAGATGGAAAAGAAGACTAAAGCTGAGAGAGATTAATATTGGGCCCAAATTTTCACAGTATTTACACCACCATGCTATAGTAATATCTCAGTTTCCTTTTCTATAACTTGATGGTATTGGGCTAAGTGACTTATAAATTGCTGGAGGTAAGAGTAGAAATGTAACATGAAGGGTATTCTCAGCCTGTTTTAGTAACAGCCATTCAAACTGAAGTTCAATCCCAAAGTCAACCTGAATCTAGAACAGGGATTACTAGAGGCTGGGAGGGGCAGAATGGGACATGGAAGGAAGATGGATACAGAGTATCAAAACACAATTACAAATAATAGGCTCAGTGTTTCATAGCATAGTGGGATGAATACATGTCACACTCATATATCTTGAACTATGTCAAAAACATTAAGGGAGCAGCTGGTAGACTGTAAACCTGGATGAAGCATGGGGAGATGGGGGAGAGGGGATACTGAATAATTGGATCAGATTAAACTGAATGCATGTGTTGAAATGTGCTGTGCCCCATGAATGTGTATTAGTATTATGCATCACAATTTTTTTAAAGGGAAAAATATTAGTGATTTTAAAATTAAACTGGCACCAGGCTCAGTATGATAGCCTAGTGGCTAAATCCTCACCTTGCAACACCAGGATCTCATATGGGCACTGGTTGTAATCCCAGATGCTCTGTTTCCCATCCAGCTGCTTGTGGCTTACAAAAACACTTGAGAATGGCCCAAAGCCTTGGGACCCTACACCCATGTCGGAGACCCAGATGAGGCTTCTGTCTCTTGATTTCAAATTGGCTCAGCTCTGTTCATTGTGATCACTTGGGGAATGAACCAGTGGACAGAAGAACTTTGTGTCTCTCCTTTTCTCTGTATATCTACATTCCAATAAAAACTAAACAAACAAAAAGTTAAACTGGAACAATCGAGTATCTGTAGATGAGGAAGACTATAAAAAATTAATGAATGATTATTAATCAGCTGAAGTATTATTAGAGCCAGGGGACAAATCTGGAAGAAGGAGAAAGTACACTGATAAAATGTGACATTCTGTTCTCATTTCAGTTAATCCAGAAAGTTGAATGATCCCAGCAAGCATTAGCAGCTGGCATAGCACTTGCATTACGAGATTTGACAAAGATCAGACTGGAGTCAGTAGCGTGCCAAAGGCTAAATGATGGGTTCTGGATGTGCTATATCACTTAACAGTCATTCTCGCTCATTCACCTGCTTCCCCCTCTCCCATGCATCTATATTTTATCCCCCCTTTCCTCTGGAATTTCTTGTTGTTTGACAGCAAATCTAATGAGCTATGCCTAGTGAAGAATGAAAACCTGATTCTTACACCTTGCTTTGCTTTCTGCCCCTGTTTAATTGAGCATGACTTCCTGAGTATTTGGAGAAGACACAGGGTGGGAAGTGAGGAATATGTAGATCCTCCTGCTCTCTTGATGGTCTCCATCTGGCTTTGGAGACATTTGGAGACAGAGATGCTATTGTAAACAAGGACAGTGACGATGTTGGGGGGCACAAGGAGAATGAGCAGGCTGTGCTTCCCTGGGATCTGTGGGTCTGGAGCCACAGGCCGTGAGCCTGTCTGAACTGAGCTGCCGATGCTGTAGATGCTTTCAGCTGTGTCACCAACTCCTGTGACCTTGTCAAACTTACTCTCCTAGGCTCAGTGCTTTTCCATCTATAAAGGGAAGATAATGGAGCATCACAGGGGTGCAGAGGCTTAATTATTGTTTGCAGAGGACTTGGGTATTCTTGGATGAATGGTGCAATCAAGGTGCTGTGCAAAATATTATCATTTTGCATGTCAGTTAGCAAGAAGCCTTACAGCTGTCACTGGATATTGGATCTTAACTAACCAGGGAGGAAATGTGCATACTGGAAGAAGATAAATGGAGAATAGCCATTCCATGTAAATAACAGTTTCGTTTTTCCACTTGACCAGATTTCAACATTATTATTATGAAGTATTAGTGACTGTAGAATGATGATAAATTAAAATTAACTCTCAGATCTTCACTTCTGGGTTGTTTAAGATGTTATCACTTGTTGAATAAATTTCTGTGCCAGGTTCTTGGCTTTTTCCTACTTAACTCTCCCAACAGACAACGAGAAAGATGCTATTATCTGCTTCCATTTTATAAGTTAGTTCTGACCCCACCCAACTGGTTTCTGCCCTAGTTAGCCCCAAGGGTGCTGTACTCATGGATACTCAGTATAGGCATGTCAATGACTTCTCCACATTATCAGTGGTACCTCATCTTCTGCTCAGCACTCACAATTCTCTGAATTTGCCGTATTTATTCATGTATTGTTGCTCATGAGTTACTTGGCTTCCCCATAAGAACAGGTACTTTGATATGTCCCATTTACCATCACATTTTATTGTACAGATTGACTACATGAACAGGGACCCACAAAATCAAGTGACACTGGAGGTGAAAATGTCATTGAGCCTGGAGGCTGATAATCTTTTTCCTCATTTCTCCCCTTGCCTTAATGATTTTAAATCATTGTTCTCTTTTGGAGAGGTGGTGCATTTGGGCAAGAACAGCAACTTCACCAAGAACTGATCTAGTATTGAATCTGTTGACCACTGCCAGGGACTGATGGTGAGACCTTGGGCAACTCTTTAATCCCTTTGATAGTAGATTTGTTTTCCTGGGAACTTGGAGAGATTCCCACTCCTCCCGCCCCCCAGGATTGATGAAGTCACAGCAGAGGTGTAGGAGCCATGGAAATCTTGAACTGATCCCATTTATGTGCTTGGCCCTATGCTAGGTGTGTTAAATGAATGATCTCATTTAACATGCCTCCAAACCTTGAGTCATGGAAAGAATTATCAGTCCAATTTTATGAGTGATAAAACTAGTAAAATCTGGTATCTTGTCCAAGGAAAAAGATCATATTCAAATTCATATACTGTGATTCCAACAACTGACTTCTTAAGTACTATGCATGTGTGTATAAAGTACTATAGAAAATGTCAGCGGTTATCATTATGATGATATGTTGCCTAATGTAGAATTGGTGATTGCTTTTCATCGCTTAAATCTATAGCCCAAAGCAGCCCTGTGTTTGGCCTGCTCTGGGTTGAAGTTAGCATCTTGTAACAGATGTGCCTTACCCTGGCAGGGGGCTGACAAGATGATAGAATGTTACTCTCAAGTTGGCAGGATGGGCAGAGGCACAGCAGAAAGAGAGAGGGAAATAAGCAAAGGTTAAACCAGCTGAAGGTTTCATAGAACAAACACTTCTCTTTCTCATAAAACATTAGCTGGCATTTAAAGAAAATTATATCACTGTGCAACTTCCATATAATAAATTGGCTTACAGCTGGTGCTGTATGTTTCACATCTTTTCTAAAACTAGAGCAATATGTTGTTAGAATAAACACAGTTGTACTTTAGCACATAAAAATTGAGATCGATATTAAAATGCCTGTTTCCTGTTGTGTGTACCAATACGCAATATTAGAATCATTTTTACTGATTATCGTAATACTTGTGATTGAAATGAAGAGCCCCTTGTTAAAACTATTATTATTAGCTTCTTTGTATGGCAGTAGTTCCTTATTAATTTTTAATTTTTAATCTGGGAAGCTCATTGACATTTCATGTTGGAAATATAGTTCTGTGTTGCAGTGTGACTATTTGGGGACTAGTACCTGACACGATGGTTAGTAAATAACGTCAGAATTGAGGGAAAAACACAGATTCAGCCTAACTGAACCTGAACTAAATATTTGAGGACTGAACTTCAAAACATTTTGAAAAATGCAGTTAATAGGTATGTTTTTTATGCCAAAAAAAATCGAGACTTAAGATGACTTTCAACAAGTTCATGGAAAATGCATATATAAATTATGTGTGTATTTCAAAAAAACTCACATTAAAATAAATTTATCTTTCATTTTTCACTAATCTTTGAAATACTCTATGTTGCCAACTGATCTCCAACAAGGAGTTCAGGAATGCACAATGGGCACAGGATGCCTCCTTCAAAACACAGATTTGGGAAAACTGGATGTGCATCTGTAGAGAAACAAAACTAGATCTTTCCCCTACATCTGACACAAGTTCAAGTCAGAACAGATTGAAGACTTCAGTGTAAGACCCGAAACTGTAGATCTTTTAAGAAAACATAGGAGAAAAACTCCGTGTTAATGGTCATGACAATCATTTCTTAGGTTTCACATCAAAGCATGAGCAAAAAATACCCCAAAACTTTACAAGTGGTACTACACCAAACTAAAAAGGCTTCCACACAGCAAAGGGAGCAGCCGACTGAACAACCATCTGTGGAATCAGAGAAACTACTTGTGTTTGCAAACCATATTATCTGATAAGGAGTTCATCTCCAAAATTTATAATGAACTCTTACACATCAATAGTAAGCTAAATGAATACCTCAACCTTAAAGTGGTTTAAGGGTTTGAATACATATTTCCCCTGATATGATATACAGGTGACTAGTAAACTATGAAAAAGTGCTCAGTGTCACTAATCATAAGGGAAATAAAAATCAAAACCACAATGACATATCACCACATACCTGTAAGGATAGCTGTGATCAACCTCCACTCTCTCCCCCTCATCCCCTGCCAAAAAAACACCCTAGTGTTGTGGTGAGGATGTGGAGAAATTGGAAGCTGTGTACATTATTGTTAGGATACAAAATGGTGTAACCACTGTAGAAGATATTACAAAGATTACTGCCTCAAAAAGAAAAAAAAAATTGTACTGCGTAACCACAATCCCTCTTCTGGGTATTTACATCCATAATTGAAATTGGAGACTCTGAGAGATAGCATAGCTATTTTTATTATCACACTATTCACAACAGCCAAGGTTTGAAACTAACCAGAATTTACATGAACAGATAGCTACATTGATATAAGATTAAGCATATTAATTAAATATATCAATTAAATAGAGTATAATTTAGTACTTTGAAAGGAAATTCTATGATATACAACAACATGCTGGAATATTATGTTAAGTCAAATAAACCAATCACGGAAGGACATATTGTAGAGGCTACATATTTGAAGTAACTAAAATAAAATTCATACAATCAGAATGAAAATGGTGATTTTTAGGGACTTGAAGGAAAAAGATGTGGGAAGTTACTAATTAATAGGCATTAAGTTTCAGGTGACCAAGGTGAAGAGGCTCTGGTGGTCTGCTGTACAATATTAACAATATAGTCAACCACAGGTATTCTAATCTTAAAAATGTGTTAACAGAGTATACCCCATTTACATATACTTCCCATCGCAATAGAATCAATCATTAGAGTATTGCAAAAAGATTACTAATAGTGTCTTTGAAATTAGCATTTTAACGATAAAGTCTTACTACCAAAACTACCCAAAGCACATTTCTTTGGAGAGCAATTTTTAAGTATCAGAATTTTTAATGCATATTCTTACAAGCAGAAAGGTTACTTCCTGTTGTCTACCATATTAAACATTTTATGAATGCACACAGAGTTGTATGTTAGTTGAATTTTGCAGTATTGTTTACTATAGCGACACGTTACCAATATTCTCATCAAGAAGATATTTACACTGTGTTAAAAGAAATATAGCAGAGTCATCTTTTTCAGGAAATAATAGAATGAGTAAAATCTGTATATGGTGAAAAACTAGGAGTTTGAACAGCCTTCTTCCTTATCTGTTTGTGCATCCCAGTTGTTTACTCCCAAAACTGAAGTGCACTCTTCTCAATGATCATGGAGAAATGTCAGCTCTATAACAGTATCACATTTGTAAAAACAAAGCTTTCCTTTAGCCCTTGAATAGTTTTTTGTCTTTATCTTTCCAAATTAAATGGCTGGAATAAAATGGAAAATGCCAATAATATATCAGTTAGTTTTCTGGTAAAAGAAAATCATTTTCTCACAGGATGGTAAGCCTTTTCACACAGGTTGGGGAGCTTGCTGGAGGGCACATAAGGTTAGTTGGGATGTGGTGGTGATGGTTGCCAGGCGTCACATTGTGATTCCAGTTGAATAATGTGGGCTTAGCTAACTTCAGCAGCTTTGGTGAAAGTCTCTCTATGAAACATAATAGATATAACATAGAACAGCATTTTCTTTACTAAACACAACACCAAAATGACTAAGGTAAAGGAATAAAAACTACATATTGGAACAGTGGAGGTTGCCACTCAGCCCTCTTGCCTAGGGGACCTATTGTGAGGAGTGTATTTGGCTGGTGGGCACCAGCTGTTGCGCTTTCAGATCAGCTCTGTCATTCACACTGGGACCATGTTCCTGCTGGTGCGGCCCCAGGCAGTGACTGATCATGGCAGGGAACCAGAGCCATGCCGTGGATGGCCAAGGCCGGACTTTTGCAACAGGCTTCCTGCTTGGTGATTCTATATTGGCCTGACCGACACTTTGTTAAACTGTTCTGCAGTCTGATGCCCTTACTGCTCATCCTCCTCCCCCTTCCCATCTCTTTTCACAAGTTGTCAGAAATACATCAGCACCTAAAGGCTTGCCTTGCCTACTTCTCTTCCTCCTTATCCTTATAGATATGTCCTCCTGTCTTGCAAGTCTAATTCTGTCTTGTCATCAGCTTTACAGAGAGCTTAGACTAATACAATGTGTAAGCAAGATTTAAATGCTTAGAAACTATAAGAAAGGGAGGAAGTATACATGAGTGATACTTGACTTAATGGAATGATAACATTGTGAATTCTGTGTGGTGGAGACTGGTCTGGTAGTATCTGATTTGAACTGAAGAACTTTGGGAAGCTCCCTGGAACTAGAAGTATCCTGGATCCCTGAAGCTTCTGATTCAGGAAGAGACTGAAATCAGGGGATGGGTGGAAAGACAGAATAAAGAGCAATTTTAGAAGATCCCAAGAATCTTCATTCATACCAGTGTGGAAGGAAAGATTTACCTCTGGAGATGCTTAAACAGAGAGATGCCCTACCCCAGAGACAGTAGGCGTAGAGAGCAAAGATAAAGCAGGATGTCTGCAGGGTTGAGGTCTTGGGAATTTCTGTCACTCTCCTGTTACATTCCCAGAATTCTGGCACCTGATTCTATCATCCAGGCAGTAAAATAGAGACTTTAGCTTGGGAAAACATGTTTGTGGAAAAATATAATGGTGCTGACATCAAAAGGTTTCCTAAGGAAGTTCAAGGCTCCTGATTATTCACCTTGTCTATAGTGCCCTGCTTAATCACAGAATCTCCTCTCAGCTGTTTAATTATTTTGTTTTATGTATGACTGGACAACCAAGAAAGAGTCAGCAAACATGAAAATAGACAACAAAGAAACAAAAATGAATAAGATTGTAGGTTATTGTAGAGACATGTCAGAAAATAGAATTTGCAAAAGCCTGATCATAATGAAAATTCTGGGGGAATAAAAGGAACTGCATCTATGAAAAAATAATTAAGCAATTCTAAGAGCCAGAGGAAGAAAGAGATAACAGAAATTAAAAATATAACCGTGGAAATTACTATTTCCATAGAAGGGTTTGAAGATAAGGATATGGGATTTCCTATAAAATAGAACTAAAGATATTTTTTAAATGTGAATAAGCATTTATAATTGAAGATCTTAAGAAAAGGGGCTTGTATTTGATAGCAATTGAATCAGATTAAGAAGACAGACAAACTGATATGAGTATATTAGGAAAGAAAAATGGGATGGTTTTCCTGAGAAGAAGCATATGTGAACACCTGGTTGTCAGGGCCTCTGAGAGCCAGGGGCAATGATGTGGGACTCCCAATATCTGGGATAAAAAAAAAAGATTTTCAGCACTCTCCAAGAGAAACTGGAAATCCTTTGAGTTGACTAGAAACTTCAAAACAAATGGACAATATTTTTATAAGTCTGAGCATAAATTGTTGCCAAAATAGAATGAGAGGCTGCAAGTGAGGATAAAAACTGACAATATTTTTAGCAAAGCAAGTGCACACAAAATTTATCTGCCATGCTTACTGTATCGTGAAGCTATCAGAGTATCAAAGAGTAAATCAAGAAAAAACCCAGAGGAAAGGAAACAAGAAATCCAATATAGGACTGAAGGATTTCCAGATGAGTAAAATCCCTGCGTAACACCTGGGATATGGGCTAAAGTTTCAAATGTTCAGTATTGTTTATTTTGGAGGACAGAAAAAAAAATGTATTGGATATATTTCCTAGTATTTGAGATTCTATTGAGCATCCAACATTGGAGGACAGATGAAATATACACAGGGAAAGCTAAGTGCAAAGAGAATTACTGGCAAATATTAACTCCTGGAAACATACATTTTGTATTATAAAGCAACTAACTATAAAACACCATGTAATACAGTTGTCAACAAATACCAGAGTCATAACAGTATAATTATTACTGATTAAAAATATTGTATGATACACTTGGATGGATAGAGCAAGGAGAAATTAATGTGAAACAAAGAGGAGATAAGAGAGCTAACTTGTAATCTACTCAAGTAGGAAATTATAAATAACACTATATGAAATAAGTTGAGAAAAGGCATTATACAAATATTATTTAGAAATAGGGATGGGGAGTGACAGAAGAAATATGGGAGAGATTTGAAAGCTGCTGCCTTAAGGAGCTGGAATTTGCTAGCAAGATTGGCACAGAGGGTAGCAGCTTTCAATGTATAAGCCTTGTAGTTTCTTTACTTTTTAAATCATGTAGAATAATCCTTCGATAAAATAAATAAATTTTGTAAAAGGCTTGAATTAGGAAAATCAGGAAAGAAATACACCTATCTGCCATAAAGGATTTTTTTGTGATAACATTTCCTAGCTTCTTTATCCCCTTCACTCATCTTCTGATGTGTCCTGGGGAACACAGTAAAACAGACACTTTCAAGATCAAAAGTTCTGAATTTAGCTTTTTTCCTTTGTTTCTAAAACCCTTGAAACTTTGTACATTGTTTGATTTTTTTTTAATAGAAATTTTTCACCTTTTGGTAAAAATCAGTGATCACGACCATAAAATTAGAAGTGCTAGTCTTATTCAATGTCCTGTATATGCATACATACTTTTGGTAATACAGTAAAAAGAGTTCATTAATTCAGTACAATGTGAGTGCAGGGTCAGCCATGTCATGAAGTATCTGGGTTCAAGTCCCAGGTCCACTTCCAACTCCAACTGGCTACCAAAGTGCACCCTGGGGTGGTGGCGTTGAGAGTTCTCTGCCACCCACTGGGAGATGGGACTTAGTCCTGTGCTCCTGACTTCAGCCTGGCTGAGCTATTGCTACTGTAGGAATTTGGGGGAATATTTGGAAGATCGCTTCACTGTGTATTTGTCATCCTCAATTTCTCTGTCTCTTTCTTTGTCTCTGCCCTTTCAAATAAAGATAAATAAATGGAATGTTTTGAACGAATGAATGTGGAGAGCCAAGATCTAACACCTCCCTGTGTAGCAGACAAAACACTTTCGATGTAGTGTGATGTAGTGTCTCATTTAATCCTTGCAACAGCTCCAGCAGCTAGATACAATTTCATCCTCATTGTACAGAGGAGGTCTACTCAAGGTTAGCAGGTGTCACCTTCCTCATTCCTTCCTCTTCAAAATGCCAGGTAGCCTCCAAGCTCCTGTGAGAGGTAGCTCTCCGAGCAAGCTCCCTAGTCTAATGAGAGCTCACTGTCCAATTTCATCCTTGCAGCAGTTTCTGAATGAACACAGAAAGGCCTGGGTTTCTCCATTTCAGAGATGAGAGGGGAAAAATGAAACTTAAATAAGTGAATAGTTCGCTAACATCCCAAGGGTAGTAGGTGACGTGCTGGAAAGAGGCCCTGGTCCTTTGACTGTGAGACAAAAGGAAGTTTATCAGTTAAAGAGAGATTCTTACCAATATCAAAGTGAATTTATGTGCTTCTGCTCAGGCTATGATAAACTTATGTAAGGTGTGAGCAACCTGCATTCATTCCTCCAGGCTTCCTGGAACACAGACTAAAGAGAATCTATGCCTAGATTTTTTTTTTTAATTTCAAACATTTGTTGACATACATACCAAGAAATGTGCTGAAGTGTACAGACAAATGAATTTTTTGTTTGCTCAAGTTTATAACCAATACCCAAATTAAGCACAAAACATTACTAGTACCTCAAAGGTCTTTATTATTTCTCCCATTTCCTCCATTGATCAACGTTTTCTCCATATTTGTTTTCTAACATAGGAAAAAAAAGCAATGTATTGTCATTTACAAGATTTAATTCAGGGAAGACATATTTATAACTGCATACCAAGTGACATCCACGAAACCATGCACTCTCTGTGTGTATTAACAACCACAATGAAGAAAAACCATACATTCTGGTTTTTATTTGAATCTGGCTCTTTCACTTAGTGTAATGATCCCCGTGGACTTAGTTTCTTTTTTTCTAATATTTATTTATTTTTATTGGAAAGTCAGATATACAGTGAAGAGGAAAGACAAAAAGGAAGATCTTCTGACAGCTGATTCACTCCCCAAGTGACCGCAATGGCTGGAACTGAGCCAATCTGAAGCCAGGAGCCAGGAGCTCTTCTGGGTCTCCCACGGAGGTGCAGGGTCCCAAGGCTTTGGGCCATCCTGGACTGCTTTCCCAGGCCACAAACAGGGAGCTGGATGGGAAGCAGGGCTGCCAGGATTAGAACTGGTGAGCATATGGGATCCTGGCACGTGCAAGGCAAGGACCTTAACCACTACGCTATTGTGCCGGCTCGTGGACTTAGTTTTTAAAGAGAATTGAAAGCAGACATTTGGAGCAACAGTTAAGATGCCTTGGGAGGACTGTACTCCATTTAGGAAGACCTGGCTTCAAGTCTTGACTCAGCAGCTCCTGGCTCCAGCTTCCTGATAATTCGTTCTGGGGGAGGCAGCAAGTGATGGCTCAAGAATTTGGGTCCCTGCCACTCAAATGAGAGACACAGATTGAGAACCCTGTATGTGGCTTCAGCCTGCCCCTGAGCTGGCTGCTGCAGGCATTTGGGAAGCACATCAGCACATGGCAGAGTTCTGTGTGTCTGTCTCTCAGCCTTCTTAATAAATAAAACAAATAGAAAAACCAAAACATGTATGATGATACCTCAGAAAGTTTATGGGAAACACGGGCATAAAAAAATAAGTTGGCTTTTGTACAAAAATGTTTGAAATACATTTTATATAGTGGATGTTTTTAATGAACTTGCTAATGGCTACTTGTTTGCAATATTTTCAGAAAAAAAAATTTAAACTGAAATAAGCATATTGTTAAATCAGACCTTCCATGAGCTTTTTGAAGTTTCTTTGTGTATCTATATCTACATGAATATGTATGTATGTATGTACTGTTTTACATAATAGTCTTCCATTTTCAGATAATTGAAAGTATTATTCGAATCAATTTGGGCTTGTTTCCAGTAATTTACATCACCATGTCCTCAAATATCATATTTCTCACAGGAACCTGTAAGTGGCAATTGCATGCAGAATTGGGATATTCTCCAAGACCACTGTGCATTACTGAGAAGGGCGCTTTGCAAAGGAGTTCTTAAGTTCCCAAGCAAGATTATTATTAGCTGGACCAGGACCCAGGATAGCTTCACTGCCATAACTCTCTGCAGGAAGACAATTATGTTGCAGCCTTAGAACTAGACAGATATGCTGTAAATACAAACATTCTCTGAAAATATATGCTCTACATCCTAAATACATGGAAAATTAAGCCAGACAGTCCTGAGCTAATTGTAATCCAATGCAATATTACTCTATGTCTTTTCCCCAATATTATTCCTTTTCTTTTTCTGGTATAGATTTTCCTTTTAAATTTAAATAGTTAACAACAGCATATCTCACTAGGAAAATACAACATAGGAAACGGTGAGGAATTTAAAATTCTAGTGTGTTGTAAAGAAGGAGTGCTGGCCCATAATCTGGTAACTTTTTCTTGTCCCACCCCTTTCCATCCTGTAGCCATAACATGGCAGCTTATACACCAAGTCTGACCAAGAGAAGACAGATGTCTTTTCTATAAGCTGTGTAAAAATGGACTCTGCATTAAAAAAAAAAATAAACTAGAAATTCCACATGGAGATCTTTATTTTCAGGGACAGGCATGTGGTGCATACACTGTTATTAAGTTGCTGTTTAAAATGTGTGCATCTGGAGTACCTGGTGGGATTCATGATTACTTCACTTCCAATTTAACTTTCTGCTGGTGTGCATCCTGGGATGCAACAGGTGAAGGATCAAGTGCTTGGATCTTTGCTATCTGCGAGGGACAGCCAGATGGAGTTCCAGACTCCTGCCTTTAGCCTTACCCAGCCTTACTGCTGGGGATGTCTGGGGAGTGAACCAGGGAACGGGAGATCTCTTAACTCTGTCAGTCTGTCTCTCTGTGTGTTTCAAGTAACATGAAAACAAATAATTATTTTTAAGAAAGTCTGAATCTCTGTTTCTGGATGCTGGAGAGCTAATAACTCTTTCCTTTGGATGAAAACTGAACCCTGTGGCATGTTGCGGAAGTCAGATATTCACTTCACTCATTTTTCCACGTTGTGATCAGTTCTAGTCACCTGTGGAATAGAGGCTTTGATTTGAATGTTTGGACTTCTCAAGAATCTAGTCATCTTCTAAGATTTAGGATTCTATAGCGATACCAACTGAAAGAATCATTTAAAATATCTAAATGACATAAGATGACCTATATAAAACAATATAGCTAACTTATGTATTTTGTCTCTCAGTTTTTTATGTATATACTCACAGGAGAGAAATAATGATAAACCATAGATCCTTTAAAAAACTGCAGTCTCTCTGCTTGAGAATTTACACCAAGTTCAATGGATAGTTCTTTTTTTTTTTTAAAGATTTATTTTTATTATTTTTTCATTGGAAAGGCGGATATACAGAGAGGAGAGACAGAGAGGAAGATCTTCCGTCCGATGATTCACTCCCCAAGTGAGTGCAACGGGCCGATACTATGCCGATCCGAAGCCAGGAGCCTCTTCCGGGTCTCCCACGCGGGTGCAGGTTCCCAAAGCTTTGGGCCGTCCTCGACTGCTTTCCCAGGCCACAGGCAGGGAGCTGGAAGGGAAGCGGGGCTGCCGGGATTAGAACCGGCGCCCATATGGGATCCCGGGCGTGCAAGGCGAGGACCTTTAAACACTTGCGCCACTGCGCCGGGCCCAAATAGTTCTTTACACTTATGTGATTTAATCCCTTGGAAATCTCTGGGTTTAGAGGGTTAAATCAAAACCTTGACATTTTACACAGTTTTATTTTCCTCTGACCTCCGTGGTTTCCTCCTAATCCTAAAATCATAGCTGTTCTAAAAGAATCACTTCCTCCTGAATTCTGCTCTACAAAGACTATGCAGCAAAGAGCTCCACAGGCACACAAGAGGAAAAGAGCAAATCTGTGAGTTCAAATGTGTCTGGTTCTGTCCTGCCTACAAAAGCCTCAGTGCCCTTGGCTCCACCTTGGCCTCACACCTGGCTTTGTGCTGTCGAAATGGCCAGTGGAAGGTGGAATTAGATTGCAGTGCATGAAAGTTACTGTATTTTTTTTTCAGGATTCTGTAGCTACCATTTCCTACTGTGGTACAACTTGCCTTCAGGATGTGTAAGGGCAAGGAAAGCTTCTCAAACCATCCAAAGTATAAGAGCATCTTGGACTAAATGATCAAAATTGAGTTATTAATGTATAGACAGGTTAACTGAAAAAGTGAGTTGGCTTTCTGCTGTGATTCAGATGAATTTCATCACTCAAGTAAAATCAATAGCGTGTTCAAAGGTGATTTGGAGTTTTCTCTACAAAGAATGTTATCTCTAATAGTGGTTACAGATTTTCCTCCTCAGTTCCCATAGCTTTGTGTAACTTCTGTGATGTTTAAGCCTAGGTTATGGTTTGAATGTGTCCCCTCCAACATTCAGATTGACTTTAGGTCCCGTTGTAGCGCTGCTTAGCTGTAGGTCCTTTCAGTAGGTCATGTGAGGCCTTTCCTCAAGAACTGGCCAATTCTTGACAAATGAGCCTGTTGAAGAGTTAAAAATTAAACTTTTTTAAAAGTTAAAAGAACTAACTTATCTCCCTTTTGCCCTTCCGTGTTTACTGCCATGTGAGGGCACAGCCCACCTTCCCTTGGAAGCATCTTGGAAGCAGAGATCCAGTCTAAAATATTTTTTATACACTTACCACACATGTGTTAAGATGATAACATTAGTATTTAGTTTTAGTATTAGTATTTAGTATTTTTATAAAAGTAGTGAAAAGAAGTGATGATGTTAAAGGTTCAATTTAACATTTTGCCATTTTCTGAAATCTTTGCTGTGAGAGATTTTTTTTTTTTTGCTTGTTTGTGTTTGACATTTGCTATCAGGCTGAGGAAGTTTCTTCTATTCCTGTATGCTGAGTGTTTAACCTGTAGGAATGTTGAATTTTACCCAATCCCATTTCCCTTTGTATATTAAGATAGGTCCTATAGTTTTTCTCTTTTAGTTGGCTAGTGTGAACAACTATATTAACTGAGGTTCTGATGGAAGTTTGAATTTCTAGGGATCTCCAAAGTTAGTTGTGGTTTCCTAATTAATCTGTTTTTTTCATTATTATTTTAATTAGGAAACCACAACTAACTTGAGATAAAAGGCATATTTTACAGAGAAAAAAGAGAGACAGAAGATTTCCCATCCCCTGGTTCACTCCCCAAATGGCCACAATGGCCAGAGCTGAGTTGATCTGAAGCCAGGAGCCAGAAGCTTCTTCTGGGTCTCCCACATGTGTGGAGGGGTCCAAGGACTTGGATCATCCTCCACTGCTTTCCAGGAATGTAAACAGGGAGCTGGATCAGAAACGGAGCAGCCAGAAGGTGAACCAAAGCCAGTGTGGGCGACTGGTGCCGAAGGTGAGTGATGAGGTGCTATCCCACCACGCTGGTCCAAGCTCAGGGTGACAGCGGCAGGAGTGAGGGGGAAACTGGAGTTTGCTAATGGGATCCTATGACCTCAGTTCTGGGAAAGAAGGAGTAAAAGCTTGAGAAGAGTTACTTAAATGACTCCATCTTTGATAAATGAATCTTCTAAAAAAGAACAGTGTGAATTATGAGATAAAAATAGTATCCACAGTGTTTAAATCGCATTTCAAATCCTGAATTCAGTCAGTGATACATAATTGACATTTTAACTTGATGACTATATGGAAATAAAATGAGGATTAGCCTGCTGTGCCACCACTCTGGCCCCTAATTCATTTACTGTGATTGTTTATTTCTAAAACGTGTGCTTAAGGCTAGTAATATATTTTCCTATAACTGTTTTTCTCACTACATCCCATAAATTTGAAATAGAGTATCTTAATTGGCATTCAGTTTTAAAATTTTCTGTTTTGTTACTTTATATTTTTTTGTGAAAATTTTAAATGTGCTTTTGAATTTTTAAATATATGAAAATGTTATGGTTTTTTTTTAATACTTGGGATTCTAACTTAGTTGTTGTGGTAAGAGAATTTTTTTTAATAGCATGCTAGTCCAAGATAATGGTTCAGAATTGCTTTATTTCATTTTTCATTATGCTCTGCAAATTACTGAGAATATCCTTGACTACCATGGTAGAATTAAACTATTACACCAAAGAACTAAATTTCAAGTACAAGTCCCAAGTCACCAAAAGATTTTCAACTAATCCTATCTCCTAAAATGCTATGATTAAATCAACTCATCCCCATGAACTGAGTTCATGTTACATGGAATCCATTATTGATAGATTAAGCACTGAATATTCATAATGCTGCTAGATGAGGTTTTGTGGGAAGGAAAGGTCTACATTGACAGTATTTTTCAGTTTCTATCAAGAGGAATTTTTGCTCATTCTATGCTGGAAGGAATCTAATGTCATCAACTTACCACCATATAGTAAACTGACCTCCTTGAATGATGGCTAAGCTGGTTGCTCATTATGATACATTTTGCTAAGAGGCTTACCATTTGACGTTGGCAAGGCTGGATAAACCTTTACAAGTGACTACCACTGCAGGCTCATGCCCAGCCATTGACTCCATTTGTGGTCATACTGTCAGCAGTGAGGCAGACCATGATAAAGAATGGGTGATTTAACCTGTAATTTTTTGTTTGGTTGTTTGTTATTTTTTGAACCTGTCATTGATACTGTCTCAACCCAGATGTTTCGAAGAATGGAACTTGCATTATTTTTAACATATTGTTTACCCAATACTATGTCAATTAATTCCATAATGTTGTATATTGATACTGAGGCCTTGTTGGGGCTTTTAACTGACCGGATCTTTACTCTGTTAGACCTATCTTCAGACCATAGAAGGTCTCCCCAAGAGGCCACTGAACTTATCTGGACAATAAGACGCTGAACTTTATGCTAGGCATGTGTTTGCAAGCAATGAATCTCAACTGAACTTGAACTATGGTTATGCAACAAGGTGGAGGAATCCACCATGGGGGGAGGGGTATGGGAGGGGTGGGGGGAATCCCCAGCGCCTATAAAACTGTACTACATAATACAATGTAAGCAACAATAAATAAAAAAAAAAGAATGGGTGGTGTCAAGTTACCAAATCACATGTATTGTTCACAGTTCTTGATATTTTTCTGTTAATCATGGATATGTGGTTCAAAGCATTGTTACTATTTGTATTTACTACCATGATTCATCAGGTATTTTCATGCATAGGCTTCCATTATTTTTTTCTAGGCCACTTTCTTACACAATGTGGAAGGCTAATGTAGCAGCTAAAACTTTGTTCATTGAGGTAATTTTCTTTCATCTGTGGCCTTCTAAGACATCCTTGAGTAGGGCTGTGGCATAGCTACAGTCCGTTTTCAGCTTTTGTTCATATGCAGCCTATGAACCAAGTGTTTCCTTTTCCCTCTTCTGCAAGTTAATATTAGAGGGTCTCCCTGTATTGTGTCTGTGCAACACATGACAATGTTATGGGAATCCAGGATCCAAGCCAGTACGTCATAGTTTCCTGATTCTATTCACACTTGGTCTTCACCTTATGGTGGATTGACTTGGTAAGTATGAAAATAATTCAGTTCATTGTGGACAGTTACATTCACATGATTAATTGATGACCCATAATTGGTTGTTCTGTTTGTCATAGTCTAGTAACACGCAGAAAAAAGACTTTTCTAGTAGTATTTAATTCTTTGTTGAAAATGGCATGGCCTTTCTCCACGGCTAGTGTTTATGATAGAGATCTTTGAGGGTATATTGTAACTCTGTGAAGTGTCATTTCCTATCCATATGTATTTAAAACCCTGTCAATGCTAGAAAAATTGCCAACATGCCAGAATTGTTTGAATTGTATGTCAGTTATGACTTGATTGCCTCTGTTCTAGATTTTCCCTTGATAGCTCTTATTATGTTAAGTTGCATCTTGTAATACTCTTCTTTTGCTAGTTCTTATATAATGATTTTTTTTTTCAGTAGAAGGGATGTGGGAGGGAGTTCTTTTTCTGGTTTTTGTGTGTTTTTTTTTTGGCTTATTTCTTCTCATTTCTGTGGTCTTCAGCAGGTACTAGGGATATCCACACGTACCCTGTGGTTTCACTAGGAATGTTGGCATGATGAAGTAGTGGACATAAAATGGAAACTTTTAGCTTCTAAAACCAGGTGAATGCCTTGGAAACATGAAATATAGCAGAAACACACTGATAATCAGAATGTCTTGATGTATAGAGAGCTTTGGCAGTGATTAACTGAGCATACTGTCACTGGTAGCAAAATTTATGGACAACCTACTAGAAGATTGCTTGACCTATATAACCAAAAACACTTCCCAGCTCTGGTAGTAGAAAAGCTGACTTGTGACACCACAAAAATGAGTTAGAGCCTCATTTCCAGACATATGCCAATGTACCGATCCATAGTCTCCTGATTGGATGAAAGTTTGGGTTCCATTGGGGAGGTTTCTATAACATTGCCACAGATTCTCATTCTCTCTTTCCACATAAAACCTTCATCAGATATCCTGTTGCCATACTACACTGTACAGTGGTAAAAAGATATTACAAGACTGTGTAGTGGTAGGAAAGAAAATCCTTGCGACTGAATTGGTGCAGATTTCTAGGAATATAAATTAAGGAGCTTATTGCAATTAAGCCATAGGTGGTACCTTAGGGGTGAGTACCTGGTGCAACAGTTAAGATGCCACTTGGCATGCTGGTGTCCAATATCAGACCTCTTGAATTCAAGACCCATTTTGACTTAGAGTTTAACTTCCTGCTAATTTGCCCTTATGAGGTGGCAGGTGATAACTCAAATATTTGAATCCTTGCACTCAGGTGGGAGATTCAGGTTGAGTTCCTGGCTCATAGTTGTTTTTTTTTTTTTGCCTGGCTCATAGTTTTTTAACCTGCTGAGCCCTGTATGTTGCAAATATTGGGGGGAATGAATCAGTTTTTGGAAGAGCTCTTTCCATCTTTCTGCCTTTCAAATAAATTAAAACTAAAATAAGTAACTGATATTTAAAAATTGTTGTAGCCTTGGTTCAAGTTTAAGTCATAGTTATCAGTCTTTATCCCCAGATCCATTCCTTAGTTATGTTTGTAGTTTCTGGGGGAGTAATTTGAAAAGATACCCCAGAATACCCAAGAAAATTGGTGGAAGATCTGAATGATGTCTCTCTGAGGCTTCAAAAGAGTGGTGTTACAGTAGGAAAGGGTAAGTGGAAGCCCAAGAATTGATGTTGAGTCTCTCTTTGAGAAAAACTGGACTATCATAAGTTTAGTCAAGTACTAACTCCAATTACAGATACTTTTCAAGACATAGTTGTTTATTGGAGCAACTTAACATGACCCTTGGCATTTTGAATAGTGATTAAATTGGGTGATGTTTTCTCTAGAACAATTTTTTTCAAGTATTATTTATTTTTTATTGGAAAGTCAGATATACAGAAAGGAGGAGAGACAGAGAGGAAGATCTTCCATCCCATGATTCACTCCCCAAGTGGCCACAACAGCCAGTGCTGTGCCGATCTGAAGCCAGGAGCCAGGAACCTCTTTCCGGGTCTCCCACGTGGATGCAGGGTCCCAAAGGCTTTGGGCCGTTCTCGACTGCTTTCCCATGCCACAAGCAGGGAGCTGGATGGGAAGTGGAGCTGCCGGGATTAGAACTGGTGACCATTTGGGATCCCGGCGCGTCCAAGGCGAGGACCTTAACCATTACACCATTGTGCCGGGCCCTATAGCAATTTTTAAGACCACCAGAAGCACAATATTTTTTCAGGTAGAGCTACATTATTTTTTTACTCTCTGTCGTAATGAAGTCTTCAATGATTTTGATCATTTGATCATTTGATCTTCAGTTAAGCATCACCACATTAATAACATAATGTCATTTAGATTGGATATGGAGGAAGCACAAAGTACCTTAATGCCGTGACAAAACAACTGTAATCCAGACAGTGAGGACTAAAAATCACAAAACTTCAGGAGCCATTGCAGTGACGTTTCCTTGAGTTCACTGACTTAGAACATGTCAAGGTATTCTATAAAAAATGGCATCCACCAAGAAAAAATACGCACAGTCCTTGGTAGACATTTTCTTTAGATGCATTTATTTTACTTGAAAGTCACAATTACAGAGAAAGGGAGTGATAGAGTGAAAAAGATCCTCCATTTGCTGGTTCATTCTGCAGATGGTTGCAATAACTAGAACTGAGCCTTTCTGAAACTGGGAACTGGGAGCTTTTCTAGGCTTCCCACATGGGTGCAGAGACCCGAGAACTTGAACCTCTTGTTTCCCAGGCCATTAGAAGGGAGCTGGTTCAGAAGTGAAGCAGCAGGGACAAGAAGCAGCACCCATATAGTATGCCAGTGCCACACATTAGCCTATTATCAAAGCACTGACTGCAATGCTTGGTAGATTTTTTAAGACTTGCAAGTCAATATATACATAACTGGGTGTGCTCCTTTGTCCTGTCTACCGAGTCACTGTGTAAAGTTGCCAGTTTCAACTGGGACAAAAGGCAAAATAAGATCTTGGATGCATTTCAAGTTTCTCTGTCATGGATCTTGTGATCCTGCAGATCCAGGGATTTCCTGTGGCTACTAGGAATCTGGTACAGAGTCCCTGATAAGCACCGATATATCATGACATAAATCTCTAAGATCTTGGAGTAAGTGTATACCTGTATTCCCTGCTAAATGTTATCTTTTTAGAAACTTCCTATTTTTCTGGTGGATTTGTGGTAGAGATGAAAGGCTTGATTCTGGAATGTCAGAGGACCATTTGGCTTGAGCATTTCATCTGTGTGTGTTTGCCTCATTCATAAAGTTGGGTATGCATGCAGTCATCCAAGTGGAATGGTGTATTAAATAACCATCTCATACAGATTCATCAAATATTAGTAATTTATGATAAAAGTGGTTCTTGCTCTTTTAATAATAACTCCTTTTGTCTTGCCTCTATCTCACAATTCGTACTATGGTCTTCTTGGATTCTTTGTTACCAGGTAACTAAAAAATTATTTTTAAAAACGTCAGACTATGGGTGAGTCTGACAATATGTAAATACTATGTGCAAGTAGGCAGCAGTAGCTTGGGAGTCTCTGAAGAGGGTGTTCCTTGAGGGCAGTGATCAAGAAAATTCCTCCTTTGTATGAAACATCAAGCAGACATTTGGTTTCATACTTGGGAGTGAGAGAAAGGAGGAAAGTGTGAATTGATGTTCACTAATGAGTCACTGTGATTAGTTTGGCTATACATTGTATTGGGAAGAGTAAGATGAGAAGATAGATGGCCCAGTAGCATGGAGATAGAGTACATGGATAAATTTCTTCAAAATGAGGATAGATTAAAAGGCAGTTTTGCCTCAAGTGAATGTGCACAGTTATTCATCCAAAGCCAGGAACTCTATCAGGGTCTCTTACAAGGGTGTCTGGGACCTCACTGCTTTAGTCATCACCTGACACTCCCATGGTGTGCATCTGGAATTTAGATCGGAGCCAGGGCTTGAGAATAGGAATTCTGATAGGGGATAAAAGTGTTACAAGTGGCATACTCACTACTTTGTCAAATACCTCCCTCAATGTAAGAAACATGATGTCAGCTAAGCTTCTTTCTCCAGTCAACCAAGCAATTACTCCATGGACCTATGAACAAAATAGTAGTAATGGAAGCTACACATGGGTTTGGCAGCATGGACATTGTGTTATAATGCTACCTAATTTGGGAATGAAGGCATCATTATTAAGTCCCTAATATGGCACCATTCTTTTGGGGGATTTCCACCGTATGCAGAGCTAAAGATTGATTGATTGTCATCTTGTAGCATGAGGAAGGCAAAGATTTGTCCCTATTGGAACAAAGTAAATACTGGATTTGTCTTCTTTCTCTTTATTGCTTCCACCATAATCACCATCTAATACACACAGAATACTATGATTGTTACATACCACATAGCATTACTTCTGACCAAAAAAAAATTCATTTCACAGTAGAGGAAGTGAATAAGTGAATGTATGTTCATTGGATTAACCACTGTTGCTATATGCTCCATATGTGGAAGGGACTAACCTAAGGAAAGATGAAATAAATTCACTGAAGTTACTTATTGCACCAGTTGAAAGACAATACTCTGAAAGTTGTAGTTCTGTTTCATAGTGTGTAATATTATATTCTGAACCAGATTTCACTTTGTGGTTCTGTCTTCTCTGTAACCACTTACACAACAGTTAGTGAACCAAGGAACAATACAGGAGTGACCTGTGGTCCTCAGTAACCAACTTGCAATGTTGTTTTTTCTTACCATCTTGATATCTTAGGAAATTGTTGGCTTAGAGATCCTAGTAAACAAGGGGCAAAAACTTCCACTTAAGAGCACAAATAGTAGTTCCGTTGACTTAGAAGATGATACAGCCAGCATCTCATTTTAGCAGCTTCTTTGCCATTGCACCAGTAAAGGAAGATGAAATTAGTATTCTGGCTCAAGCAATTGTTGCTGATTACCAAGAAGAAACTGGTTTTCTGCAATGAGAACAAAGAAGCCTATCTCTGGGTGTGACTCTAAATATATCTAGTAGTAAAAATAATAAAAAAAAAAAGAAAGAAAAAATAAAACCAAAGAAAGGAAGGACCTTTATTATAAAATGGAAAAACAAGGGATTGAAGGGTTTGTTCACTCCCAGGTTTAAAAAAAAAAAAAAAAAAAAAGACCAGTGGAGGTTGTGAAAGAGGGCCAGGAAAATAACAAATGGAAAATAGAGGGAAACATTCATAAATATCAAGTGCAACCCCACAACTTATAAATAACTACAAAAATGGGAGCTAGTTGCATATTTTCTCTTTATTTGCCATTTATGTATTTGTTCGGATATTCTTAACCATCTCTTTTTCTTCCCTTCCCCCCTTACTGTTGCCCTTGCAAGGTTGTAAAGTAAGTATTATAGTTCAGTATTTAGATGACAGAATATTTAGGATTATTTTAGGAGTAAGTAATGTAGTCAGGTGTATATAAAAAAAAATCTGTGGATCTTTATGTCTTCATATTTTGGGGGATCCCTTTATCTTATAAGATAAAAATATTTCTTTCATTGTTTAGAAATACAAATGTGTGCTGAAGTATGCGTACAAAAGTGAAATACTCAAGAGGGTGGACTGTGTCTGGGATCAGGTTATTGTCTCTCAGATTCAAGCCTGCTTTTCATCCCTTGCTTGGATCGAAGTTGGTTGCTGTAGGGTTTGCTAATTTGTCAGGAAGCATGATAATAAGCTTTGCCAGTAGAGGGCATTGTAGGGTCACTTCGGGCGACATGGGCGTCTATTCCTAGTTCTAATGAATTTTTCTTGCTTCCACTTTCTTTCTCGGAAGCTGAGTTGGAGGGGGAGGGGGAGACACTTGGTGATATTAACCCTGGCAAGTTTCAGTTGAATCTCACAGAAAATGTGTGGTGAATTCCACAGCACCCCCTATTGGCAGTTTCCCAGAAAGTTTCTTTGGCACATCAGACAACTGTTTCCTGTTGGCCAGTCTCAGCCAGGAGTATCCCCAATGAACTTCTCTGCCATGTAGCAGATGATTGACATACTTTCCTGCCATCAAAACGGGAACTTGATTAATGGCTTATGTATTCATAATATCTTTATTCACCTGAATCAATCTTTTGTTATTAGTTAACACTTAATTTTCCCCAGCTTTCCTTAAGTGTAACTGACAACTGAAATTTGCATATATTTAAGATATATTTAACATGATGCTTTGATAGCCACATACATAACAAAATGACAATTATGATTATGCTGATTAATGTAATCACTATTTTAAGTTAATAATTATTTACATGAAAATTTCCTGTTTGTACAGTGCTATCAGATTTATTGGATCCAAAATTTATTGTCCATGCAGTAGTAGAAGATGTGGGAAGAAAGGATTTGTTCCTTCCTGCAGAGGAGATATTCTGGATTGTTCCAGTTCAGGAAATCTCTAAAACTTTCATTGGTGTGGACCTCTGCATTTAGATAGAGCTTAATTTCCCAACTTCTGCCTACTGTATATCTTATCAAGGCTTCCACTATTGTCATCACTGGATGTGGTCCATGTGATACTGTCTGAATATACTGAACCAGTGTACTATTCTGCAGAAAGTTCAAACAGTTCCATCCAGGAAGCTACTGTAGTGGAGGGAAGTAGAGTTAACATAGTCCCTGGCAAGTCTGTCCTACTTGCACAGTGTGAACTTCTTTCCTGAGATGGATGGAGAATGTCTTTGTTAGACCACTGGCTTAATATCATGTATCTAAGGTTATTTGTAGTCTGCTTTTTCAAAGTTCCCACTTTTGACAGAACACCTGCAATTGGGGCTAATTTTGTTTATGCTTGTGGTAGCTGGCTTCAAGTTGAACCTGAATAGTTCTATAATGATGTTATTAAAATTTGTGAGTTAAACTGGAAAATATCCTTTAGGTCTTAATATTGTCTGTATCCTTTGGTATGCTGTACCCACCTTGGGATACTGTATTGTTTTTTATTTACTCTCTTTGATCCCACCTTGACAGCTCTTCTGTCACAGGCTGGAGGAAGCAATGTGGGGGCTCTCCCAAATGCCAATTTAACTATTATTTAAAGAGTAGAGAACAGTCCGTTGGCTGAGTGCATCGACCATGGGATCCTGTGGGAGTTCAGTTTGTGTTACTATTCCGTTTATTACGTGGCCCTTAATACATGTTCTACTATAAAAGAGAGAGAGATGGTGACATTTCATGTCCCTGGTTATCTGTGCCAGTTCACAGCCTATGCCCAATAATTTTTGAAATAACTGTACTCTTTGTGTGGTTTACAGAATTCACTGGTAATGGGAATTTTTTGTAGTATTGCCTTGTCTTTCTTTCTGTATTGCTTTCTTCCTGGTTGTATCCAGCAATGGATTCCTTTGATTCCTTTCTGAAAACTGATGTGGCTATGGGAATTAGGCAAACTAGAATCTCAACAGGCCTATTTCTGAATATTCTTTTCATTGTATATTTTGAGCTAGCATTTGGCAAACTTACTCTGTCAGTGCCAGATAATACATATTTTGGGGTTGTGTAGCTTATGGACTGTATCTTATCTAGTGAGCTCGTCTACTGAATCACAAAAGCAACCCAAGGCAGTAGGTAAATGAATCAACATGCCTTTGTTCTAATAAAATGCTGTGGATACTTAACTAGAATTATAGGGTTTTCATATGTCACAAAATATTCTTTGTCTGTAATCTATATCTATCTAGATGTTTTTCTATTTATAAGTATACATGAGCTGCACAGAAGCAGACAACAGGTTACTTTGGACTTGTGCCTAAATGTTCCTTAGACTTTTTCTGCAGTCTAATCTGAACACCATTGTATCTGTAATTTCAATAAGATAATTGTGCTTTGATTTTAAAAGTTAAGCATTTCCAGTAGGATTCATTGCTGATATTTCACCACTCATGGCTCTTATAGTGCCCAATCCTTTGTAGCACTTTCTGTTAACACTGGTCTACAAAGGAGAATCACCTGTGAGTTTTCCAATGATTCTTGCACCTTGCACATCAGTTCATTCCCCTTTGTGTTGTAAAATATTGTGTTCTCCATGATCAATATATCCTGTCAGAGAAAATTGTTGGCTTTTGGGTTTTCAACACTACCTAATCTGTATCCTTGCATGCCTAATCTTTTAAGCCTTTTGATTTCTCTTTATTTCTCTTTTCACCATCTGCCGTCACAGTTCTGGCATTTCTGCTTCGTTTAATATAGGCACTGCTTCCTCTGGGATTGTAAGAACCATCCTGGCTCCTTGTTAGCATCATCTTGCTGGATCTTTGCCAGAATAATGAATTCTATATCATAGAAAATGGTATCTATTACAATAAATTCTCTTTTGCCCAAATTTGTTATTCTTTGTCTCTCTTTCTCTATATATATAATATATATGTACATATATCTTACCTATCTATCTATCTACTTGCCTACTTATTTATATGTTATCCTGGCTCCTACTAGTTTGTGTTGGCTAGCATGTTGCTTTTGATTGCTTACTACATGCCTGTGTCACTCTGTCATATATTGAATCACCAGACATTATAAATAATAACTCCTTTATTGTCTCTGAGTCTCAGCCTTCTCATTTATGAAATAGGGTATATTTGCCAAATTGATTTGTAAATGACAGAACTTAGATATTTTAGCAGAACAAACAAGTATTTATTGAAAGAATGTTTGTAACAGGCAAAAGTAGAAGTTTAGACTTGAAGGTTTTATACCTGAGAAATATGTTCAAATCATACTATTTCTACCACTAGGATGCCCTGTGTTTCAATTCCTGGAAACAGACATTTAACCTGTTAGCCTCAAGGAGAATGTACACAAGTGCTGCCCGCAGAATCACTGTCTCTGCCTCCTCCGACCTGGTCTATTTCTTCCTTATGCATACCAAAAATAGATTCCACAATATGTCTATTCCCACACATTTCTCCCTTCTGAATCATCGTTCTGAGTGAATGAGTTTGATGGAAGAAGCCTGAGCCAAAGGCCTTTGACCTTGATGCCAGGAATAAACAAACAAACAAACAAACAAATAAGATTCTGGATTCTCCTTTGGGAAGGCAAGATTCCTAATGTGAGAAAGCCCACAAGTACAGGAAGGCTGTGTAAGTGGTGAATAGTGGCCGCACATAACTATATGTGGGAAGGAAAGATACAAACAAGGAAGGCCTAATGTGCAAATAGACTAAGTCATCAAGATAAAGTCCAAGCAGACTCCTGGCTCTAATGTTCTTTGCTTGCATGGGCTAACTGGAGCAATTATTTGTGTCTAAAGAACATAGAAACATAATGTAAAGTGAAGACATCTTAGCCATGGTTTTATAAATGTGGCTGCCTAATTCATTCCTTTTGCTACATACACAGAATATAAAAATGTTTGTAATAACTAGCCAGGGTTATCTGATTTCAAAGTAAAGGATGAATTATCCATGTCAAATGAGAAATTTTGATTTACCACAACTAGAAGTATTTGAGTTTTTAAAATCTATTTTTATTTTATTTGAAAGGCAGAAGAAGAGAGACAGAAAGAGAGAGGAGAGAGATCTTCTACCAACTGCTTCACTCTGCAGATGGAACTTTTAAAATATTTTAATTTATAAAGTGAAACAATTCCAGTTTCATTTATTCTCCTAGACATACTCCTAGGCCCTCCTTGGTTACCTATTCAAAGGATTTGAACATTATTCAGGCAATTTAGTGTTTAAATTGCTATTCTACAATCAAAGTTACTTGAATTTGTGCTCGGTGTATCTGATCAGATACTGTTTTTCACCTCACCAAGACACTTAAAGATTATAATTCATTCCAATAAGCAATGCACCATGACAAAGAGCCCAATTCTCAGCTAAGGAGGAGTCATGCCCTACAGTTGAAAATCATTTTAGTCTATCCTGAATTCTTGCTCTTTACGCAGTAGAGCAGAGTGGAAGTGACATGAGCTATATAACTGGAAAAGATGTTTTGTATCCACTCAATTTTTCTTCTTTTCCTCCTTCAATTTAATTCTGTCTGCAAAGTGCCCATCCTGCTTTAATTTCAAGGCAGACAAAAACAATTGGGAGTTACTGAGAGGAAATATTTGAATCAATAATCTTCTTCTCTGGTTCTCCCCACCCCCTACCCTTTACCACGTTCCCCCTGGAGTCAGGATGAAATGCCTGGAACTCTAGAATCCAGTTTTGAACCTGAGATTGAAAAGCAGATTGAAAAACTGATATTGAGACCAATGCTATACATGGCTGAATAGAAAAAGAAACTTAGCTCTATGACTTCACAGAGCCACCCCAGTGATTATGCTAGTACTGTGCATCCATGTGAAGAAACGATTATTGTTTGTTTTAGATACTTTCTGTGCTACTGTTAGCCAAAAACATTTATTCATGTTGAACTGTGTGGTTTCAGGTCTGTCCTTCATCTCACTGAGGTTCAGTTTCACTGGGTAAATATGGAGATATCAGTTGCACAAGATAGTAGTATTTGGGTATGCTTTCAACAGTATTTTTCTTAGAGTTGATTCTGTGCGTTAATTCCTTCCTGTTTTCTCTGTAGAATTACTCACACTGTGAACTTGGAATATAATATAGTCTCTTAAGGGCCTACTTAATCATAAAAGGAAGATTGCCTTGTGTACATAAAATTTTTAAGTGAAACTTACGTAAAATGTTTGAAAGCTGGCTTTTCATACAAAGGATATATTTAAACTATCTACTAATCATAAAGTCTTTTACTCACTAAAGTATCATTTCCAGTTAAGGAAAAATGTCAATGATAAAGCAATAATTGATCTTCTTTGTGGAGGACCTATAGGCAGTTTCCAGAATCTAGCTTGAAAGCTTGGTTGAATTAAAGATTTAGATGTAGGTTGTGCTACACTATAGCATTGTGACTTTTGAAATATATGGCTCCTGATAGTTTGTTTTCCGTTATCTTATGTTATTTATTTATATATATTTTTTTACCAGCAGTGAGAACTTAGTAGGTCTTCTCTGTCATACATTGATGTGTCATCTTCCTCTTTTTCTCATAGAAAATTATATAACTTCCTGTAAAGACCTTGTGCTGTTGGGATTAAGAGCTCTTGTGTGATGCTGATGAAACTGGTTCATTAGAGATGACTGGAGACATCCTAAAACCATACTAATGGAATTCTGATAGTGACATAATATTGGGCATTGTGGTAGATCCCTTACAGGAGTATTGTGCATGTAGAGACACCTCAGATTTAAATTTTTGTTTAGCAGGGTTTTTGCTTCAGTGCCCTTATGGAAAGTGAGGTTCTGGAGGTTATCAGGATATAGCCCAGCTGAGAACTGTAACTTCACAGTTGCCCTTGTGTCTTTGGGTAAATCATTTAGGTCTTCATTATATTAGATATTCTAACTCCCTACCTTATAAGAGGAGAATAAAATTAGTAATGGTAACAATTCACTTTAAACACACTCACACATTCTAGAATATAACTTTTTAACTTTCTGAAAATTTATTTATTTACAAAAGGCAGGAGAGGAAGAGAGAATGTGTGAGAGCATAAGAGATAGTGCTCATCTACTGACTGTCTTTCCAAATGTCCAAAATAGTCAAATCCGAGCTGGAGTTGAAGCTAGAAGAGAGAAACATTATTCAGGTCTCCTATATGGTTAGCAAAAATTGAATTATTTGCTGTTTCACTGCTGCCTCCAGGATCTGCATTAGTAGGATGCTGGAGTGAACACCCAGATTTGGGAATTGAACCCAGGTACTCTGACAGGGGATATAGATCATTTATCCACTAGGCTAAGTGCCTACTCGTTGTTTTTGTTAAAGACTCAATAAAAGTTTCCTCTTTTTGGAACATTTAGTAATAAAGGTGACTGCGTCATATTTATGCTTCTCCTCTACTACTTCCTCTTCATCTTTTCCTCCACGTCCTGAGAGAACACAGTTGGCTTAGTCACAATGGCAGTAATAACAGTGGTGGCAGCAGTATCAAGGGGAATAATAACTGTAATATCAACTTTGTTTAGCTTGTTTGAAATATGCTCACTGTGGCTGCCATGGCAGTGTGCTGCTTCTGCCACCCTACAGGCAAGAACCTGCTGTATGAAGGGGAACGGGCTGATGACTCCCAGCTGCTACATGCTTGATGTGTGCACACAGTGCTGGAGCCAGGCCCTTTCTGTCCAATGGGGCCTTCTCCCTAGGGAATCGGCACTTTGAACTCCTCGTTAACCTGACCTGGACTTTCTTATATCTACCCTACCCGATAAAGCTCTTTTCATTCAAGTCTCCATTATTTTCTTTTCCATCTCTGACTTTCTCTATTTCTTTTTGAATGTTAGATTACACGGTGATCTGTAAGCTCTCCTTTTCCCTCTTTCTTGAGCATTTCCTTGCCTAGTTCACTCTGGCTTCCATAACAAAGTGCCATATTGTGGATGAATTACACAGTAGAGGTACATTTTCTGCTCTGAAGGCTTGAAGTCTGAGGTCACATTGTTACTGGGGATGTTTTCCTCTGAGGCCTCCCTTCATGACTTATAGATGTCTACGTTCTTTCTGTGTCTTCAACGCATTTTGTCTGTGTGTGCCTAGATACAGATTATCTTCTTTTATTAAAGAGGTGAATGAGGGGGTCCATCTAGTGACTTCATTTCACCTTGATTCCTCTTTAAAGACCTAATCTGCAAATAGACACATTCTGAGAGGCTGAACGCTTGGGTTTTAATGCAAGAACTGAGATGGAAGGAGGACAAATCATAACACCTTTACTGGACTTTCCCCCAGTAAATCTCATGTGTTACCTATTTGTCATTGCATCTTCTTTCCACTGGACCTACAATCATAAATTATCAGAGGTTATTTCATCTATACCTTTGGATATACTAATTTTGCATGTAAACAGTGAAATGAATTCACCACACTGTCATTACTAGTATAGACTATGCCAGAATCTGCATCTTCTTTCAGTCTAATACAGATTTTTTTCCCCCTGCATTTTCCTGGAATAAATGGTTTACATCTTTGCTCAATTGTGTGAAACAAAATTTTCCCTTCAGGCATCCTCACATTGAATTGCCAAAAACATTGTATATTTTAGCTCTTCTTTAACGAACTCATATTTATTTATCATCCACTTTGCTTTAATTATTGGTATCTTTTCTATTTTTATTTTAAATGAATAGTGTTTCTAGACTAGTGTAATATAATTATGAGGGCTGAGCTCTTACTTTGTTTCTACAGTTTAGTAGAGCAACTTGTAAAAGAAATTCCACATGGAAAGAGGTCAATTTAACAGCTACTCAACTGAAGGCCTGGGAGAGCCTGACTTTCCAGCATCTAGCCCCGTGCTTGGCATGTGCTAATTCTCAACAGTCCACCACGAAATGCTTAGGGAATCAGTGATGATTCACTAAGATCATAATGGAGGTGGAAAATTCCTGCAGGTGACCTTATAGTCACCATCATCTTGTAGCAAAATGCATTATATTTGAGTATGTGGTGATGGTGGTGTAAACTATCCCGTTGCAATGCCAGTTGGTAATAGCTGGTTAGGTAACAGTGTAGCATTAACAGCTATGCTCAGTGCATTGTATTTCATAATTGTGAGAAAAAACTATGTTATGAGCTTGTATATGCTGTGCCATTTATACTTAATGTTCACTCTTTTTACTTATAAAATGTTGATCATAACCAGTGTGTCATGCCATACAGGCAGCAACCCCATGCATGTCACATTCACTTCATTGCCTCACTAAGGTTCCATGGGGAATGATTGAGCTTGTGTAAATTCACTCGATGGTGTTCACAACTCATTTCTCATAATTAAGAGACATCATTAAGAGACTTACAGCTATATATGTATTAAATACAAAGTGTTAGTATTTCAGAGGCAATTACAGTGTACCAGGCCCAATGTACAAATTACAGTGTACTGTTGCCTCATTTAAAACTCAGTCTCTCAACAGATATTATTATCTCAGTTATCCTGTTGTGTCTTGGAAGAATTCTTTCGCTTGCTAATATCACACAGCTGAAATCTAAACTCAGACTGTCTGATTGGATAGTTACTTGACACTGGATAATCTATCTAGTTGACAGAAATGTTATATGAATACAGAGTGCAGGAAGGAAATTACCTTTCAAAAGGTTGAAATGACTCCTTGGCCCATATTTCCAGTTTGACAAAACATAATGACTCATGAACAGCGGGAATCCCATTGTTGTTTCTGGAGGATTAGTTATAGTCATGTAAGACATCCTTGAGAGAAATTGAAAATAGCTCTTCAAGATGTTATAGGAAGAGGAGCTTCAGGGCAGAATTTAGAGGAAACAGATTTGACCTTTCATTCTGACTTTGGCTTTCTGGTCCTGTACATTTCTTTTGACAATCGATGAAACTATAGTCAGATTGCAAGTGTTCATTGTAAAGGATTACCTTCTAATAATCATTTTGAAATAAGAATCTATTACATTGTAAAGTGAGGCCATTAATAGTTTTTATTTAGCATGTTTTTGGGAATCCTAGCCATAAACGATGTAGTATGAAGATTATTAGGGCTACAAAAAGGGAACATGGTGACTGACTTATAGAGCTTGAAATCTTGGCCAGAAGACTAACATAAACTAAACATAATATATGAACTGTTTGAATGTGACCTATATATAATCAACTCTGTCCTAAGCAGGCCAGGACGAAGGTAGGACAAGTGTTATGTGTAAGATCGTGCCAGAAATCTGAGTGTATAGGATAAATAGTAATTTTACATGATTTTTTTAAAAAGGTGGATAAAAGGCAATAAGTTGTATTTTAAAAAACTAGCAAATTTTACATGAAGACAGGCTTGATTATTACTGGTTTTTCCTTTTGCCTCAGGCCCAGCATGGCATCACAGCTAAGCCCTTAACATATATATCAAGTGCATATGCTTCTACCATCCAGACTATCTGCCACCATTTAATTTCTCAGGCAGACAACTGGAAATTCGGAGAACATTTTTGAAAAAATGTAGTAGTTAAGAGCACAAGTTTACACACGATACTGTTTTGGAGAAGATATTTCATTAACTGGGCCTCTGGATCTGGTTTACTAAAATGAGGGTAATAAGACCTAGCCCCTAGTGTGGGCTAATGTATACAAAATGTATAACCAACATAATTGATGAATGTTATCTACTGTTAGTGTATCACGAAGAACAAAAAGTAATAAGCTATAGTGATACAAATATGCATTAGGAGTACAACATGCTGAGTTGCTTAAACTTGGGTATGTGATATTCTGAAAGCTGCAAAATAGAAGCAGTTCTCTTTGTAACATGAGCTGGGACCTGATGAGTGAGGCAAGGCATTCGAGACCAAAAACAGGCATGATGTGTTGAAGGGAAATGGCACAATATGGAGAAAGCTAAGATCGACAGGGACTAGTAGGTAGAAATAATAAGAATTTAAGACCAGGATTTCTGGCTATTCTTGCTTTAATCAGAAAGTGCTGATAGCTGTTGAGGAGGCGCATGCTATTTGCTGACCTGTATTTTAAAGAATAACAAGTTTCTGGATGAAAGACTAATAATAGAGTAGATGTTTTTAGATGTCATAAAGCTGAACATACACAAAGACAGATTGCTTCATAGATTATGTGATAGGAGGGTTTGAAGTTACGTGAACAGCAAGTGATATTTTTAAATGTCCCAACGAGGAGAATTGTGGTTCATAATTTCGGAATTTTAATTTTAATGGGAGAATTCAGAAAAACCTCAAAATTCCTGTTTCATAGAGATGTGCTCTATCGTAAGGAAAATATGATCCCCAAGATTTCACATAATTATTCTGAATCTACAGCCCCAGGCTCAAAAGCAATGATTATGCCTAAAGTAATCAGTTTATGTGCACATAATAATCTGTTTTATTATACTTCTATTTTCTTGAATTCTTATTTAGTCTTAAAATAACATTATGACAAAATTAAACAAAATGTTATAAAGTTATCCAAAGCCTCACTGTTCTTATTAAACTGCTTTATTTTCCCAGTTTCTTGCTGTTTCATTTTGTTTATATATGAATTTTAGTTGGTTACAATTTTGCACTCTGGTGTTTTTACTTAAACCTAGCATCATAATTTCCATTTTTTATGTCACAAAAGTGCATAGTCACCAAAATTTCCTTTTTCAAGTATCTGATTTATTATAGAAAAACACGGAAGAGAGCTGTGGTCACGTGGGATTTGGAATCATAAAGATGAAGATTGGAAACTTAGTTTACTTTTTTACCAGGTAGTTAAATTTTGAAAAGTTATTCAAATCTCTGTTGTTTCGTCTATGATCTGCAGTGACAGCATTTACCTTCCAACAGGGAGGTGCAAGTAATATATGAGCTTTAGACAGCACAGCTTTCAAAACACAAGTTAAGTGTTTTCTGTGTGGGATTAACATTATTCCTACTGGTCGCTATACTAGAGGCACAGTTTAATTCATTCATTTATTTAAAAACTCGTTAAAACTTCATTCTATTCTAGACTCATTGCTAAGAACTGAGGTGAAAAAAAAGCTCTATGTTCTTGCTTGCTAGCAGATCTTTGGTATATTGGATGTTGCCTTTGTGGAAATACAGAATTTTAATAAATTTTGGGTGTTAAGTGAAGTCATTGACATAGTGTTCTCAGCCAGGTTCTGGACCATAGTCAATATTAGGCACCTGGTGCCTGCTTGAATAATCGATATTAGAGTCACAGTTCTTTGAATTATTACTGATTTCATCTCATCTGGACATTACTGTATTTCAGCGTTTCTCAAAGTGTAATTTATGATATGCTAGGGTTTTGAATGATGATGAAAGAAATATGTCATACCCAAAGTAAAAGCATAGCCTAAATGTTTTTGGCAAATGCTGTTTTAACTTGTCTTCAGGACTTCTTGCTTACACTTTACATCTTTTCCCAAGTGTATGTTTCTGAATTGATCAGTTACCTGTGCATGCCCCATTAGGGTTCATGCCTCTAGTTATGGTAAACTGCCCCATCTACAGTGCGGATACTGACCATTAGCTCTGTGTCCTAATGCTGGATTGTCCAGGGGGAAGAAAAAATAACACCTCAAATGGCACACATGATCTGCTTCCTAGCACAGCCAGCTATGGGGTTACTATTAAAGTTTCAGGTAGAAGAGAATATCCGAGGCAAGGATGTACAAGGAATTGATTTATTTAAGTAAAGAGAGCCCTTTCTTATGTCCTCTTTTGTAGTGCTAGTGAGTATATTTCCTATTTGCTAATTTCTCTCATTCTTTCCACATGAACACTACAGCCAGTTAAAATTACACAAAGCTAGTAGTTCAATTGACAGGAGCTTCTCAAAACATGTTCTAGTGATAAGTATACTCACACACGAGAGAGAGAGAGAGAGAGAGAGAGAGAGAGAGAGAGAGAGAGAGAGAGAGATGGAGATGGATGGATGTTCCCATCTCCTGGATCACTCCCCAGTTGCCCGTGATGACTTGTGGTGGCAAGGCTGAAGCTAGGAGGTTAGGAGCCAGGAACTCAATTCCCATATCTCATGATAGTTTTAGCCGTCATTGTTGCATCTGAGGCCATGGGTTAGTAGGAAGCTGGAATCAGGAATTGAAGGCAGATATTAAACCCAGGTATTCCAATGTGGGATATGACTGTTTTAACTTCTAGGTTAAACATCCATCCTGTATTGCTTTATGTTGGTAAAAATTCACATAATGTGAAATTCACTATTATAACCATTTAAATATTTGAAATTTAGAGTCATAGAAAGAGGGAGATGGTGAAGGAGAGGGGAGACCCACCATCTACCTGCTGGTTCATATACGTCATAGTGATGTATTGTGCCAGTCTGAAACCAGGAATCAATAATGTGTTCCAGATTTCCCAGGTCCAAGTACTTGGACATGTTTCTCCGCTTTTCACAGGGCCTTAAATAGGGAGATGGATGGGACTTGGAGCAGACAGGACATGAACTGGTGCCCCTATAGGATGTTGGAATTGTAGCCAAAAATTTTACATGCTACAATTCAGTGCTTCCCCCATTCTGTTTAAAGGTTTTATTCCAGTGACTTCTACATTCCCAGTGTATTATACAGCCATCACAATTGTCTAGCTCTAGAACATTTTTATTACCCCTCAAAGAAACTATTATATCCTCGCAGTTCTTGGAACCCTGCTTTCTATCTCTATGAATTAGTCTATTCTAGATATTTTATGTGAATGAAGTCATACTGTATGTGACCATATTTGTTTCCTTTTATTTAGCACAGTGTTTTCAAAGTTCATGTCGTACATGTATTATTCCTACTTATAGATTAATACTATTCCATTGTATGGATATAGCATTCATCATAGGAGGACATCTAGGTTGCTCTTGCTCTTGATTGTGAATAATGTTTTTGTGATCATTCATGAGTGGCCTTTTGTTTGGACAGCAGTTGGGGTATATACCCAAGAATGGAATTTCTGGGTAATATTTAATGATATATTATCTTTATGTTTATTTCCTAGTCATTAATTAGGTTATAAATTTTAAAAAAAGCCTCCTATCTTACCTATGCATTTCAATCTCGTGAGGTCTCAGAGTGGTAAAAATTATTATGTTGTTGTACCAAATCTCAGATTTTTATTCTGGTAACATTCTTTTGGAGAACAAATGTCCCACACTGAAGTAATATTTGTGTTACTCAAAACCATGACAACAAAGAGAACTTATATAAAACATACTTTCCAAAGAAAGTACTGTACCTAGGAAGTGTTGCTAGAAAAATTATACAGCTTTTGAATTCCAAAAGAATAGTTCAATTCTGCCTGATTTGCCACAATGTGTGGGGATAATAGAAAGTAGAATCTTTTCCTTTAGTAATTCTGAACTGCTGGCAATCTTCATTTTGCTGTTCTGTCCTCCAATAAGTCAATGAATGGATGAGGAAAATGGATGGAAATTGGGATTTGAATCACCTCCTAATTGTTTTCCTCAAATGGCCACGGTTATCATACACACATTTTTCTCCACTCAGTTATCTCCATACAATTGAAAACGGTTGTCTTTTTGAAGGATCCCTTCCATTTTTATTCCCAGAAATGAATTAGCATATGGTCTTCTCTATCCACATTTGTATCTTATTCATATTTTCAAAATTGAAACTCTCTTCATGAAATTTGACTCTCTCTGTGTTGTTGACACTGAATCTTACAACTGCTGAATATATACTGTTGGCAAAATTGTATTCCTGTGCTCTGAGATAGCTGCCTAGGCAATGAAGGGACATTTTTATAATGCCATGCTGAATGATCAATGCCACTTTAAGGTACAGATCAATATTATCTTTGAGATGTCTAAGTAGCTATTAAATATGAACAGAGCAGATTCAGCAAGCGAAAAATGAGGGTGATTATTCTTGACCTTAACATGAGGCTTCTGACTTTTCTAAATGTGAGGAAGGGTCCTATCTGGAAAAGAAAATTTTTCTTCTCTCTCTTTTTTTTAACACTGATGAGTATAAATTAATAACATTTTACTTTCGCATTTGTTTTCTTTTGGGTTTTCTGGCTTTAAGTATTTTACTGATCAAAGACTGGATAATACATTTTCCCTATGGTGTATATCCTGGGACTTTATAGTTAATTGTTATTTTTAATTTAAAAAGTAAACTTTAAGTTTTAAAATAGTTTTAGGCTTATAAAGATGTTACCAAGTTCATAGAGGATCTTATATATCTCATGCTCACTTTCTCCTTTTTTTAAAAAAAGTTCACTTTAGTGTGATGTATTTGGAAAGTTTATGAATCAATATTGATATATTATTATTAAAAATTCATCTTTTTCATAGTCTCCTTACATCATTTTCCTCTTTCAAGATCCCATCAAGATATCATGTTATAGTTATCTGTCATATATTCATTCTTTTTTCACAGCACATAATTTTATTTTATTTTATGTTTTTTTTTTCAATTTCATTTCATTTTATGACAGTTTTATAGGCTCTGGTATTCCCCCAACCCCTCCCCATGCCCTCTCCCCATGGTGGATTCCTCCACCTTGTTGCAGTATTACAGTTCAAATCCAGTCATGATTCTTTCATTGCAAGCATGTACCATGCATAGAGTCCAGCATCTTATTGTCCAGATAAATTCAACAGTTTCTTGGGGAGAACATCTCTGGTCTGAAAGCAGAACTAGCAGAATATCATCCCCTTCAATGAAAAGCCACAACATAACATCAACAAAAATTTACAACCTTATGGAGTTAATTGACATGGTATTGAGTGACCCATATGTTAGAAAATGCTAGTTCTTAACCACATCCTGTGATAACTTCATTGACATTTCAATTTTAGTTAATACACAACCGGCTGCTATACACTTTAAAATGGCTACAGGGTACTACTCAGCTGTCTCGTGTCTATTTTCATTTTTGTATTTAGCAGTTTATACTGTTGAAGCATAACTTTGAACTTGGTGGATTTTTTAAAAAAGATTTATTTTATTTTTATTGGAAAGGCAGATATACAGAGAGGAGAGACAGAGAGGAAGATCTTCCGTCTGATGATTCACTCCCCAAGTGAGCGCAACAGCCGATGCTATCTGAAGCCAGGAGCCTCTTCTGAGTCTCCCACATGGGTGCAGGGTCCCAGAGCTTCAGCCTGTCCTCGACTGCTTTCCCAGGCCACAGGCAGGGAGCCAGATGGGAAGCAGGGCCGCAGGGATTAGAACTGGCGCCCATATGGGATCCCGGGTGTGCAAGGCAAGGACCTTAACCACTGCGCCATCACACTGGGCCCTGAACTTGGTGGATTTGAGGATAGTCTAAACTGGCTTATAACTCTAAACAAGGCATATGTCAGCAGTTGAGGCGCAGAGCAGTTTTAGGAAGGGTGTACAGAGAAATCTTCAATACCTTAGTGAGGAGTAACTAATCTTTGTGTCCTACCTAGTAAGGTATATGTGAGTCCAAGCTGACCATTTCCTGCCTGTTTCTAAGCTTTCCTTGTTGTTCTCTATCTAATCTAATTTTGGCGGGGAGGGGAGTGGAGGAGCTCCAGAGTAACCCTGATGGTCATGTAAGAGAGGGTGGGGATCCAAAGTTGGAACTAAGTAAGGACCAGAGAAAGCTCCCCTCCCGAGTCCTGAAGGAAGTTTACAGTTCTTCTGTTTCTGAGGTCCATTCAGGGCTCCTGGCTGTTGTTCCGATGACATTAGATCCTGCGGGGAAGGATTTGGGCATCTTCCATCCCATGTGGGAGACCCAAAAGGGAGTGGATGACCTCAGAGTTCTCAGCCTATGAGGGCACTCCAATTTCCTGTGCTCTCCTTGGCAGTTGGGATATAGTCCTTGGTGCCCATACTGATATTCCTTGATGATGATCCAAGAGTCTCCAGTGTTAGGATACAAGCCTCCTCCTGTCCACCTGCTCCGCTCTGGGGTCACCCCCCCTGCTTTGTGCATATGACCTCCTTTAAGAGGTTGTCAGGATCGCTCTTAATTCCCCCTGTATGTCTTTATAGTTTCGCTAATGTCTAATGATTATTCAAGTCTGTTGTCTATAAGTTACCTGTTATATTCTTGATAGGTTATACTTAACGTCTTCTTCACACATTCTAAGAAGATGGAAGGTTTCTCTGCTCTCTCTACCCATTACGGAGTAACATAGGGCATTAAAAGTATGTTAGTTTTTACAGTTCTTTGATCGTAAGCAGTCTGACTTACATTGAATGTTGGTTAATTGGTTACATCACAATATCTTATTGCATGTAATACAGCCTGTTTGAGGTTGAAATAATATTACAATTTATAGGTACTATTTTTTGGAGTGACATCATTTATTCTTAAATTAAGGCAAATATGTGATATCTAACCTTTTGTGATTGGCTCATTTCCCTTAGCATAATGGTTTCCAGTTGGGCCCATTTGGCCACAAAGAACTGTATTTCATTTTTTAACAATAGCTGATTAGTATTCCATGGAGTAGATGAACCATAGCTTTTTTATCCAGTTTTCTGTTGATGGGCATTTCGGTTGCTTCCAAGTTTTTGCAATTATTGATTGTGCTGCTATGAACATAGGGGTGCATGTTGGTAACATTTTCTTTTTGGAAGGAAACCAATAAGGTCAGTCTGTAGGAATGGGATGGAGAATTATGTTACACCTCATTGAGGGTAATGTAGCGACATAAATTGAAATTCTTCCATAGTAGGTGGTTTGTCACTTTGCTTTCATTTACTTGCATCACTGTTGATGCATGAGCGTTTATTTTAGATTTTTTATTATAATTCAATACTGCCTTATTTGTTTTGTTTTCCGATTGTATAAGCATTAGCCATGATAAGCTCTTTCAAATTGCTTTAGCATTAGCCATTATGAGCTCTGTCAGTTGGTTCCTTTGTGCATTTAACACACCCCAGTGGTTGTGCACATATATGCATATATTTGAGCACTTCTTTATTACTTTATGTACTTAAGGTTTTTGAACCTGTCATGCCTTAATTCTACAATCAGCCATTTCCCCAAGATTACTGTGATTCGTTTTGCTGGAGAATGATGTTAGAAATTAAGATCTTGGTGCTAGTTATGAGCAGATATTTGGGTATCTCTGTGAAAACCTCAGATAACAGAAAAAGGACTATTTATCAGTCTGCTACCTGTGTATGTTCACTTTTCTGTAACCATTTCTGTATACATCATTTATTAATGTGATTCTAAAACCAGTTAATATTGGTTATCTCACACTAATTTATTGCATTGTGCATCATTCAAGCCTTCTTCCATGGATTATCTATAGCTTCCCATCCCAGCATTGAAAAACTTGCCTCTAGTCATCTACTATTTATTTAGGATAATTTTAACTTGCAGTATGTACAGATGGTGGTTTCATAATTACCCCTAGGAGAAATAACTATCCACTGGAGCACAGTGCTTGTATACAGTTCCTTTTGCTGTTGACATAGTCTGCTCATTTCTAGATACCTAAGTCAGCTCCCTTTTCCTTGACTTCTATCAGTGAAGGTATTTCACACATTTTTGTAATACAATTAGATTCTCTTTTCAAAATCTACATTCCTTCTAGGGATTCCCAGACCTAAATGATTTTCAACATTCGCATGCATTAGTGTTCACACTTGTGCTTTGAACATCTATGGGTTCAACAAAAGCATACCATCATTTGTTTATCATTATAGTTTTATCACTCTAGAACATGCCTTGTACTTTTCTACCCAAACCTTTCCCTCTAACTAGCACTTAGTTTTCTTTTTCCAAAATGTTATATAACCAGAATCATATGGTATATAGCCCTTTCAAACTCACTGCTTCTGCTCATCAATATGCATTAAAGATTCATCCATGTTTTTGCATTGTTTGGTAGTTCATTTCTTTTGATTACTGAATATTATGGCATGCATTGTATGGATGTACTAAAATTTGCTAATTCATTTACTATTGAAGCACATCTTGGTTGCTTCTGGTTTTTGATAATTATTGATCTACAATAAATATTTGCCTAAACATTGCTGTGTGGATAGTTTTCAAAAAAATGTTGGCAGACATCTGCAAGTTCAATTTTTCTGTTGCATGGTAAGACTATTTAGCTTTCTAGGAAGCAGTTAAACTACCTTCCAAGTGGCTCCAACATTTGCCTTCCATCAACAGCATTCTTGTTGTTGAGCATCCTTCTTAATAAGGCATGATTATTTTTAAACCATTTTAATAGATTATAGTACTCATCATCTAAGGTCAATTGGAAAAATATTACACATCAAAATGTAGAACTTTAAAATTTTTATTATGAGCTAATTTCTATAAAGCTCATAATCACTTTTTAAATATGGGATATGGGACTTATCAGATATTTCTTACATAAAATACAGAAGAGCATATTGATTATGTTAAATTTGAGTTGAAATAAACTTGTGCTTAATCTTTACTCTGTTACATGTCACCTTTGATTAAATTACTAACTTGCCTTGCTTCAGTTTCTTCATCTTTGAAACAAAGACAATAATAGAACCAAACTTAGAAGACTTCATGAATTTAAAGTGTTAATTTATTTGCCTGACACATGGCAACATAGAATTATTATTACTGTTAATATTACTCATGCTACTAAAGGCTGTAGTTCTTGGTAGCGCTACACTTTTCACCCTAATCCTTCACTTCTGAACTGTACTGATCTTTTTCATCCAACCATCCCTCATAAAAATAGAAAAAACACACTTCACATTCATTACATTTCTCACAGCATGAGTTTTTTTCTACTCCAGAGAGCATGGTGGAATAGATATTTGCAGAGGTAACCTGAGTGTTACAACTCATTGCTTCCTGTTATTTCTTGTATTACTAATAATCCCTTATGTTTGCTCAGTGCTTTAAATTTTACATAGTGCCAGCTCTATAGATATTACTTTATTTGCTTCTCAGAACAGCTCCCTGAGGTAGGCAGGGCATACTTAATGGCTACTGATTTTAGTGAGGTGAAGTAACTTAAACAAATCACGTACCAGGTAAGGAAAAGCCAAAGTTGAATTCAGGTTTTCTGAGTTCCAATTTAGTATTGTGTGAAGAAAACCAGAATGCAGACTCATCAATGTTAAAATAGAATGGAAAAGTATGAGCTACCTGGAACATTAATTCTCAGTATTTCTGGTTTCTGTGTCAAGTTTGTGTGTATTAAGGGTTGCAATAGCAAGATTGTTTAGAAAGGGGTTTCATATATACTTTGGGGATTCCAACTAGTTGTGACATAACCAATCCTCATGGGGCCCTATAGATCTCATACATATAAGCTAGCATGTGTATAATAACGTTCTCAGCACCACTTCTAGAACATTGAATTGCTCACATTAAGGGTTGCAATAACCACATGTTTGCATTCTTTTGGGAATGTATAGCCACCTTCGTTACTTTGTGTCTAGTTCACTGCATCAAGCTTTCATCAGCTTTGTTGGAATTGTGATGCTACATTCTTGTTCTGGAGGATTATGTAAGGGTGGATGTTTGACCTATGATAGGCTAGTAAGATACTTCTTTCAGATAAACATGATTTGGGATCTAGGAAAGCAATTGAGAAATTCATGTGAAATGCAGAAGATGGACATTTCTATCCCAGGAGCATGGGAGACATTATGGCCCCCAGGGAGTAAATAATTGTGTGCATGATAAGTCAATGTGATGGAAAGGAGTCAGATTCTGAGATAGACCGTATGAGACTGAAAAAAAATCAGTCCCTCATTCCAGTCCATCCCAGAGTCCTTATTGTGCTACTTTCCATGTGTCTTTTCTAAAACATATTATTGGTTATTATCGTTGGAAAGAATGACAGAAAAAGAGAGAGAAGAATAGAAAGAGTGAAGTTGAGAAAGAGGGTGAGATATAAAGGCTTTCTATCTGGCTGGTTCAGTTTTCCAATAACCATAACAATAGGGGCTGAGGAGGATGAAGCTGGGGCCCAGAATTCAGTTCAGGTCTTCCTCATGTGTTTGAGACTCCCAGCTTCATTATCAGGAAGTTGGAAGGGAAAGCAGAGTTAGAACTTTATCCCAAGAACTCCAATTTGGAATGTAGGGATCCAAGCTTTGACTTGAGTTTCTACAACACCTACCTTCTCATATAAATAGAGAGAGCTGATTCTTTAAAATTAGCTTCTTGTACCATCCTAAACTCCATTAAGTTGACATTGCTTATTCTGACAAGCAAAAGAATCATAATTTACATGGGGAGTGAAATTCGCCTAGTATGAAACTTGCTATTGAGCTGCAGGAAATGTATCTTCCAATAGCAGCTTTCACGTGCACACGTGATGGTCCACCACTTGGCAACTGTCGATGCTGCACACCAGGATGTACTCAGTGTCCTTAATGGCACTGCCACTTTAATAGAAATGTTTCAAGCATCCCAGAGTCTCAGCAAGAGAGGAATATATCCCAGACATGCAATTTCATATCTCTTTTCCATTTGAATTCTATCTTTTTTTCTCCAGCTAGTTTTGCTTAAAGCTTTCTGTGACTGAGAGGTAAGACCTAAGAGAAAGAGGGAATATGAATTAAGATTAATGCAGGCCTTTATTCAAAACATGCTTTGGAAATGTTTAGCTTTAAAATCCAAATTATTTAACCTCTTAGAGTGTTCTTGTTTGGAATATGAAGATTAGATAACCCCATTGCATGGGATTTTTGAAAACTGGAGATATTATGGAATAAAGTGTGTAACATGTCTGCCACAATATCCTGTCCCTAGCAGTTGCTCAGTAATTGTTATCCACTCCTGGCTTTTTGAAGCAAGGGATCAATCATTCTTATTCATGCTACAACAGTGATGCCTACCATGTGTAGTAGGAGTTACTGTGTAGCATCCCTAGGTAGGTTATATTAGGCGGTCATGGTGATTTAGCCATACATCACTACAGCCTGACATCATTCCTGGACTGCTGGTTTGGTTGTAGAACCAGTAATCATGGGATCTGTGATAAGTTACATAGTCTCCTTTAAAATGAAGAGTTTGGACTAGTGCATACTTAAGATTTCTTGAAGTGTAAAATCCTGCGATTCTGGTATTTGCCTTTTGGGTTATGACATAATTTATACAAAATGAGTCATAATGTTGTCTACTCCAAAGGTCTGTTGATGGGTGAGCAACAAATCCTTTCTTTTGGTAAACAACTCCTTAAAAAAAAAAGATGCATGGAAAATTGGAAAGGTGCATTTTCCAAATACGTTTATGCAGTCAGACAAAACCTAACTTAGTCCAAGTTACTGACCCTAAGTCTTCACCTTCCTGGGAAGCAGCTTTGGTCTCAGGATATTAAGATTATAGAAAGAGGCCTCTTTAATGTCAGCTGACACTAACTTGTCTTTATAACCTCTTACTTGCGCTCCTACTCTAATAACCCACATAAGCCACTCAGTTACTTTCCTTTGTACTTCTGCCTTCAAAGCTTGGAATTTGGGGAAGAAGCAATGGTGAACTTGCTTGGAAAATGGAATTATATGTGACAAAGAAGCACTGAGAATACATAATTGTTTTAGCATTATTTTTTTTTCTGCTAGTAACCCATTAATAATGTCATAGTGAAATGGGGTTTTGAGTAAGTATTTTCTTGATTTTCAAATAGCTGCTGCTATTTTTTTTAAAAGAATTATTTATTTCTACTGGAAAGGCAGATATACAGAGAAGAGGAGAGACAGAAAGGAAGATCTTCTGTCCAATGTGGCTGCGATGGCCAGTGCTGTGCCAATCTGAAGCCAGGAGCCAGGAGCTTCCTCCAGGTCTCTCACATGGGTGCAGTGTTCCAAAGCTTTGGACCATCCTCGACTGCTTTCCCAGACCATAAACAGGAAGCTGGATGGGAAGCAGGGCCGCCGGGATTAGAACCAGTGCCCATATTGGATCCCAGTGTGCTCAAGGCGAGGACTTCAACCGCTAAGCTGTTGCGCTGGGCCCTTGAGTAAATATTTTCTTGGTTTAGTCCTTTTCTGTACTCCAACTTCAATTCCCTTCCTTGCTTAGCCTGTTCTCAATCCTGCCCTTTAATCCATTCATGAATTCACTGATTGATTGAGCCTTGAATGTTTATTAATATGCTATAAGATATAAAACCCTCTGTTAACTTCTGACATATTTCAAAAGTACAAAAAACTCAATCTTACTCTAAAGTAACTCACAGTGTTGTAGAAAAGATACTGACATACATACCACCAAAACCCAATGCAGAAATAACTAATTGCACAGTTTAATACTTTTTAACCACAAATTGCAACTCACTAGCAGGTCATGGAGTCAATTAGTAGATCATGTCTAGCCTTCTTAAAAATAAAATAATTTAATAAAAACGAATGAACTGAATCACACATTAAGAGTATGTTTTGTAAAAAGGTTATTCAAATTATGTGTGTGAGTAGGACCATCATGTATATGAGGAGTTTATACTATGCATCATTCTAAAAGGTTTGATAAGACTAGTGTAGGAAAGCAAGAGCTGAAGAAGTTCTGTTCAGACTTAATGTTTCTATTAATCAGTTGGGTGTAAGATGAAGAGCTGGATCCATTGTATTCAAAAGGTGACATTGTCCTCAAGAAGATACAACATAGGGTGGAGATACTGTTTCCAGTTGGGCTATGCAGAGGAAGCAGCTGATGCTGTTCATTTATGACTTTGAGTTCTTTTAAGAAATAAAGATTTTCCTTTTTGGTTTCTCTGCTTTGCATGAGGCAGTCCTAGCCAGCCTTCACCAGCATGTGCTGTTGCTGTCCAGCCCCCAGGTGCTGAATGTTGAGATCAGGGGACCAGTAGCCTTGGGACCAGTTACTCTGAACAACTCCATCTTTGCCTCTGAAAGGTGGCCTGTGATTTCCCATTCTGTTTGAGGCACAAGTGCCTTTCCCATGTACTGCTCCCCCTCCCACCCCTTACAGCAGGGTACTTCCTACAGCATGGAGATTATAAAAACAAAAACTGGAACAGTTTCATTTATTTCACATCTCATCAGGTTTCAAATTCCTGCATCTACAAAGCTGTCTTGACCCTATGATAGTGATCTCTGTAATACCTCGACTTTCTCCACCCTCCATCTCTTGCCCTTCCTAGTCAGTCCTGTGTAAGAATATATCTATGATCCTACAATGAAGGCATCATCATTTTTTATTCAGCAATTCCCCACTGCCTAGGCAATCTCTGTTCCTACAAGACTTGTTAGCTGCCCCACTGCATGCTTCTCCATCTTTCCTTTTGCTCATTCCCTTCCTCAGCATTTCTGCTTTTACTTTTCCAGCTAGTCTAATCCTGCCTTCTCTTTTAGGATTAAGTTGAAATCCCACTTCTACAGTAAGATTTTTTTTTTTTAAACCAATGTGGGGAACCAATTCCTTGTGCTCTCCTCTCCCTGTTGTCTCACCACAATGAAGATGATTTGTATACTCACTCACAGGTAGCAGAAAAACCAAAAGTTTTGCTGATTGCAGATCTGGCTGAACAAACAGGAAGTCCGGGACAGTGGCCAAGCCTTTGTCATCTCTGAGCCTCAATGTTTCCACTAAGATAACAAGATCAGGGACTGTGATCTCCACGTGACTGGATGTAGTGCCCAGTAGACGTGTCCTTTCCTAATTTTATGTATCCTTTGAGATCTTTTACTATGACTGAAATTTTACAAAAATTAATCATGTTTCATGTTAGCATTGCACCCGTCTTCTGATTTTAAAATGCTCACATGTATTTGCATTAATGTCTGTCTGGACCGAGTCTTGGTTCATGCTGGAGCAATGAGGCCCTGGAGGGCCTTGCCTAGGCAGCAATGCCTGACATACAGCAGTGTACTCAACTTGCAGAACTCTGCTCCACGCCGCATGGAGTGTCTGCTGGTGAATTGTCGCTTGATTGGTGGTAGTCAGTCCTGCCTTGCAAGACAACTCCTTTCACTTTGGAAGGAGAGTCCCTTGGAGTCTGCTGCTTAAAGGGAAAAGTGCTTACTCTGGGAGGAAGATGGGGCAAGCCGAACCCGCTTTCCTACGGAATCACATATTCTCTTGGTGTATCTGAATCCCTTTCTTCCCCCAAGGAGCTAGGAGCAGTGAGCTGGTTCAAGGGTACTTAGAGCCTGTCCCTTTGGCAGAGAGGTGAAGCTGCCTCCAGCCTCCACTTCTAACAGATCCTGCGGAGTAGAGAGCCCCTTCCCCCGCCCCGCATTCCACTCCAGCCGCCTCCATTCTGCACAGGGAGGGAGGGCTGTGAAGCCTCCACCCCAGTCTCCTCCAAGTTACCAGGGGTGCTGGCTCTCCCAGCTGCCCCCACTCTCTACTCTCTCGCTCCCTCCCTTCTCCCCCCCCCACCCCCGCCAGAGCGCGCACACCAGGGCCCTGGCACGTGGGCGCGCAGGAGGCAGCGGCCGCTGCTGCCGCTGCCGGAGCCAGAGCCTGAGCCCGAGCCCTAGCCAGGGAGATCGCCCTCCATGCTGTGGGCTCCGCCGCTGCCTTCCGCTCAGCTTTGGGCCCCAGTGGAGCCCCAAGAGCTGGTGAAGCCAAGGAGAGGAGGAGGACGAGGACACGCGGAGGGGTTCGGTGGGCTGGAGCGAACTGGGCTCTAAGCGAGTGGAGCCTGCAGCCCAACCCGGAGGTGGCAGCCCAGCTCTCCTGCTTGGTCTCTGCTCCAGCCGCTGCTGAGGACTCTAGGCTGCGAGAAGCTGCTCTGCTCCTCCTAGGTGGCAGCCAGCTGAGGCTTCCTGCAGCCTCTTGGCCCGTGTGGGCCCCCATTCTGCGAGCAAGAACCTTGCTTACCCGGGAGGAAGCACCGGTCGCCCGAACCCAAGCGAGCGCGAAGTCCGAAGTCCATCCCAGCGCCACCAACTTCCCTGTGAGCCCCTCTCCCTGCCGCAGCCTGCGCCAGCCCTGGGAGCAATGCGCCCCCAGCCGGGCGGCACGCCCTCTGCCACCTCACCACCCATGGGATCGACTGCCCTCGGCTGCCTAGCCCGGCGCGCGTAGCGTTCGCACGTGGCCCTGGAGAAGAGCAAGCCACCAAGGCGTTTCGCGGACCCTGAGCACATCACTCTGCTTGGGGCTCCTGCAGGGGCAGCGTGTGTATATGCAGGGGTGAGTAGCCAGCCTGGGGTGGCACCCTGAAGCCCTCAGCTAGTGGCTGGCAGGGAAAGCCGGGTGACAGAAGAAACTTGAATCTCCTTGCACCTGGTGGTCAGACTGTGTAGCTTTTCCAGCTCCCTTTCATTGCTTTCATTTCTAAGCCAAGAAGGGAGCTTCCGTTCTGCTTCCCCAGGAGAAAGGAAATCCCTGGAACAGGTCACTGACGCCCCCCCCTCCCCCGTGTGGCATTTGGGGCTTTTGTGCCACTGGTGCCTTAAGCAAGAACCCAGCCCCAAGGCTTAGAGATCTGCAACCGCCTGGGCGCGCTCCTAGATTGTGGGCAATCTGAGCCCCTAGGGGAGACTAAGCGCGCTTCATTAAAGAGTAGACTGTTGGAATATTAAGTGAGACAAAGAGGCAAAGAGGCATTGGTGGAGGGGACAGAGCGAGAGAGAGTGAGAGAGAGCGAGAGAGAGCGAGAGAGAGCGAGAGAGAGCGAGAGAGAGCGAGAGAGAGAGAGAGAGAGAGAGAGAGAGATTGACTCAGGAAGGAATCCCAAGGAGGAAGCACAAGTAAAATTTATCTGTTGCTGACAGAATTGACACAGGGATGCCTCCTACCGCAGTGTGGGTTTGGGGTAGGCAAAATGAGAGTTTGGTTCAACTGAGACCAACAGGTGGCCTGTGAAGGCTTGCTGTGCTGGGCCCTGGGGAATGGCAGTGCTCCCTCCCCTCCCTGGGTTGAGGCTGCTCTGCTGCTTCTGAAGGTGACTAAGGAAATGAGCTCTCTGCTCTCAGACCCCTTTGGGGTGAGTGTGTGAGGCATCCAAATGCCTCCTGCCAGAGAACAGCAGCTTCATTGTGTGCCTGATGGAGAGTTCGACTTGCAGGCAACTGAGGGACCATTGAGCTGGCTGATGAGGACTTGGCTAAGCCCCGGACTTCAGCCCCTGGGTATTCCTGCTCCTGAGACTGGGCAGAGAGCCACATCTCAGTGTTTTCTCCACAGAGGGGAGAGAGAAACTGCTAGGCATCTGACCAGAGTTTATTCTTCCTTACCTGCCACCTAGGTTGTCATTCTGAGACACAATCTGGGGACCAGAGGGAGATGTCTACATGGTGTGTAGTCATGGCATGTGTGGAGGGCAATAAGATGTGAGAGCTGAAAAGTTGTGCCTGCCATGGGAAACTGGAATTGGGGAGTTGGACTGTACTTTGGAAAAGTTTGTTCATCAGGTGTGCCAAGTGCAAAGGGCTCTGGAAGCTGAGGCAGGGAGCACACCAATGTAATTTCTTCAGCATTTGCTGCATCACTTCTGTATCCCTTGATTTGCCCATTGTAGGCTGGAGACAGCCGTAGTTGTTCATGTCTAAAGTTCTGCAGCATCTATAAAGGTAACACTTTTAAGTGGATATCTAGCAGGGAGATGGAAGGCTGTATGTGTTTGAGATGGGTGACAGGGGAGGGTTCTGGAACCAGTTTGGATACCCAGCCCTTTGTATTTACTTACATTTTGTGCTTTGAGGGGGTTGCTTGGCTATTATAAGATTGATGCAGATTTGGGGAAGTGAGAGCCATCGTGCCACTGTCTGCCAGCTGGGCAGTGGGAGGATTCGTTCCTTGACACAAAGTGGTAGAAATTCCAGAATGCCGATGCCTGGGCTGCTAGCACTTGACCCAATGGGGCAGCGCTGGGTGCTACACACATTTAACTGTGTTCTCTGTACTCTGTAACTTTTACAGTGTTCATTCAGCCTTAATTTAGTTCCCCTCTCTATTGTGATGAAGGCCTTGTTCTCCACTGGCCTCTGGCAGCAGTGTCAAGAATGTCTGGGGTTAACCCTCTATAGCACACACTGAGTGATTTAATGTGGAACCCATGCCTTGCTTGAAATATGCCGCTTGGGGGCCCATGTGTGGGGAGTGAGGAAGCAGCTGGGGTGCCAAAGGGGCTAGAAGATATTTTGTGTGAGAAAGAGATAGAATAATGATGAGACTGATAGGTAGAAGGACGGGACAAGGGAAAGAAGTAAAATGAGAGGGAATGAGGGAAGGAGAGGAGAGGGAGAAAAGAGGAGCGAGAGAAGCGATATGGTAAAGCAGGCAAAAAAAAAAAAGACAAGGAGGGAGAAGTTGAAAGAGAAGGGTAAATGTGAGGACAGAAGCATGTGAGGAAAGACAGCAAAACAGGGAAAGAATGAGATTGGGTTGGCAGGACTGGCCTGGTCAGGTATGGGAGGAGAGGGGAGGGAGGAACAGAGGAGGCAGATACTGCCAGGAGGCTGGTGCTTTTTGTATTTAAGTTTTATAAACCATACTGCTGTTCTAAGGAAGTCTACATAATCCAGCTCCTTAAGTAGCCAGCCCTTGGTGAGTGTTTGTTTCTCTGGGGAGTCATGAATTATGCAGAAATTGGACACCCGCTTGGAGCCCAGCTGCATTGAAGACAAGAGTCTAAGAAGTTGAGATCTTTGGTAAATGCACAGATGCACAAATGTGTTTGCCTTTTATGCTTTTTTTTTTTTTTTTTTTTTTTGCCTACTTAAACACAGCACTGGAGATTTGGGGCAGAAGAGTGTTGCTTTACTAACTGTTTCGCTACTGATTCTCTCGCCCCTGATTCTGGAAGTGTCTCCCGGGTAGCTTCTGAGAAAGGCAAATGACTGGATCCAATCTCCTGGGAATCTGATTCAATAGGAACATGAATGTGCTGATTTAGTAAGTGCCCCAGCTGAGTGTAAGCAGGTTGTCCCTGAACCACTCTTTAATAAGCATAATGTGTAGGGTATAACACCCGTGTCTTAATTTGTTCCTCTATTTCCTCCTGAGAGAGGTAGTTTAACTCCTTCCTTTCTTATCCTGTCCTCTCCAGAAAAGCTCATTTCTTATAAATTTCTCTTGCTGAAAGGACAAGTCCAAGGAAGTTGCTCAGCTAGGTTGACTTCTTCATGAACCTCATTAATCACAGTAGCTCCAGGGGGAAGGCAGACAGCTCCTCTGGTTGACCTTGTCATGAGTGTACACGGCTAACTGGTACTGGGCACTCAGCAGGGTATTGTCCTAGGCATTCTTTACACACTCTCTTCCCATTTGATAATAATAAAATACAAACACCCAGACCAAAGATATGCCAGGGTGCTTTTATTTTTTTGTATTTTATAGTTGAGGAGACTTTAGAGAAACTACATAACTCGTCCTGGTGATACATGTTAGGTGTCTATTGTACAAGAACAAGAAGACAACACTGCTGAAATTTGAGCTCAAATTTGGTTGACTCCAGAATTTGAGTACCCTGATAGCTCCTACTCCTAACACTCCCAGGGCCAACAGGCCCATGGAAAGCTTCCTCAAGTCCTCCCCTACCCTGCTTTACCAGTTGAGAATTATAAGTGGTTGAGGAACTTGAACCTTGACTATTCAGATTCTATTGGAATCTATTTCCATGGAAACCATACTCTGGTCTCTGGAGTCTTAGTTCAGCTTCTTAGCACTATAGTTCATCATATCTGGCAGATCTTCAAGGTCCCATGAGCAACTTGGTCAAAACCCAAGCTCCTGTTCACTACTTGAGACTTAAGGAGTCAAAACTTTGGGGACAGAGAGTTCAGTAAACTGTATTTTTAGATTATGCCCCATTACTGCATCTGTATGATACCTTTTGTCCCAGTTATTTCATAGCTCCTGGATTCTGAAGCATTGCATCCCTTTCAGAGGAAAGCTTGGAGCCCTTCCTGGTCCCACAAAATCAATGCACAAAATATTGTAGACTTTCTGTATGTTGCAGTCCAGACTGCTTTACCACTGGTATGGAAACAAGCTGGCCAATCTCAAGGCAATTTGGAAATCTTTTTGAGAAATGCAGCAATCATACTGTTTATTCTATTTCTTTTTTCTTGAGTCAGGTAAGAAGACATTTAGGGAAATATCCAATGCTGCTTTAATGCATAGATGGTGGTATTTGTGATAGCACTTCACACAAAGGACACCATGAGCCAGGGTATGGTACCACTGTGTCAAAAATACCAAGCCCATTCTCCCATTTTTGAAAGATTTCTTTATTTTTATTTGAAAGACAGATTTAAAGAATGAAGGACAGATTTACAGAGAGAAGGACAGAGTAAAAGATACTTCATTTATTGGTTCACTTCCTAAAAGATTGTAGTGAATAGAGCTGAGCTGCTCTGAAGCCAGGAGCCAGGAGCTTCCTCTGGGTCTCATGTGGATGTAGGGTACCAAGAACTTGGGCCACCTTCTTCTACTTTTCTATAGTCATAATAAGCTGGATCAAAGTGTGGCAGCCAGGACAGGAACCAGTTCTCATATTGGATGGCAATGCTTCATGGAAGAGGTTTAGCCCGTTGAACCATGGCAGCAGTGCACAAGTCTCCCAGTTAAATGTGCCTAGCTGTGTAGTTTCAGAGACCCCTCTCCTCCTTTATCACCATGCTTCTGATTCCCTCAGATTAGATCAGTGCCTCACTCTGCAGGGATAAGGAGCCATCCACACACTCTCTCTTCATGGCCCACTTAAATTGTTTTCTGGGTGACCTCAACATCTTTTCCCATCTATTTCATTGAAAAGTGGCCAAAGGTGCCAGACATCTTGTCCAGCAAACTGTTTTGTCATCTTTCCCCTTTCAGATCCAAATTTATCTTTTCAATCTGTTGCTTTTAGCTTTGACCTCTTATTCAAGGATGGTAATTGAGTATTAGGTAGCTTTGATAAGCAACTCGCAGATCCATGTATTTTAAATAATCATAGTAATTTGTTGGTAGAATTCAAAGCAAGGAATCACTTACATTTACAGTGTCTGCATTTTTAATATGCTGGATAGTTTTTCTGTGTCAGTATTGCAGACCTATTTTGTGGCTTGACTGCTTTTGGTAAATAGAAGGGTAAAAAAAAATTAGGATTTGGGCACTGAGAATAGGCAACTAGGAGCCAGAGTGTACCTCCAACTTCCTTGCTATTACAACTATGCTGGTTATTTTGTTTCTCCAGATACTCATTTCTGTTTCCTGAAGTTGAAAATCACAAGTTGCCCATGTATGTTACAAGGATATATATCTTGTTGAAGATTAAAGTGCAATGTGTGGCATATCTGTTAGCCAGGGTCATTACTGTTTTGTTAAATATTTGCCATATACCAGGTTCCATTTAACCAAGAATAAAACTGACATCAAGCAGGCTAAAAAAACTTGCATAGGTCACACAGTTCCTAAGTCTCAGAATCCAGATCTATTCTTTCTAATCTCCTTTGTCTAAGCCTTTTTTTTTGCATTAATTCGTTGGAGCTATTGTTCTTCACACTTTAAGACAGACTGTCACATGTGAAACACATTCTGGCTTGCATTTTAATGCAGTCCATTGCATAGAATGTGGAATAGAACCATGAGACTCTTTTGAACATTGGGAGATAATTTTTACCTGGTGAAATTGTTGTGGGATGGGCTATTCCCAGCTAGATAAATTCCAACTGCTTGTCTCACCCTGATGGAAGAATTAAACACAGAGACATGAAATAGAGTGGGAGTAAGAATTATTTAGAGAGATGATACACATTCTGAAGTGAGTGCAGGCCCCTGCATGAGGGAGAGTCACTCTTACTGTACTTTGCTCCCTCCATTATATAGGAACAGTTGCCCTAATTGGCTATATAAATGGGGTGGAGTTTTGTGGGGGGTTCACTGTGCATGCTGATCTCTGGGAAGATTTCTTAATGTCTCCACATAGAGCTCACTATAATTGGCTCTCTGTCTGGCTCATTATCAAAATCACCTCCAATTACTTGCTTCTGCTTTTCCAGCAGTTGATAGGAGTTTACACACACTCATCCCCCACTGCCACTGCTTGGTTGACTTCAACCTTTTTTTTAAATTGATTTTATTTTTATTGGAAAGGCAGCTATACAGATATACAGAGAAGAGACAAAGATCTTTCTCCATTGATTTACTCCCCAAGCTGTGACAGTGGCCAGAACTTCACTGATCCAAAGCCAGGAGCCCAGAGCCGCCTCTGAGTCTCCTATGTTGGTGCAGGGTCCCAAGGCCTTGGACTGTCCTCAACTGCTTTCCCAGGCCACAAGCAGGGAACTAGATGGGAAGTGGAGTTACCAGGAGTAGAACTGATGCCCATATGGGATCCCAGCACACTTGAAGTGAGGGCTTTAGACACTAAGCTACCGTGGCAGGACTTCAACCCATTTTTAAGTCTACATAGACATGGATAAACATGATTTTTTTTGGAAAATCTCTGTTGATTGCTCAAGGACTAGGTTATGTATCTTATGGTTTATTTTTGGTTGTTATTTGAATGCAAAATTATAGAGAGGAAAAGGAGGGAAGGAGGAACGGAAGGAAGAAGGGAGGGAGGGAGAGAGGGAGGGATGGTGGGTGAGAGATAGAGAGATTTTTTTAATTTACAGGCTTATTCCCCAAGTGGCTTCAATGACCAGGAAATGAGCTGCCCTAAATCTGGAAGCCTTATCCTGGTCTCCCACATGGTATAGTAGTCTAAGGACTTGTGCCCTCCTGGGCCATAAACAGAAAAGTGAATTGGAAGTAGAGCAGCCAGAACACAAACTGGCACCCCGTATGGGATGCTGGTGCCACAGGTGGAGGTTTAGCCTACTATGCTTTATTGCCAGTGTTAGAGAATAGTTAAATGTCATCATACCATGCTCCTTTTATTTCTCTGTACCTGTCTTGCATGGTCATGTATGGTGCTTGAGAATTGGAAGTTGATCTCATATCCAACTTGACATCTGCATGATTTGGTTCATATCCACACATTCAGGACATTGTCTGACATGTGAAATGCTCACAAAATCCATTATTGGACTAACTGCAATTTTGAGCCAGATCTCTATGGCCCAGGAAAGTGGCTGTTATCCTTTAGTGCTAGAAGAGAAAACCATCCAAACTGTGGAACTAAAAACCATGAAGTGTTATGTGTCCCTAGAGGCATCAGGTCTTCCTGTATAGAAGAGGAGTGTAATGGTATCAGTAGTTGTTGGTTAACTACATGGGTTGCTTTGGGCAAGTTCCATTTTGATGTTGCTTAAGATGTAATTAGAAGGGACATTCTGATTTATAAGTTAATGTGATTTTATCTGTACATTTAATTAGTTGCTCAGAAAGACACTTTTGTTTCTCAGCTCAGAAGTTTTAGAAATTAATAGGCTCTGGAATAACCATCAAGGTTAGAGATAACGTTGTTGTACTGACTTAAAGATGAGTGAGGAAACCGGGGACCCGGGAAGGAAAGGGACTTGCCTGAGGTCACCCAGCAGGGAAGTGCCAGAGTCAGTGTGAGAGGCTGTGATTTCTGGCAGCCAGCCCAGGACTCTGAAGACACAGCACAGAATGATTAACATGTCTGTGGTGAACAACTTGCTTGCTTTGAAAGCTGTAGACAGTGTGTCCCCTGCAGAAGGTAGAACTTACATTGAAAAGTAGTGAGGCAATCTGAAAAGATTGGCTGATGGGGCAAATCCCCAGGGTCACAGAAATTTGTGGGAGAATACCTTGGCTGGTCTTTTGTTGGCAAGTCCTTTTGGGCTTTTGACATTTCTGGTCTGCTTTCCAAATAAAGAACTGTGGCTCGATGGGGCTCATTCTTTGATGTTCTTATGTGTGGCATTTCAAGATTTCAAGGTCTATGGATGTTTATTCCCAAGTCACTGGCATAGGTACTTGTGGCAAAGTGGATGATCACATTCTACTTCCCTTTCATACTAACACTATTTTAAATGGGAAATGGTCAGCTTGGGACCCTTCTCTTCTGGGATGCATTGGAATCAGCCTTAACATTATCATCAGACACAGTGATGTATTCAGCATACTGGCACACTGTTAAACACAAATATCTTTGTCACATGGTATCAATATTTTGGAAACAGTTAAGACACAGATCATTGGTGTGATATATTGCATATGATCCCCTGGAAACATTTTCATTTGTGCTGACAGGGCAGCAGAAATGTCTCTTCTGAATGCCTTCCTTGTGTCCCAAAAGATTTGCCAAGTGAGTCTGAAACAGTGACACAAGGCACAGATAATGACTGTCTTTGCTCCTCAGTCTGAAATGACAGTTGTTTGTAGTTATTTGAAAAGTAAATACAGAGAGACAGAGACAAAGGCAGATCTTCTGTGTGCTGGGTCGCTTCTCAAATGCCTGCCCAAGCTAGGTCAGGCTGAAGCCAGGACCCAGGAACCTGAAACACCGTCAAGGTCTCCCACAGGCAAGTCAAGGACCTGGCTACTAGAGCTATCACCTGCTGCCCCCTAGGGTGCGTAGTAGCAGAAGCTGGATGAGAAGAGGAGTAACAAGGGACTGCAGCAGCACACTCTGATGGGAAATGCAGGCATGCTGAGTAGAGACTTAGCTCTGTGCCACACGCTTGTCTCTTGATATGGTTTCTGAGTTGATATTCAAGGCATAATGCAGAGGAGGGGCACCTCTCTGCATTCCTACCACCAGAACAGATGGGTTCCTAAATTCTTCTGTGAAAGATGGATTCCTTTGGGCTTGAGAATTTTCTGCGGTCCTGTGTTGGAATACAAAATCCTGCATAGGATCTCCTAGCTGCCCAGACTGAATAGCTGACCCTGCTTCTCCCCTTGATGAGGCCTTTCACCGATGCAGAGGATCAATATTATGGAACACTCCTTTTGCTGCTGCTGCTGCTGTTCCCATCACCACTTGTTCAGTGCCTACTCTGTGCCAACATGATTCTAAGCTCTTTGCATGCATGAGTTTTTCTCATTTCATTTACCCAGAAAAGCAGCATTGCAGTTCAATGGTAGAGGAGTTGGGAAATTGCCATAAAGATGACAGAAGATAGTGGGATAGAGGCAGGGTTGAAAAGAATAGACATTGGAAAGCAATGAAGAAGAGTAGGAGGAAAAGTGATCTCTCCTTACTTTTTCCTATTTCCAAGCAGCCAATTCCCCAAGGGAGGACTTTCGAGGATGCTGAGAAAGAAAAAATTTGAGCAGATTAACCTGCCTCCCGTTCTCACTGCTCTAAGGGACGGAACAGGATTTTGATTTCAGACTTATTTTTCAAATTACACTAAGCAAAACAGTCTTTAATCTACCTATAAAATGTGGAGCTTGAAAGGATCTTAGGGCATATCTTCTCCCATGGCTTTAGGGTGACTATACACACATTCAGATTCTGATCTTATGTCATATTCACAGTAATATTTACTTTTACCATGAGTTACTAGTATTTCCTACTCTGTTATGCACTGCATAGGTATACACAGACACTGTCTGCATATATAATTTGCATATATATTTAAAAATAATGTTTATTACTATGATCAATATGGCCAATTTTGTTCATGCTTTAAAAATTCATGTTATGAACTTTTAAAAAATCAAATGCATGCCATGGCCTACAAAGTTGTTTCTATGGATTGAAATGCAGATTCTGAAAAAGTTGTTGATTCTGACTGTGTAAAGTTTTTTAGGTGGAGCAAGAGGTTCTGAGAAGTGAGAATGTGTTTCTTTGTCCAAGATCGCATGACAGACTTGTGACAGAGCTGGTGGGAAAATCCAAGCTCCTGATATCCACTCGTACTTATGACCAAAAGTGTCTGTGACTCTGAAGTCCGAGCCATTGCTTTTGACTTACACTCTGGTGGTAATTTATTTATTTTTTCTTTCTTTCTTTTTCTTTGGTGACATGTGAGTGATAGAGTTGATTTGTGTTATATGAGTTTGGTAGTGGATGTAGTTGAAAGGAACTGGGATGGGGCCTGCATGGTTCCTGTGGGCCTCAACAGAGTTTCTGATCAAGTGATTAGGGGAAAAGGTGGGAGAAAGGCTTTGATGCAAGGATTAAGTACAGATCCAAGTTCTTATATACTTGGTCTACAAAGAACCCTTTCTGTAAGTAGTAATGATTGTTGGGACTGTGGACAGAGCTTTTCGTATAGTAATTATTTTTAACATGGTGTGTATATGATAAAAATAAAATATTATCTAGTAGGGGAGGTGAATGTTCTCCTATTCCTGATCCCAAGTGTCCAGAGTACTGTCCTGGTGCCAGCATCTTCTGTCTCCTCTCAAAGATAAATGTGCACAGATAAAGGCATCTGATATGTCTTGTGTTCTGTAATTTAAATGATGCATCTTAAGGATAGTTGACATTACATTCATAGTGAACTGACTCATTTTCTTCTTCTTGCTTTTGGTAAAAAACTATTTACTTGAAAGGCAGAGTTACAGAGAGAGAGGAAAACACAGAGTGATCTTTCATGTGCTGGTCCACTTCCCAGAAGGCCACAATGGCAGATGCTGAGCTAAATTGAAGCCAGGAGCGTCATCTGGGTCTCCCACATGGGCGGTAAGGTCCAAACACTTGGACATCTTCCACTGCTTTTTCCATCATGTTAGCAGGGAGCTGGTTCTGAAGTTGAGCAGCTGGGACACAATCTGGTGCCAGTGTTATAGGTAGCAGCTTTGTCCACTACTCCAAAACTGACCACACAATTTTTCTGAGCTGCATAGTGTGTCATTGTATGGATGTATCTGATTTTAGTCAGCTGTAGTGAAGTGTAGTAGCTAAGAATCCATAAATGTGCTTCTGACATCACACTCACAGTGGCACCTCCCTTGGCTCCACCAGAGAAAGGTGCAGGAGACTGCAGCTCCACGTTTAAAAGCATAACTGCGTATGAACTATATTAAGTAATTTTAACAACAAAAGTAGAAGGACTTTAGTTTTATATATCATAGTTGCAGAGGCATGTATGTAGATCCACTTGATTTTGAGAAAAATATTTATATTGGACATTTTCTTGCATTTACTTCTGTTGAAAAAAATAGCAGTAAAAAATGTTATCAGTCTGGGTGGTCTTTTTTTCAAATGCATAAAGCATTCAAACTGAAATCCTTTTTGTACTCAAATTGGGCCTGCCAGCTTTAAAAGAGGGCAGTCTGGATAATATGATAAACTGGCCCCTGCATTCAATCTTAGCTCATCAAGGCTGTTCCAGAACTGACATTTTCGTACAGTATGGCTTGATGCTCTGATTACAAATTGGTCTTGAGCAGCTAGAGTCTTTGTAATTTTATTCACTGAGGGATTTTGCTTGTATCATTTAGGTCTGTTTGGATTTTTGAAACCTGGAGGATCAAGTGCATTCCTGATTCTTCTTCCTTATTTTAGAATGCAAAAGAGAGGATTTACCCCAAACAAGTGTAATTCGCTATATGCAAAATTAAGAATTTCCTCTTGCTTCAAAACAGAGGTGATAATCTCCCCCCTTCCGTCTGGAAATTTTGCAGACATAATTTTTTTTTTTAAGAAGAGCGGTTGGTTTTTATTTTTCTCATCAGTTTTACTTGTGATAAGCAGACACATAATTATGAAAAAGAGAAGATACCTAATTGTAGTTTTTGCATTTGTTTGTAAGGATGGTACTTTCAAGTCAATTGTATGGACTTTATGCAATGAAATTGTCAATAATCCTTTTTTTGATCAAGGACCTTTTGTCCTTGGGTTCCTGGAAGAGGAGGAAACAGACCATGCTTTCTGTTCTCAGAGTAGCTGGAAGCTGCACTTAGCCAGCACAGGGACTGAGAGTGATAAAGTATGGTATGTAATTAAGACTTCAAGTGAATGCCCAGAGAGTAAGCCCAGTAGGATTCAGGCAAGGGAGTGTTTGAGACAAGAGAAAAACCAAACTGTTTTCTTTGTTCGTTCATACAATTAAATGTCTACACACAGCACTTTGCCTCTGCTCTTCAAAATATGTGTGTTTTGGGATTTAGCACAAGGCCTAGTGGCTAAAGCAACTGCTGGGATCCCGCATGAACACCTGTTCCTGTCCTGGCTATTCCACTTACCTCCAGCTCCCTGCTTGTGGCCTGGGAAAGCAGTAGAGAACACCCCAAGGCCTTGGGACTCTTCACCCATGTTGGAGACCCAGAAGAAATTCCTGGCTCCGGGTTTTATTTTTTTTTAAAGATTTATTTTTATTATTTTTTCATTGGAAAGGCGGATATACAGAGAGGAGAGACAGAGAGGAAGATCTTCCGTCCAATGATTCACTCCCCAAGTGAGCCACAACGGGTCGATACTATGCCAATCCGAAGCCAGGAGCCTCTTCCGGGTCTCCCACGTGGGTGCAGGGTCCCAAAGCTTTGGGCCATCCTCGACTGCTTTCCCAGGCCACAAGCAGGGAGCTGGAAGGGAAGCGGGGCTGCCGGGATTAGAACCAGCGCCCATATGGGATCCCGGGCATGCAAGGCGAGGACCTTTAACCACTTGCGCCACTGCGCCGGGCCCGGCTCCGGGTTTTAAATCAGCTGTTTCAGTCATTGTGGCCACTTGGAAAGTGAACCAGTAGATGAAAGATCTTTCTCTCTGTCTCTCTGAAGTCTGCCTTTATAATAAAAATAAATAAAATCTGGATATATGTGTTTTTTTTTAACTCTTATGCACCAAGTAATCAATTCTCCAGCAGAGAGCAGCTGGCTGTCCTGCATTTTAATTTTGGCATCAACTACATGGAGATGGTGTCAGAATCCATAGTTCAGGGCCTTGTCCTAACAACTGTCACCTGTAAGAGTGCCAATTACACGGTCCTCATCATATAATTAATGGGGTCTCCAGGACCGCTGTCTTGGGTGGCACAGAGAACTCAAAAAGACACTAATTTATATTTCCTGGTTAAAGGATACAGATGAACATCTGGATGAGCAATGACAGGGCAAGGAGAGAGAGAGAGAGAAAGTGAGAGAGAGAGAGAGAGAGAGAGAGAGAGTGTGTATGTGTGTGTGTTTGCATGGTTGGGGCAAAGAACTCCCATGTCCTCTTTGGAGTTACCAATCACTAGGCATTCCAGTGAATTCAAAAGCTCTCTTTTTTATTTGTGTGGAAACTGCATTACACAGGCATGAAGATGCCATCATTGGGCACTGATTATCAACTCTGCTTTGAAATCCTTCTCCCTTTCCTGAAGATGGAAGTCCTGGGCTAAAAGGTTCTCTATGCTGAGACTATCTAGAAGCCCAACAGAGGTTGCCTGTCACTCAGGAACTTCTAAGGGATTTGAGAACCCTATAAAGAGCTGTTTCTGTCCTTCAGGGAATTAACAGCTCCTCTCCCCTGTGTATAACTTACAGATACTCTTGAATATGTGCTTCAGTAGATATAATTCAGAGTATTCATAAAGTCATTTTATATGATAGCAAGAAAATTGGGTGAGTCTAAATATCCACCATTATGAGAGTGAATCTGAGTTTAGAATATTTACACAATAGATTACATGACAGAGGAAATAGATGTGTGCCAAGTATATAAACTAACCTAGAAATCACTAGCAGGATCATAGCAGTTATTTGTGATATGATGGTATTATAACATTTTGCATTTTGATGAAAAAACAAGTATATCAAACTTTTGTTTATGCAAATAACATATAAATTTGGAGAAGAGTAATATGAGTGGAGCCCAGTGTAATAGATGATACTGATTACTTGTTGGGGAGCCAGGAGATAGGAAAGGTGCATCATATGTGGGGTTCAGGGCTTGCTTGTTTTTCAGAAGTAGAGAGTTTAGTAATCTGGTTACTGCCATTTGTATGTGGTGATAATACCTTTATTTGTATTTCCCAGTTGCTAATAGAAAGGATTATAGCTTTCCGAGGTGATTAGAAAAAGTAGCATTTCAGTGTTAGGGGAAAAGATCACACAATTCAAGTGGCTTGACAAAGACTCAGTCTGCCTCAAAAGCCAGAGTTCTTCACATTTTAAGTTGAAAAATCTTAATGGTTGATGAAACTTCAGAGATCACTTGATAACAAATTTCACAGAGACAGGTAAATAAGTGGGGTTGGCAGTAGAGTATGGTAAGGCAAAGTAGAGAACTGCTCATTAATCCTAGCTGATGCTCATTTTAAGGATAGGAAAGTCAGTTGTCAAATCATCTGGCTTTTCAAAGGAAGCTAAAATTTTAATATGTTTCCATGTGAAAATATTTATACTTGTATTAGAAAGAAATTACTATGTAGAACCAAAGTCGTTGTGAGAGGGGTGAGTTTAAAACCTGTGAGATAAAATCATACTGTAGGAAAAAGTCATACCTTCTTTAGATTGTTCCCGTTTCTAGTGGGGAAGAATTCTCTTTACAAACTTTCTCCTCAAAAATTAAATTTATTTTCATTCTTATTTTGAAAGGCAGGAAGAGATAAAGAGGTAAGGAAAAAGAGAGAGAAAGGGAGAGAGAGAGAAAGAGAGAGGAGAATGAATCTCCTTCATCTGCTGATTCATTCCCCTAAGGCCTGAAACAGCAAGGGCTGGGTGAGACCAAAGTCAGAAACCCAGATGAAGTACATCTGGGACTCCAGTTTGTATAGCAGGACCCAAGTTCTTGAACGATCACTGAGTGTGTCCCAGGGTTCACATTTGCAAAAAGCTAAAATTGAAAGTGGTGTGGAGACTTGAACTGGGCGTTCTGATGTGGGATGCAGGCTTGTTAGCTACTTAGCCATTGGGTTCAGTGATGCCGAACTTTAAGGTACTGAAATTGTTTCTATTGCTGGGCCTTTCCTTGTTCTTGAATTCCTTATCCTTAGTCTTTTTGCTCTTCTTATATCTTGTGGCTATTTATGATTCCATATTGAATCCTTTCAAGTGGTTGGAGAGAGTGTTCTTTTTTTCTTCCTCATCCCTCTTCCTCCTTTTTCCATTATCTGCAGACAAAACATTTGTAGCAGTCTTTCAGTGATTTGTCCTAAGGCATAGTTTCTAGAGCTTTGCAATTTCAATTACCTTCTGGACATTCTCCAAATTTTTGAAATTTTTTCCTAATTAGCCTCTAGTACTCTAGACAGCATCTTTTAGCCAAAGAATATTGAATGTTGATGTCACAAGCTTACTTTCACACATGAAGTTGCATGTGAATATATTTTTGTGGCTGTGTTTGGAATGAAGTGAGGTGAAATGTAGGTTATATCACCCACTTTAAGTTGACTGTGAAGGACACCAAAAATAGCCCAAGAGTTGTTCTCCAAAGGAGCCTAAGCTGAGAGTCCATAAGTGCACGTAAACATTCGTTGAGGCAGACTTGGTGTGCATCTTACACTGTAGGAGTGAAGAGTAGTGGTCAAACAGTAGAGTTCCAAAGAGGAGCCTTACTGTAAAAAAAAAAAATTCATTATGTAGAGCCATGATAACTGATCAAACTCATCCTCACAGGAGCCAAAGTCTGTGGAGTATATTCTAGTAGATTCTACTAGATTCTCAGGTCTGAGTTCTGGATAGGAGCTATGGGGATGTTTAATTAAATGTTTAGGCATGGTTCTCCAAGGTAGTGATGAGAAACCAAACATTTAATAACTGTGGCCATGGCTCATGAGAAACATATATGTAGCTTGTCTAATAGAGTTATCTTGGCAGTTATCTTGATTCAAGGAGGTGACAGATGTTACTAGCACTAGTGTTATTGTTTTATTTATTGTTATGTAGTCCTTATCCCACCATAAGAAGTGATTTTTGTTGACATTTTCTAGAAGAGGAAACTGCAACTGAGAGAGACTCAGTTCTGGGAAAATACAGCTTGAAATGAGCCTGGAGATTAAGAAAGGATAAAGTACACACATTAAGGCCCAGTACAGTGCCTCAATGGCTAAATCTAGGGCTCAGGGCCTACATCCTCACATATGGATGTCAGTTCATGTTTCAGCTGCTGTTCCACTTCCCATCCAGCTGAAGGCAGCAGAGGATGGCCCTGCATCCATGTGGGAGACTCAGAAGTTTCTGACTCCTGACTTTAGAATGGCTCACCTCTGGCATGTGGCCATTTGGAGTGTGAAGCAGGGATGGAAAATCTCTCCTCTCTATAAATCTGATCTAACTTTCCAATAAAAATAAATGCATCTTAAAACACACACACACACACACACATACACACGCACGCTACTCCTTTCACAAGTGTCTTATGCTGTTTTCTTCCTTGTGATTTAATATGGGTTTGATATCAAGGTATAACCTTTATTTTCTTGTGAAACTGTAAACTTGCTTCTTTTATGTTTATGAAATGTTTAAATTTTGAAACTCTTTGTCAAGTATCTTTATAATTGCCCATATATTATTGTCTATTTCAATAAGTTTGAATCTTAAAAATTTGTGATATGCAAATTGGATAAACATTATAAAGTCCTTCTTAGTTACTAATCAACAGATACTGAAAGGGTACAGATAGTTAAAATAGAGAGGTGGCAACCCAGCCTGAGCCTTGTAACACATTCTTACAGATAGCTTTCTTCCTGATTGATATCAGTCATAAATTGTAGTTCTTGCATATGGTGAGTCAACATGGAAGTGTTTTTTTTTCTGCTATTCATGTCATTAATATATTCTACATTTTTCTCTCCTGTTCAATAGTTAATCAAGAAATGTTTTTTCAGATTTTGTGTTGAAATTTAGATATTCCACTCTTTCGGATTTTCTTTACCTGTCACACTTGCAAATTTACTGAAAATGCAGAAGCATTTGGAATGCACTGTTTCTGTTGAACCAGGCATCACAGCTTTCTTTCATTGATTTATTCTTGTTGATGTGAGAAAATAAATTTTTCTCTCATTTAAAGATCCTGATGTAACTTCCATTTTTAGCTTTAAGGGTAAGAATTCCAGGAACCTAAGAGGCAAGTTATAAAGTAGATTCTCATTGTTATAGTTAGGGTGTGCCCACTTCTACAATGTTTTTGAAGTTAAATGCCTCTCAAATAAATGTTCAGAGGCAATGCAAATCTAAAAAAAAGTACCTTTATATGACTTAGATAAATAGCAATTTAAATGTTAGGGGATTGTTCTAATATAATACAAAAAAGCTAATGGCTTTTTCAATTCCTTTGAATCTTGTTGCTGTATAGGAGAAACTTGACTTAAATGCAGATTAGAGTCAGAATATTCTGTACATAATTTTCTGTATCTGATAATAAGAAAGAAATTATCCCAGAAAGATGCACAAAAGGAAACATTTAATTGGGAGAAAAAATAGCCTGTATTAGTCCTTTTCAATTTGTGTATGAAGAACCAGATGTCTCTAATAAATCCCTTTGTAGTAGATGCACTTTTTTTTTTTAAAGATTTATTTTTATTATTTTTTTCATTGGAAAGGCGGATATACAGAGAGGAGAGACAGAGAGGAAGATCTTCCGTCCAATGATTCACTCCCCAAGTGAGCCACAACGGGCTGATACTATGCTGATCCGAAGCCAGGAGCCTCTTCCGGGTCTCCCACGCGGGTGCAGGGTCCCAAAGCTTTGGGCCGTCCTCGACTGCTTTCCCAGGCCACAAGCAGGGAGCTGGAAGGGAAGCGGGGATGCCGGGATTAGAACTGGCGCCCATATGGGATCCCGGGCGTGCAAGGCGAGGACCTTTAACCACTTGCGCCACCGCGCCGGGCCCAGTAGATGCACTTTTAAAAGAGCATCTAAAAATGACAAGTTTTGTGACGAATAAGAACTTTAAACATTTAAACCAGGCTTTACATCCCCAAATAGATTTGTTTAAAAGTGTGTGGCAATTAATTTGTAAACAGAGATACTTTTCTGTACAGTAGTAAACATTGAGGTGAGGCTCATGGTTGAAATTGTGTGCGAGTCTACCCATCTGTGTCTGTAGGTGATAGCCATTTACTAATACATGACAGCCGTGTCCCTCCAGGCTGTTGTATGCATTTGTTGTTCTTGACTGGCCTTTGCACACATTTGGATTTGTTAGTCCTGTGGCAAAAGAAAGAACAGTGGTTGTAAGGAGGGTGAAAAAAATGTAGATAAGATGATTATTACAAGAAATAGTTACAAAGACTTTTAAGTATTTAGTGTTTATTGTTTTGTAAATGGAAGTTGATCGTTTGATTACTCTGTGCTTAACCCTTATGATATAAGTAAAACATAAGTGATGAAATATATACAAAGGTAATGGATAGAGGTTTTGCTAGTAGAAGTGAAGATGGTGATGAAATGCCCTTACAGAGGATAGTTCTGGGGAAGTACATAATAAAAACATTGCCCATCTGGAGTTTATACACACACAGACATACACTCACTCTCACACACATATGTATAAAAGATTTATTTTATTTTTATTGAAAAGTCAGATATACAGAGAGGAGGAGAGACAGAAAGGAAAATCTTTGCTCTACTGATTCATTTCCCAAGTGGCCACAATGACCAGAGCTGTGCCAATCCGAAGCCTATAGTCAGAAATTTCTTCTGGGTTTCCCAAGCAGGTGCAGGGTCCCGAGACCTTGGGCCATTCTTAACTGCTTTGCCAGGTCAAAAGCAGGGAGGACTTCAGCTGCTGGGCTACTGTGTCGGGCTCAGGAGTTTATATTTGACAAACTATTTGACAAATTATAGATAGATCCTGAGCACCCAAAGAACAGCTGTCTTAATTGTGACTCTGGAATGGTTTTGTGTATTTGTGGCATAGATTTGATAACAAGAATTTAAATTAAGGACACTTTATTTTTGCCAATCTTCAGTCATTTTTACATTTGTAGCTCTGGTGGGCCACTTGGTTAGGCATAACTATTTAGTGGTCTGATTTTCGCAGAGCAGTCTGGGATACTATAATGTCCTTTGAAGTCAACCCTGTGATCTGTCATGTGACCCTGAGCAAATCGCCCTGAATTCTGAGACTTTATTTCCTATGCATTTGAATGAGACTAGTAGCTTTCTCCATTGGGTTTTGCAAGGATTAAATGAAATTATTATTAATTACATAATGTTTACTGTGTGGAATATTTTCCCCATCCCATTAGCAAGGACTTGGAGTACATGAACACTTGTGTCTCCTGTGGGTAACTGTGAGATGCTTTTAAATATGTTTTCTGTTTCATACCACTCCTGTATCCTTGTTTTTCATGTGACATGCTGTGATGCATCTTAAAAGAAAACTTGATCTGATAAATCCGTGCTAACACTTTTGAGGCCTTTCCATTGCTTTCACGATGTGGCTGGCACTGGAATTTCATGACAACCATCCTGTTCCCCAACCCCACCCCTCTGGTTTTCCTTGTTCTTCTTGCCGATCTCATGATTACTTGAGGTTGCCCTTCACCATCTCACCCTCCGTAGGAGGAGTCTTCCTGTGGCTTGCTGATATTACTGGCTGCTGAAGGCCTGCTCCCGCCTCAGCTCTGTGCTCATTCACCTGTCCTCTTGTTTCTGACCTCCCATGACCTGGCCAGTTGTGATTCTCCATCAGCTTGGTATTCTGGTTGAGGATACTTCAGAGAGTTCATGGAGAAATGGAATTGAAAGGCAAATTGCTGTGCTTTAACCTAGCAATGTCAATGTTCCTTATATGAGCACCTGGGCTTGCTTGATCCCAGCCTCAACCCCTGATTCCAACTTCCTGCCAATGGTGACTCTCAGGGACATCACTGATGGCCCAAGTAATTGAGTTTCCTGCCTCCCATGCAAGAGTCACAGACCAAGCTCTGGGTTTGACCCGGCTGAGCCAAGGCTGTTTAGGCATTTGAGGTGTGAATTAGCACATAGGAGAGCTGTCTTTCTGTTTTTTTTTTTTCTCAGATTATTGAATAAGTAAGTTAATGTCGGTGCAAAAGAAAGTTGAAATCTGTTCATTGTTTTTTTTATAATACACATTTGTGTAAATATTCTGAAGATCATCTCTTATAACCTTCAAACCTTAATCATTGTACTTTTTCATTTATATGTGCTATTTAATAAGTATTTTTTATATCTTCTGGAATTAAACTGCTATGATCCCAAGAACCAGGTCTGTATCTCTAGCAATTAAGAGATAACTGCCAGTCATATTTGTTGACTGAATTAATTGTGAATATTGGAAATCATGTAAACTGTTTCTATTGAATCCTTAGTACGCTGTTGTGAATTGGATATTATGATGTCTCTCTTATAGAACAGAAAAATGTGCCCAAGAGAATTTTTATTTATTTTATTTTTTATTGTTATTATTGTCCATGATGCAGTTTTCTAGATATAGCCATATCTCCCTCTCTTTCCCCTTTCTCCCTCTCCAGTTTTTCTTCCCTTATTATTGCAGTAGTGTGGTCCTTGAGCATTTTTTAAGATTATATGGAATTTTATAGCATGGAGGTAGTGATGCTATAATTTGTAAGCTAGCTGATTTGCTTCTTACTCCTGTAGCTTGCAGCTCTTGCTCTAGTTAGAAAATGTCTCATCTCAATTAACTGTGATTTTACTCATTTGTTTGCTATTGAAGAACCTGAGTTTTGTGAAAACTTTCAATAGTTCATTGTTTAACATTTACCAAATGCCAAAAAAGTCAGGTATAATGATATTGTATAGGAAGGCAAAGTTTACGGGAAAAATGAAATAATTTCTTTTGCATTGTGCACACAGTTGTTCTCACTGTGATTCTCCACAAGGCCTTGAGAACCTATGAGAAATCTCTCCTGATGGTAAGAAGTAGAGGAGAGGCTTCACAAAAATGGTGATGCTTCCATGGGAATGTCTGCCACTTCCCAAGGTCTGTGAGCCTCTCAGGGCCAGGGAGCTACTTTCCCTTTGTGAACTCAGTTCTCAGTCATGTAGGTGTCTGGTTCCCAGGGATACCACTGTGTGTAGTGGTTCTGTTCATGAACTCTACACCAACAGAAATGTGTAAATCTGTAATCATTATCTCCTGTGTTAGTGCTGAAGACATTTTGTGGACCATGTCACATTTAAGGTAGAGTTGATCTATTTTGAGAGACATCCCCCAAATACTGATGACTTTGCAGCAATATGCTCTCATTCTTTCGTGTTATCTTGCACTGCTATGATTCAATCATCACTGGCTTCTGTTTACACACCATTCTATGGGGAGTACTGTGGGAATATATTTGTTGAATTGGAAAGCTGTAACATTACCATGGAAAGAGACTGATCTAGCATTTGAACTCCTGCATTTGTTCTGGACATGGCAAGCACCTGTGGCCTGCAGTATTTTTCTCTGATCTTATATTGTCTCTTCTCCATACTGAAAGCAATAATTAATAATTTGCATCAATTACAGGGATGTTTTGAAAATCCAAAGAGCTAATGGGTGTGAGAATATCTAGCAAAGGGAGAATGCTGCTAAAATAGAAAGGGCAGACTGGCCTGTGATTTCTGACACTTGAGGACTTGTTACAAGGGCAAGAGTTATAGAGTCACCACATACTGGCACCAAGAAAGTCACCAGCATGAAGGAGAAAGAGAAATGAGGTAACATTAGCTTAAATGGAATCCCAAAACTATGCAACCATTGCACACATAATTACATTACATTGTATTGCTGTGGTGTGCAGCAATATGTTAAGGCATCAGTTATAAAGTGGAATATTAAATACTTTATTTGAAAGTACTTTCATTGTGTTAAAAACTTCTTTCAGTACTTTAATTCATTTAGTTTTTTTTCAGTAGACAGGAAGGAGGAAGTGTCATTTTTCTAGGCTTATTTTTATAACAAAAAGTTTATTGATGAGCCACATTTCTTAATAAGATTTAATTTCACAAATACAGGTAGTTACAGAATTGTTGAATGAGGGTTTTATGTATTTATAATTACTTCTAAATTCTGCTTATAATTGTCCCTCAGCTTTCTGTATGTGATGCCCCTCCAAATATAAAAGCCAACTTAAAGTCACCCGCACGTTGCAATAGAAAGAAGCTAGATAGAGTGACGTTCACCCCAGCCCAATGTGCTCTGCAGGTTGCCCACCCAACTCTGGGGTGACACCATACAGCTGCCTTTATCTCTTCCAGTCAAGAGACTTCTGGCAGAGGGTAAGAGGCCCCTCCTGTCACATTTCCACAGAACTTAGTGCCCTTTCTTTGTAATTCACCATGAGATATTATCATAGCTTGTGGAGAAATATTATTAACTTCAATTTGCCAAAATTGAGTGCTCTTTGAGGCACTGAATCAGCTGCTTTCTCATAGCTGGTAAACACATTTGTTAAAAAAACAAAAATAAAAACCAAAAAACAGATTAGTAACTCTCTCTGCCCTATCTGGAGTGATTCACATAAACCACCAAAACAACTTGCTTATAACCTAGGATTCAATGTTTGATTTTATTTCTGCTTATTTGTACTATACTCTGAGACTAGCAGAACTATCAGGCTTCTCAACTCTAACATGATAATGAGCAATTTGTGTTGGATTCATTTACTTTGTGGGGGAAACATACTTGGCCCTTCACTATAAAACAATATTATCGAGCATATTGTCATAGCAGAGGTCTTTCTGTTTAATGCATGATCCTGGGCAAGTTCAAAGGGACTGATTGGCAGAATTCATTCTTTTAAGTTCAGTGCTGCAGTGTACTTTTTCTTAGGAGGTCCTGGGCATGCCCCTGGGCTAGGCTGGGTCCTTTTGTGTTCTTGCAGCCCTGACAGTATTTCTGAGAAAGTAGTTACTCTGCTTTGTGTAATTTTTTTTAAACAGGGGCTTCTCCAAACTGAATTACTCAGCAGTTGTTCCAATTTATGAATGTGTATTGTCCTATTGAGAGCAGAGTGCTAGGTTCATAATAAGTCTGGAATTGATGGTGTTTAAATGTGTGTGTAGTTTTCAACTTTTGTTGTCATTTTCCTGTCTAGTCATAGCAAGACAAATGAATAGAACTACAGTTAAGAATAACTTTATCACCTTCTGTTGATGTTGTCATTTGTTAACTTGTAAGGTGTATATGTACATGTAAGGTTTTTCACTCTAGAGTCAACCAACTCTGTTGTCAATAGGTGACTCCTCTAGGCCAAGCCAGCCATATGGTCTTGTTAACTTAACTATATCCTATTTCTCATCTATAAATTGTAATATAATTTATAGGTAATATAATTTATAGATAATATAATATAATTGAAGTATAATGGTAATAATAAGAAAAACTCATCTGATAGTATATCAGCAACCTACCTGGTTGATCTGAAATCCTTTGTACTGGTGTAAGTGGACTAAGAAACTTTTCTAAGAAACGAAGGGCCTTGGCCAAGGGCTGCTTTGTTTTTTTGTTTTTTGGGGGGGGGTACATATGTGAAAGTCACTTGGAAACCCAGAGGCAGGGACTTTGATGAGATTTAATTTCATTATACAAAGCTTTCTGTTCTATTGCTGCATGGCAGGCAATTTTTTAATGGCATAAATTGATCTTTCTGCTTCTTCCCATCTTCTGCCCAAAGAATAGTGATATACTGTTCGATAAAAGTGATCTGTTCTGAACGTCACAGAAAGCCTCATTGCCTTCAGTAACCACCCCTGGAGTTGTTAGAAGGATTGAGTGGGATTATGTTTGCAAAGTGCTTAACACTGTCCCTGGCATAGAGTTAACCATGCAAAGAGCATTAGCTATTGCCTTTTCACTTTTGCTCAGAGTTGCAATTACATGTGACAAGAAGTAAAAGAAAACATCTGGTTTATGACAAATACATTTTGGAGGTGTGGCTCATTAATGTAGTGACTGCTTTTCTGAGAAGCTTTCAAGCAGTAATGTTCACCCTCAGCATAAACGGTAAACTTGAACAATTAAGCCACACTTTGCATAAATGGTTCACAGTGATGTCTAGGAGCTATCACCACAGAGATGACATGGGTTTGGCACCAACCAAGTTGATGCATTGTTGCAGTGTGTCAGATCTCAACCATGTCTCAGGTGTCTGGGGCAGATGCCAAGGTTGTATGTGTGTTTACATCAGCCATTGTCCAGTAGTAAGTTGTGGTTGACATCAGGTCTGTCTTTCAGCTTTGTATTTCAGACTTGGACAGCATTCTGTTTGTTGGGAGAGATAGAAAGTTAAGGTTTAGCCCCTCATTGAGACTTCTACATTGGAATTGTGTGTATCCTGACTCAATTTCCAAGAAGAGTGGTGATTATTGTGCTAGATTTGGGCTTGGGAAGTTGAATTTGAAATTAAGTTGCAAGGGTAAGAGATTTTAGATTCACAGGAAGCTTACAGCTGAATGGGAATATAGAACTGAGTAGGTGTCATATGGCAGACCCTGTTCTTTCTTAGAACTCATTTATTTAACAGCAGTTGTAAAAATTATGCAGTCTTTTATGTATTTTCATATGTATGACATACATGCTAGATGTTTCGCATGTATCATATCATTTAATCTTTTTAACAAGGCTAATGCTGGAGAGCTCTCATGATCTATTCAGTCCTATGTAAGCAGGATGGCAAATTCAAATTTTCCTTATAATAAGATACAAGCAGTGACTGCAGCCTCATTCTCCTTCTCCTCCTTTTCTTTGATTGAAATTAAGAATTGGAGGGCACATGCCCAAGTTGTGTAGAAGATTGGTCGCATCTTCAGGGTCAGAGTTCTTTTCCTGCTCTCAGCTTCACCATGTGGACTCTCATGGCCTTCAGGTTTCAAATACTTCTTCTTTGCTATAGTAGGGCTGCTCCCAATTCAGTCCTTTCACTCTCCCAAGTGTACAGCTTGAACGTTTAGTTGTATCCTGAGCTACGAACAGATCCAGGATGTAAGTATAATAGCCATGAGAAAATACTTTCTTGATTGCTAATCAGCTCTCCCCATGTAATTTTACCATTGCCGTTACCATTCTGGTAAACTACTGGGAGGGGAAAGGCAGTGTCTGTCCAAGTGATAGTCATCAAGAATTTTATAGCACTCTATGAGTGAAATTTTCAAAAAGATAATTTACAAGAGAAATTTTACCTTTCATGAGGGCTGGATTGATTGTGCCTTCTTTTTTCAGTTTGGGTAAAATGATTACCTTCTATTTTGTCTTTTTGTCTTCTTGGCGGTTGGTTTATTGGTCAAGTGCTTGTTCCATTATGCTGTTATTTAAAAACCTTCAAGATTTTTTCCCCAATTTGTCCAAACCCCTGTAGTAGCAAATTTGCAACATAATATTGAGACATTCATTTTGATTGGTCAAATATTTTTTGTTTCATAGTCAAAGTGGTTAATATTTTAGCTTTATGTAATATGGAATATAACTCTATTTAGATGAGTCTTAGATTCTCTATTTCACATACACACTTCTTTGTCTCTCCGTTGCTTTTTCATTGCAGTCTTTAATTTCTCCTCTTTCTTCTAGAATATACCATGTTCTCTTTTTTAAGCTTTTACTTATTGTTTAATTGGAAAGGCAGATGTACAGAGAAGAGGAGATACAAAGAGAAAGATCTCTCACCTGATGGTTCTCTCCCAAGGTGGTCACAATAGCCAGAACTGAGATGATCTTAAGCCAGAAGCCAGGAATTTCTTCCCGGTCTCCTACTTGGGCGCAGGGTCCCAAGGCTTTGGGCCATCATCTACTGCTTTCCCGGGCTATAAGCAGGGAGCTGATGAGAAGTGGAGCAGCTAGGACAGGAACTGACATGCTTATGGGATTCTGGTGTGTGAAAGGTGAGACTTTAGTCACTGAGACACTGTGCCAGGCCCAATAACATATTCTTTATATGTTTTATCGAGGAAGAATGATATTTTTATACTGACTGATTATTTGAGATATGTTTTGAAACCCACCATACTAATTCTGTAATCCCAGAAATATCTTTAAACACAAACACACTACATTGTTCAGGGTGTAGGAACCTCAGTAGTCACAGACTTAAGGACTGGGGCATACCATCTTCTCTGAAGCCACAACTTAGAATATTGTTTCCCTGGCAGAAGTCATCATGGGGATTCATCATTGTTTGTTAAGGCGCTATATTTTAGCACACATATCTGTTTTATTTTTGTCTTTTAAGTAGTTGGGTCATCTGATTTAAAAACTAACTCTGTATTGACCTCCAAATCTTAGTTGCCGTAACTTTCCCCTCTGCAATTACCAAGTTCATTTTGGGTGCAACAGCTTCTGAGCCATTCTGCTGCCAGCACTCAAGATCACATCTCTCACAGACATTCCATCTCAGTGGCTTAGATCAAAGCAACGTATGAGGTCTAGCATGTGGTTTCCATCATCTTTCTGATCATCAACCCCAACCCCTCGCTTTCATCCCACTTTCATCCGCAGTGTTGTTCATCTCCTTAGCATGATGTCTGCTAATTATGGAGCTCTGGACCAGAACTGTAATACAGTGGATCACTATGCTGCTTACAACACTGGCATCTCATATTACAGTTCCAGTTCAAGTCCTGACTACTTTGTTTTTGGTCCATCTCTCTGAGAATTCTCCCAAAAAGTTTGCTAAAAATGGCACCTGTCACTCATGTGAGGGACCTGAATGGAATTCCTACTTTATGCCTGGCCCAGCCGTGAATGTTGTGGCCATTTGGGAGTGAACAGAATGGATACAAATTATCTTATCTAACTATTTCCTGTTATTTTATGGGTAAGTTAAGTATCAGTGATTTTCAAAAAACTCATAAAAATTGCATTTTACCAAAATAAACCATTTAGGACTTAAAAATTATCTTTTGTTTTATTTTAAAGAGAATAAGAACAACAAAGAGAGATGTTCCATTTGTTGGTTTACCTCCTCCGAATGCTCACAAGCATAGGACTGGGCCAGACACAGGAACTCAATGTCAGTCTCACACAGAGGTGGTGGTAACTCAACTACTTGAGTTATTATTTTATGTCTTCCATTGTATGCATTAGCAGAAAGCTGAGTTGGACACAGATCTACACAAGACTTGAATCAGACTCATATGCACATGAGCATCCCAAGTGGGGACTCAGCAAGGTGCCAAGTGTCTCCCACCCCATCCAGCTGTTAATTCTGTTTTTTACAGATTTTTTTTTTGAATTTGTATTATTATCCATGTATACACTTTACACTTGAATCTGAAGAATGTGAAATGACTAGAAGTGCAAGTTGTCTTTAAAGTGACTGTACTGGAATGGACTCTGATCTCTAATTCTGTTCTATCTCTCAGTACTAAGCAGCTGGTGATGCTGGAGAAGTCATGTTTAGATTATAGTCTACCTAGGAGACAACAGATATTGAGTGAAATGAGAGGCTTAGTGTCTCTGACAGTCAAAACCAGTAAAATTGCCTTACTTTCTTGTTAACCACTATGGAAAGTAGAATGTGTTTGTATTTTGCTAAATTGCTCTTCAGTAATGGTAACTGAGATGTCTATATTGTTTCAAAATATAGATACAATATTGCAATGTATCTTCACATATTTTAGGTATAATATCCGTAACAGAAGTACTTATTTCCTACATCATATTTCCATGATATTTCTTCTCAAATAAGCTCAAAACCCTAGCACATGTGCTAATGTACCTCATCAACATAAAGGGGTACTTCAGTAAATCATGGAAAACGGTATTAAGAGATACTGTTTTGCTGCAGGAAAGGTTTAAATCCACACATGAGATTATCTTCAGAAAGTTCATGGATAATATTATGAGAAAACTATGTGTGTGTTTCATTTAAATTCCTGATCAAACCTTTGTTTTTAATTAATTTGTTTGGAAGACAGAATGACAGACAAATGCACATACAATGAGAAAACGTTTTTCTTTCTACTGGTCCATTCTCCAAATGTTGTGATGGTCATGGCAGAGCTAAACTTAAGACAGGAGCCTGGAGCTTCACATGGGTAACAAGGGTGCAAATATTTGAGCCATCTTCCCTGGCATATTAGCAGAGAGCAGAATTGGCAACAGGAAGCTAGATCAGAGGCAGAGCAGCCAGGAATGGAGCCAATGCTGGGATGCCAGCATTCCATATAATGTCTTAGTCCTAGAGCGACAATACCAGCCTCCAAATTTTATATTTTAATTCCATTATTTCATAAACATTTTAAGATCTCTCATATAACTTAACATGATTCATCTGAGATCACCTGGCAGCGAGCAGAGCTGGGACTCAAGCCCAGTTCTCTCATCCCAGAACCAAACCATTTCTGTTTAAGATGACTTCCTCACCATCAGTGTTTGATTTCACTTATTGAAACATGTCTGATTATAGTTCATTGTAGTGTGGAAATTCTTCCAGGCTTTATTACTTGTACTTCTGCCCTTTTTAGAGCCACATGTATTATTTAGACATTTGGAGTGTGTGGGAAAGGAAGTTCAAGAGGAAATGATCAAAAGCATAGCAAAGATGAAGAGAGGTTACTGCAGTACAATCTCCTTTCCCCACATCTGAATTGGGCAACTGCTGTTGAAAAGATGTGCTCAGAGTAGAAATCAGCTGTAATTGACAATATTTCACTTTTGTTTCAGGGTACTACAGTTATATCTTTAGGATTGTTTCTTTTAACTCAGGATTAAACTCATGTGACTACAGTTAAAACCATTGTAACTTCCCTCGATTTTGATCATCTTGCTCTGTGAGCAACCAGTGATACCAAATAGTCCAATCTGAGACCTCAAACCATTTTTGATGAAATTGATGGCTCATAGTAGGGATTGTTAAGTAGGGAGCCAGGACTATTTAGACAGTGCATTGTCATAGATCTGGAGGTTGAAGATGAGAAAGAAGAGGTGCTATCACCTGAAGCAAAAGCATATTCAGTATCCCAGATTGGTAGTGTAATAGGGAATTGGTGGGTATTATTAGGCTATGGAGAATAAACTCTCTAAGAGGTTCTTGTTTGGTGGAACAGTACAGGCAGATACCCCAATACAGCAGGGTTCTTCTTTCAAAGACCAAATTTTAGAACATCTGTGATATGATGGGGCTTGTCTGAGAGACACAAATAAGGATGTTCTCGGCCGTCTTTTCTTGTATAGTAAAACCACACAGAACTGGGTAAAAAACCCTGAAGACCCAGTGAAGAGTAAATTCCAGAGTAGTATTACAGGGATTGTTGAGCCATTGATATGAATCAGTACGTTTATAACTGGAATTTCTCCAGCAAATATTTTAATTTTAAACAAAAGCATGGAGGGTAAGATGGATAATATGAAGATTTTGGTATGAAAACTTCCTTCCTCCTAATCTAAAACCACTATAAGGTAATCTCGCTCAATTACAATATTCCTTTCTCCTATGTTATAAATTTACATAGCCTTTTCCATGATCTGGGAGGATTAACAAAAACTGTACTAGTAGGGTTGCCTTTGTGGAAAGATACTTCAGATAAACTTAAATTTTACTGCATACTCTCTTGATTTTTTTTAATTGTCAAACAAGTCATCCAACCATTTTTTCAACAGATATTTGTCAAATGGCTACTATGTCATGCATTGTAATGATCTCTGGAAAAATGGCAAGGTTTCCCTTTTAAAAAGTTAAATCAAGTGAAGAAATAGATGGTTATAAGAAGCATAGAAAAGATCCAGAAATTTCTTTTCTTTTTTTTAAAGGCCTATTTATTTTTATTGGAAAGCAGATATACAGAGAGTAGGAGAGACAGGAAGATCTCCTGTCCGATTGTTCACTCCCCAAGTGACCACAACGGCCAATACTGCACCAATCTGAAGCCAGGAGCCAAGAGCTCTTCCAGGTCTCCCACATGGGTGCAGGGTCCCAAGGCCTTAGGCTGTCCTCAACTGCTTTCCCAGGCCACAGGCAGGGAGCTAAGATCCAGAAATTTCTACCAGCTATAATAAGTGATACATTTCTGTAATAATATGTAATAATGAAGGCCATTAAACATGAAGTAACAAGATTACTTTCTAGTCGCTTAAGCAGTCAGTTGTTACTCCTCAAATGCTCCATAGACAGTGACAGCAGAAGCACTCCCTAAATGTGGTGCCTCACAGCAAGCATTTGTTTTCAAGCTCAATTCTACAGGTGATCTGCCGCTTAGATGATGTGGTGTGGGCTTGTCTGAGCATCTGGCTATTTTAAGCTGTAGTCCATTGGTGCTTGCAGGCACAGATAGACTGCACATTTATGCATCCTGGGGCCCAGGCTCATAGGTCAGCAGCTACTTAAGGAAGTTCTTTCCATGATCTATCACCAAAATATAAAAATACCAAGCCATACCATTCAACCCATTGAACACCTTTGTAGCATCTTGTTATTTGTCTCTTCAGCTAAGCAAAGGCCCATGGCCAAACCCAGCTGTAGAGTGGGAACTAGGCTCCACCCACACAGACAACACATGGAAGGACTTGCTGCAAGTGCAACAACACTATCCTTCAAAACCTCTCAGGATAGTTGAGCTAGAAACTAAACAGCTGTGGCCAGCCACGTGGAGAATTGAAAACCTGGAGTCCAAAGTATGTGTATTAGTCAATTTGCTGCCGGTATAATAAAATTGTGAAGGCTGAAAAACTTTCTAAAGGAAGATCATCATTCAGCAACCTCTTCTGGGGGTTTCTGTGCTTGGTGCTATCATGAACTCAGCTTTGATGAGGATCTGAGGCAGATGGTGCTAAAATGAGTGTATCTTTAGCCCAATAATTGATCTACTCTAATTCTCTATGTACAACAGTTATGTTCATTAGTGTGACTGGTCATAACATTCTGTATCTTCTCTGAGGCACCAAGATGAAAAAGATGCTAAAACATGCTGTGAAAAAATGGGAGAGTCACATGCAGTATTTCAAAATGGATCATAAGAAACAGGGGGTGACCAGTAAGCTTCTATCCCATATGAGGGATTCATTGACAAACCCTGAAAAGGTGATTTTGTAAAGATTTCCTTGTAGCTTCCTAGTTCCCTCCCACCACAAATCAGGTAAGGTAGAATATCTGTACCACCTGGGGAGAAACTGAAAAATTTTGTTGTCAAAGCCAGATTCCCATCTGAAAATATTTAAGCAGGTTTTTCAAGGGGTTGCTGGCATAAGTTGTGCCTTCCCCTCATTTGGGTGGAGAGTATGTATGTCCTGGGACCACATACAGACTTAGCGATAACCCTGGTGGCCTTGGGTCACTTTAAAGAGTTCCTGTCTAAGAGAGGGAGCATGCCACAATAATCAGAAGAGGCTGGGCTATTTTTGTAGGGGCAGCAGCTATGGGAGGAAGGATCAGGCAGCAGAGTGAACTTCTGTAGAGAATGCAACAAAGAGAACATCACCATGCTCATGAGAGAGAGAGAGACAGACAGAGTGCGTGCACGTGTACACAGAGTCACAGGGGACAAGAAGCCATAAAGGACAGTGCAGTCCCTGAGAGCTTCCACGCCTGTTACCTTTCCAACCTGCCTCACACAGACCCTGTGTAGTGGGAATGAAGGGAAGCAGGCACAAAGAACACAGTCCAGCCCACCAGGTCCCATCCGTCTATGGCTGACTGTGCTGGAGAAATGTGCTCAGTCTTCGAGAGGCGAGTGCACCATGTGTTTATCAACTGGACCCGGCATTTTCATTTCCTAGTCACAACTGACATTGAATGAGAATGATGACTACTCTTTTTAAGAGTGATCAGAAATGCCATCGAACTGCCTGGTTTTAGATTGGGGTCTTGTTTTTGCAAAACCCTTGGGCAGATTGTGGGGATTCTGGTAATCAAAAATAAATTTACTTGGATGATTGCTCCCCTTAAATCTCCCCTTATATTACCATGGTTGCAATTGAAAGGTTGTGTTGGGGTTGTATAGATTATTAGCTCGTTTATGAGAACTCTGTAATTACTGCTCTCCCTGTTTTACATATGAGCAGATTGAAACTAAAGGAGGCTAAATGATCACTCAGGGTTGTAAAAGAATACATGTTGAAGCTGGAATTTGATCCAAGTCCATTTTGTCTGCTTTTTCTCCCTCACAGTGACCCTTCTAGAGTGGGTGTTGGGGTAATATGGAGGTAGGGAATGAGAAACCCCAGCCATGCCGCCATAGGTGTCCACATTTGTTTGTTTTCATTGGAAAGGCAGATTTATAGAGATAAGGAGAAACAGAAAAATCTTGCATCTGCTTGCTGGTTCACTCCCCAGTGGCCACAATGGCTGGAGCTGAGCTGATCTGAAGCCAGAAGTCAAGTGTTTTTTCCAGGTCTCCCACATGGGTGCAGGGTCCCCAAGGCCTTGGACTGTCTTCCAGTGCCTTCCCAAGCCTCAAACAGGTAGCTGGGTGGGAAGTGGAGCAGTTGGGACATGAGCCAGCACCCATATGGGATCCTGGTGCTTTGAGGTGGAGGATTAGCTAATTGAGCCACTACACTGGCCCCTTAGCCTTATTTTTGTCCTTTCCCCAGCCAAGCATCTGTTATTTCTCCAGCCGCCCTTGCCTGGCTGTAGAGTCTGTCTGCATCCAGGTCACTTCTCTAAGCTTGTTCCTGTCGGTCACGAGGAGCCCCCTGTGTATGCGTGGAGGGTAAACTTTGTGTTTGATGACCTGTGGTGTACTTTAGCAGATGTTTCAAAAGCTGACTGTCAGCACTTCCCTGGAAGTAGGTCAGGGCCTGCTGGATGCCCTGTCCCTGTGAGTGCCTCTCCTGCTGTGATTACCACTTTCCGTGGCTGAGGCAGAGACCCTCCTTGTGGCAGCCGAGGAAGGTGTGTCAGGCATCCCTCTTCCCCTGGGTTCATTCAAGCGTGCATGAAGAAAGAAATCCCTGCATCTGCTTCTCACCCAGTGGGGCCCGTGTTGATAGTAGCACCTTGTGAAAATGAAGGCCTGTCTATCAGACTACAGATAACCTGAGACAAATGACGTTTTCTGCTTTCCGACAATGCACTTTCCTGAAGATAAGGTCCAGGGAGAGTTCTCGGTAGGTTTACCCTGATTTGAATCCTGTTTTTCAGGGACAGCAGTCTTAAAAACTCTTTCTATTAAGGGAAAAGATAGGAGGACCTGATTTTTTTTTGGCATTAAATACAGTGGAGCAGATGAAATTTTGAAAATGCCCTGCTTACCACACAACTATCTGAGTATATGAAGGCTGTTGACAGAATGTAGGTCTGGCCTGTAATTGCCTACACTCTAGGTTTGTTGTTCTAATTATTAACTTCTGTTACTTTGGCTTCTGCTCAAACCAGTCATTCTGAGCCATGTGCAGTTGTTTCTCAGATGTCATCCATTTAATTTCTGTCTATACATTCAATGTTTCCTTGTACCCTTTGAATTATTATTATTTTGCTGTTTTTCCTTAACTGATCTTTACTTACTTGAAGAATTGTTTTTTTTTTTTTTTGAAATTGTGGATGTGAGAAAGCATAGTTATTTATATAGACAGGTTTATACATGTGCAATAGAATGTATGTTTCAGAGTATGATGCTGGGCCTAGCATGGTAGCCTAGTGGCTAAAATCCTCAACTTGCAAGTGCTGGGATCCACTTCTCATCCAGCACACAGCTTGTGGCTTGGTAAAGCAGTGTAGCATGGCTCAAATCCTTGGGACTCTGCACCTACGCAGGAGACCCAGAAGAAGCTCCTCACTTTAGATCGGCTCAGCTCTGACTGTGTGGCCATTTGGTGAGTGAATCAGCAGATAGAAGATCCTGTTCTCTGTAAATCTTCCTTTTCAATAATAATACATAATTTTCTTTTTCAACACAGAGTATGGTCCCATATACCTCTTAAAAAATTTTTACTGGTAGTAGTTTCAGTATCACCATCAAATTATTTTGCTGTGTTCCAATTTTAGAAGAGAAAAACAAGTGAGTAAATGGTGATGGGAAGAGGAGAATAAAGTTTGCCTTCAGATATTCTGTGTAGATTTTCAGTGTGTTTCTTAGAAATTATGCAATCTACGTGAGAATTTAATAGTGCCAGGATATTTTTTAAACAGAGGGGGGAAATATTCCCTTCCAAAGATATGTTAGTAACACTAGAAATAGCTTTGCTCTTGGCCTCCCATTTATGAGCTCATTTACATATTCATCCATGGGACTTGTTGACTGTCTACTTTGTCTTTGATACCACGATGGAAGACAAGAGTTACCTGCCCATGAAAGCCCAAAATATAGGCCAGGAAATGGGTCAACATGTCACTTTTTGTGCTCATGTGGAGAAAGTGCCAAGTGGAGGTGTGAATCAAAAGCAGTGGGAGGAGCCAGAAGTGGGTGACTGATGATATTCAGGGGTGTCACACTGTGTTAGTGCTGGGTCTAAATCAGAGAAAAACAACCTACTCCATCCAGTGTGAAAGCCCGTCCTTTGGACTTCCACCTTTATCATTTTTCCTCATGAGGGTTCATGGTAGAGTTGGGTGGGAATTCGATGCCTTCAATTTGGGAGGATCTACTTGCACTCAACATGAATCACTTGGGAAATTTGTTCTGATTTACATTTGGTCATTCTATGGAAGGAAGCCTGAGTCGTTCAGCCAGACCCTCTGTGGGTCTCTTGCATCCTTTGGTGCTGCTCTCTGGAAAGGTTCATCCTTTTATTTACTTATTTGAAATTTAGAGAAGGAGGTTGGGGGAGAGAGAAATTTCATTTGCTTGTTCACTCCTGAGATGGTCCCAAATGGCCAGGGCTGAGCCAGGCAGAAGCCAGAAATCTGGAGCTTCATCAGGGACTTTCAGGTGCTTGGTAGGGACTCAAGTACTCTGTTACTTTCCCAGGCCATTAATGAAGAGCTGGTAGCCTAGCAGCTAAATTTCTTGCCTCACACGTGCAAGGATCCCACATAGGTGCTGGCTCTAATCCATGAGGCCCAGCTTCCAATCTAATTCCTTGCTTGTGGCCTGGGAAAGCAGTCAAGGATGGCCCAAAGCCTTGGGACCCTGTACCCACATGAGAGACCCAGAAGAGGCTCCAGGCTCCTGGCTCCAGATTGGCTCAGCTACAGCCGTTGTGACCTCGTGGGGAGTGAATCAGCTGTCAGAAGATCTTCCTTTTTGTCTTTCCTCTTCTCTGTATAACTGACTTTCCAATAAAAACAAATATTTTTTTAAAAAGTGTGACAGCTAGGACATGAACTGGTTCCCATATGGGAATCCAGAGTCCCAATAACAGCTTTACCCACTATACTGTGACCCTAGAAGGTCAGTGAGGATAGAATTACAGTTGATAGGATAATACTTGTATGAAAACAACTGAGTGGGTACCATTCATACGCATAGCTAAATGGATATCATTTGTATAAAAACAGCTGAGTGGACAGCATGTGAATGAGAACACTTGGTGAGATATATAAAACAGAAGTGTTTTAAACAAAAGTATAGAAACAGTTGATGGGTTTTCTTGATAAGCTTAATGCCTTTTCCCATATCCTATATGACCCTCAGTGTATAAAGTCTGATGCCACTAATAAACTTCGGCTTTCAACCATCAGTCAGAGTCCACACATGTTATTATCTTCTCCATGTACCAAGTCCATTGCTGCAAGACAGCAACACTGATCTGTTCATCTTTTTACATACTTTTGCCAAGTGTTTGAGGAAATAACCAAGTTACTGTTCCAAGCTGTGTATTTTAGCACGTTCATATTTGATCTGACTTACAGTAATAGAAAATGTCCCAAATATCCACTACTAGGAGATTAATTAAATATATTCTAATCCATGCCACAGTGTCATACCAAGTTATCCCTAAAAGAAAAATGAGTAGAATCTGTATTAACTAGAGTGTTCACAACACAAAGTAAATAAAACAAAAAACAAAAAGCAAAAAAAAAAAACAAAAACCTGGAAATTATAGAACTACATGTTTACTGTTATATAGTTCTTGTGAGAGACAAGGAATTTGGTTTTGATGCTGACTTGGGCAAAGGTGGTGTTAGGAAAAGTCTGAATGAGCAGGGGGAATTTAAGGTCGGTCTGAAGATCTTAAAGGAGCCTCTTAGGTTGTTGGGGGGAGAAGGAAGACCATTGCTGACTGAGAGAATATCATGATGGAGCATATTAAAAGATCCCAAATGAGGAAACCATTTAACTATACAAGGATCTGAAAGAGAATTTCAGTCAGACAATGACTATTTTGAAGTAGAATGGTAGGATAGGTTATTGAAAAACTAGAAACCTTAAAAGTAAGTCCTTAAACGTCATGTTAAGAATTTAGATTTTGTTTCAAGTGCAATCTCTTGCTTTGGGTGATATAAGAAGGATGGTGAGGGTGTAAATCCTACTGTATCCCTTTCTGCATTCTCCTCGGCACCTGTCACAATGCCTTCCACATTACTGTTGCTCAGTAAGTACTTATTGCATTGTTGGATGCTGTGGCTGTGATTGATTATGGAATTAGCCATGCTTCAGCAGGGGATGGATTTAGTCTTCTTTATCAATTTTTATCCAGCCAGCTAGATAAAATCATAAGAGGTAACCTTCCCAGTAATCTACAAAGGTGAATCAGAGTAGTCTTCCAGAATGCATGCTTTTGTCAATATAATGTTTCATGTGCCCTCTGTTGTACCAACACTTTCACTTCAAATGTGTTTTGGTTATTTTTAATAACACAGTATTTTTCCAGATGTGGAAGATAGCCAAGATAGGTAGCAGGTTAACAAAGCAGTTTTATTGTGTTCTATTTTTAAAGATTTGCTTTATTTGAAAGACAAAGTTGCAGAGAGACTAGGAGACAGGGTGATCTTCCAACAGCTGATCCATTTTCCAAGTGACTGCGTAAGTTAGGTTTAGCCTGGATGGAGGCCAGGAGCATGGAATTCCATCCTGCTCACCACATGAATGTCAGGAACTCAAGCCCTTGGGCTATGTTCTACTGCTCTCTCAGGTGCTTTAGCAGGAAGTGAGATTAAAAGTGGAGCAGCCAGAGTTTGCATATATTCACCCTTATAGTATACTGGCACTTCAGACAGCAGCCTTACCTGATGTGTCACAATCTTGGGCTCAGGAAGCCTGTGTTTCTGAAGTGGCTGTATTTATGCATTGGTTTGTGTGATCCACTTACAAGTTGCCTATAAAATTCTAGGTATGGTACTTAGCATACAGAATTCAAAGATGAGTAGGGCATGGTCATTACTCTGGAGTGACCTTTGGGAAATTAGGCAGTTATATCTGTAAATAGCAGAAAACAGGAACCCTCCATGGCATGGAGCCAAAAGCAGAGAGGTTATCCAGAAGTCTGTCAGAGAACTTCGCTGAAGGAGACTCTGCGTTGAATCTTGGAGAATTCAAGAATTCTGCTCATTCCAAGGTCTACTGTAAAAATTACAACCTACATGTGCATGTTGGAGTTCTGGAATGCTTGATAAAGATAGGAGTCATTCCTGTGTAACAGGCCTTACCTCTCCAGTTCTATACTGTTTACAGTTCATTCCCCCATTGAGTAAGCATGCAGACAGTATCTTTCCTTTAAACTGAAAACAGGATGGCAACTGCATTTGACTCAAAAGTCTAGGTTATTTCAAGGTATTTTATACTTTTGGAGGGTGTTAGCCTCTTAACCATACTTAGGACCATTGAGGAAAAAAAGCTTTTCTCAAAATTTTCAAGCAATCATCATCATCCTTCTGTAAGCGAATCCCTAAATTGGAGGTCAGCGAGATTGCTTTTGTCACTCTCCTGACTGGAAATCCCTCCTCGCTTTTCAGCTTCTTGTTGCTGCAGAGACAAATGAGCACAACCCTAGTTTCTTCCACAGGATTAAGTGACTCTGTTGGTGGTTTGGGAGGTGATGAGTCCAAAGATTATTTCAGTGTGATGAGGTCAGGATATTGGGTGGCTGGTTCCATCTGGATCCTCTAATGGGAAAATCCATTCCTTGCCCTATTCCTGGGTGAGTAGTTACTTCCTCCATCTAGTAACTTCAGAAAAGAAAAATGTGTTAAAACACTGGAGTTCTTTATCTCCTATGATTTTTTCTGTGATATCTTAAGCATTTAAAGTTAATTTAAGGGGAAGGTTGAGGGGAATCTCAGTGCCTATAAAACTGTGTCACATAATGCAATGTAGTTAATAAAAAATTTTAAAAATAAATTAAAAAATAAATAAAGTTCATTTAAGCACTTTCTCTTTATTGTACTTGAGTTGGTGGGGGCTGTCATCTGTCTCTTTCCTAGGATCTATGCTGCTAGGGTACTGGTCCTTTCTGATACATCCTCCCATCCTGGGCAGCACATAACATACCTGAAATACAGTTAGATGCTTTGGATGCATTAGCTTTCTTGATGTGCACAAATACCTATGAGACAGTCTGAAAGGCAGTATATAACTTGCTGAAAGTTAGACAGCTAATAAAGGATGGTGTTGATGTTCAAATGCACTCTGACTTCTGCAACCACGCTTTTATCAATGCTATTACGTTCCTTTTTACTACTACAGAAAGTATCTGCTGAGTGAATAATAATTATTACTTTATAACTGGCAGGGCACTTTTACATGTATTATCTCGTTTGATCTGCATGTAAAAACAGAAGGTAGGCAACTGTTGCTTGCCTCTGAGTTTTAGAAATGAGCAAATGCACTAAGAATTGTCAAGAGTACTCATGTGTTCATTCAATTTTCATTCTATGGACGTTGAGTGAGCCTCTAGGAGGTGCTGCCCTGAAAGACAGTGATATACAGAAAATTCTAGTCCTTTAGGGAGCATGTGCTTCTGTGATGTTTGTCATATTGTCCATGAAAACATTCTTCCAAAGGGAAAACAACATGTTTTGCGGAGGAGATTGAGAGGGCACACTTGCAAGACTTCTCTTGCCAGGGTACATGAATCAACACACTTTGGCTCTCTTGTTTTGAAAGCTTAATTTTACTCTTTTCTTAAAGGGCACAGCAATTGAGAGGAAGAAGGGTACCAAAGAGGTTAAATCTTCCATTAACTTATTCACTGTTGCAGCGATAGGCAAGAATGGGCCCAGGGTCCTTGAACACTGATCCATATGGGTTGCCTATATGGATGGCAGAGACTCTTGTACTTAAGCCTTCATCTGCTGCCTCCCACAGTGCATATTAGCAGGAAGCTGAATTGCAAATGTGGGCAGGACTTGAATGCAGAAATTCTGTTATGAGATGCAGGTGTCCCAAGCTGTGACTTAACACCTGCCCTGAACTTTTAGTGTCTTTGGATATTAGAAACTGAATTCATATTTGCAAACATTTCCCAGTTCCTGTTTGTTCATATTGCTGAAAACAATCTTGTGAATATAGACTGGATCTTAGAATATATTCATCCAGAAGTTTGTATGATAGTATTACAACTTTACAGTAGGATTATTCTTCATGAATTGTCTGTCCCTTGTGGTTAAAAGATGACTATGGAGCAGCAGTGTGGCTTTATTTTACTGACTGCTCAGAGATACAGATGAAAAGAGGACAGATCTTTGCTGATGGCTCCAGGAAGCCTAGTTCTTTAGGAGGATTTCCTTTGGCCTTGCATGGACAACATGTCCAGATATTTCTGAGGTCAGAGATGATGAGGATGGAAGCATTCCGATGGGCTAGGGTGGATCCTGGGCCGACTCCAGCTGCCCCAAGCCACTGTGGAGGAAGCAGGGCCTCCTGCTTAGCAGTATGGAGGTATAGGCACTGAAAGGCAAAGTTTTCAAGTACACACAATTAATAGATATGCTCCGCAAATTTGCCTTCTGTAACTGGAACTTTATGTTTCTGAAAATCACTGTACATTTGCAGTCAATAGAAAAAAGCTGTAGGACTTTTGGGAAAAATTAGCTCCTGGACAACACAATTAAACTTCATCTGAAACTCATGAAACAGATGATAAAAACCTAATGAAAGCAATGCCTTTTTTTATTTTCAAAAACTTTGGTAAATACATTTTATACCAAAAAATGCTCTGTAACATAGTTTTGGAGGTGGGAATGGGAAGTCTTCCTGCTTGTGATTTCTTACTAAATGGTGGGAAAGGGGCTATAAAAACTGTGACTCTCTGCAGTCTTGAATCTGGAGCAAGTTTTTTCTGCCTTTGGAAACAAGTCATTCCAACAAAGCGTTCAAATGTGACACTTAATTTGATCAGAATTGAGGCTATGAATCAATGTCTTTGCCTTCTTCCATACATCTCTGCTTTGCTGTTCATGTTCTTGCGTTATTGGTTTTACCCAACATGTAAAGACTTTGGGAATTTCTAAAGATACTTCAAACCATCACTGCTAGTGTGAAAAGAAGGGAGTAATGAAGTAAAGGATTTGGCAGTTTCTGCTTTAAATCTTCTTATGTAGATGAAACTCTTTCTTTGATTGCTAGGAAGATTGTTTTCAGTTTTGTTTCTAATTGGTATTCAATCCATGTGTTCAGCAATCTTTCCACTTCTTCCATTTCCACAGGCCTTGTTCTTATTAAATTCACAATACTTGAAGTCCTTCCAGCCATAGATGTCTCTTGTGTTTTCTCACATTTCTCTGATGGTCTGCAATGAAGATTTCTCTTGTTTCTTTCAAAATCTTTATTTTTAAATTGTCTATAATACATACAGCTTTACTTTTTATGTGCATTTTATGGTTTTTTTTTGAACCCACATTCTTGGATCTTGAATAAGATAATGAAACAGTGTTTTTTTTTTTCTATGTAGATAAGTTGGTAAATGTCAAGGAGTAGCAAAACACAACTTTGTAGCGTGGTGTGCATGTGAGCTGATAACAGGGAGATGTTTGGGACATGTGTTTGTGTTCTGGTAAGCTTGATTCATCTGGTACAGTTTTCTCTGTTTCCCAGATATTGTGTTTTTGGTGTATGCAACTGTGTATGCAAATGGAAAAGTTATGTAATACTGATATTCTTTCTTAATACATTAACTATATCACAATATATTTAGTCTTTCAAAAGAAGTTTCACAGAACTGAAAGAAAGTAAAACTGAGGGCTTCTGATCCATCTTTCCCTTACACAGCAATGCTAATGAGTTCAGCGGTTATGTGAATATATATAATGTTTCAAATATAATGAAATATATTTTAATGCATAAGTATTAGAGCAGAAGCATTTCATCCTGTTACCTTAGGAGGATATAAGGCTTTACATTTACTTTTAACGTGTTGCTACCATTGTTTAAAATAGAGTTGGAACAATTTTGGTTTTGCTGTTGCCTTCAGACCTGTTTCATGGATATTAAAAATATTACTTTCATCACTTTATAATCAAATCTCTAACATGTCTTTTTGATGATCATTATTCCTCAATCACACGCTATCAGATTTAGACACATTGATAAAATACCTAGGATTTTATAGAAACAAATTTCAAAAACGTTTGAGTAAGTATACAAATGAAAGCATCTGCTTGATGATTCACTAATTGATAAATCAGTAGATATGTTCCAAGTGTAGATACTGGGAATTACTCGAAGATTTGATGCTGTGAATTTTTTGTTCTATCCTGGTTGTTTAATATTTCCTCTTATTGTTGAATGCAATATTTTATAAATGGTTAGAATTAGATTTACATGAGGCAATGTGAAATGAGATAATGAAGTTTTAAAAATTTTATATATTAAGTTATTTTAAGTCTGGTAAATAAAATCACTCAAATAAAGTAAAGGTTTATTAAATATGTCCTTTTAATTATTAATTGTGGTAATTTTGATTTATTGCACTCCTCAGCACCGAGCAAATACTAGTATTGTTTTAGGAACTTCTGATTCTTGTTTAAGTTTATTGCTATTTCTTTCTCTAAACTCCAAGCTCATTCTTTTATTATTATTATTTTCCATAATAAGATTTTGTAGGCATAAAAATTCCTCCCTCTACCTTCCTTTCCTCCATTCCCATTATCCTCTCCTGCCATTTTCCCCATATTATCACAATAGTATAGTCCCTCCATCAGTAACAATTACAGGTTTCACTTTCTACTATTTAAATGTATCATGGCATGATAGGTGTAGGCAAAGAGAGAAAATCTTGTATCATAATGTAAAGGTTTATTGAAATGTCTCGTTGGGAGTCCTACTTATATAACATGCATCTCTGATACTGAATAAATCGCTACTTTCTGGTATGCTAGACTTCAGTATAGAGCTCATCTATGAGAAAATAGGTATATACTGGATTAGCTATATCTATTTATTTGTACTTTTCATGAAAGCTGCCTGGTACCACAGAGAACATATGATATTTGTCCTTTTGAGACTGGCTTATTTCACTGAGCATAATGATCTCCAGTTGGAACTGTTGTTGCAGATGGCAGAATTTTCCATTTTTCTGGCTGTGTAATATTCCGCAGGGTTTCTTTATCCAACTCTCTGTTGATGGACAACTGCTTCATCTCTCTGTCTTTCCTTAAGTAAATTCTGCTGCTATAAATACAGGGCTTCAGGTTGTTTTTTTCATATACGGATTTCATGTCATTTGGATATATCCCTACGAGTGGAGTGGTTGGAACAAACGGTAGATCACTGTTCAGTAGTCTGAGCACTCTCCATCTTGACTTCCATAGTGGCTGCACCAGCAGTGGATCAGGGTATTTTCGTCCACACCCACAGAAGCTGATATTGTTAGTTGATGATTCTAAGCTCATTCCATACTCCTGAAGGCACTTGTCTGAAAGGCAAGCCCAGAGTCCTTAAAGTAGTTCATGTTCTTCAAAAATATCTAGTGCTGTGTTGGCAGGTATGGGGATTTAACTTACATAAACAGTAGAGTGCTATTTACCCTATTTTGTGCTCTCTCTATTTTTTTTCTTTGAAGTATTGTTTTGAAATGTTTGCAAAATTTTCTGTTGTTGTTGTAAGCCTTGGTGACCTATGGTTTTCACACTAAATATGTAAACATGAGAACACATATATAGCATTTTACTTATCAAATTTTTATTACCATGTTCATCATTGCTTTAAATACGACAGTCTATATTGATCATCTTGCACATATTTTCTAAAGAAAACCCTGTAAGCGCTTGTATGAGAAATTCTGTGGGCTAGATAACTAAGTGTGAGATCCCTGGGTCTTAGTATGCATCATATCTCATTTTTCTATCTAAAAATGACCACACTCACTTGCTCAATAATTCTTCCAGTTGACATTTCTCTCATCATTTCTTGTCCTCTTATATCATCAGCAATATCTGATATATTGTGATTTTTTTTTCTGTTTTTGCCTTTTTAATGGGTGTGATATACTATATGGTTATTCACATTTATGTTTTTGTGCTGGCAATAAGTGTGAGTATTTTTCGTATCTGCTGAGCACTTAGCTTTTCCCTGTTTGCCTACGCATATACTTTTGGTAATTTTTAACACTCATTAAAGACCATGTTAATTCACTAAAAAACAAATCTACTTAGACTTGAAGGAATTAAGATGCTAAAATAAATCTGGATAATCTCTTAGTGGATTGGGTCCACTATGTCCAATTTTGAATGCGTTCAGGAACAATGCAGAGAAATACTCAGTTTTCTTTTTTCCCCATTTGATTAAATCAAGGAAAATTAACTCATTGGAGTTTTCCTTAAATAATGTGATGGCATCATTTTTTCAAAAGACGGAAGGGGAGCTGTGTAATCTTCAGAATCCTATTGTGTTGCTAGCATAGGTGAGTAAATTGATGCATTCTTTCAATATTTGATTTCAAATGGTTGCAGATACTCCTTTTGTGGAGCCAATTAAAAAAGTGACATGGATGGTGCATTCTTTTTCTTCTTCTGTAGTGGAAATCCTGTCAGAGTTCCTGTGTCTTAATTGGCTGTATTTGAAAGGGAATTTTGAAAACCCCTGCTGTATTTATTTATCCCTTGAATTTCCATCTAGTACCTTTGCAAGAAGTGCTGAGAACTTCTTGTCTTGCTGCTCTTTAGAAATGAAGAGCAATGACATTTGAATTGAGAGCACCTCTGATAAGGGCATTCCATAATGATGAGAGGTGGGACATAGTCTCCTTAGGTGCAAAGAACAAAGCACGATTTTTAGGAATATATAGTTCAGTGTGAATGACTTGCTCAATTAACAGTGATTTCTAGCTGTGATTCGCAAAGTTTTTTGTGTTCACTATGCACCTTGGGGAAAAAAAAAAGATTTTTTGACCTCTCATTTGAAAAGAGTAAGACATCTCAAAAGACTATGCAAGATAACACTGCATGATATAATCAGCTTGACATTATGAAAATGTTTCTCACGCTTTGTAAAAAGTAGCTGTAATTATATACCACTAACTTGGTCATTCTTCAGTATAGTGCTGTGTGGTTTGAGTCTTAAAATTCACTGTGCTAGCCCATCCTCCTTCTAGTATTGTTGACTCTTAGTTTCTATCAGGAATTGGTTCCAAGATGCTCCTGGTTCTGTGAAGGAAATGACTGGGTATTTGTATAGAACCTGCAGTACATGTTCAATGATCTCCAGATTACTTGTAATACTTAATTAACACAACATAATTACTACGTATTAGTTACATTGTATTGCTTAAGAAGTCATACCAAGAAAAAATGTATTCCGTACAGATGTTCATGAACAACATCCCAGTCTATTTGGTATTGTTGTAGAACCGTGAGTCCTGGGTCGCTTACATGATTCTCAGAAAACTAGTCACAGATATGGAGTGGCTAGAAGAAAATAAATGTTTATTGCAAAGCACAGAGCAAGGAACTGCACAGCTATTGCTTTACTGCCAGGCTCCCTGAAAGTCAGTCATGAAAGTTATTGCAGATTGAGGTTGCTGCTGAGAGGTATGTGATCAGCCCATGTCCAAATTCCGGTGGGTGAGTGGTGCTCATGACCTTCCTCTCATTATTCAGTGATGCCATACTCTTTTAGGAGTTTATGATAGCCAGGTGGGTCTCAACACAAAGAAAGGAGGTAACCTTGGTTATTGTTTCACATACATGAAAGAAAAATTTTTATACAGACTATTCCAGTGAGCAAAGAAGGTTTATTAAGGATGGAAACTTGCTGCTGCAGCATCGAGGGGTGGGGGAATCAAGAGAGGGAAGACACGAGAATCTGGTCTTTTAAGCACAGTCTGGGTGAGCAGAACAACAGCTAACAGCTAACAGATGATGGGAACACAAAACTCAGGGTGGGAATTTTAATCCTGTCCAACTTGCTCAAAAGAAAAAAAGTGTTGAACAGTATTATTGGTAACTTCTTTTTCCCCCATTCTCTGTAAAAACTAAAAATTCAGAACAGTGGGATTTCATTTTTTTTTTCTAAAAGCACCTTCTATGCAGAAGCAAGCATTTTTTATACTTTTGAACAGACTTGCCCTTCTCTGATCCCATCAGGGGCACGACTCTGACTCCCCGTGACCCCAGCCAGCACCTTACACAGGGTTATTTTCCTGCTGCTGCAGATCTGGAGTTTCTCTGCCTGGAGCTGGAATACTCTGAAACAAACCTCTCTGTACAGTCCTGGTCAGCAAGGATTTGTCTATTGGAAAAGCAAATGATTTTTTTTAAGCTGATGACTAGAACCTTGTCAGTCCAAATATAACATTCCTTCCAATTCAGTAAATTCATTTCAGTAAAGGAGAGTGAAGGACACCTTGGGCTAACAGAGATAGACTGGAGGCTCTGTGCAGCCTGGAGAGTGCTGGGGAGAATGTTCTCATGGTTTTATTGTTTGGATGTGGAGCCTGTAAGATCAATTTCTTTAAGAGATAAATGAACAATTCCAATTCAGTTAAGATGCTGAAATTACAGAAGTGGGAAAACTGCAAACCTGGGTTCCAGAAAAACCAGGTTTCCTAAAAGACAGAATCTTGGAAAAAAATTTTACTACATTTTAGGAAATTATAAATAGTGAAATATCACTTTCCTACAATTTTTGGAGATATTCCTGATGTATAAATAATAGGGTTAAAAGTCTCTGGTAATTCCTGTCAGCCAACAAACTTTGAAGTGGAAGGAGCTGAAAATAAATAACACTTTGATGTAATTCTTGGTCTGTTTCTTAATAGTCCACGAACCAAGTAATAGCCCAATAAGTATTTTCAGTTATTCTAAATTTTTGCATTCCTCAGATAGAGTGACCATTCAGTTCACTCTAGCACAACTCAAAAGGAAATGTTAGAGAATATGTAGTTAGTAGTCAATATTTACATACCAGGAATCGCAGAGATTACTTGTGAGCCAAGTGATAGAATGAATGCAGTGGGTAAGTGACACATTCCAGGTTTTGTCAATGTTCATTTCACTCAGAGCCACATTTTTTTTTTTCATTTTTGTTATTTGCAAGAGGGAGGCAGCAAATGAGAGAGTGCTCCCATCTGCTAGTTTACTTCTCAAATGCCAACATCACGTGGGGCTGGACCAACCAAAGGTAGGAGCTCAGAACTCAGTTGAGGCCTCTCATATGGATGATACATACTGGGGTGCACATTAGAAGGAAGGTAGAGCAGAGAGTGGTCACATATCAACACCAGCCCTTGGATGTGGGATACAAGCATTCTAACCACAATCTTGACCCCCAGGCCAAAGCCCTAGTGCTATTTGAATACAATAAGAAACATGTTTAACATTATGTCATGAAAAATGTATTTTTAAAATTTATTTCCTTAACAATTTATTAATTTACTTTATTATTCCAGGATAGTTTCATAGACTCCAGGATTTCCCTTCCCCCCTTTCCAAGCCCCTGTCACCCCACTTTGTTTTTCCCCATGTGATTACAATAGTATAGTCCTTCACAGTCTGTCCTAAGTCTGTCATTCTGCTGTTTAAGTGTATCCCGACATGGTAGGCATGGACAGTGGCAAAGGGTCCAGCATCCCTTTGTCAAGATACATTCAACAGTTTCATTGGGATTCCATATCTTTGGTTTGTAAGTAGAGGTGCACATTGCATTGCATCTTCACATCTGTATGTGATAGTCTCTATTACACAGTTACTGTGTATCCCCTTAAATGAAAATCCATAAAACACAATCAACAACAGAAAGAAAAATAGAAAATTAGTACCAACATAAAGTTAAAAATGCTATGGAATGATCAATGTGTTGCTAAGGAAATTAAGGAAAAAACCCAAAGACCTTCCTGAAGCAAATGAAGCTGTTGTGTGACCTATGAGTCAGTGAGGAAATTAATAAGAAAGACAAAAACTTTTTTTTGAATGAATGAGAATACAATTAAAATTAAATTAAAATAAAATTTCCATGTTTCTTTCTGTTGTTGAAGTTGTGTAGTGACATCTCATTGAAGGGGATAATAGTCTGCCAACTCTACTTTCAGACCAGGGATGGTCTCCCAATGAAACTGTTGAATTTACGTGGACAATAAGATGCTGGATTCTCCACATGATCCATGCCCACAATGAAGGAATCATGACTAGTTATGAACTATACTACTGCAACAATATGGAGGAATGCAATATGGGGGAAGTGTTTGAGGATGGGATGGGGGAATAACAGAGCCTATGAAATTGTGTCATAAAATGAAATAAATAAAAAAAGAAAATAAAAACAAAAACATCAACCTCCCTGAAATCTAGCAAAAACAGTATTGAAAAGGCTATTGATCTTGTATTTTGCACGAACATTGACTTATATCATAGAAACTTTGTTTGCTACAAGGAGTCTGACAAACAGTTATTAATAACTCATTTTACAGATCTCTTGGGCAGCATAACCTTTTCACTGTCAGTGTTGGTTTCAGCTACTATAATCAGGAGAGGCGATGAGAGCAGATCTCTTACATATTGAGAGTCCCTGTGCCAGGAAGGGGCCTTACTCCTGTATATGCCAAGATGTTAAGTTTCATTTCCTTTTTAAAAAATATATAAAGACATATAAAGAAATAGATTCTAGCTCCACTAGGTAAGAATTGGCTTGAATCAGGAATTATTTGACTTAAAATGATACAGAGAAAAAGTTAGGGTGTGGGTGGGGGAAAGCTTGTTGTGTTTTTCAGAAAAAAAAAATGTCATCTGACTTGGAAAGTAAATATGTATTCCTTTGAGGAGTTGTGAAGATGACATAGCATATGTTAAATGACATATGTAAATGCCTTTGTGTGTATAAAGAGAATTCTAACTTCTGGTAAATTCAGTATCCCATTCTCTCCCCTCCCACCCACCCCCGAGGCATGAAAGAGGCAAAGAAGGACAGATAAAAAAATTCAAAATAATTTAAAGGACTTTTTAAAATTTGGAGTGATACAGACCTAAAATGTAAATAACTTGAAAGGTAGTTAACCTGAGTCCATATTGAGCAGTTAAGTAAAACTAGAATTATACTTCTGAACTTTGCAGATTCTGTGATCCTTAGTTTTGCCCTTGGTAACAGATAAAAAAGCTGACGGTCACTGTTTGTCCTCATGTAGAATTTCTATAGAAGTTCAGATCTAGAAAGAATTTTTTCATTCATCCTGAACCTAGCCACTTGTCAGAGTGACAATTAAAACATGATTGAAGGGGAAAGTCGCTGAGATAGTCTAAGCAGAGTATAGTTGCAATCAGTTTGACTTTTAATTTTTTACATTTACCTGTTTTACTTGAATGTCAGAGACAGAGAGAGATTGATTGATTAATTGATTGATTTCCTGTCCTCTGGTTCTCTCCCCAAATGGCCACTATGGCCAGAGGTTGGCCAGTCTGAAGTTGGTAGCCCTGAGTTTCTTCCCATGTGGTTTTCCAAAGATGTGAGTCATCTTCCTCTGCTTTCCCAGCCCATTACCAGGGAGCTGGATTAGAAGTGAACCTGTCAGAACATGAGCTGGTGCTCATGGGATGCTGGTCCTCATATGGAATGCTGTGCCACAGGTGGAAGATTATTCTGATGTACCACCAGGATAATCCTAGTTGGGATTTTAGAAATTCCACAACTGGATTGAAATTGAAGGGATCAGTGAGAATGTGGTAATTAAAATCTAAGGGTGGGTATAATGTGGCAGTGTTTTTCTGGGACTGTGCAGGTTCTGGCTGTAAAATTTCATGTGAGAGCTGAATTTTATTTTTTGTTTCTGTATCGCTTCCTTTAATCCTTGACTTTAGTATTTATAGAGTATTTGTCAAAGGTATTTCTAATGTTATATTCACAAGTATCAGCTATTAGTAGGAGAGCAACATGAAATGGGTCAGGATATATATTTTAAGTTAGTTGTTGCTAGTTTTATCACCATTTTGGGATAATTGGAAATTTGTTTATCAGAGAGGCAATTTGAGAAGCAGAGAGGGCAAAGAGGAAAGAGAAAGAGAGAAAGGGAATGAGGAAGAGAAGAGAGAGCATAGGAAAAAATGTCCATCGTCTAGTTTACTCTCCTGATTCTGCAGTGGCAGATCCTGTGCCGGGGCTGACACCAGGGGCTGGAAGCTCAGTCCCGCTCTGTCATACAGGCGGCAGTAACTTCATTACCACCACTGTCTGTCCAGGGCTGCACTAGTAGGTAGCAGTAATCAAGAGCTGGACCTGGGATTTGAACCTGGGTACTCCGATGTGGGAGGAGAGCACTTTAACTAGCACATTTACAACTGGCCACATGTCTAACCCCAATATTAACTTGTTTTAAAATTCATTATAAAAATCTATTTTCTCCATAATATTAAAGATAAGTTACTGATTGGAATACAAATGGGTCCGTTCATTTTAGAAACCAATTTAGTATGACACAGTAAATGTGATGTTGTGTATGTCCTATGTCCCCTGTATCCATCAGTGTGCAAGAGAAATGTACCTAAAACTTTAGATTTCTTTAGCAATGTGATTTGCTGGATGGGTGAATGATAAATGAAAACCAGAAAAGAATTCATAATGTGAAAACTGATAAATCAATTATGATTTAGTTACACAATAAAATAATCAAGAACTCTTGAAATTATGCTGTCATAAAATTTTCATGAAACATAAATTCTGGCCAAAAAGGAATTCCCCAAACAATTTACTACAATGCAATAAATGTAAAACTTACAAGCCAATACAGTTTATTATGCATGAATTCATGTGTGAGTGGTAAAAGTGCATATGTATGCATGAGACTGAGACCAACTTTTCAACAATCTCCTTAAGAATATTGCAATAACACCTTAATATATCTATGTTTAAATAACAGGGAAAGTTCCACAGAAAGATTCACAGAGCTGTAAAATGAAACTTTTTTCCATATAAATAAGCTCTATGGTCCTGATATTATTACTTGACTGCTCTTGTTTCCATTTATATAGTACGTGTCATATCCTTTGCCATTTATGTGCTGGCATGGTCCTTAGGGATAGCCAGTGTTGCCTTGGGGTATGTGAAAGCAATATTTGTCATTAGTAACAGCGTCAGTTTGGAATATGTGATCATATTTTCTTTTTCTGGAACTGTGCTGCTTTGGAAGTGTTCAGTAAAGAAAAAGGAGTGCTGATGGTGTTGCTTTTCATAACAGAATGCATTGGTCCGTTTGTAATAATGTTCCTTTAAGTCAGAACTCACTCTGTTGCAAGGGACACAAATGGAAATTGCATGAGTAAGAAAAAGTGAGGATTTATTGACTCTTGTAACTGGGGAGATGTTGTGTTAGGCATGGATAGCCCCAGACCGTTACACTGTTTTAAGTTTTGCTTCCTCGTGAGGTATCCTCGTGTCCCTGTTAGTCCCTGCTTAGCCATCCCAACAGCCAGGAAGCACTGGAAAGCTTCAGATTGGCTTGCCTTGGATCCCAAGTCCCCTGAAATGGTCACTGGTGGCTTAGAGATGAATTTGATCACATAAAACAGGTATACACATTGATTGAATGAACAAGGAAGGAATATTTGATTAAGGAATGTGTGCTAGGACAAGGGAAAACATGGTGGGAAGAAAACAAAAACATCTCCATAGCTGTCATTTCTTTCTATTAGCTTTCTCTTGCACACATAGGAAGAGAGAGAGCATAATAAATAGGCTATCCATGTTTTAAACATTCTTGGGTTTTGTTAAAGTTTAATTGCTTTCTAGATATAAATGGTCTTTCCCCAGGTGAATCTCTCATTTCTTAATTCATATTCATCACCAGTGTCACTTGACAGAATGAGAATTAGCCAAGCTCCTTTAAGCAGTGCCCCAGAAACTGCCTTGTTCAGTGGTAGGCTTGAAGATGAAAACCCATGTTTTCCCCACTTTGGGAACATTAGTGATTGAACTAGTTCATTAGTGACTCTAACTGGCCCGGGAATTGATGGAAGACAAGAGAACCCACCTTCATCCAGATGCCACCAGAGTGCACTCCCAGTACCACTAAAACTCGGATGATGACTTGTGTCAGTTGGTACAGATTTGCAGTGCTAAATTATTCTGTGCCCTGCACATAGCAATGCCCAGATCACATCTAAATCAAACACTAACTGTAATTAAGTACTACCCTTAACATATCTTTCCTTTTAGGACATTTTTATTCACAGTGATTTAGAACATGACAGTTGAGTGAGATTAAAGCAGCAAATTGTGCCAATAAAACCAACCCCTGAAAATAGCAAGGGACTGTAAAATTTTATAAAGGGAATACTGCACATGCCTCCAATCCGATAAAACTTGTGAGCTGGGAGATTAACTGTGAAATAAAAGTAAGCCGATACAATATGTGCCACACTCTGATCTATAAATCCTGTATCCCCCAAATAACATCTTACCATCTTAAGAATGTCCTAGGGACCATACAGTTAATTAGCCTACTAGGGGATTGTTCTAGGAGACATCAGGCCACTCTGTGAGTATAAGGAAGTTGGATCATAATACTGCAAAGCTACTGTGTTTGGTCTTTGAGCAGTCTCCTTGGTTCTTGCAGTTACTACATTGGTTTCATTATTTGAGTGGTTCATACTTATGTCCTGTCTTTTGTAAAGGATGGAATAAATTTCTAATACTCTAGAAAACTATTTGCCTTTAGCTTAGACGTTCAGGGTTTATAGCTGCATTGCACTTAACTCTCATCTACTTTCCTTTTAGAAATAAGAAACTGTTTGTAAACCTAGAGTAGCTGGGTTCTCTTTCAGAGATGATCATGGCTGATCTGCCTTCTTTGCTAAAACTTAAAAATAATATATTTCTGATTAAAATAAATAATAAATTTTCTGAATAAAATATTCCTGATTATAATAACAAAGAAAATTCTTTTAAAGCATTTTCGAAATGCAAAATAAAAAAAAAAAACTTCACAAGAAAGTTAAAACAAATGTACCTGCTATCTCACCAACTAAAGACTGCTACTTTTAATACAGTACCTTTTCAGCCTTTTGACTGTTTCAGAAGAAATAAGGACAAGTATAGCTATTTATTCTGAAAGAACATTTTGTTTTACCAAAAATGTTTGTTGGGAAGATTTCTTCATGTTGATGAGACAGTTCCTCAAATGATGATTTTAAAGTTTTCTCCTTCAAAGTAATATGGCTCTTTAATAATATAATTATCTACCATTTTATTCCTTTTTTCATAGATCTAGATACTAAAGTCTTTATGACTAAAAAAAAATGACTTGACAAGACATATAAAATGACAGAATATTGATGGAACATAAATAGTTTTCATACCCTATACCCAGGATAATGTTCTGTAGACAGTTGAATTGAATTTTTTTTGTTTTGCGATAATAGTCACATTTTTTCATATCAGATATGATTGCATAAAATAATTTCTACATCAAGATAGATTTATGTTAGATGGATTTTTTTTTATAATTTGAATTTGCCTTAGAGCCAAGAGTATGTTAGTTATAGATGTCAGTCTGCCTCACTTTATTGATACCATGTACATCACCGTGCCTTAGTGGACATCCATCTGTCCTACTTGTTCATTCTTTCATTGATTTATCTATTGTTTCATTCAAATATGTAATTATTATTTTCTAATCATATTCCAAGAACTGTGGTGTGAGGACCATAGAAAGAGGACATTGGCTTTTTCTTCAAGGGCCATGTACTTCAGTTGAAGAGGCAAATCAGTGAATAGTTTACCTGTTATAAGGCAGAACATCATGTAGAATCATGGGAAAGCATTTCACTGCCAGGTGACCTGACAGTGTTCCAGTAAGTCAAGAAGGACAGCCTGGACCAATAGAAGAGCAAGGACACATAACACAGTTTCTGGCAGGTAGAGGAAATGCTACTGTGGTTGGAGAGAGAAAATATAGGTAGAAAATACCTTATACTATTTGCCATGTATAGATAGGAGATAAATATATTTTGAAATGGTTCTGTTGTTAATGAATCCATAGGCAACTTGGAATTGTCAAGACTGTAAAAGTAGCTCAGGACCAGGAAATTTGGACCTCTTTATGTTGCTTAATGCTAGAGTCATGTTTCTTAATGTTTGTTTCTATGTTAAATGTAGTCTTTTTTTTTAAGTATAAAACTGCAGTTAGAGAATAAAATACCAACCATATTGCCAATGCTTAGACATCATAGCTGAGGAGAGTACCATTACCTATTTATTGGAGTGTCTTGAACCCATTTTGCAATTTTTAATCTTTCTTCTTTCATATTCAAACAGCATGAAATTCAGACTAATAGTATAGTTAGTTGGGTTAATGGACATCTTCTGAAATTATTATTGAAAGAGAAATGTTGCTTTAATACTTTCATATATGTAATTTGAACTAATCTAATAAAGAATCTCCTAATAGACACTCTGATGAAACTGCTTTAATGAATACATAAAAATAATTTACAATTAGAATAGTAAGTCTATGCAAATGAATGATGACAAGGCTTTCAAGAGCCTAAAGCTGGTTAATTTTCTGAAATAGGGTAAAAAAACCCTTAGAGTTGTACAAACACTGCTTTTTGACTTGCATAGTGATTTATCAGTTTTTAAAATATAGCACTTTAGTTTGGTCATCACAGTGAATCTATGCAATGGATCGATACGATGAATCCCTAGAGATTTTAGTTTTACTTTTTTAGATAGGAAATCAGAAGTACACAGAAGTGACTTGCTACATATCACAAAGTGAGTGACTGATGGAATCAGGCATAGAACCCAAGTCTACCCATCTGTTATTGTGTATCCCTGTCTATACTGTGAATTTCTTAGCATCTTTTCCTTTTCCTCTTAGCTATAATATAGAGGGTAACTAGCAGCATTGTGTGTATTTATGGAACAATGAAGGTTAAGCAAACCTGATTATATTCTCTGAAAATAACATGCATAATATTATCTTTAATTTATGAGTGACTCCATAGGTTGAAACAAATCCACAAACCCAAACGCTGAAAACGCAGTTTTATTGTTACTTTTTGTTGTTGTTGTTTGTTTTGTGGGCCTGGGAGATTAAGTTGTAGAAGATACAGAGGTCATTAGTCATTGGCAAAATGAAAATATTTAATTACATAAAGAACAGAAATTTACAATGCCATGAAGTTAAATAACATGCTACTAGATATGATAGTCTCCATTACAATTACTATACATCCCTTAAATGAGAAGCCACAAAACATAATCAACAACAGAATTAAAAAAAAAGAAAAAGAAATTAACAACAGCATGAAGTTAAATAACATGCTACTTGAATGACTAATGTGTCACTGAAGAAATGAAAAAAAGAATCAAGAATCTTCTTGAAGAAAGCGATGTTATTGTATGATCTATGAGTCATTGCAGAATTTGATCAGGAGAAAGTGTTTTGAAGAGATGAAACTAAGAAAAAAACATCAAAATCCATGAGGTATAGTTTCTGCTGATCTTTGTTGGTGATATGTGTCTCCTGTAGGCAACGAATAGATGGGTTTTGTTTTTTAATCCAGTCTACTAATCTATGACATTTGATTGATGCGTTTAAACCGTTTACATTCAGTGTTAACACAAATAAATGGTAATTTGGTTCTGACATTTTAGCAATGGGTTGTTTATTGATTTAGTCTTCTGTTGTCATTTTAATGGGATGATCTCCGCATTTGCCTTTGGTTTTGGTGGGCGCTATTCCTTTGCTCTGTCAAGAGAACATCTTAAAGTATCATTTGTAGGGCAGGTTTGAAAGAGGCATAATCTTTTAACTTTTCTTGATTGTGGAAGAATTTTATTTTGTTTTCAAAGACAAAGGGCAGTTTTGTTGGGTATGTTATCCTGGATCAAGTTGTTGCTTTTATAATCTGGAATATGTCGCTTCCTGTTATTGATTTTGTATCGTGGCTTTTCATTTGAGGGGATGTATAGTAGCTGTGTAATGGAGACTATCATATCCAGATGTGAGGATACAATGCAGTATGCATCTCTACTTCTAGACAAAAATGGACTCCAACTTAAACTGATTAATGTATCTTGACAATAGGATACTGGACTCTCTGCCATTGTTCATGCCCGCTATAATTGACATATGACTGTGTATTAAGACCTAGACTACAGTAATGATATAGGGGAACTCAGTAAGGGGGGAGGGAATAGGGGATGGGATAAGGGAAGTCCCAGGGCCTATGGAACTGTATGATATAATGATAATAATAAAAAGAAGTAAAATTTTTTAAAAAAGATTTTAAACCAAACACAGATAAAATGCAAGTCTAGACATTATGGATTGATTTTCTGGTAGAATTACACTCTCTTTGACAGTAAGTAGAAACTAGACCAACTCATAGTTTAGTAGGGACAGGGAGGGAGAGAAAAAGAGAAACAGAGAGAGAGAGAATGAATTGCCCAATTTACTGGTTCTTTCCAGAAATGTTCACAGTAGCCAAATCCAGGCCAGGCTTACCAGCAGTGAGAAATGAGAAATTCCATCTGAGTCTCCTCATGGGAGGCAGGGACCCCACGTGGCTATCTGCTATCTGCTGTTGCTTTCCCAGTTAAATTAATGGAGATATAATCAACTACAAGAGCTGGGACTGAGCCAAAATTCTATTATAGGATCCCAGTATCTCAGGCAGTGGCTTAACACACTTTGCCACAATGTTGGCCCCAAGGTAGCCACTTAGAAATATCTTTGTTAGAGAGTTTTTGGATTGCAAAATGGAGAAAATGGATACAGATGGCTACCATTTCAGAGAGGAGAACACCGTGGGGAGTGGCACTGACGATTGGCTTTTACATGTTTCCTGAGCTCCATTTCCAATACACCTCACTGCTAATGGTCTGGAAGACACCATAGTATGGCCCAAGGCCTAGAGCTGGTATACACATGTGGGGTGCTTGTAAAAAGCTCTTGGCTCCTGGCTTCAGACTGTCACAGCTCCAGCAGTTGTGCACTTTGGGAGTGAACCAGTGAATGGGAGGTCTCTCTTTGTCTCTTCTCCCTGAAACTGACTTTCAAGTAAAAAATTAATGTACCTCAAAAAAATACTTTTTTACTTAATGCTGTGTTGACTTTTATTCATCTTTTCCTATTAAAACATACTGTGTCTGCTTTTCTTTTTGATCGGGAGTTTTTTTTTTAAATGTATTTCTTTCAGATAAACATGTATAAAATGCACTCCATCCATTCCTGAATGTTGTAGCTTGTCTTTTTGTCACCCTGATTGACAAATCATATCTTGGTTGATAGAGGCTTCTCTATGTGTGGACATTATATTTTCTTCTAGTGTGAAGATGCTTTGGTTTTTAATGTGGCAGAGGGGAAAGTCAGATGTCTGTCTCATTTTAATTTCCTTTAAAGGTAAACTTGCCCTGTTGCCTGAGTGTTTATGACATATTGTTTGTCTTTATATTTTAAAGATTTTATTAAAATATTCTTGTCATCGTGGCTGTCTTCACCAATGCTGCCTGGGTCTGAAACCTCTGTGTTTTCCAGGTTCTGACATTTTCTCACTTCAGGGAGTGTTTGTGGGTTTTTGGAGGGTGGTGTGTGTTTGTATTTTTCCTGGCCTTGAAAAAATATGCTTTTTTCTACATCTGTTCCTTTGTTTTCTCCTGTGTCTTTTCTCTTAGTTTAGTATTATTGTTATTTCAACTTCATTTTTTCTTTTTGTTTTCTCCTATAAAATATTTTTTATGCTTGATCTCAAGGCCACTGATCATTTTCATCTTCAATTGTTATTGTTATTATTATTGTTAAACTAAACTTATCAGTCCAGGAATCATGTTTCTGTGGTAGGCATTGTGGTGTAGCAAGTTAAGGCTTTTCATTGGAAAGGCGGATATACAGAGAGGAGAGACAGAGAGGAAGATCTTTCGTCCGATGATTCACTCCCCAAGTGAGCGCAACAGGCCGATACTACGCTGATCCGAAGCCAGGAGCCCCCTCCGGGTCCCCCACGCGGGTGCAGGCTCCCAAAGCCTTGGGCCGTCCTCGACTGCTTTCCCAGGCCACAGGCAGGGAGCTGGAAGGGAAGCGGGGCTGCCGGGATTAGAACCGGCGCCCATATGGGATCCCGGGCGTGCAAGGCGAGGACCTTTAACCACTTGCGCCACCGCGCCGGGCCCAAGAGTGCTTGTTTTAAGTCCCAACTACCCAGGGTTCCATTCTTCCTTCCTGCTAATGCACTTGAGTGGCTGCATTCCAACCACTGAAGTGGAGAACTGGATGGGATTCCTGGCTACCAGCTTTGGGTTGTCTGCACACTGAATTCTCAGGGAGGTATTTGAGGATTGAACCAGCAGATGAAAAATCTCATTCTCTCAATTTCTCACATTTTCTCTTTCAAATTAATCAATAAAATTTTAAAAGAATTGTGTGTATAAATTTGGAAATCCTTTTGTCCTTGGATCAGTGTGTGTGCTTTTGTTCTTCTGTTGTTATGTCCTCTTCTTTTCCTGGGATACAGATTTGCTTGAACTACCTCTCTGGCTGTTTGTCCTTTCAAGAAGGGAAGGTGCTTTCTCTGTTGGCTCTCTGGCCCTTAAGTTGTTGGAATATGCTTAAATGTAGTAATTCATATTTAGGGGAAAAGGAATTTCTTTCCTTGTGGAGATGAGATGTCAGGACAAGTTGTTAAACTTCTGTTCCTGTAGTAGGAGTAAACTACTTCATAATATAATATCCCTCGGTTGCCAAGATGAAATAGTAGAGTAGATGTGTCTCACCCATTGGCCCCCTTCTGACAGGTTTGAGCACAAGGAGGCCAATCATTCATTAAAGAAATGAAATTGAACACTCCTTTCCTTACTCCACTGGATTTAATGATATATAATTACCATACTTACTATAAGGCTCTGAAACATTCTGACCCTTTTACCAAATTTATTTTAAGTTCTCTTCTTAGTTTTTCTAGATACTAAATGGTAGCTGCTATATGGAGGAACATGTGGCTGAATTTGCCTTGCTTAGAAAAGTTGCCCAGTTCTATAATAAGTTATAATAATAATATATTATTTTATTTATTGATTGATATAATGCACATTCTTCCTGTCACAGATTGTACTAGAAGAATTGAGGAGGAAGAACTCTGGAGACTCAGATTTAAGTGGTGATTCACTACAATCAACCACGTGACACGGGGCAGGTTTGTGTGCAATTAGTTACCTGGAAAGTCATAATAGTTGCAACAAAAATCCTTTGTTAGAATTGAGATATTTACATACGTTGCCCTTTATTTTCTTTCCACTCAATATTGTCTTTCAAGATCACTTTGCCAACAGAGCTGGTTTATATAGTCATGCTGGTGTCATCTGATCTTATTATGTTTTCTGGTTGGACAACTGTCCCAGTTGGGTTCAGATAGAAATATTTAATTCTTCTACAAGCTTGATTCCACTGTTACTCCTTGGGATTCATGAAGTAGCTCTGGGATAATACCAAATTCTACCTATGTTTAGTGTACTTAAATTATTTTGAATAACTTTCTGTTTCTTGAAATTGAAAGAACCCTAAGATACTTATCTTCATAACTGACAAAATGAGTATACATAGAAAACAAGAGTGGAGAAATGCTTCAGAAAGTGATACAGTCTTAAAGGCACAATTCCTTATGACTTTGCTGGCAGCATTTTATGCTTATGTATTTGCAATTTGTGCGTATTCTTTGTAAATATTTTAACAGCTTCTATACTTTAAAAAAAAGGCTGTTAGTCTTGCATTTAAGTCATTCTACTTAGAAGGTAAAATTTTTTTTTATCAACTAGTTGGATTGGATGCTACCCACATTTTGGAATCTAATTACTTGTTTTTATAATTTGTTCTGTATTTTTAGAATTAGAAAAAATAGGAAGAAAAGAAATTAACCAACATGCTGGCTTTCTGAGGTTCAGTCTCTATATTTTACTCTTGATAGAGGTTTTGCCAGAGTAGTGCATTTCATATGGGAGAATGGTGCCTTTTTTCATAAAGTAAAGCATGCCCATAGGGAAGAAAGCAGTTGGTTGTTGTTTTGACAGTTTCTTCTGAACTTACATTCCTAGTAAAGAAAGCATCCCCAAACTCATGTTTCCTTAAAATTCACAACTAGAGGACCTACCAGCAATGAAAACAGTCAACTATTGTTCCCCTCCTTTAGGCGATCTTTTCTTCTTTCAAGATAAAGATAGGAGAAAATGCCCTCTAGTTCAGGTCTGTAAGTGTTCAATCAGAGAACCACAAACTATTTGATGTATTTTAACAGGGAGAATTTAGTGTTATGGAAAAATTTATTCATAGATAAATAAGCCCCAAGGCCACCCAAGGTTGAATCATCTTGGAGACCCAAAAAGAGGAGGTGAAACAAAATGAATATGTTAGAATTTCCAGAAAGAAGTCAGAACTTCGGCAGGGCTTCCTAGCAAGAATTGGGATTGTAGATAGAGAAGCTCTTGGGAAGGAACCGGATTCATGAAGGAGATTTGTCTCTTCCAGAGAAGAGATACTACAAAAGGCAAAATACAGTATAAGTACTCTAACTTCTGTTCTGTCCTGCCTCATGTTGGATGACGCTTAGTTGCAGCAGCAGGCAAAGCAGTATGGGAGATGTGATACCTAATGAAAAAGAGAGTAAGGGCATAGGAAAATCCAGAGAGAAAGGAGACAAACGTCACTACATAGTTTACATTAGTGCCTGCAATCTCAGTTGTTTAATGTTACTTTAAATTCTCTAGAGGTCATTCTAGGATGTTAGCGTAGGCCAGAGTTTTTAGTAGTTGTTGGAACTGTCCTTCCAAAGGTCATGGGGAAAATACAGGAAGAAACCTTTTTATTCCTCAATGATGAATGTAGTGTGCTGCCGGGATCCGCAGAATGAGCAACAGTTTAATGTATGCACAATGGTTCAATACATTAAAGACCTGCTGTATCAGATGTGCCGCATTTAGAAACATTGTGATTTATGTGAAGTGGAATTGGAAAGGAGTATCTCCGAAAGCAGTAAGTCCGTGATCACAGACAGGTTTCTAATGGAACAACACTTGGTGGAGACATTGTTGGACATTGTCGTCTTCATATGTGAGCACAGAAAGTAGGATCGGGTGGATCAGACAATTAACCTAGTAGCTCAGATACTCACATCCCACACCTTGATGCCTTCAGTGCTCAATTCCTAGATCTCACCAAGACATTCAGGATGTTAGTGTGAAGGTAGGGATACTTACTGTCCTGCAAATACATAAATCAAGAAATATAATAAAAAGAATGTAGGAATGGAGTTGGATTTTATCTCCACAGTCTCTTGTATCCGTAAGATTTCATAATGTCAATTATGAGTGTAGCAATTTTTGCTCAGTGACTACTGAGCTAATAAGTCTGTGGATGTTACAAATATTTAAATAGAAATTATTCATGTGGACTGAAATACAGTTTTTTATTCATACCTATTTTTTCTTCTATTTTGTTTTTGATTTTATGATACAAGAAATATAGTCTGAATATACTGAAGAAAACTGGAATAGTGATCATCAATCCAGAAAATCAGGGGCTGTCTCAAGGAAAGGATAGTTTTACACTAGAATTTAGTAGGTGAGGGAATTGACTGGATGAAGAGGCAGCATTCATAGCACGACAAATTTCTCAGTCTGAAAATTTGGAGCGGGGGTTGGGAAAGTGTTAAATAATATTATAACAATAGCTCTGCATTTGGGGCTGTGAAACACATTTCCTCTGGGTGGGGAGTGTGCGTCCCATGCATTGTAGGATGCTGAGCAGCATCCTGGACATCTGCCCTCCAGATCCAGGAGCATCACTGCCTCCCTTTGCGACAGCAACGTGTGTCCTCAATCACTGCAAAGAAATTGCTCAAGAACAACAGAGCCTCTGGTTGAGATGGTGTTTCCTTGAGGAAATGCTATGTGATAACCTCAGTCATGAAATATGAAAGAGTGAATCACTGAAGCTACAGGCATTGGTAGTGAAGATAGTGTCAGTAGAGAGTGGGCACAGGAGTGTGGGGCCAGAGGTGAAAAGGCTTCAACATCTGTGATGAAGCAAAAGAGAGCTGATGAAGATTGGAGGGTATGAGGACAGGATTGATTTTGTTATTTCAGAAAGGCAAACCTGAAGTGGAATGTTCTCCAGCTTCCTGCATCAGGTGAGAAACAAGCCAGGCTGGGGAGCCATTGGAAGCAGAGTTTATCAGGGTATCCTACAGGCACACTGTGGGCTAGCTGCGGCAGCTGACAAGGGGAGGAGATCAGCATAGTCAATTAGTGGTGTATCAATGAATCAGGTCTCTCCACTGATGTCTTGCTTGTGTTGGCAACTGAGTGAGACATCCTTGCAGTGCCTGAGAACATTCTGTGTGATGTTATAAAGACACTCCATGGGAGCACGCTCCACTTTTATTACAAATGGAGTTCCTATATAGATAAATTTTATATGGAGATTTGCTGAATAAATTGTCAGAAAATATTATTTTCCTTCTTTGATGTTGAGTGTTATATTGGGGCAGAAAAAACAAGAGTAATACTTGGATTTATTATAGATCACCATGATGAATTTGACCGTATCTGTGGGTAATAAGTATGTATTGATTTGTTATGATAATCAGTACAGTAAGAAATAACTATTTTCATGAGCTGAGTATTAGGGCATAATCATTTATTTACTTGGCATAAATAACTTGAGTCAAAAAAGATAGTGGTGAAATAATTGCAGTGGTCTTTAAGCCTTTGCTTCTTTGAAAATCATTTTACTGTTATATTAATTTTATTTATAACCCTTGTGACTGCTTCATTAAGCCATAGTACAGTAATCCAAAATATAGAATAATAAGCCCCGAAGAGTTTAATAAGTTCAGACCCTGAACATTCAGGGCTAAACTAAACCCTGTGGGGTAAAGGGCGTCGTCATTGAAGCCATAGAAGTGAATGAACAAATGGATGAATAAATAACTAAGCACATCATGTGGAGAGTTATATTATACATGCAAGGAAAAAGGTCGGACTAAGAGTCTGAAGCTTATTTCAAACAAGGCAGGATATGTTCCTTTTGATTTTTTCTTTTTCTTGAGACCTGAAGTCTTATGGGTACGAAGAGCACATCCTCTAAATCAAGTTCTGTCACTCTCTTACTGGTCCTGACAGCTTGGCTCTTATTTCTTTTGTTTGTTTAGGTACATTTATTTAGGTACGTTTATTATATGTTCATTTAGGTCTTCACAGCACACATAGTTACGTTTCTGGTCATTACTTCCTTTTCTTTTTCTTTCCCAATAAGAGAGTAAGCCCTTCATAAGACAAGGGACTTCCTTGTGTCATCTTTGGAGTGTTCTCTGGAAAAATCAATTAGGATTCACTTGTTCTAACTTGTAGTTACGTCTGGGTCTTGGGTCAGACAGTGTGTTTAAAGAGAATATGACCACCCAAATTCAATGATGGTGAATTGTGTTTCTAATGGTAGAACTCTATCATAAGGTAAGTCTGTAAATCTTACAAAACACTCCCTGCAAGTCTACCTAGATTTGTTTCCAGAGTGCAGCTCATAAAATACTTCTCAGTCACTTCTAATATTTGTGTTCTAAAAAAAATTTTCATTGATTTATGATATGAGGAATTTAGGGTGTCCTTAAGGGACACTGGTGCTTGTTATTTATTTGTTTATAGTGGAAGAATTTGTTTTAGAAGCTTTTGAATATCACATCCACTCAAAAACAACCTTTTTCATGATGTGTGCGGGAAAGGATAGTTTTCTCTTTCTCTTACATAGATTTGCTTTGGAGTTAGAGAAATGGGTGCCATATACCAAAGATAGATAACTAGGACAAGAAGCTACATGTATTATTAGTAGCTTATGTTAATCAGTTGGATTTTAACATAAACATTTGTGTCAAAAAACTGGTTTTAAAAATGAGCTCCAAAGGACAGGCATTTAGCCTAGCAACGAGGATACTGCCCGGGGTCCTTGTGTCCTATTTCAGAGTGCGGCATTTGAAACCTGCCTTTGCTCCTGAATCCACCTGCTGGCAAATGCAGACTTTGGAAAGCAGCAGTGGCGGTGCATGTATTTGGAGTCATGCCATCCATAGGAAGGAAAGGTTGAGTTCTAGGTTCCCAAATTTGTCCAACTCAGTGCTGCACACCTATATACACACACGGAGTATCTTTGGATGAAATGAATCTTCCCTTGGTGCTGAGCTCTTTAGGATTTCTGTTCTACCCCTGCCTTTATAACTTTATCTTTCTTATTTGTGTTTGTAGTCATATCGCATTCTCCACCAGTCTCATTGCTTCCTCTTAGAGAACCAGCAGTTAACATCTTTGTGAATTTGTTTTGCGCTTCCTTGTACAATTCTTTGTTGTTGTTGCTTTTCATTTATTTCTAAATCCTGTCTTTCCTGACCATTGAAAAACAACACCTACTTGGAAGCTATTTTTTAAGGTTCCTGTATAGCATAAGCTGGTGCTGGACAGTAAATCAGTCTGGTTGCATCTGTGCTTATTGAAAGTTTTCTCCCATTCCTATGGGTAGAGAGGGAGATAGGGAATTACCTTATAGGCATGGACCTGGACTTCTCTTCTGCTAGGAAGAATTTATAGTCTCTCTATTGGCACAAGGCAGTGATTCTTTTTCTTTAGCATGTGTTTTCTGTAGCATGAGACTGAATGGTTCAAAGCAACCCAACTTATTTGTTGAGAAAGAAGAAGTAGAGCCTGTATTTATATAAAAAGAAAACAAAAAACTTTGAGATTGTCTAGGTAATGGGTTTCCACTGAGATCTTACTTTTATTTCAGCAGCACTCTTTAATTTTTTTTTATTTAGGTAACATAAACAAATTTAATGTATTTCCCAAAGATGGAATTACGAACATATGGAAACTCCTTGCTGCCCACACTCTCATCTTCCTCTTCTCCTGTTTTTACTTTTAATTTTTATGATGAAATACTTCCAATTTATTTTATAATCACAGGTATAACTCTCAACTAAATATTCAAAAAATAGTAAGCAGAAAAATTTCTTGATACAAATTTACATTGTGTTATTTGCTTCCAGTGAGCTGTTTTATGTGAGGTGAACAAACATTAAGTGCACTGTAAGAAAACCTAGTTATCCAGCTGTGGATTCAAAGGTGTGTATCTGGGAATTGGTCAGTTACTTCAGAGTCTGTGAACCGTGTCTGAATGCTTACCTGACCTGGCCAAGACCCAGCCATAGCTGGGGCTTCATGAACTCTGTCATCCTCAAGACATTCTGAGAATGGTGCAGGAGATTATGTGCTATGGTTTAGGCTAAGAGTAGTTACACATTGAGGAAATGAGGAAATAAGAAGAAAAACACAGGATAGCTTTTCTCTCCTGTTGCTGTTAACTGGAATAGGCTACAGCAGAACTGATACTGGTTGTGTGCTTACAATTATTTAGATGAACCAAGACTTGATCAAGACAGCGGGTGTGTGTTATAGGAGAACTTGTTTGGGGAGATACCTTTGGCTAAACTTTGAGTTTAGTGTCCCTTAATTATCTCATCAAGGACCTCATATGTCATGTATTTGGTGTATGTACACAGGTTCCTGACTTCCTCACTTTCCAAGGTTACTGCTTTAATCTGTGGTAATTAACCAAAAAACCCCCACGTATTTGATACTTTTATTTTCAAAAAAAATAAGGGATAGGAATTTAAGGATGTTCAATATCAAATAAAATAATCATTACACATTAAAAAAAACTGTTGTTTTACATTAATTAAGTCATGTGTTTCTACATTTTTTTCCTTGTTACAGTGTTTTTTCTCACATTCATTTCTTTCCATGAAGAAACCAGCACATTTAATAATTTGGGCTTTTTTTCACTCTTTCAAAACAAAACAAAAAAAATCATAGGAAGATATTTTCCTTCTAGGAGGTTATACATGCTATTTTCGTGTTGTTTTTCTCTTTTCCAAAATGTCAAATCTATTTTTTACAACATTTTAAGGAATTATAGTTGTCATTTCTTTTCATTTACTGATTTCATAACAGATTACACATCTTCTTTTGATTGGGTGTATTGTTTTTGTTATTTTCTTTTAATATAGTTGTGGCTCACATTTTCAGTTTAAATAAAATGGGAAACTAAATGATAATGAAATCCATCCAAATGTCTTACGAGAAAACAGCATTTTCTTGATGAAGAATAGATATTCAGGAACTTTTATAGTAAAAAGTAGATGCAAAGATTTGACTAAAAAAATAATAAAATCCGTGAGGTGCAGAGGTTTTCTTTCAGTCATTCTCATTTAGTATTTTTAACTGAAGAAACAAAAACAAAAGCAAAAGCAGCTACACTCAGTGTTAGATTGCAGGTGCCAAGGAACTGCTAATAAATCATGCCATTCATTCCTGCCCCCTCCACCCCAAATTTTGCTTATTAGTTAAGTAATGCTTAATTAAACATTTGGACATGAAAGTGTGGCATAGGAAGCCTGTTCCACACAACTGAAAAAAATAACTGGGGTGTGTTTTAATGCAACACCTACTTTCATGCTTGGAAATTGGCAGAAAGTTAAGGGATATTTGAGGAATAAACCTGGAATCTTATGATAAGTGTTTCTTAGAGATAATTTTGGCCAGAAAAGAAGTACTAATCCACAGTATGTTGTTCCGTACAGTGTTCCATGCCAATGTCAGTCTGACCTCATCATGATAATTTTGTATTGAAGGCATTAAGCTGGAAAGTGGCAATCTCAGACAATGCAAAACCCAGTAACCCACCATACATTTATATTCTCAAGTTCTTGGCAGTTCTTATTTTTTTGCAATCAAATTCTGGTCACCACAAACAGATATGCAGTTGATTTTTGTCTACAGCATATCAATAGAGAAATATAATTAATTAGAAAAATAGGGTTTTGAAATTTTGGAAGCTCACTTCAAGACTATAGAACAGGGTTTTTCAAAGTACCATTTAAATCAGAACTATGTGTGATGCTAAATGAAAATTCAGATTCCAAGTCCTACATCCTGTTTACATACAATACTTGGGAACATGTCCAGAAGTCTATATTTCTAGCTGCTTTCCCCCCAAAAATCCTCCAAGGCAGAAGAACGTCAAACATCCACCATGCTTGTGAGGTACTAGTATCATGGTTTTAGTTGTTCTGCCATCCTTGGGAAAATCAGGCAGTACTATAGTTATACTTTATAAATGAGAATAAGAAATTAAATGGGACACCTGAAATTTTAATTTTATTTTTAAATTCAATGTAGAGAAAGGGAAAGACAGAGCTCTTCTATCTGCTGGTTCATTCTCCAATGGCCAAGACAACTGAAGCTGTTCTTCCAGGTCTCCCACATGGCTGCCAGGTTCCAAGCACTTGGTCTGTCTTCTGCAGCTTCGCCAGGCACACCAATAGGGAGCTGCATCAGAAGTGAAGTGACCAGAACTCTAACAGGTACCTATATCGTATGCCAGCACCAGGTGGAGGTTTAACTGTGGTGCTCATGGGACACCTGAAATTTTTCTAGACTCATTTTCTGTGCCTATAGATATGTCATTATGTAGTAGAGCTAATTTTCTTAAGCAAAAACAAAGGGAAAGTGGGATGAAAGGAAGAAGAGAAAAAGGAATACTAGAAATTATCTTTATCATGGCATCTAATAAACCAGTCAGTTTTGATCACAGAACCCACACAGGGAAGAAGTGAAAGGAGGTTGAACAAGCGTATTGGGCAAGAAGGAAGTATGACATGTTATGTGAAAAATTTACAGTTTTTAAAAATTGCATTTTATGGGCAATAAAAGTGAGCCACTGAAGTTGGAGCAGGAGAGTCAGATGATCAAAAAATGTCTTCAAAAAGAAAAAAACAAAGCTATCAAATGGTGTGTGGTGGAGAGGGCGATGTGTTTCACACTGCAAGAGATTTTTGCTTGTATCCGTGAAAAGAAAGAGCATGTGCAGGCTTGAATTCAACCCAAGAGCAAAGGACATTTTGGAGTAAAAGAATAGATACCTCCTGTTCAGAAAAACACCCTGTGAGCAGGTTCTAATCAAAGTCCTATATTTTATCATTTCTTGTCACACTTTGAGGTCACTGTAGCATCTTTCTTCTAGATACTTTGTCAGTTAGCTGACATGCCACTTGGGAACTTTTTGAAGCTTTTTGTTGATTAACCATTTGCTTGAGATTTGGTGGCTTTCTGGGGAAGCTGCACTGTGGTGCTGTGTTGGCAATACTTCTGCTCTGTTTATGGAGAAGTCCTGTTGTCTTGTAGTTTCTTAACGTGTTTCTTTGGACATTAACTTTCAGTGTGAGTGATTGTCAACATAATTAGTTGTCATTTTAAGCATCACCTTAAAAGGATAGATGGTCCAAGACAATGGACTTGACCTGCCATTGTCTCTCCTGCTTCGGAGAGAGTCTTCTGTATCTTAAAATCTTACTATTCTTTTGATGAAAAAATGAAAGGGGGTTCACTTGTTCTTTTACTCAGCCTACAGATGTTGAGTGCCCCCGCTGTGTCAGATGCTATCCAAGATATTGAAACTGTGGCATTATGAAACCAAGAGTTTCCACTGTCTTATGTTGAGGGATAAGTGGGCTGTTTAGCCAGTTCAGTACCTGGCTCTAACTCCTGACTCCAGCTTACAGTCATTGTAGACCCTAGGATGCAGCAGATGATGGCTTGAATGGTAGGATTATCAAAGGGAGACCTGAATTGAGCTGTTACTGGCCCAAATCCAGGCCTGACTGTTTTGAGTAGTTAAAGAATGAACAGATATGAGAGTGCTGTCTGTATCACTCTCCTTCTCTTTGCCTTATCCCTCTCAAATAGTAAAAATATTATTAACAGTGTAGAGTAACATGCCTCTACATGGCTAATTCTTGGTTACTATTGCTTTTTAGGATAAAATCACAAATCCTTCTGGCTTTATGATTCCATGTTCAGTCCCTGCCTAATTTGCATTCACATCCTTTCACTCTCATTCTTACACACACCAGCCTCATTGTATTTCTTATAGCACCTTGCTAATGCCAAGATTCTCCTTCTTAGTTTTCTTTTTGCACTTCCTGCCTGCAGGAATTTTCTTCTAGCTCTCATTTATCTGGTTAGCTTCCACCTTTCCTTTAGAATCTACCTTAAACTGTTACTTCTCTGAGTGTCTTCTTTGTTCTCAGAGCCTAGATTTTCAATATGTTTTTTTATAAAAAACATATAGACACTTTCATTTTTCCTTCTGTTTTCCTTTCAGAGCACTTATCAATGATGTTTCTTGATTTCTGTTTTTCATTCTAGACTTTAGTCTTCATGGGATTAGTAAGAACAATTGACATTCACTCTGCCCCAATTCATAAATGATACTCAGTAATTCTTTCTTAATTGTGAATAAATACAATATGTTAAACTTGGATATGCAGAAGGACATGGTTGGGACACACAAAATTCAACTTGGAAGGAAAATGTTCTGCTACTAATACTTTAAATCCAGTATCTACTTTAGCAAAAAATGATTTTGAGTGCTAATATTAATTCAAAGGAAACTCAATTACCAACATGTTTTTATTAATTGAACACTTTCCTAGAAAGCAAGGAAAATATTCAAGGATTATTTCTATGTTTGGTGAATCTATTTATAATCCTTTCTAATAATTAATAAATATTCTGAATTAATAACTTTAAAATTTTCTTAAAGAATAGCATTATTACTAGCATTATTATTTTTTCATTAAATTTTAATTTTGTACTACAGAACTGAAAGTTGTTCGATCATTTTAATTTATCCCCAAAATACTTGTGTTATTGTATATCAATTCAAGTTATACTCTAACCAAAATGTGTATCTCCAGCTTCCATATTCCATTACCCTTTAAACTGATGACTATCTGTGATTTTGCTTGTTTTACGTCTTTGAAATAATTCATTAAGAAAGTTACAATCTTATTATATAAAATTGGGCAGTTTGCCATCCTCACTATAAAACCAGAATTGAGACGATCTTGTTAGACAGTGTACTAACGTATACGAGATACATAGTAGAAACATATTTGTTTGAATCATTATTTGCAGTTATCGCAAATGTTAGTGATAAACAGAAACTAACATTTATATGTTTGTATTGACAAATGAAGCAGTGTAAGTCAAATATGCACAGGTTGGCACACTGGACCCTATTTAGTGATGGTTTTATTTACAAGCAATCCGATTATATTTTGAAGTTAGGAAACTTGGGATTTAAACCATTGTGGAAATGTATGAAAATTCAAAATATGAGAATTATGGTAACAATTCAATTGGAAATGGAGTCAGGGGGAAAAGACTTGATGTTTTCAGTTGAGATTTTGAAGGTTTTCAGACAGATAAAACACACAGGATCCAACAGCTGAATAGTACTCGAAACATACAAACTAATGGACAGCGTGAAGCAGTGAATAAATGAAATTGTGAGGATAATTGAAGGAGATGTTCCTTGAGGAAATGTGTTTTGGACAGTATATTGAACATGTGAAAACTTACGTGTTTAATCCATGTTGGAATGAGGCAGCAGCATGATTTGAAGTTTCTTTTAATAGATTGTATCAATCAGATACAGGTCCCAATAAATGTGTTAGCTTAGCCATTGAGGTATTCATGGAAAACAAAAATTAGAAAGTATGTGGGTTGGCGAGCAAATGACTGCTGTAAAGGTAGACTGGATAATAAAAACTGAGTTTTATCTTGTTTTGAGGATGTTATACATTTAAAAAAGTAAGTCCTTGATTAGCCTGATGCCTAAATACAACTACTGTACAACTATTCTCACCATTAGAGGACCCTCCAGCCTCTGCATGTGAACACATCTTAACATTGCAACCATAGTTTATAAATCACTTTATGTTTTTGCATTTCTCATTTAACTATATACCATAAACATTTTCTTCATCTCTCTATAGTTACAATAATTTTAACAGTATGAAATTCTATCATGTCTGTCTATCTCAATTTGCTAAATCATTGCCATACTGTCACATATTTAGATCACTTCCTAGTTTTATTTTATTCTTAGTTGTCTGCAATAAATACTGTCGTACATAGACTATTTTTTTTGTTCAATCCTTTTAGAAAATATATTCATGAAAATAGTTATTGAATCTAAGGTTTAGAATATTTTTATAGTCATTGTTGTGCTGTTCTGATTTTTGCTTTCTGCCAATTTTACTCAGCCTGCAGCAATGTGTATAGGAATCACGTTTTTATATCTGTGCCAAAAATAGCTTTAATTATTAGAAATATTTCTGTTAATAATATAGGCTTGAAATGATACTTTAAGTTTGACTTAATTAGGGTGTTTCTCTTCTTTGTAAGGATGATTATTTCCTTAATTTGCTTATCATTTGTACTTCCACTTATGCAAATTGTGTTATTCTCATTTAGCATCTTTTTTCTCTTTTGGCAAATGAAACTTCTTTCTTTTCGATTTTAATAAGAAGTGTTTAAAGGGCATGCAATTTATGTAAAATGAATGCAAGATACTAACTGAAGAGAAAATTAGGAGAATATTTTCTTTCTCTTTGAGTCATGAGCACATTCGAACACATTAAAAACAGGTAAATGTGTTGCAGCCACATTGGGTGGACATGGTAGGCAGGGATTTTTGTATTTGGGCTTCTGTGACTTCTGATGTACCTCACAAAGTGAATATTAGTGTTCTTTCATAGGAGGAGATGCACATACTTGAAAAAATGTCTATGATTCATGTGCAAATCACAAGTTGGAATAGAGCAAAGACTTTAAGAATAGAGATACTATCAGAAAAGATTCGTGACAGATTTTCTGAAGAATCAGGCATGCATAATCTATCTTTTCTTACTCAGTTCAGTAAACACTTTATAAAGACAGTACATTGATTTCTGGGAAGGTTCTGAAAATGAGCTAGATTATGATTTAGCCTTGAACAAGCTTTTATTATAGTAGGGGAGATAAAATGCATATATAAACAGCAATAAAATATGGGATTGGGAAAATTCCTCTGACTGGAAAATAAGCAAGATGTATTTATTTATACAAGGGAAAGAATTTTGCTTCATGGGAGTGGGAGTCAAGAATGGTTTTTCCAGATGAATTGGTTCAGTTCTACTTGATAGAATTCTTGGTTGGAAGGAGGATATTTCAAGAAAAAATGGACCACAACAAGCAGGTCACAGCAACAGGTCTGAATACAGATGTGAGGAAATCAGAGGAGTTCAGGTTTGATTGTACATCTTCTATGTAAGAAGTACAAGATGGGAACCATGGTAGGGGGGTGGAGGGATGCAGGCCTAAGAGGTGTGACTTAGGAATTGTACATCTTGTGTTATGGAAATGCAGATATGTAAGAAGGAGTGTGTCAAGCATAACGTCTTCATCCCACTCCCAATATATGTACATAAGATAGCCTAAGCAGCGTTAACTTAGGTGTAGTGAATTTTCCTTTTGCAGCTTTCCTCCTTAAAATGTTTAGAAAGTTTTCTGTAAATTGTTTTCTGTAAATTGTTTGCAGATGTGAGAAAGAAAAATATATTATAATGGAAAGATAACTAGATTAGGAGTTAGTAGTCTGAATTGCCATGAGAGCGTTCTTGGTTTTTTGGTGTAAATTTGTCCATCTCGTTGGGATTTAGCTTCTCCTTGTGATCAATACAAAGTATAAACTGGATACTTCTAAAGTTTCTTTCACTTTGAGCATTCTAAAACTCAAATGCGCTTTGAGGTACTTTAAAGACCCATTGTCCTGATACATACACACACACACACACACACACACACACACACACACACCTTACATGTGTATTAGGAGCCTCATGTATGTGTTCTGTCTTGGAAGGTTCATTTCATTCCATTTCAGCCTGAAATTCTTTAGTAGTTTTCCCAAATGGAAACAATCCAAGAATAATATGCCAGTCCAATGAATTGTTGTTAAGTGTAGCAGGATTTAATTATGTAAAACATTTTTCCAGAAAATAGGAATAGAACTGTACTATGTGATAATAACGATCGCCAGGAGGAAATAATGAGAATGATACCCCCAGACACTTACCTGTTACTTACCATGTGCTTTTGCATATGTTAAATCACTTCCTTCTCACCACAACTATACAAACTGATAGTTAGGATTCCCACTTCCCTGGTGTTGAGATTCTGAGGCCTAATAACATCCTGAAAGGCACAATGCTCATTTGGGGCAGAGACAGAATTTGAACTCAGTGGTCTATTGGCAAGTTCACATATTTAAATCACCATAAGAGGCTTTATTTTCTCTAGGGTCTGGGGAGAGAAAAACCTGTAGGATTGATTTCTGTCCATAAAAAAAGCCATAAGATATCAGTCTTCACACAATATGACTATAAGAATGTTAGATGCAAAGACATGAAGATAGCAGTGATGTTCCTGTGACTCCAACATCTTGCTCAAGGAATGTCATGATCAGATACATAATTAAAAGAGTTCCAAGCAGTTATAAGCCTTTCCTTTCCTGAACTGAGTTTCAAAATGTTGAATCATATTCATGATATAATGGAAGCATGTACTGACTTCAGGTAGAGATTGATGTGAGGATGATAGTGGTTATTTTGAGCTCTGATTCTGTTGTGGCTGTGAGACTAGAAAAGGCCGCTTGTGTTTTGTTGTGCTGTGTTTTGTTTTGTTTTCGTCCATAGTTCCTGGTCTTGTTTAGGAGCCAGTGTATTCCCAGCATTGCTTTTTGGAAGAATAAGATTTAATCGAAGTCTTAGTCTTTTGCCAATTCCATTTGAGAAACAATTTTTCCATATAATGCCTTACTTCTATTTTTGCTTTGAATGTGGTTCTTGAAGCTAGCCTATAAGCAATGTTCTGGAGACAGATTTTTCATCTTCAACATGTGAGGTTATGTGATGATCACTTAGAATAATCTGTGCAGAGGTGCTTTGTGACCTATCTGCTGACAGGTAAAAGATATCACGATAATGTAACTTTAGAATGTGTGCTGCATGTGACCACTACCTGAGGCTTTCTGCTCTTGAAAGAAAGCTGGTGGAGCAATTATAATCACAGCTTTTGACAATACACAGAAAAAGGCTTCAGTTACCAGTGTTTTTGTTTGTTTTTTAACTTAAATTTCTGTACTACACTTCATGGGCAACCAATTAACATCCCCGCTGACCCCCTAATCTTGTTGGAAGGCTTAAATGGGATAGTAAATTTCCAAGTCAGATCCCTATTGAGTACTTGATAAATCTCAGCTTTTAATGGCAGTGACTGTAATATTAATAAAAATACTATCCTAAAGCACAAGCCAGAGAAGCAAGTGAAACTACCCTGAGTGAATTATCTAGATTGTAACCCAAATGTAACTGTATGCCCTTTAAAAAATTGTTTAGTTTTATTGGAAAGGAAAATATATAGAGAGGAAGAGAGAGAGAGAGAGAGAGAGATTTTCTATCTACTGATTCATTCCCCAAGTGACTGTAATGGTCGGAGCTGAGCTCATCTGAAGCCTGGAGCCAGGAGCCTCTTCTGGGTCTCCATGTGGGTGCTGGGTCCCAAGGCTTTGGGCCTTCTTCAACTGTTTTTTCCAGGCCAAAAGAGGGGAGCTGGATGGAAAGTGAAGCAGCCAGGACACAAACCAGCGCTCATATGTGATCCTAGTGAGTACAAGGTGAGGACTTTAACTACCAGGCTACCACACTGGGCTCAAGCCTATCACTTTTAAGCAGACAGAAGCATACAAAGTCAATTGTAAGAAAATAAATGCATACTCCAAAGCTTGAGAAGCTCATTCTCTGTGACCCAGTTAGATTCCATTCTAAGTTAATTATCAAGGATGAAAGCAGAGGCTTAAATACAAAAATACTCATCAAAGAGTTATTTTTAAAAGTGACAATCAGAGTCAGCTAGTGTAGTAGAGTATTTTATATATTAGTGTACAAATTGAAGATTATGAAATGTTCTATTTTAGAATATTTTTAAAAGGTTTAACAGTAAAGCATAATGACAAAGAAAAATATTTAGTCATTTAATGTTTCAGCAAAGTTTCATGATTGAATCATACTTTTGATGCTATGAAAATATATTAATAAACTATATGAAATAAATATCTTGCCTGAGCTAAAAATGGAGATAAAATAAAAATGATAGCACCCATCTCAGATTTTATGAGCATGCTTGATTATTACATGCTTTCGATATAATGCCATTGAGTTATATCATGGCATGTGGGTGGATATTTTCTTAAGTGTGTTCATAAACTAGTGATTCTTTACTTGAAATCTGCTGTGTCCCAGATTCCAGGGACAGAAGTGATCAAGTAGAGTCCCGGGAAAATGTGAATGAATCCCATTTCAGTGATGAAGGAGAGGAATGTAGATAAAAGAAACACTGGACTGAGGAGCACTTGCTGTCTAAAGTTTGTCCCTAAGGCAGGCGTCACAGATGGCCCAAGGAACCTGAGCAAGCCACTCAGTAGCCATATTTGTGTGAATTTTTAAAACGTGACCTCCCTCACCCTGAACAAATAAATCACATAAAGTTCTGTCTTCTCCACCATGATACTGGCTGGGCAGGAGGGTGGAAGCTGGATTTCTAGCCCCCTCTTCCTCCATCCTCCCTCCCTCTTGGCTTCTAAGCAGGACATGTCCACACAGGTCTGGCTGTTCTCTCAAATCCATGGACCTGAGAATACCCTGAGAATGCCCTGAAATTGACCATGAGCACAGCAAATAAGGTTTGGTGTCTGTAGTCTTGGATAGTAGTTATTTTGTGCACTAAAGTTTGAGAAATACTGGATCCTATTAAATGATGGAACACAAGAAAAATCTATAGGTGGTGGTCTGGATAATCCTTTAGTATTGAGTGAGAGATAGGGGAAGAATTCTAAGTGTATCTTTTTAACCATGTAGTTTTCTACATCATATCTGTATCTTTCTGTATAAATTTGGGAAGCAGAGAGATGGAAAAAGAGAAAGAGACACATAGAGAGAAAGAGAGATCTCACATTCAATGATTCCCTATCCAAAAGCCCACCAGAACCAGGGCTGGACAAGGGCAAGGAAACAAAGATCCAATCCAGGTCATTCCTGTTTGGGTCTGGAGCTCAGTGACTTGAAACACCACTATGGACTCCCAACATCTTAATGAGTAGCAAGTGCAATTAGAAATGGGGGCCAGAATTGGAAACCAGACTATGATTTAGGAAATGGGTATCTTAAGTGCTAGCCCAAGTATCTAATCCTCCATCATGTTTTAAAATTCTGTGACTATTGTCTGGATGCACACTGACAGTTTTATTTATTCTTAGGAGCACTGCTTATGATAATGCTCATTTGCATGCATTTCAAATATTTTTTTCACTGAGTTAATCTCTAAGTTTCATTTTGCAAGGCATCTTTCAACTACTCTTGTAAATGGGAAAACATTTAGCTCAGAATCATACATAGTAGGTATTTATTAAATATGATTTGGTATATACCTCAGCCTTGCTTTATCAAATTCATGCAGGTGTTGTGTTTCCTATACCCCATTGATATCTCAATGACCAACTGTAGTTTTCACTGCAGCTTTCTTTCTGATCCTGAAATCAGTTGTACTGCCTTGTGGTTCACATCTTTGTTGTGCATCTTCATGACTTACGGGTGCTTTCCAGTAGAACAGTCTCAGTCTGAATATCATGGTTCAGCTAGCTACATCTTCCCTTCTGTCTGGTATAGGAAACTTTATGTAAATAACCCTAAGTGAAGAAGCTGTTGGTGTCCATTTGCGGAGTGAGCCAACCTATAAAAGACAAAACTGAAAAATATCAGTCACATTCTTTGATGCTAGGCTCTTAGATTATCAGTATACAACATAATCTTTACTATATGAACAAGTTACATTCCTCTCTTCTCTAACATTGCCTAACCATGTTACCATAATTTTACTTTTTTTTTTATAGTATTTCATCTTGAAATCCTAATACCTAGCACAGTCTGATTGATTATCTCAGGGCCAACCAGTTATATCCTACCCAAAGTGTCCATTCCAAATACATTAGAATAGCTTACAAGGAAGACATATCAGGGGCACCATTCACCCACTGCGCATGCATTCTCGCTGATGGCAACAAGCAGCTGAAGTCATTGTTGGAGAGTGCTGCTTAGCTGGTAATAACTTCTACAAGTTCTCCAAGTTGAGAGGAGGAAAGCTTTTATCTTTTATTTCTTACTGTTACCCACAGTCTCCTTTATATATTTTCCTTTTCAATGCAGTGAAGTCACCAAGAGCAGAACCCCATGGATTGCAGGAAGTTTTAGTGTAAATGGATCCAACCAAGCAAAGCATGTAAGAAAGAGTGTCCCTATGTAAATGAGATAAAATTTAAAAATCTGTTTGAAGCTGCCCTTGAATGGAAGCTAGTATTATTGATGACTGTCTGCATCAGCTTGCCTTGAGCTGAGGTCATTCCTGGAGCCATGAAACTAGTAATTATTCTATTAATGGTTCCTGTACCCTTGGAGTCAGAAAAAAATCACATGCATTGTATCTATTGGGGATTGTATATAGTGGTTATCAATGGAAAGCAGACTAAACTGTGTTTTAATTGCTGAGTTGATTCACAAAAAGTTGAAAAGTAGACATGGTACTGTATGGTGACTGAACATTATCAGTCACCCATTTCTTATAACTGGTCTTCTTTTGTCCTTGATCTGTGACATAGTCTCAGAATAACCTCACATTCCAGTACCTCTGCTGGAGCCCCATTCAGCCAAAACATCTACATTCCAACTGGCACCTGGGGAGTGAAGGAGAGAAATGGCACATGCAATTTGTCTATGCTTTTTCTAAGGAAATTTTCTATGTATTCCTCTCTAAAGCTAAAAGGAGACGAAATAATTTAGGATACTTTTCTTGGTGGATACTAATTGTGCCTAATTGTTAGTGCAATGTTTTGTCATCAAGAGAGGGGCATGGGAATGAGTAGTACACTTGGTTCTGACTTAGCAGTCTTTATTGCATCTGGCTTAACCATTTATTGGCTTAGTGATTCATGAGGATTATTTTATCTCTTTGTACATATTTAAAATCTGAGTTATGGTTATGGAAACAACAGTAGTATTAACATCTACCTGTCAATTGGATTTCACTGTTTGTCAGATATTTTACATATGTGCTGGGAATTCTTGCTCTAATTCTGTAAGGAGAGAGTCCTTTCATTTGGATGAAAAGAGTGAAACTTACCTAGTGCAGATAAAACTAGAATTTCACCCAAAGTGGGTTGACCTAATCCCATTTTTTCCACTGTAGTTCACTTTATACCTCATTGACTATAAAGCTTAAATGAGATAATGGACACACACTGATTAACTTACTATACATTTTAAAATAAAGCAATGCAAGGATTCTATAAAGTATTGTTGATTTTCCTATAACATCAACAACCAAGTATCCATGGTAGGTGTGCATGAGAAATGTTTTGATGCCAACTTGAAGACAACTGAGTTTGAAAAAAAATTTCTTCTATCTTCACTTGTGGTATTGAGTAATTCTGCCCTGCGGGAGTTTCTCTGGTTAATATGACACAAGCTTCTGCTGTTTTCTCCTAATGTTCAGCCCCCATGGGGTTTGGCCACAATTTTTGAAATGCCATTTGAAGGCAATGATGAAGTAATTTCTCACTCTTTTCTCTCTCAAGGTAATTGCAAGCTGAAAAAAGTCTTATGAGAATTGATCCAAACAGATGAAAATCTGCTAGGAATTGGTACAATATGAAATATAAACCTTCCTTGGCAGTGGACAATGAACATTCTAGCCATATAGTTCATTCTTTTGCAATCATATGTTTGTTAACGTGGTGCCGGCAAGCATTTCCCACATTCATTACTGTATTTTGAAGGAAATCAAAGTGTTGTTAAAATTCTTGGATCTCTAACATTTTGCTTTTTCTGAAATGTGCTACAGTGTTATGATTCCTATTAATGCCTTGTGATCTATAGCTGTGTGATTCCTGTAAGTTGAGTTAGGGTCCTCTCTTATTCCAAAGTCTTTGTGAATTATTGAACTACTTCTCAGATGGCAATGACTGTTATATTTCAGAAAAGAATAAATAAGAAGAAAGTAGGGAAAATATTCACATTCTCGATCTTTCATAGAGCTTCTTTCAAGCTGCTAGGAATAAAATTTGGGATGCCTGTTTATGTTAAGATAGCATCTAGTCTGCTTGGCAATCCAGTTTGGAAGAAATTGTATTCAATACAATCAAGAATCTAAACCAGCAATTTATTTATATTTCTGACAGTGATTGTTTCTGTCATTTTATACTTTGAAGAATGAAATGCATGGCACAGTGTTTGTGATGTAATTTCACACAAAAATATTATAAGATTAAGTATAAAAGTAATGAAATGAAAAATTAGTTGGTATTACCAGTTTAATTCAGAATCATAAAATGTGTAAATGAATGAAAAATTTATATAAATATGCAAATGAATGAAAAGTCATTATTTAGAATGATAAAAAATATACTTCAGTTAATTATTAATCTAGGCACTACTATGTGCCCAGTATTTTGGTTTGATCTTTAAGATGTATTTTTAATTTTCCAGATATGTGCAATACCAAAATGTGTCACCATTTGTGTCTTCTAGATGAGAACATTGAGGCCTTCAGTTGCTCAATTTCTTCCCCAAGAAACTGTTCCAGGAAGTGGTTGAGATTTAATTTGAACCTACTTCTTTCTGCCAGGGAATTGAAGTATTTTGATCTGCTAATGCTGCTGTAACAAAACACCACAGAAGTGGTGGCTTCAGGAACAAAAAATCTGTTTCTTTCACTTTCTAGATGCTGGCATCTCTTGAGGTCTCTTTCTTCTCTTACTGACTGCCAACATGTGTCTTTACATGGTCTTTCTGTATCAACCTTGTATCACTTCAAAGGACAGCAGTCCATTTTGACTAGTTTTCCATCTTCATGAATCCATTCAATCTTAATCAACTTCTTATAGAACTGGTCTCCAAATATTTCTTCACTTTGGAGGTTATGGCTTCAACATATGAATGTGGTAGAGGGCAAGGGGGCAATTTCATCTACCACAAGAGAGGATGAGTTCAACGAGTGTTCCTAGCTCTTGCTTTGACATAGAAGAACTTTGATTAAAATCAGTGTATCTCCTCTGGCTTTGTCTCTCTCTCCTGGATTAAAAAATACATATTTGAATTTTTAAATACTTTGAGCACAGAAATGAAATACTATATGGTTTGTTGACAAGTCCCGTTGTTACTGGCAGGAAATTAAAATATGATCAGTCTCAGAAACTTCTGGAACATGTCAGTTCTTCGTTTGTACTGATCACTTCCTCATTATGTAACTTGCTTTCCTTTTTTCAAACACAAGAAAATTCAATTTTTCTTTTCACTTCTTTACTATTTTATCTGGCAGCACTTACTGCTTATTTGATGTGTACCAGACATTTTCTTTTTCAAGCTCAAATTCGCTGAATGTGTTATTTGTCAGATCTCTCTGAAGGCCAGGAACTCATTGTATCGGATTCACTCTTTCAATAAACCAGTAAGGTTGTACAGATGGGGAAATTGAACATTTCTGTGAATGAATAATGTGCCCAAGGTCAGTCAGCTAGAACGGGTGGGAGCTGGTATCTGATTGTATCTCCAGTTCTGCTCTGAGTCCTTACTTGCACAGCTGCTCAGATGAATTGCTACTGACACTCAGGCAAAGAATCTTGGGCTCTAACCTGTCAGTGTTTTGGGCTTTGGTTTGGTTTTGATTCTCAGTTTCACGCATAGCCTCTTCTTGGTATCTAATCTGTGTTTTCCTCCCTTCCTTTTATTAGTTCACATCTTATTATAAAATTTATACAGTATGGAAGAGTGAGAAATAACTTTTCTCATTCTGAAGTTTAATTGCAAGACTTCTTTGAACATATTGCCAATTAAATGGTGGGAAATACAGAGATAATCGTCAGATTTATAAAAGAAAACTGCATGCGAAGTGCACTTGCTCCGGAAGGATATTTTCCCTCTCGACTGACGATGCCTGGACTTCAGTATACAGCTGCTTTGTGTTTTGCATCATTTTTAATTTCAGCTTACAATTAGAGCTTGCAAATTGAATGGGCTGTCTCTCAGGAGCTGTGATTTCTCTGTTTGGCAACCCCTCCTTCCCCCAAGTAGCTTGGCAGAATTTAACGTGGTTGATTTTGTTCCATTCTACTGCAGACGGGTCTGATCAGGAGACTCATGATCACACTTAGTGATTGCTTCCCCAGAGTCTGTGAGGAGAGTGGATGTGAGTGGTGCTTGGCCTGATGAAGAAGAATTCTCCAGGGAAGAAAAATGGGAGATTTAGGCAGCGATGTGCGGGATTAAAGTAAGCCTTCACTCTTCACTTGCACTCAGCAGTCCTATGCTGTTTACAGAAGCCATGAAGGAGTCTGCTCTTCCAAGTGTCCTCTTTGGAGTAAGGAAAAAGTCAGAGACTTGGTTGTGTGTTATCACTCACTGAGGCTGTAAAAGGATACAGTTTAACATTGGATACGATGGATGTGCTCACTCAATATCAGCTTGGTTCTAATTAGACTTACTAGTGAAAAATTTAACATTCAGTAATATTTTCAGTTCCTTTGTTGTCACCAGAATTGAATAGTTTTTAAAAGATATATTTATTTTTGTTTGAAAGTCAGATTTTACAGAGAAAGAGGGACAGATAAAGCTTCTGTCTACTGGTTTGCTTCCCAAATGGGTACAACAGCCAGAAATGAGCCAATTTGAAGCTAGGAGCCAGGAGCCTCCTCTAGGTCTCCCACGTGGGTGTAGGGTCCCAGGGACTTGTGCTGTCCTCTGCTTCTTTCCCAGACTGTAAGCATAGGACTGGATTAGAAGGGGAGTAGCCAAATTGCCAGCACTGCTTCCTGTTATCGGTAATGCGAAAGCAGCAGAAGTGGCCCAACTGCTCACATCCTGGTCACTCCCCTGAGACAGCTGGATGGAGTTCATGGCTCCTGCCTTCAGTCCAACTTGGCAGCCATTTGGGGCATGAATTAGCAGAGGGACATTCTCTTTTTCTCTGAACTCTGCTTTTCCAATGAAGAAATCTTTAAAAGGCATTTCTGAAACTTGAGGTCCATCAATACTTCAGCCTCTTTTATGCATCTGTGCTTTTTATTTTTTTAACTTCCTTTTTCTATTTTCTCTGGTCTTTTTATGATGGACTACTATTGATTTCTTTAGGCTACAACTCAAGCTTTGCTACCTTTTTTTTTAATATAGCGACCCTCGTGTTTTGGATTGAAGTAGGATTTCTTTGTATTCTCCATGATTACTTCTGCTGTGGGATATTTCATGCTGCCACATAAGCTATTGGTTAGCTTCTCTGTTTCTCCTTGGTAAATTCAGTTATAAGGCTTTATTTATTTCTTAAGTCACATGTTGAAGACCTAACAGGACTGCAAAAAAAGCTGTTGAATAGGTAGATGAAACTGGAGTAATGGCTTTTTCAGATAATATTTTGAATAGAATTTTAACTTTCACTAAGACTACTTGTGAAGCTTTGTGACACTGAAGTTTTCTCATGTGTGTGTATTTTCAAGCATGGTTTTCCTGGGAATTTGCACACTTTCTATGGACTTGCATTCTTTTATTCCTTAGGATCCTAACTACTTATCTATGATTATGTTTATATCAGTTTTTTAACAAATAAGATTCTGAACAGAAATATAGCATTTTTTATTAGGAATTAACCACTCTGCAATGCTTATTTATCAAAAAAAAATGTGTCTTTGGCTTGTGGTAGTAAATAGAAAGGATTACAAAGTTTCAGCGTCACTTGATGAATCCTGTAGAGCATCTAAGCCTTTGATACACTGGGGAGACTTTTTTGGTGATAGTGGGCTTTTGCCCTCCTTTCCAATAGAGGGTGCTGGTACTCCACAAGCTGGGAGAGACCCCACCTGATGAAGACAACAAAAGAATGGTACTAAATGCATCACAGCTGGCTACTTGGCATTATAATTTACATTCATCTCAAGCCCAATTTGAAGAGTTTTAGGCCAAGGGAAGAAATTCTACGTGTTCATTTTGTAAGCTTCCATCTTGTTATATGCTCTGATTTCTGTGCTTCCCAAGCCAACAGCAGAAACTGCGGAAGGCTCCCAGAGCTGTGTTTGCAATCTACGTAACTGCTCCTGTAGGATGTGTGAGTGCTTTGCCTTTCAAGGAACCCACTTTTGCCAAGTACATTTCTCTTCCACTTCCTCTTTCTATTAATTTTAGACTATGAATAGTTTCAGACTAGGTCAGCCCATGTGGCCTCTGACTACATGAGAACAGAAAATCCTGAAGGTAAAAGGATGAATAGTTACCATGAAGGGTGTACAGTATACATTTTCTTAGAGGCCTTGCCCTTAAGTTGCAGAAGGACTTTAGCTTTTCTTTGATACTTCCTTAGTTTTGATGATGCTGTTCTCTTAGCCTTGACTGCCTTTGCTGTTTCTTCTGCCTATGAAATCCTTTTCCTTTGTAGGACCACCAGAAGGCCTGTGTAAGAGTTAAATACATACTTTCATCTGCTTCTTTTACCTTTTTGTGTAATTGTTAACAGCACTGGCCTCGATTTGTCTTACACAACTATTATTTTGATATTTGTCCTTTCCATAAAACTGTGAATATTCTAAGACAGACACTCCTGGACTCATCTTTTTAAGCGCCCCCACCCCAGGATAAATATAGAGAATAGACAAAGTGCCCTATAAGAATTTATCGATTTGCAGTGAATGTTTCTAGAAACTACCCTATGTGTAAATATTAAATTTGAGTAACTAAGCAATTGCAGCTCTGTAAAATATTTAGAAATGTAGTTGTGCCTGGTGTGATAGCTTGTTGCCTAAGTCCTTGCATTGCTCGCGCCAGATCCCATATGGCCACTTGTTCGTGTCCTGGCTACTGCCCTTCCTTTTGTGCTCCTTGCTTGTGACCTGGGAAAGCAGTTAAAGATGGCCCAAAGCCTTAGGACCCTGTATCTGTGTGGGAGACTCAGAGGAAGCTCCTGGTTTCAGATAGTCTCAACTCTGGCCATTGCGGCCACCTGGGGAGTGAACCAGTGGATGGAAGATCTTTCTCTCTGTCTCTCCTCTCTGTAAATCTGACTTTCCAATAAAAACAAACGAGTCTTAAAAAAAAGAGAGGTATTATTGCCTATATGTGCCGATAAGTATTGAAAGCATAAAGATAATTTGGTAGTTAGAAATTTGGCTAACTTTGTAATAGTGATAGAGTTAGCATTCCCATTCAGGGAATTTTTATACTTTATCCATATGTTTGTCTTTATGAGCTATTTTTGTTAATATACTTTCCAGCTCTGGGAAAACTTAGATGAAGGTAGAAGTGGTGGTACTATCACACATTTTATAGCCTATGTAGGTCCTGTCAGGTTAATATGAGTATTCTTCAATATTTTACGTAGTGCATTTTTTTTTTAACAAAAGTCACAAAAGTTCCTCTCTGATACTGTGCTCTGAAGGAGACATGTTCTTTGCTGGTGGCCATGAGTCCAGCCCCACAGTGACATGTGAAAGCACTGGGCTGCTGACATTATTCGTGAGACAAGCATAAACCTAGATCTCAAAAACAGCGTGTGCTTAGTGTGAAAATCACAAATAATTTACAGGAGTGTAAATAACGTAAAAAAAAAAAACTGTGAAAGTCCAGTTGGCACGGTTTTCAAATTCCTGCTCTTTCCTCCCAGAAAACTGGTAGTTCCGTTCACTTAACAGGGAATAAGTGCACTAAACACAAACACACACTTTTTTCTTGTTTTTAAAAAATGTATGTGTGTGAAGTGTGAAGTGTGATGTTGGCTAAACGAAGGCACTCCGCCCCCTTATCTAAAGTTATGCCTTCTGCCATTTTGGCTACCCATGGTCACCTGTAGTCCAAACATGTTAAATGGAAACTTGAAGAAAGAAACATTTTGTATATTTTAAATAATTTCTGTTATAGTATTTCATTATAACTGTTCCATTGTATTAGTTATTACTCTCTTAAAGTGCCTAATTTATCAGTTTTCTCATAGGTTGTATGTAGAAAAAAGTGTCAGAAGTATAGAATTCAATTACCATCTGTGGTTTCAGGCATATGTGTCTGGAACATATAACTGAAAAATATGGAGCACCTCCTAAGTCTCCAGCGGCATGGTTACTGTAGTTGAATAAAATGACACATCTGTCATCATGGGTGTTAGTTGCAAGAATAGCTAAAATCTATTTTTTTATAGAAATATTAAAGTTGGGATTTTTGCCAGGTTTGTTGACCTGTTTTACTGAACAATGGAAAGCAATTTACTTTCAGCCCTAATGGGACTCTTCCAAGTTAAAGTCCTAACAATTCAGTTTCTCTTACCTGTCGTTCTCCAGTGTTTACCTCATTGCTAAAATATTAATGATGTGGGTTTTTGTGTGAGAGGCTGTTACCCTCCTGTTGAAATCTGCTAAGGTGTATCTAATTCTGCCCAGTTCCAAGTATAGCCCTGACTCTACCCCTTTGGCCTTCAGCTGTGCCATTTGTACCACCATATGCTTGTCTATCCAGAAGTCCTCTGCTTCAGGACCTACACTCTTCCTTCATGCTGTTTGAATGAGAAACAATGAATGTGGGGAATGTGGTAGGGGTCACTTGCTTTATCTCTGATACATCATGCCACATCTCACATCCCTGCCGAAGTTTCTCATGCCTTCATAGAAGAGGAAGTCCTAACACCTGGCACAATGGTTCAGTGGCTAAATCCTCAGCTTGCATGCACCAGAATTCCATATGGGTACCAGTTTGTGTTCCTACTACTCTACTTCCCATCCAGCTTGCTGCTTGTGTCCTAAGAGAGCAGTAGAGGATAGCCCAAAGCCTTGGGACCCTGCATCTGTGTGGGAGAGCTAGAAAAAGCTCCTGGGTTCAGATCAGGCCAGTCTGACTATTGGCAGCCATTTGGGAAGTGAACCAGCTTGTGAGAGATCTTTCCGCTTATTTTTTATTTTTTAAAAATAGATGATAAATCTTAAAACAGAAAGAAGAGAAACTCTTTTTCCAGAATTAAAAAAAAAAAAAAAAGCAGGTGCCAGCCGACTTGGCTCTCTCACCTTGTGCTTATCTAAGAATTTGTTCTTTCTCCTTTTTTTTAAAGATGTATTTTTATTATTTTTTTTTATTGGAAAGGTGGGTATATAGAGAGGAGAGACAGAGAGGAAGATCTTCCGTCCAATGATTCACTCCCCAAGTGAGCACAACGGCCGATGCTATGCCGATCCAAAGCCAGGAGACTCTTCCGGGTCTCCCACACAGGTGCAGGGTCCCAAGGCTTTGGGCTGTCCTCGACTGCTTTCCTGGGCCACAGGCAGGGAGCTGGAAGGGAAGCGGGGCTGCTGGGATAGAACCAGTGCCCATATGGGATCCCGGGCGTGCAAGGCGAGGACCTTAACCACTTGCACCACCGCACCGGTCATTGTTCTTTCTCCTTAAAGTTAGCTGTTGATGAGCGGGTTAGCATTCACTGCCTCTGTTCAGATATGAGAACAATTTTGTTATACTCCTGTTTCCCTTTCTCCTTATTCTCCTCCACAGGGAAAGCAGGCTTTTCTCTTTTTAGAATAGATGAAAGAGATGCAGAAATGGTTTGCTTTGGCAAGTGTTTACGTGAGGATCTCAGCGCTTAAAACTGATTGTCCAGAATTGAAAGTAGTTTTTATTTTTTTTTCCCTCTACTTCTGGTGAGATATCTTCACCTTGCAGGGAAAGGTTCTAACAGGAAAACAAGTCTTGGTGAATACAAACACATTTATCACTCACAGAAGCATCCAGACCCTGATTCACATATGCATATGTATGTAGTGTTTTTATTGTTTGGTTTCTGTTTGTGCTTTGCTTAAAGGAGATCATACTTAGCATGTTATTTGTATCGTAGTTTTTGTTAGTGATGTGTGATGTTTTGACTGTTGCAGAGCATTGCTTAGTAAGGAATATGAGCAATGATTTTATTTAAGAATATCTGCCCTTAATTATAGATGTTATAAATACTCCTAATTTGTCACATGAATAAAAACTTATTTTTAACATTTTCATCACTATATGATACACACACACACACACACACACACACAGATATATTTTTTTTTCCTAAATTTTAGTTTGGCAGAAATATGGTAAAATGTTTTTCTAACTTGGTGTCCTTCTACATTTACCAAAAGATGAAACTAAGTCTTGGCACTGAATAGCTCCATCTTTTTCTTGAGCTTCTCCTGGGCACAAATCCTTTCTGGTCCAAGTTCCAGCATTGCATTTTTATGTACCACAGAGCAGAAACGCATAGATGGGCTACTGTTTCTTTAAAAAAAAAGATAGGATAAAAGTCCAATTAACACAGGTCACCCTGTTTTTCTTACAAAATCAGCAAAAACACTTACATGGTCATTTCTGATTAGAAATGCCACAGTCCCTCTGGTCAGTGTTAGAAACACCTTTTTCTCGGCTCTTTAAAAAAATGCATTTGGGGACCTTGGGAAGGCATTGTGCCTGTTGAACATCCAAGATCCAGTGGATGTACTGGTTACTTTGTCATGTTATGTCTCTCCTTGTTTCAGTTATGAAAATGGATATCTGTACCAAGTTAGAGAAAACATTGTTATGAATTTGGTGAACCTGTAACCCTATCTCAAGTCGTTTCCACATTCTCTCCTTTACTGCAATGCAATATTTTCAGTAAAGCTCTGTATATCATATTATTTTACCTCCAGTTGTTGCAACAAGCATCTCTAAAAGATAAATACTACTGGTAAATGTGACCAGAATGTCATTAGTTTACTATCCAGTGCTGGTACGCTTGTTTGGAAGTGTGACTGCTAAGCTGTGACCCAATGAGAAACAACTACCAATTACTACATACGCTCTGTGTGCATCTTCTGCTCTTGTTTTTTTTCAGATGCCACTCCTTTCCAGAACTACTCAAATTTACTTGCATTCAATAGACTCCTTTGTGCTGTAAATTTCTGTTGGTTTTGATAAATGTGTGGTGATTTTTTTCTCACCGAGAAATTCCCAGCTCTTAATTTTTCTTAGTAGTTTTTTACTTTCCTCTGATCAGATATCTATTTGTAATTATTTTCTCCAAGCCCATGGCCTGTCCTTTGATTTTTTTTGACAGTGTCTTTCACAGAGCTGATATTAACTTTAATGAAGCCTAATAACATATTTTCCTTTCATGGATTATGCTCTTTGTGTTGTGTCTAAAATCTAATCATCAAACCCAAATCACATACATTTCCTTGTTATGTTTTAGAAGTTTTGTTATATTGCATTTTATCTTTAACTCTCTAACCCAGTTTCTGAAAATGTATTTGAGGGTCAGAGACAAAGAGAGTGAATAATAGGGAGAAAATGTAGGGAAGAAAGAAGGAATAAGGAGAGACATGCAGAGGTGGGGATGGGGAACAAGTATGGAGGGTGGGGCCTGGGAGAAGCTTGAAACAAGGAACTTATTCTAATAAAGCTTAAACTCTCATCTCCATTCATTATTGACTCAGATCTACTTAAAGTGGGCTTCTGTTTTATCCCAAAGGCTCAGATATGTATGGTGCTGTGCTTACCAAACAACCAATTATTCACATGATGGTACAGTTGTCTTCTCTGATATTTTAAAACTTAAATTTTCTTCAGCATTTAGAATCAATAGCAAATATTATAAGGAGATAAACATACACACAGCTGCTGAAATCTTTACCTTTAGCCTGGATTTTTATATTCCTTATTCTTTCTTCTCTGCATTTCACCTGCTTCTTCAATTGACTATGGCAGCTTTTTGTTTTTCTAGTTCTCACTGGTTCTAAAATGTTTTTTGTTTTGTTTGCAAAGAAATCATATTTCACTGTATTTCCCCCTTTGTGTTGCATGTTTTCCATTTACTTAATTAAGTTCTTTCTACACTTACTGAGTAAAAACCAATCCTAAATAAGAATTTTATTTGTCAGAGGATGTTGCTAAGGCTTAGCTGTGTTTTTGTTTCATAAATAAGAGTGTTTATGCCAAGTTAGAAGAATGTTGTACTGAGAAATATGGAAAAGTGGTGCAGTTCGTTAGTAAGAAACCTTCCTTCAACGAGGGAAAGAAATGATTAGGTAACAGATGGACAAGAAAAGGAACTGACCTTTATGTCAAGTGTTCAGTTACTTTTTTAATTGCTTGCCACCAAGACTTACTTGGGTAAGCTTGGTGCTGCATTCTTGTTACAGATGCTGGCTTCTGAGCTGAATGGAGATCAGTTCACAGCAGTGTGATGAAGAGCAGCATAGCACTGTGGTTAGTTCTGGGTTGTCCAGTCCCTGCCTCTTAATGATTGAGTGGCCTTTGTTTTACTTCTCCTTTGGTTTCCTCTTATTATTAAAACAGCATTTGCCTGCCTTCATTTCAGGTTATAAGGCACTTGGTACATTTTTTGATTTGTGTTGTATTCAGATTTGAACCAATACATTGAATAGGCCATCTGCCTTTCACATAATTGGTGTGGCTTAGCAATTTGATGATCATATGATTTTGCAGAAAATTTAAGAGGTCTAATTATAAGACTAATGACTGATTTTGTGTATTACCTATTTTCTTTAAAAAACAAAAATCATCTTACCCAATTGAAGTTGTAAGAATAAGTAATTTTATTCTACAGCTTCTCTCCAAAAATATGTAACTTTACCACTGTATTTAAACTTCCACTGGAGACAAAGCTGGGAAGGATTTTATTGCTGTATTCATAGTGGCAATCTGGTGGGAGGAGCTTAAGAATGTATTTAGTGTTTTGTTATTTGTCATTTTGTTTTTCATATAACTTGCCTATACAACATTTAATAGTTGTAAATCCTTGCCAAAAAGCTGATTCATTTTCTGTAAATGATTTTTTTTTCATTTCTTTCTGGAGTTCATGGAAGGGCAAGATAGGCTGCTGTTTGAATTATGATGTCTCTTCAAGGCATTAGTTGTTCTCTCTTCTTCTGCTTGTATGTCACATGCTTGTCTTGTCTGTGTGTTTTAGTTAGGATAGGTTTGCTTTCTATTTCTGATGTCTGTGTGCACAAGCCCCATGAAATTGGGTCTTCTCATTGTCTCCCTTTTATAGAATAAGAAACAAAAACTCAGAATGATAAAGTCACTTCTCCTACTGTCACACGTCTGGCAAAGAGAAGAATCAATACCCAAGAACATATCTGAAAGAAACCCCAGTTTTGTTTTGCCTAGCATTTTTCTCTTCACTAATTCATTTTGCCTCATGGCATTCGTGTCTGTGGATAGGTTTAGCTCACTGTACAGTATTGAAGGTGCTGCACTTTCTTTAACACTCTCCCCATCAATAAGTAAATTCCATTTCCCCTGTTCTCTACTCTGAATTGCCTGTGTTGACTTTCACCAAAAAAAAAAACAAGTGATGGAATTCTGGGTTTTGCCTTTAAAAGAACTGGCAGCTTGTACATTGATCTCTAGATGCTCAGAACCAGTATATATAAAGTTTAAGTACCCTCAAACTAGCTTGTTGTGAGGAAGCTATATAACCAGTCATGTGAATTAGGCATATGAAACCAGAGAAAACTGCCCAGCTATACCTAGTTGTTGAATCTTTTTGGGTTCAGGCCAGATTTCATGGAGCAGAAACTAGCTTGCAATCACTGTGGTCTGTTCTAGTTCTTGACCAGTAGAATAATATAGTGTATTGCTAGTAAGTTGTTTTTGTTAAGGCACTGTGTTTTGGGATAAATTGTTTAAGATAAGGTGATAAAACAGTCATCTTTGTGAATTGCCTAGCACTGATAGCATGTCTTGAAGTTCTATATAGTTAATTGATTGGGATAATGTGGTAGTAGCAACCAGATTCCTTCAGCAGGAAGGCTAAGGGCTTCTCCTGGGAAGTGATTGGGTTAGTGTTTTTCATCCTCTCTCTTTCTCTTTCCTCTCTTTTCCTCCTTCCATCCCTCTCCTTTTGCAACAACCTGTAATTAGGTTCTAAAATATTGCTGAGAAAAAGATATGTCTTTAATATTGGAGCTCAGATTTACATATAGGGAACAATTTATGAAGTTACATATTTTCATAAACACAGATATGTTAACTGTTTAGATATAACCAAATAAAGAGTTAAAATACATTTTCTCCATTTCTAAAAAAGGTAATTATTTGAAAGGATGGATTCTAGTGAGAAGGAGAGAGATTTTTCATCTGTTGGTTCACTCCCTAAATGCCCACAACTGCCAAGGCTGGGCCAGGCTGAAGCAAGGAGACAGGAACACCTTCCTAGTTTTCTTTATGGATGGCAAAGGTGCACATACTTAGGCCATTTGCTACTGCTTTATGAGGTACATCAGCAGGAAGCAATCAGAATAAGAGCCTCTACCAGGATCCCTGCTTGTGGCCTGGGGAAGCAATAGAGGATGCCCCAAAGCCTTGGGACCCTGCACTTGGCATGGGAGACCTGCAAGACATCTCTGGTTCCTGGGTTTGGATTGGCTCAGCTCTAGTCATTGTGGCTACTTGGAAAGTGAGGAAGTGGAAGATTTTCTCTTCTTTTCTCTGTAAATCTGCCTTTCCATAAAAATAAATAAATATGATCTTAAAAATCGTTAGAGCCTCCAGGTCAAATTAGCACTCACAAGACATGCTGACAATGCAGCCAACAACTCACCTTTGTCAAGCTACACAGTCCTGTTTTCATCACATAGACCAGTGGGCTGTTTACTGACAACAATTGAACTTGGATTTCTCATGTATGTTTCTGTAAAGATATTGATAAATGTAAAGAACATGAAGGTGTTGACTTTGCCATTCTTTCAGTAACATTTGGATTCCACAAACTCTAAAAAGAGTCTGTTGACAAGTCATCAAATATATTGTCTTGGAATTAAAATGGAAATGGGTCCTGTTTATATCACTCCATTATGTTAGCACTAAGTAGTTTGGATGTATTACTAGAGACCCACTGTGCCACATCTCATTTTTAGTATCGTAACTGGCTGAATTGCAAGTGTTGTTGATGGCACATAGCTCCTTTCTGATTCAATGGAAGGAAATGACCTTGAATGAGTTGACACAGTTAAAAAAATTAACCATGCTAATTTAATAGGTTTGAAGAATTAAGTCAGAGATTTTCAGTAGGGACATTAGAATGAATGACGATGTCATTTGCTATACAAATATGAGGAATTGAATGCTTGTTTGCTATTTCTTGTTTGTTTAATTGGTTGGTTTCTGGCTGTGAAGAGAACACTGTGTTCATCCTAATTGACTAAGTACCTTGTTTCCCCCTACACCTTAATTTTGGATTCCAGGCTTGTATGTCATCCATTTGATGGTTTTATTTGCTTTTTTCTCTAATGTAACTTTGCTGACTAGGAATTGTTTCACTCTTTCATGTCTGAAGGCTCTGATAAATTGAGAAGTGATAAATTGAGAAGTTTAGGCAGACAGTTCTTTCATCCAACAGCCTTATTTGGCTGGTGATATGGCTGAAACATGTCTGGACTCAGAAAAGGCTCACAGGGGTGTGAAAATCCTGCAGAGAGGAACAAACAAGGGGAAACTTCACAGTGACCTCAAGAGGGGGAAAAACAGAATGACAATAAGTAGCAGTCACTCACACAGAAGTCTTTGCCATTGGCAGAGAATAAGCTGGTTCTGCTTTGGCAGATGAGAGGATGCAGATTTAAAACATTGATCAGAAGTGATGTTGTTGGTCAGTAAGAAACCTCAAAGGACATAGTCTTGCCTATTAGTCACTGAGTCGACATCCACGGGAAAACAAATCCACAGATATGTGCTGAGGGTTAGTGGAGAAGACATCATGATGGCTGAGCAGATGCAGCTCCACCTGTAAGAGAGCTGTGTCTTCCTGGTGTTGTTTCTCTTCATTCTCCTCTGAATTTCTTCTCTTGACTTCCCTTCACCCTTTCCTGTCTCTTCCTTTGGCATGAATAGAACTGTGTCAGGGATGTTTTGGGGTAACAAAGATATGGTGTCACAGTTGCTACCCTCAAGAAGCCCCCAACCTGAGACTAGATGCGGAAATATTGATCTGTGGTTTGTTTGTTTTTTCTTAAGAATAGTTTCTAACACAATTACAGGAATTTAGTGGGATTAGGGATGGTTTTGTTAATTTATTAATGAGCTATGACTTTTTAAATTATTATCAAACTGTATCTATTACATCTGATTTCCTCTGTTTTTAAGAGTTCCAGTTAATTAAAATTTTGGTAATTGCAGTTTCAAAAGGCTGCTGTCATTCTCTTTCTCAGAAATTTATAGCATGTTGCAGTCATGCATATCAATTTTAGAGTTTGGCTTACAAATCTTCATAAGTATGCCAAAGAAAGTATGTGCTTTGGGATTAACCTGTAGTATTTTCATGATGTGCATCAGTTGAATGATCCAAATTCATGACAAGACTCTAACTTTCAGCTTTCCAGGGGATGTAAGAGTACCTGGGGAGCTGATGATGTTCTCGGATGAAAGGGAAAGGAGTTTGCTGTAGACATAAATCAAAGGCCATTTTATTGTGAGCTGGCATCTCTGTGGTTCTTTGTTTTCTATTCCAGCTGCCCTGAGTAGTTCGTGCCCATAGAGTCTGACAGGGGCTTACATGTGCAGAGGATACACCGGCCAGTGAAGGAATACAGTATTAGTGACCAGTGCAATGGACAGCGCTGACATCCGCTTATCTGCCTTAGTGTTGCATTAATCAGTCTGAATGCTACTGGTGCAGACATAGTTCTTTCTCAGGTGCTGTGCCACTTTGCCTAGAAGGTTCCCCATATTAATAGATCAGTGTAGCTTTATAGACATCTGCTAATTTTGTCTACTTATATTCTTTTTACCTACCTATACTATCATGTTGATTCGTTTAGGGATGGCACTTCTCACTAAGGGAGAAATTAACACAGAATTGAGCTGGCTGATGACTAGAGCCAAACTTCTTGGGTTTGGATCTGAGCTTCGAAATTGCTGCTCCTGTTACATCCTATCCACACACCCACCATCAGTTAACTAGTCCTCTTTCCTGATCTCCCTGTGTCTGCCTCCAATAAACTGAGCTCCTTGGAACCTCAGCAGTTGTTTCAGAACATGGAACATGATAGAAGAATTCAGTAAAGAATCCCCAGTCCTGGATGGAAGAACTTTATGCAGAGATCCTGGGTGGCAATAATGCAACTCCATCTATATTCAGATTTTAAAATTGTCTTAAGATTGTTTTGAGGGACATCATTTGTACTAGCGGTTTAGTTGCTGGGTGGAAGAATCACATCTTGTATCAGAGTCCCTGGTTGGATGCCCACCTTCAGGGCCTGATTCTGGTTTCCTGCTCATGTGGCCCATGGGAAGCAGTGCTGATGACTCAGTGGTGATGGTTGAATTCTTGCCTGCCAGGTAAGACCTGGCTCAGGGCAAGTCATGAAGGGCATCTGTGGCATGAACTGGTGGATGAGAGCCTGTTCTAATTTTCTTTCTACTTTCCAAATAACTCATTTCAAAAACTTGAATCTATTTGAAAATGTTTTCATTATTTAAAATTAAGCTGCATTGAAAAAAATCCTGGCTTTTTTTAGCCATCTTTTCCTTGTATATTTTCCTCAAGTGTATTGCAATATGGAGTGCAGATCATTGAACAAGAGTCATTAAGATATTCCAATGCTTTATGCTTTGGAAATTGTGAACAGACTTGACATTGTTGATATTGCTTTGCTATTTCTAGTTTAACATTTTGGCTTTGTGTAGGTACATTCTTTTTGGCAAGTTGGAAATTTTGGAGCTTATACATCTTACGTATTTTGGTATATGAATTTATCGGAAAGGCTTCTTAAAGGCAGACACATAACTTTTATCATTGCTTTTCTGAGTAAGATTGTTTTTTTTAAAGAGGATGCAATTATATTCCACTTGACCAAGAGGCAGGAGACTGGAAAAAATTGGGATATGATGTTTTCCTTATAGTGGAAAAGAAAAAAATGTTTTGGACAAGTAAAAATAAATTTAGTTAAAAACTGTAATGGTCGACTAAATATTGACTTTGAGGAAGTAAAGAGATGAGTCACAGAATTAAAGAAACTATTTGCAAACATTCTGATAAAAGATTAATATCTAAAATACATAAAGAATTCAAACCAGTCACTAGCAAGAAAACAATCTGCTTAAAAAAAGAGAAAATGACATGAACAGGAATTTCTCAGAAGAAGATATACAAATGACCGATAAGTACAGGAAAAATGAATCTCATCACTAAGGATTACGGAAAGAAAAATTAAAACCACAGGGAGATGCCACCTCACTTTTATCATAACAGATGGAGAAGATGCAGAGAAATGGGTGCACTTCCGTGAGTATACTGTTGGTAGCTCTAAACTACAATAGCTCTCATGGCAAACACCATGGAAACCTCTCAAGAAGCTGAAAGAGCTGCCCAGGACCCAGTAATCTCATTTCTGATCTACATCCAAGGGAACTGAAACTAGAATGTGAACAACACATGTGGACTCTTGTGTGCATTGCAGTACAATGAAACAACCTAAGTGTCCATCAGCAATAGATAGATAATGAAAATGTAGATGCATATACACAATAGAATACTATTCAGCCTTTCAAAAGTGGGAACTTTTGACATTTACAACAACAGATGAACCTGAGAGACATCATGGCAAGGGAAATAAGCTGGGCACAGAAACATAAGCATCGTAAGATCTCACTTAGTAGATGAATGTATTGAAATTCATCTTGTAAATGTTGAAAGTACAGATATGGATACGTAGGCTGCCAAGGTGGAAGGGAGACTCAGGGAAATTTCAAAATGAGCAAGCATGTCACTTTCAAATGTCTCACCATAGAATATGGTAGGTAAGGAAAGTGGTGGCTATAATAATAGCTTAAGTTATTGGCATTTTGCATATCTATAACAAAACATCACATTATAGCCCATAAACAAAAATGTATTAATAAAAATGAAAAAAGAAACATGGAGAATGAAATTTAGGATTATGATTCATCCCTATGATGTGGTGGGTTAATATGCTTCTACTTGCTTCTTATCACCATTGTTTTTTTAGATCATGATATGCTTCTGTCTTGTATCAGATGCTAAATTGCATCTCAGTACTATTTTAAGTCCTGAAGGCAGAGTGCCCAAGTAAGAGAGAAAAAGTGTCAGCTCACACTGTCTGAATCTTGATTTTAGAGTGACAGTTTTCTCCTCACTCCACTTGCCTTTTTTTTTATAGAAATTGGGATATTTGTAATAATTTCTTCACTGACTTGAGTTCCTTGATTTCATTTTGGATTTAAATATGTGGAATACACAAGAATTAAGACTGGAAGACTTCCAGTCACAGTATAATGGACAGAAACATCAGGGAGATGAAAACAATATTGCTGTGTTACTTAAGAGTCGATGATTAGCATGCATTAATAGACATGAAATGAATTGAAATCTCAGTGCTGGGACCCTTGGATCTCATCTTATTTAACTTGTTTACAGAAGAAAATGCATTTTGAGCTCTTTAGTCTTGGTACAACTGTGCTGTAACAAAGCAATTTTAGTAGAAAAAATGGATTTGGATCACAGTTGCTTGTTGAGTTCTGTAGAATTTGTCGGTTAGGAAAAAATTGCCTTGCTGAAACTGTGTTTGTTTCTCCTTTTACACCTTCTCATCTCAGATCTGATGTTATTTGAGCAGTTGGCGACATGCCTGTTTACCTTCCAATGGTTAGAAGTAGAAACATTCATTCTCAATTTTTCTTTTATTCTTGTACCTTTAAAACTTGATTAAAAGTCAGCAGCTCTCTCAGAACTCAAACTGAATAGACATTGTCATTAGCTCTTTGATAATGTTTTCTGTGTTCTATAAACCAAGTAATCAAGTTTGGCTTGTACTTGTTGTGTCAAAGTTCGCAGAGGGTCTGCTAATGAAATCAAAAAGGCAATATGTGTTGTCGTAATAAACCGGCATTTCATTTAAAATAATTTCAAAATGAATATGTTGGCCTCTTGTGCTACCGTTAAGATCTCAGCTTCCCTAGGTTCCTCTTTGTCACTATCGGAGCTATTGCAAGTCAGACTGAATTAACCAAGGTCACGTCTATACTCACATTTTAATTACCTGGTTTTGTTGATGTCTTGTTGAGCTAGGCTTCATTTAGCACTTTGAAACACAGCAGATTTCAAGTAGTGATAGCTAGCTACCCAGTTCTTAACAGCTTCCTGGTTATGTATTTTACTTTATTGGAAAAGTATTGTTTAAATTATCTTACACTATTCTCTATCACAGCTTATTTAAAACAAACAACAACTAATCCAGTCCCCAAAAGACATATATTGTATGTTTTCCCTGATTTGTAGAAACTAATGCAGAGTGCAGAATTTTAATGTATATAAATAAAATTGACATTATGAAATTTGATTATTTTTATAGCTGTTTATACGATTGAAAGTGGGTTTTCTAATTACTACTTAGTGAACTCTTTATGAGATGGGGGTTAAGTTTGTGATTATAAAAAAGTAGTAAAAATGTAGAAAAAGAACTAGAAAGGAGGCAGAGGGAGAAAGCGAGGGTAGGGTGAGACTATCATTGAAGTTTTAAAATTCAATATTTAAAATATATGAAATTTGTTTTCTTTATATAAATTTAAAAACCCACAAAACTTATATACAGAAGATTTGTTGTTTTGCAGATGTTTCATTAAGGAAGACTGAAGGAGAGAGACAAGGAGGCTTTTACTTCAGCCAAAGGATTTTATTAGAGCAGAGAGTCTGAGGGGCCCTACCTGGTGGGAGATGGCCCAAGACCAGACATTGTCTAGAAACTCCAAAGATCAATGTCCCAAGTCACAGTTCCTGCCATTAAAGGTGGGAACTGTTGATGGCTGGAAAACACAGATAAATCTGAAAACAATGATGCTAAATGAAAGTAGTTATACAAAAACAATCTTTTTTGGATCCCATCTATTAAAATGTTTCTGGAGAACATGGCTATTAGCATTTTATACATTTACTTGTAATGTACATGCTCTATATACACACACATGCACATATATACACCGAGTGAAGGATTCATGATAATGACCATCATGGGGGAGAAGAATATATTGTTATTTAAATGGCATGATTCAGTGAAGTATGTGAAGCAGTGATGTGATAGCCGTGTACTTTTTATACTCTGTATATTAACATCCACAAATAAGAGGAGATGTAAGATACGTGGCTTTCTGGGTCTGACTTATTTCACTCAGCATAACTGATAAAATTCTAAAATACTTATAAAATTTAATAAAAAAAAAACCATGATGATACTGAAAGCAAACCACTGAAATGCAAGGAAATGGCAGAGGTCTGAAAGGGGTTAATAGGGGCGCAGGAAGTAGAGAATACAAAAGGGCATTCATAAACTTTTGGGTATGATGGGCAGGTTTCCTAATTGTGCCAGTGGTGCTAACAACTTCATGCATATGTCAAGACTCATACAATGGCAGCATAAATTATATGTTCATTTCCTGTCAGTCATACCTCAGTAATGTTGTTTTCAAAAGCACAGTTTTGAATCAACCTGTGCAAGGTTCCTCTAAATTTATACAATTTTTTGCAATTGTCCACTGCTACTTTGAGAGATTTGATTTTTTTTTTTAATTCACCTTCACTGAGTCTTTACAAAAGATCCAACCTAAGGGCTACTAAATGCATTGGTGCAGTGGATAAGATACAATTTGGGACTTCTCATCACATATGGATCAAGTACTTTGATCTCTGATACTCATTTGGGAGACCCTGATTGAGAAATCAAAATTGAATTCAGGGCTAACATTAAACTAGCCCAGCTCCAGGTGCTGCAGTTATCTGGGGACTGAACCAGAGAATGGAAGGTCTCTGTCTTTCATTCTTACCACTTTTCAAATAAATAGAAATAGAAATAAGTAAATTTAAAAAATCAAGCAGGTAGCCATCTAGCACAGCACTTAAGACACATGCTTTTATGCCTGCCTGTATCCTTTGTTGAAATGCTTGACTGTAGTTCCACTTCTCTGATTCTGATCTGTTTCCTGCTAATATGCACTTTGGAAGCAGCAATGATGATCCAAGTATTTGGATCCTTGCTATCCATGTGGGAGACATGGTTGAGTTCTGGATGCAACGCTTTGGTTTGGGCCAGCTCTGGCTGTTGCAGGTGTTTTTGTGGGAGTAAGCCAGCGGATTTTTTAAAAAAACTTAATCTCTGCCTTCAAAGAGATGTGAAAATAATTTTTAAAAACATTAAAACTTAATTCAACTTAGTCAAATCAGCTCTTATTCACATTCAATATATGATGTTGTATTTATGTAAAAAATGGCAAATAAAGCTACCATAGACTATGGCTGAAACAGACATTATGAGCACATGATAAAACCAACCAGGCTTCTGACAAAGAGTCAATTAGAGAAGAGTGATTTACATGTTTTCTATTGCTGACATTTTTATTTTTTTCTTTTCAAGTTTTATGGGGGTATGATTGAGATGCATTAAGCTTACCAGTTGTGTGTGTGTGTGTGTGTGTGTGTGTGTGAGTGTGTCTCAGTAAATATACAGACTTGTAGAAGAACTGCACTAATCACTAAACACACTATTAGGCTATTAAAAGAAATTTTTTTTCCCATTACAATATTTATTTTTGCTTTTTTGTCATCAGTTTGCTCCAGAAAGTCTTGGTCCTTGTTAGAAGTTCATGTAAATGTTATTTGTTGGTATTTGGTAGTGGTGTTTCACTTAACCTTTGCTTTTGGGATCCATCATACACTTCTCACAGTCCACTGTTGCCTATTTATTGCTGAGCATTTTTCTGTTGCTTGGGTGTGCCTTAGAATCGGGATAGGAGCCGAACAGAGGCTGGTGTTCAGGGAACCCAGAGGTAGCCAGAGAGGCTACCCGGGTTGTGACCTTACCATTCGGTACCAAAGTTGGCAACATGGATTCCAAGAATGGGTGAAACCATTCCGCTGCTTCCAGAAGAAGCCAGCTGACATCATATGCCAGAATAGAAAGCACATCAGTCTATACTCTCCCTCACTGAGCCCTAAGAATCCAGAAGCTTCTCTGAACACAGAAGGTCCCTATGCAGTGAGATCAATGGAGGTATTGCCACTCCCTGCCCTGAACATAGTTATTGCCCTTTGGAAAGGGACTTGGTCAAGAAGAGAGCTAGTCTACTTGAAATAACAATATCTAACTCTTTTAACAGTGTTGCCTGGGTATATTTTTCTTTTCCTTATACCCTGTATGAAGAAGTTCAATCATAGACCCAGACCTATGACCCAATATCATTTGGTGGCCAGTCTTTTTCTAATAGAATTTATTTTCTGTGACCTAAAACCCCCAAATGTTTATTATCTACTTTTAACTGGCACGCTTGTTAATTTATTGTTTATTTTGTCATTTTTTGAGATATTATGTCTTGGTTTCATTGTGATTTCTAGTTACTATAGCAAGTCATACCTTAACTTGGGTTTGGCTAAAATCTCCTAAACTTTCTCTGTTAATGGTTATAATTAGTCACTGAAGAGCCATAGCAGAAACAAGAGTTTGATACTAGAACAAAAAAGATGAAAATAATCGAGGAGGATTATAAGATTCAATTTGTGTCTTTGAATGCTTCATTCTCTGTTTCTCTATATACATATATGTACACACACATATATGTATATGTGTGTATACCTTTTGAAGTAGAAAGTCTGAAACAAAAACAGTTTGATGACTGTCACCGACAAAGCAGCTAGAGCCCTTAAGTATGAGTCAAAGTTTTTATAAACTCCAAGTTGTAGCTTACTCTTCACAAACAAAAAATGAGTTCTGAGCCCAGAAGTGGTTTAATCTGAAAATTTAATTTAAAAAAAATGCAGGGTCTCTGCAGGTGTAGAAAAGGGGACACACACACACACACACACACATTTTTTCCGTTTGTTCTGTGCTGTGCATATATACACAGGGCTCAGATTTCTTTTGTTCCACAAACATTTATCAAGTACTTATAATATGCCAAACCTAGTCTCCACCTTATTACCCTTACAATGTCGTGGGAGACACTTGAAATAAGTCATTGAAATAAGGCTGATGAGTATTATGAATTGTGTGGTGCCTGGTAGAACAGGAACATGTTTCAGGAGGAAATAGTTTTATTTAGAGTTCAGATTCCCCGAAAAAAAAAATGCTTAAATATGTTCTTTCTGTACACTGTCGCCATCATATTTCTTTTTTGATTTGTTTATTTTTATTGGAAAGGTAAATTTACAGAGAGAAGCAGAAATACAGGAAGATCTTCCATCTCACAGTTCACCCCCAAATGACTCAAGTGGCCAAAGCTGACCTGATCGGAAGACAGGAGCCTTTTCCAGGTTTCCCGTGTGGATGCAGGGTCCCAAGGACTTGAGCCCTCCTTTACTATCTTTCCAGGCCACAAGCAGGGAGCCGTATGGGAAGTGGAACAGCTGGGAAAGTAACCAGTGTAGCACTTATGGCAGGAGGATTAGTCAGTTGAGCTGCTGCACCCGCCCCCTCCACCTGAGTCTCCATCTTATTAAACTTCCAGTCCCTTGCCACATAGTGCAGTACAAAAGATACTTCAGGGCCTTACTTGCTGTCCTTGAGGGGTCTATAAGCCAGGTCGAATTCATTTGCCCTCGTCTGAGATTTTCTGACTGATGATAAATTGTGTCAGAAAAAGGTCTGAGAATCAAAGGATTTAACAGTGTCAGGGGTCTTGTTTAAGTTCTCTGGTTGAAGCCTACTTCCCCTGTGCCCGTGACCGTCTGGATACCACCAGCTCATTGTTTTCCCACTAGCAAGAGTCACTTCCAGGCTCCCCTGAGATTCCTTGAGTCCTTGTGGGGAACCCTGATAGCTTTAGGTTAGAGAGTTTAAACAATCAGAAACAATCATGTTTGCTAAAGGCCAGCACATATGGAATGGTCCGCAGTGCCGTGTGCTTTCTAACAGACTTCCCTCCTAAAAGTCTTTAATTACATATATTTGGTGCTTTATTTCCCTCCACTCCTGCCAGGAAAAGGAGTCAGAGAGAAATAAAAATACAAGCAGTATAGTTCCTGCTCTTTGCTATTCCTCTCGGTGAATCTGGGCCCCAGAGAGATCTGTCTTAGGAGGCTTGACACATTTCCCACAGTTTGAGTCTCTTGTTGAGATTCATTTGTGATTTCTAGGGAGAAAAGGATATTTTGACCCTTAGAAAGCTTTCATTTTATGAAAAGATGCTTGAATGCAGCCACACATCCTTGCACTTGACTTATCTCACTCAGTCAATTCTAGAAGTTCTTTTAGAGACAATGCAATCTTAATGTTAAGAGGCAGCAAATGATGTGGAAGTTGCATCAGTTGTCAATGTAAGTAGTAAATGACCCGGGGGAGTTTTATGCCCCACGGAGTCATGGTGTCTAAGCTGTCTGATACTAGCTCTTTGCTGTCAGCCATTTATTAGGGAACCTTGAGCTTTGTGGTTGGAATCCTGTATCACAGGAAATGATTTTCAGGAAAGCCAGGAGTTCCGTCTCTGTTGAAATAAGCTTTGAAAGAAAGTCAGGGAGATCTGAATGTTTCTTAGAGTGGGCATTTCGGATACTATGGCTTACTGAAGCCAGAAGACAGGTAAATTCTAATCAGCCTGTGCCTGCGTCTTTCTCCCGGGCCTGGAGGCTCCATTCAGACAGAGCTGTTGAATAATGGCCACCCCCGACAGGCCAGCTTCCCACCTGGCTGCAGTTTGAGGCAGCAGGTTCTCATTAGGCTTTGCTTCCTCGCCCTCTATCAAAAAAAATGTATTCTTAAAATTGAATTAAATTTGCTTCCTTCACAGTATGTGTTGATTTTCAAATGACTTCCTGGTGGGATTTCTTGGAGATCTCAGCCACAAGGCAGAAGTTCTCAGGGTAAAATGAAGGATCCAACCTGTTGAGAAAACAATGTATTATTTTCTAACCTTTGAGTTTAGCTTAAAGAAGCTGCCTTTTGGCCAATCACGGTCTTTATTTCCCCGAGTGATTTTGCACTGCTTGCTGAGATGGCCTAAGTCAATTACTCTCATCTCCCCAAGGCGTTGTTAGATTCATTCGCAGATCAGAAAAATTCATACTCTCCTCCAGGAAAATGACCAATCTTCTGGAAACTATTTTGCTTTCTACGGATACTGAAATGTACTCCATAGGAGGTTTAAAGAAAAGTGTCAAGATCTCCTGTGAGTACATTCAGGTGTGATTCTCAAAGTCTCCGTTAAGTTCTTGGGGAAGTATCTGAATTGACAGTGTCTTAAGAGTTTTTCATTTGTTTATTGATTCATTTCTACATTCAACAAAGTGCATTTATTGAGCTTCAACTGTGTGCCAGACACATAGTGCGTAGATGAGACCTCTCCCTCGTTCGTGGAAATACCACGTCGGTGGGAGTTTCATCTCCTACACAAAAACCAACTGTGCTGTTGGAGTGGGTCTTTGGCACCTGGTGTAGCATGCGATTTGGGAGGCCTGCTTGCCTTAATAAAGTGCCTGATTCCAGTCTGGGGCTGCTCTGTTCTGATTATTCCTCCTGCTATGATGTGGCCTTGGAGACAGCAGTTGATGGATCGAGTACTTTGGTCCCTGCCACCCACATGGGATGTAAAGATGAAGTTCCAGGCTTCTGGCTTGGCTATAGCTTGGCTTCAGCTGTTGTTGGTATTTGGGGAGTGAACAGATGGACCATCCCTTGCATTCTTTCTCTGCATCTGTTTCTTGGCCTTCCAAATAAAGTGAAAATACTTATATAAATATTTTAAAGGAATATGCATATTTAAACAGTGGTAACTGCTCAAGAGGAAAGGGATGGGGTATGTGAAGCAGCTGGTTTGTGTGAGAGTGTAAGCTGCCCTAGGGCTAATCAAAATGGAGATGGGTCTCCTAAGAAGACTCCCTTTCAACACCTTATAGGAGAAGGAATAAATGAGACATTTCAAGGGAAATTTTCCAGTCAGGAGAACAATAAATGCCAAAGATTTGGTCTGTGGAAAGAAAAGCCTGGAAGCCACAGAGCAGAGGGAGGAAGGCTATGAAATGTGTTCAGAGAGGCAGTAGGAGCCTGTGCGGTGTGGGTGGTAAGGACTTTCCTCAATGCTAGAAGAACATTCAGAGCAAGGGAGAGACGTGATTTCATTCTCTGTTAACAGGAAGGCACTGGCTCTGTATGGAAAAGGGTCAAGGGTGGCAGGAATGGAGACAGGGAAATTAGGGGAGGACTGAAACACTTGAGGCAGGAGATGGTGTTGGCTTGTGCTGATCAAAATCAAGAAGTGGTTTCCAGGGCTGATGACTGGAGTGATAGAAGCTGCTGTCTTTAATGTGGATTTAGAAAGTCTCTATATTTAATATTACTATTGCAATCTTGACAGCCTAAGTTTTTAAAAATGCATTTTGTATAGAGACTTAAGTACTCAAAGCATTAATTAAGTGCTTGTTCAATATCCAGCTGAATGATACGCTGTGGAAGTGCTTCTCATAAAACAGTTATATTGTTGGGTAAACCACAGAAACAACAGCATACGTGTGCATATGCTTGAACATAGAAAATACATGAACATATATTCTGGTACAAATGATGTTTAAACAGTTTAAATACTTCTAAGAACCTGAGTACTGATGGAGGACCTGTTTACAGGGAATGTGCTGAGCACTTTAATAGGAAAGTGCATCTAACCTTTAAAACAATACTGTGGTAGCACTACTCACAATACTTGGTTTTAAGACCCCTTTAATTTTTTTTTTAATTTTAATTATTTATTGGAAAGTTAGATATACAGAGAGGATGAGAGACAGAGAGGAAGATCTTCCATCCGATGATTCACTCCCCAAGAGAGCACAACGGCCGATGCTATGCCAATCCAAAGCCAGGATCCAGGAATTTCTTCCGGGTCTCCCACGCAGGTACAGAGTGCCAAGGCTTCGGGTCATCCTCAACTGCTTTCCCAGGCCACAAGCAGGGAGCTGGATGGGAAGTGGAGCCATCGGGATTAGAACTGGCACCATATGGGATCCCGGTGCATTCAAGTCAAGGACTTTAGCTGCTAGGCCACGCTGCTGGGCCCGACCCCTTTAAATTTTTAAAAGTTACTGAAGACCTTGAGTGCCTATATTTATGTAGGAAAAGGAAATTCGGAAGATAGATATTTACTGTGTTAAGTAATCCAAAACATTAAAAAAATTTAACTCCTTAAAGTAGTAACCCATAATAGGTTAACAGATAATATGTCCTGTACTATAAATTTCAAATACTACAAATGTGGCATGGACAGTATTATTTCACATTCTTGAAAAAGTTCTGTAATTCCTTATGTACTGGAAGAATTCAAGATTCTTGTAGCTGCTTTTTCATTAAAAAATCCTGCTGTGATGTTGTTTTGTTAAAGTTTGTGAAGAAAGCTGCCTCATGTAGATACCACAGAGTAGAAAAAGAAAGAATGTTTTAATTTCAGAGAATTGTGATTATTATACATTAATAACAAACTCAATAGTTGGTGGGTTTTAGCAAATTATAGACTCTGAGGTATATTAAATAATTGGTAAACTCGATCAATTTGAAATCCATTTTTTATCTTGCATGTTATGCTTACTGAGGGTGTAATATCATGCATCGGTTATTTGAATAATATTATGTCACTAAATTACACTGATTGCCAAATGTTGACTCATTGTATAATATGTAATACCCAAAGCTAGAATGAATAACTTGTCTGCCCTACTGGTCTCCTTTAAGCACATATATGCATGTGAGCATACACACATATGCACACGCTGCGATAGTTCTATCTTACGTTTTTAAGGGATCCGATAGTTAACAAACATGACTTTGGGGCCAGCATTATAGTGTAATCAGCACAGCTGCCACCTGCGATGCTGTCATCATGTATCGGTTCTGATTGCACTCCTGGCTGCTCCACTTCTAATCCAGCTCTCTGTTAATGTGCCTGGAAAGCAATAAAAGATGGCCCGATTCTGTGGGTCTCTGAAATGACGTGGGAGACTTGCAAGAAGCTTCTGAATTCCATCTGGCCCAGCCCTGGTCGTTGTGATCATTTAGAAAGTCAACCAGAAGATGGAACTCTGTCTTTCGTTCTGTCTCCTCTCTCTCTCTTTGATTCTGTCTTTAAATAAACAAAACAAAATAAAAAGCCAAATATTTAAAAACACAAAGCCTTCATTTTTTTCTTCCATATCTTTTCCTTATTTTCTAAAAGGGGGCCTGTTTGGAGGCAGGGGCCCTAATTTGTTACTGGGCAGTGTTGGATATGCAGCAGCAAGCTGTCTGCTCAGTACATAGAGTCTTCAGCAATATTTGTTGTGTGAAAAGTTGAATGAATCAATAAGCACCAGCTGATGCAGTAAGTCTGATGCTAGCTTTCATTATTTTACCATCTACTCACATTTGTGCAAACTTTACAATTTGTAAAATGATTTTAAGAATTTTATTTACTATAGTGACATGATCAGTAATGAGCAACACCATGCCCATTTTATAGGTATGCATGGTGACTTCCTTTATTTTTAAGTTTCCAGCATAATGGTGCTTTGAGCCTGAACCATATAAACAGATAAACCAGGTCAGAGCATCAGTTCTGTTGTTTATCAGCTGGTTTTCTTCGGCAACTTTCTCTATCTCTCGTTGCCTCAGTGTCCTTATAAGAATCAGCATAACATTTTCTTGTTCAATAGTGGAAAGGATTCAATGATGCCTATTAACAGCATGACACAAACCTTGGCCAGTGTGACATATTACTCAGGACCCAGACTCAAGAGCCAGTTACCCTGGGTTTGAACCCTAATTTGTCTATTTGCTGGTGTGTTACCTAAACTTTTTTTTTAAACTCAGTTTCCTCATCTATAAAATGTCGATATTAGTGACACCTAACTCATGGGGTTAATATGAGGATTAAATGAGTTAATTCTTAGAACAATATCTGTTAAAGAGCAAGCATAGTATGTTAGACTGTTAGCGGTAGCAAGTGTAATATATGATCTGTTTTATAGTTACTGGGTACAGTATAGGTGAATGACTCTAAAATTTCTCTGTGACCAATGTTAATGAATCATTAGGTAATCACTGGATCTTACTTACCTTGTTTGCTATTGTTTCATCCTTTACATATACTGCTAAGAAATTTGTTAATTAACAAATACAGCTTTTATGTTCCTTTTTCTCTTCTTCTTTCTTTCTCTTTTATTTGCAGAGTGAGTCCCCCAAATGTCTATTATTGGTCAGAAAAAGAGGAGCAAGCATTTTAATAATCTAATGATTATATACTCTGACCATCCCTAGAGTGGATATTTGTCCCAGTAAACACCTGTTTAGATTCCTCTATCTGGCCTCACCTTCTTCCAAGTTCCTAATTCTACAAATCCTGCTTCCGTGTGAAATACAAAAACCCAGCATGTTTTCTGGGTAGACATGTGAGAGCCTGCTGTGGGGTGCTCTCCTGCTGATGCCCTTGGCGAATGACCCTCATCCTGTCTCTGCTGGTTCAGCTCTGAGGTCCCAGCACTTGATGATCATTCTAGCTGATCACTATCAACAGAACAAGTGGAGTCCATTTTCACAATTCTGGCTTTCAAAGCCAATTACTTGGGACCAAAATCTTCACCGACTCAGAGAATAGATACATATTCTCTGCAGGGAATGAAGGAGAGAGTGCTGAGAATATCTCACTATTGGCTGAACTTGAGGGCAGCTTTTCTGTATGTAGGCTTGGCTTCAAGGGGGAAATTTTGGTGTTATGATAGGACCCAGCAGCAGCATTTATTGTAAAAAATAATAAGCATGATAATAAAACCCGCTATATACAACCAGGCATCGTCCAGGCTAGCCAGGGTGACATCTTCCTCCTTCCTGACACTTGGGGACTCCATTTTATAGAATCATAACATCTTGGAGCAAAAAAATTTTTTTTAAGATTTTTGTTTATTTTTATTGCAAAGTCAAATATAATTTGAGGAGGAGAGACAGAGAGGAAGATCTTCCATCCAATGATTCACTCCCCAAGTGGCTGCAGTGGCTGAAGCTGAGCAGATCTGAAGCCAAGAGCGGGGAACTTCTTCCTAGTGTCCCACGCAGGGTCCCAAGGCTTTGTGCCAGCCTCGATTGCTTTCTCAGACCGCAAGCAGGGAATGGATAGGTAGCAGGGCCGATGGGACACAAACTGGCACCCATATGGGAGCCCAGGTGCGCAAGGAGGGAATTTAAGCTGCTAGGGCACTGCATTAGCCTAGAATGAAGAAATTTAAAGTAACAGATCTTCTATTACTTTGAGGATATGGTCTGATATGAAAGACTGTTGCTATATGTATTGATTTCCACAAATACATCCAGAATGTGGCCTAAGAAGTCTGGGGCTCACTTTCATGTCTCTCAGATTTGCTGCCTCTCTACCAAAGTCTTACTTTATTCATAGAACCTTTCTTAGAGATGTGCGATAAGTCAGACTTTGTGCCAGGCTGTGACATGAATGCAGGGATGATAACAAAGTCCAAAAGGGGATTTCTGCCTGCTTGTGAAACAATGTGTAAATGGATATGTTTAAAAGTAGATCAGGGTCTGGTGCGGTAACCTGGTGGCTAAAGTCTTAGTCTTGCATGCCCCGGCATCCCATATGGTTCCATTCTAATCCTGGCAGCCCCATGCTCCATCCAGCTCCCTGCTTGTGGCCTGGGAAAGTAGTCAAGGATGGTCCAAAGCCATGCAATCCTTCACCTGCATGGGAGACCTGGAAGAGGCTCCTGGCTCCTGACTTCGAATTGGTTCAGTTCCAGCCATTGTGGCCACTTAGGGAGTGAATCAGTGGATGGAAGATCTTTCTCTCTGTCTCTTCTCTCTGAATATCTAACTTTCCAGTAAAAATAAAATAAATCTTTACAAAAAAGTAGATTAGTGGGAAGAACACACGTCTTGGGGCCATAACAGAGGTTGAGGAAAAAAAAAAGAAAAAAGAATACTTAGGACAAGATCTGACACATACTAGTTGTTCAACAAATGCAGATTCACAAAAACTTTTAAATCCTTCTCCAAGAATTTACATGTTAGAGAATTAAGGTGAATATCCTTTCTGAATTTTCTGTATTATGACTGTCAGATTTCTCTGGAGAAAAAATTGACTTCAAAATCTCCAGTTTAGTTGGAGACTTGTAAATATCCACTCAGTGTTGTCCTTTGGCCTCAAACATCTTAGCTTTGTAAACATGCCATGATATTGAGGGAAATGCTTTATTATGGCAACATAGCCAGTGCTGCGAAATTGTGTTGATTATTGGCAATTTTCTCTATCAATAAAAGTTCTTATAGTTATGGCATGCATCATTTCTAAGAGATCTTTGTGTACAAGTCATTGTGCTAGATTTTTATATTTACCTACTATTTCTCATCTACTCTGCATGAGAACTGTGCAAGCTGACTATTTTGTTTCAATTTAACATATAAGGACTGAGCCTCAGGGAGTCTTAATACATTATTCAGGTTCATGCAAAATCAACTATGATACTTGAATGAAAGTTTTGATATCAATATGTAATATCACTTCCTTCTTATTCAACCAGTGCCATGTATATCCAGAAATGTGACTGACTCAGACTCAGATAAAATATGCTTGTTAGATAGATATCTACTTGGAATGCCTACAGAGATAGATGCCTAGAATACAGGGGCTAGGTTGCTGGCCGATTGTGTCTCGGGTCGGGATGACTTGAGCGAATGGAAGGACCTGGGAAGAACAGCTATGTAGAAGGCTGGATGGCAGAACAAGCTGGTCTGCAGCTGCTAAAGTGAGCCTCCCCTTTTCTAAGTTGCACAAAGGCACTGAATGGCTCTGGAAAAGTATGTAAATAATGCATTTCATAGCTGTGCAAACCAGTACTCTGCTACCACAAAGAATCTCATGCTCACCAGGACAAGAAAGGAAGTGTGCTGGTGAGGATGCATAAACTAGTTTCTTAGCAAAGGGGATTCAGAAGAAGGACACAAGAAAAAAAAGATGCTTGGGAAGTAGGGATCCAAGGCAATTAGGTGTCTTCAAGGACCACAAACCCACCATGAAGATACTGATATTCTGTATGAAAGGTCCCTGAAGTTTTGTAAAAACTTGCTCCTTACAAGGAGACCATGTTTCAGTATCTAATGAGATGCCACCAGTCTAAGAAAAACTGTAAATATTAATGAGGTGACAGGGCAAGCACTTTAAAAGAAATTTTCTTTTTTTAGAGAGAAATCTTTAAATGTTAAAAGGGATGTGTTTTTTTTTTGTTGTTTGTTTGTTCACTGTGTACTGAAGTTTAATAAACCTCTACCCTCTGTCACATGCTCTGCTATGACTTTATATTGCTTGGGAGGGAAATATTTGAGATCTGTGAAGTAGGTCAGGCATAAGGTGTTACAAATTTGTAATAATAGGAGAGGGAGAAAGAGAGAGAGAGAGAGAGAAACTGAGACCATGGAAGAGGTTGAGTTAAGACTATTTTGTTTCAAAGGAATTATTAGGACAAATATGGAAGAGTAGTGAGGTGATTGAGCTGTGGTTTGGGAGAAGTCTCAGCGGTTGCTCAAACATGCCTCGTAAATGTAGAGCCACTCAAAGGAGAACTGTGAAATCTTGTTTGGTGTCTGATGTTGGCTAAAAAATAATGTGTATACAGGCATATACACATTAAAATCAGCTGTTACGAAAGCATTCCAGGTAATTAGCAAAGTCATTGTTTCTTATTTTTTTTCCTATTTGTCATTGTGCTTATGTAAGACAAGTACATTTCATGTATTTTACAATACAAATAGAAGAGTACAATGATAGTTCCCACCCCACTTCTCTTCCCACACATGTTCCCACCCTTTCTATTCCTTCTTTTGAAATTTCTGCAATGACAAACTTTCAGTTCACTTAATAATCACAGGCCTAACCATCCATTATGTAATGAATTCAACAAACATTAAGTAGAAAAAACACTGTTTCCGAGAGTGTAGAGTGTAGACAACAGCTGTGATAGTAATCAGGTCTCAGAATCCCAATTTTTCTCCCATATATGATGTTTTTGTACTCTGTGTGTTAGTTACAACAGATCAGACAAAACATGATATTTACCTTTTAAAATTGGCTTATTTCACTGAATATAATGTTTTATGGGATAGACACATATACATACTTCAAAAACCATTGCAGAAAAATGGAGCTTATAAATGAGTTTATTTTGATGTAAAAATTGAAATCAATTAATATTTTCATAAGATATGTTTTAATTTTTGTTTTATGTCGCTTTATTCCAACCAGAGAACTCCAGTACAGAACTAAACATGGGTGAGCGCTTTTCCTTCCTCACCCTTAATGATTCTACTTGTATACGTTCTGCCAGTGGTTAAATGCTTAGTAGATTGAATTATCTGATACGTGAAAGATTTCATATGAATGAAATTACCTAGAACAATTACTGAAATATATGGAGCTAATCAAAATACAGTGCACTTTGGCAAACAAGGCTGCAAGATTGTTACTAGCATCTCAATATTGATTTGACAAATTGCAGGAGTATTTTCTGTCATGGTTTTTCCAATGTAAGAAAAACAGAAGATTCTCCATTTCAGAGGTGAAAGAAAACTTATGTTTTGGTAATTGTCCATACTGTATTAAGCAACTCTTAAATATTAAAAAAAAAGTGATGAATATGTGGAAACTTAGATGTATTGCTCTACTGTACAACTGAAAAATAAATTTAAAAAATCAAGGTTAAGTGCACATAATTATTAGTGCAATGACTATATTATGTTCATTGGGAAAAAGATTCCGTGCACACAAACAGGTTCATTGTAATAGTCAACAGTAATTAAATAGAAATCACAGACATCTGATTTGATTTTTGCAGGGAAAAAGCTCACATGTCTGAAGGGAGCACAATCTATTAGTGTGCATTTATTAGCTTTCATATTCCTAAAACAAAATTGGATTACATATGACTTTTTACCCGTTTAATATGTAGTAGGACTGGGGCCCGGCAGCGTCACCTAGTGGCTAAGGTCTTCTCCTTGAGCGTGCTGAGATCCCATTTCAGTGCCGATTCTAGTCCCTGCAGCTCCACTTCCCATCCAGCTCCCTGCTTGTGGCCTGGGAAAGCAGTCGAGAATGGACCAAAGCCTTGGGACTCTGCACCCACGTGGGAGACCAGGAAGAGGTTCCTGGATCCTGGCTTCGAATCGGCATGGCATCGGCCGTTGTGCTCACTTAGGGAGTGAATCATTGGATGGAGGATCTTCCTCTCTGTCTCTCATCCTCTCTGTATATCTGACTTTCCAATAAATAAATGAATCTTTAAAAAAAAATAATTAGTAGGCCTGACTATGATTTAATGCCACTAATTCTCATCTTATTGCCATCTTCCAGAGATCTGGGACTGTCTTCTTGATAAAACACGTGTTTTTCATGAACCAATTGAAATGCATAGATTTTAAAAATATGTTTGCATCAAACTAAGTTTACATTTTAATATCATGTTCCTTGAACTTCTTGATGTACTTGTGTGCCTGTGTGTGTGCATTCAGACATGTATGTACACACACAGATGTTACCTTTCTTTGGAATTCTATCTTAGTAAACCCACAGTATTGGACACTTTTTAAATTCCCAAACCTGCTTAATCTACATAACCTAAAGGAGCGTTCTAGTTTACCAGACAGTACATTGTGGAGTGCTGGTTGTTGTTGCTTGTATGGCTGACTAGCAGCTCTTGCTCATGATGATACCCAACTTTGTGTTTTTAGTATTTATTTATTTATTTATTTGAATGGTAGAGGTATACAGCAAGAGGGACACACCGCACACACACACAAACATGCACAGAAGGAGACCAGAGAGAGGAGAGAGTGCTATCAGTAGGGAGATGGATCAGAGGTAGAGCAGCTGGGTCTTGAGCTGGGCTTTGCAGGTGGAGCTTAACTGTAATGCCACAATGCCAGTCCACTATCAAACTTTTTGAGAAAATTTCCTACCAAACTTGGAAGGGATCCAAATTCAATTTTTTTTTTAACTGAATTCATGTCACTTTTACCCCATCCTAGTGTTGAACTGTTGTAAATTGATGTTCTTTTGTATATATGTATATATATATCATGAAAAATACACACACGTATGTATAAACATATACCTGAACTTTATGGTGGCCCTTACATTGCGTACTTTAACCATTATATTGTCCAGAAATCAACTTCCAATAGGAATGCATGATTCTTTTATATTTCCAAATTTTTGAACAAGTTTTTTAGGTGATAAAGAGCTATATAATCATATAAAATTACTTTCTGATTGAGTTTGTTGTAAGATCAGATGGCATTGTAAACATGAAATTATAAATCTGGAAGGTACATCTTGTATTTTTAGATCTAAAGGTGTTTTATAAGCACGATCTCATTGTAAGGCTTCCATACTAAGCTTTATCCTGTGGTTTCACCATGCATGAGAACCTGGGCAAGCATAATGTAAACAAATGATCAGTTTTTACCCAGAATCTCTCAAGCCATGGTAGAATCTCCATATGGTTGTAAGCATTGATTTGGGGACATTTTCTGATAGCAATTCTTTGGCGAAACTTATTCTTGGAAGATGATTGAACACACAAGTAAACAAGTGATAATAAAATTAAATACTTGGTGCTAAAAATGTTGAATCATTTCCTTATAATACAGGACAGTCATTGAGGTGTGATTTATATTTCATACACTTCACCCCTTTAAAAAGTCATAGAATTAAAAAATGTTTGTTGTATTCACAGTTGCACAACTCATCAACTTTAAGAACACTTTCATTAACCATGAGAAAGCCCATATCTGTTAGCGGCAGGCATCGTGTTCTTCCCCAGAGACCCTGGGACTCAGTTACTCTGTGCTTTCTCAGATTTGCCTGTTGTGAAATTTCATAGGAAAGCAGTGATACAACTGTTTCTGCTTTGCAGCTAGCTTATTCCACTTCAGTATAATGTTTCTGTGACTTGTGTATGTTTGATGGAGTATCAATACTTTCTTCTTTCACGGCTAAATACCCCATTCTGTGTCAGTGGTATTGTCTTCATTTTCACCTCAGATTCTCTCTAGATGAGACTTCTTTGTTAATTGGTGCGTTTAGCTGAGGGTTTATCAATTTTGTTTACACTTTAAAAGAACCAGGTCATTATTTCATTGATTTTTTTGTAGTATTTTTCAGTTTCTGTGACATTTATTTGCACTCTGAGTTTTATTATGTCTTTGCTTCTACCAATTTTGGATGTAATTTGTTCTTGTTAATTTTCTAGTTCCTTGAGGTTCAGGAATAAATTTTTCACTTGACATCTTTTTTGGTTTTGTTGTTTATACAGGAATTGATTGCTATAAGCTTTTCTCTTAGTATTTGTTTTTTTCCAAAGGTTTTAGCATGATGCATCTCCATTTTCTTTTTTTAATAATTATAGATTTTATTAGATTTCAATTAATTTTTAATGTTAGTTGCTTTTCTGAAATAATTAGAAGGTGGAGCTTAGATGATTTGGGAAAGTAGCTGCAGACTAAATGATTGTGAGATTGTGTTTGTGCATTATGAAAGGAGGATAAATTTAACAAAATAAGACCCTTCCCCAAATGGCATGAAATGCTCTCAAAACCTGATTTCCATGTCACAATAGCTAGGGTCTCCTGTCCTGGGGAGCACCATGCAGAGTGTGCCAGGCTCCAGCTATGCTGTTCCAGGTGCCTCAGACCGCCTGGGTGCTCTTGGGCAAAGCTCAGCGCTGGGTTGGTACTCTTGTCTCACCATTCCTCTGGAGGCTAGAGGGCCAACATGGAGCCTGACCCTTCCTGGCTGTTCCATGCATCAGGTGGTATGGCTAAGCCCCAAAACAATGATGCACAGTGTCCTCAGTGTCTGTGCCTGGCTGCGGCTAGGTCCCACTCTCCTGCCTGGATCTGTTGTGCATGGGTCTGCTGAACCATTCACACACTTCAGGGAGGATGGTTTTGGGGTGGAGGTGGTCCTTCTGTGAATCTCTACTTTCATTTCAAGAAAGTTAAGTGTCCTCTTTGATTTCTTTCTTGATCCATTGATTTCCCAGATTATTTGCACACATATCGGCAGTTTTGTTGTTGCTGGTTCCTAGTTTTAGTGTGTTGTAATCAGTTTGATTTCTGTTCTTGTAAATTTGTTACGACTTCTTTTATCACCTGTACGATCATTAGCCCTGGAAAATGCCCCATGTGGTCTTGAGGGAACTATTTCGCACCTGTTGGATGGTGAGTTCTCTAAAAATCTGTTAAGTCTCTGGTTGGTTTAGGGTACAGTTTAATTGTGTAGCTGCTTTGTTTTTCTTTCTCAGTGATCTTTTAAAATCTGCTACTGTTACTGTTTTACAGTCTGTCTCTCCTTTTGGGTGTGTTTATATTTGCTTTATGTAATTGAGTGCTCTAGTGTTGAGTACATATGTATTTACAGGGGTAATTCTTCTTGCTGTGTTGAGCTGTCTATTGTTATATAATGACCAGGCTGTTCTCTTGCTTTTATTTTAATATCTATTTTATCTAATAGAAATGCGAGTGCTCTTGCCTTCCTTTTGGTTGTGTTTGCTTGGAATCTTAGGCTCTATTCTTTCAGCCTTTGTATACCCTCAGAGATTAAGTCAGCTTTTGTCAGCAGCAAATGGATGGGTCTTATTTTTAATCCATCTAGTGATTTAGTGACTACATCTATTTTATTTAGAGAATTTATACATTGACCTCTGAGGTAATTATTGATAGACGAGATCTATTATAGCCATTTGGTCATTTGCTTTATTGTAGTTCTTTTTTTTTTTTTTCATTTCTCCCAAGTTAAAATTTTCATCTTTGATCTAGTGGTTTTTCTCTAGTGTGTACTTTGACTTTTTGCTCAGTGGTTTTAACACTGACAAATACAGGTTTTGCTTCATGGTTATGTTAAGGCTTATGAAAACTTGTTTTGGCTGTAACCATCTAGTTTGAGGTGATAACAATATTGATTACCAATACGGGAAAATAAACAAAACAAAGAAGTAAAACCCAAACACTCTGTGTTTTTATTCTAGTCCTTAATAAAGCATTTTAAATTTTATATTCGTTTAACCTGTTTCCATATTGCCTATCTCTAAACATTTTAGTGTATTAATTTTAACTTTTTAGGCTTTATAACAAAATGTAAATGACTGCGACACTTTGTTTCTGTTTTCATGCTATTCCATATTTCCCATAAGCTTTCTTTATTTCTCTATTTTTTCTCCTCTAACTGAATTTTCAGAACCTATATTTTATATCAGCTCCTGATGTCTCCTGTTGTATTTGTAATTTTTCTCTGTGTGCTTTTCAGTTTAAAGATTTCTACTCAAGTTTATTTCTTCTTTCTATCACATCTTTGTGCTAGAGTTTCAAATGGTTTCTCTGTAATTTCTTGCATGGAATTTTGTTTTGGATTAAATCTACTATTTTGTAATATTCATCTGAGCATTTGAAACTCTTAGGTCTTACATGGTTGATTTCTGTTACCTTATTTTTGCTCTTTAGTCCTGGTTCCCTGGGAGTCTTCAATGTTTAACTTCATGTTGAAAGGTTAGTTTGAAGGATCTGGCTTCATTTGTGGCTGTGCTTCTAGAAATTCTAAGTTCTGCCAAGTAGCTTTCTGAGGGGAACTCACTGCCCAGTGCTTGACCTAGCAGTCCCTGATGACTTCACACCCAGGATCCTGGAAATCTACTTAGCACTGAAGCTTTCCAGAGGTCCAGCTGGAATTTGTTTTCTAATAATGATCATGATAGATGTGCTGGGGGTTACTTCACTATGGACACTACAGATACTTGCTGTCTGTGTAAGGGCCTGTTGGCATCAGCCAGACTCAAGTCTTTTTTCATTCTAGACATGACACTAGAGTTTACTTCTCCTCAACAAAGTAAAGATGTTTCCCCATTCTCCTTGAAAATGGGCGGGGGGGGGGGGCGGTGGGTAATATGGGCAACTCTTCCTTCTTGCTTTCCTTTTATTTTCCAAATTTTAATTTTTTTGTTATTTAAATTGAACAAATTTTCATGCATTCTATATATGTAGTTCAAGAAAACCTTCACACTTCCCTCACTCCTCTGCTTCCTTTTACTAACCCTGCCTGCCTTCCCTCTCTTCAACAGTATTTACAGACTCACAATTTTAATCCTCTCCAGAGTCATAAGCTTAGTTTGCCACTGGTCATAATATTCAACAAGGAAAAAAGCAAAAGATCACAAGACCACGTTTCTACTGGAGCATAAACATGACCTAAAACCGACAATTTTTAGTGACCATTTCATTGCTATTTTTTGTGTGTTCTCTATTAGCTACCACCTATCAGAGAAAACATAGTATTTGTCTCTTTGAGAATGATGTATACGTAGTCTTTCAGTTATGACTGGGTGAGATACTGAGATTACCCACCTTGATACAAAAATCATTAGGATGGTGACTTGGTGTGTACATCAATGTTCACATTTGTGTCTATGGGGAAGTGGTCACAGGATTTCCTTAGTCATGTGGCATCTTAGCTCAGTTCTGATTGCCACCCCAAGCCCTCTTTTTGAATACTATTTGATGATTTGGATGTTTCAAGGAGATTTTTCCATTTCACTTGTGTTTTTCAATTTATATGACATGAAGTTGTACATACAGTATTTTATTATCATTTCAGTGTCTGTTGGATCTTTTGCCCCTTTTTGTACTCTTGGCATTGGTGACTTATATCTGTTTCTACTTTCCTAATCAGTCATTCTAAATGTTTCTCATTTTCACTCATCTAAACATGATGTTCTCTAGCATTTACTTTTTGAATTTTTGTTAATGGGCTTCCTATATCTTTTATTTTTATCTTAAAAGTATTTTGAATGCTTAAATTTTTAAAGAAGAATCTAATGAGCACATGGAGTTAACATTTTGCATATGTTTCATATGTAGACATATTTATACACATACATACATTTTCAGTTATTGCCAGGTTCTAGAATTAGAACAAGGCTAGTTTCATTTAAAGAATTCTGTAATTCCATAGCTTTGGCAAACTGTGAAGTAACCGGACATTTCATACTTTATGGAATAAAATAGAAAATATTTTAATTGCTTGGGTTTTTGAACGTGTTGTGGAGACCTGAAAGAAACTGCTAACTTTGGCATGGCCCAACTCTAGCTGTTGTGACCAGTTGGAGAGTCGTGGCCAGCTGGGGAGTGATAGAAGGGATAGAAGACTCCTCCTCCCACCTGTTTCCATCTCTCTGCCTCCTTCCCTCTCATTGTTTCTCTCACCACTCCCCAGTTTCGTAACTCTGCTTTTCAAATAAATAAATAATCTTTTTTTTTAGAAAAAGAGAAATTACTCGAACACATGACCCAACCATTATATTCCTAGACATTTACCTAAGTATAAAGAAAGCACATGTTTCTACAGAACTACATACAAATGTTCTTTTCTATCCATGAATTCCGACTTTATTCATAATAACCCAAGCTGAAAATAATAAATATGTCCAGCAACAGATGAATGGAGAAATTATGATACATTCTTATAATCGGAACCTGCCTGACAATAAGGCAAACTATTGATGCTTATAGAAACATGGCTGAATAGAAGAAAAAAGAGGCAGAAAAATGAACATGTGCTGTTGATTCTGTTTGTATAAAATACCAGAAAATGTAAGGTTACCCATAACAATATGTAATTCATATCTGTGCTTGTCTGTGTTGAGATTGAGTGACATCTGAGGGATAGGATAAAGAGATTACAGAGGTGGTCAAGGAAACAGTTGTGTTTGATAGATATATTCATCATACTCACTGTGGCAGTAGTTCCACAGGTGTGAATATGGATAAGTCCAAATTGGCCAAGTGGGTGGATGCTGTAATGCAACACACTGTGATGCTTGTACCTACATCACATATCAAAGTGTCTGGAGTCAAGTTCCATGTCCATTTCTAATCCAGATTCCTGCGAAAGCTAATGTGCCTGGGAGGACAGTGAGCATTTAAGTGCTTGAGTCCAATCTTCTGGGAAGGAAACCCAGAGAGTTACTGGCTCCAACTTCATTCTGGCCCATTCCCAGTCATTGTGGGCATTTGGGAAGTGAATCAACAGATAGGAGATACTTTTCTGCCTTTAAAAATGAACATTTCTTACAAAATGCCAAACTCTATAACAACATATGTGCAACTTAATGAGTATCAGTTATCATTTAAATGAGGATAGGAAATGGAAACTCTACAAAGCTTTTTCCATGGGAGATTTTTGTGCAGCAATGTATTTGCTCTCCTGGATTCTGGAAAAATTTGCGTTGTTTCTTTTAGTCTCGGGTGGATTTCCGTCATTGTTATCTTATGAGAATTTAAAAGCACTTCTGTATTCTGTGATGACAGTGTAGAGTTTTCACCAGAATTCAAATTTCCAATTTGTAAGACTATTTGATAGTTTTTTGTTTGTTTGCTTTAACATCTCCTTTGTGACTGTAACAGCAACTGCCCAGGGAAGAGGCAAGGACATCGAGCATTTCTGTAGCAGATCTGCTCTAGTTTTTAGAAGGAGATGAAATTTCCAAACATCTTCCAAAAATCTTCTAGTTAAATAAGATAGCTGTTGTGATTGCTGCTGGAGTTGTAGAAATGTAACCATGAATGAATGCATAGACTTGGAATATTTTAGGGACTGATAAGAAAATGAAAATTAAAGCTAAATCAAACATTGTCTGCACATTGCATCTCAGCAAATCCACCTTACCCTCAGGCATCAGTTTAATTTTCAAAGTTGTTTTGAGGCTTGCATGGGTAAACACCCTCGCCATCTTTGTCTATATCGGTAATGACATCAGCACAGGAACATCTGTATATCTTTCCATTTTAGGAACGCTGTCACACTTACTAAAAATAAAAAAATTGCAAAATACATAGAAAAGCCTCACATGAATACAGGCTTGTGCTATATTTATTTGCAATTTATCTTCTTTCTAAAATGCCTCAGCCTGACACCTCATGCAAAGTTGGAATTTAATTACAAATATAATACACTTCTGAAGCCAAACTTTGTAGCCTGATAAATAAATTTATCTATTTTTTCTTAGCAGTTATAGCTACTGTGTACAAAGAAATCAGTTCTTTCTTCCATAGTGCCATTTGTAAATACATGTGCCAGTACCTCTTTCTATCATATTTATATACATTGGTCTTATTAGGGCATTAAAATTATACTGCATCAATTTATTAGTACAGACAACAAGAAAGAGGTTATTACAATATTTAAATAAGAACATGGTTATCCTACTTTTTTATGACCTGCAGTGATTTGAGCATATTTCTATAGCAGTCATATAAAAATATTTGGTAAAAGATATAAGTTAGGAAAACTAATAAAACAAAATATAAACCACAGATATTTATATGTCCCCTATGTTCAGTGGAATACATTTTGTATCTGAAAGAAGTCTAGGGTTGTGCTGGCATTCTCAGAAATCTCTAACACTGTAGCTGGATTTCCTTTTTGAAAGCTTTACCCAAGTCGTGTGCGACTTAAAAATAAAATCTGGAAATTTAAGGAGTTTCTACAAATACAAATGCTATCGAATGAAAACCCGTAACTATTTGTGCTAGGATTAAATTAAACCGAATGTGTCTTTCCTCATAAATGTCCTCAAATCAAACCAACACTGGCATATCCCAAAGCAGTCAGACTTGAAGACATTGAATTTCCATGGATTGTATTTTGATAGTGTTTTCCAAGTTACTTTTAGCCAACTTAAATCTGTGAGAGCGATGCATAACTAGCAATAGAATAAGGGTTTTAGTTTCAAGTTTAAGAGAAAATTCTTCTTTCCCTTGGACATGCGCATTGTGAACAATCAGAATGAGTTACTAGTAGTATCTTTGTTTCGCACATGCCTTATCTATCTGAAATTTTAAAAAATGATTTATTTCTGTAACTGAGACAGAGGCGGGGAGGAGCGGTACCATTCTCAAATGCTTACACAATCATAGCTGAAAAGGCTCAATCCAGTTATCTAGAACTGAACCCAGGTTTTTTTTAGATAGGTGACATAGATCCACCTGTTTGAACTATCACCTCTGCTACTCAGGGTGTGCATTAGTAGACCATTGGACTCTAAAGTGAAACTAGGGCTTAAAATCCGGATATTGGGGCCAGTGAGGTGGCATATCAGGCTAACCCTCCTCTTGCAAGTACTGACATCATATATGAATATGAATTCATGTGGTCTGGGAAAGCAGCAAAGAAGATATCAAATTGTTGGGGCCCTGCATCCATGTGGGAGATTTGGAAGAAGCTCCTTGCTCCCAGCTTTGGACTGGTCCAGCCCTGGCCATTGCAGCCTTTTGGGAAGCGAACAGTGGATGGTAAAATTCTCTGTTTTTCGTCTCTGTCTAAAACAAACAAACAAACAAACAAACAAAAAAACCTGCTTTTCAATATAAGTGAATAAATATTAAAAAAAAAAAAAAACAGGTGTTCCAATCTGGGAAGCAAGCATCTCAACCTATATATTGAATGCAGTGCCAAATGTCTATTTTTCTCGTTCTACTAATGAGGTTCAAAATAGAATTTGCACTTGATAAGCTATAACATTCATGACAGTGTTTAGTCCAAAGTGAGCATTTTCATACAAATAGACAACTCCAGTGGTGATTAGCCCAATGCATTAAGTTAAAGTTTGTATTGTAGATTAATGCTTCTCAACATGCATTTTGGCACATGCATTCTGCTAGATGTATTGATATGTTTTTTGGATTCTATGTTTACCTAAGTTTGGGGAACAAATCCCCCCAGTAAATGCAATAAAATTAGTCCTGTTTTCTTTAACAAATCTCAGAACCTTAAATATGCTGCTCTGAATAATGACTATATAAAGTAGTAATTATGACGAACTTAAGGTCAAACTTATACATAACATTTGTCTTTCTTGATATTCTCTGAAACTAAATTTTTATTTAGTGAAGTTGTGAGAAGCACTATGTCCCCTGTGACTCAGTCATTTCCCAAATACTGTGTAGGGAGGGAGTGTCTCTGTGCTATTTTGTATTTGTTTGGCACTAGCCTTGAGGCAGAACAGTTTTTAAAGTGTGCAAGGAAATTTATAGCGGTGGTAGCACTATTGACTGTAGTAATAGAAACCCAAACCTCTTGCCAAAAATGTATGAACCACAGATGCTTCTGTATCCCTTCATACAGGAAGTCTAGGGATGGGTTTCAAAGTTTGTTAACCCCGAGATTCTGTATCTTGAGTCCTGGATAATTGTTCTTTTCATTCTTTCTCTGCCTGCTTTAGGAAGTTGACTTGTTCTCTTACGTAGACTAGCAAGTTCAAAGCCATTCAAAATGTCTATACAGACAATAGTGACCAGTTAGGAAAATGGGAGTATATAGTATTTCTGCCTGATTCAGAATGGGAAAGCATTCTAGAAGTCTCCAAACAGACTCTGCTTTATGTCTTTTTGGCTAAAATTGGATGATAAATCCAATTCTAAGTCAATTTCTTTGCAAAGAGAATGAAACTACTCTGATTATCTTGGGCTGAGACTTTGTGGAATGTCCCCAATTTTGTAAAGTGCATTACTTCTCAGACCTGCTAGAACACACAAATCTCTATTAGAAAGAAATACAGGTATGGGGAGGGGTTGTGGGATCCCCAGAGCCTATGAAACTGTGTCACATAATGCAATGTAATTAATAAAAAAATATATATATTTTTAAAAATTAAAAAAAATTTTAAAAAAGAAATACAGGAAGAGGCCTGCATGGTACCAGTCACACTGTAGGGTAGGACATGGGTATTGATAACACACATAGCAATGTTGATGCTCAGATCCAATATAATTAAAATATTCATTAAAATAAATATGCAAAGCTAGACTCTGCCACAATTGGGGAAGCAAAAAGCAAATTCAGTACTAAGTCTCATTGTACTAAAATTGCAAACTCATTGTTAACCTTTGTTGCTTCTGGCTAGTTTCACTTAATGTGAGTTTCTTATGTGAGTCACCAACAAATGAAACAAGATTTTTGTTTCATAAATAAAAAGTTTGAAGTTTTTCATTTCACACCTCAATGAATACTCAAAAGGAAGCAGACATGATCAGGTATTGCATCTTAAAACTCTTTGTGACTGGTGCCTTGACTAACTGAATTTGCTGGTGATTTTTCCATTATGATATAGAAATTATCATAGAATTATAAGTTTCACCCAGTACCTTTACACTTTAGTTTTTAATGCCTAAAATGTCCTACTACATGTAAAATTCAAAGTTGAAACTCATAGATGCAGTCCATGTGTAATCAGCTCTGTGACAATGCATTGTGTTTCTATATTGCATGCATCAGAGACAATTCTCTGTGTGGATAGCTAGATTCTTCATGCTTCTTGTCTGTGAAGCAGGTGAAAAAACGCAGTGCCTTGGGCATGAGGAATTGATGCCGCCGAAAAATGTCCTTGACCACTTCTGCTGATGGTGTTTTCTCTTCAAGATTACTCAATAAGATTTCCTTTGGAGGCAATTGCTTCTCCTTGCAAAGTTTTTTCCCCCAGGCTTTCAAATTCACTTACCATATGAGATTCAGGTTTGAAGGAAAATGTTTTTAAATTAATTGTAAGAAAAGGAAGTATTTGTGCTTTTTAACTATTACATAATGTGTTCAAATGATGATGAAAATAATGAAAAAGTGTAATAACATGCATGTTTTAATAATTTTCCAAAAAAATTTACACATTCAAATAATGATCCTCTCCACTAGACTCTAAGATAGACGAAGGGGTATTAGATTTTCACTTGTACACTTCAGTTGATTTGGACGAGTTTAGCATAATCATTCATATTTGCGTAGGAAATAAGCAGTAGTCTTGTAGGAATGCCCAGAGCATAACAGCTGTAGAGGTCAGCCCCACCTTGGTGCAAAAGCCAGTCTTTTTGCTAAATATTGTACAGGTTGGAGAAAATTACTTAACCTTTAAGTTTTACTTTTCTTTCTTTTTAAATGGGAATAAGTCTGTATCTACCCTCTAAATGGTTGAATAGATTGAATTGTAATGTATCTGCAAATTCTTAGTACAATGTATAGCTTGTGGGAATTTCCATAAATATTAAGTAATGCTTAAGTTTCTGATGATACCATTGCTCTAAAAAGCATCTCAAAAGATTATCTAGAAATTAGATTTGTCTTAACAGTAGCTGGTGTTCTGACTTACCAGTTGAGTGGAAGCTTTTACCACAAATGTGAAGATGGTAGAATATATACAAATCTTAACTTTTGCTACTTAATAAGCTGTTTGAAAATTCACTTTGATACTTTAACACACATCTCCCTTGGCATCTGTCACAGAGCGTTGCTAAAACTTGTCAGTCAGAGAAATCAGGGTCTCTTCGGCATGTTCCCTTACAGACATACGGTGTCAAGGCAGCATGCGATGACAAAGATGAGATATGCTGTTATTTACATGGTCATTATGTCTGAGCTTGTACCCTCGCAGTTTTACCAATAGCTCTGACCTTGATGACTCCACACAGCTGAACATGAGCCAAAAGACTGGCAATTACATTTGTATTCTCACCAGGGAGGTTTTGGGAATGTCATTTCTGTTCTGCCCGTAAAAATCCAGCTTGCACCCATCTCCTGTGGATAAGGACATAGACTTGTTAGTGTTGGTGGGTTCAGATCTAACTTCTGCTGTTTGCATTTCAGCATTCATTTACATTTGACTCCTAGGTGAGCAGAAAATTTTCCTTCATCTTAGAAGTAAAATGATCACTGATGTTATTTTCTATATGTTTATGATATTTTTAAAGTTATGCCTTTCAATACCTCTCTGGGTAAAAGAGGGTTTAAGGCCGCTTAGTCAAATATTTTAATTTTAAAGATTAGGAAACTGAGGCACAGATAAAGAGAACACCTCTCATTCAGAAAAGTGAGCTTGGATGCCAGTGTCTTTATTGCTTTAGCCCATAGTAATCACGCGTTTGCATTACCAGCAAGCATAACTTGATCTCAAAAGATATAGAAAAAGCATTTGAGGAAATATATTTTTTTCATGATAAAAATCTTCAGCAAATTGAGTAAGAAAGAACATTCTTCAACATGATCAAGGGAATACAGACAAACCACAGACAGCATCATTTTTAAAGGGGGGGAATGTGGGAAATCTTTCTAGTAATATCCGAGACCATGCCCACTTTCACCATTGATATCTCATCATTGGTTTTCAGTATAATTTTGGAAGTTTTAACCAGTCATTAAGCAAGTAAAAGAAATCTAAGTGATACAAAGTAGAAATGTAGAAATCAAGTTATATCTGTTTGCTGATAATATGATTCTATCCAAAAAACAAAAGATTCCACTAAGAGACTCTTGAAACTAACAAGAGAATTCAGAAAAGTTGTAGAATATAAACTCAGCACACAGGAATTAATATCTTTATATGCACAGACAGTGCCATGGCTGTGAACTTGTAAGATCAGTCCCATTCACAATAGCTGCAAAAACAAAAACAAAAACAACAACAAAAAATAAATATCTGGGAATAATATTAACCAAGGAGGTAAAAACTCTGCAGTGAAAATTAGAAAACCTTAAAGAAAGAAATAGAAGAAAATACAAAAATGGAGATTCTTTCATTATCATTGATTTAAAGAATTAATATAATGAAAATACCCATACTGCCAAAAGCAATTTATACATTCAATATGATCCCAATCAAAATAACATGGCATTTTTCTGAGATCTAGGAAAAAACAAAGGTAAAATTCTTATGGAAACATTAAAGACCCCAAATAGCTAAAGTAATCATCAACAACAAAAACGTAGCTATAGGCACCACACATCAGTAATCTTTTTTTTTTTTTTTTTTGAGGCATTGTGTTTTCTCTGAAACATGTGGGGCATACTTTATTAATAGAGCACAGTCCTCAAAGGTTCTTTCTGATCAGATGCATGGGAAGGTGGGGTTGAGGAGGCTTCTTTTGAATGGAGGGAATCCACAAGTTTACAGCTTTAATCATTCATTGCTAGGAATTTAGAAATGCTTGGAATTTCCTGGAAGCTGGAGGTGGGTAGAATACAGGCCCGGTTGTAATTGATATTGGCTCAAGACATGCATCAACTGAGCAGAGCAGAAAGCCCAGAAGATAATCCACACATCTATAGGTGGCCAATCTTTGGCAAATGGCTTTAAATCAATCATTGGAGAAAGGACAGTCTCTATGACAAATGGTGCTAGTAAAATTGAATCTACATGTCCAAAAGTAGGAAAAAGATCCCTGTGTTTTACCTAGTACAAAAATTAACTCAAAATAGACAAAGGATATAAATCTATGACTTGATACAATGAAATTACTAGAGCAAAACATTGGAGAAATTCTGTAAAACTTCTTGGAAAATAACCCAGAATATGAAGTAATGAAAGCAAAAATAAACAAACAATTACATCAAGCCTAGCTTGCTGTACATGACACAGGAAACTACCAACAAAGTGAAAAGGCAGTCAACAGAGTGGGTGAAAATATTTGCAGATTATGCAACTGATAAAGGAATAATATTCCAGACCTATATAACAGTCAAGAAACTCACCAATAAAATAAGCAATTTAGTTAAGAAATGAGCAAATGACATGAACAGACCATTTTCAAATGATGAAATAAAAATGGCTAAGTCAAATGAAAAAAATGCCTAGGATCATTAGCCACCAGAGAAATGCAGGTAGAAATCAGAATGATGTTTCACCTCACTCCAATTAGGATGACTATCATCTAGAAATCAAATAAATAAATGGAAAATGTAAGCTAGTGCAAATGTTACAGGAGAGAGTATGGAGAGTCCTTGGAGATCTGAAAATGTATTTATAATATGATTAAGCCATTTTCTGGTAATTTACCCAAACCAAATGTAATAAGCTTATGATTTAGTTATTTATACCCCAATGTTTCTTACAGCTCAAATCACAATAGCTAAGAAATGAAAGCAACCCAGATGTCCATTATCTTAAGACTGGATAAAGATAATGTGGTAATATATGTGTGTGTGTGTGTGTGTGTGTGTGTGTGTGTGTGTGTGTGTGTATTGCAACAAAATGTGTGCAACTGAGAACATTACGGTTAGCTAAATAACATATTCACAAAATGATAAATATCATGTTTTCTTTATATATAGCTGTTAATGTAAAATACAAACTATTATATAGGAGTTAAATGGCCATTTGGAGGTATTCTTGTTATTTTTAGACCATGCTTATATTTTAGTTGAGCTGTGGTCTTCCTAATTCTTATTTGTAGAACATTATTAATAGTGGAACTTTAGGCCTGTAAATACATAGTAGATAAGATTATGTCTTTACAAAAACTGATGAAGAGACAAGAGGGTTAAAGAGTATAGAGAGGGAGTAGGGGAGTTTGGGAAGTTTGGTTGTCTTCTTGGAACTGTACTTATGGAATGCAAAAATCCATTTTCTTATGTTAATAAAATAATTAAACATATGCCACTTTAATAACTAAAACAGTCCATCAGCAATGTAATTATTTGATAAACAGAGACATGAAAGCTCAGCATATCCTGACAGTATTCCGCAGGGTAGTTACCGGCAAAAGTGGGACGAGAATGCAAGTACTAGAGTCTTAGTTCAGTGCTGTCTCTAAACCCACATTGTTTGTATCAACATGCCCATAAAGGGAATTCACATTCACTAGGAGTTTTTGAAAGTTATTATTGCCCCTATTTTTCTTGGCTTCATCCTTTTGTATCTGTGATATAAGCCATCTCGCACACCACTTAACGCCTCTGCTATGACCCAGGCGACACCTAAAGATGATGAATCCTTTACCAATGCGATTCATAGCTCTTCTATGAGAGATGAGGGCCCTTACAAGACTCTTTTTGTTTACTTCAAGCCACTTGTTTGTCTTGCTGTGTGTCTGGAAGTATCAACAGTAATCACTCTGGTGATATATGATCTGATTAACAGTACAGGAGTCACTGCTCTCCTTCAGAATAATAAATCCCAACAAGATCTGCACTGTTCTCTGCCGTGATGCCTGGGAGCCTTCCAGCTCCACGTTAGGCAGTAAATTTGGTTATTGTCAAGCTTTCAGGTACTGTAGAAACAGTTTTCTACCATTACTTAAAGCTTTCCTTAAGAAGGGTGAATTTCTAATTGCAGTCATTTTATCATATCTGATATTGTTAAGATGTTCAGGTCGAAGTACTGAGATCAGTCTAGAGCCTGCTTCATCTTTCCACATTTCACTCTGCTGTCTCTAAACTCTTAATATTGCTATTGTTGCTATGATTCTTTGTGCTCTTCAGGTATTTTTGACCTCTGAATATGGGTGGATTTTAGTCTAAACCTCATTGGCTTAGAACTCTTGAAACTTTGTGACTCAGTTTTTTAATCTGTAAAATGGGATTAGAAATGGCAGCTGACCTCAAAAGGACATGTTATGATGAAATGAAGTAGTCTATGAGAGGAATTTAACACACTGCCTTGCTTGGTAGATAATAAATAGTTAACAAAGATGCTCACAATGAAACTGATGATGATGAAAATGGGCATAAGTTATGTATATGGATTTTGTGTAACTTTCGTTAAAGTGGGATTAATGTCTGATGATTTGTGTCTATCATGTACTGCCCCATTGCATTTAGCATAAATTACATTTTATGAGTAATTGAACAAGTACTGATTTCATAAGAATGGATTGCTACCCAGATTTTAAAATTATACCCTGTTTGTTGACTGAGAGCCTTATGCACACTTTTGGTGGATAAAATATTTTGCTTTTTTCCGTTCAGCATAACAGTTGGTAATTGATAATATGCTAGTTATACTAGGTGCTGAGAACAAAGGCACAGAGATAGTACTCCTGTGTTCAGTAAGTTCATATCTTTGCATAGTCAAGCAGATGTTAATGAAGTATATTTGTGGATATGGAGGGAAACATAAAACATTGGATGTGCAAGAGCCCAGAAAGTAGGATGGAACAGTTGGTGATTAGATATACAAACCATTTAATGACCTCACACATTATTAAGTTAGGAGTCACAACATTATACCCAGGAATGATGAACATGAAAAATAACAGTATAAAGAATGCATGTATTCTGTGCTCTTGTAAATATATTGTGAACAGACTGCTTTGTTTTCATATTCTGAATCATTTATAGCCAATAATCTTGTATGTTAAAAGCCAGCTCTGGTCTTTGACAACACAAACAGTATGTGTTGTTTTCATTGCAAGTTGGTTCAGAGGAATTTAGCTTCCTATGATACTTTATAAAAGGAAAGTTCAAATGATGATTAGACTTTCAAAATCAGTGATAATTTCATTTCAAATAGCCATCACAAGGAACACTCAAAATCTTCAAAACATTTATTCCAAATATGATCCTATGGAGGATCCAAAAAGCAGAAATGAGAGGGATTTCATTTGGAGTGAAGCAGGTGTAATGTCAATAGAAGTCTTAGCACCATAACAGCATCCCCAATTAAGTGCTATTGACTAGCTAATGCTAGTCAACTCAAGATTTTAATACCTAAGATAAGGCAGTTGCTGGAAGAAATGTAGGAAAAACACCCCAAGTCGTTGGTGTAGGTGGCAGTTTCTTAAATAAAAATCCTAAAGTACAGGCAACAAAAGGAAAACTAAAGAAATTGGATTATATTAAACTCAGAAATATCTTCACAGAAAAAGAAACAATCAACAGACTGAGGAGATATGCAACAGAATGTAGAAAAATATTTTTGAGTTACCTATCTGGCAAAGAATCAGTCTGTACCTTTAAATAGTCAACATCAAAAAACAACCATCCAATTAAAGCAAATGGGCCAAGGACCTCAAAAGAAGAAATGCAAATGGCCAACAAATGTATGAAAGAAATTGCCCAGCTATCAATGAAATTAAAATCAAAATCACAATGAGATATTGTTGTTCCCCTGTCAGACTGGCTAAAATCCAAAACAGAGAGTAAAAGTATCCTTTCTCCTTTTACCAATATATCTTTACTCCATCCTAGAGTTTCTCTTGCTTTCTCTGTGGAGTGGCTCTTAGAGTAAAGTGTTTCTTCTTAGCTGTATGACTTAACATTTTGTGCTTCATTTCCCCCTATGTAAACCATAGATAATTATACTTGGGGATGTAAGGGGCAAAGGAAATCATGTATCTCTTAGCACACTGCCTGGCATATGGCAAGCTCTCAATAAATTATAGCTACTGCCTGTGTCATGTAATGGCATCATCATTTACCAGCTAGACACTTGTTTCTGATTGCCTTTTCTTCATCAGTTATTCATTGTGATACTAGTAATAAAAATGATAGTATAACACTTAACAGTTGGTGAGCATATATTACATGCTAAACTTTAATTTACAGTAAGATTTTTGCTATTAGTTTATTTAATCATCTCAATAATACTCTGTTTTGAAGATGAGAAATATGAAGCTGCTTGGGTAAAGATCACATGGACAGTGGTACACAATGAATTGCATAGCCACTCTTTATGTTCAGATTTGTTTCACTGCAAAACTCTATTAGTGACTGTGAGATTCTGGAACCAACCTCAGTCTTTTTGCTTAGAAACGTGTTACCACTCAGTGCATTCCTCACTATCCAGTTTCAACACATCTCTCAGCCAGGACTGTTTTCCTGTGCAGTCTCCTTGTCCCTAACTACTTCTTATCCAGATCATCCTCCAACAGCCCCTCCCTGTTAACGCATTAAGTGATCAGTAGATCACAGATACAATGCTTCTTCACTTCTGACATGTACTGATGTCCCACAAGTAATCTTCCCAACGTTATCTCTCTCTCTTTTTCTTTAACTTGTCATTGCTTCTTTCTATGTCCCTACATTTCTTCACTCATACAACTTTGCAAAGACTCTTGGATCTACCTTAGGTAACCTCCATTTTTCTTACCTGAGAAACGCTTGTCCTTTCAGAGCTAAGTAAAAAGGCATTTTACCTTTCCCAGTTCTCATGATCACAGAGTAACTGCTATTCTGCTTTGTTCTCATACCATTGTAACCACATATTTAGAGATCAAGTCCAATAGTATATTGTTATTTGCTGTTTCTCCATATCTGGTTGTCTACTAGGTGGGTCATTCTTGGAGAGCAAAGAATAGTTTGGATTGTCAAATCCCCAACTCCTATTTTTAAAAGTTTATTATTATTATTGTTATTGTTGTTATTATTAATTTGGAAGTCAAGGTTATGGAGAAGCAGAGAAGCAATGGTTATTATGTGTCTCTGATTGAATTCATAACTCCTATTAAAAAAAAACAGTTGTTTTTTATTTGAAAGTCAGAATTTTGGAGTGAGAGAGAGCCACAGAATGAGAGACTCTTTAATCTGCTCATTCTCACTCCAGATCACCATAACACCCTGGAACCAGGACTTCCACATCTTCCACATGGGTGGCAGGGGCCCAAGTACTTGGGCGACCTTCCTTTGGTTTTCTAGACCCTTAACGGGGAGCTGAATTCGAAGTTGAGCAACTAGGGCTTCAACTGGTGCCAATTTGTGATGCCAGTGCTGCATGAGGTGACTTTACTTGCTATGCTACCACACTGCCCTCCCTTCAAGTTTCTGTTAATTCTTTATCAACACTGAATGTGAGAAGAAATCAGTAAATAAACTTACCCTATCTTTAAGTAATATTTCCTAGTACATTTAAACAGTACTTTTAAAATTAAAATCCTTTCTTTCTTTCTTTCTTTCTTCCTTTCTTTCTTTCTTTCTTTCTTTCTTTCTTTCTTTCTTTCTTTCTTTCTTTCTTTCTTTCTTTCTTTCTTTCTTTCTTTCTTTTTTCTTTTTCAGTTCTTTGGGTTGTATGATTTTCTTAAGAAAAAGCAAGACCCATTCACATCCTGTAAGAGTTAATGAGTAATAATGAATTACTTGATGCCAAATGTATTTCCCTCTAGTCAGTTTCTTTTATGTAAGAGCAGATTGTAGACTGCACTCAAGGGTCATTTGAGTAGACTGTGACACCCTGCTCCATGTCATGGCCAGTTTGACTTCAAGTGAGTACCTGACCCCACTGGACATATGGAGAAAACTGTGGATAATTTTTCTTTTTTTTCTGGAAAGTAAGATATACTGAGATGGGGTGGCCCTCAGCAGAATGCTAGCAAATGCTCAGTGTATAGGATAGCACAGCTGCAAACTCCAGTGACTACCTAGAAGAGAATTAACTAGAACTCATATGGGGGAAAAAAGTAGATTCCAAGGTTCCCTGCCCAGAGTTTAGACTCCTGGGTAAAATTCCCAATTACCAGTGGTAAGAGTAATGTGCCAAACCTTGATGAGGCATAGATGAACTAATGTTACCACAGAAGGTACACCCTGAGTAAATAACAAACTTTATTGGTGAAGGCATTGCAGGACTAAATGTTGAGAAAGGTTGCAGCTCCTTTAGGGGGACAGCAATTCCTTTTCACCAGAGTTTTGAGCCCAGGGATCATGGAGTCTGAGGAGGAAGGAAAATGCATTAGACAATAGACAAAGTGGAAGAAAAGTAATCATTCCTGGCAGGGAAGCTTTGTGTCTGTCTCCTGTGCAGAATGATTCGCAAATGAAGACAGAGGTGTCTACTACACATGAGGGAAAAAAACTGCCTGCTGTCCCAGGAAACAGCACATAGCCTGTGCTGGTTGAAGGTGCACATTAGAAGAGAAAGGCCAGAGGATGTGGAGTCATGTCTGTGCAATGATCTCATAGCCCTGCTGCAGATGTCTCCAGGGAGACTTCAGATACAGATTCACCTTCTGTCTTTTCCAGGATGGTCAGTTGTCCATCTCTTCTTTATCCTTTATTTCTCATGAATATGTTTCTTATTGATGAGCACTTACTCAACCCCCTTGTGGCTAAAGGTCAAACAGAACTCAGAGCCTCTATGAGTGGTCCTTAATAGTAAATGTCTGTCACCTTGGACTTTAGTGTTTCTCACTTATAAAATACATTCACTTCGCTTCCCATCCCATCAGTGTCTGCAGAAATAGTACACATCTTCTCATCTTTGATTTTCTTTGTCACTGTTTTTGATGTCTCTGTAGATAGCAAAGCAGTTGCAATATAATAAAGGAGCATTTAACGCTTTCTTTGTGTGTAGGTGCATTATGTGTTGACTAAGCTTGCTTTTGATTGTTTGGTAAAGCTACTTTATTTATTTATGAAAACATTATGACAGAACTCACAACTAAGGCTTTCATACCTTGGCCTTGGTGCACCATATCTGGGAGCTAAATGACCTTGAGATTGGACTTATATCCCATTGAGTTCACAAATTAGAGAAGCCCTAAGAGCTTTAACTTCCATTAGTCACCAACATTGGTTAGGTACAACACACTTTAGGCGATGCCTACATATCTTTCTGCTTAACAAGAGAAAAATTCCTTAAGCTGTTTTCCTCTCCTTTTCTAACTATAAAAATGTGACAACAGAATTGCACCCTACATATGTCTCCTGAGTTTCTCTTGAAAATTACACAAGTGATCTGTGACAGCATACTACAAAGGAGCATGCTTTATTATTCTTTCTGTGAAATGCAGTCAGCAGGTCACTGGACTTATTTTTAAGCAGATAGATCATTGTTGATTTTTGTTATATTTTGAGCTCTTTGGAAGAAGGTCACAGACATGTAGGTTCTTCTGTGTCTGACAGGAAGTAGAAATTCTGATGCTTGCAAATTCCAAGCATGACATAACAGAATGGAGTAGTGAGTCTAACTGTGAGTAGGAAGGTATCTAAGGAACATTGGCCTTGTATAACAACAACTGCTACAACAAATGCTACAGATTCAGCTCCAGGTGGTCACTGCTCGCTGGCATTGCAGACCCTTCCATTGCTCTCCCATTAGGTTTTCTAAGATGCCCCACCATTCGGCAATTTTCGAAGATTCTTTTTATGTATCAGAAATGTGGAGTTACAGACAGGGAGGTAGATATAACAAAAACAGAAAGAGGCTGTCCATTAACTGGTTCATTCACAGATGTTCACAAAGGCCAGTACTAGGGTCAAGCCAGGAACCAGCAGCTTCCTCTAGGATTCAAACTTGTGTGACAGGAAGCTAAGCACTTAGGCCATCGTCAACTGCTTTTATAGGCCATTAGCAGGAAGATGGATTGGAACAGGAGAAGCCAGGAAATGAACTGGCACACAAATGGGATGATGGTGTCACAGGTGAACCCCCCCATACCACAATGCTGGCCCCAATCTAGGATTTTTGTATAAATTATTTTTTATATTGGTAATAGTTTACTTAAAACAGAATCTATAGGTTACATAATATACATCTGTAGTATATGGATGTTACAATTGTAAACTTTGTTTTAAAAAGACAACATAAAGAATAGAATGAAAAAAAAACGTAGCCTTCTAAATTTTGATAAATATGCAATTAATTTCAGAACTTTTCTTCAATTGTCAGGATACAGAGTATGACACAGTTGAATTATATGAAGGATTGACTTATACTTTTCTTTTGACTCTTAAAAATCAGTTACCAGAGAGAGGCACAGTAAAAATGCATTAAAATTTAGATGAGTGTTCAAATCCCAAAGGCCTGGATTTGAACAGCTTACCTGACTTGATTACTTTCCTTTACTTGTGAAATAGGACAATGTTTGAGACATCACAGCTGTACATAGCTTTTAAACTGTTTAGCACATGGTATATTCTTTGTGAGCTTCATTGTCCTTCTGACTTCATTTCTAAAGTCTGACACAAACCGAAGCATAGCTCCCCACCCGCCTCAATCCCATCTCCAATCTCCCAAGGCACCCTATTATATTATATGCATACATTAACATCCTATGGATTGGTAAATTTGGTATAGATTGTTGATGGTAAAACGACAAATCACATCTGTTTCCCAGTCCCTCTGTCTCTTTCCCTGGAGGTCTCATCTACCTTTTGAATTTTTGTTGTTGGTCCCTAATTTACCCTGCCATGTACAGAGTCCAGAAGGTATAATCTCCTCTTTTATTCTATGTTTTAAGAATTTATCTCTTTTTATTGAAAAGGCAGATTTACAGAGAGAATGAGATATAGAGGGAAAGATCTTTCATCCTCTGGTTCACTCTCCAAGTGACTGCAATAGCCAGAGCTAAGCCGAGCCAAAGCCAGGACCCAGGAGCTTTTTCTGAGTTCCCCCATGTGGGTGCAGGGTCCCAAGGCTTTGGGCCATCCTCGACTGCTTTCCCAGGAACAACAAGGAGCTGGATGGGGAGTGGAGCTGCTGGGACACAAACAAGCAGCTGTATGGGATCCTGGTACATGCAAGGCAAGGACTCAGCCCCTGGGCCACTGTGTTGTACCCTCATTTTATTTTTATGCAAGATGTGTCTACTCAGCAATATGCCTTCCAAAATCCCTCTGGAATTCTGCTAATTTAAAGTATTTTCCCATCTGATCTTTTATTACTTTCCTAATTTTCTCACCATGACCTAGAAGAACCTATGTAATCTCATTGCCTCACTTTTCCCACACATTTTTTGAGTGTTGACTTCTGTGATATCTGTGCATTCTCTCTTGCCCAGAACCATGCTTGGATTTTTGTTCTTGAGCTTGGTGATCCCATTAGTTCCATGAATTTACTGATGGGACCATTTGCTGATGATTTTGTTTTATTTTTCAACTTGAATGAATCTCCTGAACTTACATTGAGTATATAATAATCTAAATCTAAATGTAAAATGTGATCATCCAAACCCAAACTTAGCTCTTAATATTTTTCTCAAAACTTTCCCAGTGTGTCTTGTTAGACAGAATATAAATAGTATCAAATTCTTTTAGTATGTGCAGATATGTGATGACTGAGAGCAGACCATTAGATTGGTAATATGAAAACTATCATACAATGCGTTATTGTAGTCAAGAGAAAAATCAGAAGTCAATGAGAGACAAAGTACAGCAGTGTTGAAAAGAGCTTTGCAATCCATGAGAATACCTGGGAAGGGAAAAGGGTTCATGCGTTTTTTTCCCCTCCTCTGAATATTGCTGATAGAGCAGTATTTATTAACATTGATCAATTCATATTAACACAGCAGTGTTGATAGAGCCTGCTGTCAATTGTAAGTTGCATAAATTATACACTGGTAAAATTGTTTCATATGACAGAAATTAGTACAAGAAAGTAGAATTGCTTATATAGTGCTTTGTAGAGCTAAGAAGAGATTAGATAAGAGTCACAAATGGCCACTGAACTTTGAAAGTAAGTGTAAGATTTTCATCAAGCACTAGAAGGGGAAACAGAATGAAGGGTACAGATTAACTCTATGAAATACAAAGACGGAGTTGCACAGGGAAATGAGTTGACTGTCAATGGGTATGCTCCTCTGGTTCCTTTAGTCTTTTCAGAGACATTAGTGGAAAATTGTATGAGCTAAGATTAAAGATGGGAAAGGGGATGTTAAAAAATTGAAGAGGCTACATTTTTTTTGTAGGCAGGAGGAAGGTTAGGGTAGGATGTATTTGTATGATCCTAAGTTTGTATTGTGATGTATGTTTATCCACTTTATTTAAGTACAATTGAAAAAGCTGGAAAAAAATGGAGAGGTTGTTATATGTTAGTTAAATAGTTGTATCAGAGGCTTGGAGAGTTCCTCAATAGGATATAAAATAGTTGCCATGGAGCATTGAGGGTTCCTTGAATTTCCTGCAGAAGTTATAAAGACAGAATTGTATATTTTCGTAAACCATGTTCAGCTGCATCAATATAAATTGTAAAGCAGGATAAGGATTGCATTTAACTAAAATAGGTCTAAATTATTGTGGAAAATATATTTGGAAAATAGAGAAAGGAGTTTACACAAAGGAATGATTATCATGATTGCAAAGAATTTACGGTGAGTCAGAAATAACACATTTTGGTGTTAGTGAAGGATATGACTTAGTGTGAATGGATAAGTGAGGTTATAGAATGTTGTTGGAGTTAATAATTTAACAGAAATGTTGGAGAATTGTGGAAGTTGTTGCTCAAAGAATGAAATACACACAGCCAATAACATGGAAGGGTTGCCAATATAGTTGCTGTTAATGTATACAGCCATATAGAAGTTTGCTGAAAGTTACCACAAGTATGACTCAGTGCTGGATGGCTAAAGTGGGGTGCAAGTAGAAGTTGTTAAAGAAGGGATATACAAAGAACTGACCTAGATGTTTGAAGGATTATTTATTTATGTAAATATTTTTATATTAAAATAGCAAGAGAGAAGGAAAGAGCATATAAATGAAACAGTAGAAAGCTAGCTGAAAAAATACAGAAATGACTGTTGAAGCTAGAAATCAATGGATGAGAAAACAGTAATGGTTTGGGATTATGACTTCAGAATCAAAGCTTAAGTTTTTAGCAGAGGGTCTAGAATTGGTAGTGAGAGACTAAGAAGTCTTCCCGCCTGAGTTCAGATCCAACAGTTTTGAGAACTCTTGAGCAAAAGGAGGTACCTCCTGAAAATCTCCAAGGAAGCTAACATTCTCAGGATGCAGCCACCCTGCCTTGGAATAGGAAAGGAAAGGAGAGTTTAGAGGACCTGAGGGTTTTGTTGAAGTTGCACCATAAATTTTGGAGGTCATAGTGGAAGGACTTAAACAACTAAGGGGAAGGAGGGAGAATAAACAGAATGGAAAAATGTACTGTGACCTATTGGGGACAATTTTGATAGTGATAAAAGCTGCCAGATAATTTCCTATAGGACAGTGAGTATAGATTGGCACTTCGTTTGATGGTCATTGGGGTGCAGTAGTTGAAACCGCTTCTTGGTTCATATCTCTCTCATGTCTGGGTACCTGGGATGGAGTCGTGGCTCCACTTCCTGTCCGGATTTCTGTCAATGAGTTGGGTTACTGTGACCCACATCAGATACCCAGATGTGTTTCTTGGCTTCTAACTTGGGCATGAGGCCCACCTGTTGCAGACAGTTGGGGACTGAATCGGCTGGTATGCTTCTCACTCTGTGTCACTGTGTTTTTTTCCCTTAGTCTTCATCACTAACATAAATCAACATCTTTAAAAAATTGACACTCTGCTGGGAAAATAGAACATAAAATCTCCTTACTTATCAGAATTAGAATACAAGAGACAAAGAGAGACCTGGAAACACTTGGAGTTTCCGACATAAAATGTGTAAACAAGAATAAAAGAAATAATGAGATTTGTACTGTTGTGCATAAGTGGGATTTAAAAATAAGATTTGAGTATTGGGGTGTTAGGGTTGAGTGGTAAGGCTTACCTCTTTAACCTAAAGATGAGGAAAAGGAGCCCTAGAGAAAGGGCACTTGGATAGCAAGGTGCCTTTTTCTCTTCATGCCTGTTGATAGTGTAAGGCTTGGGGAAGCAGAATTTCAATGTGAGGATCACGAAATAGACTTAAGATAGAGAATGTGGTTTTACCCACACCCATGGTCTCCAATCTGAAAACTTCCACTGGAGACATGTAGAAGCAGGGACTTGAGCCCTTTGATGCATCACAGAAACATGGGCAATCTACACTTATAAAATAATAATAATAATAATAACAATAATAACTGATGATAATGATAATGTGCAGGAACATGTCTGTGTATGCTTGAACATTCTACAAGTAAGATTTGTATGTCAGTTTCAATTCTCATGTGGGTAACACTGTGAAGTTCTAAGATCTGGTTAATTAAGTGCCGCCTGAGTAAGTCCTTTGTCTCCATAGATATTTCAAAGACTGCGCATAAGGAAAATTTCTCTTTCATTCTGAAATGTGATTGTTAAGTGAATTAGATGAAGTTCTTTGAATAACTGGGGAGAGAAATATAGTAGTTGAAAGTTCTTTTTAATGGGTTTATTGTCTGAATTTTAAATATTTGATCTTGGGAATCCACAGTCAGGGGCTCATGAAGTAACAATAGTGCAGACATAGCAATCTGCTGTCATCTATCATTCCTCACAAATGTCCTGGTGGTAAGTGAAACCTTGCATTTAAATAAATACATTTGGACCTAATTTGTGCTTTTCTTGCTGTGATGGAAGAGTCAAATTGCAAGTGTAATGACTGTATGATTTCTTATAATGGCACCCAAAATAGTCCCTGAAAAACAGATTTAAATGTCATCTAAGTAAAATCTCTGTGGGATACAGACCCATTTAGAGATTGCCTTTTGGCTTTTGTACAACAAAGCAGAAGCACATAGAAAGGAAGGGAGTATCAAGTGGTGTCTCAGGGGTAACAGAGCAAAGCGTATGAAGGCCAGGCAATGAAAAACGTTGGCAATATTTTAAACTTCCCTGTTGCTGTGTGAGAACTGACCAGTAGTTGTTTTCTGAGATGTTTATCCTTTGATGCAAACACATACTCTCTGTTGCTCTTGGAACTAGGATGGCAAGTCAGCCACTTATTTTAGACTTTTCCAGGCAGATTGGTTTTCCTGTATTTCACCTCCCTTCCTCTATGGAATATTAATAGGCTGCAGAAATTGTAGTATTTTAATAACCATTTTATATCCCTAGTCCTTTATACATTACTAGTGATATTCAGTTTGGATTCAGTCTGTGTATTATGGAACAGAAAAGAATGTGCTAGAATGAAGAAGCCAAGCTCTGAGTTCTAATTCTAGCTTAGTGAAATTTTCTAACTGTGCATTTCCTAATGTGAGAAATTGGAAATTTTGCATTTAAAATGAAACTCTTATTTAAAGTGACAGACTTGAAATAAATTTATTACTTCAGGCAATGCTCACTGTGGGGTTTGTCAGCCTAAGAGGCATCTTTTCCCATATCCATTGTATCAGCTTGTTTTCAGAAAAAAAAAAAGCAAGTCATGAAGCTTGGAAATCAGTGTCTTGAGCATTTTGTCTTCTAGGTTCAGTATCTTGTCTTATATGTGGCTTTTTCTTTTTTAAGAGTAGTTTTCACCAAAACCAGTCATTGCTATTCAGGCATGTGTTAGAGCAAAGTGTTCATAATGATGTTTGGTGCATTATCTGTCACTGGATAAGATACTTTCAATGACTTTTTTCCTTCTGTACTGTAAGTTTCAGCAGAACAAGATCCTGCCTGTCTGAATTACGCTGACCACTTTAGATCCCAGTTTATGACATAGGAGACACTCAGTAAGTTCTGGAAGAATGAAGGGATAGGTAGATGAATAAACACAGGAATATCACCACAAAATTTTAGTCTGGACTCACATTAAATGCTGAAGTTATTTCCACCAACATTTTATATTAGTCCTTTTCCTTCTGATCACCTATGAGTCAATAACTACTAGAAAATTTGGGTCACCGATGCTTTTAAGCATCTTGCTTGTGGGAAACTTTCCTGAGACATGTATCAGCCGTCTTTGGAAAAAAACAGGCCACTTTTCTTTCACAATAGACATGGAAAATACAGAGTGGCATCAGTGGTAACAACTGTACCCCAAGTATTCTGTATTTGTTTCTTAACTTGTTTTTCTCTTTTTGCTGCATCTTCTTCTATGGTCTTGATTTTTTTTTTAAATAGAATGCACTTTTGAAAAGATAATTATGTCAGGATGATATGAATTATTGTCATGATATAAATGTTATAAGGAAGTTTTGGAATCTAGAGTAATTTCCCCAGACTAGGAATAGTCAGATGATTTTAGAAGCAGTTAACTCTTGGTGATTTAGCCATTGAGACCTTTTTGAAAGTCCCGGGGTTGCTGTGACATCCAAGAAGATATCCTGATTGTATGTTTAACTTCCTCTTTGCCACCATCACCATTTTAGTAAGCTCCCTTAAGCTTACAGCACAGCTTCTGATATAAGGAATCACAGGCTCACAAAGTTAGAGAAGAATATCTCTGAGCATTCTTTTTCTCCTCTTTATCTGAAATGACACATAGGGGTCTTTATGTGGGTTTCTGTCATGTCTCTTTGGCTTGAGGTAGATTACAAGTTTACAATAAACTTTAAAATAAATTGAGAAATCTGATAGCTGATTTTAAGCCTCTTAAGTGGTACCGAGCCTGGAAAGATGATTGTTTGAATTTTTTCAAAGATTTATTTTGTTTTTATTGGAAAGAGAGGGGGAGAGACAGAGAGGAAGATCATCCATCTGATGGTTCACTCCTCAAGTGTCTGCAACAACAGCCAGAGCTGCGCCAATCCGAAGTCAGGAGCCACAATCCTCCTCCAGGTCTCCCACATGGGTGCAGGGTTCAAAGGCTTTGGGCTGTCTTGGACTGCTTTCCCAAGCCTCAAGCGGGGAGCTGGATGGGAAGCAGGGCCACCAGGATTAGAACCAGTGTCCGTATTTGTTCCCTGTGTGTGTGAGACGAGGACTTAAGCCACGAGACTGCCACACTAGGTCTGAATTCTTTGAATTTACCAGAAAAGTTGGTATTTGGTATTTATCTTTGTTAACTTGATGAAGGATCAGTAGGGGCACTCAGAAGAGATGTTTAAGGATGTGGAGGAAGGGAAAGCTCTGTATTTTCCAGGGTTGCAAGACAGTTTAGTGTCCCTGTAGTGTAAATTGTTAAGGAGGCATGGTGTTAAATGACACTAAAAAGTAATGGTACATGTGTAACGCCCTTCTCATGATCCTATAGGCCATTTTGTTTGTACAGATTGAAACCTCCTATGGATGATACCAGAAAAAATTAGTGGAAAGGATGCTAAAAACAAAGCAAGATGAAATATACCGTTCTCTTTGAAATTAATTAAAATGAGAAATAAATGATGGAATTTCTTGAAATAGAAATGCATGCAAATAATATTTGTGTAACAGGTGTTTTTCTTTTTTTCCTTTTTTTAACCAATCAATGTATCTTAACACTAATCCTGGAGTTTGGAGAAAGTTAACTAACATGGAAGAGCATTGTTTCAAAAATCCCCTATTTTTAGAAATGCTATTAGCAGAAGCATCAGCTCTAACCTTTTCTTTGTACTCTCTATGCCATGCACATTAATTAACACTTCCACCCTAAAAGAATGTGTTTCTTCCTATGTGCTGGGAATGATATTTTAGAAACATCCTAAGCTGAGAAACCTGAAGGAAAATAAATCAAGATGATTTAAATTTGCTCTTTGCTGCGGATAATTTCCTGTTTGGACTTTTTCCCCCCAGATCATAATTAGTTATAATTTATGATATGCTTTAGGAAGGGCAATGGGTTGAAACTTACCTCTTATAATTAACTTCATAACCAATTAAATGGTATAGAGACTCTGTAGAGATTGTAAATACTAAAGGGAATACGCTTTAAACACCCTAGAAATTCCCATTTGTGAAGAACTCACATGGGATTTAGAAAGAACTCTTAACTAGTCATTAAGTTAGGATTATCTAGAAAGCCCTAGCAAGAAAAAAATGCTATAATTAAATTTCTATTCATAATTGAAATGACGAATTATGCTTCTTTAAAATATCTGTGATTAATCTTTTACTAATTTAAGTTGGCTTTAGCTAATTTTTCCAGAAAAAAAGTCCACCTGCTACTTTGAATATCTACAAATAAACATATTTTCGAAGTTCATTTGGGACACTTTGTTTTGTAGGACATTCCCATTTGGTGTCTGTCAATCTTTGCAAGCCAGCAAACAAACTTTTGTAGAAAGTTCTTGTACATGAGAATTTGTAAATATTTTCTCTTTTTATATAAATTTAGTAAAGTAATCATAAATTAGAGTGTAGAAGTGCAATGGGACCTTAAACAGCATCCACACAGGATGCCAGTATGGCAGGTGGAGTGGTGATCAGCAATACCACAAGGATTTTTAAATTCTGAAAACAAATAAGGTACTCTAGGGGCCCAACGAATACCAGAGCTGGCCTCCTTTGGAAGAAACACTGATCTTGTAGAAGGAGCCTGAGGCACTCACTGATTTGTCTGAGTCTCTAGCATGAGGGATGGCTTCCTGAAACAAGAAGCTAGCAGTTTGGATACTATGGCAAAGCAAGTGAAGTCACCACTTGTAACATGTTCATCTTATTTCAGAGTCTTCTTCCAACTCAACTTTGTACTAATTCTCCTGGGAGGTAGCAGGTGGTGGATCCAGTATTTGGATTCCTACCATCCATGTGGGATATCTAGACAAAATTTCTGATTCCAGGCTTCAGATAGTGAATGAGAAATCTCTCTGTTTCTCTGTACAACCACTCTGTCCTTCATTTAGACAACGCTTAAAAAAAAATAGAACCTAATACTTTGGAATTTATTCCTAAAGTTTATTAATCCCCTTGCTCTTTATATAAAGCCACCCAGTAAAAAATAAATGCACAATGAATATTTAAAACTGGGCTAACCTAATGTTCCTAAATGCTTCATGTGTCTGTTATTTGGCATTAAACCAAGAAGTTGAAACCTCTGTATTTGTAATGAACGTTTAGTATCAGCTATATTCCATATCTACCTTAACATTTAACCTTTTTACTTATTAACCTTATCTCTATATTGATAGTGTATCCATACAGTATCACAGACAGAAATGTAAGGGGCCAGTGTTTTAATATTTACCAAATATATGGACTTCTGTTCATAATGACAATTTGTTTTTTCGTAAATCTATCCTGCATGTCTGTACACTTATGGGTTGGTGTAATTTTTTAAAAAGGAAACACTGATAGTAAATACTTACCCAGTTTGATATTGCAAGATCCTAGAGTTCTCCATCTTCTCCATCAGTAGCTCAAGTTCTACTGTGAGATTTCTTGTGCCAAAGCTACTTCTGACATTTCCTGCTTGCCTTACTAGCTTGGTGTTTTTGTCAGTTTGAGCTTTAGTTTACTCAGTTTTACCCTTTATAAAACTGGGATAGTGGTGACAAATGAGAGTCAGAAGTGTAAAGATTAAATAAGACAATATGTTTAATATGATCAGTGTAATGTTTATTAATTTAGCTAGTTTGGTCACCTGGTATGTGCTAAACTGTGTAAGTAGTGGGGACTCATATAAATGTCAGTTGGTGGTATTAAAAATGTTTCCTCCTTTAAGTCAAAAGTTATTTATCCGTACTTCGAAGAATCACATTGTTAAGCACTAGGTAGTTATGATCATCATCTAGTCCAGTGTTCATATTTTACAGCTGAGGAAGCATGAAGCATGAGAAAATTAATTGGTTTCTCAGGGTCATACAGTAAATAATTGGTGGATGGGTATTAGCATAAAAAAGAATCCTTATAGACATGCAAACAAGGGCAGGAACTCCAGTGTGGCCTCTTAGTTGTTCTGTGATTCAGGCTACTCAATTTACTCCTTAGCTTCAGTATCATTAGGTACAATTTGGAGATGATAATTGTACCCAATGGGGTTATGATCAAGATTTAATTCCTGTGCTAGTTCAGATCTTAGCTTATGGTAGATGCTCAACCAGCAGTAGCTATAAAGATTCTTCAAAAAAACTCATGGAAAGTGGAATTAAATCCATTTTATGCAAGAATATTTCGAAATCCATGCATAGTTTTTTTTATAACATGCATTTTTCTATTGCATTCCTGAAAACTGCTTGTGTTACTGTACTATTCATTTTCTTAAAATTAAGGGTACTAGATTTGTTCATTCATAAGCAGTTACAACAGAATTTTATAAGCATGTACCCCCATTTATTTTGTTCTCCATTTTATCTAAGAAAATTTTAGGTAGCTTACTGTGCTTGCCCATACTGCACAAATGAGTTAAATGCAATCAGTCTTATCTCTTTAGTGCCTATAGCTCTACTTTAGGCATTTTCAAGGAAGTCTTAGTGTAAGGATTATGTATGTTACTTAGCTGTGGCTAATTTTCATGAATGGAACATGAAAGCAAAGATTCTCATAATCTGATTATTTACCATGCGGGTTCTTTATGTAGAAGTATTGCTGTAAAAATGTACTTCTGAGTTCCACACCTGTCACAAGGTCGAAGTCTGACCTTGCACATTTATACAGAGGCATTCCTTATTATATAAGGAATCTGTTTCCTGCCACTCGAGTGAAATCACAAGAGAAGAGGGTTTCCAGAAACAAGATATGTTTCTGTGACTGCTGGATATCGTCTTCCAGTGAGGAGAGGTTTCCTGGTAACCATATTGTAAGTCACTTCCTCAAGGCCTATGTGTCATATTTTTTTTGTTTGTTTGCAGAATTTAGCCTCCTGCTATTTCCCCAGTTATGATAAAGTATATGTTACATAAATTAGCGTTTTGAATCATTGGAAAGTAAATATTTCGGTGGCATTGGGTATATTCATGATATTTACAACTGTTACAACTAGAACCCCATTTCAGTAGTTAATGCAATCACACTTTCTTCATTATTTCTGATGTGTTTCATTATTTATTTTGAAGGCAGAGATACATATATACATAGAGATTGGGAGACACAGTGAGTAACAGAAACAGAGAGACACACATCCTTTACCTATCATTTCACTCTCAAATGACTACAACAGCTGAGGCTGGGCTAGACTAGTGCCAGGTGACAGGAACTGTACCTTGTCACCCACTTAGGTTCTATTGACACAAGTAATAGGACTATATCCACTGCTTTGCCAGGTGCATTAGCATGAGTGGATCAGAAATGGAATGGCCAGTAACTAAATTAATTCTTTAGTTTGGGATGCTGGCTTTTTAAAAAATGGTACAACTCAATATGACATAATGCTACCCCCAAATAATTTAAAGATACAATGCTAATATAAATGTATTTATTATATTTATAAGATAAATATAAATTTTAAAATCTTTGTTATTGAAAAGGCAAATTTACAGAGAGACAGAGAGAAAGATCTTCTGTCTTCTGATTTACTCCCTAAATGTCCGAAACAGCCAGATCTGAGCCATTTCAAGGCCTGGAGCCTGGAGCTTTTTCTGAGTCTCCCATATGAGTGCAGGGTCCCAAGGCCTTAGGCTGTCTTCCACTGATTCCCCAAGCCACAACCACAAGTAGGGAACTGGATAGGAAATGGAGCAGCTAACACGAACCAACATCCATATATGATCCCATCATGTACAAGGTGAGGATTTAGTCACTGAGCCATTGAGCTGGGCCTGATATATATATGATGATTAATCATTATATATATAATTAATCATTATATCTAGAAAATACAATAACTATATAAAATATCATAATTTTATATAATAATGTATTATAATGATAAAATATGTAATGTTTTCTAATATATCATAAAATATTATATATTATATGTATTTATATAGAGAGAAAGATTAATGCCTAAATGTGTATGTGAATAAACTATTGGCTCCTGACTTCAACCTGCCCCTGTCGCAGCTGATGGAGCCTTTGGGATTGTAGCAACAGATGGAAGATCTCTCTCCTTTTCCCTGTCTCTCCCTCTCTATTTTTCTCTGTGACTTTGAAATAAATATTTCATATATATGAAAGACTTTGCTTATTGTCCGAACAATAAAGGAAGGAGGAAGGAGACAGATACTCGTTAACTCTGGCCACATTTTTGACATTTTATGACTACTGTCATAAATAAAACTGTATTGTTTGAGGTGATATGCCTGATTTGTGTGTGCAGTAGCATCTGTCCTTGTGATTAGCTATTATGCCATTTTAATAGAGGAGTACCACAAGCGTGGCGACAGTTTGAACACAGTTTGGCTTCTCATCTTATTCAGGGTGTTACACCCCCAAATCTTAAGTTAATGTACAAAGAGAGTTGTAATTTGATTCAACCCTGATGTTTAGGAAGTGGGGCTAAAGTAGGTTCCTTAGGTCATTGGGTTGTGCTCTTGGATAGCAGGTCCTATGAGAGGGTTGCTCATAAAAGCCTGAGTTGAGCCCAGCCTTTTGCTCTGCTCTGTGGCACACCATGTGATTCTTATTCCACTTCACACTCCATGATTCCCACCCTCATCAGAGGCCAAATCACTGGGAATGTGGGATTATGGACTTGAAACTTCAAAACTGTGCGCCAAATGAATCTTTTTCCTTATATAGCTAATTTTCTCATTTGTTTCGCTGCAGTGATGAAAAGATAATTACAAACACCCACTCACAGGTTAGGAAATGATGGCATTTAATAATTGGGCAACCATGGGCAAGACAATTTCCTTCTCTATACTTCTGTATATATTTTTTATCAACTGAATGGTATTTAGCCATTCAGCAGAGAGCCTACTGTGCAGCAAAGGCAGATACTGGGGGCAACTGAACACATCACCTTGCTGTCTTCCTTGGAGGGTTCTAGACAGAATTGCAGGCTACAGTAAGAGAATGTCATACTCCAGAATTGTGCTGCCAGAATATACTGATCATTATTTTTATTATGTCCTCTCATATTTCAAGGTGGCAAAGAAAACAACAGCATTACAATACAGCTTTACTCCTGCACAATGGACACCAATCGCACTGTCTACCTAGAATTCTTTTGGAATAAGAGATAGGAAGGATCAGATGCCCTTCAAAGCCACTGGGTTGGCAATAATAATGAAAGACGATACTAGGTGTTGGTAAAGATCTGCGGATAATAGAATCTTACACACCACTGATAGAAATGTAAAATGGTGCAGCTGCTTCAGATACCACTGTAGTAGGTATATTAAGTATATAGTAGTATATTAAACTAAAGCTGCCTTAAGAGCCAGCAGTTTCTTTCTGAGTTGTATATTGAAAGCATATGTTCAGAGAAATGCATGAGTGTGAATGTTCACAGTAGAATTATTTGTCATAGATGTTAATTGGAAACAATCCAGATTTCCATTAGTGGATAAATGGCTAAAAGAAATGTGATGTAGCCACAGAGTGTAATGTTATTCAGTTATAAAAGCAAATGAAGTGCTCATGCATGCTATGACATGAGTGAGCCTTACAGATATTGTATTATGGGAGACAGCTGGAACCACAGCCTGGATACTACCTCATTTCATGTTTATAAAAAATCCAAAATAGGAAAATTTGTAGAGACACAAATCAGACTGGTAGCAGCTAGGCATAGAGAGGATGAAAAACTGGGACTTGTCTGCCAAGGGGAACAGAGATTTGGGGAGATAATATTTTCTGTAATCAGATAGTGATGAGGGTTCCACAATTTTGACAGTATACTAAAAGTCAGTGAATTACACACTAAGCAGTGTTATGCTCTATACATTGTATTTCAATGAAAGTATTCAAAACAAGAAATTGTGTTGTGTTATGTAGGTTAAGCCACCACCTGCAGTGTCAGCATTCAGTGCGGATGCTGGTCCTGATCCCATTTGCTCCACTCCCCTTCTATCTCCTTGCTAATATGCTAATATGCCTGGGAAAGAGTTGGGGAATGGCCAAAGTGCTTGGATTCGTGCACTCACATGGGAGACTTGAAGAAGTTCTTGGCTCCTTGCTTCTGGCTTCAGCCTGGCACTTCTGACCACTGTAGCCATTTGGGGATAAACTAAGTCAGTCTCTCTCTCTCTCTCTCTCTCTCTCTCTCTCTCTCTGCTTCTCCCTCCCCCTCCCCATCCTTTTTATGTCCCTCTCTCCTTTTTTCCTTCTCTCCCTCCCTCCTTCCTTCTCTCTCTCTTTGTAACTCAGCCTTTCAATGAAAGAAATCAATATTAAAAATAATTAAAACAAAAAAGGGTTAAGAGTGGTTACAAGGGCTCCACTGTTTGTATATCTTAGAAACTTTGAAACAACAGCTCTTTCACAGATCTCAAAGCAAAGAAGCAGAAAGAATTATATGAGATTTATAAAGAACTGCTTGTGAGGCTGGCTGATACTGCATCAGAGGCAGCAGTCTCAGTGTCTTATTCTGGAGCCTGAGAAGTACAGGGAAGCAAAGATGAGTGTGAGGTGGAGGAAGCAAGGGAAAACTATATTGTTGGAATATTGACAGAGTCCACAAAGGTAGCTGGACCATGCAGGTATGACACTACTCAAAGCCTCCAACTATAATATCAGGGTGCTGCATAGCACAAGCAGAACCCTACTTCCAATAGCTAAATATACAGGAGCCACAACAGTGCCTGTGCCTTGCACCTGCTTTCTAAGTACATCAAGATGATGGCACCTGTTACACTTTGTCTTCCAACTCTCAGGCAACATACATCATGTAGCCAATGTTTCAGTCATGAGAATTCTGGGAGGCATAGTTCCAGTGTAGCTAACTTGTCATGTTGCAAAATATCACACACACACACACACACACACACTATATGAATGAAAAGAAATGCAAAAAGCATGTAAGAGAATGGTCCAGATTCCTAACCAGAGTAAAATCATTTCATCCAGTACATGGTATATGCTTCAAGATCACTAAGTAAGTGTGAGATTATTGGAATTCTGTGTTGAATGAAGTTGCATGTAATAAAGGACACTGAAGAGTGGAAGGAACAATGTCTGGGTCCAACCTATTCACCTTATGGGTAATATCCACCCTGACTGTGCTTCGTTCTGGTAAACATGCAATCAAATCCTCATATCCCAGTGACATGCAGCCCCAGGATTTTACACCTGTTGTCTCCAAAAGAGCCCAGGGTGTGTTCCCTAGTGCTTCGCATGATGTCTGATGGGTAGTAGAAGCTCATGACTGTTGATCAATTGAGTGAGAAGCATTCAATAAATGTTACTTCATTTAATAGCAACAACTTGTGGAGTGAATTCTCATTGCCACTTTATTGCTGGAGACATAGAGGGTCTGCGAGTTTGCCTAACTTCCATAAGTTGTGATGAATAAATGGATTGAGATAAAATTTGCACATCTCTGGCCCACATTTGCACTATTTTCTTTACCAGCTCCTTTGTCTTGTTAGTTTTATTTTAATAGCTTAGCATCAACAGCACACACAAACCTGACAGCCAGGCAGTGTCATTTCTAAGCTCCTTCCAACTGAGAGCTAGACCCCACCCTAACAAATCTGTTAACCTGCTTACCTTAAGAATAGCAATCTTCTTTGACAGGTGGTAATCCTTTGTCTGGAAACTTTAAAAGGCATAATCTGCTTTGCACCATGATAGGACCTCAATACACACACATTCTCTCTCTCTTTCTCTCTCTCTCTCTCTCTCTCTCTCTCTCTCACACACACACACACGTACATGTTATATGGATTAGGAAGTGGAGGCATAAGTTATTTTCTGAATTTGTTGTAATATAATACTCTCCCTGTTGCTCGTCCCTAAATATTTTTAACCTATGAAGGATGCAGAAGTCATGATTTATTTTTAAAATCATGGGCAACCTTGAGGTGAAAATCTGCCTGTAAGAATCTGTAGTTTGCGGCTAGCATTGTGGCAGCACAGTTTAAGTTGCTGCCTATAACACCAGCATCTTGTATCAGAATGCTGCATCAAGTGTAAGCTGTCTTGTTTCTGATCTTGGTTTTTACTAATGTGCTTTGAAAGGCAACAGATGAAAGTTCAAGGACTTGGGTTTATACCAACTTGCCTGAGATTAGGATGAGTTTCTGGGAACCTAACTGTCGTTTGGCCCAGCCCTGTCTGTTGTGGCGGTTTGGGAAGTGAATTAACAGGTTTCTGCCCATCTTGGCCTTCCAAATGCATGGATGAATCTTTACAGCATCTGCAGTTATGAATTCTTAAAGTGTCACCTGCTGAACTGTCTCAAGGAAAAAGATGTGTTAGTCTTCTCTCTTATCTAAAAGGAAGTCTAGTTTGAAACTCTGAATTATCAAGTGCCAACAAACCCCACAGGTGTTTTATTATACTAAATCTTAAAACAGTTGGTGTGCTTAGTAAATATTCAGAAGAGAGGTGGTGTGTATTTTCCAGGGGGATCTTTTTTAATACTTTGTGATAAGTTAAGTCCTGCTGGAACAGTGCTGTGGATATCTCTATAAATAACTATCATTTTCCCCTTTGTTGATTCACTGTTCCGCAATGCCTTTATGCAGGGAACCATCTCAGGTTTTTGAGAGAGAGCTTTATCTGCTGGTTAAATATCTATCCATACATCACCAGATTGTCACTTCTGGGATGGACTGCATTTGAAAAATAAGATTATAAGAAGCACACAGAGATTATGTAGTCTTTTAGATCAGCGTGGATAAACAATAGGAATTGCTTTGCAAGAAAAATTCAGTTTTAGAGACCAGAAATTCTGTGGTTTTGAGAATTACTGCATAGTTCTTCCAGATTTCTCTAAGGCTTTATCTATTGGACCTTAGGTGAAGATATTAAAATTCTTACAAGTGTGAGACACATAGACTTTTAACATAGCTTAGCAGATTAAGACCATTTTTGTAAACTTCAGCAATCTACATGTTTTAAAGGAAATTCAAGGAAAGAATCTTGTAATATATAAAAGCTTCCTAGAGAACAAATATTCCTAAAATGAGGTTATAACATGTTTTAACAGTCTGGGAACAAAAACATTTGCTATCTTGTTAAACAGCCTATCAGAAGAGTGACAATATCACATTATACTGATTATGTTTCCAATGGAAAACACTGAGTTATTTAAAAAAAAAAAAAGAAAGTTACATTTTATTAGGAATTAGAGGTTTTAAAGTTTTGTTCTTTAGAGAGCAGAGTGCTGCCTAATTCAGTGAGGAGGGGAAAGGGACCGCTCTCAGTAGCTGTCCAAAAGGCCCTTTGATGTGCTTGGGTGACATAGTATCCCCTTTCGCCATGTTGCCTTTCACTGTTTCATGAGCTGGGACTTTAAGTAAAGTACCATTCAAAAGTGCTTCTCTGCTAAGTAATGCAATTTTTTATAAAGACAGTTATTGAGAGGAAACTACAAACAACTTAAATACTTTTTTTAAAGCAGTAAGCTTGAGGGATTCATGGTTGGATTTTAGTAAAAACAAGCAGCATAGGAAAACAAGCAAGCTGACGTTAGACAGGTAAATGGAATTGGGGCAGAAAGCCAGGGCGAGTTTGCAGGCCCAAGACATTTGTGTGTTGCATGTGGATTTCCAAATCTTTTTCCAAGGATTCACATTTTGTTTTTAAAATTTATATAAGCTCATTTCAGTTATATAAGCACACTTCTTTTGTTTCTCTAAAGGGATTCTTTCCAAAGCCTGCATCAGATTAGCAGAGAGGAGTGACATGAAATCAAATCCTCTTGATTTTAAACTCATCATACATTCTGATATGTGTTTGTACCTGTTGTGTCCAGCTTCTACACTCTGGAAAGTCTTTTTGGGTGTCTTTCAAATTTCTAATGCCTTTTTTTTTAGTCACATTGACTGAGTGGGGGCCACCAAATACTTTCTTTTCTACTCCTGCCCAATTCATAGTCTGCTTTTGAATTCGTTTGTTAAGCCCTCTCTGCCTGCTGCTGACAGAACCTGCCATAAAAATTCCACATAATAAAAGAAGTGTCTCCTGCAAGTTTGAGAGTACTTTGCTGCCAAGGGCTCTAGTGAGAGCTGTGTGGAAAGAAAAGGGAAATGGCTCTGTGTCTCAAGCATTGTCACCTTTTATCATACCTGTTTTGCATCTCACAGGGTCTTTTGTGAGAACAGCCTTTTCTGCCACCACCTGCAGCCCTGTCACTGTAGGGTTAGCTCCACCTGAGGAGTTTGTACAGTGTGTCCACTCTGTCACTGTTTCAGAGCCTCCCTGCTCTGTCTCTGAGCCAGGAGTTTTGTACATAAAGTTTCCTCTTTCCAAAGTCCTTTCCCCTCAGTGACATCATGTGTTCGTGTTTGGGTCTGAAAGAACCATACTTGCCTTGTTTTCTGAAATTCCACAATCAATATACAATCTGAAGTCTCTTGAGTTGCTGTTAAAGAAAAAAAAAGAAAAGAAATGTTGCCACACCTGGGTGAACCCTCCGGTGTATATGAGCATGTCATTTCTGCAGAATAAACTGTAGGGGAAATTGGTAGAGTCTTAGGAAGCTTCATAAATGGTAGGTGCATTAACAAGCACTAGCAGTGTCTATTGCAGTGCCTCATTACCCTTGTTCCCCTTCGGAACAACTCTTGAGCTGGCAATAACATTGAGAAATTATACACCAACTAGGAAGGCGCTTTCAGCATTCTTTCAATGATATGTGCTTCCTATTGGGGCACTCACACCTTGGGTTCTGTCCAAATGACGTTCAGTACTACCTTCTTTGAACAGTGCCAGGTTGAAGCAGGGCAGCCTGCTCGTCACACAGAAACCACACTGTAAGTCATTTTGTTCCAATTCATATGGTTTTGTGCTTGTATTTTAAGCACAACTTGGAAGCCAGATTATTGTGTTCAATGTGTTTTCTCTCATCACATGCCCTGTATTTTGTTCATTCTAATTTTCTTTGGAAGCCAGAGTGATCGTCAATTCATCTTATTTTTGGCTGGCCTGCTTTTCTCCCTTCTCTCCCTCCCACCATTTCTTCCCTTTCCCCACTCGCTTCTAGCTTCCTTTCTAATTGGTATCCTTCTTTCCATTTCAGTTCCCTTCCTAACATTTTTATTTCCATCATCCTCTGTCCTTAATTACTTTCATTTCATCTAATTTCTTTGCTTCCTACCTGCTGTCTTCTTGATACTTTAAGTGTTCAGGAAGATAATCTATTAATAACATTCCTTTTAAGAACCCTTCCCTGCCTGGATCTCTATTTTTAGTGTTGGATTTTTTTCTACTCTTGCAATGTGGATTTTTTTTTCACAGTAACAATACAAATACCTCTCAAACTTCTTGTAATGTTATTTTTGACTGTCTTTTCTATTCTTGGCTTTCTCAGACTTGGGTTACTCAAAAGAAGATCAGAAAAAAGCATTTCATTTTGAGCATGGGCAAAGATGAAGAGGGTAAATGATTAGGTAACTAGTAGGCATATTTATGTGATGAAATGGCAGAAAGCATTGGGATTTCTCACTCAGGTTAAGAGACAAGACAGAAAGAATCCTGTGTATGGGCGTATGGGCTGTTTTAGAGAGTTTTTCTGAAAGAGGGATTCTACCCTATATTGGGGATGCCAGGGAACAGCAGTACAAAGAGGAGGAAATTATAAAAATATGAGGGGTCACTATTGTAATACATTCGGTAGAGCCACCAACTGCACTGCCAGCATTTCATCAGGGTGCCAGTTCCAGAACCCGTGGACTCCATTTCTGATTCAGTTCTCTGCTAATGTGCCTGGGAAAAGAGCAGAAGTTTAAGTACTTGGGCCCCTGAATCCATGTGGGAGATCCAGAAAAAGATAATGACTTCTGGCTTTATCCTGTTACAGTTCTTTCCACTGTGACCATTTGGGGAATGACCAGGTAGATGGAAAACCTCTGTCTCTGACTCTATCTTTCTCCATGCATGTATATAACAGTCCTTCAAACCAATAAAAAAGAAATCTTGTAAAAATATGAAGAAATGGGCCTGGTGCAGTAGCCTAGTGGCTTAAGGCCTCGCCTTGCATGTGCTGGAATCCCAAATGGGTGCTGGCTCGTATCCCAGCTGCTCTACTTACCATCTAGCTCCCTGCTTGTAGCCTGGGAAAGCAGTAGAGGATGGCCCAAGGCCTTAGGACTCTGGCTCTCATTGTTAAGCAACACATAATTACACATAGTTATGTATTCTCATAAGAATGTTTCAGGATATTTTAGCATATGACAGTTCATTTTATTGAAGAGATATATTCTTAGAGCCTTCCCACAAATTCTTCTTTACAAAGGTAGAAGAGATATTTTTATACCTAATATGCTACTACCTGAAAGTAAATATAATTAACAATTAGCTTGACTTGCCAGGTTTCACACCATGAAATTGTTCTCATGTATTCAGTTGGGAGGAATTGACATTATTTCACATTTTGAGTCTTTGGTATATATTATTTTTTTCAGATTTTCATAATTCAGATATGCACACCAGATGATCAAAGTGTATTCCTAGTAGGATAGCAAACAGAAAGTCCTGGGACTTCTGAACAAGCAATGAGAACATAGGGGAGAGATGCAGGCTGCATTCTCAGCTTTTCAACAGCTTCACTTTTGTTAGAAAAATCACATGAATAAGTAGAAAGCCTGTAGAAGCAATCTAGAAATTCCATCCTGTGCCCTGGGCTCCTTAGCGGCTCTCCAAGAATGCTATTGTGACATTATTTCCCCAATCACCCCTTCTTTCTGTGTTGGGAAACTTTTACGTCACAGATACACAATGTTTATCTATGTGTTGCGTGAGTAACTGTGTTTAATACATAGTACTAATTTATCATTCCCCAAGAACCCATTTCATTCCTTTTAGTGGTAATATTTCCCCCAGTGAGAATGCATGATTGAAAGTAATCTATGTCTTAGAGTATAATAAAGGAATTTAAAGCCCAATAGTAATACAACACCTGAAGGGAACAAAAGTAAAACTTAATTGCTACAAAATACAAGATGAAATCTACAAAAATCAGAGTTGATTAATGTTTAATTAAATGTCTACGAAATATATGTTGTATCAGTTTGTTTATTGTTTTGTGCTCTTAAAATTGAGTTCTATTTGAGAGCAATCTCTGCACTAGGTTTTTCCCACTTGGTAGCAATCCCTGAGCCTGAACAGCACTCACAGGCAATCATAGTATCCTACAACTGAGGAAGTTCAGGACTTAAGTTATTTTAAAAATATTCAAATATTTTGCAGCAGAATAATTATGTTTAAACTGGGAATATAGATATATTTGCAGTTGAGTATATTTTGTTGAGTAGGCTTGAGAAGGATGGCTAATGAAAGAGAAACTTGAGTCACTCTTGGGCTGTGCCATGGGTACAGTGCACCAGAACTGATGTGTGGAAGAAAGGGAAAGAGGCAGAAGTCAAGCTAAAAAGCTGGCAGCCAATGATCATGGCACCATTGCTCAATTTGCTAATCCTCACCTTCAAGCACTGGGATCCCATAGGGCACAGATTCATGTCCCTGCTGCTCCAATTCCCACTCAGCTCCCTGCTTGTGACCTGGGAGAGCAGTTGAGGACGGCCCATGTCATGTCCCACTCACGACAGTGTTTCTCATTACTCGTGAACTGTTATTCTTAGAGAAATGTGAAATTTAGATCTCTGGCCTTGAGTTTTCCCTAACCTTCATGTTCTATGACAATCTGATTCCCACAGTTTGGTAACAGGAATGGGAAGAAAGCATTCCAAACTGAACTGATTTAGTATTAATAATAGGTCTGTACTAAACTTTGTTTTTCAGCATAATTTCTTGTTTCTTTCAAACTGCTTCCAAGAAGCAGATCAGGTACAATATATGTATTATTTTGGTGAAAAAAAAGAGCAGTTTGTCAGGCATACTGTGACTATTTCTCAAATTTACTTTCAGCTAGCTCAGTTGAACTGAGTTAGTGAGACCACAATAACTTCTTGCAGATGGAACATTTAAACTTTTTTAGAATTCTTTCAGCATTGTTGCTTCCTGCGCTCCTTTACAAGTATGTGCTAAAGTGGGAAGTGTGAGGAAAAATAGTGTATTCTAAATCAAGAAGAATTTGGGGGATGTTTGGCCTAATTATTAATGTGCCAGTGGAAAAGCTTGTGTCACATGTTGGCTGCGATTTCCAGCTGTAGCGCCCAGTTCTAGGTTCTTGCCAGTGCAGTACCTGGAAGGTGACAGGTGACAGCTCAGACTTTGGATCCCTGTTCTCATACAAGTCTGGATTGGGTCCTTGCCTTCTGGTTCTGACTCTAAGTTTTACCTTGCCCCCTTGTGGGCATTTAGGGGGTAAACCACTTGATTGGCTCTTTCTGTCTTTTCTTTCTCTCTACCACATACTTTCTTTAAGAATAAGTGGGGCCTGGCAGCGTGGTAGCCTAGTGGTTAAAGTCCTCGCCTTGGATGCACCAGGATCCCATATCAGCGCCGGTTCTAATCCCGGCTGCTCTACTTCCCATCCAGCTCCCTGCTTGTGGCCTGGGAAAGCATTGAGGAAAGCCTAAAGTCTTGGGACCCTGCACCTGTGTAGGAGACCCAGACGAGGTTCCTGGTTCCCTCAGTTCCAGCTGTTGCAGCTACTTGGGGAGTGAACCATCAGATGGAAGATACTCCTCTCTGTCTCTCCCCCTCTCTATATATATCTGCATTTCCAATAAAAATAAATAAAATCTTAAAAAAAAAGAAGAAATTAAGTGAAAAAACAAAGCCAAAAGGAAACACTGAAAAGTACAGGATGACAAAGCATTTTTCCCGAAAATGCTATTTTCCCTACATTGTCATAAACTTGTTCTGTTTTAAAAAAAATACATATTGCAATACAATGAATGTAAAGTAGTCATTATGCATAAAAAGGCTGTTTGCATTTGATTTTGACATTTTGGCTTTGATATTCTCAGCTGACCCTCAGACCATGCATCATGCTTCTTTTTTTTTTTTTCCTAATAGTTATTTCAAGTTTTGTTTTGCATGGCTTGATTTTAACTCCATTTGGTCAGGCCAAATAGAGAACATGTCCGCTGATTATCACCAGAAAGGGACCCTGTTGAGAATCTGTAGCTAAGAAGTTAATTGAGAGAGGACCTCCTTTCTTACTTCCTGTGTAAATAGAGTTGAGGGTAGTGTCTACTGGCATGGTAAGGTGTGTGTGAGATGACTGAATAGAAAGTTGGACAGAAAACAGCTGACATAGAATCTGGCCAGCGGTAAGTAAGAATTCTAATGTCAGCCATTATTATCAGACGTTATTGGTGCTTTGAATGCTGATGCTGAGCCAAACATTGAGCTCAGGAACATTGAGGAATAAAAATTTTTACGTAGAAACCTCTGTTAGTCCACTTTTTGTTACTAACATGAAAAGATAAAGGCAGACTGTTTTTATAAGGAAACAAAATTAATTCCTTGGTTCATGTTTTGGAGATGTGTGCTTTACGAACTTTTTTAGGTAAGAGTTCCTGACTGACAGAGGCCTTAGCAGTACGCAACACTACATAGCAAGAGGCAGGAAGTACATGTGTTTGTCTCTTCCTAATGTAAAATCATTAATCATGTGACTCCACCATAATATAATCCCAGCCAGCATAAGGACTCTAGTTCTAAACACTTCAGAGGGATGGCTCTTCCATTTTTTTTGGTACTTCATAGTAGTAGTACCTTGGAGGCAGCCATGTCCTATTCAAATGATTGCAAAACTCTGCCCACAGACTCTTCAACTGGAAACTAGACATATACCAGCAAATGTCCTAACTACATTGTTTAAAAATAAACCAAGATACTGAGTAACAAGACAGTTTGTAAGGAGACAAGGCCACAGTAGTAGAAATATAGCCATAATGGAATGCGTTAATATAAGTTACACTGTAACTGTTCTATTCCTAATGTTAGAGCACTTAAGAAAATCAAAACGTTCCCAGGTTGTTCTAATGTAACCACTGATAAAAACTTTTAGAGGGCTTTGTGCTTCCTTTTAGTGAATTTGTTCATAGGAGAGAATCCCTTGAAATGGGAATTAGTGGTTTAATTTACCTTGCTAGAATGAGCATGTTTGTGTTACGCTGTTTGGTTACATTTCTCTTGATTTCTAGCTCATACGGTGCTTCCTGATCTATAATGTGTCAGGATACTTAGGTGATAGCCAAATTTTACAAATGATTTAATTTCTCATTGAGGTGATTCGTTTATACTCCACCATTCTGATAGGCATGGAAAATATTGTCTGCGAAGCAGATTACAGTTCTGATAAGAAGGTTTCTCTTATATAAAAGAGTAAAATATAATAGTGATAATTGTCTCCTAAACAGTAAATGAAGGCTACCAAGCTAGAGTTTAAAATTGAAATTGTTGGTATAATACACCCAGAAACGAGGGTGAGATAATTTTAGCACATCAAATTTGTCTTTCATATGTCATCATATAGTTAGTATTTTTCTCCCAAAGGAAGCCTGGTAATAGAATCGAGTGATGGATCATTGAATAGATCCAGTTAATATCTGCCAGTAGCCATTAGATGTCCATTTCTGATCCATTTTCTATCTCAGACTTCCCTTCTGTGCAATTCCTAACAGTCAACTGTTGCCTAAATTTCCTGTTTTGTCTTCTCCCTTCTCCATATGTTAGCTTGCTACATAAATGTGTGTCTTCTCATTATCTCTTTCCTTTCTGGAGCACATTCTTTAGGAGGCAGAGAATCAGACAAAGAATGGTTCCTCTAAAAAGCTTTGGGCTTGCTGCCATGCATTGTTTCCACAGAGCAATTTCCAAGTCTCTGCTTTCAAGTTTATTTTTAGCTGACTCTTAATAAAACACTAGCCAGTTTAGATTCATTTTCCAGTTTTCAGAAGGCACTGGATTGACAGGCATTGTGGAGAACAGAATATTAGAAGTAGCAGTGGACATGAACCAATGCAATCCTTTCTTCTTACACAAAGATATGCATATTTAAAGAGGTTAAATGCCTTCTGCATTGTCAACCATTGGAACATGATTGAGTTAGAACATGAACCTTTTTCCTCGTTTATTGACTGATGTTTTTCTAATAGAAAAAAAATGTAATGCAACAGGAAGGACCATTGGATAAATCTTCACTCCAGAGAGGTATTTGCTTCAGAAGAATCATACTTAGCCTTTTTCGTTCTGTCCTCCACCTACTTATTCCCCCTTAATTATTATCATTAATTAATACTTATTGATTCTTCTCCCTTGGACAAACTCTTCACAGCACAAGCTAGTATTATAAACCCTGTTGGAGATTGCAAATTAAAAGAGACAAATTGAGAAAATGTGGCTGTAATTTAGAACTCTGTGCTCCAGAACTTTACCTCCTCTTAGATTGTTCAGTGTGGAATCCATTCAGCCATAGGAGCAAAGACGCTTGGTTGGAAGACAAACTGGTTTCCTGTCCTTTTGTATTTTCTTTTTATTTTTGGGTTCATTCCTTCGTATAAAAAAGGATGGAGACAAATATTGATTCATTCAGCAGATAAGTGATGGATGCCTACTACCTACCAGTGTAAGGTTGTTTAAAACCTAGTACAGAGAAAATAAGATGTGTGACAGTGACAGCCATTGGGGCAATAGCAGCACAACCAGCCTTTTTGACAGCACAGCATGCATAGAAAATGAAAATATTTCTTGGCATTTTATAGGATATTCATAGTAATTTGGAATCCTACATGAGGTTATTCTTGGTAGAGACAGTGAATAGTAGGTGCTCTCTATTTCAGAAAGCTCACACTGCCACTCAGGCAATGCAATGAATAGCATCTATTCCTGCTGGCTGGCTGGGACACACTGTAACAGTCTTTGTAAGAGAAATGTTAATCTGAGCCAAGGAATTCTCAACAATAGTACAGAAAAGATCATTTGAAGTATATTTAGGAAATAGAATTAATAAACCTTAGTGAATGATTCACACGTGGAGAAGTCAGAGATATCCTCCATATATTCTGGCTTGACTAACTTGGGAGAATGATGCTACTATTTACTGAGATGGTAAATATTTGTGAGGAACCAAAATAATAATAATAATAAAATAAAATAAAATATGAGCATGGCCAGCTCAGTGGTATAGTATGCTAATCATCCACATGGGTTGCTGGCATTCTCATATAGGTGCCAGTTTTGTGCAAGCTGTTCCACCTCTGATCTAACTCTGTGCCATAGCCTGGGAAAATAGCGGAGGATGGCTCCTACATAAGTGGGAGTCCCAAAGGAAGAAGCTCCTGGCTCCGGATTGGCTCAGCTTTAGCTATTATGGCTATTTGAGGAGTGAAGGAGCCAGTGAAAGACTCCCTTTCCCTCCCCTCCCTTCCCCTTCCCTCCCCTCCCCTCCCTTCCTTTGTAAAATTCTGCCTTTCAAAGAAAAGAATTAAATATTTAGAAAAGGAGGGGTAAGGTGTTTATAGGGAAAGTGATGAGTCATCTTGAAGTTTTAGTGTAGAGAAGCGATTGCGAAAGAGTTCCTGGAAGAGTGTATCTGTATATTATATACTTTATATAAGTAAAATTATATATATATGTTATATATATAAAGTGAATAAATTTCATAATACAGGTTTAGGCAGATAGGGCTACTCCCACCATACTCTTCCTGCTGCCCACATTCCCCATATTTACCCTGATTGGACACCACATAATAAATACCTTTAAAGGAATTATATATAGTGCCTCAAAAATACATCCATTTTATATGCCTGTTAAATGTTTAAATAAAATACATTTTAAAAATAAAAAGGATTTTTCAGTTTATAGAATCATTTTCAGTGTTTCTCTATGAATCCATATGTAGATTTTTTCATTTTGGCAGTACTGTTTATTTTGCCCTCCGAGATTCTTGGGTCACATACTTCCTCTCACCTGCTAGTGTAAATATTTTGTTGCAAAAGCTTGAAGGTTCTTTAAATAAAATTGCAGTATTTTCAGTTCCTAAAGAGCAGTGACTTGTAGAGAAAAAGGGTTTGTGAGGCTGCTTGTTTCATCTGGGAAGACCAATAATTCACCAGAAGCTCAAGCCCAATCAATGCCCACTGAAAAATTTGGACGGATGTCAGACCATGCCCCAGTGCTCCAGTGGGTAATGAACAAATGTGTCCAATGGTGAGTGGATTGATTTCTGTATGAGTCCCTTTAGCATAACCATACAGCATGAAACAGTTATCATTTGAGACAGAACAGGACACAGGCAGATGGTGCTAATCCCTGTTAACTGTGTGCATCCATCAGAAGATGGAAATACTGCCTCAGATCTGAGGGATTTTCATAGCACACAAGAGAACAAGACAGTTTCTTCAGGTCCTACAGGATACCTTTAAGAGCTTTCTCTAAGATCACTTCAAAAAGTTCACGAAAAGTTGATTGAAAAGGTTGGAGTTTATGTTGACATAAAGATTTTGAAAGTTGTGTATATGGATATATTCAGAAAATGTATCTTATTGACATCGGCACTGTAGCCAATTTCTGAGGGCTGTTCCTGAACCTAGTCTGTGTATTAGAAAACTACGATGCACAACTTTGTTTTTAAAACATGTTTCCAAGTACTTCATCCCACTAACTCTGTGTTTTTTTTTTTCTTGGATTGGGGGGTATGAATTTTGATTCCAAGTCTGATACTCTGAATATTGTCAAGATGAATCATGAAGTTTAATCAGATTTTAAAAGAGCTTACAAAAAGGACATATATATGTTTTATTAAGTTAAGTAGAATAGCTGAATAAAGTAAAATAGGACAGATGCTTTAAAGGAGGATGCTTTGTGGGAGTGGCTTTTTTATTGCTCTTTGAAAACTTGCTAAAGTACATTGCATGAATTCCATAGACGTGTTTCAGAGAATACAGTCATTCTTTTTTTGCCCTATGGGCAGTTGTTTCTTCAAAGGAGGATATCAAGTGTGGATAATTTTAGACATCAACGAATTGAATCATGATTTACAGTGAACCAGTGTGTTTTTATCATTATTCTGTTGAAGAGAACCAAAATGTGCCACACATATGAAAGAAAATATGAATGTCTTTTGGGATTTCACATTCTAAAACAAGAAGAAAAAAATGTAAAAGTAGGATTTAATCCCTTTCAAGTTTTCCAGTATCATTAAGGACAAACAAGTTAAGAATATTTTATGCAACAAGCCAAAGTATACATCTTCAAGGACATCTTTAAATATACATGAATTCTGGGCCTGGCATGATAGCATAGTAGTTAAAGTCCTTGTCTTGCACACGCCAGGATCCTGTATGGTCACTGGTTCTAATCCTGGTGGCCCTGCTTCCTATCCAGCCCCCTGCTTGTGGCCTGGGAAAGCATTCCCTTCTTCACTGCTCTTGCCTAGTTATCATTCATTAGACCATGACTTTTTGGTGTGCCTATATCATCTGATTATGTTTCATTTTCATTCCTTTATGATGCGCTTGTATTTCTGTTTTTTCTTCAAAATGCCCTTTCTTCCTCTTCTCCATCATAGAATAACTGTCTCTCAGTCTCCAAAATACCCAGGATGCTACAAATTGAACCCCTTGCTGTTTTGTGCTCGCAGTGTTTTGTGCATATCTCCAGCAATGCTATCATTTTGCCTTGAATTTCTTTGATACCTAATTTTTTTCAATGACTTTTGCAATCTCCCTGTGCCAAAGTTAGAACACTTAATGTGAGAGATTATTGCCTTTTCCCATTCGCCACTGTATTTTTCACAGCTAGCAGCCATGGTTCTGTTACCTAGAAAGCCCTCTGTACAATCTGGGAATCCTTTGCATAAGAAAATAATGATCAGTTAGTTTTAGTGGGGTTCTCTGACAGAATGTGCTGAAACTGGACAGGGTATGAAATGAATGCATGAAGCCTCAACAACAAGGGGTAAAGAAGTACACTCAATCCATTATGAGAGGCAACATGTACTTTCTGTGACTAGAAGATAGCAAAGTAAGAAGGTTTGTTAGAGACTCACTCAATATGTCTGGGATATCATTTGGGTATCATAGCTCATCTGAGTGAGCTTTTGAGCACTCCCATTTTAGGATCCTTGAGGCTCATAATCCTTGGGAAGTCATAATTCAACCCATGAGCTTTTTTTTAAATTTATATAATGAACAAGTTCTCTATTTATTGTGGTGTTCTCATTAACATTCTTATCAAATATCATTATTCAGGAAACAGAATGAGTGATGTGAACCGTCCTTGCCAGTTGAGATATGTTGCAATCATGAGATATTTTTATATTTGTAACCATTGAGAATTCCTGAAACCTTGAAAGTGTTATTGCCCTCATTACCTGAAATGATTATAATATGTGGTCATATTAGAATGGGGAGTATTCGTGGTTGTCATAATCTGTGACACTTGTACCAGGTTTTATAGTGAGCCTCATATCATTGTTTTGAATTTATGATTTAAAAGCTTCCTATTTTTTGTGTTCTTCCTTTTTTCTCACTGTTGGCAGAGTGTTGTGATCTTCTGTGATGGTTAGAATAGTTTAACATTTACAAATGGTTGCATGTGATTTTTTTCCTTGCATGCTAAGGGCATATGTTGCTAAGCTGAATAATCATAGCATTTGAAACAAAACACACACAAGGTAAAGTTACTATGCACCTAAGAAAGGAAAACTTTTCTCATCTCATTCATTTCTAAACCCTTTTTGAATTTTTTTTATTATTTTCTGTAAATAAGGCTCTACATTCTGAGTTCCATACGGGTTTTAAGAAAACAGAAAAAAGTAGAAAATATCCATTTATTTATTATATTCAAAACTACTTCAACATCTTAATGAATTAGTTTTTTACATTTCAGTGTAACATTATAGATATTTCCATGAACATATTTCTAAACAAATTCAGTTGCATATTTACCAGAAATGTAAATTCTTTGAGGTTATTTTCATTTAAGCAATTGTTTTTATATAAGGAATAAAGTGTCCAGGAATTTTGTTTTGAATTGCTTGGCAGTTATTAAATAATATAAGCCAGGTGATCCAGTAATGCAGAATATGGTTTTCTGGCATCTTGGTAGTAGTATGTTTTTCTTCATTAACATAAGCAGCACTGTTAGGGTCTTGGCACTGAATACATTCTATGTGAAATGAAATCTGCAGTGTGATACCTATTCTTAGCATTGCATTTGTTACAAAGACAAGTGCCTTGCTCTAAATCAAACATCTGGAGCTTGGATTTGCTTTCAGCCACTTGCTGGCTGTCTTTGGTTAGGTGGTCTTAGGCCACATGGAATGTTGCTCTTAGAAGCAACAGGAGTTGATTTCTCAGAATTCCAGAGATTGAGAAATCAAAGATGCCTGCACACTCGGTGTCTGATGAGAACCTACTTTACAGTCTGTAATGTCTTCTCTTGGCTCTTACTCCCCTGGTGGGATGGACAGGTGGTCTAAGGGCATGGACCTAATCACCTCCCCAAAGCCCCATTACCTAATGTTGTGGATGTTTGAATTTATTTATTTTTTAAAGATTCTTCAGAAATTTTCTTTTCAAAAATCAAATATTTTGTTGTGTTTAATTATACATAAACCAAATTTAAACACTTTAGAAATCAGTTATGAATAGGATTCCTTTGAAAATTTCTTAATGAATCCATATGTATGTATCAAAGGATAGTTATTTTTGCATGTTGATGTTTTGATCTTGCAAATGTACTTAGATTGTTAATAAGTTACAATAATCTGTTAATGGAGTCTGTGGTTCTCTGGATCTTACACCATCTAAAACTAGACTGCTTGGTTTCCTCCTTTAATAATCTTAGGCTTTTCATTTCTTTCTTTCCTAGTACTTCTGGTTAAAACTTTCAGTTCTATATTAAATAAGAATAAAAAGTTTGGGCCTCCTTGCCTGGGTACAGATCATAAAACTTTTAGTTTTGTCAATTTACAATGATGTTGGCTATAGATATGTCCCATGCAATCTTTTACTAACTTGATATGTGTCTACTATGCTTACTTTGTTCTAGATTTTATTATGATTTTTGTGCTTCATTCTCTTCGTCTGATGGTTATTAAGCTATCCTTGCATTCCAAGGTTAAATTGTACTTTTGTGATGTGTTTCTGAATTTGCTATGTTGTTGGTATTTTGTTGAAGATTTTTTTTAACTGCATTTATAAGTTCAGTCTGTACATTCTTCCCCCTTCTCTGATTTGGAGATGAAAGTAATGCCAGTCTTATGAGATCACCTTGTAAGAATTTCTTCCCTTGGGCCTGGCTCAGTAGCCTAGTGTCTAAAGTCCTCACCTTACACTTGACAGGATCCCATATGGGCGCCGGTTCTAATCCAGCTCCCTGCTTGTGGCCTGGATAAGCATTAGAGGACTATCCAAGTCCTTGGAACATCCTGCACCTGTGTGGGAGACCCAGAAGAGGCTACTGGCTTCTGGCTTTGGATTGGCTCAGCTCCAGCCATTGTGACCACTTGGGGAGTGAGCCAGTAGATGGAAGCTCTTCCTCTGTGTTTCTGCTCCTGTCTGTATATCTGACTTTCCAATAAAAATAAAAAATCAGGCCCAGCATGATAGCATAGTGGTTAAAGTCCTCGCCTCGCATGCCCAGGATCTCATATGGGCGCTGGTTCTAATCCCGGCAGTCCTGCTTCCCATCCAACTCCCTGCTTATGGCCTGGGAAAGCAGTCGAGGACAGCCCAAAGCCTTGGGACCCTGCTGCACCCGAGTGGGAGACCCATAAAGAAGCTCCTGACTCCTGGCTTCAGATTGGCTCAGCTCCAGCTGTTGCAGCTACCTGGGGTGTGAACCATGGGACGAAAGATCTTTCTCTCTGTCTCTCCTCCTCCTCTCTGTATATCCACCTTTCAGATAAAAATAAATAAATCTTTAAAACAGTAAATAAATAAATAAATCTTTAAAAACGAGGAATTTCCTCCCTTTTAATTTTTTAAATACGTGAATAAACTTGGTATAACTTTTATTTTAGGTTTAGTAGAATTCAGTAATGAACCATCAGGTTCTGGGCTTTAAATTTAGGGGGAGGGGTGGGATTTTAATTACTGATTCAATCTCTTTACTTATTGTAGGTCTGTTTAAGTTTTCTTTTTCTCATATTTCAATTGTGGTACAGTATATGTGCCTAGAAATGTGCTCTGCTTCTAGTTTTTCAATTTGTTAGCATACAACTCTTCTTAATATTCTGTAATGATTTTTTTTATTTCTCTGATGTTGGTCCTAATAGTTCATTTTTCATAAGTTTTTATTGGATTCTTATTTTTCCTAGTATAGCTAAGTGCTTTTTGTTTTAATATCCAACTCATTCTCTTTCTTAAGATTTATTTATTTTTCTTGGAAGGACAAATTTATAGAGCAAAGGAGATAAAGAGAGAAAGATCTTTCATCTGCTGGTTCATTCCTTAAGTGGCCGCAATGGCTGGAGCTAAACTGATCTGAAGCCAGGAGCCAGAAGTGTTCTCCAGTTTCCCTTGTGGGTGCAGGTTCCCAAGGCTTTGAGCCATCCTTTACTGCTTTGCCAGGTCACAAGCAGGGAGCTGGAAGGGAAGTAGAGCTGCCAGACATGAATCAGTGCCATGTAGGATCCCAACAGATGCAAGGCGAGGATTTAGTTCTTAGGCTATTGCATCAGGGCCAAAATCCAACTCTATTGACTTTTGTATTGAACTTTTAATGTGTCATTGTAGGGTTTGTGTTTTAGTCATGCCTGTTTGTGGTCCTGTGCATCTGCTATATACACATCTTCATATTTTTCTCCAGAATGGGTACATTTTTAGCTATTTGATTGTTGGGTAAAAATTTTAAGACTGCTTCTTGCTTGACCCTCTGAATGAAGTTACTCTTTGCTGTCTGCCCAAGGATGGAGGACAGGTGATGGAGATACTTCCGTTGTCTTCCATGGTGACCTGAATTTTGGTTACACCTAAATCTCAGAGTTTTACTGAACTGTGTACAACATTGTAGTATTTTCCTGGCTTATGTGAGGTTGGTATTGATATAGCCCAAAATAAGCCTGTTTTTCACAGGATACTAGGGCAAATGTTGAGTCTGTGTGTTTAAGCCCTCGTCTGGGGATAGAGATCTGTGGGCTTTATCATGTGCTTGATCTCATTGTAGTGGACCTGAGAGGATCTTCAAGACATTCTTAAACTTACTTACCCCCTATACCACAAAGCTAGTACTTAATTCCATTTTTCTATAGCCTTTTTGAAGTGTCATTTTTAATTGAGTTATTATTATTTCCTAACTATGTTTTATTCCGAGGGTATACATTCATGGAAGTATCAATAGAGTTTCTTGAAGTTTGATATGCTGGGAAGTGAGACCAATGTTGGACAGTATTTGCTCCTCTGTTTATCACAGAGTTGTCATCCACAGCTATTGTAGGCAGTATTGTATCATTGAAAATAATGATGAGCAATATATTTAGGTTATGTTTATAGCCTGCATTTGACAAGATTTCATGCATTAATATGACTTGTTTTAATTCAAAGGTGATTTGATTCCCTCACTCAACATTGTTCGTACTTTCACTTTCCAAATTGTTGTTTTCAGGAGTTATTACTCACTACAATAGATGACTCTCTCTCATCAGAGCAAAATGTTTTACCAATAGGGTGAGGATTTTCACTGATTTTCAGATGTTTCTAATTCCTTTATTTAAATGCCAGGGAAGTTTGGTGTATTTCCTTATATTTAGCAAATCCTACAACTGGCATTGTTATTGGATGGTTCTACAGTTTTTGGAAGCAGTTCTCACAGTGGCACATGCAAAAGGAAGATACTCAAGGTGACTTTCTGGGGCACTGGATCCATTCTTCAGTTTTTACACGTTCCCTGTCACTACAGATGGCAGTGCTAGAATGGACCTTTCAGGTGCCATGCCCCTGTCTTAACCTACATTCTCATTTAACAAATAAAGAATCAATTGTCAGAGAAAATTCTATAACCAGAAGCCACACTCCTGTCATGTGATCTCTTCGCATCATTTTAGGTTAGCTTCTCTCCTCCTGACGTCACCAAACTCTTATTCCTCCTTTTCAAATACACCTAGCTCAGGACTGCTCCAGAGATTGATAGTACTTAATTCTTTAAATATTCTGTCCCAGGTGTTTTCAGGGCTCCTGACTTCATTAATGGAAAGTAGCATCATATATATCCTACTCTTATTCCTCTATGCTCCCGTAGTTTCTTATTAACCACTTACCAGAAACTACATGATTGTATGTTTATATAGTGTTTGTCTCCACCATTGAAATGTTGACAACTTAAGAATAAAAAATATTGTCTTTGAGCATAATTTTCTCCCACTTCTAGAACAGAATTTGATCAATACAGTGTTTAATCATTTATTAATAAGTAAGTGAGTGACTGAATCCCATTTGTACTGTCTTGTGAAACAGTCATCCCCGTGGACTTTGGCTTAAGATGGAGTTGACTACCATGGCATGTCTATGAGCATATCCTTGGATAATAGACACTTTAGCCATTCTATGCTACAACTTTCTCATTTGCAGAATGAATATAACATCATTACTTATATGCAAGAGTATTTTCTTGGAGTTAAAGTAATATAATGCCATAAAATATTTGCTCCAAGGCCTGTGTTGTAATATGTGTTTAATTCAACTTTAATCACTACTATGATATTATAAAATCTTTCTCAATGAAATCCAGAGAATGCTATATCTATTAAAGGTGACTGATTACAAGGAACATAATCTGGCCCTAGCAAAAATCTTACAAAATTAAGGAAAGGCTAGGATCGATGTTAATTAAAAATGATAGGTTTGAAACTATGATCCTAGATACTGGGAGCATAAGGACATTGCCATATTGCTTTTAATCCTGCCACATCTGTCAAGATTATGATCCCAGGAAGAATGATTAATTGATTGAGGTTTTTTAGGAGTAGATGGACATCTTGATTGACAGTGCATCCAATAATGCATGTTGCCAAGCATAGAACCACATTGCAATAGCTGACTCGGTCCAAATATTTGGCATCTACAACTTTGAAGAATGTTTGAAGACTTTTTTGCCTTTGTAATCAGCAAACCATGATCACGGCCTAGCTTACTGAGCATCTGGTTCTCATCCCTAGAGCTGTGTCAGGAAGAAGTTTCTTTATTGATTCCTTCCTGCATAACAATGAAGGACCAGAGTTCCCTCAAATCAATATTCAAGCACATTTTATATCCAGATACCTGACAGGCTGAAGAGCTCATGAAAAATTTACACAATGTGTGTTTTCAGCTTAGTGATGTGTTAGTTGTGATGGTTGTTGTTTGGACCTTCCCTTTTCAATAATCTAGCAGTTGTTTTGTGAAGATCTTGGTAATTGTATTATTAAGTGGTTGATTATTAATAACTACAGTGATAATTTGTCATTGTTTTTTGACTGTTAAAATCTAAATTGCATTCTTGGGTTTGAGAAGTTCCTTGTCCTATGATTCAGTGTCACAGCCTTCCTCCTAATACAAAAGATGAAAAATGTCAGCTCCTTGCATATCATTAGTGTAGCTTTGGCCTCTAGTGTACAATCAGTCCACTGGTTGCCTCTATGCTGAGCTTGGACTGTTAATGAATGACTTAAAGCTGGGTTTAGAGGAACTGCTGAGAGCAGGAAATGCAGGATAGGGTTTCTGGAACAGTTGTTCCAACACCCAGTAGTCACATGTACACAACACCTTAGTGCAAGCTGCACAGTGCTTAGATGTGTTTGCAGCAGTGATGTCCACACCACACCTTACTATAGCTGGATTAGGGGCACTGTGCGTGGTTTTGGAGATAGCAGATTTTGAATCTTCCCAAAGACTATAAATCAAATTACAACCTTTGAAAAATTCTTTAATTGATTTTTTTCAAGATTTATTTATTTTTATTGGAAAGCCAAATATGCGGAGAGGAGGAGAGACAGAGAGGAAGGTCATGCATCTGATGATTCACTACCCAGGTGGCTTCGATGTCTCGAGCTGCGCTGATCCAAAGCCAGGAGCCAGGAGCTTCTTCTAGGTCTCCCATGTGGTGCAGAGTCCCAAGGCTTTGGGTCATCCTCACTGTTTTCCCAGGCCACAAGCAGGAGCTGAATAGGAAGTGTGACCACTAGGACATGAACTGGTGCCCACATGGGATCCTGGCACATGCAAGGCAAGCACTTTACCCACTAGACTACTGTGCCAAAAACTATTTCTTCAATTTAAAGCAGTGAGGATTACTTTTTGCTTCTGGCAGCTAACAACTTAAACTGACACAATATATTTTTAAACATCTTTTCTTAATATTTGCCATGTCCCAACTACTGTTCATTTGTTCATTGATGATTAATTAATTTGATTGATTGATTTAAAATATGCTTGCTGAAAGTGCTTTCCAGGCATTGTACTTAAGGTTGAACTGCTATGATTGACAAGTGAAAGAGATTACTTTCCTTGCAGAACGTCATAGCTGTTGGAGACTGATGCTACAAATTTAGATAATTAGTTAGTGTCACCCCCACTATATCTGGCAAGTAATTAATTTGACAGAATAATCCGATGGAAAATCAAGAGGCTAGACTCTGGAAAAGGCATCTAATTAGTTATATTTGATTTGCACTGTAAGAAGGAGCCATGGGTGATGGGTACTCAAGTACTTCAACCATCTATAGATGCCTTCCCAGGTACATTGGCATGAACCTGGGTCGTAAGTGGTACAGCCACTTCTTGAACTAGGATTCCATGATGAGGTGCTGATTTCGCAAACAGTGGCTTAATTTGTTGCCACAAAGCTAGCACCAGGTCAGGGTTTGAATCCAACCTGGAGCCCTGGACTCCACAGTGAGGAGAATGGCCACAGCTCATCCGCACAGGCACTCAAGGGCTGTGCTCTCTGGTGTGTTAGTGGCCTATGGGGTGCTTTCTACAGGAGAAGCAGTGATTGTTCATGACAGTCTCCTTGGCTGTGATACTTAAATCACTTTATCAATCAGATGAGGCATTTGGTGGCAACCCTGCCAACTGGTCTATTTCTGTCATGTTAGAGAATATTCCACTGCAGACCGCAGGTGCCAGCTGTCAGCCTAAAATAAACTGGGTTCTGCCCCAGGATATGTGTGCTTAGAAAATTGCTTCAGATTGAATTTCTCATCTGGCAGCCCCTTTTAAGTTCGGGACTCAAAAAAGGAAAAATAAACAAATTATAGATGAGTAAACAAACATGTGGCTGTTTATGAGGCATCAGCCTGGCTGTTACTGGGGCTTCATTAATCACACTGTCTTGTTCTCTTCTGTTGGCCTGGGTGCCATGAATAATGTGTTAGAATATAAATGAGTTTAATAGATATTTTCTTAATTGGGCTACTTACCAAAGTGCTGATACTGTCCCAGTGGTTTTTGCTCATAAAGCAGTAGCTGTCTACCACAGCCAAGTTTTTGATTAGAGAGTTTGAGGAAGAAGAGAAAGGGTAAGGAAAATAGACCAGCTGGATTTGATTCTGCCTAACAGAAGACACTGCAGCGGGTCCTCTACATCCTCTTGTACTTCCTCATTTAATTTTACAACTAAATCTGCAAAGTACATGTTGTTAATCCTGCTTCCATATAAAAGACAACAATTCCTGGGTAATTTGCCCAAAGATACGGCTAGCCAGTGACTATGCGACTTGGGATTTTAATATCACACCACATGTGGATTTCCCTGTTTCACCACACTTCATCACTTTCATTGTCACGCTCCCCATCAGCATCCTATCTGAAGCTGTGCTCCTGATAGCCAGCCTGTGTATATCCAGTGTCACATTCAGCACAGACATGAGCAGAGAATAGAATGGCATTTATCAAGGACTGGTCAGTGGGGAGAGGAGCAAGTTCACCAGATCCATTATGTTGCATGTTATCTGCATGTAATAACAATGCATTTTAGGGGCCTGGTGCGGTGGCGCAGTGGTTAAGGTCCTCACCTTGCACGCCCGGGATCCCATATGGGCACCGGTTCTAATCCTGGCAACCCCGCTTTCCATCCAGCTCCCAGCCTGTGGCCCGAGAAGGCAGTTGAGGACAGCCCAAAGCTTTGGGACCCTGCACCCGTGTGGGAGACCCGGAAGAGGCTCCTGGCTTCAGATCGGCATAGCATGAGCCATTGCGCTCACTTGGGGAGTGAATCATTGGACGGTCCTCTCTGTCTCTCCTCTCTGTATATCCGCCTTTCCAATAAAAATAAAAAATAAATCTTTAAAAAAATGCATTTTAGTACTTAAAAGTGCTTTTAGAAAAATAGATTTTAAATGTTCCCACCACCAAAATTGGCAAGTGTGTAGATAGAGTATGCTAATTGTGTTAGTTGAGCTGTTGTATTTCTGTATGCATGCTTTAAGACATCATGTTGTGCTTTATGTATACATAATATTTTTGTTATTTAAAGCTGAATTAAAAGCCTGAATATTCCCTAACCAAGAACAATTAAAATTAAAATTGGCATTTTTATCTCTGCCTTGAAGCATGGCTAAGGACGCTCATGCATATTGCACAGCATTATAGAACTAAGGAAACTTCCCTTCCTTTTGTGTTCCCAGCTGCCCTCCTTAGTAAATGTTTTGAGTGTTCCATATTCTCCAAAGTTTGTTGTTTGAAACAAATCTTCTAGGATTTCTCTCTGTTTTTCCCCAAGTTCTCCATTTACATATTCACGATTTTCTCTATCCAGTACCTTGTCATGCATTGAATTTTTACCTTTTGTGTTTCTCCAATTTGCTTTTCTTTTCAAATTATAGTTGCTGGGAAAGTAGGCCTAATTCACAGGTTTTCTGGGTCCAAATCTTAACTTTGTAACATCCTAGCTGTGTGATTATGGCCAAGCTAGCTGACCATTCCACAACTCAGCTTGCTCTTTGATTAAGCAGATCCAATAAGCACTTAAAAACATTAACTAGTGTTACTTTGGTTGCTATTGTCATTAACCTGGTTAGTTTTTGAGAAACCAGGTAAGACACACAAAAGAACAGACACACCTTCCTTACAAGGTTGAAGGAAGGAAGTGTAAATATTTCCATATGAAGTTGGAGGGAGCTTCTATAACATGTGTAATAATATTATCGGTGATAAAAATGGATCTTGAGGTGTTTATTTGTTTTCATTTTATTTTAAAGTTAGAGAAGGAGAGAGAGAGAGAAAGAGATCTCCTATCTATTGATTTACTTTCCCTTCCATGTGTCTGTGATAGTCAGTGCCAGGACAAAGTTAGGTCAAGGAATTCAGTCCAGATCTACCAAGCAGGGTACAGGCAGGGTACTGGGACCAAGTGCATGAGCTGCCATCAGGTGTGTGTGTGTGTGTAAAAAGAGAGAGTGTGTATATGTGTGCATGTATATATATTTATATATGCATATATATGTATAAACATACACACATATATGATAATTTAAAAATAAAAGCATTCATAATTGTACCAAGATTTTTCTAAGCACTTTCATGCCTCATTGTCATTATCTCCATTGTCTCATCCAACCTTGGCAGGAATGCTTTGAGATACATGTCATTATTAACCCAATTTGACTGATAGAAGAAACTAAGAAACAAAACAGCTTTGTGTTAAAGATGTTGTCTCCCACTATCTTTTATGTTGTGACTTACTTTGAAGATGAAAAATGCATGTATCTTACACTGAGGCAAGTTGTAACAGAACTAACCCTCATCTAAGAGCGCAAAGGGTCACTTGCAAACTTTATCGGTAACTGGGAAAGCTGCCCACATCCAAGGGAAAGTCAGAACACAGGCTCAAGACATTTTGACCTCAAAGTTCAGATTCTTGGTGGAGTTTCTTCCTTTGGACCACTGTATCAAAGATAATAGCTACCAGTTATGCAATACGCACACAGTGTATGAAGATACTGTTAAATATACAAAAGAATTATAAAATTGGTGGTTGGGGGAGATTGATCCTTATGAGAAAGTAATAGCAGCAAATGAGTTTCTTATTTTACACCTGCAGTGTCACTGGCATTAGAAATTGGAAAAATAAGATTTAGAGCTGTTTAAGAAACTGGAAAGTAAGCAAGAAGGCATTCCAGAATGGAATGTACTATAGGGACTAGCCTCGTTTGTTATAAGCTCTCTTTCCAAACCTCAGGTCAACCTGGAAACTATGTGTAAATGTGTCATGACTAAAAGATTGGACAGGGATTTAGCATAGTAGAGGAAGAATTTGGAGTTTGAATGAAGTCAAATTAAAATGTCTCCTAAAATAAGTGACAGCAATGGTAGATTCACTCTTCAGTGACACAACCAAACACAACTGAAAATCACATTTTAATACATTTATAATATTCAGGGTTCTAACAGAATTACCAGCCAAGCACATATGAATGATAAGAAAGATGTGAAAATATTCTAGACAATAAACAGAGATAAGCACACAACCACCTAAATGTTATAATTAGTGGTTGAAAATATAAAGAGAGGTATTTGCAATTACATATAAACTTGTGGATAAGATGTGTGTGTGTAGAAAGTTGACACAGTCTGTTCCCTTCCTCATCATTCTATATTCCATCCCAGATTTTCTTGGTAAAATGTATTCCACATAAAAGATCTGACAGGTAAAGGACAAAGAAGAACCTTGGCTAAGTCCTTCAGATACTTATCACAACACTGAGAAAAAGTCTAGGCAATCTTATTTTTTAAGTAGAATATTCCATGAATATCAAGAGCTGTTAAGATGCTGTCAGTGTTTTTGCTTTGATTTGAATCACATTGTTGGCTGTAAAACTTGATATTACCTTAACATGTTATACTCCGTTTGCTTTGGCTTGAATGACTTTCCTGCCTGTGTAAATCTGGTAAGTTATTTAGTTAATCTAAGACTCATTTTCCTTAAATACTTGCTGTGAGAATTATACATTGTTTAGCATATGTCATGTTGACAAATGCTTGATGTTTAGTGATTACTGAATAATATTTTAGTTACCACCACTACCATCATCATGCCACCATTTACTGATAGATAGGAGTCTGTTCAATTACTGATGTAATATAACTACTGCAATGAACAGTGAGAAGGAGGAAAATCGACCGTAGATATCTGTGTCCTCACCTCAACATTTTTCAGTTATGCACGTCATACAAAAACCATGCTTGATTTACGGATTCTTTCAGTGATTACTAATTTCTTGTGGGATCCAGACTTTTTATCAGCCCGGTTGCTTGCTATGTACTAGGTCTGCGAATTATATCCCTTGATCACAAAATGACTTATACTTATTTTAAAATTAATGAAACCAAGCCCCAAACTATGGAGTTTTGCGTGGAATAAAAAGTAGATATATTATTGTATGCTGCTGAGAAAAATAATGTTTCTAAAAGGAACAACTGTTAACAATATTTGGATACTCTACCAGATAATGTTTATGTATGCCTTGTGCGCCAAATTATGTAAGTATATACTATTTTATTAAGCAAATGAAATCAATTGTCTTGAACTTTTCTTTTAGACATTATTTTATTGAAGCAATTGGATTACCTCATTTCGGCATATGGCTTGCAAAGCTTGAGCCTGTAATACAGCACAAATATTTAATCATTCAAGTTGGACTCTGAACTAATGTTATAGTCATAATTATTTCACCTGTTCAATAAGCATGTTTTGAAAACCTTATTTATTAAGTGCTGCCTACACTATGAAGAGATGAACCTTAATCTCAAACAACTTTTGGTCTAATGACAAAGATACGCTAATACAAAATGCAAGAGAGTGTAGAGATTCCATGATTGTATTGTTTGTCCCCAAGATTTAGTAATATTTACCTGTACTTTTGTCATCTTTTTAAAACAATGATTTAATATGTCATTTCATGTTTGGGAGACATTTAAATAGGTTATAAGTTACCTAAACATAGGCATGAAACTGAAAATGGTGGAATCATGCAAATTGATTGCAAATCTTTTTGTTAGCGTGAATTTACAATCATATGTTAACAGTTTTTTTCTGATCTTGGTTGCAAAAGTAATCTACATTCACAAATGAATAGAAATTACAGAGCTAAATTTCAGCTTACTTGCAAGAAGAGTTAGTGCCAATTAGTACAAATGAAGATTTTAGGAACCAATGTTCTAGTTTTAGAGACATTCAGATTTTGAAAAAACAATGTTAATAACTATCACATGGATTGATATAGAGTAGACATGTATTAAGAATCTTTAGAATTGAGGAAAGTGAAGAAGAAAGGAGAATGAAGAAGCCTGCATCCGTTCATCCTGAAGCGTTTACTGAGCACTTATTCTGTGCCCTGGCTTTCTGTAGCTGAGACGCCAGGGCTGGCTTCTTTCAAGACAAAGTTTCACCGGAATTGGGAAGTAGAGCTCTCGGGTTTTGTGCCTGTGCCATTGATGCATGATCCCTCAGGACATGCAAGGGAGATCAGAGATGCTGAAACTCAGTGGGGTGGGTGGCAGGAGAAGAAGGAATGGAGAAATAACCAGGGCTCAGCTCAGCCAGGGCTTTGGAGGCCATGTGTGGTGGGCAGGGGCATGGGGAGGAAGGGTGCAACTGGTCTCCCTCGAGAAGCATAGGAGAGTCTTGGAGAACTTAAATGCAGGAAGAACTATGTAGAGGTTTTTCTTTAGAAAACGGCACTTTTTCTGCTTTGTGGAGGGTCACCTGCAGGGATCCAGCAGTAGATATGAGGAGCCAGGGCAGTCAGGATGTACTGCCAGGCAGAACAGAGAGCAGAAAAATAAATGGTTATGATAGAGATGGAAGGAAATGATGTACTTGAGAAACTTAGAAGGTGAAATGGGCTGAGCATCATGTTGGAATGGTAAAAGCTGAGCTGGCAAGCATTTGGAGAATGCTGAAGATAATTTCTACAATTCTGGCTACTGCACTTGGGTGTCTAGTCATGTTCAAGGGCAAGAAACACTGAGTTACATATAGCAGATATGTAGGAGAAAAATTCTAATGCCTGATTGGGACATGTTGATTTTCAGGTTCTCTGAAAGGGAACATGCTTTGCATACTTATTTATCATACTCATCTTGCAAAATATTATTTTTCTCATGTTGTAGTGAAGGTGCACGGAAATTAGGATAATGGATTAAGATAAGGTCATACAACAAACTTGGCTGGAATCTGCATCTGAAACCAGATCTAGCTGATTTTGTTGTCTCCATAATTTCTGTAGCATTTTGTTGCTGAGGATTAATCATTCGTTTGCCAAGCAACTACAATGGTGATAGCCATAAAAGCCCTTCACGTGGTATTAACTGTAAACCGTAAGGAAGGTAATATTCAGGTGACTGGAAGTATGCATGCTCCATATCTTCTTTCTCAATATTTTTGTAGAGTTGCATTTTCAGAGACTGGTACCCCTAACTTAATCCAAACACATTTTCTTGCCACAACAAGATAGTAGTCCCTGACATTGGAAAGGTACTATTTTTATAACTACAGGAAAATCATCTTTTGAAATTCATCAGCTATTAAATAGGCTAGTAAGAGCATATCTCCAAAATATGTGGCCTGTCAAATTATCTGAATCATGAAGACAAAACTTGACATACTATTTTCCTTTAGCTTGGTGCTGTGGAAACCTATGTGGGAATCATATGGGATAATGGCATGTTATGACAATCACATCAGCATTCTGAGAACATTAGATATGTTAGGAGTGAATCAGAGAAGCCCCATTTTTTATATAGAGAAGAGGCAGAAGATCTAGCCTACAATAGATGAGAGAAGACAACCATTAATGGGCCAAGGACCTACGTTTCCCATTTGTGACTCTTTCTATTCTGTCAACAACATATTCGATGGATATAGTGTATTAGTCAGGTTTCTGCTGTTGTAACTAAATACCCAAGATTGAGTACTTTGTAAAAAAATGAGGTTCATTGAGCCTGGAGTTCTGGAGGTCCAAGATCATGGTGCTGGTCAATGGCTGGTGGGAGTAGATCACATCCAATGGTGTTGTGGGGAGGTAGAGAGAGGTATCATATGGCACAGTGGAAAGCAAGAGAGTAGAAAACTCAGCTTGGGGCTTGGGTGTTTGTTTATTTTTTGCCTGTGATTTTATTATTCTTTTTTGTAATCTTTACTTAGTTAATTAGGACACAAAGGATCAAGGGCTACAGGAAAGTGGGTAAGACTATTATTTCCACTTTTTTTCTGTATCTGAGGTAAAGGGGGAGATAAAGGGAGAAGCCCCACTCAGCCTTCCACCCATCCCAGGTCCCCGAAGTGGGGCATGCTCTGAGGGTCTTGCTCAAGTGGTTTTGATAGTTCAACAGTTATGAATTGTTGCCAATCTTGCCATTCCAAGCACGATGTAGTCGCTGCAGAATCCACTGATTGACATAGCCCACCTTAGAGACTCCATTTGCCCAGTTTTTCACTGCCAACATATGGCTGGGGTAGTTGACTGATTTGTTCTGTCCTCTGTTGTGGTGTCAGGTGTCCTCTGTAGGTTCTGATGGATTGCCATATCCTCCATGTGCACCTGGTTATGCTGTCCATTGCTCCATCTGAGTCTCTTAGGATGCTTGGCTCTGGCAGTTGCACTCCATGGCACACCATGGAACTTGCACTTCTCTTCATGATTGGGGTCTTGAGTCTGGCAGTTCGATTGGAGAGATCCCCAAAGAAACTGTCTGAGGTGATCCCAGACCAGATTCTTGTGTGTACTTGCAAGTACAGGGCTTCGTAGCATCCATCATCCCAGTCAGCTGGTGGTTGCAATTGCTAGTTCGGTTCTGTTTTCCCCTGGAACCAATGGGTGTTGCAGTCCAGCCTAATTCTGTCCAGCACACACTCGGCCCTCACATAAACCAGTGGGAGCTGCAGCCTAGTTGAAGCGACCCACAATAACCCCTACTAATCCCCCCTCCACTTCCCTGTTTCCCATGCTTGCCAATATGTACAGCAGACTAGTCCAGTTTGTCCCAAATCCCATTCAGCTTTCATACATGTCAATGGTCAGCTTGGGTTTTAACAATTCATTCTTCAGCAAACAACTCAGGCCTGAAAGATACTCCCATTAGACTGGCATTAATCCTTTCCTAGGTTGTTGCCCTCCAGGATCTATTACGCTCTCACTAGGTCTTATCTATTAGATGTTCTGTCTCCTTTCAGTGTGGTCATACTGGGGACCAGGCTTCTAGAACATTTACCTGTGTGCAACAAACCATATCCAAACCATTGCAGGGAAGTGGGGAGGGAGATGCAGGGAAGGATGGCTGAACATGCACAGAAGCATAGATGGACGTAATCTCCCTTTAAGATGTTCTCTTGTCTTGAAGCTTTATTTGTATTTTCTTATTTAATCCTTAAAATAATCTAGTGATATTAGTATAATGATCTTCATTTAGTAGACAAGGAAGTTGAGGCTCAAGTTAGTCACATAATGTGAGCATGCATATCTCACATGTATGCTTATGTACATATATGTAAAATTTTAGAGATTTTGAAAATTACTTACAATTTGGGTCCAGTTTTCCTAAGAATAGATGGGACATTTATAATTATGAACAAGATTTTACGGGATATCTTAGTGGTTTCCTTTTATGTTTCAGAGTCTTTAGATCTTTGGGCCCAGAGTTAGATTTGAATAGGTTTCATTTATTCACTAGTTTTGGATCCTAAGCAAGTAACTTGACTTCTGCTAGGTCCAGTTCTTTCCTCCATGACATGAATGTAAACTATCTGTCTTCTAACAGGAGAGAAAAGGTACTTTTGATAATTATTTCAATCAAGATAATTTAAGGAAACATAGAAGAAGATAGGGAAGGACATGAAGGATTCATACTCGATTCTGCTATCGTTGCTATGAATGTGCTAGAGCGAGTGAAGTGAACTGCTTTGGGCACCCTGAGTCAGTGTGCAATGAAGGAGACTCTAGAGGAACAGTGAGCACTGAGAGCTTACACATATACAAGTTGTATGATTCTGAATGAGGTATGTCATCTCTTTAAGCCTTATTTTTCTCATCAGTATAGCTTAAAAATGGGACTTGCTTCATAGGGTAGTTATATAGATTTTGTAAGATGGTATGATTTAAGTTCTAGGTGTGTGGCCTGATACACAGTGGGTGCTTAAATATATCTTAATTGTTGGGTTCCTGGCTAAGTTGGAAGCAGGCATTAGAGGAAATCTCTTCTATTGGCCATGTTTGTTGCTATTAGTACAGGTTCAGATTTCTCTGTTTAAATGATTTATTCAACCGAATTACACTGTTTTTTATTTCCCTCACTGCAGCAAAAGCAAACTCTAATTGCTTTCCCTGTGGCATAAACCAGGGAAATCAAACCAGCTTGGTGTGCTCATCTACAATGAGCTGCAAACCTTCTCTTAAGTCATCTCATTAGCTCCCCTGTGATATTTATGAGCTCTGGGATTTGCTAATGATCTTAAATGGGGTTAGGATCCTGAGTGTGTGTTCTTGAAGGGAGTGGTGAAGAGTGTTGGAAGACCTTAAGAGACCTTAAATGAAAATCTTTACTGAAGGATGTTTTGGTTATCAGCTACTTAGTGGGGTGTCTGACAAATGCAGTATGGGGTCTTATTGCCTGTCATCTGTGTGACGGGGCACCATCTGGGCTCCTAGAAAAAGACATAGTCAGTAAGATTTGGCTGAACTAATTAGTCAATGAATAAATTATCAAAACACCAAGTGTAGTTCAAATCAGAAGTGACCATGCGTTTTAAAATTTTTAGCAGTTCAGCTGAATTTCAGTGAAAGAATTTATTTCAAAGAAATGTGTTTTGTAGGACTGGGCGCATACTCCAAAACAGTGCAGCCCCTCTTCCTCACTGTTTATTGCATTGAAATGAAAAGACACTAATAAACATCTGAGTTTTGTAAGTTAGATGGATAGTCCATATTTGGCCAGTTTAAATAGGTACCATTCTCCAGTCTGCCCTCTCAATGGATGCTTTTGTTCCCTTTCCAAGGTACAGCTCAGACAACATTGATGGGGTTCTATTATGAAGATACACAGCATAGTATCAAAGAACCTTCATCATCAGTCATGACAAAGATGGCTAGTCTTCATTGGATGACTGCTGTGTATCAGACATTTTGCTTAAGGTTTCTGTGTGCACTAAATTATTTAATTTTGGAAAGAACATAATGTGTCTGCCATGTTAATTATTCCTGTATTGTGCATGAGAGATCAGTGAGAAGAAGAGAATGGTTTGATGTTATGTAGCAGATATGTGATGGAGGAAAAAAAAAAGGAAAAAACCTGAAAACTTTGAATTCCCTCTCTTGGAAGTCAGCAAATCAATGTCCTATGAGCTTAGGCTGATTTTTGTGATTTTAGTAATTGAACAGCTCAGATTGAGGACAGTATTTTATGGTATGTGAAAATTACATAAAATTCAAATCTCAGCGCCTATAAATGCAAGTTTATTGGAGCACAGCCACTCATTTGTTTACATATTGTCTTTGTCTAATTTCATGGTACAGTGGAAGAGCTGAGTAGTTGTGACAGAAATCATTCTGTACAAAAAAAAAAAAAAAAAAAGAAAAGAAAACATTTACTCTCTGGCCCTTGACAGAGAGGTTGGCTGACTGCTAACCTATCTTAATCCATGCTTGAAACTGCCTCCCATTGTACTGCGAGGCCTTTCTCATTTGAACAGTTGTTCTCCGATTACCCTTCCATCCTTCACTCCAACATGCTTGTGACTAAAGCAAAATGTAATGCCAGGCCTACCTGTTGATGGTTTCATGTACTTTCTATGGCTAGATGAAACATCAGTCATTTCAGTAAGGAATGTTTAGTTGGAAGCAGCAACAAAAACTTTCAAACTGCAATTTTGAAAAGGAGACTTCAGGAGGAACAGTGTTTTGACTGCTAGCTAAATGTCTGTGCTCTCCATGGAGTGCTTGAGGTTACCTCCCGGCTCCAGCTCCAATTCTTGACCTAACGTTGCTGCAGTGCTAACCCTGGGAGGCAGTAGATTATGGCCCAAGCAAGCTGGTTCTTGCTACCCATGTAAGCAAGCCAAGTTTGAATTTCTGGTCTGGTTCTGGCCCCCAATTTAGCCCAGACCATTGTAGTCATTTAAGGGAGTAGATTAATGTGGGTCGTTGGTCTGTCAGAATGGTTTTCTTATGGTCAAGTATATATTTTTTTAAAATTTGTAATCCAAGAATGTATCTCTCTTCAGGTGTATCTTCATATGTAAAAGTAGTAAGTACTTGTGTCTCTGCTCGGTCATGTGATTTAATCTAGCTCTCAAGGTTACAATCCCTGGCTTCCTGCTAAGTCCAGTGTTTCTCTCCAGACCTCATCTTTATACTATCTAGTCTGGAAATAGCTAAGGCAGTCTGTATGTTGCCCTGCACACAGAAGACTGAGGGTCACTGTGATTGGGTTTAGTCAGGTGCCCTGTTGTCTTTAACTTGTCCTCAGCGGCTTGGAGAAGGAACTAACTGGATTGAAAATGAGTTACCCCTTCCTGTGTCATTGTTATAGCTAAAGAACTGGGAGTTGTTGGTTAATTTATGTCGGTTGTCATCCACTCCTATGGTCAGGTGCTGAGTGAGCACCACTCTAAACATGTAGATGGTAAATTTAGGATATAATGAGGAAGGAAGAAAGAAGAAGTATTACCAGAATAGTCCTAACACATGCATGCAGCATTTCCCTTCCCAGAAATGTTTTTAAGCTTGTGTGTACCTGAGTCTGCTCCTGGAAGGATTTATAAACCTTTTTTTTTCCAGTCCCATAGCCTTTGCCACCTGATGGCCTATGATATTGCTAACTGTAGGTATTCCCTCTCTCTCAATATCTGCTGGCACTTGATGTTCTTAAATGGCCAGATTATATTATAATTATTGATTCCTGTGCTGAAGGTAGGAAATTGCCTCACCTAAAAAGTCTTTCAAGAATCCTTATGTGATTTTAAAAGTATATGTGGTTGCCCCTTTTAGGAACGCTGTCAGTATTACCTGTGATCTGCCAGGCTCCTTTAATGCACTGCTCTTTCTTCCCCAGTGCAAGGCCGTCATGTAGAAAGCATGGTGAGGGGCCACAGCTGGACTAAGGATGATGGGAGGGTGCAGACAAACTGTAAATCAGCAGTTTGTCTTTCATACTTGTTTCCAAATAGAAGATAGAACTTTCACTTCTGATGTGACAAATTTGACGCAATTGTATTAAAACACTGCATCATGATTTTTTCTCACATCAAAGGGTTGAAAAAAAAATCTACCCATGGAAATGTACAGAATCTCCACAACTATTACTCCTAATGTCCCACACACCTGAAAATATAATATCACTACCAACTATTACTGGTAGACTAAATGGTAAGATCACCACATCATCAGATATTGTGCATCAACCAGGAGTGATATGGAACTAGACACAATAACATGGTTAAATCTCCCAAGCAGGATGTTGACCCAAAGAATTTAAATAATAAATACCATATAAAATTTAATCCCATCTTTATAAAATACCGATCTCCTGTCCTGTTAGACTTCTAAACCATGGTTATGCTACAAGGATTTAAAAAAAAAAAGATGCCTAAGTGCTAATAATCTTTGTTTTTATTTTGCCTAATTACTGATTAAGTATGTGTGTTCATATGATAATTGATCCATATGCTTATTATTATTATTTTTAAGATTTATTTATTCTTTTATGTGAAGGTCAGATTTACAGAGAGAAGGAGAGAGAAAAAAATCTTCCATTTGCTGGTTCACTCTCCAAGTGGCCACAACAGCTAGAGCTGAGCCAATCTGGAGTCAGGGGCCAGGAGCTTCCTCCAGGTATCCTGTGAAGGTGCAAAGTCCCAAGGCTTTGGATCATCCCCTACTGATTTCCCAGGCCACAAGCAGGGAGCTAGATGGGAAGTGGAATAGCTGGGACATGAACTGGTACCCATAGGGGATCCTGGCGCATGCAAAGTGAGGAATTTAGCCACTCATCAACTGTCCTGGGCCCAAGGTGTCTATTTGTAATATGTGTGCTTTATATAATTCAATATAATAAAATTTTAAAAACTGAGGCAGGCTACATTAAAATGCTATGCACAGTGCTTTGGTTCTCATGTTTCTATTGCTTCTCGGCCTTTTTGCTAAGATCCTGTGTAGTTCTCACATTTCTGAGTTGGGGCAGTGCTCTAAAATAAAGTCCCCATTTGGGGACAGTACACTCTCCTGAAGTACAGTACTGTACCTGTCAGATGGACTTCAAATCCTGGCAGTTCACTTAAGCTGCTCAACTTCACCATGGGTGCTGCTGCTCCCACCCTCACCATTTGCTAAGATGAAAGGGTTTCTCTGACAACCTGGAGTTAATCTTTCCTTCTCTCCCTAGCGGTAAATGATGAATTTATAGGTTTTCATTTTATATCGCTCTCTCCTTTTGAGGGCTAATTGCCTCTGCTGTAGAATCTCTGTGGCTTCATAGAGTTTGTGCTGAAGTTTCATCTTTCAAGGAAAAAAGACACAAGTAATTGCAGGGTAGAATTTCTCCAAGTTTTACCCAACAGAAGAGGGAGATGAGGATTTATATTGTTAAGGTCACATTCCTTGCCTTATTGTGAGTACCAGTGACTTACATTATACTGCTTCAAATGGATACTTTGTCACTCCTGACTATGCATTTTAAAGCACTTGGATTTGCCTATTAATCCTCTATGCTAATTGGCATTTAGGTATGTTGTTCCTGTGTTTGAACAGGTCAGTTCCTCCTTGCTTTTTCTTGGCCACACTATAAATGTCCTCCATTTATCAATGTCTGCCTTCTTCTTGCCGGTCCAAAGGATGTACCCTGTTGCAAAATGTGGTTTCAGTGATGCTGAAAAAAAGGAGACTGAGAGGGCTGTTTGCTTGCTGGGATTTGATATTTCACTTTGGTTTGCATCCTGGTGCTGTAATGAAATATCATGTTGAGTTCCCATAGGGCTGATAAGCCATCCTCAGCCCCTAAAGATAGCTCTGCCTCTGCGTTTTTGCTTTCCAAGAAAATCCCCGTCATTATGCAGAGCTTTATGCACTTCCTTTCAAACCTAGTCATTTGCATTTTTCGCCTTTGAAAAGGCAAATTTGCTTTGAAAAGTGTAATGAAATGTGCCCAAATGAAAAATGGGCTGCGAGGATGGCTGGTGCCAGCATGGGGCTTTAATTAAATGATTAGATGGCAATTTGATATGACCAGCTTTTGAACTGCATCATGTTATCATTTAGCTTTGGGAGGGGAAGCACAGCTCGACCTTTAGCAAAACTGAAAGATATTATGAACTTTGCTTTCATCTACCACAGAAGCATGTACAGAAAGGCTCTTTCCCACTAATCCTTTCAGTCTGTGGCCATTGGGGCTCCTCACCATTAGTCTTCCTGAGCATTCCTGTCCTTCAGTCATTCTAGGACTTTGGCCTGTGTTCTTTCTCCGAGGGTTCCTTCTTGCCTATCCAGAAGATCTTAGGTTTGTTCAAATACAGCTCCAAGAACAATCCTGTCTCTTACTTTTTGTAAAAAAAACAATTTTAATTATTTCCTTAATTTATTTTATTGCAGAGAGATCCAGAGAGGGAGAGGTAGAAGTAACACACCGAGACACACATATCACACACTTGCATAGAGAGCATTTTTAATCCACTGGCTAATTTACTCCTCCTCCTCCTCCTTTTTAATTTTTTTTTTAAGATTTATTCATTTTTATTACAAAGATTTACACAGAGGAGGAGAGACAAAGACAAAGATCTTCTGTCTGTTGATTCATTTACTTCCCAAGTTGCTGCAATGACCAGAGCTGAGCTGATCCAAAGTCAGGAGCCAGAAAGCCAGGAGCTTCTTCCTGGTCTTTTATGCAGGTGCAGGGTCCCAAGGCTTTGGACCATAAGCAGGAAGACAGATCAAAAGTGGAGCAGCCTGGACATAAACTAGCACCTGTATGGGGTCCCAGTGGTTGCACAGCAAGGATTCAGCCACTGAGCCACCTAACACTGGTTCATTTTCCAATGCCTGCACCATCAGGGTTGGCTGTGCCAAGTTGAAGTTAGGACCCTGGAATTCAGCCCTGATCGCCCAGGTGGGTGAAAGGAGTCAACAAGCTCCATCCCAAGGAGGGAACACATTATTAAGAAGCTGAAATTGGGAGCAGATTTGTACCTAAAACCCAGAAACTACAGTATGGGATATAGGTACTCCAAATGGTAAACGAATCTCCCTCCCAAAAAGCTGGCTCTAAAATTCCCCTAGACTGGGAGTTAGTTGCTCTACATATTATGCAAAGATGTACAGACAATGGACTACTTGTCTCCTAGTTCTCTAAGTCAAGTTCAAGTGGAACATAGTCATGTTTCTTCATTTGCTTGTTATCTCTGGCTGACTTTGCTTTACAATGGGAAAATCCAAATGCCTCAGCAGAAACCACTGTTTTCAAAACCTGATATTTACACTCTGGCCCTTTATGTTTTAACTTTGTCCAGGTAAGCAACTGAATTAGGCATAAGCAGTTAGTTAATGATTGTATGTCTGTGAAGCCAGGAATTTTGCTCAGCACTGACTCCTTGGTACCAAAGATCCAACATACAGACCGACTTAGATGATACCCATAGCAGTTTGTGGTATAGAATTCAATAAGCTAATTGAGCTGAGCAGGCTGTTGAAGAGGTTAGCACAGGAAAGACATTTCAGGAAAGCTTTCACTGGGTTTCTAAGACCCGGACAATCACATCATCTTGTGTTTCTCCTAATGAATCCAATTTCTTCCAGTTTGCCACACTTCATTCATTTTTCAGCTATGTGCTCAAAAGTCACATGGATCCCAAGATGTAACCTAAAGATCCACCCATGTTATTTTTACCTGAGTGTACTTTAAAAAATGAAAACAGAGAATTGAATGGTTATGTTGTAAATTGACAGATTGGTTATTTTGGTGAAAAAAAAAAAAGAAAAGAAATCCGTGCCTGTTTTCATATTATGCATTTCCATGACTTTTTGAAGATTCCTGTGTATAGTGAGGGGTTAATGTGTTCTAGGGTCTGTGCTCAGAGCCTTCCATTTACTGCCTCATCAAATAGCTCATGTCACCGTTGAAGGAAGGTACCCTAATTATGTACATTTTATGTGCCATAAATCTAGGCACAGTTAGGCTAAGCAAATAAGTCAGTTTCTCAAGTCTTCTCAAACTAAGACCTAGGTCTGCCGATTTCTAAAGCCTGACTCAAGATTCTTGTACCATGCTTTGGTTGGTTGGTTTGCTAAAGAAAATAAGTAATTCTTGCAAAGAGCTTTTGAGTGCATCTGTGACTCATCAGTAATTCTAGGCAGGCTTTAGTGGAAATTGATCTATTTCTCCTTGAACTTTGACTCCTGTAGGAAAGGCATGCTATGGATTTTCAGATCACAAATTAGTGTTTATCTGAACTAATTGAGGAAGTGTGCACACCTCACAAAGAAGAGCAACAACAATACACACAGCATGTTTGTTGCTAAACTAATAAGACCTGAGTCAATAAAAGCATAGAGAACCATTGGTCTTATGCAAGAGCAGCTTCTTTCCTTTTGATTAGTGATCTTAGCCTGGGGTTAAAGCACTTCTCAGTCCTCCATCTGTAAAAGAAGGATAAGAAACTATTATTATGAGTAGCTCAAAGGTTTCTTTTCAGATTAAATGACTAGAACAGCAGCAACAACAAAAAGATCCTCAAAAACATCAATCATTGGCCTGTTGTGTTTACAGTGGAGCCTCAGGACCCATGGTAGTCCCTTTACCAACCTGTGCTCCTCAATAATTTATCCTTTACAGGAAGAGAGAACCAAGAGTAGATCTGGTAAGTGTTATCTGACAAGATATTGATTATAAAGAGTTGCCTCATGTGGTATGGACTCCAACAAATCTCAAGATTGTCAGGTGGAAATCTGGAAGCTTATACAATGGATATCAGTCAACTATTATTCATAGCCCTACTGTCAGTGACCAATAGGCTCATCAACCAAGTGGCCATGGCGCCAGGGAAGGATGATCTACATAATGCTGAACTACATGGAACTGTACTTACTACTGCTGTCTCAGTTATGACTACTGTGAGTGCCCCAACATTCCAGCAATAGAAACAATATTTATGCTCTAGTTGGGCACTATTCAACTGGATGGTCAGCCAGAAACCTGGTGGCAGACTGATTACAATGAATCACTCACAGGAGTGGATCTTACTGGAAGATCCACTTAATCTGGGTATAAAATTTGTCTTTCTTGCACACAAGCTTCCATCCCAAACTGCCAACCATGGCCTTCGAATCCTTTATTTTGTGCAATTATAATGAATACAGCATTGCTTTTATCAGGGAAGTCACTGCACAAGCAAAAATGTAGTACTGGGCCCACAACCATAGGATTAATTGATCTTCATGTTCCCCACAATTCTGAAGCAAATGGTGTGATTAAACAGTGAAATGTCTTTGAATATTTAGGAAAAGGATCATATAGGTAGCAGAGCCCTTTACTATTCTGGAAACCAGTAGAAAATAGTGGCTTCTAAAGTAATTTGGTGGATGATCATGAATGACACCCATATGAGAAATACATTGCATACAAAATCCAGAGGCATTTTCCATTTTTAGTTTCAGAAAAGGAACAGTGGCAACTATTTATTCACCCCACCACTGGGCATCTAAAGATCTCTTGGTGCTAGATACTCCTGAACTTTGGTCTTATTTATTTACTATTATCTGACAGATGGATGTCTTACTAATGAGTGTGAAGTTGTTCCTACTTCTTGTTTTCTCAGTGCAGTGAGTATGATGTCATCCATGTAATGAAGCAGTACAGCTTCTTCCAAAAGGAAAAGGTGACTAAAATCCCTTTTAACAAATGATGACATGGGTCCTTGGGACAGTCAAGACGTATTACAGGTCTTGATAGTGGAAGGAAGAATGCGTCTGTTTCTTATTAATGGGACTGGATAGAAATTTACTTTCTGGATAAACAGTTGCATATCAGGTACCAGAGACTGTATTCACCTGCTCAGTCATTGAAACGACAGCTTCATTTAGAGTCACTAGCTGGTTATACCTATGATAACCAACCATACCATCCTTCTCTAAGATCTGTCTGTCTTCTGTTTAGTTTGCATAAATGCAAAATTTGAAAAAGTATTTGCTGAGAGGTACTATCTCTGTGTTTTTAAGCCATTGACAGCAGCACACATTTCTGTGATTCCTCTAAGAATGAGAGAGTTTCAGTGGACTATGCTTGGCCTTTGCCATTATAAGTATCCTCATTTTATAGGTTATAACAGCAAAATGTGGGGATTTCACCACCTCGTGGGTGTATCTGTTCCAGTGGTACATCCACCACCATAGGAAGGGTGAAATGACCCACTATATTGTGGACCTGAGCTAGCATCCATTGATGCTTATTTCTACTAAGGGATGGCAGAGATGTTTGGGGTCTGCTGGAATTAGTGCCAGTCCATACCCAGTGTCTAGTTGTCCCTGAATGATCTGATTACTTCCTTTCTACTAGTACACATATTTCCTGGAGAATAGTTGTGAGAATGATTATAACAGTGTGCATTTTTTGTCAGACTGCCAAATTTATTGCTGCAGGGGCCCCAGCTTTCCCTGTGTTCAAAGAGTTCTGGTCTGGAAATGGGCCATTGTGATGATCCAGGATAGTTCTTGCTTCCCTTATGGAGACATCCTGACCAACTAGCAGATGCTGTAGGCAAGTGTGAGTATATTCTAATAGCTGCTTTGATTCTTCTCTTCCCTACAGTAACCTCTCCTCCCTGTCTGTTGTGACTGAGTGCTGCCCTGTGGCCTCTGTCACTTCAGGATCCCATTCCTTCTATTATGTCAAGGTTTCTCAGTTCAGTGACTGCAGTTGCCACTATACAGTATAGCCTACTGAGAGGTGTCATTATGGAACTATTCAGAAACGCTGGAGCTCCCAACCCAAATTTATTCCACACAGCGTTGGTGAAAGGAATGTCTTCTGGACTCTCCCAAAGTGAGTGAGTACATATTACATGACAAATTCATTCTAGCATTTCAATCTCCAAAGCCTTTGAATCTCATCCTGTGCATTAAACCAAGGCAGGCTCAGCATTTTCAGCTTGTTCACTGTGAGGGACTTTTTGATTCATGCTTCAGCCAACCAGCCAAGCAAACGGTTAGAGCTTTTATAACTCCCCGAGCTATAACATTTATTAAGGAATCTCTGCTTAGTCATCTCATTTCAATTCATCCTGATCTAATTTCCTGTTCCTTCCACCATGGTCTTACATCCTTAATATCCATTTCCACATACAAACTTACCTCTGTGTAAATCAGAATTTTTCAAGTAATTCCTTTGAATTGCAGCACACTTCCTAATGGGCCAAATGTTGAAACTTACCTTTGGGACCTGCTGTGACTTGATTCTTATTTTAAGTTTAGAAGCAAAAAGAGGCGGTTGGGTTAAATACTGAAGAGAACTAGAATTAGATCACATGGTAGCTACCAGGGGAGGCTGTCACAGTTTGTTCAGATGATGAAAGGTTAATCCTCCAATTAGAGGTCTGGGAGGGCGGGGTGGGGGTAGGAATATGCTGCTTCCAAGAAGGTAGGAAGGGCCTTTTCCAGTGGCAAAGACATTTGCAAGCTCAGTGTCCTTGGTTTTATGGGTTTGACCATTCTTCTTTCTTACCAACTTTGAGAATCCCATTCATTCTCAATCAATTTCTCCTTTTATTAGTGGATACCTACAAAACTTGGAAATCAAATGGCTGGATTATTCATCCAGTCCACTGATGAGATTTTGTATTTGGCTTTCAGCAATATCAACCTTATAGCTCAAAAACATGGACTCCATGCAGGCACGAAGAGAAATTTTGGGGTCAATATATGCCTAGGATTTGACTCTGTAGACATCCTGTACTTCATTACTTTGTCCAGAGATAATAAGAACAATCAACCAATCTCAGAGAAAGTTTAAATTTAATATCCATAGCCTCTCTCTTCTTATGTTCTGTGAGTGGTTGATCGTGCATACCCACTCATGGTGTTTGGTGTATTTCTATTGGTAGAAGGGGCTCCCTTTACCTATCATTTCTGTTCTATTCAAAAATAGGATTGATCAGATTATGCCTACTCAATTTAGAGCATTCTGCTTCATTCAGACTGTTGACCCAAATGATAATCTTATCCAAAAACACCCTTACAGATAATCTAGAACAATACTTGACCAAACATCTGAGCACTCTGCGGTTCAGTCAGTTAAACACATAACATTATCTTTATAAACTCAGTGAGACTTGACAATTGAAGAAGCAAGTGAATTCTTTGAATGTGAAGCATTTACTAGAGGCTGGACTTGAATAAATGCCAACCCTGTGGAATTAGTATTATTGAGTGAGTAACAACTAACCCATACTGCAAATTTGGATATTTGACAGGAACCTTTGTTTCTTATGTTATCTACAAAATCCTACAGTATGATGCATTGAAGATGGTTTTATCTTTCTGATTCTCCTTTGTGAAAATAATTATCCAGTACATTGTTAGAACTCTCAGATGTGACGATAGTTACTGCCACATTTGATAAGGAGCCAAATATTTCTGCTGCTTGTGAGTGTCTTTGTAGGTTGCATAGCACACATGCAAAAGCATGCTACCTACACACTTTTTGAATTTGCTGTTCTACTATATGCTACTGCTTTGAAATTCATTAGTGAAAATAGTCATAATATTTGAGTCAAAGTTTACAAATAAAGAAAAAATTAGGTAAGTCAACTGGTAATTATCCCTTAATGATTTACTCTTTACTCAGCCCTGAAAAGAAACTGAGAGTGTAGGAAAAGAAAAGATGATATAGTCCTTGCCACAAACAGCTGTGTTAGCGCTGGGTAGTATATCTAATGAGCACAAATGTACTAAGAAAACCAATCAGTATTATTTGCAGTAAGTTGGAGGAGGAGGCAGTGATATAATTGCATTTTCACTCTGTCAACTTAGATTGTTCCTTTCAAATCTCACTGAAATTTCTTCCTTGCTCTGTTGTTATTTTGCCTCTTCAGCCTGCCAAAACCTCTACCTTCTTGTTTTATCCAGATCAAGTGTGTCCCAGGTTGAAGTTTTTGTGGTTGTGATTTAGAGTCTTCTTGCCATTTCTTTTAAATCTATCCCAGATGTTACTAGCTTGCAAGAGGTGACTTGATTGACTTGGCAGCATGCTTTTTAAAAACTAGATTAATTTTAAAAACTAGGAATGTTTATGACCAATGGGACATTGAGTTTAAAAACAAACAAAATCAGCCTGGAGTTAATCAGCTTTGAGAAGAAGAAATCAAAACTACAAATGCATGGAGATTCTTCCCTGACAGTTCCTGACCATTCATTCAGGCCTTGAGCTTACATGGAACATAAAGTAGGCACTGGTGTTTATTTTATTTTACACCATTCCAAGAATACTTACTATTTCCTAGGGCTTCCATAACAAATTACCACAAATTGAGGTTTCGGAAGAACCTGAATGTGTTCTTTCTTAGTTCTGGGGGAGCTGAAATGGAATGTTGGGGTAACAGCAAGATCATGTTCCATCTGAAGGCTCTGGGATAGAATCATCTCTTGGCTGTGATTGAAGCCACTCCAGGCATTGCTTAGCATGTGGCGCCCTCGTTCCCTGTCTGTATGGACTCCCTGAATGTGACTGTGTCCTTCCGCATGTGTGTTTCCTCTCCTCACACCATCCTTCACTTGGTTATATCTGCAAAGGCCCTTTTTCCAAATAAGGCCATGATTGTACATACAAAGGCAAGAAATAGAATAAATCTTGTTGGCACGTCTGCTTCTTCCACTTACTCTGCCCGTTTATCTTCTTCCTGCTCATCCTGTTCTCTCCTTCCCCCACCCCTCACCCCCATATCTCACTGTGTGTACCACTTGCACTCTCTACCTTTCTTTTCTTTTTCTACTGTGATCAAGAGAGAGCATTCATTTCATTAGGGGTAATCCAGGGCCTGCAATTTTCTGGGCCTGGCTTGCCAAGGCCCAGGAGATTCACCAATAGGAGCTGAGAAAATGTTTATCCACATCTGGATTGCATGCCCACATCATGGGTAAGATGCCAGTACTCTGGCCCCCAGCTCTTGGTCATGTCATGTCAGTTTCACTATTTCTAGAGAGTTGAAGAGAGTTCAGGCCTCTGCTCCTCTCCTGGACTTTTTATCTAATACTGTGATTTCCCTTCCGGTCCTTTGGCAGCAGAAGTCTTTATACATCCTCCAAGTTTATTCGGAGCAACCATCTTCAGATCATTCTGAGTCATTTTTAGAAAAAACAAAAACAAAACAAACAACAATGAAATGCATCCAAAATAGGGTGAAGTCTGATAGAAATGTAACCATTTGCCTTACTAAGTTTAAACCTTAGTGTAACAGAATGGAAGTACCTGCATCTATGTTATTTCCTAGACTTAAAAATTGTACAAAATTGGCCAACAGAGCCCTTGTTCTGTGTCTGGATGTGTGAAGGAGCATGTGTGAAAAACACCTCAGAGGAGTCCTGCTCTGCACCCGGCAGGCAAGAACTCACCTACACATAACAGGTGACAGCTTTCCACTCCCCTCTGAAGTCTGGACTGCTTGTCATTTCTTCATTGTTACCCAAAACTGCATATTCTGGTTGGAAACTTGAGCATTTGATTATAGGCAAATGAAAAATGATGGAGGTCAAGTAGCTTTGAGGGGAGGATAAATAGGAATTCGATTAATTAAAACATTCACAAACACAATTTTTTGTTGTAACATTTTTTTTTACTCAAAAATTCATTAACTGAAAGCTCTGATGTCCTGTCAGTGTTTTAGGAATATCAGTATTGTCTTGATTTTCCCTTTGCTTGCTCTAGACACCTCCTTCTGTGCTTCTATTGTTGAATAGCTAATATTTGAAGAGTCATATCTTGCTTGAAGGAAAAAATAAACTTTGATGACTTTTATTTTCTTTACTATTTTTCTTTATTTTATGTTTTATTTTGTACATTCCATTTTAATTTCTGAGCAGTTGCATTTCAATGAATCTTTAAAAATGGTTCTCCTTAGCTAATGAGTATTTGCATTTCTCATTTTAATTCAACTCAAATTTGTGTATTTTAGATAGGAAACAACTTAAGGTGTTTCCCTGAAAGCAAGATTTGAATCACTATAAATACCTGGATAACTGATTGCTCCCTTTGGCATCTAATTGTCTAGCAATTTGATATTTAAGCCAACAAGCAAACATAGTGGATATTTGTTCCTGAAGGCTAGTGAAGATTAAAAATCCAATTAGCCTTGCTGTATTTTGTTCACCTACTATGACCTGGCAAAGCTTAATGTCAATTGAACAGGAATTCAGTTCTGATGAATCAATTCATCAGAAAATTGGCAAGTGAAGCATTAATGAAACCAAGTAAGGATTTCTGTTGTTTTGTAGAATCACTTTTTTTTTTTTAAAGATTTATTTGTTTTTATTGGAAAGCCAGGAGCCAGGATCCTCCTCCAGGTCTCCCACACTGATGCAGGATCTCAAAGCATTGGGCTGTCCTCAACTGCTCTCCCAGGCCACAAGCAGGGAGCTGGATGGGAAGGAGAGCTGCTGGGATTAGAACTGGTGCCATATGGGATCATGGCACGTTCAAGGCGAGGACTTTAGCCACTAGGCCACTGTGCTGGGGCCTGTAGAATCACTTTTTAATCCAAATTTTATTCAGGCCTTTGTAGATAAATGTGGATTCTCATTGAAAAGAGCTTTTTTAAACACCTAGAAAGAGACTTGCAATAGGTGTAAGAGTAGTTACACACATATGTAGCAAAAACACATGCAAAAAAAACAAAAAAACCACACAAGACCCTGTGTATGTTTACAGAAGCAGTTAAGTAATTATTTATGGTCTGAAGACCTTATAATTAATAGTGTTATCTAAGAATAATTGTTGGGTCCAGTGTGATGGCTAACTCCTCACCTTGGACACAAAAGGATCCCATATGAGAACTGGTTCATGTCCGGGCTGATCCACTTCCTTTCCAGCTCCTTGCTCGTGGCCTGGGAAAGCGGTGGAGAATCCTGTGCCCGTGAGGGAGACCCATAAAAAGCTTCTGACTCCTGGCTTCAGATCGGCTTAGCTCCAGCCATTGGAGAATGAAGCGGCAGATGGAAGATCTTCTTGTATTTCCTACTTCCTGTAAATCTGCCTTTCTGATAAAAATAAATAAATCTTTTAAAAGATAGTTTATGGGTGCTGTTTTTGTGCCAAATATTTTGTTATTCTACTTAACAAATGAACTAAGAAATTTCAGAATCCCTGAAGAGTAGATGATAAACAAAGCCTTTTAGAGGTTATATAATCTAGACATAGGCACACACTAGTGAAAGTAGAGTTAGAATCTGAGCCCCAGTTTTCTTCATCAAGAGCTTACTTTAGTAAATGCTAAATCTTGGGAAAAATTGCTCTAGAAATTGTTTGTGAGAACTTCCAAATATGAATTTAGCTGTGAATTGCTTCTCAGCTTCCCTCTGCAGGTTTCACTTTCATTAGGTACCACTCCAGGATCTATTAGGATTTGACATTCAAATGGTACTGCCTGGACACTTCCTGCCTTTGCGCTGATCTCAGTGAGCCCCGAGGACTCACTTTGCCCACAATAAGACATTGTCCAATGGTTTCTTTGTCGCCACTGTGCCTACTAGCAGCCCTGGGAGTTCTCACATCCCTGGAAACATTCAGAGGTAGAAGTGGAAACAGCAGGCAATAAAACTGAACAGAAAGTAGTGGGCTGTGCTTCTCTCCAGTGTGGCAAGACAGATAGAAGAAAAGGTTGTGAACCATCCAGAGAATTCAGAGGTGTGAAGCCATGGGTCATCACCTGAGGGCATCTTTCACAGTTGGTAGAAGAGGTACTTGATTGAGACTGTACTGTGTGCACGAAACTGTATTATGTGGCAAGGGAAGACACAAAAGGAACAGAGAATGTGGCCTCTGCTGCAGGGGAATGTTTTAAGAGATTGATTCCTCATGAAATCACCAGGACCACTCCATTGAAATCATAAGAGAGCCTCTTCAAAGCAGTCACCTTCGTGATCGTCCAATAATTTCAGCAATGCTGCTCCTGCTCATTTGCAAAAAAGCCCTTTGAAAACTACTTTCAGAAGACTTTTAAGGCACACACAAAAAAAGTCCACCCCCATTCAAAGCAGGTCTTGATTTTACTACTCAGATTTATCACATGAACTAATTTGAACTCTTCCCAATAATCAATGCTAACCTTTATGGGCGTAGGATTTTCTGTCATTGTAGCTATGGATGAGGGTGACTTACACACTGTCAAAGTCATGCCTATGCTTGGTTTTGGGTCCTTCATGTACTCAGCTCGTAATGCCTGTTTAATAAAGAGGGTTTTTTTAAACTTTTATTTTATTTTAAAGATTTTATTGTGATTACTGGAAAGGTAGATTTACAGAGAGAAGGAGACAGAAAGATCTTCCATCTGGTGGTTTACTGCCCAGGTGGCCACAATGGCCAGAGTCAAGCAGATCTGAAATCAGGAGTTTCTTCTGGGTCTCCCACATGGTACAGGGTCCCAAGGCTTTGGGCCATCCTCTATTGCTTTTCTAGGCCATAAGCAGGGAACTGGATGGGAAGTGGAGCAGCTGAGATATGAACCGGTGCTGACATGGGATCCTGGCACGTACAAGGTGAGGATTTAGCCACTGAACAATATGTAGGTAAATCATGACAGTTGTGCCAGGCCCCTAACTCAATTTTAGAGCCAATACTGACAGTGTGTGTCAACTAGTGTGATATCTTTTCATCAGGTTTTGAATTTTATATTTATAATTTTGTTAAACCATTTGATATCTCCCTTATACATTTGTCTGTTTATAACTAAAGGGTTAAAATGAGTTCAAAGGTTGTTAAATCCCTTTTTCCACCAATGAGTTTTTGTGAATCTCATATTTTGTTTTAAAATTACCCTGCTTGATCCAGAAATTTATGTGGAACATTAACTGTGGGCGATAGTGATGGCATTCCTTGAAAATTCTTTCATATTAGGCATTGTTACAAGTGCATTTTATATATTGCTTGTTTAATCCTTATAACTGTCCCCCAAAGCAGCTACTATTATTGTTATTTCTCCAATCTAGAGTTAAGGAAATAGAGACTCATGCAGTAAATGTAAACAAAATATAGTGACTAATAAAGATAATTGGCTACTCAGGGGAAAATAAAAACCCTCTTGTCTTTTCTCTTCCTCTTTGATGTAATAACAAAATCAGTATGAACTTTACTTGAAAAAAATGCTTAGTGTTTCATTTTCTCAAAAATAATCTTTGTAGTAAATAAAAGGAATCTTCCTTAAAAATCAGGGCGAGAAAATTCTCCTGAAATTGAATTATCCCAAGGTTTATGCTTTGATTTTTGTTATTGAAGACACTCTGTTATTGTTCCTATTCATAGCCCTTCCAACATCCATTGTGCCTGACCCGATTTCGGCTATCCATGACAGTACCTCATTGCTATAACTATGCAAAAGCACCACCCTTTTATCCAATGGCTTTTCTATGAGCCTGTGTCCAGGGTAGCACTTCTCTTTAACACATTGGATCTTTCCTTTTAGCCTAAAAAAGCTTTTACCATCGTTTTATCCACCATAAAGCTGGGAAAGGAAGGAAAAAAGGACAGCGGTTTGGGGAGAACCTCTGCTGGGTTGGCTTTTGTGCTCAGCAAAAAATACAGATCTTTTGGGAGAGACTTTTGCTGTAGCAGCTGACACCATTAGGGATGCCACTGTGTATCATCAAAGTACCTGGGCTCAAGTTGTGGCTGCATGTCTGACTCCAGCTTCTTGCTAATGAGTACTCTAAGATGTGGTAGGGGATGCCTCGAGTAGCTGAGCTCCTGGTTTCCACATAGGAGACCCAGATGTTATTCCTGGGTCTTTTATATTCCTGCCTGGCCTACATCTGGCTGTTTTTAGGCATTTAGAGAAAGAACCAGTGGAAAGAAAATCTCTGTGTCTCTACCATTTTGTTTTCCTCTCTGTTTCTTCTCCCTCTCTGTTTTTCCCTCCCTTCATCTCTCTCTTTTCTGTAAGTCTGTCTCTTTCTATAAGTGTATGTATCAAATGAATAAGTAAATAATTATAAATATGTTAACAAGATCTAATCTACTATTTTGCTTTAACTAGTGTACGTGTTGCTGTCCTCTAGTATACTAACTTGATAATATACCTAAATGCTTCTCTAAGATTTCTGCTTGCATTAATCTGAGTGCTAAGCCTCAAAGCCTGAATGAAGAATATGAAGGTAAATCATGACAGAATTAAGATTGGGTACCAGAGTTATGAGGCCAGAGCCTAGGCAGTTCCCTGAAACTACCTGGCCAGACAGCTAACATCTCACCAGCTGGCCAGCCACTGGTGTATTTTCCCAAGTCAGCTAAAAATGATTGATATTCTCAATTTATTCTAGCTCTCAGTGCCAGTGAAAGCCAGTGTAGATTTAGCATTACTCTTAGGCCCCTAGGTACCCCACTCTGGGACATTGTGGCAGCTCTTTCTGAACAGACAAGTAGGTTTTGAAATTGTTTGTGCCTGCTTGAGAGCAGTAAGCTGAAAGGTTTTTAAGGCCACTCTAATATTGCAGGGCAAGAGTCTCCCTTACTCCCTCAGGGTTCAGACAGTCTGCTCGACATATCTCTGCCCTGTACACTAGGAGATGTTGTGGTTCTGGTGATTTTAAATATTGTTCCTAGTTTCTGGTACATTGAAGTGAGGCTTCACTCTATCTTAAGTAGACAACTGTGATTCCTGATGCAGCATAACCAGATATCCCTGAGTTCCATGAATTGGCCTTTTACCTGCTTCGTCAGTATTTGCTGCTTCATCAGTATCAAACACATTTAGTTCTTGATCCTGATTCCCTCCTTGCAGAGCATGGAGTTCAACTGCTAGGAATAATCTTTGTTATTTATGTCTATTGTAATTTATGGTCATGGTGGCTAATGCTTCATAATTCCAGGGAATAAAACAGGGGTGCTTTGTCTTATGTCTGGGTTTTGCTGTCTCATTTGCTGTGTCCCTTTTAACTCATTAAAAAAATACAGGTATAGGGACATGAGGAGCCTGCTCGTGGCTGTATTTATAAAGTGATGGGTTTGCTTTAGTCCTGTTTCCGAATCAGATAGATCTCTTTCAACAGAATACTTTGATTTTAAACACAGACTTGTTGGAATGCTGTGATGCCTTAAGAAGTATCTGAAAGTCTTACATTCTGTACACCCTTCTCAAAGCTAATAGAACCATCACTCTTTTAATAAAATTCTACTTAGTCAGTGTATGATTATACCAACTTGACTTCAACATGCTAAATGTTAATTCCATTTCAGTCTCAGAGGTTCAAGGGAAGCAATGTTTTAGATATTATTTGTTCATTTATTTATTTCAAAGGCAGTCTGTCAGAGAGAGGTGGACCCAGGACCTTGTGTCATGATCTGCTTTCCAGAACCTTTTTAGGAAGCTGATAGACAGTGGAGCAGCTGAGGCTCAAACTGACACTTTGACACAGTTTGGCAACATTGCTGGTGGGGACTTAAACAATTGTGCCACTTATATCCACCCCCACAAGAAGTAAATTTTAATATCAAGTTCTAGGTTGGAGTTGTATATATTCATTTACCAGTGTTGAAAAGCTATTGAACATATTATAACCATTGCTAATATAAGTTTGCTGACGATATTGGTTTAGTCAAGTTATTTACATCCGTAAATTAAGGATAAAATCCTTTGTTATTAACAGGGTTTCTAAAAGACATTAAAATTGTGTGAGATAGTGCTTCATAAAATCTCAGCAAAGCTCAAATCATTTTTCTTGACAGCATTTTGTCAACAATGCTGTTGAGACATATCAACAAGTTGCAGGAGGCCATGGCATGCATATGTCTGAGTCTTATTCTCAGTGTTAGAATTGCTGGCTCTAACATCTTGGCAGCTGTGTAACTGTGGGTGAGTGACATATCTCCACGAGCCTCATTTGAAAGTGATAATAATGACCCTTAATTTCTGAAAATTCACTGAAATTAGCTCAGATGTAAGTAGTCATTTGGGCTATATAATATTAACACTGGTTTTCCTTAAGTACCAGATAATCCTCAAATATTAATGAAATTTACCTGGCTCCATTCCAGTCAAATTTTGAAGCAGTTGTTACTATCAACAGTTTGTGTTTTCAGTTGTTTTGTAAAGAGCTTTTTGTATATGCATTGTATTTGAGTGTATCTGTGTCTCCTTTATTATCTGATGAATTTGGAGCTCAGCAGTGATAATTGGCAGGAGTATTTCCCTGGAGCACTTCCTTTTTTTCAGAATCCCTTATTTCTTCATTCTAATCCGTGGGAGAGTTCGCTAATTCCCTGCTTGCTTAAGCATGTGGGTGATGTTGGACTGCCCTGGGAACAGAAGCTGAGCTACACCTTGCTTGGGATGAGTGTCTCTGTCCGTTTAAAGTCCACTTATCATCTCGATTCCTCAGCTTAGCAAGCCTGAGTTGTCACACTTGGAGGGAAGTTCCCCATGTCATCAGTAGAGGTAGAGAAGCATATTGTGAAACCAGCTGCCATGAAATTGAATTACAGGTGTCTTATTCTCCCAGCCTTAAATTGCTCCATTATCGCATGGGCCTTTCTGTTTGTTTGGAACAAATAACTGCAATTTACTAGGATGCTAAGAGATGAGGGTATAAGCAGAGAGGGGTTGTTTAAGGTTTCCATAATGATGGAAAATTACTCCTATCCATTTCAAGTATGGTTTCTCTCCAGAGTCACCACATTTAAATGTGAAGAGAGGAAATGCCTCACTTTTAATATTCCTCTTGCAGCACAATGCTCTTTAGCGGTGCCTCAGGTTTCTTTAATGCTTTTAACCACACACCCAATCAGTTTTATTTATTATTCCATGGAATATGCTCAGTAATGACTTCTGAGGCAGCCAGGGATGAATGGACAATTTGCTTTCACTGCCTTGATCTCCTCAACCCATTTCCTGTTAATTTTATGGAGATGGTGTGGTGCCTCTGGCACCGGCAGCCACAGAAACCCTTTCCGTAGGATGCATGGAGGCACCCCCATTCCTGCTTAAAATGGAGTGTAGTTGGAAGAGACTTCTGGGTTCTACTTCTTTCTGTCAATATAGTGTAATCTCCCCAAGAGCACTGTTGGTTCCCTTTCAGGAAATACACATGATCCTATGTTTGCTGTTCCTGCTCTCAGCACTGTTCACAGATACATGGCTTCAGTCCTATGGAGGGTTAGCATTGGGTCATGATCAGTCTTGGACAAAAAAGTGCTCCCGCCTTTGTCAGAGTCAAGCCCAGATGGTGCAGGAAGTTGATCAAAATGGGCATTTTGTGTGCTTGCTAGCATTTACAAAATGAATTGCTCAGTTTTCTAGGACAACTGCGTATCAATAGTGCTTAAGTTATTTCTCCTGAAATGATATTTGAAATTAGGTGGGGGATTTGCCAGTGTTACAGATGGCATGTGGGTGCTTTTAGATTTTGTTCTTGAGATGCTTAGGGTTTTAGTCATTTCTTAAACTAAATCTGGATGAATACAGTCTTCATGTAAAATTCCTATAACCACGAACAGAAAAATTTGAGTTTGAGCTGCTTCGGTGTGTTCCACAGAGGGCATGCAGTGAGATGGTAACATGAGATGCATGAGAATGATACTTGGAGTTCTAACAAGCCTGTGTTGGAACCTTGTGCCTCTGACACAGACGGCTTTGAGATTCCACAGGAGTTATCTGTTTCTAAGCTGCTCTGAAACAGAAATTAACCATAACCTGCTTCTTGGTGATGCCATGAGATTAAATGAGCCAGCGTATGGAGAGTGCCAACCTGTGGATTGGCTAACCTGTGTGTCATAAATACTATGTTGTTTAGAAATTATCACTGTAAACACCATCACTTATTATCTTTTTGACCTTGGTGTAGTTACTTGAATCTCCATGGATCTTCTATTAGCTCCCTAAAAGAGGAAGCTTTTGCTCTAAGTTTTTTTGCAATTTCCATCTTGGCAAATTATACTTTAAAAGAGAGAGAGAGATCCTTTCCTTGTCTTTGCTATTCTTTTTGATGACAGGACACATTTATAATACAGATCAGGTCACCAGAAATGTAGGATTCGGAGCTTTCAAAGAGAGACCCTCGAAACAGTCAATGAGTGAGGATGTGGGCGGGAAAGATCTTTTGTGCTTGGCATGATATGTCATCTACAGAAAGAGCCTTCTGATTGTCCTCAGGCAGCACTCAGCCCTTCCCATCCATCTCCTCCCTCAGTCTCCCTTAGAGTGGCCTTATTCCCACCTTGCCCTCAGGCTCTGGCTCCCACCTTGGGTGTTACTTGTGTGATAGCCATTATGTCCTGTGAAAACTACAACCACTCATATTGGTAGATCTTTTAGTGAGATATTTTATATGCATTGATTTGTTCATTCACTAGTTCACAAATATTTATCAAAGTATCTTGCCTTACAACAGCTTGATTTAGCAGAGAGCACTGGATAACAAAAAGGAGCACAAGTAACTGATATTGTGTCTTGTTTTTAATATGCATCAGTAGGAATAAAAAAGAATGATGAGAAGGTATTAATTATATAGGGCGTCAGAACCTTTCTGAGGATTAACTAGTGATTTGAGTGACTGTGTCACCGAGTTGATAATTTTTCATATTTTGCACATATGTATGAGTGAATGTAGATATGTATCTGTGTGTACGTGACTACAAGGTAAGCATTTTTATCTCCATTATACAGACTATCAAAGTGATACTTAATGAAGTTAAGAAATGCATCAAGAAAATTTCTCAGTAGTGATAAGACAATATTCATCTCATGGAGACCTCAATAAACAGGGATTTTTTTTTCCAGCTGATGACAACTCTGGAAAGAGGTAGTGGCAGGTTGTGCTTAGGCATCTCAATGATACATGCAGGCTGGTCACTCTGATTTTTTCTTATGGCTTCCACAGATTGAGAAGTACTCCTGCGTACCAGGCCAGCGCAAGCAAGGAGGAGATATACGTTCCATTGGACTCTGTTTTTGGGAAAAGTGGTTGACTCTACGGATTTCTTCTGAATTGTGTTGGCAAGATCAATGTCTCCTGGCCATCCATTGCTGCAGAGAAGGCTGAGGAAGTGAGTGAGTTTTTACTATTTTCACAGTGAAACAAATAAGGGAGATGACTTGCACGTAAGTACCTGGTTATTGTTTGTTTGCCTTGCATGCGATACATGTTCAGAATCATGTATCTGGTGGAGCTGGGTCTGTTTGGAGGTAAAGTCCAATTCCTTTAATCCATACTCCCCTAATTCATCTGGGATCGTATTTGTCTTACAAGATGTGGAAGCAGTAACTAATTTGAGAGTAATGTGAACAACAGCATCGCACAGGAAGCTATGGGACAGTACTGGTTGCTGTATGCCCAGGAACACTGCTGTCCTTTTCAGTATTAGTCTCAGGCATTAAAATTTGGTTCAGCTTTTTCATCTAATCACCCTATTATTTCCTCATGTTGGATGAGTTTGATGCATAATGTGTGACAAATTGAGAGATTAGTAAACTGATTGCAGATGCAATGTAGGCTCACAGGGAAAATACAGAAGCAAGTGTTTTTTACTTTGGAATAAATACCAATACAGTTTTACCTGAGAGTTGTCCAGGATCACAGATTCTTGCATAGTGATTGGTATCTCAGAGTTTATGCTTGGTTGTTCCCACATTAACTTCCTTACTTTGCGAAACTGCCATGGGTTGTTAAGTCACCAATCATTATTGCTATTCCTTTTGGGTAAGTGTATCCCTTGACAAAACTCACCAACTTAAACTATTAAAACCGTTTTCCAAGTATTTTGATGAGGCCTTTTTACTTCTATGTCATCAGGGATAATGGCCTGTAGTTTTCTTTGTCTGTTGTGTCTCTATCTGGCTTTGGTTGTAAGAGGATGTTGGTTTCATAAAAAGAATTTGGAAGGATTTCCTCACTTTCTATTGTTTTTGAAAACCTTGTGGAAGATTGGAGTTAGTTCTTCCTGAAACATTTTGTAGAATTCAGCAGTGAAGCCATCAGCACTGGACTTTCTTGGTAGGGAGGGATTTAATTACTGATTCAAACTATTCAGTTTTGGTAAATTGTATATTTCCAGAAATATATCCATTTCTTCTAGGCCTTCCAATTTGTTGGTGTATAGTTGCTTATAATAGTTGGAGTGTATTCTAGTGCAGCCAATATGCAAGACAGTATGGAGAGTGATAAGACAACTGAAAATTAATCTAGCATATGACCCAGCTATCCCACTTCTGGGACTATATCCAAAGGAAGTGATATCTGCTTATGAGAAAGTGCCCTGCAACTCCTATTAATAGTAGCATAATCCAAAACATCCAAGACATGGAAATTACCCTATTGCTCATCAGAAGAGGACTGAATTTTAAAAATTGTCCCTGCCATGGAATAGTATTCAGCTGTTAAAAAGAATGAAATTCTACCATTTACCAACAAATGGTCCCAGCTGGAGACCATTATGCTCGATGAAACAAGTCAATCCCAAAAGAATAAATATCAGATTTTCCCTCTGATGTAAGACAACATTTATGCAAAATACAAGACCAACAGATATACACGTAAATATATATATGCATATATCCTCAGATATTAACTATATAATGGAGACTAGCATAGCAGGAGGTAAAGATACATTGCAGTACGTGTCTCTATTTCTGAATCAAAAGAGAATTCCCAAGAAACTGTTAAGTATACATTGACAATACAGTAGTAGGTTTTCTACCACTGTATATACCTACAATAACATGATACACTTAAATAGAATGTTGGACTTGTGACGGTTGCTGAAGCACTCTACTGCTATAGTGATGTGGGGAGAAACAATTGAGAGGAGTGAATTGGGAGAAAGGAAAGGGAGGTATGGGGGCAATCCTTATACCTGCAAAGTTTTGATACCGATAGCTTAGGCATAGAATATTCCTCAAATAGACATCTATTCGATTACTTTAGCATGTGCTAATAACCTCTTAAAAAGTTAGAACATTAAATCTTTAAAAAAGATTTTATGGCCATTTCTAACTGGAAAAAAGTATAACATATACAAAATTTTCAAATATTCAGACAATATAAAAAAGTTTGCGCAATCTAGCAAAAGTTATCTTTGCTTATATCTCCCAAGGATGAGCAGCATTAGGATAGCAAATTTGTTTATATCCTTTCAGATTTTTTTCAATAAATTTACCGTCACCATTCTATTTAGTGATAATGCAAATATATACATATATATATTTTTTTTAAAGAAACTGGTTAGTATTACAGATTCCTTGGAAAGTAGGCAAGTTTAAAATTTACAAAGATTACAAAACGATCCTTTAAGACCAGGGTTTCGGAATGGCTGTGTTCCTATACTCTCCAGTAGTGCGTGTTACGCATCTTTGGTCCTTGCAAACCTGAAAGACAAAACTGTGCTATTTTGAATTTATTGTAATAGCAGTGATTTCATATTTACACGTGACTGTTGGTTTTTATTTTGTTACCTCATCTTCACTCCCCTTTGTGTTTATTGAGGTAGCTTTCCTTGTGATGAATTTTAAGTTGTTGCAAGCTTTAACTTCATGTCTGTCTCACATGTTGGCTGGTCTTACCTCCTTCCAGTTACATAATCATTTGTCTTTTCACTCTGTTTAACTGTATCTTTTACTGTATCAGCTTTACAATTTTAATATATCCAGATGTCCTGATCTTTTTCTCTCTTAATTCCTGGCCATATTGAAATGCAAGGAAAAGTCAGAAAAAGTCTGATTACTCCCTTTTCAAGCTGAGTATCCATGCTGAGTGGATCTTTGGCAATATGGGAGCTTATCAGACTTGAGTAATTATCATTCTAGAACTAGTATTTACCTATGCCTGTTTGCAGTGCACTCAAAACCACAATTTAATAACCCATGGTATATTTGTTCAGTCTTTCTCATTTTCTAACCATTTAAAATGAATGCTGAAGGATGAAAGACTTATTTTTTAATATACTCCTTTTAAATTCAGTTCTCTTTTTTTTCCTTTTTCATTTTTTCTCATTTTAAAAAACATTTTATTTTTAATGTTGCTCACATATTTGAGAGATATGCACACCCATGTGGGTCTCCAATTAGGGTAAGGAGAGTTAAGACATGAATGAAGGTGGGTGGGACATATGTCTTGATTTTTTTTTTCTTCTGTGTCCAGAGAGAAGGAAGGGGAGAAGGCTGACATTTGATGGCACTTTAAAGACCCTTACATGGGTAAGAGTATTCCAAGGGTGTTATTTGAGCGCTTTTGATAGTTCTGAGACATTGTTGGCTTCATTGCACCAGGGTTGAGAAAATCTTTCCAAGGTCTGTTGGCTGACCAAGTCCACCTTAGTGTATCCACAGACCCAGGAATATGCTGCAAAACTTAGCCAGGAAAATGATCCCACCTGTTCTGCTTTCCATTTTCTGATGGGACATTTCGTGTCCTCTGCTCGCCCAGATGAGCTGGTATTAAGTCCCCTGTGTGCATTTGAGCATGTTCATCATGTCTCAGGCATCAGTACCATATACTACAGGACTGGACCACTTATATTGTGATGTTTCCCTGTATTCGGGGTTTGAATCCAGTCATACAGTTGGGGATCCCCCAAAAAATCTTACCTGGGGTGACCTTAGACTTTACTCTTGTGTGCATCAGCTAGTATAGGATAAAGTTTGGTCTGTCACCTCTCCCGGCCAATACACTAATGGTTGGAAGCAGCTACCTAGTGAATTCTGCAACTAGTCCTGTGTTTTACAGAATGAATAGGCACTGTGGCCTAGCCTAGCCAAAGCCAACACAGGTCCGGTATTCACGCATACCAGGAGGTGCCCTAGCATGGTCATTGTGGCCCCCACTCTCACCTAGCCTACCGTGTCCTGCAGTTTTAACTTGTGCCAGCATTTGCTGTGACCCAGCCTGGTCCATCTCTAATCCCATTTAGCTTTTGTGCACACCCATGGGTGCTGCAGCTTGGTTCATCCCTCCCTGCCCCCAAACCCATGTGTCATGGTGAAAAACTGCTTTTGGTCACCCCTGTTGGGAGTTCTGTGCCCCTCCTGGGTGTTGTTTCCCAATTCTTTCTCTAGATTAGGGAAATGTTATTTTATTATTTCATTAAATACATTTTCAAACCCAGTTTCTCTTTCTGCACCTTCTGGAACTCCCACAACTCTTAACTCTTATATTTACCCTTTTAGTAGTGCCTCTTAATTCTTGAATTTTTTTTTTTTTTTTAGCTTGACCCAGCTCTGCCTCCAGCTTTTTGATTGTTTCACCATTGTGCATTGTGGCAAGAAATATCTTCCAATTCTGAGATTCTTTCTTCTGCCTCCTTCATTGTACTAATGAGACTTTCCACTGAATTTTTAATTTGCTCTATTGTGCCCTGCATTTCCAATAATTCAGGTTGATTTTGTTTCAGTGTTGCTAGTTTCTGTGTGATGGATTCCTTAAGTTCCCGTATATGCTTCTTGTTGATAAGAAGCTTTATAACAAGTGTTTTATATTCTGTATCCCCCATTTTCTCAATGTATTCTTCTTCTGAGGTTGATAAAGGCTTTTGCTCCTTTCTAGGTGAGTCTTCAGTAATATTCACTGTGCCTTTGTCTCTTCCTTTGCTCTTGGTCATTGAACTTCTGGTTAGTAGATCCTTCTCCTTAGAGCAGGTTTCTAAGCTGTGTTTTCCACAGGTCTGCAATTCATTTTTACTTATTGTGGTTGGCACATATTTCTTTACTTATGGTCCTCTTGTGCCACTCCCTCCAATGAGTTTCAGATCTGGGATCTTATGTTAAACTTCCACGATGGTCTCTGTAGCCCCTGTTCCTGGCTTAGCACTCTACCTCATGTGATCCCATGCTGTTGTTGCACTGTTGTCTGTTCAGCCTTTCTCCCACTTCCAGTTTGCACATTTCACAGGCTTAGGAAGACACCAAGTGTCCTATATAGCTAGGTTGTTGGTGGTACTTATCTTGCTGGCAACCTGCTGGCCATTAGCTCTGAGGGCACATGAACCTATTTTGAGTTGTAAGATGCCAAAGTTGATATTATTTTTGATGTGGGACCTGTGCAATGCGCTGAATTCAGTGAGTTTGCTCCCAGCTCAGTGCATGCACAGCTCACTGTTGTCCTTGATGTCTCAAAGCCTTTGCTACACTGTACAAAATGGTGTTTAATGTGCTGCCGCTGAAGTTCTTGATCTGCTAGTCATTAAGTCTGGGGGCAACCCAGCCTTATTTTGGCTGGAACCTGTAAGATGTTGTGTCATTACAATTCACTGAGCCTGCAATGAGTTCACTCCCAGCTTAGTGTGTATACAGTCCTGTCCCATAGCCTTTGCCTCTCTGCACACCTGATTCAGCTCTACTAGGGGTTTGGGCTGTGAAATACACCCTGTTCCTGCACTGCCTTTTGGGAGCTGCTGCTTTGACTTGTTCCTGGTCAAGTAAAACAAACCAGCAGGATGGGCATTTCTCTGGGTTCACTTCCTGAGTTCCTGGTGAACTCTTCTTCCCACCTGGTTGCTGGTGGGGTTCTGGCCATAAGTGCAATTTGGATCACCACTGGCTGAATGTTGCTAAGACGTCTGGTTACTGCAATACCACCTGGTTGTTTTCACTGCTTTACTGTGTCCATCAGTCTCCAGGTGCCCCTCTGCCTTCGCTCTGTCCTCTCCTGTTTCCTGGAGTGTGCCCTCTCTGCTTCATCCTGGCTAATGTTTCTCTGTTTAAATGTGTCTTCACCTTATTCTGCCATCTTGATTCTCTTCCATTAATAGTTATTTGGGGAAACTTGTGTTACTTTTGAAGGACTCAGTTTTATTATTATTATTATTATTCTGCAATGTGGGTAATGCTTGCAGTGGCCATTTGTTAAACATCATTTTGTTGTTTCTCATATTCACTTCTTTACTGATTGTGAGATTGTAACTGATGTCCTTTAACTGCAGTTTGATCTGGTCTCAGGTGCAGAAAGCATCTAAAAATCATAGCAAATGAAGGGAAGGGAAGTGAGTAGAACTGAGTAGAACTGCCAATAATTTGGCATTTTATAAGCAAGATCTCTCCAACAGTCAATTCCTGCTGTCTGTGAATGTAGCCTAACTTCTCGTTTTCGTTTTATTTTTTTACATCTCAGTCTTTCGTAACTTAAAACTGATGACATCTGAATATTTCTCCAGCAGTCACTACATATTTATGAAGAACAGTTAATCTATGGAAAAGCAGAGAGAGGAGAAAATCATAAAATTTTAGAGCTGAGTGACTTTCAGGTTTGTGACAACACAGAAAATTGAGACCTAGGCAAGTTATATTATTTACCTAGCATCAAATATCAGAAGTTATGATGAACATCAACCACTAGGAAGCTGTAGTGAAAATAAGAGACCTTGACTGGTTTTGTTATGGCCTTCTTAAGGATGAGCTACAGGGGCAAGGTGCGTTTATCCTCACTCCCTCTGTTTTCCCAGGTATTCTGAGTGATTCAGAGACCAGAGAGTGTGTTCCTTAACCCCGCCCCCAGCGTATGTATTTGTAACAATTTGTCCTCTTGGAAGGTAAGAGGTCTCCAGAGGTAGTCTATTTTCTCTTATCATATTCTGTCTGTGACGGGTCTTCATAACTTGGATCTCTAATATTTCATCCTTCTAGCTCTACCCCTGTGTCTTTAATTTCTTTCCTCCTGGGGCAGCTGTTCTAAACCAGAGTAGATTTTTGTTTCTCTGACAAGGCACTCCTCTTCCAGATCTTTTTGTTGTTGTTGTTGTTGTTGTTGTACCCAAGAGATCACCAATTCCCTGGAGCTGGAAATTGATTCTTGCTCATCTTCCCTGTAGTTGTTGTTTCACGCCTCTTAGAAGAAATGGCTGCAGAAGTAGAGTGCCTTGGAGCTGAAGGAAGAAGGGTCAATGCAGAAGGAAATCTTTCAAATAAAAGCATTTTGTGGGGACATCTACAATATCGCCCTTTCCTTTTGAATGTCAGTGTCGTCATCATCATTGCCATCATCATCAGTCATTACTATCTGCTCCCTCACAACTCATACTATCAAGCATGTGCATCTATTCAGGGCTTATTGAAAAAATGCCAGTGGCTATCTTAAGCACATTATATCATGTTATTTCACAGATTCCCTACAGCATTTGTCCTATTATTTTCTCCATTATTTAAGTTAGAAAACTGATAGCTGTAAGGATCAAATAACTTGCCTAGCACAGTAATCACAACCAAGGGCTATGGCTGTCCTCAGAGACATTTGGAAATGTCTGGACATTTTGATTGTCGTGAACAGGAAGGTAGTCCTAGCTAAAGGTCCAGAATACACAAGACAGGTCACTATGGTGAGTGATTTTCCTGCCCAAAACGTCAGTCATGCCAAGGTTGAGTAACTAGTCTCACATGGTGATTAAAATGTGAAGGGTATTCTGATCATGAAGAAGCATTGTAAAAGTTTCTTAAGGTGTTTACTATATTACATACAGATCATCATGTGTTTTTTTATGAATCTGGTTAATGTATTCTAATAATAGATTTTAAAATGTTAAAACCACACTTTCATTCTTGGGACATATTCTTAGTCACACTATGATACCATTTATATGAAAATTTAAAGCATACAAACTAATATTGTATCTTTTTATGAATATTTATATATTCTGCAAAGGCATTAAAAGCAAATTATAACAGAGACATACTAAAATTCTTAGAATAATGTTTACCTCTGAGGATGAAAGGCCTGGAAATCAGTGGGGAAGGAACTTTAAGAGTTTTATGTTATTTTATTTAAAAAAAATAGATTTGATTCACAGTGTAAACAGTAGTTAAACTAGTGTGTGTATTGTTACGCATTTTCCCAATATTTGGATGTTTAAGATATTTGCTATTTGGGAAGATAAATGAAAAACACAAATAGAACTAGAACGATATAAATGCTGAATACTGAATAGTAGCTAAATATCAGATCCAGGACTCAGAATTGAGTATCAGTGTTTCAGAGCCCAAACCCTCACTTCCCTTTCTGTACTGTTCTGCACAGCACTACCAAATAAGGTGATAGCAATGTGCGCCTCTGGTGTAAAAGGCTGACAGGCTCTGATTCATTGAGTCCTCCCCACAACCCCATGCAGTTATATAACATCAACTTCCTCCTGTTAAAGCCCAAGCCACTGCAGCAGAGGGAGGGCACATGACATTCTCTTACTGACACTTGTCCTTCCTTTTCATGTCAATGCCCATACATTAGGGCTCACATGGACCCAAAGAAAAAGCAAGAAACAAAGCTGGTCTCTAGACATCAACTCTGATCCTGCTTTCTGTCTCACCTCATGTTTTTATCAGCCATTAAATCTTCCTAAATCCCTGCATTTTCACTATTATCCTCATCTTGGTTACCATTGTCTTCCACTTAGAGTCATCTGTACACATATTCCCTAGTTACAGGTTTTTGACTCCTTTTCTTTATCTTCTAGGGCCAAACAGAGTAATTAAAATGTATGCTTGGTTTGCTGTTTGTTCTTCTCTGGTACTTTGTAGGAGCATAGAATAAGAAAGAACATCTTTACCACAGCTAAAATCCCAGTCTGTGCTTGTGTACTGGCATGCTTGCTTGCTGGCCCTCCCTTTCCTTTGCGGTTGTGTGGCCATTATTGTTTGTTCCACTGGGTCTTTGCAGTGTGGCTTCCTTTGCAGGGAAACTGCTCAGGAGCACTGAAGTTCCATTTCTATCCCTATCTCATGTCATTGCTGAGTTATTGCTCCCTGTGATCCATTTAGTGTTCAGATCAAATTTTAATTATGCAATTGTGTTAACTAACTTTCCCTTAGAATACAAACCCTGAAATTCTAGTCACAGACCTATTTTCTGCATTGATATCCTTTGGGCATGGTATAGTACCTGGTACAGTGTGTGTTCAATAAATATTAAAGAAGGTGTCAGGATGACAGGAACTCTCTCTTTGCTCTCTGAGGTTTTAGTAAGTGAATCTACTGAAATAAGCCACTAAGAAAGAGATCACAAGGGGAAAAGGCATACAAGTTTATTATGTTCTCAGAATGTTTCAGGAAAGTCAGTAATCAATGACCTGACAAGATTTGAAAGCTTGTATGCCCTCTTCATAGAGCAAAGGGAAGGCAGGGGTTGTTAGTAATCTAGAGGGAGAGTAAGTGATTTTATGGGGGATGAATGGACCTAAAGAATAGACAGTGATAACTTGGGAAACAGTTCTGTATTCTGAATGTGGTGTCAACTCCACTCGTCTTTCAATATCTGTCAGTGTCTCCTGGTTGATGAGTTTCTGGGAACAGGATTCATGATCACTGAGTATTTTCTGAAGGATCTGGCCTTCCGAGGAGATACGAGAACTTCAATAAAAGCCTCTCCTTGGACTCCAGTATAAAAGGGAGGATAAGAGAGTAGCCAGAAAAGGACAGAGAGAACATAGTTTGAAGTCCGCTTTGCTTTTAGCTCAGCATGTCTTGTCATATTTGAATTATTTCCTGAGCCCCTATAAAGGATAAGATGAATGAATGAATGAATATATTTCTCTCTTTTTAAATGGAACCTAGATAAGAAACACAATTGGTCATTCCCTTTCCTTTTACCCAGTATCATTTTGCCTGGTCATGGTGTAGAAATCCAAAGGTCAAAGTCACCATGCAGCATGCTTACCTAGAGAGGTTGGCACAATATGACTCTTAGCAGCCCAACAGTGGAGTCAAACAGAACAACAGTCTAAGATAAAGTGGAAGAGAGGGAACTGAAAATCATGGAGTTGGTTGTCATGTGAGAAGTAGCCTCCATTGCAAGTGGCAGGAGGGACAATTCTCTGAGCAGAATAGAATGTGACGTATTTTGTTGATATATGGGATGATTATCACTCCATTTACCAATTCTGTGGCTCCAGAATTTTATGTGCATTAAAGTCACCCTGTGCTTGCAAAGGATGCAGATTCTAGAGTATGCCTGTAAGGGCCTTGAGAATCAGAAGGTGTGGACCAGAGTCTAGTGCTTTTATTATATAATAGCTAGAACAGGTGTAAAGGAGAAAAGAGAAAAGAAAAGGTAAGAAAATAAGGAAATCCCTAGTTTCTTACAGCCTTTGAACTAAAGGAAATACAAGTCATGATGCAAGTCTTAATGACAGCATAGCAACCATGTAACTGGATTACATTTAAGCAGGAATGATTATGCAGTGTTATTACACTGGTGGAATGAGTTACCTCGTCTCTTGGGCCTGGTGGCTTTTGATTGTAACTCACATAACAAAGATCAACCTTGATTTTGTTTCCCTTGTCTAGTCTTAGCCGTCACGGAATATATTGATTCCTTCTTAATTAAGCTCTAAAACAACAGAAATTATTTGTTCTCAAACCTATAAATACAAATGGTTTGTGTTATTTTTTTTTTTTTTACAAAATTGGGCTTCAGGGGAACTATTTTTTTTAAAAAGAATGTGGGAGACTAGAAAGATTGAGCTAAGACAAGAGTTAAGGGAGAAAATGGTGAAGCTGCCAGATTTCTCTGAAAAAGATGCAATATTTACAGCAAGAAAGGCGCTACTTAAAGATTTGTTTTAAAAAATTGGTCTCTCTGATGACCTATTGGATCATAAACCTGGCCTCATGCTGGTTTCATTAGCATGTACACAGGGTGCCTCCCGGGGGACTTGTATTTTCTTAGTCATGCAGTGCTTCACAGCTGGGCTGAAAATGCTGCCACATTATTTTTGAATGCAAGAAACTGTTGATTTCAGACTCTCCTAGGATTTTAAGATTCTTGCTGAACAGATTGACACAACAACAGATGGTCCATGTTGGATCATTGCAACTACCTGGGATATTAAGGATGAAACTTCTTGAAATAACTAGTGCACTACCCTTTGTCCATGAGTGCTTAATGTTCACACACCTTTGAGAAAGACTCTGAGCTCCGTAGCAGAGTTATAAGGTTCTCAGGGAACACAATTTTTGGCATACAGTGTTGCTCAATAAATGCCTGAGATGTTCAATGGATTCACTGGGAGAATTCATGTGACTATTCCTTTGGGCTTTGTTGGACAAAGGTCTATTTCTGAAGGAAATCAGCACTAATATACAAATTAACATGCAGGGTTGTTATGGTTCTGTCTGGGAATCCAGTAATCCCACTAACAGAATCCAAAGGGAGTAGCAAACCTATGCTCAGTTGGGATTCAGCCCATCTTTGGAGGATCCTGTCTGGCTCATAGCCAAGATATGGAAGCAGGAGCAAGTCATATCCATGGTCTTGTGCATGGCGATTTGGCCCAAGTGGAAGAGAGCTGGAGTCGGCACTCTTTCTCACTAAGGACCCAGTGAGCATTGAAAGAACCCCAAATCCTGCTCTGTGCAGACATGTCAGTTTCTGAGCATAGCCCCATTAACCCTGGCAGGCATGGGTCTATCATGGTCAGGTGTAAACTGACAGTTTTGGAATCCATAGTAGCTTATGTCAGAGAAGGAGAGGACTCAGGCAGTTCCCATCCCCCTCTGGCATTTACTTCCATTTCCTTTTGCCACTGTCACCCTGTATGATGGAATTTTATGTTAACTTGATCTTCAGAAGAAGCTTTTGAAGGTCCTGTGTGTTCCAATCTGTTCTTCAATGCATACTGACTCTTGGCTCCTACTGCGGTCCATGTCATCCCCTTCCTCTCCCTTGTCAGCAGGCAGGATGTGATCCTAGCTTCCTCTGCACAGGCTGTTTCTCCATGTCTGACATGTGTCTGTGTTGCTCCTGATCCTCTTTGCTGTCCATCCTGGTGCCTACCACAAATTTCTCCTTACTTTCTGAATTCCTTGGGGATTTGCTTTGGATGATCAAACCCATTCTCTTTGGCAGGATTTACCATTCATTTCCCACACTGCCCCAAGGAGATCCAAACCTTTGAGAAGGCAAAGGCACAATTTGGCAGTGGCAGCTTCTCCTCCTTCACCACCACCGCCAGCACCACCACCACCATGACATGCAGGGCTCTTAGCCCTCTCCTTCACTGGGAGTCAACCTCAACTTCTCCAAACCCATTCGGTGTCTTCTTTGCCTTTAGTGTTAAGCTCAAGTCCACCTCACTCAGTTTCCCTCCCACATTGACATATTGGTCAGCCTTCCTTTTGTCTCCCCTATCATCTTACCCTTTTCCTTCCAGGGTCCCATCACAGTGTACAGTAATTTATTTTTCATTAACTCCACATTATCTAGGGCATCTGGGCAGGGCGTTTTTATTTTTTTGTGTCAAGTGGTGTATCTGATATACGCCCATTTAAAATCCATATTTCAAGAAACAAATGACTTAACAATGATTCAAATAACTTCTTACATTGGTGGTTAAGTGAATCAAGCCCTGGAAGATTCTAAGTTTCTGCTTTGGCAGTATGTTTCAGCTTTCTCTGAATGAACCCACTATAAATTCATTTAGACACTGGGAACAGTCCTTCCCAGTCCCCATAGACTTGTTTACGCTATTGGGTCCAACAAGGTTTAGTATTCACACAGACCAGGTCTAAACACTGCCCCTTGTTGCCGTTAATTTAAACTGTCTGTCTTTCTAGGTTACTGCTTGACTCCAAGCCTGTCTTTCCTGTCATTTTATATGTAATTAATGCCGTTCATGATAAGAATGTCTTTGACAGGTTTCCTAACCAGTAAGGTAATTTCAGAGACCTAATTATCACACGTCTGAAATGTGGGCTTCCCTTGCAGTTCCGGCTATGATACTGTCAATAGATGACTTAGTGTGGGTTGCTCTAAGGGGGTGAGATTTTCAGAAAATATGTGATTGCTATTTGCAGAAGAGTTCAGGTGTCAGTGACTGAGGCTGTGTTCTAGAATCGAAGATATGTGGCTGGCTGTGGTTAGCAGAATCTGGAGTTTTGTCATTTCCCTTCTGCCTTGGGCAGATAACCTCAAGTGAAGACAAATAGTTCAGATAGGAATCTTCTGTTGATAGGGTCCAGTGCATGTTTTTCTTGATTCGTATTTAGCATTAGGGAGAAAAGAATGGGGGTCTAAATGATACAATATTACTTGTGACTTTTAATGAGATCCAATCTTTCAAGTCCGCATAGAAAATATAGATAGATAACAGAAATGATGATAAATGCAAGGTCATTCTTTCATGTGCTTAGAAAATTGTTTCTAGGGCCACTTACCCCTTGGAATACCAGAAGCTTAAGCTCCTTATGTCCTGTGTATTAGACGGTAGTATGTTTGTATATAACTTATGCATATCATTCCCTATACTTTATTTTACTAACGAACTATTTATTGAAACACAAAGTTATAGAAAAAGAGAGAAAACAAGGGGAAAGGAGAGCGAGGAAGGATAAAGATTGCATCTATTAGTTCATTCAGCAAATGGCTTCACTGGCCAGATCTGGGCCATACCGAAACCAGGAGTAAGGGAATCCATCCTGGTCTCTGATGTGGGTGGAGGTGGTGCACACAACTTGAACCATCATCTGCTGCCTTCCCAGGTGCCATTGGAAGGTAGCTGGAGCTGAAATAAAGCAACTGGGACTTGAACTAGCACCTTGATAGAGTGTGGCTTTTGTAACTAGTAGCTCAACTGGGCTACAATGCTGGCCTCACCTATATTTTAAATTATCTATTGAATACATATAGTAGCTAATACAAGGTACATATGTTACAATTTTTTTGTTACACCAAATTGGTTAGGGAGTAAATAATTATGGAGAAAAAGTCTATAGATATAAAAATCTTATGTGAGATTAATAGAGTCTCCTGAAGCAAAACTCAGGGCAGCAAAGAACTGACAATATTTACTCTCTCTATGCAGTAGGCATCACATACAATGCAGCTGTGTAGGTTCAGTCCTCTGACTTTTCCTTTTCACTGGTGAGAAGATATGAGCCTCTGCAGTTGCCTGTCTCTTATCGGCAACTGGCCCCCATTGCTTGGCCCTTGATGCACATGGGTTTCCCATGCTATTCTCTCAGTGACGTGATCCTACTCAGCTGCTCTTCTTGACTAGAATGAGATCCCGTAGACACACAGAATGTTCTCATGTATCAAAGAATGGCTCTGGTGGAGACATAAAAATTGTTTTTAAGCAGTGTCAGCTTTGTGCTGTCATTTTTGGGGCAGATTCTAGGTCAAATAACAGCCCAAGTATGATGTTAGTGATTTCGAGGATGGTGGTCTCTATGTTATTCTAGTTTGAGCTAGTTTATGTAAAATTCCAGGTTCAAGATACCCCATCTATCCAAATATTTGTCTCTTTGTTGACAGCAGTTAATATCTCCATGGTGGTTGTCTGCTATTCCAGTCAAAAATGGATCCATAGATGAAAACCCTATGACCTTCCTCCTGGAATTGCTCTTGTGAATCATTGCCATGAATCTTATTTCTGTCTTCAGAAATGCGAGCAGGCTCTGCATGTATTTCACTTTAAAGCACGGCTGATGATTTGTATTTATAAAACATTTTCTATTTTGTGAAGCACATTCACATTCCTGATTTTCATTTGATCTTCTGAGTCAAGCAGGGTAAGGATTTATTAACGCGTTTACTTGGCAAATATTTATTGTGTCTGCTATTAGCATTACAATATCCTTTCTGTTCGGTAGAGGTATAGTTGATTCTTGAAGAGGATAAATAATTTCCTGTGCCTCTGTCATAAATAGGATGCTGAATTTAGGGATTCTTTGTAAATACATGAGTGATCCAGTAGTTGAAGGGTAGATGCTATACTTGGCAATTAATCAATAAGTGATTTCTTTCTTTTTTGAGATGGAATGGATGTTTTAATTTTCTTGATGGAAAAGCCTTAGAACAGTGCACTATGGTTCATGTAGGCAGATGCAGCTGTTTCCTGCCCTTTTAGCCACAGCCTGCTATCCCAGCATTTTGGGTTCCTTGTAGTCCTGTATTCTCTCTTGCTTCTTGAAGGTCTTTGCTGCTCAATCTGCCCCAGATACTTCACACCTTCTTTGCTTCTGCCTTCCCATATCGCAGATCTCGGCTCCAATGTCAGTAATTCAGGATAATATTTTTTGTCACATCCATCAATCAGAACCTCTAATCTAAACTCTGCCGTAGTGGATGTATTACATAACCCTGGTTTAACATTGCTGTCCCCAACAGAATGATACACACAAGAACAGATAACTATTCTTGTTTATTTCTGTGAGAGTAGTTGTTAAAAATGTTACATAACTAGAGTAGTCAGGTGATCCAAAAATAGATATTGGAGAAATGAATCAAAGGAAGACTTATAGCATCAGCATTTGGATGTTCCTGAGGCAATCTATCGAATATTATGTTAGTTTTATGTGACTCAGATAACGAGTTACTATAGAACTCAAGAATAAACAGATCCTTTTATCTCCCTGTTCCTACTTCTAAAGTCTGAGCATGAAGTAGTTCAGTCATGTTCTTTGCTTTGAGGTTCATGAGGATGAAGCCAAGGTTTTAAGACATTTCTGCTCTTACTTGGGGGAAGATGCACTTTCAGACTCCATTCACATGATTGGTGGAATATGATCGCATGTGATTTCTGACCGTTGATGAGTTTCTGCTTGCTTCCAGCACCCAGAACATGCACTCTTCCACCCATGACCCTAGCTTCTTTTTGTACTAGAATTCTCTTGCCTTGCTTTTCTAGCTCATATTCTGTTTTCCTCTTATTCCCTACTTCTCTTGTTTTAAGAGCTCCTGTGACTACAATGAGCTGGTGAGGTATGTTAGGATAACCTTATCACATTGATATAAGCTAGGATTTGGTTTTTGATGTCTTTACCTTAGGCCACTGTTCCATTTGTGATAAATCCCAGTATGCATCCATTTGCACATGTCTTACATTAAACAAAAGAGTGGTTGAGTGGGATTTACGTAGACATCCCTCCTCTTATGAAGATGCCATAGAGTTTGGGAAATGGGTTTTCTAGAAATGGAGCTAATGAAATTGGGGACTGCATGGCCTCAAACCGTTTAAAATAATGGCACTCTCACTCCATTACTTTTGAGTGGTAGCAGTTCACATTAATGCACCAGGTCCCTGAGGAGCAGGAGTGCTGATTGAATCAGTTTCAGAAAATGGACAGAGAAGAGAAGCGTGCGTGTTGCATGGCGGACAGCTGCCAGCCTCAATAGACTGGGTCCTTAGGGTTTTCCCTCACTTACCTGTAAATGATTTCCCTCTTTCACAGGGATGCATCCTCTAGGGTGTTAGCACAAGGTACAGTGCTTTCTCTGAAAGGCAGTCTCTGGATGTGTCAGAATCCCTGCTTGCGTTCTCAACCTTCTGATGCACTTTCCCTGTTGAAGAGAAATTAGGAGAAAGCAGAGCATGCAGGTGCCCTATGGGAGAGAATTATGCAGAAAAAGATACAGATAGCATTCATATGTTTTATTGATGTCTGTTTGTCTCATTATTACTTCAATTAATTGATTTATTCATGATTTCATTTACATATCCTATAAACAAGATTTGAAAATATTTCTGGTTTGTGGCATTTGTGCTTCGTTTATCTATCCTGGAAATGGCATACTTATCTAGAATCTTTTTAGGTCAGAATGACAAATAATTTAAAATTTTTTCTATACCTGCTTATTTACGTGGGATGTTAACATATTAAAGGTACCACTTCTTTATCAAATTTTTGTCACTGTGGCTATACTCTTCCAATCTGTGTCTGACTTCTGATTCACATGCCCAGAAATGGGGTTGCAGGAGCACATGAGAGATCACGACAGCATGGAACATGGAAGGCCGTGGGTCCTGAAGAGATGAATCTTTGGAGAGGATTTGACAGTAACAGCTAGCCTCCAAACATGGCCATTTTCTCCCAACTGAACTTGTGTTTATCATTTCACTTCACTAACATTGCTGTCTCAGGTAATGTCAATTAACATTGTCTTCATTCCAGAATCAAAATCAGTTAATTTTGTGTCTCCATTTCTTTTTCAAACTTTCATATTCTACCTTCTATTTCCAACACAGTGCCAAAATCCAGCCTCTTCCACTGGTCCAAGTCTTTCTGTCCTAGTTTGGTTCCTCATTATCTTTCGGTCTACAGAAACAAGCTCTGAATCGCAGTTTCTAGTAGCACATCTCATCTCCCGTTGTGCTGCCTATTAATCTTCTAAAACACAGTCCTGCTTACCTCACCTCCTGCTTGCCGTCTTTCAGAAGCTCTGCTTGTTGGTACAATGATTCCCTAAGCTCAGCATACCTTTGGTAAGACCCTCCCTGGTGGACCTTTAGCCTGGCCTTTTAGTTTCACTGTCTGCACTACCAGTTCTCATCATGTGCATTCATGTTTCCTTCATCCACTGTCTGCTGTCTCAAGAACTTTCCCCTAAGTTTCTGCCTGAGATGCTCTACTCTCCTTATTTTTAGCAAACTCCCATACATCTTCCCATTTGCCCAATGCCAGTCTCCACAAAACATCCTGTGAATAACATTGCCTTCTCCCACCCTGCAACCCTTTACTTAGCAGCATTTAATTATGCATTCTTATTTCCTAGCATGCTAATAATAATAGTAATAACATCAGTAGTTTCTATGAACTGATGACTGAATGTCAGGTTATGTGGGCATCACGATTGCACCAAGTATCACTTGAGGTAGATGTATTATTCCCAAGTCACGAATCACAGATAGAGCCAGGCAAGGGAGGAAGAGAAGTGACTTCCATAAATTCCACAGCTGGTCAGAAGAAGGACATTTAAGTTCAGACTTTCATCTGCTTGACTCAAGTGACTGCGCTATTAATCATGAGTGTCCACATTCACTCATAGGGTATGGTAATAGGAAAATTCTCTGGTAATTTGGTTTGCTATTGAAACCATTCTCTCTGTGTCTCTCTCTCTGCATGAGTTTTGGAGCCTTCATTGCTTCAAGCATGTCAAACAGTGCCTAATTCATAGGAATGGACTCTTTCATTTGTGGAAGGAACATATCAAACCAAGGAATAAATCCAGGATCTCACCTGCATTCTTGTGGTGGGAGTGTTTAAATTTTTCTTTTACATATGAAATTCTGCCTGTCCTTGAAGAAGGTCATGCAGTCCTGGGGAATAACATGGGTCTTCCTGGAGGGACAATATGCTAAGAGAGATGAGCCAAGCAAATAAAGACATATAGTCACTTAAAGTAGAACATCCAATAAAAGAGAAACTTTTTTTTTATTGGAAAGGCAGATATACAGAGAGGAGGAGAGACAGAGAGGAAGATCTCCCGTCCAATGATTCACTCCCTAAGTGAGTACAATGGCCGATGCTATGGTGGTCCAAAGGCAGGAGACTCTTCCTGGTCTCCCACGCGGGTGCAGGGTCCCAAAGCCTTGGGCCGTCCTCGACTGCTTTCCCAGGCCACAGGCAGGGAGCTGGAAGGGAAGTTGGGCTGCCGGGATTAGAACCGGCGCCCATATGGGATCCCGGGCGTGCAAGGCGAGGACCTTAACCACTTGCGCCACCGCGCTGGGCCCGGGAAACTTTTTGAAACAGGGAGTCAAAGAAAAGATTGGAGAGATGTGAAAGAAGACAAAAATCAGTGAGGGAAGTGAAATTTCTGGGTACCTTCTGGATGATGGGCTGATGGCAGTTAATGACAGTACATAGCAATGCATTCTTTATTGTGATCTTATTTATTTGTATAACCCAGAGAAAGAGTGACAGAGAGAAAGATATTACATCTGCTGATTTACTCCTCAAGTGTCATAACAGCCAGAGCTGAACCAATCCAAAGCCAGGAGTCTCTTCTCAGTCTCTCAAATGGGTGCAGGGCCCCAAGGCTTTGAGCCATCCTCCTTTACTTTCCCAGGCCACAGCAGGGAGCTGGATAGGAAGTGGAGTAGTTAGGACACACACCAGTGCCTATATGAATCTTGGTCCTTCAAGGGGAGGATTAGCCAATTGATCTGTCACTGTGGGCCCAAATGCATTTATTTTTATTCAAATTTACTATTAAGTAATTAAATTGTTTGAAATTTTTATATTGCAAAGAATTCATCCATGAAGGAGGAGGGACTGGATATGGAAGTGGCTTAGATATTTATCGCATTGTTGTACATCTGTGTTACTTAGGAATAGTTGCAAGTAGCTACCTCAACAATGGAATTTGGAGACTGTAGTTATTATTGGTGCTGGATCAAGACTTTTGCGAAACTCTGTTTTCCCCCCTGCCTATTTTATGATCACAGGATGGTTGCTGTCACTCTGGACATCACTTCTATTTTTGAAACATGGAGAAAAAGAAAAATGGCAGTGGCACTAGTCATGTCTTATCCTTTCTTGAGGGAAAAAGAAAAAGAAAATTAACATTTTCCAGTTGTTCCCGAAAGGCATCTCACTGGACAGAATCATTCCATGTGTCACCCTGTCAGGGAGTTCTAGAAACTTCTCACTGTACATTAGGCATAGGCTGTTATGAAAGAAAAGGGAGATATCAGTTACATGTGATCAGCTACTACTGTCTCACAGCGTTTATTGCCTTTCTGCATCAGTCTCTGTTATGCTTTCCTTCCCAATATTTTATTGGCTAACAAGAAAAGTAAAGCCTCAAATTCATTAAAAATAATGAGTGAGATTTAATTATTTATTTATTTGGAAGACAAACAGGTAAATCTCCCACCCAGGGGCTCATTTCTGCAAGGTCCATGACAGCAGCAGAAAGATGGGAGGCCGGATCTTGGTCCAGATCTCTGCTGTGGATGGCGGGGATCCCCGACACTTGAACTGTCATCACCTGTTGTCCCTGATGGTGTGCATGTATGCAAAGCTGGAGTAAGGAGAAAAGCCAGATCTCTAAACTACATACTATGAGAGGGAATGAGATTAACCGAAAGGGCATCTTAACATCTGCCAAGCATCCATTCGCCAAATTGTATTTTAACTTAATGCGATCATCATCTTTTCTGCCATGCTAGATTAGATTCGTGCATCCTGTCAATCCCTGCCCATCAGTGACGGGATTGAGCATTGCCAAGTAGGCTTTGCATGTGCAGATCATACCTTCTTGCCTTGAAGAGGTACGGAATAAAATTCACAGGATAACCCTGACTGTGCATCTCATCCTGTCAGCCTTTGGCTGCCCGTGTATGATACAGGACTAAAATAGCCTTGCATATTTCACAACATGAAGAACAGCAGTTTGACTTAAAGAATTCCACTAGGAGCAACTAAGCACAAGACAGATAACTTGAGAATAAAAATGACACCATGTTGGTTCCTTCCGTTTGTTCAATTTCTTTTCTCTTCCAAACCAATTACTCAGAGAACCACCCGCCCCCAATCCCCCCAGCCTCCCCACCCCCGCCACTTCTGGACTGCAGCCTTGAAACACTGAAACACGTTATCTCAGGTTGAAAGTGAGAGACAACAGCTGTCAGAGCCAGCATTTGATGCCTTTGACTTGGTTCCATGTAGTGAAAAAAGCACACTTGCAAGCTGTCGGATGGAGCGGATTGGCTGTTTTCAATGAAGGGGTCTGAGTAGATCGGAGGCGTGTTGTTCTCCCCCAGGCTGCTTTTCACAGAAACATAGCTATTTTACTAGTGAGGATTCAGAAGCATGTTTAATGTCAATAACAGTCCTGAGACAAGCCGGTGGTTGAATTTCTCAACATGATACAATAATTTAAAAAGACAGCAGTGATCTTTAAAAAATATAATGGTCTATCAGCCTTTGTTTATTCTTTCTCCACCTGTTTTGCATATGGAAAACACCTGCCTAATCCTATATGAGGTGGTAGACAATGGTGATGCATCAGGGGTTGTATTGGGTTTTCGTTTGATTCAAGTTTTAAAATAAGACTGCATACTGCAACAAATGCATACATAATCATTTAATTTATGTGTTTGGCTTCTTCTTTTCTTACCCATGTGTAATTGAATATTTTCATCTTTTAAGCTCCACAGACTTTTCCAGTTTCTCTTTTGTGCTTATAATATGCCTCATTCAAAAATTAATATTTACTGGATATGTCCTATACCCAATACTCCTTATAATTTTATCACTTAATTCTGGAAGCAACCTTTTGTGAAAATTAGTTTTCTATCTCTGTTCAGGTCCGCAAAGTAAAACAATGCTAATGAATGGTTTGCTGAAGGAATTGGTGGAGCTGGGTTTCAACCCTAGGTTGCGGTGACTGTCATGTGCGCTCTTAATGATCGATTCTGCTGTACTCTTTCCTCCAAACCAGCACTGTGGAAAACAGAGCGTATCTTGGAGTTGCCTAGAGTGTTGTATGATCCAACTTCAGGATTTGTGACGGTCATTTGGAGTAGGGCTCACCAATCTGCACTTCTGACACATTTCCAGATGACTATTTGTCCTACTGGCGTTGAAGTTCTAGACGTCCTTGAAATCAGTGATGTATCCTCTTCATTTAAATGTTGGCTTTGAAAGGGTAAAATATTACCTGTGTGTCAAGCATGATTCTGCTTAGAGCATTGGCCGAGCCACACAGCAGTCATTCCATGGATATATGTAATACCTGCAGGCAGATAAAACACAAGAAAAATGCCATGCCACTTCATAGTTGCATTTCAAGGTTCTTACTGCTCTGAAAGCTTGATTGTGGAAGGATGTAAGTGTGTGTCTGTGACGGGTGTGTTGGTGTGTGTATGTGTGTCTGATACATTCCTGTGATTGGTAGGTTGATATATTAAAGACCCAGCTGTTTTTCTTAAACAGCACAGTAAGGCTTATGGCCCTGAGAGTGAATTCAGACCCCAAGAGATCACATGCTGGTGGAGTTTACAGCCAGAAGCAATTGGTTGCCAAAGGAGATTACTGTTTCACATGTGTAACCCCAAGCTCAGGAGGCAGCAGGAAGTATGATCAAGATACTGAGAAAAGATTACAAGATATGCCAGGGGGGCAGGAAGCAATGCCTGAAAGAAAACCCTTTGAATAAAGATTATATATTTTTTGCAGGTGGTGCTTGATGTGTACTGATAAGCATTCTTTTGAACTCTGTTCATTTGTAACTATCATCTACCTTCCTTCAGGAAATTCGTTTTTTCCATTGTAAGTCATAGAACACAGAAAATGCTTCTAAGATGTTTAAAAAAAGATGATTTTATTCTTCATTGCTCTTCCTTGTCTTTATTCTTATTTGCATGCATTGAAAATATTGTGTCAGCCAATACAAACAAATCTTTAGAGTTTTGACACATCTCATGATTATGTTAAGAAATAAGGCAGGATTCCTTGTTGTCTTCAGGGGAAATAAATTCTAACTACTGAGGTAGGTGCATCCAAAATTGAGTGAGCTGTTGCCGAAGAGCCAGGGACTATGGCAGGCACTGTGGTGCACAGACATTTGAAATTGTTTCCCTTTGCTTAAGTGTCAGTCTGTAGGACTTATGCTAGGGTATTTCAAGAGGTTTTTGTAAATAAAAATTTATTTTTAAAGTTGTTAAAAGGTAAAAATTTCAATGGGGAAAAATTCTGAAGCCCATACATTATTTTTATTTACCTTCTGTGACATTTTGCATGAATTTAAGATTTGGTACCAACTATAAACTTATCCTTATTTTAATTTTTCTTGGAAGCTATAGAAACAGCCTCCTATAAAGGATTGTTAAAAAATCCTTTTAAATAAAAAAGAGCTTGAACTGAGTCCTGAGAAATAAGCAAAGTTGCTGGCATGCAAGAGCCACTTTCTGGTATTTATATCCATTTATATATATATTTTTTTAGTTTTTAAAGATTTATTTTTATTGTTATAGGAAAGCCAGACATCCAGAGAGGAGGAGAGACAGAGAAGAGATCATCCATCTACTAATCCACTCCCTAAGTGGCCACAATGATGGGAGCAGAACCAATCTGAAGCCAGAAGCTTCCTCTGGGTCTCCCACATGGGGACAGGGTCCTAAGGCTTTGGGCCATCTTCCTCTGCTTGCCAAGGTCGCAAACAAAGAGTTAGATGGGAAGTGGGACTTGAACCAGTCCCCATATGGGATCGCAGTGTGTGCAATGCAAGGATTTCAGCCACCAGGCTCTGTGTCAGGCCCTGTTATCCATTTATTTAAGGATTTTGTATTGTCTGCCTAACAGGATGTTAGTTGCTACTTCAGGTTCTGGTGTAAGTAATGAGAAAGTGATATGTAGGAGGAGATAGACATGAATCAGAGAATTCTATATATGATATTCTGTTCCATCCTTGTGAGAGATTGATGAGGGAAGTACAGGATCCTATGTTAACACCACCATTCGGTAGGAGGGACTTTATCTATGAGTTGCGCAAAAAGTCAGATGAAGTTGAAACCTAAAGAAAGGGTTATTGGATTACAGTGATGGAAGAGGTTTTAGCAAGAACAACGGATCAAATCTAGAGTGATTTAATGATGCGGAGGTTGTAAAGAAAAGCTCTTGTTGGCAGAAACAGGATGAGACTTAGCAGGTGAAGACAACTGGGCATTGAACTTCTTAACATCAGGTAGGAATCTTAGGGAGCATGAAGCATAGACTTGAATCAACAGTCTTCAAAGACCCTTTAGGCATGACACAATGCAAAACTATGTTTGGGCACTGGATACTGTGGTACTGAAAGTTAAGCCTCTGGACCTGGCGCAGCAGCCTAGTGGCTTAAGTACTTGCCTTGTATGTGCTAGGATCCCATAGGGGCACTCGTTATAATACTAGCAGTCCCACTTCCCATCCAGCTCTCTGCCTGTGGCCTGGGAAAGCAGTTGAGGATGGCTCAAAGCTTTGGGACCCTGCAGCCACAAGGGAGACCTGGAAGATTCTCAAAGCTCCTGGCTTCAGATCAGCTCAGCTTTGGCCATTGCAGCCACTTGGGGAGTGAGTCGGCGGATGGAAGATTTGTCTCTCCTCCTCTCTATGTATCTGACTATTCAATAAAAGCAAATAAATAAATAAATCTTGTTTTTTAAAAAAGGCAAATAAAGTTAAGCCTCTGTCTGCATTGCTGGCATCACAGATGATAACCTGTTTGAGTCCCAGCTGCTGCAGTACTGATATGGATCCCTGCTGATGTGCCTTGGATAGCATTGCAGGATGGTGTTAGTTTTCTGCACCCATGTGGGAGACCTAGAAGAAGCTCCTGGCTCCTGGCTTTGGATCAGGTCAGCTCTGGCCGTTTACAGCTGTTTGGGGAGTGAACCAATGGGTGAAATATTCTCTCCAACTCTTCCTCTTTCCTCCTCCAGAACTCTGTCTTTAATAAATAAACCTATGGTTAGACATATGGCCTAGCCATTAAGGTAACAATTAAAAAGTGCCAAGAAGGACTGCGATAGAGTCCTAGCTCCTGATTTCAGCTTGCTCCAGTGCAGACGCTGGGAAGCAGCCGTGATAGCTCATGTAATTAGGCGACTGCCACCTTGTGGCAGCACTGGCCTAGCCTGGGGCCTCAGTTGTGGATACTTGGAGGAATGGATCATTATGTGGGAACTCTCAGTTATTTCCTTTTTCCATTTTTTTCCATTACATCCTCCTCCCTTCCCCCCCCCTTTTTTTAAAATCTGGATTTTAGAATGCTATTATTTTTATTGCTGTTGTAACAACTCTTTTTTTTTAAAGATTTATTTTTATTATTTTTTTATTGGAAAGGCGGATATACAGAGAGGAGAGACAGAGAGGAAGATCTTCCGTCCAATGATTCACTCCCCAAGTGAGCGCAATGGGCCGATACTATGCCGATCCGAAGCCAGGAGCCTCTTCCGGGTCTCCCACGCGGGTGCAGGGTCCCAAAGCTTTGGGCTGTCCTCGACTGCCCTCCTCCGGCCCCAGGCAGGGAGCTGGAAGGGAAGCTGGGCTGCCAGGATAGAACCGGTGCCCATATGGGATCCCGGGTGTGCAAGGCGAGGACCTTAACCACTTGCGCCACCACACCAGGCCCGTAACAACTTTTGTTATTATTTTCTGCGTTTCCTCTTGGTATGGTAGAAAACAGTTTTCAAAATTCCATTGGATCTAATTGGCCCTCAAGGACACCATGGCCTTGGCTTAAGTTTCTTTCACTAAGCTCTCCTGATGAGCTCACAGAGCAGCTAGAATTTGCTAGAGTGCAGGGTCTGCATCATTCTCTTACATGTAGAATCTAGTTCAGGTTCCTGATTGCAGAATTCAATGAATTGCTTTGGCATGGGACAGTTCTCACTTTAGCTGGAGGGAATAATCGTACTCTGGAAAATTTGTGTTGGTTGAAATGAGTATTTTCAAAGTGCCATGGAAGTAACATGTGCTTGATAAAAAATTGTTGAATGTTGTTTTCTAAGTTTGAATAGAAGAATACTTTCAGTCATATTTGTCTCATACTTTTCTTGTCTATACAATGTTATAGATTTCTGAGCAAAAGCATTAAAGTAAACATATACTAGTATCTTGTTGGAACAAATAGAAGTTGAATAGTGCTGCATTATTGTCATTACTTTCTTGCTGGGACCTTGATAACCTATGAACAGTATTACTTAAGGCAAAGAGTACAAGGAATTCTTTTTGCTATAATGTAAAATGACCCTCTCAAGCAGGGAATGTATTCTGTACTCCCCAGAGATGATGTTTTCTGATAATGTTGGAGGGCAGGATTTTCACTTTCTCCCTTATTTTTCTGCCTTGCTTCATTTCTCTGTAAATATTCACATGGAGATTGTCATGTCACTTTTCCACTTCTCTTGTGGTCGAATCTTCAAAGCTCTAAGATTCTCTTTCCAAATTGGTGTGTGCCTTTGATTTTTAGTTTTCATCATTTTCACACAAAATACATAATTTTTCCTCTTCGATGTTTGATTCTGCTTTCAAATTCAGACCAGAGTCTTTCTCATCATGAAAAGCAAACTGAATCTGGTAGATGAAGACCTCTTATAACCACCTTGCTCCCTCCTCCTCCTATTCTGTGCACACTCTGGAGAATTTATTCTTCTGTTGTAGTTCGAGTTGTACCACAAATGACTTGCAGCTTTTTTTTTTATACAAGGTCAGAATGCATTTTTTTTTAACTAGGGCTGCCTTAGGTGGTGTAGATTCAGAAACTGTAGGTTTTTTTCCCCTCTGTCTTTATAAGGGAAGATTCCATCAGAACATTGGAAAATTAGCATCACTAATCTATGAGAACCCTTCCTGCAGGCAAAGAAAAAAATCAACATGTTTTCGAATCATTCATGAGCATTAATTGATGAAAATGTAATGCCAAGAGAAGCAGTATAATCAGGAATCCCCTGTTCCTGAAGGTAAAATTAACTAGGGCTGATTAGAATTACTATTGCTTGAGCTGAAAGGTTTATATCAGTTTTCTATTGGTGCATAGAAAATTACTTCAGATTGTGGTGGTATTAAGGCATCAGCTCACTATAATCCCGGCCTTGTTGACCATGAAGGACGCAGCAGCAATAGATTTTCTCTGTTATCCATTGTGAATACTGGAGACCTAACATTGACTGGGTTCAGTGATAGATCATGCCTGTCTTAGTCATACATTTTTATTTTTTGTGTATTTCTGATGCTTGGATAACCAGGACCTGCTGATGCCATAGGGAACCGGGATGATCAATCCCAGAATTTGCCAGTTTCTGAAAGATGTGAACTAATCATCCATTTCAAATATGAACCGATCACACTTCAGTCTAGACCCCAATCACCTCCTTTTCTGTGGCTTTAAAAATCCAGGCCACTTATTTCCATCTATTATCAACCCCAGGCTACATACCAAACAGCTGGAAGTGCTCTTGGGCCCCAAAGTCCCAGGACACGGCTCCAACTGGCCAGTCATAAAGCTGTTGACCCTGCCTCACTGATTTCTTCCCTCATGATCTTCCTATCTCTGAACCAGCCTCATTGCTCCCCTGTGTGTCTCCCACATGATACACTGGGCCTTCGCTTTGTAAGATTGGTTAGTATAATGATGCTTTAAAAAGTTTATGGAAAACTAAAATTGAAAAATAGTTCTGTGGGCCTGGCGTTATAGCCAAGTAGCTAAATCCTCTCCTTGCATACCTGAGATCCCATATGGGTGCCTTCATGTTCTGGCTGCTCTATTTCCCATAAAGCTCCCTGTTTGGCCTGGGAAAGCAGTAGAAGACAGCCCAAAACTTTGGAACCCTGCACCCATGTGGGAGACCCGGAGGTTCCTGGCTTCTGGCTTCAGATCAGCTTTGTTCTGGCTGTTGCAATTGCTTGGGGAATGAAGCAGTGAATGGAAAATCTTTCTCTCTGCATCTCCTTATCTCTGTATATCTACCTGTCCAATAAAAGTAAAGTTGAAAAAGGAAAAATAGCTCAGTGTGCAGAAAAGTCAATTAGTGTATCATATTTCGTAGTACACATAGTACATTTCATAATACCTTTTAGAAGGATCCTCAAAGAAGCTTCTGACTTCATTAGTCCTTTCTATATCATTTTCTTATGACTGATTAAAGTGAAACAGAAGTGCTTTGTCAATTTTTTAGAATATTTACTTATTTTGAAAATCAGAGTAAAAGATGGATCATGAGGGGAGAAAAAGGGGTAGAGAGACAGAGATCTTTTATCTGCTGGTTCACTTCCCCAAATGGCCACAACAATTAGAATTGGGACAAGTCAAAACCAGGATCCTGAAGATCCATCTTGGAATCCCACATGGGTGGTGGATCCCCAAGTAGTTGGGACATCTTCAGCTACTTTCCCAAGTGCATTATAGGGAGTTGGACTGGAAGCAAATACTGGCATTTCAAGCCGTATTCCAATAGCAAATACTGGCATTTCAAGCCGTGGCATAGCTCACTTCACCACAAACTATATAGTTTAAAATAAAGTGCATGGGGCTGACATTTGGTGCAGCACTAAGGTTTCTTTTGAAATACCTTCATCCCATAAGAGAATGCCTCAGTTTGAATCTCCTCTCCACTTTATATTCAGTTTCCTGCAAATGTGCACCCTAGAGGGCTACAAGTAGTGACTCAAATAGTTGAAGTCCTGACACCCATATGGGTGACTCAGATGGAATTTGGGACTCCTGGCTTTGGCCTGGCTGGGTTCTGGCTATTGTGGGCATTACGTAAGTAAACCAATGGATGGAAGATCTCTGTCACTGTCCCTCTCTGTGGCTCTGCATTTCATGTAAATAAATAAAACCTTTAAAGTCAACATGAGTATGTTCTCACATGTGAAGGGGCTGGTGATAGCCGTGGTCACAATTTCTTGCTCACAGATGGACTCTGTATGTGGTGGTTGTTCGTGGGTCAGTCTGGGCACCCTCGTGGGTTGCAGGCTGCTCCCAGAGTGAGCTTTGGCAGTGAACAAGGCAGGAATGCACAGAATTTTTATGAACTAGCCATGGAAAGCACAACACAGCATTTCTGTCATATTTTGTTGGCTGAAGCACACTCAGAATTCCACCTAGGTTCAAAGTGAGGAGACATAAACTTCACCAGTAGATTGGAAACATACCAGACATGTCAGAAAAACAGCAAGTGGAGTGTGACATGCTGTAGTGACCATCTTTGGGAAATACAGCATGCCCCAAAGATTTTTTTTCCTTTCTCATTCATTTCTTCTGAGAGGTGAGGGAGGTACATAAAAATGGCCATCACAGGCAGAGGCAAGCTAAACCATTTTTAAGAATGCTGGGATCTAGAATGAGTAAGTTTGAGTGGCAGTATAGATTATTGAGCTACTTGAGACTATGTTAAGCTTGGGAGGTTTTCTTAAGCAATTTAAATATCCTTAAGCTTTTTGTCATAAACGTATTTGGGGACACTCATTAGAAGAATTTTGTTGGAAATGGATTTTTTCATCAGAGAACATAGGAACATGGAATATAGTTAACAACAACAAAGGTACAAAGGAATGTATGGAATTTGTTACTCTCTGCTTCAGTGAATCCATGATTTTTTTTGCCACAGAGTTATCATTCCCCCACACAAGTAGCACATGGAAGCAGTAGAAACAGTACAGAGAGGTGCTCTGAATGAACTAGCGATCTGAAGTGATTGCTTTACAATTAGGTAAGAGGGAGAAAGAGAGGAAAAGGAAGTGGTATTGGGGGGATGGATCATGGAGAATGGAGAGTGGAGGAGGGGAAGAGAGCTTTTTAGGGCAATCATCCCTTACCATCCCATTGTCCTTTCCCATTGTCCTCTTATTTTAAAGTGAGTAAACCCCAGGAAATGAGATTTGGAAGGACAAGACTGCCTGAGTTAGGACTTGCCTCTAGGAAGGATTGGACTGGCTTGTGTAATGTGGTGCTGGGCATTGCCTTGAGCATGGAGGTTCGAGACTCCTTTGATAAGTGTGAACATCTGTACTATATAATAATTTACAGAGCGATTAAGTCCTTGCAATTTAACATAACCGTCATACTTCATGAAAACTGTTTCTCCCATCTTAAAAAATAATAGGGATTGGCCAAATGTTGAACTTCTAAAATCATCTCTATGATAAGTGCCATGTATCTGGCAGCAATACCTACATTTAGTCTGTGGAACAAATTTAAAAATATCCTTTACAGTCAGGCCAGGCAAATGACTTAGAAAAAGAGAATTTTTAGAAAAAATATTGTGTGGCTGTTTGCTGAGAAAATTGCTGACTAGCATGATTTTCCTCTTAGTGAATCTGTCCCTTGGCTTAAATTTAACCAGGGAAATGTGAGGAGTGTTCCCTGATAGGATCACACAATATGATTCACACAGGTTGTCCATTGGTGGCACATCTTCCTCTGTGGTGCAGGCCTCTCTCGTCACCGTTAAGGTTGGAGGTATGGCCTTTCAGTTAACTACATCTTTTAGGTTTTCATGCATCTGTGTTGTAGAAACTAGTATCTATAAATGTCTTTCTACTGTAAAAGAAGTGGTAAGTCCCAGATGTTGCAGAAGACTTGGCTAAAACACACGTCCACATTGTTCATGACTTCCCTCCATGCATGACTTGATAATTAGGTATAAAATCGAATATAAAATGGACATAATGCAAACATACCTTTGTTAGTTTTTCTTTGATGCTCCCATTAGAATTAAATGTCCAAACAGTGATCATGTTTTGTTTGAAGCTGGGAGATCCAACTTCTGAAAGTGTTTGTTGGTGCCAGGGCAGGCCACATAGATCCTACAGATAGACAGATAGATGTCTCTTTGCTTTTGTGATGCCAGTTTGTGGATGTGGAGATGATTCTGACTACAATTCTAGTTTCTGTTATCTCTGCCACATTCCTTATTCCAAATCTTTCTGCCCAGAGGTACACATGGTGGCATAGTATATCCTCGAGAAGTTAGCCGTGAGCAGAAGGCAAGTGGAGTAAACGGGGAACAGGCATGGGTGTATGTGAGCAAGCAGTACTGTGATCCTCAAAATAAAGCCTAGGGTGACAGATCAGCAGTGTTAGGTGGGCTCATTTTCTGGGCTTGTGGGAAAGAGTGGTCAGAGGAGGGCTGGGTATATGACCACAAAGTACAAGGTTGTCTTCTTCCTATGTAAAGGGGTTTTACATGGTAAAACCTGTCATGGTAATTTTCAAATGAAAAAAGTGAGCAGGCAAATATGTTTCAAGTAACGCTACATATGAATCTTTAAATATGAAAAATATACCAGTTGCTTACACAGGTGTGCACTATTGAAAGCCTAAGATGTATCTTGATCGATTTCCTTCTTCTGTCCAGACACTATTCCATGATTCTTTCCTATACACAATTGTCTTGACTTTCTTTCCCCTCTCCTTTCCCCTCTGTCCCCATGCCCCATGAAGATGAACCTTCACTTTGGATGTAACTACTAGTTCTGAAACTGGATCAAAAATCAAACTCTCCTGGGGTAGAGGAGGCGGCTGCTCTTATTCAAACTTTGGACATCACAATCCCAAGAATATCTGTTGGAAGGTCTGAGCTATAGCTTTATAGTTTGCTTTGTTTTTCTGTCTTTCCTTATTTCTTTCCTTCTTCAACTTCTTTTTCATGTTTCTGCTTCTTACTTAGTTTTATTTCAAATGACAGAGTGACAGAGAAAAAGAGAACTCTTACTAGTCCACTAACCACATCCTTATGACTGCTGAGTTTGGCCTGGACTTGGTCAAAGATAGGAACAAATAACTCAGTCCATATCTCTCACCACAAGTGAAAGGGATCCAGTCACTCATGCTGTCCCCTCTAAACCTCTGTCCCTACATGAGTAGGATGCTAGAATCAGGAGCCGGATTTAAGTATTGAACCCAGCACTCTCATGTGGTACACACAGGTCTTAAGCTCTAGGTTAAATATTTCTGAAGCTGCATTTTGTTAAGTTCCTGGGACGTTGTTGGTAGCCTAGGAAACATATTTTGCAAACCCCGATAAGAGATGGTGTCTGAATATGTGGAGATTGCTGTCACCCTTTGGCACCATCCAAATGAGTTTTTTATTAGGATGGCACATTCCAGGAGTCAGATAGGGAAGTGCTCCGTGGGCAGCTCTGGAGCCTCCCACCAGACTTGTATTGGACCTGATTCTCTTCTGATTGTTGTTTCTGGTTGCCCAAGTCATGCTCTGGAGACTGATGTACAAATGGCTGTAAAGGGATGTGGGAGAGAGCTACTTCATTCTGCCGCCCTCTATATTTAGATCTGAAACAGTTGTTTTAGCAAATTATTTTGAGATTTAGTTATTAAAAACAGGCTTCAAAACAAAATTCAATTGAATGAGCAGAAAGGTTTTTATCACTGTTTTCTGAGTCAAAAAATAGAGTCTAATTTGTTTTATGGGGAAATGGCTAGATTTCACAATCTTGTCAATGATTCATTAGTGTTTTATTTTTAGTTAGCAAAATGTGTTTTATATTCCATTGATTTACTGAAAATGACATAATCGTATTTTGCTCTTGTATTGTTGAGAACAACTCTGGGGCTGAATAACATGTCTGTACCTCATCATCTCAATTTTGAACTGTTGGTGTTTCTCGTTTAAGTGATATTCTTGTTAATTAACAATTTAATTTCCAAGTACATATGTTCAATAAGAGGTATTACTGATTATCTAATTTGAACTGAGTATTATTTTACTTGCTATTAGATAAATGCATCATTTGGGCCAGCAATTGCGTCATAAAGTAGGATGTATTAAGATGAGGACCAGATGATTCTGAGTGAAGAAATAGAAGGATTGGCTGATTTATTTGAATTAAAACTAGACAAAAATGTATTAGAGCAGAACACAAATAGAGCCACTACCTTCCTTCATGGCTGACGCAGAAAGTTCGCGAAAGGTGACTGCATTGACCAGATATCTTCATGCACCATATCAGGTCTGCTCAAAATAGCTGTTTTTGAAAGGTTTCCAATAAGAAGATATGACTGGTTTACCTCACACTGAGATCCAGGCTCATAAAGGACAGCGGAAGATTGTCCTGGAGTATGGGATCCTTAAATGCAGTAAAGGAAATGTGAGATGGTATTGAAAGCTGAGTTGTGTGGTCCCTCAAATGCTTATGTTGAATTTTTTTAACCTTAACTAATTCCAAGTGGTATGTGGAGACAAAGTCTTTCCAAGAGGTCATTTATTTCAGATGAGGTGATTGGGCTGAACCCTAATGCAACATGAGGGGTGTCTATATGTGAAGAATAGAAGAGGCCTTAGACACCCACGCAGGCCCAAGAGCAGGGGAGACTCAGAGAGCCTGCACGTTTTACAAGGAGAAACTTACCCCACCAATGCTGTGGTCTTGAACCTTTGCTTCCAGAACTGTGACAATATAAAATCTTGATTTAATTCACCCAACCCTGTGAATCTCTGTTTTGACAGCCCTAACGTAACACTCTATGAGTAAAAATTGTATATCCTTAGGGTGTGCTCCTGCCCATATTAATTGAAGAGAGATTCCCCTTCTCCCATTTTTCTTACATTTCTTCTTTGCCATGTCTCTCCTGAGCAGGCTGTGCTTCACGGCTTCTCTGGGTCTGTTCTCTCTAATCCCCATCGTTCACTTGCTGGGCATGCACAGTTGCCGAGCTTGTTGGAATCACTGATTGCTGCTTGAGAAATCAGATTCCTTGAGCCGTTTCCAGGGATTGGATCCATCAGGTCTGCAGTGCAGCTCTGCATTTGTAACAACTATCTTGCCCATCCTGTTGCAGGAGATGTAAGGGGGGCAGTGAATTAAAACCTGCCTTACACCTTCCAGCCAGATTTACTAGGGATGAAAACCAAAAGGAGTTCTCTGATACTGTCATGTTTATGTCATTATTTTCTGTGTATTTGATCCATAGCAACTCCCTGCTTAAAACTTTGCCTTAAAAGAAACCATGCCACCTCTATAGTTTTCGCCACCAATGTCAGGAGTATTTGTGGAGGCCTCTTCATCCAACACTCTCATCAGAGGATGATGGTCCCCTCCTTTCAGAATTCCTTTTGCCAGCCTCTTCCATCTTCCCCAATTTCCTGCTGTGCAAATTTCCTTTCACAGAATATTTTTCCTCTCTGGCCATACACCATATATCCTATCATTTACTCTAAGTCATTGCTTTATTAAAGTTCTTTCCCACCTAATCAATTTTTCTTCGATTCCTTCTCATTGCACTTTCTTATTTTTTCCTACCACAATGATCATAATACTGTGAATTTATTGGTGCAATCAGTTGGTTGCTTCCAACCTCTAATCTTCCTGTTTTATTAGTTAGTGCTTGGTATGTGTTAAATGAATAAAGGACTATATTTTCATCAAGTCTGGCTACATGAACAAGAGTTTCAGAGTTCATTAGGTTATTTGGAAAGGAATATAATTTCTACTTTAACTTACTCCTCTTCTTTAAATGTCTTTAGCATTAAGAGCAGTGATGTGGTTTTCAGATGCAATATCTTGCCTCCTTAAAATTGTCTGACCTGGACTGAGGCTGATTGAAGGGTTTTATGGGAAGTCAGTTATTCTGTGTCTATGGGAGCTAAACATGGCCATCTTCAGGGTTTGATACATCTGGGCATGTTGCCAAGAGTTTTGACAAGATGGATGACTTAATGATTTCCACCAATTCCCATTCCAAGTCAGAAGGATTGATACAGAGGTGGCCAGAGAGGCTTTTGAGCTGAAATCAATACTGCTTAATATCTAAATTTCATTTTGAAATGTGACTAAGGATAAGCTAGTGGATTTTTGTTAGTGGTAGAATTATTTTTAAAGGGCTAATCCTCAGAGCCCCCATAGATTTTTCAAATTACTGTTACCAGGTGAAGAAACCTGCTGTTGACCCTACTAGCTCCTGCCTTGATTTGCATACTAAAGATGTTTTTATATTTTCCCAGTGAAAGATCAAAGCATTAGGGCTCAAATAGTTACAATATTAGAAAATAGGTAGAAACACAGATTTTGTTTTAATTTAAAAACAAACTACCCTATCCTATATCTCATGTTATTAAGGTCTCAAAGAAGTCCATTCATGTTTTGCATATTTAAATAGATTAAGAAAGAAGAAAATTACACAATTTCCCTGAATTAATAATCTCCAAAGAATAAATAAATGGGAAGTATGTTAATTAGTTATATGAGTCCTTATTTCAGAGTTAGATGACATTTGATATTCATAGCTAGAGCAAAGAAAAATTTTAAATATACAAATGTATATAAATATTTAATATGATATTTGCATTTCGGTGGTAACTATTATTTAAAGCATATTCAACTCTTGTAACTTGCTTTGTTCATTCACAGTAGTGTTGTTGTGGCCATACTGCAGTCTTTCTATCAGTAGTATATGTAGATGAGCTAATAATGCAGAGTGGGAATATTCATGATAATAGTAACACTGATTAAGTAACTATGAAACTGCGCTGATTTTCATATTAAGTGAATATGTTTCACTTATACCTTCAGTAATAATTAGAACTCTAAAGGCAAGTCATGTTATTGTTCCCATTGTCAACTAGAAAACTTACAAGATGAAGTAGGAAGACAGAAAACGAGACATTTGTCTTTTGGTGACTGAGTTATTTCCCTAGCTGCATACATTTTTTTTTTCCAAAAGACAGAATTTCATTCTTGTTTATGGCTGACCAGTATTTCATTGTGCATACATACCACATTTTCTTTATTTAGCCATCAGTTGATGGGCATTGGGGTTGATTCCATAACCTAGCTATTGTGAATCGAATTATAATAAATATGAGGTTACAATATGTTATTTTCAGTTTGTTTAGGTGAATTCCCCTGAGTGGGATGGCTGGGTCATATAATAGCTCTATTTTCAGATTGCTTTGCTTTACAGTGGATTAGAGTGCTAGTTTCCCCATGTCTTCACCAGCACTTATTATTATTTTTTGTTTTAATGATAGCCATTCTAACTGGGAAAGGTGTAACTTCATTACACTTTTTATTTCCATTTTCTTAATGGCTAGCAATTATGAGAGTTTTTTTTCCATGGATCTGTTGGCACATTCAAATTTCATCCTTTGAAAAATATCTATTCATGTGCTTTGCTGGTGTCTTAACTGGATTGTTCATTTTGTTGCTGTGAGCTTTTTGAGATCATTACAGATGTTTAATATAAATCCTTTGTCAGTCACATAGTTTGCCAATATCTTCTTTCATTCTGTGAGTTGCCTCTTTACTTAGTTGAATGTTTTCTTTGCAATGCTGAAAAAGTTTCATGGCTTGTTGTACTACCATTTTGACAATTTTTGCTTTTATTTTCTGAGTTTCTGGGGTCTTTTCCATGAAGTGTTGGACCTGTGCCCATGTCTTGCAGGGTTTGCCCATTGTTTCCCACTAGTATTTGATAATATCGGGTCATAGATTTAAATCTTGGATTTATGGTGAGTTGATTTTTGCATAAGGTGTAAGATTGAGGTCTTGTTCCAACCTTCTGTGTGTGTGTGGATCCAATTTTCCCAGCACAATCTGTTGAAGAGACTGTCCTTTCTTCAGGGGTTGTTTTTAGCTTGTCTGTCAAAGATGAGTTGGGTTTAAATAAGTGGATTAGTATCTGGAGTTTCTAGTCTGTTCTATTAATTTGTATGTGTGTTTTTGTGCCAGTAACAGGTGATTTTGAATATAACTGCTCTGTAGTACATCTTGAAATTTGGTATTATGATGCTTCTAGTTTTGTTTTTGATGTTTAGAATTGCTTTAGTTATTCTGGGTCTCTTATTTTGATATAAATTTTAATATCCTTTTTCTAGCTCTGGGGAAAATTTTGCCCTTGGCATTTGATTGGGGTCATATTGATTCTGTAAATTCCTTTCTGTAGTATGAACATTTTGATGATGTTAATTCTTCCAATCCATGAACAGTGTAGTTTTTCCCCCCATTTTTATGTCGTCTACACCTTTCTTTGACATTTTGCAGATATTTTACAACCACCTCCTTGATTAAATTTAAAACAAAGTATTTGATTTTTTTGTAGCTATTGTGAATGGCGTTAATCCTGTAAGGTCTTTCTCAGCCATGATACTATTCGTATATACAAAAGTGATTGATTTTTATTTTTATCCTTCTCTTCTATCAAAGTCTCTTACAAGCTCTACTAGTTTTTTAGTTAGTCTTCTGGTCCTGGTATATGTTGAATCATGTCATCTGCCAGCATGGATAATTTTGATTCTCTTTTCCACCTTTCATCCCTTTGATTTCTTTTCCTTGCCTAACAGTTGCGTTCAAGCCCATTTGCTTTCACACTGTGTCTTGAGTAGAGTAGAAAATGACAACATTCAGTTAAAGAAAAGTTTCATGCCCGATCTACTTTATATTGTTCTGTTATGCGCTCTGTGTATGGAATTTTAAACTATTTTTATGTAGTGGAAATGTTCTCTATACTGCTTGAATATACCTACTTTATAAAATGAATAAATGCATATGTGACCCAGGGCCAAAAACCTTGCTTTTCAGAAGTGGGTAGTGAGGGGTGGGGTGTTGGTTGGCAAACACTAATAGACTGCAGCTCCCTGGCCAAAGGCCAGAAGGTGGAGATCGCAGCCACTTTGAGCATCAAACTTCAAATGCTTCTGCTGAGTGGAGAATTCACAGGTGGATAATGGGAAATTGACTCTAAACTTATAGCATTTCAGGAAGCAACTGATGCTGAAGACATCCGGAACAGCTCAGAAGGATCCTGATAGACTCTTGGCAGTGGCTGTGTTAAGCCACTTACCCTTCATCGTACTCCTAATGGGCTTCTGATTGATCTTATTTTCCGGCTTGCATTAGGAGAGTGTAGGCCAAGTCCGTTTTTCACTCAAGGCATTGTAACAGAATTAAGAAAGATTCCAAAGAAATGAAATCACACTGCAATGAAAATTATGTAGTTTTCAAAAGTGCTCTTTAATCTTTTTGAATTTTATGTTTTAATGGCAGAAGTTGTTTAAAACTATTTGCAGGCTCGTCCAGTCTTTTGTGATCACATCCTACATATGTCATAAAGTGATATTCTTCTGATTTACATTGGAGGGAATTGTATTATTCAGTTATAGTCAACATTTGCCCTAATAGTGGTTTAATAGCAGGATCAGTGTTTAAGGGCCCAGGTTTGATTGTAGGATGAGTCTTTGTTAAAATTGTAGTTTTCTTAGTTATTACTGGCACATTCCATAATCTCTCATACTTGTACTTTAGTGATCTGTACTTCATGTGGCTGCTGAGAAGATGAAATGAGAGATTACAGATTTATTCCTTGGTGTAATCTCTGGTGCAGAGCTAACATCAATCAGAGTGTGAGCTGCTGTTACTTTCCTTATTGCCGTAGTCTGGTTGGTAGTGGTGGAAAGAAGGGATCCTGTTGATCATGTGTAGGGCTCAAAATGTTTCAGCGATGGCTTTTATTTAACCCTGTTCTCTAAAATAGGTCACCATGTGCATTTATATTCATTGCGATATTTTCTATGTTGGCAGTGATTTTGAAATCAGCACCAAAGTCAAAATGACAAATCCCTACCCCCGCTTTTTTCCTTCTTCTTCATTTGAGGTTAAAAGCCTTTTTTCAGTCACTAACTTGTTTAAGTAATGTGGACAGCTTCTGCGTTCTCCCAGACTCATGAGTGGTTGTTACTGATGCCTTGTGCAATGGTATTAGACCTCCACTTCTTTTAGGAAATGAAACTGCACCACGTTGCTGAGCCATGCTGTGCATCTAATAATTTACTGTAGCAGAAAGACAGATATATTTAGTTCTGTCCACTTGACATAATGAATTCTTAAGCTTGGGTATTCCAGTCGCCAGCCATACATGCACTGGTTGAGGGGATCTGTATACCCCTCCCACCATGAACTGAGAGCTCCATACCCCTCCTTTTGATTTTTTGGTTGTTCTGCAGGAATGCAAGGTGATCCTTGCTTATTTCTTCTTAATTTTACTGCATCATTTTATTTTTTATTCCAGATCAACTTTTTATCTTTTGCAAGGTGATATGAAGTTAGTAAGTGCTGTTTGTGTTGCACACCTTGCAGAACTGATGGAATGTTTTACCATGTTTCATTGGTAGACTCTTCTCTAAAAAACTCATATCAAGCGCCTGTTCCATTTCCCTGATGTATTCATCAGAATCCTCTGGGCTACCCTTCCAGGAGAGTTGACATTTGGCCTACAGGAGACTGCCAGACCTTGCCTCAGTTCTGTTGCCTTGGCTCAATGCTGCTCGGCCTAAGCCTTGCACATGGGATGAGACATATGTGAATCGCATCCCCATCTTCTTGCCACCACTTTCATTCATAGCAGATATTGTTGCTTTTTAAAATCCTGAGTCCAAATTCTTAGAAAGAGAGGTTCTCTGTCTCCTGTCTTGGAAAGCGGAATGGGGGGTTAATCTTCAAATCCCCCTGGGAAGGGAGAGTTTAATTCTCCCAGTGCATCAAAGAAAATAAAACAATGAACTTTTCATATTAAAATTCTCCACATTTTCTTTCTGATTCTGTTGTGGACCCTTACTTGTATTTTGCTGAAATGTGCCGCATCTCAGGAAGCATCTCGTCTAGCTGACTGTTGGGACTGAATTGCTAGAGTTGCCCAAATAAAAATGGGAAAGGGCTTAAGCATGATCAACCTTGGGACCAGGAGAGGATTATAGGAGTGTGAATGGCACAATTAACTTCATCTACAAGTAATTGGAGGGACAGGTTAGCATGTTCATGAATCACAAATCAAAGCAGGGCTGATATCTGAGAAACATGTTGAACATGCTACTGTGATGTGGGGAGTAAGGTCAGGGAACTGGGGAGAGAAGAGTCAGACCTTTTCATGTCACACTGGAGCATTATTTAATGAGCCCACCAATGGCTTTTTGAAAATCTTTCAAAGGGGTGTCCTTGTGTTTGATTTGCCATCCACTATTGATTCAGTGCTCAGATTTTGTAAACTGTCATGTTAACTTGTAGACAGTTGTTGGGTAGCAATATTTTCTCTCCTTCAAGGTCATGATTGTGTTGCCCTGTAGGACACAAACCAAATTAGCATCTTTAACAATCTTACTCCAAGTGTCTTTTGGTTTCCAAAGAGATAACAAATATTCAGGTTGTCAAATGGTCTTAGAGCCATGCTACCATTAGTGTTCTAGGGCTGTTGCAATAAATTTCTATAAAGAAAGTGATATAAATAATCAAGATGTAATGTCTCATCATCTTAGAATCTAAAATTGTGATTGCCACATTGCAATCTTGAGGTGTTGGCAGAAGGTTGCTGCCCTGAGACATTTGGGAGATCCTTTCTAGCTCCTGGCAGTTTCCAGAAATTTTGTTGTCCCTGATCTGACAGTTTCAGCATTTCCATCTCTTTACTTTTAAATAAATTCCATTTGCAATTACTCACTTTCCAAGATAGGTCACTTTCTGAACTATGAAGGATGATGACTTCAACATTCTTTTTAGGGGGACAAAATTCAACCTCCAGCTAACATCTTATTTGTTCTTTTATCAGTGAACTAAAATCTGCACATGTTCAGTGTATGTTTATGAAGACTGCACTTTGAGCGTGATAGAAATCTTACTTTGACATCTGTATAGGTGCACAAGGTTGACCAGTAAACTGAAAGTGGGGACAGGTATGGGATCAATGTGAAATTTTCTTCGTTATTGGGTTCAGCTAGTTATTGGAAGGAAGGAAGTATATCTTCAGTCCCATTTCCCTGATGTCAGATATATTCCCTAGCCTATAAAATCCTTGTTGATATGAGGAATAACATTTTCCATGAGATGTATTAGTGGTTGTAAATGTGTTATTCACATTGGTACCTTTGCAAACCTTAGGTTTGCAAGCAGCAAGTTTACAAGTGGTAACACCTTGCTCATTTCCCCACGTCTGTGCTGTTTAGTCCCCACAATGGGGTTGCTATAGCTTGATCATTGCAATGAACATGCTCACACTTGTCCAGGTCCTGGGCTAAGTGTTTGGGTTTATTGCCTCACTACAGTGAATTTTGTCCTTGGGCCCTATCTTGGTCTTTGAGAAATGTTAATATTTCAGCTTTTTGGGTCATACTCCTGTGTCTGGATCACATTGGCAGAATAGCGAGTAACACACATTACACACACACACACACACACATATTAGACACACACACAACACAAAGGAACAAGCAGGTTGTGACTGGCACAGACATTGTTAAACATTCATTCACTTTTTCATCATTGTATCATTTTCATAGATGTTTAAGAGTTGCCAGCTTCTCCCAGGCTGGCTTTTACTGCTTTCTGGAGCCAGTACAAACTTCTTTTGTCTTTTGGGGATGGTGGAAAATAACTAACCATGGTGTTCATCCTGTCTTTGAAATACACATCATCTGGTTTCACAAAACGTGAAAGATTATTTGAAGAAAGCCCAAAATCAATGCAGACAATTTCCTTTCAGATTCAAACAAGTTCGGGCCAATTTTCCTATTTAATGATCTTGCTTTGCTTAAGTTTGAATATTTTACTCTGTGGTCCACTTACAAGCTTGATGAGTTAGTTAATTAGGCCCACATATATTATTATAGACTCTAGGAGATTTAATTAAAATGTGCTAGTGTGTAAAATCAAATGTGAGTCATTGGTTTCTTAATTTTTCCCAAGTTTAGATGGAATGAATAAATAGCACTTACTATAACTTTGAGCCTTTTAGAGAGAGATTCTACATAACGTTGGAATTAGATTCTCTGTTTACTAAATAGAATCTAATCTTCAGGTTTTAATTTTACAATTAGAAGTTTATTAGAGTATTTTGTGGTATTTGATAGATTAAATATTTATAAAAGTACAGTTTGGTGTGAGAATATGTCACATAGCTGTTAACATGTTAGACAGCTCTAACAATCTGTTTATTTAAATTAAGATATAAATTAGCTTTGTAAATCTACTGTTACTCAATGCATAATCAAATGTGATACTGAAATAATTTCTCAAACTGCTGATGCCTAATGAGTTATTATATCTAGGTGATTATAGCATCTAACAGACTGTAACTTTAATCTGTAACAATAGCATCAATTATTAAATTATTAATACCATACAGTAATTTGTTAAGCATTGTGCAAAGAATTCTGCATATATTGTATCATTTAATCTTTGACACAAATTTGAAATGTAGACATAATTTTTTTGTTAGACTTATTTATTTATTTATTTGTATCGTAGAGTGACATGAAGGAGGGGAAGATAGAAGAGATCTTGCATCCACTTGTTCACCCTCTGTATGGGTTGGAGCTGGGCAGGCTGTATCCAGGAACTAGAAACCAGGAGCCAGGAACTCCTTCAGGATCTCCAAAATGGGTGGCACGGGTCTCAGTACTAGGGAATCATCTGCTGTTTCTTCAGGCACCTTAAGAGAGAGTTAGGTCATAAGTGGAGCAACTGGGACTTACACTGGAGCTCTGTTATGGTATATTCCAGTATAGCCTGATATACCACAATCCCAGATCTGTGTAAGTAGGCCTCTAGAACTAGTTTATGCTTTAGAAAACAAGTTCATAGAGATGATCATAGTCATATAAACAAGTTAATCTTTCTTTCTGTTGCCAAAGCTCGTATTCTTAACTCTTGCTCATTACTGGCCTTTCTAGAAAATGCTGTTACTGAAATATATATATATATATATATATATATCCTGTATATTTTTATTGCTTATTTTTCAGTATTTATATTTTTGCTTGAAAGACTTACAGAGAGAAGGAGAGACAGTGAGAGATCTGCCTTCTGCTGATTCACTCCCAAAATGATGGCAATGACTGGAGCTGGATGGGACCCAAGTCAGGTACCAGGAGCCTCCTTTAGGCTTTCTCCACAGTTGTAGGGGCCCCAGCCCTTGAGACACCCTTTACTGCTTTCCCAGGCCACAAGCAGGGTGCTGGATTATTTCAAAGTGAAGCAACTTGAGCATGAACTGGCACTGTTATGGGATGCTGGTGTTCAGGCAGAGGCTTAACCCACTTAGTGTTTATTTTATAGTTACAACTCATGCACACAACTTCATTATGCTCTATTGCATATTCTTCAAGTTGAATACATTATTGGAAAACATTGTAAGTCTGAGTATTTAAAAGTGCACATCATTGTGCACCTTTAACATAGTGAACTTTCAAAATTACTTAAAGCTATTTAGGGAAGAAAGAAAGAAGGATTTAGCCACTAGACTATTGCTCCAGGCCCACTTGAGAGAAAATTTGAGCTTAGATTCTACTTAAGATAGAAAGTCTCCATTTGATCATCATTAGTCTCTTACAGGTGTTCTTTGGGATGCAAAAGAGAGAATTACTGGTTAAATACGGTGCCCCTTTGTTGCTAAGACACTGGAGAGAGATACAAATGCAAGCCTGACAAGAACTTTGCAGCATGTGCAATGATGGGAGCACAGAACCGGTGTTATATGAGATGTTCATCTGCCTAATTACTTCCAAGGCCCTCACCTTCTCGTGACTTGCTTTGCTTTGCTTTTTATCCCTCAAGAAATCAAACCTTGAGAACATACATGTATGTGGGACCTGACCTTGGCTTTAAGTAAGATTAAACATTTCATTAGTGATAACTCCCAACTCACCAGTGATGGCTCTGAGCTTTGATAAGTAAAAGTGTTCGATACCTCAGTCACCCCTTCTTCTGGTTTTCCTCCTTCGAAGATCGTGGAATGCAGAAGTGAGAGCCCCAGCCTCAGTGAATATGTCTCAGATTCTAAGCTGCTTACAAATCACCTGGTAGCTCACTAATATAGGTCTGTACGTTTTGAGTGGACTTGAAATGTAATTTAAAGATTTTTTTTTTTACAGGCTGTCTAATGGTAATACAGATATAGGAACTTTGCTTTCAATAGCAGTGACTTAGGGCATCTATTGCACATGCCCACAAAAAATTCTCTGACTTCTGGTCTCCAGTGCAGATTTTCTAACTTTGTGGTTCACTGTGATAGAATACCATCACCTGCCTGTGTTTCATGATAAAGTCTGACAACTACTATCCTCTCTCTCTCTCTCTCTCATGTATGTATATGTGTTTCTCTGTAACTCTGCTTTTCACATAATTAAAAGAAATCTTTTAAAAAGGATCACATGATGTTTCATGGCTGGGGATTGGGGGCAAGAACGGTACACACTGACTTTGTTCAAAACCCTCAAGTCTGTCTCCTCCTCTGTCAGCTCCTCCCTCCCTGTGGAGCGCAGGTTTGCCCTGCTGCTGGATCTCAACTGAACGAAGACCACTTGGGAGCTGAGTTTGGTTTGAGCTGTGAAGTGAGCCTTCCATCTGAGTACAGTGGCTCTTCACATTTAATCTGCTGGAGCCATGTGCTAGGATTTTATTAGTACACCACATGGAATGGGGAATAAGACTGATCATTCCTAAAAACGCTTGCTACTCATGTAGTAGGAACAGAATTGTTATGGCAAACTGTATGGATTATGATGCATGCAGAATTTGGTACATGAACCTTTAAAGAAAATTACAATGAACTCTGGTCCATACCACAAGAGATGCAAAATAGATTGGCTTCAGTAGTCTTAATATTTAATAGATGCTGCATGGGAAATCATCTACATAATCCTATTTTAAACGTAAAAATAAAAATATTACCTATGTTATCCTCTGAACTTTTCTGCAAATCTGGATCTCCAGCAAAAAAATAAATGCTTGGAGTAGAATAGGACGAATGTTGTGTGTGAAAATGCAGGCTACACAGACAGTCCCCATTTATGATGAACTCTGGCTATACTACCAAACAAGCTTCCTTCTTACTCTGGAGACAAGGTTATAAATGCTGTAAAATATATTTGATCTTACAAGGATCAAGTTAGTTATTTATCATTTTCGGAGTAACACTTGGGTTTGTTTCTGTGGGCTTATGTTATTAGAACTGTGTGTGTTCAATAGATTTACATATGTATTTATCTAGTTAGTTTGATGTGATTTGCATATGCAGTTCTCTCTAGTCCCTATCATGTGCTGTTGTAGTAAATGATCATGATTTTTAAAAAACAGACAACATATGAACAAAATTGAAGATAATTATGGAAATTTTCTTATCACTGCATAAAAATGCTACTTAATTTTTGCATATTTGATATTATATCTGGTCCCATATGTTTCTGTAGTTTTATAGAGTAGCAATCAATGGTACACAGATCATTTTAAAGCCTATACTTGAAAATTCACCATCATGTCTTCTTGTGTTTTATTATAATTGCCATTTTAGTGTTGATTTTAATGTTTCAAAGTTGTATAGAACAGAAAATGTCAATGACTCATAATCGTACCATCCCCTAAAGTGAGTAACATTTCACTGATTATATTATATAGCCTCCAGGCTAGATATACATATATACTTGCATCTCTGTCACTAGAATTTTATTTATTTGTTGTTAAGATAAATTAGTGTGTGTGTATGTATTTATTTATACAGAGATTTCCATCCACTGATCACACCTCCTAAATGGCTGTAACATCCGCTTCTGGTTCAAGCCTAAATCAGAAGCCTGGAATTCCATCCTGATCTGCCACCTGGGTGTTAGGGGTCCAAGCACTTGGACCATCTTCTGCTGCTTTCTGGGGGAGCATTATCAGGGTGGACCAGAAAAGAAGCAGCCAGGACTTAAATGAGTGCTCCTGTATAATGCCAACATGCTAGACAGCAGCTTAACTCTCTGTCTTAACTCCAGTCCCAGTAATTCTGCTTCTTTGACATTACTGGTTGATTGCAGGCTTTGAGCTTGTCCTGTTTGTTCCCACAATGTACACTAGGCTGTCGTGAATTATGATCTCTTTACTATATTGTGAAACACTCTGAACTATTTACTGGATCAAACATAAGATTTCATCTCAATTATCCGAACTCCATCTGTTTTTCTTTTAAAAAATTTTTGAACTAAGTAGAAGCTACAGATGTATCAATTATTAATAAGGAGATCCACCTCCATGTTCATTATACTTTTTTTTACAAAATATTTTATTGATAATATTTGAAAGGCACATTTTTACAGAGAAGGGGAAGGAAAGAGAGAAAGAGGTCCTCCATCCACTGGTTTACCCCTCAAATGACCAAAAGGCATAGATATGTGCTGGCCTGAAAAGCCAGGAGCCAGGAGTTTCTTAAGTATCTCCCACGTGGATGCAGGGTTGCAAGGATTTGTTTGGATCATCCACTACTGCTTTCCCAGGCTATAAGCAGGGAGCCTGATGGGAAGTGGAGTAGTTGGGACACAAATCCGCATCCATATGGGATGCCTCCGCTAACAGAGAATTAGCTTACTACACCACCACATGCCTCTTTCCTTTTGCTGCTATGAACATAGACACTATTCATTTTCCTTTAAAATGATGTTCCACTATACTACTGTAATATATGGGGGAAAATTATGGGAGAGGAAAATAATGGGAGGTGGGAAAAATGGGAGAGGGGAGAATCCCACTACCTACATAACTGTATCTTGGAAAATAATAACAAAACATTTTTAAAATCATGTCCTATTAATGGAAAATCACTTCAGTATTTAAATTTTGTTTTTCTAATTACTATAATATTTGAACATATATCAGAGATCTTCAGGTCATTGTTATCTCTCTTGACGAGTTCATTCTTTTGCTTGTTTGACAATTGAGAATGTTTCCTTTGTTAGGGCTAAACTCCATCTGAAACTGATCTGAATATTTGTGCACCTTTTATTTTCTCCTAAATGTACTGAATGCAGTTTTTTCCTATAGCTATTTTTTGTTTATCAGAATTATTGATGTTTTCCTTTAAAAAAATTGTCATTTGCCCTTACTTTCCTAATACTCTTGTCAGAGTAGAATGTTACTCTTAATGTTCTTCGTCCATTAATATTGCTAATATGCTTACGAAGTGCATCTATGCTTCCTTATTTTATCTGGTTGTACTTTTGTTGCCTGTGCTTTGGCTTTCTTATGCAAGAGGTTATCACCTATAACCATGTTTTGAAGTATTTCCCATAAATATGGGAAATTATATATATATATATATATATATATATATATATATGAATAAATCATGTGTTTTATTCCAGAGATTGCCAGTCTCAATTCTTAAGTTCCGGTCTTGGTTCCATTTCAGGTTGGTTTTTCTGTATGTCTAGAGGAAGGGATCTAATTTCATGCCAAATAGCTACATGTGCCTGTTTTCCTTTCTCCAATGTAAGATCTGAGCACTTTTGTCAACAATGAGATGGTTGCGTGCAAGTTAGTTGTTTTTGGGGATCTCTGTTGTGTCCCATTGATCTGCATGATTTGATGTCAGTTCTATGCTGTTTTAATTACTATAACTTTGTCATTTGCTCTGAAGTTAGGTTTTGTGAAACATATGGCTTTAATTTTCTTGTTCAGGATCACTTTGTATAGTCTGGGTCTTTGAAATTCCATATGTATTTTATATATTTTTTGGAGTTTTTATTTTTAGTTCTGCAAAGACTGTCATTAATATTTTGATAAAGATTACATTGAATCTGCTGTTTGCTTAAGCTACTGTAAGCTTTTATCTATATGAAATATGCAAGAATGTCATCAATTTTATGACAAAATGGCATTGAAAAATATTGAGGTAGTTTCATCTGTTTCGATTATGATATAAGTTTATTTTTTATTAATAGGGAATAGTTTTGGCGTTACTTATTAAAAATATCATTCCTTTGCAAAGGGATAATTATTCCAGGTTTAGTATATGTAGTTCAAGGATAACTTTTGGGTACTTTTGCTTTTCTTTTGATTTGTTCATGAATTCTTACAATAGTTGAACACTGTGATTTTAAAAAACTTTACAATGAGATTCAGTATCCAGTAGAGCATGACTCTCCTTGGTACTTTGTTCTTTCAAAGATATCTTCACTGTTTTTGCTGTTAACTTCTTCAAATGCAATATAGAATGCTATTTCCTTTAACATATATTCTGAAATAACTAAATCTACAAGACATACTGCAAGAATCCCTACATGTCCTTTATCTGGATTCACTTTTACATATTTGTTTTATCTTCCATATATATATATATATATATATATATATATATATATAATCATATATATATAACTCTTTCTTATTTTTAACTTGAGAAAATGCTGCTAAGTTTATTTTAATTTGTTTTTTTTTTACGTGAAAGTAGATTACTTACACCACATCCCCTAATATTTTAATGTTATACTTAAAATTTTTTTTGTTTTATTTGAATGGCAGACAGTTATAGAGAAAAACTGGGAGAGCAGTAAGAGAGAAAGAGCTCTTCCATCTGCAAATTCACTCCCCAAATGGCTGTAATGGCTGTAGCTGGGTAGGTAAGAAGCAAAGAGCTAGAATTTCCAAAGTATGTACAAAGGCTGAAGGACTTGGATCATCTTCTGATGCATCAGCAGGGAGCTGGAACAGAAATGGGGCAGCTAGGGCTCAAATTGGAATGCTTAAGGGGTGTTGACTTCACAGGCAGGGGCTTAACCCTTTACATGACAGTGATGGCTCAGTAATATAATTTTGTCCCTATTTGACTGCTATTGTCCCATTAATATTATCCCATTAATGTTGTCCCATTAATAACAGCAATTTTTCCCTTCTAATAGGTACGAGATATTGTCCAATCTCAGTCGTTTTAGTCCTCTTCAAAGCACTTCTTTAATCTTCCTTGGCTTTCATGATGTTGGCATGTTTTGTTAATGCATCTCAGTTGTTGCTGTGGTGTTCTATGCATTAGTCTTAGATATGGTTTCTCATGCATTCGGGTTATTCATGTTCAAGCAGAATACCACACAGTTACATGTTTTCTGCACGCCAGTGTTCCTGAAGTAATCTGATGAACATCTGCTTTTTTAGGTATTGCTAACAGCAACAGTAGTCAGAGGGCTCTCTGCTTTCTCCAGTGGATATTCAGTACTTTCCTCCTTGCAGCTATGACACACTCTTTGAAGAGATACTGTGAGATCATTATTCTTGATGATGGCCAATTGGTGTATTTTTAAAACCCTCAGCATTATTGAGCATTGTGAAAATATAAACAAAGAGGCATCACCCTATCTCCTTTCTTCTGTTAGAGTGGCTTTCTTTAAAAGAAGAAAAAAAAAAAAGGAAGTGGAGGGTAGAGGAAGTAGAAGGAGGAGGAAGAGGGGGAGGGTGTGGGAGAAGAGAAGGAGGGGTTGGGGATGGGGAGGAGGAGAAAAGAAGAAGAAGAAAGGCTAGTATTGGATAGAAAGACAAGAAATAGGGACTTGAGCATGTTTTTTTATGGGAATACAAATTTGTATAGCTTTTATGGAGATTAATACTAAACACCTGAAAATCCCAAGCATAGATGTATAATGTAATCCAGTGTCTCTATTTCTGGGTACACAAAGGGATGGAAGTCAATATGTTGAAAGATATCTATGCTCATGCTCACTCCAGTATAATTCCCAAGAGCTAAGACATGGAAACATTCCTGCTGTACTTTTTTCTTTCGCAAAAACAAATAGATAACATATGTGGTTTCTTATTTTTCCTGATTCTTACATGCAGGTAACATACTATATATACTGTCTTGCATTATTTTTGTTTACTGAAATGTGTCTTGGAAATCACTGCATGTATTTATTGAATTTATTGTATTGTTCTTTGTAGCTGTTGAATTTCCTTCAGAAATCGTGTGCATCATACTTTATTAAACATGTAGTGGCACTGAAAATAATTGCCAATTTTTTTTATAGTTGCAGACAATGTTGTGATGAATGACTTCACGCAAATATTTTTATATTCTCAGAGGAATATTTTGCTCAGTTCTTAGGTATGGAATTGCTGAGTAGTACAGGAAAATCATAGAGTTTCAAAGGCATGTTCATTTTTTTTATCCATGTGGTTGTATCCTGAAATTTCCACCATCAGTAGATGACAGTTCCTGTTTTCTTATAACCTTAGCTGGTAAAGCATATTTGAATTTTTGCCAATACTGTAATTGGGAAATTTGCATTTTTCTTATTGCAAGTGAAATTGAATAATTTATCATATGCTTAAGAACCATTCTTCTCAAATATAAGTGCAAAATATCTTTTGCCTGCTTTTATGTAATATTTCTGTTTTTCTCCCTTCAAGGTATAAATGTTCTTTATGGTTTAGGGATATTATTGGAAATGTCTTGCACTAATTTTCATTTTTTTTAGTGTATTGCTTATCTATACAAGAGGTTTGTGATGTACTATTTTATATAATCAAATGTATCATTATTTTTGTTTAGTTTAAGTTTTTTTAAATGAAGTTTGAATCACACACAGATAGCTTTTCCCTAAAGTTAGGTCATAGAAGAATGCATTAATGTTTTCCCTCAGAAAAGGAATAGTTTTGTTTTGTAGGTAAGTCACTTTTTAAATTTGTTCCCATAGTGTTTCCCCAAATTCCTTATAAAGCCACTGCTGAATATTTCTGTAAATGGAAGTTGTTGGATTCATGTGAGGAGTTACGGAGCAGTTGGTAGTACCTGAAAAGCCCACTCCAATCTTAATTCTTTCCATTTTTTGCCAAATAAATACCTGTCCCCAAGACCAAATCTTTATGCAATTTTGATCATATTCTTGGTGTCACTAATCTTCTGCACATTCTTATTCCTGCCAGAACATGTCACTAGGTCAACATGCATGTAAAATCTACACAATGATATCATTCATGTCTCAAATATTAGCTCCTGTTAGCTTATGCACCTCTTCCAACTCTGCTTTTGGCAGTTACAAACCTTCACTTCTCCCTGTGTCTGTCCTCAAGCTATTCACATCCAAGTCCTTGCTCACTGCCTGGAATTCCATCCTCAAGTGTTCATGTCCAGTACCCCAGATTCATAGTAAAATGTTCCCGAATCCTTCTAACTACCTATGGCCAACTCTTTCCACTTATTTTATATATTCTCACCTACAAAAAGGCCTTTTTTTAAAAAAGATTTTTTTTTTTTATTGGAAAGGCGGATATATACAGAGAGGAGAGATAGAGAGGAAGATCTTCCATCCAATGATTCACTCCCTAAGTGAGCGCAACAGCCGATGCTATGCCGATCCAAAGCCAGGAGCCTCTTCTGGGTCTCCCACGTGGGTGCAGGGTCCCAAAGCTTTGGGCCGTCCTCAACTGCTTTCCTGGGCCACAGGCAGGGAGCTGGAAAGGAAGCGGGGCTGCCGGGATAGAACTGGCGCCCATATGGGATCCCGGGAGTGCAAGGCGAGCACCTTAACCACTTGCGCCACCGCGCCGGGCCCAAAAAAAAAGGACTTTTGATGTTCGTATTATTTTAGTCTTCTTGCAACTGGAAAATCTTAAATTAGTCTTCACAGCTTACAAATACAACTGAAAAGTCTTCAATTATTTAATGATATGTATTTCTGGATGAATGTTTGAGTGTACGGTGATTAGTAATCATGAGTGTTCAGCACAGAACATTCTGGTTCAGGGGAGCAATCCTCTGTTCACCAGAGAGAGAGAGAGAGAGAGAGAAAGCAGCCATGTGTTGGTCAAGGGGCCAAAGTTAGCCAGGGTCTGCTTGATACTGGGTCAGTTAAGGGGTAGAGGGTGAAGGGTGAGCAGAGGAGATGGTGGAAATGACCTATGCAAAGGCCTGTTGTGGGAGACACTCATGACAAATGAGGATCCAGGAAGGTGTGTAATCTCAACATGGGAAGACAAGGCATTGGTGATATTTTTATGGTTATTGTGTAATGAATTTAGCAGCGTCTGAAAAAAGCTTGCAGACTTTAAATCCTAAACCAATCTCACCCTTAAGATAACATAAATCTGAAAGTATACCCTGGGTATTCATATAAGTTTTTAAATATTTAAATATCATGCAATGGAATTACTGTGAGTGTCCAAGTGTGACCTCTAAAATTGGATAACATGTATTTTCTTCTTTGAAGGAAAAATAATACAGCATTTTCCATGCTTAATTTTTGCAACATTATCAGAGCATGTAAACATAACACATTTTATAACTTCAATTATAGAATAAACGGTTTAGCATAGATTTGCTATACTTTCTCAATAATGAATAGAAATTAGTTTTAGCTGTGTTATCCAGGAATATTTTGGTGCAAAATTTGGAGCTATTTATGTATAAAAGAACATATAGGAGAACATTGCCTTCTGTTAGATATTTTAAATCATTTTCAAAAACAATATTCAATGTAACCAGGTCTATTTTTTGCTTCTCACTTTTTTCTCCCCATAACCTTTTGTAACACCAAAATAGCAAGATAAGGAGTGGGATCTGAGAGTAATTACCATTCTTTCCTTGCTGTATGAGAAACTCATTGTGGAAAAATAATTTTCTGCTGTCGGATTACTATGAATTGCATGGAGTGAAAATACGCTGGTACAACACTGTGCTTTTCCACCACAGCTGTCACTTCTTTGTTCCCTGGCGGAGTGCTCATCTTTTTTCCTTAAGTGTCTCACAGTCAGAAGAGGACAAATTTAGAATTACTAAAATCCAGGCAAAACAAAATTTGCATTATGACTATGATCCACACACTGTGAAAACGTGGACAAGTCTTTAAGTTCTGGACAGAATCTTCCTTCTCACCTTGAACAGGGGTGCTGGCACCTGTTTCTTGGGACTTTTGGAAGCGTTCAATTGCATCGCTTGTGTAATTTCCCTATGAAATGCCTGGCATAATGTGGGAGTTTATTAAATGGTACTTATTTTATATTTCTTTTTTTTTATTAAAGAAGGAAGATTTCAATTCTAGATGGAGACGAATATTTCCTTGGGTGTTTGATGTCTTGCTTGCTGCAATAAGATCATGTTCTCATGTTGTATAACATTTCCCACAGCCAATCAAATGCTGAAGTTAGATGATAATCCCAGTGAGTCTAGGAACTTTTCTACCTTTGTCAGATGTTGTCTACAGCCCAAACTTAAGTAGATTCCTAAGTATTTCTGCTGCTACTACCTCTGGCTACTCCTGATTGAAGTCCTGCTTGGGTTAGACCAAAGGTTATCATGTTGTGGGCATGGTAACTTCAAGATTGGAAAATATAGAAAGCTGTGACAGCACAAGTCACTATCATGCCAAAGTGAATGACTGTCTATCAAAACAGGGAAGAGTAAGCTAAACAAGCCACATGTGGTTTGGAGAAAACAGCCACCATCATATGTAATCAATCACAAATTGTACCTCACATGATGTGGTATCCTCAAGGACTGTCCTCAATAAATGCTTGGTGTATGAATTGTTAAAGGAGGAGATACAATTTTGTTGACAAGATTGAGAAAGTTTTTGGTGGAAGTAACAGTGGAGAGAACTCTGCTCTTTGGATTTTCAAATGAGTTGTCTGATGGGTCATAACTTCTCTAACTTTTGTGAATTACTTCTGTGGATTGTTACTCTTATAGATCAAACTGCATGGTTCCCTCCAGAAATCACTTGATGTCAAGGTTCAAAATGCGTCAGCCATTGTTCCCAAGCAATTCTTTATTTAAGAAGGAATAGTGAAGACAAAGGTGACTTCCTGCTCTAACGTTTTTGTGCAGTGTTATTTATGAAGCAAATGGATGCTTTCATACAATGAGTTCAGAAAACATTTGGCATATTCAGATAGTTATACTATGGTAGCAGTTTGTTTCTCAAATCTCAGGAATGACTTTGGGACCAACTAGTTTCCTGCTTGTGAAATGTCTTGTAGCTTTGGAAGACTTTCTAGAACAGCTGTCTTCCGTGGGGTGACTTAAGGATTGGGGCCCCTGCCTCTCTTGACTCTGGAACCATCATGACATTCATCTCCTACTCAGAAAATCTGCTCTTGTGCAGCTGAAAGTTCACACAGGAACTTCGCCGTGACTCAGCATGGGCATGACACCTTCAGTCCACTCATAGCTTATTAGTTGCTGATGATAATAAGGCTCTGTTGAGTGGCAAGAGGCTAGAGATCTTTTATTTGTCAAAGAAAAGTAGAAACAGCCACATATATAAATAAGGCCCTCAAATTTCTCCCAATCTGAATCAAACTGTATATATTTTTATAAATCCAGGATTCTTTGGAGCTTTGGTCTTGGTAACATGATTTGCCTTTCTTTCCTATAGGCCCATATTTTTCAGTTTTTTCCCACATCCATTTGTTTGCAATTCTTGCTCCTTAGATTACTTCACAGCAGTACTGCTCCATAGAACATATTTTGGTAGTAGCAAAGTAGACCATTTTCTAACTGCTGTTGTAAACATCAGTTTTCCTAGTCTGCCATGTAATAGTCTAATCTTGTAAATCTGTATTGTCATCTGATTTGCTATAAATATGCTATTTGACTGTGTGGGTCAGGATAATCTTAATATTTTCATTTTAAATGTTTGTTTCTTTTTGTTGGAAAGTCAGATTAAGAGAGAAGGAGAGACAGAAAGATCAGAAAGATCTCGGCTGTGCTGGTTCACTCGCCAAGTGGCTGCAGTGACCAGAGCTGAGCTGATCCAAAGCCAGGAGCCAGGAATATTCTGGGTCTCCCATGTAGGTAGTAGCTCAAAGCCTTTGACCATCCTCCACTGCTTTCCCAGGCCACCATTAGTTAGCTGTGTGGGAAGTGGAGCAGCTATGACATGAACTGGTGCCCATATGGGATCCCAGCCAATGCAAGGTGAGAATTTAGCTACTGAGCTGTTGTGCTGGCCCCAATTTTATTATTTTCAAAGAGCACATTCTGAATGGCAAAGGAAAGACAAGAAGCTCAGAAGTAATTGGTGGTTGATGAGAAAACAAGTGCTGTCTAGTGGTAGTTTGACTCATGCTGCTCCTTATTGGTCCTTTATTTTAAAAGATTTGGAGTTGAAAACTTACATGAAATAACAACTGCTATCTTTTTTTTTTTAGCTAGTTGCTGCGTGACATCAATATCTATAACTAGATAGTTTTAAAGTTGGCTATCCAAACTCAGCTGCACTGTGAACATATCAAAGATTAATCACTAAATCCCAGGTAGATACCTGACCAATTATTGGTGCTGGGAAAAGTAGAAAGATACACAGTTTAGTATTAGTGTTTATTGATAGATTGACATTATATTTCAGCAGCTGATATTTACTGAGAATTTACTCTGCACCATACATGTGACATGTTAAAACTCAAGAAAAGCATGGTGATGATTCCTTTAGAGATTAAAGGGTTTTAGGGACAAGCATAAATCAAATAATTGCAGGCATTAGTATATCAGAATAACCCAGGGAAAAAATGTTCTTTAAGGAAGAGCTGAATGAAATTCCTAACAGGGAGCCTCATGGACTTAAGGGATGGGAGCCCAGCCCTGGCTCCCAGGATGAGAAGGAGACAAAAATCTCATAGTTGGCAGAGGATAGGACCATGATTTAAACATTTCTTTGTGACTCTAGTGCACAATTACACAAATCTTTTTACATTAAAGAGCTGGTTGAACCTAAGCTATTCAATGACTTTGTCCTTAAAAGACCTGAGTAAAATGCATGAAATTTACTTGTCAGCCTCCTATTGGCATCAAGGCCAATCTGTCACTATTTTAAACTTCACTGTTGTCTCTTTCACCTGGATTCTGTTTGGGTCCTGCAGATAGATTCTCAGAGTACAGGGTTGACTCTGGTGGAATGAATCTTGAGGAAGAACTTGACTGATGGTATAAACCAAAAGTTGATTTTTTTAAAGGATGAAATAGATATTTTAAACATTGTCAGATAGCTGTGTGATTTTTGCCACAGGTCAGTTTGATTACTGTGACACAAATAAGCATGCTATTTATTTGCTAGATGGAGTTTTAGACAGGAAGACAAGCATGCACACACATATTTACAGAGAGAGAGAGAGAGAGAGAGAGAGAGCAAGCTATCACAATCTACTGGATCACTGCTCAGATGACCACAGTGGTTGAATCTGAGCTTATCCTCCTAAGTCAGGAGCCAAAAGCTTCTCTGAGCTCTCCCAAATAGGTGCAGGGACTCAAGTGCTTGACCATCTGCTGCTGCTTTCTTGGCAGAATGTCTAATTGGAAGTGGAGCACCTGAGACTCAAACTGGTGTCCATGTAGGACGTTGGCACTGCAGGCAGCAGTTTTACTCATTACATCATAGCACCAGTCACTGAGTGGCTATGTTTTAATAGAACTTTATTACATTACTAAGTAGTAGTCAGGATTTAACTCACTTAGCCAAGGAATCATAATTTGTAGACACTTGTCTCATTCCACACCTCGGCATAACTCATTTCATCTGCTACCAAAGAGTGGGATGTTTTTCTCAAATGAAAAAGACATTCCAGTGAGATCATTTTGATATTTCAAGAAGGGTTGGCAAAAAATGCAATTTGTAGAAAATCAAAAGTGTTTTTGGCTTTGACAATCAAAAAGTATTGCTTATCCATTCATACTGTGTGTTCCAGACTCTCATTCTGGGGCATTAGCTATTTGAAATATTAAAATTCAAGTTGGATACCTAAGCATGGTACTTAGGATATTTCAGCTTTTATGTCTTGATGTGAGTGACAGCTTTAGGGATGAGTTGTGAGTGAATGGAAAGGTGACCAGCTGTCCTATGGTTGAATGAAATGGCTTAGGGTGATTTCAGTTTTATTAGCATATCATGATAATTGGATGACAAATATTGGGATACTATTATCCAAGTCTCCCTAAAAGTAGGTGAAAGGGAAGAGCTGTACTGTTGACTCATGAAATTAAGTATTCGTATTTCATATGAAAGCAAATAAATTTGATCGGCTCTTTATGCTGTCCCTGCTACTAAAACAGAACATCACAAACTAGGTATTTGTTGGTGTTGTCGTTAATGGTCAAAATTATCGCTGATGTTCTGGAGGCTGATAAGTCAAATAGCAAGGCACTACAGATTGGGTGTCTGGAAAGAGCCTGTTGTTCTCCAAGGTGACAGCTTGTCCTCTTATGGGCACAGGTAACTGGTAGGTAAGGGTGATATCTGTGAAGTCTTTTTCACAGGGATTGATCCTGTTTACTGTGGAACATACTTAATAGAATTATCTCCTAATGCCCCTGTTGGTAATGCTATTGCCTTAGAGATTTAAGTTTTCATGATGGGGTTTTGGGGAAAGATTCAGACACAATGTACTTCAGTCTCTTCTCAGTCTCATATTGTTTCTGGGTTCAGGAATTTGTTGGTTGTCAGTATCAATAGAAAGTGGACTGTACCCAGAAAATATAAATCAATGTTGTTGTCTGACTTCATTCCCTCACCTCAACCAATTGACTGTGGCTCACCTTTCCATCAGTTATAAATCGGGTACAGTAGGATTTAACAAGTAGCACTTGCGTTGTAAAGTCAGTCAGATGAGGGTTAAAATTTGACATGTTGAATGCATAAACATGTGTGACCTTGGGAAATTTATTTGTTCTCTAATAACTGTTTCTCTCCATGTGAAATAAAAGTAACCATGATGTTTTAGCTCAGAGGCTTTCTGACGATTAAATAAGAGAACCAAATACTATATCTTAAGGCATACTGAAAACTGCCACATGGGTACTAGTTGTTTAGTAAATGTTTGCTCTTGCTGTCAGTGATATGGAATTCTAGTAATCAAATAGTTTAAAACTTTACTTATTTTATGATACAGTTCGATAGGTTCTAGGATTTCGCTTCTCCTTTCCTCAGCACCCTCCCACTGATTTCCCCTGTATTATTACAATAATACAGTCCTTCAAAAATAATCTTAAGTCCATCATTCTGCTATTTAAATGTATCCTGACATTGAGGGAATAGACAGTGGCAGAGTCCACCATCCTGTTGTCAAAATGTATGTAGCAGTTTTATTTAATTTCTCTAGCTTTCATACACAATGAGGACAATGATACTAGAGAGCCAATAAAATATGTGTACTATATTACAAGATTTGAGACAGTAGTAGAAAATTTTTCTTTGAAAGGCATTTAATATTTATTGGAGTCAAGATAAAGATTTTAGGGCCCGGCGCAATGGCACAGTGGTTAAGGTCCTCCCCTTGTGCACCCAGGATCCCATATGGGTGCAAGTTCTAATCCCAGCAGCCCCACTTCCCATCCAGCTCCCTGCTTGTGGCCCAGGAAAGCAGTTGAGGATGGCCCAAAGCTCCCACCCGCGTGGGAGACCCGGAAAAGGCTCCTGGCTTTGGATCGGCATAGCATTGGCCGTTGTGCTCACTTGGGGAGTGAATCATTGGACGGAAGATCTTCCTCTCTGTCTCTCCTCTCTGTGTATCTGCCTTTCCAATAAAAAAAATAAATAAAAAATAAATCTTAAAAAAAAAAGATAAAGATTTTATTTTAAAAACCCTCTCAAAGAACAGAATAAATCACGATATTATCTCAAGCCAACTATTTCTTGTCAAAGCAATATTATTGTGTTCATGCTAGCAGTTAGGATATACCACTCAGCATGAAATCACAAGCTATATATACTGATTACTTAATGTATCCGATGTGTTTGTGTGCTGGAGTAAAGTTGAGAGGCATTATAAAGAAAGTCATATATTTCTCATTTGTATTCTACACTTTCCTTATATAATTATAATTAAAATTATATTTTAAGAATTGATTTCATAAGGTCACCATTTATAACTCATTTTCTGTTGTGAATTTGAATATGAATAAGTTTTACATTGGTATTATCTGATTTATGTATTACTCATCAAGAAAACGTTCATCTCAACTGAATATAAAGTATAAATAAACATATCCTGTCTGATAGACTAATAATAAAAACAAATGTTGGGGACAAAGTAAGGAAAAGAAAAAACAATCATATAAGCAGGCACTGACTTCTTTGGAACCCACACGCTTTTATTGTTGTTTTGCATTGATCAGGAAGCAAAAGTTACTGAGACAAAATGATTACGCACACACAGAGATATTCACATGTTATTGTTTCCTTGTCATCATTGATTCATTCATCTCCCAAGATGTATTGATTGAGCCTGTTTTAAGTGACAATCGTTGGAGACACTGTGGGAACCGACGCAGTCACGTTCATTCTCCTTTTCCAGCCTTTCCTGTAGCACAAGGAGTTGATTAGTGTCAGGAGAAGGAATTCCGGGTTTCTACAGGCACATTTGGCTGCCAACTCAATTATCTTCTCTCAGAAACAGAATTAAGAAGCCAGCCAGGGAGTAATAAACTAGCGGGAAAGATAGCAATGAGACCAAACAATGATCATTGAACTAACAAGGACACACCGTGGATTGCTTTCAGTTGCTGTCCAAGATCTTCCTTCCCTCTGGATTCATTCTCCAGGGCTGTACTAACAGATACATATTTTTAAATTTAAGTTTCCCGACTCTTTTTTAAAGACTGTTTCTCTTCTTGGAAAATGTGTGTGTGTGTGTGTGTGTGTGTGTGTGTGTGTGTGTGTGTGTGTGTGTGTGTGTGTGTTTCTGCCTCCACATCTTATGCATTGCTTGAATGCCCCTTTGTCTTCATAAGCACTGTTAGACATACATCCTTAACAGCCTCTTTATCCACAGAGGAAGGGACTACATTGAGTGATTAGTACTGAGTTCCTGGTCAGTGCTACTGATAATTGGTTACATTCTATATTATGTGTTTAGTTTTCTCCTCATTAACCAAAAATATAATCTAATAGTCTTTTTTTTCCCCTGAAGTCTGTACAGTGTAGGAATTGGATGGATTGGTGAATGGGGGCCTGTCCAGAGGAGGGGAAATAGAAATGAATTGGAGTACCTGTCTTCAAGGAGCTTGCTGGTGATTATGTCACATATATAAATTCATGAGTTGAACACTGTTCCCAAAAAAATAGTACGTTGAAGTTCTATATTCCAATTTCTAAGAATGTGACCTTTCACAGAAAAAGGATTTAAATCAGATCTTTACAGATGTTAATCAACTGAAAGTGAAGTAGCATTGAGTTAAGGTGCATTCTAATCTATTTGTGGGTGTTTTATGATGTAGGAGAAACATTAAGAGCTTTGCAGCTTTCTTAGATATGTAAGAAAATCTGGTATCATTTATGAAGTTGCCAGGGAGAAGTGGAGCCCATGGTAATGTGTAGTAAGCATGATTTTCTATTTTGCATCAACATAGACCTTTGGTTGTGTTTTCTCCTGAGCTTTGTGAGGGACTCGCCTACAAGTGTTGGGCTGTCTGGTTTGCTCTAATGGTTCAGAACAGACTCTGAAGCTGGACCATCCATCCCCAGCCTGGGGGGACTTTGCCTAAATTAGCTAGTTAAAACTTAAACAATAATCTCTGAGTGGGTTATTTCTATTTGTTGTATTGAATAAGACACTGAAGCTACCTTTGGATGAATAAGAGGAGATGCAAAATTTGAGCCACATATTTTGATTCAGAAGCCCATGTTCTAACCTTTGACAGCGTGTTAGAGGTAGGGTTAGCTTTATGAGATGCTAGGTGCCTACAAGGTGTTATGTCATTATATAAGTTGTATTATATGACAACATGTGGTCACAGAGAAAAAGTTGGGGAGATTGTTACATATCGCCCAAAAATCCACTTTCCAGTGACAGTCACTAGCAGTATGTCACTGTAATCTTTTCATTATTCTCTTCCAAGAATTCACATGTGTATACCTAGGCTTACTATGGTTTATCTAAAAAGATTGATATCTTAAGTTTATGCTAAAATTATTCTCATAAGTAGTTTCCCTATGGATAATTATACTAACATATCAATGTTTATGCTATTTTGTTTTCCTATTTTATGTTGCATTTCACTTTTCCCAGTTAGTCATTCTGTAAATATGCCCAGACACTGAGGATCCTCCTCTCTATGAAGGACTCTTAACCCGCAATATTATCTTTAGGATTTAGAACTTGGAAGTTTTCTGGACAGGATACAATTATCTAGTTGAGTTCTCACCTTTAATGGATGAAAGGACAAAGTCTCAGTGAGGTAAAGCATCATTCCCACATTCACAGATTAAGAAACAAATGAATTACTGTTCGCTCCTGTACACAGTAAATACAAGAGAGTGCCTACCATGTGCAAGGTTTATTGTCCTATAGTACAGAGAAATACGGGAACAGCCTAAATGGAGCAGGGGCATCACTGAAACTTGCATATGGTTAGTGAATTCCTAACCGTATTTACAGCTCCATGGTTCCAATTTTCAAGACCACTTGATTTCTTACTTCAAAAAACCAACCAACCAACCAACCAAACAAAACCAAAAAACAGTCCTATCGAGCTGATCAATGAAAGTCAGGAGACTTTCCTCATTCACATTCTACTGGGGGAAAGTTGTGTGCCATTAATAAAAATGAGTGGATATCAGCTGTTAAAATACCCTTCAGGAAAATTTTTATCCACTGCCTAGAGGTATTAAGGTATGCCCTAATCTTGCTAACCTACCCCACTCTTCACACTTGAGGGAATCCTATTTATCTCCTACAAAATACACGAGTCAAATGGAAAATTGCTTCCCTTTGTCCAGGAGCTCCTCCCAGCCACTCTCAGGGATGCAGGAGGATCTGCAGATGGCTCTTTTTTCTTGTGCAGCCAGCAGCGGATAGAGCTGCCTTCAAGGATCCAGACCTCAGGGCTTTTCTTTTAAGTCTGTCTCTCCTGGTTCTGGTGAACCTGCTTCATCACATTTTGTGGAAGCACTTGATCAATTAGGGCTTGTCCAAATTAAGTCCCTCAAGTATCAAGTCTCAGAAGACAGCCTATGGATGTATAATGCATTTAATTGGGAATCAGAGCAATGAGGCTTCTGAGTATTACTTTATCATCTATAGACTTGGATATGTGAATTTTCTTAAATCTCAGTCTATTTTTCTCCCTTAGAAGGCTGTTTATAACAGCTCAAAAAACAGGGTGCTTCTTTGTAATGGTGCCTAATGTAATGAATTATATCTCACGTAATTCTGTTAGTTAACAACTGTCCCCCTTTTGCATGTGACTATGAAGACAAATCACTTGATTGTGAGCTTCTCGGTGCTGAAACATAAATATCAGTTAAAATATGGTGAGTCGGTCACTCTGACATTTGCAGCAAAGATTTTGAAACTGTTCTTATTTGTGTCTCCCTCTCTTGATGAGGCACTTTATAAAGACGGGTTTTTTTTTTGTCTATACACTGAGTCTGATGCATAATAAGTACTAAAAGATATGTATCACAGGGTTGAATGAAAACTAAATTTAGTTTAAATATTTAGTTCAGAGCACAGAACTTTATAAATGCTTAATAAATATTAGAGGGCCTTATTAATTTTGTGATGTAGATACTCATTAATTATGTACTTTATTGGCAACCATTTATATTGTGGGATAGACTTCAACGTGTTTCCTCTTGTAAGTTCCATAAGGTAATTAGCAGAACATAATGGCTACCATTAGATAACCACTTTGTTATTAGGAAATTGAAATTGCTGTAGAAGAGTTTCAAAAATTTTCTTTTGTGAGTCTTTCTGTTTGGTTTCTTCTTTGAGAGTTGGTAGTTTGCTGGTCACAGAACTGAGATTTGAAACCATATGCATTTGTATTTCTGCCATACTCTGAAGAATTATTTAACAAATACTGAGTTCTTTTTTTCTATCAGATACTAATTATTTAAGGGGGGTTATAAGAAGAACATGACCTGTCTACATGTCACTGACTGTTTACCAAAGTAAAGATTTAATCAGATTGCACATCAGAGTCCTACAAATTTTACTTTGAAGTGTGAATAAGAGATGTCTTGGATGAGAGAAAGCATTAGTTGATACTGTTTTTTACTTAAATTACATCACAAAATTGCAATTCTAAATGCTATGAAGTCCTATGGAGGAAAGCACATGCTATTGTGAAAGCCAGATCAGGGAGGATCTGACAAAATTAGATGGTGGGGAAAGTGGTGAACACTTTCCTGAATGGGGCAAAAGAAAGGCAGGGATAAAGGCATTTTGGGCAGAAGGAACAAGTTTAAGGTTGTATAAGCTAGTGTGATAGGGTTGGTAAAACACTCCAAATGCAATAATTTCCTTCTGAGTTTCTCTTCCCAACCCCAGGCACTCATCCAAGATTTTGCATGCCTCTACTGGCATCTTCATTCTTGTCAGATCCTAATTTCCTCAACTTTCTAAGTCAGTTCTGCCCAGAAGATCGAACTCAAGTAAATGTTACCCATACAGACTTGCTTAAAGACTTAGAATAGAACACAATGAAGTCTTGTTCCCATTGTGTTCCATTTTTACTAATTCCTTCTGTAGAATAGGTAGCTTGTTAATGGGTATGATTTAAATTCAGAAAGACAGCTCTGTCTTCAAGAGGCAAGAAAATTGAGAGTGACTCATTGACTTTTTAAGAAGCAAGCAGTTAAGATCTAGAAAATTTGCAGACATGGATCTTGTATATGGTAATTTCCTACCACATAGCTATCCTACCAAGAAGAAGCACCATGGGGAAGTAGAGATGCTACATAATCGTGTTACAAATAAAACTCTGGGTTTGGCATTGTGGTATAGTGAGGTGAACTGCTGCACATGAAGCTATCATCCCATATGGATGCTGGTTTATGTCCTGACTATTCCACTGATGAATCAGCTCCCTGGAAAAAGCAGCAGAAGATGGTTGTAGTCCCTGGACTTCTATACCCACATGGGAGACCTGGAAGAAACTCCTGATTCCCGCTTTTACCTAGTCTAGTTCTGGCTGTTTATACCATTTGGAAGTGAACCAACAGGTAGAAGATCTCTCTCTTAATTATTAAAATTAGAGGAAGGTCAATGGTTAATGAAACTCCTAAATAGGTCATTGAACTTTGAATACCTGCCACATATCTTCTTTCAAGTCTGGTGTACAAATTGTCATGCACTCAAGGATAGAGACGGCAAAATGGGCTTTTTACATATACAAAGTTCAAAGAGGTTGAAATGCTTTCATGTAGCATTGAGAAAATACTGTTTCTCAAAATCTACATCCTCATCCTTGTCTTAGGAAAGCACTAAAGGGGGACATATTTACAAAATATCTACTAGCATCTTTTAGAAGTATCAAAATCAGTAAAGACAAGGAAAGCTCGAGACTATGTCACAAACTTGAAGAGACTAAGGAGACATAATAAAAAAATTGTGGTGAGATATCCTGAATTCTGGTCCTATAACAGAGAAGGCGTGTTAGTGTGAAAACGGGTAAAGTCCAAATATATGGCTTAGTGAATGATATACTAATTTATTTTTTCATATAAAATATTGATATGGGGGAATGATTTTGGTGAGGAATATAAGAAACTTATTTACAAGTTTCTTTTAAGTCTCAAATTAATTATAAATAAAAAGTCAGCAAGATATGACTCCACACTCCTGAGAAGCATATGACCAAAGCTTTTGGTTTACAGATAAAGATCTGAAATTTACACAGGCAGCATTTCACTTGAGGTCTTGATTTTGTTCCTCATTCAGTTAGGATTGGAAATGTGGAAATGCACCTTCTAGACCAACAGAAGACTTAATCTTCCCACCGTCCCACACATTGAGGTAACATTGGTTATTTTTTTAAAATTTAATACTGTTTCCACAAATGAGCGGGGTGTTGGATATTAGGTTAAATGCCAAGTCAGTTGCATGCCTTATAACCCAATGCAAGATACGGTATCTGATCATCCCGGGATCACCTTCCCTTCTCTGCAATCCAGCAAGCCTATTCTTTGTCCCAGTGTGTGATTCATCTTCCACATCTTGCTAGAGGATGGCATCTCTGCCCCTATGGACACACAGTTACTCGGAATCCATCATCCACTCTCCTCTTCCTATAAAAAAGCTTTCTTTATACTCTACTGTATCATCTACTCCTAAAATCCCATTGGACCACTTATTTATTGCTTCTGATATATCCTGTGTGCCTCTCTATTAAAGCAACCTACACCCCTGGTTGTATGTGTTGCTGACTAGTACGTTGTTAATTGGTACAATTATAACTATAGTATCAGTCTGTAACGTGAAAAGAACATCTCAGAGCATGTTTGCTGTTTATAATCCCCATATATACTTAGCTAGGTTGCCCAGTATTCACAACAAAATTGAGTATGGTGTGCTGTACATATGCATTGAGATAAAAGCAGTGTGTGAGATTTTTGCATGATGATAGTTAGGCACAAGTCATTTTTCAAAAATGCATATCTAGATGCCTCCAATCTAACTGAATACAGGCACATGATATACATTTATACTGTTGTATTAATCACCATGTCGTGAAAATTAGGCAATTAAAACGTTTGACTGAAAAAAACAATGGTCAGTTGTGGGAAAGCAACATTGGAAAACCTAACTCTGAATGGTTGGTATGTTTTATTTCAGCCTCTAACTTTCAGGGTATCCCACTTCAGCTCCTTTTACTATCTAGGAAGCCCTTTTCTGCCTCTGTTTCTGAATCATGAAGGAGAAACACAGGTGATATATTTGCAGAAAAGCACCAGTTGACTGTTGTCATGGCTTCTATATAATAGAAAAAAATCTTTAAATTACTCTAGAAATGAGAGGCATTTTCAGTTCCTTCAAATTCTTATGAGTGATGCACTGTGTGGATACTTTAAAGTATCAAGACATCCATAGACACATTATGTTATAAACAAGGATTTATATGACAGAGTCAGTACCAGGGAGTGGAGCTCCAAGACAGTGAAGTCAGGAGAGGTTTTTCATCTTGATTCTGATGTGGGTTCTGTTGACTATTGCCAAGAGATTCAAGTGGTAAGGAGAGGAGCTTAAGCTCTGTGGAAATGACGATTGGCACCGCATTTGAGTTTCACCACTTGCATATTCTTCTGCAAATGCTGAGCAGACCATTTACTGGATGGTTTTATTAGAGTGTTGAGAAGCTCTGCTGTGATGCAACCAGAGGAGGGTTTACTGATAAGCTAATTAAGCGTGAGCTTCAGAAATCCTAGAGTGCAAAATCATCCTTCAAAAAAAAAATAAACTATTGATTTGGCATTTGTGATTTTGCCATGTTTTTCTTAAACAGCATCCCCCAAACTGCATAAAATTCAGGCCCCACAAAATCTAGATTACCTGTGGTTATGGCCATGATATGGAGGAATTCAAACTCAACACTGGTCTTGAGTAAACAGAAATGGATAACACATGTTTTTATGCCATGGGGCGCCTGCTCTGATTGTGTGCTTCCTACCAAGTAGAAATTGATTAGAATCTTGTGAAAATCAGTGACAGAGAAAAGCCACCACTTCACATTCCTTTGCATCCGCTGTTGGAGGAAATGAATTCAGTTTTTGGTAGTGTGGTGTGTTCAGGGCCTCTCAGCCAGCTGTTTGTGACACTCCCATGAGTGTGGGCAGACTCGTGTCTTCATTTCCATTTAGATGACGTTTTTAATCTTTTATAGTAGGGCATCTACTATTACATCTTATATCAAATTATTTCAGGGCTTTTAACATCCTCTGCTGAATCTAGTACTTTCCTGATGGAATAGGTTCCAGTGATGTGTAAGCCTCTAATTTTGGAATGTACTGGCTGGAGGCCCATTTTGATTTTTATGGTAGCCTATTAATAAAACATCATCAGATATGGAATCTCAATTCAGAAAAGGTGAGCTCCTTGGAATGTTTCTCTTATTGCACAAACGTAAAGAATGTGATGTTCTATATTTCGTTCTGAAATCTCATATGTTGAGATATTTCCTTCTGGTTTCATTTCCAGCATCAACTCAGTGTTAAGTCTTATAACAATCTGATCTAGTGTGTATGTAAGAGCAGGTCATACTAATTTTCTTCTACAAGGCTTGAATCAATTGAAAATTTGATCCAGGACACATGGATAAGCTGGACTGGAAAGGCTGTCCTAGCACTGATGAATCGGGCTAACTTGTTCACATCATAGTCGTGACCTGGAATGGCTGATCCAAGTCCCTTTCCCAACTTACTGTGAAATTATTTCATTCTTCTTTGCATAGGAATGAATGAGGAGAGATGTGAGACTAGGCAGACATTTTCTGACCAATCCTTTCGAGATAGGAGTTTCTGTTTTGTGGTGAAAGTGAGAGATTTCAGGAGGTAGGTGCTGAAGAGGCTATATGGAAGAAGCACATTGCTCTGATAAGGTGAGATATTTTAATTGATCTCCCTTAAAGCCGATTATCCACTTATTCATTCATCCATCACCCCTTTATTAATACCTACAGTAACAGACTGTAGTATGTATGTTTTCATACTTTTTGCCTGGAAAGATACAGATACAGATTTCAAGTAGTATGCTCTCTGTCAAACAATAAAACCTAAGAAATGAGGCATTTGCTGTTGCAGATGGAAGAATAATCCCTGTAAAAAAGGATGATTGTTATGCAAAATAGAAAGAACCACGAAAAAGTCATAACATGTAAGTACCAGTAGGAAAGTTTTACGAAGAATGAAAAGTGATGACTTCTGACCATGAATTCCGTAACATCACATAGGAAATGAGTGACCTTTGGGTTTAGGTTGACATATGTTGAGATTTAACTGGATTGAGAAAGGCAGTCACAGCCATACTATGACTAAAGAATAAATATGTGACGAGACAGAAATACAAAATGAGGAGTTGTGATAACTGAGGCAAACTTGTGGAGTTGAAGTACAGCAACACCAAGAGCTTCAGATGCAACCAGTATGATGATTTAAATGTGCTCTGCTCTTACCTGGAATGACTCCAGATAGACCATGTCCTCCAAAGCAAGAATATATTCAGAAAACTTTGAATTTGTAAATAACAGAGCTTCTTGGGGGGGTGAAACATTCATTTTTTAAAAACATGTATGTCAGATACCCAGTGTTACTTGCCTGTCTTTTAGTGGGATGGAAGTTATGATAGGCACTGTTATAGTGCCCCTTTCACAGAAGACAAAAGCTGAGGCAGAGAGAGAGAGACTGCATTACTTGCTCAAGGCCACAGAGTTTATAAATGCCTGATCCAGTAAGTTTAGCACAAGTCTGTGTGACTCCTCAGCACATTCTTACTGCACAGTAGATTAGATCAAAGGTTAACACACTCTAAATGTCTTTCTGGAAGAACCAGAGTCAAGACATAAACTTCCCTGTGTTTCTAATTGCATCCTCAGACTAGGGAACAGAGCCATCTTGTTGCTAAGATCCATTGCCTTAAGAAAATGAAATTGGATGGCACCTGCCTCTCGCTCAGTCATACACATCGAAGCCCAACTGTTTCACCTTGATTTTTTTTTTCTCTGCCAGATGGAAAATTGGGCAATTTCTCAATTAAATGTCACCAACCCTCTTGCATCCCCAGCAGCAAATGCCTCATTTCTCAGGGGTTTGGCAAAATTTCACCTCTCTGGTGTCTCGTTTTCCTGGCTCAGCACTGGAAAAGTGGGGGCAAAGACACAACTTTTAGCCTGGTTCTTTCTTGCTTTTAAGAGACTCACTCAGCAGAGAAAGCAATTTTACTGCTTGGAAAAAGCTTCTTTCTTATCACCTGGTGCATGAACTGTGGAAACCTCCAGTTCTCTCTTAGTATTTCCATCCATCTGGCACGGACTGGAAGGCAGTGATTTTCTTTTGTATTCTAAATAAACAAATCAACCCTATACTTTGTCCAGCCAGCTAGAAAACAGGGGAAAATACAAGACTCTTTGAAAAGGATCATTACCATATTTAGAGACCAACAATTGGCACTGTTTTCAATAAGTATAAACTTAACTCTTACAGTTTTGTGCTAGAGTTTTGGACCAAGAAAATGGCAAATTTTGGGATGTGTCAGTTAATCAGTAACGTTTATTTGGAAAGAGCAAGTGTGTGACACTGTAGATAATAGAGCTTTTAGACAGGTTGTAATCTTATGGGCTCTATAATCTAACCAGAGACAGACTTAAAATCTGATGGTTCTCTATTCAGAGACATGAAGAAACCTGAATTTTCAAAGGAAAGGGCTGTTTGCTTGGACTGGCAAAGTCTGATACAACTTCTTGAAAAAAAAAATGGAATAAGAAAAGTACCTTTAAAAGAGGTAAAATGCAGATAATTGAAGAAGGAAGTATGAATTGTTTTAGGTAGGGAGAAGTGTACTGTTCTAGTCTAGCGCTTGGATTGCATTAGATGCTCAATGAAGGCTACTGAAGAGAATCAAATCAGAACTTCATATTTCAATTACAGCTCTGCACTGCCATGTCTGATGGTTTCCTAAGTGCTTTCACTGTCAGAACCCATGGAGGTGGTATTCTTTTTTTTATGCTTTAAGGGATATTTTCTTTAGGGGTGATGGATTAATTCATGCAGCAAGTTTCATTTGGATGAGTGAGATTGAGTAATGGGCTGCTTCAACTACAGACAAATAGAAGTTTGAGATGCATTAGACAAATGGTGCTTGTGTTTGTGGGATGTTGCTTTTTTTGTGAGGCAGAGTATCCATTAGCAGCTATAAATTTAGCAGCCATTTGTTCATAGTGGTATGTGGATTCCTGAGAGAGAGAGAGAGAAAGAGTGCAATGGAGATGGTCTCATTAGAACATGAAGACCAGAGGCATGCCCATAAAATGACAGATTGTTTCCATCTAAATAAGAACTTTAAATGCATTATCCTAAATAATAGTTCATTTTGAGAAACTGCACATGTAAGTTATAAGAAATTAGAGAATATAGTCAGGGATTATTAAAAATGAATTATTTCTACCACTGAATGATCCAGATTATAATATTATTATGTATATTACTGCACACAATTAAGTACACCCATCATGTGCAGTTATATCTGCATATATTTATTTATTTTAAAATTTTCACTTTTCATGATACAGTTCCATTGGCTCAGGGATTTCAGCTCATCTTCCCCATTTACCCTCCCTACCCCACCACCCCACTGATTTATCCATATTATTGCAATAGTATAGTTCTTCAACAATAGTCACAAGTCCATTATTCTGCTATTTAAGTGTATTATGACATTGTAGGTATAGACAATGGTACAAGTTTCAGGATCCTATTATCAAGATATATTTAGAAGTTTCACTGGGTACCATCTTTTATTCGGGAGTAGAGATGCATACTGCAGTGTATCTTCCCTTTTCAGTATGCTAGTCTCCATTCTACAGTTCCTACAGGTGAGCATAAGTATAAAGTACACATATTTTCTTATATATCTATTTATCTTATATTTTGCATGAAGGTTGCCATATATCTGAGAGAAAATAGAATATTTGTGCTTTTGGGATTGGCTTATTTCACTGAGTATAATGGTCTCCAGCTGGGACCATTTTATTATGAATGGTAGAATTTCATTCTCCTTCTGATTGATACCCAGAGATGACTTTTCAGCATGTCTTCAGATGACCTTGCCTCAGTGAGTCCAAGCTGAGAGAGAAAAAAAGCAACAAGCCCTGAGAGGTCTTCTTTGGACACTAGCCCTCTCAGCTTAGAGCCTTGGCTTTAGGCCTTTCACAGAACCTTCAGTGCTGCTCCCCAGAGGCCCCAGCTCCCAAGATACTCTCTGCATTTTGAGACCACACCTACAGGCAGTCCCTAACAAGACCTGTGAATCTGGAAGAGCCTTCCCACAATTGTTTATTATTATACCAAAACTTCCTGACCTTCAAAAATCATAATAGTATGTCTGCGCTGGTTTCTAAGGTACTTGTCACATTCACTGTTGAAGAGTTTGAGGGTGTCACTATTTTGGTACACTGATGTCGACACTGTGCATTGGGAGGTGGTGGCGGGGTGGGCTAGCCTGGCTTTGCCTTGTGGGAAACTACATGAGATATCCAGATTTCTAATGTACAGAGTTCAAATCTGCATTAAATACAGTGGGCTGACATAACTGAAAAGAAGATTGACTTGTTTGGTAAGGAATGGTTGAGGACGCTGTGCCCAGTACTGTAATAGACTCCCCCAGATGTGGCTTGTTAAGAAAGCAGATGTCCTGTTGTCCCATGGAGCTTACACACACAAAAAGTAATCTTTGTGTATGAAACTGACATTCTGCAGTTTCGATCATTATGTACAACCTTTGTCTATGCTCATGAGGAATAGGGTGTTTTGTTTTTGTTTTTTACATTTTCTACTTGGCTATGTGTCAATATCATTACTTTATGGGATATTAAGCCTGTGATTGTGAAGTGAAAGGAAAGTATGTTATTGTAAAAATTAGGGAGAAGAAAGGAAGGAGGGGGTTAGGTGGGGAATACAGGCAGGAGTGGGGGTAAAGTAGGAAGTATTACTGTGCTTCTAAAGTTGTATTGAGAAATACATGAAATTTATCCACTTATATAAATTTTAAGAAGAAATAACCATTAAGAAAGCAGGCATGCAAACTTGTGCTCAGGGAGCTTACAGCTAGATATGAGTGTGGGAGAAATACAGATAAAGAGTTAAAAATTAAGCTTGTAATGAATAAAAGTGGTCAAGTAGTGAATGGTGCTGTAGGAAGATGGAGGAGGCTGCTACTGAAGAAGCAGATGGGGCCAGCATGGCCTGTGTGTTTCAGGACATGCCATTGATGTTGGGGATGGAGACAGGGAGATGTATTGTTCCAAGCAAAGGAAAGGGGTCATGAAATACTGGTGATGGGCAGGAAGCCAACGTGGCTGGCATGGAATAAGTGTCTGGAGAGCCATGGGCAGGGATCCGATTCTATAGGGCACTACAGGTCATGAGAAAGACTTGATCTTCATTAACAAGTGTGATGGGGAGGAAAGCTTTAAGGCTTGTAAAATTATACTTTTATTTTTCACAGATTTTGAAAAGAAGAGATTGTCCAACCAGGATTAAACAAAAAGCTGATTGTCTGGCCCTTAATTAATTGAGGTGAAAAGAGGTTAGAAGGCTGAGGTGAGAGATGGCAGAATGGAGAACTGCAAGCATAGAATGTGTTTTCATGACTAAAACAACAGTATTTATAGACAAAACCTAAAAAGGGCAATAGATGATATCTAGCAAAGTCAGTTACATCATCCGTGAGATCCAGTAAAAATAAAACATGTGAGTTCCGTGTTCAAGGAGAATTTTAGTCATGACACAAAGATGTAAAGCAGTTTTCTTTCTCTGTCAGTCTCTTTTGCTCTCTTTCCACCTGTCAAGGTGGTTTTTTAATTTCTGTTGTGTTTCCCTCAATCACAGGAAAACTTGAAGAGTAAAATCTCACCCTCTCTCTGCCCAGATGTCCTGTACAGGCTGGTCCAGTTTGCTCACTGCTTGTTTTCTCTCTCTCCAACTCTGGGACAAACATCCTGTGCCCTCTGGCTTCAGGAAAGTCAGTCTCCACTTCCCACATTGCTGCTGCCTCAGCTAAAATGAATGAAAACTTGCACACTTAATACTCTGTACCTACCAGGGACATTCCCTGGCATGTAGCTGAATGAACACTTCATGGCCCTACCAGCCGAGGCTGTTACAGCCACTACCAGACCCTGCTGTAAGTCATGATGAATGTGTGCTCAACTTGGACCCTCCTCAACCCCACCCCCAGGACCCCATCGGGTACAACCAATCCACCACCCTGCTCAAGGGATACCCTTGCTATCCTGCATGTGCAGCAGCAGATATTGCAATTTGACAAGTCAGGGAAGGTAAGAGGAGGCTGAGGATACCAAGGAACTGGGGACAGAAATTTGAGAACTTGTTAGGGAGGCAAAAAGGTGATGGGAGGAGGGACATGTATGAGATCCAAGTCTCCAAGTCCTTGACATGCTCTGTTGTCCCGTTCACCATTATGTAAATACTACAAATTGTAAGATGAAGAATTTCAAGACATAGCCTTATACTCCAAATATGGAAAGAGGCTGAGGGTTGGAATTCTGGCTGCACACTGGTCACAAGCCCATGAAACCAGCCATCATTTCTGGGTCTCTGATTTAAGCATCTTGGCAAATGATGGCACTAAGCCTTGAACTGGGGAAAGAGGAGAAATAAACCAGATTAGAGCTTTTTCTGTTTTTCTCATCCTCTCATATAGAATATGGAACACTTATAAAAATGTTTATAATATTTAAAAAACATATATACTGCATTATTCATGTGTTAACATCAATATATGTGTTGCCTATCAGCTAACAGCCATCTCTTCTTCAATCCTCTCCAAAGATGAACTTGACAAACTATTAACACATAGAAAGATGCCTGCAATGGTATTTACAATTGCAACAGTTAGAAGGAAACTAAAAATCTATCTTTAAAAAGTAAGTGAGGTATGTAGGATTGAAATGTAGGATACTTTGTGTTTTAGAAATGAAAAATAACTGTGAGGAAGGGGGGTTTAAGTCACCAGTATTCCAAATTTCATTTGCCATTACTAGTTCAACTTCTGATGAATTTTTCTGCAAACAAAGGATATTTAGGGTTGCAAGTGGAAAATTCTACACCTAAAGTTATGTTCTGGAGCTCCGCCCAAGCTCCTTCAACTGTGAACTCTGTTTCACCACAAATTATCAAAATATATATAATTGTCTTCAGACTGTGAAATATAAGTGAATTTCATATTTAAACTTGGTACCCATTCCCAAGACATCATATGATGCACATGCAAATATTCCAACATCTAGAAAAAAAAAATTTGAAATCCAAAACACTTCTGGCCCGAAGCAATGTGACTCAGGGATACTTACTTTGTATCACAAAATGTTACAATGGTGATATTTTCTTCTTTTTGTTTCTCCATAGTTCTCATTTCTACAAAGGCTTGTATTATTTTTAAAATCAAGAAAGTGATTTTAGAGACCCTTATTTTTAATAGTTTTACTGACTAAATTGCCCCAGCAGGTGAATGTTTTAACAAGCAAAACCAAGCCATTGCTGGAGAAATACAGGTTAATTTAATTAGGTAGTTTGCCATCTGAGAGGAAAAAAAAGCAGGACTTGGAAGGAGAGCTTAGTTTCTTAGCTTCTTCCCCTGTGAAGTAAACTTTTGTTGCAGGAGGAACCATTGTCATCTTTTGTTGAGGGTGCTCCCTTTAAGAACTAATCACTTTCTTGTTGGGAGGAAAAGCTTTGGGAGATCTGGGTGAAACTATTTTAAACATTGGTTAGAGAAGTACAATGGAAATCTCAAGATTGTTACAAGTGTTAAGATTCTCCTATGTTGGAGTACCACCTGGATTTGCATAATCACTCCTGTGTGTTGGTGTGGAACGCTGTGAGCCATATCAGGTGTGCGTGGTGTTATTTAAGTCCCAGCAGCAATGCGTAATTTAGATAGGTTCTCTACCCAAGCTGTGGGACTGAGCTGCTTGCGGAATTGTCTCAGATCGTCTTTACTGGTAAGTATGAGAAACAATCATGCCATATCATGGACTTATAGCTGTAATGCCTGGAGAAAGTACATATGCCCCCCCCGCACCCCCTGCCAAAAAAATTTAAGTTGTTGTAATCATTAGAACAAAACAGAATCTCAGTGCTTACCCTTTAAATTGCTCTGTGGAATGTCACCCACTTTACTGACTTTACCTTGGTATTTCCTCTTCTTTCTTCTTCTTAGCTATTAATGGATCTAATATTTGACTCCTCTCCCCAAGGGAGTGCTGAGACATTCCCAGGCCATCAGTTATCTTTATGTATGTGAGGGTTACCAAGCTCTTGAGGTCAAGTATTCTCCCAAGATGCTTATAAATTAGTGAATAAAATCCTGTATGACATAGAAATTCTTTGTGCAGAAAGATCCTCCTGAAATGTTAGTGCAGGATTTTTGAGTGATTTTTAAAGCTAGAGTAAAATAGTTCAATTGCCAACTTAATTAACTTCTTGGACCATGAAGTGGGCTGTGTGAAGAATAGTAGATAAACTGGAGAAAAAATATGGAGTCGGATTTTAGAGAACACTGCTTGTGAGGCTCAGAAGTTTGCCTTTAAGTCATCATACAATGAAGCACCTGTTCAATTTGAGGGGGCAGGATTAAAATTTGATGCTAATTGAATTCTACTGTAATTTGTCTGGAATTGAGTTTATTTGGTTTGACTGGAATTTAAATGAATGGTTTCAATTCTTTTCACTTCAATTTTTCATCTATAGTAGGCTTATCAGATATTGTAATATCTGTATAAAATTATAATCTGCCCGAAATCCCATTTTTGGCATAAAATTAAAGGGAATTTATGAGTATTATCTGGCATTGTAAAAAGGTATGCTTCATCACTACTGTTCTTATGGTTCAGATAAGTTAGGCCTGGGTTTTGCCTGAATATCTATCCTTCAGCATTGATACACTGGAAAAAAGAGAGAGAAGAAATTAGGTTTCGGTTGGATCTTGTGCCAGATTCTCATAGGCTTGCTTCTGGATTTTTTAATGCTATTTATTTATCTTGTTTAGACCTGATCCTAGAATATTGAAGGCTAAATATTCATTAATAATAACAAAGCAGGAGATAAGACATTCTCACATTAAAACTCAAGTGTCAGTCTGTGACCTTTGTATTTTCAGCACATGTAATGGAAAAAGTGAAAGAAAAAAAAAAACCCCACCTTATTTGTAAGGAATATTTGTATGTTAACTGGGTGCAGGGGAATTAGCACCAGCATGCTGTAGTTAGTACGTCCTAAGTGCTTTACAACTCTCTCCTACCGTTCGGCACCCATACTGTATAGCTGCTATGTGAAACCGAGAAATCCAAGATGTCAGATAAATGTTGTATTCAAAGTCATAGACTGCAGCTGGTATCCCGAAAGCCAAATTCCACTTAGTTTGGATTTCTGTCTTAAGAGAGATAGCAGAGAAGGATCTAAAAATGGGCTAGTTGCTTGAATGTCAATGAATTGGGTGCTAAAGTAGAAAAGAAAAAGCTATTTTCAGAGACTCAGTTTAAATGTGGGAATCAGAGTTCAAATGTGAACTACAGGAGGTGGTAGTGGAAGGACGGCAGCAACGGTTATTAATAAGGAAGAAATTAGAACAGGGAAATGTCTTTAATATGAAAGAAAAGTAAGAGGCAAAGACAATAAAAAAAGACCTAATGATATATATGGACCATACCACGGATATTCTGAGTTTGAGGACATTTTACATAATTTGGAGTGATCTAACAAGCTATATAAAAGTGTTATCTTTGAATAACTAATTCATTGAAATGTGTACCTGAAAAATATTTGGTGATCATCCGTTCCAGCCAGCATTCTTCAACTTGGACTTGTCATATTTTTTTTTTTCTTTAGAATTTCATTGCAACAAGCAGGTGGACAGCCGCCTTCCCTTCTTTACCTTTCCCAACACCCACTGTGTACTGAAATGCCTCTTGAATCTTAAAATCTTTAGGCTGTGGCCATGATGATCCAACTATTTCTTGTATTCATACATGAAATTCAGGAGATCTTCTTATGCCCTTGTCTTCTATGTCTGATTTGATCTCATCTCCTTTATTATGTCTATTTTCAACCCTTGTGTATAACATTTGAATGAAATGGTTAGATAGCTGGTTCTTGCTGCTTAGAGCTATGAGACATCCAAAGGAGATGACTTGTTTTCTACCATCAAAGAGTACATTAATTGAGCAAATTAGAATATAGCCCTGTAAAGGTAAGGTAGTCACATTCACCTGTGCATTCAATCAGCTGCTTTCTGAATTGTTTCATTATATAAGAGGCTGTGTGCTCAGGTCAAAGAGTATCACAGGTCTCTGAGAAGCACAGCTTGAAAAAAACTTGGAGGAAACAATTGTTAGAAAAGAGTGACATGTCATGGAAGAAAATCTGTTTAGATAGGTCTTGAAGGATGGGTAAGTTTTAAGTAATATATGAATAGGAGAGAGAGAGAGGATGAACTGAAATGAGATGGAAATAGGGAAAAGAAGGGATTCCTGATGTCCCCAGATAGTCTCATTGATACAATTATTTACTTGTGATCTCTCTTCCAAAACCAGAATATAGACTACAGAAGAGGCAATGACCCTGTGTATCTTGTATGTAGCCCAGCACAGAGTACCTGGGAGATTGATGTGGCTAGAGTGGATTGTTATCTTGAGCTCGAGGAACCAGGATATAAGGGTTGGAATTAAGTTGTCTAAAGGTCCTGAAATGGTGGAGGGAAGAATCTACTCAGGAAGAACCCTATGTAGTAGTTTAAAAGTATGAAGTAGTTCAGACGACTACTGGATATGATGCTGGAAAGAACAGGATAAAGGTGTGTGATGAAGGAAGTGTTCCAGAGGCCCACTGACTGAGAACTCATTGCTAAGTGGCAGTGTCCATTGACTTGTCTTCATTGGCAGAAGTTTCAACTTGCAATTCAACTCCAGTTAAAAACCTCTCTTAGAACAATGTGGTACAGAAGCTGTTTTAAGCTTTGGAGCTTCCACTCAAAAGGATTCCTAAACTGACATGTTTCATCAGTTGCATCAGTTCAAAACCTGAAATTTTTTCCCAGATGTGTCCTTTTCTGTGCAAAATAGACAAGTATAATTTATTTTACATTTAGGGTTCCTTTGCAGCTAGGCTCTGAGAGTGGAACACCCTGGAACACAGCAACGGATTCCTTGGGAAATCAGAGGATAGTTTTCTTCTCTTTCTGTTTTGTTTGTTTGCTTCAAAGTTCAGAGGTTTTTCTTTTGTGTATTGTTTTATTTCCTCCATGTCTACCTCTTGCTATGCAGGAAGGATTTCCTCTCTTTCACTGATGTTTATGTTCTTGTTTACTTTTCTCTAAGAGGTTTGGAGAATAGCTTTCATTTTCAGAATTCCAGATGCCTGCTTCATTTACCATCACCTTAGGTAATGCACAGTATAAAATGTTACTACCTTGTTCACTTCACAATTAAACTTCTTAATGCAAAAGAGGGATTCAAAGAAATTTCCAAGAAATGTGGGGAGGGCAAAGAAGAGGAAAATATGCAGCCCCGGGGGCAATGTCAAACTAAAACATACCTCCAGACCTTTGTGAATTAATCAGTTAGCTGGAAGATGAATTCTGACATTGGATATATCATAATGATTTACTTTGAATAGTTCACCAGACATAGATGATCTTTTATCCCAGTCCCTTTCCACTCCTCAGGTATTTTGATTTTTGTTCATGTTTATACGTTTTACAGTATGAAATATCATGGACTTGAAAACTGTAGCTGGATAGCAAGATACAAAAGATTTAAATAAAATATGTTCTATAACTGGTCCTTGAGAAGGACATTGTGACCCTAGAAGGTCAGCGAGCACAGGGTTACAATCGATAGGATAATATTTGTGTGAAAACAACTGGATGGATGCCATTTGTGTGACTGATTGGATATTATTTGTAAGAGAACAACCGAATGGATGCTTTTTGTATAACTGATTGGACATCATTTGTATGAGAACAACTGAGTGTGTACCATTCATATAACTAAATGAATATCATTTGTATGAGAACAGCTGAGTGGACAGCATGTAAACAAGAACACTTGGTAGAATATACAAAACAAAAAGAGTTCCAAACAAGAGTATAGAAACAATTGATGGGTTCTGTTGATAAGCTCAATACCTCCTCCCTTATCCCATATGACCCTCTGACTATAGTCTGATGCCACTAATAAACTTTGGCTTTCGACCATCAGAGTCCACGCGTGTATTATTGGCTCTGTGTACCAAGTCCATCACTGCAGGACAGCAACAGGTCCCAATGGAGGTTTTGCTAGACACATTGAGATGATCATCTAGAACTTGTAAGAAATGCAGTGACTTGCCAGAGGAACCAATGTATAAAACACAATTCTGTTTCTTCCATGTTTACCTTGGAATCAGCACTGGACCACATGCCCTACATGCATTATCTCTTTTAGCATTTAGGAAACACTGTTGGGAAAGTGCCATTATCAAACCTATATTAGGCGAACATAAATGCACCCTGCCAACCACCACCCCTCATCCTTTCCTTCACCGAGTCCTTTCTTGTATCTTCAGGCTAACTGAAACCAAATTAAGCATGCTCATGTTGAAATATGTGGTTCAGTGAGACTTATTTCTGATAATGTTTTAATTTCACATGTCTGAGATGAACAAAGATTATGTCACCCCTTTGCACATACTTCCCTTGCAGTCCCATTTCAAATGTCACCAGCTCTTATGTTGTCCCTCTTCCTAGTAATCCACCTCTGGATTCCCAGGCCTGTGTTGTTACTGAGAATGGAGGTGAACGATTGGCCAGCAATATGTTTTCTTATTAATAATAAACAAATCCTATGGGATATTGAAGGATCTCCCTCCAAACTCAGAGCTCAAGTGGCAGAAATTTGAGAATGACTTTACTGTTCTATTCCACTCATCCGCATATGCCTTTCTCTGTTGAGGAATCTTCCTCTTTGATTTTTGTGGTATGCCGTATCTTAATTTCTTTTATGCACAGGATTTGTCGTCTTCCCATTCCTAAAGTGACCTTAACATTTTCATTGGCTTTCTAATCCACAGCCATTCTAAAAATGCAATGCTGTTGAAATCCTTCTCTGCCTTGATACTTGTGCACTATCTGTGTCATACACCATGGACCAGCTCTCCTTCTGTTCCTGGACAGAGGATTGATTGTTGTTATTGAGCATAATGAGGAGGCTTTGGATTCTTTTCTTAAGATTTATTTTTATTTGAAAGGCAGATTTACTGAAAGAAGGTGACACCAACATCTTCTATCCACCGATTCACTGCCCAAATGGCTACAATGACCAGAACTGAGTTGATCCCAAACCAGGAACCAGGCGCTTCTTCAGGGTCTTTCACACAGATTCAGGATCCCAAGAACTCGAGCCATTCTCTGATGTTTTCTGGGGCCATAAAGAGAGAGCTGGACTGAAACTGGGGCAGTCGGGACATGAACTGGTGCCCAGTTAGCATGCTGTCACTGCAGGTGGAGGATTAGTGTGCCACACAGCCTCTCCATCCTGGAGTTTGTAAATTCCAATGTAGATTCTAATGCAGTCTTTGAATTCTAATGCGTCTACCTGCCATTTTGACTAAACGTTAATCATCTCACTATCTATTCCATCAATGAGTTGGAACAAACAAACAAACAACCCTCTCTGGTATTTTTTAAAAACTTTCCCTTGGTTAATGCCAGGCACAAAACAGATGGTAGAAGAGTAACTTTTGTGGGCTTCCCTTTCTAGGACAACTTTGTTGTATCATTATTTGCTTATTATTATTTTTCTCTTAAATTGAAAATATATTAGCGGGGGAGATACTGTGGCACAACAAACTATTTTACTGCTTTAGATATTCATATTTCAGATGGAAATTCCTGATGGAATAACATGGCTCCTCTGTTTCAATCCAGTTCCCTGCTAACGCACTCCGTTAAGGCTGCAGGGAAGGGTGAGAGTGCTTACGTCCTTGCCACCCAAATGGGAGACCTGGATATTCTCATCTCCTGTTTGACCTGGCCCAGGCCTTGTTGTTCCAGACACTTGTGGGATTGAACCAGAAGAGTGAACATTGATCTCTGTATCACCCTTTCCCATCTCTCCATCACTCTGCCTTTCAAACAAATAAATGTAGCTTTTTAAAAATATTAAGGTTATTGTGAATTCACATGCAGTTGTATGAAGTAATATAGGATATCTCATGTATACTTTTCCAGTTTTCTTCAGTGGTAATATTTTCAAGACTTCAGTATCATATGATGATCAGAAAACTGACATAAACGCCTTCTGTCAGTCCTATTCAAATTATGCAATTTTGTATTTATTCATGTGCCTTTGTGGGCATTAAATTTTTACAATTTAATTACCTGTGTGAGTTCACTGTGGGCAAAATACAATCTGACATCTCAACAATTCCTCAAATTGATCTTTTAAAATCACATTTATCTCTCTGCCTGGAACCCTCCTGCATCTCACACCTCACCATTAATCTGTTTTCCAATTCAAATGTGTTCTATAACCTGAATCTATAACAGTGCATGGCATTTGTGATTGGCTTTACTTCAGCAACATGCTGTGCAGATTCATCTACCGTTTTTCCTAGACTAGTCATTTGTTCCTTGCTATTATTGCATATTATCCCATGATCTGTGTGATCTGTATGGTAGCTTGTTTAACCATTCATCCCCTGAGCAGCATATGGAATTACTGTATTTCTTAGCTATTGCAAAAGTAGCTACAATGAACATTCATACACAAATTATTGTGTGAAATATGTTTTTATTTTTCCAGGATATAAAAGGAGTACATTAACGAGGTAAATGCTCATTAGTACAATAGCTGGGTATATAGTAGCTACATATTTAATTTTTTTCAAAAACTACAGTACTGTTTTTCTGAAGTGGATATGCAATTGCATGGTTCTGCCAGCAATAGATGGGAAATTCAGTTCCCTGGCATTCTTGCCAACATTTAATCTTATCATCATTATTACTTTTTTTTTTTAGCTATCCTGGAAGGTGTAAAGTAGTATCTGATTGTGCTTTTTAATTTGCATTTCTCTAATGACTAATTATGTTGAACATCTTCTCAAGTATTTATTTACCATCTGTGTATCCTCTACAGTGAAATATTTGTTTATATCTTTTGCCCATTTTTTGATGTCTGCATTTTTTTTTTTTACTGTTGTGTTGTAACACTTGTAAATATTTATTTTTATTTCATCTACTAAAAAGGCAGAGTGAGAATAGCTTTGGGGTCTGATCCCAGAGCAAGAGTTCTTTAACATAGAATTTTATATACGTATATATTAATGTACACGTATGAAAGATCAGAAATAAACCTCTTTACCAGCCTGTATCTTCTATGCATTGAATATAAACTGAATGATTTGTACTGAATTGATTTTTAAGAGGGAAGATGGCAAAACAATTCAGTAAGAAGCTCTGGAAATTGTCAGCAAATTGTATTTCGACAAGATGATTTCCACATACCTAGGATCCTCATCTATTACCTGTCTCTGTTTTATCTTTTTTCTCTCTATCATATGTTTCAAACACATAAATACACGTTTTAAGCAATAATGAGTTTAGGGAAAGGATAGTCTCTTGTGTGCACTGTATTTGGGCTCTTTCCTTGATCTTCATTCTTCCTGAGTTTGTACTCTTTGGTTTCTTCTTTTGCCTTTGTCTCAGGAGAGCTTTAGTAGCAGGTTAGCTAAGGGTTACCTGTATTGTCTCTGCCATGAAAATATTTTTATTTCCCTTTTTTTCTAAAAGACAGTTTGTCTGATAATGAATTCATTGTGAATAGTTCTTGCCTTTGCACTTGAAAAATAGGCCACTTTTCTTCAGATGAAGAGTGTTATGTAAATTGGTGACCACTTGTGCAATGCATTCTTTGTCAGCACTGCTGTCAAGATCTGTTTTCTTTGTATTTGGATTCACACATTTAATTACAATGCATTTCAAATGTTTATTTCTCTAAAAAGGTTTATCCTGTTTGGACTTGATTGAGCTTCTTAGATTTGTCTTTCACTAAAATTTGCAGGTTTTCAGCCAACAGTTTTTTTTAACTACTTTCAACAGTTTTCTCTCTCACTTTTCTCTAGTTTAGTGATGCAAATATTTAATCTTTTATAATTGTCCTTTGGGTATTGGTCCTTAAGGCCTTGTTCTTCTTTTTTCAATTTGTTCTGTGGTGCCAAGATTAGGTGAATCATCTTACTGAGTTTTAAAATTCAAATTTTTATCTTTTGTCATCTCTATTCAGCTTTAGAACTCATTCAAAAAAATTTTTTTTCATTTTGGTATAGTATATTTTCAATTCCTTAATCTCCATTTGATTCTGTTTTATAACATTTTCTTGCTGAGATTTTATGCCTTTTTTATTTGTATTAAGAAAGTTAGTAATTGATTATTGTAGCATTTCCATGAGAGTTACTTTAAAAATCTTGTCAGATATTTTTAGCATCTTATTTATCTTAGTGTTGGGATTAGTTGATTGTCTTTTCTTAATCAAGTTCTGATATTCCGTACTCTTGAAATGATGGATAATTTTTATTAACCCCTAGACATTTTGTCCATTATATCGTGAAATGCTGGGTTCTGCTTACATTTCTATTTTAGTAGTCCAGTAATTTGTGAAGTTTCAGCACACAACTCTGAATCAAGTTTTGTGGACTGTGCTTCCAAGGATAGGTGATACAAAACCATTATCCATAGAATTCTCTACTGGAATTCTCATGTATCCCATCTTTGATGGCTCAGGAAGAAAGTGTGATTTGGTCCAACTGCCAGATCTCTCTCTGGGGTATCTAACCTTTGGTTGCTGATATTCTCATCGTTTTACCCGCAAAAGCAAATCAAAACAAAAATAAATAAATTAAGAAAGAAAGAAAGATAGACAGACCGACCAACCAACCAACCAACCAACCAACCTTGGTTCCACAGTTAAAATGGAACTTCTCAGTGCTGTCTTCTTCTTGTGATTCTTACTTGTTATTTGCTTCTGACCTCCCTTCGTACTGTCCTTGGGTGGGCATGAAGGTATTGCACCCAGGAAGATAAAGAACCTTTTTGGATCAGGTTTTTGGCTGTTGGTTGTAGCTGTGTCTTTCTTGCTTGTTCTTCCCACTTGCTTGGGAATCAGGATGCATAGACCCATGCCTTCCTTGAGCGCTTGTTTCTGACAGGAGCTATAGTTGAGTCATTGCTGGTTTTGTTGGGGTTGTCCGATATTCTCAGTGTGAATCCTATTCAGTTCATGGGGTGAAAACAACTTCAGCTACATTAAACAACCTCTGGTGCCAGGAATGGGAAACCCCTCCCTTTTTGTTAAGATTTTGTTTTTATTGGAAAGTGAAATTTACAGAGAGGAGGAGAGACAGAGAGGCAGGGAGCTGGGTGGGAAGTGGGGCAGCCAGGACAGGAACCGGTGCTCATAGAGTATCCTGATTTGTGCAAAGCAAGGACTTCAGCTGCTAGGCTACCGTGCTGGGCCTGGCAGCCCTCTTCCTTTGGGTAAGAAAAGCCATATCTGGCTGCTATGTGTTCTTCCTATCCTGGAGTCCAAAACAAGCTACCTGCCTCCTATCACTGTCAGTCTTTCCCAGCCTATTGCACCATTTGCAAAGTTTAGAGTTTGGTTAGTATAGATGGAGCATGGAGAAAAGGGGGATTGCCGGTTTGCCCTGACTTGAAATGTGTATTATTCATGTTGATGGTTTATTAGTTTACTTTTCATTTCTTTTCACATAAGTGCATTTTTTTTCTGTTTCATAACCAAAAGTGCTATTGTAACTTGTCTTGACACCTAATTCTTTTCAAAAGATTTTTAAATGTATCTGACAGGTAGATTTACAGAGAACCACATGCAAGGGTAGGAGGAGATAAGAAGATATAATCTACTGAGTTAGGACAATTTACGTGTTTTTAAAACTTTTTAAACTTTTTTTTTCAAAGCAATGTGCAGACTTGCAGATAAGGTATAGGCTAACACACATTACCATGATTATAGAGGCAGATACAGACTGAATGTCTGCTCCCCTATCCCGTTATTCTCTGAGGTTTAAATCCCTGGTGTGGTGGTATTTGAAGATGGGGAACTCCAGGAGACATCATCTATGTTTTCCGTTGTTATTACTGACTAATACAGACTAGGCACTTCAGAAAGAATCAATACATATTCAGTTGCTATCTCTAGAGACTGGATGGTCTATCTTGTGAAGGAAGGCCTCCTTGTAGGTGGATGTTCTGAGACCCAGAGGAGCAAAGTGGAATCAAATGATGCCATAGAACAAAACTGCCAGCAATACCTTTCTTTGTCAACAAAATTATTCTTATGTTAACCCAATGACTGATAAATCCATTCATGAGGAGAGAGTCTCCTGAATTAACAAATTCTTAAATGTCCCTCCTGGCCCCACCTCAACACAGTGAAGATTGTAGTTTAACTAAAGAGCTGGTCTCTTGGCCAGTTAAGCCTACAATGACAAAGAAACTCTCTACTAGACGGCAAGAACTCGGCTCTGCTGGCTCCTGAATATAAGGCTTCTAACTGTCACAACTGTGAAAGATAAATTTCGTTTGTTTTAGTCATCCAGCTTCTGGTATTGTGTTATAGCCATCCCAGCTGACTGAGACCAAGGAAAAGCACTGAATTTCTAACTTAATTCAGAATAATGCAGCTCAGACATGAGTGTGTTGAGTGAGGATTTAGTTTGTATTTTTCCTGTCACCACATTGGTTATCTCCAGCTAACCAATGCTGGGTACACAGGATGAAGTCTGTTTGGGCACATGCCTTGAAATAGCACTGGTGTGCCATGAGTTGACTGGGAGAACATGAGAAGCCAGGGAAAGAGTTGTGAGTCTGGTGAGGTGAAGATTGCTTAGCACATGTCATAGAAGTGACATTCAAAGTGTGGAAATATGCATCTGTCTCAGCCAGGGAAGTATTCCTTGATGAATCCTTTAGATTCCTCTTATTTACACTTAGGTATCTGTATCTGTTATATTTGATAGTTTTGTAAGGCTAATATTGTGCTATCTCTGTAAAGGTGCTTTTATGGCTTAAGTTCCACAGTATTTTTCACCATTCTTTATTCCTTTGTTTGATATATTTACCCTAAGACATAGTGTAGCTCAAACTATACAGAACTTCCTTATTAGAGATGGAAAGTCAAATAGAAAACTTAAAAGGTAATTCAGATCCACAGAGAAGCAATCAGTTATGTGATTGAATTAGAATGACTTGGCCATGTGTGGGAGGATGATCTCCTTGTGTCTCCCCCTGTCTCCCCTAGCCCTCTTTCCTCTTTTTCCTCTCCCCCACCCTCATCTCCCTTTTCTCTTTTCCTCTCCCCACCTCACTCTTCTCTCCTGTTGATTTACTCTCTTTGATTCTGTCTGTTCTTTGTGTACATGTGCATCCCTAGAATTCTGTGAGCAATGTTACATATGGTAAAACCAGTGACAATTTACAAGTAAGTAGCATTTTTACTTCCCTTCATAATTGAGGGCTTATTGTTACTGAGATTTTGAATGGCCCTAGCTAACCCTCAGTTAGTCTTTGGGAATTAACATATTAACATATTAAAATATTAACATAAAAACAATAAAATAATTAACTTAACTACAAAAGTTTATATTTAATTTTTAAACCCTTTCTGAAACCAGATTTTTTTGAAAAGCCGATTTATGTATATCCAAATATTTGAGTTGGTAGCATAAAGAAAATTAAACGATTGCAAATGTATAATAATGTTAAACATTCCTTCTGTTTTATCATGGCATCCATTGACTAAAATAGTCTTAACTAATGCTGAATTTATCCAGATTTTTTGTTGTTATTTTGTATGGGGAATGTACAATATAATGGCAAGGGTGTGGTTTAATTGCCTGGAATGTTTATGAATAATTCTTTCATACTTTTTTATTTCTCTTTATTGGAGCAGCTCTTGTCCAAATATATTTCTTCAGTGAAATATCTCTATGTGAGGTGTGTGATGATTGAAATTAGATGCTATATGAATTCACATCCCACCATGTTTTGAGAAATTGCTAGAAGCCATAAATGTAAACCAGTGTGGACGTTTGCTCTGAGCTGTGTTCATAGCATTCTCTGCATTTTTTACAGTGCTAGTGCTTAGTCTATTAAAGCAGGTCATTTGTTACGTTTCCATAGCTAAAAGCAATTACAGTTTAAGTATTAGATAAGCTTTTAAATAGCATTTCTTTCAGAATGTCAGCAGGAGTTCAGTGTGCACACATTTCTTCCCTTCATGATTTCTTTTAAAAACAAATTTATACTTCGGAAGAGGAAGAGCCATATTGAATTATAGGATATCTTTCTTGCTTTCTCACTAATGGTCAACATGTTTTAAGAAGCAAAATAATATTTAATAATTATCCAAAGATTCTTTCTGCTACCTTTACCATATCTTACTGGAAAACTTTTGTAAAATTCCTAGCAGTAATACATCTAACAGATTGATTCACTGCAATCGAATTTCTAAGTCTGGTCACTTTTAGCTGTTTCTGGATCAGTCTCAAAATCTTATTGGTATCTCGTATGCAGGTTTGCACAGTTGGTAAAATAGTATGGAAAATAACTTCACTTCTCACTTCAATCCAGACTTTGTGAATGAGAATGAAAGGTTGGCACTCAGGCTGTCTCACCTAGGTCTGAAACTGAATACTGTTATTCTGCTGTGGATGGTAGTGTTGAGTTATTTTGACATGATTAAAACTGTGTCATAGATCTCAAGAAATGCAAATCCATTTGAGGATGTAAATGTCGGTGCATTGATTCATGTATTTATGACTCCTTAATTTAACATGGAATTAAGAAGCAAATGCTTGCAGTTTGATGATGTTGAGAGACGTACAGATGTACATGGTCTTTCCCCTCTATTCAGAAACAGTCTGTGGTCCTCAACAGTCCAAAGTTGTTTAACCATTGAATGAAGAAGAACCACAGGGTGATTTGAAGCCAATTTATTTGTTTCATACCTCAGCCCCTAGCAAAAGTCTTTAAAAATGAATGATACATGAAGTGTCCCAAGATGTCCTAAGAATATAATTTATTGTGTTTCATTACATTTATTTATAAATGCAATAGAAAAGCCTCAAAAATCACCAGGTCACATTTGGAAATGTCTCTGGGACTCACCCTTGGTGGAATATTCTCTTGCTTTTCATAGGCTTAGAGATGTTCAGAGTATAATTTTTATGTGTCTTGGGTATAGCACAATCTCACCTTTCAGCTTTTCCCTGTGTATTAGTATGGCCTTAATTGTTCTATAACCATTAGCTATTTGGTTGTGTTATTTAAAGTATACATGCATAAATAGATGCTTATAATATTTTGGCTTTTCAAGTATAAGAAAATTTTACTTACAACGGTAATGAATACAGTGACCCAAGCTGTTTAAGGAAGGCATTCTTATTTCAGAATATCTTATGGAGTAGTGATTAAAGACTTATTGCTAATTATCCCTGGTAAGGTCGCATTAATTATATTTTTCTGGACCAGGCACTCACTAAATATTACACAAATTTGCAAGGCTTTTAAGTTACAAAAAAATATAGTTAATTGGTAGTCTTTTCATAAACTCAGAATAAGTTCCATGGGGATTCTTTAGGTGCACATTGGTCTTATTCTAATTGTACCAACTTACATTAGCATAATGTTTGGTGAATTTCATAGCTCTTTCTTGTCCCAGTTCACATTTATCTTCACAATATGCCCCCAAGAGTGCAGTAATATGGACATTATAATCTTTAATTTCTACGTCTCCTTGTTGTGTTACAGTCTCAGAGGGACGGGTCATACAAAATCTCATATTAGAGAAGGTTCAGGTGTATTTGCTGAATATATTCCTTCTCTTATCTGAGTTTAGATCATTGAAATTATCTAGGCAATACTGTAGAGTAATATAGCCAACTACCTATGACTGTATTCTATGGTTAAACTTTATGCCAATATCTAAAAAGTGGTATGAATCAAAATTTCATCAACCCATTTGATACAGGGGCAGACTTTGGACAAAACAGATACAACGTTGATTTCTCATTTCATGTCTAGCTACCTTGTTTGAGTCCTGGCTCCAAACACAGTTTCAAGTTCCTGCTAGTGAATATCATGAGAGACTTGGCTTTGTGACACTCCTATCATATGGGATTCCAGACTGACTTCCTGCTTCCTATCTGCTGCTGTGGACATGCAAAGGGTGCACTGTGGGTAAAAGTCCTTTCTCTGTCTGTCCTTCTAAAAAGACATTTTGATTTTGAAATTACATAAATCTTTAATGAGCTAAACCTTATCCAATCTGTCATTAATAGCAGCTATTAAAAAGTACAGCAATAAATGGCTAACTTTTTGTTGTTTCTGCAGTAATTCCTGGCTTGAATCACTTTGCTCATTGCCTTGCAAAATTTTAAACTTGTAGACATTGATTTCATAACCTTTGGAATGGCTATAATGCAAGTTATTATGTTATTCAATGCTAGGATTAAATGAGACAATTTTTGCAAAATATGATTCAGAAAATAAAGCATTGAGTAAATGATGGTTGACTTCTGCTTCCTTGTTCACAAAGTGCTTTAATCAAAAGCAGAACAGAAGATATGTAATGTAACATAGATAAAGTATCTTGTGCATATTACCACGTAATCTAAGCATGCAACCTGCTGACAGTCTATGCCCTCCTTACATAAGTCAGTGAACAAACTTGTTTTTAATTTTTTGGCAGACTTATGAAGCCAATTAGCTTGCTAATATATATTCAACTTTAATAGGCAAGTAAATAATTAATGTTATTGCCTTTGTAAATTTAGCTTTTCAGTTATAAATTAACATAATTAAAAGAGTAATGTTTTAGTATGCATTCTACTAGCCAAATTTAAATCAAGCAATTAAACTGTAGGTTTTCCACACCAGATGAGCTTGGCTCATTATGACACAGTCGACAGACGTAAATTTGTTTTGTCATGGTCAGGTTCATTACAAAAACATGCAGGAAAATACTTGCAGTATATGTAATCAAGTAAATCATTCCAAGCTCCTTTCTCTGGTTCCTTTGTGTTAAATTCAGGGTGTCTATACCATAATTTTTCTCTGTCCATTTTGAGTGATGATCTTTCCTTGCAAGGGATGATTTAAATTCTCCACAAATGTTGCAGCATTTGGTACAGTATTCAGATATCAGTGGATGATCTATTTATGTTTAGGAAGAGGAACTCCATATCAGGGATGAATTTCTTTAAAAGTGAAATGAGCTACTCTCACGTTGAGTCTATCTTTGTCAGTGTTTGTATTTTGGGGTAAAAAAGTTGTCTGGAATAGAGAGACCACAGGCAGATCTGGAACCTGTTTACTCTGAGGTGTGGAACTGGTGGATTTTTGTTGTTTTTGTTCATTTAAATCAGCTCTGTGGAGTACTATCAACTGGATTAGAATCTAGAACACTATAATTTTTATCTTTGTTCCAAGCAGAATAAATAGGAAATGTGGTCTGGTATGTGGGAATAATGGAATGGCAGAAATTTCTAAACTTCAGTACTGATTTATAATTAAACGTGCACTGACTAATGATCCACAGTGAACCAAATTCCACTGTGATGTATGTATTCAACCTAGGATTTCATATCGTAATGGAATGGGCATGTGGATCACACAAATCTCTTTGGAAGACAGCTACAACGGCTACCTTCCAGTCCACTGAGAGCTAGGCAATATAAATCCTCTTTTTAGTGATACTAAGTATTTGAGAATACACCACTATCAATTATCTTTAATTTGTTAAATCTCTAATAATGTACTGTTTTAATTAAATACATTAAAATTACTGAATACATATCTTAAGGTTGAAAGATTAAGTTGCTTATCATGGAAAATTGTTATCTAGCTTTTTTTAAAACAGGTGTATTCTATTGCTTATATCCTGTGTGTGTGTGTGTGTGTGTGTGTGTATGTGTGTGTATAGGATAGATATTTATTGCTGTTTTTACACCACATGCATCTTTCTCTTAGTGGGGTTCTTTATGTTGTATAGCTCTATCTACAGGATCCAGTCTAATTAAAGCTTTTTCTGACTGTGATATATGGTCTTGCCAATTTACTTTTCTGTGCAGTGTAATATTTTGTGATTTTTTTTAAATCGTTGCCATTGCTTCTGAAACCTATTAATTTAAAACAAAGTTGGAACTTACAACTAACATGAATCTTCACATTTTTGCAAAGGAACAGTAGCTATGTCAATTAGACTGACAGTTTAACTTGAATTAAATCTATTGGTAGTTATTCAAAGTCTCATTTGCAATCAGCACTGTGGGCTTCTTTCTAGAAAAATACAAATAGCAATATATGTTATGTAAATTATAGAACTTTCCTGAACCCCCTAGTAACATGCATAGTTTAGGTGTTAATTTCTTATAAAATCAGTTATGGAGTAAATCAGCTGACAATTTTCTCTTTATTTATTAATATGCTCTATTTTGTTTTTCAAAGATATATTTATTTATTTGAAAAGAGAATAAGAAAGCAAGAGCCAGGGAGAGAGGTCTTCCATCACTCTGCAAATGACTGCAGTGACTGGAGGTGGGCCTATCCAAAGCCAGGAGCAAGATTTCTCCAGGTGTCTCACATGAGTGCAGGATGCCTGGAACTTAGACCATCCTCCTCTGCTTTCTCAGGCCATAAGCAGGGAGCTGGATCACAGAAAGCATATCCAGGACTCAAGCTGGCTCCCATATGGGATTCCAGCCCTGCGTGCAGAAGCTTAGCTTACTGTGCCATGGCACCAGCTCTGTATTCTATTCTATTTTAATTCTCTGTAGAAATGCACAGGCTGATGTTGTCTGATTAGCCTCTGTCAGTGGAACTGAGTGATCACATGGGCTTGACTTTGTATTTTAGTACTTCCCAGGACGCTATTCATCCCAGAAATCAAGGCAAGCATGTCTTTCACAGAGCACTGTGTTGTATCACACATTCTCCGAGTCAACTGGAAGTAGTTGATCTTTGCTTCTCAGCTATTCCCAGTTTTAACTTCTACTGTACTTCATAGATTCATCTTTTATGGAAGTTAATATCTTCTGCTGTGTTTGTAGCTGTATTATAAATATGTGTTTTCATCTCATTTCCCATGGAAACAACATTCTGTTTTTTTACACATTGTGTTCATTTACCCAGTGTTTATAATAAGTATTACAGAAACATGTGGCTTTTACATATAAGAATAACTGAGATAAACATTTTAGAGCAAAGACAGTAGCCTCTTGGTATTTGTACAACTCCACTGGTGGGGATAGACTGGCTTGAGACAGAGTGAAGCCATGAATAGATTCTTACCTGTTTTCATTTTGATTGAGAGGCAGAGACAGAGACACAAGAAGGAGATCTTCTGTCAACTTCCATCAACTAGTTTGCTCCCCTGATGCCTGCAACAGTAAAACCATTCTGGGAGTATGGGGCAGCCAGAAGCATGAGATTTAATCTGTTTCCTGTGAGGACAGCAGGAATCCAATTTCTTGAGCTGTCCTCTGCTGCTGCATCTGCAGGATGCTGGATTCCGGGAGAAACAGGAACTCAGGCACTCTTATAATGAGACCCAAGTCATTGTCCCAAATGGTGTCTTAACTTGGGGGTTAAATGCCTGTTTATCACCTTTCCTAGTACAAGCAATAGATACTGCAAAGGCTTGACATACTTTGATCCCTTTTGAAATGTTTCTAATATTTTTATTTAATTCAGTTATTCTTACTTTCCTTCAACCTGTAAGTTATTTGAAAGTATGTTGAAGTACTTGAAATTTTAAAAAATGTTTTTGAGGTTGCTTTTTAATTTATTATCTCTGTAGTAATATATATAATTAATATCTAAATAATGTTGAAATTATTGAGCATGTTCTGTGCCTTTCTATTGGACCCGATTTAATAGATTTTTGTTAATACTTGAAATAAAATGTGTACTGTACATTTGAATGTAGGTTCCTATTCATGCTCATTTCTACTATAAAACCTGTAGATGTTCAGTTCGATTTGTTTGACATTTCTGTATAGTAATTCTATCAGAAAAAAATAGAAAAAATATTGGGAGTCATGACTCTGGAGTTTTTATCTCTTAAGCATTTTTTTATATAATAAAAATTATAAAGATTTATTTTTCTTGTTTGAAAGGCAGAATGACAAGAAAGGAAAGATCTTCCATCTACTTGTTCATTCCCCACAAGGTTCACAGTGGGTCGGAGTCAGCCAGGCCCAAGCAAGGAGTCTAGGCTTCTGCTCTCATCATCCCTGTAGGTGTCAGGGACACCAGGATCAGGGTCATCATTGTCCACTCACTGTATTCCCAGGTGTGTTACAAGCACGTGGAGCAGTCAGTACTCAAACTGCCACTCTGCTATGGATTGCCAGCCTGGAGTGACTGCTTAAACCACCGTGTCACACCATCTCAGTCTACTTTTCTTCCGTGTTTTTTTCTTTTTCCTTTTTTTTGTATGTACATTTTTTCTATTCAATTTTTCTGTTACATATCCACTCCCATCCTTCCTCCACCTTCTCCTATCCCTGCTCCCCTATACTTTACGATTGTCCTTCAGCTGTAATCACAACGCCAACATTCTGTTCTGGGTGTGTATCATGACATTGTACGAATAGGTAGAGAATCTAGTATCTTGTTATCAAGGTATATTTAACAGTTTTATTGGGGACTTTTTTATTAGGTAGTAGAGATGCATACTGCAGTTCTTTATTTCCCAGTACTCTCATCTCCCTTATACCATTTGACTAAGAATAGAAGTGTATACATGTTTGCTTAAATATTTTCCTATTTTTTTTTCATTTTGCGTGGTTTGTCTTATATCAAAAAATAGGACATTTGTGCTCTGGGAATTGGCTTATTTCATTGAGCATAATGGTCCCCAGTTGGGACTACTGTGTTGCAAATGGTAGAATTATATTCTTTTTAGTGGCTGAGCTGTATTCCATGGAGTAGATGTACCACCATTTATTTATCCATTCCTCTTTCCACAGGCAAGTGGATTGTTTCCATGTCTTTGCTTTTATATATTGTGCTGCGGTGAAGATAGGGATACAGGTCACTTTCTGCTATGCAAGTTTCAAACTTTTGGATATATTCCCTGGAGCAACATTACTATTAGAGGACAGATGAATTTTCAGTTGCCTGAGCACTCTGCATATTGGCCTCCATAGTGGCTTCACAAGTCTACAGTCCCACCAAAAGTAGAGTAGGGTCCTTCTTTCTTTCACCCATTTCTTAGCTGATTTGTTTGTTTTGAGGTTGTTTGTTTTCAAAGATTGTCTCCCATTCTATCGGTTGCCCCTTCATTTTGTTGATGATTTCCTTTGCTATACAGAAGTTTCCTAGTTTGATGTAATCCCATTTGTTGATTTTGGCTTTAACTGCCTGTGCTTTTGGTGAGTTTTCTAAGAAGTCTTTAGCAATACCTGTATCTTTTTAATGCCTTGTCTGGGAGATCCTCGTGTTTTTGTCCTGTAACTCTACGGTTGAGATGGTCTTTTGCTTATTTTTGAGGAAAATTATGGATTCCTCATTTGTGTTGCTAGGGGTTCTTCTGTTACCCTTAGTCTTTCAAATCTGCGGGTTTTTTCTTTAGGCAGACTCTGTCTTTATGTTGTGTTGCTCCTAGATTTGTGGATAGATTTCACTGTTCCCATTCTGTACCCAGTTTCCTATTAGTTCGTATTCTGGGATGACGTCTGAGTGCTTGTGCTAGTTGCTCCAGGGGCTTCAGGCTCAGACTCCCGTGCTTTGGTTCTCTGTGTGTCCTTGCGTACAGCGCCACTGCCCCTCTCAGTCTTAGGAGCTCTTGGATTGTATCACTGCTTTCGTCTGCTGGCCTCTCTCTTCACTTGTGATTTCAATGGTGTCCGGGTCTCCCTCATGCAGGGTCCCAAGACTTTGGTCTATCCTCAACTGCTTTCCCAAGCCACAAGCAGGGAACTGGATGGAAAGTGGAGCAGCCAGGATACAAACAGGTACCCATATAGAATCCTGGTGCTTGCAAAGTAAGAACTTTGGCCACTAGGCTACCGCACTAGCCCCCCTGTTCTACTTCTTAATGAGATTTCGCTTTGCTTAATTTCAGCCACATGTGTCTACCATGACCCCAAAGAATTAAATAAGTTCTATTAATAAATAATTCATGAATTTTGAACTGTGTGTAACTTAGAATGATTCAATTTCCTTTTGTGTCACATACATTGTGCATTTTTGTTTGGTCCAAGATATCTCCTTGTATAAACTACCCACCTATTAGGTAGTTAATCCTTATTTTGGTTATGAGTTGAGCTACCTGCCTGTTAGGTACTTAGTCACTATCTTGGTTATGAGTTGAGCTCTATTGGAGGCTTAGTAGTAGCATAATTTCAGCATCTGTTGGAATTTGGGAATGTATTGCTAATTGACATAGACAAGGGCAAGGAGTACTTCTATACTTCAGAAATGTTGATGCTGCTTTTGGTAGTATTGAGGTCCATGGGTGAAATTCCTAGCAAATACTACCTGCCTTCAGCAAGTGTATTGCAAACACGTAAATAGGTAGTTTGGTGAATGAAAGTCAGTCAGTTCTGTGCTTCCTTGTGAGTGGGCTAAGCCAAAGAAAACACACAATAGTTCACTACTCCAGGAAACAAGAATCTGTAGGACAATGCAGCATATACAAAATGGGGCCCTTGTGTTATTTTTTTCTGAAAAACTAGTAGCATCCTCCCTGAGTGCAGGCAGAGTATAATAACAAAGCTAACTTTCAAATATGCGCAGTTCTGTGTCCTAGCATTTGACAGTCAGAGCATAAATATTGCCAACACATCTGCATTCAGATCACCAATGATTGCACAACCAGCTCATACCATTTCTGAAAATGTTACAAGTGGTTTTTGAGTTCTGCCATAAATGCACTGTGGGCAGGTACTTTAATTGTCTCATCTAGAGCTGCTCTAAACGTATGCCTTCCTAAGAAGTAAAACTTCTCTTGGGCCATTCTTTTCCATTTTTTTTTAAATTGCATCCTTTTGCTTTAAGCTGTTTTGCAGATATCAGCCATTCATTGTTTTGTTCATTGTTTCTCTGCATATATGATTGTTACAGCGCCATGGTGAGGAAACTGAGTAACAAAGAGAAGCAGAGAGAAATCCCTCTCATTAGCAGATTCATGCTTCTCTCAAGTGTAAACGCAGATGGCAGGCTAAATTTCCTGAATCTGGTCTGTACAACTGTGTTATCCCACCCAAATGTGTTTCTCCGTTCTGATAGATTTCAGAGCTCTATCAGATGGGTTGGTCATCCACACATACAGGATTATTCAGGAATTTGTGAGAAGCACAGTATGCCATCTTCTCAGGCTTTTCTATCTGCAGCGTCTTCTGCCTGGAAATCACTTCTTATGTCTTCATGCAACCAAACCATACCAAAGATCTAACCAAGAACCATGGTGCCAAATGTGCACTCTGGTACCAGATCATAGTCTCTGAAATGCCAGCCCTGGGGTTTTGGCTAGGGTAGTGATTATTCTCAATGTCAAGTGGAGAGCATAGCATAGATGCCCTCCTAAGTCAATGCATGTCAGTAGGATTCAGGTCTTATTCTCATTATTCCTAATATTTTCATTAACACATTTAAAAAATTTATATGGCCCTTGGGAAAGAAATCAACAGGTAGATCTGTCTCTGCCCTCTCTTACCCATTTCTCTTTGTAATCCTGCATTTCAAATAAAATAAAGGAATGTTTTTTTAAAAAATAAACTAATAAGAATTTTTTTTCTCCTATTTTCTCTTAGAAATGGCATTTTTTTTTATTCAAACATACGCTCTCCCTCACATTGAACATAACTTTTCAAGTTTGTGTAATGATTTGTTCCATTCTAAGAGGTAATTATCTATAATGCTGTATTTTTTAGGGTAATATCTAGTAATTGTCAGTGGCAAGAGCTTGTAATATAATTACTGAAAATAAATGGTATTCTTGTGACTCACTCCAAGAAAGTGCTTCCGCTGTTTCCAACTGTGCTTGAGAAGTGAGTTTAGCATTGAGATTATTAGCTTCTGCCAGTTGATTGAAAGTAAATGTGCTGTGAGATGTATGAGATTTGGTGTGGGAAGGGAAAATTGAGAGAACATTCAAATAAGCAATAATTATTAGAAAAGGTGGCAAGTTGAATGCCTTTACACTATTCAGAAAAAGTAAAGAAAAATTACTGGAACCAATGCTGTAGCATAGTGGGATAAATCATAGCCTGCAGTACTGGCTGGCGTCTCATATGGATACTGGTTCAATTTCTGGCTGCTCTGTGTCCAGTCTAGCTCTCTACGAATGGAATGGGAAAGAAACAAAGGACGGTGCAAGATCCTGGCCCCGGAATCACCATTCCATACCTCAAGACAAATTACAGGATAGTGGTAATCTAAATAGACTGGTTCTGATAAAGAAACAGAGAAGAATGGAACAGAATAGAAAACCAAGAGGTGAGCTTCCAAAGTACAGCCAACTAATTTTTCACAAGGGAAAATTTTGATCTCTTTCACAAATGCTGCTGCAACAACTGGAAAATTGCCAACAAAAAGTAAAAACAAAACTTGACCTGTTGCATTATTTTAAAAAGTCAGCTCTAAATCAAGGACATATATCTGTACCCAGAAACCATCAAACTTAGAAAGTACTCTACAAGTTATAGAGATAGGGAAAGGCTTCTTAGAAAAGTCACCAAAAGCAAAAGCAGTTAATGCCAAAATCAACAAATGGGATGACACTCAGCTACGAAACTTCTATACAGCAAAGGATACAATCAAGAAAGCAAAGAAGCAATGAAAAGAATAGGAGAAAATGTTTACACATCGTGCAGTGAATAGGCAGCTAATCTCCAGAATGTAAAGAGCTTCAGAAACTCAACAACAGTGAAACAACCTTGTGAAAGAATGGACGAAGGAAATGAGCAGGCATTTTTCATAAGAACCACTTCAAATGGCAAATAGATATATTGCAAAAATGGCTATTAGGGGAATGCAAGCAAAAACCACATTCAGGTTCCTTCTAATATCAGTGAGGTTGACCTACATTTTGAAATCTGCTAACAACACCTGCTAGGGTGGTTATTGGGAAGAAAATACTCTACTTCACTGTTGGAGGGCATGTAAACAAAGGCATGCATTATGGAAGTCAGTATGGAGAGTGCTCAGACAACTGAAAGTTGATGTGTTGCAGTATGCATCTCTACTGCCAAATAAATGGAGGATTCCCAGTGACAATACGATACTAGATTTCCTTGACAATAGAATACTAGATCTCCTACCATTGCCTATACCTAAAATGCTATAATGCGTTTCAATAGCAAAATGTTGGACTTGTGACTGTTGCTGAAGACTATACTATTGTAATCATATGGGGGAAATGTTAGTGGGGGTAAAAAATGGGGAGGAAGGAAGCAGAGCTGGAGGCGAGGGTGGATCTCTAACCTATAAAACTATATCATGGAAAGTAATAATAATATTATTAATAATAATACAAAGAAGGTATGTCTCTTACACATTGAGAGAAGAGAGAGTGATATAAGGTTAAACTGCTGATGAATTAAGGGAATAGGTCTCAGAGGATCTTCTAAGCAGTTTAGAAATACAAAAAAAAAAAATGTTTGTAAGGAAAGTGAGAAGACTGAAAAGTTTGTCCAGTGAAGTGCCAAGGATTTTTAAAAGATCTTTCTAGCTTTAGAGTGGGTCAAGATTTGGAATCAGCCAGATTAGTTGATTACAGATCAGTATGGAAGTCGTTAGAATAACTGATGCAAGTGTGGAGCTGTTCCTTTGGTTTTATCTGGAAGAGTAGAGACAAAGATTTAAGTGCTGTTTATGGAAACACACTGAAGATAATCTGCCTAGTGGCATTTTGCTTGCTTCTTACAAAAATGTTTGTGGCTAGGCGTGTGAAAACTTAGAAATAGAAGCAAAATCAATTTGTCCTTCAAGTATTCTCTCTAGTATGTATTCCATGCGTATATATGCATAGAGGTGCATATTTGTTTGTGGCATACTATTCCAGGTTGATTATTTAAAACTAGATGTTGGAAGTGGATGCTAACAAGCATTTGCTTCTTTGTTTTTCTTTTTGTAAACCCGTTTGTCCTTTTAGACATTTCTCAAGTTGCAACTTTCAGTAAGTGAGATGTAAAATTAAGACAGACTTTTTGGATTTAAACCAAATGGTTCTTGCAAGTTCATAAGTATCACTTGGTGCCAGATGGCTAAGAACAATCATTAAGCATTTCTTTAGACTTTAATGTTTTCATAGAATTTTATGATAACTGACTAATTTAACTTTGCATTTTCCTGGTAAGAAGAGTAAGGAAAATAGCAGGCAGCCATCTAAAGCACATTATATGAAATTCATAGGGCTCTGTGGGTTTTTAATTTTAAATATTAATTTAGCTTGTGATGTGTATGGCAAGAATAAGGTTTGGGAATGAGTTATGGTCAAATAAACCACCAACCCTTATACCTAGATTTTGGGAATTATTATTCCAGTTTTGTTTTTGTTTAAGAAATGAGATGTGGGATGCAAGATCTGTCAAGTATAGTCTGTCCACTTTCAGTAGCCATTAATGAAAGAGTTTTATGTCTCTTTTGGCTCAAGAAACTGAGGCCAGATGAACAGGTGAATTACTTGGTTGCAACATCACTGAAGTTTGCAGAGTAAGAGCTGCAAGGTTTATTGAACTCGGTCTGTGCCTTGCAGTGAGTTGATGGGGTCTCATGTCTTTGTTGATGAGCAAGGCTACATATTCCCTAACAAGACACTTAGTAGCCTGCTGTGTGTCTCTGTGTTGTTTTATAAACTTTCTGTAATCTACCTCTTGATGGGGCTAAATATGTTTCTAAATCTAATTTAATCTTTCTTGTTTCTAATGTGATTTCAATGAAGCCTTATTTCCATTGCAATGGTTCTGCAATTATAGTGGAGTCTCAGCTTATGTGCATTTAATTTATGTAAATTTGACTCTACGTGCATGGCAAATAGAGAACTATTTCAGTAGTGCACAGGATTCTGTCCTCTGTTCCATGCAGTGAGCACATGGCCTGGAGTAACAGGGAAGATTAGAATTAGTTTTTCTTTCTCTCTGTTTTAGTCCTTCACACATTTTATAGGGTGATGACTTTGTCTAAGTCAAGTTCTATTGTTCAAAAAGATTTCTTATATATATATATATATAAAACAATCCCTAAAGGTGCGTTCTCACTGGTTCCAAAAACAATTCTATTCTACGAAATTCAGGGAGCGGCTTTTGTCTTTGGAATTATATATACTTTTAACTTACTTTGTGCCTGAACAGTTCTATGCGCTGGTATTACTGGGAATACAAAGAACACACACAAAAAAATGTTGTTTAATTCCCAGCTTAATGGCTTTGGGGCTATGGAACACTGGTTTTAACAGCATGCCTGCCTGAGCTGTTTTTAAGACCATTATTGGTTGAGTGTGATTTTTCACTTAGGTGTTAATATTTAAAACTAACCTTAATGTTCAGCAGCTTGGCAAAACAGTGCAGCAATTTCTTGAAAATCTCAGAATGATTTGTTCATAGAGATTTTTAAAATTATTTTTTACTTGAAAGAGTTATAGATGGGGGAAAAATGACAGATCTTCAATCCCTAAATGACTATATTGTTCAGAGCAGGGAGGGCTTGATCCAAAACCGGGATGCGGAAGTTTCTTCATCGTGTCTCATGTGGATGCAGAAGCCCCAAGGCCTTGGCCATCCTCTGTTGTTTCCCCAGGCCATGAACAGAGAGCTGGATTAGAAATAGAGCAGCCAGAACTGGAACTGGTGGCCATACGGTATGCATACACCACAATGGAGGATCATCTTGCTCTGCCTCTATGCCAAACCCACCTCAACATACTCTTTTGCTATTTATTTATATATACATAATAATTACTTTCTGTGATACAGTTTTGTAGGTATAATAATTCTGCCCTCCTCCCATTCCTGTCTTGTTATTTCCCTCTCCCACTCTTTTTCACAATATTAATGCAGCAGTAGTCATTTAGTAAGAGTTACAAGTTTAACATTCTGCTTTTTACATGTATCATGACATTGTACATACAGGCAAAGGTAGAAAAGGTGATAAAATACTATCAAGGTGTATTTAGCTCTTTCATTGGGAGTCCTACTTTCATTTGGCAGTAGAGATGCATGCTGCGATATATCTTCACGTATAGGTGTGTTGGTCTCTATTATGCAGTTCATCTATAGGAATATATGTATATTTGTGTTTACCTATGTATCTATTTGTTTTGTATCTTGCACACATGTTGCCTTGGATCAGAGAGAATACGTGGCATTTGTCTTTTTTCGGACTGGCTTATTTCACTGAACATACTGCTCTCCGGTTGGGACCATTTTGTTGTAGATAGTAGAATTCATTCTTATGAGTGGCTGAATAGTATTCTGTATAGTAGATGTACAAAATTTCTTAGTCCATTCCTTTTTCGACAGACATCTAGGCTGTTTCAATGTCTTCATTATTGTAGATTGTGCTTCTGGAAGTACAGGATTTTGTTTCGCTTTCTCATGTGCAGACCTCACTTCCTTCGGATGTATTTCCAGCAGTAGGATTGGCTGAATCATGCAGCATATTAATTAGCAATTGTCTGAGCACTGACTTTCATAGTGACTGACTTGGCCAACATTCCCACTAACAGCGGAGTATGGTACTTTGCTTTCCACATCTTCACCATCAGTTACTGTGTTTAGGGCTAGGAATGGGACAAAATGACTTAGGGGTGGAGGAAGTGAGGATCCCCTTAGTAAATTCATCTCAATCTCACATGAACCTGGGAATGTTAGGTTTCCTTTCTATTAGAAGCATCATCACACAAACTATAACTTCTATAACTTCTATATCTGTTCATACAATTTCCTCATAGTAAATAGAATGTGGTTCTTACTTTTGCCACAGTTATACAAGCATTTAATATTATGGCATATGATTAACCTTGTTATGAAAGCCAGGAACTAAATGTTGGAGATCAGGTTCTAGTCATACATTTTGACCTCAGTCATCTGTGTGGCTTTAGATGAGCCAACATCTTCTCAGATATTTAATAATAGGATTCAACTGGCTGATCCCTGTGGCCATGTTCAGTTCTTCTCTTCAAAAGGTTTCAAAGTGGATGATTAAGACTTTTTCCTAGTATTTAAACAGTACTGGAGTAAAATTCCTTCAAAATAATGAATTGAGGTAATATTTCTCTTTCTTTAATAACACAAATGCTTAACGATAGATGAGTTGGCTTTTATTCTTTGGGCTTCTCCATAACTCAGATTCCTAGAATCTCTTACACATTTCTTTTTGGAAGTGGCTGCAGAAATCTTTCTAAAAATAGTTAGTTAAGACAAAAATTTGCTTACGGTTATTATGCTTTGCTTCTAGAGATGACTGAGAAAGAGTATTCTGTATAGCCTAATAGGGCAGGATAATAGGACCTCAAATTATTTTCACTTTATATATAGGTATTTTACAAAAGCTTCGTGGATACTGAGTTAGTTCATTTTAAAATGTAAATATTTTAAATTCATGTGAATGAATGATCTTCAAAGATTTCATAGGAAATGATTTTTAGAAAACTATATATGGATTTTTAAACCGCTATGCAAAAATTTGCTTACATATTATCATTCCAGATACATTTTGAAGTTCCATTATATATTTTTGTACAATACAGTGGTACATAGTAAAAAAATAAGGAAACTAATGGAATGAATTCCTGTTTTTCTACTACCTGACCAGTAAAAATGAAAATGTTACAATATTCTCCTAATTGCTTAATCAAATATTACATATTAAATATGTAAAGTTTAATATGAAACATAAAAAATTACTTGACATTTCTAATTGTGAACGTGATATGTGTTTATTTTCAAGAAAGTTTGAAATGGTCAAAATCATATATAATGCTACCACTTAGAGATCATGATTGCCTCATTTAAGTTTCATCAATTAAAATTGGTTCCAATGCCTGTTTCAGTACTTTTGATCTTCAGGATATCATCATTCCCCATAGTTTTTCTTATGATGCATTTGTGGCAATGTCTGGTTGTTTGAGCTATGAATAATCCTATGTACTGATATTGTTGCTTTTGCCCCTCTGATAATGTGTGTAGCGCATAGGCTGTTCTTCAGTCATGAATCACATGTAATCTAAGTTTCAGGTGCTTCCTCTATCAGATTTAGGTGTTCCCCTTCACAACGCAAGCTATGTACTTCCATCTGGAGGCACGGGAGAACTCTTTTTCTTTTGTAATCACTATATTGATCTATTGTGTTAGGAATGATGTGTTTTTATGACAATACATGATACTGTTTTATCAAATACAATGGTGCTATTCTATCTTTAGTTTTTACTGTGAGATTTTCATAAATGAAGATTTATATCAGCATTTTGTTTTACGCCACAATGAAATTCATAACAAATGTTTTATTTTATTATTTACTGGTATTTATTTTATTATTTACTGGTTTTGAAATGATTATCTGTTTTCTAATAATGATCAAGAGGCTGATTCCTCTCCTTTCTCAGTGATTATGAACTTACGTAGTAAACTTTGTGAACATTTTTAATATTTTTCAATTGTTCTCAATGACATCCTAATGTTACTATCCTTAATTTGCTTTTCTCCTGTAAGAAGTATTGCTGAGCTCATAGGCTATTTATGTTTCTTCTTTTTTAAAGACTTATTTTTTATTGGAAAGGCAGATGTATAGAGAGGAGAGACAGAGAGGAAGATCTTCCGTCCGATGATTCACTCCCCAAGTGAGCGCAACGGCCAATACTATGCCAATCCAATGCCAGGAGCCTCTTCTGGGTCTCCCATGCGGGTGCAGGTTCCCAAAGCTTTGGGCCGTCCTCGACTGCTTTCCCGGGCCACAGGCAGGGAGCTGAAAGGGAAGCGGGGTGGCTGGGATTAGAACTGGCACCCATATGGGATCCCGGGTGTGCAAGGCAAGGACCTTAACCACTGCGCCATCACACCGGGCCCCTATTTATGTTTCTTAAAACTTGTTAATGTCCCCTTGACTGTGTTTATAGATGTTTACTAGGGTTTTGCTGTTTAACTTCAGTAGAACTTTCTTTGAGGGAAACATTATCTCTTTGCTCTTAGAAACATGATTCCTTAGCAAATGCCATATATTATTGTGTAAGAAGATAATAAAATAGGAAAACACATCTATAGCTTTTATCACAGATGAACGTGAGGTCATAGATCACCATGAAATACTGTACCACTGAGATTGGAAGTCTAGAAATTGCACTAAAGACTCTCCTCAGTTCTAACCTACCTTCTAGAGTCTTTTACTATTTATCTTGAGCCAATACCTTCCCCATCTCTTCTATTCGTTTCTTGAGAAAATCTTGTGAAAAAAAAAATGCAGATTTTTCATAAGGCTGGCATGTAGAAACTCAATAATTCTGGAGTCTCTTGAAGTTGATGAATAATAGTGGTAATGCTAAAATATGTTTTCAATAGTGACTTGGGTAGTGGTTAGACTAGGGGGATTTATGAAATAATTACATTTAGAAGATTGGTCCTGCCAGCCAGTCCTTTCAGTAGGCCTCTACAGAATCATCAATGTGGCCCTTAATGTTTCAGTTGCTGAACTGTGCAAGCAGGTGGTCCCACTGTTTTCCCATGCTCGTGGGTAAAGTGAGCCATCCTCTGGATTTGAAGCCATGCTAGAGATCTGCTGTCTGAATGTGAAGCCGACGTGGACAGTGTGCTGCCACTGCTGATTTTATTGGTGTCTACACTATGTATGGATGCAGAAACATGAATGAAGACTTGGAGTTTTGACTGAAAATGCAGATCCTACAAAGAGTTAATGTAGTTAGCAAACCTTTTCATATGCTTACAAATAAATGGTTACAAGGATTGTTTTTCTGATTATTGGGATTTGATGTGATTTCTGGCGCTTTGGAGGAAATATACTGTCTGCTTGGTACTGCTTCTTTGCAGCAGAATCTGAACTGGGCCACTTTTCATTTATAATTTTAGGACACTGAATTCTTGAGGATTTAACTCGTGTGGTGTTTTAAGCATCAAACTAGGCTGATTCAGGTCATATCTAGGAAAGAAGGAGTTGTGGTTTTCAACATGTTTGGTTGATTGCAGAGAAATTCCTGTCAGATTTAAGTTTGATTCCTGACTCTGTCAAGTACTTGCTGTTTAATGCCATTCAAATGACGTAACATCTGCCGATGCTGATTCCTTCTGTGTGAATGAAAGTTATGTATGTGTTGTGAATCATGGCTGGCCACATGAATGTTGTATGCAGGAACGTGGACACTGCCCTTGCACTTTTCCTGAGAGATGAGTCGTTTTTAAAGTAATTGTGTGATTTTATTTTTTAAAAATTCATTTTTATTTCCAATTTCCTTTGAGACACACACACACACACACACACACACACACACACAGAAAGAGAGACAGACAGAGAGAGAGAGAGAGAGAAAGAGACTTTTAATTGCTGATTCACTTCCCAGATGTCCATAGCAGCCAGGGATAAGCATGGCTGAACTCAAGAACCTGGAATTGATTTGTTTGCAATGTGGGTGGAAGGAGCCCCAGTACATGAACTGTCATCAGCTGCCCTTTAAGGTGTACATTAGGAGGAAGCTAGTTCAGAGGCCGAGTGGCTGGGACTTAGACCAGGCACTGAGATATGAGATGTTGCCATCGCAAACAGCAACCTAATGCAGCGCCAACTGAAGAAGAAAATCTTCACAGAAACACGGCTGCAGTTCCTAGTAGAACCAAGCTCTGTTGATCACAGTTTTAAATTTAAAATTGTAATTAGGAGGATGTAAATTATATTTCATTCTTTCTTCAATATACAAAACATGTTCAGTCAAGATCCTGTTTTTTGTTTGTAATATATTTGTGTCCTCTTCCATTCTCCCTGCCTTTTCCAGATGTCTGTCTCTTGAGACTGTCTGGGTGCCAGTCTATCTGTTAAGTTCTTCTCTGCATGGTCTTCTGTTCACAGGGATAATCTTTGATGCTGCCTCACCATTAGAGAAGTGTGGTTCAGATGCTACCACCAGAGCAGCTGCTAATTGATACCTTCTGACAAGCGACACATTCCCTCAAGTGTCCAGAACTTCCTGACAGGCAAACAGGGCACACACCTCAATGACTAGTCCTCTGCTCACGTACACACTGGGGATTTAGGATGACATCATTGACTCCGGTGATATCCCTAGCATGTAACTCTTCATGTTATTCTACAACATAATAATGTTCACCCCTTTACAATTTGCACTGACATCAAAATTACTACTCTCTGAAACTTTTTCCCTTGAATCAAGGTCTCTTTCCTGTAACACATGGCATCTCCTTAAGGCAATGCATGTATGAGTTTGGCGGGCCTTTTTTATTTTGTTTCTTTGCTGAAAGAAATGAACTAGGGTCAGTGCAGGAGAGGTGTGTGTGTTGTGTGGCATGTGAGGAGCACACAAAGGAAATGAGCTAATCTCCAGAGAAAACCGAGACTGATGAAACTGACTGTATGAAGCAGATATTAGGATACTTATGTGAGTACCCTCCAGAAGATTCCTTTGGAGAATCATCAACTTTGCAGGAGTCTAGGCAGAAGTTGGAAAATTGCAACACAACAAGAAAAACTGCTGAATTTATGGCTTCATTAATGAAGAAATAAGTTCTTAAATATTACCTGCCATTTATCTTGTTCCTAACCAAATCCAGGCAAATAAGGAGGTTCAAAAAGTTAAAATAGAATTGAAAACAAAAAAATAAACACATTTATTTTGTAAACCCTGTGAATCCCATGGTTAGTCTTTCTATAATATGCATTTTACGTTAGCTTTTTGGAAACCCTCTTCTGTGCATCAGTTTCAACAGTTTTTACACTCAAACAAGTTCATCTTTTAATTCTATTTTGCATAAACTATGTGAAGTATTCCCACAGCACTCAACAAACATTGTTTTTGAATAAATGAGTTTCTGACCATGTCCTGATATGACTTACAGGGGAGCGTAAGTAATATCTCCCTAAAGCATCTTTACCATATTTCAGGTGGAAATGCAACTAATGCTGAGTGTCCTTACATTGTTACTACGTATTCCTAGTATCAGTTATGTAAAAGCAAAGAAAGATGCTTTTTGGATGGACTTGCAACTTGAAGTCTCAAATCTGTCAGCACAGTCTCTTTATTCACTCCGTGTCTCATTGTGCTGAATTATAGCATTGTTTGCTTTCCAGAGTTGTGTCTCTTGGCTTTGTGATGCAGAAATAATTGCAGACTGTGGTTTAACAATTACTAGCCTGCTCTGAAACTAGGGCTAAGATCATGCCCAAATTGCTGGGTATATATAAAATGATAAGAAATGAACCAGGGAAGTTGGCTTTCTCGTGTTTCAAATTTTTGCCATCTGCCCTAGAATGTGAGGGCAGTTGGGGTAACTTGGTGATCAGAAACTGGAAATGGTCCAGAGAAAGTTGTTCAAAGTCAACCAGGGCCACAAAACAATTTCAGTTGACAGGGAGAAGAAAACACTCAGACTCTGATGGGAAACAGCACAAAGGTAGATAAAATTATTAAATGTCATGCAGAATGTACACCGACAATAAAAGCAGAACAATATTCAGAGCAGAAAATAGTTACTGATTAGCTATGTTGTGCCTGGTACTGAGTGATTTCCTTGGTGACCTCATTTTGTTTTCACAAATTGTATAAAAGGGTACATACTTCTGTCATTGCATTTTTACAGGAAAAGATAAAGATACATGGGAAAATTCAGTGTCTTGGCCAGGGGCTCACAATTTGAGAAACAGGATGAACACTACGAATATCCCAATGCTCGGTTTTTAAAGAGTGTGTCATATTTACCAACTAGTTATAGGTTGAAATGAAGGGAGTGTTCTGTTGACCAAAGAAGAAAATAGTCATCTTTTAGAGCTGAAGACTTAGATGTTTGTATTGTAACCCATTGAGAAGAAAATGATCAGGAAAAAGGCATCTCCTGATAGACACATGGGTAACCAAATCAGACCCAAATTCATTTGGAACCTGCTCTGTAACATTTCTCTTAAACACATCCCTTTCATTTGTATTTCCTGACCCTCCGTTCTGTTTACTGAGATCCTTCTAGCATGCATGCCAGAGACAGATGTTTGAAATAGTAATAAGAAATAAAGGCCTGGAAGGAAAAATGGAGAAAATTGATGAAGGTAGTAAGATAAAAATACTGGGCCCTGTACAGTAGCCTAGCAGCTGAAATCCTTGCCTTACACACGCCGGGATCCCAAATGGGTCCCGGCTCTAATCTCAGTGGCCCCACTTCCCATTCAGCTCCCTGCTTGTGGCCTGGGAAAGCAGTCCAAGACGGCCCAAGGCCTTGGGACCCCGCACCCGTGTGGGAGACCTGAATGAGGATCCTGGCTCCTAACTGCAGATCGGTGCAGCTCTGGCCAATGTGGCCACTTGGGGTGTGAGCCATGAAGATCTTCCACTCTGTCTCTCCTTCGCTCTATATATCTGACTTTCCAATAAAATTTTTTTTTTAATACTAAGATAAGAGTATCACCATCCCAATATTTGTAAATCATAGTCATTAGATTCTTCTAGAAATAATTTTAGGGTTTTCACTGGGCAGACCAACAAATATCCACAGTTAGATCTTGTATGTCATGTGCCAGACCAAATCACACTAAGCCTAAGCTCAACATTTGCAAACTTTCGTGGTGTTCAGGAATTGTGAAGAATGCTAAAAACAAGCTGATTTCAATACAAATTCAGCCAATTAACCCCAGAGTGGTGTTTAATTACCCTGTTTGTTCATTCATTCATTCAAAAAAATTACAAACCTAACTTCGTGCCAGGCTGTGAGGCATGTGTTATATACAGCATGATAGCAAACATTAAATTCCTTATGTTGTATTCCGAAAAGGCAAGTGATAAACAACTGATCCTCAGATTACTCAGTTTAAAGCACTGACATGGGACTGAGAACAGGGACAAAATTTTATGATTTTTTTCACTAGGATAGTTACAAGAGGACTTACTAAAAAGATAACATTCAGATAAGGATAGTAAAGAATGGGGGGCAAAAAGCATTGTGGATCGATGGTTAAGCACCCAGGCTCAGGTAGGTTCAGAGGTGTCTTAGAAGAGTATGTGGCAAAGGGGAATAAATGAGAGGAAGAACAGAAGATGTGCAGCGGTCAGAGCTGCATCACCTAGGATCTCTTGGATCAGTGCAGCAAGTTTACCACTGACTGTGGGCAGGGTGGGAGCTTCTTACCCAGGGTCTGGTTCAGACTAAAGCTGTGACCTGAGCAATCTTGCTCTGAAACCTTGGAGTTATTTCATGATTCTCTGAGAGTAGTTCTTAAATAGAATGAGAATCAGTATTTATGCATTTATATATTCATTCTGAATAGGGAGCCACCAGGATTTACTGATGGAGTACAAAGCATGAACTGTGAATGAGATAGAAGTCAAGTTCAACTTGCAGGATTTGGGACTGACTCTTTGGGTGAATGGATTGCTATTGATAGAGAAGCAATAAAGTAGGAGGAATGCAGGTGTTACTTTGAGAGGGAGGTGATGGCAGTAGTTGGGTTATAACTTTAGTTCTCTGTGACATGTCTGTTAGGATGCCAAGTTGATAGTTTGTTGATATGTGATATTAGAGCTAAGGGAAATAGTTGGCCTATAGACAGAGCACAGCATTATTAATGTCTAAACTGAAGCTGAAATATGTTTCCTGCCGTGATTCGGAAAGCTCAGAACTGAGTTCCAAGATTCACTTGTAGGCTGGAAAACTCTGTCAATAGTAGTTGGGATGAAGTGGCCAGTTTTACAACTAAAGTTTGGAATTCTAACCAGCAAAAGAGGAAAGCTTTTGAAAATGAAGCAATGCATTATATCCTTGTCTGCTTTGATCCTAGATCAGACTATTTGTATTTACTGGAGATTTTCCTGCAATGCTAATATACCATATGAGTGCCAGTTCATGCCCCAGCTATTCTCTCGGCCAATCTCCTGAGAACAGCAATAGAATGTGGTTAACTGTTGAGGCACCTGCAGTCATGTAGGAGATACCGAGGAAGCTTTTGACCTCTGACTTAAGCCTAGTGCTGGCATCCTTTTGTTCACAGCGGATAGATGATCACTTTATGTCTTTCCCTCTCTCTGATGCTCTGACTTTCAAACAAATAAACAAATAAATAACTTTTTAAAGAAAGAAATATGCCATGAGGAATAAGTCACATTGAACAGGCTAATTTGATTATTTGTACTATGAACTTTTCACATGATTCTTTTTATCTTATACTTTTGAGAGACAGAAATAGATGGAAATTGACAGAGAATGCTCTCATCTAGTAGCTCAATCCAGGTTTTCCATGCAGGTGACAGAAACAGGTCCACAAAATCTACATTGGAAAGAAGCTGATGTCCTGAGGCAGGGCTGGGACCACAAACACATACCCCAGCGTGGAATATGGACTTCTGAACTGGTGGCTTGCCCACACAGCTCAATGCTTGTCCCTGTATTATTCCCTTATTCAATCAAAATTATATTCCATTCATATTATACATTTTATAACTATCAGAATGTAAAATATCTTCATTTATTTTCTTCAGACTAAGTGAACTTGAGTTTAATGTGATCCATTTGTGTTTGTGTGTGTCTAATTTTCTGTTCATGTCTTCCTTTTCTTGTAATTTTGTAGACTTGGAAGAAGCCTCCATCCTCAGGGAGTTGGAGAAGGCTGTGCTGGCATCTGTGTGAAGATTAAGCAAATTTTTTCTGTGGTGGTGGACTGAGTTGGTTATCTCAATCCCAATGTTGCCCTGAAATTTGAGTTCAAGATTCAAGAAGATTAGGACTGCTAAGGTAAGGACTTGATTTCAACATCTCTTTAAGACAGTTGTGATACTTAGTCATTTTCTGGGCCTTTTCTCCTCCAGACCGTTCCTCCTTTCTTTCCTTTGTCTCCCCTGTCCTTCAAATACAAAAAAAAAATTTCTTTAACTTGTAGGATGAATATACAATGGGCGATGCTATAAGATTATGTTGTGTTTGTCATGGGACCTGGTTTAGAAGCCAGTGAAACAAATCATACAGAGAAACATAGGCAACTATTTCTGAAAGAAATAATTAAGGAATGAGGTTAGAAAGCTTTGTCGTGGAAGATTTCTTCCTGTTATCATTGTCCACAAGAAACGTAGGGTGAAGATTTCTAATTTCCTTTGGTCTTTTAAGGAAACTTTGTTTATATGACTTTTTGCATGCACACCCATGCTTGAACATACTTCACGGTAGAATTAAAAAGTTTTAATGACTCTCTTTTATTAAAAATTAAGTTGATCATCATGGTAATAGTAATTACATACTAAACAAAGGAGTTTACACAAGTATGCATTCACATGCATATATGTATTAAATATGTAATTATTTAGCAGCATTTAATTTCCCTCTACATATGTATACAAATGTGTATGCATACACATGCTTGAGGAAGCTTCAAAACATTTGTAAAAATAGAACTAAAAGCTACACTGATTTTGGTATGAAATGTTTGAGATCAATGTGAGTTTTCAGAACATGTATTTTCTATTAGGTGTTTAGAGACCCATAGAATGGTGGAACAGAGGCAGTATGGAAACAGTAATTTGGGGGAAAAGAGAGCCTACTTTGAACTATCATTTCTGGAATGTTTATTATGATTCTGATATTGTGCTACAAACTTTGGGGGAAGCATACATGTACCACCCGTCACCACCATGAGGAACAGGAATTCTGCTCTAGGAAAACAAATGGAAAATAAGTTAACAGGTTTTTCTAAGTCTAGGTAGAAAGCAAGGGCCAGTACCATTTGACTCATTTGAAGTGAATCTCCCACTGTAGAGAATGATATAAAAGTTTAATATCACTGCCATGTCCAAGGGAAATTGTAGAGTGTCCTCAAAAGTAGAATGTGTAACTCTTTGTTGTCCCTGTAGTTTAAAAGGGACAGCAACACAGCTGTGAGATCTACTTATAACCCAAAGGCTTGTGGAAGCACTGTCTCTGACTTTGAGCCAGCTGCCTTCTCATGGCAACATTGGTCTTCTCTATCTTGTGTGTTTATGTGCAGTAGGGGAGCAGATATGATGAAGATCAAATGAAGTAGAGCTGCTGGCCCACTGTTCTGGGCCCATTGGCCTCTGCATTTCTCAGTGCTAGAAGAAATTGTGGGGTGTTTTTAGTTGATCAGACACTGGTTTTCTTTTGAGAGTGACATACGTGCAGTTCTAATATTTCCAAATGCCTGAACAAATTACTGAGCCGGGATGTTACATTACTTATAGTACCTACATGTGTATGTAGTACTTCTGTGTAGCAGGTGTGAGGTTGTGATGCCTTTCTCCACCATTACACCCTGGACCTGCTGGTGAGGAAAGCAGAAATGGTCCTCTCTGCCTTTGCTGGAAGTCTAGACACTTAGAGGGTTGGTTTGAAATTTGTTTGTGTGTCTGAATCTTCTGCTTGGAAATCATTGTTCTTAAATTCAGAATAAGTGTGTTCCATCAAAAGTATTCACCCAGATGCCAAATCCTCAAATCATAGATTTAGCACTGCTTTAAAGAACTTGACTGTAAAAATGTTCATGCTTTAAGGATCAGAAAAGTGAAGCTCTCTGAGTGTTGACAGAAGGTGTCGGGAGAAGAGTAGCCACTTGGCTGCACGTGGTCATCCCACGTGGGTATGTTCTGCTGATAGATGTCTGAATGTGTTCCTGTTCTCAAGCCGAGTCCTGGTTTCCAGGAAGAAAGAAGGAAAGGAGGTTATGTTGTGACCATCATCTACTGCCTTTTGCTTCCTAGGCTCCAGTATCAAACTTCTCGGGTGCTCTTTTGAGTGAGGCCAATATAAATTAGTGGCGGTAGGACCACTATGCTTTAGAAAAGATGTATCAAACAAGCCTTCTGTATAAATGTAAGAGAAAAGCATTCAGTTCTTGTGACTTCATGCTGCCTGAAGTGTGTATAAGTCAGAATCTGCCAAGCTGGTTATACAGCGCAATCCTAGACCCTTCCCCAGAGCCACTAAGTCCAGTCTTCTTTAATGAGGCCCTGGAAATTGTTTTCAGACAAGCTCTCGAGATAATTCATGATGCTTTGTTGAGATTTGAAAACCTCTGCAAAACCTGCTCTCCCTGATCTCTAAAGAATGAGTCTGAAAATCATGTGTCTTTAAAACTATAAAGCTCTAAAAACATTTATCAGTAGTGTGTCACAGGATGTGTGTCTGTATTTGTATGCACATGTTTATCTGTGTGACTACACACAGGGATGCAGAAATACAAGCAGGAAAAGCTTCTCAAAAGGCATAAACACAATTACTGAGCCTTTTAATAACTGCATTTAAAATCTAGAAAGAGCAAAAATAGATAAAAATGGGGAAAAGGCAGCATAGCTGCCATCAGGAATAAATGCATCTGTGGAGAGAATACAGAGTTCTGAAAGAAACAACACATCAGCAGGCTAGCAGCTTTCATCCGAAAGACCAAATGAATTCAGGGAGTTAGGAAGAAATGCTTCAACAAACAGTGCAGAACTACTGGATATCTATATGAAAAACAAAAATCCTCAACTTCTATCTTACATGATAAACAAAAACTCATCTGGGCTAGATCTTAGACAGAAATATGAAAGCTAAGACAACAAAGAGCCTAAAAGAATAGATAGCATATCTTTGTAGTATCAGGGTGCAGAGATTTCTTAGAAAGGACATAAAAACCACAGACCCTAAGAATAAAAATAAAATATTTTGTACTTCATGAAGTACTCCTGCAAAAGATCCACCAAGAAAATAAAGAAGTGAGTCTCAGACCCAAAGACTTTTTTTTTATGTGCTTCACATATATTTCTAATGTCAGTGTAGAAGGGAATTCATACAGGGTACAAAATGGCCAGTAAACAGAGGCATTGGCATTTAACATCTTGACTGAAAATGTAAATGAAGACCATAGTGAAGAGGCAGGCATTTGGCATAGCAGTGGTTAACACACCTTCATCCTGTAGGGGGCTGCTCAGGTTTGAACCTTGACTGTTCTTTGAACTGAAGCTCCTGCAGATACATACCTGGGGGTTAACAGGTGACTTCTCAAGCAAGACTTCAGTCACTGCCACTCACATGGAAGACACAGACTAACTTCCTCACTGTTGTGGTCTGGTTTCACCTCAGTTGATAGAGGCATTTATTTGGATGTTAAGCCATTGGTTGAGAGATCTCTTTTTTCTTGCTTTCAATTATAACAAAATTACCATTACTTAAAAATAATAAGTACCCCTATCACATAGCTAAAAGTGAGAGGGCGCTCAATATATGAAAGTATGAAATAGTCAAAACAATCTGTGGTGATGGAAATGAACTGAATGCTAGATGCTAGCTTTGATGGGACGTTTTCGTGAAAATGTTTATGTGGACATTCTGGACTGATACAATTATTAAAACTGATTAAATGGCGCATGTGGGTAAAGTAAACTGCTATTTAAAAAGCACATTCAGTATTATTTTTTAGAAACTACCATTCACCAAAAGTGCTTTTTCTTTAAGTAATTTATTTTTGAAATGATTCTCTGGGATAAATATAACATTTGTAATCTCTCTTTGAGAAAGCTAATAGAGAAATAGGTTGACCAACATCCCCCTGCTTGGTCACAGAAGCTGAATTCAAGCACTGGTCCGCTTGAGTCAATATTCTGGCTTGACCAATATTCTACCTTTGGTGTAAGAGCCTAGGACTCTGTCTTTTTTTTCTTTTCTTTTTTTTTTTTTTTTTTTGGAAAGGTGGATATACAGAGAGAAGGAGAGACAGAGAGGAAGATCTTCCATCTGATGGTTCACTCCCCAAGCGGCCACAATGGCTGGAGCTGAGCCAATCTGAAAACAGGAGCCAGGAACCTCCTCCAGGTCTCTAACGTGGGTACAGGGTCCCAAGGCTTTGGGTTGTCCTGGACTGCTTTCCCAGGCCACAAGCAGGGAGCTGGATGGGAAGCAGGGCTGCCGAGAGTACTCTGTCTTAATACTAGATCAGATAAAAAGCAACAGTGCCCTGGAAGAAAATGACCAGTGTTCAATGGATGGTTTTCCTATTTTTCTGGGTACTTGTGGAAGTAACCAGTTGCTAGCAAATGTTTCTCTCATACTGAAAGTTCTTAAACTTCAAGCACTCTAATATAAGTTTGTTTTGTCAGAGTGATCCATCATGATCCTTGAAGATGGTCTAAGTAGTAATGACAAAGTGTGATAATACAGGTTGGAAGTGTAGCAGAGGCAGTGCCATTTCATGAAAAGCACTAGAGTGAGGCCGTGTTGGTGTAGAATCTTGTATTTTGTGGGTGTGTGACCAATGTCTGTCAGTTAACCCCCAGCAGCCTGTTTCTGCATTCACAAGATAGGGATGGTTCTCGTGTCCTCCTGATGTAAAATGTGAATTAAATGAAATTGTGCTTGGATATAACTAACATATGCTGGTTCCTTTCGTTTAAGCTCTTAATTGATGTTAAGCCTGTACATTTTTTAAATTTTGTGTGCACAACAGTATTTCTAAGTAAAGAATAATCTGACGCTTTGTTGGAAGTGGCATCTCTGAGTCTCTACGAATATCTGTCCATTCACTTAATTTTGGTTGATAGTAAACTGCTGTGACTTAAAGAAAAAAAAAATAGTATCCATTTTGCTATTAGAATTTAGAACCTCTGAATGAATTGGACCCTGTAACCTGAGGGGAGAAAAGCATTTAATTAATATGTAGGAAATTGTGTTGGGAAAAAAACCTGTCATAATGTAAGTGTTAGAGTCTAATTGTTTGGAGTGATTGAAAGGAACCTCTTAGCATGTTTAACAGATACCAGCAAGGTTAATTGTCTTCGATGCTGGGAAGTGCTGAATTTCTTTGTGCACTCACAATTGGTGTTACTGTTAAATCCTTTTTTTAAGTGGATTCACTACTAGTTCTTATTTTCGTTGTGCTTTTTGAAATCTTGATTTCTAGAGCACAACGGTAAAGCCATAATTTGTGCAAGCTAATTGTGCTTTCCCTATGTTGACAAATAAATCATTGTATTATCAACCCATTATGTTAGTTGGAAATCTTCATTGTGCCTCCAAGGAATATTGTCATCACAGGAAAGCTAAAAACTGTTCCTAAGAGTAGTTTTGGTTATGATTTCTGCAGTTGCTGTGAAGTTGTGGAGAGGTGAGTAACTCTCAGTGCTCCTAGGGATGTGTCCAAAAGCACTGCACCTGCAGGAATGCCTTGTCCCTTTCAGGAGCATTCTGACCCTTCAGCAAGTCTTCCATTTTGTGGTAGAAGTTAGAGCATTCATGTAGATTGCTTTTTCACGTCTCTATTGACTTTGAGTGTAGGAATGATGGGTTTATATTGACTTTCTCTGCCTCACAACAACACAGTAGAGTAGAACCATGGCTAACTTATCAAGTCTTACAATGGCCCTTCACTTGCAATTTTTGTTGAAATTTATCATGCATGAAAATGTTGCCTCAGATAGTAAATACCTTCCTGTCAAATACATGAGGATGAGCAGTCTTATATGACAGCGATCTTAGGGTCAATTAAAATACAGAACATGAAGGTCCAAACAGGGTAAATGAACAAAAAAATTATAAATACAAGACTTCATGCTAAAATTTAGGACTTACTCTGTGCAATAAGACCTTATAATTCCATTTGAAATGTCTTATTTGAAAGAGGCCTTCATCTACATGGCCTAGTGATACTCCATCTGTATTTTTTTATTGCAATAATTACATTTACAAAGCCATCTCCATTTTGTGGGTGAGGAATGGGAGGTCAAGACACCCAGCAGGATATAAAGAAAATTCTAACCTGTTCTTGGGGTTGTGCCTTTAAAATGTGTGTAACTTAAAATATGTGTTACTCGTCCAACTCCTTTCTGAGATAGCTTTGGCCCTACCAGCCGAAGGACACCTGCTTTAACATGAAATTCTTCCATTCTGCTTTTCAATGTAGTAGCACGTTTTTTTGCCTTTAGCTTTTCTTTCTAACTCAAAGAGTTACCGCTTAGAAATTGTCTCCTTTTGACAGTTACTGAAGAAGAGATTGGTGTTTTTCCCCTGAGCATTATGTTTCGCAGCTTGTTTACTTGGACTTGGTTTTACTCAAGGCTTTTGAAACTTAAAAAATCTGAGTTGCACTGCCTTCAGTTTCTTCTACAAATTTAGATCTTATTTGCCAGGTTAAAACTTACTCTCCTTTCCCCCACCCCACAATTTGTCTCTGTTCTCTCCTCTGACAGCCACTACTGGTATTCCCTCTTCCCCTCTTCCCTGCTCCTGCCCTCTATGCATTAATAGATATATTAATTTTAAGTTCTGTCTGCAATTTTACATATGGTGTTTTCAAAAATGCCTGTAGATTAGATATCTGTGCACAGCCAACTCTCATCCTGCAAATAATCTCGGAACCATCTTTATTCCACTTTAGCTAGATTGTTTTTCACATTTGCTTTGTTGCTAATTCCACTCCTCTATTGACCATTTTCTTTCCATGAGACTTTACAAATATTTATATCAGCATTTTCCTAACATGGGCTTAAAGTGAAAAGTTAATCTATAACCATCTCATGTATTTGTTCTCATAATCACTGTGGAATAAATGTAAAAATGCTTTGAAAACTGTATGCCTTTCCCATTTTCCAAAGGCCTGTCTAAAGTCCCTGATGTGCAAAATGCAGGATTCATGTTCCATTCAAGTTTTTTTTTAATTGGAAAATCAGTTGTTTCTGGCTATAGTTACTTAATATGATGCTTTGGAGATTAGTGCATATTGCAGTATGAATCAGTAAATCATTTTCTTTGATTTCTCACCCCAGCATTGAATGTACCCATAATTTACATCATTTCAATTTTTATGGACATTTTGGCTGGCTGTTTTTTGGTAATATTAATAACCATGCTAGTAATGCTATTTTGTGCATTTGTAAATAAGTCATTGTGTGGATATACCATTATTTATTTTAAGTGTGTATATCAACATGTAGAATAGTATAATAGAAATATATATATATATATATTTTCTTTATTTGAAAGGAGGTTACAGAGACAGGAAGATAATTTAAAAAATTCAACAGCAAAAAAGAATATAGTTGAGAAATGGGCAAAGATCATCAACAGACAGTTTCCACAGGATGACATATAAATGGGCAAGAGGTGAAGAAAATTCTCAGGATCATTTTTTCAGGGAAAAGCAACTGAAATCCTCAATGAGATAGTTATCACCTCACTGGGGAATGGCTGTCATCCAAAATTGAAAAAATAACAAGTTTTGTCAAGAATATGGTACCCTAGTATCTCTTGGTGGAAATGTAAACTGCCAAAACCACTAAAGAAAATTCTATGGAAATAAATTAAAAAACTAAAAATGTATCTTCCATATGACCCAACTATGGTATTTTCTGGAAAATTTACAAAACATATAAGATCAGTGTATGAAAAAGTTCCCTGAATTCCCACATGTATGGTAACTTATTTTACAATAGAGAAGGTGTGGAATTGACCTAGATGTCCAACAGCTGATGACCCAATAAATGAAATGTGTATGTACATAATGCAATACTACGAAGTCGTAAGGAAGAATGGAGTCATGACTTCTACAACAGAGTGTTGCACGTGGAAATCACTAAGCCAGACTCAGAGACACATGTCACATGCAGTTTTCTCATATTTGGTAGCTTATGTATAAAGCAATAAAATGTCAGACTAAATGAATATTTAAATTGAAATATTGAAATTTGTATCTTATATTCCATGTTTATATTCCCTGAGTAGTTGTCATTCTACATTTTAGTCATTTAACTATTTAGTGGCGCCTTTGGCTATAAAATAAATTAAATATATGTTATCATAAAATATAGAAAAGAATGGAGAGGAAGGAAGATGGAAGGGAAATACTTCAGGGTTGTATCTATGAAGTACATTAGATCAATCCTCTTTATGTTAAGTATAAATTAAAAACAAGAAACTTATTTGAGTGCTAATGAACTACTCAATGTCAAAGTGAATTTTTCAATTCTCTTGCAGAATGCAAGAATCCTTGTGTGAGTGTCCCACCATTGAAAGGATATCTGGCACAGCAGTGCTTGCCAAGTTGGTGTAACTCTTTTTAAGGAGCTTTTAATCCATCCTCTCAAGGCTTTTCTGGCCTTTTCCACACGGGATGTCCTTTCACTTTCTCTATTGATATGTGGCATATCTCTGTTTACAATAACAAATGCTGCAAAACTGTTGATGCTTCATTGTTTGCTTCAGTGCTCCATTAGAGAGCAAGCTTTCTGCGCATTGGACTAGCACATAGGAAATTATGTTTGTTGAATTAATGATTTACTCTCAAATGTTACTGGATGTCTTTGTCTTGCACAAAGAGGAAATGAGGGATGAGAACATGGGAAGAGAAAGATAAGTAAATGAATAGCCAGAAGGGAAAAGCTTAAATCTCCCACAGAATCTGTTGATGCGGTATTTTGCAAGTTGTCCAATAAATAGCTGGGAGAAATCCTACTGCTTTTCAGGGCAACTGTATTCAGATGTTAAAGGAAATGGAATTCACAGAGAGGGACTGCCAGGTTAAATGACTGATTGAAGCCTCGTCTCATTCTTGGATCTTTTCTAAACCTTTCATCTTCATGCCAAATGTCATCCTAACTGAAATGAAAAGGACTGTTTCACAGGGACAGTGTCCTCCTCGTTGTAGCATTATCGGCACTCTGAAAACTGTAAAATGGTACCTCATATCTTATCAAAACCCATAATCATGAACCTTTGTTTTACTGTTTGCCAAAACAGGGCATATAAATTAATCATAGCAGCTGAGTACTGGGGCACCATGTGATTTTTTTTAGTAATTGAACGAGTACATGGAGATTTATGAGTGTGAAGATAACTGTCCATTCCAATAAGTTGGGTGGCCCTGGGGGCTGTTTGGAGTGTGTACTTCTTCCTGCCATGCCAATACAGGAATCCTGCCCACCCCTTTCTCCACAGCCACTCCATCTGAAGATCTTATTTGAAGCTGCTAAAAGTGGCCTCCTGTCATGATATTCAATTTATGGTTTTTAGTCCTTCACATGAATATACTGACTAAATCACATTTTGCATGTTACTCTTCCTATGTTGCTTTACTGGTGGTTTAAAGGGGGCAGGTGAGAGCGGTTGTCCCTATCCTCCTAACCACCTAATTAAGCAGATATTTAATTACTTTTCTAAGTGCAACCTATGCTGTAATAGGCTGCATTTAAACAGAATGCTCCATCCCCTCTATCTGTGAATTTGGCATCTGTCTCTGTTGCTCTTATATTGTTATGTATATCAAACCTTAAATTACAATGTCCTGCATAACAGTCACCTTTCTTATAGGACTGTACCATTCTGTATGCACAAAGCTGTGTTAGTTTTGTTTAACAGTTTTTTCTTCAACACATGTTGCAATACCATGTGCAAAACATCTTAGAAAATAAGGCTTGACTTGACATGGAATTAATGTTTCTTGTGATAAGGGTCCATGTGGAATGGCTTAGCATTTCCCCAAGGTGAAATTGAGACTAGCGTTTTCTCTGTATAAGAATTGTACAACTTGGGCTTTTTGGAAAGCAGGCAGTTCCATACTGTGATTGTTTTGTTGTATTTTGTTTTTATTTATTTATTTTAAAGATTTATTTATTTTTATTTGAAAGTCAGATATACATAGAGGAGGAGAGACAGAGAGGAAGACCTTCCGTCCGATGGTTCACTCCCCCAGTGACCACAATGGATGGTACTGTGTCAATCTGAATTCAGGAGCCAGGAACTTCTTCCTGGTATCCCATGTGGTGCAGAGTCCCAAGGCTTTGGTCCATCCTCAACTGCTTTCCCAGGCCACAAGCAGGGAGCTGGACAGGAAGTGGAGCTGCCGGGATTAGAACCAGCGCCCATATAGGATTGTGACATGTTCAAGGCGAGGACTTTAGCTGCTACGCCACTGCGCTGGGCCCTATATGTTTGTTTTTAATAAGCTTGTTCTGCCCTCAGGAAAGTAAATCATTAAGTATTGACCACTTGTTCTAAGAAGCCATCCATGGTCTCTTGGAATTCCTTTGTGGCAGAGCAAGGTGGAAGGAGTCTAAGAGTGAAATATACAGTCCAGTTTTGTGTGGCTTAGACATTGAAATCTTCTATGTTTTAAGTGCTCTTAATGTACCTGAGACAGAAACAGTGTAATACACTCAATTGGTAAAAGAGTTTTGAATAAAAATTCAAGGATTTCATTACTCTGCACTTGAATTAAGAATGAAGAATGCAAAGTATTCAGTAGCAAGCAATATATGTTTAGATATATCAAAGAGAGCCAGTCGGTATGGATGGGAGTTGAAAAGGGAGATGCTTGTTTTCTCCTGTGTACCTTGCCTGAGCAGCACAGAAACAAACGCAGTGAAAGACAAAAGCAGGCACTTGTGGGGTTGGATGCTGCTGCCACAGCTGAAAATGAGCCCTTTCTCTTTGGAGGTGCTAACTAGTTATAAGCAGACGTTCTCTTGTTCTCATTCTGGAAAACTCAAGGGTGCCCACTCTCCCTAAAAAAGTTGCAGATTCTATATCGTGGTGTGGTAGATTTTGCATCTCCTTGACGTCTTTGAGTTTTTGTGGCAGGGCAAATTTCTGCATCTCCTCAGGCTTGTGTCTCATTTGCTGAGATTCTTCTTGCCGTTGTCCCCAAGGAATCTCCTCCAGTCCCGCTCAGTTGGTCCTGCTGGAATTTTGTGCTCCATAAGCAGAAGAGCAGCAGAAGTGCAAACTGTATGTGAAGCCACTGAGCTAGGGCCAACGGTGATGTTTCTCTTGGAGTTACTCACTTCCCTTCAAGCTTACATTTGTCAGTGGCAAGTGCTTGGGGAGACAAAAAGGTATTTAAAACAGTAGAACTCAGACAGGCACAGCACTGTAGCCTAGTGGCTGAAGTCCTTGCCTTGCACAGGCTGGGATCCCATATGGGCACCAGTTCATGTCCCAGTGGTACTGCTTCCCGTCTAGCTCCCTGCTTGTGGCCTGGGAAAGCAGTCAAGGACAGCTCAAGGCCTTGGGACCCTGCACCCACATGGAAGACTCAGAGAAGCTCCTGGCTCCTGGCTTCAGACTGGCACAACTCTGGTCATTGTGGCCACTTGAGAAGTAAATCATTAGAAGATCTTCCTCTCTGTCTCTCCTCTTCTATGTATATCTGACTTTCCAATAAAAATAAATCCTTAAAATAAAATAGAACTGAGGCTTTTAATTCATGTTCAATAAGTTTGATGAAAAAAAATTCCTTGTTTCTTTTGATATTTTTTGCCTACTAGTTTCTTTGATGAAACTTCTCTCAGGCATTGACTGTATTCGATTCTAATTTTATGGATCCTTTCGGGTTGAAAATGTGAAAGATGAAGGGCTGAAGTTCTGAAAATTTCAAACATTGCTTTATAAAGACATAATGGAGTACAGAGAAGAGCCAAGGAGGAGTTGACCTAAACACACTTGAGAGTTCTTCAATGTAAGTCATGGTTGTGCTTGTGATTCTGTTCAGTTGCCATTGTAGTGTAGCAGCCACTGGCTGTTGTACACTTGAAATGGATGTGGCAAGTCTAAATTGAAATATATTTGAAATGCAAATGTTCTTGACGTTTTAAAAACAGTGTAAAAAGGAGTTAAAAATCTTAGTTTTAATGGTTTTTTGAGATATTAGTCATATGCCATGTGATTCTGTTTCCACTATGTGTTAAATATTAATTATATTTCAAAATAGTAATAATTTTACTATTGGTAAAATATAGTGGCATTTTAGCTTTCTCTTTTACCTGTTAATATGGTTACTGCAAATTAAAAATGTATGGATCACATTATATTTCTGTAACACTGGCAGATCCTTTTCTAAGTTAGAAACTGTGTGTCTGCTGCTTTCTGCCAAACATTAGAAGCATGTCAGGAGACGTCTTTCAATCTCACTATGTCTGCTATAAAATCATCCTGGCAGGTTTTGGTGAGCAAAGGTAGGGGACAGAAAATGCTGTAATGGCCATTTTCAAAAGATACACCATACCAGTTGACAAAAATTCAAATCTAGTTACTCCTGGATAGTCATAGCTATGGAACTGTTGTCTTGCTCACATTCATTAAATATACCTTTATATTCTCTATGAACTAGAATGGTTCAAACTTGTTATATATAATTTCTGAAAGGAACTTTCAGAGTGAAGTAAATTAGAATTTCTCTTTCATTCTTTTTCTTTCTTTCTTTTCTCTCTCTTTTTCTTTCATTCATTCTTTCCTCCTCTCTTTCTCTTTTTCTTTCATTCTTTCTTTCTCTCTTTCTGTCTCTCTCTTTCTTTCTCTTTCTCTTTCTTTCTGTCTCTTTTCTTTTTCTCTTTCTTTTCTTTCTCTCTTTCTCTTTCTTTCTCTCATTCTCTTTCTTTCTTTTTTGTTTTCTTCTGGAAAAAATCCAACTCTTTGGTTCCCATGCTTGTAAGTGAATTCAAATTGTGCTGATGTGACTGCGGACCTTGCTTTTTTTCTAACTCCATAAAAACTGCAGTTATGCTTTCATTTACCATCTCCATGAAGGAAAGTACTTAGAAATGAAGTATTCAGAAAAATAAGTAAACCTCACTGGTTTCTTAACAATCTGAACTTTCCAGAAACTGCACCATAAGATATTGAGGTGTTTATTTCCTTATGCTTGCTTGATGGGATCTTTGCATTGAATTGATTAAGGGTAGACCAGTGGGCGACCTTGACAATATCTTAGATTGTATTTTCTTTAGAAATAAGCAAAAAAGTAATGAGCATTTAATTATGCCCCCAGTAAATATCCTCTCCTTTAGTAATTTTATATCTATCATTTTAGAAACAGTGGTGGCTGGGAGACTCAAAGGTAGTAGCGATTAATACCAGCTGCACAGGAAAATCAGTGGTAAAGCCTTGGTATAGCCACATGTCCAGACTACATCCCAGGCAACCCCATCACTCTCCTGGTTGGATTTTAAATGTTCCTCTGATTCCAGTGTGCATCCAAATTTCAGAATCGCTTTATTTAAGACTAACTCTGTTATTCTGAGTGTTAGATAGGTGACAAAGCACTTGTCATAGATGAAACATAGGTAATAACTACACATGCCCCTGCTTTTCCCCCACCATGTGGTGCAGAGCAGTGCTTCTGTGGGATTCTAAGGGAACTTCAGTCAAGGATCAGCCATGGATTTCATTGGAAGGCCTCCCTTGCCAGACCTGTGGCTCCAGTCACCTACCAAATGACACTTTGTTTTATTGCTCCTTCATTCTCCTTCTCTTTACCTCCAATTTTTTTTTTTTGCTTTCAAAGAGGAGGGAAGCTGAGCCCCAGTTCTCCATCTCATATTCGGGTAGTAGTGTTTTTTCTCACCTCTACCTGTCTACTTTAGATCTGAAAGTCTTGGGGAGGCGTGAAGACAGCTAAGAATCCACTCTTAGAGGGATGAATGGCCAAGAGATTGAATCAGTAATATTTGATTATGCATGCTGTTTTTTTGAATGGATACAGATGTCACAATTGTTACTGGAAAATCTATATTCCAAAGCCATAATGTACACATAGCAGCTTTTTGTCATTACATATTTTATCAATCAGTAATGGAACTATTAATAGCCCTAAAGAGTATTTATTATGTGCCAGATGCTTCATTTCATGTTTTAATATATTTACTTTATTCAAGCATCATAAGAATCCTGGAAGGCCCAGCTTATTAATTAACCCCATATTAGAGTCAGAGACCGAGAGGTTAAGTAACTGGATTATAGCTATATAACCAAGACTGGATGACTTTAAAACTGTGAACCCTGCTGTCTCCAAACAGATAAATGATACATAAATTTGGCAAGCCATTCTTCATGTTTAAAAAGGTTCTTCATTTCAGGAAGGCTTTAAATTATTATCCTGTGATACGATGCTGCTTGTTCTCTTTTCTGCTTTTGCGGTGAGCTCTGCACCTAGTTCAACCCTCCTCATCATGAATTGCTTACAAACTCAATGTTTGTGGGGCCACAGTGGGGAAATGCTAATGAGGGAAATGGATCAGACTCACATTCTTGCTCTGCCCGTACCAACACTGGGATCCAGGAACCCTCCCCTGGATGACAGGAACGGAATCCCTTGAAGCATCATCTGTGGCCTGTTACAGTTCACAGTAGCAGGAACCCAGGCACTCTGAAACAGACTGTGTGAGGCCAAGCTGTATCTTAGCTGCTCCACCAAATATCCCCCAAAATTTCCACATTAAGTGGGGAAGAAAAGTATCCATCTAACAGTAGGAAGCAGAGAAAAGCTGGTAATATTGTCAACTAACTCCAACAAAAGGACTGCAGGTTTTGCCTCTGCATAGTATCCATACCTGCCAAATCTGGCAGTGCCCTGGCAGCCCGGTGTCACTGTCATGAAGCTGCCAGCGGAGCCATGTGGCTGTCCTCACTCTTCTGGAGCAGCTCTTGCCAATGATCCAGAGACTTGGTGTGATAGTAGGCTTCCCTCCAGGGCCCAGTTTCTCATTGAGTTTAACTTGATGAATGCTTCAAGATGCAGGTAACTGGCAGACTTGTCATAGAAATAGCCCAGGTCCAAGATAAGAAGTAGAGTACCAGCTCCTGGCTCCTCTATTTTGTCTGAACCACAACAATTTCAGCCATCTGTGGAATGAACCAGCAGAGGAAAGATCTCTTTGTCTCTCCCTCTCTGCAGTTCTGTCCTTCCAATAAATTAATACATCTTCTATTATAAGAAAAATCCTCACCACTATTTCCTGTCCTTCAATTTTCTATGGAATACTAATGTGGGATATGAACACTGAAATATAATAGGATTGAGTCAAGAGAAGCTATTTTTTGCTGTACATTCGGAAGTGTAAACTTTTCTGTAGCACATGGATGAAAGGCTTTCTCCATTCTAAGTGACTCCATTGCTGAGGAAAGTTATTTTCTGTAGCTTTCATTCACTAACATACAAAACACTGATAATTCATGCTGTGGCACAATTGATTTTAGAATTTTTTATTGAAGATATATTAAAAATAACTATAATTAGTACAATAGTTAAGTGCTTTGAATAAGATCCCATGGCTGTTTAATTTGTCAGTATTTGACAGAAATTAGAGCATAGTCACAGTTTTTTGAAAATTTAAATTTCATGAATTTGAAATAATATGACACTGAATTATTAACTTCCCAATTTGTATCAAAACTTTGAAGTAATTTGATATCAAAATATTAGCACCTAAAATTAGGTGCAAACGTTAAAATAATGAGTCACTCAAATTGATATTCTGTAACAGCATATCACAGTTGGTAACTCAAATGATTGAGAACTTGTACATTATTTGCTTTTGTACGATTGCATCAGTTTAAACAGTAACCATCACCCATAGTATACTTGTATGCTGTCACTGTTTAAAAGTTAATTTACATTTGCTAGAGTGAGAATTTTCCCGGTGCTGCAGGAAGGTGCCTCTCTTTGGTGCTTCATTATTTATGGACCCCTGAAGTCCCCATTGCTAGATAGGACTGTGCTGTGATTGCTATAGGTTCAGACTGAAGCTTCTAATCTTGTCAGAGTCACCCTATGCTCCACTGTTTTCACATCTGTTGAATAAGTGTGGTGAATTTCACTGAATGATCTCTTCCATCTCCCAATTTCTAAGTCCCCATGAACCTTTCTGAAGTCCTAACTCTTTTATGTGGACTCCTACCAATCAGGGAAAGAATGTTTACTCAGATTACCATTTTAGCAGGAAAGAAATAGATGGCAGATTCTAAATGAAAGTTTGAGAGAGCTTGAAGAAACTCTATAGAAGCAACACAACAGAGAATTACAACTGCTTGTGTGCCTGAAGGTTGTGGGGTGGGGTGTGGGAGACCACATGACTGGCTACCCCTTACCTCCAGTTCTCCAGTGTTCTGTTAGGATATCACAGTGAGCAAATCCAACCAGAAGGTATGAGGACCAGGAAACCAACTGACAAAGTCCATACCGGGACACAACTGAGAAGACAGAAGTCCTCAGTGGCAAAAGGCAGTGATTCATTATTCGGTTATTTTTTAAATTTACTTACACAGAATTAGGAAACTGGTGGATTTCACTAACCTTAGGGTATTCTGTAAGTCCTGCAGACTACTCGTGTGATAAAAAGGACTGAAATGAAGATCAGCTCTTTTGATGACAAAGTTCAACCTGTCCTCCTGGAGCTTCATCCTGTGTTTCCGGAATCTATAAATACGTGATGCACTCTGTCCCTATAGATGTATGACGCGCTTTGTCACCATCTTTGCTTATATTTATTTTTTTAAGGAAAAAGGGAGAAAATCTTGCATTCACTAACTAAAGGAAGAAGGTCTTCCTCTCTGTCTCCCCTGCTCCCTGTATATCTGACTCCCCACCCTCAAAAAAAAAATCTTAAAAAAATATATATAAAGCAACTTTCACATGACATTCACTTTGATTTCTGGCCTAGGAAAGATGTTTATGATGGATTACCAAATATTAAACACTTTCGAGTAACTTTTCAAGCATTATTTAACTATACATGACTTTTTTTTTCAAATGTATGTGGTTCTGTATCCTAACCCTAATGTGAGATGGTCCACCAACTCCATTGAAGTGTTAATTTTCTTCTATGCAAATTGGATTTTCCTTATGCCCTGTGTTATATATTGGCATGATGAATTTCTCTTGTTTTTTAAATTATTATTCAGAATCCATGTTTTAGAACACTGGCTTAGGGCACAGTTATAACACTGTGCTTCACTAATTCCGCAGAGCATATGAACAAAACTTCTCTAAAGTTTCAAAACTCACCTGATTGGGTTTAGGCACACGGTGAACCTTGGGGAAGAAGAAAAGAACCAGTGTTATCAACCCATCGACATCTAATTGTATCGGTTTTTAAATCACTTTCCTTTTTGTCCTCTAGCTAAGACACCTGCTTTATCTAGATTTGCCTTGTGGGTTTTGGGGTGGAAATTCTTCTTTGTAAGTCTTTCCTATGTTAATGTAAATTGAAAAGATAGTTAAATTTAGAAGCAAATCTTTTAGTGACTTTTTTCTCTCCCCACATGAATCTGTGATAAGTTTTTTTTTTTTCCTTTTGGGAAATGCTCAATTCTATTTTTTTTTCTAATTGAGATATCAAAAAGAAATACAAAGTTAATAGGAGTCGGGGAAGATACTAAATAGCTAAGATGTGCATTTTATGTTGTATGCGTGAATTGAGGATTGAGGCACATGAAAATGGAGTTTGTCATGAGAACAGGTGTTGAGGAGGAAGATCAAGTGCAGGATGCTTCAGAAACCACTCAGATTCATGGAAGGATACACCAGCTTGCCAGTGACCTTGACCAGCTGTGACCCAAGTCACTAACAGACTCCACCTTTAATCACAGATTTCCTTTTCATGGAGCAGGATTTTCATTCCCACCTGTTCTTACTATGCCTTCTTCACTTTGTTTAAATGGCTGTTTGGATCAAGACACTATGTGGTGCTACTACTTTTTTTTTTTTTTGCTTTGCATTCGAACCAGAGATAGTACCTTCTTTTGGCTCCTTGGGCAGAAATTTACTCCTTCAGTGTAAGTCCATGACCAGGCATCATGCACAACAAGAGCTCGGGAATAAGCATGAGCAGATTTCTTGGTTTGGAATATGCCAGTGCTTTTATCCAAAGAAATCATTTATATTTTTTGCACGTTTGAACTTTGCGTGTCTTGGAGAATGGCAGGGAAAGAAAGCTAATACAATTTGATAAAATGGTTGAAGGGAGTCTATTTACAGTCTTGGCAGCTTTTAGAGCTGAGAATTTTAAAATAGCCACATAGTTACCCATAAATGTAAATGTGTGTATATCCAGGCAGAGAATGAGAGCAGAAAGGTGATTTTAGACTTGAGGTTCAATTTTCTTCTTGAAATACACATTAAAGTTTAGGGTGACTGCATTGAAAAGTCTGTCAATTGTTGGACTTTTTTTCATTATTATTCTCCTTTCCTTGGATTTTTAATCCACAGAATGTGAATGTCTATTATTTTTTTCTTTTCTGACTGCCTTTTCAGCCTTGTTCACTACTCTCACCCTTGCAAATCCCTTCATGAAATGGCACTGAACCTTGGTGTCACCATCATTGTTTTACAATAAAGGATCCTGCATTCCTGACTATTTCTACTCTACTTCTGCCAATACTTGAAATACTGAAAGAACGGCAGACATGGAAATGCCTCCTATTTATATTCATTTAACATTTGGTTCTAGCATCTAATATGAATGGACCTTGAGTTCTTCCAAATCAGTTCTGAACAGAAACGTTAATCATTTGTAGAGGTGATGCTTGTATGTGTATTGTAGAGGTGATGCTTGTATGTGTATGTGTATGCTTTGAAAGTCATAGCTACAGAGAGTGAAAGAGAGATCTTTCACCTGGTGGTTCACTGCCCGCATGGCTACAATGACCAGGGCTGAGCCAGGCTGCTGCCAGGAGCAGGGAGATCCTGCAAGCTGCTCCTTTGCAGGTTTCGTAGAGATATGTGGGTTTATTTGGGCTGTTAAGAATGTTGTGAAACAAAGGTGGATTAAAAAAAATAACTTTCCAGTGGGCACTCTATTTAAATAGAGGCAGCGTGTCCCTGCCCCACTATGTTCCCTTCACCCTTTTAATCTCATCGCTAAACTCTTTGTGAAATGAAACTTGTAAAAAACGTTTTAGAAACCATTTGAAACACCCATGGCCTACATTGTGTTAATTTTTCTAGTTGAATATTCCAACTTTTGACTGGATGAACTTGTAAGTGTGCTTCTTATGGGGGACATTGACAGTTGATTTGTTTGTGTATACTTGAGGTGGATGCTTTGCCAATTGGTTGCCAGTGCTATATGCTTCAAGTAGTTGCAAAGAAGCTGTTTTAGGAAGAAATAACATTACTTTGTTTGGTTTGCTTACTGCTTTCAGTCTTACTGTCTGTTGAATATGGAAATTTAATGACAAATATATGGATATTTCATATGGTTTGTGGAAACCATGGAATTCAGTGGTAGGTTTATTTATAAACAATGTATGTTGCCACCCATGTCGTTGTTTCTTCATGGTACTCATTTTCCATTCATTTTTGAAGCCCCCTGGTATTTTTTGAAAGAAGGAACATCTGAGTTGTGAAGAATTTTAGAAGTGTATTTCTGACACAGCATTTAGGAACAGCAAAAATGTTTTTAAAGTTGTTGCTTATGTGTGACCAGGTAACATTTTGTCCCTCCTGGACACATTTAAATTTTCTCTTGGTATCTGCCATTAGAAGTTCCTTCTAATTCTAGCTTATCTTCCTTTTCCTATTATGTATTTGTGTTCTGATGTCAGTGAAGTGTATCACGTTGATGTATTATAAAAATAACTCATTGTTATTTTTTAAAGACAAAACAGAGGCTTTTAGGAGTGACTGTGGAATCAGCAACCTCCAGGGTGTATTGGTCAAATTGAGTTAATCAGTGGTCACATTTGAGCAGAATTCTGTCATTTCTCTTTCAGAATGCATTAAGATCTATAGCCAACATGTGTATTGACTTAAGAAATAAAGCCTATGTAATATTTTGGAAAGGGTTGGGACTTTATCCATACAAAAATACAAATTCTTTCCACTGAAAAATGAACCCAGTTACAGCTACAGTAACTCTGTAGTTTTAAATTGTCCAATCTCCTCTCCGCTCTCATTCTGAAATTCTTGTTTTCTTCTTCACATTCCTCTGACTTCTGGTTGCTTTCTCCTGTGTAAACCTGGTCCTTTCTATGAATTAGGACTTCCTGAAGCACTAGATTTTAATGTTCTCAGTCTCATCTCTCAGGTGACTCTTGCCTCCCAGTCCCTCTTGGACTCTGATGGCAATTGGACTTCAGAACATCCTGCTCCAACTTCTCTTCCCCACCTGAGGGCCCTCCTTGGTTTCTGTTCCTCTCTCTTCAAGTACCCAGTATTCTTATGGCATCTGTAACGTTTCTTTTTATTTGCACACTCATTTCAATTTGCAAGTCTGAGTTTGTGCAATTACTTATTTAGCGTTATTATATTAAATTAAGCTCCATGAGGGCAGAATCGTATTTACAGCCCATTGTATTGTTCAGTGGCTGCTTTGTTGCATGGCTGGGTTGATGATTGGGGAGGCATTGTGGTGGACTTTGAGCAAGAAACTTAAGCTCCTAGTGCTTCAGATAAATGGAAAGACAGTGCATAATACATTTTTAGAACAAGCATGATCATCAATTTGAAACACTTAAGGGTATGCTCATCATGTAGCAAGCTATCAAAGGATAACTCACATAACACTCAATTTGCAATATTGTGATCCGATTAAGCAAATTAGGATATTTGTTAACTTCCTAGATCAATGTAGAATATAACTTCCTTTTATTGATGTACTGTTAAGAAGTATGGCCACCAGAATAAAATAGTTACTAACAAAAATTTTAAGTTTTTACCTACTATTGCATCTCCAGAGAAGTAAAGTCATACCAAACCCTCTAAAATGCTCACAGCATGCTTTTTTTCTATTTGAGAGTTAAAGAAAATCACACATCTTCTGTGTGCTATTATGTTAAAGAAAAAAAAAACTTTCGCTTCATTTGTTCATCCTAATAATTCTGGTAGAGTTCTCCACTGTCCCCATTAGACAGATAAGAAAACCAGGCCTGGCTTGATTAAGTGAACTGCCAATTCAATTTAGCAGAGATTTATTGAACACCTGTTCTGTGCCAGGTGCTCTGGGAGATAGATGAAGAAATGAGGATTCGGCTGGGTGCTGGAAGAGTCAGGTTCAGTCAGAAGAAATATATTTGTGCAGTCCGCAGTTACTCAACCACAGGTCAGGAGTGCTTCCCACCTTCCTGGGGGCATGTCCAGGAACTGAAAATTGAGTACATGAGGCTGAGAGCTTCATCCCATGTAAATAAGAATCAGAAAGGTCACATGAGAAACGTTTGATCTTGAGGCCCAGTAAAGACTGTGCCAAAGCATGACCGCAATGCCTAAAACACTGAGGCTCTGCTACTTTCTCACTGTCACAACATTAGAACGGATTGCCCCCAGGCTTCTTGGCTATCTTCAGCCCAACAGCTGCCGTGAACACTTGCAAAAGGAATGGTCCTCTCTGAAGAAGTGGCAGGAACTGGCAGGATTATTGCTGAGTAGCCACTGGCCTTCTTCGTGTGTTTCATCAGGCCTTATTGTGGGCTGGGATGCCTGCTGATCTTTAGTGACTTTCCATACTCTCTTCTTGCTATAGTTCCTCCTTTACATAACGGCACATGTCATTAATTTTATTCTTGCATGAATTAGAACTTCTACATGAACTGCTATAGTTTGAACACATCCTCCAAATTCATGTGTTGGACACTCAAGCCCCGAATTCCCATTTAGCTGTTTTCTGGCGGAAGGTCATTTAGAGCTCAAGAGAGTTGAACTCCCATGGAGGCATTAATAGGTTTTAATAAGACTAAGAGTGACCTGAACTAGGAATCTTGCTGTTTCTCACTCTGTGGTGCCTTTGAGCACTTGGTGATGTGTTGAGAAAGCTCTCAATAGACACTGACTGTGTGTACCGGGACTTCCCAGCTTCCACAACTTGAGCTAAATAAACCTCTATCCTTTGTAAATGACCCAGCCCCAAGTATTTTATTATTGCAACTATAAATAGACCGAGGTATTCCCTGAACTTAATTTCCGCATCTGAACAATGGTAGAATGTCTGGACATGAGCCTAGATAGTACTTCATCAATGTTACCCCTTTGGTTCATGTGCCAATAGAGAAAGAACAGAAGGCTAAGGAAATGATGCCACTTGTCAGCACCTTCCCAGAAAGTGATACATTTTTTGTTGCAGTTTCCAGAATGAAGTGTTAACAGTATCCCCTCCCTCCAGCTTCCAACAGTTGAAGAGTTGCTAGAAAGAGCTCTTTGTAGTCCTCTTTGTCCCTCATTAATAGTGCTGTAGATACAGGTAATGCAGATTAGAAGGAGGGAACAGCAAACATCCATCACATCAGAAAAATCATTCATTGACCCAAGCCGAAGCCATCACCCCTTCTACTTCTGCCCTGGCTGGGCTCCAGGCCATAGCCACATGCCAGCTCCTCATAAATCCCCATGTGGCCTTGGCAAGAGAAGCAATTGCTACTTTTTCGTAGTTCTCCACAAGTGCTGCCTCTTTGTACTGTCTAGAATTAGTAATTGGAAGAACCCGGTCATTTTTCAGAACTGCCAGACCTCATCCACTAGGTTTACTGCTGGGCAGTGGACAAGCAGGGTACTAACTTTCCTTGTCATTTGTGAATGAGTTGGCTGTCTTGGGATCTCCCATTGCTGCCGGTAGGATTCTTTTTTGCCCTTAATTTAAAAGGTGTGCCTTTGTAGTTTGGGTATTAATTCTTTAAGCAGGAACCTGGAAAACATTTTAATCAAAGGTGCCTGTATCTGCTTTTTAAACCTGAATACTTCTAGAATTAAAACAAAAAGCATGAAGCCTGTGCCCTGCTGAGGGAATCCTGGAAGACCTAATGTAATTTCCCTTTCAGTGGCTGATGGGCTGACTAATGCGGCCATTTTCACTTATTGTAAGTGATGAAATAGGTTCATTTGCACAGTCCTTCTTAAGTGTGACCTGCTTTTTCCATGAAGTCCTCTTTTTAGACCTTACACTTGAGCCACTTGCCCCTTAGTTAGATCTAGACAGGTACATTCTAAAAGAGAAGATAAGGCCAACCATAAATTCTAGGTTATACTAAATGCAGTGTTGATATCTTGGATGAAATCTTCACAGTAAGAACATCAGTAGAGAAACCAGAGCATTTCAAATACATTCTAAATTAATGGCCATATTTCAGTTAAAAAGAATTATACCTATGTTACTTTCCTAGAATTGTTAGAAGTATCCTAAATATATAAGTTACCAGTATTAGGGAAAAGTGAGTGTATATATGTAGCATCGTTGTCAAAACTCAAACTATTTTAAAATAATGAAAAGTGGATATACTAGGAGAGAGGTGGTTTGGGAACCTTATTTTGGCTTGTAAACCTAGATCCAGAAGGAGCAGCTTGGGGTACATGTAATTCAGTGAGAAACAATTACAGGTGAATAATGCTAATGTATTTAAGTTCGTAACCCCTACAGTAAGCAGGCAACAATTCCATGGGGCAGGTACTATGTGGTTTGTTCTGTATGGATGAGAAAATCAAGGTATGCAGGTGGGAGTTCACTCCTCCAGGAGCGGTCATTAGTACATTCAGAATTGGGGACCTGTTCCTCAATGTAAAGTGCCTGCTGTAAGGGAGTGAAGATGCCTTCATTTCAATTGTTACACCTTTTATCAGCTGTAATTTTGGCAAACTTCTATACATCTTTGCTTCTCCATTTTATCATTTGTAAAATAAAGTGACTGGGTTTGATAAATCTCAGGCTGACTTTTCAGTCCTGCAATCCTTCAATTCTGTATAAAGCACCACAATTAAGCTATTACCACTGTAAGTTTTTATCAAGTAGAATACTTTCAAGATGTATGGATAAAACTTTTTGATCTGAAGGAGGCTGATTGGACATTTGCATTCTCATCCACATTGTTTTTTTTCTCTCTCTGAATAATCCTGGCAACTCTTTATTCCTAGAAAATATTTATCTGTCTATGGAAATGGAAACAATAACTACAAAAATTGATCACAAAATTTTAGTAGTCATTTTTTTAAATTAAATTTATTCTTTATTGGAAAGGCAGATTTATAGAAAGAGCTTCCACCCACTGGTTCACACCCCAAGTGGCTACAATGACCCGAGCTGAGCCAATCTGAAGCCAGGGGCCCAGAGCCTCTTCCAGGTCTCCCATGCAGGTACAGGAACCCAAGGCTTGGGATCGTCCTAGACTGCTTTCCCAGGCCACAAGCAGGGGGCTGGGTGGGGAATGGAGCAACAGGGTCACAAACGTGCATCCATATGGGATCCTGGCACATGCAAGGTGAGGATTTAGTGCCTGAGCCACAGTGCCAGACCTAATAATCATTTTTGGCAATTTTTGTGAAACTTTTATCTGGACAAATATCATCGGCACCATGGTAATAAAGAGTAATCATGATAAGCTAGCTTGAATTTTTTTTACAAATCCTTGGATATTGTTTTTTTAATAGTTGAATTACTGTAATTTTAATATGATTTTGCATGAATTAGTTGAAACAATTTTCTACCCATGGATGAACATAATTTTGATCCTGCTTACTCAAGTTATAATATTGTTCTAATAAACTGTTAGTTTAAAAACATATCACATAAGAAAATCATAGTAAGCAAAGTGTAAATAGACTAGTATTAATAAATGGAGATGTCTTAATCCTGGAACACAGCTAGCATCAATCAATTTCTTCAAATTTTACTGCTGCTTGGTTATATATATTCACTGTATTATATGAACCAAAAGGGAATGGACAAAAAAAGAACCATTTATGCTTACCCAAAACATGATTTCCTGATATGCAGCATAAAATTATTTTCAAATGATTTTCATATCCTCCTTTGAAAGATCTTTGTGATAGCCATGGTGTTATAGTGCACTGGTGCAGAGATGCTTTCACTGACACCCAAATTAATTCTGTTTCTATTCTTGACAAAATAAATGAAAGAAGCAAAGAGCAGTTATTCAACTGAAAGGCATAAAATTGGAAAGGAAAATAATTGTCATTTTGTTAAATGTTGTTATATCCACGAGAGAAGGTGGGGAATAAGCTGAGTAAGTACATTAGCATCTACATTTGCTTCAATACACAGACTGAGTTGATGTCTTCATACATTATTACTTCCAGCCATAGAATTGTTTTTGATTCCTCCACTCCATTGCCCTTTTGACTGTTTCTCTAAGTGTTTATTCATTTTAATTTACTTGGTAGACAAAGAAACAGAAGGTATAGGGGAGGAGGAGAAGAAAAGTGAGATGTGAGGGTATCTTCCATCCACTGCTTTACTCACCAAATGCTCAGAGCAGGTACATCCTGGCCAAGCTGAAGTAAGGAACCAGAATCTCCACGCTTGTGTCTCTCATGGGTGACAGCATATGTAATCTGTCACCTGCTGTAATGACTCGGTATTTGACTTTACTAAGTCAGGAGCCCTTGGTGAATCCTAGTTTTCCTATGCTCGCAAGGAGCTTAATTATTGTTGCTGAATTACATCAGGGTGTTCATTGATTTGAAAGCACAACATGAAGTGTGCATAACTATAACCTGAGAAGTTGAAACAGTTCAATGTTTCAATATTTATGAGGTGCTTACTGTGTGTGGGCACTGAATTTGTGATTTTGCAGCCAACACAGCAAGAAAATACATCTGTATTCATGAAGTTAAAATTCTAATTAGAGAAAACAACTATTGAGAAATAAGATACTTGTAGATAGATTTGTAAGGACTATAAAGAAAATTGAAGTGGCTGATGAGTTGGTAGAGGGGAAAGGCCTGCTTCAGATAGGAGGTTGCAGCAAGGCTCTGAGTTAGTGAGGTAGCTCTCTAGAAGAGGAACAAGTCAAGTGTTTCTAATAGAGAGCACATTACACTGTTGGAGCAAAAAGAATTATGGGAAGTGGAAGATAGAAGCAGGGTCTGTATGATGCCAGACCATTTATAACTTGCTATTTTGAACTGCTAGATAAGCTCTGAGGTCTGTTTTAAGAATTTCAGTTATTCCACATCTCTCAAAGCATAAAATAGAGATGTTGGTCATGTGAAGATGTTGTTGGTCTTTATTTGCTTAACAATTATATATTATGTATGTATACTTTAACAATAGCTGTGAAATTATTCAAGTATATCCTCTATGTACAAGAAGCTTATTCAAACACAAATATTTGAACTGTAGACAGTTTTTTTCCTAGATTCTTCCTTCATAAATCATTGTCAGTTGGTCATCCTGACCAGTATATCTGTCTCCAAAATATATCTCAAAAATATTTATCCCATTGTCCTCCTTTCCGCTGCCCAATATTTTAATTTAAGCTATTACCTTTTCTCTCCTGGACTAGATTCCATAGCTTCCATAGTTGCCCCTTTTAATCTGGTCCCAAAATTGGCCTCCAAGATGCTTAGTTTTTGCACCAAATCTCTTCATATTATTGGCATTTACTTTGATTCCTTCCTGCTACTTACAACTCTTTTAAAAGCTCCTGTGACATTTCATCCCTAAGGAAAGCCCGCATACCTTTTAGGCCTTTCTGTTTCTAATCTTTTTAACACTGCTTTTGTTTAGGGCTTTGTGTGTGTGCTGCTTTCAGCAACACACTGTGTCCTCCTCACCTTCCCCTTCACACGTGTGCCCGTGATCTCTCTTCTGCATGAATTTCTTTGTGCACTCATCACTCAAACTCTTTGATCTTTTATATCCACAACATCGTGGATATAAACTGGCCAAGAATGTTAGAAATTTCTTATAACTTAACTTTTGCTTTTGGCAGCAAAAAGTAAGTCTGAGCATTTCAGGGATCATACTTATCTTTACAACTATGGTAATGGCACAATGCCATCGCTGAACAAACTCTTAATAGTGCTGTGTGATGGGAGGTATGTGAGCCAATTCTGCTACTTGTTTTTTCGGTTGTGATAAGATATATTTCACACCCCATCCTGCATCTGTTTCTCTGTTTCTGAAAGGAGATGTGTAACTCCCATCTGGTAATCTTACAATGACTGCCTGCATAAAATCATGCAAAAAAAAAAGCAAGTGCAATGACTGATGTAAATATTGTAGCTATTAATAAATGAGATTCTCATTGTTATTAAAATAATACTAATCTGAATAAGTAGAGGAAAACAGCCAAGAACATGGTTTATACTGCTAATATTTCTAATATTGCTAGCAAAGCAATATCTCTGTACAAAAGTTGAAATGAGAACAAAGTAACACCTAAGAATTGTGGGAGGCAGGTGGAATTGCCCTACTATAATAATGTCTTAAAGGTCATGATTTTATAATTAATTACCAGGCTTTATCCTCAGCCTTTTTTTGGTTATCTAATGAAATATATAGATAACCATGACTTGATTACTTTTCATAACTGTTTTCAACAACCAGTAATTGTCCCAATACCACTCATAAAGTTCAACCTTTGTATTCAGACAATCCTTGTTGAAAAGCATTCTATATTGGGCCCGGCGCGGTGGCACAGTGGTTAAGGTCCTCGCCTTGCACACCTGGGATCCCATATTGGCGCCGGTTCTATCCCGGCGGCCCCACTTCCCTTCCAGCTCCCTGCCTGTGGCCCGGGAAAGCAGTCGAGGACGGCCCAAAGCTTTGGGACCCTGCACCCGCGTGGGAGACCCAGAAGAGGCTCCTGGCTTAGGATCGGCATAGCATCGACCGTTGTGCTCACTTAGGGAGTGAATCATCGGACAAAAGATCTTCCTCTCTGTCTCTCCTCTCTGTATATCCGCCTTTCAAATAAAAAAAATAATAAAAATGAATCTTTAAGAAAAAAAAAAAAGGAAAGTATTCTATGGTAGAAGAAGATATGACACAAGCCAGGTGAACCTGCAGGAGTAGAGGGAGATGATGTGTGTGTGGGAGGAGAGGATGAAAGTAGGTGACTTGAGTTAAACGTAGTAGAAGAGTTAGAATGAGTCAAGGGTGGCATATAAAGCAGAAGCAAAAGCATGATTTTAAAATATTTTTACTCAAGACATTTATCACATTTTTGGCTACATCTCTCTAGTAATTTGACCTTACCACTTGTTGCTGAATACTCAATTCATTCCCTAAACCATAGGGATTGATCTTGCAATGTTATTCTAAAAACATTTAGGTCTTGGAAATACTGCTAATGTGCTGTGTTCTTGCCTGTGTCATCATCTTATATGCTAAGCCTTTTAGGTGTTGAATATTGGACATGTTTCTGATCTAACTCTGTTTTTCACAATTGCTTTTTTGGGTGTAAAACTTCTGTGATCATTTCAAATGTGAAATACAAAACTGAGGGATGAGATGTGAAATATGAAATCTTTTTTTTAAGATTTACTTATTTTTATCAGAAAGTCAGATATGCAGAGAAGAGGAGAGAGAAAGAGGAAGAGCTTCTGTCCAATGGTTCACTCTCCAAGTGAGCGCAACGGCTGGAGCTGAGCCAATCTGAAGACAGGAGCCTGGATCTCTTCCAGGTCTACCACATGGGTGCAGGGTTCCAAGGTTTTGGGCCATCCTCAACTGCTTTCCCAGGCCACAAACAGGGAGCTGGATGGGAAGCCGGGTCGCTGGAATTAGAACCAGTGACCATATAGGATCCTGGTGCGTGCAAGGCAAGGACTTTAACCACTATGCTATCTCACCAGGCCCCGAAGTATGAAATCTTTCTAAAGCAGTACCATTTGTAGAAAGTAGCAGGAGCAGCACAATTGTTATTGCTCCGAAAGTAGGTATATTGAAGAGAGAATAAATCTCAAAAAGATGTTGGAAGACTCACTGTGGGAATTGTATTATCACCTAAGTGACAGGAAGAAGATGTCCGAGAGTTGATGGCTTCCTGTGGAAGAATATTGATATTGGTTGAGTTTGTGAGGTCATGGCCACATGATAAATTGCAAACCAAAACTGTTTCTAAAGAGAAGTACATTTGGAGTACTTTGAAAGTTAAGAATCTAAAAGATCAAAAAATAACTATGTTAGCATCAAGAGTAAGCCTTACTGAAAGAGATCCGTGAATCCGTGAATTAATATATTAAATGATAAAACAATAGAAATTCAGTGAATCATTTCTTATTTTTGGAATAAAAGAAGCTACAAGATTAGAATAGTACAAGTAGAATTACTGCCCCAGGATAAATGAGCAACGTTGTGAAAGTTGGTTGGAGTTCTTTGAATGTGTATCAGCTTTAGCACAGTGTGGTAGAGTGTGGAAGTAAGTGTATATACTCTGCTAATATTTCCTTGGTTGTGATTGGATTCAGCACTTGGCAGCGGCACAAGGAAGCTGCTGAATTCTTGGATTTAGTGTGTCACAGTAGTCTCCCGTAGCATCAGCCCAACCTGGCAGAACCATCTAGTATTGATATTTGTAATATGCTGGGGTTAATTCTAAGCACCTAATACATAAAGTTATTTATTTATAGGCTTTGTTCAAATAGAAATTTGTAACAGGTGCAAAACATGGGACAACATAGGATAGGAATATCTCTAAGTAAACTTCATGCTCTTTGTAAGTGCTAGGAGATGAAGAATCTTGAAAAGACTCCCAGTCCTTCCCACATTAAAAGTAGCAGCAATAATGTCTTTCTTTTCTGTAAACAGCTGTGTTCTGTTTTTGGAATCCTAATTTCAGTTGAATTTTAGTGTCTTGGTAACTGTGATTTTTTTTTCTCTAAAAAAATGATGTGTGCTCTATGCTAACCTTTGGAAGGAGGCAAAACACTGCATATATTTTATATTTCAAAGCTTAAGAATACCTTATCTGTTACATAAAATGGTAATTGTTCTCACTGATTTCACAAAGCTTGAGAAATCTGGGTTGTATTTATTTCCTATTTTAGTCTCTAAAAGTTCTAGAATAGATTTGTAATTATATTTTAAAAACCAGTGGTTATAATAAGGTTTTTTTTTTTAGTTTAATTTTGTTTGCCTCCCTAATATATTCCTCTCCTTTAATACCCTTCCTCTGTAGTGTTCTCTTTATTGTCATCATTTCCAGATAACTAAAAAGTGATAAATTTTCAGGGATGAGACTTTTGAAAATATAGGCACACATTTTTTTTTTCTCTGAACAATAATATATTCTTTGAATTGGTCTTTGGATGCCAGTTATAAGACAAAAACATGTTTAAAATATTATATACCTTGAGTGTCTGCAACGTAATTTTGGTCAAACTTACAGAGTTAGATAAATTAAAGTGAAAGCTTCAGAAAGCATAGCACAGGAATTTGAAATGTTGTCTTGGTCATGAAATTCTCCTGAAAACAGTGTCTAGTGATTAGGGAGTTTTTGTTTATTTCTTTAATCAGTTATGTTAAGATACAGTGAAATTTCAGTGCATTGAATCTGTGAAAAGTGTATCATTCAATTAATTCTGCTGGTCCAAAGGACATCTGTGAAATTACCACCATCACTGTCAAGATGGAATACATTAACATCACTCCAAATATGAATCTTAAGCCTTCACTCCTTTTCCCCCAAGTTCTTCCCCTAGTCCCAACAAGCCAGAGACCTGCTTTTTGTCACTGTAGACTAGTTTAGCGGGATGGTTTTCAAAGCACACACTGTTTCTTCCAAGTATGGCACCTACAATTTGATCAAATACATAGGGAAAACAAAGGTTACTTTATTACTTTGAGGCAAGATTGAGACTGAGCAGGTTTTAGCATGGATTCCGTACACTTTGTCTAGATAGCGACTGAAAAGAACACTGTTGTGATAGTTCAAGGACATCAGTGAACACAGAGAGGACTTGGAAGGAAACAGTTGACCTGCTTGGGCACCCTGTCAGCTCACCAATAACATGTCAGAAGCTTAGCTTTTTGCATGTCGGTTCAGTACAGGAATGGATACACATGCAAGTAGTCTCCAGGGGACTCCTTTTAGAAATTAGGGAATCCCCTTCTGTATACATGTATATATCATTTTAATTTCCTTTGACTTGCTGTATGCATTAACAGTTTTTCTAATTAAATTTCTTCTCACAACATTATTTTATAAATCAGTGATGTATATTGCCGGTATAGACTTGATTTCCTCCTTTAGAATGATAGGGACGGAAAGCTTATATGTGCAAAACACTTGCAAGTGTCAGGCATGTGCCTGTTTAACAAATAATAAACAGACGATGACAGATTAGTGAAAAATCGGAGATCAGAGCCTGCACTTCACTGAAGGTATTAACGGTTGTCAATATCTGTTGAGTTTCTAGCAGGGCGCAAAACGTCACACTCGTATTTCCCCAAAGGTTCAGTGCTCTCACTGTTTTCAGAAAAAGCTCAGTGTTGGGCTGCTAAGTGACAACTTTGCAAGATAGAAATTGAAAAAAAAATGCTGTTGACATGTGAATGACAGTGTTGTTTCCTTTTTATCATCATTGCTTTATTTTTGTTCCATTTTTATTACAAAAGAAACTTCAAAAAGCTTATGAAAAGAGGAATTTAAGCTGTTTATTTTGATAAAAAAAACATTTTGAAATTCATTTTTTTCATATTGCACATGTACATTACTTTTTGAAGATCAATTTTATATGTTTACTTTATTAAATGTTTCAACTAGTAGCAATTTGTAATTTTACATTTTGTGCATATATACTCTGTGGATACACAGACTTTTTAATAAAACTGACTTCCAAACATCTGTACCCTGTTTTCCTACTAGAATTGATAAATTATTTCTCATAAGAAAATAAAATATTTCTTATAAGAAAACATTTTAGGATTAAATGATGTGCAAATGATAAGACTTTAATGCATGTTAATGAGGTACCATCCATAAAGATTGTATAATTTGTTTTCTTTTTTCCACTTCAGTGAATACATTTTCATATTTAGTAATTTTTAAACTTTTTCATAAAATACCACAGATGACTAAACATGTGAATATACAAAAAATAAAAAAAAATTGTGAGGGAAATGGTAAGAAAAATATGCAGAGCAATACAGATGGATATTGTGGTTTTGTAAGCAACTTGCTTGTCATAATATTCAAAACATCACTTAAATGTATGCCTCAGTTTTCACACTAATGAATATATTCTAGCCTTCCTACTAAAAGTATGAGAATTAGCTACTAATTTGTGACAATATTAGCAAGCTGCAACAAAATTTCTTAGACTGATTATAAATTTGTACAAAACAAGTACAAAGAAATGACCAAAAAACCCATACCTAATGGTTAACTGTTGGAAACAACAACCCTGGGATAAGGAATGAGATAAGCATGTCGCTTTTCACTGCTGAATTCTACGATTGTGCTATTGGGCCTAGCCTGTATAGTAAGGCAATAACATGAAATTTTAAAAAAACATAATAACTAAAACAGAATTGCATGGACTTATTAATGCTCAAATTTAAATGATATTAGCAAGGTTGTTAAGCACATTCTCTATCAATTTACCTGTCTACCAGCTACAAACAGAAAAGTGTATTTAAAATAGCTTTCATGATAGCATCAGGAAGCACCTCTTAATTATGAATAAGGAACGAAGTGCTTGTTTTCAGTGCTGAAAAAAACAGGAAATATTGGGAGACATTAAGGAAAACAGTGAAAAGCTTTCCCATACTCTTGAACTGAAAAATAATAATGTAAATTTTATAGTTTTTCAGTTGATCTGCAGGTTGATTAAATTAAAAAGGTTCTAAATGTACATAAGAAGATACTGTATCAAAAGAGATGATTGGGGCCCAGCACGGTGACTCAGTGGCTAAAGTCCTCGCTTTGCATGCACCTGGATCCCACGTGGACGCCGGTTCTAATCCCGGCAGCCTAACTGTTCTTACCATAGAGGGGAAAACAGTGGTGAGAATAGGGGAGAGTAAAGGGAAATCCCTGAGCCTAATGAAGTGCATCATTAAAAAATAAAGAAGTAAAAACAAAATCTATATACCAATTGAGAGAGAGAGAATTAGCGAGCCTGCCTGCTGATGGATGCGCCGTCTCTCTTCCACTGCTGTCATGTCTAAGTTTAACCTTCTCTTCACAAGGAAGCTGACTTTGACATAGCTCAGGAGAGTCTGTGGAGCCATGGGTGGTAATGGATTGTGCAGTGATCACACATTCAGCTTTGTGTTTGTCATTTTTGCACCCATGGAGGAGGTGCAAATCCACACAGACAGAATAACTAGGAAACAAGGAAAGCTATCACAAAAGAAGCTTCTCAAAGATAGTCACCCATCAACTGTGGAAATAATGCTATTGCTGGCTTGAAAGAATACACTGAAGAACATTCCCTTTAGAGGTTGTTTTCAACAGTGTTGGAAAGTAAAAATAAGTGAGATAATGATGGAGTATGGTAGTGATAAGAAGAGTGGCTATGCTTTTCTGAACTTTGAGAACCATGACTCTGGAGAAGTCTATTATTCAGAAATTTTATATTGTGAACAGTCATATCTTTGAAGGAGAGGAAGCTTTGTCAAAGCAAGAGCTATGTCTTTCTTCATGCATCCCAAGAGGTGGAAGTGATTCTGATGGTGATCATGGAAGTGATTTTGTTGAGAGTGGCAACTTGATTGTGGAAAGCACTTGTGATTGTAGCGAGCTTGCCAGGGTGGTGGCAGGTAACCGTGGGAGTGGGAATGGCAACGGGGAATTTGGCAATGAATCAAGCAGTTTTGAAGATATATGAAGTCAAAATGACTTTGACATTTAAAACAGTCACTCTTCATGGTTTCCATAAAAGGCAGGAACATTGGAAACAGGAGCCTTGGTTCTTTCGGTGATAGCTGCCAATAATTTTGCCAAACTATAAAATGTCTATGGGTATGGCAATTCTAGCAGCAGCAGTAGCTGTGACAGTGGCAGAAGACTAATTAGCAGTGAAGGAGAGGCAGAAAAGTGACAGGTAGGACACGACAAAATTGTGAATTCTGTAAAACTAATAGCTGATACAAAAATGACGTATTTTAGGTAATACTCCTTTGCAAGGGGGCAGAAAAAAAAATGGAAGACTGCTTTTGTGATGAATTGTAGAAAAGTTAGCTTTGATTTGTGTTCTTTACAAAGTAGGATGGGAAACCTTTTTCTGCCAAGGACCACTTGTATATTTGTGATATTATTCATAGGCATTACAAAATCATGAACTTAAAAATTACCCTTCTGTAAGTTTATGAATTTTGAACCCTACTTGCAGTTGCTTTGAGTGTTACAGAAGGTGTGGGATACACATTTCCACCCCCTGCAAGCATTCTGACAGTGGGTTTTAAGATGTTTTTTTCTTGCTATTTTTTTTCTACTCATACTCTTGATTGTTAAATACAGTAGTCTATATATGGTGCTGAATGACTATGATAAAAAATGAATAATCTGTGTAAAGTTAATCTACTCTGAAATTATCTTTGTAAGTTTCTCTGAAGTGTTACATGGGAATTCATCAGGATGGTGTCAGGTTCTTTGAAATTTACTTAGAAACTGGTGAGGTAGAGAAGCCATGTCCTCAGATATGAACAGCGACTGTTGTGATGCTCTGAATTTAACTGGTACAAGATTCACACAAACAAAATCTTGAGGTTGTTTTCTTGTAGAAATTATTGTTCTAGCACAGCAGCTTAGGCTCCTGGTTCTGACACTGGCATCCCATACAGATTTTAGACACCATTGCTTTGTGTCAGATCCAGCTCCCTGCTAATGACCTCAAAGGGCAGTGGAGAATGAATGGCATAAGTGCTTGGAACTCTGCCACCCTTTGGGGAAGAACTGTAGAGAGTTCCAGGTTGCTGGCCTCAGCCTCTACTTGTCTGGCCATTCTGGTCATTGGAAGTCAACCAGTTAATCGAAGATTCACCCTTTCTGTTTCTCCCATTCTCCATGAGTCTGCCTTTCAAATAATTTTTTTAATATATTTTATTATTTTAGCCATCTTTACATAGTTAATTAGTGTAAAAAGGTTCAAGGGCTACAGGAAAGTGGGTAAGATTAGTATTTTTTTTTCCATATTGTTTCCTTCATGTTTAAAGGGGGGTATTAAGGGAGAAGGCCCTCCCAATTTCCCACCCTCCTCAGGTCCCAGATGTAGGGTATGCTCCAAGGTTCTTGCTCAAGTGGTTTTGATATTTTGACAGTTATGAATCGCTGCCAATCTTGCCACTCCAAACACTATGAGGTCCTTGAAGAATCCACTGATTGACATAGTCCATCATAGCTGAGATGGTTCGTTGACCTGTTCTGTCTTCTCTCTTTTCTTGGTTAGGGTTCTGAGTCCAGCATTTTGATTGGGGAGATCTCCACAGAAACTTTGTCTGAGGTGTGATCAAACCAGATTCTTGTATGTGCTAGCAAGTACAGGGCCTGGCACAGTCCATCGCCCTGATCAGCTGGTGGTTGCAGTTGCTGGGTTGGTTCTGTTTCCATCCATGTCTTTCACTGGAACCAATGGGTGTTGCACTCCAGCCTGGTGATCACTTTATCATTTATGTGACAGGGAATAGAAATTTGGAGTCTGTGTTTGAATTTGTCAGTGGTAAACGAGGGATCCTCCAGCAGTCTTAACTATGTCCAAGGGGTAAGGGAATTCTTTATCATAAGCTATTTCCTATAAAATAAGGCTATGGGAGGCATTCTTTACCTTTGATATTTCCCAAGAGTAAAATTTTCAGATGAAGCTCAAAACCACTAAAACCAGCGTCATCTAATCAAAATTCCAGAATATACAAATTGATTCTAAAGTTTATATGGAAATGCAGAGATGCAGGAGTAGTCTGGGCAATTTTGAGGGAAGAAAAACAAACTGGAAATATTCGAAACTACAGGATATCAAGACCTACTTTAAGGCTGCAACGAGTAAGACTAGCGTATCAGCAAAAGTCTTCGGACAAGCAGGTAAAGGGGAAGGAGCTGAGAAACAGAAGTTGTCCTCTTCACATGTAGCCACATGGCTAATGAGAGTAGCATTTACATCAAGTTCAGGTTGTCCACTGATCACCCCTTCCTGTCTGTGTGAGCCTCTGAGATGTGACTTTTCATGTTATACCACCAAAGAGTCAGAATTTTTCTGCCTTTTGATTCTGAGTTTGATCATATAACTTTACTTGGCCAGAGTAGTTTAAGACATATGGTGTGTGGAAAGATTAAAGGTACAAAGTATGCCTGCACATGTCCAGTTCTGCTTTTTCCTCTTCCATCCCATGAGCACATACTCTGGTTAGAATCCTGCGGGAGGTACATGGAACATGTTTGGGTCAAATCAGTTGATACAGATTTCTTAGAGGTTGGAGCCACTGAGAGGATTAAGTAAAGGAAGAAAGAAACAGTTAACTCCAGGGAAACTGAAAACTTGAAGTGGAATGAAATTGAAATCAAAGTTTTGAATTTGGCTTCGTGATGAGCAATGTTTACATAGTTATTTTAATTATTTTAAAAACCACATATGGCTACAGACTTAATTGAAACTGTGATGAAACTGTCTTACACCCGAAAGAGGGAGGGTAAGTAAGTGGGTATAGTAGAGTAGCTAGTGATTTAAGAGATTTCAATTCTCATCTTCCATGGTAGAGAGTATGCAAATATCAGCTACATATGAAAAATCTGTAACTGTACTGTATTTGTGTTAATTGAAAGCATGATCATAAACAGGAGAAGAAAATACTAAAAAGATTCAAAATGTTGCTTTTGGGATTTGAGGATATGGGAAAGGATGACAAGGAGCTAGTTTCTCTTCATTTTAAAACAAACTGAAATTTTTAAGTGTCATAGAAGAGCAACTTTGATAAAATATTTTAAAAAGCATTTTAGTAAGAAGCTATCTCAGTTTTCACTGTTTCATATCTTTAACGTGCCATCATAATTGTATCCATTGCCCCTTTCTGTACCTACCCATATCATGAGACTTCTTAAAACATCTAAAATACAGTATGTCTTACTGAGGAGGCTTCAATTCATTCAATTCAGGGATAGACATTATCACTGTTACTTAACATTTGTCTCCACCACCCTACTGCCTTTGCTTCTCCCAGTCTCCTGTACCAGAGGTGAAGTCATGATCCCTGATCTGAAGACAAGCACTGCGGGTGAGGAGGAGGACTGATAAAGGACAGAGCCATGCAGGGGCTCTGGTCCTGGAGACTGTGTAGTCCAAGAACGTGGCATGGCTGCCTGCTTAGCTTCTGGAGAGGACCGTGTGCTACTACACTGTGGTGGAAGATCCTATTCATCAGGAATAAGCTAATTCTAGTTAATAATTTCTCTACACCCTAAATCTCATACTCCACCATTCTCCTGTCCAACCAATAAATTTTTAATACCCCCCTCTCTAAACCCCCCCCACACCCCCACCACCAACCCCCCCCCACCCCCCCAAAAAACACCCCACCCACACCCCACCCACCATCCACCAACACCCCAAACACAACACAAACAACCAACCAACCAAACAATCCCCCCACCAACCACCCCCACACCCCACCAACACAAACCCAACACAACCCACTCCACCCCAAAAACACAAATCCTACAAATACTCTTCCTCTACCTACTACCTCACAACCCTATCAACCCCCCACCCCTCCATAACCCCCTTATTTCAACTCATCACCTCTTCTCCTATAAAATTTAAAATATTTATCCCTCTAACCTTAAATTTCAAACCCACAACCCCTCTCACCCCCCTATTTAATTTCATTTCCCTTTTAATATTTCCTACTCCCCCCCCCTTACCCCTATCCCCCATCATTTGCATTCCCATAGCAATTGCTTTCCCCCCAAGGCCTCAACTAATCACTTCCAACCCATGCTTTACCCTGCAAACAAACACCTACCAAACACCACCAACTTCATCCCAGCCCTCAAGCCCATAACACCGTCCATTCAGGCCTCCCCCAATCACCAGGGACAATGACCCCCATTTCTATCCCCACATTAATTCCCCCCCCCCCCCCCCACCCCCTCTCTCACCCTTTCTACCTGTCTTTAGTTGCCCGATCTTCTCCCCCCCACCTCCCCCCGTATATCAAATCTGAAAAATATCCAGGTTTTGCTTTAAAATGTTTCTAGAGTAGTTATGCTCAGATAATATAATGATTTGCTTTATTATACTGTGTTCATTTCTTTAACTTTTTCTTTCCTCTTAAGGTATCTTATTTTTTAAGTCTATTCATGTCATTTTTGGCCCTTGATCAAAAATGAAAGCTTGCAGCTGGGTGATACATACAAATAAATTTTTTGATTGTTTTAAAAAGTTAACTTAAATTTAATAATAAATCAGCATGTGGCTTTCCCCACAGAATCCTTGCCAGGAATAATATGTTTAGTTTTTAACAAATTTCACAGAGGGCACTTCTGTGGGGACCTCAACAAACACCACTTCCATTGTGAGTCTTTTAAGAATTCAGGGGACTGTGATTTTTACAAACCACAATAAAATTGCAGAATCTCCCATGTACTTCCTTGACTGTGTGCATAATTGCTGCATTTTCAAAATTCACCCAGGGCTTGGGGTCCTTTTCATCTGTTCCAAACATCTGTTATTAAAATAATGAGCTGTGGTAGAGTCATCCTTCTTACTAACTACCCTGTTGCCACTGGAGCATTTTCATGGGAAGAAAACACCTGTTTGTCCAAGTGTGGAATTTTCTTTTCATCATTTCTTCATTAACAAATATTTGTTGTATACCTCCTAGACCAGGGTCTAAGCTAGGGAGTTGTTCGTTATCAAGAGGAGCATTCTGGTACAAAATGAAGCTAAGATAGCGATATGGTGACTTTGGGAGCTCTGAGCTGTTGGGGTTACACTTGTCAGGGAGCAGGGAGTGAGAGTGAACTGCTCAGCCAGCCAGCGCTGCTCTCCCCGTGGTACCCTTGCTGCTGCGCATTCTTTCATTCTCTGAAGGCACTGCTGCATCCTTAGTCCTACAGTTCAAGTTGAACTCTCCTTTCTTCCCCCACTGGTTTGGGACATTTCTGCTGCTCAAATGCCCTGACACCCTAAAGACCGTCCATGTCCCTCACGGCTTGGCCTGCTCTGATGCTGTTTTAGAGAAAAGATTAAGTCGCTGAGTTGATCCCAAGCATGTTCAGTTTTGCTGTTTGACGCGCCTACCTGTGCAGCCCCAGTTTTCCTGTGACTTAATGTTGCTCTCTGGGGGTCTAATGTAGACCAGCACAAGGTTATTTTTCTCCTCTTCTCTGTCTCCACATTAACCTGGATTTATCTCATCTGCACTCCTGGAGAGATTCCTCACTTTTATGAATGTAAAGACTGTTTGTTCCTTTCCATCCTCTATTCCCTATCCAGGCTGTTTTTGTCCAACTTGATGGGTGAAGTGTCAGTGCATGACATTGTACTTTCTCATCAGAAGTGTTCCCAATTTGATGTTTTATGTTCAGAAATATTTTTTAAAGATTTATTTATTTTTATTGCAAAATCAGATATACAGAGAGGAGGAGAGACAGAGAAAAAGATCTTCTGTCTGATGATTCACTGTTCAAGTGGCTGCAATGACTAGATGAGCCAATCCAAAGCCTGGAGCTTCTTCTGGGTCTCCCATGCAAGTACATGGTCCCAAAGCTTTAGGCCGTCCTCCACTACTTTCTCAGGCCACAAGCAGGGAGCTGCAGGGGAAGTGGGGCTGCCAGGATAACACTGGTGCCCATATGGGATCCTGGTGTGTTCAAGGCAAGGACTTTAGCCACTAGGCTCCCGTGCTAGGCCCCACAAATAATTTTTGCTCTTGCACAGGAGAATGTGCTGTACTTTAAAAACTTACAAGTCAAGAATTCCCTTTTTCTTTCCCTTTCATGTTTACTCTTTGTCCAGAAACAGCAAAGTCAGTGCTTTAGCAAGAAAGGTACAGGATGGGCTGGGCTTAGTAAATTTTGTATTTCTGAATATTGATTCATATCTGGTTAGTTCCACAGTAAAACCTAATATAGACATACATATACACCATTTGGCTCCGATAGAAAGAAGGTACTTGATAAGTGTGTGTGTGATATTGCTCCAGAATGAAATAGTATTTGACTAGGACCATGGAGAATGGATGTAATTTCAAAGTGAGTTTTTTTCTTTGTTTTTTGCTTTTTCATGGAGGAACGACAAGACCTTCTCAGTAAAAAGACTAGCCAAATGCAAAGCAGACATGTGGGTAGATCTAGGCTTTACATGAAAACCTTTTTCTTTTAGCTAAAATGTTGAAAGAAATCCTGTAGCACCTGTTGCAGGGTAAGGCTTCTCTGGATCGAGTTTCCCATCTGCCTGTACTGCCTGTGGGAGCTCAGTGAATTACTTATCTTCCATGCAATGGTTCTCACATATGTAAATGGAAATCCTGACAGTATCTCTACCACATGGTGTTGTGTGAGGATTAGGTGCCTTATAAATGAAAACATGTTTGGGCTCCCGCCTGCAGCTTACAATCTAACACCCCATTTTAACCACTGTTGTAATTTTATGAGAGAAAGAAGAAAGCGAAGCTCTGGAAATAGTGTGAAAGACCTTGAAAAAAGGTGAGGAAGGAGCTAGCTAGAGATGGTTCAATGAAAAATTCATCTTGGCAACACTGCTTAATTTAAAGCAATGATTTCCCCACAAAATGCTGAGTAACAATGAGGAAGTAGCTCATTAGGAATGCAGTCTCCAGACCACTGTCTCCCAACAGTGATTCAGTAGTACTGGAGAGAGGAGATAGCTGTGCTTTTAACAATCATGATTCTAAGAGCTAAACACAGAGTTTGGCAAAGAAAGGGTTGACGGCGCAGAATATAAGGAGACCTTGCATTAGCCTTATGATCACGTGTGTGCAAGCTTGCACTGTTAGAGTGTCTCCTTGAATTCTGCACTCTGGAAGCCTCATTAGCCACATACTGGTCCTGAACCTGAGATTTTGATGGTAGTAGAGGAAGAAATGTATCCCTTAGACATTACGCTTGATCAAGTACTATATACTTCACATTATTCTACATATAGTTCCTGGCTCATATCCATGAAGATGACTGATAATTATCTTCTTATAGAGATTATATTTTGTGTAGGAGACATAAGTAGTAAATATATCAAGTAGGCAAATTTTATATTCAATTAGAACATGATAAGTACTCTGGCAAGAATAAAACTAGAGCAGACTAAAGGCTCAGTACTCCAGTTTAACAGCATGCGCTTTTGGAGAGTCAGGGTTTGACTCTCAGATGTGCTTCTAATTTGAGTTTCCTGCTACTGTACACCCAGCATACAATGACTCGGTTGGGTCCTTGCCACACTCATGGGAGACCTAGATGGAATTCCTGAGTTCCACACAATCCAGCCTTGGCTTGTGTAGATATTGGGGGTGGGATATAAGTATGTGGGAAAATTAATTTCTTTTCTTTCTTCCAACCTTTAAAAGTGAAAATTGCTGTTTTAAAGGTCTTAGCTGAAGCACCAAGATACCGTATTCTAATGAAGAATCCAGTTGAATTCTAAGAGGCTGAACATGCTGTACCTGCTCAAATCTCCCGGGAGCATTTCCTCTGACATACTCTGTGTTTCCTCTGACATACTCTGTGCTTTGAAGGGTTCAGGAATCACTTCATCCCTCAGCAGGTGAAGCGTGATATGAGCCATTGGCCTCATCTGCTTGTCTGCATTAAGGGAGAAGGGCATTGTCATTTCCGGCTCTGTATTTGTTTCCTCTAAGAGCAAAGTGAAAGTGCTAGCGTTTTCAACAGCTTCCATTTAAAGCCGTGCTGGAGTGTACTTACCAGTGACACAGATGTTTTGTCTTCCTGGGAGCTGAAAAACCTCTGGCTGTTGGAAATGATTATATGAGGAAAACCAAAAGATAAATTGACTGTAGAATACTATTGGAATACAAAGATAGACTGAAATGCTACAAATTTTAGAGGAAAATGAGTTTTGTGATATACTTAGTATTTGTCATACACAAATGTCATGGAAGTTTAGAAATGTAAGGCAACTTTTGTACTCATCTAACAGCAAATGTAAAACGCAAGTAAGAAATGATGAATGCAGATTGTTAGAGAAATTCTCCTTTGGAAAAAGTGATAAAGGAAACAGGCCTCTGATACTCCAAACCGAAGACCATGGACAGAGGCTTATCCATTGGAGTACACAGCAGCCAGACAAAAAGTGGAGAAAACTTAAGGGCGTGAAAGGAAAAGAATGAATCAACAGAGTAAATAAGGCAAAAAATGACGAAGAACTAGAGTTTTAGAGTTTGTTAGATTCTATTTTATGTTGTAGCTAGTGTACAAACAGTAGTCTATGCCACTATTAGGCATCTTAAACATCTGTAGGCCCGTAGTTACTTTCTGCACTGGGAAGTGAGCAGCAGTTAAAGGCAACCAAGCTTGTGGTTGATATTACTGCAGAAAAACATTGAAAGGAAGTGTGTTTCATTCAGTCAACAGATAATCATTGGGTAGCACTAGATTTCCTTCAAGAAATGTTGATGCAAATAAAGCCAGAACTGCGATCTGGATAAATCAATCCATCACTAATGTCTTTTCTGCTTGTTATAAAAGCTTGTCTTCAGCCTTGTGTACCTGCCTTGTGTACCTGCAACACTTTATGACCCGATAAACTCAGTGTTCCAGTTTAAGTGGTCATGGGAATCTGGAAACTGTGCCAGAATGTAAATCTGCTCCACTGGGAATGCCATTCATGGAAGTGCTTACCACATAGTCAGTGCTCAATAAACATTTTTTAAATAATTAGAAAACTAATTATCCATCTATAATGTATTCCAGACAGATTTGAAAGACATGTCTGCTTGGGAGAATGTCTTAAAAGCTAGTAATAGTTAAATTTGGGGGCCCAGTGCAATAGCCTAATGGTTAAAATCCTCAGCTTGCACACACCAGATTCCCACATGGGTGCTAGTTCATGTCCTGGCTGCTCTACTTCCCATCCAGTTCCCTTCATGTGGCCTGGGAAAACAGACCCTGCACCTGTGTGGGAGACCTGGAAGAAGTTCTGGGCTCCTGGCTTCTAATCAGCTTAGCTTCGGCCATTGTGGCCACTTGGAGAGTGAACCAAAGGACAAAAGATCTCTCTGTATTTTCTTTTCTCTGAATATCTGTTTTTCCAATAAAAAATAAATACAGTCCCGTGTAGAGTTAAAACTTTTTATACTCTTAATGGTTGGCTTAAAATTTGACCTGGAAGTTCCCGTTGGTGATCAACATTTTAGCCTTTAATTTTTCCGTTTATTTATGCGACCAAAATGTGCTTGGAGTGGTGTTTCTGTGACTTTTCCACCAGCACTACCCAATTTCCTTTTTGATTAGTGCAAAACAACAAACAAAACCGAAAGCATTTTCTATAAATTCCTAAATCCATGGAACTTTCTTAATTTTAAAAATTGTCTATTATAATATTGCTTTCTCCCATGTTTGATTTTCCATTAAGTATGCAGAACTCAGTAGGTTTTTCTTTGCTCAGTAGTTTGGTTTTTATAGAACATCTAGGGTTGAAATAAAACAGTATTAAGAAAGATGAAGACAAAATAATTAAAGACCAAAAACACGGATAACACACCATATTTGTTCAATGAATTTTAAGTCAAATGTCATGAGAAATGGTGACATATTTATTCTTTTACTTTTAAATATCAACTACATGTGAATTTTAAAGCTTATTTTTTCACCTGACTATCTCTTTAGTTCATCTTTTATTTAATATTTTTACCTGTAAAATAGTTCACACATTAAATTGTGATGTTTTATTACTCATATCAATTTTGGAGTGATTTAAATCAAACCGTTAAGTACTCATCTATTTAAATCGTTGACCCTGCAAAGCAGAGGGTTGGTCATCTTTTTTAAACCCAAAGTATGTCAACTTTCACTTTTAGGTCTTATTATTTATCCAAATGGCAGAATGATACACACAGATGCACACAGACACAAATACACATGTGTGCACACACACAGAACGAGAGAGAGAAAGGAAAAGAGAGAAGGAATTCCTGCATACACTGATTAACTCCACAAATGATCACACAGACAGGGCTGAGATCGGTTCATACCAAAACCAAGAGCCAGGAGTCCCTGTGGATGTTCCACGTGGGTGGCAGTGTTCCAAGATGCTCTGCTGCCCTGCCAGGCACTGCAGGAGGGATCTGTATTGGATGCTCAGTCACCAGGGCCTGACCTGTCTTTCAGCATGGGATGTTGGCATTGCAGGCAAAGGACACACTCCAGAGCAGCTAGGCCAGCTCTGGGATTTCCCTTCCCTTCCTCGTCACTCAGGCTTCCGCCTTGCCTGCTCTCCTTCTCACACTCCTCTTGTAAATGTCACAGAGGTGGAATCCAGCAGACACTGGTTTATGTTGACAGTTACTGAAATGTATTTTATTTTTGATTGATAGCATGTTTATTCTTTCATTCATTCATTCTTAGGACACTATGTAGGTGTGCAAAAAACTGGAAGAAACATAAAAATTAGTCTACAAAAAATTGCAGGTACTCATAATAGAAAAGTAGTCAAGGAGATTTTGAAGTAGTATCCTAGTTTTGATGGAAATGTGTGTGAATGATTGTTTCTTTGATTCCCTAAAAAATCAAATGTATTTTTCCTTTCATTATTGAGTGCTTGGATTGTGCAAACATTAGGGACTCTGAATTTAAATTCATTTTATATTCTTTTAGTTTTTTTTTTTTATTTGAAAGGCAGATTTTATAGAGAAAGGAATTGGAAGCTGAGAGTCAAGAGCTTCTTCTAGCTCTCCCACTTGAGTGCAAGAACCCCAAGGTTTAGACCATCCTCCACTGCTTGCCCAGGCCACATGCAGGGAGTTGGATCAGAAGTGGGGCAGTCAGGACACAGACTGGCACCTGTGGGATGTCAGCACTAGCAGAGAGAGGTTAGCCTGATTTGCCACCTTCCCAGCACCACATTAAATTAATTTTCTGTCAGTATTTATAAATAGATATGATTATGCCCCCTGCTTTATGTAGTTAAGGAATCATGTGTGGAGTCATTGGTCATAGGGTGAATGAGTGAGTGTTTGGACTGGAATTTGTTCTGGGAACTTCCAGCATGAGCCACGAGTTATTTAGAAATGGTACAGTTGATAGTTTGGAAAACTGGGGCATATAAAGTATTATGTTTGTGCAAACCATAGACTAGATCATGGTTCCAGGAAGTAAGCTGGAAACCCTCTTCCCTGTCTCTACAGCAGTTTACAAGGCTCCAGTCAACATACACAGGGCCAGGCCATCTCCCGCTGACCTTAAAGTGTAACCGCAGAAGGCTTTGTTCAGGAGCCCGCTGTTTAACAGGAAAACGGCAAAATATTGCTAAAGTTGCCAACATCATAGGACTGTAGTCATTGCAAATGAGCCCAGACAGGCAAATAACACAATGAACATTTTCTAAAGGAGGAATATGTCATGAAAATCAATTGTATGCCTCATGCTGCAGGAGGGAAAAGGACAAGTCCATGGTTCCCAAGGTGTTGTGTTGTGTTTTGTTTTGTTTTATAATCTAATAAAGTGTTTTATCACATTCAGTTTTCTTGACCCAAGCTAGAGATGGTTGGGAGTTATTATGAGGTTTGAAGGAATGCTGAGTTTTTGATCTTGTCAGGACAAAAAGTGCTTTGTAAATGTCAGAGTTGGTATGTGGGGATCTAGGGCACAGCTCCAGTATGTGCCTGAGAGTCAGCTAATGAGGCCACAGGAGAGCTGCCGCCTGAGCCACTCCCGGAGTGGCCTGACTTTGAAAGCAGCTCTTTGGGTCTGCTCAGCAAACGAGAAATTTCATGTTGGTGTTGTTACATTACAGACAAGGATCTGGGTTAAACTGAAATACATTCTCATTGGAAAGATTGCTACTTGTTTGATTGCTCTGTTCACTACTTAGCTGCTCCAGGACACCTTCTTCACACCAGGTTATTCTTCTCTGATGCTCCACAGTTTAGTGTTGTTCTCAGTGTAATTCTTGTGTACAGAAGCCTTGAATTGTGTATGTACTCCATTAGTGCATAGAAACCAACTTGGTTTACAAGGTTGGGGTTAGCACTATGAATCTGTTGTTACCTGGATTCTGATTGAATCAGCTTCATTATTGGTTCTGGATGAATTAGCAAGGCTAAGGACTTTTTCTAGACATGCAGCTCTCTGGACTCTTCATTGATGAGACTAAGACCATAGAGACACATGCATATTGTAATACTCCCATCAGTTTTGTTCAGGTGTATGGAGAAGGTTTGAGGTTCCAAATCAGGTTCTGAAGTCTTTGCTTGCTTCCTGGGAGGGTGGCACAATCCAGGTGTCAGGATCCAGGTACAATGAAGAGTGTTGACTGTGTTCATGGATAGTTTGTGCTGTGGAATAACAAGGCTTATTTATTTTTAATTAAAACTAATTAATTAAAACTAACTAATACAGGTTGAAATGGACCCGTGTTAAGACAGCTGAACATGGACAAACATGTACCTTTTGCTTTTTCCATGTTCTGTAAGCTTTAGCAGTGATTCCCCAAAGATGTTTTATTTAACATTAATGTTATAAATATTAATTTTTCTAGAAAAAAATGATATTATGAAGAAGCAAGTTTGAGGAATATGTAATTTGATAAAAAGAAATTTTGCAAAACTTTGATGAAATTACATGAAATTCCAAAGACTTTAAATCATGAAAAGCTTTAAATTGAGAATTTCCAGTATTGGTATGTTGTAGAATACTTTAAAATTTTTGTTTATAAATCCCCATATACATTTAATTAGTTTGTCTTTTATTGTGACATTTTATACTATTTATTCAATTATATTACATATGATCTTTTTACAAATTAGTGTATCAAGGCTCTAGGGTAAGTACTTGGGTTATTTATTATAATTAAAATATTGAGTATCACAATTGATGACAGTGACCACAGCAATAATGAACTACAAAGGAGTAATGTCCATATAGTTGAGTATTTTGGCACTGATGAGATAGAGCATTAAAAGATCAGATTTTTGTGAAAATCTCTAATGACTGTATATTCTAACCATTTATCCATGTATTCAGTTATCCCACATTCATTCATGTTCTATGTTTCTGATATTATACCTTATGTTATGGGAATGAAGGTGGGACAAAACAATGACTTTGCTCCTATGTGATTGTTAAATTCCCTTCCCTAGTGTTTGTGCAGTTCTTGTAGAAAATTAGCTATCTCATTCTTTGGTTCAGATGTTTCATTTTCTCCGTTAGAAAACAGAAAGGACAACTAGTGACATCACTTGCCCCAAATCACAGGGAATTAGTGGCAGTGGAGAAAAAAGGCCCCAGGTACTTGCATTCCAGCCATCACATCATCTGCATCTGTGACTTTCTGACAGAGATACAAGGAAGTAAATTCTAAACTAATGCTTGAATTTATATAAATGAAAGTAGAAATATGTCTAAATTGGAACATGTACTGAATGTGATCCTCAGCTGTGATTTGCTGAACATCATGAATATTTAGTGTGTGTGTGTGAAGTACTCTTTAGTATCTTGGAGGTTAAGTCTTTACTGAGTTTCTAATCCAAGGGCAAATATATTGAGGGTGGCTTGAAACTTCATGTAAGTTCATACCATCCTGGATGGCTATTAGAGATTCCATAAGAGCTATATGTGTATTTTGTGGAAATTACCATATTGTAGGCTATTTCAGTTCTAATCCTCACTCAGCAGGTTATGGGAAGAGTTCAGGTGGTTTTTCCTACTAAGCAATTTTTATTGGACCCATATTTCCAATAAAAATTATTATAATCTCTCTGTTACATGTTGACTAGCAGAGAGTGTTGTTGTTATATAGTAAGAATAAGAACTACAGGATTGTATCACGGAAGAGAACAACAAAAAGAACATATTAAATAGATTTTTAAAAAGATAATGACAAAAATAAAGATCAATAAATGTTAAAAATATTGCTATTCAGAAGTCTCGTCCTATATTTCACAACAAAATGGATGAAACTAGAGACCATCATGTTTAAAAAAAATAAACCAATTCCAAAAAGACAAATGAATGTATTCCCTGATTTGTAGTAACTAATATACAAAGTCTAAAAATTGTAAGGTATATGAGTTAAATTGTCAGAGATTTGATTACGTTTTTTACAGCCCTTTGCTATACTCTCGAAGAACAGTGGTTTTTCTACTCATTGCTTGTTAAATGCTTTGTTAGTTGAGTCATAAGCTTATAATTGTAAAGAAAATTGAAAGTAACCATTGTAAACAATTAAAGAAAAGCAAGAAAGGAAGAGTATAAATGAGACACATAATAGGAAATATCATGTGCTTAAAATTGTGTATATGGAATGCATGAATTTTGATCCTTTATTATAAAACATTTAAAAAGAATATGGCTCAATAATAGTTAGGATCATTTCTGATAATTTGATATTATTTCTTTCCTTTGAGGTTGGGCTGCCCTTGCATTCTGTGCTCAAGTCATTTGTCACTTACTATATAATGTCTATTTTTAATTGAACTTTGTTTTTACTTTAGTATTCCCTGATTTCTTAAGCTATAATTCACCAATAAATTTATTTGTGTTTACAAAATGCATGTGATGAGCCTTTAGACCTCATGTGAATTCGATACTGTTCATTCATTATCTACCTCCTCCTTTTTTCAGAATTTATGATTTACATATACAGAAACCTGTAAGTCTCCCACTTGTCTGATTATTTTTTTCTGAATTCCTTGGATTTTTAATGTTATTCCATAACATTTTATTAAATTTATTTTGTCATTTGGTTAGTGAAACTTTGGTTTCTTTGGTGGAAAACAGCAGAAATTATCCAGTTATATTTAAAGTAAGTAATAGCACAAGCAAAGGCAAAATAATGCAATATCAGGGGTAATAAAGAACTAAGTATGAAAGACTAAAGGCAAAGTTTGTGTTAAAGTGTAGCAGGCAAAGTTGAAAGAATAAATGAAGTTAGACTGTTGAGAATTTTGGAATATAATAGTTTAGGTTTTACTGTATCAGACAATAATCTGTCAAGTTGTTAAAAACCTATTAAACATGGAAATGATCTATGTACTATTTATTTTTTCAGTGTATGAAATGCAAACTAATATAGAAGATGCCTTGTTCATCTAGATATCCTCTGAGTCTGTAATACAGATAAACCTTTCCACAAAGAAACAGTATACTCTTGGGCCTGGCATGGTGGCTCAATAGCTAAATTTTTGACTTCCAAGTACCGAGATCCCACGTGGGTGCCAGTTTGTATCCTGGCTGCTTCATGTCCCATCCAGCTCCCTGCTTGTGACCTGGGAAAGCAGTAAAGAATTGACCAAACTCTTTGGACCCTCCTCTCTCACAGGAGACCCAGGAGCAGCTCCTAGTTCCACGCTTTGGATTGGCTCAGCTCCGGCTGTTCCAGCCACTTGGGGAGTGAACCAGCAAATTGAAGATATTTCTCTTTATTTCTCCTTCTCTCCATAAATCTGATCTGCCTTACCAACAAAAATTAGTAAATCTTTTAAAAATAAGAAACAACATAGCCTTCTACCTAAATGAAATACATCTGATATATTTTTCGGTATACAAGCTGTATGTTTACAGCATCACATAATTGAATGATGCAATTTAAAAAGAAATGTTAATTGTACCAAAAAAGGTTTTAAGAAAACACAGGTTTTTTTTTTTTTTTTCTGTGAATATATCCCTTGAAACTTGATGACTATGTCTTCTTTTCATTTAGGTCAGAGAAACACCTACCTGCAAATGCTGTTTAGGAATTGTGGATTTCCCATTATGAGAAAGGTCAAAATCAGCAAAATGAGAGAGAGTGATTTATATCCTTCCTCAGAGCTCACTGCATGTGCAGTTTGAAGTCCACAAGATGTTTATGTCTCAATCAATACAGTTTTTTAAAAACAAAAAAATTTTCTAACAGGACAATAATTCAGCAATTTAAAGATTTATTTTTATTATTTTTTTATTGGAAAGGCGGATATACAGAGAGGAGAGACAGAGAGGAAGATCTTCCATCCGATGATTCACTCCCCAAGTGAGCGCAACGGGCCGATGCTATGCCGATCCGAAGCCAGGAGCCTCTTCCGGGTCTCCCACATGGGTGCAAGCTCCCAAAGCTTTGGGCCGTCCTCGACTGCTTTCCCAGGCCACAGGCAGGGAGCTGGAAGGGAAGCGGGGCTGCCGGGATTAGAACCGGCGCCCATATGGGATCCCGGGCGTGCAAGGCGAGGACCTTTAACCACTTGCGCCACCGCGCCGGGCCCAATAATTCAGCAATTTAGTAAAGAGGGTTATTTGAGTTCTGGTCCCTGCAGCTTCTTTATAATCTAAAATAAGTCATTTCGTTTTTATGGTCTTCCATTTTCCCCTCTCTAAAATGTGAGCTCTTTGGACTAGTTGTTCTTTAACGTCCTTTATGCTTTGAGGATGCATTCTTATTATAATTATACTATCAATCTTGACTGTCTAAGATTAACCTGTGGTATTTCTTTTCTGTAGAAAATGTCTAGTCTCCATCAGCATTAGCTCGTTATTCAGTTTTCTAAGCCTTTGCTAAAATCAATTGCACAAGTATATTGATTGCTGTGTACTAAGGAAGTTTGAAAGTTGTGAGATAAAGAAGCTATCACTTACCTAACGTTGCAAGCAGAAACCAGAGGTAGAGTGGGAAAAAAAATCTGCCTATTGATCTGCCTGTGTTTGTTATTGTGCTTATCATTGTGGCATCTTGTAAGCTGGATAGGTGTCTCCTAGTCAGGAAAGAAAGAAAGAATGTATAGTCATGGGTGGGGTGTTTTTATCTGCTCTTCTAGTCATTAAAGCATCCATGAGAATATTGTATAAAAATTTTTAAAACATCAAAAATGAAGTATGCAACTGAGGTTTACCAATTTAACTGGAGTAGAGAGAGTATAAATGTACCAAAAGAAATGTAAACATAAATCTCCTAAACCTATAAAGTACACTGACTGGGTGAGGGGATACCTAGAATAGATAGCATTCATCCAAGAATGTATCTTTCTTGACAATGGTTTCTGTGTCTGTCTTAACCAATCAATCTGCTTCTCACTGCAGACAACAGCTCCCATTTCTCTTCTGTTTAAGAATTTGACTGTAAAGTTGCCCTAAAGAAATTTGATAAAATAATTATCAAAGCTACTTTATCTTTAGCTGTTATGAGAGAAAACACCTCTGTGCTAGGTGACTTTATCTTCAACTACTGTCCTCTCTTTTGCCTTCTCGTGTTGAATGTCATAAGGTATCTGTGTTATGCTTAGGAATTATTAGACATACTTAGGGTTCATTACCTTGTAGAAGGATTTGGGTAATGTAAGTGTGCCAATAACCACTCAAAAGATTTGCCAAAATTTGATTCTTTTTTTTTTTTTGCATTCTATTTCTCTTTATTTTGTTGATAATCTTTACATAGTTGATTAGAGCACAAAGGGTCAAGGGCTAGAGGAAAGTGGGTAAGACCATTGTTTTTTTTTTTTTAACAATCTTTACATGGTTAATTTGTGCATAAAGGGTCAAGGGCTACAGGAACGTGGGTAAGACTATTATTTCCATATTGTTTCCTTCATATATCTGAGGTACTTAAAGGCTGAGCAATATTCCATGGATTAGATGTACCATATTTTCTTTTTGCACATCTCATTTGAAAGGCATCTGGGTTGTTTCCACATCTTTGCTATTGTAGATTGTGCTGCTGTAAATATAGGAGTACAGGTCACTTCCTCACATACACATTCCATTTCCTCTGTATATATTCCCAAAAATGGGATAGCTGTGTCATAATGTAGAAATATTTTCAGTTGCCTAGCACTCTCCATATTTACTTCCATAGTGGTTGTAATAGCCTACACTCCCACCAACAGTGAAGTACCTTTCTTCTTACATCCATGCCAGCAAGTGTTGTTTGTAGATTCTTGAATGAAGGCCAATCTCACTGGTGGAATCTCAATGTGGTTTTTATTTGTATTTAGTTTAAAAAATAATAGGAGGGGAGGGGAGGGGAGGGAAGGGAGGGAAGGGAAGGGAAAGGAAGGGAAGGGAAGGAAAGAAAAAGGTTAGAGACTATGCTGGCACCCTGGCATATAGTTAACACAAATTTAGTAACAGAACACAGAATTGCTTCAAGTGTGCGCAGAACGTTTTCTGGGATATATCATGTGTTAAGCAACAATATCATTCTTTTTTAAAAGATTATTTTGCTTCCATAACACATGTTGTAGATAGAGGAGTTCTCCATTTCCCTCCCCCTTCTCTCACTCCCATTTTCTTCTCCCTCTGTTTTCCCCATATTATAGTAAGATAGTCCTTTAATAACAGTTACAGTTTTAACATTCTGCTATTTAAATGCACCTTGGAATTGTAAATATAGACAAATACAGAAAAGCTAGTATCATGTTGTCAGGGTATATTTACAGTTTCAATGTGATTCCTGCTTTTAAATGTCTCTGTGTCAGACTTACTTTTCCAGTTGTTGAAAACTCTGCCTTTTAATATTGTAATGAAGTGTGTTTGGGCTTTTAAAGATTATCTCAGAATCAATTCCTCATCTTTCAAAAACAGAGTGATGGTAACTTATTACATTATTCTGCTTATTAAAATGATCTCTAGTATTATTTTCTACCCACCAGGAAGACACTATATACTTACCCTTTGGGAGGGCAAGAAGAAACAAAATGACCTAAGTTTACTTTAAGTCAAACAAGAAAGAAAATTATCAGAGGTTTACTGGTTCCTGATTACTTTATAATATTGTGGCACCTTATTCACCCATCACATTCTGATATGAAGATGAGAAAACACTCTGGGTTACAGATTTATTTGGCAAAATTTAGTGTGGCTAACTTCTGTTTCCTAAATTGAAATTGCTGACAAGTTTGTGGTTGTCTGAAACTTTTTGAGGTCTTGATGAGGTTGGCACGATTCTTGGGTGAGAAAATACAGAAATGTAAGCAGGTTTCTAGTTCTGCTGTATTTCCTATTCAGTTTGTACAAGTTCTAGAGTTAAGTGCCTGCAGTTTATAAACTGTGTCTGTCAGCAGGTGAATTAAAGGACTTGGTCTATATTTTTCACAGGCATTCATATATTCATTCTACCAAAGTAAATAAGTGTACTGGCATATTTGCATGCTTTACCTTCTCTTCCCAGATTTCTTAAAAATAAAGCCCAAAACTATGTCCCATGTAAACTTAACTTGCTCTCTTTTCCATCTTCATAGCGATTTTGTAGTTGACAGTGTTTTGCGCTTGTTAAACACACAATCAGCTTCCTCACTTGCTTGCTGTCCTATTCTGTCAATCAAAATTGAGGAGATACTAATGGGAAGAAATGTGGTTTAATCATACAGATGATCCTGTACACTTTTTTATCCTGTTTTTATAATGTTATTTAAATGAGATTTTCAAAGCTGTTGGTTGAGATCTTATGAAATTCACTAGTTCCTTAACAACTTGAGTTTCTCCCATCTTTGAAAGAATCTTCACATCCATTCAACATTTCCCAAAATTGTAAGGAGACAATTAGAAAAGAGTTGTTAAAATGCTGGGGAAATGTAGATTTTTTTCCCCCAGTGGCAACTAAATTTAAGCTGGGGAAAAGAACCATTTTTCTCATGTATGTTTGTAAACATTTAAATGTATGTGTTGTATGCTGTATTTTGTTTAACTGTAGTGGAATTTCTCTTATAGTGAGAGAGATCATCTCCACTGATGATGCCACAAATATATTCTGGGTCTGTGTTTTCCTTTTTTCTTTCTTGTGCATATTTCTCACATTGAAAAATTATCTTTGCTTTCTTGCGAGTCTCACCAAATCTCTGAAAATTAGGTCCTCTGATTGAATAGATGAGGTTTCAATGAAGTGGCTGTAACTTTGTAATACATTATTGAGATCACAGTAAAAATAGTTGCTAAATCCACATTTACATTACTATCCGCTGGTGACCTAGCTAACTTCTGCCCTCTAGACCCTAGTGGATTGATTGAGAACTAAGACCCGCTGTAAGATTTTAGAGTGGTGGAAATACTTGAAAATCTAGTCTGCTCCTGGATAGAGTGCAAGATTCTAGCCCTACCTTGTGAAATATACAATCCACAAAATTACCAAGAAAACTGATGTACGTTTTGCCTTGCTAGGAACCATGTGAATTTACAATGTGCTGTCTGCATTTAAATTCTCACGGGGTAAGGTTATGATGTTTAAGAATTTAGGCCAAATTCAACCCCTTTATAGATTTTGATGTATACTGGAGGCAGAATATAGGACAAAATAAATATCCTTCAATTGATGCTTTCACTTCAAGCCTGGTATCATTTTATAAATATTTAAGAATTCACACTTATGGAAGCTGTCATGGTGATGCAAGGTTTTGGGAGGGAACGTTTCCAGTTTTATTTGTTATTTGCTTTGCAAAGCTCTGCATTTATGAGTATGTATTTCTGGAGTTTTATTTCGGTGAAAGTGCTGCTGCTCAAGTTTTCGATTTACAGAGTATGAGCAAGATACCTTGGGGTTTGTTCCATTTTGATGTTGTGTGTGTGCTTAAATCATGACTTGTCCTGATTCTGAGAAGTAGTCACTCACGTATCCAACAGAGTCTATTAGGTACGCTAGCTTTTTCTGACTTTACAACTGTACCTCAAAAGCTTCAGGTTTCAGTACAAAATATCTGTTGAAAATAATCAGAAGGAAGAATAGTCTCTTTGCAGACAGAAAGCACTGGTGTGAATAGTGAACTAGATGTGTCAGTTATTGTAGATATGATGAAGGAAATCTCAATACCCGAATCAACCCTACTAAAAGCGAGAAAGGTGCCAAAGGCAGTTGAGACACTAGAAAAATATTTTACAAATGGGGAAAATGTGAGTACCTACTAATCAAGACAAGGGTCTTCTCAGATACATCAGTCTGCATATTAGCCTTGGTCCCACAATTTCCTGGAGCATTCTTACGTGTGGAAGATAGGTATAAGGCCAGTTCTCAGTGTTGTCTAAGTTACAGCTTTATCTCTTTCTTTAACTGGATGTAATGCTTGTTCTATGTAGCAGTTGGTAGTAATTCATAGTTCAATTTCTCAGTACTTAAAATAGATATCACTATTTTGGTTGCATATACTGTAACTAGGCTGAGTTAGTATACATTATAAGCAGAAATATTTTAATTATTCTCTTTTCATCTAGAAAAGGCTGCCATTATTGGGATTTAATTCCATGTTACCGCCAATCTTTGTCAAACATTTAACTTGGACAGTAATGAAGGAAGGCTACTGCCATGTCATAATCAGGATGCATGTAATAATATGATTTTGTCTCTGTCCATTTATGCTGTTATAACAGGATAACTCAGAGAAGGGAATTTGCAATGAATAGATATTTATTGGCTCTTGGTCCTAAGAATTGAAAAGTCTGAGAGCCTGCCTCTGGTGACAGCCTTCTCACCGTATCATAACATGATGGGATTGAGATGGTAAAAGAGCTGTGTTTTAACTTTGTAGGGAACACACATGATGATGCTTTAATTCATTATTTTTTAAAATATGCTTACTTTTATTGGAAAGGCAGATTTACAAAAAGAAGGAGAGACAGACAAAAAGATCTTCCGTTTGCTGGTTCACTCCCCAAATTGCTGCAAAAGCTGGAACTGAGCTGATCTGAAGCAAGAAGTTTCTTCTAGGTCTCCCATGCAAATATAGGGTCCCAACGCTTTGAACCATTCTCTGCAGCTTTCCCAGACCATTCAGGGAGCTGGATCGGAAGTGGAGCAGAAAGGACGTGGACTGGCACCTAATGGGATGCTGGTACTTACAAGAAGAGGATTAGTCCCTGAGCCATCACACCGGCCCTAGTTCTCAACCATTCTTAAGGGCCGTGTGTCTATGATTCAGACACCTTCTGTTAGGTCACACCTCCTAACACAGATGCATTGGGGATGAAGTTTCCAACACAGGAATTCTGGGAGACACATTCAACCCATTGTAGGCCCAGAGTTATCTTTTTGGTAGCCTTTCTAAACCTGAAAATTCTAATATAACACTTGGAGAGTTTCCTGGGCTATGTTTTTGCTAATGTTAGGGACAATGGCCTTGCATTGCTTTCAGTCATAAGGAAATTTACATAGCTTTCTGAAACCAGATGCACCTAAACATCTTTTCTTATGCTCTAGAAGCATACAGGGTACATTACTAGAACACATGGCTTTTTTCCAAGGGTCCATGTCTTTATGATTCTGAAACTTCAAACCTGACAAATGCTCAGTCAATTTCAAGTCCTCAATAATTGGTTAAAGGGATATGTCTCAGATGCTTGCTTACTTGCATTTATGTTCAAATTTCCTGCCAAAGGTGGAGAAACTTCATAAACATTGAGTCTCAGAAGGTGATATACTGTGGTGGTATGCTATGTATCTCATACTCTGATGCTTTGTACCATAGGAATGTCTCCCGGATCCATCCTTTAATGTCACTATGAACCTGAGTAGTGTTAAGTTCATCTTCCCCAGCTTTTTAAATTGTAAGTTAGAGGAATAATACATCTCATCAGTTGAGGATGAAATTCTCTAAAATGTAGAAATCCTTGACGAAGTGCCAGCTGAGTTCATGCTGAATGTGTGTGAGGAATGGTGATGGCAGCGGTGGTCCTCACAGCGGTGATCCCAGTAGTATTTTGTTTTCTTCATCTCCTCAAACTGTGGTGATGAAGTCTGAAAACGATAAAGACATTTGGAATCTTAGTGTCCAAGAAGATTGCTTTCCTATTAAAGCCCCCTGTATTTAATCCCCAGCCCTTGCCCCTCACTCCGTGTCCCTGCTAATGCATACCTTGGGGAGGACTGGTGATAGCTCAAGTAATGGGATTACGGTCACTCATTTGTCGGAATTGGGCTACATTTCTGGTGCCCAGTTTTAACCTAGCCTAGTCCTGGAGATTGTGGGAAATTAGAGCATCAGCTGGTAAGAACTCTCTCTGTCTCCCCATTGCATGCCCCCTTTAATGTGTCTTCTGTACTAGATTGAAACCCACCATCATTTTCTCTTGTAAGCTACATAATTTTGCCAGTTTACCAAATTTCTTGTATCTTCAAATTATCTTTGAAAATGGTTGCAACACCAATTTCACAGTTGTATTCAAAAGATCCAGAGAGATGACCCATGTAAAGGCATACAGCTAAGTATAAACACTGATAATAATAAGCCCCACTCCTCTATGTGATATTACCATTAAGTGATCTTATCTTAGGTTTTGGAGCTATCTCTTTCCACCTAGTAACTGTTCCATTCCTTAACTGCAGTTGCACAGGCACATACAAACACACATGCATGGATAAACTGTGCGCAGAGATAATTGTGACAGTTAATGAAATGCTCATTAAGTCTACTTTTCCCCAAGCACATGAACTACACTGATGATAATGGTAAGGAATAAGGTGAATGTAGAAACTGAGATGTTATCTTCTATAAAAACACAGGCATAATTAGAATAACATTTTGAAAATGCTGTGTAGTTAACAGTGTGAACTTTAATGATATGAACTCCAATTTAGCCTCATCTGTTTTTGGATATAGCTTTGGAAAATTGCCTAACCTCTTGGAACTTCAATCTTACTATCTATATATGAAAGTAATCTCTGCATTATATATTTCTGGGAGAGTATGAAGAGGAAAAAAAAAGTTTATCTGGTTCCCTACCTTTGAGGCAATTGTATTTATCATGATAATAGATTATGTGTTTATAATCTTATTACTATTATTGATATCTGTTAGATTATTGAGCATAAAATCCCTGGAGATAATAGTAAAACAAAGGTTGTAATCAGTAAGGCCTTTTTGAACATTTTTGTGTGCCGTTTCAGCAAGTTACATACATTGTTCAATACTCCTTATAATGAATTGCACATTAAGTGATATTATACACAGATGAAATGTCAAACTTCATAGAGATTAATTTGCACAAGGACTTGCAACTAATACAGGACAGATGTAATATGGAGATCTAGAGCAATCTGGAACTCAAGGTTATTATTTTTGAAACATTTATTTATTTAAAAGTTAGAGTTATAGAGAGAGTGGGAAAGATCAGGAGAGAGAAGGAAAGGATGTTGTATCTGCTGGTTCATTCCCGAGATCTCGTTAATTGTCCAGGGCTGGGCCAGATGAGATTGAGGAGCTTTATTCATTGACGGGGTGGGGACCAGACACTTGGTTGTCTTCTTTTGTTTTTCCTGGGTCTGATACAGGAAGCTGGATCAGAAATGGAGCAGCCAGAATATGAAACGGCACCTTATAGGTGGCTGGTGTTATAGGCAGTGGTTTTGCCTACTACAGCCAAAAAAAAAAAAAAAGAAGGAAAGAAAGAGAGACAGAGAGAGAGAGAAAGAAAAAAAGAAAGAAAAGAAAAGAAAAAAAGCTACTAATCATACCTCTCTCCATTTTCCAAAATAGTCAACATAGAAGACTCCAAATATGTTTATATGACCCGATTGTATCTGAGGATTCATGATGTTGAAATGGTTAAGGCTGTTTATGTGGCTATCCATGGCGTAACTGGGACCTAAAGATAAACTAAGGAGAAAATTTTAATTGTGTTCTTTTTATTATAAACAAAAACAAAACTGAAGAGGTTGCTTTGAGAAGAAATGAGGTCCTTGTTATTGATGATTCATCTCACTCAGGCAGAAATCACGCAGAAGGAAGGCTCAGTCTTTGAACTAAATGGAGACTGAGTCAGAGGCAACCACCTCCTTGCAGAGACACCAGTAGGAACCATGCAACACACACCGAGTCACCTTCATAGGACCTACAGGGGCCACTGAGAGGGCGTTGAACCTTGTGTTTTTTTATCATCATAGGGAAAGTTGCATTAAATTAAGCAAGAAAGAGAGAGTTACCCACATCACCCCTTTACACAGCTCCAATAGGCTCAACCAGGAACATCAGCTGAGAACCCCAATCATCCCCAAATCCTAGACCCATGTCTGTTGGGTGTGTAGAGGTTCCTCAGCCAGGTAGCCTCTGCCACCGAGCCTCCTCCTACTTCTAGCAGTAAGCAGAGCTGTGAGTACACAGAGTCAGGAAAAGGCCCTCAGGCCGCAGTGTAGAGCATAGACACCAGGCACCTAGCACACTCATGGGCCTCTAGAATTGGCCAATCTCAAATGGAGACCAGCACTCTCTGGGACGCTGTGCATGGGGGGTCAGTTCATTTTTGTGTATGTCACTACTGGTCTGTGGGCTTACTCCTCAGCCTTTTGTAGGGACCTGCAACTGTGAAGCTAGAGCAAATCTGGCTTTATCTCTCCCCTGAAAACTTGGGCTGACAACAAGGAACCCTAAGATTGTCTCTTAGGACTTGATGTTGGCCTGCAAGAACCCATGGCTGGACTCAATGCAGGGATTTCTGTTCTGAGGCAGATGCTTGTGGATGGTGTACTGAACTTGACCCTAGTGTTGGGGGGAGACTGGCGCCCTGGTTAGACAGGTTTGTTTTGTTAGGTATCACCACCAACTTTTTGCAGGCCTGCTGTATATCCCCCAAATTACAGAGGCCTGCTGTCTGTGAGAGCTAAGTGTGACCCAGCTAGGGTCTGCCTGAACAGCTTGGGCACTGCCTCTGTCACCCTACCTAAAACCCTGGAAAACAGCAAGACAGCACAGGAGTTTTTAAGGGCTGGCAGCTAGGCTAATAAAATTTACACTGAGCAGAACCCAATGGTGAATTTATAGGCTGGTGTCTGCAAACAACCTTTGAATTTACTTCTACGTCTAGTGGGGTTTATACATTGTTACTGAGCCAAAATCACCAATGGATGGTAGGTTTGACCCTGGGCCATAAGCCCATCCCAGCAGCAGCTGGCCCATATGATGGTGAGTTTGGTACCATCCTAGGTATTGTTGGTCATGGGGAGTTGAGGCCTGCAGATGAAATCTTACATGGTGATATTCACTTGAGCAAGCAAGGCAACTGAGCCTACCAGCAGCCTAGGAGAAAACTTTTAAGGATCAATGGCTACTTTTTAGGAACGCTCCCATTGCATGTTGAACAATATTTCAGCATTTGAAAAGGAAAAAAAAAAAACCTCGAGTGAATGATTTAAGAATATACCTTAAAGAACTAGAAAACAAAACACCCCAAAATGCACATAATGAAATACAGATCACAAATAAATTAGATAAATACTTTTTTAAAAAGAACAGAAATATTAATGAAATAAATAACAGGTTCTTTGAAAGAAAGAAGAGTTCCTATGTATAGAATAAATATGAAAATGGGGCCATTATAACTGACTCTACAAAAATATAAAGATTATTTTGAGGGCTGACATGGTGATGTAGAAGGCTGATTCTATCCCTGCAGTGCCAGCATCCCATATAGGTACTTGTTCAGCACCAGCTGCTCCACTTCCATCTAGCTCCTTGCTTGCAGCCTGGGAAAACAGAGGAGAATAACCCAAAGCCTTCGGCTCCTGCCCCCACATGGGAGACCTGGAAGAAGCTCGTGGCTGTGATGGGCTCAGCTCTGGTCATTGTGGTCATTTGGGGAATGAACCAGGGATCGATGATCCCTCTCTTTCTGTCTCCTCTCTCTGTAAATCTGCCTTTTAAGTAAAAATAAATGTATTTTAAAAAAATAGTAGTGATTACTTAATATAACTATATGAGAAAATTAATAAGCTGAAAAAAGGAAGAAAATCTTATACAACAATATGTCACCAAGACTGAATCATGAGGAAATAGAATACAAAAATACAACAGTGATAACTTGTGAGATTAAACCAAGGGATCCTCCATCAAAGAAACAACCAGGACCAGACAGATTCACCACTCAACTCTACTAGACTGTTCAAGAGCCAAAAGCAATCCGTTTTAAGTTATTTCAAGAAATGAAAAAGAGAAGAATTCTTCCAAATTCATTGTGTAATGCCAGCATTATCTTGATGTCAAAACCATACAAGTATACAATACAAAATAAGCTAAGATCCATATTCAGGATGATCATAAATGCAAAACTGCTAGCAAATTGAAGAACACATTGCAAAGATTGACTGTGTTCAACTGGAATTTATTTCAGCTATGCTAGGATTGTTAAATGTCCACAAATCTGTAAATCTCACATGCAACATCAGTAGAATTAAGAGCATGAACCACATGATTATCTCAATGGGTTCATTAAAAGCACCTGATAAAATTCAACATCCATTTGTGATTTAAAAAAAATCACTGTCCAAAATGGGTAAAAAATGAACATATCTCACCAAAATAAATACCGTATGTAGCAAGCCAACAGCCAGCATCATAGTCTGTGGGCCTTGGGGCCAGGGTGGGAAGGACTGAATACCCGGAACAAGACAGGAGTGGCTATTTTTTTTTTAAAGTTTTATTTTTATTTTTATTGGAAACGCAAATATACAGAGAGGAGAGACAGAGAGGAAGATCTTCCGTCCGATGATTCACTCCCCAAGTGAGCGCAAAGGTCGATGCTATGCCGATCCAAAGCCAGGAGCCTCTTCCGGGTCTCCCACGCGGGTGCAGGTTCCCAAAGCTTTGGGCCGGGATTAGAACCGGCGCCCATATGGGATCCCAGGCATGCAAGGCGAGGACCTTAACCACTGTGCCACCGCGCCGGGCCCAGGAATGGCTATTTTTACATCTTTTATTCAGTATAACACTAGATATCCTTGTAGAGCAGTTAAATAATAAAAGAAAGGAAAGACATTTGCATTGGAAAGGAGGAAGTCAATGTGTTACTCTTTTCAGATGATGTTCTCTTTCATGCAGGTATTACCAAAAATAGAGGGGACGTGATGTTGAATTCTACAACAGAGAAATGTTCAGTGTCTGTCCTGATTGAACATTAGATGATGTGTACATGCAGACAAATAACATCTGATACTCTATAAATGTGCACAGTTGTTCATGTCTGTCAAATTTTAAATAAATAAATGGAAAATATTTTCATTAGAGTCAGAGATATTGTCCTAGGTGACTTCTAAACTTCTTCCATTGCCAAGAATTCACATTTGATGTATAAATTAGTTCTGTGTGTTGATTGGTGAATACAAGTTGGTAAGTGTTAATATTTTTTACATTATGAGATATCTATACTTAGAGATTATTCTTTATACAAGCTAGTCTACTAAACTAAAAATGAAATAAAGCTGAAAGAATTTTAAGACGCTCATATATGCAATATCTTCAGTTAACTGTTATTGATTATATTGCAGTGAGGTATACTGCTGTTTTTGGTGATGGGACATTTTGGGTAGAAGTTAATGTTTTGTTTTTGTTTTTTAAGAAAAACTCCTTGAGTGAAGTAAAATAACAGTTTTTAAAACTGAGTTCAATTTAGAGTTATTTTCTCAAACTTTCAAAAACCCACATGTTGAGGGGGTATAAATGTCATGATGTATTTTGAAGTGATTTGAGATTTCAAAGTAAATAACACATTTTAAACACCTACTATAAGAACAAAAAACCATATTTCTTTGATTTTTGAAGGATGTAACAATTTTAAAAGATTAGTTCATGTTAGTTCATCAAAAAATGCTGGCTTTCACCCAGTAGAACACTTTGTTTCTCACAAAGAGTGAAGTATAAACTACCATTCATACTACCTTTCCATTCAGTGATGTCGAGCCTTTTAAAATGAATTCTCCCCCGCCCCATCTCGCCTTGGGTTTCCTAATATGCCTCTTTAGTTAAGCACATCCACCTACTCCAGCTCATACCCACATCCATCCCTACCATGAAGATTCATCACTATGAATATAAATAATAAATAATGAATATGATGTATATGGAAACAGATCTTTGGAGGAATGTATTGTTAAATGAGTTCATGGCAGCTGTGTGTATTAATTTTATCGGATGAGAGGGAAAGAATTGTTGGAATTCATAGTTGGTTAGGAATTTGAATTCAAAGTAGTAGGATTCATAACAAAGGATTCTGAAAACTCAGCAACAATTGAATAGATTGACTCTGAAGGAACTGTTTTGTCAAGTAATAAATGGGTGGTCAGAATGATGGTCCTATCATGATGTCCTATGAAAACCTGTTTATGTACTAAATAAAGAATCCTGCCATATATATGGAGTGCTGAAGCGAGGAAAAACAGAAAATTCCAAAATGAGGCTACTGGGGGGAAGTGAGCACATATTTTTAATATTTCATGGTTTAGTTTTAAAAGTTGTTAAGGCAGAAATTCAGGTTTCCAGGAAGACTTTGAATTGCTTAGTTGCTTAAGGATAGAGTTGATGCAGCTGAGGTTTGATCATGAGAACTAGGATACGTTTTGAACTGCGAGGACAAGCCGACAAATGCTGTGTTTGTAAGAATGGAGAGCATGAGGCACTTCCTAGTGATGCTGAAGGAGAGTAACCAACAGGATGTGGTGATGCATTGGATGCAGAGAGAGGTACAGATGACATAACTGGCTTTGTAGCCGAGGTGACAACAGCAGAATGCCACTTGTATGATCATTGTTCTTCATCCAAAAAATATCCACAAATGGAACAGTAATCACAATGAATTATGTATTTGCAGATAACTCAACATAGGGAATAACATATACATATGATGAAGACAAAATTAGCCTGTAAATTAATTAAGTCACATGTAATCTATATCTTCTGTAACCTCTGAATAGCTTTTGTAACAAATGTCAACGTAGAGAATTTATGATAAAAAATTACAGAATTTTGAGATAACAAAACAATGGCTTCTATTTGTTGATATCTCATGGATTTTGTAACATACATTAGGCCAAGTGCTGACTTAAGTAACTTCTTTTTAATCTGAATAAATATCATTTTTATCCCCAGTTTATAGATAGCATCATTGAGATTTGTGGAAGTAAACACATTTGCCCAAAATTATGCAAGTGTATGCTAGAGCCAAGATTTAATTCTTACTTGTCATTCACAAAGCCCATTTCCTTAGGAATTTGACAAGCAATTTTATGAAACAGAGGCAGAGTTTCTATCCAGTATTTATCCCTGAAGTGAAGTTAGTACCCAGGGGTTGGCCAGGTTAAACTCAAGAGCCTGGGACTCAATTCAGGCATTCCACATGGGGAATAGCAGGTTCCGACTATGTTAGCTTTATGTATTGCCTCCCCGGGTGGAGGCAGGACTGAGAGCCAGGCTTCTGGGGGCATGCAAAGTATTGTCTTCACCGAGGTACCTACTTTGGAAACAAAGCCTTTATTCCTTAACTAGCATATGACATCACAAAACATGAAAGAAGAGTGGCCCAAACAAAAGGGACAGATGTGCAAACAACAAAAGAACACACATACACATGAAGCCCAAATCATCTTCATTTTCATTTAGCAGTAACCAAATACTGCTGTGATTTACTTCCAAATTAATTTTGATCTTATTTCAGTGCAATTAATTTTGTGAACTGGCAGTTGTCCAAGAACTGCTAGGTCTTGATGTACCTGGTCCAGTTGGAATTAACTAAGGGAAAAAAAATCTATAAAGTTGTAATCAAGGAAAGCTTAACCTAAAACAAAGGGACAAAAAAAACAAAACCTTTGTTCTTTGTAGAAATTAAATGTAGTCTGGGCATTTCTTTGTAAGTTATAATTCAACCAATATGGACAGAAGCAGTGTTCTTTAATCCCAAATCCTAAGCAAATCAAGAGAACACATTAGGTTTTTTTGATTAAATGTAATTTATATGAATTTGGTCTTTAGGTTTTAAAAAAATGGGCAGAAGAAAGTATTTCTTGCCTGTCATACTAGAGTAGAACCATTTGTTCTTTGATGTAGGGTCGTAAAAATATCTGAGTGGCTGTTTCAGAGAGAAAGTTTGATACCTTAGTAGGTATATTCTGTGTTAGGTGTTTTTTTTTCTTTTTTTCACTTATTGTGCACAAGATACTTAACTTCTTTGAACCTGTTTTATTGTCTCTGATTCAAGAACAGAATCTTTGACCCAGTAGCATTGAGGTGAGCTTTCAATTTAGGTCTGTTCAAGCTGCCAGAAACTAGTAGAGCACTGCCCAAGTTTCAAAAGGGTAATGGTTTCTGAGATTTCTTTTTTGCTTGATGTTTCAGATTTTGAGGTTAGGTGAACTTTAGTATCCAATACAAAAATTTCTCCTTGATTTAAACTCTGTTCCTTAGCTATCAAAATACTTAAACATATGAAAACTAATTGGCATGCACTGAAGATTATGCACCATTTCCCAATCATGTGAAGCTACTTACAAAAACCCACTTTTTTTTTATTGTTGTTTACATTGTATTATGTGGTACAGTTTTATAGGCGCTGGGGATTCCCCCCACCCCTCCCATACCCCTCCCCCCATGGTGGATTCCTCCACCTTGTTGCATAACCATAGTTCAAGTTCAGTTGAGATTCATTCCTTGCAAACACATGCCTAGCATAAAGTTCAGCGTCTTATTGTCCAGATAAGTTCAGTGGCCTCTTGGGGAGACCTTCTCTGGTCTGAAGGTAGGGCTAACAGAGTAAAGATCCAGTCATATAAAATCCCCAACAAAACCTCAGTATCAATATACAACATTATGGAATTAATTGACATAGTATTGGGTAAACAATATGTTAAAGATAATGCAAGTTCCATTCTTCGAAACATCTGGGTTGAGACAGTATCAATGACAGGTTCAAAAAAATAACAAACAACCAAACAAAAAATTACAGGTTAAATCAAGGCAAACATGTGGTATCTAACCTTTTGGGATTCGCTCATTTCCCTTAGCATTATAGTTTCCAGTTGGGCCCATTTAGCCACAAAGAACTGCATTTTGTTTTTTTTAATAGCTGAGTAGTATTCTATGGAGTAGATGAACCAAAGCTTTCTTATCCAATCTTCTGCTGATGGGCATTTCGGTTGCTTCCATGTTTTTGCAATTACTGATTGTGCTGCAATGAACATAGGGATGCATGTTGGTTTGTCGTAAAACAGGTGTTTTGGATATATTCCTAGGAGTGCTATTGCCCACTTTTAAATATAAAAGATCATTATGTTTTTAACATTTCAAACATTTTCCCTGTTAGATATTGGAGAATTCCCATCACCATTTGGGATTTTGTGGTTCCAGAATATACAGGACCATAAAATGACATTCTGCCTCTCTCCTAATTCTGTCAGCTCGGTTGCTGAGCAGCCTAAAGTGCTTGCTGCTGTTGCTAGCTCAGAATAAACAATGTGGAAACAGTGAATGCAGAGTTTATGTATCGTTACAACACTACACTTTGATTTTTGCTTTTGTCCACAATATATTTATAATCTATACTGAATTGGGTGGAATAACAATGAGTTTTTTTTAAGTGCCTACTGAAATTTAAAAATTGTTTGTTTAAATTTTAAAAACAGGGATAGTAGTATAGGTGACAGAAGAAAACCTATTTGTGGAGAAACTACCTTGTCTTTTTACTCTAAAGTTTGCCGATTTCCTCCAAAGTACAACTTGGAAAACCTTCACTGCAGATGAACATAAATTGGCTCAGGAAATGTTGATGGAACCAAAAGTTTTGCTTAGTAACCATGAGCTGTTCACTTTATGTTGAACTAAACTTGGACTAAATGTTAGCAGTAGATTCAGTTGTTTGTTAAGGTTCTAGATATGGTTATGAAATGGAAGGAAATCTGTTACTGTGGTTATCTAGGCCACAATCTTCTCATTAGTGAAGGTAGGACTTGGACAATGGAGACATGTCAGTCAGGAGGCATGACTGGTGTAGAACATGGATTCTTTCTTGAAGGGGAGAGGTTTAAATTCTCATGGATACTCCTAGCTGGGCTTTATTCTACTGAGGTCTATGATGTATTCCTTCTTCTTTTGATGTGTATTTGGTCACTGAGCTTGAACTATATTATCTGGATTCATTCTTATAGGCAGTATCAGTAGTTGTGTTAGATTGGGGAGTGGAGAAGTCAATCTCCCAAAAGTGACTAATAAACAATACAGTGTAAACACCATACAGTATTAATACATACTTCAAAATACTTAATGTATGCAGACATTTTTTAATGACTCCACTGGCCTTCATTTAATACCTCATGCTTTCCTGCAATTAGCTACATGCTTAGAAATTTGTAAAATCTGCAATGATGTGGGTTAACTTTTGTTGGATGATAAGTTCTGAGAAAATAATTCTCATGGGTCCATGCTTTGTGTGGGCACCTCCAGTTCTGCTCTGAATATTAGACTAGTGGTCTGTTTTACTCATTGTAATCCTACTCAGTATGAAGGGGAAAAACTGATCTGGCTACTTTACCACGGATCCTTGATTCACCCATGTTGGGGCCACAGACAGACGGCCTGACACCCATCTTTTGTGAACCTTTCACTTTCTGATAAGCTTGGTTCTCCTACCTCCCTCTGCCCTGAAACACTAATGGCAAAAGCGGTGTCTCTTGAGCTTATCTTTGCCGTGTTATCACTGATATACAAAACCTGGATTTGACAAAGATTGAGGTCTTGCTGAAATTGTAGCACCTGCTGTGTATATTAGCACATCTGCTGTTATCTCCTGTGATAAATGCATCACTTTTACTTTAGACAGATAGGGGATGCTCTTCTCTCCTTTCCCTTCTTCCCCTCCTCCCACTGTCCCAAGTGTTTTGTAGTAAAATAGTCCATCAGATGTAGTCTTGGCTCCAGCTTTCTGCTCTTTACATGGGTCATGACATTGGTATAGACAATCTTAGAAAGTTTAATATTTCATGTCTAGGTATATGTAGAAGTTTCATTGAAGGACTATATTTAGTGGTAGAGATACATTCTGTCATTTTTTTATTATTATTTCTGGTACCCTGGTCTCTATTACTTTCTTCATTTGTGAGATCGTGAGTATATGCTTGCTTTCCTTTTTTTTTTTTTCAATCTTGGATGGAGGTTGCCTTATTATGTTAGACAATGATATTTGTACTTTTGGGATTGGCTCATTTCACTGATTGGGACCATTTGATCACAAATAGTGAAATTTCGTTCTTCTGAATAGCTGAGTAGTATTCCACAGGGTAGATGGACCACAGTTTCTTTATCCAATTTTCTTTATCTTCAATGGGCTTCTAAGTTGTTTCTATTGTTTTGTAATTGTTGATTGTGCTGTAATGGATACAGGGGTGCAGGTTGCTTTCTCATGTGTATGTATCAGTTCTTTTGGACATACTCCCAGGAGTGGGATTGTCGCATCATATGGTAGGCGAATTTTCATTTGCCTGAGTATTCTTCATACCAACTTCCATAGTTGCTGCACTAATCTATAGTCCCACAAGCAGTAGAGTAGAGTACTCTTTTCCCCATATCCTTGCCAGACGATTATGTTCATAGTTTTTTGTATGTAGGCCATTCTCACTGGGTTTAAGTGGAACCACAGTGTGGTTTTTAATTTGTATCTCTCTTATTGAGCAGTTTTTCTTATGTCTGTGAGTCATTTGAATTTGTTCCTTTAAAAAATATCGGCATATTTCCTTCTCCCATTTCTTAATTGGTTTGTTAGCTTTGTTATCACTATGTTTCTGGAATTTTTTTGTATATCCTGGACATTACCCCTTTCCCTCCCCAGCCCAGGGGGTTCTTCTTCAGTCTTGTTCATAGTTCATTCAGTCTACATTTGCTGAGTAATATTATCTTTGGTTTATCCTGTGCTTTTCTCTAGCTCCTCCCTGCCCTTATTAAAATGGCCATTTTTCCCATTAGAAAAGGCTGGAAACAAAGGTATAGGAATTTTTTATATAAAGAAAACAAATGCCTTTTAAGCATTCTCTGTTATAGGATAGCTAGAAATGAAGAGCTGGTGAAGAATTGGCCAAAAGTTCTTGATGCATAATTTTCTTCTTTGGAGGGTAAGCTGTATATATTCCTGACAGCAGGAAACAAGAGAAAGTTTGCTAAATTACAATTCATTTTGCTATGATAAAATGCTAATGGAGCCATGGTGCTAATGGAGCCATGATAAAATTTGTAGCTATGTAGAAAAATAGTGCATAAGAAAAATGAGTATAAGCTAAGTCCTTTGTCTATGTAAAATGCTAAGGTTTCCTCCAGACTGTATCCAGAGAAAGGCAATTATTTGTGCAATGTCTTTGCAGCAAAGTATAATAAAATGGAGTCATAAATGTTGTATTTGAAAGCAGCTATAACTTCCAGTAATTAAACATCATAACTTGGAAGCACCAACTGCAGCTTGCATGTCAGTTCTCTGTAGAGATTTCTGCTTGCCTTGCCTAAGTGTCGATGTACAGGAAAGTATTCTAGACACCAGTATGAAAAGCCTGGATGTTTCATACAAGAGAAGCTAAGTTTAAGTTTGACAGGGTGTTTAAAGCTACATGTGGGGGGTTCTTTCACTTACATGAGATAAATGACAGATGTGGAGAAAGTTTGGGAGTTTGAAGTGAGAAACAATATTCTTACAATATCAACATTTATTTGTTCAACTAAATGGGAACATGTGGCCATTGTTGCAATAATATGAAAAAGGAATTGGAAAGTAAATGCTCAAGTTTTCAAAAGATGAATGTGTTTTTTCTGTACCAAAACAGGTAATGTTGTAGAAATTGCTAAACTCTTCTGCAGTGGCTGTAGTCTTTGTGCTCCATGCACATGAATGAGCTGCTCATGCTTTGTGTCCTTGTCAAAGTATTTGTTGTTTTCAGTGTTATGGAGTTTAGACATGTCAGTATGCTAGCTTCTATTTCAGTGAAATTGTTTGGGTTTGCAATTCCTAAATGATGTATGATGTGGAGTTTCGTTTCTTATGGTTTTTTGCAATGTAAATATCATCTCTACTGAGATGTCTGTCCACGTGGTTTTCCAACTTTTTATTTGAACCATTAGTTTTTATGGTTGAATGATAAACCAATTCTTTTTGTGTGTTAGAGCCAGTCCTGTATCAGGTCCATTTGGTAAATATTTTCTTATTTATGGCTCATCTCTTAATTTTCTTAACCCTGCATTTTCATAGTCATTAAAAATCGTAAGCTGAAACATAGAAGCTAAAAGAAATATCTTACTGAGGCAGAAGTATGGGTGGAAGGCTGAGAGATTATCCAGCATTAATGTCCTTACCATCTCCACAGGGGCTCGCTAGAAACTAGGATGCAGTTCCGGGTTGGGAAGAGAAGAACATGATTGCTATAACTAAAAAAACACAGTTTTCCCTTGTGAGAACGTCCTGTGTCCTTTCCTGGTCCACAGGGTTCAGATAAGCCTGCCACCACGACCTGGCAGTGACAATCACAGCATTATATTTTCCTAGCTTCGGAGATTGGATCGCAGAGAGGGATATGGTCAATCAAAGACAACCTCTTGGATTTGGTTGGGACACCTAATGTGTGTTCTTCATTTGGATTTAGAACTGGGCAAAGAGTGCTGTACAGGTACTAAATAAAATCTAAGGATATTGCCAGTGTGGAGAGGACCGAAACCAAGACGTGGAAGAACTAGGAAGGGGAATCATCATGTAATCCTAAAGGTAAAATAATGTATGAGTCCTTCAGTGTTCTTTCTGTTAGGTGCAAGTTAAAAAAAAGTCACAGCTAATGTAAGAATAAGGGCATACTTGCTCTGTGGATAGATGATCTTTCGCAAAGGGATCAGGTTTCAAAAGATACTCTTAAAATATGCATGAAAGTTTCTGTAACCAAAATCTGACAGCTGGTAATGCATGGTGGATTCCCCATCCCTAGTCCATTGTGGTGGATGAGAATGAATGGAGAAAACAACCTTCATGAGAAGTGAACATCAGTGGGAGTGACTAAAGATTGTAGTAAGGATAACATGTAGGTTCCTTATTGAAAATCATCTGACATGTTTGACCTGGACTTCCTAATTTTGTTTAGTATACGGTTTTATTTTGTGATAGAAAATCAGTTTTATTGAACCATATGATTCTTAAGATAATTTGTATCAGAGCTAAGAGAAAAAGAAATGGGTTAACAAGAAATTGGATTCATTTCCCTTTTGTAAACTTGTTTTATGATACAGTTCCATTTCCTGTCTCCTCTTCCCCAAATCCTTGCCCCTCCACTGTTTTCTCCTATATTGTTACAATAGCATAGTCCTCTTAAGTCTATAATTCTGCTATTGATGTGTATCCTGACATTGTAGATATGGACAATGACAGAGTCCAGCATTATCAAGATATATTGGAAAGTTTCATATATATCCAATTATCAAGATATGTTGAACAATTCATTGGAAGTCCATCTTGGATTTGGAAGTAGAGATTCATATTGCTTTGTATCATCTCATCTTGACATGTTAGTCTCTATTATACAGTTCTTCTAGATGATGATATGTACATGCATGCTTACCTGTGTATCTATTGCTCTTATATTTTGCATTTCTTAGAGAAATATATCGTTTGCTCAATTCCACAAACTGCTTGCCAGGTAGACAGAAAACAGGACTAGAGAAATACACCTGGGTGTGTTTCCCATGACCCAGTTTAATCATGCCTATGGTAAGGAAAAAGTACAGTTCAGAGCCTTGTCAGAAATAGAGCTGTTCTATTGGTTATGAATTAACTTCTTTCCTTAATGAAATAGGCAGCTCTTTTCTTCTCTTTGCAACACATAATTGATGTGAAAATACAATGCAGCCTGTCTCACAATTCAAACTACTGTAATTAAATAATTCAGTCTTAAAGATTTTAATTAATTTGAACCTATTATGTACAAGTCCATTAGAAAGTTGGAGTGCATCAAATACCAAGTTGGATACTGTTTTATTCTGAATGAGATATTTTGTTTCCTACATTTCTTATAAGCATTTAGTAATCTCTCTTTCTCTCTCTCTCTCTTTCATAAAAATTGGGAAAATGGGAGAGGAAGATTTTGATTAAATCTACTTTACCTTACCTTCTCCTGCCAGATTCCTGAAGTAAGCAAAGAGAATTTAATAAATATTATAAATATTCCTTTCTTCCTTCCTTCCTCCCTCCCTCTCTCTCTTTCTTTCCTTCCTTTCTTCCTCCCTCCCTCTCTCCCTCCCTCCCTCCCAAATATGTTATAGGTAAGCTGTTTTTCCTCAGTGTTCTGCACTTGGCAATGGGACAGGATTACAGTATGCTATATTGCACACTCTAGGCAAACCTCATTTATTCTGAAAAATTATCCCTTGAGTTGACTGTTAGGACAATAATTTCAGCTCTAGTGTGTCTTGTTTATAATAGTTAACTTTTCTGCAGCCTGTAGTTGATATTACTGCTAGTGGCCAGGCATTTAGCATACTGGTTTAAACGCAGCTTAGGGATGCCAAGATCAATTATTGAAGTATGTGAGCTCACAAGCTTGCACTAGCTCCAAATCCAGCTTCCTGCTAAATCACATCCTGAGAGGCAAAAGGTGATGGCTGCCATTCATGAAAGAGCTAGAGACTTCTGAGTTCCTAGCTTTAGTTGGTGCCAATCATAGCTGGGGCAGGCATTTTGGGGAGTAGGCTAGTGGATGAGAGATGGAAGATCTCTTCTCTCTTTCTCCCTTTCACTCTCACTTTCCATTTCTCTTAAATTAAATTAAATTAAATTAAATTAAATTCTTAAAAGAATAGTTAAGAATATCAATTGATTATTTTACATATGAAAATGAATTAGCAGTTCAGAACCATGGCATAGTGCCTAAAACTACGGCCCAAAGCACTTGTATCCTATTTAGACACTAGTTCAAATCCTGGCTGCTCGATTTCATTTCCAGCTCCCTGTTACCATGCCCAGGAAAGCAACAGAAGATAGTGAAAGAATCTTCTGGAGCCTAACTTCAGATGGGTATAGCTTTGGCCCTTGAGGTCATTTAGGGAGTAAGTAATTCTCTCTTGCTCTCTCTCCCTTCCTCCCTCTCTCTCTCTCACCTTTTTCCTCCCTTCCTCCCTCCTTCTCTTCCTTGCTTACTCTCTATGAATCTGAGTTTGAAATAAACAAAAATTTTTTAAAAATTAATTATAATTAGATGTTAACAAATATAAACACTCTAAAGAATATGGTTGTACTTAGCATGGTGGTGGAATGCTGAGCCACATTTTTTTAAAGATTTATTTATATTTTTATTGGAAAATCAGATATACATGGAAGAGGAGAGAGAGAGAGAGAGGGAGAGAGGAAGATATTCCATCCACTGATTCAATCCCCAAATGGCCATAACAGGCCGTGCTGAGCTGGTCCGAAGCCAGGAGCCAAGAGCCTCTTCTTCTGGGTCTCCCACATGCATGCAGAGTCCCATGGCTTTGGGCTGTCCTTGACTGCTTTCCCAGGCCACAGGCAGGATGATTAATAGGAAATGGAACAGCCAGGATATGAACTGGTGCCTATATGAGATCCCAGCGCATGAAAGGTGAGGACTTAAGCCATTAGGCTACTGTGCTGGGCCCTGAGCCATATTTTGAAACAACAAAAATGTAGTAAAATTTGGGTGTATCTCTAAAAATATTTTAGGTGTCAAATAATGTGGATATACTGAAGCTATCTACTGAAGTAGCTACTAAATTCATCCATGCTGTTGTTGATCTCCTAGCATTTTGTTTGTATGTCCTTTAAGCTAATGTGGTATCAGAATTCATAAAGCAAGCCTGGGCTCCTTTGAGAAAAAACTACCATCCTGTGAATAGATCCATGAAAGCAATTAGCACATCCTGAATGGATCTGATTAATCAAGTTCTGTGTTCATATCGATGATGATGCTTTTGAAGACAGTCATTAAAGTTGATATTCATTACATACTTGTTGAATAGCTCATATGTGCCAGATACTAGACACAAACGTACAAAATGAGTCACAGTTCCTGCTCTCAGAAAGATGACAGTTGAGGATGGAAGTTAAGAGCCAAGCAGTTAATGCCCATGTAGATGAATCCAGTGTTCGGCTCTGGCTCCTCGTTCAAGTTTTCTGATAGCGCAGGCCCGCAGTGGCATCCAGTGATGGTTTGAGGACTTGAGTGAGTTTGTGCTTTGCCTTTTGGAAACCTGGATTAAGTTTCCAGATCCTGGAGTCGATCAGGTTGCAGACATTTGGTAGTAAATCAACGGATAGGAGTTTCTTTCTCTTTCCCTTTCTCTCTCTCTGCTTCCCAAAGAAATATTTCCTTTTTAAAACCACATACACAGAACAGATTTTATGAACTCCTTAGGTACAGTTCCAGGAGAAGAGTTCAACTTCCCTTGCTCTCCTGCTTTCCCCACCAGTACCCCTTCCTTCTTTGTATCTCTCCAACAGTATTTTCAGAGTCATAATTGACATCCACTCTGTTCATAAGCTTGATTTGCCACTAATCATAGTATTAAATAAAAGGAAAACAGGCCTGAAGAACCACATTTCCACTCAAGTATGAATACAGGTTAAAAATGACAGTTCTATTCCTAACTTATCATTTCATTCCTATACTTCTTTGTGTGTTCTGTATTAGCTGCCAAATATCAGAGAAATGTTTTATTTTTTTTACAATGGTTTATTTCATTAAGTATAATAGTTTCCAGTAGTTTCCATTTTGTTGAAAGGGGTAGATTTTCTTTCTTTTTTTTTATTGATTTTTCATCAATGAATATCTGGATTGATTGCATATCTTAGCTGTTGTGAATTGAACTGTAATGAGGGTAGAAAAAACTCTTGCATATGTTGATTTCATTTTGGTTGGGTCAATTCCCTGGAGTGGGATAACTGGGTCATTTGGGTCCAGTGAAAACACTTATGCATGTTTTCAGACACATTGGAGGAATCTTCGCATTGTTTTTAATAAAAGGACCAATGGGATCCCCAAAGATAGAGTAAATTGCTGAAAAGTAATATGAGTAATTTTACAGGTTCAGTTTTTTATGCAGTAATAACCTAGATTATGTTAGAGAATAGACCCTTCTCACGAGAGAGAGTGTAAGAGTGTACAGCCCATAGCTGTGTCAGCTCATCATAGTTCATAGATGCTCCCAGAAGCACAAACACTGCCTTTTCCTATTGTAACTCTAGCCCATCTTCCTTTGGAACTATAAAGACTGATCCTCTTGGCTCATTTTCTTATCCTGTGGGCCAGGCTAAGACTGATATTATGTGATATAGACCTGTGAGACTATTGAATACTCAAAATTGTAGCTAGGAACGAAATTCTTTTTTAGAAACTTAAATTTTAGTCCTGCTGTATAGTTGAAATTCAGAGTGTCTTGTGCCTGCTGCTCTCTATAATCAAATCTCATTGATGTAGGAAAACATGCAGGGTCTGGGTTCTTGAGTGCTTCAAGTGTTTCTCAGGAACACGGAAGCTGGGACTCAGTTGTGGTTTGATCAACCATCCCTGGATTATATCCCTGGATTAGTGTCCAAGCCTGCTTAGGATAATTGCTAAGGGATATACTGGGATCCTTCTTTTCTGGGGAGTTCTTCACACCCTGCTCTCCTGCAACCTCAGAGAATCTCTGCTTTTACCATCCCAGAAGCTGACATGTGTGTTGTTGAATCAAAGTACTTGTGACTGGCATTCACCCACTGGGTGAAGACCTAGTAGAAGGAGCATGATTGATCTGACAATAAGTGACTAAATGTGGGTACTGAAAGAGGAATGTTCTAGTATAAAAAATACTGGTTCTTTGCTTCTTTTTTTTTTTTTAACAAAGAATCAATTAGTATAATCCAAAATGATTTCTCCAGTTATGGATCTCCTCTAACATTTGAGAAGACATGTGGGAAAATAAATTGTCTATTTTAAAGAAAAGAAAACTAAGTTTTTCATTTTAGTTAGTATAGAAAATAGCCGATTAAGTCCCTGAAATCCACTCCTGGGTTTGAAGTATTGCATTCCAAATATACACTGGCCCTGAGTTCTGGACATAGGATCTTCCTACTATGGAATGTGAAGAAAGTTACTAAACCACTGAATCTAATATATTTTGGACTTCTAAACAGATAAGGAAAGAAAAACTCATGAAATAGTTTGTTGAGACTCTTTTGATTCTGTTTTGTAGAATTTGTTTTCATTTTATTAATATACCCTAGTGGCTAGAACTTAAAAAGGCTAGTGTTCTGAAGAAGCGTCTTTTATGATAGCTGCGTAGGAACCGTGGGGACATTGAAAAATTCCTCATCTTCAGCGGCAACCATACTCATTACCATGCTTTTGCCACACGTGGACATAGCACCAGGGTTGACATTTTTAAAACAAATTAGTTATACAGAGTTCAGTTATTGTCCATATGCCTCCTACAGGCAACTAAGCTTCAGTTTGTGTTTTCTTCCAACGATGATTTAAATTGAATTATATTCAAATATATAGTAAATCAGGAAGAGGATCTTCCAGAGTAATTCAGCAGAATTATTTTTGACTCTTTAGTTTGAGACTTAAGTTGCTCTTTTGTCTGTTTTTGATTTTCATTTTCTGAATGATTCCCATTCATTGTGTTTTACAGTAGGACTAAATGACAACAGATTGACTGCAAAATTTCAAAAAGCCAAGAGCAAAGAAAGCAAGTGTTCCTTAGCAAAAACCCTAGTTATTTACAATATGTTGAATAGTCCTGCATGATATTAGAGATATGGAAGTGGGAAGATGAATAATTTGTTATTGCATGGTAATTATTAGTTTTAATTTTTCTAATGATCAACTAAAAGTTATAAGAGGAAGAAAATTGAAGATAATATATAATATTAAATAAACACAGCACAGAAAGCAAATTCTGCATGTTCTCATTTATTTCCAAAAGCTAAAATTTGACTTCACAGAAGTAGAATGTGGATTAGTGGGAGGCAGAGGGAATCAGAAAACAGGTAAGCAATATAGTTACTTAGGAATAAATTCTAGTATCTTCCAGTACAGTGGGGATAATTCTAGTTACCTTTAGGTACAATATAGCTTAGGAAGAACTATAAGAGTTCAGAGGCTCCCAATATACGGAAATAAGTAATGGCTAAGGGGACACAGATATTGTTGATCCTGGTTTGATTATTGTGTATTATTTGCAAACAACAAATTATCACACCATTACCCATAAATACATGCCATTATTATGTGTTAAAAGTTTTTTAAAAATCAAATAAGAATCAAATCAATTTTTAATAATGCATAAAAGCTATCAGGCAAATTACCAGGATCTGGATATACAATAATTTATCAAAGTTGTTTTACTGTGAAAATGAGATTTTAAATTGACTTTTTTTTCTTTCAAATTGACGTTTGTTAGTTTATTTCTAATTATAGCACTTGCTATGGGGGGAAACATGTGGTATTTGTGTTTCTGTGTCTGGCTTATTTCACTCAACAAGGAAAAGTGACAAGTATTTCAGCAGCAGTGAAGCACATTTAAAATGGAAGCCTCCAGTTACTTAAAATCCATCATGACATTGAAATCTGCTGAGAGTTGAATCATACTCAAAGAAGCTGACATCGAGCTAGACACCCCTAATAAGTCCATAGTTAAATACCACTGAAAATTCATAATGAGACCAAAATTTAAGGAGGCAGGGAGGCAGAGAGGGAAGGTGGGAAAGAAAGAGAGAGAGAGAAATATAGAGTACATTTAGAGATCCATCCTTAACCATTGATCCAATGTATAGTTTGGAAATTTGTCACCATGCAAAGCGAATAATTTTAACTCCAAAATTAGAGAAAACTTTGAGACAGTAAATGGAGATCACACAATTTGCCCCTGACCTCTTTGGCACAAGGAGGCATAATTTACTCAATGTGGATTGACAGGGGACATGTATCCATAGAACGCAATCTACACGTAATGGGAGAACTTTCCTAGAATTGAACACTTGGTTCTAGGCTTCCCTGCGCAGCTTTTTCTTCTGTAGGAGTTTGCACAACATTGCTGTCTTTTTGATGGCATCACTTGTTCCTAGTCCTTCTCTCAGGATTTAACATTCGAGGAGTTGCTTCTTGGTGCCAGTCATGGTGCTGGAAATGCTTTCCAGAGTAGTCTTTCTGCAGTGTTTTCAGTCATTCAGTCCTTGGTAGTTCCTGTTGTAATACTCAGATCCAAATCCAGTAGTTGGGTTGGAGCATACTTCATCTTGAGATTGGATGGGAGCCATGGAGTATGGTGGCCTGTGGAGTGCCTGCTCAGTAAATGCAGGTGGGCATAAACACAAAGGCCCAGAACAAGGTATCAAAAGGGAAACCAGGCATTCACACAGAATGTTTACAATTTCTTTATTCATAATAGCCCAAACTGAAAGTAATCCACATGTTCTTAAGTTACTAAACATTTATAGTATGTATGATTACTCAGCAGTAAAAAGGAATAAACTCATTGAAAAATAAAATGCTTATGTAGAGACCCAGGGAATTAGACTGAGTTAAAGAAAAAGCAAAAACAAAAAAACAGGCCCAGTGGTGCCGGTTTGTGTCCTGGCTACTCTACTCCCCATCCAACTCCCTGCTCTTTTAGCCTGGGAAAGCAGTAGAGGATGGCCCAAAGTCTTAGGACCCTGCACTGGCATGGGAGAACTGGAAAAAGCTCTTGGCTTCAGAATGGCTCAGCTCTGGCCATTGTGACCACTTGGGGAGTGAATCAGCAATGGAAGACATTTCTCTGTCTCTTCTCTCTGTGAATCTGATCTGCCATTTCAATAAAAATAAATAAATCTTTTAAAAAATTTCTTTGCATAAAGCCACTTATTTTGTGGTTCAATTTGTTGTAATACTTTTTACATGACATAATAGTGAAAATGGATAACATCTAAGTGGTTGACATGGGTTAGTGGTGGTGCAGGACAGTAATTTATGTGATTATTAAAGGACAATGTGAGGGATTCTACTGGTAATGGGATGGCTCCAAATACTGACCATATTCATGCTGTAAAATTGAATAGTGATAAGTACATACACATATAAATAAATGTAACACTTGGGAAAGGCAAGTAATAGAAGTTAATTCTTCTCCCTATCCTTATTGTTTCCATGAGTGGCTTTAAATTGGAGGAATGTCACAAAAGCTGCCCTAATCAAGTCAGGAAAGTCACCATCATTATTATTGAAATGAACCAAAGTTGTGTGGCACCTCTAAGGAAACAGTAGGAAGAGCAGAGTGACACCTTTGTGATGCTCTTGCCAAACATGCAGACTTGCATCTAACCAAGAGAAAAATCAGATAAACCCCAGGTGAAAAAGACAGTCTTCACAAATGTCAAGATCCAGAAAGACAAAAAGAAAATTGAAGGACTATTTCAGATTGCACGAGACAAAAGACACATGATTACATGGTTCTCTGGCTAAAAAAGACTTTTTAGGGAAGTTTTCCAAACTTGAATGAAGTCTAAGGATTAGATGGTAGTAATGTATCAATGTTAATTTCCTGACATTGATGGATTTGTACTGTGCAGTAGAATGCCCTTATGTAATAAAATTGTGTATAGAAAATAAATAGCAAAGTGCCATGGTTATGGGACATTAGGTTGGCAAATTTACTTCAAAATGCTTTAGTAATAATAATATAAAGGGGGAAACAAGTAAATTATGTGTTTGGCAGTATTTCTGTAGGATGTTTTTTTAGCTTGTAAAAATGAACAAGGATTTAAAATACCAGGTTTAGTCTTAGCATACATCTCTGTGAAGTAACATCTGTTTTGTATTTTTCAGTTGTGACCATGATGGCAAATACAATAATGTATTATTAAATGCAAACACAATAATTCTTTAGTGCTCTCAGATAATGTACAAATTTCTCCATTTGTCATGTTGTAATGAGTTTTATAGTTGCCTTGTTCAAAATACTTAATGTCAATGTGTTAAATTTAGTAGATATATATTGCTTAGGTGCTGTTTTATCCCTAAGCTCCTGTTATTCATTTTCCCCTTTATTGCCAGGTTATTTGTTGTCTTCTGGTGATTCTCACATTTTGGGTTTTTTGTTGGATTCTCTCCCATGGCATTCCATAATGTAATCATGTATTCCCTGCGTCCTAGAGGTTGATCTACAGGGCGGAGGTTTATCACATTCAGATTCAAGGTTAAGGGCTGTTTTAAAGCTGATTTGTACATTTCTTACTACTTTACAGTAAGAGCTACGTAATATCTGGAATTCTGTTTTTCTTTTCCACATAACCAGTGCAGTTCTGTGTTATGACTTCATTCTATGATTTTCTCTCACAGATTATTATCCTCTATTTCCATGAATCTAGTAGGAAACCCAAACTGGTGACACTCAAATTCTATCCCTCCTCATTTGTTAACTGGAATTCTCTATAAAGTTAGCTTTTTCTTGAACGACTAATTGACTGCCCTGATATGCTTTTCACACAAGACTTTCCTTTAATGTATCTATCTTTAAAAGGTAATGTGATGTATAGATTGTTGTGTAGAATGATGAAAAGGTATGAGGAAGTGCTGTGTGAAACCATTGCAACCACAAGGTTATGGGGAAATGCCTCTTGCTATGTCTGCATTTACCATTTTGTTAATCAGTCTCCCAACCCTTTATACCCTGTGTTAACAATGTGAGCCAAAGTATGTTTTCCACCTGCTTTCAATGAGACATTTACTGTTCATGTTCTCCATATTAACATGTAGGGCCTTTATTGATATGAGACAAAGTGGATATTAAGCAATTAGGCTTGGAGAAGTGTCAACCACATAAAGAATCATGTGATAGGACCAGGAGTACAATGTGTTTACATTGGTTACAGTTAAATAATAGCTGCCTTTTCAACATGCCAAACTTCCAGCTTTCTGTTCTGCGGTTTGTCTCTATTGTCTGTTCAAGTGTTAGAGGATTATCAGCTCCTTGCTGTTAATATTGCTGGTCTATCCACTAAACATATTTCATATCCAATACCAAAATCACTCTTAATGCTTTTGTGATCTAAATATTTTATGTTGTTTACATTTGTTTGCTCTGCTTCCTTGGAGCACTGTCTAGTCAGCTGTAGTTGCATAAAATCAGCACATTTTCATCTCTGGTGCACAGATAGGGACAAGGGACTGATGTGAGAGAGGAAAAAGAAGTCTTAAAACACTGAAATTCTATTGAAAAAAGTCAATGGTTTGTTTTCTGTTTGGAAAAAAATAAGGTTATAGATTTTTTTCCCCTAACACACATTATTGATGGATTCCATTAAAGCCCATGAGAAATTCGATTTTTAATGGAGCTGTTCTTTCACATATGCTGAACAGATTGATTTAGGAAATTCTTCACACGACTTGAACACAAGTATGGAAACTGTTTCATAGAAACAAGGAATATGAGATTTGTCAAAACCACAGACACGTGATAGAGTGTCTCTTTATATGCAAATGCTATAAAAATAATTTTTCTTTTTTTAATGTTTTTTAAAAGATTTATTTATTTTTATTTTTATTACAAAGTCACATATACAGAGAGGAGGAGAGATAGAGAGGAAGATCTTCCATCCGATGGTTCACTCCCCTAGTGAACACAATGTCCAGTGCTGCACCAATCCGAAGTCAGGAGCCAGGAACTTCCTCCAGGACTCTCACACAGGTGCAAGATTCCAAAGCATTGGGCCATCCTCAACTGCTTTCCCAGGCCACAAGCACGGAGCTGGATGGGAAGTGGAGCTGCTGGGATTAGAACCAGTGCCCATATGGGATCCCGGCACGTTCCAGACGAGGACTTTAGCCACTAGGCCACCCCGCCGGGCCCAAAATAATTTCATTCTAAAAAGTCTTTTTTTATTTGTTCGGTTTAAGATACAAGTTTGTGAAATACCACAATATATTTCATTTCACATATCCTTTAATGGCTTTGCACATTCCGAGAGTTTTGTCATGCCAGAGCACAGAAACAGAACAGCATCCTATCCATGGATACCGTCCACTCACTTCTTAATAATGACCGTTCTTGGCATATGAGATATAATTAAGCTCCCCAGTTATGAGCACCTCAATGAAGGATATAGCTAAGTAACCACTCCACAACCTACTTAATTAGCATAAACAAAAAAAGCACCACTTATGCTCACAGTCCTGGGGCACCAGCGGCTCCTTTTCATTTGCAGCGCTTCGTGAGCAATTTTGAAAAGAGGAAGAGATAATGAAGGTTATTACCCTGTTGCCCTGTTAGCCACACTTAGCTTGAGGACTGGAAAGAATAATAAATTAGAAGAATCACATTAGACCTTTTGCATATGAACTCTGAAAATTGTGGCTTGTTAAGTGAATTTTATTCAAGATGTGAGAAGTGATTTTCAGAGGCTTGATCATTACAAGTCATTTCTCCATCTCCTCAGCTTCTCCTGGATTGTGAAACTCACTGTGAGACTCAGGGTAGTGATGGCTCCTGATTGGCTCCATAAACAAGTTCCTGGAAAATTACCTCCGAGTGTTGTACCACCAACAGATGACAGTAGGTGCTCATTTGGTACCAGAGTTGTGGTCTTTTTGCACACCTATTATGTAGCTAGTCGTGTGTGCACATGCGCCCTACTGGGGGTTTTTGTTTTTGCCGGAGTTGGGAATAAACAGTATTATGTGTTAGAGGAAAAATAAATTGGAAATCTGAAAGTAATCGTTTTCTTAGGGGGCTTTTAAGCATATTGAAGAGTTTTAAACAGAGTATCACAGTGACCTGATATATTCATTTCCCATCATCCATCTGGGTACTCAGTATAGGACTTATTTGAACAGAAAAGAGGCAAAATAGGGAGACCCTTAGTGGTTATTATAATCCACTGAGCAAGAAGTGATAATAGCTTAGTTGGTTTTAATGATGCTATGGAGAAGAAAACTGAAGGAAATTAAGAGACAAATGGAAGATAAATACAACAGGATACACTACAATAGAGAAAGGAAGCAGTCAAACACTGTTATACCCTCTAACAAATGTAATGTGGTAGAGCATTTTAAATGTTGTACTCTGTGCCTAGCTCTCTAGCTGTTTTTGATTTTTCAAGCAGTATTTGATTTGTTGATTGTTTATTCAATTTTTTAAATGTCTGTGTTACAGTAGATCTTGGGACCCTACTTCCTGATTCATGGAAAAATGTACTTAATCGAATAGCTCACATTAATGAACTGGAATTATAAAGTAAAATGAATGTCCTGAAGGAACATGGAATGTTTCTATAGAAGATGATAACAACTGAATCCGCAGGACACAGGAATTGAGGCAGAGAGGTTAACAAATGCTTCCATGGGAAAGTGTCTCTTGAGCTTAGAAAATTAAGAGTAAGAGTAAAGTGAAAAGGCAGAAAAAGTGAAATATGTTTTTCAAACATATATTTATGAATGAGAGAAAATGTGATAGGGAATATGGGCTAGTACAGGTCAAGAGAAAATTATTTACAAAGGGACTGTGCTCCAAATACTAACGGCTTTTAGGAATTAAAACCAAGGTCAGTGAGGTTCAAAGAGCAAGAGGAATGATCTACATGATCAAAAATGATAAGTAGAATCTATGTTAGGGTAGGTGTCAGAGGGCAACATGGGGATGTAGAAGTTTATCCTATGGTAGAAGCAAACCATTGAATTATGTAGAGGTGATTCTCACACTGTTCGTGCAATGAATTGGGATGCTAATGGAAGATCAGTCAGAAGGAGATGAAAGTCCTGGGCAAGAGATACAGGTGAATTAGACAAGGATGATAGCCGCAGGGAAGAGAAAACATTATCAGGGACTTTCCTGGAGAAAGGCATTTTATGAATAGGGTATTGGTGGGTAGAGCAAGCTAGGATTAAATATTATTCCATTCTTGGCTTACATAACTAAAAGGAATGAAGTTGATACACACCAAATTATTTAAGCCTTAGGAGTGTATACTTAGAAAAGAGACATTAACTTTCTTTTGGACCAATTGAATTCGGGTACTTCCTTTGAAATGTTGACTTAATGTGAAGATACTTTTGACATAAAATTTTAGAATACAGAAACGAGTTCTTGGGTGGACAAAAGTGGATGAGTAGACATCAGAAATTTGAATAGGATGGCAAGGATATGGAAAGATAGGAGGTATTCTAGGGATGAGCCTCCCTTGAATTTGCTATTCATGACTAGATGGAGGAAGATAAACCTATAAGGGATGAGGAGAATGGGCCATGTATCTGGGAAGAGGACCACACAGTGAGACGTCATTGAAGCTGGGAAATGATAGTATTCCATTACTGGAGAGGGATAACAGCGTCTAACACCACTGAGACTAGGCCTGAAACATGGACTGACCATAGGCTAGATTCACAAAAGTCAATGAATCTTTTATGGGAACATGTGAGATTGGACTGTAATAAGCTTCCTGTGTATATGGTTGGCATTGAGCAGATTGAAAAGACCTCTGACTTTTTCCTTATTGTAAAACTTTTAAGTTTGAAGTAAGGCAGTGATACAGGAAAGAAAGCATTGGACCTAATATCAGAAGATAGTAATTTAAACAGAGTGTGTCTTACTCCTCAGAAGCTAAGCCAGTCGTTTCCTCTCTAAGCCCTAGTTAGGCAGTTGATCAAAGGATAAAAAATTTATCCTTATAAAAAAAGTATAAAAAATTTACTTCATCAGATTATGGTAAAAAAAAAAAACAATAACAGATAATACAAGTACATGCATGTTTAATAGCCCAGTGCCCGATATGTGCAACAGATTATATGCAAGAACATTATTAACTGTAGATTCATTTTTTTTGCACTGTCTGAAATTCCCTAAAAAGCACATCATTACTCTTTTAATCAGAGAAAAAACAAAACAATATATCTTTTGTTTCAGATAGAAATGAATCTTTGACAACCCCTGACTACACTGTTAAGAAAAACTTCCTAGCCAAGTAAACATCAGGTTTTTCAATACATGCCCATAGATTTTACACATTTAAGAAATAATAAGGAATTGTTTTGTGAGATGTGACTTTGTGTAGGTTGTGCTGGAGTTTTATAACTAAAACAAGCATTCCCTTGCTTAGATATCCTTCTGTGTTCATGAAAATCCACACTGTCTGCATTGATTTTCTTTTTCTTTTGATGTTTTAAAGTAAGATATGGTTTATGAAAAAACATGGAAAATTACCTGCATTGTCCCTGCTATTTCGCAATGATATCAAAGCACTGCTAAGAAAAAATCCTGATTTTTGTGCCAAGGAGAGTGACCATTATTATGAGGAATCCTGTGGGAGAAAAGTGTGAGCCCCGAGAGATTCGCTGAGAACACTAATGAGACCGCAATTTTTAAAATGTCAAAATCCAATATTTCAGCGCCAAAACCATTTGCTTCATCCAAAACATTGTCAGATGCAGTGAGCACAGGAAGAACGCCATGAACTGGGGACTGGCGTCCAGCTCCTGCTCTCCCGCTAATGAGCTATGAGGCTCGGCACACGGTCCTCACCTCTCCAGCTCAATTTACCCTGGGAATGGAAATACAAAACCAGAGAAATGAGTTGAACCCGCATTTCCTTTTTCTATAAAACTCGCCAGCTCTCTGGCTGTATAACAAAATCCCGAAATGCCTTCAAGGAAGATTCTTTTGGTATATAGTGGTGTTCGCTTACAGATGATTAAGTGTTGACACAGAACCTGAAATTGAGAGTTAGTGATCAGAGAAAATTAAAGATGCTTTTGTTTGGAGTCAGTGCCTATAGAAAATGAATCCAGACTGAAAATAAAGCATACCTGAAACTACTCTGTAAGTCAATGGGGAAGCAATGGTAATAAAGAGACAACTAAATATATTGTTGCTCTTTTTATAGACACTTAAGCAAGAACTTGAAAACAGGCATTGCTCTAGAGAGAATTTAGTGCTTAATAAAACCACAGTATTTTTAATTCTGCTAGTATAATATTCATTTTGACATTAGTGTTATGGATCCAAAGATGTGAATATGTGAATTGATTGTGAGTAAATACAAAAATGTTGCCCGGAAGCTATTGCAGGCTCAGGATCTATTGGATCTCTTTGTTTTTTTATATTTTGAATGGAATGAAAGGTTTGTTTGTCGAGAGCTTCTCAGAGTAAACTGTGCACATTGGCAAGTGGAATTACTCTTGATTTGCTCTGATTACTAGTACCCTCATGCATGTGTATTGTTCAAACTTTTCTTCAGAAGAACCCTTAATAGCACAGGAAAGTGAGGCAGGGACCCCAGAAGGCTCAGACTTAGCTGCGAGCAGGCTTCTGGCAAGCAAGAAATTTCTTTGAAGTCTGGTATTTTATCTTAAATATTTATGCAAAGTCTTATTTTAATAAAAATGTTATCTTAGATTACATAATATCTAGTACAGTGTGTTTGTCTTGTGGTACTGAATGCCCTTTTGTTGTGCCGCTGGGTGCCCTTGGAGTTTACCAGCTCCATTGAGAACTGAACCCCAAATGCTTCCAAGATCAAAATAGGTAGAAGTGGCTGGCAAAGTGACTAACTCCAACTTCTTTAACGTAGAGCATCCTTCTATTAATGAGGCCTTATTTTTCACCTGTCTGTGCTTGCAAGTAGCAGAGATCCATAAAGCTAATGTTTAATGTTAAGATAGTTTTGGAAGTGTGGCGATTGCTCGAACAGAGATAAAAACATGTCACAGAAATATGGTAGAAAATCAAGTGGGCCTTCAGGAAAAAACAGTTGGGGACAGGACTGGGAGAGAATCTAGGTGCCTTGGGCTATGGAGCCATCACACCAGCCACCTCTATTTCTTTTGTCTGACTACTCTTGCTCAGAGTTGCAATAACACTTTGCATTGGAATGTTGAATGTGGACATTCTTGTTTTGCCTCAGCTGTTAGAGGAAACAGTTTCAGCTCTTTCCTTTCATTATGATATTGACTGTGCATAGGCCACGTAGCCTTTCTTATGCTAAGATTTGCCCATTGTATACCTAATTTGTTGAGAGGTTTTGCCGTGAGAAGATACTCAATCCTTACCAGATACTCTTTCTTTATATCTTAAAAGGGTCGTGTGAGTTTTTTTTCTTCTGTTGATGTCATCTGTTTATCCATTCGAGAATGTTGAACCATCCTCATATTCCTGAGATAAATGACATTGGACGTTGATAGCTGATCTTTTTGGATTGCTGGTGCATTCAGTTTGTATGTTGCTGGGAATGTGCATCTAGGAACTTGAAAAATATTGGTCTCTGTTTCCTTTCTGTGCCTGTGTTGTTTGGTGTTGCAGTAATGCTGACCCATAAGAAGAGTGTGAGACAGTACCTTTCCCTTCACTTTTTCTAGAGGAATTTGAGAATATTTGTAAAGAGTATTTCCTTAAATGTTTTATATAATGCAGCTGTCAAGTTAGCCATTCCTGGACTTATTTGTAACAGAAAACTCTGAGTGTATTTGTCTAATTAGCAACTGTTGATTTGTTCAGAATTTCTATTTCTTTATTCATTATCGAGTCCTTTTTTCCTGGGCTTAATGGAGATGATCTCCTCCTTGAGATTGCCGTCAGTGGGAAGAGAAGGAAGGAGTAGTATCTTTATCCTGTGTATCTTCCCACCCAGGCCGAGTCCTCACAGCTTTCTGAGTTGTACCTTATGTATTGATTCTGAAGAAAGAAGTCAGCCATTAGGAGTTGTGCATCATGTTAGCAACTGGATCCTACTGGATCCTATTGGCTTTTGATGAAGAATTTTGCCCTAGATCAGAATTCCTTTCCTGCAGAAGACTTTGGTTTGACTGGTTGAAAATTGCTTCATTTATCCAGTGAGTTATTTTGTGAGCAACTGTCTGAGAAAGAAACTGACTGTTCCTCATTGAAATGAACAGTTTCTCTAAAAAGTGATGAGTGTATAGATAATATACCGTAACTTAATGTTTTGGTAGAGGACTTCTCCTCAGGCTAGCCTAGTGGGAATGTGAGTGATTCCTGAATACAGCTTAGAGTGCTGTCCATGGTGTCTGTGACTTCTATCCTCACACAGCTATCTAAACCAAAACTGTAAGGTAATGGTACTGACAGAGCAGAGACCAAATACCATGGTGATTTTTAGGAGATTGGCCTGTTGGGAGATACTCAGACCATTAAGGATGTATTTTTAGGACCTTGACTGCTATGTGGAAGGCCTGGATGAATTTCTGGACCCCTGGCTTAGAAGGTAATGTTCATGAGAGGGTTGGCTATGCAAGAGGAGAAAGTAGGACCAGTAGCTCTTTGCTTCCAGGCCTTTTGTATGTTCCTTTCAGGCACCCCATAATATTTTGCTAAAGTTGCTTAATGGTGGCACCAACTCTGAAACTCCAAAACCATGAATCAAAGTGATTTTCTTTCCTTTAATGCTAACTTATCTCAGACACTTTGTTAGACCAGGAAAATCAAATAGAAATAACAATAAAAAGACAAAGGTTAGTGTATCCTGGCAGGCAGGTGGAAGGCTTTCATGTATGTTTGTGGATTAGAGAGGATGAAAGTTGTGGGAATGTTGGAACAGTAGCACCTGCAAAGTGAATGTTGGAAACCTTCCTAGAATTAAAATTGGGTATAGTAAAATTAACAGTGAATTTAAAAAATGCATCTCATCTTAGATAATGTGTATTAAATTTCAGGACCTCATGGAAAGGTAAAAATGACTTCAAAACTGCTAGAAAGAAAAGACTGATTTCACACAGAGGAGTCAAAGTCTCTATTAATGTCTGAGAACTACAGAAATTACATTCTCTGGAAGTGGAATATATTCCACATATCTGTAAAGGTTTAGGAATATACTTATCATTAATATCAGCATTTCTAAAATAAGACACTAATTGGTTCAAATGGCACTTCTCTCACTTCCTAGCCTTTAAAACCTTTAAGCATTCATTTTTCTTTGGAAGTAATGAGCAAACTAGTAAGTGTCTGGCTCAGAGTTTCTGTGAGATTTAAAACAGATAATGGACAAAAAGGGCTTATCATAGCAAATGTCAAACAGGATTGTTGAAAATTTAACACAGATGCTGAGAAGAAAGTATGGAACCCTCTAAATCAGACCCTTATTAGAATGCAAGCTCCATAAAGCACTTTCATTTATTATTTCCCTAGCACCTAGAACAATGCTTGGATTGAAGATGTAAGTATATCAAGTAAATACTTGGGAACTAAGTGAATGAATTTCTCGTCCAATTTTGTAGCTAGAGTAGGAAACACAGAACACATTGGAAATGGACTTTGCTGGATCCCACCCACCATCAATGGAGAGAAGTGGTGAAAAGGGTGCAGCCCAGCAACCACAGTGAACAGGAAGCACATGAGGATTAACTGTGTGGTACAGGTTGTACTTGTACACTAAAGGAAGAGCAAAGCAGTAGCCTCTCACCCACCCCTGAGGTACAGCTTTCATTCTGGTAACTGAGGTTTCTTTGGATTAGTTAGAACAATAGATCACTCTGATTTTGAAACTCATACTCTAACCAGCTCTAGCTATACTCTGGTCCCTGTAGTTGCTGCAAATGAAAAAAATCAAAAAATTCCTGCATGAAATCAGCAGGCAATGGTACTAATGAATTAGAATAAATCTAAAATGCACGGCTTTCTAATCCCTGATTCTGGGAGTGTAGGTTTGTGGTCCTTGGAAACAATGACCATGTTAAACATCACTGATCCTTTTTGTAGGCTTTCGGCTAAAAACTTGAAAATGGTTATGGAGACCTGAAAATTTCGGATCTGGTTCTTGCTTTAGGTTGCCAGTTGACTCTTTGAACCAAAAATAATTATTCCAACTTGCTGCATAACAAAAATTTTGCTGCATGTTTAAATATCATTTTTTTAAAAATGTAACATTAATAACATATTATGTATATTTAAGCAGAATGTAGTAGCCTTCCTATTTTGGTCTGAATTTTTCCTTTACTTCATGTGTCATCACCTTTATAAATATGATAGAATAAAAATATACACTAGAACAGAGTTAGTGATCTAATGAGTTGATTCGGAACAAAAGAAAAATTCCCTGATCTCTGAAGGTAATTGCTTACAATTTATTCACGAATCAGCTGGTACACTTCTCTAATAAATGATGATAACTACAGATGTGTTCCATTCTGAAGTAAAATTCACCAATACCACATGCCACATGACATTCTCGTTTGCACAATTTTGACCCAGATAAATTGCACTTGATAGAAATATTAGAGAAAAGAAAACTGGGTTAACAGTGTTGTGACCAAAATATTTAATAACTCCGTAATGTTTACACAGGAAAAGATATGAATCTCATGGAAATAGTTTTAACACTGCAAGATTATAGTTAGAAAACAACAACTTTTAATAACTATTTTATAGCACATTGATCCTGAAATTAAATTAATTGCAGCTTGTCGCAATTTTTTCTTATTGAAAATATGATCTATATGAGTACAGTACTTATGTATGTGCACTTCCGTGAGAGGGGAAATGAGGCAAGGTAGAGACAGAGAGAAACACATTTTGCTCTTTGAAGAGGGCAGTGGTTGGGAGTTATTTTCGCAATTCCATTGTGATCCAAGGGGCATGTCCGTGAGAACATGGTGGATCCTTGCTCATTCTTTGCTCATAGTCTAAAGTTAGCTTGCTAAATGCAGTAGTGGCGCAGACGACTGTGCAACAGGTGCAGTAAATCAGTTCGTGCATTGGCCACACCCTTGAGACTGCTTCTTTCCAGAGAACAGAAGCAGTCTAACTTCAGGCTTCTGTTGAAAAGGAAGAGGCGAGAAAAACAAACAAACAAACAAAAGCAGTAGTTTTAATTTTGATTTCTTAGCAGCGGCAAAATCCCAAGGATCTCATTGAGGATCTGCTTAAGGGAGAATCCCAGAGAGGTCAAGGGATAAGTTTCCTACTGTTGTAACAGCTGTCAGCAAAGCACAGACACTTGGTTCTTAAGCATCCCTTTGGTTCTCTTTTAAATATCAGCTTTCTTGCTTTTTGCTAAAGAAGTTGAGCTTTTCTTTTTGGAGAGTAGGGTGCTTCTTTTTCTCTAGTTTTCAAGATCTGAGGATGACACAATGTGAAGGAAAAGCAAACCACAACCCAACACCCTGTTATCACAAAGCTTTTGTTCATTTTGAACTGAAAAATTGCACACGCTGATTATGTTATGTGGTTTTGCGTGTTTATAGTGTCAAGGCTGAGTAGTCACAGAGATGGTATAGCTCCCAAAAACAAAATTAGATAATACCTTTACTGCTCTGGTTAGTGCTGCTATCCCATGTTGTCTAATACTGGGTAGGTTGCAAAGAAAAGCATTTTTCCCCCACTATTAGAGTCTGGGAATTCCAAGGTGGCAGTTTCCCTGTGTGGCAAGGAACTTCTGACTGTGTCATCCCATGATGAAAGGAAAAAGTCTAGAGAAGAGCATGTGAGAAAAAGAAAAGGAAAGAGGATACATTCCTCCCAACAGGGACTGACTCCCATGCTAACTGCATAAATTCATTTATGCAGACAGAGCCCTCATGACCTAATTCTCCATGGTTCCACCTCTCAACAATCTTGTACGGTGCGCATTAATAAATGAATCTGGGAGATACACTGAAACTACAACATGGCTTTTTGAAGAAAAATTTGTACTAGCCCATGCTTTAGAGAGTGAGATTACCTTGGAGAACACTAATGTTGCCTTTCCTGGTATTTTCCCATGTATCAAGGCTTTCTCTGCAGAGAAACCATTGTATGTCTTGGGGGTGGAGTAAAAATAGAATATCAAGGGGAAAGGCATGGAGTACACAATAAGAATGATTTGCTTCTTTTCACCCACACTTTATGGTCCAAGATTACAAGTCCCATTATTGCTTCTTCCTTAGAATTCCCTTCACTTGAAATAAACATATCCAGAATAATTGCCCATGCTTACAGTATTTATTATATCTCCTCATTTTTGGAAGAAAGAAAAAAAAATACCATTGGGCTGAGCTAAACTAGTTTTCCTTGCAAGTCGATAAACGTAGTGCCAGGTTTAGCAACAGGGAGAGACTATGACAAGCTGGAAATTTTGCTCACAGCACATTGTCAGCTCATCACTGCCTGTGACTTCTCTCAGTTCGGATCAATAGAGCCATCTTACCACAGGCATAACTTTTTAATCGCGGCTCTGCTGTAATTCTGTGATGGGATCTTTCCATTTTACTGCCTGAGCTAAATTTATTTCTCTTCTGACCTTTGAAGGGTCTAATCATCTAGAAGAAAAGCATTTTTAGTACCTCCCACCCCATGATGGCAGAGGCGAAGCCTTGGATATTTACTACAGGACACTTTTCAAATGTGGCTTTGGAATTTTCTAAAACTAGGAAAATAGTCACTGCTGGAAAATGGATGTGAATCACTTGCAAGTTATCACAGGATCCCAGAAGGGTGAAAAAAGTTGATAAAAAACTTAAAAAAAAATTATAGCTAAAATAAGCAGCGTAAAAGCAGCTCCTATATTTGTAAAGTTAGCCATGTTTTTAGAGGCAAGATAGGTAAAAAATGGAAACCCCAATATGTCCTTAGTGGAGACTGAACATCATTTCAAGATTCCATGCAGTCAATCATGTCACATGGATTGGCATGTGGGGCTTGGGCTCAAAAGGTTTATTAGTGCCCTGTTTGTAGAGAAAAGGGGTTGCCATGGTCTGGTGAGAAGACAGTGGTACAGGGCCACCTTGGATGAGATTGTAAAACAACAGAGAGAAACAGATGCTTTGGACTGGGTCCTGTAACGAGAGAAAGAGACTTGGAACCAGGGGATGGGAATGAAAGGGACTGAGAAACATGCTTCAGATACAGAATTTCTAAAATAGCAATGAGGATAAAAACAAATGTTATATTTTTTAGAAGATTGCCAAAATTCATTAAAAAAAACAGAATATCAACCATTTAAGTAACAACAGGCTGTTTTCTCCATGATTCTGTATTGAATTATAAAATGGGAGAGGCAGTCTCTGTTCTCAGAAATGAAGCATTCAGTTTGAAAGAGCCTCCATTCATTTGGCCTTTCTTGGTGAAGGAGAATCCATCACTATGGTGCCCAGTTGATGTATCCAGCAGCTTGAAAATTTAGTGATGCTAAATAAGTCCTCACCACACAGCACTGCTCATGAGGACCACATGTGAAGCTTTGCAAATCACTGGTTGGTCAACCATCAGGCACTCAGCCCTGTTCTACATTCCTCATGTTGGTAGTCATCTAATCCTCAGAATGATCCTGTCCTTGAATTCCCAGCTCCTGGCGACAGCCTCAGCACAGTGGACATTAGGGCAGTAAAACAAGAGCTGGTGTCTATCACCGTTTCTCTCAAGCTCTCTCCCTCCAGCCTCTTCTTTCCTCTTCTTTCTATCTCATTCTCTCTCCCTTCACCTTCTCCTTCTCCTTCCCTGCCTCCATTTCGAATAAATAAGAGCTAAGAGAAATTATCCCATGTCTGTTGGGATAAATGGCGCGCCTTGAGGCTAAGGGGAATAAATGAATCCTTCAAGGTCTTTTAACTACAGAAAGTGATTTCCATGTAGTTTCACAATATCAAACATATATCCACAGCCATTTCACTCTGTAACCTTGTGTGTTCCAACCAGCTCAGCACCTTGAACACTGAGCACCAGACCTATGGCAGGTAACACAAAGTCCTCTTTGTTGATAGAGGGAGGCTTGGCATCTGCTGGGTTTGTCTCCTTTCTTCTGAAAAGCACTAGGATGTCATTATGAGATAATGAACTGCTCACTGAGAGACAAGGTTCAAATCATGAAAGAAGACTGCCTTGTTTATTTGATTTTATAAAAGGCTTTGGATTTCAAAGCCCTAGTCCAGGATTCTAACCTGGCATGAAAGTAGGTGAGTTAACAAGGCAGAAGAGGTGGCACTTTGGCACTCAGCACCAACTTTCTCACTTCCTTGAATGCCCTTCACTGCTGCAAAGGTAAGGAAGCTAGATTCCTATTTACCACATGCCCTTGTTTGTTTTTTAAAATAAATAAGAACATTTGCAAAATTTTGACATACCTGTGTGGATTTCCTGTATATTTTCAACAATGGCATAAAACTAATCCTGGCTTCCTGTATTTAAAAGATTTTTACTATATAACTTTTTTGTGACCCAGGGAATTCTGAAAAGGTCTTTGATTTCATGATACTTACAAATATATAAAGGAAATAAATAATAGAAACTTTTTATACTGAGTGATTATTCTGTATGAATAGTAAAATGTTACCCTGTCATCAATAGTAAAATGTTACCATGGATCATGAGTGCATAAAATTGGTTTTTATCGTAACATCCTCAAGGTTAACTATAAGATAATTTATATAGTCTTCTACAGATAACCATCTAGATGGCTTTCAGATGTTTGAATAAAGCAATGATCATCCTACCATAGTTTTCCTAATGTGAAAATATATGAGAGGTTTTTAAAATGTTCATTATATGTGTGTATTTTTAAAAGTATATGTGAATTTCAAAATTATATCTGTTTAAATGTATGTTTTCATTTAATTTTTCCATGCTTTTTGATGCATACTCATGTAAGTCATAACAAACCTTGTCTCATTGTTTCACTGTTTGATATCTTGCTGCATCTGAATGGTATCACATATTGATATGAACAAATGTACCACTTAGGGATAAATATGGGCTGAAAAATGTTCATCCCTGAAATTATCTGAAATTAAAGAAATTGAACCTCATATATTTTCACTATGAACAAAGGTATCAGGCTTTTATGTTGAAATGAACCCAAACCATTTAAAATTCAGCTTTATAGTTTAAATACATATTGAGCAAACAAGACAAATTATTATAAATAATTATTTTTAAACCGCCACCATTAAGATTTTAATACCTTTAAGAAAAAATGGAATAAAAATGCATTTATTTTTGTGCAAACAAGATTTTGAGATCTAGAGTATAGTTTTTTAATGCATGTTTTCTGTGGATTGTAAGAATTAATCAGCCTGTGATTGCTTGGATTGTTCAGTGTAAGGCTCTGCTAAAACGTGAAATTTTTCCAATTTTAAAATTTTGTACATTGTGAGATCTCAGGGCGTGAGTTACAGAGGTTGAGGTGAAATGGATTCTGGTAGCAGGCTTGGCAGAGAAGACTAACAACTAGTAACAGGTAACACCTTCACTGGGGCCCAAGGGGCCTTGTCCCCTTTTAGCACTTTTCCTGGCCTCCTCCTTGCTTCCTCTCCCTGCTGTTGTTAATGGCAGGCTGACTTCAGTATAAGCAATGATATCATTAACTCTCTTAGTCCTTCTTGAAACTTATATCAAGCTTGAGGTCTGCCGATTGTTAGCAGCTAACAAGTGTAAAAACAGCACACTTGTAATGAAGGACATAACAATGCAAAGTTTGTGGGCTGTTGGAGTGGGCCTGTTAACCTTTGCAGGATATTCTGTGTATATTGAAGACAGCCTAGTATGACCTGGGTGCATGTAAGAGGAACAAAAAGCAGCACTTGGATGATGAGACAGACTATTTTCCCTCTTTCAAGTGGGGAAGAGATGGAGTAGTTTTGAAGTCAAGCTCTCATTTATTACTCATTTATTCTACCTTAAGAAAGAGTTAAGTTTATTCATTCCTCCTATTGGAATAATTTGTTTGCTTTAACCTAAGTGAAGGAAGTTTAGCTTTCATACAATGGCCAGCACTTGCCATTATGCTGAAGAGATGTAAAAGAGTTTGAGGATTCTTAAATCAAATTTTGCATTCTTGCCTCCAACCTTTTGTATCTTACACCTGCTGTGTGGGAGGCAGTGTGTTGCCATCAAACACAAAGGATCCAGGACCTTAGTGAGCATTTATTCTGAACCTTATATATGCAGTTATGTGAGTGGTTAATGCATGAGCTGGAGTATGAGAGATAGAGGATTATAATTTGTTGGTTTTAGAGATGAATAAAATGGAGAAGAGAACTTTCAGAATATAATGACACAGTAGGTGATGCCGGAAATGAAGATGCAAAAGGGCCTTCATGTGAAAAGAGCAGGGTGTTGGGATGAGGAGGTACTCTAAAGGAAGAGCTTATCCAGAAAGGGCATGAGGTGGAAGAGCAATGGAAAGGTCTGTGAGATGGCTGCACTGTGAGCAAAATAACAGTTCAACCCACAAACAAGATCAGTGTGGTTCAATGGTTCAGTGTAATCTAAGACCAGATAGGGTAGTTTTCTAAGACGTGTTATGCACTTTGGGCTAGTTTTGAAGGATCTTAAGAATAGAATTGCATGTTTGAAATTACACGTTTGTCAAGATGATTCTGCCTCCTCTTGTGGTCTAGATTGGAGTGGGAGAAGAATGAACACAAAAGGAAACGGCTTAGAAAGGCATCAGCAAACATGAGATGCTAATGATTCAATCTAGGAAAGTGATGGGAGATTTGGAAGCAAAGGTTATGTATTTTCTCAAGCAAACCCCCGGAAATTTAATGATAGCTTGGGATTCAAGAGTGAGTGCCTTGGAAACCTTGTGGGATATGGAGCTGCTTCTACTGTTATTTCAGCGAAGTATTTCATGATGTAGTCATTTTGTGGTTTCAGAATACTTTTCAAACCTATGGTCTTGGAAATTGTAGGTTGCTTTTGTAATGTATCCCTTTCATGGAAGGAAAGGCACTGTAACATAGTTAGCCTTTCAAAAGTTACCCGTGAAACAGGCCCAACACTGAACTGAAGTGTTTTCTTTACATGGTCAAGTTACATAGCTTTGATAAGTCTTTTTCCTTAAAAAAAAAAAGAGTTGGCGTGGTAGGATTGTAATTCCAATTTGGAAACTATCACAGGTTTCTATTGTGTGGATGAATAGACCAGCCGTTTTCAAATAAAGGCAATTTTTTTAGATAATCAAAGATTTCTATTAAATGAGAGACTTCAAAAGGCTTTCAGGAAAAAGGAATGAAAAATAATATGTATTTTTTCATGAACTTTTTGAAAACCATTCATGTATAAATTAGACCCAAGGTTTTGGGATTAGTGGACATGAAAAGAACATGTATTCTCAAGATTTTTTTCCCTTCGTGAGCAAGAACTATTCCATTCTGTTTTCTTGCTGGCCCCTGCTTAATCTCATAGAATAGCAACATAGAAAGATTTAGAGAGTCCTCTTCCTGCAGTACTATCCTCACAGATGAAAACCTCCATAAAAGCTGGGAAGAGGAGAGGATGGCTGTGCATTCGGGCAACAGGGATGACCACTGATAGCACCCAGGAGTGTAGCTCAACCCCACCAATATCCCTCAGAGAAATCTGCTGCTCTGTGACATGGTTCAGGCCTGAACAGTACTGGCAGGTGCTATTGAAATATAGATGTACGTTTTCCTCCTCTCACTCATCTCTCAGCTTTTCACAATGTATATATTTAGCCTTTGTGTGTATTGTCAAGTCTTCTTCCTCTTCCAAAGTGAGATGAGATGTTACATTGGCCAGTGAGTATTGGTTTTTTCAGTGTGCATTTTTGTTCACTTTTTAATGAAAATGGAGGGGAAAAAACCCACTTCAGTCGACAACTAGGAAGTGTACTATGCTTCCAGTCTGTCTCTTCTTGAAACTGAGAATTGCTCATCCAACACATTGGATTTTCACCAGCGTTGTCTTAATAGGCACCCAATGCCATTATCATTGGTAACCCATAGAATATGTCTGTTTAGGGAATAGGAACACTTGCATAAGAGTGAGCGATTCCATTGGAAACACCGTCAGCTGCAGAGTGCCTAGCAGTTGCAGAATTCTTCACTCAGCCACAGAGACTGAATAGTTTGTGTTGCAGAAGATCTCCTCATGGCATGTTTGCTTCCTAGTTTTCATGACATTGACTCAGTCTAAGGGAAATCTGAATTAGGAAATGTGTCATTTCTCTTTGGGTCTTGCAGGTATTCAGGGCAGATAAGAGAGAGTTTTATGCTCCACTGGATATTTACTGTTAGATGATATTTTGCTTGTTCGGGAGATGAATGTACCCTGGTGTGCTGTTTTAAAAATCAATCAGAGATACATTTACATAGTTAGTACAAGCACAGGCAATCCACAGAAGGTGTATGTTGTACTGTTGGGAGAGCAAGAATTAAGAGTATAGCTTATCATTAATGCTCTGGACATGGACTCCACCCATTTTTCCTATGATGCAGAGAATATTGTTTTTCCACTACATTGTATAAATTGGAATGGAAAGTGATTACTAGAGCCGACCCACAGTGCAAGGTTGCTTAATTAGAATACATTCTGCAGAATCAAAAGCATAGATGTTAGTGGAAGGTGAAATTTTAGCTAATTAACTCACATCTAGCAGCATTCAGCAAACATTTATGGAATTCACACAGTATTCCAGGAGTTGCCATAGCTATGCTGATATCAACATAGATGAGTGAAAAGGAACTTCTACATTGGTGATTTGCATTGTTATTTTTGGAAATATAAGTGCTGAGTGGTAGTTCTAACATATTAACTTAGGAAACTGATGACTGATCTAACCAGTACAGGCTTGGGTTCCACCATTTGTGCACAGAAAGCCAAAACTGTTTATACTCCTCCATGAAATTAAGATCAGGAAGCAGAGTAAGAGTATGTAAGCTGTATGCAGTCAGTGATGATCCTGTGAGAATGCTGGGGATTGTGTCAGGGCTCATGAGTGGCTGTCTTGTGCACATGCGTGTGGGAAGATGGGGAAATGGCAGTAGTGGCAAGAACCTTTAGGAGCAGGATGGTGTGCATGCATTTCTTTCAACAAACAAATATTGAGTGCCTGCCATTTGTTAAGTTCTGTAATACATGCAGACATGTGATAAGCTCCTCACAACAGAAAAGAGATCATGAACCTCAGGGAGGGATCCACTAGAAAACAGGTATCTACAGATGTAGAATATTGGGTTAAAACAAGTAAAGGATGGTGTAGGGTGCATACATGCTACCTCTAGAAATCCTGAAGTTAGTCCAAGTTTTAGGCATGCCTGAACACAGGAAATGGATGAAATAATGTCAACACTTTGTATTTCCTCATCTCTTGCTTGGTTTTCTCACTCTAGTACTGCCTCCTATGATGGGGTGACTCAGAGAATTCCAAATGTACATTCTCACGAAGATGCCATTGGTTCACTTCTGCAGAAAACAAAACAAAACAAAAAAAGCCAAGGATTGGGACAGGTCAAATCCAAGAACAAGCTACTAGAGCTATGTCCCCAAATGCATAGTAGGAACTGAATTACATGAGACATGTCCACTGATGCCCAACATCTGCTTAAGCAGAAAGAAGTTAGAACTGGACACTCCGGATAAGGTAGGCAGGCACCTTATCTCCTAGGCTATGTGTCTGCTTCCATTCTCAGTGCTTACTCTAATTTGACATGCGTATCTGTTTATAATTTCTGAGATGATCAGTTGAGTATTTACAATTAAAAACATTTGACTTTTTGAAAAAAAAGCATGTTATCTAATTAGAATTATCTATGTAAAATATATTATGGTTTTTGAAGCTGTCTGTATGCGCTATTGTTGCCTGAAATTCTCAGTCATGTTTACTAGACTTCAGAAACAATCCTAAGGGATGAATTGCTATTGTTTCACGAGGAAACAGAACACTTTGACTTGTGTCTAACAATGATCTCTGCAGGACTATAGAATTTTAAGTTATTTATCAAAAACTCTAGTATAGTATAAGCACATTTAATTCATGTGTACCGAGTTAACAAGTGATCGCTGGAGAGGATTATTAGTTTTCCATGGATAGTATAGTCTGTTAAAGAGAGGGTGATCAGTTTTGACCTGGTAGAAAGAACTATGTAAGCATTTCGCTCATAAATAATATTTAGAAGCTGAAAAACTAAGCTTGGTTTCCTTTTCCTAAATTGAACTGTACTGTTAAATATTATGAATAGCTCCTGGGTAGCCAGAATGGTAACACAGAGTCTAATTCATGCTTCTCTTACCTCTTCATTCTTTTTAGAGATTTATTTTGTTTATTTGAAAGGCAGAGAGATAGAATGGGAGAAAGAAACAAAGAGCTTTCTTCCACATGTTCTCTTCTTAAGTGGTAACGATGTTCAGGTCCAGGTTACCCTGAAGCCAGGAGACAGGGACTTGTGTCCATTGATTCACTCCGCAAGGGGCCACAACAGCCAGAGCTGAGCCGATCCAAAGCCTGGACCAAACTGCAGGGTCCCAAGGCTGTGGGCCATCCTCTACTGCTTTTCCAGGCCACAAGGAGGGGAGCTGGATGAGGAGTTAGGCATCTGGGGCATGATCCAGGCATGTGCAAGGCGAGGATTTAGTCATTGAGCCATTGCACAGGGCCCGTGCATTCTTACTTCTAAGTCACTCTTCCATTATATGGTCCTCACATGGTGATTCCTAAAAGCATAGGTTTATACCAGAATCAACAGGATGAACTGTTAAAGCTGGATCACTCTCCTTGAACGTGGTCACATTTGTCTGTATTCCTCACCTTCTGAATAAACCTTACCATTTGTTGGTGCCTGAAATTAAAATACTTTTTAAGTAGGAACAAGAACCTAGCAGATAAATATTGGGCCCAAATCTAGAACATGGCATAATGACCTTGTAAAACTTATACAATGAAATATTTCAATGTGACATTTGAAGGGATCAAATGTTAGAACAATAGCAGAGTGTATACACTCACACACTTGCACAGTGCCAACTGGCACTCACTGATTCTGGATCTATGAGGGTACATTAGAAAGATTGCAAAACATGAAAGTCAGAGATAAGTTTATTTTGGTTCTGTCAATGTTGAAATCCTTATATATTATTGAAAAAGTTCATGCGAAGTGATCACACAACTATTCGTAGATCTAAAAAAAAAATTCCCACAGAAACATTTTTATTATTTCCCAAAGACTGTTTGAGTTAGTTTGTGACAATGATGCAACTGATCTGCAAACATGTGAAGCTGAATTAGAAAACATTTTCAAAACAGTGTTTGAGGGCATCAGAACATTGTTAGAATGTAAGCATATGGGGCCTGGTGCAATAACGTAGTGGTTAAAGTCCTCGCCTTGCATGTGCCAGGATCCCATATGGGCGCAGTTCTAATTCTGGCGGCCCTGCTTCCCACCCAGCTCCCTGCTTGTGGCCTGGGAAAGCAGTCGAGGATGGCCCAAAGTCTTGGGACCCTGTCCCTGTGCGGGAGACCCAGAAGAAGCTCCTGGCTTTGGACTGGCTTGGCACCAGCTGTTATGGTCACTTGGGGAGTGAACCATCAGATGGAAGATCTTCCTCTCTGTCTCTCCTCCTCCCTGTATATCTGCCTTTCCAATGAAAATAAATAAATCTTAAAAAAAAAAAAAAAGAATGTGAGTATATGCCCATAGAGTTGACAAGGGGAGAAGCAATTCAGAAACAGTCAGCTGGCTACAATTCCTGGGAATGAATTCTCATTTAGTATTTTTTTGTGAATAGTTGCCAAAACATAAGGAAACCAATAATTCCAAGTCCATCACTTGTCACATAAAATGTCTAACATAATGGAGCTAAGGGTTCACAGCTTCTTCCCTTTGTACCACCAGGCCTGTATTCTGTTCCCAGAAGGGTCCCAGGATGAAAGAAAAATTTCTTTGCTCTCCAAAAATTAACTTCATTTGACATCCCCTCTCTGGTTTCGCTGCCTATTTTGAGTGTTTATATTTCACTATGAATGCTTTGTGATACCCTAAGAAGCATGCATTTGTACCTCATAGGAGTTAGTTTTATACTAAGCATTGTGTTTGTACTAATAGAAGTATGTAGGCTTTTTATTCCTGAGATCACACTGAATCTCCCACAATGTAAAAAGCAGAATGGCAATGTCAAGGTGTTGAGGATTTCATGAGACTGAAGATCAAAAGAAATGCCTTCAGTGCTTCTGTAGATAGAAGTAAGATACTCAACTCTGCCACTGAAGTGCAAAAACAGCCAAAATTTTATTTGAAGAAATGGTCATGACTGTGGCTCATGGAAATGTTATTTATAGAAATAGGCAGGAGGCCAGATTTGGTCCATTATACCTTAGTTTTATCAACCCCATGAAAGAGAACAAGAACTTTTTCTTTAAAATTCACTTCAAACGAAAGTTCATTTGTCTATCTGGTCATTCATTACTTAGGTTTTTGTAAAATGTGCTAAAAATAAATACGCATAATAAAAGCATGTGATTTTAACCTATCATTTCTTATTCTCTAAAGGGAGAGAGAAAATGGCTTTCTGTGATATGTTTTACTCTTGATTTCTGCTTTATGTGTGTGTGTGTACATACATATATATGTTGTAGGGTGGCTAAATCAAGCTCATTAACATGCACATTATCTTATATATGAATTATCTATTTAGACTGAGAATATTTAAAATCTATTTCCATAGTGATTTTTAGATACTAGAGACATTGTTATTAACTTTGATCACCAGTAGAAGAGCTCTTTTAAACTTACACTTCCTGTTTAAAATACAAATGTTTTCTTGATTCATTCCTTGACCACCGGTTCGCTAGTCCCGGTTCCCTCTCTGTCCGAGCCTCAGGCACACTATTTTCTTGCCTCTGTTTAGATCATTCGTAGAAATGAGATCCTGCACCGTTCAGCCACCTGTGCCTGGATGCTTTCATTTTGTACAGTGACCTTTAGGTTCCCTTAGCCATTTTTAGTTTTACAGACACATAGGTGATGTAACGTACCTTCCTATTATTACATATTGGTCAGCATTGTCCTTCACTGAAACACTTTGATCTTCCAAAGCTGAAATTCTGAACCAGCCAGTTACACTTCTCTTGCCTTAGGCTCTAGCTACCACCATTCTACTTTGTGTCTGATTTTTACTAAGCTAAGCACCTCACATAAATGAAATCAGTGTTTGCTTCTCTGTCACTGGTCTATTTCACTTGGCTTGATGTCTTCAAGTTTGGTTTATACTGTAGCCTATATTAAAATTACCTCCCTGTTTAATGCTGAATAATATTCAGTTATGTCAATCAAATGCATATGCTTATCCACTCCTCTGTGAATGATGAACAATGCTAAGATGGCCTTTGGCTTAAAATGTCTCTTTGAGACTCTCCATTTAATTGTCTGTCTGAATATATAACTAGAAGCAGAATCACTGAATCATGGAATAATTCTTTTTAGTTTTCTGAGGAACCCTGTGCCATTTTCTTACAGGGCATGCATGCTTTTATATTCTCACTAGCAGTACAGTGAAGTTCCAATTTCTTCACATCCTTAAGTCTTAATGCGCTCTCCGTGCCCGCCCATAGCAGTGATTCTAATAAGTATGAAGTGACATCTTGCCATTCCAAGTACAATGAAATCTCTCCAGAATCCACTGGCTGACAGAGTCCACCTTAGAGGCTCTGTTTGCCCAGTTTTTCACTGCCAACTGTTTTTTATTTTTATTGAATAATGATTGTCCAATTTTTTTCTGTCATTCTCTATGGTGTTATATCCAAAATAGCATCAACAAATCCAGGGTTGTAAAAGAAATGTTATCCTATGTTTTCTTCTAAGTTTTTAATATTCATTATTTAGGTCTTTTTTTTTTAATATTAGGTTTTATATGTGATATTGGGTAAAGGTCAAACATCATTGTTTTCATGAGAATGTCCCGTTTCCTAATAATAGTTAAATTGAAAGACTCCTTTCCTTTATTAAATGGACTTGATACAATTTCTGAGCATAAATTGACCATACATATGAGAGTGCATTTTTATAGTCTTTTCTGTTCTGTTTGAATATTTTACTGTAGTTACGGCATTGCTTCGATTTCTGTAGGTTTGTAGCAAGTTTTGAAATAAGGAAGAGTGACTCTTCCAACATTTTTTTTGTTCTTCAAGATTTTGTTGGTTTTTTAAAGTTACTTCAAATTCCATTTGAATTTTAGGATGGATTTTTCTACTTCTGTAGGAAAGAAAGGAAAAAAGAAGGAGGCAAGGAGGAAGAACAGGAAGGAAATCTGTGCTTTAGATTTGAGTAAAAACAAATTAAGTATGTAGATAGTTTTGGATGTAATGCCATTTATACAAGGCATTTATCAATACATAAAAGTGGAAAATAATGAAAATTACTTTTATCAATCCAGGTTTTTGGGTTTCTTTGGGATAAGTTTTTCAACTGTTTAAGTCCGTCTGAAGTTTTGTTCTTAAGCACCTGTATTATTTATTTTTAATTCATTGAAAGCAAGTTGATTTCTGTGTGTAACTTTTATATCCTGCTCTTTCACCAAAATACTTTGTTAGTTATAACAGGGATTTGAGTAAATTTTTGAGTTTTATACCTAGAAGTTCATGTCTATTAATAGATGTTTTAATACATCTTCACATTTTTATACCCTTTATTTCTCTATTACATTGGGAACTAAGTCAAGCAGTGGTGATTAAATCAGATCTTGTCCTGTCCATGAGTCAAGATTAAAACATTTCCATCTTTCACCATTGAATATATTGCTGTGTGTTATGAATTTTATTATGTTAAAGTAGTTTCTATTCTTATGCTGTTTAGTGTTTTTACCATTAAAAGTAAAATCTATTAATGGGTGCTTACTTTTGTCCCGTGTCTTTTCTGCATCACTTGATGTGATCATACCATTGTTCTCTTTAATTTATAATTACATTGCTTGATTCAATATTGCATTACTCAATTTTTATATGTAATACTCTGTTTGCATTTCAGGAATAAATCCATTGTGGTTATTATTTAAAGTACTTTTAATATGTTGCTAAATTTGGTCCATCAACATTTCGCTAAGAATTTTTATATCAATATTCATAAGTGATATTGATCTACAGCTTTCTTTTAATGTCTTGTTTGATTTGAATATCAAGGCAGTGTTGATCTCATAGGGTATGTTAGGAAATAGTTCCTCATCCATTTTTTGAGAAAGGTTGAGGATTGCTGTTCACTCTTTAAATATTTAGCAGAATCCATCTACTTCAACCATCAAGGTCAAGAATTATTGTTAGCATAAATTTTTGATACTGATTCTTTTTACTAGTCACAGGTTTCTTTGACTTTCTTTCTGACTAAAAAGATTTTATGTTTCTATTAATTTATGAATTTTGTGTTTATTTCTCCACTTATTGGTGTACAATTGTGCATAAGATTCATGTAGTTTTTATTTATCATGGAATATTGGTAGTCAAGCTCTCACTTTGAATCTGATTTTAAGAATTTGCATCTTGGGACTGATTCTATGGGGTGGAATTCAGAGTACGTTCAGAGTACTGCCTCACGATCTGGCTCCCTGCTGATGTGTTTTGGAAAGCAGTAGAAGATGATCCATGGAGACTTGGATGGATTTCTTGGCTCATAATTTTGCCTGGCTCGGCTCCACTTGTTGCAGCCATTTGAGGAGGGAACCACCAGAAGAAAAATCTCTTCCTCTTTGTCTTTTTCACTCTACTTGTTATATAAGTAAAATAAATCTTTAAAAAAATAGTTTGCATTTGTTCTGTCCAGTTAAATAGATTGTGTAATTTACTGATACTTTCACAGAGCCCAGTCATGTTTCTGTGCTCTAGTCCATTTATCTCTGCTTTAGTGATTTATTGTATCCTTCCTTCTGTTATTATTTAGGTTAGGTCATTTTTCTGTTCTAGTGTACTAAGTTGTAAAGTGCTAACTATCTCTAATTTGCTTTTGACTTTTCCCATAAAAGAATAATTCCCTTCTCAGACAGGCTCTGGTGGATTTGGTTATATATGTTGACAGTATGACTTTTGTGAGGGACTTTGCCCAAATGTGCCAGAGCCTTGATCTGCTGTCTGTCTGCTAGGAAAGCTGTCTATCCTGGCAGATAGCTTTGTGATTCTTTCCTGTCCTATGGCTAGTTTATTCCTGACAAGATGTCTGCTCTCTAGGAGAACTCTTACCTGGTCATCTAGGTCCTGGTGTACAGGTTAGGTAAGACCTAAAGGAAGCAATTCCACATGAAATAATAGAGATGGAGTCCTGCTTACAGACCCGGGGGGAGAAAGAAGCAGGGTCCACATAATAAGGGGAAAGGGATGGCTTCCAAGGCATGGAATCTCATTAAGTTGTTTGAGAATGAGAGTGAATGGAGCCTATGGAATTGAACTTTAGATGGTACAAGGTCCAGGGTGTTAGTCACACAGATTTTTCCAAAGTGTATTCTAATTGGTGAATTTAGGGCAAGCAGGCATGAGTTTTAAACAAGCACATAAAAATCAAGCTGTGGCTGAGAAGCAGCCACTGTGCTATACTGCACAATCCATTCAGAATTTGAGCATCAATGGTGTAAATCAGGTGAGCTGCGTTCCTGTATCACTTAGAACGATGTTCAATCTGAGACATTTGCTTAACACCAGCAACTGGAGCAAGCATCCTGAGGATGTGAGAGGACGATGAGAACCTGAAACTTCAATGAAAACATCTAAATTATTTTCAAAATGGATGCCAATGCAGCATATATTGGGATGCATGGCATAGAGTTAAGCTATTGATAGAAAATTCTATTTTCTATTGAAAAAATTTATAGCTATCCATTTTCCTCTTTATACTTCTTTCACTGTATCGATAATTTCTTATCATTTTTATTTTTCTCTGAATATTTCTCTAACTGAGTGTAAGACAACTTTGATTTTTTTTGTGTTTTTTGGGGGGGGGGGAGGCGGAGCTGGTGCTGTGGCTCTGAGGATTATGCCACCACCTGTGACCGTGACATTCCATTTAAGCAGCAGGTTCTCATGTCCCGGCTGTTCCACTTGTGTGCCAGTTACCTGCCAATAAAAAACAGTAGGAATTGGCAAAGTTGGCTTGCTTTCCACCCATGTGGTAGTTCTGGATAGATCTGGTAGATTTCTGGCTCCTTACTTTGGCATGGCCCATTCCTAGACATTGCATCCATTTGAGGAATGAACTAAAAGATGAAATACCCATCTCTTCCCTTCTCTCTGATTCCTCCCGTCTCTGTAACCCTGCCTTTCAAATAAATAAATCGTTTAAAAATAATGTTTTAAATTTTGATGAATTGTGAATGTTCTGGTTTTTTTTTCTTATCATTGAATTCTGATTTAACGCAACTTGGTTAGAGAAGATACTTTGTATGACATCTGCCTCTTTTTTTTTTTTTTAATACTATGACTTACTTTGTGACCTAACATATTGTCTCTCCTGGAAAATGATATGTATACTTGGACTGTATGTTTTATTGTTGGTTAGAATCCTTTGTTTAAGTCATTTTGCTCTTGTTGCTTCAATATGCTATTCAAGTTCATTCTTTCCTGACCAATTTCTCTCTGATTTTGTGTTTCTGGTTTTTGTGATTGAAATATTTGTCTCAGTCTATTAATGTAGAGATATCTATCCCTTCTTTAATTCCTGTTACTACTTGCTTCACATTTTTTTGATTGTTATTGGGTAAATTTTAATTTATTTTTGTTCTTTGAAACCTAATAGTTTGTGTCTCACCTAACCTAATATGTCTCCTGTAGACTTTTGGAAATGAAAATCTTTTCCTGTCACTTATATAACCACTTCTGTCTTTGAGCTGTTGTTGTAAGGATGTAATTTCCATCATTGTACTCCCAGTCTATCTAGGTGTTTGAATAGAAAGGATTTCTCTCATAGATAACCTATCATTTATCACATATTTTAATCCAGTCCACCAGTACCTCTCTTCCGTTTTAGATAATTAAATATGTTACATTTTAAGGAACTACTGATATTAAGCAATCTTTTTGTCCCATTGCTGTTTACTGACTGCTTTACGGTTTTTTGTCCTTTGTTTCCTACCTTACTTTCTTCTTTCGTGGTTAGTTGATTTTGGGCAGCGAAATGTTCCCATTTATTTTTCAGTTCTTTTGGACGCATTCTTTAACTATTTTGCCTATGGTTCTCAGGGTGATTACATTTAATATCCTGAAGTTACAGTACTCTGAGCTTATAGAAGGTTAATTTCAATAACAAAAACTGCCTTTTCGTCATTCTGAATTCCCTGTTTCATTTGTTGATACTATCGAATTATACATGATCATCAGAAAATAATCATCAGATAAAATAATTTGCTGCATTAATCTTTTAAATTATTGGTAAAAAGAAAAAATGGCATTAAATGATACAGTCGGTTTTTAATGAATTGTTTCTTCTGTAATTTATCAAATCTCTTGATAATACATTAATACTAAGTTTTATAATGGCTCATGTTTTACTAAGATCTCTGTTCCTGTATATAGGCTTTTATTCTCTGGTGTCTTTCGGTTCAGCCTTTTCTGAACATGACTGGTCTGGTGTTAATGAACTTTTTGTTTATAAGGTACAGTTTTAATTTCCTTTCACTTTTAAAGACAGAATTATTTATTTATTTGCAAAGTATTGTGTGTGTATATATGTGTAAGAAAGAGAATTCTTCCACCAGCTGATTCACTGTCCAGTATCTAAAATGGCTAGGTTTGTGCAAGCTGAAGCTGTGAGCAAAGAATCTGCCCAAATATCCATGTGTGTAGCATGACCCCAGGTAGTAGGGCCATCCTCTGCTGCTTTTCCGGGAGCATTAACAGGGAGCTGGATTAGAAGTGAACCAGTTGGAAACCTGAGTCTTCACTCCAGTATGTGGCAAGTGGCGACGTTGCGTGCCTCCTTTCGCTCTCTTTTGAAGGACAGTTTTGCCAAATACGGGTTTTGAAGTTCACAGGGGTTTTTCTTCTAGTACTTTGATGATGTAAGCTCATCCAAAGTATCTGATAAGAAATATGTTGATAATATTCTTAAAGATCTTATTAAGGATCAGTCACTCCTCTGTTGCTCCTTTCAGAATGCTCGCATCGGCTTTGGCTTCTGGCAGTTTAATATAATCTGTGCCAGTGTGTTGATTTCAGATTGTGCTAATTGGAGTTTACTAACCTGGTTGAATATTGTTACTCATCTAATTCTTCACATTTCAAAAATTTTTAGCTATGATTTCTTGAAATAATCCCTCCATCCTTTTGTCTCTGTTTCTTTCTTACATTCCACAGTATGCATGTAGATCTTTCCGATTCTGTTTCTTGGGTTCATAGGACTGTTCTTTTCCTTAATCTTTTATTTGCTTTTTCTGTTAACTTGATAATGTCTGTGTCTTAGATTAAAATTAAATATTATTTTTTTCTGGCTCAAAATTGCCTGTGAACTTCTCTGTTGAATTTTCTTTTTATTTTCAATTATCATCTTAATTTCCTTAATTTTTTGCATGTTTTGAAGTTTTCATTGTCATTATTGATGTGTTTTATTTTATTCATGTATTAGCCTTTATATCAACATTTCCTTCTTCATTTCCTTCTTTCCTGTTTCATTGAATGCCTTTGAATTTTTAGGAAGACATTGTAAATGAATTAACCCAGGAGAATCTGTCTTTCAGGGTGTTTTCTGTTTCTTCATTCTGCTTTTGTTTTGTAAATGTACTCTATTCCTGTAGTAAATTTAGCCTCAAGTGTGAGCTTAAAATCTCAGACATTTTCCAATTTTCTTCTGACTTTGCATCTTTTTCTGAGCTTGCATAGTGTCTTTATGCTGTCACATATCTGCACGGTTGCTTTCAGATGTCTAAGTTTTCAATGTCTGGCTCCCACAAGTAGAAAAAGAAGAAATAGAGAAGAGATAGCACTGGCCTTTGAGTCCTTGGAAGTCACTTCAGTCAAAGGGAGAGAACCTGCCAATCATTCAGGAAGGAACAGCAACACTTGATGTGTTGTTTTTATCTGCACCTAGATGATCAGAACAAGCAGCACATAGACTCTTGAATGTGTGGAGGGCAGAGCCCTTTGGCTTCTTGTGCTTCCTGAAAGCTAGGGAGGGGCTGCACCATGCTTACCTGCACAGCTACCTTTCAGAGTACTGAAGAACTGCAGTGTGGGTGCTGCTATCATGCTGTGTGCTGCACACTGGCCCACAGGAACACCAACGTATTGTTCACCCGTGCCCCTGGAGGTTACCAGCCTGTGAAATAGTGAAGTGGGATGGATTCCATCAGGGAAACTGCTTTATAGTTGAAAAATGTATATTTAGTGTTCTCCACCACCTTCCCTCGGAATTTTCATCTCATTTAATTGTATGTGTGTGTATGTGTGAACGGCTGTTTAAGCAATTGATATGTTTTGGATATTCAGTGTGCCAGCTAATGTTCAAGAATAAGAGAGAGAAGATATCCTGGTTCTCATAAAAGTCCTGTTGCACAGAAAGAGACAAACATGCAAAAAGAAAGTCACAAGAAATGAATCATTTGTGATTGTACAGAGAAGAATAGCTCCCTTGAAAGCACCCCTGTGGCTTGTGCGTAGTGAGCGAAAAGTGTGAATTTTCTTTAGGTCAACCAGGTAAAGAGACTAGGAAAGAACTATAGAATACAAAATTTTAAAGAAAGCAGGCAGCTGGTGAGTTCAGGAAGAGAAACAACTTGGTATGTTGGTAAATTTAGGCGAAATTCAGGATGAAGACGATGATTTCATTACCAAATTCAATATCGGCTAGAAAATGGTTTTTCTAGGAAATGTTTTCTTTTCTCTCCAACTCTGAGACCTGCTGTTTAATCAATCTCTGCTTGAGACAAGCTTCCCTGCAGTCCTCAAGTCTGTTACTTCCTAGGAAATTTTGCAGAATTTGGATACAGGAGTTATTTCGGGAATACTGGGCTGACATTGTGTGGGGTTTATGTCTTATGCTCGAGTGGCAGTGGTCACACAGTTATCCAGGAGATTTTTATTTTGTAAATTTTCTGAAGTTTTTCTGTGTTGAATTGAGTATAAATCCAGTTTGCTTACTAAAATATTGCATTAGTAAGTATTTTGTAAAGCATTATCAAATGAAAAAGTGTTCTTTAAAATATCATAAAATATAGTACCTTACAATGAGTGTCTTCAAAGGCCTCCAGGAGATGACTCGCCAGCTTGAGTATGCCCGTCGGGAGTATCTGCAGAAGCTCCAGGGCAGGGAAGGCAAGCTGCACTTAGTGCAGGGACCTGTGCTCCTCTACCTCTTCCTTGCAGCAGGGTTCTGTTGTGTCACATTTCCTATACTTAAGGTCTACACAGATCAGTATGGGTCCAAAGTAAATGTTTTCTCTCTTCGGCAGCATTTGAAAATTTTTTATCTCATCTCACAATTTTACTCAATGATAGGTTGTGGTTAGCAATTACACATTTGGAAAGAACTGAGTAAGCATATCTCTTTTTAACTCCATATTTAGTTACAGCATGTCAGAAAGTTAATAAAAATGGAATAGATTATCTTATTATGGTGCACAATTTTTCTAAAGTATGGTTTAAAGAATTGAAGTGACTTATTATTATTATTATTATAGAATTTTTTAATTTGAATGACAGAATGACAGAGGGAGGGGTGAAAGCTCTTTTCCTCTGCTAGTTTACTTGTCCAATGGCTGTGATAATGAGGGCTGGGCCAGGCTGATGATGGAACCTTGAAACTCTATCTGGGTCTCACATGTGGGTTTCAGGGGCCCAAACATTTTGGCCATCTTCCACTACTTTCCCAGGCAAATTAGCAGATCGCTGGATTGGAAGTGGAGCATCAACCAGTACTCACCTAGGATATTGTCCTTGCAGGCAGTTTGTGTCTGTGTGCGCACTACCTACAACATTAGTACCTGTACATAATTTTTTTTCCATTATACACATTTCTTACAAATTTTGTGAAGACCTCTAATGGGGCTTTCATTATTGTTGTGTCTAGGAAGTGATTTAATCCACCTGTGGTTTTAAATGGATGCGAAATATCAACATCACATCACCACTGGCTAATGGAGTGCTTGGGAAAATTGCTCTGCATTCCAGCTGTGATTCCAAGGCTTTTTTTTAATGAGGTGCTTATTAGAACAGGAAGATGAAATAAAATTGTGTTGTCCACGTACATGTAGCAAGATGATACATGTAGTTCATATGACTTTATTCCAGCAAAGACTTTGTGACATTATAGTCTACTCCTATTTTCAAGTGTAAACAGTGATGTCAGAAAGGGTTTATCTCAAAAAAAATTATTTATTGAATAACAGGGCTATTGTTCACAGATGTAGCCGGCTCATCCCTTTCTACGGTGGCATTTGGCAGCCTTCTGACCTTCATCAAGTCACTTAGCATTTGTGAACATAAATTTCTTCATGGATATACTTAGTCAAAGATAATCCTTAGCAACCACATAGAGACAAGGAAACCAAGTGAAATGTTGTATGTGCAAATGCATTTTATAAATTGTAAAGTGCTTTTAAAATTACATTAGTCCATTACTCATACAGAATATTAAATCCTGACACCACTCTGCTTCAATTTCATATTTATTAATAGAAATGAGAAGTGGTTTAGCATCACAATTAAGGGCACAGACTTTTGTCATTGCATAGCCCTAAGCTGAAGCCCATATTAATCTTTTCTCCACTACACTGTGTGATTTGGGGCAGTTAATTTACTTATCTATAACTCAGGTAAGTCTAATAAATAATGCATGGCCTTTTATGAAGGTTAGATGACATCTAAAAATTTAGCATGCTGCCAATGAAGAGTTAGCTCTTTAAAAATTAATTGTAATTACTATTATATTTACTCATGTTTAATAAGTAGCACTGAAAGACAGTTGAGTTCCATTTTTTCACACAGATATTGATCAAATGACTACATTTTTGAAGATTTATTTATTTTTATTTTTATTGGAAAGGCAAATACACAGAAGGAAAGATAGATCAGATTGGCTGGAGTCAAGTAGATCCGAAGCCAGGAGCTTCTTCCAGGTCTCCCGTGTGCTGGGTACCAAGGATTTGGGTCACCCTCTACTGTTTTCCCAGGCTGTGAGAAGGGAGCTGGATGGGAAGTGGAGCACCTGGGATATGAGCCAGTACCCATAAGGGATCCTGGTACATGCAAGGCAAGCATTTAGCCACTAGGCTACCACGCTGGGTCCCAGATGACTACTTTTGAACTGACTTCCTGCTTAATTTGTTTACAAAGTCCTTGTGAACCCTTCTTTTATAGTCCGTAATTGTTTCCTTTACTTTGACTTTCTTTTGTTTCTCCTCTCTACACAATATATACCAGATCTGTGCAAATCTAACTTTGATTCTCACGAGTAAGACATCCCTGTCTTCTCCTTCAGCTGTCATCTCCTCCTTCACTTTTTCCTCTTTGCCCTACATCCCCATCTCTTTCATTTATTTAGGTATTTGAAAGGCAGTGACAGTCCGGAAGATGTAGAGTTCTTCCATCCATTTGCTTTGCTTTCAAATTGCTTACAAATGTCAGGTATGAACCAGACTGAAGCTCCACATCCTGTCTCCTGTGTGTGGTAGAAACTCAAGCAATTGTGCCATTATCTGCAGCCTTCTAGCTGCTAATTACCATAAGCTTGATTGGAAGTGGAGCAGCTGGGACTCAAGCCAGCATTGTGATAACAGATGCTGGTGGAGAAACTGGCTTATCATACTGTCCCATACCAGCTGCCTCCCATGCAGGTATCATGCTTTCCCTACAGGAAAATCTTACGGTGGTATACATCCCCATGTTCATTGCTTTCTTTGCCTTTTCAATCTAGAAGTACTTGGTTGCAGCATTTTGAGTGTCTGACAACAAAATTGCTGAAGATTTACTAATGTATAAACAATATCAGACAGTCCAGCCTCCCATACAGACTGATAGAATTATGATTCCTTATGAAGGACTATACTACTGTAACAAAATGGAAATAATCTGATGGAGGTGGGAGTTGGGGGGGGGGGGCGAATCTCAGCCTATACGAAATTGTACCACACAATTCAAAATAAAAATATATTAAAACTGAAAAAAATAAATATATAGCAGGGGAAAAAAGATTTACTAGTGTATGTAAAAATAACATTAGGAAAACTAACTTGTTTTTGTTTCAGACTAATGAGAAAATGTAATTCATTAGTTTTAATTTTGCAGAACCATTTCTCTTCTAAACTCTCAAAGAACAGTAGTCAGTGGTTCAATTTAGTGTCACCCAAAGGTGAAAGATGAGAAGGCATGACCCGCTCATTTGTGAGTCATTTTAACACCTGAACTAGAAATATTTTAGTCTTCCCATTGATTTTAAACACCACACAGAGACAAGGAGCTCAAAGGGAGAAATAAATGTGTAGTGAGAATTAGTCCCATGCCTCTCCTTTCTGAAATTCAGTCTCCTGTCCTAAATATTTAGACAATGTAAGAGATAACAAGATGCCCCTCCCACCCTGTTGCGAGTCAGGTCTGACCTTCCACCTGCTTTTGTAACTCTTGGCATAAGATTGGTGTTTGAACTTTGCAATTGAAAAACTCCAAAAGCAACGTAACAGTTGATGCCATTTGAAAGCCAAGACAGTCAAGGCTTACCACTGAGTCAAAGATTTAGTTTCCATGTCCCATGTCAGAGTACCTTGGTTTAGTTCCTGTTCTGTTTCCTGTCTCCCTCTCTCCTCCAATGCAAGCTTTAGGAAGCAGTAATGTGGCTTATGTCATAGGATTTTTTACCACCTACATCAGAGACCTAGATTTGTCTCCTGGTTCTAATCTCAAATATTTGGAAAGTGAACCAGCAAATGGGAGCTCTGGCTCTTGTCTTTGACTCTCAAACAAATGAAAATAAAATGAAACATGAAATATATATATATTGGCACCTATATTTTCTTAGACCTAACTCCTATCATTTATTGATGAATATCTGTAGCGTGTCTTCATATTGTAGCGGTTGAATTTAATAATATTGTACAGACTGTGCAATTTGCAAAACCTAGCATATTAGAGTATCTGCCTCTACCAAAAAGTATACCAATCTCTGAACTAGAAGTAGCCAAACAGAATTATAATTAAAATATGTAGTACACATAGAGCACTCAATGAATATTCCCTGTGATGGTTATTTATAAAAACTAAGTTAATCCAGAAAATCTATGCATTTCTCCAATTCTAAGTGCAATTCTGAGAATGTGTAACAGAATTGGTTTTCTGAAAAGAACTCATATTCTTTAGAATGTCTATAGTTCAGTTTGAGGGTGGTCAAATTACCCCAGCCTTGAAGATTGACTGGTGATGTTATTTACATGATGCTTTATTATATTTGGAGGTACCAAGATGGCAGTTTGCTAGGGTGGTATCTGTCTCAGTTAAATAAATCACAGTAACGGGTTTTTATTCTTCAAAGTCAACTCCATAGTCATGTATTTTAGGCTTATCAGTTCATCTAATTCATCCAGGAACTGATAAATTAAGTTTTCTGAACACGTATGGTATTCTGGCTACTTCCTATTAAGCATTGGGGTACCTCTCCTATCAAACATAAGATATCTTTTCTATCATCTAGCCTGGAAATTGTGTTTCACATTTTTTTCAGAGTCTTCAAAAATTGCAATTCTATGATTATTTAATTGCTGATGAGCTGTCTGCAGTCCTAAATAGTTACATACAAGAGTTTTCTCAGAACGGTGAGTGTTTTGACAGTTTGACTTGTATCCCTCCTTTGTCTCATCCTTCAGTTCCTGGAAAGCACTGTCCTAATCTATTACTATTAGTAGTAGTAGTATTAGTATTGTTGTAGATTTTACTTCTTTATGGGATAAGACAGAAGCTTCTTTCTGTATCTGGCTTAATTTTTTTAGTGTGCTTTCCTCCAGTTTCACCCAAATGATTTAACATTTATGCTTCTTGCTTATTTTTTTTAAAGATTTATTTATTTGCTTTAAAGGCAGAATTATAGAGTTGGGGGGAATGAAACTCCATCTGCTGGTTCAGTGCTAAATGGCTTCAATGACTTGAGCTAGGGCACTCCAAAGCTAAGGGCTTCTTTTGGGTCTCCCATATGGGTTCAGGAGCCCAATCATTGGACCATACCCCTCTGTTTTTCCAGGCATATTAGCAAGGTACAGGAAGGAAAGTAGAGCAAGTAGAATTCAAACCAGTGTCTGTACGGGATGCAGATGCCACAGGCAACAGCTTTACATGGTTTGTCATAACATGGCCTCTGAACTTCCTTCATTTTATAAACCTGAATAATAATGCTGTGTCTGTGTATCAATCACAGGCTCAGTTTTTTTTTGTTTGTTTGTTTTGCTTTGTTTTGTTTTTGTTTTTATTGTTTTTTGGTATCCATTCATTTGCTGACAGGCACTTATTCAAATATCTTGGCTATTGTAAACAAGAAAAATAAGTAGAAGCAACAAAATTAAAAGGAAAAACTGAAACTACATTTGCAGATGACCCAAATTGGACAAAAATTCTAAATAACTTCCCCTGAAGCTATTAGATAAATGAATTCAGTAAAGGTGATGAATAAAAAAAAATACATAGAAAATTAGTCATGTTTGTAACAATTAATTATGCAAAGGAAAGGCCATTCCCAATTGTAAAGAAAATAATGAAATATCTAGGGATCAGTTTACCAAAAAAAGTGTAAAGGTCTGATTGATGCAAAATTATGACACTTGTGAAAAAAATTAAAGACACAAGTAAATGAAAAGATATTTTCATGGATTGGAAAAAATCATAGAGAGTTCTTACTACCCAAACTGGCTTACAGATTTGATGCATTCATTATTAAAATTTCAATAACATTTTTCATGTAAATAAAAAAATAGAAAATTCATGTGTCATCACAATAGTCCAACTAAAGTAATCTCGAGCAAGAAAAGCAATGATTGTAGCAATTGTACTTCCTTAGTAGTACAAGTTTTTTACAAAGTCATCAAGATTATACACCAGAGCAAGGGTAGCCGCTTCAGAAAATAGCTAGGAAATTCACATTTTATCCTAAGAGAAATGAAACTCTAAAAGTCTTTAAAAAACCTAAAAGTTATGCACAACATTTATGCAAAAAAAGAGACAAAAATTGTTCGCAGATTTTTAGGAAATGCCTAAATTAAAGAGATGGGGGCAGATCCAGGTAAGCAGTAATGGTAATCAGGATCCATTAGTTTAGAGTGAAGAAACAGTGAAGAATTGGTGCTGCCTGTCTCCTGGTTATTTGAGATGTAAACTAGAGTGACATAGTTCTGTATAACATAACTCAGACTTACACACATGAGGATAATCAGATTAAGAATTGCATCACTGGGAAATGAGAAAATGTAAGAAGACTTTGATTTACTCTAAATTCAGACTCTTGATACCAAATCTTGCTTATTTCTGAATGTATTTATATGCAAACTAATGGTATAGCTCAAAACCGATAATTTACTGCATCTGTTAACATGAATTTATCATTAGAGAGAGCAGTAATGCACCAATGCATGTTAACTTTTGCTCTGTATTTAAAAGCTACTTTTATTGAGATTCTTTTATTCAACCTATGCACAACCTTGTAAGAGGGCTGACATTCCACTTTATATGTGAGAACAGAAAGATAAGACGGTGTAAGAACACAATGTTCTCCATCACAACATGACAGTAACCTAGCTCTGTCAGATTCCATATGAGAGCAAAGAAAGAGAACCCTCCTACAAATTACAACATGTGGTGATTAAACATTTTTTCCTTATATCATTTTCAGACCTGGGTGTTTAGAATATTCTCAGCTTCATAGCACTAAAACCAAAAATCCCTACTTTCAAGATGAAACAGAGGCAAAGTACTGACAGCTAGTGTTGAAATGCAAGTAAATTCAAGTCTTTCTGTAACTGTAAATGTGTTTCTTTAGTGTAAAAATGTTTGACTTTTGATCCTAAAAAAATTATTTTTCTGATGCTACATATGTCACTAAAAATTGGACTTTGACTTGAGCATGTACGCATACTGCTGTTGCTCTTCTCGTAGAATATTTAAGTGTTTCTTTAAAATAATGATGGAAGGTAATATGTGTGAGAGAGAATGCAGTGGCTCAGTTCCCACAATCTCTCATAACTGTTAAATTGTGTGATGAGAGAACTGACCCATGTATCTAGCTATAAACCCTTGCCAGTTCATTATTCTCTATCTCCCATATGTTTGGGAATTTACTAATGTTGCAGTAGTTTCATGGGAAAGAATATTTCTGGAGAGTTTAGCAAGCTGTCTTTGGTGGCTCCAGTGAACAAACAGAAAGCTGATGCTTTCTGCAGTCTGTCTCTCAGTGGCAGGCTCACACTAATGACCCTCCTGGGTTTAAGGTCTGAATTAGAAATATCAATTCCTAAATTTCCAGTGAGAAATGGTGTCACCTATAGAAATGGCTATGTTTTCTCTTCCTTTAAGATATCCTCAGAAAAAGGGAACATAAATGAGTCAGGCATGTAAAATCAAATAAAGGAGAGTTGGTTTAAAAAGCATTGCTTAACAGCATCAGGCTGTTGCCCCACGTCTGAAAGTTTCATCACTAGTGTAAAAGGCACTGAGACGTCTCCTCAGAGTCTTGTAAGCACCGAGAAGGCGAGGACCTGTCTTGCATTTACTGTATTTTGAATGCCTGGCATAGACCAGTCACACAGGGAACCTGAGAGGAGCCCAGCCACTAGGACTCCTTCACTCAGTGCTTGAGCAAGCCCCATCATTCCTTTCCTTTGATGTATCCTCAGATGACATCTTCAATGTCACATTCTTTCATATTCAAAGTGAAGTTAGAGATGCATGCACTGCCTGGATCAACAATCTGTCTCTGTATGCAGACTTACACAAGTCTGTGTTTGTCCATTGCTGTGTGCTTCTCTTTCTGTTTTTAAGGATGAGAAGCAGGACCTCTCACTCCCATCTCCTAAGGGCACTTTATATAACGTACATTTCATTCGGTCTAGTGCATCAGCACTCCAGTCAAAGTTAGGAGAGCAATAAAGTTCAGACAGGTTGGCCCCAAGTCTGTTACTTCTACGGTATCTGCTGACTATGAGACGTCAGGCTCGGGTATTAAAACACCTTGCTGCTGTTGATAAAATGGAAGCCTTAAGTAGAGGGGAATCCATTGCTACTGAGCCCTACAATGGACTGATTATTTAAGAATGGTTTTCTTCGTTCTATTTCAGTAGTTCTTGATTGAGTAGTTGATATGTCAAGTTCAGGGTTAAAGGGATATGAGATACATTTTTAGCATCCTTTAACTTAGAAGGTTGCTACTGCATTTGGATTCATCTTAAATTTCTTAACAACCTTTTCAACTTACACTTAGTGATTGAATACCTAGAAATAAAGCACTCCTTGATTACTTAAAAGGAGTTAAGGAGAGATAGATATCCAGAAAATGCATTTGGAAGCACAAATTGTGTTTCAGGAGGTAAAATTTTTAACAGGAATTCCCCAAATAAGCAAAGTAGTACAGCGTCTGATCTGAGACCACAGTTATTCCTAGAGAAGGGAGTATTCTGAGTCTTTTATCCTGTTCCTGTGCTGCATACCTATGTGACTCTAGCCAAGCTATTTTCCATTTTCATTCATTGGTTTTCTCATGCAAGTAATGGAACATTTATGTTATTGCCCATTATTTGTGAACTTTACAATTTATATAAAGTTTTCTTGTCTGCCAACTATTGCACAGAGTCTCGGAATACTTCTGTTACTAGCAATATTCATTAGTGAGGAAATTAACCAATATTTGCAAAGCACCTGTTATGATGTCATACACAAAACTACTATGTGGACTTTTTCAATTATGTCTATTACATACCTAATGGGCTTCTTTTAAAGACCAAACATTTGAAATGTATAATTCTAAATTTTCTGTCTTTGACAGCCTTTGGAGAGAGAGAAAGAGAGATAGTGTATGTAGAGTTACTGGGTTTTAGAATTGAATTTTGAGGCTTGGCCTTTAGCATCAAACAGCATTCCTGGCTCAAAGCACAGTGATTTCCTTGGAAGTCCTGCACAGAACAGCTATGTTTTTTTTTTACCATTGAGCACTGATGGGACTGTAAAAAATAAAGACAAATGGGGCTATGTGCTTTCCAAACACAAGTCTTACTCATTTCTGCCAATCCTGAAGTGGTTATGATTAAGTCTGGTCCATTTTTATTGACCAATGAATTTTATTTCCAAATAAAAAAATAAGATATTTTAAGAGTTTTATTTTCCAAAAGCTAGGATACAATGAGAAATTATGGTCCAGAAAGAACTGAAGAAAACTGATCATTACTTTGCCATGAAAAGAAAGGAATGTGTAGAACCATCTATTTAGCTGTACTGCCATGTGCTTCATACTGTTTATTTTTTAAATGTATGTTTTCAATATATTTTACACTAGTCATGTTAATCAGCCAGTGTGTCAGTTCCTATGCCTCATTTGAAAATCCTCCATGACACCCTATGTGTAGAATCTTTCTAGATGGTGAGAGCAGCACTTTCCAGATTCCTCAGGTAGAATACAAACCATAGATCTGGAAAATGAAAAAAAATAACAGAGTGGTGGCTGTGGAGTCAAGAAAGGCAGGCAAGGGGCCATCTGAAAGGAGGTCTTTGAAGTCATGATAGAAATGACTGTCTTTCCCTTTCAAATTAGGGTATGCCCTAGGATTTTAGTTTTTTGAGGAGGCACAATTCAGTTTATGTTTTAAAAGAGACTGTAAGCTAATACTTGTGTTTCATTTACATTTAGTTGGATTGTTGGGTTTTCCAAGAGAAAAAGAAAGTTCACTGTCTGACTTCCATTTCATTTGAGAATAAAACTCTCTGGGCTGGGTTTAATGCTTGACAGAGAGTTCAGTTGAGAATCACAGACCCAAATGATATGGGAGATGTGGCATGACAGTAGCACCTGTTATAGCATTCCAAGCTGCTGTTACTTGGTGTGACTGAAGGCATATGGCCTGCAACACTTATTATAGATGGCATTAACAGAAATACACATTTCCTGAGTAAGAGATCATTCCTTTTCCTGCAGAAGGCCCAACACATGTAAAGAGCTTCTTCAACCCCTCGCCATCATGCTGAAAAGAGAGTAAAACAAGGCAATCTAAGCTAGGAATATAAATCATAATGCCGAGAAATGATCCTGTAATACCCAACATATTTAAACTATAATAAATGCATTTCTTTGATGAAATGATTTAAGAATTCTTATTTATCAAGTAAGTCAAAGCAATTATTTATTTAGGTGTTGAATGTGAAATCCTGCTGAAGCCAAGTCCTAGACTGTACAACATGGTAGCATGATGCATATAAAAGTATGTGCCTTAGTGGAGCTTATATTCCAGTAAAGAATGAAGGTTTCTGGCTCGTGTCGTCCCAAAATTCAGAATTTGTTACTAGCCAAGGTGACTAATAGGCATGGAATTTGTATGTTTTAGAGAGACATCATTGAGTTATAATTTTAGAGCATTAAAGGAAGACATTTCGGTGTGGGCTTTTCATAACAGACTCAAAAATCAAATGGTAATCATAGAAAGGAAACTGATTGGAGATCTCCAGAGTCCTATGTAAAATCAAAAACAAGCACTCAAGTGTTGGGTACTCCCACTGTCTCCAGGAATTAAGGCTTCACTCTGCATCATACAAGTTACTACATTCTACATTACATGATACTCATAACATTCATGCAAAGAATATTTAAAAATGCAAGTGCTCATTCTTGTGAAGTTAAAAATGCAAGTTATACAAATATAAGATGAAAATACATCAGAGGTTTTATTTGGCACATTAATTAAAACAGGAGTTGATAATGAGGGTAAGACTATTCACATAAACTCTTGAGGCACTCTGATGTACAGGTGTGTTAAAGGTGTGCAGGAGATGGCTCACTTTGATACCAAACCAGTCATGTCCTATTAGGCAGTCAAGCATGTATTGCTTAGGGTTATTATATTATTTGGGATTATTTATATGCCTCTCAAAGAGGGTCTAAGCTAAAATATATTTGTACTAAGCCTGGGATCTTTATACAATAGGAAATAATGAGTACAACCTGATCCATTATCCTTAAATGTTTCTTGGGAGGCTCTTAAAGTGTTTTCACAAATGTTATTTTTTTTAAAAAAAGATGATCATATTGTACCTTTATTTTCATGTTTTGATGATTTTTCTTATTTCTAATAAGAAATTCTTTCCTCTAGAGCTGGTTTGTCTTTTTCAGGATTTTCCAAATAGTAGTAGTAAAGTAGACCTCAACCTGAGAGACCTTTGTTTCCAGGTACATGGAAATGAGCCATGCAGCAAGTGTTTGGGGCAGACATTGGACAGTCTTTTCTTTTTAAATATTTATGATTTATTTTCAGGTGCCTGATAGGGAGAAAGGAAAGAGAGAGAATCTTCAATTCATTATTTCACTCTCCAAAGGCTGTAATAGCCATGACTTGGAAACTGAAATCCACCTCAGTTCACCCACGTGTGTGTATCAAGAACCCAATCACATGTCCATCACCCACTGCCTACCAGAATGCATAAGCAGGATGGGTATGGGTCTGGAACTGGCGTACCAATGTAGAATATGGGCAATCACCCCGTCACACTTCACCACGATGCCTGTCTCCTGGCTAAGTCCTTTACAGCACATTGTCATTGTTCCTCCTATATATAAACCTGAATATAGCTTTCTGCGTGTTTACGTGTGCTTTCCAAAATATTTGTAAATCATTCAGAATTGAGAACTTTCCAACTCTTTTTTCCCCCTGCAAGACACATGTACACCAACTGCAGTTAACACAGTGTGTAGCTCATTCATGGCTTGATACCCAGGGATTCTACAACAAAGTCTGAGGAAACCCAGACTCCACAGACAGAAATCTGATTCTTCAGCGTCGGGAGCAACTGCTTTGTATGAAAAGTTCTTTCTTTAAATTGTGGGGTTGTAATTTGCTGCTGCTGTTTTTAATTTAGGTCGTTGCAGTCTCTGAACATGGGTATTGAAATTGTTAATGGGCTTGTATTTTTAGGATGGTAATTTTAAGCTCTCTTGGTACCCAGGGCAAGTCCAGTCCTCTGCGAGTGGCACTTTGTTCAGGCTCAAGTAACTGCTGGTTTGATCTTGCCGTTCTCCTTTCCTGTGAGTTCATCTTGAGGGAATAAACCAGCTGTGTGGCTGGTTTAATGCCCCTTGAAAGCTTTAGGAGAGGCTCCTGTGTTTCAAGTGGTAAGCCCTGATTGTGTAAAGGTGACTACATGAAAACTAGCCCATCAAACCAGTTACTTGAGAACCTGTACTAGGTGGCATGAGGTTTTATCTTTAAATAAACAAAAGGATCTTCTTTTTTCTTTGGTTCTAGTAATTTAAAAAAAAAGCAAAAAAAATTAACCTGCAATGTATTTATAGGCACTGCGGTAAATACTGTACATGAATCCTCAGATTTTTTTACCTGACCACCTGGCAGATTGTTTATCATTTTCATGACCTGGTTAAGGACACTGAGGACTAGAGATGGTAAGGACACTGAGGGCTAGAGATATCAAGCAAGCTGTCTTGGCCATGGTGAGAGCCAGTAAGAGACCAAGCTAAGGTCAGAGTCAGACCATGTTGGTTAAACATCTGTTCTTGTGAAGGCTGAATGATATCACTTTCTCGAAGTATGTGAGTTAGAAGATGAAAGTAGAAAAGGAGTACAGATACCTCTTTCCAGCCTGGGCTGTACTATTGACTGGGCTTGAAATTTTGGAAGTCATCTGTCTCTCTTGATCTGCTTCTCCCCGTGGAAGAGGAAGATTAGAAACAACTGGGATTGGAGGGTCACTGGGATTCCTCCTAACTCAAAAGTTCTGTGACGCTTTAATTAAATCCTGACTCTAAATATACATTTACACCCCCCACCCACACACACACAGGTTCCCAAGGCAAAACCAGGATCCTTCTGAGAGTGTTCTTTGCAATTTGATGCTAAACCCCAGACTCCATGGAATCTAATTGTTTACCACATTCCCTTAGGAATGCACAATGCTTTTCAAATCTGCCAAACCAGTTCTTTAAAGAAGTTGCTAATGAGGTGTGATTTTTGGAAGAAAATGTTAGGAGCAAAGAAAAAAAAAATCTCAAACAAATGCTGCTTTTGCTTCAGATCATCTATCTCTTTTTATAGTGTTACCTTGACAACTTCATTTTGCCTCTCTAGACATGGGTTTTTTTCTGTATGGGAAAAGGGGGGGGGGCTTCCTCCAGTGTTTGAAGCTGTCCCTCTTATGTTATGGAAAGAGGGAGAATAAAAAGTAGACCAGAAAACCCAGCAAGATGCGCGCTGGGAGTCTTGAGGCCGTGTGTCCTCTTGAGGGAATCCCAAATGCTCAGCTTTAGGATCCAGCCTTCTCTTGGAGACACTCTCTTCTCCTGTCTCCGTAATCTTAACACACAGTTCAATGGCCTCCTCAAATATTACAGTTTGGGACTAGCCCACTGTAGAAGACAGAACAACACAAGTGCCTGAGAAATAATTTGAATTATTTTCTGTTGCTGTAAGCCACAGATACACATATTAGGTTGAGGAGTTCACTAGGAAAAACTAAACCAGTCTGCAAAGCCTCAAAAATATTGTTTTCACCAGGTAATTGAAATTTTGAGCAAAGACTGAAGAAACGGCAGGTAGGGGAACAAATTAGGAGTCAGGTCTCTCAGCTGTAACAGGCTTATTATCAGGACTGGCAGGAGCGCGGGGGCTCGGGGTCAGCTGCGGATTGTTAGCAGAAGGCGCAAGCTCCAATGGGGCAATGTTAGCCATAAAAAAGAGAGGGCTGTGCTTCGAGTTGAGCAGAGCAGAGTCAGCGTGGGGAACGGCTGAACGGTGAGAGTAGGTTCTAGAGGCAGTAGCCCTTGTAAGTGTGAGCCCAGCAGACGCCATGAGCGCCGATGCAGGGGGTAGAAGGGAGGGGAGAGCGAGCCTGTGTGTGACACATGTGTTTCTCATTCCCAGCTGGAGACAGCCCAGTAGCTGGGAGTCGGCCTGAAAAAGTCGTATTGAAGTACGGACAGAGTTCAGTTTCAAAGCAGGCAGAGAAAGAACGGGAATGCTGTTCAGGAAATTCTTCAGGCATGGGCAGGGACTTGGCTGCTTCTTTGCACTTGGAAAATCTGACTGGGGCAGCTTCTGAACGCAGGCAGGGCCTGCTCCCCCTCAGCAGCCGCCGCCCCAGTGGCCGCCTCCTTCACGGCACTCGGCACCCTCCCGGATCCGAGGCGGGTTTTCGTCGGCTGCTTTGTGACAAGAGAGGTAGGGTCCTGTTCAGTTCTCCGGTCTCCACGCCTCACTTTTCTCCCTCGGAGCCCGCTGTCTCCTGTTTGCTTGCAGGCACTCTTGAGTTTTTGCTCTGTGTGTGTGTGCGTGTGAGCATTCATTAGGAAGTTTGAGCTCACTAAAGCATTTGGTGTGGAGTTGTAAGCTGTGCTTTGCTCAACTCCCTTCCACTTCGGTGTTTCTGGAGGATAGAGGCACTTAGCAAAGTTGGGATTTAACTGGCAACTCTGTGGTGTCAAGTCAAGTTGGAGGTGCTTGTTTGTCACGGTGCTCAGTCATTTAACTTTTAGCGTTTCTGTGTAGGACAGTTCATTGGCAGCAAGGATAATTTTAGCTGGAAACGCCTGTGTTTGTCACAGCAGTATTCAGAGGGGCATTCTTTTTTAACAGAAAATAGCTCTTGTTTTACAAGGGAAACAGTTTGAAGTGTTTGTTTTGGAATCCTACTTTGGGAATATAGGAACAGATACTGTGAGGGGTGCCTGGCATCATATCAATCTAGGGTTTTGACTGTCATTCGATGGGATTTGACTGTAGAATATTGCCCTAGAAATATGTATTACCACATTTATAATTCTGTTTATGCTTTTCCATTTGTTTCTCAGATGACAAACTAAGTTACAGCTTTACTCTTGAAAATTAGGGACTCAAAATTATCAAAAAGAATGGAATATAAAGTGTTAGTGACTTGTTTGTTTATATTTTATACTTGAAAGAATATTTGTAGATTTGTAGATCAAATGTACTTTTAACAAAAGAAATCTGATTTTATTGTATCTTTCCTACATCAGCTACATTGCAGTATAGATTTCCCCACATAACCAAAGCTACAGTTCTTTATTTAGCATTTAGAAACGAAAAACTGAAATACAATAAATTTGCCTTGAAGAGACTAGCTCAGCTCAGATAAAGCTGGAATAAACCTCATTATTGCCTCATGAAGATTGGCAGAGCAATTCTCAGCAACGACGGTGTTTTCCTGAGGGGCGTTGGCCAAGAGTCTGGTTGGGGAAAGAAATGAATGAGTAGATTCTTGGATATTTCTGGCATAGCCAGAGAATGACTAAGCCTCTTAGGATTGACTGCTGGGAAAGCAGGTGTGTGTTTACTTCACTGTCCTAATTAAATCTCCAAACAAGTAGCTACTATTAGAGCTTGAGACTAAGTAATAAAGTGTGGAGGACAGGAATTTCGCTCGCTCTCTCTCAATTTAGAATAAGTGGACAGAAGTTTGATTCTTTGGCTTGAAGGTCAGGACTTCTGCACAGCACATTCCACTCCTGTAATTAGGGGTTGTAATTGGGCCATGATTAGCAGCAAGGTCGCCTACGAGATCACTAAAGAGCATGTTACCCGTCTTACCCCGTGCAAGTACAGTCATATGGGAGACAGCAGGACAGCGATAGGAAAGAGGTGAAGTTGGAAATCAGAAGGGCTTGAAAGTTGATTTTTGACGTGCCTCTTGAGTCAGTAAAATGCCAAGACAGATTAGGAAGTGACATGAGCCATCGCCCAGCCCACTGCCAGTGTGAAAGGAGACAGGGTGAACTTGAATGTGAAACTCTAAATTTAGTGTGTATCAAGCTTCAGCAGAAAGAGGTGTGAAATAGCAGCTCCAGGTTGCAGGATTATGAAGAGCAGAGCCAGCAATGCCAAAGAAACTATACAGTTGGCCCTGTTAGAGAGCAAAGGAGGGGAAAATCAAACTCTTGACATTGGAGAAGAAAATACAGAGTAGGAGAAAGGATAGAGAATCAAAAATCCAGGGCAGGTAGGGAAACAGAGGAGTGGAATGGCTGCATGGGGTAGTGCGGGAGAAAGGCACAGACCTTTCAAAAGTAATGGGATACACCTGGTTAGGTGTAGAGAAGAAAATGAGCTGGATCAGGAAAACGGTTCCAACTTGTTGCAAAAAAAAAAAAATGCTTAAAAAGCTTTAAAGTGAGTGGATAATGGATAAAATGTTTATTTTGATGTAAACATTTTGAAATTCATGCATTTTTTTGTTGTAGTTCTTACCAGCTTATGGAAGGCTAACTGTATGCATGAAGTTCCCCACTCCACCACATTTTTTTTTTGCATTTAATTAGATGTATGTTTAAACTCTGTGCTCCCTGACCATGTGGAGCATCCTCATATTAGAAACAGCACAAATGGCCAGCCTCTTATTGGTTGGACTTGAAGTAGGTAGATTAAACCAAAGCCTGGGTAGAAGTCTTTATTTGGCTTTCTTCACAATAGGATCATCTCCTGTTCAGACTGCCCCATAGTACCTTCTGGAAGCCATCAGAGAGTACACGTTGTCAGAATGGCATCGCTTGAGGGTTCATATTTCCTCAGCAGGGAGGGAATGGGACTCTGAAGACTTTATTTTTAACCCATATTTATTCCTTGCAGAGATATTCCTGCAACTGACATTGACTGAAAGGACCAGGTGGCAATGGGAAAGTATCCACAGAGAAAAATTTCCCAGAGCCCTCCAGTCGCCACTTTATGACAAGCGTTCAAAGGGGAAATTAAACTATTCCACAGGATTTACTCTGATAAAGAGATTTGTCGAAATCGAAAGGTCTCCAAGTACATAGAACAGTTTTGCTTGTATTAGTCAAGGCTCTGTAGAAAGACAAAGAGTAGGAGTATGTATGGATGGAGGCTGTGGAGATTTGGTCTAGGAATTCCTCCTGTGGAGGGAGGCTGAGATGACACAGTGCCCTGTCTGCAGGCTGGGGAACCTGAGGCCTAGGGATGTCATCCTAGTTCAGCCTCCTGGGCCCAGGAATCTTTAGGAGGAGTGGTTCAGGTTTGAGGCTGCAGGCCTGGAACCCTGGTGTGTGAGAAGAAAAGGGAAGGGCACTTTTGCTGTTTTGTATAGAAAATCGTGAGAACCAGAGGCTCTGATGTCTGAAATGGAAGACGTGTGCCCGCTTCTGATCAGGCCCTCCGTGGGTTGAGTAATAGCTGTTCACATTGCTAATGGCAGGCAGCCTTCACTCGGTCTACCAATTTCAGTGGTTTTGACCTTTTTTGAGAACATCTCACAAGTAACTTTTAACCAGTTCTTTGGGCATCTCTTATCACAAGTACCTTGGTACATGAAGTGAAACATCACACAGGCAGAAGTGTTTGTGGTTTCAGAAGCACGGGGAGTTCATGGAATCATAGATTCAACCAGCTGGAAGGACTTAGACTGTTTTCTAGTTCAATATTTCCCAAGTTTCAGTCAAACTCAAATCCCTGGTAAAATAGTCCAAGCTCCCATTGTTGAATTATTTTTATCATACTATTATTTAAGTAGCTATAGACAAATACTCAACTACTTACCCACCAGCCTTTAAAGCTTTTAAAGAAATAACTGAAAAACAGTGGGCATCTGTTTGCCACATGTCCATTCCTGTTGATTCATTTTTCATATTCATATTTTGCTCTTCCAAAATGGTTTTTATTCATATAAATGGAATAAATATGCATTCCATGTAGTTTTAAGAGCAAGATAGATCTCACCTTACCCTTTCTCCCATTCTCACATCTCCCTCCTTATTTTTCCTTTAATTTTTGTAATGGAATACTTTTAATTTTCTGTGTTATCACAAGCTCAGCCCTGGACTAAAAATAGAATACAGCAAGTATTAAGTAGAAAAACCATTGTACCTTAAGTGTATAAACACAGGCCATAAATGATAGTCATATTTCAAAATGGCAAATATACATTACTTTCTTGGTATTCTGTATATTATCATAAATTCAGGGAAACATGTTTGTCTTTTGGAAGTAATGATTACACTAGTCATAATCAATTCCAGCTATATTTTTTGGGAAAATACAGAATTTCTTCCTTGTATGGCACAGTAGTTTTGCTTGCTGTGTATATAAACCACAGTGTCTTAATTCAGCCATTAGTTGATAGTGTCTAAGCTATTGATAGCCTGGTATAAACAGAGATGCATAGAGCTCTTTTGTGTGCTGTGTTCTTTTCCTTTGGTTAAATTCCAAGGAATGGAATGGCTGGATCACATGGCACATCTATTTTCAGATTTCTGAGGAATCCCAGCAACTGTATGTTAAGGTACCTTTTTTTCTCCACATCCTTACCAGCACTTGTTGTTGTGCTTGGTTTTTGGATGGCCACTGGTCTATCAGCAGTGAGGTCAAACCTTGCCAAGCATTCAAACATTGGTCAGAACCCTTGTCCTTCACTTATTCCTCAGACACTATTCTGAACTGTAAATGTAACATTAATATTTTCATCATCAAGCAAAAAGGAAAAACACTTGATCTTCTTTTTTTATCAACAGTTCAGAAATAATCCAACAATGTGCCTTTGTCTTACTTTGTGATTGAAACATTTTTATTCATCAATTTTGAGGTACTACACATTGACTGTGATTACCATGCAGGGTAATAGGTTACAGAAACCACTTAACAGAAACATTGTACTCAGATAAAACACTGAAATTTTTACATACAGAAAATATCATACACATTTTGTATATAAAATTATATAAAATCAGATTATCAACCTTGTGTATTTTATATAGAAGAAGCCTTACCTGAATTCAGTAAGGCTTATGAACATTAGTATGGGCTAATAGCTGCAGATGACTTGGATGTCAGCATGTATATTTGCCACATTCTTCTCCCACACCTTTCTCTCTGTTCAGATCTGCCTGAGCTTTCATGCATGCTGTCCTGAAAGACAGGCACCATTTGTGCTTTATTCTGCTGCTTTCTCATTGTTCACGACAATTAGAATAGGATCACGATTGCCATTTGATGATACAATGAGTTGGATTGTAGCAGCACTTAGTCGTCAGTCAGATCTTTAGTAAAACAGAATTTGCCTAAGCAAGGAAATAAGAGGGAAAAGTGTGAAGAATAGATCTGACCAAGAATTCTTATATCACCATGAAAAGCTGAGCATCCATACAAATAATAAATATTGTTTCTGGCCAGAGACCAGCTCTTTGGAGGACCTGCAACAGGAATCTGGGAAGGAATGGTTATGATAATACCCTTGTGGAAATTTCTAACATGGCACCATTAGTTTGTTTCATAGATGATGGTTTTTTTCAATGGTGTCATTTGCAGAGGGGCTTTTAATGTTTTCTCAGTGAAGATTCCATTAGACTACAAGCAATTAAAATCTTGTGCTTAGTCATCCAAGCATCGAAGGGCTTGATTTTTTTTCTCTCTCTCATAGAGAGAGATCAGAATTCTGTGGAGCCTAGCACAGTCCTGAAGGATCAAAATTTCCTCTGCTTCTTAGCCTCAGCACTTGGGCTCAACTACTAACTCTGATCTGCAGGTTCTAGTTGTAGTTGGAGCCCAAACTGCAGAACGTGAAATGGGAGGCATACTACTCCTCTGGATCCTGTATGAATTCATCAGTTTGGTCTGTCCTCCTATGAAGACTTCTCTCATGTCTCATGTCACAAGCACAGGGACCTTGCAGCAAGATGACTGTGGTCAGTGTAAGCCACTCTAGTTTCTCTCTCCTGAACAAAAGTGGGAAGCTACAATTCAGGGTGAGCCTTTGTTGCCTGATGGCGAATGTTCTCTTAACAGGAAAGAGGAGGGGGAATGTCTGCAGCACGCTGTTAGGTAAACCATTAAGAAACACTCTGCTGGATGAGTTGTTAGGAGTAGTTGTATGACACGGCATTTGAGATGTTCATGTCTTACGTTGAAATGCCTGGCCTGACTTTGCGTCCCTGGTTGTGCCTTTAATTCCAGATTTATGCTGACATGCCTGCTGGAGTCAGCAAGTGATGCCTCAAGTACTTGGGTCACTGTCACCCACATGGGTGACCCAGATGATGCTCCGGGCTCCTAGATTCAATCTGGCTCAGTCCAAACTATTGTGAGAGCTTGACCAGTGAAGCGGTGGGTGGGAGTTGATGTGCATACTCTTCTACATTTTCTGTCTCCCATTGCTCCCTCCCTCCCTTCCTCTTCTCTCTTTTCAAGTAAGAGCATAATGCATTTCTTGTAAACAGAAATACCATACAAGATAAGTGACATACCTAAAGGACTACAGGCAGTGCTGCCTTTTCCTTAATGTTAATTGTGGTGCAGAAAACATGTAATGTACCTGACTCAGTCACACCCGCTGAGGGATAACTACTGAAACCACACAAGTGAAAGGAACGCTTGGATGTTTTCCTCGTGTTAGAAGATCCCTCACCGATCACCTGATTTTGTGGATTCTCACGATGTCACTGAGTCCAAATCTCTAATTCCTGAACACTCCCCCAGCAATGCTGCCGAAGCCAGCAAGGTCCTGGCCTGCAGACCTTGGCCTGTGAAGCTCTCTTGGGGCGGAGGCTTTCATCTCGTGGAGGACTCTCCCTGACAGCATTGCCGACAGATGCAGGCCAGATGTGCTGGCAGTGGCTCCCATGATGGTGAGGCTTGCCACAGTGTGAGAGGCATTCTTTTCCCTCGCAGGCTCCTTGGGTGGGGCAAGATGAGCCCCTCTGTATGTACAACCCAGGAAGCTTGCTGTGCTATCTTAGGTGTGTCTCGGGGCAGTGGCTGTGGTCATGAGTAAAGAAGTATGCTCAGAAGAGGGGAAATGATGAAAGTGTTTAGGGCTCTTGGGATAGGCCCTGAACAACTCTCCTCCACAGTTTAGGTTTCCCAAGTGTAAGATGGTGTGAATGTCACTACAATGATTTCTGTTTCTTGCAAACTAGAAGAGATTTTCTAAAAGCTCTTCGAGAATGCATGTCACCTTGCAACTTCATTTTTTCCATGATTCTTTAAGTCTGCTGCTATGGTGTTTGTCGTTATAAAGCTCTATTGTTTTCCTAAGGACATCTCAGTCTGTCCTTCCCAAGACTGCTCTGGTGAATCCTTCCACCCATTCCTTTATCTTTTTCTATACCGTTTGCTGCCTCCTAGGAAAAAGAGGGTACCTGGAACTCACCTGTAGTTTGTATTTCGTGGTGAGGGTCTTCTGCATCTCCTCACTGGAGAAGTGGGTGATTGCAGGTAGAGGAAGCAGCGCAAGAAGGAAGAATGTGAGGGGAGGTGCTTTTGCAGTAACCGAGTGTTAATATTATGATGTGAGCGTGGTCTTGCATCTTGGTTATGTGACCTTTAGTGAATGCTGTGATCTGAGCTTCATTTTTTAAATCTCGAAAATAAATGTATTACTGTTATCTATGTTATTATGTTTTCAGTACAGCACCTAATATATTCAGCATGATACCTTACAATAAAAGCTTCAGAATTTTAGACATACATAGAGTTGTTATTAACTAAGACAGCGCAGTGTAAATCGATGGACACAGAAATAAGGAAATCAAGAGGACCTAGCTCAGAAAAACAGATGCTACATGTTTCTCCCTCATGTTTGGGAGCTAAAATTTAAATAATGGTAGAAAGACCTATGCGTAATAGTTTTGCTGCAAATAGTATTTTGACAAACATTGCTTGCATCTTTGTCAAACAAATTGAGAGGGTTATTTGTTACTCCAGTTTTACTGATTTTGTGACTGTTTTAAAGTTTTGTGTGTATGAAGTTGACCACATTTTCATTAGTCTATTGTAGAGAAGTCTTGCCTATTTTCCTGCTGGGCTACATGGTCTTTGTGTGCTGAAACTCTTTAGTTCATACTCTTTTAATATAACTCAAATTAAATATATGGTACCTCAGAAGTTTAAAAAAGTAATGAGTTTAAAAAATCAAATGAAGAAGGAAGACTGTGCATGGATGTTTTACACTGAATTATCTGAATTACTTTTGCTCAGTTGTTTGAGCTTCTACAGTTTCCACTGCCCCCTTTGTTTTATTTTTACTGCCATACAGAAAGGTGACTATCTTTAGTATTTCTTCAGATTCCCAAGGGAGAGTGGGGTTTTCCTCCAAGGAAGGAAAGCTTGTAAAGCTGTGGTCACTGCCCTGCCTTTCAGAGAGGTCTGCAGGACCCACGAAGGAACGTGTTGTGGTTCACGCAAGAGAGATTGGTTTGCTCAGAAGTCCTTGCTGGTGGCTATACTCATGGAGCTCAAGTTTTGTAGGTGGTTGTGGATTCAATTGCTTTATTCTTTTTTAACCAATTAACTTGTGGCACCTATTAGAGCCAACACAATTCCATGATTAAAAACCAAAACCAAAACCAAAACACAACTGTGTTGCTGGGGATTAAAGACTCCCTTCTTGTTCAGACCATTTTTTTCTTGTTCAAAGTGATAGGATCAGGCTCTTGTGAGCACCCTGACGTTCCAATATTACACTCTGAATGCCTGGAAATTCAGCAGTGATTTGTCAGGATTGAAGTACTCAGCCAGTGAATAGAACTGCTTTCATTGAGCTTGGAGTAAATAAATACCAAAGTTCACTCTTTTCACCAGAAAGCTGTTTACCCAACACCCTGTTGTATTAATGCTGATTGAGGTTGTGGCCCTGGGTATGCAACACTTCATGAAAGATCACTTGAAAGGTAGAGTTAGCGGGTAGCAGAGGTACATTGAATTGCACTTGATTTTGGTTCCACGTGGGATGCTGTTCTCCCCCTAGTGACAGTAGTTTATCCAATTGTGTCCCTCCGTTTCTTGGCCCTATCTTTCCTTTGACAGTTTCTTTTCTCGGTGTTGTTTGTTTGGCTTGTATTCAACAATGGTGTTATTTGATTCCTTCCTGGGATCAGGAATATGGGTAACAGACCAGGTCTGGATGGTATCATTTCTACTGTGCCATGACAGATTTTAACTCCTGATGTTGACTCTGTGCTGTTGAGTTTTGTAGTCGCCCCTCTGTCTCAGAGAAAATTGTAGCTTACATTTCTCAGACTGGAAATCTCAAATGCGGATCACATATTGGTAACCTAAGGGTTGGCACTTGAAACGTTGATTTATTTATTTATTTAGTCTCTTTCACACAACTTAGTTACAAAGCACTTAAATACCCCAAGATAGCATTCAAAAAACCATGTACAGAGGCCATCCGGAAAACTAGACTCATGGCACAGTGTTTGTTGGGGCCAGGGAAGCTCACGTCCCTTTGAGAAGTCTCGTATGTACTTCAGTCATTCACTCTGCCTCCCTGTTTCATAGGTGTTCGAAGTAGTCAGGCCTATTTTCTGTAGGATTTCTCAATGCCAGGACCTTAACCCTGATCTGAGTGGCTGTTTGGTGACATCTCTCAAGGATATTTTCTATAAGGACAGTGCCTTTGTGCATGCACAGGAGGAAAGACAGAATTCCGTTTTGACCTAATTCTTGGAGAATACCACAGATGTAGGTCAAGTATGTATTGGAAGAGCAGTGAGAGCAGTATGGGAGTCAAGAGCATAGGTCACCATGTTGAATGCTTTTCTGGATAACCATCCCATAGGGTTATATATTAACCATTAAATGTGAAAAAAATGAGGATGGGGCATGCGGAAGCTTTGCGTGGCAATGGCAACATTTCTTATCTTGAGTATTTTAAAAATCATATACCAATTTGTAAAATATATTGTATGCCTGGTTAATATTGCTGTATTTCCATCTAACTAAATTATGCCTTGATCGATGGAAATATATATATTATATATACATACGTATATGAACACATGCAGGAAAACATGCAGAGTGCTTAGTAAAGAGCATAATCCTCTGCTGTTGTCATGTCTATTTTTGGAAAATTATTTCTCTTCTCCAAAATGGGTGAAAGGATTAAAAATGAGGTGTTTCCTTTTAGAACACAAATTTCATTTCTAGCATTCTTGAGCACAGCTCAAGAGTTTTGCCAAGCACAGTTTTCAGGGGGAAATATACTGGATCAATGCTAATTTGTGGAATTATTGAATCACTAAAGAAGGATGTGCCTAATGCCTTATGGGCTTCAGAGATGTATCAAAGATGGTTTATTACCTGGCAGAAAATGCCTATAATTAACCAAAAAGTTTAATAATTTGGTTTGAAATTAATACATGGAGCAGTTCTAACTACAACTATTACAGAAATGTTTCTAGTTGCTAAGTCTTATACTCAGAGCAACAATTTACATATATCTGAAAGCACTTAACAGAGTTGAGAACACAGATTTTTTTTCAGTCAAGTACTTGGGGTTCAAATACTTGCTACATTGTTAACAAACTGAATTCAGTCAAACTTATCCTGTTTTTCAATTACCTTATTTCTGAAGCAGGAAAGAATGTAGCGCCCCTTTATAATTCTGTGTAAAGTTTAAATAAGTTAAATCATGTGTTTAGAAGTATCCCATATGCACTACCATTACACAAATCCTCATTTATGTATGCTTGCTTTTTTTTTTTTTTTTAAAGATTTATTTATTCATTGGAAAGTCAGATATACAGAGAGGAGGAGAGACAGAGAGGAAGATCTTCCATCTGATGATTCACTGCCCAAGTGACCGCAACGGCCGATGCTATGCCCGTCCGAAGCAGGAATCCAGGAACTTCTTCCAGGTCTCCCACACGGGTGCAGGGTCCCAAAGCTTTGGGCCATCCTCCACTGCTTTCCTAGGCCACAAGCAGGGAGCTGGATGGGAAGTGGAGCTTCCAGGATTAGAACCGGCGCCCATATGGGATCCCGGGTGTTCAAGGCGAGGACTTTAGCCACTAGGCCACGTCACTGCTGGGCCCTATGTATGCTTTGTTAATGTGAGTTTTATTAGGATTTGTTTTGGAGTAATGTTCAAAAAATGTGCATATGGTGATTGAAAACAACATGAGACTGAAGTTCAAATGCAAAAGACCGAAGAGTAAAATTTAGGGGAAATGGATTCGTCAGTTTAGCCAATTTTGTCCTAATTGCTGAAATATTCTGTGGCATTGATTAAGTCAGCTCACCTCCTTGAATCTGAGTTTGTCTGTTAAATAAGGATTTATACCTTGTTATCCTATTTCTTTTTAAGAATGTATCTCATTCTCTGATCTTAAGTGTTTGAGTCATATTCTTTATTATCCTATTACACAGCTTGGTCCCTAATTCACAAAAAGAACTATAATAACCCTCCTGCCATTGTTATTAGCTAGTTCAGGTCAGAGTCTCCCAGGAGATGTAAAAGTGCTGGCCAGGGACATCACAGACTGGCAGGTTTGTTGAAAGCAACCCATGGCTGCTGTTCAGAAAAGTGGCCATAGATGTGGTTGTGATGGGCAGATGCAGCATCGTGTGCCTGTGAGAATGGCATTGATAGTTCTGCTGGTTGGTATTCAGACTGTTTTTTTTTTAATTCCGGTTTTGTGATACTCCTTTCTGGTCCTATGGACATATCTGAGCCTATACTGAGATGGATCCTCGAAACTCTTGATTTTCCTTTGTCTTTGCTCTAATCCTTACCTTCTTTATGATATTAGCTCTTCTGTTTCTTTTATATTGTTTTAGTTTATGTGTTTGTTCTTCGTCTCACCCAGCAGTATTATCTAACACTTCAATAAGATCAAGGATCTTTGTTTCAGTTCCCTAATGTATTCCATTTGTCTGGAACAATGTCATGGGAACGCCTGAAGGAAAACAGGTTGGACAGATGGTGGCAGTGGTTAAAACCCTTTATATGCCTTCTACAGTAAACATGTCTCCATAGTAATTTTATGTACTGTAATAATATTTAGGAAACTGTTTGAGTTTCACTTTGTGTTATAGAAATAAAATGGCCTGAAATTTATTTTGGTGTATACACTAACCAACTTCATGCTTAGGGGTTTAAGAACTCTCTTGATTTCCTTTGATTTTCCATTTCATTTAGAAAAAAGTCTGATTACATACTTATCTCCCAGGGCATTGTCAAGAATGGAGGCATTCATTTGTCTACTTTTTTAATGCCTACAATAAATATGTATGTGCGTTTTACAAAGGTGTTTCTGCCAGAAACCACTTCAGTGTTATTTCACAATTGCATATTGTGGTTCATAATGATACTGAAGTATCTTGTGGATCTTTAGAGGCAGGCATTTTAAACTTAAATCCAACGCATGTGCACATAGTGTTCACATACTCAAGATTTAAACACTTGTGTCTCTAAGTCCAATTTTCTTTCCCCCTGGATTCCCGGGTGATTTGTAAATGCCACTTGTGACACCGTTCCCTTGCACTCTTGCATGCATTTTCACAACTCCCAGACTCTGCACATCCCATTCATTTCTAGCCTTCAAGGTCTCCTGTTTACCCAGCGTCCCCCATTCTGATCACTGATACCTTCATTTACTATTTACCCCTAAATCTTGGCACTCTCCTTGATTCTACTTTCTTCGTTCATATGGCTCAAGCAATAGCAAATTTTGTTAGTTTTATTTTCCCCAAAGTTTGCACATATCACAGCTGTTTTCAAATCTGGGATACAGTCACCTCTTAGAGGGCTAGCAGGAGTAATTCTATACATCCCCATCATTAAACACAGCCAGTGGGACCTCAAAGTGAAATATGATCACCTCATGTTCATGCCTCAGTTCTTCAGTGATTACAGTCCCAATTAAATGTTTACTAATATTCTTAGGTTTTATGTGCTACTTCATTGACCTGTGCCCAACCACACTCTGCTGGTGGTTCATTCTGATCTGACCACGTTGTGCTTCCAGCATGCCAGGCAAGCCCATATCTAAGTGCCTCTGCACTTGCTGGCACACTTCTCTATGACTAGAGTGCTTGCCAGATCGTCTCCTACTTTGTTCTTTCTGGGTTCTGTATTTCTTTTTCTGTTTTTCAAATCTCTCCACTGCTGAGACTCTTCCATGAATCAGAAATTCCAACATTGTCACCTTCTAAGCTGTTTTGTCAATAACACTAATTTCCAGGAATAATCACAAAAGTTACACATTGATATATCTGTCATTTTCTCCACTAGTCTATAAAATCTCAAAGGAAGACAACCAGTTCTGTTACTGTTGGATAGTGCCAGAAATAACTGGTAAGAAGTTATGTGTTGGTTAAATAATTCCTGAAAACAGCCTTAACTTCCACTTCCATTGAGATAATTGTGATGCATCAATTTGATTTTACATATTCAATTGCTATAAATGGATTTTGTTTTTTATAAGAGCATTTTCTGTTAATTTGTGTTATATTTAGAACATATATATTGAACAAAGCTTGCATATCTGTTGAGCATCTCAAAGGATAAAAAAGTCAGAACAATTGAATATAACATTTGACTCCATGGATGGAAGCTGCAAGCATGAATGACAGAGATTGTTTAAACTATGTTCTCTGATTCTGTACATGTGTTGTAGGTCTGATTTTCTTCAGTAAAACCGATCTAAAACCTTCTGTGTTTCAAATCTTAGAGAGGAAGAAAGAGAAAGATCTTCTATCTGTTGATTCACTCCCTAAGTGGCCACAATGGCCAGAGCTAAACTGATCTTAAGCCAGAAGCCAGGAGCTCCTTCCAGGTTTCCCACATGGGTTCGAGGTCCCAAGGATTTGGTTCATCCTCTATTGCTTTCCCAGTCCACAAGCTGGATGGGAAGTGGAGCAGCTGGGACATGAACTGGCACCTATGTGGAATGCTGGGGTTTATAGTTGGAGGGTTAGCTAATTGAGCCATCACACTGGGCCCCAGAAAATTCAACTTGTAAATAAATCTAAAGATTTGTTTACAAAGAAAATTCCAGTCCTCTGCTCTTTCACATAAACAGAAATTTACTCTTCTGGATGAATTTTCCTTGAGAAAAATATTGTTTGTTCTATGAAGATCTGCACTGATGAGTTTGTTGAGGTCCTCTCATCTGTGGCAGACGTTCGCAAGCCTTAGGTGGGTAGCTGAGTGAAGACAGCCCTTGAGAGAAAGTAGTTTAAAATGAGAGACCTCACAACCAGTATGGCAATAGAAGACTTCTTCTATGTTAAGATCATCAGGAATGACTCAGGTTTCACAATAAACTGCAGAAACCACAGTAAGCCTCGGAGGAAACACATGTCTGCTGTTAACACAAGAGGCTTTGACAAGTTCACAGAAAATGTGGATTATGGGAAGCCTTTGCATAGATTTCGCTTTCTAGCCTCAAAAACAAGCTTATCTTTTAATTTTATTTCTCCTGAACTTGTTGAAGGTTGTAGTTGTGTAGTTACATTATTTGTGCTGCTTTTAAGTTTACTAGAACTTTAATGTACCATCACCAGGAATCTCCTAGCTCACAGGATTTCTGTCACTTATTTCTAAGCAATGTGGTTATCAGTCTTGCTGTAGTTTTTGCAATTCTTGATAGACTTCAGCAGCCCTGTGTACCCCACTGGTTTCTGAAGCTTTGTCCTATGTCTGTTCAATTCCAAACCTTGAACTTGTCTGTCATGTCTGCCCTGTCCTCTGTTGGGAAGCTTGCCCCTCCTCTGGATCTCTCCTTAACTGCCACCTCAGCAGACGAGGGTTTTATGACCAGAGTGAGCTCTTTGTTCTGGACTGTGGAACAACTTTTGTTTCCTTCCTTGTATGTCACTTTGGTTTTGTTTCCTTTAAGATTTTAGTGATCAAGAAAGGGAGAAGCAGTGCAAGAAGATGTGCCATTTGCCGATTTACTTGCTCAAATGGCCTCAATAGTCAGGGTTGGGTCAAGTTCTAAGACAAGACCATGGAGCTTCATCCATATCTTCCCTGTGAATGGATTTTTTTTCTTTTTCTTTTTTCCAGGCATGCTAGTAGGCAGTTGGATCTGAAGCAATGCTGATAAAAGTAGATTTGACACTGTAATATTGAATGCGGACCTCACTGGTGGTAGCTTAATGCACTGCACCACATCACAGGCCACACCTGACTATTTCTGATGCTTTCATTTATTGATACCTGTTAGAAGGCTCTTTAAAAATCCATGGGAAATACATGTTATAAAGAAAATGGTATGAATTTCAGAAGTTTTATGCACCAAATTAAGTTTATTCCTGTTTCCATAAATCTTGTAGAGTATCCTTTCAGCTGTAAGAGCTATATACCAGGAATTCCTCGTACATAGGAACTGGTTAAAAATGTTTAGTATTTTAAAATGGGTCTGTCCTCTGCTATGTTTTCTTCCCTATGATACACAACCAACCAGAGAGCTGTACTCACTAAGCCCCTTACCAGTTTCTTTATGGAATGAGGTATTATGAAGTCTGATGGGTAGTAAAGCCAGACAAGCATTGGTAGCATCCATTAATGCCTCTTACGGTCAGCTCTGCCTTACTAGAGTTGCTCTGGCCCATATAATATTGCACAAAGAAGAATCATAAAAGAGTTTGATGCCATTGATACATCTTTAGAAAATTTACTGATTCCCATCTAATCTTTTTTTTTTTTTTACCATCCCTGAAAATGTAGTAGTACATTTTTCCAGGTTTCCCATGTGGGTACAGGTCCCAAGGCTTTAGTTCTATCTTCTACTGCTTTCTCAAGTCACAAGCAGGGAGCTGGATGGGAAGTGGAACAGCTGGGATACAAATCAGTTCCCATGTGGCATCCTGGCACTTACAAGGCGAGGACTTTAGCCACCAGGCTACCGCACTGTGTAGTTATTCTTGCACAAACCATGTAGTTTATTCTTGCACAGTATATTGGTAACGCAGATACTGTAATTATTTTCCATATAGTTTTGGTATGCGGAAGGGAGGAAGATAAAAAATGTTCTCCTATAGAACAACTCTGCTGGAATAAAACATTGAAACAAGAAGTAATAGATTCTAAATGTTTTAGCCTGGAGTATGTACTGGACTTTTCAAAGTATACTTGCTGTGTTTCAGTCCTAAGAACTTTCACTAGTCCCGCAACTACTGATGAAATCTGGGGAAAAGGGCAATAAAAGATTGCAAAAGCAGCTAATTGACTCCTTGTATGCATAAGAAGAGGAAGCAAAGGTGGACGGAGTTAATGACCAGCTAAATTTGAGCAAGGCACTTTCTCTGTTAGGGTGTTGAAGACTGCAGAAGCAGGTCTCATTACCTTGAAAGTCTATGGCTTCCTTTAATTAGGACAAAATCTAGAGTACTACATAGGTGCCTTTTAAGGTAAGCCTAGTTCAAGGTTTTTTGCAGCAAATTCGCCAGCAATTGCAGGATTCATGCAAAATTTCAGGTTTTCTGCAACTAATCTCTTGCCTTTGCTGGCCATTGGAAGAAGATATGCAAGAATCAAAGTCAGTGATTTTTCAAGGTTATCTGGTTTTACATTGGTGTTGCTGTGGTGGTGGCAATGCTGCTTTCTCAGTTTAGTTGATGGTACCTGCAGTGGCCAAGGTGACACAGGGTCACACATTCTAGAAGAAGACTCTTTGCCAGTCCAGGTTGCAAAAAAGGATCTTTTCCTTAAAATAACCATACTCCGCATTAGTCCAAGTTTCAATGAAATATGCAGATGAAGTGGTAGTTTCTTTGGAAATTCCATATTTTATTAGCCTGTTGTTCAGAGTACTTTATATAATAAGGTTGCCTTAATTCTTTGTAGTCCCTACCTATCCAATGGCAATTTTTTTTTTGCATTTCTTGATTTAATTATCCAGTGTGTTTGAAAGGAAGAGTGACAGTGACAAAGTAGGAGAAACAGAATGATCCTCTGCCTCAAAAGGCAGTGACGGAGCTGGGACAGGACTAAAGCAGGAGCCAAGGAGTCTATGTGGTTTTGACGCATAATTGTCAGGAATGTGAGCAACTCTGGCTTCCCAGAGAGCTGGATTGGACTTGAAGCTGCCCGCCTACCACCAGTGCTCCTTTGTGGGATGCTGGCTTGTCATAGTCACTGGCTTACCCTCCATGCACAGCACTGGTCCTTTATCTTCTGATTCCAAGGATGGGTATGTTTGAAGGTGGACTCCTTAAAGTCCAAATGCCTTACACTCCCTTATGCATGCAGTGAAGATTCCTCAAAGTTGGGGGCATTATATCATCTTGAGATTCATTTTGCTGAGATATTCAACTTTGGAGAATAGTTTGGATGCATGACTTTTACAAAAGGTAGGGGAAATATTTTCGGTCATCATCAAATGATACTAATTCAGCACCTGCAGGAGTCTGAGCACTGCTGTAGACTTTCTAAAATCATTAGTTACATCATCTTTATTTTCTTGTTTCAAGTAAATGCCATGGTTTTCAGTTCCCCTGTCAACTATACTTGGTTTTCCTCTAAGGCACAGAAACATCATCTCCACTTAAACACTGGAGCCTTTCTCTTTACATTTTTCCCCCTGCCTGGAAATATTTCTAACCCCAAGTTTGACTGTTGGCTTCTCCTTAAGTCTAAACTGAAATAGCACATCCGAGAGTTCTCTCTTGACTAACACATATAAAAATACCTTTTTCTTAGTCATTTCTCTTCAGCTTTAACATCTAGATGAGTGAATAGGTGGTGGAAAGGTGTTGTGATAGGTTCAAGTTGCTATGGAAAATGAAGTCATGTGGGATATCTTCGTAAAAGTACAAAATCAGTGTTATCTCAGAAGGAAAGTAGCTAACACTGACTGGCAGTATGAGCCTAGAACAAAGTTAGAGAGGATAGTTTGGAAAAATTGTGTTTAATGACTGTGGCACCAAGGGCTAACAGGAACACGAAATTAAATATACTACTATACCTATACCAGACCTATAAATTATAAATAACTACTTTAAGATTTCGGCTAGTATAAGAACACTTCAAAAGCTTCCTGGAAAGATGGAATTAAAACAGAATGCAAAAATCCATGAACATTTCAAAGTCACATTGTATATTGTTTAGAGGAAAACGCAATAAGTAGTAAGAGCTTTATGCATTTATGACTAAGTTGTTTTAAGAATAAGAACAAGAGGGCTTGGCATGATGGCTCAGTGGCTGAAGTCCTTACCTTGTATGTGCCGGGATCCCATATGGATGCTGGTTTGTTTCCCAGCTGCTCCACTTCCCATCCACCTGTCTGCTTGTGAGCTGGGAAAGTAATGGAGGATGACCCAAGTTCTTCAGACCCTGCACTCATGTAGGAGACATGGAGGAGACATCTGGCTCCTGGCTTTGGAATGGCTCAGCTGCAGCTGTTGCGGCCATTTGGGGAATGAATCAGCAGAGGGAAAAATCTTTCTCTGTATCTCCTTCCCCCTGTGAATGTTCCTGGGCTCCAACAAAAATAAATAAATCTTAAAAAGAATAAAAGCAAGAAGGTACCATCACTACCACCAACACAAAGTCAGATTCTCTTAAAAATAAAGAAACTGCTTCAAGAGGGTAAGGGAAGTGAAAACTGCAGTACAACAGTTCAGCTTTAAGTGCAACGGAGAGTAAAGGTTACATGGAGGGAGGTGGAAGAATGCACAGTCCAGGTGCAAGGCCTGCCATGTCTGTGTTGGTTCTGCATGAACGTTTTCAAAGTGTCACCACCAGCCTTTATGTCTGTGACACACTTCAAACTTAGTAAATTGGAAACCTTCAGTGTGAAGCCTAAACATCTACGTTTCACTAGTTCCAAAGATAATTCTCCTGCTTTCCATAATCTGAAAACACTCACAGTGGAACTTGGGTCATTGGTCCTTGCTCTAATTTTAGCCTGACAACCGTGTCTGTGCTTATGAAATCCCAAAGTCTTAATTTGTACAAGTATTTGCTGTGTGAGTGAGACCAAAGGAAGATTTGGGTGTTGTGAAATTAAAAGTTAAATAATTTCAGAACTCTTCTAGGAAAACTTTAAAAAACAGAAATATAAATAATGTGTATAAATACATGGAATGAGAAAGGAAGTTAAATTTGTAGTTTATGTAAGGTGAAAAAAAAAAAACCCGGAAGACTATTGTTGATAATTAATCATCTTGCACAATAATTTTGGTTGCATAAGCTTTGCTTGCCTCCTCCTCTGACAACTGTTTGCTACTCTGCCTTTTTATGTTGATAAAAATATAATCTCCTATAATAACTTTGGTAGAATTTTTAAATTATTGGAAATTGTTAGGTGTAAAGGCAGCAAAATGACACGAAGACACACAGGTTAAACATAATCTCACACAGTTACTCAGATTATTTCTGTTATCTGTGTATCCCACCAAAGACACATTGTACTGAGCTGAACTGAGTTTATTTTTGTTGTTCTTAGTGGAGAATTTCTGTTTAGATTTGGCGTCAATGAGAATTAAATGCTAAAACTGATGTTGTACCTTATGCTAGTCTACATCCTACAGTTTATCTGTGAGAATATATGTATATACATATTTCCTGTATGATTTTTGATCTTATATTCTGCATGTAGGTTGCCTTATATCAGAGAGATCTTGTAGTATTTGTCATTTTGGGTTGGCTTATTTTGCTATTCATAATGGTGTCCTATTGGAGCTGTTCTGTTGCAAATGATAGAATTTCACTATTTTTAATGGCTGAGTAGTATTCAGTGGAATAGATGTACAAAGTGTCTTTATTGATTCCTCTTTTGGAGGGCATCTGGGTGGTTCCCTGTATACACTGTTGCAGATTGTGCCTCTGTCAAAATAGGGATACAGGTCACTTTCTCGTATGTGCATTTGACTTCTTTTGGATGTATTCGCAGGAATGGGATAGCTGGATCATAGTACAGAAAATCTTTCAGTTGTCCAGACACTCTCCTTACTGACTGATTCACCTCCTCTTAATTGAGCTCAAAGGTGCCTGTAAATCTTCCAGTCATTCATCATATAGAAATTAACCTAGAAAAAGGTGGAGCTTGCTAACAATAACATCTGTTTTTTTTTTTTCAGTGTTTCAGAAATGTTTCACTGTTCATATGTTCTTGAGGTTTTCCTGGGATCCTTAAAGGAGCCTACCTAAGTAAGGCCTTGAAATTTTAACTTTAATCCCTGGGCAGTGCATTGATTTTAGAAATGAATGAGAAAAAAACTAAGATTGCAGATGGGTTTTTTTTCATTTTTTTCATTTCAGCATTTTTCAGCTTTTAATCAAAAGTAACATACTCAGTGTATCTAAATTTCTCCATTCCATGCTAGATTATTGATAATGTTTGTATCCTTTATCTTATATTCGGTGAGACCTCCTGTTCTAATTGCTGTGGCTGTGATCTAATTAACCTGACTTTGATGTGCATCCAGGACTCAGAACCCCCTAGCAGAGCTATTGACACTGTTGTTTGGAGTTCCAACAGTCTATATGAGAAAAAAAAAGTACAAGGGTGACAGTTTTTATCCCCATCTTCCTATAAACATTTGTTGAACCTGACAGTTTAGCAATCAGTGTATGGCTAAGATCTGTGATGACATCATTAGATGCTGTGAATGGTAGCAGGAAGGCCACTGATGAGTTGGCAGAATCAGGCGGAGCTGTGTTCTCATTTGGAGCTGTGTCAATGTTCATTATGCTTTTAGAAGGGTGTAGGTACTGTTCTTGTCTTGCCACAAACCATAGCTTTGCCCACATACCTTGATGCAGGATTCTAAGATTCTGCAGTTATTTCTTTATTTCAAAGTACATAATATAATGGAAAATTTAAGATGTAATTTCCTTCCAGTTAGACATTCTTCTAATTGATCTTGGCATTTGAAAGGTCAGTGAGTGGTGACTTTGTTGCATTCTCATCTTCTTATACCACGTTCTCTAGTACATAGAATTGTCAGAATCTGAGCAATGCAGTTGAGATCATCCTGTAGCACAAAGCTCTCTGCTTGGCTGCAAACCCAGTATTTGCAGAGCATGAAGTGGAAATTTGTGTGCAGGAACCCTCTTTGATGTTTGGATTAGGCTTTTGTACACTTGACAGCAGCAAAGCTGTTAGTGAACAAAAACAATTGACGTGTGCATTCACCATATGCATTTGTGTTTGCATTCATTTCACACATAGATTTAAATGTGCACATGTATTGAGCATTGGTTTCTGCAGCTAAGAGTATTTTCACTGTGACAGAGGCCACCTATACCTTGATGGAGCATTTTGATTGAATGCAAAGAAAAATTAGCTCTAACAGAATGTCATTGATGTCTAATGGCAGTAGTTGACTAAGGAATTTCTAGGTTTTTATCTGTATATTTTTTTGACTATCTTAAAAATAGTCATCTTCTGGGCCATTTGGAAGATGGCCTAATGAGCAAGAGTGTGATCTTAGCCATCACACTTTGGTTGGTTGTTATAGTCACTTGGGCACCATGTGTTACTAGCTTAATTGATACTGGGTAAGAATAAAACTAACAAAGGCAGCTTTAATTTGTAACTAATGTAGTGTGCTTTCCTGATGCCTAAATGAGATTATAATGCCAGAACAAACATGATGAACAGCAGTAGGGGACATATTTTCACAAGGCTCATGGTGGCAGGTTAGGGATTGTGCACAGCGAAGATCCTGGGCCGAATTCACTGTGTCACATCCATGCAATATAATTGTACCTGATCAGCATTTTTCACAGTAGCCAGTTTCCCCCCCCCTATTTTGAATTATTTGACTTTTGCAGCTTTATTTTAATTTACTTTGAAATCTGTTTTTATTTGAGAATCTTTGTAGAAATGCTAAGCTCCTCTAAGCTTATACTGATACCTAATATATGCTTTGGGTGTAAAGACTGCTTCTGTCACCAGCAGGGTTTGGGATTTTGAAGGTGCTGGTTTGATTTTGTATCTTCTCTCACTCTATGAGGGTCAGTATTTGACTTATTCACGCTCCAGTTAGCCCAGAATCTCCTGGAAGGCATGTTCCTAACTTACCTGACTTCTAGCCTTTTTAAAATGTATTAAACTACTTGATTATAAAATTTATAAGGTCTAATTACAAGGATTGAGAGGGCCCACGCGAGTATGAGGAGCAGCCACCACTGTCCAGAAGCAGCAAGAGGATGGAAATGTACAGACAGCAACCAGCCATATCTCTTCATCAGTTGATTTTTTTTTCCCTTTCCTTTCTCTCAGCAGTTTAATGTGACTACTTCGCTCTCATTTATTTTAGATGCCTCAGGAACAGTACACACACCACCGAAGCACAATGCCCAGTGCTGAGGGGCCACAGGTATACAAAGTGGGGATTTATGGCTGGCGGAAGAGATGCCTGTATTTCTTTGTTCTGCTCCTCATGATTTTAATACTGGTGAACTTGGCCATGACCATCTGGATTCTCAAAGTCATGAACTTCACAATTGTAAGTAAACCTACATCAGTGTGTTTGGTTCTTATTGAGGGGAAAGGAAAGCTTGGGGCAAGATGTTCATGGAATGTGGGAAACTGATGACAATAGGATTCAAAATATCATAGTACCAGGTGCTTGGGTTTAAATGTGTTACTATTCAGATTGAATCTGGGCATTGACTTGTATCTTATCTCAGTGTTTCAGATGCTGATATTCCAATTTCGGGGCATTGTCCTTCTCACAGTCTCTCATGTCGTTTCTCCTCATTGGGCTGTGTTTCTGTATCAAATAGCTTTGAAGCCCTTCGGGTAAATAATGCAGGAAGAAATATGGTATAAATTCCAAGTAATGATAATAACATGGCTTAGTAAAGTAGTGATTGTGAAACTTCAATTTAATGGTGAGGCATGTTAAAAGAATTTGAAATGTCTGCACATGATTGTCACCGTGATAATCTGAAGATCTTTTCCGTTTTAGGAAATTAGCTTTTGCTGCTGAGAACAAGTGCTAGGAATGCGAGTAGTATGACTGTGCTTTACATTTCAAGAAATTGTGTTTATACTACTTTGAAGAAATTCTTGCTCTTGATTTTTAGGGTCCCTATACAGACTGGATATTTTCTTGAAGTTCAAATGAAAAGGAAATTTGGGGCTAATAGCTTCTGAAGTGATTTTGATGATTTCCCCTCAGTAGTTCTGGTCCAGGCTATCCATGTGTGTTCTCTACTCGTTAAGGAGGAGCCCATGGGCGGTCATGTGCTGCCCCAAGGACATTTTCCTTCTGTATTCAGATGTCAGAAGCCAGTCACATGATTGGCAATCAAAACAAGTCCTACTTGGCAAAGAAATTAAGCCATAACAAATTTAACAGGAACTTTCATGTGAGAATTCCAAAGATGGGTATGGAATGTTAGCATCTTCCGAATTACAAGGTTCACTTTTTTTTATGCCAGGACTCAGTGCAAAGTCACACTTGTTTGCCTTGGATCAGGTTGGACAGCATCTGTCTTTTCAACAGAGTGGTAAAACTTATCCTTAGTCCTAGTGCGGTCTGTTTATGCATTTCTTGTACTTATCACGCCAGATAACATTTTTTATGTGTATCCCAGTCAGACTGAACCTTGAGATGAGCAAATATTGCATCTTTTCTGTGTTGGTCGTCTTCTATCATTTATAGTTGGGCCTCTTGATGTTTACTGAATGAGGACTCAGTAAGTCAAGTTTAGACACTTGAGGAATCCTAAGAAGTCATTTTCAGTAATTATGATCACAAAGAGTGAACTATCTCATCAAACAGTTCTCTATTTAATATTACAGACATCTGTCTTTGGTTGGAAAACAGTTCAGCTCTTCTAAAAAAATTACAAAAATAACTATTGCAATATAAACGAGTTTTCAAGGAGTTTTTTGGGGGGCAGGGGTTGCGAAGGCCAAGTGTTCTAAAGCTGGAACATACTCCTATGCCTGTGTTGGACTTGGTAATCGCTTTCTGAATCTGGAGCTTTTGTCTTGCTAACAAGTGTATGGGATAAAATGTGACCAGTTTTCAATCTAGAGAGAATACACAGGTGAGCATTCAGTAAAATGAAGGACAGGTTCTTACACAGTAACCCTACCTGATGGCCTTTAAGTCCATTTGGTCTTAAATCCAACTGATCCCAGTTGCCATGTATTGGCATGAAAATTCTGTGATGATCTTAGTTTCTATTCCGAAATTGTTGAGACAAGAAACCTTCCATAGTATAATGTTAATCAGGAAAATGTTGAAGCTTGGAGAGTAACACAGACAGTACAAATTCAAAAGAGATTTGAAAGATGAAGTTGACACAGCTTGAATAGTGTTGCAAGTTGTAGTTCACAAATTGGAGGACATTGTAGAAGATTCCCAGTTTTTCCCTGGTGAGACATTTGAATGATTGAACCCAAAAAGCAAGATGAAATTTATTACCTTCCTCCTAGATTTTAACTGGGACTCATGTGACCCCTTTATCCCTTATTTGGAAATAATAGCTCCAGTTCTATATTCTGTAATGTTTACCCTGGTTCAGTATTAATTATAGTACCTGAAAGATTTGGGGATAAAAGTAGGAAATATGCACATAGTCCTGCATAATGTGGCTTCTACGAAGTATTTGTTCTGACAAGCTTAAAAGAAATGCATGTAAATGTGTATTAAGTATATATCACACATTGCTTCACTCTGAGAGTGCAGAGAGCAATAGGACATTATAGATAGTAATCTATATGTAATCAGTTATTTCCTTAGTTAACTAAAATGATTGCTGAAGTTGAGAGTCTTGAATGCTTTCCCAAGCCAGGTACTTACTGATGTAAGAGTAATGCCATTAGTAGACATAATTGGTGTTTTAAAGCAGCAGTGCTTTTGAGCAAATAAAACTGAAGTGTTAGAAAATTGGTCTTGCCATGAAAGTTAAAAGCATATTTCCCATCAATCACATAATGAAACATACTCTTGTAGAATTGTATTTCTATCACAAAATAATAGTTTACTGGGAAAAGAATATTGACGTCACCTATGTTCTACTGAATAATGTGAGATAAGAAGCAAAAGAAATCAGTGAGATAGTAACCAAGTATTAGATTCAGATTTTTCAACAATCATCAGGAAGAAAGCATGCTTATTTTATGTGCTTGGTTTATCCTGTATTGTAGTTTGGTGGAGCCATCACTGTAATCAAACCTTCTGGGTGGTCATCAGCCAAGTCAGTGAAGTCATCCGAAATGTTTCTGAGGGGTTGGCACTTTATCCAGGATCAGACTTGACAAAAGCACCAACATCTGCTCTGCACTGTGCCCTGAGTTGAATGTTGGAAGAACCTTTCCAATGTGACAACCTACACAAACATCCAACCAAGTGATCTTTGATTCAGTGGCCAATCAGAGGAAAATTATTTTCTATTCCCCTGCTCTTGAAAGGAAAACCTCAGTGTGTAATAAGAGGTAGGAGGGCAAGGTTATATTTGCCATTTTTTCCTGTGGTTGAAGAATGCATGGCTTACCTAAAATGTAAACATCCATGAGGACACCAATCTTAGTTTACCAAAGATTGTGTTCTGCAAATCACTGATACTTGTTGTATGGACTTCTGACTGATCACCATGCATAACACAAAAGTGCTCGCATTTAGTTTTCAAAATGACTGCACATTTGGTAATGTTACATCCATTGCATCAAAAATAAACCCTTAAGATTCAGACAGGTGAAGTGACTTGCTGAAAACACACAGCTCATAAGCAAAAGGGTATTTTGTGTGACTGCCAGGTCCAACCTTGCTGCTGCCCTGCGCCTCCCACTCCTAATTGCTGCCACAACTGTCTCTTTAACAAAATTCTGAACTTCTCAAGATGGCTCTTCATGTTTGTTGCTTACTCTGTATCACTGGGCACAGCTCTCCTCCCCAGCGGTAAGGGTCATATTTTTCTGCTTTGAGGGGTTCTGTGGTCACTCCTTACTTCATTTCTCTTTCACTGAAGTTCATGACCTCCTGCACCATTTCTACTTTTTCTTTTGTTCTTCTTTTTAATTGAAGCTTTCACAATCGGCACTATTGTAACAACGTCTGTTTCTTTATATTGTTCTGAAGATTCAATGAGTTAATTCACTAGAGCATGTACAGCAGCCTTTAACACAGGAATACTTAGTGTTGAGAATGGGAAATCTTAGCTTCTACACTAGCATGTGATGGTTAAAGGCTCTGGATGTTGATAAATGCAGTTCTGCCACTCACAGTATGACATTTATCATATTTATCCATTTTTCTCTGCTGTAGGTCATAGAATTGTTCTGAAGATTAGAGAAAGGAATGAATGCAAAGCACTTAGAAAAGAGCTCCACACATAGTACATATTTACAAAAGTGTTGGTTATCAATTTTTGTAGGCTCCTTCTGGAAAGTCATTATACGAACATTTACAAACATTATCTGACACAAACCTATCTAGGGATGTGCTATGATGGTGCCAGCTTTACAAGACAGGGCGGGGAACTCAATCATTTGAATTGAGATTTCACAATTACAAAGTGGCAGAGTAGAAATTTAGCCCCAAAGTGTCTGGCTCTGGAGTCTGGCACACTCATGCTTTGATGTAGTGTTGGGGACATGGTTGCCTCAGTCTCAGCAGGGATGTACTGCGTTGTCTGTCTTTTGGGGATCTGTATAGAACTGACTATATCGGACTAAGTGTACTTTAAGAATTCTCTGTTTGGACATGACTTTTTCCTTGGACTTTCCTGAGGCTATATGAAATCTTATTTTATAGAGGGCTTATTGCTTCTGCAAACACTTTCAACGACCCCATCCAAGTAGCCTGGCCCTAAAGTACTGCAGTCTCTACCACCTGCACCATCATTTAACACAGGTGTTATTACATAGCAAAACTAAAATGGATTAAAAGTCATCCATTCATAGCAAGTCTGTTGCCCCAGTCTGTGTGAAACTAGATGAAATAGGAATTTTAGAAAAAACTTCATCAAGCATCCTCATTTTGTATGTGATGTTATCAAAGCAGTCAGTCAGGTTTTCCTACCTAGCTTTTGCATGCCAACTGCCCTATAGAGTTCTGTGGAGCATAGATTTTTATTATTTCTTTTTTATTGACCTGGATAATGCCTGGAATAGTTAATTTCAGTAGCAGGGGTATTTAAACAGTTCAGGGGAAAGTAGAATTACCAGATAAGTTTATTATAGTACAAAAAATTTTGAAATCTGTAACTTCCTGAATTAACTGTAAATTGGGTTTTGCAAACCATGTAGAAGATAGAATAGAGATCAAGTGTCTGGTTGCTCTTGGGTCCATGCAGACCCTCAACAAACTGTGACTGCCTATGCTGTCTTATGGATTCCGTGACTGCTGTTTCCAATTATGAACATTATTACGTCCAAACCATTGCTATTAGGGTTCCTGTGAGAAATAAATATCCATTTGCTTAGTAAGATCTTCTTTTTAATTTTCTTGCAACCTTCTCACAAAAACCGTGTGCGGGATAGACGCCATTATGATCTACTTTTTACAAATGAGGAAGCAGAGGCTCCAAGAAGAACAGTCACTTGGCCAAGGTCACACAGTCCATGACTGATGAAGCTGGAGTTAGGTTTCAGCGAGGCTGGCTCCGGATCCTGTGCTCTTCATCAGTACACTATGTTGCCCATTTTCCAAGAGCTATTTTTCATGATGACAAATTGAGTTTGCTCAGTGCAATGTCTCAAACATGATTTATTTACCCCGAAGTAAGATAAAGATCCACCGAGGGTCAGAGGATGGCATTCTAATACTTGTAAATTGGACATATTGCGAAACAATAAAAGCCAGAGAGAATGGTCAGTGCGTTCCATAACTCAGAGCAATGACACATCATCTGTTGGGAGAAAACTCCCAAGAACTGCGAGCCAGTCAAGAGAACTCCAGTCGAGGCAGATGAGAATACACAAGTGCCAGGAGGACAGAGGATGGTGTCTCGTGGGAATTCAAGACTCCAGGACAACCGCGGGTGGGCTCTCCAGCAGTGGGACTTGGAGCTCTAACTGAAACCCAGACTTCCCTGAGGATGCCTTCCCTCAGTCCTTACAGATCAGATGGCGTCATTCTTGTCTCTGGAAACCTATATTAAGGTCAAGCTTCCTTTACTTGTCTGCACTAGTGATGAACTTTGTTCAATCAACTTTTTTATATCTTTCATTTTGCCCATCAGCCTCACCTCCAGTTGCCCTGATCCTAGCTTGCTACCCAGATGATGCCACAGAGAAGGAAGTTGAATGGCACAGCAGGGTGTTGGCTTGCTTGGCTATGACCCAAAGAAGATGCCTACTTATCTGTTGTCTGGGAAGATGGCTCACCTCTTTTAGAGCACTGGTGCTTGTGCAGCTGATCTTTCCCTTAAGAAGTCAGAAGTATCTTAAAAATTTTCTACGTTTTCATCTTCTATCACCATTGACCTTTTAAAACTATATATCTTTTTGTGGGTACACATCTGGCTTTATTGTAACAAAACAACATGTACATTTTTAACGTTTAAAACTGGGCATCTTCTATTCTTTTCCAATGAACTAAAAGGAAAATTTTAAAATGAAGCAGGAACAAAATTACAATAGAGAATGTCAATTCCAAGTAAGATCCTACAGGTTCTCCTGATTTTATCATCAAGTGGCAGGGTTCAAGTTCCCATCCCTGGGAGCGAGTTGCTCCCGTCTCATTTTTATCTTTTCCCCTATTATGCTCACTCAGTCTCTCTGTTTCTGAGGTTTCCTTTCTCTAATCCATGGTAAAATTGTGTTCTTAACTATTTACTTTGAAACCCTAACAGACTGAGGAAGTGACTGCCCCCTGCTGTTTGCTCTTGCTTGTTTCCCGGAGTAGAGGATCATTACTTATATTGTCTTACCTGTCACCGTTAGTGAGCAGTGAGGTAGTCATTTGCATCCTTGGATTTAAGCACTTCTATTAGCATACAGTAGATATCTCAGAATATGTTTTTGGATGGATGGAGGATAATTATGGATAGAAAGTCACTATAAATTTAATATATAAGGATGGGTTAATTGAGCTTTATATGGCTTTTAACATAACATATTAGTTGAGTTATTAAGGTAGACAGATCATAAATGAGATGAGTGCTTGAATTTGATTATGAAAACATACCTTTAATAGAGATTCCCCCTTCTGTGTATCTCAGCTACCTGCTACTCTTTAATTGCATGAGACGGGAAAAGTAATGAGGAGTATGAAATAGATTAAGAGACTTCATAATTCTTACCATACAGATTAGCTCAGCAAATGAGGGAAAATATATTGTTAGCTTTAGTTTTCCACTTTATTTAACAATCTTTTGTGATTTTTGTGCATGCAAGGAAACACCCACTTAGGACGTTTGACGGCTTCATATAGGGACTTAAGAAAGAGCTTCTGATACTGAAAGCATCATGCCTCGTTCTTAGTTCTTTGATTTCTGTAGCCATTTTAAATTCATTAGCGCAAAAGCATTAACCTGAAAAAGTGTCAAAATTCTTTTTTAATCAGCATGAAAATTGTACTATGAAAAAACAAATTCCATTTGTTCCAAGAACAGGACTAGGCCCTGTCTCTCTAGTGCCTATTTAGTTCTGCAGTCATTTGAAGTATTTCATATCTTTACAGGAATGGCACTTAAGAAGATATTAGTATTGTAACAGCTGCAAAAAAAGGAAATATTTTTGTCTCCATTGTACAGAGCCACTCACAGGGACTCTCTGGTTGTCTGGTATTGTGGCTGTGAACTCTGCATTGCTCTGGAACATCAGGATGCAGGCACATCTCATTTCAGGGATTCGTTCTCACCTACTGAGGAACTCAGCAATCAGAACAGAGAAGTTAAAGACCCTGAGTGATGTGGTACCAGAGAGAGTTCCAGCGTCAGTACCTCCACAAGAAACTGAGAAACATTCAAATATTCAAAATGTAACTAAAATCCATAAATGTGAGGAGATGTCCTGTTGCTTCCATTACTTGACTCAGGATTTCTAGGTGCAGGGTGGCTCTGTAAGTACCCTGGAATGATGCTGCTCATGGAATAATTAAAGTGAATAACAATAAGTTTTCACTTTTTCAAGCATACTAGCCACATCACAAGTGTTCAACAGTTGCATACATCCAGTAGCTGCCAACATAAAACACACATGCTTTCATTAAGAAATTCTAGAATCGATTCTACTGATGGTTAGCTAGGTTTCTGAGGGCACGCTATGTCCATCATCCTTTACTTCACAGCACCTCTCTTCTGTGTCCTAGACACTTTCCAAGACCAGAAGCTGATGCATTATGGTTGGAAAACAAGCGAAAAATATCTTAGCCTAAAAAAGAGAAGGTAATTTTCACATTCTCATAATCTGATTAATCCCTGTCCAGCAAATACTGCGTTTATATAGTAGCTTTTTAAATCTTTTCCATATACTCATCCCTAATCATCTCTTGCATATAGTGTTCCTAATTCACAAGATAGTGATATTGTGATAGATATTTCATTTTGCCTGTGAGAATCGAGACGATCCAGTGTAGCCATTTTCAGTTCATTAACCCAAATGCATTAACCTGAGAAAGTGTCAAAATATTTTTTAAATCAGCAATGATGAATTTAATGGTTAGAGTTGACATTATTGTTGAGATGGTTCTTTAAATAAATATGTGAAACTATCCCAAAATACAAAAAATACAAAGTCTGAAGTACTTCTGTCAGCCACATTGAACAATAGATATTCAGCTTATGTGTTTAAAGTCAGATCCTTGGAATGTGGGATTGGTACCTTATTTGGAAAACAAGCTTATAAAAATTAAGCATGTTAAAATGAGAAGAATTACTTGATTTTGGGGATGGGCTCTAATTTAATGGCTACTCTCTGTGTAACAGTGAGACACGGGTGAAGTAACATAAACGGAGAAGGCAACAAGACTGTGGAGGCAGAGCTGCAGTGATACAGCCCCAGATTAAGGAATGCTGCCAGGACCTGGAAGGAACAAAAGATGAATTCTTCTTTTGTCCCTCCAGAGGGTATATTACCCTGGTCTACTGCTTAATTTCAGAATCTGACTTCCAGAGCTGTGGGAAGATACATTCCTGTTTTATTGTTCCTCTTCCTTCTCTTTGGGTGAATAGACTATTGAAAGAACTGAAGTTAACATGAGTTAACTAAACTAACTTCAAAGAACTGAGTTTACATGCATGTCACCTGAGTGTTACTGATAAGCATCACTGCCAGAGAATTAGTGATTCACATGTTTATATTATTGTTGATTCAAGTTGTAGGACTCTGGGAAGCAGTCAGTCATAACCATTCTAGTGAATGAAATAGCCCATCAGGAAATAAATTACTAAACAAACAGAATAATTATTGGCTGTGATTTCCCCTTCGAAAGGAAATAGATGTGGTGATGCAAAACTAGGGATGAATTATTTGGTTACAGATCAGCATGTGTCTCTGAGGAGAAGTAAGGTCTAATAGAAATTTAGAGGGATTGGATTGAGACAGCATTGGCAAGAGCTGGAAGAGATTCCATGTAGAATAAAGGGTGAATTCGAAGAGTCCAGTGGGGAAGAAGCATGGAGATACTCCCTGTGTAAGCACCATCTTAGTGTAGTGGCAAGAAGAGAGAATTGCCATTCAGTCTCTATTTCAGGAATACGCATTGCAGGTAAGAGGCAGTAAAGGAACAACATATGTTCAGTTGGATTCCTGTCCTGTTCCACTTAGAATTCATACGAGGACATATCATTGTTAATGGATTCTTGGTAATTTACGTGGTGCGTGCACCAGTTGGTTCACAGTGTCTGCCTTCCAGCTCGTCTGGTAGATCTTCCTGATCTCCATCTGTATCAGACTGCACTACTTATTGAACTTACAGATGTTAAGAGCTCTCACAATTGACAGGCTTCCTTATGCTGGAGCAAATCTTACTAGCACAGAATTCTGATTCTTGGCTCATTTCCTGTTGGGAACTCATTGTTCAAGTTTCTCTGAAACCTTTGTGCCAACTTGCAACAGGGCTATTCAAAGACTATCTCTATCTTTGGGTAAATACTAATGGTGATGGTGTCATGAATATTAACCTCATGGCTAGCTTCTGAAATGGTATCGTTGTAGAAAACACAGTATGAATAAATGTAGAGTAACCTATGAAAATGAGCCATTTAGGTTTTTTTTGTGGCATCTTCAGAAACTTTAAAGTATTGTAAATGAGTTCCACTATAATCAAGGAATTGTAACAATCTATTAATTGCCTTTACTCTTTATTTGCATTTAATTAAGGGGTACTCTTGAGAAACTGAAGGACAACATAACCTCAAAATATGGCTTTACATCTTGGATAATTGACTATAATTTCAAAATTTACAGCTTTGTCTAACTTGTTTATTTCTCCAGATGGTTCTTAAACGTATTGTTTTTACATCCTTTCCATTAATGGATGAGCAAGGCTTTCTGATTAAAACTTACAACATAATTTGGTTTTCCCATGAAATTAAAGCTTAGTGAGTCAAAAAAATCCAGATTTGTGATGTGTTTGTGATTTTATGCAACATAATTTCACTTGATTGTATAAATAGCTTGCCCTTGTATGGTTACTCTTTTTCATTGCTGGATTCTAAATATCATGCTTCCATTGATCTAAATTTCTAGCTTTCCCAGCAATGCTGAATCAACTTACATAATTCTAAAATAACTAATTTTTTTCTGATTTATGACTTTGAGAGACAGTGATTACCTCTACAACCTATGTTCATGCTTTTTAAATGCAATGAAAATGCTGTATTCAAATAGCATTGCTTTTGTTTTGATGGCAGCCAAAAGAATGAGAAATAGAATTTTAGTATGTTCTTTTTAAACTGACTTCTCATAAAGTTACCTAAGCTTTTTCAGTCTATTTGAATGACAGTTCAGATTACATTGATCAGCTAAATGTCAGAAAGAATAGCTATTATTATTTTTTTTAATCTCTTGATAGTTCTAGGATCTCTGAGAAGAATGATGAATTCACCACATACTGAGCCACATTATTTTGCTTCATGGGCTGTTTTGTTCACACAGGTGTTTAAGAAGCTTTCTTTAATTTTCAAGAGTTATTCTCTGAAAAAATGCTTGGTAATTAATTGGCCATTAAAACTTTATTCATTTTGTTGTAATGTCACTAGAATGTCTGGCATGTGAGTTGAGACTGGTCAGTTCTCACTTATACTGTCTGTGTGTGTGAGTGTGTGTGTGTGTCTGTGTGTGTGAGATCTAAAAGGAGGAGGGTTGTTAACACCCAAAGCTCTTTCAGGGGGTTAAAACTTCTTCCTGCCCACGAGCACCTGTGAGAACTCGACACCCCCATCGCTGTTGTGAATGGGATCACGTGGCATATGTGTAGATCAACGATGGCCAAGAGATGGGGTTGTTCTTATTGGCTTTATCTTGAGTGTTTACTTCCCTTGGCCTGAGAACTGTCTAGGGATGTAGAGGTAGCATGATGACCGTGACAATCCCCCTAGAAGGTGGGAGAAATGCTGGGACAACAACTGGGGTTCCCTCCCACACAGTTCAGTGGTACTGAATGAGAGTGGGAACATCCCAGAAGGCATGGAAATCTTCTGACTTTAAAGTGACTTTTGCATCAAGATGGTCAGCACATGTGGACGGTGAACCTGAAAAGTGCTCTTCCTGGCTATTTTTCTAAGGTTCATTAACAAGTATTGCAGAACCAATTCAAAAGGAACATGTTTTTGGTGCCTATCATTACTACCTTCAGGGCTACATTTCTTTTAAATGAGTAATGAAATCCATGGAATACTTAGAAAGAATGTGGTCCTTTATGAAATTGACATGGGGGCAGTGCATGGCTTAAAGATGTAGGGAAAAGTGGCAGTTATGTGAATTGAAAACCCTTTGATCTGTCTCTAAACAGCTAAATCCAGTCCAAGTGTGACTTTGGAAGAATCTGTAAAGGTTCAGTACCTCTTCAGTTCTGGACACAGGACTATAGGAAGGTCATGTTCTCCCATGTGTTTCAAGTCGGCCTCCATCCCTTTGTGAGGTTTATGCATATTGCAGAAGATAAGAAATGAGGGCTGGCTACTATTAGGGACAGGACAGTGCTTGAAGAATGAGAGTCGCTCCTGCTTTTCCCTAAAGATTGGCAAAGCAAAAGTAGCTGCATCTAGAAGATGGGGAACAATGTTTCCGGTTTAAATGTTGCCATCTCTTAACCCCTTTTAAGCAGCAGAAACAAAAAAATGAGGAAACATCCCATCATCAAAAACCAGGAGCAGTTTTCATGAACATCCAAGGTTTTGGAAAGGTAACGGTTAGGGGTAGACATTTGGTGCAGCTGTTTAGTCACTGATTGGGGAACCTCTGTCCCATATCAGCCTGCCTGGTGTGAGTCCTAGCCAATTTGTTTACAATCCAGTTTCCTGCTAGTGTCCGCTGGACTGGGATCCCTGCCCCCTCTCTGTGAAAGATCCAGAATAATAGACTCCTGGCTCTGGTTTTTGGCTAGCCCTGCTTAGGAAACTTTGAGGAAGTGAACCAGCAGATAGAAGACCTATGTGTCTCTTTCTTCCTTTTAAATGACAGTAAATTTTAAAAACAATAAGAGACATATTAGATGTCATATATGTTGTGCCAAGAGAAATTGCTACACTTCTCACCAGTTTCTTAGAAAGTACTTCAGCTTCTGGCTTATATTTGTACCGTGCATAAAAACAGTGTTAATGGTAACTGAACAAATGGAAATTTCCTCCATCTTCCTTTCTTCATGTATGTTTTTTTTGTTAGTTTGCTTACTACTTTCTTTTCCTTCAGAAATTACAGACATTTGCATATACTCACACTGATACAAACATGAGGATAAATACACAACTCTGCACACATACACATACTTATACACACACACATAGGATACTTGAAAAATATGTGAAAAGTGGAATTAAAACTGAGTTTATTTTGCTACAAAAAATTGAAATCTATGCATAGGTTGGTTTTTTTTTGTAATACACATTTTCTACATATTCTGAAAAATTTGAGATTTATTTGCTTACTTGAAAGGCAGTCAGCAGAGTCACTGGTCTACTCCTAACTGTGCTACAATAGCCAAGTTTTGGCCAGGCTGAGTGCAACAATCAGAAACTCCATCCCAATCACTCATGTGCGTGGGCCACCATCCACTGCCTTTCAAGGCATTCTAACGGGAAGCTAATCAAAAGCAAGAAGCCTACTTTAAGGGATTAGCATAACCTGCCTACTCTTCCCCCCACCCAAAAAAATCCCAGCCATTAAAAATAATAAGTTTCTTAAAGTGTCAAACATTATCTCATCAAATACATTTGATTTTCCACAAACTTACACATAGGTGAACTCACACCCATAAACTAGTAAAGAGTTTCTAATCTTCCCAAAGTAGATAAGCAATAGGTAAGGTAAGAATGAGTTACCATGTCTTTGGGAGGATGTAGTCTCTAGATAAAGCAAGAAAAGGTTCAAGAAGATGTGAATAGGGCCCGACGGCATGGCCTAGCGGCTAAAGTCCTCTCCTTGAACGCCCCAGGACCCCATATGGGTGCCAGTTCTAATCCCAGCAGCTCCGCTTCCCATCCAGCTCCCTGCTTGTGGCCTGGGAAAGCAGTCCAGGACGGCCCGAAGCCTTGGGACCCTGCACCCGTGTGGGATACCTGGAAGAAGTTCCTGGATCCTAGTTTCAGATGGGCATAGTATCGGCCATTGTGCTCACTTGGGGAATAAATCATCGGATGGAAGATCTTCCTCTCTGTCTCTCCTCCTCTCGTATATCTGACTTTCCAATAAGTAAATAAAATCTTTAAAAAAAATATTCAAGGAGGCAAACTCATATCTCAAATGTTTGAAAAAAAAAAAGATGATGTGAGTAGAAAGGCACTATGGAAACTTACTCTTGGTACCCTTCGTTTGTTCAGATTCTTTAAGATGCACGTTTCCCCAGCAACCTGGAGGGCAGTTTCCAGATGTGAAGAGAGTGGTTTGTCATGAGTCTCCTCTTATACAGGGGCTGTGTGGAGAGCTTGAGAGCATTCTTAAACATTACTGTAAGCATTTACAGAATGAGCATGCTAATGAAAATTATTTACTATAAAAACCCAAAGAACAAGCTAGCAAGATGGGGTCAGGTGGCAGAGAAACAGGACAAAGCGAAGAAGGAAAAGAAGGACTTCCCTCTAATAAGTAAGGAAGAAAGGTGACAAAACAGGAAAAAAAACATTACTGTGGAGACTGGAGGATAAGTTACAGAAATTTCTGAATAAAATGTTACAATTAAGGCCCACCTATCAAAGGTAAAATGAAGCATGTTTTTTTCTGAGCTCACGTAACACAGTTTTTCATTGACAACCATTAAAATGCTTGATAAAGACAGCCATGCCCAGGTCAATCCTAGTAAAGCATAATTCCAAGGTAAAAACAATCTTACAAGCGAAAGATGTGTTGACCAATGGCTTCTCTCCGAATACAACGGCAAATGGTGAAGTAGGTAGAGATGTTTGAATGGAAAAAACAAGTTTGAGGACTGGATTAGTCTTTCCTCTTACATAAAGAAATATCTGAGCGTGCTGGCTCAGATATTTCAAACCTCACAGAACATATGTCTGCCTTCTCAGTTTGTTTGGCTCAACTAACAGATAAACATCAATTAGGATCCCAAACAGGAGAGAATTGTGCTGTAACATTCCAAGGAGGGAAGCCTTAGCACCATAGTCATATAGAAGATGTGTAAAGAGTGTTGGCTCGTAACAAAATGCCAGTGTAAAGAACTGAAAAGGATGTGAGATAGAAAATAACCTATGAAGGCATTCCTTAAATGCCATATAAACATCTCTAGAAACCAGGAAGCAATTGGGAAAAGATGGAGCGAGGGAGATGGAGGTATACATTTATGTCAAATCATGTGTGACCGAGGAGTAATTGGAAAAAAAAATACCTATCATTTTTGCCTTCACTTTGAGAGCAAGTAAAATGCGTACTAAAGAATTTCAGAAAAAGACCGTAACCGAGTTGTTTTGGTGAGAATTATAATTAAAAAGCAGCAGGTAGAAAGTACTCAATGAACAATCTAACAGGCTTGAAGGATATCCAGGTTAATTCAAATGGCTCAATCTAATTATTTTCTAATTCTAACATGGGAATGCTCATGTAGCTTCAAGGCACTCTTGAACACACAGAGTACCATTTGGTCATAGATCTCATAGAGGAGGAGGTATTAGACAACCTGCAGGTTCCCCTCCACACGCAGAGGTCCACACTGGACCATGTTCTACTATAACCCTGGGAGCAAAAGCTTCCTGTAGTGTCCTGCAACCTTGGTGGCAGACACAGCATGAGCCCTGCATCAAGCGTATATTGTGCAATTTGAGTCAAGTTAGATTGTTGCAAACACTACAGAATTTTGGCTCTTAGAGTACCAGCTGTTGATTCTTTGCCTAGTTTCCTAGGATGTGCTGAGCTCCTTTCAGCCTTCAGTGATTTCTCTCGAGGCTGGGAACCCCTCTTCAGAGCCTTTATCGTGGCTACAGTGTGACCAAATGCTTTATCACGTAGTTGTACTTATTAGTGTCTTATGAGATGAAATACCTTTCTGTCCTTGAAAAAGGCAGGTTTTCTTGTTACAACAGAAATCTCTCTCTGTGAAAGCCTGTACCTTCATGCCTTAGATAGCAATAGCATTCAATCTGCCTGATGCCAGGGAGAGAAGCCTAGATGATGCCCTGAGAATCCATCCAGGTCTGAGATCTGTAGCTCTTGGTGGATGACTGTGTGCATGAGAGAGGCAGGGTTGGGAAGCGTTAGTTTTACTAGGAAAGATAACCTGTTAAGAGTTATCCCAAGTCAAGAGACATAAACTGGCATCTTTAGCTCCCACCCTAGAACTCAGAGTTGCAAATGTGATTGCCACTCTGTTGGGATGGTCAAGGTATATTTCCTTCTGTTGCTTGAGAATATAAGCATAACAGGAGGAGGAGGAAAGCAGAGGTTTGGGAGTAGGAGTTAGAATATCCCACCAGGTGCTCTGCATCTAATACAACCCAAGATAGACAGAACATTCTAGGTTGCTTGTTCTTGTCAAATGAAAAGTTGGATTCTTTTTGGAATTATTGACTAGTACTTGGCCCAAATGTCAGGCCAAGTGTACCTCCTTCCTTTCTCTCTTTATGTGTCTCTCTCTCTCTCTCTCTCTTTAAAAGATTTCGTAACGCTATTGAAAGATCCACAGAGAGAAGGAGAGACAGAGATCTTTCATCCACTGGTTTACTCCTTGAGTGGCTGTTACAGCCAGAGCTGAACCAATCCAAAACCGGGAACCTGAAGTTTACTCCAGGTCTCCCACACAGGTGCAGGGTCTGAAGGCTTTGGGCCATCTGCTAATGCTTTCCCGGGCCACAGACAGGGAGCTTGTTGGGAAGTGATGCAGCTAGGATAGGAACCAGCACCTGCCTGGGATTCCAGCATATGCAAAGTGAGGATTTAGACACTAGGCTACTATGCTGGTCCCAGAGGTATTTTCTTAGACCTGTGGAGTTCTGGCAACTGATTGTGGCTGTTAAAATCAAAGTTGTTATAGGAGGTACATGCACGCGGCGTGTTGTTACAATCCTCATCATTGCTTATTGCAGAATTTCAAATGGCACTGTTTGTTTTTGTTTACTTTATATTTACCTTATGTACATTTGTAGCAAAAGGAGCTTTGAGGGGTTAGATTTTGTTTCTAAAACGAACTCTTCTGCTATGCAAACTCTAGGCAATATGCACAGGAATTCTTTTTTAAAAAAATAGACATTAGTAGAGGCTAAAAACGACTTAATCACCATGGATTGATGTGTTTAAAAAGTCAACCTAGGAAGGCACACCTGAGAAATTCCAAATAGGTTTAAAAATGGAAGTACGAAAGTTGAATCAATCTACTTGTTTTCAGTTGCCTTTTTGTCACAGTTATTTGTTTGGCTTGAGCTCTACTAAAATTGTTCTAATGGTCCCAGTCACAAGAGCCAGTATAAGTTGTCTAACTTGGTTAAATGCTTTTCTGCTCTAAATTGTTAATGATTCAGTGTTTCACAGCTTGAGTCGGGTGCTCTCTGAGGGCGCCTTCCTTAAAGGTCAGTCGTTCTCTAGAAACAGCATCCAAGATGAAGCTTGAAGATTGTGCTCCGTGACCTTGGGAGAATAATTTATTAGAGTTGGGATTTAGCAGATAGAGTTTGATGGAAGGAGATTACTGGGTAATTGGCCCACCAAAGCAAAGGACTGGTGGGAAACCAGCATTCTGGGAGGGTTGATGCTGTGCTCCAGCAGAGGAATGTGTGATACATTGTTGAACAAGTGGAGATTCCCTGTATGTCTCCACAGCTAACGGCATCCAGGTCTCTCTTTCCCTTTCCCTTTTTGGGAGGGATAGGCCACGCACAGTAACAAGTCAAGGTCATGGTTGAGCAAACTGAGCCTTGGAAAAGAGAGATAATGTGCGTGTGTAAGATCATTTTCAGTTTGTGTAATATTTGACCAAGGTCTATTGCTATTCTCTGCACACTGGTACCTGATGAATTATTTATGTGTGCTATTCATTTATTAGGATGTTACGAAGCCTGGAAATAACTTTCCGGTAAATGTTGACGTGAAAATTCTTTTGTCACCTATGTTGGATTGTCAGCATGTAAATTGTAAGCATGAAGTACACTCCAAGATGCAACCTGGTGAATCTGTGCACTTTTATTTATGACTTTGTGTGTGTGGGAGGGATACTCTTAAACAGATTTAATGGCATTTAGTAGGATTGGGGAAAGGCAGCAGGAGATTTTTATGAACAAACTAGGGTGATTAGTAAGTGGAATACCAATACAGTCATCAGAATCATATGCATTTAAAAATAATTGGCCTCTAATTCCTAAGATTCTGTGGGAGGCCAGTGGAGAACTTACTGTATTACTTTTTTCCATTTGCAAACCAGCAATTAATGTTTCATGCATTGTGGCCTGGGCAGGGGAGGTGGTGTGGGATGGCAAGACTTTTTAATCCCCTCGTGACATGCAGTTAACTCTTTGGCTTTTATTTTTTATCCCACCCTGGTCTCTGATCCCAGATTCCATTTTCCCATTACTTATAAAACCAGCAACTACAAAAGGGCTGGATTTATTTTCTCACCTTTATGCTAAATATAATGAACAATACTCCCATGCATCAGCGTTAGTTTCAGTAAGACTGAGAACCAGGCAATCTTCTGGTGTTTGCATCCTGCAAATACACTTTATTATTATTTTATTCCTAGTAGGGATTTGCTCTATTGGAGTTAGGCTTGCTCTGTTGGAGAGCAGGTCGGTGAGCTTAGATTCTGCAGTGAACTCTCCCCAGAACCCAGGGTCTTCACTACTGTCCACATATTAATATTTGAAATCTGACACTGGGAAGAATATTCCTCCTTTTAAATGTTTCTTTTCTACTCTTTTCTTCGCCATTTTCACTGCTGCAACTTTGATTTGACCCTCTGTTTGCTCAGTTAATTCTCATTGGCTTTGATAAGTCCTACCCTGCCAAATAAATACCTATCCCTCCTTCTGTGTCTTTCCTCATTACCCTTTCTTTCTCTCCCTCTCTCTCTCTCTGTTTAAAAGAGTTGTTTGAGGTAGCCTTTTTGTAATATATAAAACTCTTAATTTGCTAGACAAAGTTATAGACAGAAGGAAAAAGAGAGAGAGAGATCTTCCATTCGCTGGTTCACTCCCCAAATGACCACAAAGCCAAAGATAAGCAGGTCCTAAACTGGGAACCAGAGCTGCTTCTAGGTCTCACATGTGGGTGAAGGGGCCCCAGGACTTGGGCCATCCTCTATTGCCTTGCAAGGACAGCAGTAGGGAGCTAGGTAGGAAGTAAAACTGCCAAGACTCTAACCATTTGGACTGCTGGTGCTGCAGATAGAGCCTTAGCATGCTATGCCGTGGTAGCGGCCCAAATTAATCTCTCTCAAGTGCTGCTTTGGTATGTCAATTCTTCTTGAAAATGTCCATCACATCATAGCTACCTTATTTTGTGAAGACATAATTCCTTTACCTTCAGAGCTAACTTTATCAGGGAGGCTGCTGATCTGTCTACTGGATTGTTTTCATATTCTTCAGTCAATGTCCCCCACCCCCATTCATCTTAAAGTGATAGACTTACTGTAGCATGAATGAGTCCCTCCTGACTTCTATGGTTTTACTTTTAAATAATTAAAAGATATTTTTTAAAAAGTGTTGATTATATTAACCTGTCTTTTGTTTTTTAAAGATTCTATTTATTTTTATTGAAAATGCTGTTATACAAAGAGGAAAAGAGACAAAAAGGGAGATATTCTGTCCACTGATTCACTCCCCAAGTGGCTGCAATGGCTGGAGCTGAACTGATCCAAAGGCAGGAACCAGGGACTTCTTCTGGCTCTCCCAAATGGGTACAGGGTCCCAAGGCTTTGAACCATCTTTGGTTGCTTTTCCAGGTGGGAGCTGAATGGGAAGCAAGGCCATCAGGACACCAACTAGCACCCAATATGGGTCCTGACAAGTCAAGGAGTTCAGCCATTAGACCATCATGCCCATACCCTCCACTTTGGTAGAACTACTAACATTCCAAGTTTTCGTATGGCGACAGCCATTTTTATGTTGCTCAGTCAGTAATTATTTAATATCCCTGAAATACACCTAAGTGTATAATTGGGAAATAATTTTAATTAATCATTTAATGATGAATAACAGTGGTCTGAAGATGGTGAATCCAATATTGGACATCTGTAGGTGGGTTTACAGTGCAAACTTGTATTCTTTGCTGAACCTTCTGCGGACTAAAACTAGTTGATTACTTGGAATTATAGAGGTCAGAAGCTAAAATCAAATAACATGGTGGGTTGGGCATTTAGCTTAGCAGCTGTTCCACACAGAAATAGCCAGATTCAATTTTCTGCACTGGCCCCTGTCTCCAAAACCAGAAAGGCAGTGATGATAGCTCAAGTGATGATTCTGCCCCCTGTGTAGAAGACCTGGGCTGTGTTCCGGAGAGGTTGAGTTTCTTTCTAGCTTAAAGGGATTAAATAAGCATTTTAAGTTCCCCTCTGCCATACCCTCCACACCTTTCTCAGTTACACTCAGACACTCCCTAAGGAGTGTCTCTTAAGTTACTATGACATTTTCTCTTAAGTTACTATGACAGGTTGCTCTTTGGGTCTGTTCATTCTCTCTTGCTTCCTTTTGTCAAAGGAAAATGCAGGCCAACGCAGGTAAATATTACTGAAAATTCCCAAGATCTGTGGCTCTTGAAAATGGAATTATATTTTGTGGCACTTTCTTAAGTGTGAATTACTTGAAGGGTGGAATTTACTTTGCACCTTTTCACAGAAGTGATGCAATGAAGAGAAAACGGCCATTGTCATCATCAGTGATGGTGGGTTGAGAGTTCTCACTGGCAATCTCTCAGCTCCCTTGAATATAGCAATGAATTATCAAGCAAGGCTTATTTGGATTGTTTTTCTCAAGAAGTTGCTTTCTCTTCAGTTGCTTTTAGATTGCTCCCCATCCTTCTGGGCTGCAGTGAGGTTACCATACAGTGTGTTTTTGTATTCAGCCATTGTTTGTAGATGACTGTGTGTGTATTTGTCTCAACAAATAGAGGATGACTTGCTTGAACAGGATGACAGGGTATACAGTATTAATTGTTTAGAAGAACAGGAAGCTATTTTAGCTAGTTTTCCTCGGAATGTCAGAGCATAGTTTTGCCTGCTATAAGGTAAAAATTTGGATGTTTTAAAATGGCATTTAGCATTTTCTCAGGGTACTGAATTCCTTTCACGTGCTACCCAGTGTGTGTTAAATTTTTATTTGTTCTTTGTACATGCATCTCCTTCAAGCCTAAATAGCTTTAAATTAAAATCTTCAGTTTCCCTTTTCTATTCTGTCCAGAATCTTCTCAATTGTAAGCAGCTCCCCCTCTGCCCTTGTGCTTTCAGCCAAAAATGCCCTAATGAAGTTGGCATTTTATAAAGTGAAGAGAGATGTAGTGATTGTGCCATTTGCTCTTTAAATTCAGTTACCAGATTCTTACTATTTAGCTGTCTAGGCATTTGTGTTGGTGTTAGCATTCATGTCCATCGGATAATTGATAGAAGAGTGTAATTTCCTCTAAAAGGTCTCTGTAAGGGAGGACATTTGCCAATCCAATTACATTTTGAACTTCTCATTTCTTTTTCTGTAACCTCCAATAATTTTGTTGGACCTTTAAAGAAAAACATGATCTCATATTATTTTTATGTTTCTCCTCAGTCAATGCTAATTTTAGTTTTAATGTTCCCTCTCTGGTATCTCCTCTATTGATTTGGTAAGTGTTACCTTTAATCATTTAAATGTAAGCAATACATTACAATTGCCCAAGGCTAGCTTATATTCAGAAAAATATCCATTTAAGTATTCATTGAACAAGAGTCTATTACACATTTTACTTAGGAAATGTACTAGGATTCTTTCCATCCCTGTGAAAGCATTTATTATCCAGAAGAATTTAAGCCTAATTTTAGAGAATGCTGGAGTGAACAAATCTTCTCTAAAATTCCAATAGTTCTCACTATAATAATATACTTTAAGTTTCACATAACTTCAGGACTGGAAGAAAATGAATGGATAACATTGTTAGTGGAACCATAGCTGTAGATATCATAAAGCCATTTAAATAATACATTAGGAATCCAAAAGGGGGCTTTGTAAATGCAGGACAAAAGGGGTTGTACTCCCTCCATGGTTATCTTTGTTTGAGTTTGTATTGTATTCCTGTTTACATTTTCTGATTATTACTGGCAATGGCTGGCTTTTATCAGTTCTTTTTTACCAATAGATTATTGATGACAATTGAGTGAGCAGAAGTTGGGATAGTAAATCAGTTTATTCAGGTATATTCCTAGAGAGGATTGGAGCTGTCAAGAGAAAACACAGCCCCCTTGCTTCCTGGCTTGGGGATTTTACCAACAACATGTGAGGAATGTTGACTGGGGATGGAACACTTATGATTGATATGTGGGAGGTGCATATCTTGGGACTCTCTGAGCATGTGGCTGCAAACTAGAGTTTTCCACTTTGGCTAAGTTTCCATTTCATGAAGAAACTCTATAAATAGCAAAGTAGGTGGCCTTGGGTGGCCTCATGTACCAATCAGATTCCTTGGGTTCACCCCTAGACAGGAGATTTGGAAGGCCCTGCCCTAAAGATAGCATGTGAGTAGCTGTCTATTTGAGCAACATCTTGCCTCTTTGCTATAAATATCTCAGTGTGCATTTCCTAAGAAACATAATTATGGCTAACATAGATATAATGTAATAATCCAACATCAGGACACATGAAATGGCTATAATTATATTATCTAATCCAATGTTCAAATGTTTTGTCCCAGTAATAATGTCCTTCACAGTTCTTTTTAAATAGTGTTTGTTAAACGTTACTATTGCTTCATTCTGTCTTCATTTTTATAAAGAAACTGGGAAAAAGATTGGGAGCAGAAAGGTTATCCCCATATAAGGTCTATCTGGTGATTAGATGTAAGTCCCAATGTGTGCCATAAAACATCAACCTTGGTAAATATGTGGAAAACAAGGCTTTGGAACTGTAAGTTGATGTAAAGCTGAAGAATACCCTGTGGCCCTACTCGTGAAGTCCTTAGAGGCTGAGTGGCTCACAAACGAAAGGCTGCACACACTTAGATGTTCTATCATAAGGAGACCTCATTATTTGATTAACTCAAAATTTATCCGTATACTATCCATCTGATATGCAATGTAGTTGAATTTAGAATTTTTTCTCTATATTTTTGTAGTAATTTTTGGACTTTAAAAAATAATTTTGATTTTTGAGTGCCTCTACCTTGTGGAACAAGTAGAATGACTGATGTTTTTGTAACAATAATACAAAATGATCTTCAAATAATGTTTATTTCGTATATATGCATTTGTAAGTGTTTGATAGCAGCTATGGAATAAAAAGACAAAAAGTTCGTAAAGAATGGAACTAAAACTAAATTTGATACAAACATGTGTTCAAATTCATGCATAGTTTTTTTCGTATTATGTACATTCTATGATCTTCTAAAAGATTATTTTATATGCTGATTTACAGTACTTTCTGCACTGTTTAGTGTTCAGTTCTATTTTCCATGAACTTTTTGAAGTATGCTTTAGTTCTTTTGACTTCATAGCAATGCTTAATGGTATAAGGTATACAATAGACTCTGTACTTAGTAAACCCATGTCAGTGACTCAAACATAATAATATATTGGTGACTGAAGGGGAAGATAGTGGCAGGCTGATATAAGGGCCCTGTCCTGACAGTAACTGAAACACAAAATCTGAAAGGATTTTGCCAGTCTTTCTTTGGTTACTAATGAACAGGCAGCAAAATCTTTTTTGTTTATTTACACTCAAGAGAGAGTAAATAACTATAGGCAGGTTTATATGGGACTGGCTTATGTCATTTAGACACAAACCACTTCACAAGAATTCAAGCACGTGGCCATGATGGTCAGAAGGCCCTCAAGTGCAGTTCCTGTTGGGTGACTGTTTCCAGGTAGCAAGTTCAAATATGAAATGTTTATGTATGTCTTGGATGATGGCACATCTCTAGAAATCTATATGTGCACATTTATTATTGCCAAGCATGACTTTAGAATAATGCTGTGTTCTGTATTACCACACATAATTCTCCCATTGGCTCTGTTGAGTTTGGAAGTACACGTATAAATATGCTCATTTACAAAGGAAGGACTTGGTATCAACTAAAGTGGTAGAAGAGTAAAATATTTTGTATGTATCAGAATTCCTTTTTTGTTACCCATAAAATATTTTTATGTCTATTTTAGCCTAATGTACATGGTAGAGGATTTTCATTTCAGGAGAAGTTCATTAAATGAGCCCCATTCTAATTCACCAAGGATTTCACAATCATTATCCAAGGAGTTCCTTATTTAAGTAGTTTTAAAATGGATTATATAAATGTTATTTCTATTTGATGGTAAATGACAATGAAAATAGGAGTATTGAAGCCTTTGAATTTCCTTTGTGAATATATGTCTATATAGCAGGTGAGAGTTGAGATTATCTGACAGAAAATTAAAAGGTGAAACTTAGCTCTCCAACAATTTCATGATAGGTAAATATTACAGTCACTGAAACTAAAAATAAACATTATAGAGGAAAAGAATTCATGTAAGATTCCAAACTTCTGTTTTGAAAAATTAAAGTGCTGCTATGGGTATAATAAACTTAATGCCTAGGGTTTAATTAAGCTTTAATCTCATTACTTAGCCTAATTAATTTATCTGAGCAGCCTCTGATTATTTCCAATACTATTCTGAATCTTCTGGAGTATGATTTTAAATTTTTGCGAGAGTCACTTAATAATGTACCACACTGCTTGTTGATGCTGCAAAATCGACTTGGTATTTTAATAGTAGCTCTACTCCTATTATAAAATAAAATCTATTCTAATTCTTCCTGTACCTTCCCAGCAAGCTTGATATTCTGTATTCTTACAAAATGCCATGTCTTGCCCTTAGAACAAATATTAGTCAAAGAATAACAATGTGTTATGGTTTCAACAGTATCTGGCTGCCTTCTCCAAATAACTGCAATCCCCATGAAAGCAAGCGTTCTCTTTATTGGTCACTGCCTAATTCCCGAGGCCTTAAGCTTGACAGGCATTCAAAAGTGATGGGTTACATGGGCAGGTATTTTTTACTGAAAGTAAAGCTAGCAGTGACATAAGGTACAGTGCTGACACACTGATGTGTCCAGAGATAAGTAGGAAATTGCTATTGAAGGGTTTAGGATTGGAATTTTGCAAGAAGAAAAGTGTTCTGGAGCTAGATGATGGCCCCACAATAAGTGTGGGTATTTTTTTAATAAGATTTTTTTAATTACTAAGAGTACCTGCCACATGCTAGATCTTATTCTAAGATGTGTAAATACAGGGCACGGCACGATGGCATAGTGGTTACGGTCCTCACCTTGCACGTGCTGGAATCTCATATTGTCGCTGGTTCTAATCCCAGCGACCCCATTTCCCATCCAGCTCCCTGCTTGTGGCCTGGGTATGCAGTTGAGGATGGCCTAAGGCTTTGGGACCCTGCACCCGTGTGGGAGACCCAGAAGAGGCTCCTGGCTTTGGATTGGCTCAGCTCCAGCCACTGCAGCCACTTTGGAAGTGACTCATTGGATGGAACATCTTCCTCTCTGTCTCTCCTCTCTGTATATCTGCCTTTCTAATAAAAATAAAATAAATCTTTTTTTTTTAAAAAAAGATGTGTAAATACAAAAAAAAAGTGAACAAATGGAAAAAAAAAACACTTCATACTGAAAGCCTGGATTCTAATGTGGCATCTGACATCTAACAAGATGAAAGTGAATGGTGATAATTGCTAAGGAGAAAAAAAGTCGTAGATGGAGGTTAGAAAATGTCACGTGGTAATTGGAGTTAAAAGTTTAGATAACAAAACAACTGTTAGGCCTGATGGGTCAGATGCCATTTGAGATGCTGTCCTGCATCCGGTATCATAGTAACTGGGTCCAGGTTCCCAAGGCTCAAGTAATCCGATCACTTCCCTACACGGGAGAACAAGATTGACTGGGTAGCCCTTGGCTTTGGTATGTCAAGCCCTTGTTCAGGGAGTCCAGTACAGGTCTCATTTAGATGCCTGTGAATGAAGACATAGAAGTGAGATATGTTTACACTAAGCTGGACAAAGAGCGTCAGACATACCAGCATTGCACAGGCCCTCTAATGGAGTGTAGACACCGTTTTCCAGAAAAGGGAGTATCTTGCTGTGGGGCTAAAGCAACACAGTTGCAGAGGCTGTGGTAGGGATAAGATCAGGTAGTTACCGAAGGCCAGATAGCACAGTATCTAGAAACCAGAAGAGGATCTGGGCTTTTATTCTGAGGGAAAAGGGAAGCTCTTACTTAAGCAACAGCAGGCTGGTCTGACTTTTGACTCAGTAGCGTCTTTCTAGCATCCTATAATGAGAACACTATATATGCAGCAGGCAGAGTAATGGAAATGAGGTGGGAGAGTGTTCTGACAACACACTTTAGAAAACCTAGTGGCAAGGAATAGAGACAAACCTGAGAGTGATAAATGATCCTTTTGAAGAACTTGTTTTAGGTTTATTTTGTTGTTGAGCATTATTTTTTTGGTGAGTTTTTGTGGCCTTGTGTGCTTCCTCATGCTGTTAATGGCCGGTTCATGATCCCTACTTTTTTAGTTTTCTGTCCTCAGTGGAAATCGCCATTGGAGGCTTCTGCTCGGTGACTTTTCTAGGGTCTTTTGGGCTCCCCTTTAATCCTTTTGTGTCTCAAGAATTGCTGCTGTCACAAAGGAGGGAACACACTGCAGGCTTGACCAGTGCCAAGGAAGAAATCGAAAACACTGCACTACTTAACCAAACCTAGAGAAACATAACATGCTTAGTGCATAGTTTGTAGCTTCTATTTCTTTTTCTTGTTAAAAAAAGTAAGTTACAACCTTTTCTGAAAAGTGGTGTCAGAAGGGATTGACCAGGCTAAATGTGCAGAAGTTGGAAGAGTATGGACCTTAGGCATTTTTGTTTTCTTTAAATATCTCGCACGATAAAATCTGTGAGGCGTTCTGATTCACAAGATGGAAAGATTTGCTATGTGGTTTTAGGAGAATATAGCTGAAATGCCTTGGAGGTCAGAATTGAAGCAGATTAACTACTGTTTTTCCTGCTTCCCTGGCATGCAATCTTAACTATAAATGCGTCTTAAGTTCATCTTTTTCATCTGTGTGATGGGGATCGTAGTACAGTTCTGAAAGTTGTGTGTGTGTGGCAAAGAAATAAAAGCGAAGTGTGGAGTCTGGAGCCTGGAACTGTATGCACTTGGGCTGTGGTACACAGTCCCTTCTTAAACTCTAGGCAAGTAAGACAAGACAAGGGCTGCAGTGCTCTCTTTTTCTCAGTTCACCGTAGAAGCTGTGTACTTTTCCTGAAGAATCAGCTCTGCTTATGGTATTGTTGGAATTTGAAATGCCATCTCAGTAACTTAGGTAACAGAACAAACAGAAAGTAAATAATGAAATTCTCCAAATAATCTCTTCCCATTCTGTCCCATGACATCAGCTAGAAAAAGTGGCAATGGGGAAGTCCCAGACACATATTTCAGGACAGAGTTGAAGGTATCAGAAGATGCTGAGATTCAGGCCAAGGTCATCAGGCTTGTGAATTGCTTGTAACTCGGTGGCTGTTCTTAGCATCTTCAAAACAGAGTCATGAGTATATGAAGGGGACAAATGGTGCTTCCACGAAGGAAAGATGCCTTGAACATTTATTTCCTCCCCCTCCTGGTATTGGCCGAGTGGGGAGAGAAACAACTTGTGGATGACATGAAATCGAGGGCTGCTGATGCAGAGAATGAGTGTCCTTTTACAGTTCCATCAGGTTACAGTATCATCTTTCATACTTTCAAGGGAAATCAAACTTACATTCAGGTTTTACACAGAACGTGAATACCCATGCAGATCCAGGGGTGGCAGCTTGATTTGGGGTGGGGAGCGCGGGTGGGCACCTGTAAGCATTAGGTTAAAATACAAGTGTATTGCTTTGCTTGGATAGGAATGTTTACTGATGTAAATATTAGCACCTGTATTTATACTCATATTTTAATAAAACCTTTTTGTACTAGTGTGTGTCAATCCTGTTATCTCTTCAGTGTTTGTAGTAAAAGGCACACACACCTAAATATAGAAGTCATAGAACTGTAGTGTGTTAGATCTGATTTATAAGAGTTTCATTTGAAACAGTAGGAGGATAAGCAGTATGATTACAAATTGAAGGCAGTCTTCTTATCTTATGGTTGGATTCAGTCTTCACCATTTAGACCTCAGTGAACTGGGAAAAGTGTTTTAAACACTCTGCCCTCTCAGTGATAAAATAAAATAATAGTATATTTATTCCAGTGTTCTTGGAAGACTAAATGGCATAATCTGGATAAAATACTGGACTTTGGGTGTTCTGTGCATGCTTTGCTTGTTATCATAAGTGCTAGTTTCATATGATAGACTGTAATTATCACAAGTTGTTAAATATAATCAGTTTTATCTCTGTCTCATTCAATACACCTAGGGTTCAAGAATGTTAGATTATGCTGGAAAACAGTAAAGCAAAGTTGGTTTGTCTCACTCCCAACATGAAGCTTCCAGGTGATGCCATGCTCCTTGTTCATGCTCCAAATATTGCTTCAGTCCTTCCTGATGTCCATCTGCTACATCACTTTGTCCTGCTCTGACCCCAACTTTCCCTAGTCAAAAGAAGCCAGCAGAAAGGCAGCATGGAGGATGAGATGGGGGAAATTGCTTTGCAGACTTTCAAAACTTGTCAAAGCTCACTCATGTTACTGTCCTTCAGAAATACAGGTACAGAGTCTACCAGACTGAACGTCAGGTTAAGTACCAAGAAAGTGTTGAGGACCACTTGAACAAGGAAAGGACACTTTTATGTCTTGATTGTCTTGCAGATCAAAGTGAAATTTTACCAATTGTTTCTGTCTCAATTTCATTCAGATATCCATAGATTACTAATCAAAACCAAACCTGAAAACATGATTTTTCAAGAGGTATGGTAAGGAGTTTAAAGGGAATAGTAATAAAAATCAGACACTTAAATTGACTTGTTACTGTAACACTAGCAGAGTCTAATACTTTGTAAGTATAGTAAAGAGGTGTATTTGCATTGACTTTCAGTTTGTGATCATACCAAAATGTTCACTGCAAAATGTAAAGACTTCTCTCATTTAATCTGAAGTTGCTAAAATTGTTGATTTCCGTTGCAAGTTTTAGGGAGTTTGAAAAACTAGAATATAATTTCAGAATAAGCATGCACTTGATTGAAATACTCCTTTCATGATTAATAGCTATATTTAGTATAATTAATTGCATCGTTAACAGCAACTGAGTCCATTCTTATGAATAATAAGCCCCTAAGCCACTTTTGTTCTGGGTAGTTAGCAGTGTATAGGGATAACTGAATACTCCTGTTTCAAAAGAGTGATAATATAGCCCAAACAAAGACAAAACACCACATACGGAGTACGGAAGGTATATCTAGTCAGTTACAGAAGGTTGCCACTTTTGAGAACCTTCTGTTACAGGCTTATTGTTGTTCTAGACGTTTATCTTATTTGAAAAGCAAAGTAACAGTATTAAAACTTTCATCCTCTTGCTCTCCCAATGCCCACAGTATCCAGGATTGTGCCACTTCAAAGCCCAAATCCTGGAATTCCAACTAAGTGTCACTTGATGTCAGGGACCCAAGCATTTAGCTTATCATCTTTCTCCCAGAATGCATTAGCAACAAGCTGGATTGGGAAATGGAGGGGCAAGGACTCAAGTGGGACTCTCACGTGGAATATGGATACCTCCGTGAGAGGCTTCAGCTGCTTCGGAATAGAGTTTACCTGCACTTTTTCTCCTGTTTTTCTGTTCAGTAATAACTGATTTTATTGTTTCTAGCACATATACTTCGTGAGTTTAGGTATGTGACATCTCCAAATGGTGTTATTTAAAAAGCTTGTTGTGTTTAAGCATAAATATAGTCAACGTGTAGTGACATTTCAAGGTTGTGGAAAATTCAGATTCCATTTCCGTGTGACGCGTTAAACACTGGATGCAGCAGCAACTGTTGTCTCTACCCTACTACACCCTACCAGATGATTAATGTGCCTTTAGCTTAAATAATTGGGAGCAGTGGCACCTCAGGGAATGCTAAACATATTTTTAATTGCTATATAAATATGTCATTTCCTTGCTAATTCAAGTTGTGCACAGAGGGTTCTATGAAGCCAGAGGGCCTCGAAGCATGATGTATTACACCTATAAGCTGAGTGGAAGGACTAACAGGGCCCAGCTGTGAATAAAATATTCTTTGCTAACTCCATCTCAGCAGATGAAGAATTAGATGTTGAGACCTGACATTGCTTTATAAACACAGAATTATGGTGTGACATAGAGTATGGTCTCTAAATAACTTTCTGAGATGTTGGAAAGAGAATGTATTTTCAATAAGGGAAAAGTGCCAAATAACAACCTTAAAAAAAAAAAAAGGCTTACCATTGGGATGGATGCATTTGCTTAAGGAAAGTGTTATTTTCTTTAATATGAAGTGAAACAGTCAAGATCGTGGAGGAAAGGGCTCCTCTTTTGGCCTAAATTTATATTTTAGTCTAAAATGGACCCTATATATTTGGATATTCTGAAAGCAAAAGTTACAGTAATTCCATTTTTGTACTCTTTAATTTCTGTCCTTACTATTCTTTTTGAAAAGTAGAGAGATTGAGAGAGAGAGAGAGAGGATTCTAAGTACAACTCAGAGAGGAACCTGAACTTAGTTATATTTCCAGATTCAGTAGTGATTACAGGACGCGGGGCTCCAAGAGATGAGTGAACTCACATCCTGAAGTTGTAGAGCAGTAACATTTCAGTTGTGGAGTGAATCCAGCATTTGTAAATATCACTCCCTGCCTATGGTTCTGACTAATCAGAAATGTATAGATGGAGGAGTGGCTCTGAGCAATTCAAGATGTGATTTCAACTCTGTTTACACTTTCAACAATGTCTTTTGGGTCGTGGATCCTGATTCATTCACAGAGGAACAACCAATGGATCGAATGCTGCAGATTGATTCATTCAGTGACTAAGTGCCAAGGAAGTGGCAGTTATTGGCAGACCCGGTCGTCTGATACAGACAGCAATCACATTGATATCAGATGTGTCCAATCTTTGATCATTATTTCATTTGCAGGGGCCTGAAGGTGTCCTGTAATTTAAAGCAGAAAGGAATCAGAAATCAATTAATGACTGATGGCTGTTTCTCCCACACATTGATTTTGGTTTTGGCAGTCTGTACACCCCACTGTGCCAGCATCCATGCATGGATGATGTCGAAATAAACCTTGGAGCTTGAATCAGTAAATTAGATCAGCGTGCTCTGCTTTTTTTTTTTCTTAAAATAAGTGTGACTTTTAAGTCTTCCTCCCTCTGTGTTTGACTAAGTTTCCATGATTTTATGAACCTGTATCTTTTAGCAACTGAAGAGGAACAATCATATTTGTATTTAAATATCTCCTAGCAGTAAAAGAAAAGGATACTTTTAAAAAATTTATTCTTCCATGCTATAGTTACACAGGCTGAGGAACTGCCCCTTTCACTTTTTTGATCAAAAGATCAAGATACCAATATCAGTCCTGTAACATCATGTTTTTTTAATAATCTACCAAAAATTCTTATCACAAGTATCTGAAATGGTGATTTCACTTTACACTGGGCACAGGAGCAGGTGCAACACTGGTCCTTCATCTAGAGTGAGCCTGATACAATGCTTGTACATTCCCATTCACTATCCTCCCACAAACTGCACCGAAACCCCCCAAATACTTTAAAAAGCACCAGCATTTGAAACTATTCTTCCCTGAGACTCTTTAAGGATGAAACTATCCAGTGTCTCATCCGCATAAACTTTCTGTTGACTCCCCGCTCTGGAGGCAAAGAGAAGCTTAGTAGGCTATCCCAGCACTTCTCACCAGTTGAAATGCTGCTGTTGGAGGTTTTGCCCTGAAGTGGACCGCTGATAGGAACTCCTGTTTTTTTGTTCTCCTTTTAAGGGGAGACATGCGTGCATCCCTAAAACTGAAGTGAGTCTCCTCCGGGGGGTGCTGATGCCACCTGCAGACTGACTCCAGAGGCATTAGGTGTGAGGACATCAGAGAGTTTAGACAGCCTTTGTTCCAGGGACTGTAGTAGTCAGCCTTATGATATGAAAGCTAGGTTTCCTCTGCTTTCCAACTACAAAACCTGGGACTAGTGACTTAATTTCTTCATGCCTCAGTTTCTTCATGCTAGAGAGTGGTTGTTTACCTAAATTCATCACGGGTCCCTTGAGTGTCAAGTTTGACTTAAGAAGGAAAAATCAAAAAGTTCGTAGTGTCTTCATGCCAAAAATATTTTGAAGACCATGCAGCAGGTTCCTAATGTGTATTTTCCTGCTATTTTTAATTGCATGGGCAAAAACAATCATCCACATCTAAGTTTCTTTTCCTTTGCTTCCCTGAGTCCATAAGTTGTAGATAATTTATTTTTAGTAAAATATGACTGCAGTTTTTAATAAGCTGCTCCTCACTGTGCCACTTTTTATTCACATGTTAATGTCTATTGCTTTACTAAAGCAGCAAAGGTGTCAAGGTTAGCCCTTCTTTGTAATCTGATTATTTTTACACGATGCATACTGAATACATTTTCAACAGTTTCTCAATCAGAAGTAGTATTGGTTCACACTGATGAATGTATTTCTTTGTTATGGCTCCTGGTAAAACCCTGAGACTCCGGCCATCTGTCCTCCAATATTGCTATTAGCAGGTTGATATAAATGTGATAAAGGCAACAAGTGACTGACTTGTTGACTCCATCCATGCATTTGACACTCATTTATTGAAGTCCTGACAGTAGAAAACAGTAATAAAAAAGTGATTTGTCTTTGACCTCATGGGAACTACGCGTTAGGACATGTAGGCATTGAGTACATGCAGTAAAAGTCAAAGACGCTGTAGTCAGGAATGGTACTGAGGCACGGAAGGCCGAACAGAATAATTGAAATGAATTAAAGCAGTGCTTTGTAGATACCGATCTAATGTCTGTGATGTCATGGGACTTTATTTTCACAAAAATTTTCCACACCAGCTCTGATGCTCTTCATGGTGTGGTACGGCCAGCTCATTCTAGCCCATGAGACCCAATTGTACAGTCAGGAATTTTGCCAATGAGTCCATTGTTAAATACAGCCTTTATTAAAATTAAATTGTCTATAAACATGTAGTTAAATCAGTTAAAATAGAGGGTAATAAAGAACAGACATTTGGCCTAGCAATGAAGACATGGGTTAAAACACCGACATCACACCCAACAATGCTGGGTCTGCTCCTGATTCTAGCTTGCTGATCAATCCGGGAGGCTGCAGGTGATGGCTCTTGTGTTTTGGATCCTGCCACCCCTGTTGGAGATCTGGGCAGGATTTCCAGACCCTAGATTCGGCCTGGCTCAACTTTTGCTCTTGCATACGTCAGGGAAATGAAAGAGTGAAAGGGGGCGTTGTTTCCTCTCCCACTTCCACTCCTTGTCTTTCTACCTATTGAGTAAATACATAGTCCACGGCTTTAAAAAAAGAGTAATAATTGAAAATAATTATTTCTCAATTATTTCTACAGTGCCTTAGAATTATTTATGCTGCTGAAGTTAAATTGTGTTTTATAGCAGTGTGCTAGTGGAAATACTATGTAATAGTATGCCCTCGGGCTTCTCTTCCCAGCTCTATATTAAGTGCATTTATATGGATAGCTTGAACTTGGCCATGGTGGAATTATTTATACCTCAGAACTTTACTCTTACCTTTCTTCCAGGAACTTATTGAGAACATTTGTCTGCCTACTTAGTCTTTCTGGCTATTATAGGGAAATATTATTTGTTTTCATGTCAATTATGACATGAAGTAGGGAAGTAGGGAAATAGAGAAGTAGAGAGTGACAAAGAAAGAAGGAATGGATTGGTTCACTCCCTAGATGGCCGTAAGAGCCAAGGCTAGCCAGGCCAAAGCCAGGAGCCAAGTAAGGGGTTTTTCTGCATCTCCCACATAGGTGACAGTGACCCAACCACTTGGGCCATCTTCAGCTTTCCTGAGGTCATTAGCAGTCATCTAGATAAGAAATAGAGCAGTTGGGTTGTGAACCAGTGACCTTATGGGCTGTTGGCACCACAGGTGGTAAAAAGTGCCATGCCACATTGCTAGCCCCATACTATTGGGATATTGTGAATGAGCAGAAAGGAGGAACCAAGATCCAGGTGAAGCAGATTCTAGAGCCACCTTTGCTGCTAGGGATTTTTGCATGCTGAGCATGCTGCTTAATGAGTGTCCATCCTTAGCAGTTCAAGAAAATATGAACAAAATACAATTCCTGCCCTCAAAGAGGGCATGGATGTCATGGAAGACAGACAAATATATTTAGGCAATTGTAAACTGATTTTGGGTTAATGGTTTTGGGGAGGTAAAATGAATCCATTTCAAATAGATCTATTTTGAGAAGTGCTTGGCACATGTGAACAAAAGACTGAGCAGAATTTGTTGGCTCTCAGGAAGTAGAAGGTACCTGAGAGTATATGATTTAGCCCTGCCTTGGATGAAAGATGGAAAGGTTTGAAAGAATAGTAATAGGAAACAAAGTGCGAATTTGTATTAAAACTAGACTGTGATAAGCAGCTGTGGGTGCCAGCAAAGTTCATATCTTATTTTTCACAAGATGGTTTTGGATATGCTAGCTCCAATTCCTGAGGAAAATATAAATGGAAAGGATCAACACACCAGAAATTAGCTGGAGAAACCACAATATAGGACAAACATGATAAAGGGGAACCTGAAATGGAAGACTGACTATCCATTCCTTGATTCATCCATGAGGATGATTACCCCTCTGAGCCAGGGCCACAGCAGGATGTTTGATGCCTTTAGCACTTTTGCTGTTGTGATTCTCTTCCTCCACATGCATGAGTTAACATGATATTTTACCATTATGTTGGTATAGAACTGTGCTAGTTATTAGAAACTATTTTCTTTGGCCTTAAAACTCATCTTCTTCCTTCAGAAATAGACGAATATGTCTGAGGCTTTGGCTTTGTGCCTACTGTGCTTAACAGAAAATTCAGCTCTGGCTTCAACCATGCCTAACATGTATAGGAAATGAGAGAACATTTGAGTAAGTCCTTGGAAGAAGATTAAATGCTATCCAAACATTCAGTCGTCTTTGGATTTATGTTGGCTAGAACAGGCTTAAATAATTGTATTTCATTGATCACTTCCTTTGCTATTGGCTTTAAAAAGTGGTTTTAAAAGTCACCACACTGGCTTTCAAGATGTGTATTTGTTCTTAGTTCAGTATATGGCAACTTGCTTCTGAATGTTCAGGCAGCTACATGGGTACTTGTGTTAGTAATGTGAAAACAAAGCAAAGGCAAACAGATGAGACAAGCAAAGGCTGTTTATTCTGAGCTTGCTATACCAAGGGAGTTAGCCATAATCATTGGCATTTTGGCAGCTACTCAAAGGCAAGCCAAGGTGCGAGAAAGCTTGATGATGGACAAGGAGACTGCTTCAGGTATGCCCTAACTGAGGCTATTATCATAGGGCAGTGTAGGCAGGCTAATTAGAAACAAGGCATGCATTTGATTTGCATTTATATTTGACTTTCTCTGCTTGGTCCTAACTTGCCAACTGGGAACAAAACTAGGGAAGTTATCTGTTAGCTGTGAAGACCTGGCCATTTGAGGCACATTGTTGCAGAATTGAGGATTAGATTCTGAAAATGGCACTCAAGCAAGCAACCTGGCTTGTTAAACATCTGATTGACAGTATGTTGGTTTCTGAGTTTTTAGTTATGTTTGAGGAGTTGTTTTACTGGACAAGTTATTATAGGCTCTGTGTCAGATTTCTCTGCTGGTCTTCTATTTGTACACTCAGTCTTCCAGCTTGTATTAATCCTTGCTCTAAACTCTACATCCAATCATTTCATGATTCTGTGGTAAGGACGATTTTGTGCCATTTTCAGAGAGGAAATGATTATCAGAGAGGTTAGGCAATTTTTTAGTAAAGCATTGAGGGTACATTCTAATACATTTCCAAAATGTATTAGATGTATTACCAAAGCCTGTGGATTTAACCACCATTCTCTGCTGAGGAGCGTGGCTATAATCTTAGTAGGTCCACCAGAGTGACTAATTGCTTCCAACCAAATGGCCTCATGAGCTCCATTTAGGAATTTATAGAGGTTCTGGAATACATACATATTTAACTTATAAATTTGAAAATGCAGAGTTACTGAAATCAAATCTCCGACCAGCTGAATACTTTCTGTAAGGCAGGAGCCCTGGGGATGTGATGCTTTCATATTTCTCCCACCACAGCAAGCCATTTTCCCTTGGAAGGATTTAATTTCATGCACAGAGAGAGATTCAGCATGGGCGAGGAGAATGCACTAGCATGTCATTCAGTCATGTCTGCGATTTCTCAGCTTCTCCCCAGTGCTGTAGAAATGATTAATTCCTTGGAAAGGAAGCCAGAAAAATCATGGAAATAGCAAAAATATTTCGACTGCAATTGTAAAGCACATAAACTTGTCAGTGAAGTGATGAGAAAACTGCTGGGTTGCCTCTCATTAGCTCAAAATATTTTATTTATATTTGTGGCTTTGTGTATGTTTTTAGTTGCAGAGTGAAAGGAAGAGGCAGGGCTTTGGGCTTAGATAAACAGGATATTTGAGAGAAAATATTTTGTGTCTTATTGGTATTTTCATCTAAGGGCTGAGCTCTTGGTCAACAATATATTTTATGTTAATTTTTATTTTTCATGATACACTTTTTTAAGCTCAGAAATTTCCCATTCCACCCTCCCTCCCTCTCTATCCCACACTGTTTTTCTTTGGATGGTAACAGTAGTTTAGTCCCTCAACAGTACTCACCAGTTCTGCTATTTAAGTGTATCCTGACAGTGTAGGTATAGAGAATGGTGTAAAGCCCAGCATTTTAATGTCAAGATACATTTAACGGACTCAAAAATATTGATTAGTTAACACATATTGAGTGTTCCATAATGTGGGATGAGTTAGAGAACTTTAGGCATATGATTTACTAACCTTGGAATCATATTATTAAAGCTATTTCAAGAGGAAAGTACAATGCAGATGGAGAAAAAGTTGTTCACACACTAATAATGATAACTTTCGACAACTTTCGATGTGTTCATATATGCCAGGCCTTTGAATCAATATTATCTATGTATTACTGCATTTAACCTTAATGTGACTATATAGGCAGGTGTAGGCAGGTGCCATCATGACTTCAAGTCTAGGGATTTGAGATGTAAGAGGTCCAGTAACTTACCCATCTGTGCCTTGTCTTGATTTATTGAAACCTTTAATACTGTAAAAGCCAGTTCTTTTAAAAGTTTATTTAAAGGGCAAAGCTACAGAGAGAGAACAGGGAGGAGATAGAAAGGAAGGAGTAGAGTAGGGGGAGAGAAAGAAACGGAGGAAGGGAAGGAGAAAGTGAGTGAGTGAGTGAGAATATGTGTGTGTGTGTGTGTGTGTGTGTGTGTGAGAGAGAGAGAGAGAGAGAGAGAGAGAGAGAGAGAGAGAGAGAGATTGATTCACTCATTCACTCCACTGGGTCACTCACTCCCCAAATGGCTGTAACAGCCATAACATGGAACGTCCAAAGCAGGGAGTCAGTACTTTCTTCCAGGTGGGTATAGGGGTCCAAATATTTGGGCCATCTTATGCTGCTTTGCTAGATGAATGAACAGGTAGTAGGAATGGAAGTGGAACAGCTTAGATTTGAATCTCTGCCTAAATCCAGTGCTGGCATTGCTGGCCCCTAAAAGCCATTCACAGTTTATACGATGTACAATAACAGTCTACAAGTTGGCTTTGGCCCACATAGTATAGGTTACATAACCTTGTTATAATATAAAAGATACAATCAAAATTTTAAGGAGAGGGCCCGGCACGGTGGCGCAGTGCTTAAGGTCCTCTTCCGTGTGGGAGACCCGGAAGAGGCTCCTGGCTTCGGATCGGCATAGTATCGGCCCTTGAGCTCACTTGGGGAGTGAATCATCGGACGGAAGATCTTCCTCTCTGTCTCTCCTCTCTGTATATCCACCTTTCCAATTTAAAAAAAAAAATTTAAGGAGAGTGATTTGGGTAATGTCACAAATCCATAACCAGAAGTCAGATTGTGTAAAATAGTTTTGTGTGTACTGTTAGCCAAACGGAAATTAACATTGAACACGTGCTGTGGTGTGCTGAGCATAGTGCCACGGCGTACAGGAGAGCCACATGTACTAAATGAACAACTCGACCTCCTGTAGCAGCTCTGAACATAAGGGCAAGATGAGATCTGATAGTTGATAAGTTGACTGATACTATGAAGCCCTCCCCAAAGTAACACATAAATCATGGCTGAGAAGTGACTGACATCTTAAATATTCACTGTGAATGAAGGAGAGTGAGCTGCTTTTCGACAGTTCTTCACCAAGGACTGGGACAACTTACTGTGTTTCTAAGCGAAGGGATCTGTTTTTCTCTCTGTGTGTCTTGCCTCCTGGGAAAAGGTTTTAAATCTGTCCTGAGGCTGATAAGTACAAGGTCTTGTAGCGTAATGTCCTTTTGCTTCAGGCCAACATCAGACCTCTGTGACCCCTCTTACACAAGTATTCCAGGAAATTAAGAAGCTGCCCCTATTGTCCAGATAAATAGCTTCCCCAAGGCCTAGTCTGATTCCACGCTGGATTTTTCTTCCTCCTGAGCCCCAGAGCCCTAGGTTTAGTGTACGTGATGTTGTCTGGGAGACCTGACACTGTGAGGTGATAGAGTTGTGACTATTTTTCCTCACATTGTAAGTATTAATCAGATTAATACCATCTTCCATCTCGGCTCTAGAAAAAAAAAAGTGCAGTTAAGTTTGACTTGAAGGGAGAGAGAAATAGAGAAATGGAAATGAAAAATATATGGGAAGAAACAACCTTGTGTGGAACCTCATTAGAATAGGGGAGACCTGTTACGGGTAATGGAGTGTGAACTGCTTACATATCTGACAAACAACTGTAGGAAATGGTCTGTTGGTTTCTCACCATTTCTGGTATTCTATGGCTCAGGTTGAAGGAGAGAAGGGCAGGTTGAGGGTGTGATAGAGGATCATGAAAAATAAGCATCTTACAGATAGCTGGCTGCTCATCAAAATAACATGTCTCTCTTTTGTAACATGGAACTGCTGCTAGCAGTCCACACCCACATCGCATTGCCACTAATTCTCAGGAAGTATGAATCAAAATAATATGTCCCATGTATATGACTGGCTCATAAAATATGCTACCCATAATTCCCTATACTCCTTTCTTCATCTAACTGGTTAGATAGAAAGATAGATAGAAAGCCACTCCGAATGACATTTTGAGAGTGGTATAGTCCTGGTTAGCCTGGCTAATTGAATTCTTTTGAAGGGTTGTCTGATAAAACTGTTCAAATGAATTATAAATAAGAATCTAGCTTGTCACATGGGCCAAGAATTCCTGATCTATGGATAGCTAGTGACTACCATTTTGGACAGAACATATGTAGAATGCTTGCATTATTGCAGAAAGGCCTATAGGCAAGCTCTCTTGTCCTTAAACCTTCATTTCTATATTTGAAAGACAGAGTTACAGGGAGGGAGAGGGTGAAGGAGAATTAAATTCCATCTACTGGTCCACTCCCCAGATGCCCACATCATCTAAGGATGTACTAGGTCAAAACCAGAGCTAGGAACTCCAGCTGAGTCTGTCATATGGGTAGCAGGCATCAACAGCTTCCAGAAACACTACCTGGAAGCCAGACTTGAAGTAGAAAAGCTGAAACTCTGATTATAGAGTATGGATATTGTTAGGTGGTAACTTGACCACAGGAGCCACAAAGTCTGCCCTTTTATGTAGTCTAACACTTAAGGGTTTACCAGTTGCTCTACTATGTGCCATTACGTAAGTAAGTAGAGGACAGGGAACATGGTTTATCAGCACATAAATATTGTCTAAATGCTGCTTGCAAGCCACTGTTACAATTCTCAGGAATATATCAGTGAAATAACAGGCAAAATTATCCACTTTGACGGAGTTCATCATAGCAGTCCAGGCTGGTTGGCGATGGGACATTTCAGAGTGCAAATCCAGGCGCTTGTTGTCTGTTGCACACCAATCCTCTCTTATACTAATACCCCAAATCTCAACTGCAGTAAAGTGGCAATCCTGCCAAACAAGAGACCTGCTTGTGGAGGATCAGAGGAGGAGATGACTTAGGAGAAGTAGATTTGGCTGTGAGGATGTGCACTGTGATTTCAGTGGCCAGTCTCCTAAATGGCCGTGACTTTTGCAGAGCCCTTATCTTTGGAGTTTCCTAAATGCATGAATGTCTGAATGAAATAATCCTGTGGATATGCTGCAAATTACTTTAGTCAACTCGGTCCAGGATCTTAAGACATGGAAAGGATAGGATGTCTTGCAAAGCGAATTAATGCACTCCTTTCTTCTTGCACTGCATGGACTGCACACTCAGCTTTATCTGTTCATTGCTGAGCTATCTCTTTCACCAAATTGAACTTTCTAGGTGTAGTGTGGTCCATAGTACAAAGCAAAAAAATATTCATTCCTGCTATCATATATTGCCAATGGTATAGCAGCTTGAAATCATACCCCAGGAACTGCCATGTATATGGAAGTTTATTGATACTATATGAGATGGAGTTTGGGGGCAAAAATAAATAAGTAAGGCTATTTTAAATGAACTTATTTCTTGGCTACAGATCTTGCATCATTATGGTGATAAACTTGTACAATAGTCCTTATATTTTAGTGAGCATTAGAATCATCTGAAGTTGTATTAGAACACATTTCAATGGAATCTACCTGCAGAATTTCTAACTCTGTAGACTTGGCTTGGGCCTGAGATTTTGACCTTTTAACATATTTCCAAATGATTCTGATGCTGTTGACCCAAGTACCACACCATTGGAACTATGGAGATATGCTGTGGATTTCTAGCATCATGGCAGTTCCCACTGTTTCTCAAAAGGGAATCTTAAGTCTGGAACTTCAGAAAATGGAGTTCTTTCTGATGTGGGAGTATGTTGACCTACTTTGTACTCTGAAGTGCCAATAAATTATAGATTAATGCTCCGACATTATAAAAGGGACATCTGGGCAGTGAGCTGTTAGAGGCATATACAGAATGTGTTACTCCTGGTGGAATTGAGACTTTTAGTATTCCAGAATGACACAGACACAGTGTGGGGGTATGGCATCAAAAGAAAAAGTCACCTGCTCCTCCTGGTTATAAAAAGGGCTTGATTTTTATGTTGCCTGGAAAGGAGCTGCTTATAACTCAAAATCAATGGATTGCTATTGTTTAAAGCAATTCCAGTGCTGTGTATCTGCAGCTGTTCTAGCTTAAATACACACTGCTTGACCTGACAACATGTGGCTTTTTGCCTCTTGCACTCTCCTGTGATTTGAAATGTGTTATTCATGAGCATGCTGAATTTCAAGTATTTGAAAGAACAGATGTGAACCTCAAGGAATAATCAGCAATTGCTAATATTGCCTCAAAAGACAATGCATGTATATTTTGTTGCATTAGAATGGAAAGCTGCATGTGGCTCTTGATGTTTGAGATGTTGAAATGGCAGCAATAGCTGTGGGATAATCCAGCAATGTATGCTGTTTTATCCTCATAGAAATATCAGTCACTCAACTCAGGTCTTACTATTCTGCTAGGCACTGGAGGCAATATACAGAATATATGATGGATGCCTTGTCCTCATGGAGCTTATTAGGCTAATTTAGAAGTCCATACATACTTATTAATAAAGCAGAAGTTTGAGAGCTTATTTGCACAGTAGCTTAAACAGATACACTAGCAAAAATTCAGATTCCTGGTGTCTGTCCTAGATCTAAATCAGCTTGAAGAGGGTAGTGCAGGATAGTGTGTTTTCCAAATTGCCTTGTTGGAACTGATGAAGAGACAGAACTAAACTCCACTGGATATCTTTAGACCTCTTGGGTAAAACAAGTTGCTATGTTTTCTGCATGGAATGGATAATGTGGAGTCTATAGTGGTTCCGTCTTTGTTGGTTAATAGTACTTGGGATGAACTGCATGAACAAAAGCTACAGAGCGCTGCCTAGTCTAGATACAGCAGCTTGCAAATGCAAATACATTATAGCTCAGTGGCCAAGAAGAAGTTGTGAAAAAGTAAGACTGGGTCAAAGAAAAACCACAGGTGGTGGCACTTCTTAAGAGCAGACCAGTTATGTAAGTTTTTGGAGAACTTACTACATGCCAATTACTGTGAAAAGTACTGAGATACGAGAAAAAGCAAAACTAGTGGCCCCTGCTTCAAATCAGATTCTACAGAATAATGGAAATACCCATAGGAAATCATGATCTTTCACCCTTGGTAAGGTACAGGTACAGTGGTAATATATCTGTTAAATTTACCACTTAAACCATGTTCAAATGCACAGTGCAGTGGCATTAAATATGTTACAACCCATGTCCAGAACATTTTTTTTTCAAGTAAAACTGAAACTTCTTACTCATTACACAGCACCTACTCATTTCTGCCTTCCCCTTCTTGGCAGCCACCACTCTGCCATCTGTATTGAGTTGAAGTTTTTGGTTACATCACTTAAGCAGAATCATATGTATTTGCCATTCTGACTTGCTCAGAATCACATTTTCAAGATAAATCCACATTGTAGCAGGTGTCAGAACTTAAATCATTTAGGATGCTATTCCATTGTTTGTATGTGTGTATGTATGTATGTGGATTTGTGTCTCTCATTTGTCTTTTGTGCATACCACAATAAATATCCATGTACAGATGTCTGTTTTTGTTCCTAGTTCACGTTTCTTTGGGACTGTCAACAGAAATGTACTTACCAGATCACAGGTGATTTCATGTTGAATGTTTTTGGAGGGACTGTCATACTATTTTCAAGAGAATTTGCACCAGTTTATAGCTAGGGTATTTTGCAAGATAGCATAAGTTAGGTCACATTAGCGTAAGGCTTGTGTCTGTTTGCTGTAATTGTGAGGAATACATTTTAGATTGGATACTGTGAGGCCAATTAAGGCCTTATGTCCAAGATCTACCCATGGCTCTTTTGGCCATTCATTCTTCCATCTAACATTTCCAGAGTGGAAAAGCCCTCGTATATAATTGACTATAAAGAGTAAGAAGTCAGGAAGAGAGTCTTCAAATCTGGCTTATAATGCTCTGAATTGCACACAGTTTCTTCATTCCCTGAACGGTTTTGCATAGTCCTGTTGCCTACCCTGAAGAATGAGTGTCTGATAACAGAGAATTCAGGCTCTGTTAAGGTTGAACTAAGGCCTGGGGCAAAGGCACTGGAGAGTTTTAATCTCTACTTGCTCCATGTTGTGCGGCAGCCCCAGGCAGGTCATTTAACCTCCACAACTCCTCATATTTTCTGACTCACTGAGACGATTATAATGACCTCCCTTTGGAGCCGATGGGAAGGAATATGTAATGATAGACCAAGAGATGCTTGCAGGTCTTTTGCCAAGGGTTCACTCAGCTGGAAAAGACTTGTACTTGTTTGTTCCCATGTCTTTGCACACACAACCAGAATCGCAGCTTCTGAGTGCCAGTCAACAAAATGTCACCTCAGATAAATTCCCTGCTGCCTTAACATTCATCTGTCCCCCCTTGCTGTTTAACCTCTGGCCTGTATATATATATTTTTTTAATTCTAAGTCTTTGGTTAACAGATGGAAAAGTACCTGGGAGAGGAGCATAATATTCTCTGGTATCTGTGATATCTCTCAAATGCTCAGCATTCATCACCAGTAGTATTAAGAATATTTCTTGTGTTTGCTTCAACCCACCTGTGTGCACGACAGCTAGTGCAGTTGCTGTCAAACGCATTCCCTCTTTGTGCCACATCATCCTTGATGCACCGGGCAGCCTTTGGACTTGTCAGGAGATTAGAAGGAGTACAATGTAGATTATGGTGAAAGTTTCACAGGAGGAGCCACTGTGTGGGATTTACGGCCTCCCTCTTGTAGTGAAGACCTTAGTGGTTTCTCTCGTTATCAGGTAATTTTGTCACATAATTCAGCACTTCTCTCTGAATCACTCTGAGGACTCCCTTTCCTGCCCTTCTCTGCTGGCTCCGCAGAAACTCTAGTTCCTTCTCTCTTGCGGATCCCCTCTTGAATCTCAAATCTTTCCTTATCTTCAATGTAACGCAGACTAGCCGGCATCCCAACTTTTGTCTCACACGATTTTTCCTTCATGCCTTCCTGGAGAAGCTAATGATGTAGTATATATTACTTGTTTTCTTATGTAAGACCTGTTCGTTTTGTTGTTGTTGTTTTGTTTTGCTATCACTGATAAGGTTTGTGTTTCAAGACATTTATGAAGATGTATTTATTTGAAAGAACTACAGAGAAGGAAAGACCTGCAGTGGCCAGGGCTCAGCCTGGCCAAAGAAACCAGAGCTTCATTCAGGTCTCCCGTGCAGACAGCAGGGGCTCAAACATCTCATCCATTTGCCGCTGCTTCTCCAGGCCATCAGCAGGGACCTGGACAGGTAGTAGATCAATAAGAACAGAAACGCACCCAGTGGGATGCTGGCCTCACAGGCAGCAGCTTTGTCTGCCTATGCCCCAACACACGCCCCTCAAGAATGTTTAGTATCAATCCTCTGGGATGTGTTGGCAGGTGCTATGGTTAGGGTGTGTTTGTAACCACAAGGTTGTTGGTTTTTTTTTTTTTTCTGGAGTTTTGCTCCTTAGTGTAGGCACAGTAAAGGGGGCTTAAGATCCTTAAGATCCTTCCCAACACTGAGCTGATGGCCCTGAACATCTAAAACCATGGGATAAATAAACATGTTTTTAGATGAATTGCTCAGCCTTGCATATTTGGCTGTAATAATGTGAAACAGACTAACTCAGTGTAAATTTGGCACTTCCTTTCTCTGGAAGAAGTACACCACACTCAGCTGAATCCAGCATGGTCATCATGATCCTTAACCCTTGAAGTACACAACTCGTACCATTTTGTGTCTTTTGTTGAGTGAGGAACTTGTAGCTAAGATGAGAAAATTTGTCTTGTGACTATGTTATGGCCTAAGGAATTTTTCACATCTAAGTGAAGTTACTAATGAGTTGATACTCAAAATTACTAAGTGAAGTTACTAATGAGTTGTGACTCAAAAGGGAGATTTTATGGATGTGACTAAACTTCTTGAGCCGTTAAATCTTATTGTGGAGGTCACAGAATCAGAGTGTTAGAGAGCAGACACATGCGAATTACCTCGTGTCAGTGGACTGAGATAGGTGCTAGAGTAAGGTCTAAGATCACCGTTAAAACAAGGACAAGGACAGCTGCAAATGAACAAATTCTGCCTTCACCAATTAGTGTCAAAATGGATCCAAGTCCCAACAAGACACACAGCTCAGGTATCAGGCATTGTCTTGATTTCAGCCTTAGACCGTGCTTGGCAGAGGCTCTTTTATGCTAGGGCTTCTGCCTTGTAGAAACCACAAGACAGTTAAATATTGATTTGAACTATTAAACTTGTGGTCATGGATTCCCCTACTCTATAAAGTTCTTACGTGAGTTTTTCTTGAAGCTTGTTTTTGATGTTAAAGTATTCCTGGTTTTATTCAATAACATTACCAGAGGTTACCCTTTTTTTTTCTACTTTAAACAAAATAGTCTTACTTTGGAAAAATAAAAACAAAAATGCAAACCCATGTGAACTCTTGCCTGATTCATTGGGTTTTTCCTGGAAATTTTAGTAAATAATGAAATTACCAAACCTATTGTCACAGATGGAAAACGTCCCCTTTAATTTCTGTCATTTAAAATTTACCTTTCCCCAAAGCACACTCCAAGGCAACTTCTTCAAGAGTTTCTAGGGTTTCTTTCCTCCCAGAAAACTTTTAACAGTGAGTTCTTAAATCCTATTGCCAAGTACTAATTTTGATTTTGATTTCCATGTGGTTTGTTTCCCACTTTTTATTTTGCTTCTCAAACTATTTACCTGAAGGCCAGACCACAGTTCCTAGTTTCTGTGTCCTGAAGTGAGCCTAGCCTAGTGTCTGATGCACTGTGGGCACTCCCAAGTCTTTTGATATTGACTGATTTCACATGTCAAGCCCCAAAGTCCCTTACACCTTCATACTGTTACATTTCACATCCACTCCTGTGTGCAGACAGCAGCTGCTGTACTCGTTCCCATCTTCACTAAAGAGAGAGAGAGAGAGGAAAAAAAAAGACTTCTGGGTATATGTCCTTCTTTCAGAGAGAGAAAAATAATTATAGCCACGGGTGGTCCACTGCGTTGAAGATTGAATGACTGTAATGTGTTCAGTCCATGATTGGCTTATTAGAAATTATGTGTGAGTCAAGGAATAATCTGAGAGCCTGAGATGTTGGACAAAGGTGCAAGGATGGGTGGTGGTGGGATTCTTCCTTGAGATATCATGTAATCCTTCCTGAGCCATTGACACAGATACCCTTCAATGGCTTCTCATTAACTTCAGGAGAACATCCAGCATCTTTGTGCTGCATAACACCTTTGCATCCATTCCCAGTCTCATACCTGTTGTGCTCTCATGCCTAACTGTGGTGCATGCAATTGTCTGCTTTGGAGTGTTCCTTCCTGCAACCTTTTTCTCAATGCTCGTCATCCTCCTATGTTTCTTCACTTACACTTCAACACTCTGTTCAAATATAATGTGCATTCTGTCTTCCTTGAACTCTCCACGTCTTGGACTTTCTCAGAAACATGCACTGAATATTTGGCCTGTGATCAAGTACTTTATACAGGTTATCTCACCCAATGCTCAGTGAAGTGGAGGAGGTCCCTGTTTTACAGATGATGCAGTTCAGGCATAAAGAGGTTAAGTTACCTGCCAGGAGTTTTATACCTACTAAGCCAGCATATAAGCCAGGGGCTGGTTTAATGCAAAGCCTGTGTTTAGAAGGTCAAGACCCTTTCCTGGGAACACCCACATTGTATGCTCTGCATGTCTCCAAGATGCACTCATTCCCTCCTCTCAGTGTTTGTTTATGTCACTCTTTCTCATTGGTCTGTGAGTCTCAGTAAGGTACACAGCATCTTCAGTCACAGCACGTGAAGGAAAATGTTGGGTACCACTGAGCATAATAAATGAAGATGCAGGGATTGAAGGAGTTAAATTTTCTGTGATAAGATTATTAGTGGCTTGGCTAGAAAGGCTTTGATATAAGTTGTTCTTTCCTTGGGTGGAAAAGGAGAATTATAAGAAGTTGTTCCAGATCCAGTGATGTGGCATAAAAATGTTAAGCCCCTTTGTGCCAGCATCCCATAAGGGAGCCAATTTGAGTCCCAGCTGCTTTACTTCCATCCTGCTCCCTGCTTATGTCATGGAAGGCAATAAAAGCTGGACTAAGTCCTTTGGACCCTGCTCCCATGTGGGAGACCTGGGGGAAGCTCCTAGTTCCTGGCTTCAGACCAGCTCAGCTCCAGCAGTGGAGGCCATTTGAGGAGTGAACCAATGGATGGAACTGTCACTCTCTTTCTCCCCACCCACTCTCCCCTTCTGTGTAACTCTTCCTTTCAAATAAAAATAAATCTTTAAAAAAGAAGAAATTGCACACACACACACACACTGGAGGAGAGACAATGTAAAGTTGTTTGTTCTATGGGTGTGTGGTTGTCATTTCATTCTCTGATTTGTTAAATACTGAATGTTGAATTTGGGGGGGGGATTTAAAAAACAATTTACTCCCAATATTCCTTTTTAATTATTTTTAAAAGATTTATGTATTTTTAATAAAAAGGCAGCTTTACACAGAGGAGGAGAGACAGATCTTCCATCAACTGGTTCAATTCCCAAATGGCTGCAATGGCTAGGCTGAGCCAATACAGAGCCAGAAGCCTCTACCAGGTCTCCCACATGGGAGCAAAGTCTCAAGGCTTTGGGCCATCCTTGACTGCTTTCCCAGGCCATAAGCAGGGAGCTGGATGGAAAGTGGGGACTCTGGAACATGAACCAGCGTCTATATGAGATCCCAGTGCATGCAAAGTAAGGATTTCCAACAGCTAGAATACCGTAACAGGCCTGCAACATTCCTTTTAAAAAGCTATCTACCTTATGGTATTATCTGTAAACTATAAGCAGGAAAAAAATTGGTCTAAAGTAGAGAGAGATGGCATTCAATCCTTGGTCTTGGAAATATGAATTTCTTTCTCAAAAATGGTTTTATAGGGAAAGACAGGCTGTGCCAAGTGACATTCCCACGCTCATGTAAGTGTGACTGTTTAACATGAAATTTGAGAATTTGAGATCAGGAATTTACACCTCATCCTAACACAAGTATATCACTCTCCTCTTCCTGGTATCTACTTATATACATAATTTGACCCACACAAAGGGCACAAAGGACTCTTTTTTCTTTTTCTGTCCTACTATTTTCCTAATTCTTCCTTTTTGTAATCAATCAATATCCTTTTTCCTTCCTTCTTAGCCATACCCATGTTCTCTCAGGAGCAGATCAACTCAAAATTCATACAATGAAATGGTAGAAAAGATTTGAAGATAATTAGTAACCTAAGCTTTATTCTGCCAGTCTGTGGCTTGGGCTTTATCATAATTTTTGTATGAATAAAGCATATCAGCAAGTAATTGATTTTTAAAGTCTCCCAGCACTTAAAAATAGTTTCATTGTTTATTTTCCTCCCTGATGGATGTTCCTGTATTGCCCTGTTTCTCCTGTAATATTGAAGCAAATGTTGAGTTATACAAGAAAAGCTCAATAAACTCTTGTCGATGCTGTTGCAGGCTGATTTTCATGGAATTTACAGCTCACGCACCATATGATCCTTAGGTTGCATCGTTTATGTCCTGGCTTCTCTACAAAACCATTTTCTCCAAGAGATTCCATCTGTTTTGTGTAAATTAGCTCATGAGTCATTTCCTTCTCCACCCTCCTTTTAAAGTCTGAAAGCAAAAGGGTCACCCCTTTAGGGAAAGTAAAATTAGGAACCACATGGGCCATATGGGCCAGCGGAGTTTAGATATTGGATCAAGATTGTCAAAACCTAGTTCAGAGTTATTCTCTTACAAGGCACATTAAGAAAATTGGCAGGGAAAACTCGCTCCATTGAAAAGAGCAAGGTGCTTTGGAGCCAGACATGATTGGAATCAGAACTTGGCTCTGCATATTGTATGTTTTGAAACCATTGGCAACTCAAGAAATTTATCAAAACCTTTGTTTCCTATCCTAGGAAGCAAAAATAATGATCCCTACAGACCAGGCCCTGGTCGTTGTAGAGAGATCACATGCAAAACCACCAGCTGAGAGCCTGGCAGAATGATCACATAGTCCAGACCCTAGATGTGTGGAGATCCCACCCTCTCTCAAGAGAACACCTCAGAAATCACTGACAAAGGCACAAAACACTTGGCAAGTAACTGTTTAACTACATTCAGTCCCATGATGAAATCAGCTTTATAAGTTGGGATGTTTTGATTTCTTCTTTAACTAGAGGGAATCTCAAACTCTTGTGAGATCTGTTTTGTTACGTCTTACCCCACATACAGGAAGAAAAGTCTGGAGAGAATCATTCTCTTCAAATTTTCAAGAGCTGATCGAGTTTTCTGCTCCCTAACGAAGTGACTGCAATAAGGCAGTCTGGAACTCAGCCACTAGGTTTGAGTTTTGTACTCTAGAATGGACCTTGTAGCATGTTTATTCCATCTTTGTATTTTGTGTTTATCCTCTTAAACCCATTTAGGAAGATGGAATATAAAAAGCTTTATATAACTCATTACTCATTATATTACTTATATAAAAAAGCTTTATATTACCCATATAATTACTTTATATATTATATTAATACTTTATATAATGACTTTATATATTATATTACCTTTTGAGTAATCATTTTTAAAGAGTTATTTATTGCAAAGTCAGATTTACAAAGAGGAGGAGAGATAGAAAGATCTTCCATCTGGTGGTTCACTTTCCAAGTGACCGCAGTGGCAGGAGCTGAGCTGAGAGCCAGGAGCTTCTTCTGGGTCTCCCACATGAGTGTAGGGTCCCAAGACTTTGGGCCATCCTCGACTTCTTTCCCAGGCCACAAGCAGGGAGCTGGAAGGAAAGTGAAGCAGCCAGGACAAAAACTAGTGCCCACATAAGATCCTGGCAAATGCAAGGTGAGGACTTTAGCAACTAGGCTATGGCAGGTGACCCGTGTAATCTGATACCCATGTTTATAAATCAGAAATCAGCAGAAATAACGACTAAGCATAAACATTTTTGAGTATCCTTTGTGCTTCAGAATCAAACTGAGTTGAAACTCACAAGAATGGATTAATTCCTGTGTGTGTCATTTGGTTTTTTTCTTTCACCTGTTGATAAGAACACAGTAAAGTTAGCCAACCTAGCCTTCTTTGAAGGCTCTGACTTAAAACTGATGTGTCATTACTCAAGTGTGGGTTATTTGTTCTCAGAGTCCATCAGTGTAGTGCTGTATAGTGAAAGCCCCCATTCTAGCATTTATTAATTTCTTAGTATCCTATAGTGTGTGTGAGTGTGAATGATCCGTATTCTGTGCCAGGCAGTGCGAATCATCGGGGCTGTCATAAGGAGGCAGTGTTTTCACCACAAAGTGGTGGTTCTCTTTGACATCATAACCTGATTGGGTCAAATAATATGAGAAAGTGAAGAAATAAAATTATTCTGCACTGTACTGAATGTTGCACAACCAGTGGTGTGCTGAGTGAGAAAAGAAGGCATCAGAAGAGGCCATTGGAAGGAATAACATGAATGGTAACATCCATGAAATTAGAACAAAGGAGCTTGCTGTCCATGCGACACTTCAACGTTACTGTTAAATAGAAATCTAGAGAACAAAGAAGGTCAAACATCACCTGGAAGCAGCCTTCGAACACTCATGAAAAATCATTTTATGAAACAAGAGAAATTATGCTAGAAAAAAAGTTCCAAAGAATTTTTTACGGAAAAATAATTTCAAAATAAACTTTTATTCCACTTTTTTCTTGGAAGTTTTGAAGTTAAGTTAAAAGGACAGTTTACCTTTCAAGCCCAAAAGACCAAACAGCACCTCACAGCTAAGTAAGAGTAAAGTGGATGGCCCTAGGTTAGATTTGGCAGTATGATATATAAACCTGACTGTCAAAGTCAGTATCCCGTATTGGAGTGCGGGTTCAAGTCCTTGGGGTCAAGCTCCTGTCCAGTGTAGCTAGGAGGGCGGCAGAAGACAGCTCAAGTATGTACGTTGCTGCCAGCCACATGAAAGACTCTGGGTGGACTCTGCTGCCCCAGTTTCAGCTTTACCCACCCCTACCTGTTACAGCCATTTAGGAAATGAACAAGTTGAAGAAAAATTGAATTTCTTCCCCCTTCTCTGTTCCTTTGACCTTTGAATAGAGAAATATATGCAATTTGCCTTAAATTAGAAAAACTTGAACTTCCTTGGCAGCTGTTTAGTCACAGCACTAGTACTCGACCCAGTCTTGAATCTTCTCAGCCTGCAAAACAAATTTTACCTGTTGGTTAACCTGGATATTCAAAGTGCATTTTTAGCAAGTTCGCTCCTTGCACTCAGGCTAGCAAAGTGGAGAAGGGAGACCTTTTTAATAGAATTCAGTGCTTTGCAAAGATTTTGGGGCTTAAAAATGGAGGTAACAGTACTTGAGGCTTTGGAGAAAGTCACATGGTGAGTCTCAGTCCTCGCAAACCATATGGTGTCTGTGGCAGGCCTGCTGTTGTGACACAAGAGAAGCCATGGACAATATGTAAACAAATGAGCATGGCCGTATTCCAAGCAAACTGTTTATTAAACAGGCAGTGCAGTGGACATACAGGCTGTAAAAATTTTGTGCAGACTTCTGTTATAAACCATGTGAAAGATGAAATAATTTATTCAACAGCAGTGAAATATTTGGAGTGATATATTCTGAGGTGTTTAATGTTCATTGTATTTTAGGTGTAGAATAATGAGTGACTTTACTGCCATTTGACATGTTACCATAAAGCATGATTGCCCTTCCAGTCAGCAAAAACAATGCGCACACAAGCATTTGGAGGAAAAATCAGGTTGTACGTTGAACTGCGGGTGGTTTAACTCAAAAGAATGGTATTTAGTTGGTTTTACCGTGCCTGTGGAGCAGTTGCTGGTTTTTTTTTTTATTTTCTGGAGACAACCCAGAATTGGACAAATTAAATTTACTAGGGACAGAGTGTGATGCCCCTTACCTCCCACCATGGACGCATTTTCAGGCATGTTTTAGAATAGTCGGGTAGACAGTGAAGTTACCCTCCAATCACACACTAGAAGAGGAGCTTCACTCAAGCCCTCTGGGAATGCAAAATGCCAGTGGCTCTGATGCTTCTCCCCACAGCCCTTCTCTGGCACACTGCTGCCCTCAAGTAGAATATACTCTGGCTTGTATTATTATTATCATTGTCATCATTATTGTTATCTTTCGTGGTTTTCATAAGCACAATTGAGAACAGAAAGCTTCTTATCCAAAGATGTGTTGGCAGTGTAATCTACTGCCTGAAGATTGGTTGGAACACAAGATGGACTGTTGTCTGTTCCTTATTCGGTGGTGCTTTCACACCCGGGTTCTTGGATCCCACGAACTTAGCTGTTGACCAGAATGAGAATTTTACAAGAGGCAGATCTTGAACTAACCTTGAAATTAAGTGGTTGAAATTCAGCATTAGATTTTCAGCATCTAAGTCATTTGGCTAAGAAAATTCAACTGTGGTTACATGTTGGAGATACTTTCTTTAATGAAAATGGAAGCAGCAACTGCCATATCATGTTATTATGTGATATGCGCTACCCCTTCTTGACTACAGAATTCCAAGCCAAACATGTCCTTGTGTGGTATTATTTCTATTTCCATGAAGTCAGCTTCAGGGGAGTTCAAACAGTAGCTGTTTAGCTACAAAGCTATGATTTCTTTGTTTTTAAAAATAAATGTCATTTTAAAACATTTTCCCATGATAAATGATATAGGGTTGCCCCTCCATCTTACCTTCTTATCTCCTCATTCTCCCTCAACCCACTGCTTTCCCCTATATCATTGCAATAGTGTAGTTCATCAGCAGCAGTTACAAAGCCACTATTCTGTTAGTTAAGCATATCATGGCATAAGTATGGACAATGGTAGCATCGTATTGTCAAGATATGTTTCTAATTTACTCTGAAAGGAAATGCTATTAAAAAACCTTCATTTTATATAGGCTAGGTATTTGCAAATACACAGTCATTGTCTGAGGGATTTATTCAGTGAATACAAGTGTAATAGTTTATTGATGCTGGAAAAATTAAACTTTTTGCTCATTTTTAAACAAATACTCCACTGATGTTTTCAAGGTTTAAAATGAGTTCTCTAATAAACTTCACTAGAAATGTGCATTTGTCCTCCTGATAATCACACGGGGAAATGTCTTGAGAAGCAGTGGGTATACAGTATCTTGGCACTTACATCTATTTGTTCAGAAACACTAAGAGCCCTGTTGTGTGGCAAACCCTGTGGTATACATATATAGTAACTAGACCTCAGTGTGTGTATATATGTATATACCTCAGTGTGTATGTGTGTATATATCTAACGAACATGGTGTGAGACCTTTCATATGCTCTTTTAGGTCTCCAGCCTTCCTTGTCCTATTGACTTGATATGAAAATCCTTTACAGAATATTAACAGCCTCAAGGGAGTCCATGTGGCCAAGTTGCTTTCTAAAAGTATTAGGTGTATTGCCAATACTTGCTCTGGCCGGACTGCAGTAATCATAGCTTTATGAAATAGGTCCCTGTATTCCCTTTAATATCTTAAGTCTCTTAAATAAATGTAAAAAATAGTGCATGACTGTTCTTCTTGTTAGGGAGCTTGTAGAATCTACAACTTTGATTCTTAAGATAATTTTAATTTCATGTCCTGTTGTTAGAATTTTGTTGCCCCATTCCCCTCCAAATGTATTACTAGAAATACATATATATTTAATTTTAGTGTTTATATATATATATATGAGAATAATAGTTATCAATAACAGCAATCAAAAAAACTCTTGATTTCAAAGGAGGAAAACAAACATTTGACAAAACTGTTTCCACAACTCATTGCACATGAATAAGGTAGTGATGCTTTAAATGCTCAAGTCAATTTGGTTTTTTATTTACCCTTGTTTTAAAAACCAATATTTACTCCCATCCCTATTTCACTTCTATAAATAATATCCCAGGTAACAAGAGAGTAGCATACTACTCTAGCCACTCAGAAGTTGTTGTGGACAGTTCAAAATGTGAAATACTTTATAAACCTAGAAATATTGGTGACAGAATAATTCACAGGGAAATGGCAAAAGCAAATGAGTTTTGAAGTTGTTTTAACATATGCAGGCATTTTTCAGGAAATGCCCTGTGTGACATTTTTGTCTGCTTGGGGTGCCATAACCAAATACTGTGGTTGGGGTGGTTTAAATAACAAAGTGTTTTCTCACACTTCTATAAGCTGGACAATTTGAGGTCAAACGCCAGCCGGTCTTGGCTCCTGGATTGCAGGTAACTGCCACCTTGGTGTGTCCGCTCCTCTTACAGAGAAGGGGCCCTGGTGAATCTTTTTCAAAAGCAGCAAGGCTTTCAGATGTGAATGCCCCTCTTAGGACATCATTTAACCTGAATCGCCTTCAAGGGCTGATCTCTGATGCAGTCGGAGAGGTTAATGCTTCAATAGGCACAATTTGTTTGTTTGTTTGTTTGTTTTTTGGTTTTTTTGCAAGGAGTAGTATTATGGTTTTTTTTTAATTGATTACATTGCATTATGTAACACAGTTTTATAGGCACTGGGATTTCCCCCTCCTCTCCCCAATACCCACCTCCCCTCCATGGTGGATTCTTCCACCTTGTTGCATTACCATAGTTCAAATTCCATTGAGATTCTTTCCTTGCAGCATCTACAAAGCATAGAGTCCAGCATCTTATTGTCCAGATAAGTTCAACGGTTTCTTGGGGAGACCATCTCTGGTCTGAAGGTAGAGCCGACAGAGTATCATCCCAATCAATTAAAAGCCCTGATATTACATCAGTAACAATTTATGATGTAATGGAATTAGTTGACTTGGTATTGTTTAACCAACATGTTAGAGAGAGAGAGAGAGAGAGAGAGAGAGAGAGAGAGAAAAGAGTACAAGTTCTGAACCACGTACTATGACTTCTACATTGACATTTCAATTATTAGTTTATATACAACTGGGAGCTATACACCTTAAAATGGCTATATATTACTATTCAGCTGTCTCATGTCTATTTTAATTTTAGTATTTAGCAGCTTATAGCATTGAAGCATGATTTTGCAGAACCTGGTTGTTTTTCAGGTAGTCTAACTCTATAACTCTAACAAGACATATGTCAACAGTTTAGGTGAACGGTTTTAGGAGGGGTGTGCAGAGAAATCTTCAATACCCTAGTGAGGAGTAACTAATCTTTGTGTCCCACCCAGTGAGTTATAAGTGCATCCCCACTGCCCGTTTCCTGTTTCTAAGCTTTCCTTGCTGTTCTCTATCTGTTCTAGTTTTTTTGTTGTTGTTGTTGTTTATTTGCTTATTTGTTAGTTTGTTTTGAGGGGTTTCTGGAGCAATCCTGATGGTCATTACGAGAATGGGTGGGGACCCAAAGTCGGCACCAGGCAAGAACCAGAGAAATCTCCTCTCCCTAGTCCCGAAGGAAGTTTACTGTTCTGTTTTTGCGGACTGCTTAGTGCTCCTGGTTTTCATTCCAATGACCTTGGATCTTGCAAGGCAGGGTTTGGGCTTCTTCTATCCCATGTGGGAGATCCAAATTGAGGTGGGTGACCTCAGAGTTCTCAGTCTCCGAAGGCACTCCAATTCCCCGTGGTCTCCTTGGCAGTTGGGATGTAGTCCTTGGAGCTTGTACTGATAGTCCTTGGTGAGGATCTAGGAGTCTTCAGGGTTGGGATACAAGCCTCCTCCTGTCTGCCTGCTCCACTCTGGTGTCCCCCCCCGCTCTGTGCATATGACCTCCTGTTAAGAGGTTGTTGGGATTGCTCCTGATTCCCCCCATATGCCTTTGTAGCTTTGCTATTGTCTAATGCTGATTTGCGTCTGTTGCCTATGAGTTACCAGTTATGATCCTGATAACACAATTTGAAGAGATGTAGATAGCAGGTATGCACAGGGACTATCATCTGGCCAGTGCTTAGTTGCAACACCCAAGCAGTTTTGCTGCTTTCAGTCTTCGCCAGAATCAGTTCTTAGGCTTCAAATGTGTTGCTGTTCTTTGTCTCTCAGAAGTATTGGCAGGATACAGACACAAGACAAGAGCTGGCAGGCTTCTTATCCATGATCTTGTTGGCCATAAAGGCAGTTGTTAAAATTTTAGAAGTTTGTGGATGCATACATCTCAAGAATCATTCAATCCCAAAGTTATGCCTTAGAATTTCCAGCTGGGAAACTGGTGTGGAGAAAGATGAAAAACTTTGCTGTCAGTCATCCTAGTGTTGAGTCACTGACATGTTCTTGGAGGTCTTTTGACTCCTATTATAGTAATTAAATGTGTGAGTCTATGGAGATCCCAATTCTACTGAGTAAGTTTATACACCAGTTAGATTGGCTCAGATTACAGACAGCATAATTTGGTTGTGATCCCAAGCATAAAGAATGCTGGGAGTTCACCAGTCAGTTGGAAATGGAAGGCTTGCTTTGGTAACTGGACAGGTGCAAGCACCACAAAACAGGAAGCAGCAACAGCATCATTTACAGGAAGCTGCTTCTACTACCCACACAATACAGGCTTATCTGTGCATTCATGAACTGCCTACCAGTAACTTTTATATGCCTCTATTTGACCATGTGTGGTCTCTATTCTGGAAGTCAGTGAGGGAAAAGTAGCAATTTCAGTTTCCTTTTCCTTAAATTTCAAGGTTTGTTAGAGAAATTAGTGTTTGCTAGAAGCAATATTACTATCTCGGGTTATATGTTTCTTAAAGTTTTTTAGTATCTTACCATTTTGGCTGCCACTGCTGCTCCCTTGTTGAGATAATGTTGAATTCTTAATTTAGTGCTTAACAGCAGCACTTTGATCAATGTCTTTTTTTTTAGGATCATATTAACTATTACTGTCCAAACACAAACAAAAGTCCGTGGTACACTTGTCCGCTGGTGGTTATCAAGCAATATGGGTAAGAAGACAGTGACTCGCTCATCAAGAAGCAATGGAAAGTAGGGTTGCTTTGATAGATACTGTTTTCAATACTTATGTATTTTACGAAACAACAAGGGAAAAACAGGCTGATCAAAGACCTTATACTTGAAAATTTAGTGGAACATTTTAAAGATATAATTCTGGACTAAAACCTAGGCCCATTTCCATGGTTATAGGGCAGCATAGACCTTTCTGTATGATAGCAGGCAAAGTTAGAGTATATTGTGTGTGCACTAAGCTCTATTAAGTAACTTAATTATTAGTACAATAGGCTCTTTTTGTAAATCCTTGTCCAGGTTAACTTCACATCTGTGGAGAGTGAGAATATTGTAGTGTGACACATTGGCCCTGAATATCTAGCTTTAGTTTTCTCAACCTCCACCCATGAACATGTTGCATGCATGCTCATTTAGACTTTGCCCTCAATCTTACCAATTTGTTTTAGTTTCCCATCTCTCCTTATTCATTCTATTTTGCCTCAGTGAATCCAGAATACTGATGGTCCTATATTTATAGGTCTAATGCAGTAAGAAAAAATAATCTGAGCGATTTCTACCACATGGTTTTATATTTGAAAGTGTTTGCTATATTATCAATGCAAGGGACACTTTTTCAAAGGTGAAGTGTATAATATGCATGCAAAAAAGAAAGTTCCAGGTGAAATTTGTTCTGGGGGCATTATTAGTAAGCCAGTGTCGTTGCAAGCTTAGAGAATATTGCAAGAATGCTTTATAATACACCAAATAACTCATTACTAACTTTGTGTGAATCTCACAGGACTTCAACTTTCTTTGCCTATTACTTTTATACAATTCACATAAAAATCTGTCTGCACTGTAGCCATATTCTAATTTAAGTTCCACTTTATAAAGCAATTAACTCTGCTTTTCAATGGGGGCAACTATGTTTGTTTATTTGCTTTTTCCAACAGAGCAGTAGAAATCAATGCAATGGTCCCATCATGGTATTCAAGCAGATTCTATGCTGTTTAATTGCCAAGACAATTTAACTGCAAGCTAGAGTTATAATCTCTTCAGAAATGGAAGCTACTTTCTACTGTAAGAATTATATTACTAATCAGTAGTTCATTAATATTGATAAGACAAACATTTTGGAGACGTTGAATCTGAAATTGATAGCTCATGGTTTTCTGTGGCACATCCTGGTTATGATCAGTTCTAGGGAAGTGACATTTGTAGCATTTAGGAGCTAGACTTGGAGCTTACAGTTGAGCTCCTTATTGTGTCTGCAAGCAAGCAATGGTTATGTTTAAGTTTCCTGATGTCTTCCTTCCAAACCTATTATTGCTCCTAAATTAAATATGCAGTTCAAAACAGCCTGGAAATAAACAATAAAAACCAACTCCAACAGCCCTCAATGGAGTACTTTGTGGAAAACAATTATAAAAACATAAAAAATATTTGAGTTTAACATGAGAGTTGCTGAATTGTTCTCACACCCTTTAAGTGTGTGTGTGTGTGTGTGTGTGTGTGTGTTTACAGGTGTAGGCATATTTTGAACACACACACACATTTGGAAGGCAGAGAATAGAGAGGAAAAGACGGAGACAGAAAGATCTCCTATCCCCTGGTTCACTCACAAAGGTTTGCAAGAGCTGAGTTTGGATCAGGATGAAACTTCTTGCAGCTATCTTGTGTCGGTGATGGGGACTCAAGTGCCGGAGCCGTCACCTGCCTTCCAGGCACGCAAGCAGATGACTGAATTCAAAGTGCAAGAGTGGGAACTTGGTCCCAAATGGTCCTGTATGGGAAAGGGGCATCCCAGCCTAGGGCATACCGTAAAACTCCCTTGTCTCACCCGCTTTAAACTTAATAAAGATCATAACCCAACTTAGTTAAGATACATTCAATAATTTTTTTTAATGTTCCCAAATCAGTTCAGTTACAGCAACGTAATTTACTTTACTGTAGTAATTACATGGAAAACAGCCACAGTGGGGTTTTGCATCCTGACTGTGCATATATCAACTTTGACCTTGAGTAAATCTGTACTTTCAAAAAGCATTCGTTGCCTCTGTAAACTATTAGATGAACAATTTTTTTCATTCATTCACCTGTATTTAGTAAGCTTGCTTCTGGGCCTGGTGCTGAATAGCTCATTTGGGATTCAGGTACAAAAATAAAGGAACAAAAGTCAGATCAAGTTCCTTGCCCTTAAGATGCCTATATTCTAACAAGACTTGGCAGATATTAATATTTTTGTATCCTTTGGGTCTGCTGAACCAAACCTGCCCTTTGAGATTTAAATTAAGTAAACTCATACCTTCTAGTATGCGTTCTTTGAATAATTCAGTGTCCTTTTCGCTATCATCAAAAGTTCTTTGTACTTTTCATGTCTGGCTCTGAGTTTTGGCTTTCAGTGCATTAATGCAGTGTATGACTCTTCCCTGATCAACCTGCCCATCTCTGATCTGTCATCTGGACGTGTTCTAAGTCATCCGTTTCTCAAGGCTGTGTGGTAGGCCAAGGTTACATGTGATTTGGTAAATAAACAGCAACAAATTTAGCTGAAATCCAACTGGCTTGAAATTTAAATGTATTTTTGCTTGGAAGAAGCCCTCCTGCCTTAGTCTCACTGGAAATTTCTATGGAGTTTTGTGTCTCTTGAGTATCTGCCTTCTACTACTTTGTTAAGCCCCTCTCTCAGTCCAGCCACTTGTGGTTTCACCTGCCAAAGTCAGTCTATTCACATTATTCAGGGTGAGCACTCCCTTCTGAAAACCACAACACTGAAACTGTTGGAGCCCTGAAAAGATGCCCAAGGGTAGGATTTCACTGAGTGATTCCGCTTCATGTACACAGTTGTATCGAAAAGTAATAAAATTACCTCCATGAGTATAAGACATGTAAGACATGAGTATAAGGCATTTTATTTTTGATGTTTACACTTGAATCTCATGCCCAAGACTTTGATTGCATGTGCCCAATTATTTGGAATTCTGGAAAGATCCCAAGTTGAAAACACTTGTTTCCTGGGACTTGTAGTTAAAACAACATATTGTTCCTTCTCATTATATTATTTTAGGTGCTAGGTTCATGAGGCATTTGAATCTTTTTATTTTACTTTCTTTTTAAATTTTAAGACCACAGATAACTTTCTTTACGACAGATGATCGCTTTGGCAGGTATGAGTAGGTCATCAGAACTGTCCATGTGATGGAAGTATCCCAGCCACACATGAGATTCCTTAGTTCTATAGCATCCTTCTCACACTTACACTCTGGTCTTGTAGGTAGAGATGTGGTGTCAAGGGCAAAACTTGGGAAAGGGAGAGGAAGTATCTCAATGCCATGAGATTTGTTTGGCAAAATGTCCCTTACCTAAAGGAAGCCCTCAGTGATCCTTGAGGCTCTCCATTCTGACCTAGTGATGCCCAAGTTTGAAATCAGTGCTGCCACCATTAAAGTCTAGCAAATCCCTTCCCTATAGCCTTTGGAAATACTCCTGATGAGGCTCTGGTTTAAGGATGAAACCTAATACCCCATCAGTGAGCTTTGACCAGGCACAGTGTGGGGAATCAATGAGCAATGACAGTGTGTGCCCTCCGGAAATGACCGAGATAAGTCCAGCTTCATATTATGCTGGGTCTGTGAGTCTGTGGAGTGCTTTTGGAAACATACACCTTCCGCTGACTGGCTCAGAGTGTTTTATCAGCACTTTACTAATGTGGTTTGCAATGAAGGTCAGAAAGCTAAACTTATCACCCGGTAGCCAGGGTTGATAGTTCATATCTTGATCTTATCACTGGGCCTCTTTTCCCCACTCCAATTGCTTTTTGAGGACTTAGAATTGCTCACTGGGGGGAACTGTTTGCTGTGGGGAAGCACCTAAGTAAAAATAAAAATCAGGTCATATCAGGCAAAAATAAGATGTTTGCACCATTATTGCAGTCTGCTGCCCAAAGGTAGAATGTAACCCATCCATTTTTATTAGAACTAGGTGATGTACTAACAAAGTCTCTGTGTTTCCTTTGTCTTTGATTGCTCTTTCTCGGACATTAACAAGAACTATTTGAACACATACGTCAAGGAACCTTTTTCTTTTCCCACCCAAATATTGATTGCAGCACCAACATTGCAACAGCTTTTTTTTTTAATTGCTGTGTAATAGAAACTGCTTTACTGAAAATGGCTATGCAGCCCCATCATTCATTTTCTTCAGTATGTTACTCTGACATGCTCTCAAACACTTAGATTCAAGAACACAAGATTGTGATATTTTCTGTCAACTTCCTGTTGTACAAAGCTTGGCTCTCCATAGCAGAGCTATTGACACTTTGGGTTGGGAGACTCCATTTAAAATTTTTAAACATCTTTGTAAACAGATATACAAAGATCATGTATGTCTATGGGGTAGTATGTGATGTTTGAATGCATGTAACATCCTTTGTTCATGTTGTGTGCCCTGAATATCCTAGGACGTTAGACAGCATTCCCTGATGCCAGTAGTATTCCCAACCCCAGTGTGATAACCCAAAATGTCCTTAGATACTGCCCAATGTCCACCTGTGAAACAATTGCCCCATTTTCTTTCTTGAAAACTATTGATGTGAGGTGAGGTCAGGACTTTATTTCTAGGTTGCTCAAATAATTAAAGAAAATAGTGTACAGGTTTAAAACAAGAAATGGCTACATCACAAATGCTTGGCGGGCTTGTAAACAACTGACTCAACAACTGACTGAATTGTTTAGACACTCAAGGTGCAATGCAGAATGTCTTGGCCCCTGGATATAAGACTTCATTTCACAAGATTTCTTAGAAACTACAGGAACAGGAAACAGGAAGTTCATAAGAGTCTTGTGTGCCTTGGATATGAACATTCACCTGCTGTTGGGCATCTTCCCTTTCTCTATGCTGTAATTTGAATTGTGTGAAAACCTTCTCCTGCACTTAGTATATGCTCAAAAAGATGGGAGGGCAGTTGCTCAGAAGTAGCCCTTCAGGCTGAGCCTCAGCATAGTACTGGCCAGCTCGTGGGCTGGTAGCTCTTACTCCTCTCCCTCAGCCTGTCACTGCATGCTCAACCATGTTTTGCAGTAGCATGGGTTGAGTGATGCCAAGCTACACATTTTGCCTTTGTATTTTCCAACAAAAAATTTCCCAGGAACCACCACAAATAGTACAATCATGAATATTCTCATTCATAGACCCTTAACTTATCCATGAGAATGTAACTGAGACATCATTCTCACATGCCTATCAAAAAGAAGTGGATGTTGAAATACACTGAGTGTTTGGTTTTGAAATGTCACTGTTGCCTATAGTATCATTCAGAGTAATAGCATCAATAGATCAAAATAATCACCATAATAAATGTAGATATCTTTTTAAATGTACTAATTGTTATGCTAGCCATTTTATATTCCCATAGCCACTGTCTTGCCTGATAACTTCTACAAATAGTTCATGCTACACTATGTATAACGTTTGTTTTCTTTTCTCAGCAAAGGTGTAGCAAACTCAATTTGCAAAAAAAAAAAAAAAATAAGACGCAAGGAGGCAAAGTCCAGAGGAAATGAGAGCCAACACTGAGTTCTTACTCCACGCACATCATGCACGTCCCACAGAATGGGTTAACAACCTCAGGATGTTCTGACCACATGTGTTGGGGGACTCTAACTAGGGCCATCATGTAGGCAGCCAGTGTTTTGGGGCTCCCCAAATTACAGACTCTCAGAAGGAAAACAGCTGTTCTGCCTGAACTGTTCTGTACAAACAGTGCAGGAATACCCAGATTTTCTTATCAGATTGAGGAATGGTAAGAATGTTCCTTAAACCAAGTTCCCAAACTCCCAGACTCGAGTTAATGACCAATTTATAGACCAGACTTTGAGGGAACAGCAGTCTGGCCCACTGTCTTCACTCTCTGCTGTGCATCCTGCATTAATTGATGGTCAGTTCCTAGACAGACAGACGATGAGGAAATGGAGGTTTAGAAAAACTCAGTGACTTGCCCCAGATCCCAGAGCTTAGAAAAGAAGGAGCCAGAAAGATAAGTACTCCAGGCTTCTTAGAAAGCAACCTCTTTTTTAAACTACCTTCACAAATTGACATCTTCTGCACTGTTAATTTAGGCTCATTGCAGTCATTAGATACACAGGATTTGATACCTCCCCCCCCTTTTTTGCTGAAAATAGCTTGATGTGTTGCTTTTGTTTTGAAGCAGCTTCTGGGGAAAGCCATTAGTTACTATTTTGACGTAACTGCAGGATTTAACTGTTGCTGTCATCTACTTATCTGTGGATATTTTGAAGTTAATTTGTTTTACTTACAGTCTGTATAAAGTAAGGTTAATTCCTGTGTTGCAATCAATTTGGAAATGGGTGTCTGCTTCCTGGTTTTGAGGAAGAAGAACACTCACTGAGTACTAACCTCTCTGTATGACTGCTCCCCTCCTGCGACACGTGCTGATACTTAGTCTTGTTCAGTTTGCCGAGTGCCAGCGAGCATCTGAAGCAGACCCATTGAAGTATCAAGGCTGATCCGTGCACTCCGTTACTATCTGCTAATACTGCTCTCACAACAATCCAGGGTGGACCAGCTTGGGGAAAACAGGGCTCCATGAACTGGACAGGTGAAAAGACTGTATTGATGATGGTCCACTTGGAAAGCTTAGTTTCACAGTGGCCTGTGAGCTTTATGAGTAAACCCTGTCTCTTTCTGCCTCAGTCCTCTTTGTTTATGAAGAGAGAGTAACTGCCACTGCTTTGCCATGTGCCAGGATGATTGAGGAGGTCAAATAGAACAAGCCTAAGCTATCAGGAATGCTATCGAGGGTCTTACCTCAGGTTCCATACCTTTGGTGGCAATATCTTCAGGAAGATGCATAGCAACTGAATGGGCCGGGAGGCCATCCATCTCCATGTGCTGTTTCGTGCAAGACTGGAGCAGTGTCATTCTAAGACGGGTTCTCCTTGTGCAAATCTGAGGCCCCACTTTTGTCTTTGGAGGCCCCTCTACGGATTCTAAGCCTGTAGCAATGGTTGGCCTTTGCTGTCTCAGATTGCCTATACCTAGGGGCAGACACAGGCCCTCACATACTTCCAGCGGTGATGCTCTCACCCTCAGCACCATCTGAAAGTTGGAGTGGGCATTGTTGGTGGATAATATTGGATCACGATCCGCTGGATAACACGTGGATGATACTGAAAAGTGGTGTTTGTATTTGCAAGGGCGATTCCGCTGGGTTTTCTCAAGGTCATCTTCATGGAAAGGTAGCTATTGAAACAATCTAGATAGGCTGACATGTGGTGCAGTGAGTTAGGCTGCCGCTTTTGTTGCTAACATCCCATGTCTGAAATGCCTGTTCGAATCTTGCTTGTTCCATTTCTAGTACCTGGGTTCCTGCTAATTCCCCTTGGAATACAGCAGAAAATGACCCAGATAAATTGGTCCCTGCCATCCAATTAAGAGACCAGGATGGAGAGCATGGCTGTCAGCTTTGGCCTGGTCCAGCCCTGGCTGTTTTAGCAGCAAATGGGAGACATCTCACTCATTTGCTTGTTTCTCTCTTTCCCTCCCTTCCTCCCTCCCTGCTGCTCTGTCTTTCCTCTCAGTTAACTAATGTAAAATGTCATAGGTCTAAGAAGCACATATGGTCCACTGACCTGCTGTTTTGTTATAGGCAAAACTAAAATGCCTCTTTCTAGACATAGTTTAGAGAGGGGCAGATACTGCTGTTATCATAACTGACAAAGAGAATGAAGCAGTTCAACAGTAGAGGGCTTTCTGCCTCTTCAAGCTCATTGAAGGCCTTATTTTTCAGCCCTTGTCATATTGGTCCACTTAAGAAAGGATAACCATATAAGATAATTGCAAAGCTACTGTTTAATTAGTTTTTGGTTTCAACTCAACCTGGCCAGCAACACTGATGGACATTAATGAATGAAACCATGTGATTAAAACACCTGTCATGTCAAGTAGGGTCATTTCGGGATGGGGATTGGCCTGTCCCTGGAAACATGATGATGGCCACGGAAAGCCAAATTAGCCAAGCCTAATGTTTTCCTCCTCATTAGACGATTGGGCTGACAGAGATGGGTCACAAACATGCACTGATGAGCAGTAATGAAGTTGCTACCAGATCAGATCAGCATAGGTTTCTCGGGCTAATTAGTTAGACCAAAATGTTAATTTAATCAAAGAAACATGTATTCATTAAAGGTGTATAGAAGAACTGGAGGAGAAAATTGGCTCAGTCATTGAGGAGATGAAATTATGGCTGCCGAGTCAGCCATCACAGCTTCACAAAATCATTTCGCAGTTTACAGTATCTCTTAGAAAACATTCTAGTTACACTTAAATATGTCATGTGATCTGACTTCTTCAAGTATAATTATTGCAGAGGAAAGGTCCTCTGGGGGGCCATGTAGAATAAAAACAGATCACTCTATCTTATCTCCCTTTAACCTAGAGGATTAATTAATTCCTCTAGACATGTGCTTTTTTGCTTTGATTCATGGACCATCAGAATAGAAACAGATCCCACACATGCTCATTTGTGCCGTAGACACAAACCTACTTGTGAAACGATGAGCTGTGGTTGGTGCCTTCAGTACTGCAGATGGTGGTTCCGGCATTTGTCACTGTGCTGAACACATCTTCCAACAGTTTTCCAAAGGAATGATTTCAAAAGATTGCAACCTAGTTGTGATCATGAATGAAATTTTAAAAAGTATCTGCGATATAAAGGGGAGTAAGCGAATACAAGAACTGGGGAGTGTTACATTTTGAGGATGGTTTCCTTCTTAGATTTGTATCTACAAAAAGCATGAAGTTTCTCTTTATGTTAACTTTAAAATACCTTTGGACAGATCCATTTTAAGTGTTTTTTTTTGTGATGGGATGAATCATACATGTAACTGCATTGAAAACACAGTAAATGCTTTTAGTCATCAAGTCCTGCTACATCAAGGACTACAGTTATTTTCTGTATCAACTCTGAAATATCTGACAAATGAATAAGTCACTCAGACATTACCTAGTGAGTTCTACATGTCATGATTAACATAGATCACCAAAGTCCAACAGTTATATCCACAGGATGCTAACTACTTAATAAAGCATTTATCTGCCCAAGTATTTATTAATTCCATTAATGCTTGCAAAGGAAGATGTGGGGTGAGGATGTTCTTAACTTAGGTTTTTAGAGAATTCTCTCTGGGTAAGGAAAGGACAATTATGTTGCTTCTCGTAATTGTGTGTTTTCTGCCTTTTGTCAATGCCTGAAACTAGCAGAATCCCCCTCATCCTCCATTGCTTGCATGGAACACTTTTCGCTCAGTAGCTTTCCCTTCCTGCAAGATGGAGTGGGATCTTCATCTTGGTACCCCCTACTCCGCCTCTCTTACCAAACTGCATGCCTGCAAATTGTGGTCTGCGGGCCAGCATAATGGCTTAATTGGCTGATCTTCCACCTATAGGTGCTGGTAACCCACATGGATGCTTGTTTTTTGTTCCGCCCCTGGTTGCTCCACTTCCCATCCAAGCTTTGGGATCCTGCACCTGCATGGGAGACCTAGAGGAGGCTTCTGGCTCCTAGATTCAGATTGGCTCAGCTCTACTTGTTGCGCTCACTTGGGGAGTGAACCATCAGACGAAAGATCTTCCTCTCTGTCTCTCCTCCTCTGTGTTTATCTTAATTTCCAATAAAAAATCTTTAAAAGTTTTTTTTTTATTTATTTGAAAAGCAGAGTTACACAAAGAGGGAGAGAATGAAAGAGGGAGGGAGGAAGGAAGAGAGAGAGAAATCTTCTGCCTACTTGTTCATTTTCCAAATTTTTGGATCCACCAGGATTGGGACAGGTTGGGGCCCAACACCAGGAGCTTCCACCAGGGCTCTCATGTGGATGACAAGTGGGCCAAATGCTAGGGCCATCCTCTGCTGCCTTCCCAGGCCATTAGCAGGGAACTGGATTAAAAGTAGAAAAACCAGGGCTCAAGCCAGCTCTTACATGTGAGGGCAGCATCTTGATCCACTAAACTACAATGCTTTCCTCCAAATTTTTAATTTTAAAACCATCCTTGTTATATAAGCCATCTTACATATCAGTATCAGTGATGCATACCTCCTGCTTTGAGCTAAAGCTTCATTGTTCCAGGTTCTTTGGTTGCCTCATTATCAGTCAAAGAAGAGTATTCATACATTTTTCAAAGAAATGCTTTTGACTTCTGTAGAATCAAATGGTAAGAAAAAAGAGTGTAAAGTCACATGTTGGAATTATTGGTACAAGTCACCCCTTTGCCTTCTCGTAGGACAGGAGACGCTGATAAGATTGGGAGGAAGGAAGGGCTCACTGTGTTGCTTGTTTCTAGAAATTGAGGCAGTGGCATCAGAATGTTAAGACTTCAACAGGATAATGTGTTGGGTTCTTTGTCAATATCAGCTTAATATATTTCAAAATAAAAGTATTTTGAACATGGTAAAAAGAAGAAATGCTTTTGACTTTCAAAATATTGATAAAAATGTAATAAATTTAACATTTTTCTGATACTGGCTGCAAGTCTATAAAAAACACTAATGTCTAGTAGCTGAATTCACTAGCATGCCAATAGATAATATCACGTTTATGTCTTGCAGCATTTAAATATTGAGGTTTTATTGTCTCAATCACTATAGCCAGAGCCTAAAGGATAACTTTGGATAGCGTGGGAAGCATGAACATCCTTGCCTTGTACCCAGTGTCAGGGAGAAGGTTTTTTATTCATCAGGAATTTAGGGACTTTTTAGTTAAACCATTTCAAATGAATACATTTCCTTTCAGTCTTAGTTAATTGTCGCGCCCACGTGTCTTACCGCCCAGCAATAAGACGCAGACGCGAGCGAAGCCTTCTGCGGTAAAATTTATTGTGCACACCAACATGAAGAGGAAAGAGGCTCGGATCCTGGCAGGCTTTCTACTCTTATGTGCTGTCTGGCCCCGCCTCCGCCGATGATAGGTCGGCGTCATGATTACGCAGGGTTCTGGGCGACTGGATTCGTCAGTCCCAGTGTTTACGTGCCTGCCGCGCCGCAGCTCACTGCGCATGCGCTAGGCGCCTGCGCAGTACTGCGAAGGCTACGTGACTCTGCACCAAACACTAAGATGTGGCTTCTCTGGCTGGCGCCATTTTGGGTACGGCATGTAGCCAGTACATACAGATATGGCTGGCAACAGTTAATGAGAGTTATATTTTGAATCATGGATAAGTATATTCTTGTGAAGTGCCTTTTATTCATCTTTTATCATGAGTGTATGGTTTTTTTGTTGGTTTTTGTTCTGTGGCAAATTACATTGCTTTATTTCTTTAAAATGTTATCCTAACCTTGCATTTCTTGCTTGAACTTGTTGTGGGAAGGTTTTTATGGTATATAATTTAGATGACAGTAAACCCGTCCCAGAATCATCTGAATTTTTCTGGGGCAAAACGTGTTCGGTAGCCATCTGTTTCCCAGTTACACTCCGTCATTTATGTATTTTAAAACAATGACCAGTATCACCACGTTACTAAGTTATTACTTAAGGTTTATTTGTATCATGGCTATTTGAGTGCTGTGATTAAACAATGAGGGCAATATTGAGCTAACATCTACATTACACAGCATTTTTTTGAATGCAGAATCTAGGAAACGAAATGATTGATAGTTTCTTAGCAACACAAAGGAGTCACAGTTTAACTACTGGGTACTTAAAATCTCAACCATCAAGAGAGATGCAAATTCAGTGAAAAGACATTTGGACACTTGTCATCCAATTGTAAAGGAAATAAAATGGGCATTTTTAAAAATTTTTGAAAGTGATAATTAAGTTAGAGGTTTAGAATCACCACGTTGTACCTGCTACAAAGGGATGTTTGAATGATCCCAAATCATTACCAGCTATATGACTTCTAAGGCTGATAACAGTACAATTATCAGAGTCTTGGAAGCCTAAGAAAAATTTCATTTTGATTGAGTGAAAGCCTAGGTCTGAGTGTGTTCCCTGGGGGGTGCTGTGGGAAAGCTGGACCTGCAGCCCTCGAGTGGCACAACCTCCGCTGGGAGCCTAAGTCCTTCCAGGAGTATTTGGAGTGGGAAGTAGCTATTTGTCGGATTTGCGGATGGCAAGAAATCAGGCTCTTTTTTTTTGGTGGAAAATCATAAATGAGTTAATGTAGTGTTTAGGGCATGCTGTGAATTGGCCTCTCCAAGGAGGCTTGTAGTAATAACCTTCTGTAAAAATTACCACTGCCTTCCTGGCAGTTTTCACCATACACTCCTGCTCCAAGAGCTGAAGTATCTTGGCAGTCATTGTAGGTTAGGGACCTATTTGTTATTCTGTAGGGTGGACTTTGGCTCCGTTTTCTGAGCAATTTGCAGCAAGGGAGGAAACCCTGGAGGAAGGAAAGGAAGGATGCAAGGATCTTTGGCGAAGGTCGTTTTCCTGCACAGCAGTAAGGGGGACTTAGCAAAAGAGAGAAGTTGGTATTTCTCAATGATCGAAGCCTCACTTCAACTCCAACTCCCACCTCGCGAGAGAAGCTTTCTTTGCCAGTTCTAACTCAAGCTGTTCGCTACTGTTAAATTGTGGGGGTTCTGTTCCTTTACTGTAATATTTAGAACTTAGTCATTTCCTAAGGTCCTTTTTATTTTCAGCTTCTGTTCTTCCTAGAGAACCCTAACTAGGTAATGTCCCATTCTCTATATTTAGAAAAGGTCGTCTGTACCTTTTGTAGCATGCAGCCTATTTGTAACAGTCCAAAAAGGCTAATAACAGTAAGAGCTGCAGTGGTAATTTTGGTAATAACAGTCCTAAAAACTTAATGTGTATAGAATTTATTGTAGGGACAGATCTGTTTCAGCATTCTAGGTATTAAATCTTTTAATCTTCAAACAATCCTAGAAGAATGAGGGCTATTTCTTTCATTCGACATGGTACAGACATTGATGGCAAGGAATGTTAAAAGCTTGCTCAAGGACAAAGCCTACACTCAAGATCAGGAAATTCAGTCTCCATAAGCCCCTTTCCTAACCATGGAGTTCTTTGTCTCCATGGTGAAAAATAAGGACTGCTAGAGGGCTTACAAAATCCAGTTATAAAAATTGTACGTGAATTTCAGAAGTACTGTACCAATATAAACACTGTTTCCCTTCCAAGCATTGTTAACGGCGTGCTCAGAGCCACTAAGCTTTGTAAAGATGTTGACTACTCTGACAGTCCCAGGTATAATCTCATTTAATGCAGTCATTGTTCTTTCCAATCCTGTTTTGCACCGAAAGACAGTAAGGTTCCAAAGCTACTGTATAGCTAGTAAGCAGAAGGACTGGGGGACCTGTTCCCTTAACCGCCATGCTTATTGGACACACCTGATCTTTTTCCGGGAAGTAAATTAGTTGTGTACTTGGAGATTCCTCCCCCAGAAAGTCCATGTTTCAAGAGAAATACATTCCTGGCTCTTCGTGTTCCCCTTCTCATGACCGCTGTCTGCAGGAGTTTGTGTCCTCACTTCCTACAAGCAAATGTTAGTGGCATAGAAATACTCTTTAGGGAGTGTGTGTGTGTGTGTGTGTGTGTGTGTGTGTGTGTGTGTGTGTGTAACTATCTGTGTTAACAGTAAGAAATTTCAGCCTTCAAGAGCCAACTTTTATTCTGTTGAGGGAAGTCCTGCCCTGTTGAGAATGCATGGGTATGTCTTCTTGCAACCCCTTTAAGCTGCTTTGACAGATGATGTTGATGAGCAGCGTACAGTAAGCCTTTGATGAGAGTAAGTCACAATGCAGGAAGATGCCCTGAATTCTATTGGAATTGTTGATCTTTTTGCCCTCATTTATTTTCCTTAGTGTATCAGTTTTTTTTTTAAGGAAATTAGCAAAATTTGCCTTCTGTCTTTTCTATCATTTGTCAATCTCAGAACATAGAACAACTAGTCACAGAAACTCAGTGCCAATTTACCTCAATGAGAAAAACATTGTGGTCAAACTCACATATAAAATGACTGTATATATGATTTATTTATTTGAGATATGGTGGGACAGGGAGGAGATATATTGCATCAAGTTCATTCCTTAAATGAATACAACAGCTAAAACTGAGTCAGGCTGATGCCAGGAACACTGTGTAGGGCTTCCATATGGATACCCAAATAGTTGGACCACCACTTGTTCCTTCCAGGTACATTATTAGGAGGCTAGACAGAAAGTGTGTAGTACCTTGACTCAAACAAGCTATTTTGATATGTGATGCAAGGATCTTAAGCGGCAGCTAAACCCCACAGCTAAAATGTTGCTCAACAGTCAACTACGTCTAATGCCAAAGCATATCATCACCATAATGGAAAGCTCTGGGCGAACTAAACTGGATTCTCCATTCCCCTCATTGCCTGAACCACTGGCCACCATTGCTTGGTGTGGACTTCAGTGGCTTTACCTGTCCCAGACATTTCAAACAGATGGTCCTAAGTCTGAGTTATTTAGTGCAGTGTGTGTTTCATGCATCACTACCCTATCCCTTTATATAGCTGATGATTTTCCTCTTCATGACTTATGCCACATTTGTTTAACAATTATAGGTTGATTGACATTTGGTTTAGTTCTGCTTTTAATTATTATCAGCAATGCTACTATGCAAATTTATGTTGAAGTTTTTTGTGTGGGCCTATGTGTTTGTTAAAAAAATATGTATATATAGTATATATATGTAAATGAATTTTAAACTACAGATTTAGGAGCATATTAACATTTCCCACCTCACCCCATGTCATCCTCTCCTTTCTTATATTTTTCTCATAGCTTTAGCTTTTATTTATTTATTTTTTTTATTAATTGTATTGCCTTATGTGACACAGTGTTACAAGCACTGGGATACCTCCACCTTGTTGCATTACCACAATTCAAATTCAGTTGAGATTCTTTCATTGGAAGTATTTGCCAAGCATAAAGTCCAGTATCTTATTGTCCTGGTAAGTTCAATGGTTTCTTGGAGAGACCATCTCTGGTCTGAAGGTAGAGCCGGCTGAGTATCATCCCAATCAATTAAAAGCCCCAACATAACATCAGCAAGAATTTACAACATTACTTTTCTTATATTTTAAAAATTTTTTACAGTAACATAATTTCCATTCACATCACAGGCTTAACACTCCATGGGTAAGGAATTCAGTAAAAAGCAACTAGAAAAGAAACTGTTCTTCAAAAGTATAGATAAGGCTGTAAACAATAATCAAACCTCAAAATTCAAATCTCAGTTTCACTGATAGATCACATTTTTTGTACTGGTGTATTAGTCACCACAGATTAGGGGAAATGTCTGATATTTGGGTTTTTTGGAACTGTCTTATTTTACTGAGTGGCTTCTAGTTGAATCCGTCTATTTACAAAAGACATGACTACATTTGTTTTTATTTCTGAGTGGTCATAGTATATACTGTATACTACATTTTCTTGATTCCATCATCAGTCAGCAGACGTCTGAGTTGATTCCATGTCACCTATCTTGAATTGAGCTACTGTAAACATGGGGGTAAAGATAACTCCTACACTGAAAGAGGGAACGCTAGACCGTAGTAGATGTATTTTTGGATTGCTGAGGAATCTCTGTACTGTTTTACATAATGGTTGCACTAGTTTATATTCTTAACATGGATGGATTAGGGTCCAATTTAATCACACCCTCAACAGCATTTATTGTCTCCTGGTTTCTGTGTGATAACTATTCAGCTGGAGCCCGGTAAAACCTCATTGTGGTATTATTTGCATTTCCTTGGTGGCTAGTGATCCTGAGCGCTTTCTCATGTCTCTTGACTATTTGAATTTCATCCTTTGAAAAAGGCCTGTTAATTTATTTACCCATTTTTTTAAAAACTAGATTGTTTTATTGAGTTTATTAAGCTGTTTACTGAGTCTAGATATTGCTTTTTCTAGATCTGAGAGGAATGTTGTTGATATTTTGATTGTGACACCATTGAATTTGTTAAATGCTTTTGTTAGTATGGCTGTTTTGATGATATTAATTCTTCCAATCTGAACCTGACAAATTCTCTTTTTTGTGTGCTGCTTATTTAAAATTTTATAATTTTCATCATAGAGATCTTTCACATTTTTGGTTGACTTTATTCCAAGGATTAAATGTTTTTGTTTTTTTGTTTGTCTTGTTTTTTTTTAGAATTAAATGTTTTTTGTAGCTCTTGAAAGTTCTTGCTCAGCCATGCCATTGTGTGTATAAAGGATATTGATTTTTGTGTGTTGATTTTATACCCTGCAACTTCACCAAACTCTTATGAATTCCAGTAATCTCTTAGCAGAATTCTTTGGAATGTAGGATTTTGTCATCTGCAAGCAGGGATAATTTTGCTTCTTTTTCTTTTCTAACGTGGCTGGCTGAAACTCCTGAGCAACATTAAATAGAAATGGTGAAAAGGGACATTTTTATCTGGTTCTGGATCAAAATGGAAATGCTTCTGACTTTCCCCATTGAGTGCATTGTTGGCTATGGGATTTTTCATACAATGCCTTGATTGTATAAAGGTCTATATCTTCAATGCCCAATTTGCCTAAGGTTTTTATCATGAGAAGATATTATATTTTCTCAAATGCTTTCTCTGCATCTATTGAGACAGCCAACTGGTTTTTATTCTTTAATTTTTCAGTGTGATGTATCACACTTACTGGGTAGTATTACATTGAACCATCACTGTTTCCAGGGATAAAGCCCATTGGTCCAGGTGAATGATCTTTCTGATGTATTAATGCATTCAATTCCTGAGGATTTTTGCATCTACATCCATAAGGATGTTAGTCTATAGTTTTTGTTGGTTTTTCTTTTTTTGTATGCTTCACAGGTTTTGGGATTGATGTGGTACTGGCCTCAGAGGGATTTCAGGAGAATTCCCTTCCTTTGAATTGTTTTGAGTACTTTAAGAATTGGAATTAGAAAACTTTGATAGAATTTAACAGTGAAACTGGCTGGTTCTGGGCTTTTATTGATTTGGAAAGTATTTATTATTGATTTAGATTTCTATGTCTTCATGACTCAATTTTGATAAATTGCATGTGTTCATAAATGTATGCATTTCTTTTAGATTTTCTAATTTGTTGGCATATAACTGTTTATAGTGATTCTGGTATTATTTCTATAGTGTAAATTGTTAACATCTCCTTTTTTATCTCCGATTCTATCAATTTGGGTATTCTCCCTCTTTTTTCAGTTAAGTGAGTCAGTGATATACCAGTTTTGTTAATTATTTTTCAAAAAAGAAAAAGCTCTTCATCTCATTAATACTTTTTTTGTTACTTTTATCTCAATTTTATTTATTATCATTACTTTTTCCCTCCTAATTTAGCATTTCTCTTGATTCTTATATGTTAGATTGATTCTTTTCCAAATTATTTTTAAAATAAAATATAGGCAATGATGATTATAAACTCCATTTTAACACTGCTTTTGCTGTTTCGTGTTGCTGTTGGATAATTATTCAATTAATCAGTTAGATCCTTTTAGTTAAAAATTGAGTTATTTTTTAGTTTCAAAAGTTCTTTAACTGAATATTACAAACTCGCCCAAGAAATTAGTTGTAAATATACATCTTCAAAGAATTCATGGAAATGTGTGTTACAGGAAAATTATGTATAGATTTTTTAAATCTATTTTCATTATACCTTCAATCTTCATTCTTCCATTCACTTTTTGAAAGATAGTTGCATTTGCCCTCATTCGGAGAGTCATCTGTATTATTCAAAATATATTTTTCTTCTAAAATATTTTATAATTATGCATATTAATGAATTATAGTGTAACATTTCTTTTTTCTGTATGAGTTTCCAGAAGCATTATTATAATTAATTTTAACATTTAATCGTTAGTATTTTGCTATATTTTGTGTATATATTTATATACTTAAGTATAGATAGTAAATTCACAGATACAGTTTTATGCCTGTTATTCTTTCTTGAAAATAAGAATACAATCCTATGATGTGAGGTTCATTACAATGATCATAAAATGAGAAAAAAAGAGTTTGTGAAAAAGTAGATGATATCATTGCACACTTAATTATATGATATCTCCACTATCTTTATATTCTCTTGATGTTGATAGACTATCACAGATGAGACAAGATTGTGCTATATTCATTTCTGTGTTCAGCATATTTCACTTAGCGTAATGATCTCCATTTCCATCACTTCTGTTACATTTGTCTTTTGTGCCTGAGTAGTTTCTCATTATGTGTATGTATGGTGTTTGTTGTTGTTGTTTGCTTGCTTTGTTATCCAGTAAGCCATAGGTTCGGTTCATGAACATCTACATTGACTCAAGCTGCCATAATATGACAGGGCAGATATATATTTTGTATGCTCACTTCATTTCATTTGAATATATTCCCAGAAGTGGGATAGCAGAGTCCTGTGTTAGATCTATTTTTGTATTTTGTGGAATCTCTATACTGTTCTCCATAATGACTGCACTAGTTTGCATTTCCACCAAAAGTACATAAAGGTGCACTTTTCTTTCTATCATTGCCAACATTTAGAAAAATAATAGTCACTATAGCTGTGTGAAATGTTACTTTATTGAGGATTTTACTTGCATTTTTCTTATGGCTGGTGATCCTGAGAATTTATTCAAATGTGTTGTCCATTTGTATTTGATCCTTTGGTAAACATCTATCCTTTGCCCATTTCTTAACCAGATTGTTATTACTTGAAACAAAATGGTTTCAATATTTTTTAAATATGTATTTTATTTGAAAGGAAGAGGTGCAGAGAGATTGTGGTGATAAAGCAAGAGAGAGTGAGGTATTGTCCATTAGCTGATGCACTTCCCAAATGTGACCACACCAGCCAAGGCAGGGCTGAAAACAGAAACTAGGAGCTCTTCTTGATTTCCAGAGTTAAGAGGTGAGAACCCAAGTACTTTCTGAGGTGCATTACCAAAGAGATGGATAAAAAGTGGTAGAGCCAAGACATCAGCAACTGCTCATATGGGATGCCTTCTTGCAGACAATGTCTCAACCCAGTATGCCATGAAGTTGGCCAAATTTTGCTATAAACTCATTTTTTTCTGTACCAGTGTTTTTCATATCTTATGATGTACTGGCCTTTTATTGGAATTCTTGCAGCCCTAAGACCTTGAAACTAAAACATAACACCAGAATTTTGCTGTCAGACTGCGATCAAGACCAGTTTGGGCAGATTTTTGTCCTGCAGAGCATCTTTCAAGTTGACATATTCTTAGCAATATGCTAGTAAAGCTGTGTTGATGATAGAAAAGAAGCAACAGCACATCAGCCCTAGGCAGGGCTTTGGATAGAAACTGATCTGACTTTGAACCTAGCATTTACTTGCTACCTGGATGTCCTTGGACTAGTAAATGAATGTCTCATAATTTTGTTATCCTATAAAAGGAGGATGACAATGGTGTCTTTTAAGTGGACCTTTGGTAAGTTCCTCAATCAGCATGTAGCTCATAATATATTTTTAAGGGTATTGTCACTGTCATCCACATTACCACCAATTGATACTTTCTTTTCTGGTTGTTCCACATCATACAAAGGTGAAAATGATTGATAACTTCCTCATCCAGGAGTTCTGGAGTCTGTGGAACTGTTCTTCTCTTTACTGTGATTAACAGAAAGATGATTTCACAGACTTAACTTCCTGCATTCTTTCAATCAAAATTTACTGTTATCTGTCAGCTCCATTGCACCTTGTTCCATGAGTTTTATGATGAGAAACCTACTGGTCTATTGTAAATACAGGGAATGTTCCGTAGAAATGTGAGTGCAATTCTGCCAAGGGCGTTTGATTGTTTTAGCTCTCTATAACTTTACTGTTAGGTGATCATCAGACCTTGGGGGCACTCTGATTGCTGAAAACTGATAAACAGCTCATGGTCACTGAAGGTGAAAATGGCTGATTTGGATGGGAGAAATAACTGACTCACTGTATTGTCAAAAGCACACTTCCCTAGCTGTGAAATTGAATGCTTCACCAACAAGTGGGGAGGTAGCGGTCAGTAGGAAAGTATTGGGAAGTAGTGAGTATCCCTGCCACTAATGGACCCTTGACTGTGATCTTGCTGATACGCACTAGGCACAACAACGTGTGATTTTCTGGTGTTTCCTCCCTGAGAATGTTGGATGTGTCTTTCAGCATGGTCTGGGGCTCTCAGAAGTAGCACTGGGCTGATTTATGTCTGTTTTCATGAATGTCTGTTAAAGTTTAGATCACGCTTTACACTACACTCAGGAGCACAGATGTTTGCATGGAAATAGCATGTGTGACGTGTGAAATCTCCAGAATGAGAGAGGAAAACATTAAAAATTATTTTTTGATCTTAGACATTAACTTGCTGAGTGTCTGAAAGTCACCAAAACTTCTCTGAGATGGAGTCCTCTGGTGTAAAACAGAAAATGAGTCAGTATCAAATGCCTTATGAACGGCATCCCAAACACCATCGGCAGCATGGGACACTGGGCCAGGGGTTGGTGACAAGAAAAAACAAACATTAAATAAGTAAATAAATAAATACATACATACATACATAAAAGTCTGTCATGGCCAAATAGAAGTGTTGGTTAGTTCTAATGAAACTAGCATTGGCCAACCCCAGGTACATCATCATCATAGTGCCCCACTTATCTGTAAAAATCTACCTTTATAAATACAAAGAGTTGAGGTTGGTTTGTTTTGTTTTGTCTTATTGTGATGATCTGTCTGAATGAGACAAATACTTGTCAATTTGGGATACCCACGAGTTCAGGAGTTCTTGTTTCTGTGTGTTTTCCCTTCTCTGCATTTACCAAGTGAACAGCACCAGGCCACTGACTGTAGCTGTGTGTTAAGTCCTCCAAGGCCTAGGAGCCTTTCTCCAAAAATAGTGTCTAGCCTTTGGTCCAGCCAGCTGTCTGCTGAAATTTCTGAGCTACTAAGCTGTCATGGGCTGCCCGATGCATGCTTATCCTCTGGAATGTCAAAGCTGAGCCTCCAACAATGCCGGCTGAAGGTGCACAGCTGGCTGGCTTTGCTTCAAGGCTTCCTTTCTTCTAAGAGACATTGGTTTGAAGGATTGACATTCCTGTGAATAGACATCTTTCTGTACCTCCCCCATCACCATTCCCACCCATAGCCATCCCACCACACAGACAAGTGTTGCTTAGTGGAGGAGGAAAGAAAAAGTCTCCCTCCTCAACAATCATTAGTTGGCTTTCGTTTCAGTGGAGATTGTGGTTAATTTCATTACCAGATAAAATGGATGAAGGACATTCAGCATGAAAATGTATCCACTGTAATTATATCAACATTTTCAAGCTTAGAAGTGTTAGAGAAAAAAAAAAGCCTCCTATCCCATCTATAACCAAGAGTGCTCCCTGTGTTTTTACAAGAGGATCATAAAGACATAAATGGGATAGATGGGGCTAAGTAGTTTTACAGATGGTGGTTGCATATTAAAGATTAAATTGCTGTCTATAAATAAAACCACTTTTACAGTAACTAGGTTACTGCTTTATCTTAATTTAGGTGTAATTGAGAGCATTAGTGTTCTTCATAATAGCCCCCGGAATGTTCCTGCCGACTGTAAACAGGACTCCGTGGAATGTGAACTGATGAATGTCCCTTGTGGCTGAGGTCTTAGCTGAAAAGGTTACCTCAGAGCACTGCTGGCTTCTCTATTCCTTATCTTTGGCTACTCTAAGAAGGGGGATTTTAGAGTGGCCTTGGGACACTGCACAAGGAGTGGTGCCTCCAGCAATTTTCCTGGTATCATGGCACCTATGTACGTTAATACTGCATTTTTTTTTTACATCTTTTTGTGTTACCAGTGTTTCTACATTTGGTCAAAACTGTATTTTGATAAGTGATCTTCCATCTTTTTGGATGAGTGGAAACCATATGTTTACAAGGCTTACAAAAACAGAAAACTATGTTTGAAGGTGCTTTGATTTGGCTTGAAGAGGAGAAAAAAAAAAAAAAGAAAGTCCCAAGGAGCACTTTGTGAATGTGAAAAGAGAAGTAGAGCTGTAACCACTCACCTTTATTGTTTTGTCCATTCCCTCGGTCTGGTCCAGTGTCTGTCAATCAGAATGCAGTCCCATTGCAGCCTGACGATCAGTGTGTCAGTCAGAAGCAGAGTGCTGGTGTTTGTAGCTAGTGTTTGTGTTATGGAAGCCTCAGTGGCCTTGAATAAGTCACATAACACGTCTCTGTGTCTTGGCCTTTTTCTCTAAAAACTGGCATCATAATAGTATTTGTCACTCAGTTCTGTGTAGATGACAAGTATTTATCCATGTCAAACTGCAGAAAGAAACTTGGTACATGGAGCTGACTGGATAGCATCACCAATGAATACATGTGCATGTCAAGATTTTACTGTCATATGCTCCTGAGATAGTTTCATTTATTTCTTCAGCATTTGGCAGGGAGGGAAGATTTATTCTGTGCACCATGTAATGGTATGGAGAAGAAAACATAAAAACACAAGTTCTTATCGCAACAAGCATGTGTTAAGAATATCTGTTCCATTTCCCACCCCCCCACACACACCCCACACCCCCCCCCAAATAATAATGATATATAGACCACCAGAGAAGCCTTTTCATCCTAGCTAAGTCACATCAAAACCTGGCAGCCTGGCATCTCATTGCTCCTAAAAAGAGTCCTGCTGACCAGATGACAGGGGTTATCCATGTCCTGAGGCCCAGTCCCCTCACCCCAGCCAGGAAACAGACACCAGTATGTCCGTCAAAGCAAAACTGCTTGACTTTTGTCACAAGAAAATGGAGTGTGTCCTGGGCAGCTAAAGTCAAAATATCCCCTACTGTCACAGGAGAGTGGGCAATGTTTAGAAGAGTCTAAGAAACGAGATAGGAAAGCCGTCCAAAGAGAAACTGAGGCAGTCCTACAGACGGTCACACCTGGGTAGGAGAGGAAATGAAAGATACTGTAGGAGTGGCAATGCAGATGGGCCTTGGGCTGGGTGCTTTGATGCCAAAGAGGAATGGAACAGTGGTACTGGTGAGAAAGGGAGGAATGCAGATACTCGGGTCTGGTTTGGTTGGGCAAGACAGATTTTGCTCAAAAGTCACTCATTTTCTGGTTTGGCAGTGTGTTTGTGATTTCCCCCAACAGGCTTCCTTTCCTAATTAAATTTATCCTAGGCAACCATTCAAAACAGAGGCTCTGGTACAAAGGGACAGATGGCCAGAGTCCTACCTCCCCTCAGTGGTCTGAAGAGCTGGGTAGGAATAATTGTTGTGCAAATTAGCCCTTGGTAATTTCCTAGAATGGAATGATTTCATGAGAATGAGATAATATGAAAGAAAATATGAATCTTGGTTCCCTCATATTAGGGCCTGTTACACAACCAGTGGCTTTTGAGATGAAAACAAACCAGGAGCACCCCACCACGCTACCTTTTTTGTTTTTTGTTATGGCTAGGGAAACTGACATCCTGCCAAAATAACCAAATCTTACAAGGTCTCACATTTAATAGTGGCAGACCTGAGGCTTTCGCTAGGTATTTACAACTATTGGTAGACACTGAAAGTACTCTTAGAAGAAGTTCCAGAACACTGGAGACATATAGTACTATCTTTAAAATATAGAAAACATGGGGCAAAGTAGTGTGTTTACAGATCTGTACACAATTATTTGTTTCATTGGAGGTCCTGTAGAAGCCAACACTAACGCAGTAGTGAGGTTAATTAAAATGGAAGTCAGTACTTCCATTGACCAAGAGATCTTTGCACAAACCATCGGAGGACAAAATATGATTTGAAAATTTTGTCTCTCTATAGAGAGAACCATACAGAATTGCAAGTTTATTACGGGTTTTGCCTACAGAAATGGAAAATGGTGCTGCCAAATCTAACGTGGTAAAGTACACAGATGAGTATGTGTAACAGGACAGTATGGCTAGGAAAATTTCATGCATCTTGACTACTCTAACCAAATTTTCTAGTCCTGTTGTGGCAGTGTTTCCTTAACTGAAACTCATTTGTCTGCAGTAATCATGGCCTATCTTGTAAACTCCGAATACTGTGATGGGGAAGGTATAGATGGTAAAAATTTTGATACTCTTGAAAGCATTTTTAAATTATGACTACCACAACTTTTACTCACTGCTTACTGTGTTATCAGATCCTGTGGGAAATGCTGTATCATTTATTTTTTTTTTTCTGCTCCGTGAGTTACAGACACTATTATGCATTTTCGTTCTTAGGATAGATAAGTGAAAAATCTGTGAGAGTAAGCAATTTTGGCCTGAATCAAACAAGTTTTTCATACCCAGGTGACAAAATTCTTACCCAGTTGTAACTGAATCTACATCTGTATGTTGCTGACCGCTCAGTTTTAGTAAAATCCCATTGTATTACATTCTCAGTTCAGGTCATCCTTTCTCTTTTTGAAGTGCTTCCGTGATTGAATTCCACACTTCCTGAGGCACAGCCGTCATTGCATTGTTTCAACAGTTCAAAAATTTGCGGAGATTTCAACCCAAAGTCCCTCCCTTTCTCTCCTGCTTCATGAACTAACTAAATCCTGTGTTAGACTCATTGCTTAAGATTTCAGTTTCTGTTTGGCCACCTGTATAAGTTGCACAAGATAAAATGAGATTACATTAATTAGAATACTCTGTTGGAAAATAAACTATATTGATTTCTCAATCAGAGCATGGCAATGGAAAGCAGTTCTTTAATTTCAGTACTAGTATGGTCTGTATACAACAAACGGCAGCAAGTTCTCCATGGACATCTTTAGCAATCCCATCTTCTCACAGAGTTAAACAGCATGAGTTGGGAGAGCATCAGAAAATCACATCACATAGACTGGAAATTCACTCCCAGGGTTTTGCTGCCTATATGTAACTTAGGAGTCTTGGCAATCACCTCTTACAGGGACAGGTGACTGTCCATGTAATGAGTTGGCAGGAACAAGCTCACCAGTGGCAGGCTTGAAATGTGCAAGAAGATTTCAAGTCCTTATCTTTCTTTTACATAAGTGTTTTGTCAAAGCACCCAGACCATTGGTGGGTCCCCTTCTTAAACGCTGAGTCTTAGGTTGTAGCAATTTGTTGTTCAAAGAATCAATTCTTGAAGGAGTCTTGCTCTAAAATAGTATGTGGAAAATGAGAACATTTTTAAACACCATCAGGCAAGTCTGTTTACTTCCCCCAACTTCAAATTTCCCTTCATTTGTCAAATAATTTTGAATCGTATTTGTTGCTGAATAGGTTGGTTGTTTTCAGATGGCAGTTAGTCTGACTTGTCATTGAATCTGCTAACTACATAATTTCCAAAAGATTATCTACACATTTGTGAACTGAGTGAATGAATGGGAAAAAGAAGAAAGTTAGACAAGGAAGGATGAGGAGGAGGAAGTGTGGAAATCTACTAAGAGGAGAAAATAAGATGATGAACAGAAAAGGACATCTTTCCAACTATGAGGTTTGTCTTAAACGAGATCTGCTATAAATTCCATGTGCACGAGGCTGGTTGCTTACATATTTTAAATGGAGTGCTACAGCTCTGTTTAGGTTCTGAAAGCTTGAAATTGTGCCTTGTGCAGATGGGAGGAAGAGGAGAAGCTCTGAGTGAAACTTGCCATGAGGGCTCTCTGCTAGGTCTCCCTCCATACTGACAGCTGGAAAGAGGATTTCTGTTAGCCTTGTACGCCCTTTCATTGCTGTTCTGCTCACAGAAAACCTCTGTGGGCTGCAATTTGAATTGTTCATTCTTCCTGTGGATGGATCTGCTGCCTTTGCTGGCAGATTGGCTGAAATGATTGCCTATAACAGGCCATTTTTCATGTCCACAGCATCAAAGGGAATCCAGGTGTGGAACGAGGCCAGGGAGAGAGAGGTTTACAATCTGCCCAGCTTGTATACGCTCCTGCCCAGGCGGGAAAGTTCGATGAGAAAACAGCATCAAAATGCCATCCAGAATTCAGGCTACATTTTCTTAACAAATGTAAGTCAGAATAAGGACTTTATTCAACAAGCTGGTTAGATGAACTGTGAGTCTTCTTTGGAAAGAATGTTTGTGTTTCAGATAGAGATTTCTAAAAACCAGTATTCTAGTTGTTTTGCTTTCTTAGAGGCATTTTACAAAACAATGGTATTCATTTTTAAATCATAATAATTACATTGTGGAATTTTATTCTTTAAGTGAAAAACTAAGAAGAGGATAGCTGGACCTTAATTAGTGGTAGAAAAAAATGTGCAATTTTGAGAGCATTTTCTTCTTAGGAAAATACAAACTTGAAGGAAGATTTTTAAATAGACAGAAAAATAAACCAATAAAAATCAGAAAACTGTTTTTCTCAAATGGGCCTTTTACTTCCTCTTTCCAGAGTCAGGGAGATAGCCTATTTCCTTTTTCCCACATGTTTTTCATCCTTCCTTATGTTTCCCATTTCCCTTCCTCTCTCTTTTCTTTGTTCTTCCTTCTTTGCCTTTCATCCATATTATTTTCCTCTCTTTCTCGCACTTGCTCTCTTTCTGTTTTCATACTGTTTTCTGGAACTCTCTGCTGAAAATTGGTGGCTTTGATTAGTAGATCAGTTTACTGCCATAGACATGTGGGTTTGGGTTCAGTGAGGCACTTGACAAAGTCTCTTATTACCTACTTGCTGACAAGATGGAGAAATATGATCTGGATGCAGGACAATTACGTGAGTTCACAGCTGGCTGAACAGCTGTACCCAAAGGACCTTGATTAATGCATGGACGTCAACCTTCTGGGAGGTCCCAGTGGTGTCTGTAAGAGTATGTTTAGCAGATATTATGTTCAGATAGGACCAATAAAATTAGTTGTTATGGATTTTTTTCCAGTAAGCACTAAGCTGTCTTCAGATAAAACCTTCTCATCAACTGGCTGTCAGAGTCTGTTAGTCAGTGATGGGGTAGTCTCTTCTAAGTCTGATATCATCAAAGTAGAATTGTTGACTTAAAATCACCATGGACATAGAACTGGGACCTTAAATTCTAATTTGCTTCCAAGATTAGAGATTTTTGTACCTAAAGTTTGAAAGCTAGCAAAAGTTCTGAAAGTTTGCCAGAATATTACTTAATTATCAAGTAAATCTGACAGTGGCATGGAATATCAAACTGTGCCGCGATGGTTGGAATTATTCCTATTCCATTCAGGTTGCACTGAGACCAACCAGGGCTATGACAGACAGACATCAATAGCTTGGAACCCAAGTATTGAGCATTAACCTGACGCCTCCAAGTGTGTACATTAGTGACTAACCTATTTGGAAACATAGAAACTGGGTTCCATCTGGGCACTCTGAAAGGATGAAGGTGTCCCAAGTACTGTCTTCCCTGATGAACTCCACACACATCCCAGAAAGCATGAGTCTAGAATCTCCAGTGTACAAGGAAGATTGCAGAAACCAAAAACCTACATCTTAGAAGAAAAATATTTTGGAGGGATAAGGTAATTTAATATTAGAAGTTCTGTCACATTGAAGAGAAAATAGGATTTTTACGTGTTCTGCTTGTGTACAGAAAGTTTGTCTTGCATGTAGAGAAAATGAAGTACACAGCAGCCTCCAGATACAGAACTGGAATTGCTTTACAGAGTAATTACCTGTCACAAGTATTCTTTCAAAGGATAGAAAATTGCATATCATGGATATGCTAAGAAGGAAGGAGTTACACTGAACTCCGAATGCCATAGTAGCTTTGGGTATCCAATGGTCAGATACTGATGATGCTGCTCAAAGGGCTACAGTGCAGACAAAGAAGCATAATCTCATGGAAAACAGTGCAGCCAAAGCTTGAGAAACACTGGGAGGAAATAAACTGTGAAATACCCATGCAAAAGAATTGGTCATCAGTAAAAAAGAAAGGACTACTAAAAAACACACAAATATGACCAAATCCCATAACAGTTATTCTGTGTGAAAGAAACAGCCATTGACAGATGCACATTGCATGATTTCATTTGTAGAAATTTCTAGACATTGGAGGCTAATTTCCAGGAGCAGAAAGTAGATCAATGGTTGCCCGAGACAGAAGGTTATAAAAGAGAATGAGTTGTGCATGGCCATGAAAAATCTGTTACAGATGCAGGCATTATGTCTTGATTTTTGTATTGCTTTAACTATCAAAACTAATTGAACTTCATGCTTTAAAAAATTGTGCCTGATTGTATAAATACTGCACCTGAAAAATTCTTTAAATGATTTTGCTACATTTGGAAGGATTCTATTGCAGATTTTCTATTTTGCTTCTCAGACTCATGATTACATGTGTTGATCCTGTAGGTCCACTGAGTTGACACTTAAGGGACATGCAAGAAATCTATATAAAAGTCTACTGTAGCTATGTGTCTGCAGTCATGAGATAGTAACCGCTTAGCAAGTGATATATGGGAAATCTGGTACAGTTAGTAAATTTGGATTAAAAGTACTTAGAAGATAAGGAAATTCTGTGTGTATGGTATCCTAGGAATTATTTAGGATATCAAAGAAACACTAAACTTGGAACTGGATTTTCTCTAAGTTAAGCTAAGGAGTAGCTATGGTTCAGCTCACTGGATAGCAAAGATGTGTACTTGTTTGTCTAGTTTGGAGTTAGGTTGTGGTCACTTGGCAAAGTAACAAGTAACTAGGTGAAGTATAATGGACTACTTGTCATGTGTATATGCAAAGAGAGGAGACTGGGTTAGAGGTGGCCCAGGCATGGATCTAGAGAGAGGGAGGGAGCGAGAGCAGCACCTTCCTGGCTGCTCATCATTCCTCATCAGTCCAGGAAGATGGTGACTTACCTTCTCCCATGTGCTGTAGCATCACTTGGTGGAGCCTTGGTAACACCCCTCCACAGGTGATTCGCATTAGCACTTGGTAAGTTTTCAGTAGATTTCAGTTCATCTTTTTCCTTCAGCTTGTTACTAGACACTAAGGATAGGATTTTGTTTGTTTTTCTCGACTTTTCAAATGACATTCAACCTAAATCATTAAGAATATTAAGATGCCCTTAGAGAAAATCTTGATACTTTTTTCATTCAACATAAAACAGACAAGAATGAGGAACTGCTTTTTGGATGAAAATGTGAGAAAACTCAAATTAGCTGTGTTAAACACTGGATGAATGTCCTTTTTGCCCTCTATTTCAGTTCTCTATTACCATATCCAATCATTGCTAAGTATGTAATTATTTGGAATATGACTCACACTATTGTAAATGCTGAATCTTGTGGGTATGATAGACAAGTTCCCAGCATTCAGATATTGCAAATTCTAGAAGTGAGGTTCAGGCTAATTGGAGAATTAATCTCCATTTACTGTCTCTGTTGCTCTATCTTCTTCAAACAGCACTTTTCAAACTTTGGTTTGTGTGAGAAGTCCTTGAGGAGATGTTTAAAAATACAGACTTTTAATTTAAGAAATTGAGAGTCAAAGAAGATAGTCAAAGAGATGTGGTAACTCTTTTCTTTTCTTTTTTTTTTTCTCACATGTCCTTGGAGGAATTGCATGACTTTCCTTGATCCTGGAAAATATCTATCTGTCCCAGAAAGAAATGAGGAATCCTTTTTCTAAAAACTGTGTCTTCTCCCAACAGTGTGTTCTAAAGAAGTCTTGAGGAATACTTATTAGGTCTTTAATAAGTGCTTGGCGATCTCAGTACATGTAACGCATTTGAGCAACCATCGCTGCATGAAAGTTATAAAAGGCCAGTTAATTTCTGGACTTGACTTTGTTTAAGTCAGGAGATTTTCCAAGGATTACCTGAACTGATGTGCAGTGTCTTAGGTTCAGTTGAGTAGTATGCCTTTACCTACTATATTTGCCTGTGCAGATTAGCCTAGGATTACTTTTCTGTGTTCACTGGAGGTTTGAATTCAAGCAAGAGATAAGTACTGGCTGAAAGATTTTTTGGCTCATTTGCACTGAGCATCTTTCCTGGAGGGCCCTTCTCCCACCCATACAATTGAAATGTGCTTCGGCACCAGTGTAATGAAGCCAACGGTACTACCCATAGTGCCTCTAGCGGTGCTGAAGTTTTGCTTCAGTTTTCCTCTAGTTTTGCTTCAAACTTCAGCCAAAGGTCAAACAATGATGGAAGGCAGTTAATTTCCTATTTATAAATACAGACTAGGAAATATAGTATTGATTGATGCGTTTCAGGGGAGGAGCCAACTGCCTTCAGCTGCAGGCAGTGTAGGATGATGTAATGGATAAGGCCCAAGAGTACAGTGTTTCTGCATCTATCAAGTGAATAATGATTTATTGGACCAAGACCACATTAGGGCAATGAGGATGAAGAATATTAAATATAGCTCTTGCTTTATGAGAACTTAAAAATTGACATCACACTAGAATCTAGAAATTTTAAAAGGTTTAGAAATTGTTGTAGTAATTCTGCATATGTTAAATATACTCAGATTTCAGAGATGGCCAAGACTGGTTATCTATTGGATTGTGATAGAATTCGTAAAGAAACGGGATTTGACCATGACTCTGAAAAGCCGCAAGGGTAAGGGATGCAGTGCCAGTAAGGCTTGCCAGAGATGGAGGGTCCAGGCATGCTGCCTGCAACATGGGCTTTTTTTTTTGTAAATGATGGGACTGTTACTGATGTTTAATGAGTGAGTGAATGAGCAATGCGTGATGTCCTAGGGTTTATTGTCTCTAAACTCATTAACGACATAGACTGAAATGGTTAAGTGCTCGCTTTCTTCAGGAGGCTATAAATCCAGGTTTCCAAATTAACAAATGAATCGTGATACCATTCCTAGTGTACCTATTGAGCATCAAAAGGTGATTTCTCAAAAGATGTTCCCTAGTCAAATAACTTTTGCAGACCCTGGGATAAAGTTGAAGATTGCACTTCAGTAAAGGTTGCTTACAACCAGACCTTGAAAAGGGAGCTGTGGCTGTCATTCCGCAAGGAGTTACTGGAGAGTAAGTGTTCACAAAATAAACACAGGAGAGAAATTTATTAAAGCTACATGTTTGCATATGTGCATATAGGGATAGTGAAAGAAAATTTCATGTAAATATATATGCAGCTAGATACAGATTTTTTTTCCCCTTTTTCTCTCAGTGTTTAATAGGGAAATCATTTTAAGGGCATACTTTTGGAAGTCTTGAAACTGTTGTTGATATGCTTTTATTAAAGCTGTAATTATCTTGACTTTTGATTTCTCTAACAACTTTTTCCCTGTATAATACCAACTCATAGAAACACAAAACTATCAACATATGTAACAAGCAGTTTGTAATACCTTCCCAGATACATGTTTTTAATGGTTAAAAATTACATAACATGACACTATTTGATTTGCCTAGTCTGATAAGAATATCAGAATAAACATACTATTCCCATAGAAGTTTCTATAAGACATTATATTGCCAAAAATTGTAGAATATAGAAAATGAGGATTTCTGTTGGTATTAAGAAAAAAATTAATGTGACAAAGGACTATAATAAAAGCATTTAACATTTCTGCACCTGGTTGTAAAACTGCTGTCTAATCTTCTTAGGGAAACAACACTTCATTCTACAAATTGCTTTTCATATGTAAAGTAGTGTCAGGAAATTCATTTTTTCCAGGGATTTTCATATTTTTTTCTTCTAGTCTTTAACCTTCTCACCTACCTAGAAAGACAGGGAGTGAGACTATAAAGTGAATTTTCATAATCTCATTTCAAATCCTTAAATCTCAAGCTGCCTAGATTTTCATATGCTCAAAGAGCAGAAAGTTTGGGGGGATTAAATTAAAATAGAGAGCAAAAGTAAAATTGCTCACATTTATTCATTTGACTTTCTTTTTTGGAAAATATCCACAGTGGTTGCCCAAGTCAATTTCTATTTCATTCCTTTCTGCAAAATTTGCATTGTCCTTAGTATTCTACATTAAATCAACAAAATTTGGATCCTAAACACAAGTTGAAACTTTGGACTTCCTTCCTGTATAGTTCGTACAATATTTTAGATTCAAGACATGGAACTGTAAGAGAAGGAAAAATATGTGAAAAGCTTTTCATGGAAGAATAGCACTACATTTTAGGTACTCCAGTTCAATTATGTAATGCTGAACGAACACAAAGGAGAAAAGAAAAGGGAGGGAAAGTGAGACATGGAAACTAAGTATTCTGCATTCCTCCACCTGTTCAAGTGAGATCGTGGCCTTTGTGTCACCACAGATCAGCCATCCACAGCAAACATCATATAGAAATGAGAGCTATTTCTGATCGTTAGCTCTCAAATTTTAGCTCCTCTAGCTTCAAAGAATAGTTTAAGAAAATTTTATAATTAACTTAGACTATGTATATTTTTCATTTCATTGTATCTCCTGTATTCTGATTCCTGTTGTTAAGATGCTGCGGAGGTAAAAATCCTATTACATGCATTTAAATCTCTAGGAAGCCAGAGAATCCTCTCCAGTTTGAACGCTAGGCTTTATTGTTGGGGAAGGCAAGGCACAAAGTAAGGAAATAATTTAGTTTACAGGATTGGAGAAAAGTATATAAAACCTTGACATTCATAATTCCGGTGTAGTGTTCTTCCCACAATATCTAGGATGAGATAACTGCTTTGTTAAACTTAGGTATCAATGCGAAAACTATGTGGCTGGGAGTAAGAATAATAAAGAGGAATATTTTCACTTCTGAATAAAATTCCACTGTTTGGACTCCCAATGGAAAGAAGCTATAATGTGACTTTATGAGCTAAGACTTTAGCAGAATTCTGAAGAATAGACAATTATGATTAATATGAATTCTGATTAATTAGTTTCTGTTTCATCAAGTCTGTTCTTGAGAAAAATTTATTATAAATTGAGCCCATCTTTCTTTTCAAACTCATCCCCTCATTGGAAAAGCTCATAATGAACCACTGCAAGAATAGGATGACCTCTGGGAAACCTCAGAGAAGCAAAGAAAAGGCTTGTTGGCTTCCCCAAACAAGTGTTCTTTAGGAAGCAAAGAGGGGTTTGTAGTCAGTCTCCACACCATGCGGTTTGAAGGGAATTATTTCTTTCTTTCTTTTTTCTTTTTAACCTTACCTGTACATTTCTTGTGTGAAGTAATGTAGGGATGGCATGGTTTGCATTGAGGTCATTGTGCTTATTACGGAGATATGCACACTTCCAGGCAGCAGCTAATGAGGCACCTGAGTGGCCGGGGTTAGGTGTAACACTGTGCGAATTGCTGGGTTTGTCTGTGCCTTGCTCCACTCAGAAGGGGGATTATAAAAAAACCTCAAGTTGACAATACAGGTGAAAGATTCGTTTTAGCTACGGTTAGTATGTTCTGTGTAGCACAGTTTGTATTCCGTCTCATATTTAAAAATCATGACATCCCTATGATATTCCATCCACTTGTTCAGCGGCGGTGGGCCAGGACAAAGCCGGGAGCTGCCAGTTTTTTCCAGGTCTCCAATGTGGATGGCAGATGTCCAAACATGTGGGCCATGTTAGGCTACTTTTCCCAGGAATTAGAGCAGTGAGAACATGAACCAGCACTCATATTAGATGCTGCTGTTGCATGCAGAGCTTATACCCAAAGCAGCACAATGTTGGCCCCTGATCTAGAATTCTAACTACTGGTTTATACATGAATAAAACCATGATGAACTATAAATTATTTGAGAATAAACGTTAGAAATACAAGCAGTGGAAACCAAAGAAATGGAAAGAGAGGGTGCTTGGTTTACTAGGTCACTTTTTAGTAAGCAAACTGGGAAGGGAATAGTACTCGAACTTTTCCCATGTTATGTTTTCCTGAACAAGTATGGTTCATGGGCCCAATGCAGTAGCCTAGTAGCTAAATCCTCACCTTGCAGATGCCAGGATACCATATGGGTGCTAGTTTGTGTCCCAGCTCCTCCACTTCCCATCCTGCTCCCTGCAGGTGGTGTGGGAAAGCAGCAGATGGCTCAATACCTTGTTACCCTATACCAATGTGGGAGACCCAGAGGAAGTTCCTGGCTTTTGCTGTGGTCACTTGGCAAATAAACCAGCAGACAGATCGTTCTATCACCCCTTCTCTCTCTAAATCTGACTCTCCAATGAATATAAACAAGTTAAAAGAAACAACAAACAAGCAAATATGGCTCATGCCACAAATGGCAGTTTTTGAACTTTTTGTGTTTGTCAAATAAGGTAATGAATTTTTAGAGTGGGCAGAATGTAGAACAGGTGCTTCAGTTCCAAATTGATTCAAATGTTTTTGTACTGCAAGTGATTGGTTTTTTTTAAAAGATTTATTTATATGTATTGGAAAGTCAGATATACAGAGAGCAGGATAAAGGGGAAGATCTTCTGTGCACTGATTCACTCCCCAAGTGGATGCAACATCCAGGATTGAGCCAACCTGAAGCCAGGAGCTTCTTCCTGGTTTCCCATGCGGGTGCCGAGTCCCAAGGCTTTGGGCTGTCCTCGATTGCTTTCGCAAGCCACAAGCAGGGAGCTGGATAGGAAGTGGGGCCGCTGGGATTAGAACCGGCACCCATATGGCATCCCAGTGCAAGCAAGGCAAGGACTTTAGCCATCAGGCTACTGTGCCGGTCCCTGCAAGTGATTTTTTAAAATCAAAACTCTTATCAGTTCCCTGGCTCCAACATTAATTACAGTGTTTTTCTGCAGTTGAACCTAGATACTGTATAAGAGGACATTTTCTTGAACAGGTGGGATGTTTTCAGCTATGATAGGGGAAAAATCACCAGTGTCTGAACAACGCTCTGAGGATCGGTTGGATGTAATGAGACACTAACCCACAGAAACATGCCCAGGGCTGATGCTTCCCCAGCACTTCACCATAACTTCTTCAGGGTTACCTGCAGGATGTCACCCACACACCTCTTACTGGGTAACTCTTTAAGTGTGCCCTTGGGTAGTACTTCTAAAGCTGACACATGTATATTCATCATTGTTAAACCTTGCAAATGCACGTTGAATCACATACTCAATTTATTGAGACATTAAGATACTGAGATTCATGGTAGCCAAGGACATTTCTAGAAGAAATTGATATCCTCTGTCAACTTTTGAAAGATAAAATTCTTGGAGTGTTTTTGACATTACTTGTACCCTGTTCATGTAAGCATCATGAAATTGAAAAAAAAAAAAAGAAAATACTTTTGGACATCCCCGTGAATGCAGATGCACACGGTGTGTGCTTTCCTGTTGTGGCCTGTGTTCTCTGTGTCGCTGAGCGTTCTCCGGAACCTCTCCTCCTTTCCCCTGGGCGTGGTCCCCAGCCCTTCTCCCTGCACCCCATCAGTGATGCACCACAGGAGGCAAACGTTTGCTGTGGCGCAGTCTTAGAATGTTCCCTGCAAGGTGCTCCTCACCTCATCTAACCCGGGCTTTTATTCAAAAGCCTAGGAATCAGGGATGTTAAATAGGGACAGGATTTGAAGCAGAAGGAAATTTTAGGACCCCCCACAATGAAGTCATGCAGATATTTCTTTGTTTAGAGTGACAGGGCCAGCTCTTGGTTCTAGGCAGAGACTCCATCTAGAGTATGCAGCCTCTGTATTGACACCTTTGTTTTCTCTCAGAAGTTCATGGTTGGTATGTGTTTGTAAAGAAAAAGTAATATGCTTACTTCTTTTCCTTTGGGACAATATCTTTCAAATCTCTCATTTCTGTGCAGGCTCCCGAGCTTTCTCTGCAACCAGCAATGTCATATACACATTGTAGATAACACCGGAAGGCAGCTTAAATTATTTTTCAATATATTCTCAGAGTGAAAATGCCAAGTCATATTTTTTTTGTGAACAGATGCAGCTATAAAAATTTAGTGTTTCTTTAACTGGAAAACTATAGGGGAAGACTAGGTGAAAAGAGAAGTCATCTTATCTCTGCTTTTGGTTAAGGTGTCTACAGGAAGCAAAAACATCCTAAAATCTAAACACATTTAAAATTTGGCGACAACTATTTCTTTCCAAAACCTGTTACGTGCTCTGATTAAGCTGCCTTAGAGTTTCAAGAATAATGAAGATTACAGTGAACTCAGCCCTAGTTCACTCATGGAAAAGTTCCTTTTTTTTACTTCTGTGGTCTTGGATTCATTTAGCCAACTCTCCTGTCAGTACTAAGTAGGGTGCATGAGAACACTACCCCAAACCAGACAAAACCTAGATTGGAATTCTTTGTAGTTGTGGTGGCTTCCATAAATAAATTTGGGTTCTCTAAATTTGTTGCTGCATATAGTGGGTGACTTCTGGGAAATAAATATGTAAAACCGACTTGACTCTTAGGCACAGTGGATATAGGACCTACGGTAAATTTAGAGCTCTATGAAAGTATTTTATTTTTTAAAAATGCTGAGAAAAGAACAAAGGCCAAGTGTCAAGATCACGATGTGCTCAGGATGCATGTCTTTTATATGGATATAACAGCTGGCATATGGGAAATACGGGGTTGCAAAAGTACAGAGCTAGAAAGCAAATATTTTAGCTTTGCTAACCAATCATTTTTTACAACTCTTAGCTGCTGTAATACGAATGCAGTCTTACTGTGTGTAAATAAGTGGGGAAAGCTGTGTTCCAACAAAACCTTATTTATGAAACAGAAGAAACTAAATTTTGGTTCTTCCTTGTTTACTGATTGTAGATTTGACCCCAATACTCCTGGTATGGACAGTATACAGATTAATTTCATTGGTTCCATTGCCTAGGAACTGTCCCCTCCCCCAGGAGGAACAGAGAGGGAAGAAAGTATTGCAGTGACATGCAGATACCTCAAGATAGTTAAGTCAGCAAAATAAGGATAGGAAAAAACAAAATATAAGTAGTCTAAGACATATAACTAGGATAAATTAGCACAATTTTTCTTACTCAATTTTTTAGAGTGTTGCATGTTCTGTAAAGACAACTTTGTATGGAAAAACAAACCATTCCTAAATGAAAGCAGTATCCACCAAGGATCAGTAAGTGCATTTGCACTGACCCATAAGCAAAGCCTGGACCTGATGGTTTATCTAGTTCAACTATGAACCTAGTTGCAATGTGAACCTTTAGGATCCTGCCTGGTGTCTCTATGGCAGGCCAGGCAGTTGCTATAGGATAAAGGATATTTGATCATCACGTTGGAAGTAAAAGAAGGTCTTCCTGCAGACTGAGCCACAGCTGAGGGCAGTGAATGGAGAGCCATGTTTCAGAGTATATGTTTATGAAAAAAGCATTTCTGCTCAGTCTGTTAACAGCCAGAAACTTTTTTCTCTTCAAATTTGGCAAAAACAAACAAAAAGCTTTTTGATAGTGTAAGTGGTGGCTATTGCATGTAGGAAGAAACGGAAAAAAATTCGTTTTTAGAAGAAAATTTGAACTCAAATTCAGAATTTGCTGCTTGTTGCCTTTGTGCTGTTAAGGCATGTTATTTGAAGTTAAGTCTCAGGTTTTGTAAGTATAAAATGGGTTTAGAATATTTACATATGGTACAAAGCAGTGTATGGTATATAAGCAGATCACAAAATTTCTTAATTATATACCATTGAGGGGCATAAAATAGATCATAAAAATGGTTACATGTTTAATTCCTGCTGGAGAATTACTTTTAATAAAAGTGACAGGAAACAAGAATAGGTCTAGGAATGATGTGCTAAAACTTTGAATCTCAATTTTGAGTCTCCTTCCGTTCCCGTTTTAAGTATATTTTGTACCCTCGTCTTTTACTTTTCTGATCCCAAGTTTTCTTATCTGAAAATTGGGTACACAGCATGTAGCTCCAAAGACTGTAGGGGTATCCAGAAAGATGACAATATAGGAGGAACCTTGGCATTACACATAGTGTCAGGGTCCTGTCACATGGAAAGGCTAATCTGCTTCATCACCTTCATTGTTTATTATAATGATGGGTGTGTAGCCCCCATCCAGACACAGGGTGCCTGGAAGGGCCTGCTGGTGTTTTCAAAGTTTGATATCCTAGAGATTGTGTTGTTAGAGTTTTTTGATTTCTTTTCTCATGAATATTTTTATAGATACATTTTTCTGGAGAAAAAGTTCTTAGATTTTTATACACTTTCCAGATCTAAGAACTAGCAACTGTACAAAGCATGCCATTAGGCCAACAGTACATATGCTTTGAGGACGACTGGCATAGGTTGTCTAACAACTGCTTGTTCCCAAGACATTGTCCCCCTAAAAATGATGCACTGTAAAGAACTACACACAGATGTGTCACAGTGTATTTTAGCAAGCTTCATGGCTACTAAAGAAATTATTTTTGTGTAAAAACATCGAAGCTCATGTAGAAGTACAAATTTCAGTTTTTTAAAAATTGGGTGAAATAACAAATTCCCTGATTATTGGTAAAATTGTGCCATGTTAAAAAAAGACTGTCTGTTACATGTTTAACATTTTGAACTTGACCTTTTTAATGATTGGTACAAGACAATTACCCCTCACTCTCTAGAATGATTCACATTCATTCTTGGTTTCTTGATTAAAAGCAGTCCGTCCATGTCAGTTTCTGGTATAAGCTAATATCCAGACATTGATTTGAAAGGAACTAAAAATAGCTGCCAAAAGTGTCAAACAATCCCATTGGCCATTGTTGATACTGATTCGTTGGGTTGATTTGCTGTTAGGAGAGATGTCCTGAGAGGTAGAAGACAATAGATGGCAAAAAACACAGCCAGAAAGACACGTACCTGGATTAAACCAATGTCCCCCCCATACTGCTCCCTCTCAACTCTGCCAGCTTCATACTGGATTAAAAACTGAGAAAACATGCTAGTTACAGGAGGGAACATAGTTTCTGAAGTAACCAGCTTTTACTAGAAAGTCACCTATAAATTGTATTCAGTGCTCCTAAGCCAAGTTCTGTTGGCTGAGAACCTGGGGAAAAGCTATTGCCTTATATGGTAAGATAGCCTCTTCTGAATGTGAATCAACTCTCTTTAAATTCAAATTCATTTATTTCTTGGATCCTTGAAAAAAAAAGAAATTTACATCTGAAAATACTTGTGTATTCACCATTTTTTTTTTTTTTTTTTTTTTTTTTTTTTTTTATTATTGTTGCTTACATTGTATTGTGTAGTACAGTTTCATAGGCGCTGGGGGTTCCCCCCACCCCTCCCATACCCCTCCCCCCATGGTGGATTCCTCCACCTTGTTGCATAACCATAGTTCAAGTTCGGTTGAGATTCATTGCTTGCAGACACATGCCTAGCATAAAGTTCAGCGTCTTATTGTCCAGATAAGTTCAGTGGCCTCTTGGGGAGACCTTCTATGGTCTGAAAATAGGTCTAACAGAGTAAAGATCCAGTCAGTTAAAAGCCCCAACGAGGCCACAGTATCAATATACAACATTATGGAATTAATTGACATAGTATTGGGTAAACAATATGTTAAAAATAATGCAAGTTCCCTTCTTCGAAACATCTGGGTTGAGACAGTATCAATGACAGGTTCAAAAAAAAAAAAAAAAAAATAACAAACAACCAAACAAAAAATTACAGGTTAAATCAAGGCAAACATGTGGTATCTAATCTTTTGGGATTCGCTCATTTCCCTTAGCATTATAGTTTCCAGTTGTACCCATTTAGCCACAAAGAACTGCATTTTGTTTTTTTTAATAGCTGAGTAGTATTCCATGGAGTAGATGAACCAAAGCTTTCTTATCCAATCTTCTGCTGATGGGCATTTCGGTTGCTTCCATGTTTTTGCAATTACTGATTGTGCTGCAATGAACATAGGGATGCATGTTGGTTTGTCGTAAAACAGGTGTTTTGGATATATTCCTAGGAGTGCTATTGCTGGGTCATATGGTATGCAGATTTTGAGTTGTTTGAGTGTTCTCCAGACTGATTTCCATAAAGGCTGTACCAATTTGCAGCTCCACCAGCAGTGGAGTAGGGTTCCCTTTTCCCCGCATCCTCGCCAGCAAGCGTCGTTGGTGTTCTTGTTTATGTGGGCCAATCTTACTGGTGTTAGGTGGTACCTCATCGATGTTTTAATTTGGATTTCCCTTATTGCTAGGGAGCTGGAACATTTTTTCATATGTTTGTTTGCCATTTGGACTTGTTCCTTTGTGAAATGTTTGCCCATTTCCCGTGCCCATTTCTTGAGTGGCTTGTTTGTTTTGGTTTTTTGGTTGTTTTGAAGTTCTTTATATATCCTGGAAATTAGCCCCCTATCGCCTATATCGTGTGCAAAGATCTTCTCCCACTCTGTGGGTTGCTTTTTTACTTTGTTGATTGTTTCCCTTGCTGTACAGAAGCTTCTTAGTTTGATGAGGTCCCATTTGTTTATTCTGTTCTCAACTGCTATTGCTTTTGGTGTCCTTCTTAGAAAGTCGGGACCTACTCCTAGGTCTTGCAGGGTATTTCCTACATTTTCTTGCAAGAGTTTGAAGGTTTCTGGATGTAGGTTTAGGTCTTTTATCCATGTAGATTGGATCTTAGTGTATGGTGATAGATGTGGGTCTATTTTTTTGTTTCTACAGGCTATCAGCCAGTTGTCCCAACAACATTTACCAAAGAGGCCTTCCCACTTGCTTGAGCTGTCATTGGTCTTTTTGTCAAAGATTAATTGGCTGTATTTGTGTGGGTTCCCTTTTGGTGCTTCTATTCTATTCCATTGATCTTCCTTTCTGTCTTTGTGCCAGTACCAGGCTGTTTTGATAACCACTGCTCTATAGTATGTCCAGAGGTCCGGGATTGTGATTCCCCCTGCTGACTTCTTATTTTTCAGGATGGTTCTAGCTATTCGTGGTTTTTTGTGCTTCCAGATGAACTTTTGAATCATTGTATCCAGTTCCGTGAAGAATGTTTTGGGCAATTTGATTGGAATTGCATTGAAAATGTATATTGCTTGTGGTAGTATAGACATTTTAATGATATTGATTTTGCCTATCCAGGAGCACGGGATGTTATTCCATCTTTTGAGGTTTTGTTCAATTTCCTTTTTAAATAGTTTGTAGTTTTCTTCGAATAGGTCTCCTACGCTTTTGGTTAGATTTATTCCCAAATACTTCATACTTCTCTCTGCTATTTTGAATGGTATCCTGTTGGTTAGATCTTCTTCCATCTTGGTGTTATTTGCGTACACTATGGCTGTTGATTTTCGTTCGTTAATTTTGTACCCCGCCACTCTGCCAAACTCTCGTATAAGTTCTAGCAGTTTCTGTATTGAGTCTCCTGGTTTTTCTATGTATAGGATTATGTCATCTGCATATAGTGAAAGCTTGACTTCTTCGTTTCCTATACGTATGCCTTTGATTTCTTTTTCTTGTCTTATGGCCTCTGCAAGTACCTCTAGGACTATGTTGAATAGCAGTGGTGATAGCGGGCACCCTTGTCTTGTTCCAGATCTCAGTGGGAAGGGTTCTAGCTTTTCTCCATTCAGTATGATACTGGCGTTGGGTTTTTCATAAATTGCTTTGATTATGTTGTGGATTTTCCCATCTATGCCTACTTTGGCTAGAGTTTTTAGCATGAAGAGGTGTTGGATTTTGTCGAAAGCTTTTTCTGCATCTATTGAAACTATTATGTGGTTCTTGTTTTGCTGTTTTTGGATATGGTTTATAACATTTATGGATTTCCGAATGTTGAACCATCCCTGCATCCCAGGGATGAATCCTACTTGATCCGGATGAATGATCTGTCTGATGATTTTTTGAATTCTATTGGCTAGGATTTTGTTGAGAATTTTAGCATCAATGTTCATCAGAGAAATAGGTCTGTAGTTTTCCTTCTCTGATGGTTCTCTGTCCGGTTTTGGGATTAAGGTGATGTTGGCTTCATAGAATGAGTTTGGGAGGGTTGCTTCCTCCTCTATTGTTTTGAAGAGCTTGTAGAGGATTGGGGTTAGTTCTGTTCGGAATGTTTTGTAGAATTCTGTAGTGAAGCCGTCTGGGCCTGGGCTTTTTTTCGTTGGGAGATCCTTGATGACTGTTTCAATCTCTACCTCGGTTATGGGTTTATTTAATTCTGCAGTTGCCTCCGGACTGAGTTTTGGTAAGTGGTGGGAGTCCAAGAACTTTTCTATTTCTTGGTGGTCCTCAAATTTGTGGGAGTACAGTTCTTTGTAGTAATTTCTAATTATTTTCTTAATGATTGCAGTGTCTGTTGTTATGTTGCCTTTTTCATCTTTAATGCTATTAATTCTCACTTTCTCTTGTTTTTTTTTGGTCAATCGGGCCAGTGGAGTGTCTATTTTGTTTATTTTCTCAAAAAACCAACTTTTTGATTTGTTGATTTTATGTATAGTTTTTTTGATTTCTATTTGGTTTATCTCCTCCCTTGTTTTGATGATTTCTTGTTTCCTATTGTGCGTGGGACTCTTCTGCTGCTGTTTTTCCAGATCCTGGAGGTGTGAGGTTAGTTCCTGTATTTGGCGTCTTTCTTGGGCCTTGACATGCGCTCCGATTGCGATGAATCTACCTCGTAGCACTGCTTTGGCGGTGTCCCACAAGTTTTGGAATGTTGTATCAGAGTTTTCATTGGTTTCCATAAATTTTTTGATCTCATCTTTGATTTCTTCTCTGACCCAATGTTCGTTTAATAGCATATTGTTCAATTTCCAAGAGTGCGTATACTTCTTGGGGAGTTTTGAGTTGTTGATTTCCAGTTTCATCCCATGGTGGTCTGAGAGGGTACATGGTATGATACTAATGTTTTGGAAGTTGTTTAGATTCGCTTTATGTCCTATCATGTGGTCGATTCTGGAGAAGGTGCCATGCACCGCTGAGAAGAATGTATAGTCTGTGGCCTTAGGATAAAAAGTTCTATATATGTCTACTAAGTCCAGTTGTTCTATTGTTTGTGTGAGCTCTGTTGTTTCTTTGTTGAGTTTTTGTTTCGTAGACCGGTCCATTGTTGTTAGAGGTGTGTTGAGATCGCCTACAAGAATTGTGCGGGTGTCTATGTCTTCCCTTAAGTCTGTAAGTAATTGCTTTACGTAACTAGGTGCATTAAGATTCGGTGCATAAACATTAATGATGGTGATTGCTTCTTGATGGATCATTCCTTTCACCAGTATAAAATGGCCTTCCCTGTCTCTTTTGATGTTAGTTAGAATGAAATCTATCTCGTCTGAAATTAGGATAGCTACCCCAGCTTTTTTTTCTCGTCCATTAGCGTGAAATATCTTTTTCCATCCCTTCACTTTCAGTTTCTTTGCATCCTTTCTGGTTAGATGCGTTTCTTGTAGGCAACAGATGGTTGGGTCTTGTTTGATGATCCATTCTATTAATCTCTGTCTTTTGATTGGTGAATTTAGACCATTTGTGTTGAGAGTTAAAATTGAGAGGTTGCAATTTTGCCCTGCCATGTGTTTGTGTTGTGTATGTGTTGTTGCCTATGTAGTTGTCTTGTTTGTGCGGCCTTTAGTTTGGAGACCTTCTTATTTGCCAACTTTGTTTGTGATTTGCCTCCTTTTTGTCCGGGACTAGCGCATTTCTAAGGAGACTTTGCAGGGCTGGTTTTGTGTAGACATATTCTTCTAGTTTTTCTTTGCTATTGAAGTATCTGATTTCGTTCTCAAATACAAATGAGATCTTTGCTGGGTAGATTATTTTTGGTTGACAGTTGTTTTGTTTCAGGACTTGGAAGATCTTTGTCCATTCTCTCCTTGCTTGTAGGGTCTCTTCGGAGAAGTCAGCAGTAATTCTGATGGGTTTTCCCCTGTATGTGATCTTTTCTCTACTTCGTACTTGTCTCAGGATTCCTTCTTTGTCTTCATTGGAGTAGAACTTGAGCACCGTGTGTCTGGGTGAAGATCTCTTTGGATCATGTCTGTTGGGAGTTCTCTGTCCATCCTGTATGCGGGGTGGATTCGTGTTCCAAGTGTTTTGGAAGTTTTCCTGTATAATTTCATCAAGCACTGCTTGCATCCCAGATTCTCTTTCTACTCCCTCGGGGAGGCCGATGATCCGAATATTCAATTTTCTAAGGTAATCCTTCATCTCTTGCATCATTTTATTAGTTTTGCTGAGGTTTGTCTCTAGCTGTTTAATTCGCTGGGCACTTTCATTTTGTGTGTCTTCTGTTTCAGAGATCCTTTCCTCTGCCGCATTTATTCTGTTGATGAGGCTTTCAATTTTATTCTCTTGGGCATCCAGTTTGGTTTTGATTTGTTGTATTTCGGTGATTATGCGGTTCTGGTAGTCTTCCAGCTTTGTGTCCACGTCTCTGAGAAATTTTAGCATTATTTTCATCAATTCCTTTGCTGGTAACACGTCCATGTCTTCATCTCGCATCGCCGATATTGATAATGGCTTTTGGCCCATGTTTGGTGGGGTGCTGGCTCTTTCATCTGGAGCACAGCTCTTTCTAGTGGTTTTTCCCATTGCGTTGGTGTATTCTGGTAAGGCAAATGGACCCGTGTGTTGAGGGGCTGTCAGGTGCTTTCCTGTAGAGATTGGAGCCTGCAAGCGTGGTGTTGCCGGGCGTGGTAATTTTCAAGGCACCGTTGGTGCGTTCTCAGGGCCCGGGGCTGTAGAGCACCACCTTGGGGGCCCAGTGGATTCCAGGCACACTCTGGGCACCTCTTCTACAGGTGTGCCACCGCAGGGCGTGGAGGGATGGAGGCGCTCTCTGGGCGCGCCCCCTGCACGGGAATCCACAGGACGTAGAAGGTTTTATGTGCTTTCTCCCTGCGTTCTCCTTGTCAGGGACTGCAGGGTTTTTCAGAGCCCGCCTGGTGTGTCTCCCACACACAAGACTGTGGTTGAGGCACTTTCTGGGCGTGGCTCTTGTGCAGTGATTCCACCACTCGTGGTGTGTGTGTGGCTCCTCCTCACAGGACCGTAGAGGAGGTGTGACCCAGGCGCCCTGTTAAAATAACTTCTCAGCGGGATCGCACAGTGCCAGTGTGGCACAGGAGATTTCAGAGCTCTCCCGGTGTGTCGCCTACACTCAGGACTGCGGGGTGGGAGGCGAGGAATGGACAGTTCACACTATGGGAGTGGCATCTGCGTGTCAGGGACACACAGCGCTACACTTCCCAGTTCAGCACCCTCCTGACTCCTGCGCTACGGAGGCGGCTGCTGCAGGCGGGACCGCCTAGCCCAGCCCGGCGCGGCGCTCAGAGTCCTCCTGGTGCTGTCGCCCACCCACAGGGTTTCAGGGTGTCGGGGATTCCAGACTCCCACCAGCAGCCTCCGCGCGCTGAGATGCACTGGCCCACTTAGCGCAGGAAGATCTGAGGCGCTTTCCCGGGACCTTTTCAGCCACCAACACGCACCGCTGTTCCCAAGGCACAGACCTGACAGTTTCAGGTTGCGCCCCTTGTGTTCTCAGAGGCTGGAGCCTCAGCAGGGGGTGGGGAATGCGGAGGCTGCCACGTTAATCCCCAGCTCACCAAAGTCCGGCTGCTGCAGTCTGCTTCTGCTGTTGTTGAAGAATTCCGCCGGCGACGATCCCTCCGATTTCCCTGTCTCCAAGCTGGCCGCGTCTCCCGTCAGGCCGCTCTCAAAGGTGACTCAGCAGGTCTGGAGTGGGATGTCGGCTTCTCTACCTTTGCCCTGCTCCGTTCTCGTTGTTCTTCCGAGTTGTGTGGAACTTTTTGGCTCCACACTGTCCCAGGGAGTTTCACGGACCTCTCCCTACGGTTTCCTGCCGCTCCTCTTCGCTGCCTCTGCAGCACTCTAACCTTCTCTCACTGAACTCTCCCTCATAGCCTTTCTCCTACGTCGGCCATCTTCCCTCTCTCTTGTGTATTCACCATTAGCTCCTTAGCTCACTTCTGGGGTCTAACATGATAAGAATATTAAAACAAAAATTATTCTATAGGCTATATGTCTGTCTGAATGATTGCTACATAATTCATGAAGTTGCCAATGCTTTGAAATTACCCTGTCATTTCCTTTGCTCTGAGCTTTCTGAAAAGCACAGTGTTTTCTTTGCCAGATTAAAAATGTGCACCCCTTCAAAAACAATTGATTATGCTGAATATCTCAAAAGCATTCTTAATACTGATTAATTTCATTCAGACTAAGTTTACCACTAATAGTGACAAATTTTACAGTAGAATGATTTTTGGATCACAAACAGTAGTGTACTTAAGGCAATTCTGGAAGTGATGTCAGGTAAATCAGTGAACGAAAAAGTAACTAAAGTTGCAGAAATTCAGAATCTAGGTTATTCGTGCAGAGCTCACTCAAAACCCTAAGCCCAGAGTAAACATGTAACCTGGTGTAAAGACATCAGCCATGATGCGTGCATCCTGTATTGTAGTGTTGGGGTCAGAGCCCAGCTCCAGCTTGCTGCTAATGCAGACCCGGAGAGGCAGCAGCGATTGTTCAACTACTTGTGTTCCTGCTTCCAAGCTGTGAGACTGGGATGAATTCTGAGCTCCTGGAATGATTCAGATCCAGTCCAGGGGTGTTGGCACTTGGGGAATGAATCAGCAGATAGAGTATTCTGTTTGTCTGCTTCTCCCTTCCTTTCCTCTCCCTCCACTCCGCATCTTTCCCTTCTCCTAACCGCATCTTTCTGTCTCACTGCTTCTCAAATAATTTTTAAAACCTAAAATCTAGATTTTTATATGAATCTTAAATATTTAATTCATCTCTCTTAAATTACTAAGTGGGTAGGTAGCATTAGCTCGGTTACCTCTCATTCACTGTTAGGATTTGGATGTCATTCCAGAAGGCAATTTCATGGAATGGAAAAGACATTGTTTCTTTAGTGAAATGAAATTACACGCCATATTCATGGACTGGATTCAGTCAAATAATTCTTTAGTGGGGGCATGCTCTTAAATGCTTTTAATGGCCAGAGTTGGGCTGACCTGAAGCTGGGAGCCAGAAACTCAACCTGAACTTTCCCCGTGGATGGCAAATGAGCCACACAGTTGAGCCATTTCTTGCTTCCTCTCAGGAACCTCATTGGCAGGAAGCTGTAATTCAGATTCAGAGGTGGGGCTTGAACCCAGATATTTCCAAAAGGGATATTGTCATTAACTACCATGCTGATTGCTAGGCTGAATACCTGCCCCAGGAAGCTAAGTATTATTAAGAGAATATTTCTCCTCTATTTGCACTATAGTTTTCTTGCAACCATAGTCATTGCCTTAAAAATAAATTTAAATACAAATTCAAAGACATAAGTATCTCAGAGCAATTTTTAAAAGTTGGGAACATACCACCAGATTTTGTACAAAGATTTGGAATCAGTATATAGTATTGACAAAATAACTTAAAAATTAAACTTTAGGACAAAATATCCAGAAATAACTCATACATGGTCAACACAATGAATTTGTGACCATGGTACTTGGGCACTTCAGTTTGGAAAATAAAAATTTAGCTGTAACAAGTGCTGGAAAAAGCAAACTTGATTTAATAGAACAATGGTACTGAGACAAACAGAAACATAAAATATCAAATATTGGAATTCTAGGAAAAAAATGAAGACATAACCTTTATGATTGGGTGAGACAAAATCTTAGGATAAGAAAAGCACAAAACAAAGAATGATTATTCTTAGTTAAAAATTTTCATTTGGAAACAAAAAATAGGAAACTGAAGGAGTAAGTAAGAGTTGTAGAGAAGGGCTGGCATTGTAGCATGGTAGATTATGTTGCCACTTGAGATCCTGGCAACATAACCGGCATCCAAAGTGTGCTGGTTCAAGTCCCTGCTATTCCACTTTTAATATAGCTTCCTGCTGATGTTCCTTGAAAGGCAGCAAATGACAGCCAATTTCATGTGTATGCCTCTGCTGGACACTCAGAAGACCTGAATGGAATTCCTGGCTCCTGACTTGAGCCTGGCCCACCCGGGCTGTTAGCAGACATTTGGAGAATGAACTAGTAAATAACGATGTTTCTGTCTGTCTCTTTTTCTCCCTGTTGCTCTGCCAAAAGTAATAAGCAAATCTTTAACAAAAAGGGATTTGGGGAAAATGTTTTCTTTGCTCATGAGAGAAGATACCTGTCTGTCTATATCTGTCTATGTAGAATAAATGTCTGTAATCATAAAAGGTGGCAGTAAAAACATGTAAGAGATTTGACAACTGCATTAAGACTTTTGAGTATCCAACAATCATATAAAACATCATCATTATTGATAGTTCTTAAGGATATCCTAATTAAAATATTGCTGTGACTACATTCTATATACAAAAACAGCTAAATTTAAAGAGACTCTGAAATGTTGACCTCACCGTACATTGCTGCTCAGTGTAAAGCAGTACATTGGAGAACAGTTGAGTATTTTCTAGACAGTTACATGTAACCTCCTCTTTAACCCCGCAACTTCTAAGCAGCCAAAAGAAATGACAACATATGCCTACAAAAGACATTTTTAAGACTGTTTAAGCAGTATTTTCATAATAGTTAAAAATAAAAATATACCCATAGAAGTATAAATACATTTAGTATATTCATATCCATTAATAAAAAGAAGTGCTAATGGTACACATAGTTCTTTAAATACTGTGTTGAAGGAAAGAACCCAGATATAGAAGAGTATGTATTCTAGGACTTCATCCATTAATTTCAAGTATAGGTGAGGGTAATCTATGTGATAAAATTTACAGTTGAAAAAAAATCTGTAACCATCAAACATAGTCATGAACTTAAAAAGGATGACATGGGGACTTTGGGAGTGATAATAGTAATTAAGGGAAATGTGATGTGAGTGTGAATTTTTGTAAAATGTATTATAGACATAAAATCTGTGCATCTCACTTTTCAAAAAAACAAAGTAAATGAATTCACATTAAGTTGTTTAGCAGATACAGTATGTACCCACTGTCTACAAGTCATAGACTCCGATGACTTTCAGCTGTTTTCTTTTTTTCAGCTTGGCAACATTTACTACCTTTCCTTAATGATTTATGAGTTTTTAGGGTTTTTTAAGATTCATTTTATTATTTTTATTGGAAAGTCAGATAAATAGAGAGGAGAGACAAAGAGGAAGATCTTCCATCTGATGATTCATTCCCCAAGTGACCACCATGGCCGAAGCTGAGCCAATCCAAAGCCAGGAGCCCAGAGCCTCTTCTGAGTCTCCCACATAGGCCATCCTTTACTGCTTTTCCAGGCCACAAGCAGGGAGCTGGATTGGAAATGGGGCTGCTGGGTTTAGAACCTGCGCCCATATGGGATCCCAGAACATGCAAGGCAAGGACTTTAGCTGCTAGGCTACCATGTTGTGCCCGAGTTTTAGGTTTTTAAAATTCATGCATTTTAAAATTAATTCATTTTCTATCGTGTAAAAATGATTGCAAACTCTTCAGGAACATCATCTACATAAGTGGTTCTCAAACTTTAATATGTGCATGAATTATCCAGGGATTTTATCAGAATGCAGGTTTTCAGGCTTCCCCACAAATTGACTAATTTAGAGCTGGCATTGATCCAGGGAATCTGTTTTTAAGTGACGTTCCAGGTGATAATTGAACATCAACATTTGGAAAACCATAATTTCTCTAAGTTGGAATTATTTCTGTTATATCAACAAAATTTGAGTACTGGGTATACAGAAGTACATTGTGCAGTAAACTGGATGAGCTTACATTCCTTGACCTGTTTTCTCCTGGAGACAGCTGTTCTGTGTACTCTAGACACTTCAGATAGGATCTCAGAAAAGCAAAGGATCCTGGCTTCCTTAAGCCAGGCTTCCTTAATCTGTTTATTTTACAGATGCAGAAAAGACAGAGGGAAGAGCTAATAGTTTCTCTTGGATCTCTAGATAGCAAAAACTAAAAGGAGCCTGGAACTCAGATGTGGTCCCCATCTGCCTCAGGCTGGACAAGTTCAGTGGTTCACAAGTGGGATGGGGGTAGGGCAAGTGTCTTCTCTGAAACATTTGGCAGTATCTGCTATTTGAGGTTATCCCAATTTAGTTGAGGAGCATCACTGAAATTCAGATACCCCAAATACGGCTGCACAGCCTACATTTCACAAATGAAATCTCATAATGAAGAACCGTCAGGTCCAAAGCATCACTGGAACAATGTGGAGTCTCTGTGATATGTGATAGTCTTCAGCAGTCTTCAAACTGTAAGATGTGTGTGAGCAGTGTGCCAGGCTCTGCTTGGCCCTAAACACCTGGGAGGCTCAGCTCCAGGCATACTCCACTTGGCTCTGAACATCAGGCCAGGCTGCTGACATGTCTCTCCTATAGACAGTTCCATGGAGCTGACTCCTTAGCACATCCACGGCAGCTCTTCTCATTTCTTTGACTAAACATCTGCCAGCAGGAGCACTGGGAGCTTGAACATGTCCATCGCCAGCCCTGCTGACAGTTCTGGGGTGAGACAGGAGCTGCTCCAGCTGGTCAAAGAAAGCAGCAGCCAACTGAGTTTGAAAGGAAACAGATTTAATTTTGGTCCCAATTGAAACAGAATCCAGTCTAGAGATGCGACCTCTCTAATTTAGGATTCTTGAAAGGATAATTGGGGTAACAGAAACAATCTCCTAAGTGGGGATATACGGAAAGATGGATGCTCAATGTATTCCCAGAGTCTGGTTGGCCTATTTTTGCTACTATATTAGAACAGGAGTTACCCGATCCAAGCACAGCAGGTCTCAGGGGTGAGCGCTTCCTAGGCGTGTATAAGCCTTGGGTTCTCTGTGTATATAATGTTGATGAAAATAATGTCAGATATAATAGAGCTGTTTAAAGGCATATTTTAATGTGGTGACTTGCATGCAGCAAGCACTGAATAAATGAGAGTTATACCATTAACTTGCAGCAAAAGCCAGGCTCCACTAACCCCTAACGACCCCACAAGTCCTCCTCCTTTCTTTATATTCAATCTGTTGGCACAAATTCGCCCTAACTAAATATCTTTAAGGTGACATCCATTTTTTTTTCATTTGAGAATTAGAAAGTGCCTATCTGCTGGTTCACTATGCACGTGCCTCCAATAGCCCAGAGTAGGATGGGAATACAATCCAGATGTCCCAGATAGGTGACAGGGAACTAGTTGTCTTAACAGAAAGCTGGATTCAGAAGCTGTAGCTGATAAGGGATGCAGGCCTCTTTCCTGCTGAATTAAATGCATGCTGTTGTATTCACTTAAAAACATTCAAAGTAAGAGAAAAAGGTATTCCTTATGTGTCCACAAATCAATCTTTGGGCTGTGGCTTACCCTTGAGTGTTTGCACGTGAGCTTGCCCTGTCTATGAAACCATTTGGAGAAGTCCTCCCCTAGCAAAAGTATCTTCAGAATACCAAAACTTGGACTGTTGATTTAGATTTCCACAGCTTGTGATGTGGAAGATGTATAAGCCTGTCCTAGATACAGTGGAACATAAAGCATAATCTTGCCACTGTGTGCCTTTTTTTTTAATGGGTCACACCACAGTGTATCTCTTATTGAAAAAAAGAAAAGAAAATAAAATGGTGCTGGGTGAAATCTTTCAGCTTGTTCCTCTACTCCTGTCTCCAAACAACCCATCCAAAACATATACTTGTCATTTCTTCTAATCTCTCCTGCAACTTAAAACTCCAAGCCCATGCTTCTGGCAAATCTGCCAGTTACAAAGCAAATATGCTCAAGTATAGCTAAAGTTGCAGTTTCGGGATGTGCTGCTTTGGTGGCATCAGATCTGCAGCTTAGCACATTACTCTCCTGATGAGGTCTATTAGACAGTTAGAGGACCAGGGAAGGCATACAGAAAGAGCTATGAAGCATTTCCTAGATAAGGGGGCCAATCTGGGAAAGAGAAAGACAAAATAAAAGCACAGATGGAAGAAACACATCCCTTGGAATAGACACTTGATGATTAAGGTCCCTAGAGCTGCAGATTAAGAAATTAGAGAGGCAGTGGCTGGCTTTTTTTTTGACTTGTCCTGACCAAAGACACAACACAGATGTGATCTCTTCCTTACAACTAATGTTGAGCAGACTTAGATAATCCAGGTCTGCATGATTAAAGTTATCATCAAACCAAGTCAGGAGTTGATCAGCATCCAAGTTATCTCCTGCAAAGTTATTTCTTGAACTTGAAACAGTGGGAAGATAACATGGCATTTGTCAGGATCTACAAGCTTGGATGTCACCAGTCTCCAGTTGCAGTACCGGAAGCATTTTGTGGGGGGAAAATGTCAAAACTTAAAAATAAGTAAGAGTAGGGTAGACACTGTGGTTCAGTGGTCTGAGCCAACCCCCCCACCCCCAAAGCACCGGTATCCAACATGAAAATCCTGTTTATAATCCCGGCTGGTCTTTATTGCTGGTCCATGATCCTGCTAATGCACCTGGCAGTCAGTGGATGATGGCCCAAGTACCTTAATCCCTACCATCCACATACAAGACCCACACCAAGTTTGAGGCTCCTGGCTTCTCTCTTGCCTACTCCTGGCTATTGCAGATTTTAGGAGAGTGAGTCACAGGATAGAAATCCTCTGTCCCTCTCCTCTGTCTTTCGAAGAGTTGGGAAAAAAGTTAAATATTTTTATATACATTAAAGTAGATTTTATGGATAGACATTAGATGTCTTAAATGTAGATGCAGCCAAAGAGAAGCAGAAATAAGTTTGCTTTAAGGGTTGCCGAAGAGGTGATTTAGAAGAGTTGCAAAATATCTAGCACTGGACAGATCCAAATAATAGTGCAAACAGCTTGTTCAAATGTGGTGGAATAAATTTAAACTGTAAGACTTTTGAAAATTTAGTTTCATATGCTTGAAGGCAGAATAACAGTGTGAGGGGGAGGGAGGTGAAGAAAGAATAATTTCAACTGCTGGTTCACTCTCCAATGGTATACAATGCCCAGGGCTGGGTTAGACAGAAGCTGGGAGCCAAGAGCCTCTTCTGAGTCTGCCACATGTGTACAGGTTCCCAAACATCTAAGACATCTTCAACTACTTTCTCACACACATGAACAGAGAGCTGGATCAGAAGTAGAGCAGCGAGGACTCAAACCTATGCCCATATTGGATGATAGGTTCTTAGGCAGTGGCTTTAGTTGCTACACCATAATGCCAATCCCGAGCTTAAGATTTTTTTGAGAAAGGTATTTGAAGCAATTTTTAAGGATATAGAGGAGTCCTGGTGAGGGGGAAAAATATGTCTTCAAGGACACAGGGCACCGTGTAGTGTTTCCATGGCTGTGTCACCCATAAGGGAACTGAGACACAATGAGTGGTAAATCCCAAACTTGTCCAGCAGGATCTTGGTAAAGCAAACTTGTCACCTGAGGGAGGAAACCACCCAAGCTTCCTCTACGTTAATAGTGACTCTGGGAATGCTAGATATGAGTCTGATAGGTGAACTCAATGCTTTCCCTTTAAAAGTGCACATCCAAAGCAGCTAGTATTACTGATCCAAGTCACAAGTTTGTCTTGAAATAGATCTTAGCACCAGGATTGCAGTAGGGATTTCTTTTTTAGGGAAAGGTATTTTGTAGGCCTAGAAGCCACATCCTTGAGCTGCAAGCAACTGTAATTTTAAATAGAGTATTCAATCAGTGGATTTAAAGAGACAAAACAAATGGAAAACCCATACAGTTGTCAGTGCAACTGAACTGAAAAATAGATGGAGAGCATCTCATATTCAGTTTTTCTTCCCCCTGTATTTACTTCTATGTTTATGGAATACTTTGGTGTATTTGAGTCCCACTGAAGTACAAAAGTGCCCCCAAAATGGTGGTGTTTACTTAGTTCTGTATGTTTCTGTAAAATACTGGGGTAGATCCAGGACGTTAAGTGAGATTCATAGGATACATGGTGCTGTTTGTTAGAGTCATCTCTATACCCAGTGTTTCTTGTACTCTTGCACAGTTGCAGGGCAGATCCCATGATTCTTCTGGTCATTGTCAGATAATGAGTCATCTAGACAGTTGGAAACAGACCAGTGTCATTACAGTAATTCCAAGAAAAGTAACAAAATGTACAGAGACCTGTTCTCTTATCTTGGATTCCATTAATTAAGATTCTGTGCAGAACTTTGCAGGGATGTTTTACTGGCTGTGACTATGATACTAATAACTGCATCTTCCTGTTTTCTTATGGCAAATATATCTTTAAAATACTTAAAAGTGGCCAAAATATGTGATGTCAAAACCTCCATCTAATTTTTGAATCTAAGTGATCTGAAATAATCATAATGGTACTAAAATGGGCAATTGAAATTTACCATGATATCCATTACTTTTCATGTCATTAGGTGCAAAATAAGGCATTTCCCAAAATATATTTGCTGGAATGCTGCCTCGTTCCACAGGAAGTTTTAATCAAATACTCTTTGAATCTCTGTATTCAACTCCCAACACTATCTTGTTAGTGCAGAAAAATGGTATATGATGGGAAAAGGGAATACATAGGGGTTGGATTAGGGTAGGGAATGCCTGGAGAGGCAACCTGGATCAATGGAGACCAGGAACTGGGGACATAGGTTTAGAGAGCTAGGGCTGCCTTCACCACTACAAGAAACTCAGGGTTGTATAGCATTTCTGATCCTGACTTCATCTGTCAAGTGGAAATAATAGTCCCTGCTGCTGTAGGTTATGGCTTTGTGACATTTGATATTTGTTTTCATTAGTTACCCTCCTTTATTTCTGAGTCCTTGTATCAAGAGGTTGAGGAGGAAGACCATGGTCATTGACCACAGCAACATGTGCCTAGTGAGATCCTTCTGAATTCGGATGCCTTTCCTGGCGGCTTTTCTATGTTCCCTTCTGGGTCACAGGAGCACTGTGGAAGCTTCAAGTGCTGTCAGGTTTTGTCCTCAGGCCTGACAATATCCACTTTGCCATCCCCATAGGAAAGTCAGTCCCCTGGGGTGTGTCTGTTTCTACCACTCAATGAGGTAGCCACAATCCTCCACATTCTTTGCCCTTCACAAAAGAATTACTTCCCACATGAAATACTTAGAAGCAAAAAGCCATCACTTTTGATTCTATTCTGATAATCCAGCCAACTCCTTCATCTGTCTCTTCTCTAAGAACCTCCAGAATTTTCTTTGATCATTTTAATACTGAGAGGGAAGAGTATACACCCACATTACAGATACAGAGATCCTCTTCGTGATAAATTGGCTTAGTGTCCTTGGTTGTTGGATTATTGTCATGTTTACATTTTGTCTTATTTCTTGGCTTTATGATTCAGAGCCATGTATTTGATCCCATCTCCTTTATTTTACATTTTAATATATTTATACTATCCATGCATTTATCCAATAAAAATTGAGGTTACTTAACTGAAGGCTGAAGATTAAAAAAATGAAACTTGGTTGCCACATTTAAGGAGTTCAACTGTTCCTAGTAACGAATATAAATGAAAACAACATTTCTGAATGTCTTCTTGGCTGTGGTGCTACTGGCAGAGTTAGTTAACATAGGGATGAGCGTAGCAACTGCAACTAATACTTCAATGTAATTAATGGTGGATCGAGTCATTCTTAAAAGTATTTCAATTTTCTTGCATAACTGGATGATGCTACCTATCACTATTCAGTTTGTAGCTAGAAAAAAATGTGACTTGACCTTCGTGATTTGTCATAGATAATGTGTTTTATTTTGAACAGTATTTATTGACTTCTTAGTACATGTCAAGCATTGTTTCAGTGATAATTTCCCTCTCTCCAAGCAAATACACTCTTATGAGAGCTACCAACTTCATACAAGCCAGTGAAGATGGAAGAGGAAATATGAGTCAGTTTAATGGAATAAATGGAGCAGAAAGTATCATTTCAAATAGAATGGTCAGAAAAGGCCTTAGGAATAATTGTAGCATAATGACTTAACTTGAGTGAGGGAAGCGACTTTGCAGGATCTACAAAATGGCAGCCATGAAACAGGAGATTCAAATCTTGAGGCGAAACTCTTTGATGGGTCAGCAAAATGGTCCAAGAGGCTCGAGCTGTGTTCTTCCTCCTCGACCTCTTGTTGAGTGATCATGGACTAGGTTTACTCAGAATCTTTTCTTAGTTTGATTGTTGTGCCTTACAGCAGCAGAGTACCTCATGGGAGGCCTTCTCTAACTTTTATATCATTTTATTTGAGAGGCAGAAAGAGAAAGAGGGAGACATCTGGAATCAGTTCGGTTATTCACCCAGATGACTACAACCCCTGGAACTGGGACAGACTGAAGCTGAGAGCCAGGAACTCAACCCAGGTTAACCACATGGGTGATAGATGGGTATTGTAATACTTGAACTGTTATCTACTCTTTTCTGGTGAATTGAAACTTGTGTGGGAACTCAGTCCAGACACTCTGATATGGGATGCTGGAATACCAACTAGTGTTTTAACTGCTGTGCCAAAACGCACCCCTGTGCTTGCTATTTAAGAAGAGTCAGACAGTGACATTTTTTTGAGACAGTAGATCTCAAATATCTGACTGTGATGGAGAAGGGTGTCACCCTGAGGTGGAGGAGAAAAAAGGTACAGAAATTGCAGTTGACATAGTATGCTGCTTTAAAGGCTTGCTGACTCCAGCTATACATCCCCCCCACCACACACACACACACACACATTTCAATGCTAATTTACTTTTCTCTTTGTGCACAGATAGAAAGCCAGATATAGGATAGTCTAGCATTCAGCAGGTACATTTGCATGTGAGATCAGCCTTGGGAAAATTCAGGTTCTATCATTTTTAGGTATTTTTAATCTCTCTCTTGAGAGCAGTAACCTCAGTAACTTCTCAGGGGCCTGGTCCATGCGGTGTGCTAAATCAACTACGTTATTGTGATACAAGCCAAATGATATTCCTTCTGTTTAAACTGACATTCATCTTTGCTAAAAAAAAAATAACCTGTTTTGGAGCATCTGCATCAGGGATCTTACCGCCTTTTAAACAGAAGCTCAGAGCGAGTCTTAAAACAGTGAATTAAATTTGAATGAGAGACAGTAACTTGCTACCTACTTACATGATTATTACTGTTTTAAAGAGGTGAAGGTTAAATCTATAGAAGCGGAAAGGTCTCTGTGAATATTTTTGCTAGCCAGCAATTGGCATCCTAGAAACTAGTGTTTTCCAATCAACAGGGAAACCATTTCAAGTGAACTTTCTATGTCAGGCATGAGCTTACGGGAAATAATTATCTGGACTTCATAATAGACCCAACGGAGAATTCATGCTGTAATTTTTTCAATAAAAAGGAAAAAGCTGAAATAATCCCAGTCTCAGGAATATTTTCCCTGCACAGATAAAATTTCCTGCTAGAAAAGACCTATCAGAGAGCAGGTTGTTAGGCTCATGGTCTGCATAGAAGTACTTGGGCTCTATACACAATTCAGATTCCTGACAACAGTTCCCTGCTAATAAAGACCCTGAGAAATAATGAGGATAGTGCAGGTTATGGCTTTCTTTAAATAAATATATTTGAATACAGACACACACACACATTATTTGTACAAGGTGAAAACATTCATGTATTTCACAATGCAGAATTAGGAGTACAGAAATACTTTGCACTGTCCACTCCCTTCTGCCCATGTTCTCCATCTACCCTCCTCCTCACACATAGAAGATTGGCCCCAACATCTGGAAGTGAATCAGGAGGTAGGATCAATCTGTCTCTCTTTCCAGTTAATTGATTAATTATTAACTAGTCAATTTAGTTTTGAAGCACTAATTTAAGTTTAAAAAGAGTTGATGAAAGGCAAATCCATGTTAATAGTTTCACTAGAAAAAGTAAACTGGCATTTATGATATCCACGTGGGATGCCACCCTTACTTTGCTAAGTGATTTAAGTGTGTTTTTTTAATACTTATCCCCCGGGAACACATAGCTGGGTCATATTTTATAAAGGAGGAAGTTATAGCCAAAAATATCAAGTGATTTTTCCCAAGGTCTCATAGGTAATGAGCACAGCTGGCACTGGAGAATGAGCCTTTTCAATCCTAAAACTGCTTCTGCAGCATTCCCTAAAAAAGACACTGGAAAGTGAGCACATAAGGATGTATTGAGTTACCCTCTAAGCTAACGTCTGAATTGTATACTTGCTTTTAAACTGTATTTTTTCTAGCTATTCATATTTCCCTCTTAGCTAGTCACTCTGAAATTGTTTTTTTTTTTTATATTTCCTGGACCTGGTGTTATTCTTACATATATATGAGTCATGGTGATATATATTTTCATTTAGCTTGCTTGATGAAAAGGTGGTTTAGCTGCTTAAAACAAGGTGATTGGAGGGTTTTCCCAGTCCACTCTGGATGGCATGAGTAGCATGTAATCATATGCTCAAACGGTTCCTTTTACCTGAACTTGGTCATTTCCAGGGCTCATCTTGGTTAGATTAGAATTCTGAAATAATGTTTCCTGGAAGTTTTTCCACTGGCCAATTCATATATCCTGAATAATAGAATCCAAGCTAAACTTGAAAGTGTTGATAAGGTAATTAAAAAATGTCTGATACACAGCCACTGGGGACAAATGATTAAAACAAAGCAAAACAAACAAACAAAAACAGTTTCAGAGGTGTCAGAAGCTTCCCCTGTATTGCATCCATGAGCCACAGATACTTTCCAGGTCACGTGAGTTCTCCCACCACAACTTTAAGTACGGACCGAGCATGTTTTGGTGTCTACTCATTTTACGGATGCTTGCTTTTCTGCCTTGTTTTTGGTATCAGATAGGGAAGTTTCTTGTGTGCTAAGTTCTCTGACACAATTATTTCAGAATGTAGGAAAAAGTGAATTACACTTCCTATGTCTTCCTTCTTGCCACAGTACGCATGCAGAATACAATAAAGTTGAATCTCTGAAGACACCTCTCCTCACCAAAGCCCGTGGAGCACACACTTAATCAGAAGAGCCTTACTTGCAGTGCTACCTGGTCATAGTCATTGTTAACAACTACTAAACTATGTCCAGCGAGTTTACAAATCATTGAGTAGTCAGCTTCTCCATTTCTGTAATAGATTACCTTTTCAACAATAGTAAGATTACCCTAAGCGCAATGAAGTTGCAACACAGTTCATTACGCAGCCACATTGTCTTCTTGAGACTGGCCTCCTATTCTGACAGAGATCCTAAGAAAGGTGTCCTTGAGAATTTGTGATATGTTGGGGGGCTTTCCCCTCAGTGGAAGAGCAAATGGTTAACAGTCTGTGGCTGTGGGGGCCACTGTTCCCATAGCATCTAAAAAGGCCATTTTCTTCCCCAGGAGAGGTTGTTTGCATGTTTTTAAGGAGTGCACTGTGGATGTAATGATTGTGTAACATGCCTTTTGAAAGTTTGCTTCAATCAAGATCCTGATCACTTGATTTTCTAATTGATTTTTATTTGATGATAATTTGCTCTACTATTTTTATCATCAGGATTCTGTACAGGAAATATGTGAGGAGAATATTTGGAGATATACAGATTTGTTTATGTGTATGTTTGTGCACACAGGCAGGTAGGTAGATAGAATACAGTGGGGAGGTGTGGATATGAATATTACACATAATTGACTTACACTAGCATGGAAACTGACCAGTCCTGACCCCTGCGAGGAGACTGTGCAGTTCCAGCTTGAGTCCTAACAGCGGACTCTAGGAAAGACAATATTGAAAAACAAAATGAAATCATCACCCTTGAGGAGGGGGTCTGCTGTTCCATTCAGGACTTTAGTGGTTTGAGTACAGAATTTCCATATTAGGGAGGAACGTCAGTTTTAATAAGTCCACCAATTCAAATCCAAAGAGGTGTACCTCATATAGGTACATTCAGTGTAGCTCTTTGACATTTTTGCGTTCATTTATTTTAAAAGATAATTCGTACTCACATTTATTTATGATGTGTGTGGCATTTTGATGTGATTTTATATTGTAGAAAGGCTACTTAATGTATTACCTCACATTTTTTTTTGTAGTGAGGATGTTTAAAATTTATTCTCTTAGCATCTTTCATTTTCATTTTTAAAAAATTTTGATTTGTTAAAAATTTAAATACAAGGGCCCGGCGCGGTGGCGCAAGTGGTTAAAGGTCCTCGCCTTGCACGCCCGGGATCCCATATGGGCGCCGGTTCTAATCCCGGCAGCCCCGCTTCCCTTCCAGCTCCCTGCCTGTGGCCTGGGAAAGCAGTCGAGGACAGCCCAAAGCTTTGGGATCCTGCACCCGCGTGGGAGACCCGGAAGAGGCTCCTGGCTTCGGATCGGCATAGTATCGACCCGTTGCGCTCACTTGGGGAGTGAATCATCGGATGGAAGATCTTCCTCTCTGTCTCTCCTCTCTGTATATCCGCCTTTCCAATGAAAAAATAATAAAAATAAATCTTTAAAAAAAAAAAATTTAAATACAAAAAGAATCAGACTGAAAAAGATTCCCCTCCCCCTTGTTGGTTGACTCCACAAATGCCTTCAACAGCCAAACTGGGCCAGAATAAAGTCAAGAACCTCGAATTCAATCTAGGTCCCTCACTCTAGGTGGCAGGGACATGAGTACTGGAGCCTATCAACTGCTGCTTACCAGGTTGTACAGAAGCAGGGAATTAGAACAGGAAATGGAACTGAAACTCAACCCTAGGCACTCAGGTACGGGATACAAGCTTGCAAGTGGCATCTTCACTGCTATGTCAAAACGCACTCCAGTGACTTTTATACTAACCGTAATCGGTTGCACAATAGGCCTGTTGAACTGATGCTTCCCTTCTAACCACTATATTTGAAAATATCCAATTACCTAGCCAGTTTGAAGATAAAATTAGCCATCACAACTCTTATACCAAGTAGATTGCAAAAAATGATAATGGCTATAGATTTTTAGTTTCTCCTATTGTTTGATTATCTGTTTTACTTTTTTATATATTCTTAATTTTTTTACTTTATACATGAACTTTATGTTTGAGAAGTAATATTTGTACATACTTACCGAGTGTAGTATAGCTTAAGATATTTAATCACTATAAGCTGATCAAATGATAGAAATGAGCATTTTTATTCCCTTATACTTTATTTAAGACAAGTTTCATTTGTTAGAATGAACCTTTGTCTACCTGTCCACTTCCCTAAAACTGCAGCAACCAAGGCTGGCATGTAGTGTAGAACTTCCACATGGATAGCAGCAACCAAATATTGAGCCATCACCTTTGGCTTCTCGGGATGCAGCTCCCTAAAAATCCAGATGAGAAACTGAAGCTAGCCTCAAATCCAGATACCTGGACATGGATACAGACATTCCAAGCAGCATCTCAAATTCTGCACCAGATACTTGCTCCCTTGTCATTTTTATAATGTCTAGAGCTTTTTAGCTTTTATCTTCCATTTCTTCATCAAATACATAATATATGTCAACTGTAATTACCCTACTGTGCTCTAGAGCACTGGACATATTCCTTCCATGTAATTTTATTTCAGTACTTATTATCTGACCAGTTTAAACACTCTTCCACATTGCTAACCTGTAATCCAAGGATAAGGAAACCTTTTTTTTTTTCTGCCAAGGTCTATTTGAATAATTGTAACATTATACTCAGACCATGCAGAATTAACTACTTAAAAATTGACCTGTTATAGATTAATTGAATTTTGAGCTTCACTCAAAGCTGCCTTGACAGGGATCAACCAAATGATTTCAGGGACCAGTGGGCCAAATATTCTCCACGTCTGCTCTAAGACTCACTGTTGTGCTCTCTATTTCTGAAATGAGATTTCATTTTTAAGCTTCTATATGTAAGAGAATATCAAGTAATTGTTCTTGTATGACTGGTTTATTTTATTTAACAGTATGTCTTACAGTCACATCCATTTTGTTGTAAGTGACAGGATTTCATTCTGCTTTGTAAATGAATAATCCATCACATTTAGTATATGTTTATAGTAAATCTTTATACATTCATCCATTGATATATAACATATCCAATTGCATAGTCAGGTTGATACATATCTTTACCTTGACTGGCAAGCATAATGCTGTGGTAGCTGAGGTACTCCATGTATCTCCTTCATGTACTCCGTGTCTGTGCACATCTACACCAGGAACAGTGCAGAGGATCATATTATAGAACTACTTCTAGCTTTTGGAGGGATCTCTGTATTTTGATCTGAAATTGTTGTATTATTGTACATTCATACCAATAGCAGGCAAGTTCACTTTTCTCCGTTTCTTCACCCGCATTTTTTTTTTTTAATTTCTGACAGTAAACATTCTCTTTGGAGCACCAGGATGTTTTACTGTAGTTGTATTCTGCATCTCTTGCATAGCTAATGGTACTGAGCTTGTGTGTGTGTGTTTTTTTTTGCATAATTCTTGGCTGTTGGTGTTTCTTCCAACAATGTCTGTTCAGATCACTTGCACGTTTTTAACTTGGATTCTTTGCTGTTAAAAGATGTTTTGAGGTCTTTAAATCTTTTAGATATCAATCCTTTGTCACGTGAGTCATTTGCAAATAGTTTCTCCCCTCTGTTGTGTCTTCACTGTTTCCTTTGATAGGAAGGAGCTTTTTCACACAAGCCCAATTACCTGTTTTTTTTGCTTTCGTTGCCTGTTCTTTGGAGATCCTAAACAAGAAATTGTTGACCAGGTCAGTGCCTCAAACTGTGTCTTTTGTTTTCTTCTATCAGTTTTCAAGATTTGGTGTTTAAATTTACATGTTTGACACTTGGAATTGGTGTGTGTGTGATGACATATAGGGGGGTTCATTCAACCTTCTACACATGAATATCCATTTGTCCAGAAAACCTGAATCTGGATCCCTGAAATTGTTTAGACTATTAAGAATTTCTTTTTTAAAGGATGAATTTGACTTGTGCAAGGAGTGGGGGAAATATCTCACATGATTAAATGGAACAAAAGACAAATTCATCCCTTTAGTGTCAGTTACTTAATATTTGATTATCTGCTTATTTCCTGTTAAATAATTAGAGTGTGATTTTGTACTACAAAGAAAAGGACCTCAATTTTGGCTAACCCTCAAACATGTCCTCCACTTTCCTTCCCTCATGGATTCCTATCTCTGAGCTGTTGAATGGATTCCAATCCCTTCCCTGTCTACTAGGCATCATTAGGCACATTTCCTGGCAAGCACCTCCCCATTCTGTCATGCCTGCTCCTCTCTCCCTCATTGTCCATTGCCTTGTCAGTGGCAGCTCCATTATTGATGCTTATTTCATCCTCTTCCATAAGCCCCTTGGAGTGTATCAAACTCAAATAAGAGCTTGCATATGTGTGGCAGACTGTGATTGGCATAGCAGGTCAGAGAAGGTAGACAGACAAGGAAACAAGGCCGAGAAATGGTGTGCACATCAACAGATGGGAGAATGCTGCCACTGAGCACTTATGAGCAGGCCAACCATCGTGCTAAGCAGATCAAAGGATCAGGGACATACACAGTCCTCAGAGAATGATGCTGTGATCTGTGACTAGTGAGAGGTGGAACCTGCACTCCAATTTAATCTTCCTGATTTCAACACCTATAGTCTGGACTGTGTGTCTGTGTGTGGGACTAGGCAAAGTATACGAGAGACTATTCCAAAGAATTATTTAGGATGATCAAAACCACTGAATCCATAGCGAGTAACCTCATATTTAGAAAGTTACTTACAAAGTTAAATCTGAAATCTCTAATTCTTCATTTCGCTTCAGCACCTTCTTGGAAGTTTTATTGGGATTTGCCTACATCAATATGTAAATCAGCTCCCATGTTTGATAGACATCTGGTTACAAAAAGAGTGCAAATCCATACTCGCTGGTAGCACTTTTTCCGAGATGCTGTCTTGATCCATTGCTTCCCACGTCTCCTCCTGCCCTTGCAGAGACAGCACATTCATTCATATTGGCAGTATGTATTCTTGGTGTTCCTCAAACGAAGCTGACTTGTTCTCCTTTGTCTTGCTCTCCCCATGACGGACTTGCCTCACTTTAAGGAATCTTGTCAAAGTCTAGGACCTCCTGTCAAAGGTGTACCCTATGCCTTCCCCTTTTCTCTCACCCACATTCTTCTCTGCATTTACAAGCAATGACTATGATGCTGATGTGGAGTAGGAAGAAGGAAGTCATGGCTTTGTTGACTGGGCAAGCAGATCCTTGATGGCAACAATGATTCTCCATGGAATCCAAAATTTTCACTGTTTCCAGAACAAGCTCATGAAATATAGAATGATGGTGAGACCTTTGGAGGTAAAGCAAAGGAAGCAGCAACAAGTTCTCCCCTGAATAATAGGTTTTCTCCCTTCTTTTTAGTGTAAGGCTAAACATAATTGTGGAAAATTGATAATACATCCAAAAGACTGAGTGCACTTCTGATACCTTGCTCTGGAACAAGTTGAACACTGAAAAGTTGAAGTGAGGGTCAAGTTAATAGGTAAGACAGCTCTGGTGCTTCGAGTATGCATCCAAGCTTTCATATTTCTGAACTTTTCCCTGGAAAGCTTTCTCACAAGCATCAAAAAAGCACTGAGCTCTTTGAAACTGTAACTTGAAGTCTCATAAAAGATACTGTCACGTACAACTGACAACTTTTCCTAATGAAAATAGAAGACAGGACAGGTAGCTCCCTTGAGATATATACCCTGGTGAAAGAATCTATTTTGGGGAGGGATTTTCACTGCATGCATTTTTAATATCACTGAGACCAGTGTCTTAATCGAGCCTTACTGGTGGTAAATGCTCGCCTAGCAGCAGGGATTGCCACAGCAGGAATTTAGTCTGAACACTTGGCATAGGCCTAATCATATTTCACTTATTTTCTTTTATGTGTCTGCTCAAGATAAATGGGTACCTTCTTTTATCAACAATAGCTCAGGATTCATAAGCTCACATTTTTCATCCAGGACAGGGGATGTAACAACTTGCACTTTATTATCCATCTCTCATTTCTTCCTTTCAAGCAATCAATAGATTCTCTACCAATGTCTCTTTTTAAAGGTTGCTTACAAGTTTGTTACAGAACAATGTGTTGCCATTGGTTTTCTTGCCAAAAAGCCTCCCTGAATCTAGATGAGCTTTTGCTAGAATCCCCCTAGCAAAACTACCAGTCACGTGAGATGTCCTATTTGGAGCCTCCCTGAGTCGAGGACACCAGTACCCAGTGACAACTGTGATTTATTGTTGTCCTAGTAGCATCCTATTCACATCATACAGTAGGAATATTCTTAAGTGGAAAAGCTCTTACTGCTGACATACTGACCAAATATCCCTAAGGAGGTGGGAGAAGACTGTTGCAAAGAACGTAGACTTACTAAGGTTGGTGCTGATAAATAGCATAATGTCAAGGCCAGAACCCACGTATTCTAGTGTTCCTATGATTCATATGTCATGTTATTATTTTTCTCACAGGCTTTCTTAAAGAATAATGTTTAATGTCTATAAATTAATTTTTAGCTGTGCTCTTTAAGATTTTTTTTTTAAAGTTCAGAGTCAGATATACAGAGAGGAAGAGAGAGAGGAAAATCTTCCATCTCATGATTCACTCCCCAAGTGACCACATATGGCTGGTGCTGTGCCGATCTGAAGCTGCGAACCAGGAACTTCTTCCAGATTTCCCACGCAGGTGCAAGTTCCTAAGGCTTTGGGTCATCCTCCACTGCTTTCCCAGGCCACAAGTAGGGAGCTGGATGGGAAGTGGAGCTGCCGGGATTAGAACCAGTGCCCATATGGGATCCTGGCATGTTCAAGGCGAGGACTTTAACCACTAGGCCACCATGCCAGGCCCTGAGCTGTGCTCTTGAATGACCAGCAAACCAGCATACAGCTCTGCATACTTTATGGTTATGCAAGGTTTGGTGACATGTAAGCCACATATTTGAGTTTATTTGCAAGCTGTAACAGTGATTTTTTAAAAATGTATATCTAATAGAAGACTTTTAATTTAGTCAGTCAATTTGGCTGTCTGTATTCTCTGAGTCAGGGATTATTGCAGATGAGTGGAATAAAATACAGCTGTAAATCTATCCTTGTCTCCCAAAACCTTAGTCTATTGAGAGAAGAGAAAAACAGTAGAATGTGGTCAAGCCTAGAGTGACTTGGAAATCATCTGCTTTGAGCTGACTCTGAATTGCTCATGTTTAATGTAGATAAATGCCGTAAGGAGTTGATGCTGATTGTTATTTTATCATTCTTTGTCCTTGAGGGTCCACCCTATTAATCCTCCATAGTTCTCCATATTGGTTTACAAATACTTTTATATAGTTGGAAGCCACTAATATTTGTGCTTCATCAGAATATGAACTAGCTTCTGGCTGAGACATGGAGATTGTGTGGTTGCTCCTCAGTTGAGAAGTTGTAGTTGTCTCAGGCTTGGAAGAAGTTCTAGGAGTTGAACAATGGAGATAGCCTAACACAAGCCATCTTAATCCAGAACCCTTAGTCCTTAGTACCCAATTCTTTAGTCCATGTACCCAAATGATGTGTGTGTGTTCTCCACTTACTAAGGATGGTTTCTACAAAATTAAGGAAAATCAAATAAGATTCCCCTGAAGAAAGTGATAGTTCAGGCCTAAAGCACAAACAGATCATAGGCAATTTGACAGATATTAGACTCACTCTGTTACTGTGTATGTGTGTCCACGTAGGGATAGTCTCCCATCTTTTATTTTTCTCACTTTTGTGAAAGCATAGAGCAAATGTTACAATCCATTATTGCTGGTAACCAGAAAACAGGGAATGCTTCAGTTACAGTGCCTTGGATTCACGGGTCCTTAAAAGCAACCTCATAAGATATTATTAAAAATGTCTGGAAGCCACAATCCTGACCTGTGGAGGCGAAGAAATTTGACAGTCACCTGGTTTTATGCCTCTATAATCCTTCATCCCGCCATCCTTAGACAGGATCCCTCTCTATAGCTCTTCATGTGTCTTTACCTTGCATTTCGTCTGGAGCTGAGCTTATAGCTAGAGCTTCAAAACACAGCCTAGAGTGTGATGGTTAAGGAGTTTTATTTTGGAGTTAGACTACCAGGGTCTGTTAACCATCAGTTTTCTCAACTTTGACGTGGGACTAATTATGGTTACTCTTAAAATTACAAGAAGTGTTCATGAACACTGTAGATCATTTGCTTTGTCTAATCCATCTAGAAGTGCTATCTTTCATATTAATCTTCATACGATAGAGTGAAGGTAGGCTGGCAGGGTGAGGCAGGTGCAGATGGGGAAGCATGTGAAATACTACATATGTCACACTAACGGGTTGGCTCTTGACCTTTGCTGAGACCATTCTCTTGAATTTTAAAGCTCAAGAAACTACAGAGGGTGATTGACAATGTGAGTGGCTGAAGTGAATTTTCATAGATCAAAGAGAGAGCAGTTTCACATCTACAGCACTCTAATACAGTATTTCTCAGCTTTGTTTTATCATTTGCTCCCACCCCCCCCCTCGTTTTTAGTCGATTTTTTTCCTACTTGTCTCCAGCGATTCTCTATTGTGTTGCTACTATGTACTTAAGTATGTTCATGATTTTTTTTTCCATTAAAAAGACTTCAGCTGTGGTTTTTCACTTTTCCAACCCCCCAGTAAAGGGCTGTATCACTCTGACAGGGAAAGCATACTCTATAAATTGTAATCTAAAGTAGCTTGTTTTTTTCATGATTTTTTAACCATTAGGAGACACAAAGAACCTTCTGTCTGCTGTTATACTCCCCAGATAGCCACAGTGGCCAGAGCTGGGATACTCTGAAGCCAGCAGCCCAGATCTCTGCCATGGGTATAGGGGCCTGTGGACTTGGACACTCTTCTGTTTTCCCGCGTTGTTAGAAGGCAGTTGGACTAGAATTAGAGCAGCCAACCCTCAAACTGGTGCCACATTGGATGCCAGCACACTAGGCAGAGGCTTGGTTTGCTACACCATGGTGCTATCCCAACATTCTCACATTTGTATGACCCCGAAACTGATTTTTATTTTATAAAAGATCTGATTTTTTTGAAAGGCAGAGTTACAAAGGGAGTGGGAATGATAGCTCTTCCCATCTGCTGGTTCATTCCCCCAAATAGCTATAATGACTCAAGGCTCAGCCAAACCTTAGCCAGGGGCCAGGAACTTCATCCCTGTGTGCCACATAGGAGCATGGGCCCAAGCATCTACTGCTTTCCAGGGCACACCGGTAGGGAACTGAATTGGAAGTGGAGCAGCTTGGACTTTAAGCTATACCTCATGTGGAATGTTGGTGGCAGCTTACCTCACTGTGCCACAATAAAGACCCATAATACCACATTTTAAATTGCCGATACAGAAGGTGCCCTTTCTTAGATGATTAAAAAAAAAAACTGGCAATGTTTGACAGACACTGCACTTTGTTTTTGATCTTCAGGTCTAGGATCCTGCCACATTGTACAGCAGTAGAGAACATAGCTCTCAGGCAACCCACACCTTCCGAGAAGGAAGTACCTGCACTCTACATTGAGTTGTGTTGCTGCGTTAGGATGTTTTGTGGCTTGGTTGTACTACATGTGCATGTGACGTATGACATTTTCAAATCATGATATGCTTCTAGTTGAGGAATTCATGAATGTGGAACAAATAACCAGAGTCAATATTCACAAAACAGCAGGAACTGAGACCATAATAGTGAACACAACAATAAAACATCCCATCCCTCACAAAGCGTATGGTTGCACGCCAGCTGTATATAGGTAAATTTATTTTAAGCTTGGATCAAAACTAAGTCAAGCCTGCCATTAAGACTGATCCACTAAGTGATAGTCTTGGGACATGCTTATTAAACAGGACTTGGCATCTCTCCAAGTCTGAAAATGTGCTGATGGAATTTTTTTAAAGTGTCTAGTGCTGATGGAACTGGAAAATCAAAGTAAGAAATAATCATTTCTTAACACAACATAACACAAATCACCAGCCCTCATCCCACTGGGGCCAACAGGAAAATCTTCCACTCTCGATTTTGTGGATGTGTTCGTGCCTTGCCCAGACCAGTGGGAAGGCCTGAGGGTGCTGGTGCCTGTCCTGCTTTGGTCCTAAGATAACTGTTGTCCCAATCACATGACCTAATTAATGTCAATAAAACCCAAGGCTGCCACCTTGTTCTCTGAGGCTTTAATCCCTCCAAGGGACACTGGCAGGGCAGTGACCTCTAGAATTCAAGAAGCACACATTTCTCACCTTCCCCCAACTTAGGAAATATCTCTTCCTCTCCTTTTCCAGCGTACCTCGCACCATCTATTTTGGTAAGTTTTGCCTTCCCGGATAAATAGAGAATCCCACTGCCCTGAGGCGGCCTCTACACCAACTCTAAATAATTAAAACTGCTGGAAAACTGTTGGAAATGGTGACAGGAGTGCCAGGGACCAGCACCTGACTTGTATAGAGAGAAACATTAATATTTCAAACTATTGTCCTGATGTTCTGAAATCTTGTACTCATGTTACTGAAAATGGTCTATTTTAAACAGCCAAGCAATCAGCCTAGATTGGATTAAAAAAAAAGAATGAATGCCCTACTCTAGGAGCAGCCAGAGGGAAATTGTCCAGATTACACACACCTCTTCGCTTGACTCTAGTTTCTCATCTAAATTGCAAGATCATAAAAAGGGAGGACTTTAATTGAGACTGCACAGGAATAGGATTTTGCTCAAACATTGTTGAAGACTATCCTTCTATATGAACACCTCCTGCTTCCCAGACCCAGGGTAGGGCAGTGGAGGCACTTCAAGGAGAAGAGCAGACCTTGTCTTCATTTGGGTTACAATTGGATGTCCATTCTATCTCAGATTATGCACGTCAATGTTGTTTGTTACATAACACATTTGAGGATTTAGAAGCCATTGTCTGTTTCTCACTAATTACCTTGCAAATGATTCTTGGCCTCCTAAAAGCCAATTTTATATCTTACTAAAAAGAACATTAAGCCTCAGAAGTGACATAAAACTCCTCTCAATAATACACAAAACTTCTTAGGCAACTGTTAAAAGTAGCATTGATCTCAAATCATTTGTTCCAAAGTTGTAAAGGAGGTTTTCTAAATGGGAGGCAAATTTAGTCTATTATTCCTTGTGTTTTGGAAATAGAAACCAATAACTGACAATCACACCATTCCCACCTTTACGCAGACCTAGAAGCAGTGAAAGAATCTAGGAAAATAAAACAAATGATGCGTAACAATAGGAGGAATCTATAAGTGGATGAAATAACAGAGACATTGGCAGGTTTGTGATGCTCTCCCATCTGTTGGAGGTGCACAATCAGAAACGGAGACTATCCCAGCGGGGCTGATTGACTAGCAGAGCCGGTCGCATGTCTCTAATGGTGATTGTGTCTGTACCCCCATCACAATTCAGCTTCGGCATTTAGCAGTTCTGTCACGGGACACAGCATAGAGGAACTTTCCTACTGCGTTACTCCCCATGGTGCACAAAACTGTGTAATGTACACAAGAGATTGTCTAAAGTAGTAAAGGGTTTGTTCTAATTGTACTCTTAAGGATAGAATAAAGTTGGATTGTGAGGCTCATCACCTCTAGACTGGTGGCTTAAAACAATCTGTAAGAAGATGGCACCCTTCCTCACATAGTAGATGGTTCTATGTACTGAATCTAGTGAGCAAATGGACAGAAATAATAGTGACATCAAGATATTAATTTAGCATTTATTGAAGATTGGATTAGGGCAGTGACTAATTCTGCAGTCTAACTTGGAAGTTATAGGCGGAAATATGGGTTTTGCCATGAACAAGCTATGTGAGTCTGAAAAAAATTTGCTCACTTACAGAATCAGGAAAATAATTGTGAGACCATTAGGTAAATGACATACTACAACACACAGTATGTGACATATTGAGTACAGTCTTGATGAATGTTGTTGATTTGTAAATTAAACTGAGACCTTTATTGGTTTATTATGAAAGTTTTCCATTATAATTGGTGTTTATGGAAATTAAAAAGTGCAGATAATCACAAAGAAAGAAAAGGCATGTATAGCTCAGACACACAAAACTGTTAAATAGTAACATTCAAATATATTGTCCTCTACAGTTTTTTTTAATTTTTTTTAAGATTTATTTATTCTTATTGGAAAGGCGGATATACAGAGAGGAGAGACAGAGAGGAAGATCTTCCGTCCAATGATTCACTCCCCAAGTGAGCGCAACGGTCGATGCTATGCTGATCCGAAGCCAGGAGCCTCTTCTGGGTCTCCCATGTGGGTGCAGGGTCCCAAAGCTTTGGGCCGTCCTTGACTGCCTTCCTGGGCCACAGGCAGGGAGCTGGATGGGAAGAGGGGCCGCTGGGATTAGAACCGGCGCCCATATGGGATCCCGGGCGTGCAAGGCAAGGACCTTAACCACTGCGCCACCGCGCCGGGCCCATCCTCTACAGTTTTATGACAACATAATTTCCTCTGGAATTTTTCTTGTCATACTCACATGATCTTATGGCTATATTTGTGCCATGTATATATAGTTAATTGAAAAGGAGCTTATGTCTTTCTTGAATTGATGCTTTCACTCAAGGACTCATTATGAATATTTGCCTGTGTATGCAAGTATTCCTGAGTTAACAGCTGCATAGATTTCATAACAGTGTGTTCACTCTTCCTTTCAAGGAGCAACTTTTAGAAAATTTCTGTTTTCATTTTTCTAATAACCGACACGGAGATAACTCTCTAGACACTTTGACATTTATATGATTACTACCTAATGATAAAGTTTCAAGAAGTACTAGGATGTGTGTGTGTGTGTGTGTGTGTGTGTGTGTGTGTGTGTGTGTATAGATAACAGTAAAGAGAGTGAGAAAAAGCATCAAAAAGTGCAAAGTGTAGTATGCAGCAAATAGGAGGTCATCCATCAATGCCAAGGGTTGGGAGTCTGTGTGTATAAAGTAAGGAAAGAAGTAGGCTCCCTTTGGAATGGACTTTCTAATGAGTATTGGATCAGAAATTTCATGGAAATTGAATGTTGATGAAAAAACTGTGCATGGAATTTAAAATTACTTTTCATCCAATTGTAAACTTATTTTAGGGGCCAGCATTGTGGGCTAGCACGTTACGCTGCTGCCTACAATGTCAGTATCCCTTAGGAGCCAGATTCCATCCCCTGGTGCTCCACTGCCACAGAAACTGGGAAAGCTTGAGAAGTTGCCCCATGTGCTTGGCCAGCTGCTACCTGTGTGAGAAAGCAGGATGAAGTTCAGCTTTGTGGTTTCATCCTAGCCTGGTTTGTTGTGGCTATTTGGGGGAATGAACCAGTATTCACCCAGTCTTTCAAAAGAGACATCTTAAAGAGTTTAAGAAATAAAGTAGTAAAAACTTTTTATTTGTATTCCCTGGACCAAAACTTTTAATTTCCCTTATATAGCTTTGAAAGAATATTTAGTTCTTGTTTGCTGTTTGGATAGGAAAGCTAAGTTTGGTTCGTATACATGAGATTTAATTTCCTGAGAAGAGCTGCAACTTGGGGTAAGAGGAGTGATGAAGAATAATGTAAAAAGAGAGCTAAGTTACTAATGTGCTGGAGAGGATGATTTCCAGGGCCTTTGGATAGTTTCTCTCTCTGTCTGTCTCTCTCTCTCTCTCTCTCTCTCTCTCTCTCTCTCTCACTCACTCACTCTCACTCTGTTGCAGGATTCTTCATGCTAATGTTGAGACAATATCCTGTCCTGCAGCCTATTGCCTCTGAATGCGCAGTCCTGGGCACTCTTAGAGGAGCTGCATGTGCCACAAATAGAAGTGGACAGATGGCTAAAAGGGCGTGAGGGAACTCAGCTGACCTGAAGGGCTTTTCTGAAGGGAAGCACAGGGGACATGGTGTATTTGTTTTCCTTGGTCATTCAACTCCTCCATGTAGTATCTACGTGGAATATTTTAATGTTCACAGTATGCTGACATTGGCGGTGAGAAAGAGCTGCTGAGTCTGAGATAGCGTCATTTGGTGAAATACATTGGAAGTATACTGTGGTGTGAACCAGCAACATGGGTGCTAAGCACTCACTCTGTGTTAGCAGATACAGAAGTCCGTTCCCTTGGAGTGTTGTCAGATAATGAGGCTTCTACAGAAGTTGCTTAAAGGAAAACTTTATTTACTTGTGGCAAGTAAAGGAGACAGTAGGGGCATACCTACAGGGGCACATTGTGGCACAGTAGCCAAGCCTCTTCTAGCAATGCCACCATCCCTGGTTAGAGTACCAGTTCAAGTCCCAGCTGCTCTACTTCTGATGCGGCTCCCTGCTAATGCTCCTAGGAAAACAGTGGAAGATAATTCATCTCCCTGGGTCCCTGCCACCCATGTGGGAAATCCAGATGTTCCAGTTCCTGTTTTCATCCTTGCCTGGATGCGTTGGCCCTTTGCAGAGTGAACCACTTGATGAGAGATCTATCTCTCCCCTCCTTCAACAATCAGCCTTTCTGATAAATAAAATGTATTTTTAAAAATACTATACAGAGAAGCATTTGGCCAGATTTTATTATCAAAAGGTTTAAGGATGTATCCAGGATACAGAAAAGGAGTAACTGGAAGGCCCTTGATGTATTGTGTGTTCAAGCATCTAACTCAGATGGGTTTCTTACAGCTTTCTTCCTGTGACGTGGGCTGCGCCCCTGTGCATACAGTGTAATGAGACAAGGTTTCCTGGAGCATCCTTTGAGAAACACTCATGCAGTGAGCTGTTTGAGATTCTCTGTCACTCTTCCCATGGCCCACTGATCGGAGTCGTGCATTCCTGGTTATAGTGGTGGCCTGGGAGCAGAGAGGCCCAGGATCACTGGGGCTTTAGATTTTTTATCAGAAGCTACAAATCAAGAATTTTCAGGCAGAAAATGTGTGTGTGTGTGTGTGTGTACGTGCATGCTCACATACATATGTGTGGCTGTATCTACACATACCCAGGTACTTGAAAGAGATGAAATAGTGTAGAAGACAGAAGCTGGAACTCTGAATATGTTTTTCCTTTGTATATCTGACTAAATTGCCGTAGGATTATTTCCAATTTTGTAAGTTAAACTTGAGCTTTACAAAATCAGTCATGAAAAATTGGAAGAGAAGTACATGGAACAATTGAACTACACTGGGTATCTGGTCAGTGGTACAATCACAGACAATAGAATTAAATCAAGTGACTTTGAAACACAGTAATTTGTACTCTCTAGTAGACTATACTTCAAGGTTTTCAATAATGGTAAATTTTGCATACATTTTAATGACGTTTGTTGGTGGTATTGTTATTCAGCAGCTTCATATATATTATGAGTTAAGTGTAACAATTATGTTGGTATTGTTGAAAACAGTGATTTGAAGAATGGAAGTAATATCATAACATTGTAGTATCCATGAGGTTAAATTGAAAACTTCATTTGAATTTGAATGAAATTTTCAAGCGAAATTGTAGTCTGTTTTAAAAATTAGAAAATATTGTTTTCTGTCTCCACAAAAACAGATTAACACAGTAGCTAGCAACTGGCTTGCAAAAAACCAAGCCTGTAGTCTTGAAATACCAGTTCCCAAATAGATGAGATGGGGTTGCTGGTTAGCATGCCCCACATCCGGGACCTGGGGTGGGTGGGAGACTGGGAGGGGCTTCTCCCTTAAAATCCACTTTTACATCAGATATATTAAGGAAACAATACGGAACTAATTGTCTTGCCCATCTTCCTGTAGCGCTTGAACCTTTTACCCTAATTATGTCAAGATTGTCAAAAAAAAATAAATTTAAAAAAAGGAATGATTTCTCCAGGCCTGAAGCAGGACATGTGATATAGAATCTCACCCACCTTGACCACCGCAAGCAGGAATACCACCTCAGGGGTAATTTAGTGAGAGTCCCCTGCCCACAGGAAGGGGAGTTATGAAATCAATATAAATGGTAACTGTGCTAGAGAAGAAACACATACAAAAGGTCACAGTGATATTTATAGAAAAATAAACTTCTCATTGGTTTGGAAGATATTAGGTAACTGATACAATATTTTAAAAATCAGCAGATAAAAGAGGAAAAAGTCAAGCTGTGTCAAGTTCTTATCTGAACTGTAATTGAGGGTAAGCAAATGGTTCGTGAGATGAAATTTCTCTTGATATTAAACCCATCTGATAAGAAGAAATAAAATTAGTGTATAAGCAGTTGGTAACCCTTAGTGAAATTGTGAATCCTCAATCACTAATGGTTGATCTTATCACAGCAAAAGAAGTTGTGTTCCCATGAATCTCAGAACACATGAATATGTGGTTTTGGATAGCAAAGAGGAGCAGAGGTAACAGATCGAGTCAAAGCTGTTGATAATTTATTAAAAGATTCATTTTTTTAAAATTTGAAGCACAGGGCTGGATGGCTGGGGCACAAAGATATTTTCCCTCCATTAGTTCACACCCCAAATGCCTGCAACAGCCATAGCTGGACCACACTTAAGCCAGGTACCTAGAACAAACACTATACAGGTCTCCCACGGGGGTGGCTAGAATTACAGTATCAGAGGGGCCGTGTTCCTTCCAGATGTTCTAACAGAGAATCCCTTTGAGTTTCCTCTTTTTGAGAGCTTTGCCACAGTCTCTGATTCACAGACCATTTTCCTGTCCAAGTCCAGAACAGCTAATTGAGTTTTTCTTTTATTCAGTTGGCCAGTCACTGAGTCTCTTTCATACCACTTCCATTTTTCTAAAACATAGTAATTTCAATGAGTATATCTATATCATCCAGGATTATCACCCCATTTTAAGAGTAATTGATTGAGGCAGCAATGCCACTTAAGATTCTGCCTATAATACTAGCAATCCTTTTTTTTAGGATTTTTTTTTATTGGAGAAACAGATCAAATTTATGGAGAGGAGAGACAGAGAGAAAGTTGTTCTATCTGCTGGTTCACTCCCCAAATGGTTGCAATGGCCAGAGCTGAGCCAATCTGAAGCCAGGAGCCAAGAGCTTCTGCTGAGTCTCTTCTGTGAGTGCAGGGTCTCAGGGAATTGGCCCATCCTCCGCTGCTTTCCCAGGCCATTAGCAGGGAGCTGGATTGGAATTGGAACAGCTGGGTCACAATCCGGTGCCTGTATAGCAGCCTGGTGCTTGCAAGGTGAAGATTTAGCCACTAAGGCATTGTGCCAGGCCCAACACCAGCATGCTTTATGGGTGCGAGCTGAGGTCCAGGCTGTTGCACTTCCCATCCAGTTCCTTGCTCAAGTGCTTTGGGGGTAGCAGATTGTAGCCTGAGTGGGTGGATCCCTGCCACCTATTTGAGACACCAGGATGGTGGTCTTGGCTCCTGGCTTGGCCTACTTGCTGTGGCTATTTGAAGAGGAAACCAATAAATGGAAGAAGTGTGTGTGTGTGTGTGTGTGTGTGTGTGTGTGTGTGTGTGTGTGTGTGTGTGTGTGTGTGTGTGTTTGTACTGTGTGGGTAGGTAAGTAGGTATTAGAAAGAAACTTGCTTGGTGGATTATAAGAAATGACCTAATATTTATGTCTTCAATAATTTTAGCCAGGAATTTAATAAAAAAAATTATGAAGAGATAGACTATTGAAGAAAGCTGAACACTGAGTATTTGATATTCACTAATGATTCTTTATGGGAATGTGGGTTTAACATTTGACAGTTGCCATCATTTGATCATTGCTGAAGATACAGGGTGGATGTTCACCATCTATTCTCTCCACTTAGGTGTATATTCTACATATTGCAGCAAAACATTAGTAAAACTGTGTTAGTAGCTGATGATTTCCTAAATGCTTTGTGAGCCTAATCTGCTCTATGTAAAGACTATATGTAGCCCACAGACTGCTGTTGTGGAGTTTCTGTGGTGATTTTTGGAAAGAGGGTGTTTCACTTTAACCTGGAGAGTAAGTCCACTCCCAACTCACTGCTCACTTCTGCACTTTCCAGAAAGAAGGGTCTACACCATCTGTGCAAGTGAATGACCAGGAGCCCTTACCTGTTGCCTGGAATAGAATTTCCTTGAGTATGTGAGCAAAAAGGATAATATACATAATTGCAGGGAACAATGCCCCCTAGTATTATTGTGTTCATCTCATCTCCATTCTGCACTCCTCGCAGAAAAGGCAGTAACTGTTTCAATTTTTGATAGCCCAAGGTATTTTGAAATTTTGGCTAATCACATTTCCCCCTCTTATCTCTGTGTCTGTTTCAGGATGGAATGGGCAACTTGAGAATCACAGAAAAAGGCCTAAAGCTGGAAGGAGATTCAGAATTTTTACAACCTCTCTACGCCAAAGAAATCCAGTCCCGACCGGTAAGTTCCTGTTGAAAGAATAAGGAGTTACTGATTCTCTGAAATCTGTCTCTTGAGAAGTTTACCAGCTCAGTTCAAGGACTGGGCGCGAGGGGACGTCACAGGTAGTAAGATGAATCCACATGCCAATCTGAAGTCCCGGGTATAATCACAGTGTGACATAGAGCCAGGGAGAAGACAGCTGTCAATCTCTTTCCTTTCCTGCTTGATAACAGGTACCAGCCCTGGCCAACCAGCCATAAAGCCTGTGCTGCATTGGATAAGCATTAATAATAATCATTATTAAATGTTTTGAAGCCACATTTGCAATATGTACATATATATGTAGAGATATGTATATAGTTAGAATTTGGACTGTGTGGTTAATGTTGGGTTGATAGACTTCAATATCAGTAATTATGCTCCAAAGCAGGGCTTAAATAACCACCACAGATTGTATGCTGTGTTCCAACCATGTATCTGCTTTGTATGAATATCAAGTATCTCGAGTCACAGGCTGAGCCCTGCAGAGGCCACAACTGTGCTGCCATTTTACAAATTAAAGAATCAGAACCTTAAGAAGTAATGGGACCAAAGCCACATCCCTGTCAGACAGTAGGACCAAGATTCCATTCGTAAGAATTGAGTTCTACAGTGATTCCAGATAACTAATGTTGCTCATTCCTAAGTTACTGCTTCCATTCATTTCTTTTTCATCATGAAAGAAGTGATACCAAGGTGCTTATTTTCATTAACAAGACCTTTTAGGTTGACTTTTTCTGTTGAAAACTTTGGGTAGAGGGCTGATGGTTAGTGGTTTTGCTGCTGGTTTGGGGGGATGGAGGTAGAATTCACAGCTAATAAGGTTGGCTGGTACCCATGCTCTGCCTTAGAATGTTCTGTGTTTACCTACAAGCAAGGAGTAACATGAACTTTCCCCGAATCTTCCTCTGCCTTGCGTGCATTGATTAATGTCATTAATGAAGTTTCAGCCTCCTGCTACAGTGATCATTTTATCTGGATACTATCTAAAGTCTAAAAATGTATTAAAGTGTGCTTAGCAACTGAAATGTCATTAAGTTTATTTCCTTGTGTGCTGGTGAAAGAATCCAAATGTTAATTTCATCGAGCATAATAAACCGTATCAGCCAGACAATGGTTATTTATAAAATTAAACTGAAACCCACAGCACCTTGGCTTGAGCACATTAAGTAAGAGTAAACAGTAGGTGTGACTGTTGGACAGGCCTTGGACTTGCCAAATCATAACCTCCTATGATGCTCGCATGAACTTATAGACTTTATGTAGCATTCCTGTCATCTTTTTGCTTTGTTTTGCTTTTTTATTTTTTGATTTCCCTGATCATTGCTCATAGACTAACCCCGGAGGCCTCTCGTTGTTTTATCAGCTGCGTCATGTCTCCCTAGATCATAGCTGCCTCTTTCTTTTCACAAAGTATTTCCTTCTGCTTTACCCTTTGGAAAGAGATCAGTGTCTGGTTGAACAAGATTGGTCAGCACTCTAAGTGAGGATAAATAGCAAAGCACCACAACCTCATTTTGTCTTTGTGTTTCACTGATCTTGGAGGAATTGAGATTGGTTAAGCAATCTACACCATATTCAATACTGTGTCTGATTTCATTATGGAAGGTTGTAACCTTGGTAAAGTCACTACAAATTGATTATTGTGGTAGCTGTCAGGAAGAAAAAGAGGAAATGTTTATCGTTATCAAAATTTTCTTCTGTGCCTGAAATGAAAGCCCTGGGACTTCCATCTTCAACCCTATGGACACTCAGCTTCTAATTGATCCAAGATCAGGCTGTTCAGAAAACAGATTGAAAAGGATACAAGCACACTACATTGAGTTTTCTTTCATGACATTCAAAGAGAGCCTGTCTTAGCAATACCACTTGAATGTATTAACAGTAAGTTATAATGCCATAAAACTCTGTATTTGAATCCCTATGTCATTATGACCAAACACATTATCAGTGCCAAATGCAATTACAGAATTTTTTATAAGAGCTACTAAGAAGAGAGATTGAATGACTTAGTATCAAGGATACCTTTATTCACAAAGATTACTTATTCCTTCAGGGAGACTCATATCTTGGTACTCATAATGCTAAAAAGAGCAGATGCTTTTGCAATAACTTAATGTATAGTACTGAGAGATGGGAAAATGAAGGCTTTTCTGAATGCCTGCTGTGCTCCAGTCTAACAGCACAGGATTTGGGATAATGAATTTAACTTAAAAACTACACGTCAAGGTGGATATGGGGATTGTAGTCTATTGTTCTTCTCATTATCCAGTAAAATAGAAAGTAAAAAATATATAAAGTTGGAAGAGCGATAAAATTAATATATAAGGATAATAAAGTAGAAAATTATCAGTTAAATCTTACAGCTGTTTATTTAAATGATTTTATCCTATTAAAGACTCTGAAGATGTACTCATCTATACATAAAATTAGGAAAGAACTCTCATTTGGGAATTAAGGTGATGCTCATCTCATGGTAGGAGTATGGGAAAATTTTCTCCCTTTCAATTGTTTTTAGTAGTTTTAGAAGAATTGGAATGAGTTCTTGAAATGTTTGGTACAATACACTAGTGATGCCATCTGGTACTGGATTTTTCTTTGTTGTGATAGTTGTTAGTACTGATTCAGTCCTCATCTTGCTCATTGGTCTATTTAGGTTTTCTGTGTTTCGTGACCCAATTTTCATACATTGTATGGGTTCAGAAATAGATCATCTTCTCCTAGATTTTCTGATTGTTTGCCTATTGCTTTTTTTTTTTAAAGATTTATTTTTATTATCTTTTCATTGGAAAGGCAGATATACAGAGAGGAGAGACAGAGAGGAAGATCTTCCGTCCGATGACTCACTCCCCAAGTGAGCGCAACGGCCAGGTCTCCCATGCGGACGCAGGGTCCCAAAGCTTTGGGCCGTCCTCGACTGCTTTCCTGGGCCACAGGCAGGGAGCTGGAAGGGAAGCGGGGCCGCCGGGATTAGAACCGGCGCCCATATGGGATCCCGGGCATGCAAGGCGAGGACCTTTAACCACTTGCGCCACCGCGCCGGGCCCGCCTATTGCTTTTTGTAGCAATTCCTGATAAGTCTCCTTTTTCTGGACTATCCTTTATAACATCTCCTTTTTCATCTCTCACTGTATTAATTTGTATCTTCATACTTTTTTTCACTTTTGTTAAATAATCAGGCCAGTGGTCAGTCAACTATTTTTTATTTTAAGAAAAACCCAAATTTTGACATCACTGATCTTTTGTACTGTTTCTGGTTCGGGGGGTGAGGTTGTACTGTTGATTCAGAGCATGTGGTTTAACCTTCATGTGTTGACATATCTTCTTCAGTTTGTTAGGTTGATAGTTTCTTCATTCCTTTATAGTCAGAGTAGACACATGGTATGATTTCAAGTTTTTTTTTTAATTTATAAGATTTGCTTTATGATCCAGAATACATTCTGTCCTAGAAAAAGTTCATACAAAGCTGAAAAGAGTGCATATTCTGTTACTGAGGAATGCTATGTTCTATAGGTATCAATTAAATCCACTTGACCTATAGTATTGATTAGCTTTGCTGATAAGTGTTTTGTTTTGTGTCTACAAGATGCATTAGTTAATGAAAGTGTGGTGTTGATACCTCCATTTATTATAATTGTCCATGTCTCACTTTAAATCTATAACCATTTATGTTAAATAGTTAGGTACTCTAGCATTGAGTGCATATATGTATTTTTCTCTAGTCAATTTTTCTGTTGAATTGATCACTTAATGATTACATTCTGCTATTCGTTGTCTCTTTTAAGTTTGTGTATTAAAATCTGTTTGTATTAGGAGACTACAACTGCTCATTTTTTCTTTCTCTTAGCATGAGATTTTTTTTTTTCATATTCCCTCCTTTAGTTTGTGGGTATCATTGGTGAAGTGAGCGTTTTCACAGGCAGAAAATAGATGGATCTTGTTTTTTTAATGCATTCAATCAATCAGTGTTTTATTTGAATCATTTGGGCTACTTACATTCAAGGTTATTAGTAATAATGACTTGGTACCACCCTTTTCCCATAAACATTCCAGCTGTTTTACTTTGCATTTCCTCTGTACTTTTGCCTGGAGATGTTTCTGCTTTCACATTCTTTCGTGATGACTGTCATTCTCTGTTTCTATGGGTAGTACATCTTTAGGTGACATTTGTAAAGCTGATGAGTGATGGTGACAAATTTAAGGTCTTTTTTTCCACTTACCTTTATGCATGAGTGAAAGATTCATCTAGTGCAGTACTGAATTGACCATTATCCTTTTAGAACTTGCACTGTGTCTCCGTTCTCTCCTAGCCTGTTGGGTTTCTGATTAGAAATTAGCTTTCTGCCTTCAGAGGAATCCCAGTTAGGCTATCTGGCATTTCTTTTGTGCACATCCTGGAATTTTTATATTTTAATGTTGAAAATTTGGCTATAATGTTTCAAGGTAAAGATCTTGTTTATGCCTGTTGGGAATTCTATGTGCTTCCTGTACTGAATGTTTCTAACTATATCCAAATTCTGGAGATCTTTCTCATGTTTTTTCATCGAATATGCCTTCTACTTAATTTTTCTTTCTTCAGAAGTTCCTAAGGCACAGAAGTTTGGTCATTTGATAGTATCCCGTTAATCTTCAAGCTATTTTCATCTGTCCTTATTTTGATTCTTGTTCTTTTGTTTTAGGGTTTTCCAAGTATTCATCTTCTAGCTTGATATTCTTTCTTCTGTCTCACCAGGCTATTCTTGAGGCTTTCCACTGTATTTTCTATTTGACATATGGAATTTTTCATTGTCAGTAGTTTGATTTCTCTTTATTCTTCCAGCAGAATTTTTGTTCATACCATGTATGAATGCTTTTCTCTTATTTTGCTCTTGTATGTTTTTGAGTAGACTTATTCCTTTGAATTCCTTTTTTCCAGCACTTTGCCAATATCTTTATCTTCATATTGTGATATTGAAGTTTCACTTTCCTTTGCAGAATCATACCATCTTTCTTGTTGATAGTTCTTATATTTCTGTATTAAGCTTTAGGCAGTTGTAGAAACATCAGCTGGTTGATTCCCTTTCATATTTGAAATATGCCTTTGTGGCTTAGTACAGTTATCTGCCTCTTCACTGGGTGTGCAAAGGTGTGTGCCTTGTGGGGCTAGGGAGCTCCAGTAAGTGTTAGAGTGTATGACAAGAGTCCAGGGCGATAGCCAAGTTAGCCATGGTAAATTTACCTGTAATTTCAGCAGCTGTAAGGGAATGATCTTGTCAGCTGGTGTGATCACAGCCTCAACACCTCACCGTCAAAGTGATTAGTGCCTGGGATTGACCTGCTTTGTCAGCACAGCCCGCTCACATAGGCACATTAACCACACAAAGCATCTGTGTAGTCCTCAGTGTGAATATGAAATGATCCATGCTAGGCAGTCAGGAAACTCTGACCTCTAAACGCGGGCACTGTGCAGGTCCAGTGAAGATTCAGATGACAGCTCTACTGTCATACAGTCACAGAATTCCTAGTCATAAGCACACGGGGCTCCCACAGTCATAGGGGCTGAGGGAACCGCTTCTGGCCTTGGGAGCCTGCCCTCCCTACAGGGAGAACAGAGGAACTCACAGAGCCAGGTGCTGTGCCTTGGCCATTTGAGTGTGTGAGCCTGTGACAGAGCAGAGGGGAAGCATACTATCTTGACTGGTTTAGTTTTGCAATATAAATTCAATGTGATGCTTTGGTTGCTTGCTTGCTTTTGAATTTCTTTGCAAGCTGAATGAGAGTTGTTGGAGATCTTAGGACCTCCCGAGTCCAGTGTTATAATCTACCACAGCCATTTCTCTTACTCTCCTGGAAACTTTTTTGTACATTCTTTGAATCCCTAAACAGCCTGAGCTATGGAAGGAGAAAGGCAGAGACAAGAATGTGAACATTTTAATTCTTCATGCTATAAGTTAGAAACAAAACAAAACAGAAGCCATGAAACTTGATACGGGGTGGAGCTGGCTTGCGTGCAAAGTTTGTCTGATGAAACCCTACTGACCATGGCAGTTTATTTGCACTGGGCAAAAGCGTACCCTCAGTCTCTTAGGAAACCATAAAAAGGCTGTGACAGCTTCTCCTCAGCAAGCAGAACAGCTTCAACTCCCAGCTGAACATATTGCACACAGAATGGTGTTTTCCATGCCAGTTGCATGGAGCATGAGCATCTTTCTGTCTTTAATTAAGAAGTTAACTGGACCATGAAGTATTGCCCAAATAAATAGAAGTGATTTGTACTAAGTCAGGGAGGTTCATTAGGCATCCTTGCTTTTCTTTGCTCACACACAAATTATGGATATTATTAAAAATTATATGGGTCATCTATAAACCCATCTGTGATACGAAGCCATTTGCCATTCCCCACGTGCGTTTATCTGTTTGCATATTGTAATTTACTGTGGACAGTAGTCTGAACCAGCTGCTTATTGTATTTTCTAAGCAAACACAAACCTGGAATAGATCAACACTTAATACTGTAGTTTGTTTATCCTGGAAAATGGAGTAGACGTTTAAAAGCTTTTGAGTCCATAGGATTCAACTAGGCTAATGTGGTTTTTGTTCTTCCTTTTAAACAGGAGAAATTGATTGCATGCTTTTCTTTAGTGAAATAACAAAGGGGAAAGGATGTAGGGAATGACCAGGAAAGAACACAAACTAACATAGGAAGCAAAGATAAAATCAAGTTATGTCTCTAAACAGGGTTCCACAGATCAGTTTGAAAACTGTCAGTCTGAAAGACACCTATTGAAAGACTGGAGAACAGAGCAATGGGGGATGGGGAATGGGGAGGAGAAACTGTAGCATAAAATAAAGAATTTAGATGAATAGACAAAAAAAAAAAACCAGAAAACCATCAGACCATCCTCACCTCATGCATTCTCTAACCAGTTGCCACTTCTCATGGAGACTTCACATTCTGAAACCTGTTTCTTCTCTCATAGCTTTATGTTCTTATAGTCATTTTACTTTCTGTGGTGTTCTGTTATTTCTGTATGGCTCTATACATACATATGCATGTGTGTGTGTATGCTCTGTATGTATATTCATACATACATGTATGCTACTCCATTTAGTTCCCTGTTAATGCACCATCTAATCCCTACAATAGCAAAGGCAGAGAATCATTGTACCAGGAGGCTTAAGCTTGTGATCGTCAAGTAAATTGGAAGTACACAATTGCAAGAATTAAAAAGAAAAATATAAAGAAATGATGTGAGTGAGGGAAGGAGGAAGTAAGAGGTGGGAAGAATAACTATTTTCACAAAATTGTATACGTGAAATGTGTTTGCTTTATGAAAATTCTTTTTTAAAAATAGGCTCTGTAGTACAGTATTGTGCGTTTGAATCTTGACTCCGCCATTTGCTAGTTGTATATCCTGAAGCAAGCTCCTTGACCATTTGTTTCATTTGCTTTACTTCACTCTCAAAAGGGCACAATAATGGCATTCCCTCATGAGCTCCCTCCAGAATTCTAAGAATTTATGCAAAAAATATAGAACAGTGCTCAAATATAAATCATTAGATAAATGTGAATAATTATGTATTATCTTCGATTACTATTGTCTCCATAGTTACTAAACCAGTTTCTGCCATGTGGTGGGAAAGCAAATTACTATTTGAAGGAGTGAATGCTGTCTTAGAATCCTTCTGATTGAAAAAGTTTATAAGAACATCCTGTCAATAAGACAGACACAGTTATTCACTTTTATAAATTCATTTATTTCACAGAAACACAGAGAGAGAGAGATACATAAAGATGGCAATCATATATAGGCGAGGTCTGTAGATTGGAGCTGGGACACAATCCATGTTTCCCAGTGGATGGCAGAAACCTGTTGTTTGGCCCATCACTGTTGCCACTTGGATCTGCCATTATCAGGAGCCAGGGCCAGGGATAGAACCCAACAGCTCTGATCTAAGATGTAGATGCCCAAGAAGTTGACTAAATAATGTACACATGAAATCATTATCTGTCTCATACATATATATTTCATCATATAGAAGGTTACATGAGCAGCTGTGTGACAAGGGAACATGGGGAAATGTGACCAGCCTCAGTAGAGGGAATGAAAGTGGACTCACAGTGTTGAGGTTCGTAGTTTCCTAATTGACAGTTTTGACCAGCTGTAAGGCTGGAGTCGTGCTATGCATTGACAAAGGAAGCTACCAAGTGAAGAGTTGTATTTTCTGGACAGAAGTTTGTTACCAGAATTAGTATTTCTGGTCCTTCAAAATGTTGAGCTTGTGATTGTTGTCACTGGGGATATCAACATCATCTAACAATTTAATTCTAGGGTCATCCTTATTGCCTCTAATGACCACTTTCATCTATGATTGCTTCTTGCTTATTTCAAAAACGACATTTAAAAGGAAAAACACATGTCAGAGTCTATAACCTTTGGATTGTGTTTCCTGCATGGTGCGAAGAGCTTTACTTCGGTTAGGTGGAAACTCATCTCTATTAACCTCTACTGATATGGATAATAGAGAAACTGGGTTTAGAAGGTACACTTATAAATACATGCTTTTATTTTTCTTTTTGTTAAGTGACATATAATACATTTAGAAGAGCATATGTTTGTATGTTTGGAAGAGCATGATAAGTTGATTTATGCATGATAGTATGCGATGATAAAATCAGGATAGCTAGTGTTTTCCATGCCTTAAGCGTTTGTTTATTCTTATTTTGAGATGTTTTAATCACTTTTCAATTCTTTATAACCTATAAAATAAATTCCTCCAAACTGTAGTCATTCTACCATGTTGTCAAACATTATCTTTTATTTCTCTCACCTGTATTTTGGTACCTAGTTTTTTCCCATATTCTCTCTGCTCTATCTATCTGCTCATGACTATTATTCTACTCTATATTGTGAAATTAACTATTTTAGCTTCCACATATGTGTTGGAACATTTAATATTTGTCTTTATGTGCCTGTCTTACTTCATGTCTATTGTATGCATTTTCCAAAGCTTTGTTAATCTTCACTCCTAAATTGTTAGCAGTTTTTTAAAAGTTTTCCCTAACATTTTGAACAAATTGTAACCATCTCTTGGCAACTATGGTTGCGTCCAGCACTTTATAATTGCAATGAGTTGTTGTACCTATGGTCCTAATTTCAAAAAGGAAAAATAAACTTGTTCATTGTCAAAAACACTGATAATTTTTCAAGACATGTAATTTCAAAGGCTGAAAAAAATACTTTGCGGTGTGAAATTATTAGCGAATGCTTGCTGTTACTTTGATCTTGTGTCCTGCATCAGCAGCTAAGTATAAAGTTTGATGCGGTACACTGTAAATTATTAGCTGTGATGTTTTAATGACAGTTGTCTAAATTATGAGTTTGGGACTTTCCATTTCCATGAGTGATTCTGTGTTTTTGTTTGTCAGTGCAATTTATGCCCCTAAGCAAATACCAAATGGTCTGCAGAATAAATGAGACCTTTAAGACTGATGAGTGTTTATTTGGATGCACTTGTTGCACACTGGAGGGAGAAGGAAAGGGAACGGTGGACTGAGTGAAATGGCCGTGTGGAAAGGATGAGACATGCTGACTTCCAAGATCTCTTTCTTGTTTGATATATCCATGTATATTTCTTCATCTCAGAAGCAGATTCCATCTTGCAGCATTGGGGTTATAAAGATAAAAGATAGTATCTCTCTGTAGTAAAAGGCAAGGACAGATGGTAGGATAATTGAAGTTTTCCCCCATCAAGCTGTGTAGATTTGTTTTAGTCCTCAGTGAAAATTCAGGCAGTTTTGTTGAAAAATATGAGAGGCATGTTTATGGAAAGATGAATAATCCTTAGTTGGTAATTCATCAAGTGATGAAAAATGATGTGAAGTTTATTTTAAAATCAAGAATCCATGTGTTATCTTACCACAGTTCTGGTGTTGACTCCTGACTTCACATAATGATAAATCTAAGCCTTCCATTTGCATGTTTCTTTGTTTTTTCCTCCCATCATGTGACTTTTTGTGAAATGTGGCTTTTGAGAGTTTATTAGATCTTAAGAACTCCTCCCTTGCAAGTAGGACTTGGGCTTTGATAAAAGAGGTCTCATGCACACTGTGTCCACTTTAGCATCTTCTGTTGCCTCTTGCATGTGAGGACACAGCTAGCTTCTCCTTTGGAGGATGCGTTAGCAAAGCACCACCTTAGAAGAGAAGAATTCTCCTTTCTATACAGCAGAGCATGCTATCACCTTGATATTGAACTTCTTAGCTTCTAGAAATGAGAAATCTCTTTTGTTTCTAAATTACATAATGTGTTCTATTTTTCATACCATTATCAATCTAATAAGACAGATGTTTAAGAACTGTAATGAGCAGAATTCAAGGGATTTTGGACTTGTGGTACAGTGACTGAATTTGTGGCTCGTGAGGCTAGTATTCCATATGTGAGTACAGATTTGAATCCCATCTACTCCACTTCAAATGTAGCTTGTGGCTGGTGTGCCTGTGATAGCAATTGATGATAGCTCAATTATCTGAGCCCCTACTATTCACATGAGAGACACAAATGAAATTTGTTTCCCGTCTTTAGCCTGTCCAAGCTGTAGCCCTTGTGGTGCTTTAGCAACTGAACTAACGGATAGTCTTTGCGTCTCTCATTATCGTTCTTCTTTTTTCAATAAATAGAGTAACTCTTCAAATTTGGGAAAAGAGCATAAGATAACCAAGTGCTTGGGCCATTTCACTCGTGTGCGCAGATCTGGAAGAGGCTCTAGGCTCCTTGCTTCAATCTAGCACAGCTCCAGCCCACTAATGGGGGGTGGGGGGAGGAGGGAATAAAACAGCAGGTAGATGATCTTTCTCTCAATTTCAGTGTGTCTCCCCCTCACTTCCTTCCAAATAAAGAAAAATCTTAACCGCAGAAATTTATAATCTTATTTTCATTTAAAACAACATAGAGACATGATTTGACGGAATTACAATTGATGTCTTAAGTGTGTGAGAAGAAGACCATCCTCAGTGTTGTGGTTGGGTTAGAGAGGGATTTCCCTGGCCTGGTGCATAAAGGTCCTGGAATTCCTTTTCTCAGGTTCTAAGCAGGATGTGACAGGGCTCATGGTCCAGTGGGATGCAGTACCATGGATCACGTCATGAGGCTGTGTGTTTTCATTTTTAAAGTTGATTCTGATAAAAAGTATTTCTCGAGTTTTTCTATTGGGGAAAAAAAAAACATTTAATCACCCACAAAGTGTACTATCCATAGCTTTACAAGAACAGTCTTATAGAGAAAACCGAATAGCTGCAGGAACCACCATGGTTATGCCTAGTAAGGGAACAGAGAACACTGTGCCGATGTTTAGACATTCAAACCATTCAAAAGATCACTAGCAGTTCCTTCCATGAAAAGAGGAAAAGCTAAGAAAATTCTAAAATGTTCCTCAATGCCCAAAGAATTTTGCAGTTCTGTTTTACAATGAATATTAATAATTAAGTGAAGTAGGAGGTATAAATGTACCTTGTAAAAGTTCCAGCCAGTATCAGTGGCTCATAAAATGCTTGCCAGTTTTGTATCAAAATATTTATGTGATGTTAAAGCCTCTTGATGCACTAGCTAACATATCATTATCTCATTAATTCCTTATAGTAATCCTACCAGAGGATCCACCTTTAGGATATTCTACTAAAATGAAACAAAGGTTTCAAACAAATCTAATATCCTAATCTTTATTGACTCTAATGCTCTTTCTTTAACTGGATTGCTCTATCATCTAGCCACACTAGGCAGCAGATACTTGTTGGCTTCATGTTTTCCCAACTTGCCTTCTCTGTAACCCAAGGGAAAATGCAGAAAATGTTTCTCTGGCACTTCCCCAGGCCTACTCTGATGACTTTTCTTCCATAACTTCTTTCATATAGTCATGGCTTCCTGAGGGGTTGTTTTCCTCCCACTCAAATCACAGATCATCTTCAAATTGTAAGATCTTTCACCAGACCATTATCTTTCTTTTATTGAAATTATACTGCAGAATCTGCCTGGGAAAAAAAATAAGGACTCATCTGCAAATTCGATCCCTGACATGTCTGAGGCGTTACATTCTATAATATATTTCCTTTTCTAAAAAAGATTATTTATCTTTATTGGAAAGGCAGATCTACAAAGAGAAGGAAAGACAAACAGAGAGATCTTCCATCTACTGGTACTGTCTCCAAGTGGCTGCAGTGGCCAGAGTGGGGACTATCCGAAGCCAAGAGCCACAAGTTTCTTCTGGGTCTCCCACATAGATGCAGGGTCCCAAGGCTTTGGGCCATCCTTTACTATTGTGTACCTGTAGATATTCATGTCAGTCATGGTAGCCATTTGTATAGTTTTCTTGGTGTGGAAGAAAATATATGCATTAATGTTAAGTAGTCATTTAAAGGAATTAGGATTAAATGCAGACAATATATTTAGACATCATCTATATGTACGTAATTCTGATTTTGTTTTGGCTTTTGCCATAGAAATCATGACATGACTTTGTCTAGCTCTGCCCAGCTCCAAGAAGCTATCAAATACAGCTTTGTGTAATGCAGCTAGCAGTGCACAAAAAAATGGAAATGGGTCTTTTCCATGTGCTCATAGTGTTGCTGTAGCTATCTTATGTGTTCCTAGGTCTGCTCTTCGCTAGTCTATCCACAGACAACTTCCTTTCCAAACTGTCCTTTTGCCTGCGGCCTCCTTCATTCTTAACTCTGTTTAACTCACTACCTTTGATGTATACCTTCCCCTTGGACTGTGTTGTGAGTTCTTATGACTGGAGCCTTCAGCCATCCTAGACAATCCTTGATACTTTTGTGAAAGTACTTGCTCTCTGTGGCTCCCTCCAGTTCATGAAAAGACTTGAAACAGGGTGCATGTGAAGGCAGTATTGCAGTAGTGTATATGTGATGTGGAATCAGATAAACTGAATTGAACCTTGGTTTTTCCTCTTTCTAGCTTTGTGACTTGGGGTGTATTATTTGATGTCTTAGTGGCTTCATTTCCCTGCTCATAAAATGGGTAATTACGGTGTCATAGTGATCTGGAAATTGAATGAGAAAACATAAATGGGGTGTTTACAATAGTGCTTGCCACTAAACCCACTAAGAACAGGCACTGTTCTCACTAAAGTCTTCCTAATAGGAGGAAAAACTCAAGTCTTGGTAAGTTAGGAGTTTGGTTCTACTACACCTTTAAAATATAAAAACCTAGGTTCATTTAGCAATTACAGCTACACAGGTCAGATGACTTTGCATCCTAACAAAGTTGCACCTTCTAAGCTACAGCAAAAGTAAAGACAAATCTCTTTCACAGAAGCACAGTCATTCCCAAAGAGATGTCCCTCTCTTCAGCCCACGCATGCAAGTACAGCTGAGATGGTTTCATCAGGGCTGGTTCCAAATATGATTCACCCACCTTAGCCTTAAAGAACGTGATTGGGGCTTGTTGCTTCTTGGTTCATAGCATATACCCACACGAAAAATAGAAACAAAACAAAGGTAAGTAGTAGCCCCACTTGGCACAGTTGATTGACTTTAATAGGTCCTGATTATGCTGCTCATATTCCATGAAATTAAAAAGCTTACAAATGTTATGAGCCATTACCCTTCCATTTAAAGGAGCTTATGACATGTTAGCAACATTTAATGAAATTCTTTTCAAAATGCCATCGGCACACTCATTGAGATTCCATGTTGAAATTCAACTTGAAGGATCCTTTGAGGAAATTTGTTCTCAACATGCCTGTCTTTGTACGATGCATGACCCACCCCTGGGCCTAACATATTTGTAGTTTAATCTGCATGTATGAAGAAGTATTTGTGTCTTGACCACGATAGTGTTTTCTCTTTTGAGAAAAAAATTAAAATGATCACCTTCTCAATGCTTACACTTGCAATATCTGCTTAAAACAGTCTGAATTTTGATACCAAAATAAATGTTAGAATTTAGGTCTTTTCTATTAAATTCCATCAGTATTTATTGGCAATCTAAAATACTTCCACAAAGATTCCAAAATGTTATTGTCTGCTCTGTCTTCAGTGAGCTGTTACAGTGTAATTTGGGAGAAAAGCTTTTGTGCAAGAAGACAATTAAAGAATAAGAAATTAGGTGATAAAATCCTAGATTGCATGGTCCTTATTATTTACACGATGAAAGTTCAGGAGATAAAAATATTACAGTCAGTTGCGCAGGAATTTTTATGGAGCATTAAAAAGATAAGTAATGAGACATAAGTTATAAAAAGACAATTAATACTTTCTGTTAAATAGGCTTTCATGTAAACTTTTATGGTGAGAATAATAACTGGCAGCATTCATTCATTTTGTCTGGATATTGGAATTATCCCGTATCACTGATTTGGTGTCACCTTCTCCTGCTTTTTAAGTGCTCTATGTGTTTTTAAAAAATCCAATCCTCTTTACATTGATGTCCCTTAAATTATCCTGGAGATCCTGTGTGTTATATGATATTCTCTCCATTTTACTAGCAAAGGAAACCAAAGTGTGAAATAATTAGGCAGCCTTCTCTACTGAATAAGTATAACTGTTGGAATTCAAACTAAAGGATGAAAATTATGATTTCTGTCTTCACATTGTTTTGAAGAACAGATTGTGTCCCACTGGGCATGGAGCTCTTTTGAAGCAGGAATCCTATTGTAGGACTTAGCCATCATTCTGTTTGTTTGTCTGTTGCCTTACTTGACGAATATTAAATAAATGTATAATTAGGATATTAAATAAACACAGCACATTTTGATTTTTCTCTTCGTTGTTCCCTGAAATTATATGTAGAAATATTCTACTTTCATGCAAAATTTTGGGTGGTCCCTACTGGATTTTTTGCCCTGGAAATGGCGGCAGTCCATCAGGTCATACTTTAAGAGATAAAAACAGACTCAATGTAGGAATGTCAAATATCTTATCCGAAATATGTAATGCTTCAAACCCCACTAAAAGTTACATATTTTTTCCAAACATGCCTTTAAGTTTGGCTCACCATTTTGGGAGGGAGAAGTAGGGTTGCCTTCACTCTTTTCTTACTTGCTAGCTGCTGATTGGCAAGGTAACTTTGTGTCATCTGGGACTGGTAAATACTAACTTCTTGCCTTACAAAACCATCTTCGAGTTTTGGGGACACAACTAGACTAAGAACAGAAACATATCTCCTGCAACTGTAATGGAAAAAGATGACAGATTACTTTATCCTCCTTGAATCCATGTGAAATATTCTTGCCCCTTAGAACTCTTAAGCAGCAACACTTCAGAACAGTTTTATGACCCACTTGATCCATCTCTGCTTTGTAGAAAACAATCATATATTTTTGTTAGGTGACCAACTCTGAGTGCAGACTCTTCTTAAAGAAGCATCCCACACCTACCTCCAATCCCTTGTGGATTGTCTAGTGGGAAATCTTGGATGAGTCTGGAGATAGGGAACTTGAGTCAAAATCTTAGATGGACTCACTGGAACCTTTTCTCACTTTACTTGAGATAAGAAAGTAGCAACTATACTCCAAAAGATATGTATTTGTGTTAACTACTGTACTCTCCTCCATTGGTTTGGCCCTTGAATCATGAAACCATGAAGGGTTGTCTTAGATGCATCCTTTGTCAAGTCTCAGTGCTTTGATTTGACATCATACTTTGGAATTCCATATCATTCATATTTTAATGTCTTGCTAAAGTATTTTTAGCATCTTCCTAAATCTTTCTGAAAATAGGGATTGGCTGACCTTCAGAGTAAAATTGTTAGGTGTGTGTTCTCAGCCTATCACAAGCCATCTGTGTTACAAGGTTCTTGACACACAATGGAAAGGAGAAAGCATTGAACCTCTTTGAATAAACCTTTGAAGATTAAACCACAAGTAGACGGAAAGGCAGACAAGGATGCTAGCAGACAGATTATTTCAGCCTCTATGACCTGCAGTGCCACCTCATCTTTCTGAGTTTGGAGACTGACTTTTCTTCTTGGAAGTGTGACGTAAGCAAAAGGTGGTAGATTGTTGACTGTCACCCAACTCTTATGAAACTTCTCTGGCTTGCTTTTAGAAATCATCTTGGTTAGTGGTGAGCCTTCCTCAGTTCTCTAAAGCCCTCTTTGTGTATAAGGCAATCATTTGGACAACATTACTATTGAATTAGGATCAACTATGGAGTTGATTGAATCTTTCCTTACACTATATGTGTAGTGCTTGTATCTGGACCATTATATTTTATTTTCCTAATAAGAGAGGAAAACACATGCAGTAATCCTCCCTTATCTATTTGATTTTTTTCAAAGATTGATTTTTAATTTGAAAGTGAAAGTTAACAGAGAGGAGAAATCTGAGAGAAATCTTCCATCTGCTGGTGCACTCCCCAAACAGCTGCAATGGCCAAGGCTGGACCAGACTAAAGGCAGGAGCCTGGAGCTTCTTTCAAGTCTCCAATATGGGAGACAGGGACCCAAGCACTTGGACCTTATGCTGCTTTTTCTCAGGCCATTAGCAGGGAATTGGTTGAAAAGCAGAGCAGCCTAGACAAAAACTGACTACCCCTATTCAATGCTAGCACAGTGTTATTACCCCCAGTACCCCCAGTACCACCTCTCTATCTCATATTTAGTTATGTGTAGTTAACTATAGTCCAAAAATATGGAAAATTTAGAAAATAAACCATTTGTAAATTTTAATCATCTGCCATTTTAATAGCATGGGAAACTTTTATACTTCACTCTGCCTCCTGTGGCCATGATTGTTCATTTTGTAGCTTCTTAGGATTGGCAGCTCAGGGCCCCATGTGTTGGCTCTGTAGCTAAATCCTTGCCTTGCAAGGGCTGGGATCCTATTTAGGCACCAGTTCATGTCCTAGCTGTTCATCTGAGATCTTGATACCGGGTCCCTGGTTTTGCTTCTAAATTCATGGGGTTAAAACCTGTTATTTTGCCAATATCTGTTTCTGAGCGTGATGTGTTGAGAGCTGCTTCTGAGAGGTGGAGGCGGTAAAAGTCAAGTACTTTATTGTCTTTATACACCTATATCTCCCTTGTGTGAGTCCCAGTTCTTCACATAGATTCTATAGAAAGGAAAATGAAAATATGTTTGAAGAAACAGTCTTGAAAGCCAGATTTGCCTGGAGCAATTTTACTTAATTATAAAATGAGATAGAAGCGCATGGAGTCTTTACAAGCACCACACAGAACACAAAGAGTCATGGATGCTACATCTGCAACTCTCTCAAAATACGAACTTTCCAGTTCCATCTTAATAGGAAAGGAAACAGGTTCTGAGAGGTTTTCAGTTTGTTTCCAAAGTTTTGAAGGTATATCAAACTTTAAACTCTGACTCCAAAATTTGTATTCTTTCTCGTTATGTTGGAGTCTCTGATCATTTCAAATTTGATATGCCTGTAAATAATAAAACTGTTACACATAGATGACCTTTTATAAAAAGATCTATTTTTTTATTGGAAAGTCAGATACACAGAGAGGAGGAGAGACAGAGGAAGATCGTCCACATGTTGAGTTACTCCCTGAGTGGCCACAGTGGCTGGTGCTGAGCCAGTCCAAAGCCAGGAGCCAGGAGCTTCCTTTGGGCCTGGCACATGGGTGTGGTGTCCCAAGGCTTTGGGTTGTCCTCAACTGCTTTCCCAGGCCACATGCAGGGAGCTGGATGAAAAGCGGGGCTGCTGAGAGACAAATTGGTACCCATATGGGATCCCAACGCATGCAAGGTGGGAACTTCAGCCACTGTGCTACCGTGTCAGGCCCTGTTACACATAGATCTTATATCATAGTGCCCAGTTAATCTAGGCACTCAAGTGGGTGAAAATTATATATACCCACTATTATTTTACTTAAGATATTATCCTGTTCATTTAATCACTTATTACTTAAGGGGTAGAACTTTCTGGTTTTCTCTTTGGGGTAATTTTGTGCTTTTTATATTGTCTTCAGACTTACATACATCTTTGGCAATACTTAGAGCTAACAAAACAGGAGAAAAAAATACCTTCCATTTGGCATACAATTTAAATGTTTAACATCTGTTCCACTCTCTATGCTTCCCTGGCATTCCTGGGCCTTACATGCTTCTGAGCCATTCTAGACTGTAAACGTATGAATAATATAGCAAGCATGTATATTGATCCTTATTTTGTATCACAGATTGTTGCTTTGATATCTCCCAGTACATACTAAAGTGTGTTATTTGCCTGTTTGCCTTCTTGTCAACATGGGGTCCACACATGAATTTCATATTGACCAGTTGTTCACTTAGTCCACCAGGATGTATTGAGAGTCCTCTGAGTACCGGCAGGTGGCTATCTGTGGAAATACAAATATTTTCTTGCATCTATAGAATTAATCTTCTATTAGGGGAGGTAAACAATAAGAAACAAGGAAATATCCACTGTGTTAAGAGATAAGAGGCAGAGAAAGTGAAATGTGATGAAAATTACTGAAGAATTAAATTAGAAATTACTATTATTAGTAGTAGTAGTACTAGTATTATTGAAGATATTTCTGAGACCTGAATAAGCTAACCCTGGCATGAGCAAGCAGGAGGAGGTTTTATGGCAAGCGAATCTTCATGTAAAGGCACTAAGACAAAGCATTTGTCATGCTCAGGGAACAGAAAAAATAGCTAATACAGTCAGACAGATAACTGACATTGGAGGAAAGCTGTCTAAATTACAGTCAGGGACTAGGGTATTACACTTTATGAGCTAGGAAATTGTCTAAAAAATTTAAGGTGAAGGAAGAAAGAAACTTTTCAGACCCTTGATTGCGAGACAGTATAACTCACTGAACTTTATTGAACCTTTGAGAAGCAAAATCAGGAACGAAAACATCATAGAGGGAGGCGACTTGGAGGTTCAAATGTGAGAAATTACTACTGTGAATCATTTTGTAATAGAAGAGGAACAGGATTGGGAGATTTGAGGAGTTTATGAGAAGTGCAGTCGATTGTCATAACAAACTCCAGGAACAAAGAATGGTGGAGAAAGGGAAGAAAAGATTTATTTCCATTTGAAAGGGAAATTTACAGAGAGAAGGAGACACAGAGAACCAGAAAAAAACATCTGCTGGTTGACTCCCCAAGTGGCCACCATTGCTGAAGCTGAGCTACTCCAGAGCTAGGAGTCTGCGGCTTCATCCTGGTCTCCTATGTGGATGCAAGGGCCCGATACCTTGATTGATTTTCTGCTGCTTTCCAAGGTACATAAGCAAGGATCTAGGTTGGAGGTAGAGCAGCTGTGACACAAACCCATGCCCGTATTGGATGTGGCACCACAGGAGGAAGATCCCCCCATTATACCATGCCACCAGCTCCAGAATGCTTTTAGTAAAGAAAATATATATTAATCTTTCCTAGACCATAACCCAAGTCCTAGTAAAGGCATGCACCACAAGGAGAAATCGGAAAATGAGTATTATTTTGCATACCCAAAAATATATCAGAAACTATGCTAACCTTGGATACTCTAGTAAATCATCTACCTCATAGCAGCCCTCTAAAAAAAAATAGCAGGTTCATTTTACATATGAAAAATGTGAATTCAAGAAAGTTTAATAACTTGCCAAAGGTCAAAGAATTGGCAGGTAAGGGAATCAGACATTGAAATGCAACTACAAATTCTCGTTTCTTGCCTCAATACCTTGGCATACCAAGGACCATTTTACTCCTTGGAATGGGACTGGTTCTGTAGTAAACATTTGATGAATGTTCAGGATATACTGGCTCTATAATAAATTTAAGTATTCAGTGTAAACATTTGTCTTTGTTGAAATGTCAGCGTTTTTCAATGCTAGTAAGCCTAAATAAATCAAGTGTATTTTCAAATAATATTTATCAAAATGATACATACGATATTAGCTGGAACATGAATGAGAACAGTTTGTCTAAAAAAAAAAAAGTATTTGTCTACCTTCTGTGTGTGAACACTTTCCTCCCCCATCCATTTAGAGGTGAAGTAACAAAACACGCACTTAACAGTCTTTTCCCACAGGTCAGACTTGAAAGATATTGCCAGAAGTTTCTGGTTTGATTGTTAAATCGTTAACAAAATTTTAAGGGTAGCAGGTCTAACTTGGAGGACCATATGTTGTGTGTATGTGTTTACATGCATACAAATGGTTTCGGAAAAACATTGATTTTGGTTAATTTTTGATAAAACAAAAAAAAAAATTTCCAAGTTGCACCATTCCTCAAATTTTCATTTACTCACCACTCCTTTTTACCATCCAAACTTTTCAACTTATAGTAAATGTTTGACTCTTTGAGGTGGTTTAATTAATACTGGCTGTTTTAGATGCGTTCCTGCATCTGCATGCAGGAATTGATCAGCATGATTTATCTGTATTAATATGAGTGTGACTCATTAACATGAATATATTTTAATAGGAATACAAATGGCTTTCTAGAAAAATTAAGTCAAGCCTTCATATATGTTTTGTGTGTGTGCATACTACCAGGTAACATATGTTATAAATATTCACTCATGTAATTCTCCTGAGGACTCAAAGAAGTGGGCATTACTGCTATCTCTGTTGTCGGTAAGAAAGCAAAGCCAGAAACCACAGAGAGATGGAGTGATTGTCAGTGCCAATAAGCCACCCAGCCCATGTTCCCAGCTATGTGGTGTGTCTTTGGAGCAGGACCTCTTTGATTCTTTTGCTGCCTTCGCCGAGTACTAACCAAACTCTATGGGCTCAGCTTTATTGCCTTTCAATACATGGACTTAACATAAAGAATGGCCCACCTTATCCCAGCAAATTGGGAAACGTCAGAGAAAGAGTTGCAAATCCAAAGATCTGGCAATTTGTTAGTCTTCTGCGATTAGAACATGCAAACTATGGAACCTAGGTATGTGAATCAAGGTAAGCAGAAATAAGCATTCTAGAGATAGACAGAAGGAATGACATTGATATGGAGAGACGATCAGAACTGGAGACATAAGATCAGTGATTGCTCTATGGTCTACAGTTCAAGGTCTGGCTGAGCTCTTCAGACCACCGTTGGAATGCAGGCTGGAGAATGTTGTGTGTATGTGTGTGGCAGGCAGACTTTCCTGCTTACAGTGAGATCACTGATCTCTGTCGGGTAGTTGTAGGTAGCACTCCACATGTATGCTAGTCAGAACAGTTAAAAGTACATCTGCCACGTGCCAGTTACCAACTAACTGATAATGATAATCCCTGTCTTGTATGAAGAAAGGAAGCAGGAAGATTTGTTTACTTATTTGACAGGTGTTTGCTCTGTCGTTCAGCCTATAGCGCCATAATGCTTCAGGTGCCTTTCTTCACAGTAAAGCAAGGTTCCTGAATTATGTTTCTGATTGGAAGACTTCCACAATATGGAGTTGTTATGAATGGTGTGTGCATTGGGTCAGACTGCTCTGGGTTTTTAATCCACTTAGAATTTGATGTTTTTACCTTGGGCAAGTCACTAACTCTCAGAGCCCCCAGTCCCTGCTCTGCAAACTGGAGATATTCATACTGAGCACACACATTTGCAGAGAGGATTGAACAAGAAAGTAAGACTGGGCCAAGTGCCAGATGTAGAAAAAGTGCTCAAGTGTTCCATCTCCAAGGATGCCCAGAGTTCCCGTTTGGTCCTCCATGCATACAACTGCCAAAACTAACTTTATGACTGTATTATTAGAATAAAGAAAATGGTCAATGAGAAGGTTATGCTCTCATAGATGTAGAGAAACTTTTTCTCATAACCTCTGGTAGACCCTGTGGAGTCAGTCTGAAGAGTGGGCTGGCTCAGCGTCTCCTGTAGCTTTCTGATTAAAGGATTTAGGAGATTAACAGCATCTCTTCAGGAACTCACTAGGAAAGCCCAGTTGGGTACATTCCAGTGAAGAGGGATTTTCTAAATTAAATCTCCTCTCTGATCAGTCAGCTTTGTGTGTATATAGAAGTAAAGAGGAGGACCTCAATTTCAAAGTTAACAAGGAGCTGGTTACCAAGTCTGAGTAGTATCCATGGGTTAGGTGATATTCTCAAGAGTGTGAAAGAGACAATAAGCAAGTTGCATCAAGATCCTTTCTTTCCCAAGGTGGGACAAAAAAAGCAAATATTGTAAAGTAAAAAGCTAGCTAAATGGCTTGTCATGTAACAGTTCTGTCATTTATTTCCAAACTAGGGAAGGTCATTGACCCTACCTAGATATCCATTTACCTCTCATATAAGAGGATCATTTTTAAACTACCAGATTGTTAAATGTGAAAGCTATTGGGTCACAACATCAGAAATGTGTAACTTTGGCCAATTTTAGAATTACTACCTGATCCGAAGCCCTGGCACCTTGTTGGCTTTTTATGGAGATGAAGCAGGAATGCTGGCTCAAGTGGAATGAATTGCTGGGTAGCAACATGTGAATATCACAAAGTGATTAACTAGAGAAGCATCACTGTATTAAAATTGGTTTTTTTCACATTTATTTTTATTATTATTATTATCATTTATGATGCAGTTCCATAGGCTCCGGAGATTTCCCTTATCCCAGTCCCAATCCCCCCTCCCACAGAGTTCCTCTATATCATTACTTAAGTATAGTTCTTCATTCACAGTCATATGTCCATCATTGCGGGCATGGACAATGGCAGAGTCCAGCACCCTATTGTTAAGATATAGTAAGCAGTTTCATTTTAAGTCCATCTTTGTCTGAAAGTAGAAATGCATACTACATTGTATCCTCACATCTGGATATGTTAGTCTCCATTTCACAGCGACTGTACATCCCCTCAAGTGAAAAGTCATAATACAAAATCAGTAACAGAAAGAAAACTAGAAATTTACTATGCCATAAAGTTAAGTAACATGTTACTAGATATAACAGTCTCCATTACACAGCTACTATACATCCCCTTAAATGAGAAGCCACAAAACAAAATTAACATCAGGAAGAAAAGAGAAATTAACAACTCCATGAAGTTAAATAGCATGCTACTAAAAGACTAACGTGTAGCTGAAGAAATGAAAATCAAGAACCTTCTTGCAGAAAATGATGCTACTGTATGATCTATGAATCACTGAAGACTTTAATCAAAGAAAGTGTTTTTGAAGAGATGAAAACTAACAGAAAACATCAAAACCCATGTGATATAGTTTCCACTGATTTTTGTTGGTGAAACGTGTCTGTTCTAGACAACAAGTAGATGGTTATTGGTTTTGACCAAGAGTACAGATCAGATGTCTCAAACCTTAAGCTTTGTGAGATGGTGGACTGAGCAAATGTCTCAGACACAGAAAATCTCCTTGCAGTAGTTAGGATATTTCCAGCTTCTGTGTCCAAGTGATCTCTTTCCACTGGATGTTTCTCTATACTCCAGAGCAAAGACTCTGGATGGTTTGAGACCAGAAGAGACATTTCCTTCTGTCCTCGGTGCTGTAAGCCAATATTTTCTGACTTAAGACTCAGATTATAGTTTAGGAACAGCTCAAGATTTTAGTAAGAGACATCTAAGGACTGGAGGAGAAATTTACCAAGGAAAAAGGAGAAAATCATTTCTCAGGGGAAACAGTAAAAGTAACTTACACTGCATCAAATGAAATCTCAAGTCCAGCACCTACATGGGACATTAAATGTAGATTGCATGTCATCCTTTGTCTTTAGAATGTTGAATTCAAGAGGTTTTAGGTGAGCATGGAAACTGACCAATCTGTGGTGTCACCACTCTATTTGAACACTTGAGTTTTCTCAGTCTGAAACAAATACAGGGTTATCGCATTAGGATCAAAAAGTGGACTAGCAAAATAGAAACAGGTCAGGATGGTTTTACTCTTGGCCAAGAAAATAAAAAGACATTTTTTTTTTCTTGAGACAACAATAAAAACCTAGTAAAACTATATAAGAACTACACTTTCTCCATAACTAGGGGCTTTGCAGTGTCTTGACAAAGGGTACCAGTACTTACTATTTTCCATTATGAGTTTTAGCATGCACACCCGTAAAGGTAGTGATATTTACAAAAGTCTGAAGACTGTCGTCACCATCAATCATTTTACGTTGACCATACATTGTCTCCCTTAACACTAATAAGCATTCAGTAGCGAATAATTGTAGCCAAGGACCACCCCCCCCCCTTTTTTCTGGGACGGAAACAACTTCTTAGCACAGTGATACCACTTATTGAAGGTCACATAGCTGCCTGATAGAGGAATTCAAGTTATCTTTGGACTGAGTGAACTATTTAAATGCCAACTCTGCCATACACTTGGATGTTTTATCTCCTTTAATGCGTCCATTTCTTTGTAGAGTGACAAGTTCAAACCAGACAATTCTCCCAGTTCCTTCTCACTCTATAATCTGGTATTCTAGGTAATATTTCTTTCTTTTTGTAATTTGATTCATGAAAGCAAATACTTTATAATAAGATCTCTAGGCAACAATATAAGGAGACAATAGTTTATGCCTCCTCAGACAAAGATTTTTGTCAAGAAGTCATTACTCATTCTACACTAAAAGAGGTGATCAGTTAGAACAGAGGGTGGGGCAGCACCATTGGCACAGCAGCCTCACCCTGTGACTCTGACCACCCAATTGGGCATGAATTCAAGTCCTGGCTGCCTCACTTCCCTGCTGATGGCCTGGGAAAACAGAAGAAGATAGTCCAAGTCTTGTGGCCCCTGTACCCATGTGGAAGATCTGGAGGAAGCTTCCAACTCCCAGCTTCAGACCAGTGTGGCTCTGATGGTTGTGGATTTCTGAGGATTGAGTCAGCAGGTGGAAGATGATCTCTCTCTCTCTCTCTCTGCAACTTTGCCTTTCAAATAATTTTTTAAAAAAGCCTTAGTGAAGGAAAAACAGAAAATGAATCATCTTGGGTTTCCCTTCCCTCCTTGCATGGCTCTGACCAAGATGTAAAGCCCTTCTGAGACTTCCCTCAGTTCTGTGTTATTAAAAAATGGGAACCTAGCAGATATCACAAACTATGTAAATCAACGTATGTGTACATCTGGGGGAAGCCCAGTGTTGGGAAAGCTCGAAGGACATTGAGAAAGCTGGTAGAATATGGAAGAACGTCGTGAAATCTAGCATTTAGTTCTGTAGCTGATTATTAAGTGTGTTATGTAGGTGTTAATTTTTGCTTTGAGAAATGGAAGCACTCTTCAAGATGAGTGTTTCTAATGCTGTATGTCCAAACATACATTTGGAAACAAGAGCCTATTCTGTCTCCAGCTTAGGTATTAATATTAGCTTGTTCTGAGATGTTTCACAGTGAGAAACAAATTTGATTTTATTTAAAACATCTGCCAATGTAAGATGACCTTGGGAGACTTTTTATGGAATAGGCTACATTGAAATGTCTGTGTCATTCTGCCCAGTATTGCTGCCTTGTTGCTCTAGGCCATGTTTACTGTATCTAGCATTATATTGTAGTATCAGTTTTTCTCCAGTTGGGTGATACTTAAATATGTCTTTCAAATGCTGAATGTCCCTTCGTAGTCTCTCAGACTCGTGGTCTTATGTGCTGTCATGTAAATTCACAGAGCTCATTGGCAATCGAGTGGAAGTCTGAATTCCTGTGTAACAAGGGTGCCCTGCTCAGTTAGAGGTAGAACAGGAAGAACACACTGCTACAAAAGATTCGTGCTCTTAGAGACGAGTGAAAAGGGAACTACTCAGGCTGGCATCATGAAAACTATAGTTACAAGCATCTACTCTATATTTTCAGCCAAATGCTTTACAAACCTAAACACATCCTGCCTTTAGAAAGCAACAAAAACAAAACAGATACCTGAGCTTTTCACCATTATGAGACAGTTTTCTAGATGGTGCAGACTGAGATGCAAAATCCTTAAGTAAAGGCTGATGCACGGAGTTAGAAAGAGGTGAATTCAGGATTTAAAACCAGTAAGACTTTCCTACAACTCATTACCATGATGTAAAGTCTTTAATCCCCATAGCACACATTTACAAGAGACAAAGAATGGATCCTAGAAGGAATCTAGTTGAGTTGTGCTTCTCCTCAGAGTACGTAGACACTGCCTTGGGGGACAATGTGGGATTTGTTCTGACATAAAGCAAGAGGGAGAAGTTGATCCCTTAGAAACATGAAATGGGTGGCCAAGAATAAAAACTTTCCAGCTTGGGGCACAGCGTTTAGAGGTGATGTCTCCAGCAGAGGTAACTGTGGCTGCCCTGTGTTCTCTGAACTCCAGGGTGGCTTTTGACCCCTGCCCTCCGTGGAGTCCCCTGGTCTCCCCACTGCCTGTACAATGAGCCTGGGGCCTGCCAGTGCAGCTCGTGTGCATGCATCCTATGTGCATTGATTTATGCTCCCATCACTTCGTCCACAGATACATCAGCAGGCACCCATGCTCCCTGAGTCAGTGAAGGGGAGTTTATGACTCCATTTTATCCATTCACTTGTGCAGACAAGTGACTTCAGTTGTGAAAGAGTTGTTTGAAATAAGACGTCATTATTAGATTCCCTCTCCCTGCCAGCCCCTCTTGGCTCTTGATTACCTGTGAGTTAAGGCTCAAACCAGGACCTGCTTGAGAGATTTTCCTTAAGCTAGAGGAGGTCTTTATATTTCAGGAAGATATTGAAGGACTCAAGGTCAAGGATGCTGGATAACAGGGGCTCTTTGTTTTCTGCCTTTGTAGATCATCTTCGCTTTCATGTAGAAGACTGACATCTTCATTGGACAGTTTTTCATACCTGACTGTCTTGACCTTCCACTATCCCCACAGCTGTGCAACTATGTATTAATTTTTTTCCAAAAAGTTATTTATTTGATAGTCAATGATGCAGAAACAGGGAAACAGAAAGACCCACCTTCCACCCTTCCACCTGCTACTTCATTGCCTCTAATGCCAAAAAAACGAAAACAAAAGCAAAAATAAAAACGAAAACCCAAGGATAAGCCAGGCAACAGCTAGGAGCCAGGAGCTTTATCTGAGTCCCTCACGTGGGTCTCAGGAAGTCAAACTCTTGGCTCACTCTCTGCTGTGTTCTCAGGTGCCTTAACAGGGAGCCAGATCTCATTGGAGAAGCCAGTGTTGCCTTAACCCACTGTGCCACAGTGCCAGCTCCTGTCATATGTGTTCAATGATATATTGAAGAATTCAAGAAGAAAAATGTAGGTGACAGTGACACTTGAATTGGCATTTTGTTTTCTCCCTTTTAGGTTATTATTGCTTTCATTTCTTATGCTTGGCATCTTATTTAACTGCACATTTTCTTTCATCACTTGTCTTGATCTTCCAATATTCCTACAGATGTGAGGCCATCACATTTTTATTCTCATCCTAAACAGGGTCGGTCTCTCTCTCTCTCTCTCTCTCTCTCTCTCTCTCTCTCTCTCTCTCTCTCTTTCTCTTTCTTTCTGACTAAATGTATTCCTAAGTCTTTTTTTTTAAAGATTTATTTTTATTATTTTTTCATTGGAAAGGCAGATATACAGAGAGGAGAGACAGAGAGGAAGATCTTCCGTCCGATGATTCACTCCCCAAGTGAGCGCAACGGGCCGATACTATGCCGATCCGAAGCCAGGAGCCTCTTCCGGGTCTCCCACGCGGGTGCAGGGTCCCAAAGCCTTGGGCCATCCTCGACTGCTTTCCCAGGCCACAGGCAGGGAGCTGGAAGGGAAGCGGGGCTGCCGGGATTAGAACCAGCGCCCATATGGGATCCCGGGCGTGCAAGGCGAGGACCTTTAACCACTTGCGCCACTGCGCCGGGCCCTCCTAAGTCTTTTTTAAACTATGGCAGCATTGTTGTTGTCATGATCTTTTATGCCGTATGTAATCTTCCCTCTGAAGATTTGTCTTTTTCTCCTTGAAAATTCCCATTTTTAAAGTGAACCATAGCAAAAGTTTGTGTGTCTTAATACTGACTCAAATATCTAATAATTCAGAAAACACTTTTTGATATAGATGATAAAAAAACAGATATTGAGGATGAGCTCATATTCAAGCTCGATTAATAAACTCATGTAGCCTCTGAGTTAACTGAAACACTTCACTGTGCCCTTTGGTAGAGAAAAAAAACTCAAGAAGATAAAATTTTGGAATAAAACCAAAATTTTTTAAAATACTTTTTTTCCCCCCTTTTATTTGTAGTACTGAGGGAAAATGAGAGTGAGTGAGAGAGAGAGAGAGAGAGAGAGAGAGAGAGAGAATCTTTTAGCCACCCATTCACTCCCCAACTGACCGTAACAGGGCAGACTGGAAGGGCTAAGCCTGAAGTGCAGAAGTCAATCTTGGAGTCCCATGTGGTCATCAGGAGCCAGATACTTCCAGCACAGCCTGTCGTCTCACAGGGTACATACTGGCCGGAAACTGAGAAATGAAGCAGAGCGAGGGCTTGATCCCAGGCATTCCCAAATGGAGACAAAATCCCAAGCTGCTGCTGAAGCGCTGAACCAAATGTCTACCCCTGGAACTGACCACTTTCTCTGGTTTCCCGGACTCTTGCTATCCAAGTGTCTACTTAAATTCTGCCCCTTTCTGATACTATCCTGCCGTGTTCCAGAACTTTCTTCCCCTTCACTATATCCTACATACTTCACTTACTTAATGCTGTGGTTAGAAATATCTTAAAGAATGATGGGCCTGTGGGAGGGGTGGGGGGAATCCCAGTGCCCATAACACTGTGTCAAATAATGCAATGCAATTAAAAAAAAAAAAAGAAGAAGAAGAAGAATGATGGGCCTGGTGCCGTGGCCTAGCAGCTAAAGTCCTTACCTTGAATGTGCCGAGATCCCATGCTGGCGCTGGTTCTAATCCCAGCCACCCCGCTTCCCATCCAGCTCCCTGCCTGTGGCCTGGGAAAGCAGTCTAGGATGGCCCTGCACCAGCATGGGAGACCCAGAAGAAGATCTGGGTTCCTGGCTTTGGACTGATGTAGCTCCAGCCGTTGTGGTCACTTGGGGAGTGAATCATTGGACGGAAGATAGTTCTCTGTCTCTCCTCCTCTGTATATCTGACTTTGAAATAAAAATAAATCTTTAAAAACGAAATATCTTAAAGAATGAATGCTGATGCTAATCTCCTTATAGATTGCCACTTAATTTGGCTTATTTCTGCATCCCTCCAGCTCCTCGGTATTGCTCAGCTGTGTGCTAAATACACATTTGTAAGTTGAACGAGAAAAGAAACATCTCTTTAGACCCACAGCAGTTTAAAGCACTGCAAAAACTAAGGCAGAGTCAAATCATGTGCATTTTACTCTTGGATCGCCTGAAGTGTCTGAGGGCCTTTGTAGACATTTCATTTCCTGACAGCCAGCCGTGTAAATGAAGATGTGCTATTCCGTCTTCATCATCATAGAGAAGTAGCTACTGTTTTGTAGCCGTAGTTGCAATTTATCTCACCAAAGTCATATTCACGTGTAGACTTCTGTGTTTTACCACATGATTGTTTCTGTTTTTCAGCAGCTCATCTCACAGATTGTGCAGTTCAGAGCTCATTGTTGACCATCAGTGCGTGTGACGTTTATCTGCTCTTCTTAATGCCTTTATGCATGTTCTAGATTTAGTGATTTCCTAGCTAATAGACTCAGTGTCTTTTATTGCCCCCCACTTCTTTGCAAGCAAGTTCCCTTCATTTGAGAAAATAAATCCTGACTTTGAACTTTCCATCTGCAGAATATCTCTATCTTTTAAATATTTCCTCAGCACGTCATGAGTTGATCAATTTCTGTCTACAACCTGCATCTGAGGACATTGGCAACTCCATCTGTCTCCGCACGGAATGCTTTCTCTCAGATAAACTTGGAAAGTGTTTGTCTTAATTAAGCAGGTTGCAAGCTGATATTAGAAGCTGATACGATCTCCCAGGGATTTCTTCACAATTAAGGGCCGCTGGTCACGTGGGTGTTCATGAACTTGAAGAAAGGAAGCTAAAGCTAGCACATTATAAATGTTTCTAATTTTTCATACTACAGCAAGAGCCAAATTCAATCCATAACCAGTTTGTATAATTAAGTTTCATTACAATACAGTCATCTATATATTCTCTAATTTCTTACCAAGTATTGCAGAACTGAATATCTATGACAAAGTTTATGACATGGCAGAGCTTACAATGAAAGCTGTCTAACACTGTGTGTACAAAGTTCCTGCCTCCGTGTTGGGAGAGTATTAGAAGAATTTGTACTCTAAGTAAGGCATTATGGCTTTTCTATGAGAAACATGTCCATTTCTTATTTGAAACTTTTATCATACAATGAAGTGGCATTAGCTATGGGAAGTCTTCATAGATATTTTCCCCTCTGCCCCCAAGAAACTGAGGATAATACTCGTTATTAGTACATCTGATATCATGGACAGGTCCCAATTCCTTTGTACATGTTATTATATAGTTTCAACAGCCAGTGTATAAAATAAGTCACCACTGATTCAGCCTATGCCCCTGCCAGCAATCATGCCTTCATCCTGATTTGAGTAGATATCTGTCAGTAGAAAGATGCATTGTTATTCTTGAGGAAGGAGTTCAACTTAGAACTGTTAGTGCCTCTCTTAGTACTTTGATGAAGAATACACTGAGAAAGTATTGAGTCATTGAGAATCCTCACCGAGTTATTAGTAAAAGGAAAGGCAGTATGGGATAATGGTTAAATGTGTGGTCTCTGGTTTCTAGTTATTGGTCATCCTCAGCCTCTTTGGCTTCCTTACGTGTAGGATGATGATAACATGAACTCCCTCCTATAGGATGGGGAACAAAGCTGTATAATCCATGCAGGACTTTTGCACAGCACAAATCAAGTATTCAATAGGTGATGATTTTTCCTAATGACTTTCACTATGTCCCTTGGACAAAATTCAACTCTCTGACATGACGTTGTTAAGGTTGTCACTCTTCTCATCTGTCTTGCATGAGGCATATAATCTTTGGATAAACAGGCATGTGTGTAATCTTTGCTAAAGAAAGATTGGTTTGTCGTTATGATCCTTAAGTGTTTCTGAATCTAGCACACCAAGCATAAATTTGCCACCCAGAGAAGACCTCACGAAAGAGGTGCAAGATCAATAACAAGATAGCTTCTATCATGCTCCTAACCACAGAACCGTAACGGGGTGAAGTGATGCTCTGAGGAATTCCTAGCATTTGGCCCGTGTTAGCAAGAAGGACCCTGCTCTCCAAGGAATGTGGAACCAGTGTTTTCTTCTACCCTTGCAGCCAGATCTACATCAAAAAAACACATAGTTGTTCACAACTGGGAGAAATTCGATGTTCAGTCTTCAGTTGCATTGTGGTTAATGGGTAGAGTCCAAAGCTACTTCCTGGGCGAAGAGTCAAGAGAGACGCTATTCTGAAACATGTAGTTGACTTTGGCTGCACTGTTCACTAGCTTTGTGATCTAATGGTAGTCCTTTAGCAGTCTCTGTTTTCCCATCTGTGAAATTCAAGTACTCATAGTATCAAGTTTGTGAAGTGGTAGATCTTGATTTTGACTGAAAGCATTAGGAATAGTGCCTCTCTCAGACTGGGTTATGGGGTAAAGAGTCCAGCACAAAGACAGCAAACACAGAAGTCACCCACTTGGCAGTTTCCCCTTGCCTCCACTCGCACTGTCTGACTGATGCTTCATGCTGAAGCCACACCGATATAGGAAGGAGAGCATCTGTGTGTCAGGAAGGAATGCGCTATGGGCACCGTTAACTTTGCAAAGTGGAACTGGGGCCTAGTACGTTAGAATATGCAAAGCAAAATTATAAATCTAGTCTAAGTAGTTTTCTTCTGCATGGAAAATCTGTAGTGGCTCTTATGCAAATATTGGCACAATGAGCAGACTACAGCACCAAGTGAAACTAAAAAGAAAGTCTAAGAAGTTTCACATTTGCCACTTTCTAGTTAAGAGATTCAAATCGCTCACCGCTCCATAGTTCTCTTACTCATAAGGTGAGAAGCTGATGTCTGCTTCACTGGGGGCCCTTAAAAAGGAAAAGGTTTACCATAATTCTCAAGACTAATGGATATTAAACAATTTATGAATCCCATAACCTGTACTAGACGTTGTAGGAACACCTGAATCCTGTAAGCATTAACTTACTCAACATTTGTTGTTCTTCACTGAATTTACCTCCCCCAAGATTTTTTAGTTCCAGATTCTTAGACTACTGAGAATCCCGTATTTTACTCATACAGTAGTGTCAGTTTCTGTCTAAGAATGTTACCAGTTTTAAAGAGCAGCAATTATGAGTCCTCCTGTATTTTTCCCTCCAAAATGAAACAGGAATAATAGCACAATCATGTCAATAAAAAGCTTGTAATGGAAATAAAAGGCAAAGGTCAGAAATATAAATTCACGCTGCCATAGTAATGGAGCTTGCATTTTGTTAGAACTTATTTATAGTTGATTGTCTCTATCACTTTTCTCTTATCACCTTTGTTTTTTCTTGAATTACAAAATGAAGAGTTGGGCAAGGAAAATGAGCCAGATGTAGCCATTTCCTCTTACATCTCCTAACAGAAACAAAAACAGTGCGATGGAATTTTCCTTCCCTCCAACAGAACTACACCATCCTTGAGCTGTCAGGTTCAGAGCAGTGACAAGGACCGCTAGAAGAGGGACAGCCCTGATGCCCAATGGAACATAATAAAATGTAAATAATGTTACACTACCTGATTGTATAGGAAAATAGGAAAAGAAAATCCTCTGGTTTCTGAAAGTTACTCCAAGCTTTCCCCTTCCCCCCTCCAAAATCCTGCCACGTGATGATAGATTTCCCTGGGAGAGTGGAGTCAGTGCACACGTGGCTTTGTGTCTGCCCTGTTGCAGGAGGGTCAAAGAATCTATAAAAGTGAAAGAATATATACAGGCTGAGCACAACTTATCCCCAAACATGATATCTAATATTCTCTGAAATCTCAAATTCTTGAGCATCAACATAACGTACAGAAAGTTTCGGGTTTTAGCGATAGGTGTTGGTGAGCGAATTTCACATGTTATTTATTTCTATTAGAAAGGCAGATATACAGAGAGGAGGAGAGACACAGAGGACGTTCTTCCATCCAATGGGTGCAACTGTCAGAGCTGAGCCAATCCGAAGCCAGGAGCCTGTAGCCTCTTCCACCTCTACATGGGTGCAGGGTCGCAGGCTTTGGGCTTTCTCAGGCCACAAACAGGGAGCTGGATGGGAAGTAGGGCTTCCAAGTTAGAACCAACGCCAGTATGGGATCCCAGCACATTCAAGGCGAGGATTTTAGCTACTAGGCTGTCACAACGGGCCCGCTTCACAGATTTTATGTTAAAGTTTTGGTAAGAAGTGAAACTTCCCTCTCATTCCCTCACTGCTGCCTCTATTTCCCACCTACTCTCCCTCTTCCTTATTTCTTTATTTTCCCCCAATTTTTTCAATGGTGTACTTTCGTTCCATTGACTCAACCATAGACTTCACATTTCTGCATAAAGAATTCAATGACTGTAAAGTAGGGGAAAAAAATAAAACTAATGTTCCTCAAGAGTATAGGCAAAGATTGTACATGATAATTCTCAAAATCTCAGCGCCCTATAGATCTGTTTGTCCTCTGTGTATTGGTTATCACAGATCAGAGAAGGCTGTGATATTTGTCTTTGGAGGGCTGGCTTCCTTTGCTAAGCATAGTGGTCTCTAGTTGCATCCGAACACAGAGCTGCATTCCTTTTGTACAGCTAAGCAATAATCCTTAGCGTACATATACTTCATTTATTTTTTTTTTAAGCCAGGCATGGATTCATGGACATCTGGGTTGGCTTCTTCTCTTTGCCATTGCAATTGAGCTGCAATAAGCATGGGGCTGATGACAATTCTTGCATAGGCTGACTTCATATTGTTTGGCTACAGTCCCAGGAGGAAGATGGCTGGGTCACATGGCAGGACTATTTTCAGATGGCAAATTCTTCCATTGTTTTGTATTTCTTTCTTTAGTGCTTTATAATTTTTATTGTAGAGATCATTCACTTCCTTAGTTATATTCAGTCTAAGGTACTTAAAAGATTTTGTAGCTATTGTGAATGGTACTGATCTTATTGTCAACTGGTGAATTTTACACAACTATTCCAAGTCTTCAGGATTTCAAAAATCTGAAACACTTCTCATGCTCTAAAAATTTTAGACCAGGCATACTTAAAACTGTAGTTGAAAATAGGATTTAAAATTTAGCCTCCTCAATTAGTAAGTTAATCCTGGCTAATTAACTAACATTGTGATAAGAATTAATTTTTCTCTCATTCTCTATGCTTCATGAAAATTTAATCAACTAAAGATAATTTTAATGAGAAGCATCATATTGTTGCAAAGTGATCCTGAGTGGTGACTTTGGAGTTAGATTTCTCCCCCAGCTCACTCTAGGCCCTACCCAAGGTTCTCTAGCAGTCAGTCTTACGTTCTTTGTCTTTAATTTTCTCATATGAAAAGTCATTGTGGGATAATAACCATAACTGATGAGGCTACTGTTCAGTTGAAATGGCCCTATGAGTATGAAGGCCTTACCCTGGCATACAGTGTATATGCTCAATAATAATGGCTGTGTTTGCAATTGTATGTTAGGTATTGATATTTAGCAGCAACTTCCTTAATTAGAATTCACTCCAAGGAGAAGAGATAAACATATGGGTGAAACCAAACTTAATGAAGGAGATGACCGAATTAAAGAAAATGTAGAAATGTGTCTCCTTCAGTAAATCCCTCCTGGCTACAGGATAAATCTTCTAAAGACTGGATTTAATTCTTCCTTTGCAACTGATTTTCCAACTCTGATTCTCAGTTTTCCCCAAATGGAGAAATGAATCAGCAGATAGCTTCTGAGAATGCATCCAGATCTGGGTTTCTGTCCTTCCCAGTGATCCTCCCATTTTTAGAGTTTGCTATAATAACTCTTGCCTAAGAACATTAAAATAAGGATTTTTTTTCTTTGCTTGAAAGGAATTAACCAGCAATACAATGGTTAGAGAATGGATGGAAATTGCACTGCCTCTATGTATGTACTAAGCAGTGCTGTGAACTCTCAGGAAGACGGGGACTGTTTGGCTTGGAGAAGTTGGGTTTATTGAGCGGGCAGCACAGCCTGGAGCTGTTCCTGTTGGGGCGGTGGCCAGCGTCACCTCTCTGCCTGATGGTAGAAATCATCAATGTAATGACATTGAATGGGCATAAGTGGTGGTTTTTCAGCATCTCTTTGGATTGCTCAGGTCAGGCCTTTCAGTAGAACTGCAATCTGAAAATGGACCAATTTTTGCTACATATCTTTTTATTCCATGTCATATTGCAGTATGATTTTATAGGAAGAAATGCCAGTTTTTGAATCTCAATCAGGATCTCACATTCATGGTTTGGATTAACTGCTTTGCTCTGCTTCACTCTGATTGGCTGACAATTCTCTTCTCTTTAGAATTGATGCAATCTATTCACACTAAAGAGTCATGAAAAGAATTAAATAAAGTGGCTCATGAATAGTCCCAAGCATTTGTGTTGTACATAGAAGGCATACAATAAACAGCTATTCATTTCTTCTTTTACAACAGTGTTTATATAGTTATTTTCATCTTGTTTGAAGGTAGAGAGATGCTTTTCCTACACTTCTTCTCTCTCCAAGTATCTGCAGTAGCACAAGCTAGGCTGGGACCGAAGTGGTAAACCAGGAACTCAATCTCATGTGAGCAGTAGGAACCCCAGTTCCTTGCCTTTCAGCTCTGCCTTTGTGAGCAGGAAGCACAAGAACTTCCTGAGTTTCTGAGTAGCAAGTTAGAATTGGATGCTAATATAAAACTGGATGCTCATATAAAATTGGATGCTCATATATATCTGGTGTGCATTCCAGGTATTCCAAGTGGTATTTTTCCTGCTGTGCCAACTGCCAACCCATCATTGATCTTATATTCAGCCAATGTCTATGGAGCATTTACATGTTCTACTATTTGGATTTTATGTTTGTCTACCAAACAGACCAAGTTCCCATATCTATGGATCTTAATTTCTAGTGGTAACTGCAGACAATATATTGTAACTCTAGTCGAGTAAATTAATTATGTATAATGTGTGAGAGAGTAATGGTTACTTAGAAGAACAGAAGACTGTCACATGGCATTTAGGGTTTGAAAGGACAGAGTGAGTGGGGCAGGAGTATATGGAAGATTGTAGAATGCGATAAAGTGGTCAACCTAGGCCAATTGCAAGGCACACTTGTGTAATGGCATGTTATAGGAGGGGATTGGCCAGGTTGGTGTTTGTTGGAAAAGCATTCCTGGCTGAGTTGCACTTGCAGGATCATTGGAGGCATACTGAACCCAACAGTAAGGTCAGTATGACGATCGCACAGTAACCCAGGGGCAGCAAGAAGAGCTCAGATCAGACATTATAAAGGTTTGCTCACTTCTGAGGAAAGCAGGGAGACTAGAAGATCTAAACACAGCAGGGTTTATGTTTTTCAGTACCCACTCATGGTGCTTGCACACATCAGTAGGACTGAAAGCCCAAGGATCAGAGGACGGTGTGTGGTTCCAGGTCACAGGCAGTTGGGATCTGACCCACTGATGAAAAGTGATGAGATGCTAAATATCATTGAAAGTTCCTCCTACTGCCTCAATGACTTCAAATGTAGTAACAATATTTGCCCAGCTAACTGGAGAGACCCACTCCCGGAAAGATGGTAATGATGATGATTAACATTGACTCTGCAGTAAGCATTTGTGTAGTACATGCCATCACAAACTCTTTCTGACACGTCCTGAACAAAGCACAGAGAAATCGGAAAATACCCCCCGCAGCCCCTGCGTTCTCAGTGGTGCAGTTAGAAATCAGACCCAGTTAGTCTGTGGAGCTCTGCTACAGGGACATGCTCTGTCCCAGTCTCCTTCCTTCCCCCTAGAGGAAGCTCTCCTTCCACCCTCTCGAAGATTCTTGGACTAAATCACAATCTGGTTTTCCATGCTCAGTCTTTCTCATGTCAGTAATCATTAAAGAATGAAGAAATTAAGTACAGAATATGCTGCCGGAAGTTTATACTTTAGAGCTGTTAGTCACAGTGTGGATTGGTTGGTGAGTTGATATATGGGAAAAGTAAGAAAAGGGCGATTATGTCAAAACATTTTTAGGGTCACAATTAATTTTGAAATTTTATTGCAATGCACACAAAATGTAAAATTTGCCTACTTATTCATGCTTCAGTGCACAACTGAATAGCATTAAATACAGGGACATTATACAACCATCACTATCATCCATCAAAAGAACCCTTTTATCCTATAAAATGGAAACTACTGCATTGCACCCTAACAGCCATTTTACCCTCCTCCAGACCCCTGGCACCTACCCCAGGCCCCACTTTCCAACTGTGCATTTGGTAACTCCGGATTCCTCAAAGAAGAGATAGCATCCCGAATGTTTCATTATGTGATGGGAGAATTTCACATACCATCCCTGTGGTTCTTAGGTGTTGCAGTATATGTCAAAATGCACTCATTTTTAAAAACTACATTGTATTTTGCTGTATGTGTGCACCACATTTTACTTGATCATGCATCTGTTGATGACTCCCACTACATTATAGAAATCTTGTAGCACAGCAGCTGCACAGCTGAGTTTCCAAAGTCACACAGTTTTATAATAGAGTAGAAATCAAAAACCTGAAAGTCCCTTCCTTGCTTCCTCCTGTGAACAGCACAGATCTGAAGATCAGAGGCTCAGCGACCGATTTCTTGAAACTACGGAGACAACCTTGTGGTTCCTAGACGAGAGATTTGTGTTTATTTTTCTCCTAAAGAATCATCACTGTGAAGGCCATCCCATTGTATGTTTTCATCTCCTTTATTAGGTTTCAATTGTCTCAAATTAAGTTAATCATTTTGTTTATGCAACAGTTTGCTGTTTGGATTCCAGTTAGCTTTTGTGAGAATTTTGCTGTCTACAGTAATAGATTTGTTCAAATATTAACCTTGGAAGAAAAATGATTTGACAGTTCTTCAAGGGGTGTATAAAACTAATTACAAGTGAAAATCATTTCAATTTCTTTTTTTTTGTGCAAAAAACTCTGTCAGCCTTGAATTATTATTTTGCAGCTCATTTCATAGACCTGTCCATCATCATGGACCCACCTATGCCTATTGCTAAAGTTACTTGACGAAGAGCACCAAGTGCTTCATTGTCTTATTCTGACCTTATTTTAAAATAAAATTGGTATAAACTCACTATGTGTATGTATTCCCAAGCTAAGGATAATCCTGGTATTTTTTGGTATTTTTTTTCTCTCAAGTTAGCCAGATACCCATTTTGGATGGCATGCTGTTTTGCTGTTTTATCATTGAAGTGAAACACAGCGGTTTTAAAGAGGCCAATGTGTTCGGGATGATCACATTCCAGCGTTGGCCAGAACATGAAAGCCAGATCTGCTTGGTGTGCTATGCTACCTCTGGGCTTTGCTTGAATACTGTCTGATCTGAATTGCCCAGACCTGTGTCATGGCTGGGGATGCAGTTGTGGGGCTCTCCTTAATAGTTTTTACTTGATGTTTTCTACTTGATGGTCCGTTGATTCCTTTGATACTTTAAAAGAGAAATGTAGCACTGCTCCAAGTGTAAAAACAACCCGATTCCCTATGCATGGAGAATGTCATTGAAAATGCTCATAAATAGATATTAAACTTGAACCTAGAGTGTAATTAAAATGGAAATGTGAATATGTTCCAGAGGTATTAATGTCATTATAGGACCAAGTAAGATATCACAGTTAATATCATCAAAGATACTTAAAGAATTGAAAAGGAAGTGACTCTTTCAGACAGTCTCATTATCTTTGATGCCTGAAACCTTCCACATCACTGAATCCCAAGCTTTGGGAAACATTGCTTCATCCTTTCATTCTGTTTTTAGAACACTTAGCAATTACAAAGTTCTCCTCTCCTTGAGTCGACATTGTTGTGTGTCTGTCAGGCATTCATAAATTATCCTACTTTTCAGAGTCACCCAGAACAAGTTTGATCTCTCCTTCCCTGGCAGTCCTTGGATATTTGAAAATACCTGTTACATAAAGCTAGCTTTATTTTCTTTGAGATCAACTGCTTTACTTCTTCCTGTCATTCTTCAAATGAAATAATGCTCTAGTAATATTTACCTGCTTTCTATTCATTTGGTATATTTATTGGATCTGTGTTAGGATTCTCCAGAGAAACAGAAGCAAATAGTGTTATGGATGGATTGATACATTATTGAATGAATAGATGATGGATGTATAGAAAAATTAGGAAACTTGCAGTTGTAATTATTGAGTTAGCAAGTCCTTGATGTACAGGTCTGTCGGACTGGAGGCCTCAGGGAGAGCCATTGTGTAGTTTAAATACAGAGTGGACACAGAAGAGTTTGTTGGTCCAATACCATTTGCTATAGAATTACTTCCTGCTTCAACACCCTCAGTCTTTTTTTCAGGTCAGACCTTCTGTTGACTTGGTGAGGCTCATGTATATTGCAGAGTGATCTCTCTTACCCAGAACCCAATCATCTGTGTAGTTGGTACTCAAGACATGCTCTTCACTGATGGTCTAAGCTCAGACTTGTTGAATAATTTGTTCAGAGTGTGCTATTTACTAGCGTGAGCTAAATCTTTATTCATAAGAAATTCAACATTCTCTGCAAAGTGTGAACTACTGGGCCAAGAGATCGTGGCCACTCACAGAAAGGAGGCGATGGTCTAATCGTTAGCCATGCCAACAGCAATGGCTAACGCGGATGGGAAGTGGGCTGCTTTCCGTTAGCCACAGTTCTCATTGTGTAATGCTCTAGAAGGATACATTGCTTTAATTAATGTTGCATGACTGGAAAACCTGAGTAATAGAGGAATCAACTGATGTGCCTGGGATTTTGAAGAGTTTCTGAGAGGCAGGGAAATGATTCAAACTCAAGTGGTTTGCTTGCATGGTCCATGCTACGAACGACCCTGGACACTCCTCTTGCCCCACTAGCCACTGAAGTGCATCGTGGATTATGACAGTGTGGATTTTACATATCAGACCATGTTAAGTGTCTAGCTGATGCCCATGCTTGAATACCTAGACAGACTCCTCAAAATGGTATCTACAGGATAGCACCAAACGTATCAACGTAGGGAAGAACTACTTGGTTGCAAAATTCTAAAAAATCAGGGTTGGACAATGAGGATATGTACAGCTGTCTGTGTGTGCCAGGTTTGTTAAGTGAAAATTAGAAATCATCCAAGATAGTGCATCACAACAGACTCATCGCTGAGAGGAATCTGATTCAGTCATGTGGTGGTTCATCTTTTTTCTGGCTCATATTTTAAAGTGAGGATTTCTATTTGAACTCTTGGAGTATTCCAGGCATATTCAGATTGTATATGGAGAAGAAAGGCAGTACCCATGTCTTGGGTTCATTGAGCATATTTTGGCTTTGATCTTCATTCATCTGAAACACTTTTTTATACCTGCTACATGTAAGCCACAACTTCAGGTGCTATGGGTACAATGGCAAATAAAACAAAGTTTTTGCCTGATGAATCTCTTACTGCAGTGGGGGAGACAGATAAAGATGACATTGTCAGGTTGGTCTGTAATAACAAGTTGAGTAGGGCTAAGTGAAATGTAGAAAGAAAAAGCAAAATTACAAGGTATGAAAAATGCAGAGGCTACTGTGTCGGAGCGGCAGGTCAAGGCAGTTGAGTTGGCATCTCAGGGGAGGTAATTCCATGCCCAGGGATGAGGAAGCAAGAATGCCAAGAGAAATGAAGGCACTTGTGTTATTTGAAGAAAAGGAAAGCAGTGTCGCTGTGGTATAAATTACACAGACTTATACATACAAGGATTCAGTGGGGCATACAGGTGGCAGAGAGGAGCAGGAATCATGCAGGCTTTTGGAGCAAGGAGTTGGAATTTAAGCCTGAATGTGACAGGGAACCTTGGAGGATCCCCCCTCCGCACTTGGGAGTGACACAAACTGTACTGCATTTGTAAAAGATTACCCCGCATGTCTGAGAGTAATAGACTTCAGAAGGGCAAGAGGGGAGAAGTGGATACGTACCTAAACAATTATATTTTTTTTCTATTTTGAAGACATGTTCCTTTATTATTATTATTATTATTATTATTTCTGGTAATTGAATGGTGGTATAGCTAAAAGTATATGGTTTGTTTAAAAGGTTTTTTTAGTAGCACAGTTTGGGTTTTTGAAAATGCGTTCATACATTTTCAAATGTTGACCCTCAGTTTTGGGGGTGCAGAGTTCTGTATTAGTTCAAACTAGCTAAATATTGCTGTTTGGATCATCTGCATCTTTGCTGCTTGTTCCAAACGCTATACAGTTGTGTTTTTTTTTTTTTAAGTAGATGTTTGTTAAAACTTCCCACTAGAGTTTGCTGATTTGCCACCTACTTCTGACAATGGTTAATTAAAATGTACTTAAGCAACGATAATGGATTCCTATTCAATCATGATTTGTAGTCTTTCCCATTGTTTTGTGCACAGGCCGTCTCTATTGTGTGCAATAGTACTTTTTGAGATACATACCTTTTTGAAATTTATTTTTCCACAATTCGGTTTTGTAGGAGTTCATCCCGCCTCTTCACTTTCCCTCCTGTCATTTCATCCCATTATCACAGTGTTACAGACCCTGGTACGTTGCAAGTTAACTTGGTTCTGTTGAAATGTGTCAGGCACAATAAGCATAAACGAAGGGTGGTGTCACGCCGTAGAGGTATGTGTCAATATTTAAATGGGTGCCCGACTGTATTGGGGAGCAGAGCTGTATCCAGGAAAGTCTTACTTTCTGCAGTGTTAGTGTCTGTTGTACAGTTCGCCTGTGTGACTGTCGGCACATACCATGTATCGTGTCGTAGATACCCACCCCCTTGATTAGCATTTCCCCGAGATACTTTTGCCATATACTAATTTTGATTCCTTTCATGTGTCTTTGTCTTAAATATTTGTTTTATTAGCTATATTTCCTGGAATACTATAACTATATTAACACTATCATTGTTATCTAGATAAATACTTTTCTGCTTTTTCTTTCTTTAAATTTTTTTTCCTCGAATGGATTAATTTTCTCACTCTAATCTACAGTTCATGCTTTATTTACTTCAGTGATCACGCACTCTTTAACCTGTATGCTTCCTAAATACTTAGAAGCTTTTTAAAAATATATGGTGTCTACTTCTTTGAGTAGTCTCTTCAGCCCACTCTTCCTACTCATGCAATACACAAACCTCCCAGCAGGCGGCATCGTTATCCTCGTCTGAGTCCTTGAAATTCCCTCCACTTTCAAAGCCAATTCAGCAACCACCCAAGCCCACCTGCAGACTTCTGCACCAACAGGCTCACATTCCACTTGCTGTTCTGTAGCTGATCTATGAAGCTAGTTATCCAAAATGTTTTTTATGGGTGTGAAATATATGTTGCATAATATTTACCATTTTAAATAAGGTGTATATTTCAATGTCATGAAATACCTTTATAATCTTGTGTAACCATCACCTCCATCTCGTTCCACATGTTTTTCTGAAAAAAAAAAAGACCTGTTTATTTGAAAGAATGACAGATGTAAATATATAGAGATAGGGACATCTTAAAACTGTTGATTAACTCCCCAAATAGTCAAGATGATTGGAGCTGGGCCAGGCAAAAGCCAGGAGCTGGGAATCTCATCAGAGTCTCCCATGGACATGCAGAAATTCAAGTTTCTGTACCGTTTTCTTTCCCAGGCACCTTAACAGGGAGTTAGCTTATCTGGGGCTAGAACCCAAGCACCAGTATGGGTTGTAGCATTGCAGCTACAGCTTAACTTGCTGTGTTTAAAAGTCTGCCCTAGTTCCACATATTTGTTTGTTTTTTATTGGAAATTCAGATAAACAGAGAGGAGGAGAGACAAAGAGGAAGATCTTCCGTCCACTAATTCACTCCCCAAGTGGCCGCCACGGCCAGAGCTGTGCCAACCCGAAACCAGGAGCCAGGAATTTCCTCCAGGTCTTCCACGAGGGTTCAGGGTCCCAAGGCTTTGGGCTGTCATTGACTGCTTTCCCAGGCTACAATCAGGGAGCTGGGTGGAAGGAAGGGCTACTGGGATTAGAACCCAGCACATGCAAAGAGAACCCTTTAGCCACTAGGCTACTGGGCCAGGCCCAGTTCCACATACTTTGTAATAGCAAACGGAAAAGTCATACTTACTGAATAGTTGCCCTCATCTCCTCCCTCAAGCCCTGGAAATCACTAATCAGCTCTCGGTTCTGTGGTTTTGTCCTGTGTGCATTCCAAATAAATGCAGGTCATACACTCACAAGCTTTTCACACCTGGATTCTTCTCGTGGGCGTGGTGCTTTCAGGGTTTCCCCATACCGTGGTGTATTTCATTCCTCATTCATTCTTTTCGTAATTAACTGATACTCCGCAGTGTGACCATGCACATCGTGCTGAAACAGCTGTCCGTTGATGGGGATTTGGGTGGCATCCACCTTTTGATCACTGATAATGTCATTATGTACTTTTTATTGTGATAAGCTTTTGTTGAAACATTAGTTTTCAATTCATTTAAAGATTTATTTATTTTTATTGCAAAGTCAGATATACAGAGAGGAGAGACAGAGAGGAAGAGCTTCCGTCTGATGATTCACTCCCCAAGTGAGCGCAACGGCTGGTACTGCGCCAATCCGAAGCTGGGAACCAGGAACCTCTTGCGGGTCTCCCACGTGGGTGCAGGGTCCCAAGCTTTGGGCTGTCCTTGACTGCTTTCCCAGGTCACAAGCAGGGAGCTGGATGGGAAGTGGAGCTTCCGGGATTAGAACCGGTGCCCATATGGGATCCCGGCGCGTTCAAGGTGAGAACTTAAGCTGCTAGGCCACACGGCCGGGCTCTCAATTCATTTAAAAAGGAATTGGGTCCTTCAACAAGTTCGTGAGATTCAAAGGACCATTCAAAAAATTCATGGAAAATGAAAGTAAAAGATTTTTATTTTCAAACATAAAAAAATTAGAAACCCATGCATACAGGAGACCTTTTAATTTCTTGAAACACAAAATACTAAAAGATCAAACATTCTGTAACTTTGAGATTCTAAGGCATCGATAAATTTTTCTTCTTAAAACAAGACTATGAATACCAGTTTTTGTAGTGGAACATGTTTCTCTTTCAGTGCCGTGTACCTCTCACATCTGGGAGTGAAATTTCTGGATGCTGTAGTAATTCTATGCCTAAATCACTGGGGAGATAAGCGAGTTGTTTGGTGGCACCATTTTGTCTGCTTGCCGTGGACGGGTGAGCGTCCGGTTCCTCTGAGGTCATCAGATCTGGGGTTACTCGTTCAGAACGTAGAACGCGGGCATCTCAGGTCATGGCTGAGCTTTCCCAAACTGAACCGGAAAAGCACAGTGCAAGGAGAACCTCAGCTGCCCTCAGAGTCATTAGTAGTTTGTAATGATTGTCCGCCCCGTGTATATCATTCTGTCTAATTACAGGGGGTCAAGCCTCCATCAAGTCATGCATCATTACACTGGACGTGGTTCTTCAATAATGCGCATTGTGCCTCTCCCACAACACAAGCCACTCTTGTGAAAGCATTGTTTTTCACTGCCCCCGTCCACCCACCCAGTAGTTCCCTTCAGCTTCAGCTTGTACTTGTCTTTGAAAGGCTCCCAATGTCTTTACCCAAACTTTTCTGAGAGAGGCATTCTCCCTTCTGAGAATGCCATGCCAGTTCTGTGAAAGGTCATCTCGGAAGCCACAGGCCTGTGCTCCACAAGGGAGAGCATGTGCAGATACAGCTGAGGAATGTGTGGGGGCCAGCCACAAAGCCGGGACTTATGCTCCCACCTCTGCAGGTGCTCTCAGGCTGCTGGAAAGCCAAGGATACCACATCTACAAGAGGCCTTTTTGCAAAGGTGACCAAAACCCAGAGAAGTTTGGCCCACAGAGTTCCTGTAGCAAACACCAGGAGTGGAGGTGATTGAGACTGCATGGACGTTTGTGCTATGGAACCCACTCTGCAGTGCACAAAGCCTGTCCTGGCTGCTGTCTGTCCAGTTCCAATGCTTTAGGATTGGGCTCAGCTTGACCTCATGGGAGAACAGGGGGAGCTGCTTGCTAGCAGACCGCGGGGTCTCTGTGCTTTATCTCAGAAGCCCTGCTCAAGCATGTCTCTCCTTCTAGAAAAATCGCCCTGGATTTCTGTCATCACAGCTCTTGCGTTCACAGATTGGACCACATGTTCCACACATAGAAAAGAAGGAACGTGCTGAGTTTTAGATGTCTGTGTCCAGTCTTTGCAGGTAACAAGCATGGAAGTGTCAGGGGTGTGTCCCCCTTTTCACATCTGCCTTCCCATCTGGAAACTAGCAGCAACATCTCCTGGTTAGAAGTGCACAGCCTAAGCCCAGAGGCACCAGGGAGAGCCCACCATGAGGCAGCTGCTCTGCTGTGCGCTTGCATGGTTTCAAAGAGGTAGAAACCAGAGCTACGCTAGGGGAAGACTTGTGTAGTTTGAGATAATCATGAAAGGAACATTCTCCAAAATGGACCCTGTAGTGTGTCCCAGAATTACATAGTTTTAGAAAAAAAATTCTGTAGCTAAATAATTTTCGGGAAAATTGAATAGAGAAAATTTTTGTTATGTTTCAGAGCCAACATGGAAGGTCTAGCCAGGGGATTGAAAACGTATGTTGAATATCATATTTTCTTGTACTTTTTTGAGTAGCAAAACCTTTTGGAAGCGAATTTTCACTGATTTTGAAAATAATAGCATTGAGTATGGTCATTTGGCTCAGTGACAGAGTTGTCACATGATGTCCACACCTCCACATCACAGGGCCTCACTCGGGGTGTTGGTCCCACTTCTACCTCCAGCTCCTGGCTGATGCACCTGCAGCAGGTCTCAGGTGTTACCTTATATAATGAAGGGAGTCCCTGGCAGTCACAGGAATGACCTTGTTGGCATTGGACACTCCTGGTTTTGTATAAGCCCAGTTCTGACTGTTATGGGCATTTGGGGTGTGAACCAATGGTTGGATGCTTGTTCTGAAAGTTTTAATAAAGCACCAGGAAATACCCCAAGAAAAGATCAGGTGGATACGAGGGCCTTGTTGTATTTGCTAGGGAGATGAAGCTGTCCCCGAGATGGGTGGAGGAGTTGATCGTGCGTTGTCAGGTCGCCCCACAGTGTCTCTCTGATCCAACTGGGACGTTGGTTTTGTGACTGAGTGCTACTTTTGACTTTCCATATACAGTTCAGGATACTAGGCTACCTCTGCCACTGCCTTGTTACGGTTCCCAGCAGTGTGATCGGTGGTTACAAGGGTGGCTGATTAAGCACTGACCTCGTCCTTCCAGCCTCTCAAGGATAAAATATCGGCTTTTGTCCGTGTCCCCCAGGCATTCTGTGCCACAGCTGCATCGCCACAGAGTGCAGCCCAGTCGCGTCATGTCCCTTCTGATTCTCCAGTTGATGTTGCAGAGATCACACGTATCAGTGGCATCCCCTTTAACCCTGTTCACTGACCTGACTCCCAAGAAAGGAAAACATCACACTTTTTTTTTTTCTCCAAGAAGGGTACACTCCACAGTCCTCGACTAGCAAATTAGGATCCAGCTGTAACTTTTTGTCTCCTCCTGATTGGTTTTGTGTAGATCTACGCGGTTTGAACCCTTCTTGCCCACTGAACTTTGGAGACACACGCACACCGGATGAAAACCGCCCAATGTTCTACATCCTGAGACATTTCTTCAAACTCTTTGTAACCTTTAAATTGTAGGAAATTTGACTTGAGATGTTACCTTTAAGTTAACAATTGAATTTTAATGTGTCTGCCCTCGCACAGGATCCCCACTGATGATGTCTAGAGAGAACAGAAAGCAAATTTGAAGCTGCCAGAAAGAATCAATCTGGAAATGCACAGATTTATGTGTGAAAGCTGACAGCTGAGATGGTGTGATTCAGGGCATTTATTTAAAGGGGCCTTGCGTATCCAGTGTGAATGCACAGTGGAGTTGAGAAGCGATGGTGTAGAATGATGGGAACCAGTTTTGCACCCCAGGCGGGCTGACTCCTGGGCAGGTCACACCTAACCTCTCCCTCTCCCGCTGTTCCGTAGCTTGGTAAATGGCTCTTGCCTCTCTCACTGCCAGGAAACAGAAGCGTTATTCTTGTTAGATCTTTCCACTTTCCCAGGACCAGTTAATTACCAACCCCTGTCAGTTCTAGAAACATCTGTATTTAACTTCCCGGCTTGTCTTCCCTTCATTCTAGTCTTCCTGAGGTCACTATCCAGGTCTCTTCTGTGTCTTCTCTACTGGTTGACTCCCAGAAGGTAACCTAAGTGACCAGACTTAAATGTAAATTTATTCAAATCACTCTCCTGCTTAAAACCCTTCATCAACATCCCATTTTGGAAGAAACTTAGAATCTTTAGCAGGACCAGAAGAAAAGTGAGTGGATGGACCCAAAATATAAGTAGATGTACCAAAATGCAGGAAATATATATATATTTTTAAAAAAGGTATTGCTGCAGACACAATGGAAAATGGAACAGAATTAAAGGTTCTGAGACAGGGTCAGGTATCTTTAGAAACTTTCAGATGATCAGAGTGGACCACCTGTCAGTGTGGAAAATAGCCTGCTGCTTAGTAGGCAATATTGAGAATCCTGGCTTCCTTCAGGTCCTTGCCTAACTATATATAAAAACAGATTTCATAAAGACAAACAGTAGAAATCAACTTTTAACAGAAGGCAATGCAAAACTGAACTAGAATAGGAAGACTTTTAAAATGAAATGCTAAGGTATCAACTAAGAAAGGAGAAAAACGCATGAGTAATTTTTACATCAAAATGACTCCCCTGTGTTCAGAAGAGGACAGCATGGACAATGGTAACAAATGCTCCTGTCTCGTCAGAGCACCGACATCCCACCACATGGCCTTTTCCCTCTGCTTTTCTGTGCTTTGCAGCCAGCAGGTGTATATTGCTTTGTGTGAGGCATTGCTGATTTCCTGCCTGTCCCTGTGATCTTAGCCACAGTGTCTCTTCCCTAGAAAGGTCTTTCCTGGGCCTAGTGCAGTGGTCAAAATCCTCGCCTTGCATTCACTGTGATGCCATATGTTCTGGCTGCTCCATTTCCCTTCTAGTTCCCTGATTGTGGCCTGGGAAAGCAGTCAAGCATGGCCCATGGGTGGAAAGAAAGATGGAAGATCTTTTTGTCTCTCCTTCTCTGTGAATCTGGCTTTCCAATAAAAGTAATTAAAAAAAAATCTTCTCTGACCACCCCAATGAGGCCACATCTCCCTGTAAGTTGTAACTTCCAGAAGATCATGACCACCACCCGAGCACCTGTGCTTGGCACAGTGCTTTAGGCTTAGAAGATACTTTTCAAATGTTGGTGACATGGAGTGATAAGCATCAGCTCAAAGAGGGTACATTCAGCACAGCATTCCAGAAGGGAGTTGGGTACCCAGGGGAAGGTCCGGGCATCATTTAGCCTTTGTGTCGGTAGCATTTAGGCTAACAGTGTGCGTGCCGCAGCCTCTGCAGGTCACCTAGAGACTCAACACCTCGAGTCTAATTTGTGTCTCCTCTAAGTCTTTGCACCACATTAGGTATTAGGTAAATATTTGTTGACTTTATATCTATGCGTTATCCTCATGCCTCACCTAATCTTTCTCTTTTGGATGGACACATCATCCACACTGATGCCTTACCTTTTGAAAGCTCTTTGGCAGTTACTATCAACCCTGATTTCATTATTTCTTTTTGTTGACAGACCCTACTCTCTGTTGACTCTTAATTCGATTTGAGCTTTCAATTATTCAGCAAATATTTATTGAAAACTGTGTGAGTGACAGGAATATGCTGGGTACTAAAAAAGCTGGCAGCCCCCTTGTACTGTTTATATGTTTATATGACATAATGAAAGGAATTATTGAGACGGAACAGCTTGACTCAGGGAAACAGTGAGGGACCAAAATGCACCCAAATTTGGTCACAGTACAAAGGATGCAACTGTTGGGGGTCTGGACCATTTGATAGCTTATTCTAAGTAAGTTCTCACAGTGTCACTTCATTATTCACATCCAGAAAAACAATTCAAAACAGTGGAAAACCACCCAAACATAAACAGGTATCTGGGCGAGGTGGGAATAGCTGTCCTGTAGCACTATTTTAAAATATGTGCCCTGTTTCTGAAAGTGCAAATTCAAAGAAGACTCACAGCACCTTAATAAATATAATAATGTAAATATAATAATCGGCATTATGCCAACATTTGGTGCTTCCTGAAGAAGCACTGCTAACTCTTTGGGAACTGAGTTCCTAACAACTCCAAGTTCGTGATAGCTTTTCTGGATTCTATCCAACATTTCTGGTTCTTGATTAAATATTGATGAATACGGTTGATACATTGTGACACCCTTTTCCAGAGAAGCTAGTAACTTCTGATTATACTGCTTTCTGTAAGCTGACTAGGAAAAAATATAAACAAAGATGCCTGGGTGAAAAACTGGCATTGAGAAGCCGCATAAACCATCGCTTAATATTTTAAAGACAAATTCCCAAGGCAACAGAGCTAATATGTGAGAAAATTCTGTAATGTGATTAAATCTGATTGTAGTCCAGGATGTAATCCGTGTCTGCTCTAAGGTGGCAGCCTTTGCAACATCTCTCCCTAAAGAAGACTCACAGCACCTTAGTAAATATAATAATGTAAATATAATAATAGTCATTGTGGCTGGCAGGACTTCGCAGCCAAATACAGCCTGGAAAAAGAGGAGGGAGGGAAAGGAGAGAGAAAGGAAGCTTTTATTAGAACAAGCTGTTAACTAAAGTTAATCTTCTGTGCAGGTGACCTTAGTTTTTACTTGTGTTTTTTTGTGTTTTGTACCAAAGATCCATTCAGGGTGTGGTAGCCTCCTCTATTCCTTTACCACTCATAAAATTCTGACTACTTATTTTTTAAAAAAAATTTTCTATTTGTCTTTTTAGAAGATGCTCCAGGGTTGTTGTCAATTCCCTGCCGGAGTGCTGACATCAGGCCTGCCTCTAAGGAGCACTCCCAATGTATTTTATTTCTTTGTTTATAGTTATGGCTTGTTTTTGTAACCACTGTGCAGACATTCTGTATCTGTTATCTTCCTTGATTGTCTCTTTTTTTAAGATTTATTTTCTCTTTATTGGAAAGTACAGAGAGGAGGAAAGACAGAGATCTTCCGTCCGATGATTCACTCTCCAAATGGCCACAACAGCCGGAGCTGTGCCAATCCGAAGCCAGGAGCCTTGTCCATGTCTCCCATGCGGGTGCAGGGCCCCAAGGCTTTGGGCCGTCCTCAGCTGCTTTCCCAGGCCACAAGCAGTGAGCTGGATGGGAGGCAGGGCTGCTGGGATTAGAACCCATTCCAATGTGGGATTCCAGTGCATGCAAAGCGAGGGACTTTAGCCACTAGGCTACCACCCTGGGCCCTGATCTTCTCTTTTCCAACACCGTGTTGTAGCCTGCAACTTTCTCTTGTAGATGCAGAAACTGCAACTCAAAGATAAATGGTGTACTCAAGGCCATACATTAGTGAAGAAGTGGAGGTGTGATAAAAGCTTGTATCTGTCTGATCCAAAGCTCACATTTGGAATCTTTGCAAGACCAGGCTCCCTTGTGATCAAGGTCAGAAACAATGCTATTGTGAATCAGTCTGCCTTCCTGCTTGGAAAGAGAAAGGGAGCGTGAACCACACTCCCCTGGGCAGACTTGCTTCAGAATTCCAACCACACAAATGCCTTCCTTCTCTGAATTTCATCCACACTGGGAGTTCAAAACCTTTCCTAAATGTGGAGGTTGGTTGTGTAATGTCTTGTGGATTTCTCTGTTTATCTAATTTCAAACTGGGAGGTCCTCTGAGTGGAAAGAAAAGGTGCTACAGTGCAAGATGATGAAGTTAAGTCACTTCTGCTGGTCACAGCACTTTGCAACAGAATGTGGTGATAGATGCTAGCAAATGCACCTATTCAAGTCTGTGCCTGTCCTACCAGGAGTGCATAATGTTCGATGAAAATTATACCTTATTGTTATTATGGTTCATTTCAATAATTCAGTCTCCCGTTGGGCTAGGAGCCCAATTTAAAAAACATGTATTTTGTATCTCCAGGACCTAGAAACCATATATAAACTATTTCAGGCACTCAATTAGTATATTTACAAAAAAATAAGGTTTCAATAAATTCTTGGAAAATACATGTTATGAAACAAATATGCAGGGATTTCAAATTTTACACTAAAATAAATTTGCCTTCTGATTCCATTTCCCGTGAACTTTTGGCAGTGTACTTTTACTGATCACACTATATAACATGCTTAACAGATTCTGTTAGGTTCTGGACCAGAGACTTCCCACTCTTTGAGCATTCTGGCCTTAGGAAGGCAGCAGTATAAGCAAAGAGAAACAGCCAGACAAGCTGAAAATTTTTGCTATAACAAGACATGGGGATTTTTGTGCTTTGTTGTAAGACTTGGAATATTTGATATAAGTACTGTTTTGATAGAAGAATGAGTGATCATTTTTTAAAAACCATATAGAACATTTTCCAAATATCACCATGGGAGAGCCAGCGTTGTTTAAGTAACTGTGTGCACACAGTTGCCTCTGAGATGGAACAGAACAAGGAATGTTCATGTGAGTGGCTCAAGTCATCAAGACAAAGGTACATGCAGGTCTGTTGATTTTGCCTGCGCAGATAAAGATGTGGCAGGGGTTCTCTGTGTTAGGAAGCTTGTGTGCTGGCAATGTCCTGCACAGTGCTAGGTCCTTCAGTTGTTAAGGGTTAGTGCTCATGTGGAGAGGGTATTTCTCTCCGCAGGGCAGAGGTCGTGTTCTTCCTTTGGGCTGTATGTGCCACGAGATCTCCCTTTCTGCCTTACCCCCACATGTCTTTCTCATCACTGTCCTTTATCCCCTCCTCTCCTTGCCTGAGTAATTATTGAGTAATTAATATGTACATAGCATTACTACATGTTAATAATTAAATGTAGTTTAATAGCTGTATTAATGTTTTATGATTAATATTCTCTTCATATTCATAAAAAGAAAACGAGACTGGGAGCAAGTTAGTAATGTGCCCAGTGTCACACAGCTTGTAATGTTGAGTTGGCATAGAAAACTAGGAATTCTCACCTCAGGTCTCCTGAAGTGTATTTAATATGCATGGAGTACTCTGTTAAGTCAACAATGAGATTGATAATGATGTTGATGGTGGAGAATAAAAATTAAATACAGAAGAATTAGATGGTTTACTTAGGGTCACACATAGTCCATGTTAGTGGAAGATCTTCAGTTTTCTGAATCCTAGTCATTCGTCTCTCAAGAGGATTTTACAAGGAAATGTTACAATTTTGCAAAGAAGAAGACATTGAACACTCAACCATGATTTTCTTCCCTCTTTGTTCATTTCATCGTAATGAAATTGTACCTGGTTTCTTTTCAAGTCTCGCCTCACATGTTAACCCCTCCAGGAAGTTTCCTTTGCTTCGCCTCCGCAACCTCAAGACATAACAGCTTCATTCCTCAGGAGAGTGTCCCACCCACTTTAGGCCTTTCTAATCACTGCTATTGTTCTCTGACTAGAATACTTGGACCATCTCATCGTCTCCATTAGAAAGTATGACTTGAAAAAAAAACAGCTTAACTTGTGTCTTTCTTCATTTTCATTACAACTTCACAACCTGTGGCTTAATGGCTTTCTTATTAGGAATTTAATACATGGAGTACTATTAAATTTTCAAATTGGTGGATGTCATACAAAAAAAAGATAGAACTTGGCTAACAAATTGTTTTCTTTCAAGCAATTGGATGATATAGACTTAGCTTTAATTTAAGCCTGTTGTGCACTCCAAGTAAAGCAAAACTTCCAAGCCAGGAGTTGGCCAACACTGGCATTTTGGCACCACTTGGTCCTTTGCTTGTTTTTGTATCACTGGCAAACAGAATGGCATTCACATTTTAAGTGATTGAACAGAAAGGACCAAATCAGAGAAAAAAATATTTCATGACATATGAAAATTATATTAAATGTTAAATGTGAAATTTAAATTACAAGAAATTCAAATATTAATACCACAGTGCCTGAGTAAAGACTGAGTGGAATGTAGCCATATTGCTTTGTCAATGTGCTATCTAGTACTGCTTTTCCACCAAAACAGCATAACTGAGTAGTTACAAAAATAAATATCCCATGAAGCCCACAAAATATCAGGCCCATCACAGGAAAATGTGCCAGGCATGGTTCTAAGTCACACCCAACAAAGTTTCATGAGAGAGCGAGCGTGGGGATGAAAACAAAATGGGTAAACACCCAGATATCTTGTAGGAAATGCTAGCATCAGCAACAACAACAAAAACCAGCTGCAGACAAGCAGAGAACGGAAGGGGAGGTGGAGGCCTACTTGAGAATACCAGATTTCCTGGGTTTGGTTTATAAGGTTACAAACATCGCCCCAAAGGTCTCTCCCAGCTGGTGAATGTACCAGAATTTCACACGTGAACTTTCTGCTTTCCTTTAAGGACCCTGTATACTACTTTTGGAGAAGTTGTAAACTAAACTAAAAGGGGTGTTGTCAGCAGATGATCGATCATTCTGCATCAGTTTCTGCATAAAGGCTTACCCAAATCTGCAATGCAATCTAAATGACAATGTGTCTCCACTCTCTCTGATTTAAGTCTAATAATATGTGCATGTGAGTTCTAAAGAAATTTGTATTGTCCATGTCTTTCTGTGGCTCTTTGGAGAAAATCTAATTTGGGCGAATGATAATTATCTTCTATATCGAAATAAGAGTATCAAATAAAAACCTGAAGTGGAATGTGACTAAAACCAATTCAATCCTTTGCGAAGTTGGGATTGTATTTGTTTTGGTTTAGACGTCAACCATTTTTATGTGTTTCTCTTGTTTTCTCGTTATAGGGTAATGCCCTGTACTTCAAATCTGCCAGAAATGTTACAGTAAACATTCTCAATGACCAGACTAAAGTGCTCACTCAGCTGATAACAGGTAAGAGAATTTGGCAATGCATACATCATATAGGTTACTCAGAAAATGCAGAATTGACAGTGAACTGAAACAGTCTATGCGCATGAAGAGAGTGTCTGCCAGTGTATTTACAGTACACAGATGAGACTATAGCATAAGTTCTATTAAAGGGTGCACTCCTCTTGCACCCACATATTTAAAATCCATTGCTTGTAAGAAAATAAAAAATATTGTCAGACATGCCAGCATGTCTGGTGCTCAACCAGCACTGGTAGAAATACTAGCTATATTGGATTAAGTGAGAGAGAGCACAGTAAATACAAAATCATTCACCATGTTGTCTGGGTTTTAAAGTGATGCTTTCACGATAGCTGTAATCCTTGCCATTTTGCCATAAGTGCTGATGCTGTGTCTAACTCAACTGTAAGATGAGGATGTATCTGTTTCCATTGAATGTGACTCCTTTTTACACAGCCGATCTACTACTAACAGCCTTGCAAAGCATTACTGCACTTGAAGCTGGTGTGTTTGAAATCTGAACAGGGATTGGTTGTTCACAGTAATGAGTGTAATGATTAACAGAGGCCTGGTGGCCGTGGCAGTGGTTTGAGTGGTGAGATCAATGCCCTGCCTGTAGGTTCTAAGCAGCTGTAAACAGGGCCGCATTATGCACTCCCACAGTGGAAGGAAAATGTGTGTACGTGTGAGGAGAGAGAGAAGAGCATTGTTATACTTACAGACAGAAAATGCCATTTGTTTGGCTTCAGGGCTAAGAGAACAGTGTACAGATGGACATTTTGGGAAGCCAGTTGCTTAAATGCCCTGAAACATTATTATGACTCAACTGTTTGGAGCCCCACTAATAAACAAGCCATGAGAAAACAGGTGCCTTGTGTCCAGAGTAGCTTCTCTTAGGGATTTAGGGATAGAGCCTGTTCTTGTCCCCATTCCCGGGAGCGCCGCCTGTGGATGCGTGGAGAATCACAGCCAAGGATGCCTTGGCTCATCCACCCATCTCAGAACTCGGGGATTGCAGGTTGCCGCAACGGCTGCACGGCAAAGCGCAGAATTCACGAACACGGCCTTCCAGCCCCGCCCTGGATTGTTGCCCATGCCATGTAACATCTGGCCCAGAGTCACCAAGCTAAATAATTAAATAAATGGCTTCAGTAAGCAATGATTTAAAGCAGCATGTGTGAAGATGGCCTGCAGGAGGGACATAAATCCAAGCTCCAGCTCCTAGATGTGTTCAAAAGAACTTATTGAGCCTGTGGACCATTTGCCATTTGTTTGCAGTGGGAGATTGGGTTGACTTCAGAGATTTTGTTGCGATAAAGCTAGAACTGCCTAACATAGTATTATTCAGACAAGAGTCTTTTTAAAGTTTTTATTATTTTCCGTGTTATAGTTCTTTCGGTATAAAGATCCCCTCCTTTCCCTCCCATCTTCTCTTTTCCAGCTTCCCTTGCCACTATCCTACCCCGCCCCGTATTATTACAGCAGTCTAGTCCTCCAGCAACAGTTACAAGTTCAACATTCTGCCACTCACATGCATCATGGATGTGCACACAAAGGCAGAAAATGTAGCATCCTATTATGTGTCATGTTATTGAGGCATATTCAACTGTTTCCCTGGGAGTCCTCCCTTTATTTGGGAATAGAAATGCAAACCGCAAGGTATCTTCACTTCCAGGTATAGGAACCTGCATTGTACCATTCATTTTTATGTTTATTGTGTGTGTGTGTGTGTATGCACTTGTTCACCTGTGTATCCATTTCTTCTGTATTTTGTGTGAATGTGGCCTTACATCAGAGAGCACATATGTGTCTGTCCTTTTGGGATTGTCTTATTTCACTGAGCGTAATATTTCTACCTCCTTCCCGTCTCTCTCCATTCTCAGTTCCTTCTATCCCTCTACTGCTGACTTCTCTTCTCCTCTTCTTCCCTTCGTTATCCCTTTGTATTCCTGTTTTTCCTCCTCCGTCTCCCCTTCTTGCTGACTTTCCTTCTCACTCCCCCTTCTCATCTCTTTCCTCTCACCCTTCCCTCTCTCCATACTTTCATCTTCCTCATTGTCTTCTCTCTCTCTTGCTTCTGTCCCTTCAATAGTCTTTGTCTTTCAGTCTCGCATTCTCAAAGTAGGTCCTCTGGGGAGCTGGGAGACACCTTCCCTAAATCGTAAGGTAGGGCCCAAGATAGCTACAACAAAATGGGCAGAAAGCTACTGTATGACTAGGTAAGAGAAGCCTGTCGATACATTATTTCTGTAGAGAACAACAAAAGTGTTGAAAATATCAATCCGAGCACATCCACACACATCCTCCTAGGGTTTGCCTGCAGTGTTCTCCAGCCTCATTACAGTTGTGCATACTAGTGCAAAGTACTAAGTAGTTTCTAATAGTGACTTCTGATTCCTGTTACATTTGATAATGTACTCGTTGCGAGCTCCATCACTCCTGTTCTAAGCAGTTAGGTCTACTAAGGCAATTCTGAGAATTCAGGAATTCTCTTGCTTCTCTAGAGTGTCTCAAAAGCCCATTCAAGGGGCTAGCACAATAGCCTAGTGGCTAAATCCTTGCCCTGCTTGCCCAGGATCCCATATGGGCACTAGTTTGTATCCAGGCTATTCTACTTATTCCACACAGCTCCCTGCTTGTGGCCTGGGAGAGCAGTGGAAGCTGGCCCAAAGCCTCAGGACCCTGTACCCACATGAGCGCTCTGAAGGAAGCCCCTGGCTCCTGGTTTTGGATTGACATGGCTCCAGCCATTGCAGCTAATTGGGGAGTGAATCAGTGGTTGGAGGCTCTTTCTCTCTGTATCTCATTCTCTCTGTAGATTTTCTAGATTTGCCTTTCCAATAAAAAATAAAAAATAAAAAAATATATCTTAAAAATGTCCATTAAAAATTCTAATGTCAGAAGTTCAGGTAATCTTTCCACATGAAACGGTGCTTTAAATGGCCATAAGTGCCAGTGTTCACAAATGTGGATTTGACTGATAATACTGCTTATTTATTGTCTCAGTGGTGGGTGCCATTACGAAACTCCTTGACCTGTGAGGAGGATGATGGTAGAGATGTCACACAACATCACACAGAAGTGACGCCGAGTCCCAGTATTGTGCAAGTTGCAGAGAGAAATTAGCCTCCTATCCCCAAGACGTTTCCTGCCCCCTGCCTCACCGCCACAGAGTGACACCGAAACTGTCGGTGCATCCTGATGGGTGTCAATTCTCTCTTGAGAAGATGAATTAAAGAGGTACTTCACGCACAGCGTATCGCACACAAAGGGGATTAGCTGCAGATTAGTTTCACATTATGAATAGTGATACTTTTTCTATCCCAAAGAGGAACAGTAGGCTTTCTAAGGGACTTTCTGTGCCGTCTCCAGCTCCATTTGCATCTCTCCAGAGGTTTTTTTTTTTTTTTTTTCTTTTTTTGAAGGAAGTTTGGCAGTCCTGGATGAAATCGACAAAGGACAAGCCATCTTCACCATGGAGCCAGCAGTTGCTCTGTGGGGTTTGGGCTAAAATGACCAATTACCAAGCTTTAGGTATCCAAATGCCCTGGCCCTGAGTAAATTGCATTTGAGCTTCTGAAGCCCTGAAAAGCAAGATAACTTAATTATGCCACATGTTCTCTGACTGTTGTCACTCTGGTACATTTTCTATGTGTCAGAAGTAATGCATGAGCTCTAAGTAATCTGTCTATACACTGGCAGGCACCTTCAGCTCCTTGGAAGGCAAAAATCAAGATACTGCTCGGGTTTCTGGAGGCCAAGTCCAAGCATTGGCTCCAGTCCCCGGGAACACCCCTGCTTGGCCATATGATTCAATCCAGAGTGTGCAAAATCGTGCTCAGGTCACTCATTCATTCCTTCATACTTTACTACCTTCACACCCCTGTAATAGCCCTAAAATATTGATGGATAACACAGATTTCAAGTGCTTTTTGATGCAGCTAAGAACACAGCCATATCGTAATGCCTAAAGAAAAATCTCAACCAAATCACTCATTGTAAATCTACTTTCCTGCCCCCTCACAACATCGAAACAAACAAACCTCACATCCTAGTGGCCACTCCATATACACTCCGTATACATCAGCTCCAAGCTGTTTCTTCCTAGGTGTGAGGAGTGGCTCAAGCATCAGCCCCAAAGAGCAATGAGCCCCAACCATTTTAGACTTCAGCTCCCTTTAAGTTTCGGTTTCGGTTTCCCTTAGGCTTTCAGTTTCCTTATATTTTGGTTTGGGTTTGGGTTTCAAGCTATTTAGTTCATGCCTAGTTTTGTTAAGCGACAGCCCTTTCCGCCAATCCCTCGCAGCACTGCACCAACCAATCCCGACATCCTGTGCTCTCAGTGCCCACCCCTAAGCTGTGAAAGCACCTCCCTTCCTGCCTCTCCCTGCTCCTGGCGGCCATCTACCTGCGTGCAGATAAAGGCTGTAAGCTCTCTGCTCTCCCGGCTTTGGGCTCTGTTGGTTCTCAGTTCTCAGCTTTTCCCCACTCTGTGCTCTCTCTCCTGTGGAGCCCACTCCTTTACTCCGTCAGGAGACTGCTCTCTGTATCTGCTCTGTGCCTTCTCCCCTCCCACTGCCATCTTCCTCTGCTCGGCTTTCTCTCTCTTCCCAATGGCCTCCTTTCCTGCAGGAATAAAGCTCTGCCCTGGGCCCACCTCTCCAGCTGGAATAACGACTTCCTGTGTAACTTGCTGTGCCTTGGTGTCTTGGGTTAATGGTGAAAATTCCTAACTCTCGGCAAATAAACCTCCTTTCTTTTCTTGAACCAAATCTGAGAGCTCAAATATGGATTAATTTATGCTGCTCATCTTAAATGGCAAAGTAATCTCAAAATAATATATTTTTCAGGACCCAGTGTGATTGAAAATTGGAGATTGTATGTTCTCCCTGCTCTTTCACTATTTTTTTTAAAGATTTATTTATTATTGTTGCAAAGTCAGATATACAGAGAGGAAGAGAGACAAAAAGATTTTCCATCTGGCTGCAGCAGCTGGGGCCGAGCTGATCCAAAGCCAGCAGCTAGGAGCTTCTTCTGGGTCTCCCATGCGAGTGCAGGATCCCGGGATTTGGGGCTCCTTGACTGCTTTCCCAGGCCACAAGCAGGGAGCTGAATGGGAAGCAGGGCCAGAGGGACATGAACCTGCGGCCATATGGCATCCTGGTAAATGCAAGGCAAGGACTTTAGCCACCAGGTTAAAGCACCAGGCCAAGCTCTTTCAGTCTTACACTCATTAAGAAACATTTCCCATGCCCCTCTATGTGATAAAGGTCTAATGTGGATGCACTGGCAAGAGACACAGTCTCCCAATTGCCTTGACTTTGTAAGGAAAGTACAGTAAGAGGAACTCATCATTAATTGACATAAACCAAAAAAAAAAAAAAAGCAATCCTCTACTTTTCATCGTATTTTTCAGAAACTTCCTTGATAAAGTAGCACTGGATACCTTTGGGCATTTGGGCAGTGAACTGCTGGATACAGTATACTAGAGTGTGTGTGTGTGTGTGTGTGTGTGCGTTTGTCTTTCAGTCTTTGTATTCTCCCTCTCTCCCCACGATCCCCTACATTTGTGGAAGATGGAGAATAGGTAAATTTTTAAAAACTACAGTTTCATGTATGATGGAAAAAGTATAACCATTTCATCTTTTAAAATTTCCAGAAGGGGGAGACATTTCAGGCTTTCTAAACTGAGTTCACCTCACTGCCAAAATTTGAGGCGACTTAAAACTGTTTGCCAGGCCCAGTGTGGTAGCCTAGTGGCTAAAGGCCTTGCCTTGCATTCACTGGGACTCCATAAGGACCCCAATTCATATTCTGACTGCTCCACTTCCCATTCAGCTTGTGGCCTGGGAAAGCCATCGAGGATGGCTCAGAGTCTCTTTGTCTTTCCTTAGCTCTATAAACCCAGCTTTCCAATAAAAATAAATAAACCTATCTTTAAAAAATAAACTGTTCTACCCAAACTCATCAAAACACAAAAACTACAGGAGTGTAATCGTTGCTCTGAGACATAGCTTAAGTCAAAGGAAAATGTTATGGTACCTAAACTCCTATGGAAAAAACATTTTTTTTAGTATTTCTTCCAAAATTATCCAGGGTATCCTTGTGTGGCATTTAGGGTTTTTTCTAGGTATTTTAAGAATGTTAATTAATAATAAATATGGAATGGTCTTACTGCCTTTCTCCCAAAGACTGCTGGCAACACATCCGTAGTTGGGGCAGTTCTCTGTTACTCCCTGTAATGAGGAAGAATGGGTACCACAGACGACCATTGGGCAGCTCGCTAAAGAAACAACTTATCACAGGATTTGACCTCAGATAGCACTGAGGAAGTGCTGAGGAAGGTTTGGTTTGGATCACTGTCAAGAAGATGGGATTTTATAGATTGGGTATTTTGATACTCTCCAAAATTAAGAGGGACTAGAGCCCCACCAGAGCTGTTATGGATAAAGAAGTAGTAGTCACTCCTATGAGCCAAGATAAGGAATTTGCTTCTTTTACATAGTTTGAATAATGTGTTTGCATTCATTCAAGTTCAGACATAGTTGCGGTTGTCTTTTTGCATGTGCTTGGCTTTTGTCAGGGACCATCATGTCCCTGAGTAGCCATGTCCGATATTAGTGTGTGTTGAGATTATTTATGCTCAAGTAGGCGATCACCAAGGTCTAGTTGACCATATCCCCTGGAAATCTGGGAGAGTGTAACTTTATTTATCAGAACTATCTGATTTGGATTCAAAAGAGAGGAAATCATGTCCTAATTCTCTCAGCTTCTGCTAACATGGCCCTGGATAAATCACCAGGTCCTTATAATCCTCAATTTCTTTATCTATAAGATTATATTATTGTCTTCCTACTGTACCTCATAGAAAAACAACCAGGGCTTGACCAGGCCAAATCTAGAATTCTGGAACTCCATCTAGTCTCCTACATGGGTTACAGGAGCCAAGCACTTCAGCCATCATCTACTGCTTCTTACAATGCATTAGCAGGAAGTTGAACCAAAAGTTGAGTAGCCAGGATTTCTGCTACTGCTCTAATGTAGTATGCATGCATTCCAAACCCTGGTTTACTTCTGTGTACCACAACACTCAGTTCAAGTTACCTATATTTTTCTGATGTACTAATAGCTTGTTTAAGTTATTACTAGTCTGTATCAGAGGATAGGTTCTCTAGGATCGGGACCTTGTCTTACTGACATCCACTGGAGATATCCTCATTCTTAATAAGAGCATATGTTGTCATAAACTATATCGATGAGTTTTATTATTGAGTGAGTTTCTGGCACCAAATATTCAGAAGATCCAGCGCAATTAATGATAATGTATTATACTCCCATCTGCCAGGAAGGTATCTATATACAGACAAAGTAAACTTGTGTTGGTGTTAAAATGCAGCCAGTAGGTCAAGGGTACAAAGTGAGACAGATTTTAGCTGTATTTAAAGAACTCCTTCATGACAGGGCTGGCCAAATTGATAAAATTGCCTTAAGAGGTGGTGAGCATCTTAGATGTTGATCCATTCAGGCAAAAATCTATAGCTATTTGACAGTGATTTTGTGGCTAGTGGAAGGAAATCTCACTCAAGAATTCATTTGTAAGAGTGACATGATGGCCTTTGAAATCATAGCTTTGGAGCTTATGATCAAAAACAGTTGATGAGACATGGCTAAAGTCAAGATAAAATTTCATGTCAACTTCTGAAAACCAATCTGCTTAACCTTAAGGTCTGATACAATCTTGCCATATGTATATGTGATACGAAAACTTTAATCAAATAGAACAAGAGTAATGTGTAGTCTTCCTTTACCCACTGCCTCCCATTTCTTTTTCCCTTGCCAACTCCCCTTATAGGTCCAAAAGCTGTAGAAGCTTATGGCAAAAAGTTCGAAGTAAAAACTGTTTCTGGAAAATTGCTCTTCTCAGCAGATGACAATGAAGTGGTCGTTGGAGCGGAGAGATTAAGAGTTTTAGGTAAGTAAACGTGACTTATTTTGTTAATTGGATGTGACTCTATACTTTAAGGGAAAAGTCAAGTGGCATTGTGGAGCAAATGTTTTCTATCCCACCCACCCCCCTCCTGCACACAAAAACCTCATATGTAGAAATGCCAAACCTTTTATGTGACATTATTAGGAGGTCTAACTTTTGTGTGGTAATTAAATTGTAAGGAAATCTCATCAATGTAAATGTGCCATGGTAAAAAAGTCAAAATCCCAGGGCTCTCCTTCCATTCTGTGAGGATGCAATGGCTTGGCGGTGTGTGGCTCAGAGAGGGCCAACAGCACAACTCAGCCACCCTGGGATTCTGATTGCAGAACTCCTACCTCCAGAGCTGTGAGAAGACACTTTTTATATTAATTCAAACCAGGGCAAATGCTATGAGGAAGAGTGAATTGGGCCAAAGGCCTGGATTGTTTCACCTCAAAGCTGTTGGAAGTCCTTGGACCCTACCCCCCTGTCCTTCTGTCCTTGAGTGTTAAACTGTGAAGTCCTCTTAGTACATCTTCCAGCCCTGAGCTTTGAGTGGGGATGTATTTTCATGCAAAGATGTGTAAGGACACATCTGATCCTCTCAGTAAGGCGTTGTGACTTGAAGCAGTGATTCCCAAATATGGTTCATATTCAAAATCATCTGGCAGATTGGATCATATAGGCTCTCATATCTAACCATTAATTGCTGAATTAGAAGCTTTAGAGGAAGGACTCAAATATTCAATTATTTGCAGAAATTTCTGTGTTCCCACTGTTGGGATCATTGGCTTTGAGCACACCAGAAGGAAGTCTTCTATAGCTGCCCATCTAACGTGGTAGTTCTTCTACACTTTATTTATACTCCTTTTTCTCTTCCATTTTCTTCATTATTTCTGTGTTCCTTCTTGTTGTCGCTTTAACCACCAGTTAGTCTACATGTCTGATGGCTCTCCGTCTCTCACATGGTAGGCATCGTGTCTAATTTCCTTTCCAGTGTTTCTTTGATCTCTGTTCCTGCCCTGATATCTTCTCAGAGTTCTAATGATCCATGTCATCTGGGTATTCTACCACTGCCTCAAGTTTTGAGTTCCTGGGCTCAAGGCGCGCACACACACACACACACACACACACACACACACACAAACATGTGTCTCATCTTACTGTCCTTACGTGAGTTCACATCCCTGTTTTCTGTCTTTATTCTGCTCCACCTCTTCAGTCCCAAAACTTCACTGGGCATCCACCAGACTGGGGCAGCTCAGCACAATCGAGAAATACAAGCGGTCATCTGATCATACTTAGGTGGCTGAGCACAAATAAGTCTATAGGGAGAAGAGAGAGTAACCGCAGGGAAGTCTAGTCCCTGGGCAGGTGCTTTGTTATGTATGAACCGGATCTACTTTGTCTAAAACACTTTGCTTTTTCCCATCTGTGAATGAGAGCTATCTAAAACAAAACTTTTCAAGCAAAGCTTTCCAGTAGCAGAGGTTTTATTTTTTTTTAATAGAGCTTTCTTACTTAACCTCAATAAATACAACAGACAAAAGACCAGTATTGTTCTGGGTTAAGGGGTGAGTATTAGGAAAGAAGAGAGGTCAAACATTGGGATCTTAGCAGTACATTTTCATTCTTCCCCCCTCTGAATCCTCTGGGACTACATAGAATATACCTTTATACTTCCTACATAGATCAACTTTAAAAAAAGGTGAAGTCTGTTGGCCATGACTGTTATGATCCAAACATCTGGCTTTGAATACATTATTACATTGGTATCCCACAAGCCACTTTGGAAGTAGGTACCATGCTTATGGCCCACACTTCACAGGTGACAGCTGGGCTGGGTCCCAGGAAGTATGAGGACCAGAATTCCCAGCCAGGTATTGGGAATGCCTCCTGCTTCATATTCACACACCATCCATTCTTTTCTGCCCTCTTAGTATCTGTCACATTTTCAAAAGTGAAGGAACTTGCTGAAGCTCATCCTCCAGCAAATGATGGACCAGTGTTTCCATCCCTGCCCCCGGCCCCTATCACACCATGCTTCTACACGTGAAGGTTCATCAGTTCTAAGACCTTATCTGCTTTACACCTTAGGCTTTTCTCTCTCAGTAGAAATTTGTTTTTCTATATTAATTCTAAGTTGAAGAAAAAACTCAAACTGACTTTCATTTAATCCAACACTGCTGTGCATTACCAGCTGAAAAATAAATGCCCAGGAAAAAACAGGGAGTTTCCCATTGAGTGTACTAGAGAGGAGGGCAAACCTCATTAGTTCCTTGGTGCTTCAGGAGTCACCTCACTGCGCCAACGTTTGACTTTGCAAAGATACAGCTTAGTTTTAAATTTCTGAACACTCTGGCGTAATCTTAATGTACTTGACTTGGTGGCGATATCATTTAAGGACATCACCAACTTCACCCTGTGGTGACTTAGAATAAGAATTCTAAGATCATTTAATTTGTGATTGCTGCAAAGCAGGTGTATATTTTTGCTTGTAATTTTTTACTTAGAGAACTATGCAGGATAAAATCTTTCCCTCTGTCATTCTGAGCATTTTTGCTTTTATGTAAAAAATGTGGGTGAAAGCATGAAAGTAAATATCCCTGCTACTAAAAATGCTAAAAGATTTGAAAATGACCACCCCACAACTACATCAACCTACTCAGTGAAATGAGCCCAGTGTGCTACAAAAATGAGCTTCCTGTCAGCTGGGATTTGACCATATGGTGTGGAATGAGAAGTTTAGGCAATTTAATTTTCAGCTTAATGAGAAGTTTGTCTTTTTGAGTTGTCAGACTGCACAAGCTCTGGGGAGGTTTGAATCTAGATGCATATTTCAAGGTAGTGTCAAGCAGAGCTGAGTCTGAATCTTTGCCAAACTCATTGAGGCTGTAAGTGATCCTATTCAAGTCTATGTTGTCTGAGCTTCTTCCTGTCTAAAACCAAGAGAGTGGAGTAATAAAGAAAATAAAGAAAAGTGATGGAATCTAGTAAGAAACATAAGTAAGTGCTATGTAAAAAGGATAATTATTTGAACTGAGTAGGAATGAACAGCAGGAGCCTAAAAAGAAACTGTCTTTTGGATATAATGGCTTCATTCCTGGGTTCACAACAATTCTTAAAATTATTTTCTGTGAGTGAATATTTAGCCTGGCAATTAGTATGTCCATGTCTTATATTGGAGTGCATGTGTTTAAGTCTTAGCTCCTGCTCCTAATACCTTTTTGTGGCCAATCCAACATTGAGAATCAGTAGATTATGGCTCAAGTGATTGGGTACCTGCCACCCATGTGAGAAACTTGGATGGACTTCCAGCTCCTGCCTTTGGCCAGGCACAGTCCCAGCTGTTGCGGACATGTGGAGAGTGAATGGGAATATGCTGTCTGACTCTCAAATAAATAATACTTTAAAACTACAATAAAGCTGTTTTTTTAGGTGGCAACCTCCATCTTTTCAGTTTTCAGGATAACGATGACCTTGGGTTTAGCTTGAATAGTGTAGCAGAGGAACTGCAAAAGCCAGGCTTCATAAAGAACGATCCAGTTAGTTACCTGCAGATGTTGACCCTGTGAAGTGTGGGAGAAATATGTGTATTAAGGCACAGTTATGGTCTTTCCTAGGGGATGGAGAACATGCACTGTTACGTAGTGGGGAGGAGGGAGGGAGAGTACAGGTGTTAGGGTTGACTCTATCCTGTAATACTGATCTTTGTCATTGAGATGCATCATTTCACCTTCCTAGGCATCCTTTGACCCCGATGAGACACAACATGGTGGTGTTTATGGCCGCCAGTGTTGCCTAAAACTAAGTGACACAGCATAACCAGTTTAGTGTAGTGTGTTGTGCACAAGTAGCTCTCAGGGGAACACTAACTCATAAAATTGTGCACAGATCTTATGTGTTCACAAAAGGGATTGGGTTAGAATGTGTAGGAGTGTCCAAATGTCATGTCAGTTTGCATTGATGGAAGGCCTGGACACAGCCAAAAATGGATCTGAAAATGCCTTTTTAGACTAGGTATAACTAGGCTGGATGTTTTACATGCCTGCAGGTTAGGCTGCTCTCACTAACGTATGTGTTCTTAAGTTGAATTTGAATAATGGAAGTCCTGATTCAAGTCCCAGTGATTTCAGATCTCACCCTTTGCTCAGTGTGGTCTTGAAAGAAGAGCAAACTGGCATACTCTGTTATATTCACCAGAAATACAAACACCTAAGCCATACCCTTGACCAACGAATTAAACCTCAGAAGCCCACTAGGAGATTCTTATGCATTCTATAGTTTAGAAACTATTAACTTACGATGATTAATGTAGTGTAATCATCCACTACAACTCTACAGGTGACTTGTAGTGAGCTCTGGGTTGGCTTTTACCACTAAATCCCCGAAAAGCCTTGACATAAATACAAGGATCCTTCAAAAATTTCTTAGAAAATGTGGACCCTCTCTTTCTTAAAAGAATATTTATTATTTGAAAGGCAGAGTTACAGAGAGAAAGGGAGACAGAGAGCGTCTATCCACTGGTTCGTCCACCCAAAAACCACAATGGCTGTAACTAGGCCAAGCTAAAGCCATTAGCCAGGAACTACTTCTGTGTCTCCCACACAGTCTCAGGGACCCAAGGACTTGGACCATCCTCCCAGACATGTTAGCTTTCACCAGCTGGTGCCTATGAGGGATGCCAGTGTTGCATGCGGTAGCTTTGCCTTCAATGCCACAGCAATGGCCCCTGTGTATTCTCTTTTGATTCTGTTTTTCCACAAACTTTTTTGATAATGAAAAGTAAGATTTTTTTTTTCTTTAATTCAAGGAGGAGTTTATAGTAAACGTACTCACTGGTGTTGCAATGTAGCCGTGGAGCTACATCCCGTTGTCATGCCGGTGCTCCATGGTCAGGTGCTGATTCAGTACCCAACCTCTCCAATTCTGATCTGGCTTTCTACTTATGTACACACCCCAGATAGAGTCCTTAGCTTGTTGACTTTTCCTGGTCCAGGGTTGGATATTATGGCCTTTCAGGAGTGAACCAGGAAATGAAAGGTCTCTTTTTCTCTCTTTTTCTCCCTCTCTCCCTTTCTCTTCCTCCTCCATCCTCATTCTTTCTTCCTTCTCCCCTACCACATTACTCTGCCTCTCACAAAGTGTTTGAAATACCCTCATCACATGCCTGCTTTGATGCAGAGTAACATAGTGATGATTTACTGTGAATAAGTGCATTTGATTTTTAAAATTATTTTATGAGGAAGAAAAGAACATACCACCTTTAATTACAGAAGAACCAGTAAGGCACAGGGTGGTATAATACCTCATACACAGTTACACAGAGAGAAGAGGGCACAGCCAAAATCAAATTCTGGCACCCTCACTCCCTGTACCCTGATCCTGTCACAGGAATCATCAACATCCCCCAACACTGTAGCATTGTTCATCCCAGGGAGCAGTAGAGAGATATTCCCCGGTATCAGCAGAGACACATTGCGTGGTATGCCCCTTTTGTGTGGTCCTCTGGATGCTCCACAAGCCCCACAGCTCTCCTGCTTTTCTGACTGGTCTCCTGCCTCCCTTACTAACTCTGGCAAATCATATGAATTCGTATTTGAGTGGACCCCAAGATTCAGTCCTTATTATTTTTGTTTTTGCATTTCTATGGAAAATTCCACCAACAATAAATATTTTGCATTTGGTTTCAGCATTTGCATCATGTCAGGTGTCCCCCAGATCTCTCTCTGCCTGAGTTGTCTTCTCAGTTCTTAGTGCCCGTCACTAACAGCCAGGACATTGTCTGCCACAGGGAGTTCTTCCTATCACTTCCCTATCGATACTTAAAATGGAACTAATCCTTCCTCCAAAACACTCTGCCAGTACTCCTCTGATTCTCCGTGTGTGGCTTCCATCCTTCTTGCTTTCAAGGTCTTGCTTTCTTTCAATGACCAAACCTCCTCTTCCTATTTGTGAAAATGTTGTTGCCGTTCTTGGATTTTCCATGTCACCGTGGAGTTTTAGATTGGTTCAACCTGACACAAAAGAACGAAACTGCGTAGTTTATTACCAAAAAAATTATAGAAACCAGTCTGAAAGATGAGGCATGAGTTAATTTGGCCTTAATTACAGAATATAGTTACTAAATATTAAGTGGGAATGGCCTTTATAAAGCAGCAAGCAAATAGGTAGCACAAAACCAGGTCATGTAAGAGGCATCTTCATAGTCACACTCCAGAAAACATGACTTTGGTTTTCATTAATGACCAGCGTTATTGAACAATGAATTGGACATTATAACATTCATAAACAAAGCATAATTATGAAGTGCTTTTTAGATTGTTAATTAGGTCTATTTGTACTGTAGACTAGTTTTTAAAATGTGTCCTCTAGATGCCACTTGATGTTAATTATCCAAGTTGTATTATTATCAATGGAGAAAGCATTTTCAATTAAATGCTAAGTCATTAAATTAACATAAAATTTATAGAAATGTAAATGTGGTTTGATGCTTAGCTTGTTTTATTAGAACTACCTCAGATTTAATCTTTTGATTATGTTTTGGATGAAACTACTGAAACTAGCATTTAGTAATTATGATAAAAGTGGGAATGCTCTTAGTAGTGTTTGTTCATTGAGTGTATGTGTGTGGCTACTCCATGTACGTATGTATGATACCTCCAAATTGCTGCTGGTGCCATGGAGATAGACATGAATGCCACAGTTCCTGCTTTCTTAGGAAATAATCTAATCAGGCAAAGGAGCCACACATGCATATATCTGAAAGCCAGAAAAGGAGATTTTCTAGAAAGAAGAGAACGAAGTTGTCTATAGACTTAGCTGGTGTGGAAGAGAAATCTTAGAAATATCTCAGCACTTTCTGTTTGGAGCCTCCGAACTAAGTTTTAGCTCTGAATTCAGTAGAAAAATAGAACTAAGAAGAATGTTTGCTTGGCAAATGGAATTGTGTGTTTTCAGGCGTCATGGTTGTGGATGATGGAGTCCAACTGAAAGCAAGAACTGGAGAAACTCAGTGTCTGGTGATTGAAAATCCCTGAGATGGTTGATTGCAGGCTGGATTCAGTGGTTCCAGTAATGAGACCCAAAGTGAATGCATCTCTCTTTGAGTTACCATGTCTTAGCTCTTCTTCCCGATGTTATAGTCTATCTTCAGTTCTACTGAGAAGAAAGAATATTTAGCTTCCCAATATAAATCCAACAGAGTCTAAGCTTTCACTCTGATAGAGAGCCTTGGTCTGTGCTCCACTCTGAGCTAGCCATTGTGATCAGAGTCGTAGAAGCTGGTGCTTACCAAGGACCGAGTCATGTCTCCACAGCTAGAGCTAAAGATAGAGTGATCAAGTTAAATTAAGAGTGCTGTGCTCCAAAGGAGAATTGGAATTTTCTCATCAGGGGAGGGAATGGGTATTAGACAAAGTAAAATAACAAACATTTTTTGCACTAATTAAAGTGTTTTTTTTATGAAAAATCATAATGGCTGCACATGGACAGTAGGGCCCGAAATGAAAGGGAATCATGGAAGATGCCTTATAAACTCCTTCTCCCTCGCTCATGGAATGCTATCATCACTGGCCCGCTTGCTACTCATCCCAAATATGTTCTCAGCCTTGCAGCACTTTCACTGTCTTCCTTGCATTGAGTCCTCCTTCCCAGAATATGCTCATGGATATCTGCCTTCATGGCTTAAATATCTCATAGAAAAACAGCATATCCCCACTGTTATCATCTGTACCAGAAACTGGCAAATTGTGACCCATGGGCCAAAACAGGCCAATTAATTACCCTACTGCCTGGATGCATAAATAATGTTTTTGCTGGAGTAAAGCCATGTTCATTTGCATAAGAATTGTCAGTGATTGCTTTTGCCCCACAGTGATAGAGTAGGAGATATAAAGAACATGTGACCCCACAAAGCCTAGATATTTACTGCCAGCCTTTTATGGAAAATGCTTGCTGATTGATGACCTGTACACTAATCCTACTTCATTCCTATTCAGGTCAATTATTGTAATATGTACAGAATATATTTACTTCCTTCCTATCCCTCTTTACAGAAACATTTGACTCAAGGCAGCAAGAACTTATATAGAGCCCAGAAGAGCACCAGGCACCTCATATGTGCTCAAGAGTATTTGCTGCATGACTGGATGGAATATCTTACAGCTAGTCTGACAGTACAGTGGGAAGGGGAAAGGCAGAGCTTACACCTAAGTTAGGAGACTATAATGTCTTCGCTGAGATCTCCTAGAGGACTGCACTAAAAAAGAACTAGGAGGGAAAATGAATGGGAAAGATCTTCTTGAGATTGAACTATGAAACACAACAGATGGCTGCATGTGGAGCATCAGAAGGGAAGGAGTTCAGAGGTATTTGAGATTGTAAGTCTTGTCAGCCAGAAAGCTGTAGTATTGTTTACAGATTTTTTTTTTCAGAAGAAAGAGCAGATTTGGGAGCAGAGATAAATAGTTCAGTTTTAGATGTACTGGATGTTGGAGTTTGATTTTTGCCTTGGACAATTTCATTTTTCCATGGGGAAATACCTGGCAGAAACAGCTCAAAAGCGGGACTTGGTGAGTAGAGAAGTCAGAAAGCTGTCTGTATGGCTTGAATAGATGGATTCCAAGGAGATTGTAACCAAGGGATGTCCCAGAGCAAGTCTGTTGGAAAATACTAAATTGAGCTTCACCAAACAGCCACCAACCACCCAGTCTGTTTAGACTTCAGAATGCAGTGCTACTTGGTTTTGTCATGTCACCAGTTGTGTTACATGAATCATGCTGTTCAAGTCATCTTGATTTTGTGAGTTTCCATAACAATTCACCTCCTTTCCTTTCATTTTGCCTCCATTTTTTTTCTCATCTTTCTCTTGTTTTCCATTGTAAGTGCAACAAAGAATGAGAAAAATGGAGAAGTGTCCTTGAATGGTGTTGTGACAACAAATAATTTGGACACTGATCTGTGGTAAACAAGATGCTGTCAGTCAAGTGGTAACTGACCAATCTGTGGAGCTTGAAACTAGCCAGTCATCCTTCTACTCTTAGGTAACAGTCAGCTGGGAATTCAGGTGCTTAAAAGGAATTGCTGGTTGCATGGATCTCCTGTAGCACTTCATTCCAGAGTTGTCTTATCATTTATGGGAATACAGAAATAATATATCATAAAAAATGTTTCCCATAAATAATGCAGCAAGAAAACTAAGTATAAAAGTGTCTCAAATGAACAAGCACAAGCCAATAAAGCACAGATCTTAACAAGAAAACAATTCTATAACAGAGTAATAATAATGAGGTTATTCACCAAACAGCCACCAGTCACCCTATCTGGTTAGACTTAAGGAAACAGCTGAGAAATGCTGCTGGGAGTGCAAGTCTCATAACTCCCCAGAAAGCTTGACAAGAGGCAGTCCAAAGACTTAGAAAGTTCCCCTGCCTAGCTGTGTATGTGTGTCCAGTCATATATACGGGCATCATCAGCTGCACTGGTTGAGCTCTCCTCCCAAAGCTTAAGCGGGTTATTCTCTGATGCAGAAGGAAGAGGCATTTTCTGGGCCCCACACAGTTTTTTCTGGCAGGAAAGATATGTGATCTCACAGGAGCCTGATGGATTTGGGATTCTATGTCAATGTCCCCAGCTGTCCCAGCAGCGTTGCCTTAGTAGACCTCCCCAGCCATTCACCCTTGTCTCCCTCAGTGCGTGGGGAAGGACAGAGGAGAGGAGGCAGCTGGGGATACTTGGCAGCCTTCTAGTTTGATTAAAGAGTGGGGGAGGTTCACTCCTTGGCTGCTTTAAAGAGAACCAATTGGAGGAGGGAGATGCTTGCAGAGTCTTTTTGTTTGTGGAACTGATGAGATTTTGATTTCTCTATCAAGCTGGAGTCGATGTTCTTTCCTGCAGCTGTAGGTTTCTCTTGATTGTCAAAGTTTTCTTCTTGCCAACAAATACTGTTAGTTGGTGTTTACAAATGAGGAAGTAAACTTCTGCCTGGCTGTATTCCAGGTCAGAACACATTTCCTATAGTGTATGAATACTGTCTGCTTTCTCATTCACTCTACTGGCACAGAATATTCTCAGGCCACTAAAAGACACATGAGTAGCATTTCGCCTTCCTTTGTAGCAGAGCTTGATGGAGTGTTGGTATTTCACGGTGACATTGGGAATCTAATGAGATGACAATGTAAAATCAGTGCACAGAATAGGAAAGGAAATTAACTTTATTCTCCTTTATTAGAAGGACCTAAAATTCATTCACTTATGTGATTGGGAGGGAAAAAATAGTACTAAAAATATTATCCTAAGCCCCTAAGGTGTTCCCTCCCACTTGCTATGCTTTGCCAAGTACTGACCCTCTCAATGTGCTTGCCTTAACTAGGAATAAAGAACAATGTAGTGAAGAGGGATTCGGCCAAAGGAAATAGGGAGAGAGGAGAAATAACCAGACTCCTTCAGTGCATGAAATAGATGCCTTAAGCTGCTGCGCTTGAGAACAGTAGAATAGGACAATAGAATGGTTGAGTTGGAGGATTTGACACAGACTGTCTAAATTCCATTCCTGGCTTCAGTGGTATAACCATCATTAAATTTCTAAATCTCTTCAAGCCTCGCATTTCTCATGTGTTAAATGGGGATAAGAAGGGTATTGACATAATCTACGTGAAGTACTTGGCACAATGCTAAGCACACACTGAATGCCTGGCATGTTAATGCCTGTGGTTGTTGCTTCTACAAATTCCCACCTAGCATCGTTTGTATGACTCTCAACAAACCAACTCCGTGCAGAGTTGTCAGGACACAGAAAGGAAATTCTGTCTGAGAAGTTCTCTGACAGTGTATAGTCTGGTAAGAGTGTCAAAGGGTTTACACAAGTGAATAGTAGAGAGCAATGAAAATTTTTCTTGAAACTGAGAAATTCAAGATAGATCTTGGTCACAGTTTGTTCTCTTAAAGATTAGATGGGCTAGGGCAGGAGACCAGGCACACAGAGGTAGTTGGGGGAAACTTGTACTGCACTGAATGAGTGGGTATGAAAGAGGACACTGTTGGACTTGGTGTATACTAAGGAGTAGCCGCCTCCCCATGTGGCATGTTCAGTGGGATGAACAGCGAAGCTGCGTATGGTCAGGGAGATAGAGAAAGAGCTACCGTTGCTTTTTCCAGTAAATGAGCACATTGGGGTTTCTGAGTATGAGTTTGTCATTATTGGCATACAGTCAACAGAAATTGCTTCCTTCCCCAAAAGCCTGAGTCAAGGAGCCATCTCAAGGAAATGCTGGAGCCCCTTGGGGACTTTGCTTTTGGCAGTGCACTGTGTAAGATGTGACCGAAATGATAATGGTTATGTTTGATAAGATTTTGATTCTGTAAGTCAAAGAAAAAGGACAAATATAATTAGATGCTGGCATTAGGGATCCTGTAAGATTTTTTTCACAGTTTGGAAACAAAGGAAGTAACAGCAACAGGAAACTTCTTGGCATTAAAAGTCGGCTACATTCAACACACATTAATGGAGCAGTTACCCTGGCCATCTGCTATGTGGATCAAAGGGATGTGTTCCTGTTTTTCTAGGATCCATACAGGGGCCAGAAGGATGCTTTTAATATTTACAGGAAAAATGCATGCTGTAGCATGAGCAAAAAATTGAAGATAGCTTTCCTAATTTTACATGTAAGAGAAATATTCCCAACTAACGTGGTGAGTAAGCTGAGACTTTAAGGGCAGGTTGAAATTTAGGTGTTGAAGGGGCTGAGTGTGGAATGACTGTTCAGACACATAACGCAATATTTACAAAGGGCCTTGCAAAGACTTACCTTTCGGAAGATGCTGTGGAATTCTGTGGAGTTAACAGGCACAGGTAGAGATTAGACAGCAAAGTGTCCTCACACAAAGGGGAAAAGTCATTATTACGGGAGCTGATGTGAATTGCGTGCTTAATCTATGCCAAATGTTGTCCTGATCTGTTTGCGTTTGTTAGCCCAGTTCTTACCACAGCCCTCTGAGATGCTTTGTCCTTTAAAATATATAAATATATATAATATTAAAAAAATGTATATACACATATATATATTTGCATATGTTTACTTGTATTCAAAAGACAGGTTTTGCAGAGAAGGAAAGGCAAAGGTCAGTCTTCCTTTTACTGGTTGACTCCCCAAATGGTCACCATGGCCAGGGCTGAGCTGATTCAAAACTGGGAGGTAGGAACACGGGGTCAGGGTCCAAAGGATTTAGGTCACCCTCTGCTGCTTCTCCAGGCCAGGTGCAGAAAGTTGAATCAGAAGAGGAGCAAGACAGAAACCAGCATTGGATGTCAGCACGACAGTAGGAGAAGTAGCTTACCAAACCACCTCAGTGGCAGCAGCTTTCTTATATTCATTTTACATGTGGCAAGACTGAAAAATACAAAGTTCCCCAAGATGATGTAGCAAGCTAAACAGCAGGTGTAAAATGTAAAACCAGGTGATCAGAGTCTAGAACCTGTGTTTTGCTTATGTTTGTGACAGCTTTATTAAGACTCAATTCACATATCATATAATTCATCTACCTAAAGTTAGTCAATTTTTTCTTTGGTATCAAGAGCTTTTGTTTTCAATATGAATTATATAAAGAAGAAAACAGTATCTTTCCCTCAGCCTTTGCAAAGTTTCCCTCTGTAATAAAGACTGCTTAACATTACAAATGCAGAACAAGCTTATTTTGTGTAAATTTTCAGCAACACAGAGCCTTCAGAAACGTAAAGCCACAGAGGCAGAGCAAGCTGTATACAGTTGGGCTTAGGTTACGTTTGATGCAGAGCATAGAGGAATGATTGGCCCACAGAGGTATGATCTAATAGGGATAAGTGGAGGGAAACTGAATGAGGGCTGGCTGCCTTAATTCATTCTGCGTTGAGGGAGAGCAGAGTAGCAGGCATGCGAGTGTCTCAGAGAAGATGAAGAACAGATCTGAGTGCCTTTCCTCAGGTGTGTGCTCTGCTTCCGGGCTGCTTTCTCAAAATGCCATGCTGCCATATTTTGGAGTTGTGTGTCTTGAACAATCACAAACACATTGCGATAGATAAGTGTGTGTATTTCTAAGCTATGTATCTTGCATGTACTTATAGTATATGTATTTATGAACATGTGTGTATAGGCATGCATGCTGTGTTATGTGTGTAATTTATGTTAGACATGAACTCATATGGATTATAGAAATGTGTGTATAATTGTGAGTCTTAGAAAACCACAGTGTCACAGGATATGCTGTATGTCCTATGAAGGTGCTTAGATTTTATGTTAAGAACAGCACCATGATACAGAAAGGCTTAGAACTGGGGAAGACAAAATCCAATGCTTTATGGATGCTGAGAATCAGCCATGGGTTGGAAAGGCCAGCGCACTAATCATAAGACCAAACACATCCTTAATATTTATCCTCAGCTGTTTGACTAAAAAAAAAATGCAAAAAGGAAATTTTACAACCTGTTTTGTTAGACCTAGAGAGCTCTCACACAGCTTAGATTGTCGTTCACTCTCAGCCCAGAGCAATGGGGGGGGAGGGGGCAGGAATCTCCCATTTGGGAGCAGCACAGGCACATAGGCCGTATCACTGGTGCTGAGCACGGTGCTTTGCTCTTCCCACTAAATTGCTTGATGTGAGCTGATCAGAGGTCGAAGCACGTTAAGGTAGTTGGATTGTACTGTGGGCTTGTGGAAGAGATTACAGCTAGGCAAACAAAGGGGAGCCAATATGAAATCAATATGCAGAGTACCTATGAGCTAGGAAAGAAGGTAATCTGTTTTTCTCTTTTGGCTATTAAGTGCATCACAGCTGCCAGGGAAATGATTCTCCCTTTTGACTTGCTATTTGTCAAGCTGGCTGGTTATTGGGGAATGGTCAGGCTCTGGCAACCCAACTCTGTGTTTAATGAGAGCGTCCTTGCATGAGACTGTATACGTTCTTCTGGCCTATTTCTTTTCCCTTCCAGAGTACTGGCAGTGCTTCTTCCCCTAGCAAATTACGATCAGAGATTTTGGGTGGAGCACAAATAGGGCCAGGGCCTTCATTTTAAAAGGTATGGTTAGCTTTTGAAGTATTTCAGATGGAATTCAGTCTCCTTTTAATGGTACTTAAGCCCTGCTGTCAGTGTAGCCCACCCAAAGCACAGATGGGGGTGATACAGAATGTTTTAGAGATTAACCTGGATTCCCAAAAACTCTTTTTTACATTATTTTTATATTATGTGGTCATCTGATTTACCTATTTTATTTACCTGTTTTCTGCTATTGACCTGTTTACTAAACTAATGAAAGTTATAAATCCCTCCTAAAAGTTATATTTAAGAATGCATCAAATTATATTAAATAAAAAATACACTAAATTATATCTCCAGTTTGCCAAAGGAAATTATCTACATATAGTTGCCAGCATACAAAAGGCAATGGCAATATTGTGATATAATATTTCTTTCATAATAACTTTTAAATGCTTATTTGAACATTTTTAAATCTGGCTGAATGTCTGTCACCTACCAGCATTATAAAATAGCTTTGAGCATAAGCACTGTTTTGAGATATGTGAAACAACTGAGTATGGTAGATATAAAATCACCTTTGATTTCTATCGGTGACAGTCCCACAATGATTCTTAGTACAGACCATCTTGTACGTTCTAATCAAGGGAAATGCTACATTTCAATTAGGGATTAGTAGGAAAAATTGATTATAAAAAAATATAATCTGCCCCTCCCAAGGCGAGAGACTCAGTGACTAATATCCGTGAGTCAGCAGGTGTGTTATGCCCTGGTGATGCCACCTGTTCTCTTAGAAGTGCTTAGGGAACACCTGTATGTTCAGTCATTGTGATAAGCGTGGAATTCAGAAGAAATCTAACGAGACTAGGGCACCGTGTCAAGCCTTGAGACATAACTATAACCTTGTTAATGTTATAAACCACATAAAAGAAGCTCCTATTCTTGTTGACCATGGGGTTAGCTGAGTTATCAGCGGGAAGATACCACAGTAAACTACATCCAGAAAGTGGCTCTCAACAGGGACATGGTGAAGGGGGCTACCCCAAAAGATCATTGGTGTCTTGTCTGGAGACACCTTGGACTGCCACACATCAGAAGAGATGCCAATGACATCCAAGACAGACGGGGCAGGGAGGTTTCACTGCATCTCACAATCCATAACACGGACCTCACAGCAAGGACTTGTCCAGTCCTCGGTGCTAATGGCGCTGTGCTTGAGAAGCGCCAGGCCAGAGGAAGCATGTCCAGAACACTGGCTCAAGTGTCACCCTAAATACATGTGTTTATTCCTTGCTTGCTGCCCTCAACCCTCTGCAGAGCTGGTGTGTCCTCATGCCTAATTCCTGGACGTTTTAGATGACATTGTTTTCTGTTGTGTTGTGTCTTACATCAGGCCATGCACACAGCAGGTGGAAAATCAATATTAACCACTGGTAAGAATGTCCCTGATAACTCTGAGCTTTGTCCTCAAGGAGCAAGGAATTCAGAAGGAGAGCTCTCCAGGAGAAAACTCTTAGAATAGGTAAAATAGGGGTGGCATGAATTTGAATTTGTGCCTCTTGCTTGCAGCTAACCTGCTGTTGCCTGTGAAGACAGGAATACCTTATGCCTATAATATAGGATGTGTATACAGTTATATATATACCTTTTAATTTAAAAAGATTTTAAAAGATATTTATGACAATACAAATGTTAAGCACTGATTTGTACTTAGCATTGCTGTATACACTATATGCTTATTTTATTACTTTTATTATGTTTTTCACAGTTTGTCCCCATTGTTTCCATTGAAAACTAGGATTGTTTCTTCAGTTATAGAAACCTGTTCTTGTTAAGGCGAAGGATAAACTTACCTGTCAACTCAGACATTGAAATTGATCCATGCTAACTTGTGCACTAATGTGAGGAGCACACATTTTAGCCTCCGTGGTCACATAGATGTGATTTCATAGTGTGGTGTGATTGTTTAAAATTCCAAGTTGTGTTTGTTTCTTATCCTTTGAGGCTTATCTGGGTGCAACCTTGAGATGATTCCTCAAGTTTTGATCGGTTGCCTTGAGGGAGGATGATTTCCTTGGGTCCCTGAGTCTGCAGGTCCTTTGCCCTAATAGATTAGGGGCAATGTCAGCTTCATCCATTTAGCAAGCTTCTCTTTCAGCTGTTTCCGTATGTCATGAAAATCTGGAAGTAATTTTTGCGTTGCCTATGTAAGAACTTCAGAAAAATGAGCCTGGGCTTATTGATTTGTTAGTGTCCAGTGTCCCTAAAATTGGACCTTAGGGTAAGACTTTCTGAGATCTATGAAAATATATACAGGAAAAATGTAACAGACCTTGATGGACATCTTGTCTTAAAATCTTAAATCGATCTTTTTTGGTTTATTCTGACATTAAGTGGACCTACTTATAAAATGGACCGTTTTTAAAGATTAAAAGGGAATCTTTATTTGATCCAGGAAAAATACTTTGAACAGCACCATTTTTCACTAACAGTGGTATTTTAGTGTGCAGGCTGAAAATGTAGTTCACTGTTCATGAGGTCTTCACATAAATCTCAGCCAAAGATTGATATATAATGCCCGCTTTAGCAGCACAGGAACAAAGCCCAGAACATTTAAAAGGCTTGGAGTTGCATGTAAGGTTGGATGGGAAGATCAAGATGGGAGATTCACCATTAAAACAATTTACAACAAAAATGTCGCAAAGTGAAAAAAAAAAAGAGACAGGTATCCACCATAATCTAAATTAAGGCCCCATCGCTACCTGGCAAAACTTACAGCCGAAATTTGCAATACAGAACAAATATATCTCATCACCTACAAGACGGAGTGGCTAGTGCCAAGGATGACTTGATTCAGTTATCAAAATAAAGAGCTTTGTGAATTTATTATATTAAGGAAATGTGTTTTCCAAACCCAGTAACTCATTGTCACTTTCTTATTCGGAGGCAGTTTCTTAATCTTGCAAAATTTCAATATTTATCTTCCATTACCTCAGAATAAGCACCAGTTCAGATTTGCTTTTAAAATAAGAGATAACATGAAGCAGAATATGGCATCCCGGGGAACTTAACACCAATTCTCATTTGAATAGAAGCATCATAACGGCAGCTTTTGTCTTTTTCCTTCACTATTCTAATCACCAAACCACAGAAAAGAAATAGCCAAAATATTTTAAAGCTGTCTCTGCAATGAGGAAGCTGCAGGAACATGCACATTTAATTCAAATAAGGAGGAAGAAGGAGGAGGTAGGCGTCTATCTGGATGAACTTCAGGACAGGTGTGCCTTGAGTTTTGTAAGAACACACCTTCCTGACATCACTCAGATTTTACTGCCAATTCCTGCTGCCCTTGGTATCACCATTGGAATCATTAGCACATTTGTAACATCACTAAAGCCTTCTGAGTACAATGAAGATGTCAGTACTTCACTCTTAGAATGGTTACTGTGGGGGCACTGCGCAGTAGCCTAGCAGCTAAAGGCCTTGCCTCATGCACACCGGGATCCCATATGAACGCTGGTTCTAATCCTGGCAGCCCTGCTTCCCATCCAACTCCCTGCTTGCCACCTGGGAGAGCAGTCGAGGATGGCCAAAAACCTTGGGACCCTGCACCCACGTGTAATACCCAGAAGAGGCTCTGGGCGTCTGGCTTCAGAGTGGCTCGGCTCCAGCCATTGCAGCCAGTTGGGCAGTGAATCAGCAGACAGAAGATCTGTCTCTCCTCCTCTCTGTATATCTGACTTTCCAATAAAGATAAAATAAATCTTAGAAAAAGAATGGTGACTGTGGGACTTCAGTAAGGTAGCTTACCTTCAGATAGACTAAGTTCTCAATGAGTACAACTGTTCATATCATTTCAAAAGGTAACCTTTAAAATTCCAGCTCTGCTCATCTGCACGTGGCTTGTCACAGTTGTACAGTAAGGTGAGGGCCTGGCCTGCAGTTCATTAGTTATCTTTGTCAGCATCTCTAGGCTTTCTGGAAGTCAACACTTAAAGGAATCCATAATATTTTATTCACGTCAAATGATATTTAAGTTTCCCAAGTCTCCATTAATACATTAACCATCACAGACTTCAGCAGTAGAAACCAAAGTTATGCTGACCAAAAGGAATTCTAGCAGAGAAACACAGACGTGATGTTCTGTGTCCAGGGAGTCACAGAATGGGGGAAAAAAAATGGGCCAAACATAGGACAAGTACTGCTGTAACGTCCGGGGCATAATGCAGAGGTGATAAATAGAAACGCAGCAGTAGTGTGACAATAGCATGCGTTCATGCTTTGGAAGGATGTGTTTACAAGTTAATTCAGCCTCCTGTAGCAGGAAATAGAATTACCCCTGGGAAAAACACTGACATCAAACTCACAATACTTTCTGCTTTTAGGGCATACCATCAAATACAACCAAGATGATTGGCCTATGAATATAAGCCATTGCCTGTTAAACTTCTCAATTTCATCAGATAATAAGATAAAACATCTGAAAGGATGAAAAGATATAACGAAATCAGGATTAAAAAAAAAAAAACCCTGGTATTTTAGGTTGTAGAGCACAGAATGACAGGCAGAAAAGCAGTCATAACCAATACATTATCAGGCGCTCTAAATGCTGGCATTCAGGCTAGGGTGTGCCAATCCCTGCTCTAGGCTATGAGTTTAGCTTCTGATTAGTTCATAAAGTCAATTTCAAATATAAATACATCATAGTGTAAATCTAAACTGTGACAGGGGCAATAAGCATGCTTCTATTCCACACTGAATCCTCAGCATCTCTCATAATGCCTGACATATGAATGGTGATCAAGGAATAACAGATGTGTGGATAAGTATATGAAGAGATGGACGGATAGCAGCATACGTTATCTGCTGTAGACAAGAACAGTTAACAGTAAACAAGGATTCATTGTACTCTTACTGCATGCCAGGCAGTGATTGGCCTGCACTATTTCAATGACTTAGTAGACTATGAGGAAGATACTGTCATAGTCCATTAGATATGAGGATTTTGTGTGGACCTAGACTTATCAGTTGGTCTATCTTTTGTGCCTTAAACTCATCCTCCATTAACCATCATATAGATGGTTGTGAGAATCAAAGATGTCACATGAAAATCTCCATAAATACAAAGCAGTATTCATAAACTGAGTAATATTTATTCAGCCTAGTTCTGGTGCGTAGGAACTACTTGAAACAATTGATGCTCAGTGTGTGTTGGCCAAACTGGTCTGGGACACCCTGGGATATTTCAGGGCAAGCTGTGGCCCCTGGAGGTGTTAGCTCTGTTACTCAGCATTATACCCCTAGAACTCAGTGCCTAATTCACACTAAGAACATACTGACCAAAGGAAGAAGTAAATAAACTAACAGGAATAAAAAAATGAGAAAATGCATGTGTTCGGCTAAAAAAAGACCACATGGCAATAGGTATGCTGAGTATTAACATTAAAGCTTTCCTCAGAGACTAGGATATAGATCACAAAATAAATAATTGGAGATGTCTGCTCTACCCATTTCTACCTTAAAAGCTAAAATATTTTCACAATGAATCAGAAAGGCCTTTTTTTAGGACAATTTGTCCCAATTTCCTTGTTTATACAGGGCATTACGTTTTAAAACAGATGCTAATGCATTTACATTAAAGCGTATGGATTTACAGCCTGAGATGAAATATATTCAGGGATAGAATGCCTTCATCCTGTTCAGGGAAGGGAAGAACCACTGGCATCAGATTAGCATTGATTAACTGCCACTGGACTGAAAAAGTAATACATGATATACTTAGCAAATACCCAAACAGAGCTGTAAAGCTCTGCAGATACAGGTTTTGGTGCTCATGTGTTTTTTTTTTTTTCCTTTTTTAAGATGCTCTGTTCAACTTGTAAGAATATACCCTTTTACACTGAATAATTCAGACTTTATAGACACTCATATCTTCTTTGCTGTGTGACACTGCTGCTATTTGTAGGAAGAGAGTCTCCCCGACTGTGCCTCCAGATTATCAACAAGAGAGATGCTAAATGCCATCACAGGTGTCTCACGGTAGTTCAGTCTGCACTGAGACTTTGAACAGCCATTTCTAAAACTTCGTCTGCTGCTGGAAAGTGACTTTCATTATCCTGTATATCTCCATTTATATTGAATAGGCATTGATGTTCAGTCATATCTTCATATGGTTATTTTTAAATCACAGACTTGGGGAGCTTTAGAGGACTATACCTCCTGCTTTAGTGACAATGGTGCAGTAAAAAAGACATGAGGACAAGGAACCTCTCCCCCTAATCAACAAAGATAATAATGCATTATTTGGGGTGCTTCTAATTGTGACACAGAGCAAAATCTGGTTCATGTAAAAAAAGTGAAGTTTCAATGAGAACTTACAACTGATACAAATGAGAAGTCTGAATGCAGCCACCTGTGGTACTTTTCCATTCTTTGACCCTTCCCAATGTTCCTTCAGCCAGCCCACTGTGTCGGGAGACAGAAATAGTCTGGCCCGTTGGACCGCTGCAGTATTTGGAAAGATTTGATTGGCCCTCCCTGGGACACAACCTGGAGTCAATCACACTTTGTAGGAAATGAGATGTTCTCATGGAGCAGCCTAACTCACATTCCTGGCTGGAGTGATGGGGGATCTCTTATTATCAGCTTCAGTAGTATCCTCCAGAGCACACATTGTTCCCATATCAAAGGGGGAGTGAAAGGATGTCTGTTTGACCCATTGTGAAAACTTTCCTTTGGATTCTTTTTTTCTTACGAACTCTGGAAGATTTGTAATAAGAGAAGTGCATTATTTATTGCTCTACCTTTTCTCCTTGGTGGTATTCCCTAACTCTGGTTAATACAAAGCCAGGGTTTGATCCTATTGTGGAAGTGCGATGTCAAAGAGAAATGGGAGTGTAAAAATGTCGCAGGCTCTTGGTATAATGTAGCAAAGGAAGCGAATGACCCAACCTGTAGCACCTTTCTGAGAGCTGCACTCCTGCAGAACTACCTAATGAGTGATCTTCTTTTTCTTCAAAAAAGACAAATTCAGTTGTTACTGATCTGGTGAATGTCCTGCAGGCTCCATGAATGCTCGACTTGGCTATACAGAGAAGAAAGAGACATAAACAGAAACTTCTTATGGGGATATTTGGGGGAGTCATCTAAATGCATAGGGCATGTTTATTTATGTAAATAGCAGAATTCATCCCACCTAGTCCATGGGTTAAGTAGAAGTGTTCATTGGAAGATTATAGGAAGACAGACTGGTATCAGTGTATTAACATTCAATCAAATATTACAAGTTCTGTGGCATTCCTTTTGCCAGTTGGAGATCATGTGACCTCAGATTCTTTATTCTCTCCTTTGCTCTTTCACATTGTCTTATTGAGATGCCTGTTCTTGCATGACTCTCATCAGGGCTGCTACGCCCCAGTGTGTATGTTGAAGTTTAAAATATGAGTACTGCAACATGTGTTTCTGGCTTCACATTCCATCTCTTTTACTGAGATGAAGGGTGATCTTTTTTTTTTAAAGATTTATTTTTATTATTTTTTCATTGGAAAGGCAGATATACAGAGAGGAGAGACAGAGAGAAAGATCTTCCGTCCGATGATTCACTCCCCAAGTGAACGCAACGGGCCAATACTATGCCGATCTGAAGCCAGGAGCCTCTTCCGGGTCCCCCACGCGGGTGCAGGTTCCCAAAGCTTTTTGGGCCATCCTCGGCTGCTTTCCCAGGCCACAGGCAGGGAGCTGGAAGGGAAGCGGGGCTGCTGGGATTAGAACCGGCGCCCATATGGGATCCCGGGCGTGCAAGGCGAGGACCTTTAACCACTTGCGCCACCGCGCCGGGCCCGAAGGGTGATCTTTCTTGACAAGTGCATAGCATGTCGTTCCTACTGGTTATGGCTATCTAGTACCTGTCACCCACTAACGCTGGCCTCTGTTTTAGTTTCCATTCTTATGCTAGAATCCAGATGACCTAGTATAGATGGAAAGCAATTTAAACATGATCACCAAGATGCATGTCAACAGAGAAACAGCTCAACCAGAGTGAGGATGAATAAACATTGTGCTTCTATGGTGTTCATTTCCCAGTGGAAGGGATTTACAGAGTCTGACTCATAATTCCCAAACTCATCATCATGAAAACCGGCATGCTTAGTGTGGAGTGAAGAACACAGGCTCTGTGGCTGGTTATATGTGCCTTCAGATCCTATTTCTCATGTTCCTTGTACCTGAAAGGTTTCTTCACCTAAAAATAAAGACGTAATATCACGTGCTTGATAGAAGTGCACCGAAATTTGTGTAAGTTAATCCATGCAGTGCTTAAGAAAACTCCTGTCAAAAACTAAGTGCTCGGTAGATGCCAGCAGTTGATAGGACTTTCCCCAGCTGGCTCTGAGCGTCCACAGATGCCTGGTAGAAAACTACCATTAGTGGCTTGGTCACAAATTGAGAGAGCATTTTATGTTGTCAGGGAAACATGGATAGGACTTCCCTACCTTGAGTTGATTAAGATAATCTCTAATATCTTCATTTTCTTACCCTGCATAGTCACTGGAAGTGTGTCTACTCTGCACCACTGTGCTGTCGAGAGGATCCATTGCTTTCATTTCTGAGAGGTCTCATCTCCCCAGGACCCTTTGCCTGGACATTCTTCCAAGTCAGTGCCAAAATCTGCCTGTGCCATCACTTCCTTCTGAAGTAATACCATCTCCTTTCCCCTGGGAGAGTCTTCCTAAGCTCTGCTAATGCTAGGCTTTCACAAAAGGCAGGAATTGCTACTGCTTTAAGGCAACTTCTGCTTCAAATCTAGTGGAAACCTTTTGTCATGTAATGGAAATGAATTTCACTAAGTCAAAAAAGCCAGACACAAAGCTCTATCTTCAAGATGATTCAATTTATATAACATTCTAGTAAGGGCAAAAATATGGGGCAACACTGGGTGACAAGAGCTGGGGCTCAGAGGAAAAACTGACCCTAAAAATAGACAAGAAGAAAATCGTTGGACTGATAAAATGTGCCAAATTTTGCATATCATGGTAGATAACTAACTATGCTTTTCAGTCTTTGTGTATGAATATACCACAAAGAATACATTCCTTTTATGGAAGCAAAGATACATTAAGAATATACAAAGACATGGCTAGCTTCTGGAATTTGAAGACAAATGAAAATAGGGAGGGACAAGCAAAATTAATGTTTTTTAAAAACAGATAAAGTTGTGGACAAAACCAAAGGCATGGGTTATTCCTGATGTGTTAAAGGAGGGACTTCCTGTTACAGGAAGTAAAACCTCATCAAAGGTTGTCAGCAAAGCAAAATTGCCTATTACACTTAAGCTTTGGGCATTTGATACTGCTGTACTAAATTGGAGAGATTACCAGGAAGACCCCTAGTGCAAATGAGAGAACTGTTAGGTGACAATTCCACCTGAACTAGCTAATGGCAGTCTTAACTGTTTACTTTCTCCGGTACCAAACTGTAAGGTATCAGAGTAATACAGTTGGTGCCAGATCCTTCCTAATCTCTCTAAAAGCTGCTTTTTCCTTCTTACATGTTTCCTGTATAGAGGCAATTAAAATCAAAATATCTAAGCTAGAGCTACGTGTTTAGAAAAGCACCAAAACTCCCATGACATGGTGCTTAACTTTGAATCACTGAAGCAGAGGCAAAATACAATGACACATTTTACAAGATAAGTAAAGCACCATCGAGGGTCTAAGCTAGGTGTCGGAGAGGCACAAAGGAAGCAGGAATTAGCAATAACTGAGGGAGAACCAGGCGAGGCTTCCTAGTAGATGTGGCATTTGAACTGAATCTTAAAGGATTAGATGCACGGAAAAGGAGAGGAAAGTACTTTCTAGCTCGGAGTGTTGTGCAAGAGAGTGGGAAAGCTAAACCCAGCTCGACAATAATCTGGCACAATATAGAGCTGTAGTCAAATAATCTTTCAACTCTCCTTCAATTGAATTATTGCAAACAAAGAGCTTTTGGTGAAGTGTTGGGCCTTTCAAAGGGTCAGTTTACTTCTCTTTCATTGTCCATATATAGAATTGTACTGAACTGCAAGCATGGGCAAGTTCCAAAATTTTCTTAAAGTGATTCCAACAAACGATTCATGCAGCCTTGTGTCTCCCCCATAAGGATAAGTCCAGTGATAAACAGCTGCTGTGGTGTAATGGTTGTCTGTGTCAAGCAAACCTGAAACAAATCTTGGTGTTTTTCTCTTGGCCTTATAGCTCCAGATAGCATTTGGTACTGAAGTACTGAGTGGATCCAGTCATATCTGTATCCCCTAAAAACCTCCCAGTCCCCCCAATCTTGAAAAACACGTCCTTGCTTCTGATGAGCTCCAGAATTCCATCACACTGTCACTTCCAGCTTCATGGGACTCTTGGAAGTGATTATTTAGAGACGGAGTTAACCTCTGTGGCCACCCCCCTCTGTCATGGAGAATCTGTACAAGAGATCATATACCTGGTTTCATGAATAAAAGTGGAATTTCGTTAGCAAAACAAAGGGGGAAATGGTTGTTAAGATAATTATATGCTAGCCATCCTGTGAGTAAAAGTCACCAGATAAGGCAGAAATCACAGCATCAAGCTATCATTTAAGTCACCTAGAAGTGTGCCATTTTAAAGTCTGCTTTCATGACAAGATTGCATTCAGAAATTAAATCATTCAAGTGTATTAATGCTTTGAAACCTGCAGCACTTTTATTAAGATTTCACTTGCTGGTTGTCACTTTTTAAGTCATTGTCATCTCCGTTTCCTGTAAATGATTTTTTTAAGTTTTCCCAATTATTTTTTTTAGACAGTGTCTCTCTGTGGTCTTCAATTAATGTTTCAATTTCCTTCTCTGTAGGAAAGCATCACCACCCACTTGCTTGACCACAGGGATAATACATTCTACTTTTTCAATGACCAAGAAACCCTTGCAAGTCATGAAACATTTTTTTTTAGGTCTTTCTGGCATCCATTTCCTATCTCGGTCTTGATTGCCCTCACACTGTGAGAGACATTTCAGAACTGAGATTTCTGCTGGGTGCAAACTGTGTATTCGTGGCTCCCATCTTGCCCTCAGTCCAGGTGGAAGGCAGGCAGAAGCAATGCTTTCTCCGTGCTGCTGCTTGCTCTCTGCTTCCCTCCTGTTGTGATCACCTGTCCACAGAGGTCTGGAGGGACCACCGATGCAGGGCATGTGATGTGTCATCTTGGAGAACCCAGGAGTCTGAGTACAGCTTTCTCATGCCAAGCAACCTCTCCACCCTATTGCTGATGCTCACAATTGGGAGTTGCCTTGTTCCGGGTTTTTCTATTCATGTCAGACGCAATCGCAGCGATGAAATTCTTTGTTTTATACTTTGGTTTTATTTACTATCAGAAATAATGCAGTTATAAGGAGCTAAAATGAGGTTGCTTGCTGCTTGAATGGTTCCTTTTATTTTTTCCAGTTTGGTTTTATTGATACACGGAGTATAAGTTCTGGTCCAATGGTTTCTAAAGTAGAGTTTGTTTAATTAAACTACTTGTCTCTTTGTATTATGCCCGAATGTTTCTGCACATGAATCTTAAACTGCTCTGCAGTATCAATCACATTCCTCACAAATGCTTAACTGTACTTCAGGGCCAGGTCAGCTAAATCATTAGAGTACCTGAAAGGTGGGACGTCGTATTTTATCCATCTCTGTTGTTAGCAGTTTAGCATGCATCATACACTTCAGTATCCAATATATGATAATTATATCGTACTTATATGAGCACCCAGGCTTTTTGCAATATCAGATATATATTATATATATAATATTATATATGTATTCTCCATATATATGCATGTATATATGAAATTTTTAATAATAAAAATAACCTCAGGAAAGATGTACTATTGTTTTCTCATTCCCACAAAGAGTGAAAATGAGGGTAGCTAATTAACCTGCCCAATGTTAGACACTTCTTCAGAGTCTCCCTGAACAAACTCAAACATGGTACACTCTATTTACTATACACGTCAGTCAAAACTCCCAGTCTACGTGAAAACACATGTGTGCCTGCATCCAGCCACATGAACACGTATAAGTCTCCCCAACGATGATGTAGAGCAGGCTGGCACTCTTATAAGCATGTATATTTTTGCAAATTTCATGAATTTGCAAATCCTGAGGAGAGAAATGTAAGTCTGTTTTCCCCACAAAGCCATTTATGGCGTGAGTAGGTCTTCTGTAAATATTTATCGAATGAATGAATTATCTGCACTGTTTAGGAGTTTCTATGCTTAATTCTTAAAAGGAAAATATTTGGTGTGTATCCTAGAAACAAATAGTAGTGACTCCAGATGTTTTGCATGAACAGTTTATTAAATGTTATCAGCACCCAGGAAGACACAAGGGGATTAAACTGCCCAAGAGACTTTTTCTACAAGCTGTTTTCTGACGTCTGTGTGTTGCTGTGTCCAGGAAAATTTACCAAAGTTGAGAGTACCTTCAGTATGCGAAATCCTTAACTACCCAGTTTATTGAAAATGCCTTGATTAAACATAACACAAATCATTTTCTTAAGAAGTTTCACGCCACAGGACTTTTACAAGAAAGAAAAAGTTGAAGTTGGCAATTAAATACAAAACTCACAGTTCCTGAGTGATTTCCTGAGATCAGCTGTCCCACAGTTCACTCTCCTGTCCTTACCATAGAAAATGTACCATAGAGACCGTTGGTTTTTACCAAAACTGAGTCCCAAACATTAAGTTCTATTTAAATGTATATATGTATTTATTTTTCTTTATCATGTTTCTTGTTCCTTCCTAAGGAAAATATGTGGGACTCATAGCATCCACCCTTAGAGAGGAAAGGAAAGGCAATTACTATAGCAAAATCCATTATCAGAGGGTAAGGTTTCTGTGGGTCTTGGTGGTCTTGGGCTGTGACCACTGGCACTGTGCATTTCAGCTCTCCTCTTGAGGCCTGCAATCATCCTTCAGCCTCCCTGGTGTCTAGCTCATTGGCAGCTCCCATCAGTTTCTCTCAGCTTGTCCATCCTCTCTTCTCACTCAGTCCTACCCAACACCTGCCAGCTTTCACCCTCTTCCCTTCACCTCCCTCTGCCTCCCTCCCATGTCTTATGTTTTCAAGAGGAAGTGTTTGTCCATCTGGGCTTCTGAATCAGATAACACACACTGAGTAGTTTAAACAACAGGACTTTCCCATGATTCTAGAGCCTGGGCAGTCAGAATCAGGTGCCACACACTCAGGTCCTTCTTTGTGGGTTCTGGTGGAGAAGAGGAGTGAGCTGCAGGCTGCTTCTCTTCTGAGCATGTGGATTCTGTCATTTGAGACTTTTCTAAGGGCCTCACCCTCACTTAATTTTTTCACAAATATCCCATGTTGCAAAGGCACAACTATGCATGTTCATCCCCGAAAACATGCTAATTTGCCCAAATAGTATTTTGTGCTTAGAACTACCTCTGTGACCTCCAGATTTCTGCATGCTGTGGCGCTAACTTCCTCCTTCAGTCTTATCCCCGGCACTCACTTCTTGCTATGTAGGATCTAGCACCAGTCTTATTTATTAACTTGAATTTCTCTGTCTGAAGTCCTGATGTACACATTTCTATTTCTACATCCTTCTTCCTACTTGTTCATTCCTAATTTTTTAAAAAAAACAGCAAAACTTCAACTTTGTTACTATTGACAATGGTCTAGTATTTCTTTTCGTTTGTTTTCTTGTTGAGTCTGTGTTCAAAGCAGAGCAACAAAGAAAGCAACAGACTTTCCATTTGTTAATTCACTCCCCAAATGGTTGCAACGACCAGCTCTGAGACAGGCTGAAGGCAGGAGCCCCCTGTCTGGGTTGCAGGAATATAAGTGCTTGATCCACCACTTTCTGTCTCCCATGGGGTCAACCACAGTCCTCACTCTCTCATTTTTAGAGTTTATCTCCTTTATCACTATTACATACTTTTATGTATGAGAATAGTTAATGACTGAGTGTGAAACATTCAATATATGAGAGTAGAGTTGCTGTACTCTACCAGACCATTAGTTTTATATCCCATGGTTTCACCAACAGCTCCTGCTTGGTAAAATACATATTTGCTAAATGAGCTAAGCTCTGACTTTATCCAACACATCATTTTTCTCCCATGGACCGCTTGGATTCACAGAATCTGTGAAATGAAGGATTGCGAAAGTGAAGCTACATTGCAGATAACACATGGGAAAACAATACTAGACAACCAGTTGCAAAGGCTCGTATAATGAGGATGCAAAGTCAGACTAGAAATTAGATCTTTGGGTTCCCAGTTCTCTTTGTTTCCAGAAAGTAAATCGTCCTTTCTCCTGTACTCTTAGCACCATTCCTTTCTTTATTTTTGAATATATTCTTGGTATAAAAATACATCCTTATCTTACCAAGCAAAATATGATTTTTATGAAGGCTGTCATTTCGAGTTATATCTAACCAAATAAATGTGGATTAGAAGCTTACTGTCATCCGAGCATCTTAGATATGTTAGCTCTATGGCTTATATCCAAAAAAATTTTTATTGCATTCATTAATACAAAAGTATTTATCATATTTATGACAACATCAATGGCGTTCATCAAGAATTTGACAGAGGTCCCAGCATGGTAGCCTAGTGACTAAAGTCCTCACATTGCATGTGCTGGGATCTCATATGGGCACCAGTTCATGTCCAGATGCTCCACTTCCCTCCCAGCTCCCTGCTTGTGCCCTGGGAAAGCAGTCAAGGATGGCCCAAAAGCCTTGGGAACCTGCACCCACAAGAAAGGGGCACCAAAAGAAGCTTCTGGCTTCTGGCTTTGGGTGGACAGAGCTGCAACATTTGCAGTCACTTGGGGAGTGAACCAGCACATGGGAGATGCTTCTCCGGCTCTCCTTCTCTCTGTAAATTTGCCTTTCTAATAAAAATAAATAAATCTTTAAGGGAAAAAAAATCTACCATGGCAAACTCCATTTAAGCTAGTTTAAATCCTAAATCAATTTTCCGAATAGCACACTTTGATGATTTCTGATGTGTATAGATTTTTTTTTGATTACCACCTATGTGATCAGTTCTAGATGTCCAAAAAAGATTTCATTTCACAAAAGTTTCTGTAGCAAGTTGTTACTTTTATACCATTGTGATTTTTCTGGCCAGTTTCTCCCAAATCTGTATTCCTGTATGAAATTTTTCAAATGTTAGGTTTACCCTCGGTGTTCAGTCTACAGCTGTTTCAATAGGTATAGTTTTAGGTCCTTTCATGTTTATTGTTTTTCATAAAATTTAACTTTTCCAGGTTCATGCTTAAGGTTTTATAGAGCTACAGTGATTTTAGATGTTTGTTTTGGTTTGTTTGTTCAATCTGTACAAATTTTTTGCTCTCTGCCACTTGATCTTACAAAACTCACTTTCCAGTGAGTATTTTAATGAATTAACTGAAGTTCAAGTTGGACAAAAATCTTTATTTTGTTTGTGTTTTTCTGTTGTGTGTTTGTTTGGAGTTTTTTGTTTGTTTCTGCTTAAAACTCTGAGAAGATACTTAGTACTTCTTTTTGATTTTCTAAGGATTTTGTTTTCTTTGTAGGGAAAGAGGCAGCTAAAGGCAATAATCTGGGGGTACTCTCATGCTGTAGTAGATTAAGCTGCCACTTGTAACTGTGGCATCCTCAGTCCAAGTGCCAGTTCAAGTCCCAGGAACTTCTGCCTCTAATCCAACTCTGTGCTCATGTGCCTGGCAAGTAACTGGGTCTCTGATACTCACGTGGGAGACCCGTGTTGATTTCTCGGCTCCTGACTTTAGCCCCTAGCCCATGGCAATTGTGACCGTTAGGGGAATGACCCAGTAAATGAGAAATCTCTCCCTCTCTCTGTGTAGCTTTACCTTTCAAGTAAGTAAATCCTTATGCTTTTAAAAATGGTAGTTTGGTTAGATTAGTCTCAAATTTTAGATCTGAATGCAGTTGACATCAAGGTATTTCAAAAACCTCTATGGGAAAACAAAGATAAATTTTTTTGTGTATATTTTTTAAAAGATTTATTTTTGTTGGCAAGTTAGATATACAGAGACGGGGAGAGACAGAGAAAGATCTTCTGTCTGTTGATTCACTCCCCAAGCAGCCGCAATGGCCAGAGCTGCACCAATCCAAAGCCAGGAGCCTCTTCCGGGTCTCCCACACGGGTGCAGGGTCCCAAGGCTTTGGGCTGTCCTTCACTGCTTTCCCAGGCCACAAACAGGGAACTGGATGGAAAATGGGACTGCTGGGATTAGAACCTGCGCCCATATGAGATCTAGTATGTGCAGTGTGAGGATTTCAATCACTAGGCTACTGTGCTGGGCCCTTTTGTTGTATTTTTTTTTAAATGCTTACATACAAGGGTCTTCAAATGGAAAATGCATATTATGAAAAAACTATGCTTAGATTTCAAACAATTTTGTACCACAACAAACTTATTCTTTTAATTCCATTATCTACCTGCCTCGTGAAATACCTTTATACCATATTCCTCATTGTATAGTTGAGGAAATCAAAGACCATAGAAGTTATTCTGTTTGCCTGAGATCCCAGCAATAAGACCTAGATATCACTTCTCTTACTATCCAGGCCACTTTGATAAGAAATCATGTTGAAGCAAAACTCTGAATTTGGGCATCTTTACTAAAGAGGCAACCTGGTTTTTGTTGCTATAGTAACAAAACACACTTGAGATTTTTGACAAGTATACCCTTACCTGTGCCAGTTGGAAAAAGAGCCATTGAGCCGATCTCTATGGTGATTCAAAACACTTTAGATGGATCCTGTCACATGCTTTATAAGTTCCTGATTGATTGCGTGGAATTAAGTTATTGGGCAGAGAACCAGCTAATGGAAACACATTGATGAAATCATTTTTGAGGGGCATTAAATGGAACTTAAAATAAAGCTGAAATGGCTTTATGGATTTTTCAGTCAAACTGTTTATGAACATTTATTGCTAGTAAATTATATTGTGTCAAAAGAGAGAATCAGTAGGTATGTTTTAATAGAAATGTTTTTGAAATAATAAAATTGAGAATAATGTATTATCCCAGAAGCCTGGTGGATGGAATGGAGGAGTTCATCCTGATAAATGCCTGTCCACCTTGTAGCTTCTCAGAAAGTGAAAAATGGTGTAAAAATCAAAAACCTTGTAGGATTTGGGAATAAGTGGCCTTTTGACAAATATTAATATCTCATCCCACTCTACATTTGATTTTTTAATATAAAGAATTATTGGGAATTTAGCAAGTATTACTTTCAGGGTATAAACATTGCTGTTCATATCCTGTAGACAATAAGGAAAAAACAAATCAGTCTCCTGGTGGAGCTAGTCTAGACTGGGAATCAAGGCCATTAGCTACTTAGCTGAAAGTTGAGAGTCTGAGTCCCTGAGCTGGATGACAATAGGAACATTTCCTGAATTCTCTGAGTAACAGGTCCCAAATTCATAATAATAAATACTAATCATCCTGGGAAGTAGTCCTATTCTGAGAATCAAAAACCAAAGTATCTGATGTAGTTTCCAATTCATAGTAATGATTGATTGATTTTTTTTTAAAGCAAGATTTTACAGAAGGAGAATGAGAACAAGAAAGATCTTCCATCCATTGGTTCACTCTCATTTGACCTCAGTAGGCAGGGCTGTGCTGGTCTGAAGCAGGGAGCTTCTTCTGGATCTTGACATGGGTGCAGGGGACCAAGGACTGGGATCATCCTCCACTGCTCTCCGGGTCATCCCAGGAATCTGGGTCAGAACTAGACCAGCCATATACAAACTGGACCATATGGAATGCCACCACTACAAAGAGAGGATGAGCCACTACATCACCATACTGACCCCAAATTTTTCTTTTTAAGACTCGCATGGATTTTGAGAAGAAAGAATAGGATTCATAAACATGTTAGTAGTACCAGTAGCACTTTATTAATTATAACCTACTGATTTTCATGTACCACAGATCACATTCAATAAAGATTGTTAGGAAGTGTATGTTCTAGCGATATTCTTTATTTGTTTAAGGATGTATTTATTTTTACTAGGTAGAATTAGAGGAGAGACAGAGAGAAATATCTTCCATCTACTGTTTAACTCTCCAAGTGGATGCAACAGCCAGAGCTGAGCTTATCCAAAGCCAGGAGCTGGGAGCTTCTTCCAAGTCTTCCATGCAGGTGCAGGGTCCCCAGGATTGGGATGTCCTCAACTGCTTCCCCAGGGCAGAAATAGGGAGCTGAATGGGAAAAAAAAAGCAGTCAAGACACAAACTGGTACCCAAACAGGATCCTGGCGCTTGCAAGGTGAAGATTTAGCCATTCAGCCATTGCACTGGGCCCAACATTCTTTTTCCCAAGGAAGCTAATCATTGTCGAGTTTCATTCTCAAGGTTACTCAGCTAATTGGAGACTTTGATATCATCACGTAGCAGTCCACATCAGTGAATCTGTCCTCCAGTGTTTGGGACACAAGGGCCATCCTGGCTACAAGATAGCAAAGTCAGCATTAGAATGCTCTCATTGGGTAATAGGAGATACGGAGCCTGAGTATTTTGCTTTCCATATCCATCCTGTCTCCTTTTAGTCAACCATCTGCTCTATATTTCCTAGATCACCCATATAATTTATTTTCCTACGTGTCTCTCAGCAAGCACCACCTTGGTTTGGTATAGGTTGAGATGGCACTTGGGCGCTGAAGTTAGAATCTGACTTTAAAGTCAGAAACCTGCATGTAAACCCTAGTGCTGATAACCCTTGGTGATCCATGAGACTGAGATTCTTTTGAGCTCCAGTCATTTTCATGGTAATACGCCCAGATTCCTTTGCCTGGGGAAGGAGATTCAAGCATCTTCCACTGTCCTCCCACGCCACATGCAGGGAGCTGTATGGAAAATGGAACATCTGGGATACAAACTGGTACCCATATGGGATCCTGGTGGATGTGAGGCATGGATCCAGCCATTAGATCATATTGCCAGCCTTCCCAATCACTTTTAAGTGTAGGGTTTATATAGTGAGAAGCTAAACATCTTTAAGGGTAGAAAGTTGTTCCACAGCACGCTGAAGATGATACCAAGAAGTGAGAAAGGACATGTTTCTGTGACTCACACAGCCTTCTTAGCTTGTCCTAAGATGCCTCCGTTATTTTCTGTGGTCTGTGTGCTCCTCAATGAATCCCAAAATGTTGGACATGCAGAATGTATACTTTAAAAAACCAAATTCAATACATGTTCAAAAAAGTTACATTCCAAGTTCTATGCAAACCCCTTCTTTTTTAGATACAGAGTTCAAAAAGTTCAAGTCTCAATGACAAAATGAGTGGTTTATATATAACAAAAATAGGATCATTCTAATGAACTTTATAGAAAGAAAAAGTTGGGAATTCTTTCAGAATACTTTGATATGTTTAAAACAATGTGAAATGATGGTGTTTGGGATCTTGGAAAGTAAGAAATATCTTAAATAGCTCCACGCTGTATATCCCTTTACCCACTGCCACTGTTAATTTTATGAGTTGTTCCAGAAAATAAATGAGGTAAGGTAAATGAAATATTTCATGTTACCTGGTATGTGGCAGTCACTCAAAGTATTCATCTCATCAGAAATATTCCTTTCATAATGGTATATAATGTTAAATAGAAGCATTATTTTCTGATTTCACTTGTAGTAGTTTGTGACTCATACCAAAAGGAGTGAATATGGCTATAGTTACTGCCAAAGCAAAGAAACAGTTCATTTTCTTGAACTCATTATTCCAAAATAAATCTAGATTTGAAATAATTGTGATTGATGAGAGATTTCTAGACGTGGTAGCAATACAAGGTGATTTTATAAATTTGTCCATGAATGCAAGATATTATTCCACCCTTTCTTGTATCAAAGGAATATTACAAATGTGTAAAAAAATCAACACCTTTATCTCAGAGTGCAGAATCCAGCCTTGGCTAAGTTTAATTGAAAAACTAATATTCAGTGCAATTGTCTGTGATAAAGTGATTTGAAAACACTCTGCAGGTAGACAAATCAGATAATCATAATCTTTATGGCTGGAAAGGTTCAGCGGTGCTGATAAGTTGTAAAGATTAAAAGCGGACAGCACTGTCAAGAGCTACGTGTCTGGATTGGCTTGGGGATCAGTGTTAATACTCCAAGCTGAAAAGCCACACTTGAAATGCTTTCTCATGCTTTGCTTACATTTTCAAGATAATGTACAATGTTCTGTGCATTGTACAGAAGCACTTGCTTGTTATGCCATGCAGTGTTGCCTGCCACTTGCTCAATGCTGAGGTACTGGAGTTGTTACATGCTTTGCGCCCCACACTGCAATAAGAGGGCTTTGGCTGCTGTGGCACAGAGCATTTCCAGTTGGTTGAGTTTTAATAGTTTATGAGAGACAAGAGTCAGAAGATGGAATTTGCTTTTTGGCCTTGCTGTGTTTCCAGCCAAGAATGCTTGCAGTTTGCATGAGTTGATTCTGTGCTCTCCTATCACAAGCCCAAAAGCCAGTGGCAGAATGTGTGCTCTGGAGTTGTGTAAGGTATTCACTGCATCGGGCCACCATCAGAGCACTGCGTGTGCCTCCAAGTTATTCCTCCAGCATCTCCAACCTGTTTCCCTTTCTCTTTGGTTCACAGGAGCTGAGGGAACAGTGTTCCCTAAATCTATAGAAACACCTAATGTCAGGGCAGATCCCTTCAAGGAACTCAGGTAAATCTCCGATTTTTGTTTGCATTGAAGAGTGGCTATTTCTATTTTTCTCCACAGCTCGCCGGTGATTCCTTTGGAATAAGTAGTAACAGTGTCACAAAACTGAAAAGCAGAGTGGGAGAGGTTGGAGAGGACCTGGGAAGCTACAGCCAAAGGGGAAAATTATATAAGCACTTAAGAAAATTAAGAATCTATGGCTGAAGATTCTAGTTTTGAGACTGGAATTTAGACTCATGAGCGTGTTTGTTTCTTGCTGTAGTTTATCATAACGAAAACTGATTCTTTCAGAGAACTAGTAGATAATTGGCACTGATAAGCCCGAAGAAAAGTGCTGTCTGGAGAAAACCGAAGTCTAAATAGAACACGTTTTCCTTTGTAATCAGCTCTGCATTACTTGGTGGCGGATTGGATGGGTATGATGCTAGCACCACCATATGTGGATATTCCATGTGCTGAACTAATCTTCAGGTATCAGTTAATGTGCTGCTTTTGCAGGGAGTGACTCAAGATGCTGCTTGCCATCATTAGCTATAGAAAACAAAGAAGAAAATAGTAGAAAGACAGAGCTAGAGAGGTAGCCTGAAAACCACTGTACTCACCAAAGGAACTTCCCACAACCCCCAAACAGAAGCCATAAGAAATGAAACGTTAACCATTTCTATTGGATGTAAATAATCATAAAGTTTTCCCACAAATAGTGCCCTTGTTCATTTAAGGTAGTTCTTTTTGAAACCACTCAGAAATCGCCAAGTGAGTATAAGTAGTGTTGGAACTACTGCGTAACATCAACCATAGACAAATTATTTACCTTGAACAAGGTTATTTGCCACTTCCTTAAGGCAGTGCAGTCTCATGGTCTCTCCTCTGCAAAAGCAGCTGCCATGTTGGAACTTGCATTTGCCTGCACAGAAACATAGTCTCAGGAGGTTGAAAATACAACATCTTGTTACCAAACAAGCCAGTAGCACTTTTTGCAAAGCCTAGAAGTCATTATGAATATAGGGAAATGAATAAAGCTACAGGGAACACAGAGAGCTGTATTTTACAGATTATAACGTTATAACAGTAGTTAACTTATTATTGCCAGCTTAGTTTGGGGCTACTAGACAGTGAAAAGCACCATCTTGGCTGTGAGGAACTCAAGGATGACCTAGGCCTCTTTCTTTTCACAGTCCTCCATGGAAGACATTGCTTTGGTTTTGGTTTTGGTTTTTGTTTTTTTTTTTTTTTTGGAAAACTAGTCAGTACAGAGTATTGATTAGTGAGAAAAAGGGGATGCTGAGAGAAGTGGAAACTAAAAGGCAAAACAGATTCCCCCATCCTTGCCCACCTCTGCGCAGGAAGTAGCTCTTTATTCTGTAGGAGACTTTGTGTGTGTGTGCATGTATCTATAAGTGATGTGTATTATGTAATGTATACACTCACGTACATACATACACACATATGTATGACTTAGACTTGAAAATAAACCTGTAGTTAAAATAAGTCCAACCTTAACCCGACAAACAGAAAGAACAGTGTGACTGCATTAGCCCACTTTTGAAATCTGTATCATTAAAAAAAAAAAAAAGAGGAGAAAAGAGGACAGAGTTTTTGTTCCTAGGCTGCTCTGAATGTATTCATGGTGTCCATATACAAACTTGGAAAAATATTAAATTTGAAAAGTTCATATGTAAATCTACCCTACTACTATGAAATAATCATAAACTTGAAGTAGCAGATGTTTTCATCTTTAATTCTAAAGCTATTGATGTATTCTACAGAGGCTAGAAATAAAATTTTATTTTAGGATGCATAAAAATATTTTCAAATGTAATTCTAAAACAGGTTTTTTGGTTTGTCCCTGATATTCAAATGTAATCAGGGACTTGGGAGGCCAAAATTCAGCTTTTGTAATCCTACTGCGATATTGATCTAAAGGTGAACTTTGTAGGGAAGTGTAATCTGGTAAGTGGTATCCGAATGTGGTTGACATATTGACCTGGGAATTTGGGTTTTAACAGTTGCGCATTTCACTCTGTGCTGTCGTTGAAACTGAGGTTGGATAGAGATGAAATTGGTAATAATTTGTTGGTTAAGTCTTCCGGAATCTGAGTTAAGACATGGATCAGTGTCAGCATGGCCATATTCATGGTAATATGTGTCCCAGATTTAAGGAGGAGTAATTTCAGTGCAATTCTTGGCTTTGTAACAGTAGGTGGAAAGAGTGAGCTGCTGAGGTAAAGCAAAACTGGTATGCTTGTGAGTGGCCACCAAAGCGACAGGGCCGAACGTTGTGGAGCTCAGTTCTCCTGCAAGCCCACATGAGACCTTGACCCGAGTGGAGGCCTGCTGCCTGTGAAAACCCATGGCCCTTGGAGTGGGACAGTGAATCCCCTGGTATCATGGTAACACGATGGGCTTAATAATTTTATATGTAAATGAAAGTTGAACCTTGCATTTAGATTTTTCCCATATCTCTTCCACCTGCCTTTCTTCAGTATTAACATCATATTTATCCAAGTCAGAGCTGACACATTAATATTGTAATCCCATGCCATACATCATGCAAGATTTGCTAAGGAATGCAATCACCCAAATGCCTTATAGATTGAAAACTACATAGAAAGGAGTTTAGCAGAGAAGATATTTATTGACATGTGAATTGATGGGAAACTAGTCCTATAGTTAAGTTGGAAGGCTGTCGGACATTTTTTTTCTATATTCTAGTTTTCTTGTTCTTACTAGTATTGTTGGGAAACAAGGAAAGTTAAAAGAATACACTTATTGTTGGCTTTTGAAATAAATAAGCAGAAGATTAAAAAGCTACATCCCTTATTTACTTAAGCAGTTCAACATGAGAAACTTACATTTATTTCAGAAAGCTTCTCCTTCAGTTAAACTTATGCATCCTCTAACCTCTAACACGACTGCAGGAGGTTTATTGTTTCTGCTTTGGTTTTGATTTGCTTGCATGTTAACAGGAGCCACATTTCGGGTCTCTGTCCATTCCCCAGCAGATCACAGCAGATAGAGAAGGAGCTTTCTCTCCAGTGTAGTTTTGTTTCCTGCTTTTCTTTTCTGACATTATTGTCATTACTGCATTTGCAGCCATCACTGAAGATGTCTGTCAGTCATCCAGAATTGAGCTCAGACTCACAAGAAAGGCTTACTCTCCTCTGCCCAAATAACAAGTGTTACAGAGGTCTGTGGCAAGCACACAGCCGCAGCGCTGCTTGCAGACTTGCGCATGCACGGTGAGCCGTGTCCTGGAGTCAAGTCCTGTTCCAGAATATGCCAGCCACTAGATCTGTCTCTTAAAACTTTTTTAAGACCTTCTTTGGACAGAAATTAGGCTTAAAAAAATTCACAATCTAAAGTGTGAATAACTTACAGATTGGCTTGCTCACTGTTTTTTATCCTGAGGTCTAAAGACAAATGGAGAGACTGCTGATCTCTGGCCGTGTATGATCTGAAACCGGACATCTTTCAGTTTCATAAATGTGTTATTTTTTTTTAATAAGAGCAGAAGCTTTCTTTTAAAACCTATTTTGCTTGAAGGATTCTTTTCAAATGGAAATTTTTCTGATAGGATTCCTTTAATACAAGAATAGCAAGTAGACTGAACTCTTGTGCCATAGATATATATTACGGCAAATAGGAAAAAAAAAAAAGCGGGGGCAGGGGCAGATGTGTATGTAGACGACTCTGCTCAGGTGGCCAGCTCCATTTCTCTGAAGTTCTAATGATTTTGAAAAGAACCAAGTAAGAGCATGACGCCAAAATACCTTCATGCAAGGATCCTTTACAGCCACACTCAGCTGGTACGTTGGTGGGGAGTCTCCCTTTACACACAGTGACTAACATGGTAGTCATCCCCTGTCTCCAGGAGGCTGGATGTGGTCAGCTTGTCAGGGCCGTCAGATGGAGACTACATTGGGAATAGCTATGAGGTTAGACAACCTAGATCTCCAGTTTTTGCACATAGCAGAAAAGGAGAGAATGGTGAGTCCAGGAAGGGCAGGTTCGGGGAGCAGGCTGGGCACGAGCCACCACTGCTCACTGATTCCCTGGTTGCAAGTTCTCACTTTGCTCCAAGAATCTACACAGGATGTGGGCAGGCTCAGAGAAGAGCTGCCTTCATGCCCTTTGGGATTCTTATTTTCCCCAATTACTTTTTTTAGAAGGAGGGATGCCCTGGACTGACCCTATGTTCTCTTACTGTTCCTTGCAAGGAGAGTAACAATGAGGGGGAAGGAGGCTGTAGCTGTATTTTTAGTTCTGGTTTCTGTTAACTTTGCAATCAGGTCAAGGTTACCCTGTGTACTTCCTTATCTCTTTTCTCCTGGCCACCGCAAACATCCCATTCTGTGAGTTAGGCAAATATGTTTGTCATTGATCATGTGTAGAGCTTACTTATGAAAGTCAAGAGTCTTGAGACTGTATGTCCTGACATTTGTTCAAACCTGTTTTGCTCGTGACCCTGTTCTTTTTGTTTTTTTCTCAGACAGCAAACAGTTTTTAACAGTGAGACCGCAAGGGATATGTAAGGTTCAAATACAGAACAAGGTGATAATGGCTAGGATCGAAATTTGATCTGAACCAGAAGAAAAACAGAGCATGGTAAAATCTACCTAGAAGAGGAAGGTAAAATGATCCAAAGAAAGGTACACTTTGATTGAAAGAAGAAAGAAAATACGAAGGCCAAAAAAAAAAAATTAGTTTTAGGAATTAAGAAGTATAGTTCTTGGGCTGGTTCGGAGTTAAGGGATAAGGTCCTACGTATTTCTTTAACTCCCAAACACAATCCCAAGCATTTGTAAAGATGGCAATTTATAACATTTTCCCCTCTAACAACAGTGTCCCGTAATAAATTTTGTGAAGGCAATTTCATCTATATAATCAAAAGATTCTAGAGATTGCTCTAAGTTTCAAAAATGAGCGCATGATGCTATAATAGGACTCAAAACCTCATGAAGTTTAAACTTATTCTGTGGCTTCAATGAGTAAGACCTCACTTTGTCATTGTTTGCCTTGCTCCATAACATTACCTGGGTTTTCATGACAAAGCGTAAAACTTCAAAGATGAATCCATTGCTCTTTGTAATCTTCCAGTATTCTCACACAAGCACTTGAACTTTCTGGAACTGGTTTTAGTTTTGCTTTGTTTTTGTTTCGTGACAAGTTACTAAATCTGGACTCCTCTGTGGATGTGTGAGAATTCATGTCTGTATGGCACAGAGGGTGCAAGCCAAAGAGAAGGCTACCACAAGTTTTAAAAAATGAAGTTATTTAATTTAGAACAAAATACTAATTGGCTCTTGTTGACTGATAATTATTTGTCATCAGAGCAGTCTGTCAGAGCCCCTGGATTAAATTTATTAGCATGGTGGCACTGTTCCTTTCAGCTTCCTTCAAAAGTCAAAGTAGCAGGAAATATTGGATGAAAAGGGCATCCTATCAGAAATCCCAAACATGTTTCCCAGTATATAGGAAAAAAAAAGTAAATTCTTGGGCCACATTCAAATTCAGAGCAGGATGCCTTTAAAGTGCTGGCTGTTGATGAACATGAATGTTGTTAGCATGTTTTGCACCCCTTTCAAGGCCGGCCGAACAGTATACATCCATATAGGCCTTGCTTATCCTTCTTTGTCCCCTCCTTCCCTATTGCAACACACTGTCTTTCCCTTTCGCCCATTAGTCTCAATACTACAGTTTGAATTTATCGATTGCCTGTTTTATCCGCTCACCCACAATATTTCTCTAGGTTGCCCTTTGCCTCCTGGTTCTCATACTGTGTAGAAGAAGCAGCAAAATGACACCAACAAAAAATAATGATTCAAGAGATGCAATATTTCCATTGTGTCCCTTGGACCTATTTTTCAAAAGCTTTCCAATCAGAAATGTGATAAAAGTTGGTGTTTTGAAGACATTAGACTGGTGTATTCTGTACTTACCTCCTTTATACATTGTAATTCTGTCAGTGGAGTCCATAGCAACAGGGATAGAAGGTCATGCTTCAAGAGAAACGACTTCATGGCAAGGTGGAAGTCCCATTCAGTTAGCAAGAAGTAGTAAGATATCTTTTCTAATGTGTTTTGAATGTAGAGAGAAGACAGGAAAAAGAAATGTTGAGAAAATACGGTTGAGATAGATGTCCCAGTGACTTTTGTGCTCTGAATCACAAAGAAAACAGGCCAATTATATGAGTGTTAAAGTCAATAGCAGAGTCAGGGCAAGCATATGTGGGGCACCCATGTATCACATGGGACAATCTGTATTTGACTCCTAACTCCACTCGTAGTTCCTGTAGTATTAAAAGGTAGCAGTGGACGCCCTAAATAGTTGTACCTATGCCTCCCATGTGAGACAGCCAGATTGAGTTCCTGGTGCCAGATTTTAGCCTGCCTCAGCCACAAAATGCCTTTGTTAGCATTTGTGGATGAACTAGTTTGTGGGAAATATGGAGGTGGAGGTATCACTCTGTGAGTGTCTAATTTTTCAAACTTCTACCTTTTAAAAGCGTAGGGTCATCAAGCGTTTTCACTTGAGATTCAGGTATGAGAACAGTGGTAAAGTGATCCCACAACCACCTGGCATGTCAAGGGCTGGAGAAGGAGGAGTCTGGGATGGCACTGCTTCGTCTCCTTCAACCCTTGGAGGAAGAAGAGAGATGGTTTGTCCAAGGAAGGGCCTCCATAGTATCTGATTAAGGAATGTAATTGGAGAATTCCATGGAAGACTCTGTAAGAGCACTGAGGGCTCCACAGCAAATTGCCCCATGTGGACAGGGAGTAGGCTACGTGTCCAGAATGCCCAGTCTATTAACACCAGTCATATCTGATATTCTGTGTGCATCCAGATAACCGGACAGAATTCATCTGTTGAGGGCTTCAGCATGGGCCGTTTGCTAAGACAGTTGATGCTGATCACAGATGCATTTAGAATATGAATTTTCTTTGTTTATGTTACCAAGAAGTCACATATGCTCCCTCCCCTATATCTGCATGGTGGCACCCACATGAGGGAAAGCACATGTGGAAAACTTATTTAGGGGAATGTTTAAGTTTTTGGATTTGAGAGTCAATGTAACTTTGCCCATCAATCTATAACGATAAAAAGTTCAAGAGAAAATTAAGTGAGGCGCAACAGTAAAAAAAAAAAAAAAAAAAAAAAAAAAAAAAGTCATTTGCTTTGGATAAATGAAGATGCACCAGGCTTTAACAGGCAGCGATGCCAGTGACCAAGCATGGGATTTTTCCAAGTGTTACAGGCTATGAGTTTCCCTCCTGGAAGAACCCTTGAATATGATCACAGGAAAATCAGAATCCATCATTAAGTACCTGCTTTTGATGATATTCATTTATTTATAATGTTTTTCATGGAATGGTTTCATAGCTACAAGTACTCCCCCCTCCTGTCCTCTTTGCACCCCTCCTTGTTTCCCCCCTTTTATTAAAATAATATAGTCCTTCAGCAACAGTCCCAAGTTCAACATACTGCTATGTAAGTCTATCATGGCATTGTAGGTATAATCCATGGTAAATATTCTAGTATCCTATTGTCAAGGTTTATTAAACTGTTTCACTGGGAGTCCTCATTTTATTTGGGAGTACAGATGCATGACGTAATAAATCTTCACTTCCTGGTATGCTAGTCTCCATTGTGTATAGTTCATGTGTGAGAATACATGTATATACATGTTTATGTATCTATTCAAGTTGTTTTGCATGGTGGTTGCCTTATATCAGAAAGAACATGTGAGATGTGTCTTAATGGGGTTGGTTTATTTCACTGAGCATTATGGTCTCTAGTTGGGACCATTTTGCTAGAAGTGATAGGTTTTCATTCCTTTTAATGGCTGAGTAGCATTCCATGGAGGAGATGTACAAAGTTTCTCTGTTGATTCCTCTTTCAATGGACATCTGGGTTATTTCCCTGTCTTCACTAGTGTGGATTGTGCTGCTACATATATAGGGTTGCAGGTCACTTTCTCATATGCAGATTTCACTTCCTTTGGACATATTCCCCAAAGCGGGATAGCTGGGTCATGATGCATATCAGTTTTCAGTTGTCTTAGCACTGCCAATGCTAACTGCCATAGCGGATGCATTAGTCCACACCCCCAGTAGCAGTGGAATAGGATGTCTCTCTTCCCACATCCACACCAGCATATGTTGTTAGTAAATTGCTGTACATAGGCCAGTCTCTCTGGAGTTAGGTGGAACTTCCATGTGATTTTTATTTGTATTTCCATAATAGCTAGGAAGCCTGAGAATTTTTTCATATATCTATTAGCCATTTGTTCTTTTGAAAAATTCCTGCTCTTATTCCTTGTGCTTTTCTTCACATGGGTTGGTTGGTTTGCAGTTGTTGAATTTATTTTAGTTCTCTGCGAAAAAGAAAATTCTATTGAATTTCTTTATAATTTTTGAAGCAGCATTGACACCATACCTGGTACACTAGTCATCCTTCCCAAAGGTAGAATTTAAATGTTTTTGTTAATTCCATGAGATATTGGGGGAAATGACTTGAGGAAGAGGTCAAACATGTCACAAGCCTCTCTCAAAACCATTTGCTGGTGTTTGAATTAATCATGAAAAGTAGAGCAATGGAAAGGAAAGCCATCAATGTTATTTAGGAAGGCACCTGATTGTCCTTCATGATCAGTCAGTCCATTTTCATCTGACATTGAAAGGGGTGGAGTGCCAGCATCATTTTCATCATCCCAAATGAGTGGCTTTAATGTAGAAATTGAAATTCTAATGTTTAGAATACCTTTAAAATATGAGATTAAAATGTGGAAAGGGGCATCAAAAGAAGACGAAGTCATAATGAGAGGGTACTTTTAACTATGCTGTCAAGAGTGGCATGGTATCTTAAAAAAACACATACTGACCTCTCACCCTTTTACGGCAAAAATGGCCCTCTGTGTATTTGCTGAAATTGCTATGGTACAGCTCTGCTGCCTCGCAACAGAGTACTGTGATTTTATTATCTTTTCACCTTAATTAAAATGTCAGGTGCTATCACTTATTATGTAAAGTGTGGGGGTATGCTGTTCCATTATTTTTGAGAAATGAACAATTGTGTTTGCCTCTGCCTTCTTTTTCTCCTTCAGTGGGATGGCCCGGCTGGGTTATAGACAAAAAACGTTGCTTAATTACACGCTTCACAATCCTGGCAGGAAGCCGGGCTTGTTTTATTCCAATTATAACCTTTTCAAAACAGAAAGTAATGGGAGTGTCGAGGAACAAGCAGACTTTTTTTTTTTTAACCTGAAATACGTGGAGAAAGAGCAGTGAATTAAATACAGGTATACTTCTGCCAAGGAACTACTTTTACTTGATCCAGAGTTGTGTATGGTCTTTAAAATAATATGTTAATGGGAGTTAAGAGCTCCCTATCCTGGCCTGTTTTCCTGGTATCAGACTCTACGATGCTGAGTGAAATGTCATTCCCTCGTCTCCTGTGCCTTAGTGGACCCCACTGACCTAAAGACAAAATTTCACAAGCGCAGCATTCGCACAGAGAACCTTTTCATCTGGCCATTGTTCATGTCTGTGTCATGTTTTTGAGTCCTTTCTCATTGTTTCTTCTTCTTCCCTTTAATTGCTGCTATCATATTTTAATTTTCAAAAGTTCTTTATTCTCCGATGATCCTCTTTGGACCATCCTGTATTAACGTCACAGATGCACTCTTTCCTTTATATTAATGATAGGTTTGAGTTGCTACTGTCTTTCTTTTCTTTTTTTTATTTAAATCTAAACTTTCTGAGTGGATCTATGTCAACGGTTGGTGATTTGTGATTGTCTCATTTTTAAGAATGAAGCAAAACTAATTTCTTGGAAAGTTTTGTCTATCTCCTTTAAAAGACTTTTTTGAAAGGTAGGATTAAGGGTAAAGAAACAGAAGACGCGGACAGGGGACAGTGGAGAGAAGAGAGAGAAACAAAGAACAAACCCTATCTTGATCTACCACATGGGTACAGGTGCACAAGGACTTGGGCCATCTTCCAGTGCTTCCCCGAGGAGCTGGACTGGAAGTGAAGTAGTTGAAACACAAACTGCTTTCATCCACAGGGATGTCTGTGTTACAGGCAGTGGCATAAACCACTGGGCCACAACACTGTCCTCATGGGTTTTTTATAACTTGAGATGCAGTCTCCTGTGGAAACCACCAGACTGTCTGTCACACAGGTGTCTGGTACCTCCCATTCCTGAGCCTGGCCACAAGTTTGCATCCTGAATTAACTTGCACTGTGATCTTCACCAAACTTCAATGCTGTTAGCTTTTCTCTTATTGTCCTTGCCACAGGAAGGTTTTTGTTGTTGTTGCTGTTTGTCTTCTCTCTGAACTGCAATTCATGTTTGAGATATTTCATCTGCTCTTGCCTCTTCAGTTTTTCTTCGTCCTTGTAGGGTTGGGTCTTTTTAGTCCTTTAGGAAGGTACAGAGTTGGACAGGTGGACAGATGTGCTCAGTTTAATCAAGAGCCTTCCTCCTCTCTGTAGATGCCACCCATGTTGCACCCTCCTAGCTTGTTCAAGAATGCCTTAAAGCCTTCATGTTGTATTTGCTTTTCTTGAACACTCTGAGTATCTACTCCTCTTAGTCTAAAGATAGCTTTCTTGTTACCCGTGCAGGCTCCTTACACGCTTAGTGCCTTATATTTCTCTATCCAGTTTTGCATTCAGAAATGTCTTCTACCTTTGTCTCGATTCAGTAGAGGCAAATTGTTCCTAATCTATTCCCCCACAGCAAAGAGGTCAGTTCCTGCCTCTAAAATATTTTTTGCGAAGCTCTTTGAAAATTTTCCTGAGTCTCAAGTGTGGCCTTAGCACTTATGCATCCCATTCCTATCTTTATTCTATCCATACATCATTTCTCAAAAGGCAAAGTATATCCCTTATTGTTTTACAAGTGGTTTCTAAACTTCCTCTTGCTTATTTAATCCATGGGCTCTGACACAGTCAGGCTGCAGCAGAACCCTTTCTTGACTGGAAGCCCATAGTTGCAGTTTCTGTTCATTTTGTTGTTCATGGTTGTCAGAATTTATAGAGGAATGCCACGACCGCTGGCACACAGATACACCTTTTACCACGGCTTCTGATTCACATGGGAGGATGAGTTTCCATTTCTCTGGGACTTTTACCACAAATAGTTCCTAACTCATTAATGATAATTTTCCTTGAGTGGCATCTATGCTTAGTCACATTCACTCCAGAATAGCAAAGTGCTGAGAAATTGGAGTCCTTCGATAATCCAAGTGCCGTGCCCCTAACCTTGAATAGAAAATAGATGTTAATAAATTCAGAGTCTTAAAAATGTGAATTATAGTCATTTCACACTTCGTGGCAGCTTCATGCTGAAGAAATAGCTTAAAACTTAATTATGATTCTTGTCCCTTCCTTAAGTGCAGATGACATTCCTCAGATAGATTTTTGCAGTGACACCCGAGGAACAGAGTTGAGGCACTAATTAGGTATTCATGAGAATATTGACTGTGTACTGATTAAAAGAAAGTGTTGACACCCTTCCTATCATGATGCATCCGTCTGTAACTTTATGGCTCTCTGGTCCTCATAGAAAGCTCAGAGGGAAATTATGAAAAGGCCTTTCAGCTTTGCATGCAGATGTATAAGAAAATGTTCACGATGAGTAGGATTGAAACAGAGAGCAGAAGACATCAGGCGCCTTTTGATTGCATGCCCCTGTCGGTGACCAGGCTGTGTCTTGAGAGCCATTTGTGAGATGCACAACCATAATGGATTGGATACAGCCTGCTCTCAGCACCGGAGAAGTTATTACAATTCATTCACCACTCCCGCGGTTCATTCTGAAACTCTCGAAGTCAGTTAGGATAGAGTGATGGATGGAGGACTCTGTCCCTTGTCTTCTAACACTCCCATTCGGTGAGCCATGCAGCTGAGTGAACAAGTAAAGGCATCATCCCTCTCTCAGAGCAAGCTGCGATGTTTTTATAAGACTTGTCTTTAACATAATGACCTATGATGGCTTAGAGGCTGAGGGGGCAGAGTCACAGTGTGACAGCATATGATAAGAAAGCAGTTTTAATATTCCAAAGAGGTAAATTATCTCCCAGGATGATGACATGCATGCGGTCACTGAGAGACTCATAGCAAGAGGCTATCATGTCAGAATCCTTAAAAAGGTAGACTAAGAATCCAGGGGAAAAAACTAAATGACTTTTCAGTTCTTGTATAAAACCCAACCTCCTAAGTGATGTTTACAGATAAACCATTTTCTCTGGACTCTCTTATGAAGTTTAAATTTCTTGAGAAAATATTCTTACTGAGTGGATGAAAGGCAGAATCTGTGACCAGCTCCGATTCCTCTTTATTCTGTGTAATATAGGTATATAGAGACCAGTTCAAATTCTTACAGGAGTTCGTAAGTTTCAAAGAACTTTCTCAAATAATTCCTGGATGATTTCCTAAAGCAAGATGGGAGGTAGTGATTTCATTCCCATTGCATAGATGAAGAAACTAAGGGCTTAATATGAACCAACTTTTGTTTCACACTAAGGCTTTGTCGTTTCCTATAACCCAGTAAGATTTGAAGGTGCTAGTAGCAGGTGGGACAGAGCCTGTGTACAGTACATGGTAAAAGCTCCAGGGCCTGGCTGCTGGATGCTCACTAGATCCTGTGTTGACCAGCTGCCAGGATATGACTCTAAGCAATTTTAATTTGGCCTTGTAATTTTGTTTTTGGAAGACAGTGAGACAGAAATCTGCCATCATATGATTGTAATAGACAGTGATCCATGTCTGCCACAGAAGAGGCAGGGACCTGAGTACCTAAGCTATCGTCTGGTACCTTCTAGGATGCATGTTTACAGGAAGCCGAATCAGAAACAAAGAAGTTAGAGATGAAACCCGATACTCCATAATAGGATGGAGACTGTAGAATGCAGACAGTCAAAGCAGTAAGCCAACTGCTGTGCCTAGCACCTCCTCCTGGGAAGGAATTTTCCTTTTCCCTTCTTCATGGAAAAGGCTTAAGAACACCACAGACCCCAGGAGAACTTTTGGGGAGTTAAATGAAAAGGTGCACAGAAACTACTTCCAACATTACCTACAGTTTACAGATTTGTGTTATGTTCAGGGATTTGTTGTCCAAGGACTCTACAAGTGACGCAGGGATTTCCTTCTGTCTTACACATAATAGCAGCAGATGAACAACCCTATTCTAGCAAACCCGAGATAATCCTGACAACAGTAGAACAGGTGGGAACTACTTAATCTAACAGATTGTTTCCGAAAGCAAAAGGAAAATTTTGCCCTGCTTGTGAAACTTTCTGAGAGTAGAGGTATTTGTAGTCTATATGGAGGAGCCAGAGAGCCAAACCTGCAAAGATGCAAATTGGGGGACTACAAGCACTATACTGATGAGATGGAGTAGCATCGTGCTTTTGAAAGATGAGTTTCACAATAACTATGGTGTGGAATCAATCAAGTTGTCCAGCAACAGATAACTCAAGAAAGAAAGTGGTGTGTGTGTGAGTGTGTGTGTGTGTGTAAACATATATAAATGTATATATTATGGACTATTGTTCAACCATAAAAAGAATTAAAATCCTGCCCTTGACAACAGAATGGATGAAACTGGAGACTATTATGCTCAGTGAAATGAAACAGATCCAAGAAAGGCAGATATAAATTTAATCTCTGTTCTTTGATAACTAATATACAGAGAAGAGCAGCAACAACAAAAGCTTAATGTAAATGAGTAAAATTGTGTCTTGTCATTTGATTATTATTTGTAACCTTTATCTGTCTTCCTTTGAAGCAGTGGTCTTCCTACATTTTATTTGCAGAACTGTTTATTAAGAGGAGCATTAATCCAATGATTAAAATGTAAATAGAAAATATGTTTTTGCCAACAGTTAGAAGTAGAAAGAAGGAAGGGTGGAAGGAAAGGAGGGTGAAATGGGGGGAGGGAGAGAGGGAGACGGGAAGGAGATAGGAAGGAATGTATCATGATATCCTTAGAAGCTCATCTATGAAACATGAAATCTGTGCTCTTCATGCTAACAAAAGTTAAGTCAAGGTGAGTTTGATATGCACTCACTTCAGAAAGCTGTTGCAGTATGCTGAAAAAAATTGAGTATGCCGAGGGACAGGGATAGCATGGTTTAATAAAAATGGAAAGGAACAACAATCAAGTATCAAAATGTTTTAAAATCTACTGGCTATAACACAGTAGTGACCCAAATGCTCTTGACTGGAAGAGAAATGGAGATCTCAGTACAGCTCCCTGGAGGGCCAGATCAAGCAGAAAATCTCAGAAACCAGGTACCTTGACCGGGTACATTTGATTTCTACCGCTGACTACTGCCCGAAATGGAGAGCTTTCTCTTACCCATACCAGGATGACAAAATTGTATGATAAATTCTAATAACATGTACACAGAATTTTTGAATTGATTTTTTCCTGTCATCCTAGAGATAGCCCGTACATTTTTACATATATTTACCAAAATCTTGGTCTTTCATTAAATTCACCTCTATGCGTTACATTATTTTATTCCTTCTGAAAGCTGGAATTGGAACCTATTGATTTTTATCTTACAAACTCAGGTTGGTATCACTAAATTCTTCCTTCCTGTCTGTAACCTATTGTTGAGTGAGATTAAAGTGTAAAATATAGTGGCTGCCATGGCTTTTCCAGGAAGTTAATTCTCTCCAGTAAGAACAGATAGTTAGGCACCCCTGGGACCATTAAAAGCAAATCCCAGCAGTATTTTTCAAAGGACCATTGTCTCCTGAACAAACACCACTACATAAGCAATGTAGTAGATGAATAGCACACAGTGGGGATGCTATTTTCATTCTCTGGGACAGCCCTTGAAATGCAGTTGGCAAGGTTCAGCTTGGGACCCTGAGGTAAAGTCAATAGCACTGAACCCTTGGTTCACCAGCACTGCCACGGCCCACGCACACAGCTTGACTTAGAGCTGTAGCCTGAGAACCAGGGTAAGAGGAGTCAGTCCTGGAGTAGCAGTCCTCTAGTTGAACAAATCCCAAAGGCCTGACATGACATTGACTTACACGTTGTGTTCATCTGGGTGCTTACTAACTGTTTAAGTGAAACCCCTACCTGAACACGTTTATTCCACAAACACTTGAATGGCTTTAGTGTGTCCAGTGGTGTGTATGATGGGCAAGACAGCCGTGATCCTTGCCCTAAGGGGGTCTTTTCTAGCAGGAGAAACCTTGAATACTTAGGCAAAGTAATCCGCATTTTGAAGGCTTGTTCCTAGGCCTAACTCCAGCCTAACTCCTTGTATATTCCTATCAGAACTTTCTCTGGAAGAAGGCACTGTTTTCATGCACTTACTGCTGATCAGGATCCAGAGGCTGAGGGACATTTACAAGGATTTTAAAGGAGCCAGGGGTGAAATTTGTATGCTTACATAACTGTAGCCTATATCCTTCCTTGGAAGCTATATCACCATACAACAACAACAACAACAAAATCCCTTCCTTTTGCTGATGGACAAAAGAATCTCAATGTCACATTGCATTTCTTGCACCTTCTTTTATATTTATGTAGAAAGGGCTTTCTGATTAGGAAAAGCAGCTAGAAGATATGACAAGAAAACCCTAAAGTTACACTTTCTGCACACTGCCTCCTTGACACCCTTCCACAAAAGAAATGCTTTTCGATCTGCATACTTGAATTGTTGAGAACACACCTGGTGCTTCTGTGGGTGGGGTCAAGGTTGACAGTTGTGCTCCTACGGGGACAGGGGCTATGTCAGATGCCCATTCTTCTGTATATACTTTACTACAAGCAGGGAAACGGTACCTAGCAGATTGGTGGGCACTCAGTCAATGATGAACAACTGAGTGGAAAGATGGAAGGATCGGCAACTGAGAAAGAAAGACACTGAACAGAGATGTTGCTGGAGTTAGTAACTCTTGTTAGGCAATATGTTACAGTTGACCTTGTATTGCTGAGATTCTGTATCAGGATGTTCCAGACAATCTCCCAAGGTTTTACAGAAGAATATAAGTATATGAGAAAGTTAAAGCAAACTGGAAAGTGTTCACAGGATCTAGAAGGATAATTCTTACCTTTCTTGAGATGGGCTAATCTCACATCTTCATACATTTCTGTCTCCACAGCACAGGCAGATACAGCATCAAAGATAATGGTTCATTATTTTTTCGTCAGTGAATTGTGTTTTTCTGAAGGAAGCAAAGATAACAAAGAGGAAATTATAGTGTGTGTGGTGTGATATGATTGCTTGTAAACTGAGCAAAGGCAAGAGAAGGCAAGGAGTTGAGAACTCCTCTGTCCTTCTCATGGAAAAATTAAGTTCAGCAAACAGTTTATGGCCTGCTCACATTTTAAAAGCATTGAAACTGCTTCCGCAACTGGGAGACCCCCGTTTTCCTGTTGCAGCTTTAATTACACCCCTGGCTAGATCTATGAAATGGTAGTGCTGTGCTGAGAACATCAATTTTTGTTCTAGTCCCTATTCGTGTACAAAGTGCAAGGAAGGCTGTGTGTGTAACAAGCAGCAGGGAAAACACCAGACACAGACCTGTCATCTATAGATTGTACGGATTTCAGCTGATATTCTAGCATTGCTCCTGCAATGCGCTCCTTGAATGTCAACCAAGTTTATCCTATCCCCTGACACTAATGTCTTGAAGTTAAGAAAATCTCCGTTGAAGTGCATCATATGGGTTTTGGGAGGCTTCTCAGTGTCTTTCAGCACTCCGTCCACTCACCTGGTGTTTCCTACATGTGCTACAGGTATTAGGATTGCAGAAGTGAATAAGCCAGGAACACATCACAATCTAAGTGTGAAAGTCAGTTTTATAATAGGAGTATATGACAGGGCACAGCATGGAAGGAACAAAAATCCATCTGTTGGGGCATCAGACTGAGTAAGAATTCACAAAATGAAAAGGTCAAGGCTTTCCACAGAGAGAGGTAGCAGCAGCAGGTAGAGTGCGGAGACATGAAGTACACACACAGTGCATGGAAACATGAAGGCCGTGTCAGCAGAGAATAACAGAAGGGTGATGCTGGGAAAGGGATGGATGGTAAAGAATCTTGAATGTGTGTGAACAAGTTTGGATTTTTCCCTGCAAGTGATGGGAGAGACGAAGCCTAACTGTGAACTTAGAACTCTATCATGTTAGTCACTGCAGTGTTTCTGAAATATTGTGCTGTTACCCATATTCTTGATCTATTCCCAATTTGAGATGACCTTACTGATAAAAAAAAATATTCTACTTCTAAGCTGTGCATCCAGAAATGGATTGCATCCAGTGAGGTTGCCAAACCACATGCTATCATGAAGGTGAACATACAATCACAACAGGTTACCATATAATTGAGAGCTGGCATAACAAAGTTCACTGTAGTGCCATGTTTCAGGCATTAGATTTAATGAATGTAGACCAGTCTGACTGGAGTTAGGGGGTACCTCAATGTGGTTTTCATTTGTATCTCTCTGATGGCTAGGGAGCCTGAGCATCTTTAATATGTCTGTCAACCATTTGAATCTGTTCTTTTGAAAAATGTGTTGATTTCCTTTGCCCATTTCTTCACAGGGTTGAAAAAACGTTTTGTTTTTGTTTTGTTTTGGGGGGTTTACTGTCCTTGGGTTTCTGAAGCTCTTTGTAAATTCTGGATATTAGTCCCCTGTCACTTGTGTAGTATGCAAAAATTATCTCCCATTGTGTTGGTTACTTCTTCACTTTGTTAATCTCTTCCTTTGTTGTACAAAAGCTTTTTAGTTATATATAGTCCCATTTGTTCATTTTGGCTTTGCTTGTGCTTTTGGTGTCTTTTCCTATTTCTTGGAGAGTGCTTCCTATGTTTTCCTCTAATAGCTCGATGGTTTCTGGATGTATATTTAGGTCCTTGAACCATTTGGAGCTGATTTTTGTATGATGTGACAGGTGTGGGTCCTGCTTTTTAATTCTAGCACTGCTTTCTCTGTGGGCTCAGCTCAGTGTGATTGGTTAGAATTGAGCAGACTCCCGACCGTCCCCTGAAATCCACACTCTCTGCCCCAACACATAAGATGGCGCCCAGTGGGGCACTGCTGGGGAAGCAGGACTGTTGGCTTTCAGATCTGGGGACCAGAGAGACCCTGCAGGATGTGAAGGTGGTGCTGTCCTTCCCTGGGATCAGCTCATTGCGGTCAGGCCAAAACCTGCCCACTCTGGAGCCCAATCTGTGTGTTTTGAGCTCCGGCCTGCCGCTGGTCTGCCCCACGTAGTATGCCACTCTTTCTCCATTGGTTGCTGGACCAAACTATTTGGCAAGATTGACCGGTCTCAGTCTGTCTTTGTGTTTTGAGTTCTGTATGTGAACCCAAGCTCCCACCTGGCTGTCGCAAGACCCAATCCATGGCCACCATTGGAGTCCTGGTTGCAGCTGAAATCCAGATCCCCACTCACCAGTCACTGGTGGGTTTTCACTGCAACAACACTCCACCATCACCAGCACTTTGCTGTGTCCAGGGGGTCTCTAGGTACCCCCACCCACCAACTGTCTAATCCTTATTTTTTCCTATAATCTGCTCCCTGTGCTTCACCCTGTCTGATGATTCTCCGTCATCCCGAATGTGTCTGAACCCTATGCCACCATCTTGATTCTCTAGAGGGATTGCTACTTTCAAAAAGAGAAAACACAAAGTATAATATCAGTTTAATTGAAAATATGTAAATAGGTTGCCACTGCTATGATAACATAAAATATATAAAAAGGGAGGCAATCCTTTCTTTCTCTTTGAAAAATAAAAATCTGTATTTTTGTAGTATGTGACAGGAAGCAGACAATCTTTGAAATGCAGTTTTAGAAGCCATCAGAAGATGTGCATGGTAACTACCTTTTAAAAATTATTTTACTTATTTATTTATTTACTTATTTATTTGAAAGGCAGAATAACAGAGCTAGGGGAAGACAGGAGAGAGACACCATTTGCCAGTTCACTCCCCAAAAGGCAGTCAGCAGCTACATTTCAGCCAGGCTGAAACCAGAAGCCAGAAACTCCATGCAGATGACTCACGAGAGTGGCAGGAGACCAAGCCTTTGGGCTGTCTTCTGCTGCCTTCCCAAGCGCATTAGGAGGGGGCAGTATCAGAAGCAGCGCCTATAAAACTGTACTACATAATACAATGTAAGCAACAATAAAAAAAAAAAATGCTCTGATGTGGGAGGCCAACACAGCAATATGTGTCTTAACCTACTGCACCAGTGGTGTTGTCCGTTAACTAGGTTTCAAAGTGGGAAGATAGCAAGAATAGGATTCTCTGGGGTGGGGTGGGGGGAGGTAGGTGAAATTTAGCTGGAGTGAAAGTACAAAATCCATTCCCTTTTGTGTGTGTCTCTACTGCCCAAAATCATACTGCATACGTTCAAATATTCTCTTTAGCTACTATCATAAATAATATTTTCAGGGTATAGAATAGTGGTTTGTTTTTAGTATTTAACAGAATGACCAATAGAATGAGAAAAATGCAGTATTTACAAAGAATGTAAAAGTATTAGGCAGAAAACGAATCAGAAATGTGAGAAGAAACCAACATGCTGTGAAGACAGAGAAAGGCTATCATTTGGTCAGCAGGAGCAGAGTTCTTCAGGATTTTGAGGAATAAAGGAGAAAGGACTGGAGGAAGCTTAGCTACATTTGAGAGGGCCAAATAATGGCTTTGGGCACAGCTTCAGTGCTATGGGGCTCCAGCGCATCTGCATGGAATGTACACACATAGGGGATTAATGGGCTTTTAGCAAAGCTGATGGCACGCTGAATCATTCCTCGTGTTCTCCTCCCAGTACACTCACATGGAAAGTTTCACTTAGAAGCCCGAGGGCAGTAGAAGATATTAGAATGGTTGACACATTTCATTGCCAGTGTCCATGATAATATGTAGATGGGAACGACATGATTTCACTAACGGTCCTTTAACAGCAGGGAGTTGGGGGCACCTGAATGAGACAGCCACACACTAGTTTTAGAACAGTAAATGTCCAATGTGTGCAGATGCTTGCTACTCCTGAAGAAAACATCCTGGATTATAGGAGAGCCACTAAAAGTAGAACTGCTCATCCTGTACAATTTCACAGAGTTTATACGCTAAGGAAGTTCTTGATACCAACATAGAGCCTCGGTATGAGATTTCATTGGGCCCTTCCCAGCATCCTTTTTTTTTTAAATGAAATTCCATACTGCCAGAGACCACTTTCTCAGGTCCCACCATGTGCCTTAAGTACTTTCCTCCTCTGCAGCATCTGCTTCTGTTGCTATTACACACTCAATGGTATGTATATTTTATTCAAGCTTACATTCTTGCATAACCAGAACCACCACAGAAATAAAGGGCCATGCTTTCCCTTTTATTTTAATCCATATCCAATATAATGCCTAACACATTTATTTCATAAATAATTGTTGAATGAGAGATAAAATCATGAAAATAAGATAGTCGGCTAATATAAACAAACCCAAGAAAGAAGAGAATTATATATATAAAGGAAATGTTTTTGGAATATTTTAAACTTCAGTGTGCCTTCCCATGGTGCTAAATGTCCTTCATAGATGAATGAAACCCAACAACTTGGTTACTTAAATACAACAACTAGGCCAGCACTTAAGAACAAAATATTTTTCAAGCATATACATAATATCGTATAATCTAGACTCCCATGGTTCCTGGTTTTGACATGTGCCTATTTTCTGTCTCTGAGTAAGTCTTCTGACTTCTTGGAAACTCAGTTGCCTCAGTTGTAAAACAAAAATCAAAATGGATTTATTTCTTAAGTTTTCTGTGAGGCTTTGCAGGTACTGTATTTGGTACATTATTGTGACCATTCAAATTCCAGGGAGACTTTGGCGAATTTAGAGTCATTTCAATGTGATTAACAAAAAGATGAAATAAAATCCAAAAATAGAGTTCACTGGGTCATGTCCATAAGCCAAGGCTTTTCACATGAGATCATTAACAAACACTTAATTACTGAATAAATGGACAGATGAGCAAAATCCTGTTTAGATATTACAAATTGCCAAATTTGTGTATCCGTGTACTACCCTTCTAGCATTTTTGTTGTCCTAGAGTGTTTAATGGTCTGTATGAGTTTAGACAATCAAACAGGAGATGACCCTAGAAAGGGTGTTAACATTCTAGTGGAAGTGGGAGCAGCATAAAGGAAAAAAGCTGTGACAAGAAAGCAAGCATAGAGGGTTGGCATACTGGGTGAAGTTCTGCCTGTGATGCTGGCATCCCAGATAGCCACTTGTTTGAGTCCCAGATGCTCCATCTCCAATCCAGCCCCCTGTTAATGACGTAGAAAGAGAAGAAGCAGGTGTCCCACATGATTGGATATCTGCCACCCATGTGGAAGACCCAGAAGAAATTTCTGGATTCTGGCTTTCATCTGGCCCAGCCCTGGCTATTGAAGCCATCTTGGTAGTGAACTAGTGGATGAATGATCCCTCTCCCCCTGCCTCTCCCTCTCTCTGCCTCTCTCTCTGTAACTTGACTTTGAACTAAACAATGAAATTTTTGAAATGCTCTTGTCTCCCAGGAGGTCGTGTGCCCGGATACCCTGAGTACAGAATTGCATTTTGTGCTCTGCTAGCTTGCTCTCCTGAACTATAGATTCCAGCTATGGTGAATTATTTCTAGATTCTCAGATGATTTCTCAAATCAGCTCATCTTTGAACAGCTCTCTACCTGGAACACTTCTGTATCCATTTTGTACATATTTCTTCTGACTCTTTGGGTCTCAACATAGACATAATCTCCACCTGTAAACCCCCATGCTGGATTTGTGCTTGAATGCCAATCCCAGCAGTAATTCTTCTCTGTGCTGAGTTTCTTTACACCTAGCACATTGAAAAAAAAGTCATGGACAATGCATGCATTTCCCATTTTAGTCTGTATGTAGCATAGAAAGAACACCATCCTAAGTTATCAAACCTGTAAGAAGCGTAGGAATGTTACAATAGGAAGGTTATGGCAGTGACTGGGGTCATAACTGGAAGATTTCAGGTCTTAGTGTTCTGTGAAGTAAAAGAAAGCCTAATGAGAACAAAGGATATCTAGTAGGCAGTAGGAAAAGTACATTGAAAGGAAGGCAGAGCTGCAGTTGCGTCACGTACAGTGGACGCAGAAGAAAGGATCCTAAAGATGGACTTCTGCATCCATTTAGGGAAGAGAAGAAAGAACAGGAGCTGGCAAAGGAGTGTGATGTATAGAAACTGGCAAGGAGGGCAGAAATGGTTCTCAAAGGAGTGAACATCATCGAACCCAGCACGTGAAGTCTTAAAAAGCTATTAAAAGGAAAAGGGCAGGTGTAGAATCAAATAGCTGATGGAGTGGAGTCGTCTGCTCCATCCCTGCGGGAGAGAAAGATTTCAGGGAAAGGACCCTGATAGGTTGTTCAGCCTAGGGCATCTGTTAACAGAACATGTTAGACTTAAGCTTGCATAGACAATAATAAAAAGAGAGATGGACAGTGGGAGAGAAAAAACTGAGAGATAAGCTATGAAATGGCAAGTCACTAACGCTATTCTGCCTATCTGCCTCTCAGTCCTTTTTTGTTCCTCATGTTGCTTCCCTGCAGGGAAATGGGATTGGGCTTATTGTCTTATCAAGTCTGTTGGCCATTTCACAACCAGCTGATGAAGCATGCAAGGGTATTGGGATGGGAGAGGGGAGGACCAGCAGCGTATCTTTGTGAGTTGCTTCATGGTTCCCAGGATTCGGGGATTTCAATGTCGCTCTCATGCCCATAGACCTTCTGCAGTGCCTTAGAGTGATCCTCAAGTCTTCCTGTATGCAGACCTGGTCAAGAAGTTTATAGTACAGTTGAGAAGACATCTAGCATAGTGTCGTTGACTTTAGTGTCTTGACAGGAAGCAGTGTCTATTGTAGCTGTTTAACAAATGTTTATTAATATCAAGCCAGGCTGATGTTCTGCTATGGCATGACACATGACTGTCATGTCTTTTACTTCCAAATGCAAGAAAAACTTTTTAGAACAAATTTTACGTTTCCTGGAGTCACTTAATGAAGTTGGCTACAATATAATGAACATTGCATGTAACATTGCATATACATTTAAATGTTCAAAACAGTTCCATGAGGTAGGTATTATTTTTATCCCCATTTCATTGATAAGGAAAGTGAGGCCTGGAGAATTAGAGCATTTTTTAAATTCAAGATCATCTTATAATTCAATGGGTCAACTGGCTTTTGTCTAAGTTTGTCTAGGTTTTTCTGAATCCAAACAACCCAGTGCTACTGCTCTTCACGTGGTCCTGTGTTCTGTGAAGCTCTGCATGAGGACTCTGGTGTTCTGGGAGGACAATCTCCTGCCTCCGCTGCCTTGGCCTCCCCGTCACCCAGCCAGGGTAGCAGCCTTGGCCGCTGACATAGTCGGTCGAGATGGTAGTTCAGTGGGCAGTGCAACATCGATGGGTTTTCTCTAGGGAGGCAAGTGTCTTGCATGCTGGTTGTGTTCACTCCTGAACAGCATCCCCCTTGCATCCTGAAGCAAGACAGTGCTTGATACAAAGCTGACTCCGTTGTTGACAGGTTCGCTCGTGTCCTTCAAGTAATTGTAGCAAGGCACTTTAGAGAGACGCAATTTGAGTAATTTCAATGTTGGGATGCTTCCGCTTCCATTTCTGATTAGTTTTACTTTCAGGAATTCTAAAGGCAACACCAAAGGCACGAAGCAATTTGAGCTTTTTGAAAGACTTCACAGGGCCAGTCCCCGAGACTGACCATTTCTTCTCCCGCTGTCAGCTCTTGTCAAGGATTTGACAGGCCTGGTTGTGATTTAATGACGCATTTGACTCCCTCTGAGAACAGTCCCATTTTTTTCCCTGAGGCATTCTCTGTTCCAGGCAGGTCTTTGTGCAGGAACCATCCCTCAGAGGTACGCATTCTAGCAGTCAACAGACAATGCTCGACTTTCTGGACATTGGCACAAGGCACGGCTGGCCAGGAGCTGAGGCACGTGGAGACAGAATTCCAAGAAACCCACCCACACACTGCCTCTTGTCTCCTGCTATGTCCTTCCCACCCATGCAAGAGTCTGTGGGGTCCTCAAGGACTGTAAAATGGTCTCAGATGGGGATGGCAATAATCTAAAAAATGGGCAGAATTTAAAAGGCACACATGCAAGTGCAATCAGCCTTCCTTGCTTCCCACCTTTGCATCCTGCTCAATTTTCTTTTCCTCTTTAAAAATCATTTTGCAGAGACAATGAAACAGAACAAAGAGAAAAGAGGGACAGAGCCACTAGGAAGTTCAGGTGGTGCGGGCATTATGTCACAGTAGTGAATAGCTATTTGAGACTCTCTCTCCTCAACTTTGTATGGGCCCCTAATGTCACTGTTATCAAAGCCTCATGTTGAAGAAGACAGCAGATAATGTGCCGGGTAAAATAGGCAGCTTCTGCCAGGACAATATATCACTTCCATTCACTGACCCCGCTTTCCTTGTGTATTGGCTTATGTCATAAATCGCTATTTGCTGACAAGTTGTGCTGATAGGAACCTGAGGCTGGTAGCAGTACAGCGGAAAGATGCCATTCACGTTTGACCAGGAATTGTAGGCTTGCCTCCTCCTAAGCTGATCCCCACATGTGCTGTCTGGTGAAGGGAACAGTGTGGCCACTGTCATCATTACAGGCTGTGCCGGTTAATTTGATTCTCATCATTATTGGATTGAAGAATGCATAGAGAACTGAGAAAGCATTACTTTGGAGTATTTCTGTGCTGGAGTTGCCAGAGAAGACAGGTGTGCTGGTCAACAAACTCCCATAAGAGGCCAGCCATCTATCTATCAGTGCTGATGGCCAGCATTAGATCAACCGAGGGCCCAAGTGGAAAGAAAACACAGAGTAAGGAAGGCAAACTCGGTGTTTTAGCTGCTGGGACAGAGTACATTTCTGCTGGTGCTACCCTTGGGCATCGGATGCCTGCCTTGGCCTTAGAAATCTAGGACTTGTACCTGTGGCCTTTAGGGAACACCTAGACCTAGACTAGGTACAGTACCATGGGCGCCCTTTGTTCCCAGGCTCCAGCAGCTCCACACTGGCTGCTTTGAGTATCCAACTTGCATGAGCCTGGTATGGAAGTTTTCACAGCTTCTGGAGTCATATAAGGCAAATTTTCTGGTAATTTCTGTTATAAAACATTTCAGTTTTTTGGGGGGGTAAAATGGAATAAGACGATAAGGAATATTTTCAGTAAAGTTTTTGAAGACACCATACACACACACACACACACACATCTTGTTGGTTGTTGCTCTGGGCACCCTGATCAACAGGCCTGATTCCCAGATATGCACATCAGCAGCCCTGGACACCAGATACTTGGCACCTGCAGGCAGCATGGGCAGTTCTGACCTGTGCCTTAGCTCTTCACAAGACCCTCAAACCTGCACATACACACTCAGCCAATCTCACTGCAGAATAGGAAGTATGGCAAAAGATGTCAACTTTGAATCACTTTGGTCCTTATGTGAAACATCTGCTGTATTTTAGCCTTAAATTTGTGGACTAAATCTTGGCAGTTTGTGTGCTGGATGAGAGTGACTAAAAGAATTTTGAAATGAACACTATTATCAACTAGATTATTAGTGGAAGTTGCCATTTATCCTGTACTTTATTTGTTTAAAAAGAGTTGTTTGTATTTGAAAGGTAGTTTTTAAAAAATATATTTTTATTGGAAAGTCAGATGTACAGAGAGGAGGAGAGACAGAGAGGAAGATCTTCTATCCAATAGTTCACTCCTCAAGTGGCGACAATGGCTGGAGCTGAGGCAATCTGAAGCCAGGAGCTTCTTCCAGGTCTCCTATGCGGGTGCAGGGTCCCAAAGCTTTGGGCTGTCCTCGAATGCTTTCCCAGACCACAAGCAGGAACTGGATGGGAAGTGGGGCGGCCAGGATTAAAACCAGCACCCATATGGGATCCCAGCACATTCAAGGTGAGGACTTTAACCACTCTGCTATCATGCCAGGCCCTGCAAAGTAGACTTTACAGAAAGGAGGAAAGACAGAAATATCTTACATCCTCTGGTTCACTTCCCAGATTGCCGCCGCAGCCAGAGCTGAGCTGATCCAAAGGCAGGAGAGAGGATCTTCTTCTGGGCCTCCTGTGTGTACAGAGGCACAAAGACCTGGTCATCCTCCATTTCTTTACCAGGCCATAGGCAGGGAGCTGGATTGAAAGTGGAGCATCTGATACACAAACCAATGCCGGTATGGGATGCTGGTGCTTGCAGGTGGAGGATTAGCATATCGAGCCATAGCACTGCTCCCTATGCTGTACTTTCATATACTTTAATTCAGTTGAACTTGCCAATAACCAAAGCAATCTATAAAGATATGTCAGAATTGAACCATACTGTGGAGTAAGTACCTACTGGACATTTACAGAACATTTCACCCAACAACTAAAAATCCATGGTGTTTTCATCAGCACATGGGAGTTGTTTGTTTGTTTGTTTGTTTAGAATAGAGTGTATATTAGGACACAAAGCAAATCTCAGTAAATTTAAGAAATCTAAATGAGACCCAAACGAATAAAACTTGAAACCAGCAGCAGGTAAAAAAGTTGAAAATGCATGGAAATGAAATGTTACTGAATAACCAATAGACTGTTGAACTTAAGAAGAAAATAAAGCTTTCTTAAAACAAATGGAATTTAGAGCCCGGTGCAGTGGCGCAAGTGGTTAAGGTCCTTGCCTTGCACGCCCGGGATCCCATATGGGCGCCGGTTCTATCCCGGCAGCCCCGCTTCCCTTCCAGCTCCCTGCCTGTGGCCCGGGAAAGCAGTCGAGGACGGCCCAAAGCTTTGGGACCCTGCACCCGCGTGGGAGACCTGGAAGAGGCTCCTGGCTTCGGATCGGCATAGCACTGGCCGTTGCACTCACTTGGGGAGTGAATCATCGGACAGAAGATCTTCTTCTCTGTCTCTCCTCTCTGTATATCCGCCTTTCCAATAAAAAAATAGTAAAAATAAATCTTTGAAAAAAAAACAAATGCAATTTAAAACAAAGAGCCAAACTATGAAATGCAGTGAAAGCAGCATTAAGAAGGAAGTTTTGTGGCAATAAATACTTATACCTTACAATAAACAGTATAGTAAAATCAACAGTCTAAGGAGACATCTCAAAGATTCGTAAATATAAAGGTCCTTTTTCTCTTTTCTACTTTCTTTTAGAACCTTGTCAAGTCTTGGGATGATTAATGTTTAGGATTGTCAAAATTGGGTATTTTAGGAAATTGAGTTGAAGGTGGGATTTTTTTTTTTCACTGAGCTTCTCATTTGGGCTCAACATGGCAGTGGATCTAATGAGGTAATGACTGAACAGGCAACCCACGCTCTTGCATGTTAATATCAACCCTACAGATCAAAATTTCCTTTTTATCTTTATGTATTGACAGTCTTCTAAAAAGAAGCTCATGTGATTGTGATATGTATTTTTTTCTGATTTGCATTTCTTTTTGGATGATGAAATTCAGTGTTCATATATATTCATGTGATACTTTCTTCTTGTCCAGGGAGTATAGCACAGGACAGACGCCCGTGCATATGTCACACTGCTGCTGGCACCCACCAGCGTCCAGTGCGGGAGTTGGCACACAAGGACACTGCAGCGCAAGCTGGCAGGTCACCTATGTCTGTGAGGCACACGAGAATAGGACTGATGTTTATACACAGCTAAACTTGAAAGAGCATTTTGTGATGCGGGAACATGATGAAGCTCATAGCTCATATATTACTGTTCATAGTAAGGGTTGACCGGAGTGCAGCTCGCTGCCCGAGGTGTTTTCTGTGGCTGTCTGAGTTAACGTGGTAGAGGTGAGTCACTGTGATAGAGATCATGTGGCCTAAAGACCCAAAATATTTTTTTTTAGTATTAATTTTTATTGGAGAAGTAGATTTACAGAAAGAAAAGTAGAGACAGAGAGAGATTATTCCTGGTTTATTCTCTCCAAAAGGTCCCAGCAACCGCAGCTGGACCTGCCTGAATTCATGAGCCTGGGGCTTCCTCTGGGTCTCCCATGTGGGTGCAGGTGCCCAGTTACTTGGGCCATCCTCAACTGCCTTCCCAAGTTATAAGCAGGGCACTAGATGGGAAGTGGAGCAGCTAGGGCCCCAGCCGGTGCCTGTATGAAATGCTGGCACCACAGGAATCCTACTATGCTACCGCACCAGACCTGAACCTAAAATATTTACTAGCCAACTCTGAAAAAGTGATTTCCTGATCGCTATTTTAATTCTATTCTATCCAATAGAACGATCAACGATAATGAATATAATGCATCTATATGGGCAAGTATGGTAGCTACAAACAGGAAATGACTCCTTGAATTGACCTAGTGTGGTTGGGGTTGGCATTTCTCCTAGATTAAGGCAATTATCTTCATCTTGTGCTTACATTTGTTGTAAGCACTTCTTTCCTTTAAAACAGACAGTTACTAATGACCTAGCCATGTCTTCTACTTATAATTGTTTTCCCAACAATGACTTTGACTCTCGTGGCACCAACTGTCACCGCTAAGCAGATGGCCGCCCTATCTGAACTCCCAAGTAGTGTTCCCCAAGGCTGACTGCTGGCTGTACATCTCTTCTTCAACAATTTGCCAGCGTACTAATCCCATCTTCTTCTCATGCTACACATAGGGTCATATTGCATAATGCAATCCCAGTGTGTTAAAGACGAGGGTTTTAGCCGCTTACACCATCACTTTTTTACCTATATTTCACTCTTTTCACTTATTTCACTTTTATTAACCTATATATTATTTAGAAGCAAGCCAAACATTGTAGTATTCACAAATTGGTTTTTGACCAGTTGCTAATCTTACCTATTATGCTTCTGTCGTTACACAGCCTGTGTTTCTAGATTGTTCAGTGATGTTCAGTATGTAATATCAAGGCAAAAACAAGTGGAGATCTTTTATATGTGAGGGCCTAAAATAATTTTAAAATCATTCAATTAACTGTGTTAGAATCTCATAATTGTATAGTACTTGAATGTACAAGTGTAAAGGTGCAATTTGTAATGTGTGGACTTGCAAGTATGCTGCATCTGCAGGCTCAGTTTGCAGTGACCGGGAGAGCCAGTACCAGACACCAAACCCAGAACAGTCACCTTCTTTCATCGTGCCCAGATCGTGTAAGACATCAGTGTGACAAAGAGAACAAAGCACAAGCGTGCTAAGCTGTGGATCTGAGTTCTGCCAGTCAGAAGGATAGGCAAGTACTGGTGAAATTTGCTGGCTTCAAGATTTTTCTATCTATCATTATCTATTTAATTTGAAAGGCAGTACAACAAAGAAAGATACAGATATGAAGATCTTCTGTCTACTGCTTTACTGCACAAACAGCCACAAGAGGCATGACTGAGCCAGCCAAAGACAAGAGTTAGGAACTCAGAGCAGGTCTACCAAATGAGTGGCAGGGGTCCAAGAACTTGGGCATCCTCTGCCACATTTCTCAACCACACTGTATGAAGCTGGGTTGGAAGCAGTAGAGGCCAGGATTTTAACCAGCGCGCCAGCATGAAATGCCAGCATTACAGGTGAAGGCTTAACTCATTGTACCACAACACCAGTCCCTAATTTCCCCTTTTACTAAAACATGGTTTCCAGAAGACCCAAGAAGCTCTGATTTAGTCCATCAGTTCTCAGAACTCTCTGATGTTCCATTGGGTAGATTTAACATTTTGTCCTCCAGTTATCTTTGCGTTTAAGTCCAATAGCTACAGAAGGTTCAGCTACACTGTCTGACCAAACTCTGAAGAGAGGCCTAGAGGGGAGCAAGTGAATTTAGAGTTAATATTTATGACCATGAAAATTTATACAGGCAAGAAATGTTATTACATGCTTTGGCTGCCTAGAGAAAGAGACCAGTGTGCCCTACATTCCCAGGTATTTAAAAAGGACTACAAGCTATGACTTCAACACCATCTTTACAGTCTTCTATGATAGTTTAATTTATGCCTTGAGAAAGAACTGGGAAATGGAAATGAGAGTGAGCAAGTATTCTTAACGTCAGGAACATTTGAGGGCAGTTACATATTTTATGTTGAATAATCAAACTGCTGGAAGTATCGATGTACATATTTAACAGTGCAGTTGTGGAAAGCAAGAGATTTTCAAGCCAGCTCACCTGATCTCTTGCTTGCCATTTGTTCTGAGCTGCCACTTGTTCCCCCGTGTGTGTGTGTGTGTCCATTTCCTGGGTGGATGTATTGAGCCAAAATTGGGTAGACTTCTAGAAGTGGCAGTTGAGAGCTTACAGATACTTTGGTTTTCCAATTGGCTTAGCTGCCAATATTTAAAAACTGATGGATTACATACAGTTTTGGATCTGTGGTCTACAATAGCAAGAACTGGAAATGTTGGGATAGGCAGTGTGGTACGTACGGTAAGCTAAGCCAATGCTTAGGATACCCACATTCTGAATTAGAGTGCCTAGATTGAGTCTTGCCTCCACTGCTGATACATTTCTGCTAAAATGCAGCTTATGGTGGTCCAAGTTTCTGTTCCCATTTAGAAAACTCAGATGGAACCCCTGGTTCCTGTCTTAGATCTATACCAGCTCCAACTGTTGTGGGCACTGTGGAGTAAACTGGCAGATGGAAGATCTGTGTCTCTTTAGCTCTTTCTAAAACTCTTCCAATTAAATAGACACACGTATATATATATTAAAAAGAAAAAAAAAACAAGGGATGTGTGAACAGAGCTGCTGCCTTCAAAAGGGATAGATGGTTTATGATCTTCTCAAGTTGCCACAACTCCTTCCTTCCTTTCTAACACTGAGATTGAGGGTCTGTGGCTCAATTACCATTCTAGTTGTAGAGGCTGCTGACATCCTTCACTCTTACATTGCAGGCCCAGCGTCTAGTGCCATTAGCAATTACAAGAGGACTGTATGAACTCCAAGGTCTCAGGGGTTCGAAGGTGGTCTGATAAAAATCTAACATCCTAAATGGCCCAGGTTGCAATCTGTTACCTAATTAGAGTGTTCCAGCAGTGAGAGCTGTGGGATCTAAGTGGCAGGCCTAACCTTTTCATCCAGGTCACTTTAATTTTCCCAGGAAACGCTGATTCTTGCAGCTGGAGGTGAGGTCGCAGGCTGGAGTCCCTCATTCTGCGTCATGACGTTTGTGCCTCTGCCTTTGCTTAGTATTCAGCCAGTCACTGAATGCTTGAAAACTTCTTGGATATTTACACTAGGATCGCAAGCACAGCCAACTAGATGACTTTGGCCATTTGCTTTATCTTCTATTTGCATATATGTTTGCATGTCCCAAATTCTCTCCAAGATGATATTGGTTTCTCAAAATACATGTCAGAGAGATAAGGCTAAAATCGTACTCTGTAAAGTCAAGGAAAAGTAGAATAGTATTAGCCAAGGTTTTTATACTTTAGCCTTTTTCTTTGAAGGCTAATTCTGGGACTCAGTTTGTAAAGCTATTTTGTGAATACAAAATAAAAATGTGTTTATTTAATTAAATCATTCTTTTCCAAGGTCCAAAGATTTCCAGACTTTATTATTGGCCCTCCCCACTGAGAAATAATTGAAGACTGATAGGATGCATTTTATTAATTAGGCCCATTTGCTTTTCCCACAGAGAAAAAAGGACTATGTCATCTTTTATGCCAGCGGATTTAAATAAAAATACACTTGGATTTAGCCTTTTCATTCTGGTGCTATAGCAAAGCAACCAGGAGGAGAAGTATGAAATGTTTGCCTTTATCTCATTCTCTCGGGGGGGAAAACTGTGAAATCTGTAGCAAAATCCAATCCTTCTGAGAGCACTGGACATTATGCAGGATTTGTGTATTATGTTTTTTTGACTGTGAAGCAACCTCAATGAAGTAGGTTTAGGTTTTGCAGAGAACACGGAGTACACACCTTCTGGATTTCAGAGTGAGTGTGTGTGTGTGTGTGTGTGTGTGTGTGTGTGTGTGTGTGTATCCATTTTGTGTGTGAATCTATTGAGCCAAAATACTTGCATTTGGACAATGTTCTAATGTTTCTATGAAAATGCTTTCTGTGTCTTTTTAGATGAAATTAGTATCTGAATGACAGCCGATTTTTAAATGCAGCAGATTAGCCATGCAGTGTAAGTGGGCCATGTTGGTTGAAGGTAGTCACTTGACAGTCATAATATTGAAAAACAGAAACAAGTTTTGTGTGCCTACATTGCCTTCACTCAGGAGTGACAATTCCTCTCTAGTCCTCTCGGTCTGCACATTGCAACTTCTTAAAGCGTCTCACCCATTTCCTGTTGTCCGGATGTGTGTGTATGCATAGGAAAGAACATCCAAAGTTCATAAACAGTGTTATAATTCAGCTGTGTATATGGATTTCATAAGTGTATGCACCAAACTGAATGTACTGTTTTTCAGTTTTCTACAGTATTTTAAACATCCTTGTATGTGAATATCCTTTTAGTTATTTTTTCTCTGCAGAACACTAATACAATGTATGTGGATTGTGTGTGTGTGTGTGTGAGTGATAGAGAGAGAGAGAGAGAAAGATTAAGCAATTGAGGTTCTGCACCAGGAATTGGTAAATGATTTCTGTAAAGAGCAAAAGAGCAGTTATTTTAGTCTTCAAAGGAGGTGGTAACATCTTTGTTGCAACTACTCAGTTCTGTCGCTGTCATTCCAAGATGGCCATATGCAATTACTCCATTTCAATTAAGCTTTAGTTATAAAATAACATGGTAAGTCAGATGTGACCTACTGGCCATTATTGCTGATTTCTGCCCTGTACCCCTATGGTGTGGATGGTCAGTCATTACCGTGAGTATTAGCCAAGATAAGCTGTTGAGGATGTGCCACATACCCAAACACTGTATGGGACTATAGTATGTGCCTATTGCAACCACAGCTCAAGTGTATGAGATGTATTATACCTTATTTTTCTGTAAGTATATTTAATCCTATTCTTCATCTCATCAGCATGTCAAAATACAGCACAAATTGGAAAACACACTGAGCAAGCACATACAGGACTCTTGGTCTTAGATCCATGCTGATATCCAGTGAGACAGTAACCCTGGCCACATCAAGATGTTCCTAATTCCATTCTGCACATTTATTAAGATGCTTTGTGTTCTCCGTACGTCACCCTCGTAATGTTCTCTCTTCATATCACATGGTAGTAGAGAAAAATCTACTGGGAAAGAGTCTCTCATCTGCTGAGTCACTCTCTGAGTGGCCACACTGCAAAGTCAATTGAACCTGGCATTGTGGCGGGGCCAAAATAAGCAACCACCTGAGAAATTGGCAGGTCCTCAAGTCATGACCTGAGCTCATCACTTCTACCCCATCTTGTTTACCCACTCACTAATGCAACACAAGAAGTTCAAGCATTTTGGTCCTGCCGCCCATGTGGGGGCATCCTGGGTAGAGTTCCAGACTCCTGGGTTCTTCCTGGAGTATCCGTGGATGTCATTTGGGGAGTGAATCAGCAGATAGAAGATTCACTCAGTCTCCTCTCTCTCTCTCTCTTGCTCTCACCCTCTTATTCCTTCGCTCCCTTGCTATTTTCCCATCTCTCTAACTCTGCCTTTCAGATAAATAAATGTTTCAAAAAAGATGTCACTAATACACCAGGATAGTCAGTATTACCCAAAGTGCTACCTTGCATCGAGTCTCTGCCACTGAAATAAACTGAATTCCATTAGCTTCTGTCCTTCCTTCATCTTCCTTTCCTCTCTTTGCCTCTCTTGCCTTCTCTCTTCTTCCTTTCCCTGTCTTCCATTCTCCTCCTTCCCCTCCCATACTCTTCCCTCTTCTCCTCTCTCCTATCTGTCCTTTCCTCTCTCCTGTATAGCCTCCCTTCCCCTCTCATTTTCTCCTGTCTTCTTTCCTCCCTCTCTTATTTCTCAAATTCACTCCATGGAACAATGTAGGAACTACCATTCCAACCTCTACCTTTCATCCAGCCTCATGCCCAGTCAATGTTTTTTTCTGATCCAGAAGCAAGTAAACCTCACTGTGACTCACACAGTCTTGAATCCTTTGCCTTTCCCTCTTAGGTAAGCTTTTCAAACTAAAAAGGCAGTACAAGGTTTGTTTCATGTCCCTGGTAAATCTTTTCTCTGAGACAGTGAACAAATGGTGCCTTGCAACTCAGTGGAAAGAATAGTCACAATAAGAAAATTTCCAGTAAAGCTTTGGTAAATATTTCATGAAGACTCTCCTGTCCCGTGCAGTGCTTAAAAAGCCCAGAGTAAAGTGAATTGTTGTGCTTGTTTTATAGAACTGACACCCGAAGTTCGGGGAAATAAGCATGTTCCCAGCTGGTAGATGCTGGGAATTCCAATACAGGACAAATGACTGCAAAATCAGGATTTTGAGTTTGACCTGTGAGTGGATTATACTAACCTGTTGTTTAATACAGTGTTCTATTGGAGTACAGTACAGTCTGTTTTAAGTTTAAGCCTGGAAAGTAGTTTTTAAGTCAAGATCAAGGGGAAATAAGTGTTACAGGGCAGTTTCATGGGCAGAGAAGGACTCCAAATTTGGAGAAAGCAGGTAGTAGCGTATTAGTAGATTAGAATAAGGCTTTCTTCCGTGTTAGCTGGATTCAGTTTACAGAGGTCTATAAATCTGGGGAAAATTATTCTGTATCTTTCTATTTTGAAAGAAGTCTGGTCCATTGGCATCAGTACACACCCACTGAGATGAGCCACAGTTTAAGAGACAGTGCTAATTCCAGTGACAATAAACATGTGTGATTTCTTTACCCAGTGAGCAGGCCCCCCGAGACCCCCTGGCCAATAGTTAGCTTTTTTGTGATCTCGTCTGTGTCATTTGGACACAAAAGGGGAAGAGCTTCTTCCCTGGTTATACCAGTCAGTCAGTGCTAGTCAGACACAGGGCAGATCTGGGATTTCTCATTGAGATTGTTGGTTTTCTCTGTTGATAACCATGAGGCTAAGCAATGCCCAATTTGTACTGAGATGAAAAAAGATGCATAATCCTTTTGGAGGCCCTAACTAAGGTCACTTTCATGATTTCTATGGACTATGGGGAGATGAAGACATTCTAAAAGGCAATATAGTATGTAAATGTTATAGAAATCACTTTAAAATAGGCAAGTTATATTTTATATGAATTATGCCTCCATAAATGTAAGAAAAACTATAGAACAACAAAAAAAGTTGCATCTCTTGGACCCTGTGAAGCATCTGCAGAAACGAACAGATGTTTGATCATAAAAAAACAAACAGAACTGTACTTTATTATCCTCTTCATGTGTTACCTGTACTATATTACTGTGTTTAGTCTTTGTCCATATCCTCCAAATTCGTCTCAAGTATATTCGGAGTGGAGAATACCACTCTTTCTCATGAGAAACCATTTTTAGACTTCAGCTATTTCTATGACAGTGTCCTTGACCCTCAAAACGTGAGTCCGGAGTCCCAATCATGTGCTCCTATGATAGCTTGAGTTTTTCCCCTCACAGCCTTTTCAAATTCTGTTATAATTTCTGATAACTAAACTGTGAGTTCCCTGAGTACAGAATGTACATGTCCACTAGTATACTCCAGTTCCTGGAAGATAGTAAAGGGTAAATCGATAAATGATGGAAGGAAAAAGCAGGGTAAGAAAGCCTGAGTGGAATGGCCTACCAATCCAATAATATACCATTTGGAACCTTCTTCCCATGGGATTAAAGCTAAAAGAAGCTCTAATAAAGGCCTTTCTCTCCTTGAGAGATGTTCCAACTCAGACTGGTCATTTTGTTTTCTCAGAATCTCAATTATTTGCAATAGTATGTAATGAAGGCTTCCTAGTGGCTCGTGCACATTTGCTATTATAACTGACCTCGCTCTACTGTCCTGCTGTTCTGCCTGCTTGTTTATAAATTAGAGAACATCTTTCAACTTGGTAGGGGAGCTGTGTTCTAAGGCAGGTTCAGTAACATGGCAGTATGGGTAGGACAATTTGGAAACAGCATCGCAGCTCCTCCAGTGGGATATTCCAAAATTCTGAGCCGTGAAATCAGTCACCGGGACAGAAACAAACAGGAGGAGAACTTATTTTCAGGTCTGGGAGTTTCTGCGTAACATGGGCTCCGAGGTGACATGTTGAAAAAGTAAACATTTCTCTGTTCTCTTTTCCTCTGTTCCCTCCATAATGATTTCCTCAATGAGCTGATATGGTCACAGACTCAGTATTCCAAGTCCAGCTGTAAAAACATGCCAACTCCACACCACATTTTAATAGTCATTTGCAAGGTGCCGCAGAGGCTGGTCCAACCTGCTTCTCACACAAGAGTTGCTTCCACAGGAATCTGAGCAGATGCTGTTCAGCTTGTTCCTTATGAATCTCTAACTGCCATTACTCATCACTGCAGGAGACAGCTGATTTCCCTGGTGGGTGATGGCATGCAAAGTTCGTTTTAGAAAACAAGAGTTTTAAAGTACACAGGTCTAGAGACAAACCAGCATTGGTGTCCTGGCTCTGCTCCTACCAGCTAGATGCCCTTGGCCAAGTTACTCCTCCCTTCTAAACCTTCTGTCTCCTGCGCGTTCAAAAAAGAGGTCAATAATATCTGACTCATGGTATTATGAGGATTAAATGGTAAAATACATACTAAATATTCACATAGGGACTTCCAATCAGCTTGAACAGTTGTCAAGAGGAGTTCCTTAAAGGATTTAAAACTGACATTTGCAGAAAAAGGTCAGCAACACAGTGAACTACAGCCACTATGATTGTTAACGTCATGGCAGCATCTTGCTGTGCGTATCATCGTGCTGTGTGACCTAGCTGCACTTAAGATTAAGAACTTTGAGTTCTCATCGAAGAGATTTAAGAATGATGAATTGCTAAGTAAACTATGTTGTATGGCAGACAGCTCAAAAATGACCTGTATATAAAGAGGCTGCACTTTTTTGTGTTATTAGGAGAAACAAAAGTACAGGAGAAAAGGGTGAAAAAATTCTCGAAGTGTCCTCTGTATTTCTCTTGATCATTTGCCAAGACTACTGTTAACCTAATGGCTAGAGAATACTAGACAATCTAAAGGCAGACAATTCGCTTGATAAGAAAGCTGATTTTCTTCTTTTACTCTGACCATCTGCATAAAGAGTTTGACGTAACTTGTGATTTTAGGTTTTTTTTTCTAGTTCTAAAGTCTGACATTATGTAGATGCTCAAGGTGATGGCTGTAATCTCTGCCCAATATCTAGAAACTTTTGTTCTTGCACAAAAATGCCATGAGTCTTGATTTTGTTAGTAACCTTTCGTTATAATTGATCAAAAGATATCCTTGTGGGAGCTGGCATTTAATAAAGCAGTAAGGTGCCTGAGATAAAACTTGGATTTCTGGGTTCCTGACTGAATCTTCCTGACAATAAAAGACCTGGGATCCAGAGGTCATGGCTCAAGTAGCCAATGTGGAAGGCCTGGGTTGAGTTTGTAGCTGCAAGCTTCTGCCTATGCCAGCCATGGTAGTTGTGAATTTGAGACGTGCAAGTTGGGAGTAAATGTTTGGATAAGAGCTCTCTGACTCACCCCCTCTGAATCTCCAACTCCTGTTGAAGAGAGACAAATTGAGAAATAAATGAGCTCATATTCTCAGTTCATCAGCAACCTAGAGTTAGTGCGAAGCAGGCTTTCCAGCAGCCACGCTTGAGAGCCTGGTAGTGGTTTTCTGAAACCATAAGGGTCAGTCTTTTTTTCTAACTTTGATCTCACATCATCAATTCCTATGTAAGCAATGTCTGGGTTAGATTCCACTGAAGCTAAAGACAAATTCCAGAAAAACTTGAAAACATTTCTCTAATGAAATAAATGTTGCAATATCCACATTTCTTGCTTTCAATGATTTACCAAAAGCAAGAGCAACTGACAGGGCTGATGTTTACTCTGCCAACTCTTAAATTTCCCCTCATTGGTAATACTGAAACCTCCATCTCTGATTTTCTTTATCAAGATAACTTTTTGTCCTAAAATAGGACTTTCTTGATGTTCCCAAGCATTTGAACACCTGTGACTTTGTGTGTAGCATCATGTTTGTCTTGGAATTTTCTGGTGGGTCCACCTTTGTGCCCTTGTGAGTTCTAGCTTTATATTCTCAAGTATAGTATGTAACAACTTCCTAAAAATTGTTTCGTTGAGTAGCTCTTTTCAAAATGCTATTTTAACTGTATAATCCTGTCTTCCTTAACCACATATTGATTCAGTTACACCTGATCGAGAGCAAATTACAAGAAGTGACATTCTAATGTCTTTAAGGCAAGAAGATAGATATTCTACTTTTGGAAATTTCTTAAGTTGCACCTATAGAGCATGGTTTTGTAGGTTCCATTCTCTGTAATAGCTGTAGTGTAGTCAGGTCTCTTACCCACAACGGAATGGAGAAAGCAAAGATATCTTTAATTCAGATACAGGGTGAGTCAAATCCTTCTGCCTTTCAGTGACTATTAAATTCCTAAGGATGAGTCAGCAACAGGTGTAGCATTCCTACTTATCAAAATGGTGCCACCATTTTCTTTAGTGTCTCAGTCTGTATTAACCCATTTGCAGTGATGAATGAAATGGTACTTTCCATAGTAACTGAGCAGCATCACACTTGTGGAGATCTGTAAGATAGGATGCTCAACAAATTTTTCTCAAAGCTGACTCAAATGTAAACTTTGCTTAGTTGGAAACAAGTACATACATTTAGAGACTAACGTGGTCACTTGCATTTCGGTTGTTTCGTGCCCTCACTGGCTGCCACTGTTTGTCACAGCCTGAGCATCCGAGCATTAAAGAAGCAGAGGCTTTGATTCTAAGGATAGTATTCACATGGAATACAGGAATGACGTGAGTGCCCCATGCAGGGCATGTTCTTGTGCCCACAGTGGTGGCTGGACTAGTGAAGGGGACAGATGTGATCTTGGCCTTTGGAAACTCAAAGACATGGATTGAAGAATGTTGTGAAAGTGGAAAGTCAGAGTGTCTAAGATTTCACAGTCAAAAGTAAAGACTTTGTCAAAGAAGTAGCAAGTCAGATCATTTGTAGGAGCTGAATGGTACGGGAAAAATTTTTGAGAGGAAGACCTGGGGATGTGAGGACAGGAGAGCGTGAGGAGGTCCAGTCTGGCTGGGATGCGGAGGGTGGGCTTCATCGTCCCCAGCTCCTGCTTCGTAATTTCCGCCCAAGCAAACCCTTTCCTTTGTTGTTGTAATTGTCATCTGCTAACATCTGTTTTCACTAATGCAGCAGAAAATGGGAACTGAACAATTGCAATTATATTTATATTTATATCATTATATCAGCCTAAACCTCTAGTCCAAAAATCACCCAGCATCACTTTCGTTAGTAAGCTTAAGTTCACAACAGTATCTAATATTCCATTGTGTATATAGAGCACACTGTATCTAGTCATCAGCTGCTGGACTTCTCGGTTGCTGCCTTTGCCATGATGAACTGGCCTGCTAACAACAGCTGTTACATATGCTTATTTCATTTCAGGTGAATATATTTTGAGGAGTAGGATGCATGGGTCATATGGTAGATTCGGTTTTGGTTTTGTAAGGAATATCCGTTCTGTTTTCCGTCCAAACTGTAACAATTAGCCTGCCCTCCAATACTGTACTTTTTAAAGATGTATTTATTTTTATTGGAAAGGCAGATATAGAGAGAGGAGAAGAGACAGAGAGGAAGATCTTCCGTCTGATGGTTCACTCCCCAAGCAGATGCAATGTGTGGAACTGAGCCAATTTGAAGCCAGAAGCCAGGAGCCTTTTCCAGGTCTCCCACGTGGGTGCAGGGTCCCAAAGCTTTGGGCTGTCCTCAAGTGCTTTCCCAGGCCACAAGCAGGGAGCATGGGAAGTGGAGCTGCCGGAATTAGAACTGGTGCCCGCATGGGATCCCGGCATGTGCAAGGCGAGAGGACTTTAACTACTATGCCATGGCGTTGGGCCCAATACTGTACTTTTTTTCTCCACAACCTTGTCAGCATTTGTGATTTTTTAAAAAAATGTTTGGGTAATAGCCATTTTAACGAGTGAAATGATACTTCATTGTGATTTTTATTTACATTTCCTGTATAGATAGTTATGCTGAGAATTTTTTAATAACACATTTCCAAAATTCCTTTTAAGTCCCTATGCGTACAGTACATGTTTATTCACTCTCATAAAAATAGGCCCAACTGACATAATTATTGGAAACCATGAAGACAGGATTTGCCGCTGACTTCCACAATGATTTGTCTTTTGGTCAGTTTAGTTCTTTCTTACTGAAGCTCTCTGCAGCATTTGGCGTCATAGGTGACTCTTCGTTTTAAGAGGTTTCCGTAAGTTCCCTTTCTCTAACTTGTTATCTTACTCTGTCCTCTCTGTCTCAGTGTGTCTGCCGTATCGCCTTGAATCTCTGGATTCTAAGCACTGAGACGCCCGCAGACTCGCCCTTTGGGCCTCACTTACCTTCCTTGCCTGGATGACCTTACGTGTTGTCTTGGGTACACGCCGCCTGAGTGCTGACGGCTGCCTCTAGCGCAGGACTTCCAGGAGTTCCGGTTTGTGTCCAGTGCGTTAATTTCTTCAGTTGGGCATCTAGCCATGACATCATCTACGGATTTGGAACTCCTCATTTCTTCCCACCAGGCCTGAACACCTGCATGCTTCCTTAAAAAGAAGAAAATACACAAAACCTTCTGTTTCCTCTGTGCCTTTCGGTCCACCGCTTTGTCAGACAGTGCTGTCGGCTCTAGCCTGAAAATCATATGCCGTGACTGTGTACCTCGTGTCACTGTCAGCCATTTGCAGTTGCCTGGATTACTGTATTACAAATCATCTTTCTGTTACCACAACATTTTATATAATCTGTGCTTCAAAAGCAAATATTATTTTCTTGCTCAAAATGATTTAATTGGGATGTGGAGGTAGACAGAGAGGCAGGGATTACGGGGGAAGGACAGATGGCGAAGGGACCTGTGATTCCTTTGTGGGAACTGGATCATCTTACTCAGTGGAACGGAAAGCCTCTGCAGAGATTTCAACAAAGACTCATCCAGATTTTCATTGTTACAGTAGCATGTTGCTAATACATTCAGAGCTGGAAGCACAGTGCCGGGGTTTTCAATGCGCTCCACAATTAGAGAACTTGGAGATGCACAATAATCAATATTGTCATTTTTGTTTGCAAAGAGAGCTTAAAATGATTGCGTTTGTGCGTACTTAACAGGGTACTAGGCAGATTCAATCTCTCCTGATTGTTCGTAGCTTTACAAAAAGATAAAACGAAAAATCAGATAAGCAGATGGACAATTTGTAGAACAAATTCAGCTTTGAGGTTATATCGCTTGCTTCTGTAATTTTAGTTTCACATGCTTAATGATCTTGTTACCCCTGCTTGCCTTATCTGTGAATGAGACAGATGCAGGGAAGGTTGTTATCACTCAGTTGAAAATTGCCTAATCCTACTCTTACTCATGATGAGTGTGTGTTGAGTATTATAGGATGGCACTGAAAATAAAGTGTCGATTAGCACTTGCAGTTGTTACTTAAAATGGTGCGTGCAAGTGAAGTATCTGGAATTTGCCTCATTCGTGTCGGTGTGCTGTCCGCTGTGGGTTCATTTTCTACTCCAGGAGTAGAATCCTGTGTTCTCGGTCATTTTAACAATTTTTCATGTCTCAGCTCAACTTTCTTCTCTCCAAGAAGTTTTTGACCTGTTATGTTCAGATTCTATCTGGGCATCAAGGTAATGGTCCAGCAAAATTGTGCAAACCTTGCTTTCATAAATTACCTTACAAACACACTGCTGGAAAATGTATTGAAACTCATTCCAATAAAACGAAAGTCAGAATATGCAACCTTTTTTATTTTGTTTTCCTCCTTCAGGAAGCTGTAAAACCAAATGAGCTGTACTTAGCCTCTATTCCTGATAGAGTAGGAACTAGCTCAGTCTGAAGGCAAAGTGAAAACTCAAGGTTTAATATAGTCACACTGTAATGAACTTTGTTGATTCTGAACTTCCATGTTGGAGATGATTCCAGGGGTTTCTTGTGTGTCTGATAATCTTGTGAGGTATCCATTACCTTTTGCGTCAAACCCTAAATAGAGGAATACTAAATGTTAAATTGAAGAGCAGTTTGGGGAAACAGGTTCTATCCCAAACAAAGATTAGCTATACTTACTGTCTAATACAAGCTTCTCCTCTCCAAGAAAATAAAATCTCTTTCTGGGGTGAAGTACAATCAAGCTATTGCCCATTAAAATATACTTGAGTTCTCTGAGCTCCATTCTGCTGTAAGACAGTGACAGTGTTCCGTCAGCATGTGGGCCTGTCTGTGCATTGCTCATTATCTCATGGCTTTTGGGGAAAGGACAGTGAGCTCATGTGTATGGTTGCTTGTGGTGTGGTTTTAAAAGCCACGTAAGTCTGGACTTTCTTTTGTGCCACATATGTATCTCAGTTATTCAACGGCTAACATGATCTTAAATGTGATTACCCTTTGGTTCTACAAATAGAAAGCCTGGTGAGCTGGTACCAACTTAAGGTCTGCGAGAGAGAATCTATTCCTATGATGGACTGGATGTTTGGAGTACTGGTAAAGAGCTATGTGTGACCACCTGGCACTGACAATGCCTGGATGTTGCTTTCCTATCAAACGTGATCAGTTTGTGCTGTCTCTGTGATTACAGGTAGGGGATAGGCCCATGCCAATTTATTCGTAAGGACTCCACCGTTTCATTTTGTGTCTTGGCCAGGTATTTAGCATGACTTAGCTTTCGCCCTTTACTTGTCTTATTTTTGCCATGCCTCGTTTTTGTGCATGCTGAGTGTAAATATGTTTACTGAAATACTGCCACAAACCCAGTGCTCTGATAGTGACTGTTGTAGACAACACAGAGTAAAACTCACTGGAGGGGTATTTTCTGTCCCTTATTTTCTTTGGACCGCTATAGTTTAGTATGTAGAGTAGATGGCACTTGAAATCTGTAAATATAGAATGAATGCATGAGCATGTAAAAAAAAAATTCTTCTAGATGGCATCAATTATAATTTAAGTCAGGGAAAGACCACTGTTCATTCTTCTCACTTTGATTCTGTCTCTCCATCATAGGAATATTGATGCAGTCGTATCTTCTGAGTACTGTCAGTTGTTCCCTGATCATTTTCTACTTCTACTGGCATTTGCCAAGATGCCCACAGTTCCCTTTCTGTTCATTTGTGGTTGTGCCCATTGGTTGCAGATATTGTTTAATTCCATAATCATGAGATCCTGCCTTCTGTCCATTCTCTATGTCACATCCTTCCTGCCCTTAGATGTAGGAAAACATTTGGGTCTGTCTTTGCTGCGCTTAGAGGTACACTGAAAAGCCCTGCCTGTTGGTTGCCTCAGAAGGCCAGGGCATCTTCAGGGATGACTGGTCTTTCCTGGGAGAGGGGTCGGGGGTATGTGTTCCCTATTCTCTGTGTCATGTGAAAGTGCCAGCAGTCTACTTTTTCCTCACTGGAACTTTGCTAGGAGGATGGAAATAGGAAGTGAGAACTGTTCCTGGGAATCGAGTGTATCATCTGAACTTTCTTCTTCCTAAATTTAGTGATTATGAATTCGGTCTGGTGTGTTGTTATTTTGACTGCTTACCTAGTATTTAAGAGACCACTGTGTATATACAAAACCAGGAGTTTTGAGGTCCACAAGCCATGAACTTGACTCTGGCCTCTTGTCCTACTTCCTCTGACATTTCATAGTGAACTAGGGCATGGATTATAGAATAATAAGAATTAATGTGCATAAGACACAATTGTTACTATCGTAATACTGAAACATGTAACATGTATTTTCAAAGATGAAATATAAACTTTGAGCTCTTGGTATAGCTGCCTTTGAACAAAGGTTTTTACATGGAGAAAGGAATATTTATTTTTATTAGTCTTCCTATAACTAACTTTAGCATTCCTAACTGTGGACTAGAAAAGTGTCTTCAACCATTTTCTGTTTTGCTAACAAAATATCTGAGACCGGGTAATGCATAATGCGACTTATTGGCTTTCCATTCCTGGGAGCTGGCGAGTCCAAGAGCATGATTGAAGTACCTGCTTTGGCACCTGGAAAGGGGCCTCTCCCTGCTTCCAAACAGAGAAAAGCATCCCATGTTGAAACAGGGAAGCATGCTAGCCCAGGTCTCTTTCTTCTTAGAAAGTCACTAATGGCATCAAGGGAACCTTGCTCTAAAAGGCCACCTACAGATACTATTAACCTGTGAATTTCAAAAGTAAGTTTTCAACACATGAACGTTTTTGAGACACATAAAAACCACAGCAGATGGTGTCTTGGAAGACGTAGCTCTTTGCCAGTCACTGTGTCCCGGGACACATAAAGTGGCTCCATACCTACTCAACTGAGTAAAATTATTCTTTAGAGTGACATTCTCTTCATTAGGTATTATAATAATCTCAGTGAAAAGAGATTAAATGGCTGGCCCAGCTCTACCTGGGCAGAAAATCTGGGAAAGAGCAGGGGGAAAACATCAGGGCTGAAAGCAAAGGCTGATAGCACTGAGATCTGGAGGGAAGAATTCAGAGTACTGCGGGAAGGATCAAAGGAGGTAGGAGTCTGGGAGATTTGGTTGCTTCCCCGCCCTGAGCCACAACTTCCACAGTCACTTTTTTTTCTCCTCTTTCATCCATGAATAATTGTCAGGAAAGCAACTTGGGTTTAGCAAAAACAGAAATCCATTCTCCTTTCTGTATAGTCTTAGAGCAGCTGATAATTCCTATTGTTTTTCACTACTTCCCCTGTTCTGAGGAGTTGGTCAGGAAATTAACATGAAATGCACAGGACATCTCTAAATCCCACGCTCATCATTCCCAGGTATCCCAGACTTTGGACAGAGGAGTCAGAGAAGTACCAAGAAATGATTCATCCTGGCTTAATAACTTGAAAATTGTCTCTTAGCTTTGCAGCAAAAGGATCTTGGGAATGTTTTCCTGCTTCATTTCTTGTCTTGTTCACCCAAGGTTATAGGTGATTCTGTATCTAATGAATAGAATGGGCCTGCGGTATATGGATTCAACTCTGTTAGTGGTTTTAAGAGTAGTCAAGACAAAAGGGACATTTGGGGAATTTTTTTTTTAAAAAATACTTGCACATTTCGGACTCAATGATATTCTATGGAGTTTATAATGTGTTGTGCAGAGGCAGGGTTCTGGAATGTTTTTAGTAAACACTGTACGGCCAAGGGAGTGACCAGTAGTTCTCTGCTATTTTAACATTAGTGTCCTTCAAATTTATTGTGCAATATTTTCCTTACAGCACAGGAAGAGATAAGAGTGAAAATGAAGTTAGGGAAAAATAACTTATTTATGCAAGCAGCTCAGAAAAATAGCAGCATCAGTAGTAAGTGCTGTTTAATGCTGAGTATAGTCCTCTGTGTTGGGAGCAGGAATGGATGAGCTCTATTCTTTTCTGTGACTTCAGAGAAGGCTGTCCCAGGCCTGAGCAGGCTTCGCTTTGAGATATGGGGAAAGGTGTAGGCATTGTGAATGCTTAGCTGATTTTTTTGAAAAACCTTTAACATGAGCTGAGGATATGACAGATACATAATATGCAGAGCTGATAAAATGATGAATAAGTTTATTTTCTTAACCAAGGTAATATTTTCATTCAGCTTTGCCAGTCAACTTCCCCATGAAGTAGAAGTTAATGGCAGGGAAAAAAAGGATGAAGGATGTATTAGAATTGAGAAAAGAGAACATAAGCTTGCTGGGATTCTTAGAGTCCATGAACAGATTCCAGTTTCTCAGGAGGCACTGTAGCTCAGCTTCCTGCCTCACAATATTGTGTCTGTTCACTCGCTCCTCAGTCTGCGTTTCAGCATCTCCTCTGTATCTTGGGCTATGCTTTCCTCTGTCCGGGGTGCAGTTTCACTTTACAGAAGCTCTTCGAAATAGGTGATCTCTATCGTCTCACTGTTTTCTTCGTAACATAGCCAGTATGGGCAACTATCTTACTCATCATCTGTTTCCCACACTTTGTCATCCTCATGAGAAGTGTCTTTATCTCTGTATACTCATGTTCTGCTCAGTGCTTCCTAGCTGGTAGGGACTCAAGAAACACTGAGTAAATTAATACGTATGGGCTCAGCTGTTAGGGATTCCCTGATGGATTATGGGTAAGTGGTACACAGGTAAAGTGTGTACCAGTGTGTGGAGAGACTTCCAAAATATCCACTACCAGGTGACTGCATTAGCCATTTTCTAGTATTTTAACATCTAAAAAGATATGTATTGCACAGTGGGTCTGCCATAGAATTGTCATGTCTAAAGCAACCATTTGACCCGCTCAAAGAACTAAACATTTTTTGCCACTGCAAAGCATCACAGAATGATCCAAAATAAATGCTGTAGCTATCTGTTTACTTCAACATATTTGAAGTGAATCTTGAAGTGGAAATTTGTGAATGGGACAGGAATAGTGGTTCAGCTAATTACACTGCACATAAAGGCATTATCCCACATCAAAATATAGTGAAGAACTCGCAGATGCTCTGCTTGTAATAGAGCTTCCTGTCACTGCTCCTGGGATGGCAGAAGAAGATGGTCCAAGTAGTTTGGCACCTGAGATCCATGTGGGAGACCAGGATGTAGTTCTGCCTGGCACAGCCTGGGTTATTGTGACCATCTCAGAAGTGAATCAAAGGATGGAAGTGATGTGTCTTTTCCTTTCTGTTGCTCTGCCTTTTGAATTAATCACAAATTTTAACTTTTTTTGTAAAGATGTACATATTACTATTTATAGGGGATCCTCAATATGCACAGATCTCGTAATAGGAGATTTGGCCTTGTTACAATTTATTTTTAACACTAAAATCAATATTTACTATGTTGACACAGTTTTTTCATGGACATGTGCAGAGTGGTGATAAATTAGTCATCCGACGCCACTATTTGGTTTGAACAAGGTAACCTTCTCATACATAGAGCAGTCCTGTTTTCTGTGGCGTATTCACTGCCCTATTTCAGCTTGTCCTTTGAGCTTTGTATTCGTGATTTCTTTGTTTGAAACTGTTTCTGATTGTGGTCTTGAAGTGCTGTGTAGTGTCCCTAAGCATAAGAAAGCTTATGTGCACCTTATGAAGAAACTACAGGAATTGGGTGGTAGATTTCATGTGGCCTAAGAAATTCACTGACTAGTATTAACAAATGAACAATATGCAAGTTTGCTGGGATTCTCCACTAAGGTGTCTTTAAACAGAAGCAAGCATTCAGTTATGTGTGGATCCACTGAAGGAAATGCCTGAATATTCATTAGTCCAACATTCACAGTGACTTTTGGAAAAAACACAATTACTGGGAATAATGTAAGTCAACTGTATATGTATTAACCCTATAGGAATTTCACTAACAGGATTTTCATGCCTGTTTTAATCACTTTATCAGGTAGATATTACTTGAAATATACCTCTTTTTTTCTAAGAAATATTATGCAGAGCAGAAGTTTTTCATGTGTATCCCTTAAATGAATGATTTTGGGTTTTTTCATCACTTACCTAAATTAATATTGAGCCCATGGTATCAGGCTTGCAAAGCTGTGTGTGTGTGTGTGTGTGTGTGTGTGTGTGTGTGTGTATCTGTAATTAGTTAGGCCTAAACACCTGCAGCATCCTTGTATTGATTGAAGAAAGAGACTGGATTTCTTACAGTTCACCAGCTCAGGAAAGTGCTCATTAAGCTATGCAAGTTGACAAGTGGCACAAGGCCTCTCAACCTCTCTGGTAGTAAAGATATACAAGAACAGGGCTTGATCTCTCAATGGATCTGGTCAGTCAAAATATGGCTTGCCACCCGTCTTGGTCCTGAAATTAATTAAGACATAATACTAGGAAGGAGGAAGTAGGAACAGATAAAATGAAGATTAAAGGAGTTACAATCATTAAAAATTGACTTGACTAGCTCGAGTAAATGAAAAGGACAGGATATTATAGCCTTTAAGGCTCAGAAACTCATTAACAAAGGGCAATTTCTTGGGCAATGTTGAGGCTCAACTGGATGAGGAGTATGCAGTGGGGAAAGGAGGGAAGTGGCTTATCACTTGAAGGGTTGGCAAATTGTGTACTCTGTTAGCCGGACTTGAGTTGCTCATCCTGCTGGCTTCTCCACATGGTGAATGATTAATCCTTCATTGTCACTTCATCGTCAATGTGTCCTTCATTCAACCAACATTTAGTTGGATCTGGGGCAAGATGCCAGGCAAAGTCAAATCTGGGGATAGAATAATAAGTAAAGTTGAAGTGTTTGCTTGCATGGAATGCTTATTGACAACCTCTGCAGGTATGAACCATGTTGTCTTAAGGTGGTTGGTTCACTGGACAAGGTCTCGATTTCCACAAGGAAGGCACAGATAGCACCACTGCTCACTTCAGCAGGCTGCTCTGAGAACTCATGGAGATAACCCACCTATCGGTGCTTAGCACAGCATCTGGCAGAGTGAGTTCTTGCCTGAGGAAAGGAGTAGCAACTGTGCCAAGGTGTCCTTTTAGCAAAGAAGGTAGCCAAGGAAACGAGTGTTAAAACGCTAATGCATTTATAAATCAGTTTATCAAGTCATGCACTTACTACAGTGTTTACAGGAAAGTTTATTGCTATTAACTAAGATGCGAATTGCAAGGCAGGCTTCATGTTTTAGACCTCTTTGATATGCCAGTGTCTCTAACTACCCTGGCATGAATTATGCTTAACCAAATCGTTTTGTGTGCTCTTACTATGAAAGTAGTAGTGGGAAAAGTATTACTAAAGGCATGCTTGTCTGTGTCCTACACATATGCATATTTTACTTACACCTTCCAAGGTCTTCTTACACCATTTTATGCATAAAGAAAGTCTCAGATAGGAAGCACCCAGAGTTCAAAAGGCTACTTTTCTCCAGGACCCACTGACTTCTGTGACTGCCAGAGGAAGCATGAATGCCATGGAGAGCTAGCCTTACATGGGCTGTGCCTCTCATGTCTGCACTTGCAGCTTTCCTGGTTGAAGAGTTGGAATACCACTCACTTCCTTTACCTCCTTATCATCAGTTATGACCTTTGTTGTCAGAAACAGCATGTGTGCACAAAAGAAACAGAGTCCCAAGTTGCCTGTTCAGGACAGCTTGCATCACAGGTGCACCAAGTGTCTCCACTCAGAGATCAGATCAGAAATTTCTGTGTATACAGGTTCAAGAAGCTAAGGCTCAGTTACTCCTAACCCATTTTGCTCCAAATTACACTTTTTAATTAAACCTGTCAAAGTTTAATTAGGAAAGGACATGAGTCATCTTTGTTTCTGAAAAATGTATTTGTGGTTTAGCTCATTATGTGGTGAGATTTAATGTGATTTCTGCTCATGTGTGAAATTAATACATTGGAGATTTTTGAAAGGAGAATACCTAAGGACTTTACCTAGGCAGCAGGTTGAGGGCAAAGAAATAGTTCAAGGGAAGTCCACTTAAAGGCGTGCTAGGAAAAGCTGGGCTGGTTTGAAATAGGCCACTATGTGTGGGATGCCTCAACAGAATGCCCACCGTGATTGGTAAAGTCTCAAACTGTGTGTTATAAGGGAGGCATGACCAAATACATGGTTTGAGACTTTAACAAAGATAAACTCCAGGTTCCTTGTTATTGTGCTGTACTCAGATTCCAGCTCCCCAAACGCTTACCCTCTGTCATGCTGCAACACTGCCAGACTCCTTCGTGCTGTAGTGACTCTGCACTTAGTTCTCTATGCAGTGCACTGTAGTGCCTCTTGCAAGCACTGCTTTGTAATCACAGGGCATTTGTGAACCCTAAGGATCTGCCCCTTCTTGCCAGGCTCCTCAGTTCTACAAAGCAGCAAGCAACTGTCTGCCTGCAAGTACTCTTTGTTCATATTCAGTCCAGGGCTTCCATTAGATCACCCTTGCCTACCCCCATGCCAGGGGATAGGTGCCCGATAGCCTTTACATCCAAGAGTCTGCTGAAATTGTTCAAATAGTTCATTCTAGACTGCTTGTCATGTCTTGGTATGTCTCTATGAAATCCACAGTAAAGGTTGTTATGCAGTTTTCCCTGCACTTGATACTCATGGAGCCTCTGAGTGGCCTGTCAGCCCTAGTGTGCCTGTCGCCCCTTGCTTCACAATGGTCCTTTTCACATATCATATGTCTTACTTGTATTAGATGTTTTAAAAAAGTATCTTACTAAGGCCAGATCAAAAGTGACTTTCTCCTGACACCTCCCCTATTCCACTGTGTACAAAGCCACCTGTCTTTCTCCTTAGGATGAACTTTCATAGATTGTGTGTTGTGTTGATTTGTGAACTGCTACCTTTCAGTGTGGTGCCCAGTGTGTGTAGGCATACAGTAAACAGCCGTAACATAACCTGGAGCAATCAGCAGCAGCCAAGTCAAAGAGCAGTGTGGCCTGAATGCTTTCCTAATTATCTTGGACATGAGTGGTATCTCAAAGATCTGAATTGGTTCTGCAGTCTCAACTAGGTGGCTCTTTTGACAAAGTATTGTACTTCAGTAGGCTTTGGTTTTCTCATGGTCCCAGTTTACCCACAAGCTGTGCAGATATGTAGATGAAAAGGGGGTAGGGCCTTGGGTGTTTTCACACACTCCGCTTGCTGGAGTGCAACCAGTTGCCCTCCTATGCTTTCAAGCAGAGTCCCAGGAGCCATTTCTTTTAGTCAGGCTCCTTAGGTTTGACAACTTTAATTCTATTTCTTTTTCTCTGGCATACTTACCATTGTGTTAATTGTACGCATTATTCCAAAGTCAGGTGCCAGTGTGTCTCTCCCACATTTTGTGTGAGTTGGGATTCTGCAAAGAAATAGAACAGGATGAAAAGGATAGAGAAAGAATGCCTAGGCAAACAGTGTTTCTGGTACAGATTCTTTGGGATGTCAGAGAATTTTCTGAGATACTAGACACCTTATGAATGGCAAGTGAGTCTGCATAGGATATTCACTTGTGTTGTATGTATGCATGAGAAGTTCATAGAGAGAAGGTTATTTTAGTCAAAGTTTTTACAGTGATTTGTGACTTCCACACGTCACATATGGTCAGGTTTGTCTGCACTGTAGCATCATCACAGTGCTCAGAAAGGTGGATGTTAGAACAGTTTTGGATTTATAAGAAAATATATGCAGAATGGAATTAGTGGAAATTTTGGTTTTGGTATAAGCTGTTCATAGTATGCATTTTTCATTACTTTTTTTAGGAGTATAAGTGAAGCAGCTAGAGTTTGAACCAGCACTTACTGGAGAGTGTGGCTTTGCAGGCAGCTGCTTAACTCATTGTGGCACCAGGCTGGCCCCTATATTTATCTTTTGAGTCTCTTGAACCATTCGAGGCACCTGTGGATATAGTGAGCAAGGGGAGAACTCATACTTTGCAGGCACTTTCTAATAGATTTTAGGAGAGTAGCCAGCAGGCTGAAGCCCTCAGGAAGGCATTTAGAGTCAGTGTTCCATAATGTGGGTGAGGCACACCCACTTATGGAAGCTGTGTTCACAGGCCATAAATATAAATGTTAACATGTAAGTATGACTTCAGAGAAGGTATTTTAGAGTAGTGCTTTCCTGTATCTGTATACCCTGCTATACACTGCTATAGAGGAATGCAGCATTTGCTTTTTCATTGGTAATGGTTGACTCTAGTATATTTTATAGCAAAAATCTAAATGCACTATCTGTGATGATGTTATCGTACACATTGGAAAGTTTTAGTTAATGCTAAGATATCCCAAAAATATGAGTTTAGCCAGAACTCAAGACCTTACCAAGAATTTCATCCAGGTTTCCCATGATCCATCTTCACTGCCTCCCGATATACGCAGTAGCAGAAAGCTGGAATGAAGAGCAGAAATGTGTAGTGAGCTCAGTGTGAAGGTATCATCAGTGCTAGATTGAACACTGAAAGACCTCGGGACTGAAACGCTGTGTTGTGATGAAAGGAGTAGCTGCAGTCCTCACAAGAAGGCCTCAAACAGAGGCAATACATGGAAACAGAAAGGACGTGTGTTTAGCAGAGTGGGCCTTTAGGAAAAGGTGCAGAAAGGCTGTGAAAAAGAACACTACAGTATGGGCTGCAGGTTCTCCTGCTGCAAACTCAATATAGTCTTTGATATGTGGAACTAGATCACAACTGAGGCACACAGCCTTGATTCACTTCTGCACTAATGCGTTTTCCTTGATTCCCTCTCGCTCCTCATCCAGTCCCATCTAAAGATTGTCAGCAGAGACCTTCCCCTGTGCATACCTTCCTGCTCTGGTGGCACTGACTGCAGGTGTAGTTCAATGTGGAAGTTGCAGAAGCCTTTCAGTGCTTTGGCACCGAGCGTTAACATTTATTGAACTAGATGCAACAGAGCATGTAACTGAGAAACAATTGCGAAGTAGTGGAAAGCACTAGTAAGAAATACAGGATGGTCAGAAGGCCTTAAGCAGGCACATGGCGTAAGTGAACAAAATATGTAGTTGAGGGGAGAGTGTTCCAAGCATTGGAGACTAAGTACAAAAGGGTTCAGGTGGAAATATGGTGTGTTTATTGAAGAACATGATAATGACGTACCTGGAACAGAGTGATGTAGACAAAGAATTTGCACAGCCATGTTGTAAGTCAGGTGCTAAGCGACACCGTGGGGCAAAAGTCCGGTAATCCCCTTTCCTATGTGTGATGGTTAGCAGGTATGTGTTTTGAGCAGTGTGCTGAAATCAAGGCTGCTAAACAGAGTGGTACTTTGTTCCAGACCTTCACTGGTGCTCTTCCAAAGTTCTCCTTTAGAAAAAATTATACATGCAAATGTGTATGTGTATGATATAAAATATTTATAAAAGAAAATGTGCAGAGCTGAATTGACGTACCACCTCTCTGGCTCACTCTGTAAAATGCCTGCAACACTTGGAGCCAAAGCTAGAGTCAGGAAGTGGGTACGCAAGCCCCTTATCCCCCTGGGTTTGGTAGGAACCCTGCTACTTGAGCACCAAACCACAGTCAGAGCTGCATGGCAATCAAAGCCATGCTCTTAATTATGGAATGTGAAGTTATGTGATAACTATTGCCCTCAGTACCTTCTCTAAAATATGTATTTTCTTTTTCAGTAGTATGCCTGCCTTGCAAGCATCATGGTGGCCAGATATGGCAACCCTTATAAAAATCTGATTGCTATAGAGAAGGTTGTGAGAGGCAAGGAGGAAAACAAGGAGAACTGTGGAAGAGTTTCTGAAAAAAATAAAGGAAAAATAGGATAGTGGCTTAGGTCTATCTAGCCGGCCTTAATATGCTGAAAAGTGTATTAAGATTCTAAATTTGTATTGAAAGCATAGACTGTGGAATTTCCTGAAACATTTCATGTGTGGATGTGAAGGAAAGGAATCGGTGGTACTCTTGTTTCTGGATTGAACAATGGGAAGCAGAGGCTACTGACAGCAGGCATGGGCAAAGCTAGAGGTTTAGCCAAGCCTCAGCTTGGTTCAGCCCCTCACATGTCCTGACCTCTGCATTAGACAATGTGGCTTAGTGTTCCTGGCTCACGCAGACCAGTAGGTGCAAGAGGCTAGTTTGGTGTGACCTGTGCTCCCTCCTGGTCTCTAGTTTTACTTGTGGACTAAGGTTTGCTAACCCTGCCCAGTCTACCCTGTTCCATTAGCAATTGACTCATTACCCAGATGTTGCAGCTACTTTGCCCCACTTTCCAACTCCCAGGTCTGGACCTCATGTTCAGCAGCAATGAGTCACCAAGGGAGTTTCTCACGTTGATGCACTCCCAGTTATCTTACATGCCATTGGGTTTAGGCCAGATTGCAGCCCACCCCACACCCCATTCAGGATGCGCATTTGGGTGCTGTTGCCCTGACCACTCCAGAGTGTTGGGGACAGCTCACCATGTGCACAGGATGGCTGCCATGTGCGATCCAGGCATCAGGAATTTTCTTAAGGTAAACCTCAGATAACTAACCCTTGTGCTGGAAACTGCATGGCAGTTTCCCAGCAGCATTCAATGGCAGGCTATCTGCACTCAAAATCCTGCAAAAATGGGTTCACACTTTGTATCCAAATTTTCATCTTTATTTTTCCTGTTCGTTCACTATATTCAAATTGTAAAATATAGTATCATGTGGTGATTTAGAGAATTAACTGGAAGACATGGTGGGTGAAGACAAAATGCTTTATTTAAATTTATTACAAATTGAGATATGCGGTCCCCAGGAGGAGCAGTTGGTAAGTCATTGGTAGCCACCGTTACATCGCCAGGGGGTTTGTGCAGAAATCAAATTTGTATGCAGTATTATGAGAGAAGAGAAGAGAAGAAGAGAAGAGAAGAGAAGAGGAGAAGAGAAGAGAAGAGAAGAGAAGAGAAGAGAAGAGAAGAGAAGAGAAGAGAAGAGAAGAGAAGAGAAGAGAAGAGAAGAGAAGAGAAGAGAAGAGAAGAGAAGAGAAGAGAAGAGAAGACAAGACAAGACAAGACAAGACAAGACAAGACAAGACAAGACAAGACAAGACAAGACAAGACAAGACAAGACAAGACAAGACAAGACAAGACAAGACAAGACAAGACAAGACAAGACAAGACAAGACAAGACAAGACAAGACAAGACAAGACAAGACAAGACAAGACAAGACAAGACAAGACAAGACAAGACAAGACAAGACAAGACAAGACAAGACAAGACAAGACAAGACAAGACAAGACAAGACAAGACAAGACAAGACAAGACAAGACAAGACAAGACAAGACAAGACAAGACAAGACAAGACAAGACAAGACAAGACAAGACAAGACAAGACAAGACAAGACAAGACAAGACAAGACAAGACAAGACAGACAAGACAAGACAAGACAAGACAAGACAAGACAAGACAAGACAAGACAAGACAAGACAAGACAAGACAAGACAAGACAAGACAAGACAAGACAAGACAAGACAAGACAAGACAAGACAAGACAAGACAAGACAAGACAAGACAAGACAAGACAAGACAAGACAAGACAAGACAAGACAAGACAAGACAAGACAAGACAAGACAAGACAAGACAAGACAAGACAAGACAAGACAAGACAAGACAAGACAAGACAAGACAAGACAAGACAAGACAAGACAAGACAAGACAACAGACAAGACAAGACAAGACAAGACAAGACAAGACAAGACAAGACAAGACAAGACAAGACAGACAAGACAAGACAAGACAAGACAAGACAAGACAAGACAAGACAAGACAAGACAAGACAAGACAAGACAAGACAAGACAAGACAAGACAAGACAAGACAAGACAAGACAAGACAAGACAAGACAAGACAAGACAAGACAAGACAAGACAAGACAAGACAAGACAAGACAAGACAAGACAAGACAAGACAAGACAAGAGACAAGACAAGACAAGACAAGACAAGACAAGACAAGACAAGACAAGACAAGACAAGACAAGACAAGACAAGACAAGACAAGACAAGACAAGACAAGACAAGACAAGACAAGACAAGACAAGACAAGACAAGACAAGACAAGACAAGACAAGACAAGACAAGACAAGACAAGACAAGACAAGACAAGACAAAACAAGACAAGACAAGACAAGACAAGACAAGACAAGACAAGACAAGACAAGACAAGACAAGACAAGACAAGACAAGACAAGACAAGACAAGACAAGACAAGACAAGACAAGACAAGACAAGACAAGACAAGACAAGACAAGACAAGACAAGACAAGACAAGACAAGACAAGACAAGACAAGACAAAACAAGACAAGACAAGACAAGACAAGACAAGACAAGACAAGACAAGACAAGACAAGACAAGACAAGACAAGACAAGACAAGACAAGACAAGACAAGACAAGACAAACAAGACAAGACAAGACAAGACAAGACAAGACAAGACAAGACAAGACAAGACAAGACAAGACAAGACAAGACAAGACAAGACAAGACAACAAGACAAGACAAGACAAGACAAGACAAGACAAGACAAGACAAGACAAGACAAGACAAGACAAGACAAGACAAGACAAGACAAGACAAGACAAGACAAGACAAGACAAGACAAGACAAGACAAGACAAGACAAGACAAGACAAGACAAGACAAGACAAGACAAGACAAGACAAGACAAGACAAGACAAGACAAGACAAGACAAGACAAGACAAGACAAGACAAGACAAGACAAGACAAGACAAGACAAGACAAGACAAGACAAGACAAGACAAGACAAGACAAGACAAGACAAGACAAGACAAGACAAGACAAGACAAGACAAGACAAGACAAGACAAGACAAGACAAGACAAGACAAGACAAGACAAGACAAGACAAGACAAGACAAGACAAGACAAGACAAGACAAGACAAGACAAGACAAGACAAGACAAGACAAGACAAGACAAGACAAGACAAGACAAGACAAGACAAGACAAGACAAGACAAGACAAGACAAGACAAGACAAGACAAGACAAGACAAGACAAGACAAGACAAGACAAGACAAGACCTGCCCAAGCAATGGGAGAGAAAGGACAGAAATGCCTACCTACCGACACCTACCCATAGATCCTCAGCCTGCACACCCAGCCATTGCTTCTATCCCGGCAGCCCTGCCTTGGTCCAGGAAAGCAGTCGAGGATGGCCCAAACCTTTGGTACCCTGCACCCACGTAGAAGAGTCTCCTGCCTTTGGATTGGCTGTTGCACTCACTTGGGGAATGATTCATTGCACGGAAGATCTTCCTCTCTGTATATCCACCTTTCCAATAAAAATACGCTGATGGATCTCAATTTGTACTATTATTAAATTATATTTAAATTCCATCTTCCACAACTGTTTAATGTACTTTCACATAATCACTACATCCTAGAGCTGGCTTTCCAGTAATGTTAAGCTGCAACATCTAACCACTGGCTTGCAAACCACTCCAGGGAAGAGTCTAAAGAGAGTTGGGCTAGAAAGTAGAGTACATCAAAATCACTCGACCCTATGCAAGTGCTCTATTGCATTATAGTCAGTACTTGCTTTCTATTAATCTTTCAAGATCTGTTCGCTGATGCAATGCAAACGATATAGATTTTACGGCTGAGACAGACACCTTTTCAATCACTCTTCCAAGTCTTTCTTTCACTGACAAAAAGAAACTGGGTCCCCAGGGCTACAAGGCAGCAGAATAGGTGCCGACAATCCACTCTCAGTGCTGCTTCTGCTTTAACACAGAGTTCCAATTATATGGACTTTTAGTCCTAATCAAAGATAATGATTTCATGTACATGAAAAATCCAAACCACACTTGCGATTTTATGTAGATCTTAACTAAAATCAACAGCCTGTCTGTTGCACCTGGAGTCAGCTTCATTACTGGGGCTAGGAAAAGCTCAAAGAGCACCAGATCTTACTGCAAAAACTTGATAATGAGTGCTCAAACAGAGTGGAGCTTGTGGGAGTGTTCATCACTTCTCTGAAATTCAAATCAATTATTTAGTGTCTATGTCAATTAGGAAAGCATCACTGTATGAATGTCTTGATTCATGTAAGGTACAGGAACACTTACCCAGTATCTCATCCAACACTGATGATGTCTGCATTTTATATGCAAATACCTTAGACAACTCAAATTTTCACAAACATTATTAGCTACAAAATCCCAACTCCCAATGACAGTGCACAAGAGCCTTTTAGGTTGGAAAGGTTCTGCTTCGAGCTCTGGCAAAGGGAGTGGACAAGTTTCACAAAGAATCTGCCAAGCTTTACTTGCTCAGAGTCCTTAAACTTTGAAGCAATCTTATAAAAGTGAAACACTTGGCATGGAGGAAGAATGGGCTTCTTTGGTCTTCTGTCTTTGAACATTTTTGAATTAAAATTACTCTTGGCACTTAACCTCTTTGCAAAGTCCTTAATGAGGCCACTATGTAAAGAAGTACACTTTTTTTTAAGTGATGAAATATTAAAGGGCATAAAAGATGCCATCAATCCCAGCAAATTTATCAGAGGGTATACTTATAAGAGGGAATGAAGAGTTGTGACTGAATTTTTATCTGAATGCAATAATAAAACCTCTTGCTTATAGCATGCATTATGTATCCTGTACCTCCTTAAGCTTTCACATACATTTCCACATCCCATTTCCTTACAGTCCTTAGAGGGTAATAGCATTCTCCTTTACTAAGCATGAGGACCAGTGCAGACTCAAGGCAGGTTCAGGATTACTCTGAGGTCAAGATTCCAGCAGGTGGAGATGCTTTGAGTGAAAACCATGAGTCTGAAGACAAAATTTTTAAACATTAATCCTATAGTCCCTCCCATGACATTTGTAAAACAATATAGAAAGGTGCCATGGATTACTAACACATGCGGGGAAAATCACTTGAAATTTAACAGTAGAAATTGTGTACTTTCAATAAAACCTAAAAAGCATTGCAAAAGTAACCTTCATGGTATGCTGAGTTTTGTTTTAACATGCAAGTTCATGTAAGATAACAGTAACATGACAGCCAATTCTAATACAACTCTGTGCAATAATCATCTCAGAGTGTTCAGAATCCTACCAAGAGGATAGAGGGAAGAAGGGAAGAAGGGAAAGAGTGTTTTTGTTTGTGCAGAGCCAAAAAGAAAAAAAAAGTTTTATTAAAATTCAGAATTGTATCCATAAAATCTGTTTCTTTTAAAAACAACTTTAAAAAAAATTACAGGCAGATTGTAGGTTAAACATTCTAAGCCATGAATTGCACACCTTGTTATTGAAAATCAGCCAACACGCCTGATTATGGGCATAAAGCTACTGGGATGCCTACCCTGAACTCAGAGAAAGAGAGAAATTACAACAAGTAAACAAAAAACCATGGCAAATTCTGCCCAGTAGTATAAAGTGTCACAGAGGAATGAATATGAAGGGTGGTCCATGCAGGCCTCTGTGAGAAGGAGCAGATCAAGAACAAGGCCTGAGGGTGAACCTGTTTTCAGTCACACGAGCACAGCTGTAACATCCCCAGGGTTCTCACATAGGAGTTTCTTGGCAGTTTTGTCTTTGGCCTGACTAAACAAAACGGCTCTTTCCAGGGCTGATGTACAGAAGCACCAAAGGACATAGGTTACAAAAGCAGAGTTCTTCCCAAGGATGCACAACTGTTTTTCAACCATCAGAATCATCTAGCATTATAAAGCATACTACCTGCATGGACACCAGAAAATTTGAGCTTTCAGGCCATAGTTTTGACCTCAACATTTAATCTCTTGGCATATCCAGCTGCTCCCTTTCACAAATGATGCTGGTGCTGAATCCCAAGAGCAACACTATATAGTGAAAAACACCCAAGATAACATGGAGTCACTGATGCTATCCTAACTCTGTCACTGGAATTTGGCATTGAACCTTCACATGGAAATCCTAGGTCTACAAGTGTCTTTTGAAACAAACATTAGAAAGGTGAAACTCAAAAATAAATAAGTCACAATGGCTATAGAGGAGGTCAGAGGCAATGACAAAATTTTTCAAATTGAACACTTTTAAACTTTGAGATCAAGTTACATGGTGGGACACAACACGCAGCTCTTTGAATACTGTCCACCATCAAATTATCCCTCACGGTTACTTTCCATGTTGCATTGCATTTATACAGCACGCTTTTTGAAAAGGCGATTAATTCCCTTGTACAGATCAAACAGCACAACTAAAACAGTAATGTCTCAAACTACAATTTACATGTCAAGAAACATATTGCACTTTGAGTACCTGAAGACTCAGTGAGAACTAATACACTTACAATTAATACAGAAGTTGCTTGACAACTGTGCACACTAAACTGACATAAATAATGCCACCTTCTTACACACATTCATTATAAATCAAAGATCCTGTTTTTTCAGAGACATACTATCTTTAGATTCACACCAGAGCTGCAGTAAACCTGTGGCGTAGGTATTGCAGCAAGTCACTCTATCAAGCACAGTCTAGAAGCACGTTACAGCTCATCCACGACGAGTCCCATACACAGGAGAGCACAAAAACATCTTCAAGAATGACATTAAAAGATGATGCACATTTTCCATGTATTACACAATAATGGTCCCCTAAGGGCATAAGAGTTGAAAAATCTGCTCCCTAGGGATGTCATAGCTATTTTCCATCAATGCATGTTGCATAATTGACATGGTTTTGGTGAATCTGTTAGCAGTAATTTCACTGAACCACCAACAGCATGTAGTTCAACCAACTATGTACCATATGTAGTACTTGATAATAACAAGAATCAATTGCTAACTTTTATGTCACAGCTATTATACAATGTGCTCCCACTTACAGGACAGTATATTGTGCTGCACCTGTACCACACAGACACTAGGGTGACATCACCTAAGACACATTCCTCACAAAGTCTCCCTGTTTAATGATGCCTGAAGCAGCATGCATGAGGTCAGCATCTGTCTGCAACGCCAGCTTCCTGCCCCCAAAAGCAGTGTCATGTTGTGCTTTTCCCATCAGTGGAAGGGCAGTGTTCCATGTTACAGCTGAAGGATGTGTAACATGTACAACTGCCAAGCCAGTCTGTCACATGCTTTCCATCTCCAAATCAGGGGGTTGAAAATACAGAGGCGGCCCTGTGTTCGGAGAGCCCTGCTGTGCTGCAGAAGCTCCCTGTGCACTTCCGAGCACACTGAAATATTCCAGCTGCTTTGAACAAACATAGGCCAACATGTTAGACCTTTCCACCAGTGTTTTCTGAATGAATTCCCCTACAATCTTAACTTTCTTCAATTATTTCTTCATCAAACTTATAACTCGCATCCTAGTCGTTGGTGTTTCCGAAGTTTCCTGGGGGGGAAGAAAAAACAAAAACCCTATGCTAATTCTCTTCTGTTTCGGCTACCACAGACATCACTCACTCGTTATGATGTTCTCAAGGTCGCTCCCCAAAGTAACAAAAGCCATTGTCTTCACTCACTGAAGAGGGGGGCACACTAAGATCTAAAACCTTGTCTAGGTTTGGATGTGATTAATGTAGATTCTTATGATGAAGGAAATGAAAATGAGAAATCTGGGTAAGTAATCACTGTTTCAACAAAAACAATTTCAACAAAAAATGAGCCTGAGACAGAAAGAACAAACTGATAATGCCAGCAGCAAGTGAATTATTCCCTGAGGTTCAAAAGCAGACCTTGTGATAGCATTTAAACTTCTGTGCAGCGTTTGATTCATGAGACTTCTGAGTCGAACCGGAGAAGGAAAGGGACAGAGTTGTTGCCTTGTGTTTCAGGAACTGAAAACGGAATTTGGGCCAAGAAAGACAGCTTTCAAATCAATGCAGACATATGCCAGAAAATGCTGATTACATAGGGAAAAATCTCAGATCTTCACTGCCCTAAGAGGTGTGCCTGGTTTCCTTCTAGTTCTCCCTGGATCAAAACCTTTTCTTTTTTAAAACAGAAGCTGTGAAAACTCCCTCAGAGTGCAACAGAGATTTGAAACTTTGTAATTCTTGTTAGAACCTTTTTTCCTAGCCATACAATGGGAATATTCCACAGGAAAGTGGTTCACCAGGATTCCATCCACACTGTGAATGGCTCAACCAGTTGCCAAAATGCACACTCCTCATCTCATCAACCAGAAAAGCAAAGACCCCAAAGCATCAGCCTGTGTCTGTGCATATTCTTTTGAGGTTTCAGATTCACAATCGAATACAGTACCTTCCTCTCTCGAGCCCTTAAGCTTTCCGTTCTAATTGATGCTTCAATATATCCGCTCCAGTACACAACAGTGTCATGTCCTTCCGCCCTGAAATTGCTCTGTTTATCTTCTTCATTTCTTCCTTTTCTGCAAGACTCTGCGTCTTCACAGTCTACCACTTACCCCAAAACACTGCAAACCAGTCTTAATACATTCTTTCAGTAAATCCACACTCCCATCTTTTTTCACCTAGAGAAACACTCTCAGCTTCTTTCTTTGCATTTACTTCCACTTTCTTGGCCACCCTCTGCTCATCAATCCAGTGAAACCAAAAGCCCTAAGATCTCGGCCAGCTGCAGAGCTGGCAGTGTAGATGCAGCCCAAATCGAAAGTCCGCAGACCCAGAGAGGTACAAACCATGTATGTTTCAGAGGACAGAAAGTCAAGCATGCAAAGGTCCTTCTTACTTGGCGTTGTTGTATTTGCCAGATGAAGCTGGACTACTTTCCACGGCCTGCGGATCCGGGTGTTAATCTGATCCAAAACACACTCCCACACCCACCCAGCTCCGTATCTGACCACATATCTGCCCCTCTCCAGGTCCAGTCACACATAAATCTAATTGTGACAGTATTGTGTGCATCATGGAATCAGATCATGCGGCACTTACCCGTTTGCCTTTTACAGTCTTCTCTTAAAACCCTTTATTGTTTCATCAAACTCTGCAAAGCCATACTTTGTTTATTCTATCCTCTTTGAATTTCTATTCTCTCTACCTATCTATTCTCTTTACATTTCTTTTCGCTTATTTGTCTCCTCACAGTCTTCACTTACATACTGTTCTGCTTCAACACTCTCATCTTTTATGGCGCTAACTCTCGACTTTCTAATGTCTGCAGAAGTTGCTCCCAGCCACCTAGCCTTCCCACTGTTCATGTTATAATTCAAGCTTTATAAACCCTCCTGCACTCCTTACTGTCATAAACAAATGGTTACTTAGTGTACTTCATCCTAAATAACAAACATTCTGGCAAGAGTTAATTCTGTCTTATGAGTAGCTGAAAAACTCCATCTTTCTGCTGTTCTAGGAACTCAGTAAATGCCTGTTCACCAAATAAATGCCCCAATTTCTACAGAAACCAGTCATTGCCAGTCTGGCATTCAGACCTTTGGGCCTAATATAACAAATGTCTGTTTAGGGCCCAGTGCAGTGGCCTAACAGCTAACATCCTCACCCTGAATGAGCTGGGATCCCATATGGGTGCACGTTCTAATCCCACCAGCTCCACTTCCCATCCAGCTCCCTGCCTGTGCCCCGGGAAAGCAGCAGAGGACGGCCCAAAGCCTTGGGACCCTGCACCCATGTGAGAGACCTGGAGGAAGTTCCTGGATCCTGGCTTTGGATCAGGGTAACGCTGGCCGTTGAAGTCACTTGGGGAATAAATCATTGGAAGGGAGATCTTCCTCTCTGTCTCTCCTCTCCGTATAACTGCCTTTCCAGTAAAAATAAGTAAATCTTTTTCTAAAAAGGGTCTATTAAATAAATCAACCCATGGTGAAGCCAAGGGCTGATTAAAAAGGTTTTGTGAGAGCCAGCTTGTGTTTCATGAAGCAAACCTCGAAATAGTTTTGTTCTAGAGGAAAAATATCACTGCTTTTCTAAAATTGCTTTTTAATGAGACCCAACTTCTTCAACCTTTAAAGCAGAACCCTGGGACGACTTGCAGAGTTTTTCTTTGTCAATTCGACATGTACACACAGATCTCTACACACTAGCAGCTTAACACATAGACTTTAAATACTATTGCATATAGAATACTTTCTAACTAACTCTTAATTGACTTAAGATAAAGGCTTACTTAATTAGAAAAGAATCTGTTTCCTTCTTAACCAATTAATCTAAACATGCTGCTTCTAGATTCAGCGTGTTTAACATGAGGCAGACATATGAAGAGACATGTAGGAGTAGATTATTATGTGTCCACATACCTAAATGGCACTACGTCTCCCAGAGTGGCTTCCATGAGTGCACGTGGCTGTGTGTGGCATCATGAGAAGGAATGAAGCAGTCACCATCCTACTTTTCTGGTGATGACGGATGCAAAGCCTCAGCTACTGTAGCACATCACCCAGTGTTTCAGCTTCCTAGTAGTGCCAGCCAGGGCATCAGTGCCTTGGATATTCCCTTCATGCCCCTCTGGGCTTCTCCAGAGCCTATGCCAGGTGCATGCTCACGTTCAGGAAGAAGGGTAGCAGCTTTTCTACATCCAGTCATCGTGCGTTTTCACTCATTCTAACAGATTCCTGCTCTTTTTTTTTTTCTCTCCCTCATCTCACATCCATCCTTCCTGACTGCTCGCTGGCCCTGCTGACACCACGCTGTAACATCAGACACTGAGCCCATATCTTTCTGTAGAGACTTGGCCCAGCTTCAGCCACTGTGTACTGTCAGATTTCTATCACTCCAAGAGGCGCACACACACTTCCTCTGTTTGCATGCTGAAGGATAAACTGGAATTTTCTAGGAATTCTGAAACTTAAGCCTGATGTGGTTTTCAGAGAGTTGGCACATTCCTGATGTTTACAAAGACAAGGGGAAGGGAGGAAAGAGACAGAATTTTTTGCTTGCCTTAAAACATAGGGGAATTTCTCTGCAGTGTCAAAGCCTGTCTGGAAAAATGTGACAACTGAAACACCAGTGAACAGTGTGCTGATAGCAGAATCATTCTCGTCACCTCCATCACTAACGACAACTAAAGATATTGGGAAGGATATTTTTAAATCTTTTATAGGTACTGATAAAATTAGTCACAATTTTTGACATTTGAAAAAACAAAGCACAGAAACCCACAAAAGCCTTCTGACTTTTGAGACCAGCTTGACTTTACAGATTTTGCTGAACTAGATAAAGCTGCACTTCGGTTTTCATGGCTGAGTAGCTCATGTGAATAAAACATATCCCAGGGCCCATGGAAATGGGAAATCCACAGAGATCTCACAAATGAAACAGGCACTCCATAGGAGCAGAACTTCAGGGTCAGGGTGAAATGAAAGCCCCTGGCCAGGATTCCCCACCCTCAACACTTCCATGCAAGGGACTGCGAGGAATTTGCCTGTCTCCCATTTCAGCATCATAAGGCAAGCAAAGATAAGCATTCCCCATGTCTTGACAACTTCAGACCTTGCCCTTGCTGTGCTTTATGGCCTGAATTTATACAACCTAGGTGGACCTAAAACCTCCAAACAAATTAGTTTCTGATGAGTTTAGGCTGATGGCAGGAGATTGACTTCAGTGACTGATGGAAATAAATGAGAAAAATCACCACTAGACAGGTGTCAAGTAACTGCTGCAAATACATCTCCAAGAAATGTGAACTCACAATCGAGAGGTACAAAACACACTCAGCCAAAAGGCGTAAGCAAGACACTGCGCAGAGGCACAGCAGCCAGCTTGCACGCTGAACACCTCAGACATGAGGGTTACCGGGGAAGACAGGATGTTCCCGACGCGTAAGAAAACAAAGAAGTCAATTATAAAAGTAGTTCATGGATTAGAAAATGAGCCACACAGAATTTGCAGAAATGAAAACAGCTTCTGCAGAAAACAAATCCTAATGTATATAATGAATAGATAAGTAGATTAATTTGAAGATATATCTGAAAAATACCAAGAAAGGAATGGTAGAGAATGCCTGTTCTAAGCAACAGGAGAAGAAGAAATGAAGCACAAAGCACTTTTCCAAAACACATCAGCTCAGTGCTATCCAGAAGTGATGAGAGATAGAAAGCCAGTAGTTCAGCAGGACTTCTTCAAGAACTTGTAAAAATGCAAGTAGAGCACACAGAATGAAATATACATCTACACACATCAGCTCGGACCTGTGGACTGTCAAAGATAAAAAGCAGGAGGAAAGCAAAGAACCAAACAGGAATTCTGATATTGAAAGTGAACTGGCAACCAGCTTCTTAATCACAGCACTAAGTAGAGCACAGAGGAAGCGTAACTTCAGCTCCTCAGAGGACAAAACTGGACATGTAGGGCTACAAGTCTTGCCAAAACTCTTTTCATGAAAAGGGATAAACTGTAGATTTATTCCCAAAAAGTAATACTCAGGATTTATCTTCACTATACAAAAAAAAAAAAAAAAAAAAAGCAAGAATTGATTGACTGATGGGCAAAGATGTCCCTTGAAATCCCCACTCCCCACATCACAGAGACTAGGTTTGAGTTCTGTCCCCAGTTCCAGCTGCCTCCTAATGTGCACCTCGGCAGACAGTGGTGACAGCTGACGTGATTGGTTCCCTGCCACCAGCATGGGAAATCCACATGGATGCCCGGGGTCCTGTTTCAATCTGGTCCTACCCTAGACGTTACAGATTTGGGGAGTGACTGAACCAATAGATAACAAAGTTTTTTCTGTCCCTCTGTATGTCTCAAATAATGGACTAAGACCAAAATGACAGAAAATTAAAGAACAAGGAAAACATGTGGTTCAATGGTAGGGGACACATTTTTCTGCCAAAGGTTTTGGATAATTTCATTCATGGACCAGACAAAAATCGTCAACTTAAAAATTAGCCTGCTACAGATTTATTAAATTTCAAGTCCCACCTGTGGTTGACTGGAGACAACCAGACCACATTATTTTTCAGCCTTTATATAGTCCTCGGGCTGCATATTCTCCTTCCTGCAAGGATCTTACAGAATGCAAGAACACAGGGCATTCATAACAAAAAAGGAAAACAAAAAAAAACTGAGGAACAGTAACTTTGCAACATTACACTGAGCAGAAAATCCATTAAACACTTCATATTGTTAAGCATACTCCAACATCATCTGTAAATTCACCACCATGTGACTAGAAATTCCAACCATTTTTAATTAATGAGTTTAACTAATTTATATTCATTTGACAAGCAGAGTGGAAGAGATGTCTCCTCTGCTAGTTCACCCCCCCAAGTGCCCACACGAATTGGAAAGGAGCCCAGAACTCAACCTCAGTCTTCCCTAAGCATCAGGCACCCAAGTGTTTGAGCTGCAAACGGAGCACGGTAACAGGAAGCTGTATTGGAAATGGAGGGGCTGGTACGAAGAACAGCCACTCCAATAGGAAAGGTAGGTAGACCACTAAACCAAATGCCCACTTGTGACAAGTTAATTCTACAATCCATATGGAAAAGCAAAGTATTGAGCATATCCTAAACAATCTGCCTCCCTTTTCCATAAGTTAAAGGACTCTCCACAAGAGAAGAGCTAGATTTTAACACTTGCATAGACTGAAGGCAGTGAGGAGACGCATGAATCTAAGACAAATAGAACAAAATGGAGTTTGGAAGCACATCTCCACATCTGTGCTTAACTGGCTTTCAACTAAAAGCCTTAGTTCAGTTTATTAGAGAAGCAGTTACCTTTCCACACAATAACGCTGGAACAGCTGGGAAAATTGTTTGAAGAAAATAAACCTCAACACTGCTTTCAAGAAGGAATTCAAGATGAATCATAAAACCTAAAACTAAAAAGCTTCTACAGGAAAACTTGGGAGAATAAATCTGTGCATTAGGGTAGGCAGTGGTCTATTAGAGAAAGCATAAAAGCATTAAAAATAAATTAACACATTCTAATTTCTCAACATTAAAATAATTTCATCTTAAAACACTGCTTTAAGAAGAAACAAATAAACCCTAGCCTGGGATAAATGTTCACAGTATATTTGTATCAGAAAAATAACTTTTTAACTGATTCTGTAGAGCCAATTGCTAAGAAAAATATGAGCAAGTCTATTGCGTAAAACAAAAGAGAGAAAAGAAAAAGGGGGAGTAAGAACTTCAGGTTGACCCCTGTTGGAAAAACACTTGACATCTGACTAGCTAATAACTTCATGATAGGATATTCAAGAGCATGAGTCTTCAGGGAAGTGAAAAACAAAATAAAATAACATTTTATGGTCAATAAAATGGATGTAATTAGGAAGGCATGCAACTTTCTTGGAAAATACTTGGGCAATGTTGTACTCAACGTTCCTTTGGAACACATCACCTTAAACTGTAGCAATTTGGAACACATACTTACTGTCTCACAGCTTCTCCAAGTCAGAAGCCTAAGTGTAGCTACTTCAGGAACTTTGATCTAGTTGTGGTTAGTCTACTGACCAAGGCAATGGGTTCATCCGTTTCTTGGTTTGAGGCCCATTGTCAACCTCGGTGCTATGGTTGGCAGGAGTCTGTTCCCTACAGAGTGTTGCACTGAGTTCTTTCTCTCATGGAGGATAGTCTTCCTCAGCATCCAGAGCCTCTGCCTAGGGGATTGAAGAACGTGGTAGCTGTCACCAAGTCATGATAAAAGCACTTAATGAACGACAGAGTATTACATCAAGGCACAAATCCCTGGAGACAGGATCACAGGGGGGCCAGATTGGATGCTATTTTAGCTTTCATATTAAAGCCATGATCTAATGATGCTACTCAGAGCTCCTTATTCAAGGGACATGAAAAAACTGTTCCTCAAAAAAAAACATTTCCAGCTTATGACAATTTTTTTTTAAATAAAGTACTCCAAATGATCAAATTCCAATAACAGTAGAACAGCTAAATAAATCATGGCCTATTCATGCAATTAATTAATTGCTTCTGAGCTATCAAAAGAATGGCCAACTGATGAACACAGCTACTTGGAATATATTTTAAGATTTCAAAAGTCACAACACAGCAAAATCTATGATTCTCATTATAGTAAGTTCAAAACCAAGCGAGTCTGATTTGTGATGAAAGAAATGAAAGGGGCACTTGCCTTTGGGCACTGATTGCATCAAACTGTACGTTTATCAAAGTATGTAATTAAGACCCATTCCATGGCACATAAACTTTAACATTGTGAAAAGTCACAAGAAATTTCAACTATAATGTAACTACCTGAAAGACACACCTAAAGTAAAAATCATACAGAATCTTTCATATCCTAAAAGTATTTTTTAAATGTATCCGAGGAAAACATCGGCGGAAGCAACGTTGACACCAGCCACGCTGCTACAAAAATTAATTTGAAGGAAAAATGCATGACAAGACAAATTTAAATCCTTACATGTACATAAGAAGATAAACAATTTTAGGCACAAATACATCTAATAATACTCCTCTTTTAGTAATACATAAATGTAAGAAATAGATACGGACATAAATAATTTGAGAAGGACAACTAAATATTTTTTTTAAAAAATAAAACATGGCATGAACAATGGAGAAAACCCTTTCCTTTCAGAGAGACATAGATTATTCATAAAAATATATACTGAGTAAAAATATCTAATCTCTTTTAAAAAATTTGTTTCACAATGAAGATGTTTTTAGAAAACTAACACTCATTTCAGAAGTAATGTAAAAAGACTCATTTCCAAAATATGCATACTATAAAAAATAATGTAAGTTTTTAATAAAATACAATTATCTTGAAACCTTGTACATTCACAAATTTAACACATGTTTCTATAGCTCTCATATGACACAGAACAAATCATATCAAGATAAGAAAATATTAAAACTCTAAATACTTGCTTGGCATGCTGCCAAAGAAAAATAACAAAATCTGAAAGGTACATTTTTTGAAATAGAATTAACAAAGACGCACATTGAAGAACTAATAACAACTGCAGAATTATACCAAATTATCTTAAGCACAAAAGGAAAAATTCAGGAAGTTGAAATAATCAAACATTAAATAATATTGACACAACCAAAGGTCAAGTTCAGAAAGCCTCTCTGAATGATATTCAAGAGAACATGATGACATGAACATAAATATTTTGCACGAAAGGCAACGTAGCTACCAATGCAGGGGGCATTAAACATTCACTGGCAACAATATGAAAAAGTATGCTACTGTAAACCTTCAAGTAAATTGGAATGGCACCAAGATATAACTTCCATAAGGCAGCCTTAGAATCGAAAACCTTCATAATGCTGTAACTATTTAACAGATAAAGGTGATTTTTCAGTGTCCAGAAGACTTAACCAGTCAGCATCAATATACAGGAGGGAAATAATTCTAGCATTTCACAAATAATTCTGCTTTACAGAACAGCAATGCAACTTGAAAATACATTATAAGAAAAAAATAACAGGATACATTTCCTTGTAAACAGGTGTAAAATCCGATAAAAACAAACAAAAAAAACTTTCAAAAATATTTCCTACAACATGTTAATACAGGTTAATACTGAAAACTAATTCACATGATTATTAGAAAATGAATATAATTCACATCATTGTATTAAGACTAAATATGTCTCAGTGGATACTGTATTATATATTATTTGGCAGAATTTGATAAAATTCACATTAAGAAGTGGTAGTGAAATAAGAATATAAGGGGAGTCCCTTATCTTGATAAAAAGCTATTTGGAGGGAGAGATCAATAGAACCCAAAATATATCCTGTACTGAATTCGTCAAAAGCTTTTCGTTTAAGTTCTTGGAAAAAGCAGGATTTCTGTTTCCTTATTTACAGATTACATTGGAGAGTCATATGTAGAACAGTGTAAAAATAAAAGGTGGAAGGGTAAAAACAAAACCAAAAAAAAAAATAAAACACATTCAAAGCCATGACAAATTAATACAATTAGTTGCTGCGATAAAGGCCTAAGCTAACCAGTATAGAAATTATGAAAATAACATAGCCAGGTGTTCACTAAGATCACCGTGCTTCCTGCAAGTCAACTACATTTATATTCCAACAATAATGAATAAGAAATACTTTCTTTGCAGTACCATTTGAGGTACCCACAAAAGATATGCTGATCTCCTTTCAAGAACATTGTTCAGCTGTTGACATACAACAAAGGAAGTCTGCCTTTTTAAACAAATATGCGATGCTCATGGATGAAGCTGAAATCTAACATAAATTCCAATAGGGTTGTTTTGTGAAACCAAAGTTCATTCCAAAATAATTAAGGCATTCTTAAAGTTTTAAAAACTTGTCTTATAAACAATGAAGATACTAAAAACTAAAATTAATTAAATATTTTTGCAAAGATGCATACCAAAACAGAATAATGGGAAGAAAAAACCTAGAATGTCCCAAAACAAAGCCATTGGTGCATCGAAGCAGTGGTTTATGACAGAGCAAAATAGGAGCTTGTCATTTGATGTTGAGATAGATTATAATCTGACTCCAGCATTAAACCCTGCATGGAAACCCCTGCCTGACGAATTACAGATCTTTAAGAAGAAATGAAAGAGAAAGCCCTTGAAAATTATATCAGAGAGCTGCAGGGCCTTGGTTAAGGGCAGGGGTGCTTAGCTAACACAACAAAGGCAGCTCCACAACAGATTACAAACTTCTCCACACTGTCAAGTTCTGTTCTGCCAAAGATGCAGATGCCAAGCCACAGGGCAAGCCACGTGCTGAAAACCCAAGGTGTCAGGACACTCAAGTGCTGACATTTTTTACAGTTTTCAAACTACTCTACAAATCACCCCCGAACTCTACAATTAAAGCAGATATAACGTTCCTGGAAAAACAAGGCCATTTTGCATATTTGCGCCAAGAAACATTCCCAAGACTGTTGATAGATTCACTGTTGATAGAAACAAACAGCAATTTGCATGGTTAATTACAACCGACAGATAAATTACAGGGTCTGATAATACTAGCAGAATCGGGTAGAACGTGGATGGACACCGGCAAAGCTAGGCTGCACAGAGAGAAAATATCAAACGGGACTAACAGGAGGCAAAAAATTATTACTAGCGGTTACTCCTGGGGAGGAAGGAAATGGATGCCAGCAGGAAGAGAAGTTTGGGGTACATGGAGGTAACGTATTTCTCCTTGGAAATGACAGTGGATCAACAAGCCCCTGGCCTTGTCATTCTTTATACCACAACTCCACCTTTATCAACGCAGCTCCCGTCTCCCCGTGTTTCCCGGATCAAACAACCACCAACCAAATACACTGGGGGTGGCAACAGTGGGGATGATTGCAACTGTGCCCAGCAAGTGTAGACTTTTATCAATTCCCTTCCATTATTCCACGGACGTTACGCATGAACAACTATCACACAGCATTTAGACCCTCTTACCTATCCATGATCTAGAAAGGACTTAGAATGTGGAGGAAGATGTTCACAGATTATATGCAAATACGACGCCATTTTGCCATGTGATACATGCAGGGGGATACTCCTCCACCCCCCCCCCCAGATTAGGAAAGATGACTGTATTACTTCACGTCTACTCCCAGAATGTAATGATTCCAAATAAAATTTATTTTCCTAATTTTATGGACTGGTAGCTGCTGAGCGGATTACAAGACGAGCTGTTCCCTGCCTTCTCAGGCTCCACTCGCGTTCAGAACCCCGGCACTCGCCACATTAAAGGGTGCTTTCCAAGAAGTCGTGGAAAATGACACGCCAACAAATACTCATGTGGAATTTTCTTAATATGCATTTTCCGTGAACTTCTTGAAAACCCCTGGTATAACTGTACCGCACTGCCATGTCACTTATGTCACCTAACGGGTCACTCACGGACCTTGCCTAAGAAGTTCAGTAAGTCCCCGGGCCTGTGATTCTGTTGCTAGCGTGGGGCTCCTCAAGGCAGGGTCCCCCAACCGACAGCAGCCACATCACCAGCAAACTGGATGCAAATGCAGCTGCTGGAGTAGCACCTTAGATGTGCTAAACCAGAAACACTGGGGCCTCGGCTCAGGTTGTCCCACCCACCTTCCAGGGGATTCTGGTGCTCCCAACTGCCAACTCTTTTTTGGGGGGAGAGGGGGGGGCGGGGCACAGCCCAATTCCTGGACCTTCCAGCCCAGCCATCCTTCCTCTGTGCATCACTTCAGGGAATCTCTTCATGCTCTTCCTCTGAGAAGGTTGAACTTCCTCTTAATGTACAATCAGGGGTCATTTCCAAGAGCCTGCAGCGCTTTCCTTTGCCCTCCATTTTCCCTCGCTCCTTGCCCACTAAGTAATTTTGTTGCTTTGTTTTGTTCCTTCATCTGGGGTCAGAAACAGACTCCTCTTCAGCAGTGCTGTCTGCAGTTCTCACAGGGCTCTTGCACAAGTGTTTTCTCAACGGAAAAATTAGCACAGGAAAGAAATATATTAAGCCGGCCTGAACAATCTAAGGACACCAGAAGCGCTGCTAAAGCACAAAGCTGTTGACCTGATTCTAACTTTCATAACAGGCTCACTCCCAGTTTGCTGTAGCCTTTCACCATACCAGGGTTCCAGAAGGGCCCTCTTTTCTAGCTCCCTGGTACCGGCCAGGCTTGGAGCAGAAAGTCATCACTCAGGCCCAGCATGGTAGCCTCGCAGCTTACGTCTTCGTCTTCCACACACCCATACTGGCACCGATCCTGATCCCGGGGACCCCACTTCCCATCCAGCTCCCTGTTTGTGGCCTGGGAAAGCAGTTGAGGATGGCCCAAAACCTTGGGATCCTGTAAGGCTGCAGAAGAGGCTCCAGGCACCAGGCTCCTGGCTTTGAATTGACTCAGCTCCAGCTGTTGCAGCTGCTTGGGGAGTAAATCAACAGATAGAAGATCTTCCTCTATTTCTCTCCTCCTCTCTGCCTTTCCAACAAAATTATAATAAATCTTTAAAAAAAAATCATCACTCTTTTCTCAGTTCACTCCTCTGCTCTTGGGGTCCTCCTGTTGATCTCAAACACTGTAGGCAGTGGGCAAGAAAGAAAAATTCTAATGCTTGTCTGAAATGCCATTCTCTGAGTGCCACACTTTTTTTCTATTTGGGGCTCTTCTGTTCCCTTTAACCATCTTTTTATGCTAACTCATTCGACACATTCTGAAGGTGACATCAATAAAACCGATTGTTACCTCAACTATGAGAAACAGCACGTGCTATGACACTCTGTCACTCAGCATTCACTGTCTGGTTTTGGAAGAACAAGTACTAATTCCATGAAGAAAGAGGTGGCGTCTTAACACAAAGGACAGAATAAAAATATGATGCACAGAACAGTTTTTATGGTAAATGACATAACTGGATTTGGTGACCACTAAACTGACTTCATGTCTGCATTGTGACATTTTACTTGACTGTGACCCTGAGCAAATCACTTCATGATAGATTCCACACAAACCCATTGCACACAGTATCTTCACCTCGTAGACCCTTAATGAAAACATAACTGGTGTTTTCAGTAAGAATCCAGCCAACAAGATCAACTCAGGTCAAATTGTACATAGCTGAGTGAGTGCACCAGAGTAAAAGTCTTCTCTAAGGAAGGTGCGATGGTTTGGATAAGAAACATGCTTGCTTTAGAAAGAAATCATCAGACAAATTTTAGTGTGAAACGCCTTCAGAAAAGGAGGGAAAAAATCACATCGAACTTTTGAGGTCATTGTGATGGTACAGGTTGCAGTTGAACTGGTATACCAAGAAGAGAGAAATAGGAGTTAAAAATAAAAAAAAATAGGAAGGAAGGTTTGGGGGCTCTTACTGAGGAGGTAGAAAAAGGCAGTGCCATTGATAAGGAGTTGAGCATGAAGTGTGCTAAGAGCAGACACTCATGCTAAGAGAGAACGGGTTTGATGCTAATAGAAATTACACCATGAAGTTCAGGGCACACAGCCAAACAGCAAGCAAGAGAAACTAACCAACAACTACAAAATGTAGTCCTCCTATTTGAAAAATTAAGAGGACAAGAACACAAGGGGATCCAATGATTTAGATGAAGGTCATAGGCCAGGCAGTGCACTGATATCACTCCCTGATGCCTTGGCAACTGACATCATCATGAGAAACAACACACATCAACAGGGTGAATAGTAGCAGGGGTGCCCCACCTGACCCAGCCCAGGCCAATCCTCTCATAAGCACACAGGGTCTAATGTTTCTCCTTATGACCCTGCATAACTGTGTAGTGGGTGGGAGAAGAACTCCAAGGGAAAGGCTGCTGCCTGGGGCAGTCATGCAGAAAGCAGAGGGGAGGCTTGCAGGAGCCCTCTCCCAGCAGGAAGTAGAAGCAGCAGCCAAGGGGATACTGCTCCTTGATATCAGATTCCATCGTCGAGAGTTGGAAAGATACAAATAAAATTCCACCAATTGGTCTCCAGTCATTGTGGTCTGAGAGCCGTTGCAGACCTCCCCGCTTCCTCAGTAAGGACACTTTCTTCCCCCCCCCCACAGATAAAGGAATCCTCAAACATTCCTATGCGGTGATATTCAGACCTAGAACATCCAGGAGATGACTGAAGTTGAGCATTTTTCTCACTAAAGGAATCCAGCAGGAAGCTTTCTAAGGGATATTATTCTGATTTTTTTCCACATAAACTGATGCAGAGCACGTGGCTGTCTTTTTCTGTCTGACATTCCACAAAGCTCACTGGTTGAGTTTTCACAAATATGTAAAGACAAGTGGTTATCACAGCCGTCAGGGTTCAGTGGCACTCCATTACCCGGAGCACTGGCCCTCAGGCTGAGACTGTAGTCAGGGCAGCTCACTTCCCACCCCAGGCAGCCACCCATCTGCTCCAAGTCTTCTCAGAACTGCACTGCTAGGCACACCGGGACTCCTGGAGAATTTAATGATCGAACAACAGCAGTCACCACGGTCAAGCACTCCCAATCTGAAATGCTCCAAAAGCTAAGACTCTGTGAGTTCCAATACAAAGACAAAGATGTTTTGGATTTTAGAGCATTTCCTAATTCAATATTCATTGTAGGCATGCAAATAAAGGAAATCTAAACTAAATAAAATCAATCTCCTGCAAACATTCCAAAATCTAAGACACTGCAGGTCACAAGCATTTCAGAAAGGGATACTTAATCTGTAATTATAATAGTGTTGAGTAACATATATATTCCATTGTATCAGTGACTTTTGAAGCATATTTCAATGAGCACACTACAGCTTTGAGAAACTTCTAAAAGAAAAGTTAGGAAAGAGAGAGGAAGATGGTAAGGTCATGTAATGGCCACGTCATAGCTGGATTCAAACCCTGTCTCATTCCCGATCTGTTTCCTTAACCTTAGCTGATTCCCCCTCCATAGGAAGTAGAGTCAGACAAACTGGAAGGAATAACAGTCAATTTCAGGAAGCTCAATGTAGTCCTGGATTTGCGTTACTCTAAAAACATGAACAAAAGATGCGTATAAAAGATTCTGGCTGGTTAGACCAAAGCAATAACTGAATATGACATGAAGCCTGTATCCTAAAATAGCTTCCTTAAAAACAGTTGTGAAACCACCATGAACATGAAGCCAAGACCTGCCATGTTTTCTTGAACAGACTTGTGCAGCAAAACTTAGAAAAATAAGCTCACCTAATACCGAAATCATGTCTCAATACACAGGCCTTTGGACTTGCCCTAGTGGAAAGGCAACAATTCCTCTCTGTCTTGGGTGTATTTCAGGTTGGAGTCCCCGACCCGATCGCTAGTGATGGAGGCCCCCAAAGGAGTCGAGATCAATGCAGAAGCTGGCAACATGGAAGCCACCTGCAGAACCGAGCTGAGACTGGAGTCCAAAGATGGAGAGGTAAGCAAAGGCAAGGACAGCAGCTCCAGTGGGTCAACCTTCCCCGGCGCTGATTGGTCCCTGGAGTTACTGTCATTTGACATCAACAAAAACAGCCAATTAGGAGGTTCTGTTTTATAGGGGGAAAAAATGGGCAGTTTGAGTGTAGCCCACAATACCAAAAAAAAAAGTTACAATTCATGATTGGTAGTGCTGGGATAATGTTTTGTATTGTAAGCACTGAAATATGTGACCCCAACAGTACATACTAAACCCAAACTCTGTCTTGCTGACTTAAAAATAAGATTGAATTAGCCAGTAATAATTAAGTTGGATGTCACACATACCTGGCAAAATAAATGAACCTAGTTTATTCTACTTATTAGCTAGTTGTGGTATGTTTCTCTTTCTATCAAGAACAAAGATCAGAATCCAGCAGTCATCCCAAATCTAAGCAAGACTAACTGGAGACTCGGCCAAGAAGAGAATAAAGGGTTACAGAAACTCACTGTCTTACCCCAGCACAGTGTCAGTGAGGCAAGCAGAAATGCTGCCGTTCTCTTTGCGAATCAATCAAATCTAGCCTCAAAATATGACCTGAACACAAAGTATTCATTAGTGTATGTCCCTATGTAAGAATAAAAATAAGATGCAAAATACTGTTCTCAAGGTAAAATGTTCTCCAGCCTTTCCCTTCCTTTCACAAAGTGTCATCTGATGCACACCTCAGCCCTCTTTTGATTCTGTGGGCCTTTGCTCTTTTAGAGACTCCTTAACTTAGATAAAAGGCAAATTGAGAGACAGCCAGGGCAAGGCCAGGCCAAAGCCAGGAATGCCATCTGAGTCTCTCACATGGTTGCTGGGATTCTAGTACCAGGCCTCGTCCCCCAGGCACAAGTGCACGAATCTGTATCTGAAGCGGAGGTGGGACCTGATCTCAGGCACTATGAGATAGGTTGCCAGCATCCCAAGCAGCAGCTGAACTCACTGCACCACAGAGCTCCAAAAATGTTGTCTTAAAACTTAGATAAAGCATTCAGTTATGCAACCACCTCTTCAAACTGCAAGCCACTCTCAGGTGTCGTCTGTACCTGCACATACAGTTCACAGCTGTCAGACTCTTCAGCAATCAGTTATATTCACAATCTGATGACACCTTCCACCACTTCTGTAGGAATCTATTTTTGTAAAGCATATGTAAACACACTGTAAGTTGCTACTTAAAAGGAGGGGGCGGGAAGCTCACTTGACATTTAAACATAGAGAATACTGCACACTTCACTCTCCTTGCACACAAAACCAGGTAGCATACAAGAAATCCCATACTACAGAAAATCGTTCAGTGTAGCATCTGCCCTTTTATTTGACTCAGGCTCTGTTCTCATCCCAAACCCACGCCTACGGATCGCTAACGTGGGCCCATGCAACATTGTTGTCCTAGAACAGAAGCTCCAGCGAGGACATAGACTGCAGTGGTCTTCTTTCTCTCCAACTCCTCAGTGCCAAGAAAATACAACACACACTAAGTGCTCAAGAGGCTTGGCTTACTGAACTGTCATCTGTCATCATGAACTGACTCTCTCCTTCCTCTTCACTCTTTCAGATTAAGTTAGATGCCGCGAAAATCAAACTACCCAGGCTGCCTCATGGCTCCTACACACCCGCAGGAACGAGGCAGAAGGTCTTCGAGATCTGCGTCTGCGCCAACGGGAGATTATTCCTGTCCCAGGCAGGAACCGGTTCCACTTGTCAGATAAACACAAGTGTCTGCCTTTGAGAGACAATCCGTCGTGGACATTGTTGGCAGCAAAAAAGGCCTTTTTTGGCTTTAGATTCTGGCTGCCAGCTATTTTTACTAGAACACAGAAAGCCTATCAAAGACCTTTTGTGTATATGAGTATGAGAGAGTGTGTGTTTGTTCGTGTGTGCGTGTGTATGTTTGTGAGAGTGAATATAAATATATATAAATATATATAAATAAATATATATATATATCCTCTGTATAAAATGAGGTTTCAGTACAAAAGGAACCATGGGTGACCCTGTGATAGCCACAGCCATTTTTCATCCCATCTTCATCACCCACATGGCAACATCTGAAAACTAACTCAGGCCCAACCTCCCCCAGCTCATTCAGAATCACACTGTGTGTTGGGCACTTACGAAATATTCATCTCCATGTTCCAATAACAGCAACATTGCTCCTTTAGTGTTCATTAACAGGCAGCGATGGCGGGAATCTTCATGTCACATTCCAACGCTGGGACCCCCTATTTAAAAGAGAAAATAGACATTTCACTATCTTTTAGAGCTTTGGCTAGGCTAGCCAACTACCCCTCTTCAAGTTATGAAGTGAGCATCGCCATAGAAGTTAGCTGTAAGTACTCAAAACAGCCACCCTTTTCTGCATCCATCTTTGCAGCCAAATGTATTGGAGCTTTTTTTTTTTTTCAGTTGGATGGATTAAGAATATGGATTTTTGCAAATTCTGGACTGTTTACCCAACTTCTGCTGTCTTACTTCTCTGAAACTCAAATATACTTTCACAGTCAAAATAAGAGTTGTAAATCAGCATGAAATAGGATAACAGCTGCTCATCGGTCGGCTGGAAGCTATTCACTGGCCTGACAGGCAAAGAATGAATGGGTGATGTGTCTCTGTTTAAAGGAAAAATGATTCAGAAGGTATTATGTCCTCACTTCTAGCTATATCCAGCAGACAGCAATCCAAAATGATGAAGTCGATCAAAACCTCTAAGCGTGGAATCCTTACCCCAAGAGAAGCCATTTTAAGGTAGAAGTCTAATTAAGAGTAGCAGAGGGAACCTAATTATTTCTGTTTCTTAGAATTTGTAAGCTATTTAGAGACATGCTTGTATTTTTAATTGGCATGCAATTTAGAGATATGCTTTTATTTTGAAAGGCATGAACAAACATTAACTATTTTTTTTTCACAGCCACAATATTCCTATTCCTAAGTACACTTTTACATTTTCTCTAAGATTTACAGAGCATCATCATATTATCAGAGTTGCTCACTGCAAGTTAAAACACAGCCAGATGTCTTCATTACAATCTGTGTTCCGGGGCCAGCAGCACCTGCTCCCCCGTACATGGAAGCAGCTTGAATTCCCGCCGTCCGCTACCTCTCATCAGTCCACCTTCCTCATCTTGCTCCAGGGTCACCCTGGTCAGCTCTTGTGCTGGGACGAGGGATTATACCATCTCTGTTCAAAGAGGGGGAAATGTGCCTATGCCTTAAGTCAATGCACTCAGCAAGGAGAAGCACATCCTAGTTATCTCATTGTTACTTGTCGTTTATTTTGGGTGATTGGAGGGGAATGGTGTAGCAATGACCAGGCACCTGAAAATCTGGCAGACAAGCAAGTGGTTGACAGGTATGGATTCGAAGGAGTCCAGAATGGAAATAGAACTGGCTTAGGCAATTCCGGTTGCCATTTGGCAGAAATCACCCCAACCCCACAATCCTAAAAGAAGAACAATTTGTAGTCCTGAATGGCATTTTTTTTTTTTTACCCTCTCAACAAGGTTTGACTTTTCCTTAGTTCACAAGAAGGGAACGGGTCATCAGGGAAGATGAATGATGCTTTAAGATGAGCCTCAAGCATCGGGCTGACAAGTTTGCACACACGAGATGGAAAAGCAAGTGGTATGTTGCTTGGTACCTTAGAAGCTGCTGCTGTCTTCTAGATCCCAGACTCGCTCCAATCACTCTCACACAACAGCCCTTGCAGAAGAACTAGATTGGCCAATCTTAGGGCAAAGCCATCAGGTTGTTTCATATAAAGCACTTGAGATTCAAAAGCAAAACCATGACAGACACGAGGTTGCGCTGGTTACTATTACTATCCTGTGGGTCATGCTGCCAGAGTCTGTGTGTTTCACACACAGGACATTTTCCAAGGCGGAAAGACTCTGCTTGGATACTGGGACCATGTTCCCCATTCCTTTCAGTGATACAATGACAGCTACGGGGCCCAGCATTATAGGAAAGACAGCACATTGGAGTTTTAGTTCAATTAAAAAGAAAAAAAAAATGTGATCCACATAAAACATAAGGGTAATCATTATCATAAATGGAATGAAAATTGTAACAGCAACCAAGAACACAAAGGAAGCATATTGGGGGACATACATTATCTAAAACATTGCTTTTCATAAGTGAAATGACAACAACATGCCAAGAAATAAGCAGAAATGTTGATATGAATTAAATTATACCTTTCAGTTCAGACTTTAGGATCATTAAAAATGCAGTCCATATGCTTCACTATATATTTTCTTCTAGAGCCCTCCAACTAAAAATTTATCCATGATCATGAAGGAAAGTTTTACCTGACTTTTAGGGAGAAAACAATTAACTTTTAATTTTAAAAAATTCTTTCTAATCTTTATTCTTTTTCTATTTTTTTAATTTTATTTTTTATAATCTTTACATACTTAATCAGGGTAAAAAGATTCAAGGGCTATGGGAAAGTGGGTAAGACTATTATTTCCACATTGTTTCCTTCATGTATCTGAGGTAAAAGGGGATATTGAGGGAGAAGCCCCACCCTCTAATCTTTATTCCTAATGTCTTCTGGACAGTCACACGTTCGGGTATGGCAAGCAGTTAATCGTACAACAAAGAAAAACTGCAAATGAATATTCAAATTGCCACAAGTTGCTATATAAATATGTTGCTATTTTTCTCAAGATTTTTATAAATTAAAAACTGATCTCCACATTTGCTTATCATTTAGTCCCATTCGGTATCTGCTATCTGTCACAAAATTCCATTTTGGGAAACTACTCAAGGATGGCGAAGGTTGTCAGAAGCCCTCAGCAGGCGTCTACCTAAGTGGGATCTTGATAGGTGGCTTACATAACTGTTCTGTTCCCAAGGACAGGTTTCATAAACTCCCATTGTTGTTTTTTTTTTTTTTTTGCTTCCTGTAGGTCATTTTACCTTTGAGTAATTTTCACAGTATATTCAGCAACCATAGACCAAAGATTCTTTGAGATTTTGCTCTTGAACAGGAATGAGCAAACTATGTCCTGGAAACCTACTGTGACTCAGCAACTATTTTTATAAATAAACTTTCAATCTAACACACCCCTAGACATCCCTCCATAGGTAGTCTAGGGCTGAGTTTGCATTATTACAGAAGGAGGATTGTGCCAGGCACTTACAAGGTCTGCAAGGCACAGCATAATTGCACATGACCTGCACTGGAAAAGTTAGCTAAGCCCTGACCTAGAGGTTATGCATTGAGGGTAAAAGCCAATTTTCCAAAAGCATGGAGTATACCTACATTTTCAGGTGGAGTCAGGAATCAATATTCATAGAGAAGTATTTTAAGAAGGCAGGCCTTCCTTACACATGGGTAGATATGATCCACTTGTCAACTAATTACTGAGAGAAAGGTCAATGGTGTAAGGGGAGGCTCACCAAGAATGTTCTCTGAGGACCCTGAATAAGTACACGGCTCCTCAGATCAGTATCTATGTATGGCCAGTGAAGTAGGGAATCCTGTGACCTAAACTTCAGATCTCTCTTTATACAGAGACTGCTTCTACCCTCTGTAACCATGGTTTCGCACCTCCCCTGCAAGAAAGACAGTTTCTGACATATGACTTTTTGGTCTCTACCACAACCAGTTTGCTTATTGTCTCTATAGCCACATCAGACATGATGTGTACCCAGCGGTACAAATAAGCAATTGCAAGTTTGGGGAAAAGCAACTTGAAATAGGTAGGAAGAAAAAAATACAGTAAAATGTGTTTCATGAAACTGCTTCTGGGGGACCAGATGAATGATGGTTGTGTCCCAAGATCCTATGTCTTTGATATTATGGGAATGCAAAAAGGGACATGATTTGAGCTCTCTAACAATCCTGCATCTGTGCAGGAAGGCAGGTTCATTCCTTTTGCCAATCCTAGCCTTTACATATTATTGTAAACAGCATCAGTTATGAATAACTGTATTTAGGAGTATTACCTTATAGGAGGAAGTTTTTTTTTTTCATTAAAAACAACCACTATTTACCATACAGAACCCTACTTAAGAGACGCCCTCAGACTTTTACTTGGATGTGTCAAAAATGATTAACTATATGACACTAACATTTCACAGGAACAGAACCAGATTATCTTGCTTTTTAATTTTTTATTTTTTAGTCCAAAGGTAGTGCGATGTTTGGACCAAAGCAGGCAGTGGGTCCATTTAAGCACCTGATCCTTATTTTTTAAGGCTCTATGAAATGTGAAAAATCTCATTTTAATAACTTGTAAGCAAGACCAGTTCTCCTCCTTCCCCCTGCCCTGGAAAATCTTACACACACAAAAAAAGAGCCATCCTTAAATTCATATATTTGCATGGAACACCACTAGCAGGTAGGGAAAAAGTTATAATAAAAGCAACAACCTTAGAAAACAGGCCTTTCATCTCAAAGATAAAATATCTCTCTGGTCTTTCATCACTTTCTCCTTGGTGAAGGTTTCCCCAGTTCCAACATATTTCCATTAAAATAGTCAAAGCTACTCCATTGGCATGTCCGATGCATCTCTTCTTTGTGGTAATCGGAATTTAAAATTACACAGTTGCTTCTGAATTTCTCATTCACAAAGCCAGACCACTGATAAGAGATAAAGCATTCTGAAACCTGCTGCTTCCGCCAGCACTGCACACCACACACATTAGCACTTTCAAAAGCAATGTGATTTCTATGGTTCTTAAAACTGTCTTCATATTGGAATCCTTGGAATTTCTCAGGGCAGGTCTGAACAGCAAAAGAAAAATCATTATTTATAGGAGGTCCTCCTTTTAAAGCACATCTGGAAAAGATAATACTCCCTTGGGAACACTTCTTCATACATATTACTTTCTTTGTTTTTCTGTCCACTTTGTTTTTGCCAGTACTGACAGAGTAGAACACTGCTATCTTCCTCTAAGGAGTGCAAGAATGTTGTGAGTCCTTGGTGCAACAGCAAGTGTGATATCACACACAGGAATAATGTTATCAAATCCAGGTACACTTAATCTCAAACATACCAAGAGCAACCACTTCGCCTTTGCGACTGCACTAGAACAAAGCCAGCCTCCCCAGGGCAAAACACACATGGAGTTCCGGTTCACCTGTTACAAGGGAAAGCCGGAGTAGAATTCCGGATGCTTTGTCAGGTTTGTGGGCTCACTTAAACAACAAGTGAGCAAGCTAGCGTTTTTCTCATCACTGAACCTTTGTAAAAAGTCACCAAAATAAGTATAAAATTACCTTCTCTGGGAGAAAAGATATGCAAACATCTGGTCAATCTAAAACCAATCTTTCATGCCTTCATTTGCCTACTGGTCCTTTTTCCAGTATTTTCACAGCATGCTTCTACATTTTTTTTTCCAACAAACAAAAACTCAGATCCTAAATTTATTCATTAAGGTACAGACGAGCAACATAGCAAAAGACTGAGGGTAGGAAGATGACATTTATCAATAAAGATGTTGGCATTTCTTTAGTCTCTATAGTAATCCTACTTGTGGGATTTTAACATTTTTGGAGTCATGAATTCTTTGAGCATCTAAGCAAAGCTACCCCACCCCTACAAAAAGAAAACCATATGCACAAAATTTCATGTAAGAGGAAAGAGGTTTTCTTGGACTCAGAACCTACACAAAGACATGAAGAGTCAGAGTTTTTTTTTTCACTAATCATTATCATAATTGTTTATTAACATTCACTGGATGTTTACTGTATATTAGGCATTACTGAATTTTCCACATGCATTCACCTTGTCCATCCCCAAACAATCCTGGGTTGAATTCTCCCATAATCCTAATTAACAGAAACTAAAAGAGTAAGAAATTTGCCCAATGTCAGTGTCCAGAAAACAGCAGAACTGGAACATGAGTCTGCTGACCACTGTCCTGGTCAAGCCTACAATGCGTGCAACAAGGTTTAAACTGCTGGGAATTATTTCCTGCCAGTTTTTATACTGGATCTTTTTAGGTAAATGACGCTATGGATTTCCTATTTCCCTGGTTTCTGTCGTCTCTTCCTGTGAAGTATCTAGTACTAATGAATAGAGATCCTATGTGAAAATATACAAAGTGTGATTGAATAATCCAAAACCAAAGGGGTTTTCTCTGTGTGTGATTCTTGTCAAGTGGGCTTTTTATAGAATGAAAAATACCTGGGTTGTTAATCTCATGTTTAGGAGAAAATTTGAATACTCAGTGATCTATGAGTATGGTTCAACAGGCCAGCATGTATGCATCCATGCATCTCCTTCCAGCAACCTCCATCAGAAGCAAATGTCTTCATTTAGGTCAAGTCCTTGACACTATTTGGTTTTCATTCTTTCCTAAGTCATGGCAAAATTCGAAAGAATAAAATAGGAGGATCTCACTCTGTTTGTATCCCTGTTTCCTATAAGCTAACAGGATGACCCAGGTGAGTTGGCAATTGGGTTTCTGGAAAAGTGTCCCACCCTGTCAGTCAATACTAATTGGCTCTGGTCCTCTCCACGTGTGAATACTTCCCAAAGTACTAAGGTCACCACTGTCAACTCTTCCAAATTGGAAATCAGACCCACTTGCCAAATCTTATTTAAAAAATAGCATCCTCTATCCTGGAATCTGAAAGTCTTACACTGAACGTTTTCCATCAGCAGTAAAGTTGGTAGCATTCCAACCAGAAAAACAGAGACTGAGTGTGTCCCAAAGTCCTGAAATGTGAGCTTAGGGTCAATTTCAACTTTTGAGCAAGGGGATGAGGCACTGATGGAATAAGAATTGAAAGATGGGTCATTTTGAAAATATAACTCGGCCAGCAATCACTCAAATAGCTTATCAACCAGGATGCTATTATTCACGCCTGATCCCACCCAGAGCTGAAATGGCCACAACCAGAAAGACAGTGGAGTCCAACCTGCCCTTCTGTGCTCTCTGTTCAGCATGATCCACTGAAGGGTCAGAGATGAGGGTATGGGGATGCTTGTTTGATTCAACTTCCCTACAAAACTTGACAAAAGAGATGAGCCCAAAAGTATCAAAGATGCTACTTTATATAAGCTAATGAAAGACTGATGGTGTTTATGTCCAAATGACAAGCTAGGAATGGGCACAAGGATCTCGTGGATCCAGCCTCATCGAGCAGAAGTCTGATTCCCTAGAAATGAAGGAAGATTTTAGCAAAGTAAAGGGAAATGTTGACATACCTTAATTTTGAGCCTGTGTTTTTGTGAAACTGGGAACAAAGATTTCCATGCATGGGCCTCCTCTCCCTTACCTCTCCCCTGTTAAGTTCTTTCTTCTTAGAGACCACAGACAAGTAGGAACAGGCCTCTGTAGGAGGTCAGTCTTTAAAAGCAAAGGATATCCATCCTGATACTAGCTAGATGAGCTCCTGGATTGCCCAGATGCTGGTGCTTTCGTCAGAGGAGATGAGATGTAGAATTTTAATCTGCTGCAAGATTTGGAAAAGGGATCCCCCATTCCCATTAAAGAGTTGAGTTCAACCTTTGGCTTATTTTAGTTCTGTTTTGTTTTGTTTCTTCTACGTTTGAGTGTGATGTGAAAACAGCTTTTTAGTTTTGTTTTCAATAACATCAATCCTTGCACACTCTATGCAAAAACTTTGTAAGCATTGCAATAATGCTATGAATTACAAGGAACTATTTTAACTTTATTACACTTTCTGTATAAAAAATTTGTATTTAATATTATTTCGACTGCAGTCTTGTAAAATATATTAATAAAAATAATGATTGGTAAGAAGGAAAGCACCCTTGTCCACTTCTTTAGGAAATTCCACTCTCATAGTTAATCATTCCAATGGATTCAACGTCAACAATAGGTTCTCTCTCTCCACCTCTCTTTGATTGCTGGCCTAAAATGTTGGTTACGTCACTGGGGCTTTCAGGAAGATTCACATAGAATGCCTTACAGAAAGAATTTGGTATGAGGCAACACAACACTTGGATGTGGGGAGTCCCCAGAATTTAGAGCAGTTAAAGGCATCAGCCTTTCAACTGCTCTCCTGGCAACCCACACTGGCTTCTCTGGCTATGGTTTGCCATTCTGCTTTCTAACTTTTTTGAAGAAGCCAGTATAATTGGTCTCTACAGGTCAAAATCTTTGAGCCAGGCTTCCTTAGCATTCTTGTAAACCTGTACATAAGTAGCCTTCAGTAAGGTGTCCATCCGTTGTCCAATCACTTTGCAACATCTTTCCCCCAGATATCCCATCACAGCTCCACTAAATGGGAACATAGGTAAGAGAATTTATGAAAGACAGTACGTGGCAGAATCATTCTGATCTACGCAGCACAATCATTCCTTCGTTTTGAGCATCTCTTATTCCCTGGCCTTCCGCAATGGCAAATTGTTACATAAACTTCACCATCTGCTTGAAATGCCCTCCACTGTAGCATACCACCTACCCCACAACGCCATGCTTTCCAATCCATCCATGTGTCATCTTCACTCTAAGCCCTACCCCCCAATTCTTCTTGATTCACACATTCATTTTTTTCTAACTTCCTTTGCAATTCTGCATTATACTGTGATTACCTGTGTCTCAATTTGGGATCCTTGAATGTTTATACTAAATTATTCTCACAAACAGTATAGGATAGATAGGTAATTTCTTCATTTAGGAAATACAAGAAGATTTACATCTCCAATACCCAACAGAACTAATGTCCATTCCCAACTGTATTTTCATCAAACACTACATCTCATTGCAAGTTGAATCCAAATGATACTGAAACATCATCTGCAATCCTTGGAGATAGGTGTTACTAAAAAATTTTATTCCCAGAATTGGGGTGAATTATCTCCAAAAAACACTTTTATTATAAACTTTCTCTTTTGAGAGAATGCACAAAAAAAATTCAGTGAGTAAAATTATCATTCAAGAGATTTGAAGAAAAATAGGCAATCTTAGTTTAAAAAATAAACACAAATGAAAAACATAGCCTGTTACACTCAAACTATCTGACATTCTGGCTGACACAACATTAGAAAACAAATGAAGAGACAGGGAGAGAGAACTCCATTCAGCCATGGAATCAACCACTGGAACATTTCCTTCAGTCTTGATCCCTGTAACATTTAAGTGAGCTTCTGTAGTCTCAGCAAACACTTGCAGTTGAGAATGTCCCAAGTCCCCAAGGAAGCACCCACCATCGGCCAGACAACAGATGAGCCTTTGAGATTCCATATCAAGCAGGTTTTTCACATTACTAAGGAAATATTTGCAGAGTACTCTCACTGTAAATTAAAATGAGTACATAAATCGAGAATAAAATCTTTCAAATTACAGTATATGCTCATAGATATTAAGGATTTGGGGAGAGCGATGTGTAGGCTAATAAATATTAAAACAGCAACTATAACACTAAAAAATTGATTTAAGCTCATTAAGTCAAGAGTTGAATTTAAAGATAATCAGAAAAAAATGGCAAATAACATTTGATTTTTTCTTTTAAATATCAGTATTTCAGGACCCAACACAATAGCCTAGTGGCTAAAGTCCTCCTGAATGTGACAGGATCCCATATGGGTGCCAGTTCTAATCCTAGTGGCCTCGCCTCCCATCCAGCTCCCTCTTGGTGGCCTGGGAAAGCAGAAGATGGCCCAAATCCTTGGGACCCTGCACCCACGTGGCAGACCAGGAAGAGGCTCCTGGCTTCAGACTGGCTCACCTCCGGCCATTGTGGCCACTTGGGGAGTGAATCATGAGATTGAAGATCTTCCTCTCTGTCTTTCCTCCTCTATGTAAATCTGACTTTACAATAGAAAGATAGATCTTTTAAAAAAAATCAGTATTTTAAATTCAACTTCATGGTAAAACTATTGCAAGAACAATTCACATTAACATAAAATAATAAAATGCCATCTTTTATTATTATGCATCATTACACCACTAAAGTGATAAAGTAACTAAACAAAATCAAAAACTTGAAAAATATAATTATAGGGGAAATTTTTAACAACTCTGTACCTTGTGACTTAAACAATGAGAAAGTATAAAAATGAACTCAGACGCCTACACAAGGCAACAAAGAAACAAACTTATCCTTGGTTGTTCAGAATCATAAAGAAATAAAATTGCCACACAGAAAAACTGCAGAACTTCTCAAACTGAATCCTATGAAAGCAGGGGAAAAAGGTATTTGTTTGATGATAACAGAAGCTTTGGGAATTCAAGACCTTACATATATTCCCTTTAGTGATGGTTTGGAAAGGGGCCAGCCACTTTAAGCATAACTTAAAATGGTACAATTATCTAAAACAGTCTTCCACCATAATAAAAGCATTTAAACTTACCAAAAGAAAAATTGACAAAGAATTCTACTCAATTTCCAATCATTAATGGAACAAAAATGACAAAATTAAATAATTCTCAAATTTTCATCTTAGGTCATTGAAACCAAAATATTAAAACAGACAAAGAGCTGGTTCATCTGTAGAAAAATATTAAAGGCTTTAAAACACATAAAAAGTAAAAAGCTGTGCTACAGCAGCAGATTTTTTTTTTTAAGATTTATTTGTTTTTATTGCCAAGTCAGATATACAGAGAGGAGGAGAGACAGAGAGGAAGATCTTCTGTCCACTGATTCACTCCCCAAGCGGCCACAATGGCTCAGAGCCGAGCCGAGCCGGGCCGAAGCCAGGAGCCATGCCTAGCCAATCCCAAAAAGAAATTCTTGGGAAACCAACAAAGTAACTCAAATATACATTAGGCAAAATGAAATAAGGGAGGTGGAGGGGATATTCTGTTTAAAAAGACATTAAAGTGATAAAACACTAACAGACTTTAAAAACAGCATTGGTGAAGACGGCAACATTTCCGAAGCAGAAACACAGAACAATCACATTGATTGATTCCCCTACCTGGAAAATCCTCTTTCTTTGCCTTCACCCTTTCGGATTTTGCTCCCCATCCTGTAGGACATCTCTGCTTTCCAGAAGGATCCATCAACCCATTCTCCCTGCTGTCAGGCTACACTGAACCCGCTCTACCATGGCCTCTCCAGATTGAACCAGCCTATTCCTTCTCCTGTTCCTCCCCCTGCGATGCAGGTGAGCAGAAGCACAGCTGCCTCCTGATTTTATCACGTGACCCTAGCAAAATTCCAGCCCCTGAGCGGAAACCAGTGGAATGAAACACCAGACAACCTAAAAATAGACTCGGATAAGAATGTGTTTTATATAAATGTGTCAGTTTAATGCATCACTGACTCTTGAACACAGCAAACCAGACAGCAACAACAAGCAGCTTGCGAACATGTAATGTTGACATTGAAACCAACAACAAAAGGAAAGAAATAAGCCATGATGGCACCAGGGACACAGGTGGGAACCAATGGAAAAGGCAGGAATTGTCTGATATCCAAAAAAATTGAGCAGAATATTTTGGTGAAGTTCAGCAGACATCAGAAACACCTTAAGCTCACTACAGTTTGCCAGATTTAAACGTATTTGTTCACCTGGCATCTGTTGAAAGCTTATTCTCTTATAAATAAATAATACATCCTTCGTGCTCGTCAGCATAGCAAGCACCCCACGGGGTAGACAAAAATCTAAAATGAACAACTGTGATACAACATGCGAGAGCTATGGCAAAACACAAAGTCACAAGAAGTGGAAAGCCACCTCCCTGTGATCTGTGAAAAAACAGCAAAGGAATCCTTCAACAGCCGAGCTGACACACTGAAACGTGTTCACTTCAAAGTCTTCCCTCCTGTCCCACTGCCACGCTTAAGACACCTTTTCCAATCAACCAGGTCAAACAGTGTCAGTAAGTAGACAGGATGGTGAAGAAACATACAGCCTTTGGGGAACTCATGCAAACGGATACAAAAGCTCCCCAAACACCAACACGTAAGTGAATAATATAAAACGTGAGCACACAATTTAGGAAAGCAAAATATGCTTTTTTTCCTCCAGTCTAACACTGGATAATGTAGCAAGATAACCATGTGTAAAGGAGGACAGACTGGTGTATTACATATTCACCGAGACATTAACATGCAGGCTGCTTCTGGAAATGTGACTTCAAACTAGAATCTTCTAGATAGAACCTGGTTGCAATTATCAAATAAATGTGCTTGAACATGGTCACATCTTCATAAAAAATATAGAATTAAATCACCTTTTTTTAACCCATCGGGTTAAATAGTGACTATGGAGAGCGAGAGGTAAAGGGACCATTATACGGTATTACAATGAATCATGAATACATCCTGCAAAGCCATGTTATGATCATCCCCATTTTACAGAAATGCTACTAGAGAATTTAGGTAACTTGCCAAGGGTAATCCTACTAGCAAATAGCAGAGTTTGAAGTTCAGATACCAGTTGAGTTGTCTACCTTGCCCATCGAAGAGCAGGACAGAAATGTGCAACCAGGGCCTGGTGGTGTAGCCTAGCGGCTAAAGTCCTCTCCTTGAACTTACCAGGAACCCATATGGGTGCCGGTTCTAATCCCGGCAGCTCCACTTCCCATCCAGTTCCCTGCTTGTGGCCTGGGAAAGCAGTCGAGGACGGCCCAAAGCTTTGGGACCCTGCACCCGTGTGGGATACCCGGAAGAAGTTCCTGGCTCCTGGCTTCGGATTGGCACAGCATTGGCCATTGCGCTCACTTGGGGAGTGAACCACCAAATGGAAGATCTTCCTCTCTATCTCTCCTCCTCTCTGTATATCTGACTTTGTAATATAAATAAAAATCTTAACAAAAAAAAAAAAAAAGAAATGTGCACTCATGGGTGGGCATTACGTATTGTTTAACAAAACAAAGTCTTTAGTCACAAAATGGCAATGCTCTTTCACCCAGTAAACCCACTTCCAAAGTTCACCTTTGCAGCAATATTCAAATGGGAAAAAGTCACTAGCAACCGCAGTATGTATTTTACAACAAAACTTAAAGATGGGAAAAATTAGCAGTGCTACCTACCCTAATAAAAATGAAGATAACAGACAGATTTTTTTTCTAAAAGATTGATTTCATTTATTTGAAAGGCTGACTGACAGGAAGAGATAATGAGAAGCAGTTGCAAGTTCACTCCCTACCAGGCTGCAAATGCCAGGGCTAGCCTGGGTTGGAGCCAGGAGCCCAAAGCTCGACTTCAGTGTACTAAGTAAGAGGCAAGGGCCAACGTGTTGGGCCATCTTCTGCGACCAGTGTTACAAGTGGTGGCTCAGTCAGCTGTAACACAACACCAGTACAAACAATATATATATAGTTTGTGTATATATATACACGTATATTTATATATATTCTCATTTGAAAGTTGACAGTGACAGAGGACAAGTATATAGAAATGAAACATAACAGAGGTCATTCAACTGCAGACTCATTCCCCAGATGGTCACAGAAGTTAGATGTGGGCCAGGCTGAAGCCTGGAGCCAGGAACTCTGTCCTCGCCTCCCACACCGGTGCCAGGAATTTGAGCCACCTTCACCCTCCTTCGCAGGTGCTTTTGCAAGGGGCTCATATGGGAAACCGAGCAACCAGGACATGAACCTGCACTTCGATCAGATACTCCAGAATCACAAGCACCACATCAAGGCTAATTAGATCTTTACTACGTCATCCTCGTGGAAGAGCATGCTGCCTGTAAAGTGATGTGTGAGGATTGTCAGTATCACAACTTCAACGTTACATTTATAACAGTGATGTATAACATATGAACTAAGATTCTGAGGAACCATGAAACATAAAACAAGTTGACTTATTTGGATGCTGCTCTGGAGGTAGTTATTATCATTCTTATATTTATTTGTATAATAAAATATTTTCAAAAGTAACTACTTTTTTACTGTAAAATAAAATTAGTGGCACATATAATCTATAAGACTGAATAAACACCCAAAACTGTTACAAGTGTTACAACTGGTGGCTCGGCCAGCTATACCACAAAACCAGCACAAGCAATACATATATTTACTCATTCTATAATTTGCCTCTTTTCTCAACAACTATGTAAATAATTTATGGCAATCCAATTAGTGCAATATAATTATTAAAGCAATTTTAGAAACCAAAGGACAAGTTATATGTGTACAGTAACTGTAAAAGGTTCAGAATTAAATGAACCACTAACTATATATCTTAATTCTGTCTTTTGTAGCAAAGCACCGTTTTTTTAAATGCCCTACAAATGACAGAAATGTCTCCCAACATTTCTGGATTCTGGCAGTGCAAGTTCAGGGTCTGAGCATAATCAGGTTCTGCAAGTGCCCTGTTCCTTGGGCACAAAGTGTCAGCAGGCCCCTGGGATCCCTTCCTACAGTCATGAGCCCTCACATGAGCACTGCCCATGCATGCTGTAATTCTCTCCTGGAGCCCCCACCTCCAAAGACCATGATATTTACAATCAGGATGTCCAAAAAATGGATTTTGGAGGAATCAAACATTCAGCACATTTCAAACCATGCGGAAAACACAAATTTTTAAGGATGAAAATGTATCACTGTTAATTCAAGCTATGTTTTCAAGTTGATATGAATATGGATGCTTATTTCGGTTTTCCTAAGCTTTCTTAAATACAGGTATTTGCAAAACCGTTATTTCAACGATAGCCATGACTAAAATTTATTTAAGTTTAGCTTGTTTAGCTTGATTTAGTTTCAGTTTTTGGTCCAGTTAATCAACCTACCAAAGGATGCAATTTGGAAAGACTTTAGGACCACTTAGGGATATAAGGTCACTGCTTCTTCCGTTCTACAGAGGAATGAGACTGAACGTGTTTTCTGGTTCCTGCGATGGTTACAAAGTTTGAGGTCAGATTTGAAGTCAAACAACATGCCACACATACAGCCTGTGTTTAGGCTCCAAACGTGCAGGAGGTGGGACCCCAAGTGAAATTCAGGAACCAGGTAAGGAAGATTCTAACCCTTCCCACTGTCATTCATAAAACTGAAACAAAAGAAAGCATAGCTGACTACAAACTGTGACATTAATAAATGTAACCCAGTCTTGAAGATTCTTCCTGACCGTTGCCTATCCTTCGTTTACTGCCTTTTCTCAAACCTCCCCAGTTTCACCCTGCATCAATATTTCCGTTTTGTCAAAGAAGACCTTCTACCCCCTAGTTTCAAATTGCTACATTCAGGTTTGGTACATCTGAACCCCATGCTTTCCACAGCTTGAAGATATCATAAACACCTTCCTTAGGTAGCATGTTCATGGTTCATGCTCAAAATTTTACTACCTTGTCTTTGCTGTTATGAAGACTCCATAAAATATATTTCTTCTAGGTCCTCAGAATTCAACAATTAACCTCCGCAAGTCTATAATGTTTCATGAGACCTTTTTCTAAATTTAAAAATTAAATAACCAATGCTCTGCAACCTGCTCATTACCAGATCAACTCCTTTAATCCTCTCTTGCCAGCCAGATCATTCTCAAATCAAATTACATCCAGTGTAGTGTCCTCATTTTCTTAGAAAACGTTTAGACCAGCCACTCTGCCCATGACATGTGCTTAACTCAGAGGAACAAAGTATTACCATAAAAAATAAATGAAAGCACTGAGCGCGTCTCGGGTTTTATCTTCCACTTTGATGAAAATTTAGTAATTTCACGGCATCCCCAAAACATCTCTACATTTTACAATTTGCATGCTTGATTCATCCCTTCTCACAGCTTTTGTCATGATTCTGACAGCAACATAACTACTATCTTAGGCAAGAGAAGGGGTCCAATCTTCAACTCCTTTGATGATGATAGCAAGTTTATAACAGCAGTCTCTCTTCCCACGGGTCTCCTTGCCCACGCGTTAGCTTTATTCCCATCTTTGAGCTCCTGTAACATCATCCTCGGCTCTCAGCGATCTTTTTCTGTCTCTATGAAACATGCTGCTGGCACAAGAACAGTAATGTTCCTTTTCCCTCTAGCTGTGTTTGACACTAAATTTTCTCATGCACTGCCATATAAACGTCTGTCTTAACTCGTTTAACCACCACAGTAATTCTATCACATAAACAAGACATCCATATCATGTTGCCAGTCAGGAAACTAAGTCCCAGAGAAACTTAATGATTACTCCAACTGACATGGGAAACAACCATGAGGGCAGATCTGGCATATATTCAGGGCACCTATATTTAATGAACTCCAACTATATGTCAGGGGCTGGAGGAGCTGGCTAGTACTCCATCAAGAACTATCGATACAGAATGGATAAAAGTAAAAGTCAACCTTACTTTCGTCTCATTCACCAATCACCAGCCCTCATATTCAGTGATCACGATTGTGTTCCTTAAATTATAGATTATCATGTGACCAATGCTTCATCATGGACAGGGTTAGTCCATGCTTGCATTGGCCAAGGACTTGATGATTATATGCTGAGCACTGCCCATCATGCCACATATTAGGGCATTGTAATGACAAGGAGGGTATGCTATCAAGGCTTTACATTCCAGTGGGAAAGGCAAAGCAAAAATATACACACTCAAGATAATTTCCAGATGCTGAAAAGGGCAGTAAATAAATCGAACTCTTCCCCAGGGAGGTGACATCTAAGCTGAGATTTGATAAGAAGTAGGGCAAACAAAAACTCATGAGAGTGTTTGAGCAGAAGAAACAAAGTTCTTAGAAAAATTCAAGTCATTAGTTTCATTACTTAGACTGCTCAACCGCTTTAACTTCATTTTCTTCTGTGAATTAGATATATGGAATGCAGTTAGTGCTTTTTACCTACAGGGAGAGTTTAAACATCGATCTCTCTTCCAGCAAGGCAGAGCACTTTTTGGGAGCAAAGGATGGCTTCTGTAATTGACCGTCCAGGGACTAAGGAGGAGCCCAGAGATGCAGGGAACGCCTCCGAGGCTGGCGAGAAGGCAAAGTGTACAAATCTTTCGAGATTAACACCAAGCACTCTGAAGCCAGACTTCAACAGTAGCAGATTTTTCACAGCCCACCAAGACAGGCACCACCGACAAAAGCCGAGATGATGCGAAACCATGGGCAGCCAGAAGAGACTGGATGGCGAGGACTAGAGCCCCTACTTCAGGAGAAGTTCAAGTACATGAAAATCCAGTCTAGGTCATGTGATGTACTCACGTCATAAGAAATGCTCTCTAAACAGACAAATAAATACCTTAAACTACAAGAGGAAAAATATGAAAAGGGGAAAGGTGATCTATAAAACAAGACATGCATCTCACAAGGCAGAAAGTGATGAAAATTCAAAGTACACAATAATAGAGTCTTAGGGCTACAGGACGAGGACGGGAAACCGCAGAGGTGGCCGGGAGCAGCGTGCGCTTGGGTTACAACCAAGACCAAAAAGTGGGCAGGACAAGTGTGTGGCTGACTGCCGCCTGCACGAAAGGCGAGGAGCAGCACCCCGTCTACGCTCAAGAGCAGACCGAGCCTCACTACCAGTGCTTGCAAGTCCACAGAATTCCCGCTTCCTGCACCCTGCTGCAGTGGGAAAGCCTTAGCCACTAAGGCAAAACCTAGTTCTGAACTTAAAGATCCTTGGAGACTCTAGGAAACCAGATTTATTTAGTGTATCATTGTAAAAGTGAAAAGAAAACCAAATCGGGAGGAAGGTGGGAGCAAGGATAGGGTACAAGTACCATCATGCTCTTAAAATTGTACATAGGAGGGCCCGGCGCAATGGCGCAGTGGTTAAAGGTCCTCGCCTTGCACGCCTGGGATCCCATATGGGCGCCGGTTCTAATCCTGGCAGGCCCCGCTTTCCTTCCAGCTCCCTGCCTGTGGCCTGGGAAAGCAGTCGAGGACAGCCCAAAGCTTTGAGACCCTGCACCCGCGTGGGAGACCCGGAAGAGGCTCCTGGTTCCCAGCTTTGGATCGGCGCAGTACCGGCCGTTGCGCTCACTTGGGGAGTGAATCATTGGACAGAAGATCTTCCTCTCTGTCTCTCCTCCTCTCTGTAGATCTGCCTTTCCAATAAATAAATAAATCTTTAAAAAAAAAAAAGCAACTAATGTGATTTACCATACAATCATATGTTCATCTAAAAAGTTCTGGAGAGCTGCTTTGAAATTCTATTTTTATTATTAAAAATGTAATAAGTTTTCTGAATATATTATTAAAGAGGTAGCTCATACATTAACTCATTAAAATAGTGAACTTTTAGTTTACTCTAATAACATCTATACAGTACTATAAATACATATATTTAATTTATAAAATTTTGGTATGTGTAACCAAAAATATTACTATCCTTTCTAGAGATGGTCATCAAACATTATTGAATATAAGGAACATGAAACAAAAACATTTCTGCGCGTATGCTCGGCAGATACAACGTCAGAAAATTGCCAGCTTTTCTCAAAGCCATCTATGGATCTCAATGCAATGTCTCATAGACATTGACAAGCTAATGCTAAAATTTTTACATAACATTAATGAGCCAAGAATATCTAAAGGAGTTTTGAAGGAAAGTAATACAAGAGACAGCTAACTGATAGATAATTACAAAGCTGTTGCCACTGACTGTTACTTTATCATGGTAGACGATAACGGGACTAGACCACTAGGCCACAGGACAGCCCCAAATCAACAGATCTATACACACAAGGCAAACTGGGAACGACAGATCTCAAACAGGAAGGAGAAGATGGGGTACTCAATAAATAAAACCATCAATATAATTTCCTATATGGAAATGTTCTATCAGTTTTCTTGCTTAGAACATTGAAATAGGAAAGAAAAATTGCATAACTATAAAAATTCTATCACACCACCACAAATACAATAATATGACAAGCCACAAGTTTAAGGTATACTACTGGGCCCAATGCAGTAGCCTAGTAGCTGAAGTCCTCGCCTTGCATATGCCAGGATTCCATATGGATGCCAGTTCCTATCCCAGATACTCCAGTTACTTATCCTAGATACTCTGCTTCCCATCCAGCTCCCTGCCTGCGGCTTGAGAAAGCAGTGGAGGACGGCCCAAAGCCTAGGGACCCTGTACTCACGCGGGAGATCAGGAAGAAGCTCCTGGCTCCTGGCTCCTGGCTCAGATCAGCTTACCTCTGGCCATTGCAGCCACTTGGGGAGTGAACCAGAAGATGGAAGATCTTTCCCTGTCTTTCGTTCTCTCTGTAAATCTGCCTTTTCAGCAAAAATAATTAAATCTTAAAAAAAAAAAAAAAGATAAACTAACAAGCATTCACCTAATAAGGACTGCAGTCTTAAGTTTTTGAACAATTCCTTCAAGGACACAGATGAAAGACGCGCAACCAGATGGAAACAGACTGGGGGGGGGGGGAGGATGGCAGGGCTAACCCAGGAAAAAGGAACGATAAAAACCAACAAATATATCCCTCTAGCCTCCATCCCATGGTAGGAAATGAAATGCAACTTAAACCTTTAATAAATAGCATTACATACTCCTCCGGCTGTCTGCAAATAGGAAATCTGACAAGTACAGACATCACTTGATGGAAATAATTATCCACCACCGGGACAGCCTGTATACAAAGGTAGCATTTTTATATAATGAAGCTATCATGCGCAAATTATAGTGATAGACCGGCCGTGAGGCAACCAAGGCTGAAGCAATGCTCAAAACCTAACATGGAGTGAAAACCAGGAACGGTGTGCACTGTTGGAGCTCAGAGAGCAGCACTCCTGAGCTCTTGTACCCTGAGTCTCAGATTCAAGGTCTCTCCGACCCTCTCGCTCCAGCAGCCTGTTCTCTTTGCCTCCTGAAGCCCAAGGAAGGAGTGTCCTTCAAGTCCCCTAGGGAATGAAGGGAAGGCTCTCCAGGAGGAATGTAATTGTTTTGAGTGACTCCCAGAAACAGCATGGAACAGAGAACATGAAGACTGCCGCCTAAGAAGTTTTGTTTGTACTTTAACACACTCTTTTCGTCACACTTTCACTCCTCCACCGGCCGGATTGCCACCTTCCACCCGAAGCCCAAGTCCCTATTCTGCAGTTCAAAACTCTGTTGAAGCTGCAATCATCTGCCCCTTTTGTGATTCTCATAATTTGTGTAACCCCCATGTGGTTTCCCCTTCTGTTAACTGTTGTTGGTTTCTTTCATAGACTCACATATTGAGTCTTTGGAAATTGAAAGTAAAATTTCCTATATCCCCAAAAGGTGAGAATAGTCCAGTAAAAATGCTCACGGGTGACAGCCACCTCCTTTAACACTAGCATTGCTGTGATTCATGATTTCGGTCCTAAGGTTCCACTTTGGATTCATTTCTCTGCTAATGTGCCTGAAAAGCCGTGAAAGATGGCTCAAGTACTGGGGCAGCTCCTAGCTTCAGACTGGCTTTGCACTGTTACATCCCTTAAGGAATGAACCAATAGAAGGAATCATCTTTCTCCCTCTGTGTGTGTGTATGCAAGTGTATAAATTTGCAAATCATAAAAATTTTTTTACTCGTAATTAATTTTAAAAGAGTTGATGATTATCTGAATAAATGCAGGCAAAGCATTTGAAAACATACAATATTCTTTCGGGATAAAAAGAAAGCATTAAGCAAATTAGGTATAGAAGGAACATTCCTTAACACAAATCAATGCTACACAGGGCAACTCCACAGTCAGCATCATATTGAATAGGAAAAATCTGGAAGGGACTCCAGTAATATCCAGAATCAAGCAAGGATGCCCACTTTCACCATTATTATTCAATATAGTTCTAGAAATGCTACCCAATGTCATTAAATTAAAAATAAAAGGGATAAAAAATTGCAAACGGGGAGTTCAAATCAGCACTGTTTACAGATGGCACCACCCTAATTTGGAAAACCAGAAAATTCCACAAAGAAATTATTGCAGCTTTTAAGAAAGTTTGATAAAATTGCAGGATATAAAATCAACACACAAGAACCAACAGCTTTTGTATACACAATGCTGGGGGGAAAAATTGTAAGATTAGTCCCATTCAGAATAACTACAAAAAATTTAAACACCTTGGAAAGAACTTTACAAAGAAGATTAATATACAATATAAACAAAATATTTAAAAAAATAAGGTACAAAAAATGGAAGTATCTTAGAAGAATTAATATCATCAAAATCTCAAGATGCAAGAGCAGTTTACAAAATCAATGTGATCCAAGGGAGAATAAGAAGGATATTATTCTGATATCTGGGGGGGAAATAAAAGCCAAAATTCATATCACAAGAGACCCCATATTTCTAAGCCATCTTAAACAAAAACAAAGCCAGAGCATTACAACACCAAATTTCAGGACATAGCACAAAACAGTAGCAATCAAAACAAACTTGTAATGGCACAAAAATAGACACCCAGACCAATGGAACAGAATAAAAGCTACAGAAACCAATGCATGCATCCACAACCAACTAATCTCTGATCAATGAACTGAAATAAACGGTCCTGGGAAAATTGGAAATCGACATTCAGAAGTCTGCAGCAAGATCCTCAACTTATATTTCATACCAAAATCAAATCTAGAACCTGATACCAATGAATTACTAGAGGAAAATTTCAGGGAAACACTGCAAGGTATTGGCACAGGCAAAGACTTATTTGGTAAAGACCCCAAAATCACAGGCATAAAAGCAAAAATAAACAAATGGAATTACATCAAGCTAAGAGGCTTCTGCAAAGAAAACACACTCAACAAAGAGGGAACAGAATGAGAGAAAATATTTATAAATTAGTCAACTGAGCAATACCCAGAGTCTATAAAGAACTCAAAAAACTCAACAATATAACAATTCAGTTAAAAAGTGAGCAATGACATGAAGAGGAATTTTTCAAAGGATGAAATACAAATGGCAACAGACACATGAAGAAATATTCAGGATCATTAGCCATCAGGTACATGAAAATAAAAACCACAATGAGGTTTCATCTCATGCCAATTAGAATGGCTACTATAGAAACAGAACAAAACAGTAAATGCTGGTGAGGGTGTGGTGAAGAGGCACCCTTCTTATCTGCCGGGGGGAATGTAGCCTGATGCGAGCATCGTAGAAGACAACGTGGAGGTTCTTCAGAAATCTGAATATGTCTACCATATGACCCAGCCAGCACACTCCCCGGAATTTACCGAATGAAATAAAACCAGTGTATGAGAGTTTGTATATGTATGTATCCCAAATTACTGCAGGTCAATTCAGAAGAGCTAAAATATGGAACCAATCTCAATATCCATCAACTGATGACTTGATAAAGAAAATGTAATACATATGTACTGTACACACACACTCACACACTAAAGACTACTACTCAGCCATAAAACAAACATGACCCTATCTTTGCAACAAAAGGAATACAGATGGTAACCATTGTGCTTAATGAAATAAACCAGTCTCAAAAAGACAAATATCATGTTTTCCCTGACTTATGGCAATGAACATACAGAGTGCAAAAAAGTATCGTCTATCTGTATGTGCCCATCTGATAGTTTGAGATTTGAATATTGTTCACAGTCCTTGGTACTTTTTTTCTGGTTACTGTATGTTGGATTATTTACTTAATGGATCACTGTTTCTCAATCTGTTTATATAAACTACATGAAATGTGTTCACCTTATATCAATACAGTAATATAAAGAAAATACATCAACTAGGATTGAATTACAGATATTATGCCTACAATACAAGACATCAAAGAATTCTGTTAAAAACCAAAACAGAGAACAAGTCAAGCTTAATCTTGAAAATGCTCCTAGCAGCTTTCTCACTGAAAAAAATGCTAGAAGCCATATCAAAGTGAACATCAGGAAAACATGTTTTGTAAGAGTATGAAAAATAGAACAGTTGAAAATCTGACACTTTCATATATAAAATTCATGGAAATATCTATGATACAAAATTAAAAACAGTACCACCATTTGGAATCATGTGAAATATTAATAGCAGGAAAAAGAGAAAAGAGTCCTCAAATTCTTAGCTTTTTTTCCTTCCTACTTTTCTGTACTATTCTGTTTTTTTCCCCCAAACTTTTCTAAAGTACATTTATTCCTTTTGTATTTAAGAATAAATCCATTAAACATTCATTAAAATGAAGAACAGCCATATACCTCTAATGTAAAAAGAAGTTATAGCTTACCAAAGGCACTTTTCTCTATCTTTCACATTAACTGGTATTTTCCCTTCTGTTTTCATACATGTTGCATCTGTTTATAGTTTTAATCTTCATGTTTAAAAGGTAGCAGTTCTGTTTATTGACTAAGCTACCAGAATGCACAGACTGTGGTATTACTCCCTGTCCTGTGAAAGCAGGCCCCGCTCGTGAGATCATCACAGGCTCTCACCAACTCCTTTGGCTGCACTCGGACATGCTGGAGCATGGATCCTTCAGCCTAAAGCGATCAGCACTCACTTAAAAATGCTATGAGGTTCTGACTCTTAAAGAAAGGAGGTGGCATTGTGGTCCAGTAACTTAACAGACCACTGTTGGCAGGCCTCATCGCAAAACAACGCTACTTGGAATTCTGCTTGCTGTGCCTCAGCTGCTGGTGCCTGCTGGTGCGCATGGGAAGGCTGGAAAGAAGGCCCAAGTCCATGGTCTGCTGCCAGCCATGAGGGAGACCCAGCTGAAGTTCCAGGTTCCTGGCTTCAGTCAGCTGCAGCTCAAAGAGCTACAAGGGTTGTTTCTTTTTTTTTGGAAAGTCAGATACCTCTTTCTGTCAGTCATCCTTTCACACACATGTGTATGCAAATCATATTTTTTAATTAAAACAAGAATCAACTGAAAAAAATTTAATTTTTCTGCTTATTTGTTGATTTTTAATATCTGATAGAATATTAAATCTGTGAATGTAAAGTGAACTGAAAAACTTCAGGCAAAAAAGAAAACAAGAAGGACCAATGTGAATTGCAACACAGGCTGGAGGACAGTAGTATGGGCAGTTCTCACTGCGTCTTCAGTATTGCTTTGGGTCAGCTCAGCTCCAGACACTGCACTCATTTGGGAAGTGAAACAACGCATGGAATGTCTCCCTCCTCCCTCTCTTCTCTCTTCTGTCTTCTCTCTCTCCCTACTTTTCCCCCTCCCTGTTTTTCTCTCTCTCCTTTCGTCCTCCAGTCCTCCCTTCTTTTATCCTCCTCTCTTTTACCTCTGCCTTTCAAACAAAATAATTTTTAAAAACCTTTTTTTATAAAAACCTTGTAAAGTCCTGATTAATTAATACAGGCCCACGCCCAATGGTCTGCCTGAACTGTGAAGACATACCTAACTTTGATGTTCTTCTGGGAGCCTCCTCGCTCCTTCCGTTTGTACCAGTGGTCGCAGATTTCATAAACCACAAACCAAGTTTCCATTCCACTTTGCACGCACACATTTTGTTTTAAGAAGCTATTCTTTTTGTGTTGCATGCAGTTGGGCTAAACTTACAGCAACACACCAGAGAATAAATGGGTCTATTAGTATATATGATAGAGGCGTGCATACAGAGAAACATCATATGACGCCAACTGGAGGCTGAGAAACAAATATTTAAACATGATCCTTTGTTGTTTCTTTCAGTTTCTGGAAATATTGTAAGGCTATGCAATACTAAGAATGAGAAGATTCAAAAGCTATACATTTTTTTTTTCTGAAAACCAATTTTGCAAATAGACACACACCCCACATGCACACACTTGCACTTGTCCTACCAGTAATGCTGTTCCTTTCATTCACCTCGAGAGGTCATGACTAGTCAATGCAATCCTCTTGTGGCAACAGCTGCTCCATTCACTTCCTCCGCCTAGTGTTTCCCAAACTGTGCAGTCAGTGCATTCCTCCCAGAGGCAGGAGAGGCTTGGCTAAGGGAAAGAGAAAAGCCAGAAGACAGGACTGTCAGCTTCCACCAGCCAGAAGATCTCTCTAAAATGTACGGTTTGTGTATTGGTCTTTCAAGAAAAAAAAAATTAAGGGGGTTTATCTCTACTTAAAAGAGTAGGAGCTAGCCACTTTATATAAATACAATAAATGTAGATACTGAGATTTGGGTATCACAGGTACTGAGAGTTCTCCATCATGACAAAAGGTACAACTAATGTTATACAGATGTAGATACCTCCAGCACTGTAGTTCAGAGTGTACTCCAATTCCTGTTACTCCTTTATTAGAAAGAGGGATTCTGTTCATGCTTGATCAACAAATGAGTTCTGCATTTGTTAGGAAGTAAAATTAAAATTTAGACATGCGCTGACGCTCCCTCTGGAGGTGGATCACTCGGGCTCACAGTCTCCATGTGGAATTGCACCAGTACCGAGCAGAAGCTCAGCATGCAAATGAGCCTCTTTTTGTTCCCACGGAGACCCCTTCAAGGCACTCCCTTTATAGGTTATAAATAATGAAGGTAACACCTGGCTAGCGCCTTCTGGTGAATGTTAGCGATGGGAGGCTGTTAGGACTGGAACTACCCTCCACATCAGGAGCTAAAGTTAATATGACCTTGTTAATTTGACAATTTTGTCCTTTCTCACAGCCACCAAAGGCCAGAAGAGAAAATACCTTCTCATTCTTCCCACTCGCCATCTTCAAAGTGGGTTTCCCATCTTTCTTGCATTTAGATTCCACGCTTCTGCCGGGGATAGCAAGTTCAGCGAATTTTCCAAGTGAAAAAAAGTGACTCCAAAGAATATAAATGTCAAACACATGTAAATTCCTTCTGTGCCATTTTTCTCCCCAGGTCAGGCATGTCCTTCGTTGTCTCCCGGTAGGTTTCAGCTGCCAGACATCTCTGGTTGAGGAGCCATCATGCAGACAGTGTCTTTACAATGTAATGACAATCGGTAACAAAAAATGTGCAGGCGCTGATAACAGGCTTCAGAAGGGGCAGCACGCGCTGGGGGGAAATGGGCATTTCAAAGCGGCACGGAGCCATCGCCACCGACCTTGGCTTAAGATCGCATCCGAAACATTTATTAATTTTCTGCTATAAAAACAGAAGGAAGCCAAGTCAACACTGATAAGGGGTCATTCTAGAGAAGAGGAGAATACTGTTTCAACGGCATTTCTGCAGATAAGTTAAATGCAGCTTTCCTCCGTGTTCAGACAGAAAGCAGCAAGGGCTGAGGCTGCAACAAGACACATCCCCAGGGGTTCCCTTCTTGGAAGATGCTTCTACAGTTTCTAAGAAGTTGAAGCAAAACATAATGAGATAACAAAGATTTCAGCAAACCTTAAGAACGCCACCAAGCCCATATCCCAAACAGATGCTACATCCAGGAAATAACTATACAAACAGGAAAACAATATCAGCCACTCCCTTTTATACAGTAACTACTGTAATTTAGGCACTCATTTCATCGAAATTACTTCAAGCTAACAGATACCTTCTACTTCGCAGCTGAACAATCAGACTGTAACAATTATTCATGATCAAGCCTTATTACTCATGATAAGCCTCATGGTCTTATTCCTACTTAAAAACACATTAAGATCCAAGAACGCTGAGTGTTTGGAGAAGACGCCAAGGATCTGAGACCTGTGGCTGCTTGGAGACAGGCGGCGTACTGGGCTCTGCAGGAGTCGGAGAGAAGCAGCTGAGGTCAACACTCGGGAAGCAAAGCTTAGTTTTCACCAAAATTCTGCTAAAGACAATTTGGAGTTTCTACCTCTAGGTATAACCGAGAAGTGTGATTCGTAAGTAAACATCCCTCTAAACAACAAAAACTATGTAAACGAAACTTTAAAATGTTTAAATTGTTCCTATTACTCAGGGAACTCTAAGACAGGCTTGATCGTATCAAATCCTGAAAAGGAGGGAAATGTAGTATGAAATTTCATACCTATTTATTTTCTACACTACACCCTTGCCTACTATGACAGGGAAGCAGAAAGACAGATAAGTCAAAACATTTTAAGGATCTCTGACTTGAAAAAATTAAAATAAACAAGCTTGTGTTATTAAGGAAGCAAAAATTTAGGAGGAAATACACTTCTAGATAAATATTAAAATATGGTAATGTGTCACACAGTGACATTTTGAAAAAATTACAGAAGTTCTTATACTGTAGGAAGGTGATTGCTGGTAGGTTAACACTAACAGCCATGCAAATTACCAAGACAAGAAAGGGTCAATATTTGGGTAAATATAAATATTGATTATGTAATTAAATTTATGGGAATAAGACATCTAGGTGTTTGTGTGTAGATGAAAAAATATATTTGATAAATACTTTGAAAATATTATAATCATAATATAAAAGCTAGAAGAAAACAATAAAGAGTGTTTGCTAGGTTCTTATTATAACAAATAAATGAAAAAAGTTACTTAGGAAGGAAAAAGGCTTAAGTCACCTCAATGTCTGGAGCTGCGCAGGGCAAGATAATTATGGATGCAGTTGGAATCTGATTTGTTTCCCCAACACATGCAGATACCTAAACCACAAAGCCATGTCCCCGCAGTCCTGAGAGGTGGGGACTTACTCCATTTATGGTATCAGAAAGTAGAGCCTTTGGGAGGTGATTGCATTGGCTTAAATGACTTGGGGTAGAGGAATGATGGAACCGCGAAGGCTTTGCCAGGACAGACCATGGGATGAGGTGCTTCCTGTCTCCCAACACTACCAGGCTCACCACATAGCTCTCCCCCTGCACCTGCTTGCAGCTCACCTTTGCGGACCTTCCCACCCCACCTGCCCCCCAATCAGGAGCCATGTCAATGGATTCCCTGTCCTTCCCCAGATCCTCTAGCTGAAGCCAAGGTCTGCTGACACTCTGATGTGGACCCTGTGAACACCATGTCAGAGTTCTGACTCCCAGAAGTGATAAGGTAACAAAACTGTCCTGCTTTAAGGCACTAGCATTGCAACAGTGCTACCACAGCAATGGGACATTATCTATCCAATTAATATTTGCTTCTCGACGTTTCTGTGCCCAAGATGGGCAAGGAAATCTCCAGCATTTACCAAACGCTCTATAGAGATCTTTGTTATTACCTAATTGATTACGGTGTCTATGAAATTGAAAAAGTCAAGCGACCTGCCAAAGCCTGACTTGGTTTGTGTGAGCGTTAGAGATTAAGTCTCAGCATCCTCATGAGGTGAGTGCTCCCAGAATAATCTTGGTGCAGACAGGTGCATATATACATGTTCATACATGTTGTCATGGTCTCGATGTGTTTGCTCTTGGCCTAGCACAACATTTCAGCAGCTAATTCCTCATCTTGTAAGCACCAGGGTCCAATATGAATGCCAGTTCATGTCCCAGCTGCTCCACTTCCCAGCCAGTTCCCTGCTTGTGGCCTGGGAAAGCAGTACAAGAAGATCCAAAATCTTGGGACCTGCATTCACATGGGAGACCCAGAAAAAGACTCCTGGCTTCAGATGATCAGCTCAGCTCAGCTCTGGTTGAACCAGCAGATGGAAGATCTTTTTCTCCATAATCTAATCTGCCTTTCTAATAAAAATAAATCTCTTTTAAAAACACAAAACATTGTTCTTAATGCTGTGGTACTGTGAGGTGAGACAGATGTGTTGGTGGATGAATGGGCTATCAAGGGAACATTTTGTTTTTATAAAAGTGAGCTCCATGTCTCACAAGTGCTGTCCTCAACCATGGGAGAAGACTGTCAACAAAAATTAAGCAGATGCTGGCACATGCCCTTGAATTTCTAGGTCTCTGCTATCAGTCAAAATAAACCTCTCTTCTTGATAAACGACCTAGACTTTGGTATCAGGTAGAGCAAGAAGAATAGGCCAAGACACAAACTTGTATTACATATGAATATAAATTTATAGTGCACTGCAAAAAATTGGGGGATGCAGGTGGGCATTTGCAATAGTAATCAAGCTCTCCTTCTATGCCTGTACCACTTATCGGAGTACTGGGAGTGGAGTCTCAGGTCCATCCGTATCCCAGGTATCTGCTGATGTGCATGTGGCAAGCAGGTGATCGAGCAGCTGGATCCCTGCCACTCACGAAGCAGATCTGTATTGAATTCTTGGCACTTGGTTTCTACCTAGTACCCTTTGGACTATTGTAGATACTTGGTAAGTAAACCAGCAGGTGCTAACAGTATGTGACAATAATTAAAAAAAAATAAACCTATGTGAGTTATCTTTTGGCACATTTTAAGCACTGACTCATAAGTGAATAACCTATTTTTTAATGTGCACAAAAACTAAAAATTAGAATTATCCTCCTGACTTGAGAGACTGTTTTACTCAGGACCCTTTAGCCTTTTTCACACCCAGCACTCCCTGCCTTCCGTTCACGCTCCATCCTCATAGTGAGGCATCATTCCTGTCCCCATAGCAAGTGCAGATGCTCCAAGGGAGCCTCTATTTGCCCCAATTCTCATTCCCGTGGGTCTCTGCACAAGCAAATTTCTTCCCCCTAACCTCTTCCCTCTCAACTTCGCTTTCCACCACAGCATAAATCACCCTAATTTCTATTTTGCTTCCATATCTTGTTCATTGTCTATCTCACTCCAATAGGAAGGGAATGGCCAAAGGCACGGATTCTTATCTGCCTTGTGCAGCCCACTAGCTCAAGTTGAGAATGCCTGAACACAGTAAGATTCCAACAGATATTTGATAAGAGCAAGAAAACCAAGGCAATGAAGGGATAAATGAGTGATCTTTCAATGTTACACTGAAAGTCACACTGTTGCTAGCATCAGAGTGAACAGGTAGGCCAAGTGAAGTGTACGCCCTGTGGCTTACTTCAACCCTGTTTGGTCAAAACTAGGTACAAAGAAAACATTGCTATTGAGACAGAACCCTTCTACCCACTTCAACTTTGTAGTGCCTGCTGTTGTAGAAATGATTTTTCTAAAAAAAAAAAGCTTGCTGGGCCCGGCGTGGTGGCGCAAGTGGTTAAAGGTCCTCACCTTGCACCCCCGGGATCCCATATGGGCGCCGGTTCTAATCCCGGCAGCCCTGCTTCCCTTCCAGCTCCCTGCCTGTGGCCCGGGAAAGCAGTCGAGGACGGCCCAAAGCTTTGGGACCCTGCACCCGCGTGGGAGACCCGGAAGAGGCTCCTGGCTTCAGATCGGCATAGTATCGGCCGTTGCGCTCACTTGGGGAGTGAATCATCGGACGGAAGATCTTCCTCTCTGTCTCTCCTCTCTGTATATCTGTCTTTCCAATAAAAAAATAATAAAAATAAATCTTTAAAAAAAAAAAAAAAGCTTGCTAGTAGCCAAGCAACTGGATAAGAAGCCGAGTCTGAAGGATAAGGTGCTTTATTTATGGCTGCAAAACTATTTAAGTGAGAAAGGGAGCAAGCAAATGACACGCCTTAGGTTTTAGAGCACTGTGAGCAGGTTAATAATGAAATGTTGCTATTCCTTGGCGGGGGCGGGGGGGGTACTACTAAACAACCTATACAAAGGAGAACAAAACAGTTCTTGGAAATTGCTGTATCATTTTTGTTATTCAAGAGAATTCAGCAGAGGTGGTCCCGGAATTTTATACCCAGATACATTCCTAAGGCAAGCTACAAGAGTTTCACCTGGGTAGTTTCTGAAACATTCAATCAACACTGAGCACATTTCTCTGCACCACGAACTGATCAATTAGTCCCGTTTCTTCGACACTGTTGTCCAATGCACTTCTGTGCATCAGAATTCTACAACTTCTAGAAGCTTCCTTTCTTCAGTATTTTACTAGCACAGAAAATCATTCTGCACTAAACATTCCAATTATCTAATTTTCCCAACCTCTCCTACATTCAATGAAGTGTAACACTTCTGCTCTATCATACCCTCAAACAGCTGGGCAAAACAATTCTTTTTCTTACATGGGGAAAAAAAAAAGATACATTTGCCAAAGACAAACATTGCACATCTCCCAAGGTACCTTTCCGCAGCCTGTTGGAGCTACTCAACGAGCACAAGGCAGCTTGTGCATGCAAATGACAGCTTGTACTTTTAGAAGTCCCCATACTGGCCCACAGATGGTTTTCCTATTAAGATTGAGCCATCTATGTAAATAAGATGATATATTTAAAATGTAGACTTCTTTTTATTTAAAACAAAAAACCAAAACACTACTATTCTTTTCCTCATGTAAGATCCCTTCATCTGGTCGGCATGGCCCGTTTATACATTCCCAGTTGTCTCCTTATCACAAGGCTCAGGGTCCATTGCTATTCACCATGTGGTCCTGACTGCTTCTCCTAACAATAGAAGACATTTACTCTCAATCAATATTGGGGAAAATAAAAGACGCAGCAGACATACTGAGGAAGCAAAACTAGAAACAGCAGCTCTCTTAATAACAAATAACAGTGGGGCCCACATCACGGTGTACTAGGCTCAGCCTCCACCTGTGGCACCAGCATACCATATGGCTGCCAGTTTGTGTCCCTGCTAACCACTTCCAATCCAACTCCCTGATTATGGCCTGGGATAGCAACATGGGATGGTTCAAGTCCTTGGGCCTGTAACCATGTGAGAGCCCTGGAAGAAGTTCTTGGCTCCTGGCTTCAGACTGGCCCATTGCAGCCATTTGAGGAATCAATCAGCAGACACTAGATTTTCTCTCTTGCTCACTCTCATTCGCTCACTTGTTCTCACTCTGTGTGTGTCTTCTTCCCTCCATAAACTCTGCGTTTCAAATAAGTCACTGCTTTATACATATAATTGACAGTATTACTCCTTATTTTCTGGATAAATGCAGAGTCTATTTGAATCTTCCAACTTCCCTTCTCTATGTCCCTATGTGCATTTCAATCTACAACCCAAACAGAACGTTTGAGAAGCCTGCTTTAGCATGAACGATCCTGAATGAGAATTCCTATTACTGCTTCATGACTTGATCCTTCCATCTGTGAAGGCAGATGCTTGGACTAGATGATCCTACCTAGTTTAAACATAGAGCCTAAACTCCTGCTCTCCATCCAAATCTGAGTCTCCTAAAATGACAACACAACACAAGTATGTTGCTGCCAGGGTAAGAAAAGACAATGCTGACACCCAGTGGTCCAACAATCAGCTCCCATTTGATGTCCTAAAATTCCCAGGATTGCTGGGCACTCAAACGCACTGAAAACTTTTTTCACGTCCTAAAGCTGCATAAAAGACGACCAAGAACAGCGCCACATAAAGCAGAGAGTAGCATGTAGTTGTCTGAGTTCTAAGATCTCACTCCTTGACTAAATAACTCCACTATATCAAAGCATTGGCATTCAACAAAGTGCTGTCCTTACTTCATGAACACACATGCACACGTACATACGTGCTTTTCAAAACCAAGACTTCATTCCCAAGAAGTAAATGCTCAACACCCCAAGATGTTTGCTGATGAGTTAGGAATTCCCCTTCAGAGCTTTGAAAAGTAAATAATAGATATCTGAGATTGTGAGGCCATGGACTCCATTTCCTGAGTTTTATGAAGCTTCCAGCACAGCTTCAACCCCCTGAATATGGAATAGTAAGTTGCCTGTAAAATGAAAAGCAGAGACAAAATTGGCAGGAGAAACACTGTGTTTTTCACTTCCAGTGGGCTAAGCTATCAGAGTTTTAAATCAGCAAACTCTAAAATGTAACCTTTGGTGATATTTATGCTGCATGCTGATTGAAAGAAAATAAAGGAGTGAAAAAATGTATTTTAATAATTATTACTTCATCTCTAAAGCCTTGATTTTGACAAAAAGGACAAATGGCCTGGCCTTCCAGTCCTAACAGAAGCTGACAGCTCATTGTAATCATCTAAATCAAACTTCAGAATAATGGCTTTGGCGAAAAATGTGGGAAGAACTAATGTTAGCTACAAAAATATCTTGGGGTTCTAGAAAAATACAGCAGCTGGCTCAAGACAGACTTTTGGGTAAAGAAAAAGTAAACTGAATGATAACTCTTGTTCCCTTGAACAACAATGAATTAAAGGGAAAAAAACCTGAACTAGTCACAACCAAATGAGAAAACAGAATGCCACAAAATCGTGGCTAGGAAAGGATTCTGGGGCTGGCATCATAGCATGGCAAGCTAAGCCTCTACATACGGTTCCAACATCATATTTGCGCACCAGTTAGAGTACTTGCAGCTTTGCTTTTAATCCAGCTTCCTGCTTCTAGCCTGGGAAAGCAGAGAAAGATGGCCTTGGACCCCTGCACCCACAGGAGAGACCTAGAAGCAGATCCTGGCTCCCAGAGAGGCATTGTCCCAGCTCAGGTCTTTGCAGATATTTGGGGAGTAAACCAGCAGGTGGACAATTTCTCTTTGTTTCTTCCTCTCTCTGTGTAACTGACTTTCAAGTAAAATAAATAAAAATTTTCAGGGGTGGGGAAATGATTGTTTAAAAAAGCAGAGTTTATTTAAAAAGAAAAACACCACAGGGGTCTGTGTCTCTGTGCATACCTACTTCCTATTCTAGGTGAATTCACAGAAGGTGAGCTGCAGTCCAGTGGCTGAGAGCTGAGGGACACACTCACACGCTCGCTAGAACGACTCTCCAAAACAGAAGTAATTCCAAAAGGAAGCATCTGTTAACTTGAAAATGTTCAAGAAAACACTCATTCTCCAAAAGAATCAATGGGTAAGGTTGTTTCAAAGCAAAAACAACAAAACTTCAAAGCACAACCAACAAACAATATTAAGTATAAAGGTATATGGTAGATTTAAATGAACAAATTAAGAATCAAAAATATCTTAAAAATGATGATTACATTAGAAACAGAAAGAAACAACTGAAAATAAAATTCTAGTGTTGCAGTGCAGGAAGTTAAACTGCCCCATGCAACACTAACATCTCGGGCTGCTGGCTTAACTCTTGACTGGAGTCCTCTTCCAGTCCAAGTCCTGGCTATTGCTACTGGGATGGCAACTGCTTATGGTCCAAGGGCTTGGGTTCCTGCCACCCTCACCCACGGAGGGATCCAGATAGAGTTCCTGGCTCCGAGTTCCTGGCATTGGCTCGTGCAGCTATTTAGGGAGTATATCAGTGGATGGAAGATTGATTCAGGGATCAATTATTTTGAGCTCACGCTCTCGTTTGTTCTCGCTTTCTTTCGTTCTTTCCCTCCCTCCTTTTGTCCCTCCTCCCTAACCTTCCTTCTCATCTCTTGCTTTGCTTTTACAATAAAGTCGTGTTCTAATGTGTGTCTGGTGGGAAGATGAGTGCCTGTGAATGTGATTTTATTTGCATAGTGTTGTTCTAAAGTAATCAGGTTAAAATCAAGTCATATGCATTAGGTACAACCTAATTCAATATGGTGGTTTTACAAATAAGAACGTGTAGAGATGGAAACAGAAGATGACCATGTGAAAGGGAGGCAGAATGGAACGATGTCCGGAACACTGCCACCATCACCGGCAGCTGGTGGAGCAGCGTGCAACAGCTCAGTCCCCAGCGTGGGGCTCAGGGGCAATCAACACGGCCCAGGGCCCAAGACTCCACAATTCCCGAGAGGATTAATCTCTGCTCTTGTAAGACACCTCTGGTGGTTTTATTAGACTTGCCACACGGAACAAATACAACCTGCTATTCCCACAAGTTTAACAAAAGAAGAAATCATTTAAATACATTTGAGAAATTTTTGAACAAAAATCAACAGTGAGATTAAAGATTCATAGGACACACTATGTTCCAGGAAAATGTGAAATGACTGATGGACACCAAACTACTGTTTCACAACGAACTTCAAAAATATAACATTCTTCCAGAATGGAAGCAGAAAATGAACTCAAGGATTCAGATAATCTAAGATTAAAAAGGAGAGAGAGACAAAAGAAATAAAAATGATGAAACCCAACCAATCAAGACAGAAATCAAAATAAAGACCTCGACTATGGAGAAGTTCAGAAGTTGGGCTGAGCACTAAACACATGTAAACTAGAATACTAGTAAAAATGGCACTGAAAATTAGCAATGGGAAAATTAAAATGTCATAAATTTTGAAATTATGTATAAAAGCAGCTCATCATATTTTTAAGAACAGACAGCCATCAAAAATACTAAACAAAATCTAAATAAATATGAAGTTTTAAAAGGTATGAATTCTATCAATCAAATATTTGGTCTCCATTTTCTTCTATCTAACATACTTAACCAACAGAAAAAAAAATCTACACAGTAACCATTATATTAACACCTGGGAATCAAATATCTGTCATACTTAGTCCATAACTTCCTGATGTAAATAGGAGGGGAAAAAAGCAATCATAACTGAACATTTTATTTATTTTTGCCTCTTAAATTCAAGCAAAGTTAAATGTAACAGTTGTGAAGCTCGCAATGAAAAGCAAGGCAAAAATAAAGGAAGATGGACGACAATACAAATAGGACAGATTCAGCTCCATTCTTAATTAGCTGTAACTTCAGACACCGTTGAACCATTCTGCATTCCAGACCAGAGGGCTGTGTTAATTTTCCTCTTATCAGTTCCCCCTTTCTTCCTTTAATTAAACAGACTCTTGCATTTTATTTGGGCATGTAACTTTCCCAGCCTCCTTAGTAGGTTGTGACCATGTGATTCTGCCAAAATCCAATTTCATGCAAGCAGAGTTTGTGCAAGTTCTGGGCAGTGCCCCTCAAGGAAAAAAGTTTATCCCCTACCATATGCCCCATTACCTTCTGGCTTGCCATTTGATTATGGCTACTGCAGCTTATTAATCTGCAGCATTCCAAGCAGGCAGGAAGAGAAAGCATGAGTTCATGGAGCATGCATTTAATGAAGAAATGATGTCTGGATTTCAGAATTTTTTACACAAATTTAATTTTTAACTCCATTTTTTCCCCAAAAATGTTTCCATGTACCCTCATGATAAATATAATGGAGCATAGAAATAGGCAATAGTAAGGTCTCTGTGGACCTGAACAGCTTCACCAAAAAAATGTGTTCTAGCTTCTGAGAGAAAATTACAGTCCTCTTTATACTTAAGGTACTTTGTTTTCTAGTCACTGTTACTAAATGTACTCCCGATGAATGCAACTCCCATTCACTACTCCAGGGCATCAAATTCCTTTGCATGGCATTTGAGACTCTTCCCAGTTGTGTCACATTCTCCCTTTCTGTATTTATCTCACCCCATTTCCTCATAGGAACCTCAGAGTCCAACTTTGCCTATCTCTAAACAATGGGTTCCACTTCTTGGTTCTGTGTCCTTGACCACGGCAGGTTCCTACCAAGAATGACCTCCCCACAATTCTGCTTAGCAACTGTGACATCCACCTCTCCGACAGACTTCATTTCCTCCAGCAAGAAGCAAGCATGTGTCCTCCAAAGCTAAAAAGCACTGCTTTGTCTCATGCTAACAAGGCACAATCCACCAACGAGTAGCCAGATCGACTTTACAACTCCACTCTCTGCATCTCTCCAAACATGCCTGGTTAGGATCATGGGTAGTTTTACCCTGGACAATCCAATCAGCCTCTACCTGACCCCCATATTCTATTCTTGTCTTCTTCCAATCAGATTCTAACACAGAAAGCAATATTTAAATGTTAAGGAAGATGGTCACTTTCCTTACTCAAACTCCCTCTAAGGAGAATGCAAAATTTACAAAACAGGGTGTCAAAGGCAGTGGCCCAGACGATCTGAGATAATTTAAATCTTGAGTTTGTTTTTCTACAGGATACTCCTAAAATGTTGCAAAGTTTCTGTCTGAGTCAGTGTTTCAAACACATAATGTACAAAAAAAAAATGTGATACTTCAGCTGTTACTTTGTACATTCTGGACAATTCTCTGAAACTCTTGCCAATGGGCGCTAAAAGCTCCATCAGTAGCAGCAGCCTAGTATCTAGTGAAACTTTGATGTCATTGGGCTACTTCATATCTCAAAGGACAGCAGAGCTGCCCTAAGCCCGCAGACTGGCCATCTATAACCTGGCTCCACCTAAGATGAGGAAGCCATCACAGGGATTCCTGGAAATAGCAGGCTTCCTCCAGAAACTGTCCCCTTTGAACAGGACAACACAATGACACCTTTCAATAACTGAAGCAGCCTCTGCTGAATGCACTTACATTAGGAAAACTTGATGTAGAAAAGCCCTTGGACCTGTATGTATCCAAAAGGCAAAACACTGCAGTGGGGAGACTGAACCCAAATGTTGGGATTATTAAAATAGTGATTTATTTTTCTAAACATGCAGACACCATGTCCCAGATATGACCACCCTACCTGTTAGCTGACCAGAGTAGCTACCAGTTAGCTGACCAGAGTAGAAAAAAGCAGCTATAGGACAACACCTAACTAATGTGGATCCCAAACCACGCTGCTAACTTCCTGCAATACATGGGTGGTAGAGCTGAGGCCGTGGCATAGCTTCGCTGCCAGCATCCCAAATGGGTGCCACTTTGAGTCCAACCTGGTCCACTCCGATCCAACGTAGGAAAGCAGCAGCTCTCAATTTCTATCAACAAAACCATTAAAAATGGTCAAGAAATTCTTAGATTACCACAGGCTAATGGAAATCCTAAAAAAAAAAAAAAAAAACTGTACTGCGCAGAACATGAAAACTACAATGCTGAACAAATAAGAGGGACATAGCTGGCAGCTGGTGCTACAGACCGACCTCCCTTCACCCTAGAGAAGTCAAATGTGTCAGGGCACATTTTGTACTGAGTGTAGGATTTAGGCAGCAGGAAGGCACAAGAACAGGGGCCAGTCCTCAGAGCTTGATTCTCAGAGGATGTTCCAGGAGGACTTTTCTAGAAATACTGCACTGAGACAGCCACACACCCAAGAACAAAGAAAACTGTGAGGACCAGATCTGAGTTGGCATTTTCTAGGTACGAGGGGGGATCACAAGTAGCTTGAGCACAAATAGGCTCACACTCGTGCTTCCCTATATTCTCTGTGCATATTGCAAACCGGAAGGACCTCCTGATCCCACCCTGGCTAGAGAAGGCCTGGTCAGGCACTTCTCAGAGATGCACTTTCTTCACTAGACTGTACCTTTCCACTGCCTTGTCATAAGAAAATAAAACTTTCCTGTGAGCAACTCCCACCTGATGGCTTTGGCAACACCCCAATAAGATGAACCCCTCTCGTCTTCCAACATTCCCAGATGACTTTGCAACACACTTGCAATAAAACCCAAATTCTGGTTCGCAACTTACCAGACACTCCATAATGTGGTCCCCATCTGCCTCTCCACACCTGCTTTAACTTTTATTACATCTTCACCTTGAGGAGTTTATATTTGGCATTTCGTCTGGAATAATTTCCAAAATTGATACCTAGTAGTTAGTAGTTCCAATTCCTTAGGAATCTCCACTGAACTGACCAATTTATGTTAACATAACAAAAAAAACTACCATTAGTACACTCTACTTTTCTTCATCATGTTTATCTTTTCCAGCACTGTATTATAGTGTTTGTTCATTTTCTTATGAATCTCAGGCTTTCCCACTGCAGCATCAGCTCCAGCAGGGCAGAGTCTGTTCTGTCCATCACTGCATCTGAACCACACCGTGACTACTGTAACCTGTCTTTGTTTACAATGTGTGCACTTGCTCCTTGAATGTGGAAGTCACATTTAATGTTTTCTCTGCCTGTCTGCATTCATCCTGATACCCACCATTACACCTGTTACACAGTTCAGAATACCACCATATGATCAGAGAAATGAAAATTTTCATTTATGCTTTTCTTTTGTCTGTGATGCATCTCTGGCTTAACTTGTGATCTTATTTAGCCAACAAAAATGGGCCTTCCTTCACCTGTAATTAGCTATAGTTCCACCAAATGGTAACAACTTGATTTATCTTCTTTCCTTTAAATTATGTTGACATGAATGATTAAATCATTTCAGTCTCTTATCAGAGAAGGTGAATTTCTATTTCATTAGAAAATTGCAATACTTTTGAACCTTCTTGCATAGAGATAGATACATTTTAAAACATCAAAGTTCATAAGCTAAGTAAGTAGAAACATGTTGTGGTATTTAAAACAAGACGATCACAAACCTGCATACATAAACATGACTTACTGTGTTTCTGCCCCATTCTGCTAGACAGCAGCTAAGTTTTTAAGTTTCTTATGAATATCCTCTCACTGCCAACCTCATTCCAGACAGTACGGATCTTAACCGTATACCCACAACTGAATCTCTGATTACTACCAACTTTAGCAGCACTAACAATTTAGACAATGTTACTTAAGTTAGAGCTCCCTTTAGGTGTACACTGTTGAGTCAAACAAGCTCATCTGCAAAACGTATGCCGCACAGGATTCTAGCTAAGACGTTCTGGAAATAGCCAAGGAACACAGATGCTGAAAAGATTGGGAGTTAAATGTGCTTGATGCCACTAATTTCTGTGCTTAAAATTACTAAAATAATTATGTTGATATTAAGTATATTAAAAATTTTTTTAAAGGTAAAAAAAAATCACTCCTTGTTAGATGTTCAGGAGGGATGAAGCTGAGGAATGAGTAGGTAAACCCCAGGAGTTTTAAGGGTAGTGAAATCATTCTAGATGGTACAGTAGCAACAGATACCTGAAGAGTATGCATGTGTCAAAACTTACAATGCGGGCTGGCATGAAAGCCTCATGGCTAAATCCTCGCCTTGCATGCACCAGGATCCCATATGGGTGCCAGCTACTCCACTTCCCATCCAGCTCCTTGCTTGTGACCTGGGAAAGCAGTTCAACATAGCCCAAAGCCTTGGGACCCTGCACCCACATGGGAGACCCAGAAGCAGCTCCTGGCTCCTGGCTTTGGATTGCCTCAACTCTGACTGTGGTGGCCACTTGGGGAGTGAATCAATGAACGGAAGATCTTGCTCTCTCTTCTCCTCCTCCCTGTGTATCTGACTTTCCAATAAAAATAATCTTCTAAAAAAAAAAAAAAAACCTCACAATGCACTGAGTGAATCCTTAATATAAACTACAGATCAGAAAATGCATCAACATTCATTCATAAATTGTATGATATGTATCATGCTCTTGCCAAATGTTAGTTACAGACAAACCTAGGGCAAGGCAAAAAAGAGGGTAGATTAAAAAAAAAATCTCTCTACTTGCTATTCAACTTACTGTAAATTTAAAGCAGCTCTGAAAAATATGGTCTATTAATTGAAAACCAGGAGTAAACAGCTCCCTTTCCTGTCACCAATTATGATGCAAACAGGGGTTTGTTGCAAGCCCTTTATGGCAAACTATAGATTGCAGATGATATTACTATAATTGTATGTTTCATGTTTCTTTTTGATTTGTGGATGAATTTTCTGTTTAGTAAGTAGTCTTAAATACCAAACAACTCATTTCGGTTGGATGAATATTAAGCAGCTCTTGTGTGAGACACTTTTAAACAAATAAAGCTAAACATTCTTTCCAATCACCTCCAAGAGTAGAACAAGCTAACAGTTTACGGGGTTTTCCCAGAAGCTTTCTTTAGGGTACAGAGGTCACCTTGTTACCTAATAATTTTTTCTCAACAATCTCATAGAAAACGAGGTCTTCCTTCTATCTCTTTTTATGAATTCCTTGTCTCCTCTCAACAGAAGATAATTTCTCAGAGCAAACGGCCACATTGATATTCATGGGATAAATGGTTTGCAACTGAACAGCAACACCCTGGTAATGTAAATTTCATACAAAGCTTTCAAAAGGTTAAACAATGCTGCTGTGCTCTACTGTGCCCAGAAAGCAAATGACAGCAGGAGGCTCAACCTTGGTGCCTGGCTCAAGTTCTCTCAATAGCAATGTCAAGCTCTCCATTTAGGGAACTCTTCAGTGTCCTTCCAATGGACGTGAACAACTCAGGGCACACAAACAAGCCCCATTTTACTTTCTCAATTCAAAAGCAAAAGGTCACACAGGTAAATGTTATGCATATGGGAAGCAAGGGAACAATTCCAAGATTTTTGTTTTGGGAATACATGTCTTCAAACAACATATGTTTGCTGAATATCAAACTAGCTATTGCAGGCACTTATGAACCATCACACGGAAGCACTCTCCCTGTCACTGTGCCTTTCAATATATAATCTTTAAAAATATTTTTTAAGCTGTCAGACCACAGGGAAGAGTTCACAACACTTCTTTGATTCTCAAAAAAAGGCAGATGACAAACATGCTAAATGTGCACTGGCAATTAGATGATGAGAAGGAACAGACCATCCATGAACTTGATGTTCACGACCAGAAAGAGGTCAAGTTTCCTGAGTATAATCAGGGTTGGCCCTATAGCCACAGTGAAACCTCTAGGTTCTAAGACATACACAGTGAAGAAGCAAGGAAGGGTTTTAACTCATCATAGCAAGATGATCTATATTTCACTAAAATCAACCTTAACGTCCACAAGGAAATATAGTACTCAAGAATATAGACAGGGAGATGCACTGGGAAAAGAATAGAGAAAGAAAGAGATGTGGCAAGCATGGCCAGCGCCATGGATGAGCTGGGCTCTAGTGTTCTGCCCCATTTACAACAGACACATGCTCAAGTTGGGGGGGATAGACAGGCTGACATGGAACCCTCACCTATTTCGCTAAACCCTGTGACCCAATGTGGCAAGGGACTGATTCAGACTGGAGAGGGATGCCTTTTTACAATTTGTCCACCCCAAGGTAAAACCACTTGCCCTGGCATGAAGGTGACTTACCTGCTCGGCAGCCCCTCAGATAAGATCAGCCTCAATGTGATGCAGAGAAGTGCCTCTACAGAGAAAATGTCACAGAAGGTGACCTGCTTATGTCTTGTTGATGGATTTCACCGAGGGAAAGCAAAGAAACAAGTATTCCCACTCAGCTAGGGTCGTTTTACTTTTTACTTGTTAAACTTCTGACTTGGTGAAGCATTAAACCACTGATTGTAGTGTAAATTTAAAATGTTATTCCCCACCAAAATTAATTGAAGGTAGGAAAGGAAAGACAGAAGGGAGGGAGCAGGAGAAAATTTCATAATATTCTTAGAATTATATTTAAGCTATATTAAATATGTTTAAAGCTAACATTTTAAAAATGCAAAAATATATATAATTTCTTTTCCAAGTTTTAACAAAGTTCATCCCTTACATTTCCCCTGCTCAATGAACAAATTAAGCGGCTCCTATAGTTTTGGTGTCAGTATCGTGGTCAGGAATTTATTTGCTCAGACAGAGAAAACTGCAGGAAACTAGCTCAATACGCGGGAGAAAAAAAACTCCAGAAGTTCTACTTCAAATATGTTCATGTGAGGCTTCTGTGAAACAGGGACCATTGGTGAGGGGGAACACACAGATTGCAGGGAAGGTAACAGTGTGCGGAAGTCAGGCAGAGGAAAAGGTGACAGCATATCCCAAACTAGGCTTGCTTCCTGGCTGCCACACGCTCACTCACACAGGACATGAAGACCCTTTATTCCAGTAACAGCAGCTTCCCTGGTCGGGGCTGGGTGACGCTCACTCAACTTGTGTTGTATAGCTCATTTTCAATCAAGGGCTCCCATATTAATCCAGTCAGTGGATATCCTACACATTGAATTAACTCTATTTGTGCAGAACCTCATTTTGACCATAAAAATATACTGCTTAACATAGTTTAAGGTTCAACGGCCTTTCTTTTTTAAAGGAGACAGTTGAAATGGCCACATATGAATTTTTCTGCTCATTCTCACTGCATGAAACTTCTGAAGACAACAGAGGAGAGTGGATACTGCCAGTTCCAGGGTGAATGTAGAATTAGAATTTCACTGCTTTCTCCCCCGCGCTCCCTCAATAAGCAATGTTTCATCTAACTAATTGCTTGTTCATGGTCACATTGAAGGAGTGCCTCCCGGTGTTCTTTTCTAAAGCCAAGCCTTTAATTTTCAGACAGAACATCTAGCGACGGTGAGAGAGGACACAGACACCTGACAATGACTTGAGCCAAGTCTGAAAATATCTGTAAGGCTTAGCGTAAGTTTTATTCACAGCTTTACATCTTCTACCTTGCAAATGAGTTTCACAAAGAACAGTTCACCCAATTTTACTCTTTAACGCTGGCTAGCTGTGTGACCTTGGGCAAAGCAGTGTCTCTCCATCAAAGTAGGGAGAGAAGAGCATGCTCTGGTACCTTCGATGGAGAAACAAGCACAGGAAGCCAACTCAGAGGATGTAAAATCACCAGCCATTTCTCTTGCCAGGGTAAGTGAATTCAGGTGCATAGCAACTGGCAAGTACCATCTCCTCTAATGGAATATCACAAATAGAATAACACCAGGCAACCAAAGCCAGTGTGTTACACACAGCAACTCCTCATAGAGGCACTTTCCTGCGCTACCTTCTTTACTCTTAATCAATCCTTGCTTGCTTTAACCGTGGGGAAACCAAGGCCCAGAGAGGACACAGTTCTCCCTTCCCAGTGACTCTCTCTTAGCCTCACTCTACCTGCTAAACAGGGGGCTTAGACAAGATGATCCACTTAAAACTGTGTTTCAGAGCAGAACACAATCATCCCCATCAGAGGGTTACAAGTAAACACATTTCCCAAGACCAAGTCAGCTTACTGGTGTTGTGTTCCAGCTCTGCTGAGCATTGGTTTAGAACGCTTTCATACTGCTGTCAATAACAAAACTCTTGGTTTATCAGAGTTCACAAGAGGCCTGTCCAAACCCCAATGCAGTCGTTCTGGGGGCTAGAAGATGCTCTAAATGAGAACATCCTCAGGAAGGTCACAGCTCTACAGTTCACCTGGGCCCAGGTCTCCTTTGGTCTTATTCCACTTGATCAATTTACCTACCTGGCCTCACATTACCCCTCAGCCTGGCATTATTCATTTTGGCTGGCTGATGATTCACTTGTTTAAATCCTTATCTCCATAATGAAGATGCCAACTTTACTACTATACTGCCTAATATAAGCTTCCACAAGATCGTTACACTTGTTCCCACATAGCGGACTGTCAGCAGTCCAGGGCTGAGATGGCAATTCTCTAGTCTGGGAACACTGTTCCTTCCATCTTAATGCCCGCTATTGTTAACCTAAACATGGGCATCCATGATTGCAGGTAAAATTCTGCATTCCTAAAGGGAACTAAATTTTAAATGCAGAGACAGAAGGATAAACATACCGTATGTCATGCTTGGTATAATGTAAAATCATTGCAGGTAGCTGCTAACTCTCCATGATTACGAAACAAAATCAGGAGAAAAAAGCAAGATTGTAAGTATGCAAAGTAAGCTCTCTGAGAGGGAGAAATTCAACTTTGGCCACATCTAACCTGAAAAGCCTGACAGACATCAAGCGGAGAAGGTCAAGTTGACAGTTGCATAAACCAATGTAGTGCAAGTGAAAAAAGAGCATATAGAGTTGGAGTCTTTAACATGAGGGCTTTATTGAGAGGCTTGGATGAAAACCTAGGGAAAGGAAAATTGATGGAAAAAAAGTAAGAAACTTCTTAAAACCAAAACTTGAGATGAATCAACAATCAGAAGATGAGAGAATGAGGAAAAATAAATAAGACAGAAATAGTAAGCCTCATGAGTGGGAGAAAGGATAATATTTCCTGTATCAAGGGGAGGACTTTGAAAAAAAAAGGAGTGATATGCTATATATTTACTGCAGATAGATTGAAAATAAGGCAGGGCCTGGTGCAATGGCTCAGTGGCAAAATCCTTGCCTTGCATGTGCCAGGATCCCATATGGGTCAGTTCCTGTCCCAGATGCTCCACTTCCCTGCCTGGGATGGCTGTCGAGGATGGCCCAAAGCTTTTGGACTGTGTATCCACATCAGAGATTCAGAAGAGGCTCCTGGTTCCTGGTTTCAGGTCAGCTAATCTCTGGCTATGGTGGCCGCTTGGGTAATGAACCAGCAGACATAAAATCTTTCTGTCTCTCCTCTCTGTAAATCTGACTTTCTAATAAAAAAAAAGAAATATATATATATTTTTAAAGATTTATTTTCATTACAAAGTCAGACATACAGAGAGGAGGAGAGACAGAGAGGAAGATCCTCCGTCTGATGACTCACTCCCCAAGTGAGTGCAACGGCCGGTACTGCGCCGATCCAAAGCCGGGATCCAGGAACCCCTTCCAGGTCTCCCACGCGGGTGCAGGGTCCCAAAGCCCCAGGCCGTCCTCGACTGCCTTCCCAGGCCACAAGCAGGGAGCTGGATGGGAAGCGGAGCTGCGGGGACCAGAACCAGTGCCCATATGGGATCCCCGCGCGTTCAAGGCGAGGACTTTAGCCGCTAGGCCACGCTGCCAGGCCCAATACATATTTTTTAAGGCAATAAAATTTAATGCTCAGTTAGCAACAACAGGTCCCAAGGCATTGGTAGTTTTCTGATAGAATGCTGAAAGCAAAGCCTGATTGGGATAGATCTGCAAATGATTGAGAAGAGCCAGAAGCAGCATGTATCGATGTTTCCTTCAGAGAACTGGATGTCAAGGGGAGCAGGGTTCAAGATCCAGCTCCTCCTCGGAGAACCCCAGGCTATGCAAGATGAAAGAGCAAGTACTTGGGTCCCTGCACCTGAGTGGAAAGCTTGAATTCGGTCCCACATCCCTGGCTTCCGTCTATCCAAGTACTGGCTTCTGTGGTCTTTTTAAAGATGTGTTTATTTGAAAAGTATAGCTACTGAGCCAGAAAGAAACATGGAGAGAGAAAACCGTCCTCCAACTATTTACTCACACCCACTAATGACTACAATGGCCAAGTTAAAGCCATCTGGGTCTCCCACCTGTGTTGCAGGGGCCCAAACTTTTGAGCCAAATCCTGCTGCTTTCTCAGAAGAATCAGTAGGGATTTGGATCAGTAGTTGGGAAACTGGGTCTGAAGCCAGTACTCTTATAGGATGCCAGCAAGGTGGGAGCAGGTTTAACCCAATGGATCACATCAACAGCCCCTAAAGGGATCATCTCAGGAGCAACCAGCAAAGGCAGGATCTCTCTCTCTGTCCCTCCATCCATCTTTCTTTCAACACAAAACTAAAAAAAATTAATAACATATTTTAAAAGAACGCAAAATGTGTTTACTAAGCAATACCAAGATCCCCCTGAAAGTTATCACCCTGAACTTAAAGGCAAATCAACTCTATGCTTTATTCCAGTTATATTAATCTGTACAGATTCAGACATGAGGAAATGCCAGTCAAAGTGCATGAAAGGGAATGACTATTGGAGCTGGCTTAGAAATTTAAGAAATAAAGCCATTATGGAGGTAAAAATTTTTTTAAAAATAAAAGCATTGGGGTTAATAAGCCGAATCTCCAGGTGAATAGGAGGACAACTGGGGTGGAGAGCTCCAGGCAGTGAGCTGGCAGATGCAGGCAGTGGTGAGAGACTAGGACACAGGAAATTGCAGTCCTGAAAGGGGCATGGCCAAGTTGAATACACAGTCTGGCAGAAGACCATGGGAGTGAGAGATCAGGAAGCATTTCCTGGGACAAAGACAATACCTCTGCTATGTTTTCATCTCCACTTCGCAATTCGTAGCATCCAAATTCTTCAGAAAATAATATGTTCATCTGTAAGCTCAAAACAAACCACACACACTCACAATGTGCCCTTTCCCTAGAAATGTTTAAGAATCAGTCTTTCCTAAGATTTTCCAAGGTAGAGATCAACAGGGAGCCCCTTCTCTTTCACTACCCACACCCCACCAGTATGCCCGTGCCTTGAATCCACCAGACTGAACCAAAAGCCCCAACCTTATTCACCACCTAGACGCCCACATCAAGCTCCAACCAAAAATTGCATGTTTTTTACCTCACCTCTCACCTGTCTCCAGCGTGAAAGTTTTCCACTAAGCCCACTTGAATTTAGGGCTCATCCATTGTAAAAATAAATAAATAAATTTTAAAATGCTCCTTATCATTGTATGCCTGAGACCCAGCTCATTCCAGAGGACAGGACTCTGGAGTCCCTTGCAGCCCTCCCACACTGGCCCATTTACTCCCCCCTAAACCTCTAGACCATGAGTATCAGGAGGTAGGAAGTTTTCTTTTTGATTCTCATTGTGGCTTCCATTTTCCTTTTTCTTCTCCATTTAAAATATAGAACGAACCAACAAATGTTGCATTTCAAATCATTGGATTACAGCAGGACATTTTCTCTGTCATCAATGACCCTTAGAACATTCCCCTAAATTTCCTAACACTTCTTGTTCCTGGCTCACTGTCAGCTTCTTCATTACAATTCCTGCCTTGCTTCTCAAGATCTTAATAGGAGTGTGAAAGAAGGATCCAGCACACCAGCTTGATTTTCTACTTTTATCACCCCCTTCCTTCACTCAGCTCTGTAGACTCAGCTGTGCTCTCCTCGACTCCCCTAATTCCCAATGGGATGATTTTTGGAGATAGCACCCTGAGAGGTAAGTAGGTTTACATGAGGCCATGAAGATGACCTTCAGGATGAAATTAGTGCCCTTTTAAGATGATGGAGAATGGCACCCCTTTCCATGTAACAGGTAAGAGAGGGGAACAATCTATCAAACAGGAAGAGAACCCTTATCAGAAGCCGACCATTCTGATACCTTAACATAGGTCTCCCAGCCCCTAGAACTCAGAGAAAATAAATTGTGTTGTTTAACCCACCCAGCCTATGGTATTTGGTGATGAAAACCCAAGCTGACCAAGACACTCTGATATTCACTGCTGTGAGTAGCTGGATCTTGACATTAGCTCTACTCTATAAGAGCAATGTTTATGGGTCCGGCACAGTAGTCTAGTGGGTAAACTCTCACCTTGCATGCACCAGGATCCCATACAGGAACCAGTTCATATCCCAGCTGTTCCACTTCCCTTCCAGCTCCCTGCCTTCAGCCTGGGAAAGCAGTTGAGCATGGCCCAAAGTCTTGGGACCCTGCACCCCCGTGGGGAAACCCAGAAGTTCTAGGCTTCTGGCTTTGGATCAGTTCAGTTCTGGTTGCTGTGTCCACCTGGGGACTGAATCAGCAGACAGATCTTTCTGTCTCCTTCTCTCTGTATATCTGACTTTCCAACCAAAAATAGATACATAAATCTTTTTAAGTGATGTTTATAAATGCTTTTATGCAGCACAATCTATAGCCTTCCCCTTGACATTCCTGAAAGTGATACAGCCCCAGGAGAATCTGACCTCAAATCCTAATTTAGACTCAGCTACTTACCAGTTGTTTGATATGAAATAAATTCCTAATGTTTGCTTTATTTTATCCATGGGTTAAAGAACGATGCTATCACCCACCTCACAGGAACATCTGAAGCTTATATTAGATTACATATGCTGACATCATAGCTTTACACCTGAAACTTCACATGTAGGATGGTAAGAAAAAAATTTTTTTGCTATCTTCTCTGCTGAGGAAGCAATGTAGTATACTGTTAAGACCATGAACTGTTCAAACAGACCGCTGGAGTTCATGTTCCAGAAGTTGTTGCTCCATCTCTCTAATCAAGTGATGCTGAGCAAATTTCATAATTCTGAGTTCCTACCTCACAGTCTTTGAAATGAGAATCATGATAGCACCCAACTAGAGAACTGTGTAAGGTTGTAGGATGTGGGTTGGCAGACTACAACCCAAGGTCTGAAGAGCCAGCTGCCTGTGTTTTGAACAGTTCAGTTGGGACAGTTTCCCATCATTTAGTTAGGCATCGTCGATAGCTGCTTTCCCATCCCTGCAGTTGAGCATTTGCAACAGGGATCATTGGCCGTGAAAGTCCGAAAATGTCCTCCTCTGGGCACAGAGAAACATATAAAACACACAGACCTCAGTGGAAACTTCCAAAGAGCAGTCAAGTCTGTGTAAAAGCCTATTTTAATTTGTTCAGCAAATTCTGGGGGAAGGTCGCCTGTAGAAGGGCAGGTAGAAATAAATTACTTGTGCTGTGAAATCCAACGGGAATTTCCCATAGACCCAAAGCCCCCGACTCCCTGAGGAGTGAGGCAGGTTTTTCATGGAGCCAAAGACGGAGTTACGGTTTTATTGGATTTTCATGTCACTGCTAATGCTCTGTATTCCACATGCCAAGCATGAAATACGGTGCCAAGGCTATATCTACACAAGATGCCTAACTAACCCCAGGGTCCTGAAAGCAAGACAGAGCACAAGACTAAGAGTCAAACGAAGATGTTTTCTCAGAAGGCAGCCATTTGAGAAGCAGTTTTACTTTTTTTTTTTAAAGATTTATTTTTATTATTTTTTGATTGGAAAGGCAGATGTACAGAGAGGAGAGACAGAGAGGAAGATCTTCCGTCCGATGATTCATTCCCCAAGTGAGCGCAACCGTCGATGCTATGCAGATCCAAAGCCAGGAGCCTCTTCCGGGTCTCCCACGCGGGTGCAGGGTCCCAAAGCTTTGGGCCGTCCTCCACTGCTTTCCCAGGTCACAGGCAGGGAGCTGGAAGGGAAGCGGGGCTGCCGGGATTAGAACCGGCACCCATATGGGATTCCGGGCGTGCAAGGCGAGGACCTTTAACCACTTGCGCCACCGCGCCGGGCCCAGCAGTTTTACTTTTTACTGTTAACCCCCAGAAGACTTTTGAAACTAAAAGTAATGAATTTGCAAGATGAATAAATAATGTCACTGGTATCCGACCCTTCATTGGGAGAAATACACAGAAAGGGTCACAGTTCAACAGTTGAAGTAAATAAAGGCACTTAAAATGTTTATGTAAAGCACACAGAGACATTGAAACATAAACAAAGCGCGACTATTCCTCCAAACACTTCAATGATCCTCCCCCGCAATGAATGCAGAATACGGTAGAAAAGCGGCACTCCCAAACGCATTTCCTTCTGTGCACTTGCTTATAATCACAGGCTTAACAATTTGATACTCATTAGGGCCCAGTGCAGTAGCCCAGTAGTTAAAGTCCTTGCCTTGCATGCACTGGGATCTCCTGTGGGTGCCAGTTTATATCCCAGATGTTCCACTTCCCATCCAGCTCCCTGCTTGTGACCTGGGAAAGAAGTGTAAGATGGCCCAAGTTCTTGGGACCCTGTACCCACATGGGAGACCCAGAAGTTCCTGGCTTCTGGCTTCAGATTGGCTCAGCTCCGGCCGTTGCGCTCACTTGGGGATCGAATCAACAGACTGAAGATCCTTCTGTTTCTCCTCTCTGTAAATCAATTTTTCAATAAAAATAAATAAACCTTAAAAAAAGAAGTAAAGAATTTGTGACTCATTAAAGTTTGCAAACAAAGGATGTGTAGGTTGCCTGGCTGGATACAGGGCTCATGTTCCCAGGAGCCAGACATCCTCAACTAGATTCCTGAAATGGCCTTTCCCTGAACTATGCGTATAATTGTCCCTGTTTTACCGATCACACCTTCAGGGATAAATTACTTACATTTCCAGTGTTTTTAACATTCAAATTCCTCAGGACTGAAATCAGCCTTGGTAGCAAATACACGAACAAAAGAAAATTCATGCCTTGTTTTGGTTCCACTTTCTGTTCATTTTAAGCAAGTGTTTTAGTTTTTCTTAATTTCTTAAATTTAATCTAGAAATTACTTAGCCTTAGAAAATTCAATAGCCTATAGACTGCCAATTTCTGCATTTTTTTAGGTAGAAGACAATAACATCTAGAACATACCTGGAAGAAGTTAAACATGGGAAAGATAAACTCGGCTTGAAGTGACAGCGAAACAAAATTATTGCAGGAAGTGAGCTCTTTCAAGTTCCATAACAGATATTATTCAGAATGAGGACCAAATAGATCATTTGTACTGCTTTTCTCTAAAACATAATGTTATAGAAGAAAAAGACATGACTGGTTGAAAAATAAGAGAAAATACAAAGGTAATGCAAGTGGATAAAAAGCAAATATGAATGATATAAAAATTAAAAGATAGACGATAGATACATGTTTAGGGGAAATTTACATAGAAGTCCAATTTCAATGAATTTCAACATTCCAATTTGCTTCTCATCCCTCCTTCCTATGCTGGTCATGCTGCAATGTTAGTAAAGAGGAGTGTCAAGTCTCAGATAAGATGAAGATTACAAAGAAATGGGGCTGAGCTGGGCTACTCCTTTTGAGACTGAATGTGCAGACCAGACTGTGGGAAAGGTACTCAAGGCATGGAAGAGAAGGGATGCTCTCTCTCTTGGTCATCCTGAAAAAGTCCTAAGCAAAAGGCAGGGAGCAAAGACACACCCTGCCTTGTCTCTGGGTTAGAAGCAGAGAAGGCGGCAGAAGGGAGGCAGCTTGCTGGCTTTGACACCAGAGCGCAGTTTCTGTGTTTGATCTTGGGCAGAGGAGCTGACGATGAGTCAAGGAGCCATGCCAGTAGATGCAAAGCAGATACCATTGCTATTTTTTAAGTACTTCCCACATCACTGTAATTATTGCTAAACATTCTATAGATACTTGCCTCCATTGTGCTGAGGTGACAGTGAAAATTCTAAGTTCAGGTCCAGGAGCAGTTGACTCCTTTCTCAGACAGCCTTGTCCTCAGCAGCAGTGTCCAGAAAAGGAAGTTGTCTAGGTGGGGACCATGATGCCGTTGCAGCTCAGGCACTCAGAGGGCAACTGGAAGGAATAGGGATGATCAGCATGACCCAACAGAATGCCTTGCTTCTGAGCAAAGTCAGGAAGTAAAAAGCCCCTTCAGCATCCTCAGCAGCAAAGCCAGTGGGAGCCCACATGACCCAGAGCTAGGAGCTTTTTTTTTTTAAAGATTTATTTTTATTATTTTGTTATTGGAATTACTTTGTTATTGGAAAGGCGGATGTACAGAGAGGAGAGACAGAGAGGAAGATCTTCCATCCGATGATTCACTCCCTAAGTGAGCGCAACGGCCGATACTATGCCCATCCGAAGCCAGGAAGCCAGGAGCCTCTTCCGGGTCTCCCACGCGGGTGCAGGGTCCCAAAGCTTTGGGCCGTCCTCGACTGCTTTCCCAGGCCACAGGCAGGGAGCTGGAAGGGAAGCAGGGCTGCCGGGATTAGAACTGGTGCCCATATGGGATTCCGGGCGTGCAAGGCGAGGACCTTTAACCACTTGCGCCACCGCGCCGGGCCCATAAAAATAAATCTTTTACAAAAAAAGAATATAAAACGATTCTTAACTGGCGGGCGGGGTGGGGGGAAGAAGTACAAAGAATATTCCTGGGACAACCACCTGAATGTGTGCTGTATGGCAGATAATGTAGCATCATTGTGAGATTTCTGGAATTGGACACTATTAACGTGATGGAAAAAATTGACTTTGTTTTTAGGAAAAGAGAGCTAAATAGGATATGATAGGACAGGTGCAATTCTCTGGCAGGTAACCACCTGCTAAGGCACATGTATGGCTGGGAGCACATGCATGTAGAGACAGGGCTGTGAGTGTGGCTATGGAGTGTGGCTATCCTTGCTGTCCATGTATAGCAAGGATATTTGGGTGTTCGTTGCATTAATCTGAAAAAATTATTTATTTTTAAAACACATTAAAATTATCACTGATGTTTAAATTCTCCCCCAAAGGTTAATATTTTGTTTAAATGGCAGCCACTGAGCTCTGCCGTGTACAAACAGGATACTTTCATGTAAGGATTCAGGGAAGCAGGGTGATGAGGTGCAGTGGTCCATGCCAAGGTCAGGCTCACTGAGCTCCCCGGTCCTCGAGTGGTCAGCGGGCCCAGCAGGAATATCCCATGAAACGTACTAAAAGCTAAATCCTATGCATGCACACAGGCAGAGCAGGTCTTAGCCCTCCCTGAGCAGTGACAACACTATCCTTATGAATCCTGATTATCAGGCAATTGTTTTGCCTCTATTGGACGTGTGAGTTTCAACTATTACAAACCCCACAACTTCCAGGGAAAGCTACTACAAAGCTAATTAGATATTTTGGGTTCAAATAAAGCTCTCCTCCCTCCAATTTTGTTCCCTCTATAGAGTGCATAGGAATCAGCTCGGAGTCTTGTTAACAGGCAGATTCTGACTCAGCCCGGAATGCAACTTCAGAGTTTCTATTCTGAACAAGCTCCTGGGTACTGCTCATATCCAAAGACCACATTTTGAGTGCAGAATCTTAGAGCAACTTCCCAGCAGGCTATAACTTAAGAGTGAAGCTAAAACTGACTCAGTCATTATAGCTTGTAATTTGCCTGTGAATGCACTTGCTCATGAAGACAAAAATATATATAAATATATATAAATATATATATATTTCTAAATACATATAAAGAGGTCTGCTACATCAAGCTTAGACTTGGGAAAAAAAGGAAATGATCTAAAAGCCCATCAACAGGATAATCGTATGAATTATGGTTTGTCTATATGAGGCAATGCATATCTCTTTTTTAAAACTATAATACATACTTGCCCTGTGACCCAGCAATTACATCCTATTTTCAGAAAGGTAATAAAATAGGTCCAACAGAGAAAGCCATGTAAGTGCTTACATAGAAACCTTTACTCACAATGATGAAAAACCGATACCACCCCAGGAAAATGAGCAAAGCACAATACAGTCATTTCTTCTACTATTCAACAAGTACAGCACAGAATCTGCTGTGCTCTACAACACGTCAGCGCCATTCAGATCCATCTCATAAGCATGATTAGGGAAAGACGACACGCATAAAGGAATACACACATTTTAGGGTTGCGATACCACATTTCCTGACAGAGATGTAGCTTATATGAGAAAACGCATGTGTCAAAAATTTACAAGTTAGGTGTAAAATCTGTGGAATACGTTGCCAATGAAATTTACCAATCATGAAGGAAAACGCATGCAACTCTTAATCTCCAGGTAGTAATACGCATTGGATGCATTAAGGGAAATGTACGCTAGCATCTGCAACTTAACATGGGCAAAAAGTCTAAGACATAATGAGAGACAGGAAAGGGATAGATGGAGAGAGAGATGGAGCAAGCATTTCACATTGTGTGTTTGCTTCGGCAGCACATACACAAGCACACCACACTGATATAAAACGTAGTTAAATGTCAATGACACAATCTATTCAATGAGTACAATTTCTTTACATTTTTTTTTCATATTACACTGTTGAAGAAAAAAATTTAAAAATTATTGGGAAGAGTGAGATAGATATGTGTTGACATGAAAACATCTCCAAGTAATACTATTATTAAGTGGAGAAAAATAAGTTACACAGATACATCCACATAAGAACATGTTAGATTCCTGAACAAATCCCAAATTTAAACACTCTTACTTCTGAGAGACAAGAAAAGATGCTAGGAGTAGACAACGAGGTCTTCACTTCAACAATCAAAATAAAAAGAAAGCAAACAAGTGCTAACAATGTCAAAACTGAAGTTATACAAAGTAACGACCCCGAGCTGCCAAAAGCCAGATCACCGTGGTGTGCAATGATACGTGTGTTGGAACACAAAAGAAGCATGCACGGCCAGCCTGGCCTTTACAACTGCAACAGAAACAGGAAGCACTCGTCTTGATTCTGTCTCTCTGTGCAGTCAGCTGTTAGGGCACTGTGGAACACACAACTGATTTTTTCAGGAAAATGAGTACTCTGCTAGGTTGCAAAGTACAATGATGAATCTAGTCTCTTTCCTACAATAGGTCCAAAACAGTGACCATGCAGAGGTTTGGATGTGTACTAGTGACTTAACGGCATTTGCTTTCCTGGAGAGGGGTGGGTGTCTGCTCCACTGACAGCTTCTCTCCCTGAGGAAGGTTCTCCCAAGCTGTCATCCCAGGCCCATTCTCCTACTCTTGACCAGTGGTGACTCCTTAGTCATGGCTAGTTGTACTAGGATGAACTCCTGAACCAAGGGGATCCAATGGCATTCTCTTCCCTACAGATTTGTAACTAGATCAGCATCCACATTAATTTTTGCCAGTGCTGGATTCAGGTGGTACACAAGCTCGGGAAATACTGACATACTATTTTGTACAATGTGCAAGTGTGAAACAAAGAAAGCAGGTGTGCCGGGGAGGGCTGTATTGGAGCAGTAAAGAAAGCCCAGGCCCACAGCTGCAAGGCCTCCAGGGACTGACAAAGCTGAACCAACTGATTTATTTTTCTTCTCACAATTAATATCAAATTTATTAAACACACCTAGTTTTTATTAGACATTTTAAGATCATGTTTCAATATTGTAATTTTAGATACATAAAATCCCTATTTATTTACTTGCTTAAATTTTAGATGGGTTAAACTATGGTTACTTATATAATCTATCTGGTTCAGCTTGGGCCAGCCTTGAGTGTCAGGGAAATTTGGGTAGTAAATCCACAGATAAGATTCTCGTATTCATTCATTTATTCATTCTCTCTGCATTTCCAACAAAAGCAAGCATAAGTAGAAATTTGAAACAGAATTTCCCATCAAGTGCCAAGTTCAGGGAATAAGCAGCATGGGCCCCGGTGGTCAGAACTCCTTCTCCTAGGGGCTGCAGGGGTGCACACTTCCCCGATACCTCCACCCTCCCCTGCCAGGACCACAGAAACAGAATGCCAAAAGACTTTGCCAATCATCACTCCTGAACAATCAATCTTGTTTTGCAAACACAGCCTTAAGACAGTCTCTTAACCACCATTTACAAACTTTTACCCCAAATCCTTTTTACCTAGACATCCTCACGATAGCGACAGTTCTATGCCATTAGCAGATAGCCACAAAGTTTTCTTCAGGATACTTGTTCTTTATTTCTCTACTCTCTGTTTTATACTGATAGCAACCACAAAGAAAGAAATCAATTTTAGAGTTAGATAAATACAAATTAGATTTTGTGACATCAAGTCCTTTGTCCATTAAGAAATTATGTCTATTTCTCTATGCTCAGTTTTGGACATATGCTCATGAAAACTGAGAGCCAGCTGTTACTGGATAACTTTCCAGCTCCTAAAAGGGGCCAGCCACAGTCCCCACTTTCTGGTTGAAATAACACTTCTTGATATTTCCCACTGTTCTGGAAATAACATCTCTCACACATCCACCTGGCTAGAGCTCAGTGTTTAGCACTGTCTGCCTGGGTCAAGCTGTTGCAGGACAGAAAAACTCAAAAGAGTTACTACAGTATTTTAGTTTAAAACACAGCAACTTCATCTTCCTTTTTAGGTAATTCATGTTTTCAACTAGTAATAAGTGTAGGCCCCGGTCTCCCAAGGGTTAACTCCACAGCTTAGCTTGGTTCTCAAGGTGTAACAGGAAGGGCAATCATGGTCTGATATATTTAGCCCCTGGCTTGACTGCAATTTCCCTTCTTCCTGCTTCCCCTTTTTGCACATCCTCGGGGGAGCTTAGGTGTTGCTTAAGCATTGGGAAAGTGCTGGGAGGGGCAGGCAGACTATGTAAGAGCGGTTGGACTTTGAATAAAGGGCTTCACTTCACAAGAATGAGCCTCTGTGTGTTGTGTGTGTTGTCTTGTCTGTCTCATAACTCTAGTCCCTCCGCTCGGCTCGGGGTTCGTGGTGACACAGGCATCACCAACAAATAAGCAGTCAAGATATGGAGATGGTAATGTGTATTTTTTCATTCAGCAAATTTATGCCAAACTCACAGGAGAGGTCATCAATAAATACACACTGAAACAGCATGTGCTCTTTGAAGGAGAACAATGCAACGTAGGCTAGTCATGGAGGAATCCTCCAAAGAGGATTTTTAGGAGAAGTCCTGAAGGTTACAAGAGAGCAGCTATCTCCAAGAAGAGTGCTACAGGCAGAGGGGAACTGAGCACACAGAGGTGTCGAGGAGTGGCAGTGCCAACCAAGCCACCTGAGAAAAGACAAGGCAATGTCACCCAGAGTACCAACAGGCCTTGATGTGCATCAGCAAAGCACACTATGAGTGATGGGGAACTGCTGGGAGTCCTTAACACTTCGCTGATCTTCATAAATCCCTTCTCTGTGTAGGTGCCCCAGCTTTCATTTTTTTTTTTTTATCAAAGCTGCAAAGTAATTTATTATTAGAAAATAGTTATTAGTTATTTGGAAGTGAAATGTTCTTTTTTCCCATTTTGCCCAACTGTATTTCATCTTCCAAGTCAACACTAAATCTGTCACATAAGCACTTTACTTCCTGATGTGATCTATAATGACCAGAGGCTAGCAAAATACAACACAATAAAGCAGTCTGGATCAAGCCAAAGGTATTAGGGCTATCAACAGAACTTAGAATGCAAACTTGAGGTCAGAATGAACCAATATCTGTAATTCTCAAACTGTGACTAAGAACTAAGTTCAATATAGCTGCAAGCTCCTAACTTCTCTCCCTCTGTCTTCTGTCTCTCTCTTCCCCCCATCCCCTCATACAATTTTTTATAAAGGTATAATTTAAAGCAATTGAGAAATCTGGATTGTTTATTAATGATGGTAGGATTACTAATCAGATATTGAAGGAAAAATAAAGCATTATCATCCCTACTCATAGCAAAGAACAATATTAGTGTGAGAAAACAAACACTTGTACTTAACCCACAATTCATAAAGGAAAAGATCAATAGCTATGTCTAAACTAAAACTTCAAAACGATGAAATACAAAAAACGACAAATGTGATAGGAAAATGCAACATAATTCAAAAAGCAATTCCCAAAGTAGTTATGAGGAATTATTTCTACCAAACTGTCTCCCACACCACTGAGTCAAGATACAGCAGGGCAAGAAATGCACAAGATTCCTAACCACATATACAGATGCAGACTCAAAATTCAAGAAATGTACTTAAAATCATGGCTAGTAGGACATGCTAAAATCTTGAAAATGAAGTGATGGCTTAGGACAGCAGGTTTCTTTATTCAACTGGTCGAAATGTAGATTGGTATGATCTTTTTGAAGGGCAGTTTGGCTCGATCAATGACAAAGTAGCATCTACCTGCCCTTTGATTTGGCAACTGTAGTCCAAAAACATAACTTCAGTTAATCTGTTTCCATATGTGTTTAAAAAGGAATAGCTAAGGTTGTAATAGGGTTTGCAACACCAAAATTTAGAAACACATCTATCAAAAAGGAATGAACTAACTAAAGAATGGCACAAACTTTTGTTACTGCACAGCCAATAAAATGTTGCTTTCCAGGAACTGATATGAAAGGACTTCAAGGATATAATGCTAAATAATAAAAGATAAAGGTATTCAAGATATTAGATGTATGAGCCTGCATACACAAGGAAAACACACTGCAAGGATACTCCCTGGAAAACACCTATCACATCACATTTCTGATGACTAAAAGGTGAGGACTCGGACCCAGATACGTCAAACTCCAAAGCTCACATGGCTCTTCATGATGCTCTGTGCCATTTGATGGTGATAAAAGGACAAAAATTGCAAGAACACAAATGCCAAGACATTTCCTACTTTCTACTTCTCAAACAGCCAGATGTAGAGAGAACAGAAATAATGGAATTTCATAAAAGTCATATTCATCTTCATGTCTTTGAAGGGAAGAAGCTGACATGGCAGAATGCTTGGTTTTGGAATAATCCTAAAAAGACAAGCACCTGTCCCATTTAGACTCTTTTCTATCCTGTATATTAGGTACAAAGTCTATTGGGCTAAGACTTGTCCCTTCAGGCCCCACATGAAACCCAATGCTTTCTTCATCAGAACTGCTGATAGATTAAAAAGTTAGGTAAGTTCACATCTTGTCCAAATGATGCCAAACATACTTATTTATAATCAGGTATATGAAAGAACTTTGAAAGGTTTGTGGAAAAATTTACTGATGCAAAAAAAAAAAAGTTAGGAACTCCAGTATAGCTTTTGTACAACATGTATTTTCCTTTTCTCCTTAAACATTTGAACATTTGATACCCCATAAGAGAACATTCTTCCCATACCACTGGCATTTCATTGGGAAGGAGTGACACTTCTCAGATAAATTCTTTTATTTGTAGCCCTGCAACATGGCAAAATTATACCCTACCCCTGTATAAACTTTTCTATTCTAAACTACATAATGACTGATGGGCCCTTAAGAATACACGTCCCCTTACAAACTCCAATACCCAGATCAAGCCAGAGCTCACAGGCCATCTCCGTGCCTCATGATCCTGCTACCCAGGGCCTCCCTGAGGAGTCTCAGTTCTGTGGGTTGTCTGGGCATCTTTTCCTCAGCCACAGATTTCTGCTTGTTACCCATCAATATTAATGTCCTATTGTTGCTTTAAAAACATAAGCCCGATATTGCTGACAAAGTGATGTTTCTATTAAATACTTCTGTCCCACCCTCCCTTGTAGCTAAAGGCAGTCACGTGACCCAACTATGGCCAATAAAATGAGTGGACACACACACAAGGTATAAAACAAAATAAGGATGTCTATGTTTTTGCTTTTTTAAATGTTTGTTTTTATTAGAAAGGCAGATTTACAGAGAAAAGGAGAGACAAAGATCTTCCATCAGCTGGTTCACTCCCCAAGTAGCTGCAATAGCCCGAGCTGAGCCAATATGAAGCCAGGAGCTTTGTCCGGGTCTCCCATGTGGGTGCAGGGTCCCAATGCTTTGGGCCATCCTCTACTACTTTCCCAGGCCTCAAGCAGGGAGCTGGATGGAAAGTGGAATAGCCGGGACACAAATCAGCACCATTATGGGATCCTAACACATGCAAGGTGAGGATTTAGCCACTAGGCTATCATGCTAGGCCCAAGAAGCTTGTATTTTTCAAGCTGTTCTTAGCTACACTAACCCTGCCATGTAACTTGTCATATGAGAAAAGCAAGCATCCTTTTGGTTGGAGAATTTAGACAATCTGGATATTTCTGAAATCAAGAGCCAAACACATAGAAGCACCAACTATCTTTTGGTAACACCTGTTGCATATAATCCAATGTAATCTAATAAGCATTAAAAGAGAACCAACAACAAAAAAAATTGAAGCAAGTGGGGAGGGCAGTGTTGTGGCTCAGGGGGTAAAGCTATACCTTTGGCCCTGTTTGAATCCAGGGTGCTCCACTTTAGACCCAGCTTCCTGTTAATTTGCCTGGCAGGTGACAGAAGATGGTCCAGTTACTCAGGCCCCTGCTCCCAGTGGGAGACCTAGAAGAAATGCCTACCTCCTGGCTTTAGATTGTTCTAGCTCCAGCCATTGTAGCCTTTTTAGGGAGTGAGCCAGCAGGCAGATGGAAGCCCTCTCTGTCTCTGTCTGTCTCTCTCTCTGTGACCTATTCAAGTAACTAAATTTTTAAAAACAGAAGTTGAGGCAGAAGGAAAAGAATGAAAATAAAGACAGATATAGACAAAATTGAACACTAAGTAACCCATTCCAATAAATAGAATTAAATAAGAAAAAAAAAACACTGTATTACAATTTTGCTTTCTGTAGTTCAGTTATTTCAATCAACATGACTCAAAAACATTAAGTGAAAAATTCTAAAGGTAGACAATTTATAAATTTTCCACTGTAGGGCATCCTGAGTAATAGGATGAAATCTCACGCTATCCCTCTTTATCACCAAGATTTCAATCACCCTCTAACACATCAGTGCTCTGCATGCTACCAACCTATTAGTCATTTCGTGGCTTCTCTGTTATCTCATCAGCTGCCTGGCAGAACACGGACTATGTTCAAGTAATCCTGAGTTCAGTTCATAATGGCCCCGAGCACAACTGGCATTTTGGATATGCCAAAGAAAAAAGTAGCTCCTCTGAGTGAAAAAAAAAAGTGAAAGTACAATAAAATAATCTGTGATGAACCACATGGATACACTCTTTATGATGCTATGTCCTGAGTGTTATTAGCTATTATCATTAACATCTTATTATCCCTGTTTATGAATTAAACTTTATCATAGGTTAAGAGGGAACGTAGTATGAAATACCATGTACCTGAGATTCAGCCCTGTCAGTGGTTTCAGGCGTCTCCTGGGGATCATAGATTGTACCCCTGTCAGCAAGGAAGGCCACTCCACCATCAACGAGCAAGGAAAAACAGAAGAACGCAGTGTAAGGAGAGATGAGGGAATGTTTACCAACAAAGGTAATCATTTATCTTAATCTTGTAAATAAACAGAATTTTGGCAGGAGAAGGACCTGCAGGCCAGGAGCAGAACACAAGCCAACAGTAGTAGGTGTGTTGGGGAATGGCGACAGAAGAGTTCCTTATCTGCTGTGATCATCTGAACTCTCAAGTGACAGATGTCATTTACCGATCCTCCTCAGCACCAGTGTTCGCACAGATATTTTCTCAAGAACTTGTCAGTGTAAGCCACAAAGATAAAGATGCTATTATTAGTAGTATCCCTTTCATGTAGAAAAAGAGTAAAGCACTTAGTTTTTCATTTCTCTAGGGTACCAGAGCCAGGAATGGCAAAACATGAATACTGGCTCCAATCAGCCTATCCCCAGAACTGAGACTCTTGCATCTCTGCTGAAATACACCATCACATTCCTACGAAGGTCACTCTTCAAGATGAGAGCAGGCGGAGGCGGCTTCGGGCAGGCACAATCAAGTGGACTCCAGTGAAGCTGTGATTTAAACAGGATTTGTCTGCCCAGACTCATGTGACTATTTAAACTCCTGAGTCTTATGGTGAGGGTCAGTGGATTAGAGCAGTTGCATGACCCAGTTTCAGAGTCTGAAGTGGAAGCATTTAGCAAATGAGTGGATTGGATTAGCTTGCTAGCATGGAGCCCAGTGATCAAATCATCACAGCTTTAAGCAGAAACCAGCTGGACAAGGACGGAAGAGCCAGCTCCTAGCATCACTCTGCTTCCTGATTCAACACATGACCAGTCCTCCACCATCCTCACTGGATGCCTAAATCAGTAGGGTAGGGACTACCCCAGCTTGGACCACAAACCTTCAAACTGCTGTGGTCTAAGATTGGGCCAAGTATTTTATTTCCTTGGTTTTTTTGCCTCTTACTTATAAAACATTTTAAACACATGCATAAATACGGCTTAAGCACATGGTAAAGTTTATTCAGAGGCTGAGGAAGACACACGCAGGCCATGTTGAAAAAGAGTGGGCCAGAAAGCGAAAGGGTATGGGAAAGATTGCTTCCTCCTGTCCTAGGATAAGTCCACAGGAAGCAAGAGAGCAAGCTCTAGGTGAGAAGCCAAGAGCGATGAAGCATACCGCCCAAGAGCAAGAGAGCTAGCCCCCTCCCCAGTATGGGGTTGGCAGGGGAGTTGATACACAACACTGCAACATCACCCCAGGCCCCTTTCAAGTTCCACAGAATGATAAGGTGAGTGTTATTTGATCCACAGGTAAGCAAAAAGGATTACTTCGGCAGGGGAGATGTGCCTGGACTAGCTGCCTAACACTATATCAAAACTATAAGATGACACACCCATTATCTCCAGCTACATCGCTCCTCTAAGATGTTTTATTAACCTAACAAAAAGCTGATGAATTCAAGGGGCTAACAAGACCACAAGCTTCAACACAGCACCCCAACTACTGCAAGTTTGAGGGAGCAATCCCTTGAGTCCAAAGTCTTCCTACCTTTCTCTCTCTGCTCCCTACCTCAATCTGCTATGCCTTTAAAACAAGCAATTGAAAAAATTTAAAAGTAATTAAATAAAACAAAAAGCCATACCGGGGTCCTAATATCAAGAAAATAGCGGAGACATGTTTTTGTTGACATTTATTTTTCTTCAGAGTTTCAGAGAGAAAGAGAGAGATCTTCCATCAGCTGCTTTACCTTCCAAAGGCCACTAGAGCCAGAACTGAGCCAATCTGAAGCCAGGAGTTTCCTCCTGGTCTCCCATGCAAGCTTAGGGGTTCAAGGCCTAGGATATCTCTCAAGCCATTAGCAGGGAACTGAATCAGAAGTGGAGCAACAGGACAGGATGAGATGCTGGAATCCCAGGCAGCGAATTAGCCCATTATACTAACACACTGGCCCACTGAGTCACCCACGGACAGTCCTTGTGGCCAAGGAACATAATGCAAACAATTTTCTAGATCAGTGATGCAAAAGAAAACCTTTATGATGGAAGCGCCCACTGGGACAGAACAGCAGTCTTGTAAGGAAAACACTCCAGTAACAGGCGAGGAGATCCTCACCACGTGACCAAATTGCTTTCAGCCAGTGACTACTGTATGTAAATTGCAATGATTATTAACAGGGTCCTGACCCTGTTTTCTACAACACTGCATGTTGCAGGCTTTGATGAATCTCATTATTTTATTTGAAAAAGCAGAAGGATAAAGGCAGACAGAGACCTTTGATCCACTGGTTCACTTCCCAAATGCCTACAACAGCCAGGGCTAGGCCCAGGTGAATCAAGGGGCCCAGAACTCAGCCTGTATCTCCCATGTGGGAGGCAGGAATCTTAGAATTGGAGTCAGCATCTGTCGCCCTCCAGGGTAAGCAATAGCAGCCAGCCGGAATTGAAAGCCAAGCTGTATCTTGAACCCAGGCACTCCAAAATGGGCTGTCTCCACCTGCAGCTTAATGGTTTAAACAGCTCACCAAATGATGGTTCTGCTTAGGATTCTTTCAGATGACTCCGAATCATGTTGGCATTAATTTCAGATTCAGTACAATTTAAGGGGCCCACCCATAAATAATAAAGATGCCACTGAACAATCCAAGCATTGAGAGCTTACTTCCCAGAAACCAGGGAGACAAACTAGCGAAATCCTTTCTTATGTAACAATGCTGTATGTATATATATATAAAAAAGACTTTTTTTAATTTCCAACTCTTCCAGTAATTGTTTTACAATAAATATATATAGGAGCATCTTCAAAACGTCTGTGGGAAATTCACATTATGAAAAAACTGAATTTTAAAAATACTTTCACAAAAATAAACATTTTACTTCATTTTTCATATCTTCAAAATAAATGTATGCAATATAAGGCATTGATTTCTAGAAAAAATTTAAAATCACTTTTAAAGGGATTATACATATAAAATTTAAAATTCAAAGCAAAAAGATCAACAACAGCCAAAAAAGTAAACTTGACATCAACTATATACCTAGACACGAGTCACTGTGGGAAAAGGTTACAGTAAGAATCCCTTTATAACAGCAATAGGTCATACATGTATAAATGAACTTTTTAGTAAGTAAAATAATTTTATGAAATATTCAAAATCTAAGTGGACATTTCCTATGCTTTTAGTATACTGTTTTACAGTTACATACGTATCATGTTCTCCACATGATCCTGACACAGCTGTTAGAACTGTTCCGTTTGTTATGGCTGCTCTTTTAAGACTGTATTTACTGATGCAGAGGTGATTTTATGTAAAGGAACAAAGAACTATGAACAATGGTGGCATTCCTTAAGAAGAAAATAAAGGGACTTGTCTTAGCTGGCACCAGGACTCACTATGTATCAGGACTTACGACTGAGCCACAATAATTAACACAATATGTAATTTGGTGTGGGGATACACTGAATAAATGTCAGTAGTTATTTTATCAAGTGGATGCTGTGGCTGTAAGTGATGGGATAACTGCAACTCAAATGGTTTAAACAAGAAATTAATAGAGAATCTGAAGGCAGAGTAGTTTTCAGCATTAATTTTGTGGCTTGACTGTGTGATCCAGGAAACATATTTATTCTCTTTATTCTGCCACCCTCAATATGGTAGCTTTTCCATACAGCCTGGTGCCCTTAAAAGCTACAAGGGAGCTGCCACAGGGCTAGGCATCACATTAAGATATATTAACACAGGCAGAAGGATAATATCTTCTGACATTACTCTGTCAAAAACCTATGACAAGTTTCCTGTGATGTCTTCACAGTTAACACTAGGTCACTCACTTCATCCCTGAACCAAATATACTCATTTCCTAAACCTAATACTGTCTAGGGGATTCAGGTCACCCTAAATGCTTCTGACAAATCATTCTAGATAGAGCACAAAAGAAGGTGTCACCAATCAAGTGAAGAGTGGCAAATCTGTTAAACAGGGGAAACATTTTAATGCAATCTTTGACACTCAGTTTGATTCCAAACTTAAAAAATTTTTTTCATTATGAAATGAAACTCAAATTTTCTACTAAATGTCATCATATTCCATTCCTCTCTTTGTAGAAATATGAGATAGGCCCAGTGTGATGGCTCCATGGCTAAATCCTCACTGTGCAAGTGCTAGGATTCCATATGGGCAGTGGTTCGTGTCCTGGCTGTTCCACTTCCCATCCAGCTCCATACTTATGGCTTGGGAAAGCAGTGGAGGATGGACCAAAGTCTTGTGACATTGCACCTGCATGGGAGCTCCAGAACAAGCTCCTGGCTCCTGGATTTGAATCACGTCAATTTTGGCCATTGCAGCCACTTGAGAAGCAAACCAGCAGGTAGAACATCTTTCTCTTTCTCCTTCTCTTTGTAAATCTATCATGCTTTTCCAATAAAATAAATATTTTTTTAAAATATGAGATGTACTGGGAAAGTAATGACATTTTTCAGTGCCATGCAAACCAATTTGTTAAGCACATCCCACCATCAACCTACACATTTTTCTGCAAATATTCGTGATTCCCACTCTATGAATACTGAAACTGAGACTTGTACAGGTGGAGTAAATGAAAGGGCTGACCCTCTACCCTGATACTTCTTCAGGTAGTCTAGTTCTAACCTAACCCTGTGTTCTCCACTTTTTATTGTGCTTTGAAGAATGAAAATATATCATTTGACATGTAAGAGAGTACTTCAAAAAATTCACAGAAAATGTGACTTAAAGATTATTTTGTTGGGAAAAATTTGAGAGCCCTGCAGTTTTCATAATAACCATTTTTCATGATGTTTTCAATTCTTCAGAGTCAAAACACTATGAGCTGGCAACTATTTCCCAAAATGTTTTCTTCCCCAAAAATTCTATAAGGAAAGTATATGACAATTTCAGAAATTTTAAATAGCACATTTTAGTGGAGAGGCGGGCTGCTTTTTTGGAGATAATGTTTGTCAAACCCGTTGTAAAGAAATCTGTAGAAGCACAGTAGATCTAACATCTCCATTTTTCCCATTATACAAATCAGCTTTCATTAACATGAAGACACCTTGACTTCCTCAAAGGATATATTAGGGATGTTGATAATCCAAAATGATTTAATATTAGACAACTGTGAGAGCAATAGCAAAGCACCAGGGAAAAATGTTGAGGAAAGAGAAGAACTTGGCAAGGCTGACATAAACCAAACAGCCCAGTGCTGTGGAAAACTGCAGGCCAGTGGTGCAGGAGTGATGGATGGATCCATGTCTCTAGGGCTGCCTGTGATTGAAGCCAGAATGTCAAAGGCAGACAGTAAGCCAGAAGAGAAAAGCAGGAAGTGAGATGGTGCTATCAACTTGCCATGGGGAATGCAGCAAAGAGCATCAGACTTGCATGAACAGTGAGGAGCAAGGCCATAGGGGGGAAAGGAGAAAAAGCAGGTGTTCTTATAAAGCCTCCAAGGGCACATGGCAGAAAATCTAGGGCACTCAATATCATAACAATGATGAGGTTGCAATCAAGGAATCTCATGAATTCCCAGGTAGGAGGTTCCCCTACTGCTTCCAGGCTCCAAGCCAAACGGGTCCAGCTGTGGATTCCCACCTTGCAGCAAACTGGAAATTCAAAGCAGACACTTCAGAATACCTCAGTGATACTGCAAAGGCCTCCATCAGAATAACTGGTCTGCCTACCCAACTCTGCTCAGGAATCGAGGGGAAAGTTCAGGGACGTTAGCAAGGCTTGGCTCCATTCTGGAGTCACAAGTGACACCTGCTAACCACCGTGTCACTGTTTTTCACTGACTTCACCTTGAAAACTTATTGTGGATGGACAAGTCTAGTGCTCCCCAGTAGACCAAGGAATCTGAAAACTCCAGGAAAAAATGAGATAGTCAGGGTTTACACACTGTGCTTGCCAACATCCTGAGAGCTCTGTGAAAATATTCCAGGGATACAATTTATACAGAAGGGAGAGAAAAAGATAAACAACAAAAGGACTCCAAACAGTACACCTTTACTTTCTTGGATTTCAAGTTATTCAATGGGTATTCAAAAGCCTGTGGAAGATGGAACTGAAAGGTAAGTTGATCCTGGTTCTAAACCAAAAAAAAGAAAAAAAAAAAAAAGATTGAGATCTTTCCATATGGTACTTGAAGCATCACTGGAAAATGTACATTACGTACATGAAGTTCAAAATTTCTTGGCACTAAAACATTTAATTCCATGTTCCATAAAATTTTTGAAGTACCCATGTACCTAACATTTTTTTGAAGACTTTCAATATACCAGACACAGTAGTAAACATTTCACATGTGTCTCATTTAATTCTCATCCTAACTGAATGAGGTGATGCTATTGCAGGGAAGTCAACACAAAAGTTTCATGTAGACAATTTCAATGAGCGAAGCAAGATTTAAGAGAGGTCTGCCGCCATAGCGATGGACTGGTACTCTAAGAGAGAAGAGACCCAATAAATAGTGTGAGTGGTGTCTTAAGCACCATCTCCACGAGAGGGAACAAATGAGTCACTCAAAGGGCAAAAAAGAAAAAATGGGGAAACATTCATTCACAAGGGTCAGTTAGTGGCTAACCACCAACAGGACCTCAGAAGCGTACATCTAGTATACCCTGGCGTCTTCCTCTTCCCATTCTGATAAGCTGAAAAATCAGAAATCATTAACAGTAACTCACAGATAGGGGCTGGTATGGGCTGCGTCTCCTTGCTTTTGTCTAAGTGATGGCCACTGATATTCTGATTTTGTCGCTTCGTCATCTTTCAAGAGGACTGGGAGACAAAGCTAGGGAGAGCATGCTTCTGGAAGGGTAAAAATTGGGGAGAAGCAAGATTTTGTACTTTAAAAGGTATCTTCACCACGGTCCAGAGACCATAACTACCTATTAGTCCATCTGATTCTTCACAGTGCTATTAATATTTCCATTCAGCTGGCACAGAGGTTAAATAACTTGCCCATGGTCACACAGTGAGTAATTGGTAGCTGACACATTGAAGCCTTGCTATTTGTTGCGACTATCCAGGAATCCTCTAAGATTTCCTACCATGAGAGTTTTCTCCTCACTACAGCACTGACTTGATTTAAAGCACTGCACTGCAAAGCAGCCACCAGAGACCCACAGCCTAGGGCTTACCAAGTTGAGAGAGTCACAGCTGCTCTGCAGTTTCCTGTACTTTATGTGAAATGAGAATATTAAATATTGACCTCTTATGGCTCAGGCAGGCTTTGTGAGTATTTGGAAATTAAGACCTGTAAGCCACCTCCTACAGCTACAATGGGAACCTCCTGCAGCACTGATTTCTTCCCTTTGCTCCTCCAGGCCTGATAAAGAAGCAAGAGCCAATCTGAGGTTTATCCAGGCCTGCCCAGAGAGATCCAGCATCCAAGAAAAAGCCAAGGGGGGACCAGGCAAGGTGGAGAGGACACTGCCAGCAGAGACAATGGAGGATATGATGAGTTGACGTGGGAGACGATAGTGGAAAAGCAGTAAGTATTGAGCCTAGTGGTCAAGATACTTCATCTTGACTAACCGCCTCCTAAGAGTAACTGGTTTCACTTCCCTGGCTCCTCACACCAGCTTCCCATCAGTGCAGACCCTAGGAGATTACAGTGACACCGTGAAGGATGGAGTCCCTTACCTTACACAGGGAGACCCGGACTGAGTTATCACTGTCTGGCTTGGTCCTGTGCACAGCCCCAGTGACAGTGGGTACTTGGGCATGAACCAATGGATGGGAATCATTCTTTCTCCCTAACCCTCTTTCTTCTCTCTTTTCCCTCCTAACACTAACTTTCTCTCTCTACCCCTCACAAGTAAAATAACTTTTAAAACAAAAGGAGACAAGGTGTCTTCCAAAGAATCACTTTCCTTTTATGAGACCACTAAAGACAGCTGTGTTTTTTCTACCTTACCTATGGGAAAACTCAAGGAAACTGGTTTTAGTCTATTTCCTCAGTTTGGCTTTTTGGAAACCAGCCTAACAATAAAATTGAAAGCTGTCCAAAATAAGCTAAGTGTGTCTTACGATTTAGCTTCATACTCTTTTTGTAAAGTGGGCAAGACAAATAATTATCAAGTGAAGAACAGAAGAGAGAACAAAGACCTGCTTCTTTCTCAACCAGAATTTTCACAAAACTTACAGATACACACACATTCTCACCCCTGAAAAAAGTTAGAAACATAATTGAACTTGCAGTATTTATAATAAAGGATTTGAAACAATCACAAAAAGCATTTGAGAAGCCAACATTATGGCGTAGCAGGTTAAGCCAAAGCCTGCAATGCTGGCATGCCATATGGTCACTGGCTCATGTCCCAGCGGCTAAACTTCTGACCCAGCAACCTGCTAAGGAAAGTAAGAGAGATGGCCCAAGTGTTTAGATCCCTTCTATCCACTTGGGAGGTGCAGGTAAAATTCCTGTCTCTTGACTTCCGCCTGCTCCAGCCCTGGCCTTGCAGCCAATAGGAAGCAAATCAGCAGATAGAAGCCAGTGTGCGGGCCCGGCACGGTGGCGCAGTGGTTAAGGTCCTCGCCTTGCACGCCCGGGACCCCATATGGGTGCCGGTTCTAATCCCGGCAGCCCCGCTTCCCATCCAGCTCCCTGCCTGTGGCCTGGGAAAGCAGTCGAGGACGGCCCAAAGCTTTGGGACCCTGCACCCGCATGGGAGACCCAAAGAGGCTCCTGGCTTCGGACCGGCATAGCATCGACCGTTGCGCTCACTTGGGGAGTGAATCATCGGACGGAAGATCTTCCTCTCTGTCTCTCCTCTCTGTATATCCGTCTTTCCAATAAAATTTAAAAAAAAAAAAAAAAGAAGCCAGCGTGCTCTCTTTCAAAATAAAGAAATAAAAGTTACTTTAAAAAGAATCATCATCTGGGTGGTGCACACACTCTTTTCCTGTACATCTGAAGTATGTCATCATTCTGAAAATACAGCTGACTTGCTAAGAGTGAAAACTGGTTGGCATAAGAACTGGAAGCCCTGGGCAGCTTAGTGGCTTCTGATTACCTCCCGACACAAAGCTGAGGGTTTTCACTTTGAAGTTGGGCAAGATGAAAGTAAAGAACAGCACTCTTAGCATGAAACCTTCTGTTACTTCAATCATTCAGACCCCCTTGGAGCTCTCCTGTATACTTGCTCTGTGTATGAGCCATAAGGACATGAGGACGACGCAAGTTTCCTCCCTGCCTTCCTTGTTCTTCTAGCCTAGGGGAGGGAACTGTAAGTAGACAAATGAGTAATTATACACTGTGATAAGTGATCTGGAGGAAAAAATGATTATTAAGTAAAAAAGTGCCCAGGGAGTGCCTAATGCAGGCAAGGTAATTGCAGGTGGTCTCTAGGTGCAAGTTTCATTCAGTGACAAACTGATGGGAAACGTGAATGTTCCATGCCCAGAATCAGGACAAAGCTGTGTATATTATAAGAAGCTTCAGTGTGCAGTGCACGTGACAGAGGTGAGATAAAGATTTAGATCAGATTTCAGAGGCTAGCAGGATATAGACCAGACCTTGGACACACAGTAAGGAGCTAGCATCTTACTCCAAATACGCATGGCAAATTCTAGTCCTCTTGGTGCCAAGGACAAAGTGGTCTGGGAACACCTTGAAAGGCGCCTCTGGCTGTTGACTGCAGGAGAATGTGAGCAGGGAGAGGAGTAGGAACACGCATCAGTTGGAGCCTGTGAGCCAAAGCCAGTGCAGCCATGGCTTTCTAATGCTCACCTTGCACATGTTTTTACAGCTTCCCTCACACAGCAAGTCAAGTTTTTAAGTCACAGCAGAGTCTATATTGGCCCAGAAATACAAATGTGTTTACTGCATGGTCCTTTGCCGAAAACACAGTGACCTCTGAATTCCAAGACTATAGCAGAAACCAAGGTGGCTACTCCACATTCACCCAACAAGATTTATCAAGTACCTATTGTGCCCAGAAAAACAGGTTCATGTCAACTTTAAGCAGTATATAAAATCAGTCCTCCATCCTATGTGCCTCTCGGTCCATAAGATTCACCTTACAAAAATCTCACTGTTGGGACTGGCAGGATGGCTCAATTGACTAATTCTACACCTGCAACCACCAGCATGCCTCATGGGCATTGGTCCATGTCCCATTACTTACTCCATTATGATCCAACAGAGGAGGACGGCCCAGAGCCTTGGGATTCTGCACCCACGTGGGAGTCCTGGATGAATCTCCTGACGGCTTCAGATCAGCTCAGTTCTGGCCATTGTGGACATTTGGCAAGTGAGCCAGCAGATGGAGGATCTTTCTCTCTGCCTCTTCTTCTCCCTGTAAATCTGCATTTCCAATAAAAATAAAGTAAATCGTTAAAATGCATATTTAAAAACTCTTCCAATGCCTCAACAATTTCCCTGTGAATCTTCAAGGTTGTTTCAAATCCTGTTGTCTCCATAAAGTTCACATAAATTTATACCTTGCTCTGTATGTTTTCACTCCATACTATACGGTGACCTTGATTATACAGAGAACATTTGTGCTTTGGGATGACCAAAATACTTTCCCCTACAGTTATGCAAACACATTTCCGCCATGTCTCCTAGGCTCTGAGGCATCACTCCAGCCCGACGAAAGAACCTTAGTTCCAAGGGTACAGAAGTTGCTAGATTAACAGATTAGGACCGTTGCAGAAAGGGCAAACTTTGCTGAACCTAGTAGAAAAACCTATCTTTTTCTCCCTTCACTGTGGCAGTACCAGAAGGCTGCCACCAAATGTGGTCATACAAGATCAACACGGCCCAATTACAGAAAGGGTTGAAGCAAAGGCTAGGGAAACTAGGAATCCTCATGGCCTCCCAGCAGCCCCGCATCTCACAGTATCTCTCTTGTCTCTGATTACAGAAGTCAGTAAAGCCCGACTTTACCAGGGAAACCAAGGCCTCTCAGCCTGAAGCTGGCACCAAAACAATTTACAGTACCCAGCTTCACTAACTGACCCTGCTCTGCCATTTATTTTCCCTACCACAAATCACTCAACATCTCTATTTTTCATCTTCTTACTCTTACCAAAATTTAAAAAAAAAAAAATTGTACTTTTCTTCATTAAAGAAACTGTAAGCTGGAATTCAAAGTCACCTGCATGAGAACTATTCAGAATATCTCCCATGCGTACATATTAGTGGGATTTTAAAAGTTCATGGAATTAAATACCAACAGCTAGTATGTGACATAGTACATAAAGGTCCTATGGTATCCCATATGGAAGTTGATTCAAGTCCTAGCTGCTCCACTTTCGATCCAGCTGTCTGCTAATGGTCTAAGAAAATCAGTGGATGATGGGCCAAGCATTTGAGCCCCTACTACACCAATATGGAAAATCCACGTAAAGGCTGAGACTCCCAGCTTTGGCCTGGCCCAGCCCTGGCCACTGAGGCTACCTGGGAAGCCAACCAGTGCATGCAAGATCTCTGGATGTCTTTTCCTCTCCCTGTGGCTCTGACATCAAATAAGTAAATCCTTAAAAAAAAAAAAAAAAAAAGGAGAGATAATTCAAAATTTCCATGAAATTTTGAAGCCCTCTTGCACATGGTACAACAGTTCTGGTTCTCTATTTTCAGTCTGCCTTTTGGGGTTTGTTCCATCTAAGAGACTATGGAAGTATTTTTCCCCTACACCAGGGAAAGTCAGAGTGCTGGCATGCTGCAAGCTGTCTGCTCTTCCCAAGGGCTTCATGCTTCTCCTCGGGTGTTAAAGCATAGCTATGACCAGCCTCTGCTCAGGAGAGATCTGGAAGGCACTGGTAGTAATCCAAGTCTCTCTACCCTCAAATCGTTGTCCACTTAGTTGCTGCTGATTTCAGTAAAGTCTCCATCAACCTCTATATCTGCTAAATGAGGAAACTGACCTTTCTGAGCAATTTTTTTCATTCTCTGATTCCTGTGCTTAGGTCACTGTCCAATTCTTCCAACAAAATGAATATTGTTAACCCATCGCTTGCGGGCCACGGCAACTGTGTCCAGAGGTCATTATTTGATTTTGTTCTGGAAAAGTTCATCTCAGAGCCACACACAGAAGCAAATGTCTAATATTTACATTGCACTTATCCTTCCTGGCTTTTGGGTAGCCACACACACAGGGATGGACAGGTAAAGGACAAGGGGAACACTTTGGAGTGTGTTTTTGTATGTGCCCATAAAAGACCTCAGGTACTTTCTGAATAACGTAACAAGAAAATATGAAAAGATTCACAAATGTCTTAGAGGCTAACATGACCTGTGAAAAAGCCCAAAGCTGGCTGAAGCGCTGTTTTCTTCTTTCCTACAAAAATAGCTTGTTTAAAAAATATGAAAACAGATCAAGAAGTTTTCTGGCAATGTTTCCTTGTTTCCTACCCGTGACCCCATTTCTCATAAGCTTAGTTATTCATGGCCTATCAGAGCTGCAATACAGGTCAAGATCATCACACTTTCTCAGCAGAGACATCAGCATTTTAAATGAGATACAGTAATTCTTCATTTGATTTCAACATCCCTTTCAATGCACAGCATTTACTGCCGGCATGAAAGGCCTATAACCCAGTCTGTCATCCTTGTGATGCTCAATCAGGAATCTCCTCCTGAGTGTCTGATAACCACAGGGGATCAGGACTACCTCCTCCTCAAACTCATTTAACAAGTGAGTTCAATGCAACACAAGGCTACGACATGAACTCCCCAAGGCCATACAGACAGAAGAGAGTTCCGGACTGGATCTGAGGTCATCTGCTTAGACATCCAACCCCAGCGACTGTTCTTCAACCTTATTCCATCCTCTGATATGGACGGATTTCAATCTACAGGTATAAAACTTACAGCCAAGTTCTTACTTCCCAACTATAATTGAGTAGGGATAAATAAAAAAGCTTTTTTTTTCTTTTCACATTCACAAAGTCTTCAATACTATAAGCCATGTTTGCAAGGACAAGGAGCAGCCTGTCAGAAACCAAGAGCAGGATTCTTTGCCATTGACTCTGGCAGAAATAAGTTGATGGGAACATCCTCAGAACACAGAACTGTGCAGTAAGAAGTTACTTTGCTATAAATCCTAGCATTTCTGACATCTGGAGTTCTATTTGATCCGTGCTTGTTTTCTCACAAGTTGTTCTACTACTTGCAGTAGCATGAATCTAAGTTCTTCACAATAATAAAGCACCTTGGCTAAGTATACTCATCCCCTTCCTAAAAACAACAGCTATTCAAATCACAGCACAATTTCTTGAATAGGAGACAGGTATACAAAGCAGGGTATGTCAGAGTTTGTGATAATTGTATTGCCTTGTCCTGGCTACAGCTAAGACACTGACTACAAGGATAGAAAAATCTGCCTGTACACAACTGTGGATCTGTCTCCACCACACGTTCACACACACCTGATCCATCAATACTGCATGAAGGTGAAAAAGGACAGAGCCTTCAGGACTCTGCACGCTCATACTATTTTTCAGTGCAATTCATGAACCTCGCTGAATGCATTTGCCCCCACCGAGATGCGCCTCAGACAAGCCACATGATCAATGGCTGAGGGATGCTTGGTTTCTTAGTTCTGGTGGAACAACAGGCCTGGAGCTGCATTTTAACAGCAGGACTCTCATAATCCAGAGTCTCTTTTCTCTGCAAGATTATTAAAAACTGGAAAATTGATTGACTTACAAGTGTAGCATGGAAGTGGAGTTTTGGGATAATAATTTAAGCCAAACTCTACAACACTGGCATCTCATACGAGTGCTAGTTCAAATCCCAGCTGTTCCATTTCCACTCCAGCATCCTAAGGCACCTGAGAAATCAATGGAAGATGGCCAAAGTCCCTGGACCCAAGTGGGAAATCCAGCTGTAGACCCTGGGCTCCTAGCTCCCATCTGGCCAGGCCCTAGCCACAGCCATTTCCAGAGTAAATCACCAGACAGAAGATTTGTCTGTTTCTTCCCCATCCCCTCTAGCTCTTTCAAGTAAATCTTTTTAAAAAAATAATGCAATGAGAAAAGAATAAACTGAAAGTCCCGAGTTTGGGTGCTTCGCAGCCAAAAGCATTTAAAGAAATAAATACAATTTCAAGGAAAGGTCTAATTATAACTCATAAATGATGAAACACACATATAAAGCACACACCAAGAAAAATGTAGTAATGGCACAGTTTTTTTCATATTTTAGTAGTGTTATTAGCAACTCATTAGAAGTCAATTACCATTTAATTTCCCTAAAATATCCAATTATGGCTTTGTGCTCCAAGAACATAATTTTTAAAGTATTTCTTTATATCATATGGGCCTCTTTAAGCAAAACTAAAAGAACTCTTTTTCCCCACCAGGAGGGTCAACTATTGGTTTCATGTTCCACCAGCTCCTTTCCTGTTTTGGGAAACAATCTTCCAGGGACACCAGGAACACTTGGCTTAGTCCTACATCAATGTGAGCACAGGGGTGCCCATTTCATCTTTCTTCCCTTACAAAACAGAGCGCTTCCAAAAATACTTAGCCAAATTCATTCTCCAAAAATATTTGTTGCAAATAAGGAAAAGACATACAGAAATTGACTGTTAGCGAGAACTATGAAAACAACAATCATCCATGAGAAGGGACGAAAAATCCTTAAAAAAAATGCAGTTATCTGGTATGCCTTAAAGCTAGTCATAACTATTGCGAATTACTCTGCATATAAATATCAGTTATTCAAATGGGAAAATGAAAAACCCAAAAAGAAACGCCTAGAAATGATTGAGTTATAAATCCAGTATTACTGTTGCTAGAGTTACGTGATTGCGAACAGTATAATTCCCTTCCCTTCACGCCCAGCTTCAAGTCTTTCCTATGAAGTCTATAGGCAAAGTGAAGCTTTGTGGTGGCTATAAAAGAAAACTAAAACAAAACTTGGAAGCAAGTAACTGCATTGGATAAAGTATTAGAGAGTTTGCCTCTCCTGGATACCTGGCCTAAAAAGCAGCTTTCACAATCAGAACCTGAGTCAGGTGACTATTGAGCCTCATCACCCTAACCAATCCACAGTTTGCTTTAGCCATCAGTGAGAGCTGGAACGTTGTTTGCATACAATTCTCTTTTAACTATCTTAGTGCTCACAGAGCAGAAACGAGATCATTTGGAAAATTATCTACACATACAGATGAGACAGATATTTTTTAAAACAACAAAAACTCAGACGAGGTAGTCATAACCTGAGGGTAAGTCAAAGAGTAGCAAAATTTTAATGATATATGAAATGCAATCAACTTCGAATCATTCAAATCTCCACACATTTTATGAAAGATACGGAGTCTATGTTTTAAATATTTTTGTGTTGCAAAGTGAGATCTGGATTTGAGCACTTATTATGACCACTTTGATATAGACATCTTGTGGAAAATTTTGAAAGGTGATTGTGGCCGGGAAGTAAGGGAGAACAACTCACAGAGCCCATTAAATACTTAACTGGGGCAATGGGTTAGTATCCTATGGACAAGATGAGGCAAAAAAGCTTTGGAGGGCCCGGTGGCATGGCCTAGCAGCTAAAGTCCTCGCCTTGAACTCGCCAAGATCCCATATGGATGTTGGTTCTAATCCCGGCAGCTCCACTTCCCATCCAGCTCCCTGCTTGTGGTCTGGGAAAGCAGTCGAGGACAGCCCAAAGCTTTGGGACCCTGAACCCGCATAGGAGACCCAGAAGAGGTTCCTAGCTCCTGGCTTCAGATCAGCACAGCACCAGCCATTGCACTCACCTGGGGAGTGAATCATTGGATGGAAGATCTTCCTCTCTGTCTCTCCTCCTTTCTGTATATCTGACTTTGTAGTGAAAATAAATAAATCTTTAAAAAAAAAAAAGCTTTGGAGACAGCAAGATTCTCTATTGGGGCTGTGATTTAGAAAGTTTCCCCATGAGTATTGGTCTTTGATGAAGACAAGGAGATTACTGTGATAGTACAGACAGAAGGTATTGAGGGTTGGTAAAGCAGGCAAGATAGAATTGGTGTGAATATCCTGGGAAGGAGAGGCAAGATCACCAGGTGCTGGGAACAAACTTCCATCCAAATGCCAGGGGGATACTGGGGCTGTCACAAATACTCAGAGATCCAGGTAAAATTTACAAAGTTCCTAATACATTCAGCTGCCTTCCACCATACCTGTGTATGAGTTTTTAAAAGAGAGTTAACTCATCCACACAATCTGCTATCAAAGCAAACACAACCAAGAACAGATGCAGGCTCTTAAGAGAGCCTTGCTCAGTCGTCCAGGCTTAACAAGGGCTATCACAAAGGCCACATTCACTTTGTAAAAATCTCTCCTCTTACTTGGATTCCACATTAGCAAGGCCGGCCAAAGCCGTCAGGTTGATCCATGAAACTGCCTCTGCTCCCCCTTGGTGAGGGAACTATCAATTCGTGAATGCCTCAGGTGAAACGAGGGGGGAGGTGGTTTTTCCAGGACCTTCTGAGGTCTAAGCATGGCGCAGCTGCTCTCAGCTCCTATTTACACCCTGGAACCCAGGTTGGTTACTCCCCGGCCAAGATGATAGCCTTCTTAGTTTCCCTTTGTCTTCTTGGCTCCCAGCTTTAGAGCAACATCTTCCCTTGTCCTCCATGAGGACTTCCAGAAAACCCAAGGAGAATAACAGAAGCTCAAAATTGTCCAGCACTCACTCTAGCTGCATTTTGTATAGCTTTAGGGACCCTGACATTCCTCCCCCTTCTCCATTCTGCTTCCTTAAACTACAAGTTACAGACATTGCACAACAGCCTAAATGCCCATCAATATGTGGTCAGTTAATAAAGTATGGATTTTTCCATGTGGTTCCGCACCACTCAACACTTAAAAATCAACAAGGCATGTCTATATGTGTTGATATCGAGCCATCTCGATATTTGCTGTTAAATGAAGCATCCAGATACAAAGCACTGCACATTACATCTGCAACTTGAGCCAGGAAAGGACCTCTGCATGCTGTGCCTATCAAATACCTCTCAACACAGTTTTTCAATTGTAATAGTTGGACCCAAGAATGCAGGTTTGGCCCAGTCTTGTTTGAGAATTGGGGCGAAAAGAAAACTTAAATTATTCCAGCTACTACTTAACTTCTTCTACCCTACGAAAATTGATAAAAACTCGTTTTCTGCAAAAGCCTTGTTACTAGGAAACCATTTTTCCAATTACTCACAAAGAGCAGAGATTATTAACCCTGTGATTTTATTCCAGGGGAGCTGTTCAAAACCACACTTCCAGCCATCCACGGAGGTTAAATAATGAATTATGAATGGCACAAGAAGAATGAAATTCTGCGAATGAACCTCTGTAAGCCCCAAATGGGTTTTCTTGATAGGGTGGAGGGGGCCAAGAAAAAGGAACGCGAACATTCCTAGTGTGAAGGTCTAACATATTCAATTTGATTTCACAGCATAATGAGGAAGCCCCCAGAGCCTCCATCTAATTCCTTTCAACAAACACTGTTAAGCCCAGTATTCAGAAACTTCAGAATTAAATAGTGAGAAACATTTGCCTTACCTGGGTCTTTCCTCAAAGTTCCAGCAAAAGAGAAGTTTTTCTGGGTTTTTTCCCCCAGCAAACTCAGCTACCAGCGAACTATCCGCACAGACAGCAGAGAGGGCTGGAAATGGCGGCCCCAGCTTCGGCCTCTCCTGAAGAAGCTCACGGGGCACGGGAGTGGCTCTGCCCCAGGTGAGTCCACAGGTGCAGGTCATTGAGAAGCACAAGGGAGTGAAACAAGGCCTGGGGGAGGCTCAAATGCAAGCCCAGGTTCTGGTAGCCACACTCCCAGCTTATTAGCAATCACAGACTCCACCCCAGACCTACCAAAGCAGAAGCTGTGTGTTCACCAGCTCCCCCGGGGGGGATGCATAGATCCACAATTGAGTAACACTGGTTACTATTGGCTGCTAGAAACAAACTACAAGAGGAGCCCTTCCCCTTTTCAGCTTCACCTTGCAAACTATGCGATACTGTTGTTTTCTCAAATGTTGGCGAGACCCAGTGGCTTCAGCAAGGCATTCCAGCAATAAAGCCTGGTGTCCTCGCCCTGGCTGCAGCGCAGGTTCTGCTCCAGGTTTAATGGCCAATTCCTGATTGCAGAGGACAGCCTTGCCCTCTACTGCTCCACCTTCCCCGACCCCTCCCGTGCAGCACTGACTTTAGAGCCAAGCTATCTTCTAAGCACCTTGTCAGTCAGTGACTTTTGACAGTTCCATCAGAGAGGACAGCTTCTGGGGGCTTCTTGTCACAGATATTCAGTGCTCTTGAGTGTCTTCCCTGCACTAAACCCTGGGCTGGACACGCTTGCTCTTGTTGAACCCTTTCCAGCATTTTGGTTTCATGATAAGTAGCCCTCTTCACTCCGCCAGAAGATTTTATTTTCACTTTGAAGTCGGCCAAGCTCTTAGAGAAGTTCTCCTAATAACCCAAAACACAAACACCTGGCAACTCCAGCCTCCCTCAAGCCATCAGGTGTTAAACACCTCACATTAAGCACAACTGATTATGATCAGCACAGAATGAAAGAGCAAGTGTCCGAAATCAAATTTAAATACTCTGCATAGTACCATTTGACATGTACTTTTTCTTTTTGTATTGGAGTATTTCACTATGAGGATAGTCTCAGCGCTGTAGCCTAGTGGCTGAAGTCCTTACCTTGCACCCACTGGGATCCCATATGGGTGCCAGTTTGTGTCCCAACTGCTCCACTTCCCATCCAGCTTCCTGCTTGTAGCCTGGGAAAGCAGTAGATGATGGCCCAAGACCTTAGGACCCTGCACCCATGTAGGGGACCTGGAAGAAGCTCCTGGTTCCTGGCTTCAGTTCTTCTCAGCTCTGACCATTGCAGCCACTTGGGAAATGAATTAGCAGACTGAAGATCTCTCTATCTCTCCTCCCTCTATATATCTGCCTTTCCTATGAAAGTAAATAAAGATTTAAGAGAGAGAATAAAAAGGAGGAGGTACCCCCAAGAATATATGGAAAGATGTGATGTTTATTGATTAAAACAAAACAAAAAAAATGGTGCTTAAGAAACTTGACTGGGGACAGATGTTGTGGCACTAGAGGGTAAGCCACACTTGGGAGTAAAGTTGTGGGGGGACACAGGAGAGGGTAGCGTAAGTACTTGGAAAACCTGAGTGAAGTTCCTAGATCCTGGCTTCAGCCTGTCCCAACCATGGCTGTTGTGAACATCTGGGGAGAAAACCAGTGACTGGAAGATGGTGAGTGTGCAGTGTGAGTGTGTGTGTCTCCATCACTCTGCCAATGGTAGCAGGACCCCAGTCACTAGGGATTCCAACTGTGTGTTAGGTTTTCCTGGGTGGGGCCAAGCCTGGTGCCAAAGTCATGGAGACATGAGTCTTGGTAATGAAGACTCCCACCATGGGCTGGTGATGAAGGAATCTCCCTCAGTTTGGGGGCCACAAGTTTTGCCTCCAGATCTTGGATGTGACTCCTAGGCAGTGAGGGAGAGCTTTCAAAAGTGATTGCAGGTTACTTTTCTTTTTTTTTTTTTTTTAAAGATTTATTTTTTTATTATTTTCTTATTGGAAAGTCAGATATTCAGAGAGGAGAGACAGAGAGGAAGATCATCCATCCGATGATTCACTCCCCAAGTGAGAGCAACGGCCGATACTACACCGGTCTGAAGCCAGGAGCCTCTTCCGGGTCTCCCACGCAGGCGCAGGGTCCCAAAGCTTTGGGCCGTCCTCGACCGCCTTCCCAGGCCACAGGCAGGGAGCTGGATGGGAAGTGGGGCTGCCAGGATAGAACCGGCGCCCATATGGGATCCCGGGCGTGCAAGGCGAAGACCTTAACCACTGCGCCACTGCGCCGGGCCCTAGGTTACTTTTCTAATAGCCCATGAGGCTGTAGATTTAGAGTCTGATTTAGAGAAAAAAAAAATACATGGATTTTTTTTTTTATACTTTCACTTACTGTATAACATTTATTTCCATTATTACTATGTAAAGTAGTAGGAAGGAGCTCCAGGATTTCCTGCCTCAGTGAAAGTGCTGTCTAATCTGCAGATAATATTCTGATTTCTCTTGGTGACGAAAGGAATTGTAGCCTAATAGAAAGCAGGATGACTCCTGTCAGGGCATTTGATTGTTCGGGGTCTTCTTTCCTCCTCTGATAAATGGAGATGATAATATCATCATTTCACAAAATTGCTGGTAGAATTATAAATTCCCATGCAGATGATCACATTAAAGTTTTAATAACTGTAAGATGTGTAATAATTGTTCAGGATATGGATTTAAAGCTTGGTGAGAGACACTGTGTTTAAACTCTGGCTCCATGTGAATCGTTGTTTTGAAAGATTTATTTATCTTTATTACAAAGTCAGATATACAGAGAGGAGAAGACAGAGAGGAAGATCTTCCATCTGATGATTCACTCCCCAAGCAGCCACAACAGCCGGAGCTGAGCTGATCTGAAGTCAAGAGCCAGGAGTCTTTTCCAGGTCTCCAATGCAGGTGCAGGGTCCCAAAGTTTTGGGCTGTCCTCGACTGCTTTCCCAGGCCACAAGCAGGGAGCTGGAATGGGAAGTGGGGCTGCCAGGATTAGAACCGGCGCCCATATGGGATCCTGGTGCATTCAAGGCAAGGACTTTAGCTGCTAGGCTACTGCTCTGGGTCCCAAATTTATCTTATTTTTAAAAAGAAAAAAAAATGATTTATGATTTGAAAGGTAGAGTTAAAAAGTAGAGAGAGGAAAAGACAGGGGATGGGAGAGAGAGAGAGAGACCTTTCATATGTTGGTTTACTCCTCAAATAACTACAACAGCCAGAGTAGGGCCAGGCTGAAGCTAGGAGCCAGGAGCTTCTTCTGGGTCTCCCAATGGGTGCAGGGTCCCAAGCACTTCGGCCCTCCTCTGCCACTTTCCTAAGTACATTAGCAGGGAGCTAGATCAGAAGTGAAGCAGCTGGGATACAAACCCATGCCCAAATGAGATACTGGCATTGCAGGGTGTGGTTTTATGTACTATACCACTATATTGGCACCAAATTTCACTTCTATTCCATCTTTTCATGAACTTTTCCATATCCCCTCACATAATCCATCTCAAATTTTTAGCAAAATAAATACTAAGTGCCAGCTAGCCTTTATACATTAAAATGGAAGTGAAAACATTTTGCTAAATTAAAAACACGAAACAAATGTTAAGTCATCATTATCGAATACATGATATTTTGGTTGATTTGAAAAGAAATGTTTCCAGTTTCAAAAATAAATTAAACATCTGCATGTAAAGTATATGTAATTATAACAACAAAAGGAAAGGAAAATGCTTAAAACCACAGATGGGAATATTTTTATTTGGGTCTAAAAATAACCTAATATTATGATATAACTCATCAAGTTTCCCAAAATATTCATGAGATGATTAAGTGCAGGAGGATTAAAATACTGTATTCAAAACTTCTTTTGTTCATATGTGTCTGGATATGAAAGTATTTAAAGTTTTCTTTCCTCTGCCAGGCAGATGATATAAAGATTTAAGCAATAATTTATCCTAGTAGAGAAACTCATCACTCAACTAAGGCTATGACGTAAATCCTGTCAGGGAGCCTTGTTTTGGCTAAGTAGGACAACTTAATTTAGTGCAAAGTGAATAATCCAGTACCCTATAAATCATTCATTCCAGGATTAAACAGTATGGATTTCCCTGCTACACGCTTTGCAGGCCTGCACAAACTTTAACTTCTGTAGCCCTAAACCCTGAGCAATGGCCAAACCACAGGCCGGTGGTCTGGGAGTCTCTTGGAAGATGCTACATCCCCTGCATTGACTGCAAGCAAGCTGGGAATTTGATGTCATGAAGTTATGGGCTCCCCTTCCTGTGTTTAGAACAGTGATTCTATCTGAATCCATCCTGAAAAAGAAGCTCATTTCCCAAAATGAATTAATTCACTTTAGTTAAAACCCTTTCCATTTCAAATGACAAAAAATCCAACCCAAGGAGGTTTTAGGACCATCCTGTTTCTGCATTGCATCCTGGAGCATGAATGACCTAAAATGACGATTTCCATCTTGGCACAATGAAGACTCAGCCGGGTTGTCTCCTATCTGGTCTGATTCCCTTAGCTGAGCTCCATCTTCTCTGCAGAGGGCTCCTGCCTGGGGAGCACAATGGGAGCTGCAGTTTCCTATCTCTTCTTGGGGAATAACAAGGAATAACAACAACAACAACAACAAAAAAAAACAGCATGCCGGATAACTCCAACAAAAACTGCAGGGTTATGTCTTTTTATCTCTAATTTGCTTCCTTGGAGTTACCCCACTCCTGATTCACCCCGTGTTGTTGTAGGTGGGGTGTAGTTACCCCACTCCTGATTCACCCGGTGTTGTTGGGGGTGGGGAGGAGTTATCCGACTCCTGATTCATCCTGTGTTGTTGGGGGTGGGGGTGGTATTACCCCCACTCCTGACTCACCCGGTGTCGTGGAGGGTGGGGTAGGTTTTTTGAAGCACTGTGATTAATCAGAATCCTCTCATACTTTTGTTGGATGGGGATGACTCAGCTCCAAGAGAATATAAATAATGAGAAGTTACAAGCAGGAATTGAAGAAATCAGTCCATATAGTTTTAAAAAATACAGCAAAGGAATGCTAAGAGACCAATGCCCTGCTCTCTACAGACTCACCACTTAAGTTATTACAGTAATGCATCCCTTCAATTAGACAGAACGCGATCTTTGTAACTTCCCTTCCCAGTCCCAAAGGTGCCTTCTGGAATTACAGAGAACTAGACTACTGCCTTTACATCACACCCTCTTTCGCATACTCTATTCCAGGTAAATGTATCATGTACTAGGTGGTTGAATTTTTTAACAGGAAATAAATCAGTGCCTGCTATTAAGTAGACACCAGAGTCCTTAACTGTGAAAATGAGATTCAACTTTAATTTCTGTTGTGTTCATCTTTGCTTCAAAGACAATTGCTTTATTAATAAATCTGATCATGATTAACATCAGGAAGGCTGGAAAGTACATGTTTTCAAAGGCAATTGTTTCTGGTCTTATTAACTAGATAACTGGGACTAACCATTGTATTGCTAGACACAAAAAGCTAAGTTAAGCATTTTTGAAAATATTCTTGAAAACATCATGACAAACAAAATAATTTAGAAATCTAGGCTTAAGAATGAAATACAGGGGGCCAGCATGGTGGTACAGCAGGCTTATCCTCTGCTTGCTAGAACCAGCATCCTATATGGGCACCATTTCATGTCCCAGCAGCCCCACTTCCCATCCAGTTCTCTGCTTGTGACCTGGGAAAGCGACAGAGGATGACCCAAAGTTTTGAGAACCTGCATCCACATAGGAAACCTAGAAGAAGCTCCTGGCTCCTGGCTTCAGATCAGCTGACCTCTGGCCACTGTGGCCACTTTGGGGAATGAACCAGTGGATAGAAGATCTCTGTTTCCTGTTACTCTACCTTTCAAATAAAAATATGCAAACCTTAAAAAAAAGAAAAGAAAAGAAAAATATGCTCAGAACTAGTTTGAAAATGCAATATTACTTTCCCCTTAGAAGCATTTTCCAATCAGGAGGGATACATTCAAAACACATGTTCTAGAGATAAGGAAACTGTCAATGTCTAGGACTTAAAGATGTTAGGGAATCTGGTAAAATCCTATTTAGTACAAAGTCAAAGAAAAAGAGCCATCTCCTCAGGGTAGGGCTGAACCAACAGCCTTGGGCTTATCTCCTAGCTCCCAGGTGTCTCACTCCTGCGGGTTGAGCCACTTCTCTAGCTGTTGCTCACATCCATGGCCTCCCAGGTCGGCTAGCAGCAATGTGGATCAGAAGGTGCGGGGCTACTCAAGCCCAAGCCCCCACCAGGAGATGTGGCCAACTGCTGTTTAAGGCTCACACACTGTACAGTGATGAAACAGTTTAGAAACATCCATGGTGGTTTGACAACATTGTGAGTGGGAGTAATGACACAGAATTGGACACTGAAATGTATAAAACGGCAAATCTTACAAGGGATTTTTAAAGAGCTAGGCTTAAAAATTTGGGCAGAGAACTAGAAACAGAACAACAACAAAAAAATGACCTAGCTGATTTTCAAAAAGCAAATATAAATTCAAGAACTTACTTTAAGAACCAACTACATTAAGCACTTTAGACTCAGTCTACAAGAGAATTTTGAGTTTATAGGTAGATTAGAAGATGTCCATGTACAGCATTGCTAAGATACACAAAGACATAAAATACAGACGAGAGGTGAAGAAACAAGGAGGGTGTATTACACAGGTCTAATTCATTTTTAGATTAGAATACAGAAAGGAAAAAGAAAATAACTGATGCAAAACTCTGAAAAGATAATAACTGAATTTTCAAGAATTGATGAAATCAGTGGGCTCAAGAAGTGAAACATAATCAACATATTGTACTGGAACACAAGATAGGAGGGGAAAAAAAATCTTTAAACAGTCTGAGACTAAAAAGGCAGGCAAGGGGTTAGCTTGGCAGCTTAGCAAGCCAATTCTCCACCTCTGCCACTGACATCCCATGTGGGCACAGATTCTAGTCCTAGCTGCTCCATTTCTGATCCAGCTTCCTACTAATAGCCAGGGAAGGCAGCAGAGGATGGGCCAAGTCCTTGGACCGCTGCACCCAAGTGGGAGAACTGGAAGAAGCTCCTGGTTCCTTGCTTTGGATTGGCGCAGCTCTGGCTGTAGTGGCCACTTGGCGAGCGAATCAGTGGATGGAAGATCTTCCCCTCTGTCTCTCCTCCTCTTTGTATTTCTGACTTTGTAATAAAAATAAATAAATATTTTTTTAAAAAAGATTTTTTTAATTCAGATGAAAGGCAGAATGCGAGAGAAGGGAGAGGGACCTAGACAGAGACCTTGCATTCTTTCATTCCCTTTGCAAACAGCACAGCTGCCTATGGGCGAGGCTGGAGCCAGGAGTCGCAAACTCTATCAGAATCTCCCACGTGGAGTAGGCTGAGGCTCTTGACCATGCTGCTGCTCTTCCGGTCGCATTCCACGGAGATGGGTTGGAAGCAGAGCACCCGGGACTAGGCCGAGTGCTGTGATACGGGATGCCAGTGAGCAAGGGGTAACTGAACCTCTTTCCCACGCCACAAGCAGGGAGCTGGATGGGAAGTGGGGCTGCAGGGTTTAGAACCGATGCCCACACAGGATCCCAGCATCTGCAAGGCAACGACTTGAGCCACTAGGCTACCATACTGCGCCCCAATAAGATAAATATTTAAACTAAAATAAAAATTAGATGCTAATAGCTATATTTTAGGTGATAGAAAATTCCAAATGGAAAAGCAAACATCTAGAAAGGAATAAGAAAATACAGAAAATGGTAAACTGAAAAGATTTATATACAATTAAAATAAATAACATATAGTAAGGGAAGATTAACTGAAAATATATGGTTTAAGGTCTCTAGAATCAGGGTAATTGTACCGAATGACAATAGATTTTGATAAAATAAAAATATCACATGTAGTAAACACTACATGAATAGAAACATAATGTATAATTTTCTCTGAGGAAAAAACAGAATTTTTTTTAAAAATAAGTAAAAATAAATCCAAAGAAACCAAGAAAGTAGAAAAAATAGAGATCAAACTAGTAGCACAAAATAATACCACAATCAATCAATAATTCATGTAAATCTAAATAAATGACTCAAGGTAAAAGATAAAGATGGCCAGGCTGGAAATCTAACCTAATTACACGGCATTCACAAGAAAAACAGACATTTCAAAACAAAATTAATGGAAGTAAAACTCAGAAAGCCACTTTAGAGGGAAATTTGGCTAGAAGAGCTCTACCAAGATTTTCAACATGCCCTCTGAGCCAAAAATTCCAATTACATCAATTTATCATACAGTTGTCCCCCCATTTATGCACAAAAATATATACATACAGAATATTCATTGCAATATAGTTGTAATAGTAAAGGTTTGGTCTCAGTTTAACTACCAATAGTAGGCCAGTTAAATCATAACAATCTATATAATGGCACCTAATTCAACAATAAAAATTGAATGAAGTAGATTTTTATGTGCTGATGGAAAAAGCTATCCAAAATATGTACTGGAAGGGAATATGTTGCCAAGCAATTTGAACATTATAATACTTTTGGTCTAACAGAATATGTTAATAGATGCACTTTACTTATTCATTATTAAAACATTCAGGAAAAATACTCATACCACATAATCCCAATATAGGCAAAAGTGACTTTCCTTGGAGAAGGGATGAGAGAGGGTACAAAAACAAAAAACTAAAGACGTAGAGTATTAAATCAACGATACAACTTAAAAATCATAACTAATCTGACAATTACTTTAAATTTTTATTTTGTTACATTAAGGTTATTTGTAATTAAAAATTGCTTCCTGTCTGGCTGCTGCATTATCACTGCTGTCTCATTTCCCGCTGCTGCCTCGGACAGGCACATTCACACCCATCACCCATGCAGGCCTTGCTCCATCAGGCAATACCACAGTCTCTAAGTAGGATTCATACTTACAACAACATACCAGCAACTGACTTTGCGATGAATAAAGTTTCCTTTTCTCCTTTTGGTGAAATGAAACTTTAATCACTACAAATTTAGTAAGAAGCAACTGGATGACACACTGCTGTTCATAAAATGACTGTGTACTTAGGTTGCCTGTAGAAAAGTGTGATGGTTTCGTTCTGTTCTAGGGTAGTCAGTCCCCACCCCCAATTGCATTCATTTCAATCACAAGATAAACATTATATACCATAAATTGACCTGTTTTATGTATATCATTCAGTGGTTTCCATTATATTTGCAGAGTTATGTGACCGTAACTACAATCTAATTTTAGAACCACTTTATCCTCCCAAAAGGAAATATAGCACCTGTTACAATCATTCCCCATTTCCTTCACACACAACTCTACATAATTACTGATCTTCAGGTCTCTCTAAATTTACCTATTCTAACTTTTCATATAATTGAAATCATATAATTCATGATCTTTTGCGCCTGGCTTCTTTCATTTGGTATAGTATTTTGAAGTTCATCATGGTTGTAAAATAAGTTAGCATTGATTCTCTTCTGTCAATCGGAATTCCATTGAATAGATATACCATATTTTGTTTCTGTTCATGAACATTTGTGTTGTTTCTACTTTAGAACTGCTAAAATAATGTTCCAGTGGCATCCACATGCAAATATGCACTCCTTGGCTATATACAAAGAACTGCACAGGTAACTGTTTAACATTCCATGGAACTACAAGGCTATTTTCCACTTTACATTACCACCCTATGTTATCACCAACAAGATTGTAAGAGGGTTCCAACTTCTCCACATCCTTGCTACCAATTTCCTTTGCCTTTCGATTACACTTAGCAGATATTAACAGGTGTATGACTGGAGTTTTTATTTCCTTTTCCTTATGCACCATTTTTAGCTATTTGAGTTTACATGAAAATGTGAATTTAAATAACTGCATGGTGGGGCCAGTATTGTGGTGCAACTAATTAAACCGCTACTTGTGACAGCAGTATCAGAACAGCAGCTCAAGTCCCAAGTTACTCTGCTTCCTACCCAGCTTCCTGCTAATACACTTGTGAAAGCAGCAGATTATAGCCAAATGTTTGGATTCCTTGCCACCGTGTGGAAGACCAAGACGGAGTTCCTGGCTCCTGGCTTCAGCCTGGCCCACAACTAGCTATTTGTGGCCATTTGGGGAGTAAATCAGTGAACAGATTATCTCTTTATCTCTTCCTCTGACACACTGCCTTTTAAATAAATAAACAATAAATCTTTATACAAATACAATTACATGATGTCCTTTTTAAGGGATAACTATCAAAAATATTTCCCTTATATTTATCATTTATTTGTAGATTTAAAATAATAATGATGTCTTATAACAGCTTATGTTTTTACTTATTTGAAAAGCAGAGTTTCAGAGAGCAGGAAAGAGAGAGATTGACCTTCCATCCACTGGCTCATTCTCCAAATAACTGCAACTGCTAGTGCTAGGCTAGACCAAGGCCAGGAACCAGGTGATTTTTCCCAGTATCCCACATGGGTTGAGGAGCCCAAGCACTTGGACCATCCTCCACTTCTTTCCCAGGGAGGTGGATCAGAAGTGGAGCAACTGGGAATCGAACCAGTGCCCATAAGGGATGCTGGGTTTGCAGTCAGCAGCTTTTACCACACTTCACCATAATGCCGGCTCCTGCAACATATGCCTTAGGGACAATACACAGCCAACAAGCATGGTGTCTACACTATCGCTCCTGGTGTTTTTCCGTCATACCTCAGAGTCACTGACTTGACATTGCTGTGGCTAAAGCCCAGATTGCTGCATCTTAACGAGTTCCCTTAGGATGATCCAGGCTCTCCACTGCAACAGAGCTACAGACTATGAGGCACATGTGTAGCTTCTGATATCAGAAAACTCCAGGTTCAATATTCCACTTCTCCAAGCAGCTTCACTGGGAAGTTAGAGCAGTTATTCAGTACATATCAACACATTTACATATCAACTTGCTAGGAGCTGAGAGTGAACTAACAGCAGCAACATCTACCAATCATGGAGTCTCTCTTCTGTATAAGTATTACCTGTGTTGTGTTTCTGACCTTATTCTCCTCAACGCTTAGGAGGAAAGTGTGTTGTAATTCGTTATAATTATGAAGGGTAGGAGTTGTGGTGCGGTGAGTTAGACCACCACTTGGGATACCTACTTTCTGTATCAGAACTTTGTTATGAATCCGGCTGCTCTGCTTCCAATCCAGTTCCTGCAAATGCTCTCGGCAGGCAGCAGAGTGGCTCAAGAGCCTAAGTCCCTGCCATACCTAAAGAAGTTTTAGATGGAGTATTGAGTTCCCAGCTTCAATATGACCCATGCTGGCTTTTGGGGAGCAGGTCAATCTTCCCATCTCTGACTTTTCCTCTATCTCTCTGCCTTTTAAACAAAACTTTCAACAAAAAAGTTTAATAAATATATTGTAAAGATGATAAAGCTGAGACTGGATGTAAGGTTCAAGTTCATGTCCAGAACCAGAAATCCACACAGAATAAAGTTCAGCTTAAAGCAAGCTTTATTGGGAGCACTCCCAGGTGAGGTTCACTGGTCCAGTAGAGATGGCAGGCCAGGAAAGTTGCACTTGGGGGACGTAAGGGGTTGTTTTTATTAGGGGGCTGTAAAGGTGAGGTTTGAGGGACAAGGGAATGTGCCTTATATGGTGCTGTAGAGTGCTATCGATTCCTTTCAACCTTGATGAATGCAGACATCACTGCTTGGTGGAGAAGGGAGCTGCATTCTGCAGGTGCAGCTATATCAGCCACCTTTCTCAGCCTCCTCCTGGGCTGCCCCTCACCCATCCTGGCTGCATCTTACACTGGAAAGCCTATCGATTTGGACTGGCTGGACCAACATCCAGCTGGACACCAGCAACTTCAGAATCTGCATTAGTTTGACTCCAAGGTCTATGTTCTGTCTATGTGTCAACAAGTAGCAAAATTTCCCAGCAATAGTTATAAAAATGAGAGCAGAAGTTATAGCATTAGTTAATGGCAGGTCTTTGACTAAATATTCTTCACTAAGCACACCCAGGTCACCATTGTAAAGGAAATTCCTGGTATCTCTCTGAATCAGGTGGATCCCCAAGCCATAAGGCATTGTCAGCTTTTATAATCTTTTTGGGGACCTTTTTTTTTTTCATCTCCGTGAAGAAGGGCCTGAGATGAAGTTTGGGAAGAGATTGAAAACCAAAGCTCACAGGAACAGATTAAAATGATGCAGAGGCAACCTGAGTCAGGAAGGGAAAAAAATGATAGTGCTTTGAGGATGCGCTGCTGGAGGGAGATAAGACACCCCCTCACCTCTGCAGGAGAGGGAACCAAACAGAGCAGAGAAAAAAGTGATAAACAGGGTGGAGAGGCAAGATAAGAGGCAGAATCAGGACAAGGCTGCGAGGAGGATGGCAGCGCCAGAGTCCTCTGAAGGACGGTAGGGCCACACAGCTTTCTTTCTCCTCTCTCCCAGGTCTCTGGGATGAGGCCAGATTTGTAGTAAATATCTGACCCTGATCATCCAATTCTGAGTGTAAGCGTAAGAGCTCCCTTGCAGTTAAGTCTAAACTTGAGTCTTCAAGAATGTAAGACTCAAGTTCAAAGTACCTTCTGGCTTCATGCCCTTCCTATTCTCTTACCTATCTTTCGGCTGGATAGATTCAGAACCTGCAGTTCTGAGCGGCAGTGTAGGCAGCTGGAGGATGAGTAATGATACAAATTAGTCCTGGCAATTCTATTTCCTTTTTTCAAGATCATAGCATGTGACTCAGTTCTGGGCAGTGAGACATGGGGAAGGCTTCTGTAACTTCTGCCAAAGACTTCCCTTCTTGATAGTCTTGTTTCAGAGAAAGTCTCATTTGCGACCCACATAAGGGCTTGGGATGTTGGTGTGTGAGGGTCTGTGAGGGCAGTGACAGCCACCCTGCAGCCACGCACAGCCTCATCCTTCATCCTCAAGAAGCTGTTGAGCCAGCACAGAGAGTGCCCCATGTCTGGACTTGAAGTTATAGGAAGCAACTGCAAGTCTATTCTCTTCCCTAAAGCTGAATATAATCTTATTGAGAAAACAAGTTCACTCTCAGATGAGGGTTTCCCATTATATTTAGCCACAATGGGGTAAGCAGTTGCCTTTTTGTTGGGTTCCCTGTTCTGTAATACAAATTTCCATTTCACTAAGTCCCTGTTTCTTTCATCTTGGTGCCGTCTTGTCACTATCCCTCTGAAGTCTGTCGAAGACTGACAGCACCAACCTCACCCTCGGATATTCCTTCTCTAGCTCTTCAGTTTTCTCATTATCATTTTCCATATGAAACATTACATCTTGGATTTTAGTTACTCTAGTGGGCTTCTTCCATAGTAATTGGTCATTATCTTGTCTCCTCAGATCTTCTTCAGAGTTTTATTGATCATTTCTGCGAGCAAAACCATGTGGGAGTACTAAACCCACATAAATTTGTAACTTTAAGTCAAGGTTTATCCTGATTAATTAGCAGCATTACCTTCTGGTGCAAAACTACCCTCCCTTTAGAACAGTAGTTTGCAAATATTATGGCAAACCAGAATCAACCGCAATTCTCCACAAACTCCTGTTGTGAGGAGTAACTCCAACGTCAGCCCCTGAAGATGGATAAGACCCCGCCATTTTAGACTCCGCGCCATTTAAAATATTTGTTTTCTTTAGGTCTCAGTTTTCTTATGATTCGGGCCCTTTTAGGTTCAAATTTTGTTGTCTGCAAATCCACTGTAGCCTCATAACCCCATTCCCACCAACCCGCTGTAACCTTCTGGCATCGTTCCTGACGGTCCTGGCCAATCCCTCAGGCCCACCCATGGCCAGAGAGGTGCACTCCACGCATGCGTGCTCTCGGTTGCCTGCTCTCCCAACCCTTGACTCTCTGCTCTGCTCTCCCGGCAGGTTGGCAGATCCCTCCTGTTCTGTGGCAGGAGACCTCTCTCTTCTCTGTTCTCTGCCTTCTCTCCCTCCCCACGGCCATCACCCTCTGCACTGCTTTCTCTCACTTCTCTGCATCCACATTGCCTCCTGGAATAAAGACCTCCTGTGTGACTCACTGCATCTGGCATCTTGGGTTAATGGCGAAAATTCCTAAAACCTGTGTTGCAAGTCTCCCCCACGCCAGCCTGAACCTCATAGAGGCTATATATTAGTGTTTTATAAGTTTCTCCCATGTAATTCCAAATTATAGCCATTTGGAAGGAAAAGGAAAAAAATAAATAAAGAGGACAACACTTAACAGAACGTCTCAAGTTTCTCACACAAGCAAGTCACCTGGAGATCTTAGAGTTCACAATGCCGACTGACCCAGTCTGAAGTGGGGCCTTGGATTCTACATTCTCACTCCTACGTGATAATTCCTCAAATCTGAGTCCTACATTTTAAGCAGCAAGGGTCTACAATCCAGGCATGGCAGTTTTACATCCTGATGCTGGATCTGGAAAAGCTAATCCCGTTTGAACACCCCACACCATCACCTAAGAAACGATGAAGAGTAGTCTGTAACTGGACCGGGAGAGGGTAGCCTTCCATCTGTAGTTTAGTTATGGACATAGGTGTAAGGACTATCCTCATTTTGCCAGCACTAACAAAGGTTCCAGCGTGCAAGACTGAACTTGAAAACTGGGCCAAGATGGTCACTGCAGTTGGGGAAGGCAAGACCTAGCCCAGCAGCCAGGCTCTGCATTCCTGCATTCTGACTCCTGGGAGCAAGCAGCAGTGCACTGTGGAGCCAAGGAAGTGTTTGCAAAGCTGCCTCAGGGACAGGAAATAACAGGCTATGCCAAGAGGAACGGCAATTGTCAGGCACACCCAGACTGAACTTTGAAAAAGTCCATCTATCAAGTGTATGAATGGTCACAGAGCCAAGGCTGGGAACCAGTTTAGATCCCTACACAAGGACTGGCGTACTCAATGTCTTGGTTCAATTCCCGCCCCTCCCATAGAAGCCTCAGTTTCTCCAACTGAAAACAGGAGTTGAAAGATGTGCTCCCTAATACTTCCCTATGCTCTTCCCCATTTGTGGCATGGTTAACGCATGTAGGAGATTAGCAAATTCCAATGATAATTATAGTGAACTTTACCTGCTGTCTGGTGAGCCTGGCAATCAGACCAGCATGAGCACTCACTCCTTAACACCTCCCTCTGCAGTGGTCTCATACCCAGAGAGCTGGGAAAGCAGTGGCTTTTCCTTCTCTTTCTGAAGATGGTAACATGTTTACAAACCTAAATGAAACTATTTCCAGACCCAGTCTTGGTTTCAAGTGGCCCCCTCCTGCTGCTCTTGCCTCCTCCCAGGGAGCCAGCTTCTCAACTTCCTGTTCTCTTTCCAGAGACAAAGCGCCTCCCCAGCTACCCATTGCTGGATTCCTGTTAACCTTTCATTAAGCCTGCTGACAGCTGGCTTCAGCTCCTAGTGAGTTAGTTCAACACATTCCTATTTAAATGTGTCCCACCTGACTTCATTAAGGTTCCTGCCAGGTTTCTCCATTTGCAGCTTCCTCTGCAAATGTAAATCAGAATCTTGAGTAAATAATATCAGGACAAAGGACGACTGAGCCATAAAAGAGCTAGCTTTGGAGAACCATCCATCCCCTTTGGTTGTCTGGCTCTGAGTAAACTAAAATTCATTTGGGTCACTGCCACAGCGCTGTGTTATGAAGTCATAAGTCAGGGCCCTTACTGGGAACTACAGGGCCTGGATGGGGACCTGGGTTGGACCTCAGGGCCTGGGTCAGGACATGGAAGTACTGTCAGTAATTGAACAAATGACCCTGCCCTTCACCTGTTTGTGCTCCTGTTTGCTCAGCTCCAAAATGGGAAAAAGTAGATCCACTTCACAAAGCTGTTTTAAGGTTAGTGACATTCCCAGTACACGGCAAATTGTCACTTAAACATCGAAAGATGAGTTAAAGAAATAGACAACTTTAGGCTTTCTGAGTGTGGTTATGGATCCACCACATAAACATCAGGTCTAAGAGCCACCGACTGCATCAGGGTCTTTGCTTGTGGAAATGAAGAAACAGCATGGAGATTCCATTCTAGCACATTCCCATGTACATTTCATCTCCTGTAGATTTTAAGACACCGAGGTACACAAGGCAAAGACAACCAGGGGCATGACGGGATGACAAACTGTTCTAGAAGCAAGGAAACGTGGAGAAGCAGGAAGGTCTTCAGGCAGTATCTAGGGAGCTACCAAGCAGGTAAGTGATTCTGCTTGTTTCACACGCATGGTGATGCTCTGAGATTAAAGGGGTTCCCAAGGGGTGCAATAATGCATTCACCACCACTGGAAGCATTCAGGTAGAGTGTGAAAGACCACTTCATGCTAATGCCACGGAGACGGTAGAAAGCATGGGGCAGGGACCATGTGACTCTCAAGTACATTTCACATGCAAAAGCAAAGTGAAGGTTGGGTTGATGACAGCAATGGGATAGGTGAAGTTTTCCTAAGAAACAAAAATGGAAACATTCCAAGACTTATTCTGAGGCTTCCGGTGCATGCCCTGTCCTCAAGTTGAACAAAAGGCCACAGTCTAGAGTGTGAAAAGGCCCTCTTCGTCTTCCCTTCCCTGCTGCATGTCACAGAAGCCATTTTTTGTTTCTCCAGCATTGCTTATCCTGGAAAGAGAAAAAGAAAGATTGATATAAAAAAAAAGGGGGAGACCAGAAACAAATAAGTGCTTACTGCTAAACTGCAGTGCAACTGACCAGAGGCTGTTAGAGTAAAGAGTTTAAAGTCTACTGAGTCCAAGCCGCTCACTTTATAGGTAAGAAAACGGAAGCTGCAGGTGAGAAAAAAATGTTTGCTGGTCTGTTATCATCAGATGAAAGTTTCTTAGCAAAATACAAAGTCATGGACCAAATCCATCTATTTGCCCAAAGGATCTCTAAGTATATCCTCTGAAGGTCATCTTGTTGGGCTTCAGTTTCCCTTCTTGGTAATATATAATGTTTGACTTCATTAGTGCAGGCAAAACCTTCAATAACAGTTTTCATTTCTTTCTCAGAAAGCTATAGGACAGGGTAGATATCTAAAACCCATTTCCTGAGATTTTTTTCTAGCTACAGGCATCCTGTAGTGGGGATGCTGTGGGAGGTTGGATGGACCTCTCCAACATGGTTGGGGTCAGCAGCCCATAAGGTAAATAAACTGGAGCCAATATTGGGCACTGTAAAGGGATACACTGGGTTTAGTGGGGGTGCCTTGTGACTTACCCTTGTAGAGTGAGGGCGCATCCAGGGCTTCATGCTGAGACCTAGGTACCTTATCTACTGGGGACACATTCCTGTTATCTGCAGCAAAGGGGTTGTCTGGTTTATTTTGTTCACTGCCCATGCAATACAGAGCATACAGTAGGTACACAATAAAAAAAAAAGTTTGTGGAATGTAAAATAAGTCAAAATATAAGAGGAATCAGGGCAGGCATTCGACTTGGTTGTTAAAATACTGGATGGAGATATCCATTTATCATAGCTAAGTGCTGGATCTGAGCCCTACTCCAGCCCTGCTTCCAACTTTCTGCTAATGTGCTCCCTGCAAGGCAGAAGGTCATGGCTCCAGTACTAGAGGGTCTACCATCTACATGGGAGAGCTAAATGGAGATCTTGGCTCCTGGGTTCAGCTTGGCCCAAACTGAGTCTCTGTGGGCATCTGAGAAGTCAAGCAGCAAGTGGGAGCTCTGTCTTGTCTGTCTACACATCTTTTCTGACACTCATACAAATAAAATCTAAACGTTTAATTTTCTTGAAAGAATAAAAGACAACAACAACAACTATTTCTGTGGTCTAATTGGGTAGAAGAACCAACTCCTAAGGATAATATTCTGCATGATATTTTCGTTTTCCACACTGCCAGTTCTATCAATGAACTTCAGCTAAGCAATGTTTCCAAAAGCTAGTCACCCAGAGTTCAACAAATTTTAAGCACTGAGTGCAGTGACATAACGCTTTCTTTTGCAAGCTACAATTCTATGATTGTCACCTGCCTCTGCATTCTACAGTCTGTTGACCTAGACAGTGTTCAAAGCGAGCTAAACCCTCACATCCTTTTCACCTAAGATGCCATATCTCTCCAACCCTGTGTTTCATCACACAAGCACAAATCATTAAACCACTGAATGCTAGCTAATCATTTGCAACAGCTTGTACAATCATTACAACAATCAGTCATGCATGATGAATTACCTTGTGTGTTCCTGCAAACAATTGGTTTTCGTGACTTTTCCTGAAAAGACAAGGCCATAGTGTGAGCAGAGTTGCTGTGCTAGAACACGTGCAATACTAGGGATGCCCCTGCTCCCTTTAAAGCATGGGCCCAAGGTGAGACATGACGGAGTGGTTCTGGCAAGGAAAGCCACTATGTTGCACAGGTCAGATGCTTTCTGCTTTAGGCCCAGTCAGAGCATATCAATTTCAAAGTTACTCCAACACTGTGGGCACTTACTGTTTCATTTTTAGTCACTGACCTACCTAGAATCCATGTACTCACTTGGGATTATAAGCTTTTTTAAAAAAAAGATTTATTTTTATTATTTTTTTATTGGAAAGGTGGATATACAGAGAGGAAGATCTTCCGTCCGATGATTCACTACCCAAGTGAGCACAACGGCTGATGCTATGCCGGTCCAAAGCCAGGAGACTCTTCCGGGTCTCCCACGCAGGCGCAGGGTCCCAAAGCTTTGGGCCGTCCTCTGCTGCTTTCCCGGGCCACAGGCAGGGAGCTGGAAGGGAAGTGGGGCTGCCGGGATAGAACCGGCGCCCATATGGGATCCCGGGCGTGCAAGGCGAGGACCTTAACCACTTGCGCCACTGCGCCAGGCCCAAGGATTATAAATTTTTTAATGACATAAACCTATAGCTTTCTGAAACTGTAACCTTGATTTTTAGTAAGTTCTAAATTTTCTTTCATGTGGGTTAGGTGTTGAAATATTCAAGTTTCACTACCATTGCTCAAGCTTACTAAGTTACTACCCTCAAACAGCTTTTGCTAATAATTGCAAAATAATTCCTTTCATTTTGTATGGTAGCATATGTCATGTGCCTATACTTTGTGTGAAAAACATAAACCCTGTTTTGGTTTTTCCAGTTGTTGGAAAGGGAAACAATAATTATCAGACTGAAACATATTGCTTTGTAAATGAGAGGGCAACAGGTGCCATCATTTTGGGTATAAACATACATACATATATATATATATATTTATGTGTGTGTGTGTATACACACATATGTAAACATTTGAAGTTATAGAAATATTTCTGAACTTCAATGGTATGTCGTCACAGCTGACCAGCTAGTAGAGAAAAGTGTTAACCGAGTATGAATCAACTAGACCCTACCTCATGGCTCCTTTTTCAGTACATGAAACTTTGGAGGGGGGCGTTAAGTTGCAAGGTCAGTCAGCTTGATAATTTAACAAAAAACCATGCAGATAGTCCCCTCCTTGCTTTCAGGGAATGTCTGATAGCTAGTTTATTTCTGTTTTTTTCTTGCTGGGGCCATGTTAGCCAAAGAAAGTGAAGATTTCTTCAAACCCTGAGACTGTGATAATTGCGGTTTCCACTCATGGCAGTAAAACAAAAAGGACAGAGTGACTTCGCAGCACATCAAAAATATAGCATCAAGACTGGCTTAGAACAGGTGCCCAAGAGGAAGGTGTCTTATCCTTTTTCTTTTCCAAAAGGTGCGTGCTATCAGGAGTTTGATCCATAAAGCTGTTAGCCCCTTATGGAGAGTGAGTTTGCTTGCCACCTCTCCCTCTGCATGAGAAAGAACAAGAGACCAGGTAACAGAAACAACCTGCTCCTAGGTTTGCCTAGAGCCCCCTCACTTCTGAATGGTCCCATCTCTCCAGGTTCTAGCCTCCTCACCTCGCAGAAGGAGCACTGCAAGCAATGCCAACACCATAAACCCCACGCAAGGGGCAATGATCATCAGTAGACTCATTTTCACCTAGAGAAACACAGGCAAGGTGACTGAGTGACCCACTCACCGCCCATCGCCCTCATTGCATCCCACCTCCACCTGCCAGACACCTGCAACTTCCTGGTAATTCCCCTACCCTGTGCCTGATATGTGTCAAAACTGAACCAAAGTCAGCCTGCTTTTCAGATTTCTTTTTTCAAATCTCTGAATCTACCCATACGTCAACATCTGCCTAAGTTTTGACATCAGGCATTCCTGCAAGGCCCAGGATTAAGGACATGCATTGTGAACTGTGTTTTCCACTGTCAAATCTTTTTCCTGCCCACTGCCTCAATCTTTTGAGCTCTCTATAGTTCTACACAGTTCTTTTCAAGACTGGCATAGGTTCCTAGAGAAAATAAGGATTAAAGGCAAAATGAAGCTTAATTTCAAATTTCCTATTGCCATGTTTCTCAAAGTATGGTCAGGAAGCCCATGAGATCAAAATTATTTCCATGAGACATTGGTTATTATTTTCCCTGGTATTTTTTCACAAGATATGCAAGTTCAGTTCCCTAGAAGTTCTGACGTATGCAATGACATCATCCATCATTCTTCCTTATATGGTGTAAAACAGATTCCCCTGGCTGCTATGAGACTAGACATGAATGGGATTTGTAGGAATATCAAGCAATGCCATTTTTCTCACTAATATTCCTTTTTATTTTGAAAAACGTAATTAGTGGTTACAAACAGATATTATTAGGTTGACATGTTATTGATTTACTATTTTTATTTTAACTGAATGCGTTGATGGATTCTACTAAAAACTCAGCTTTAACTTTTAGAATGTCAAGAGGCCCTGGCATCTAAAATTTGAAAAGATCCACTGTGAGGCAGCAGCGTGAAGACATCTTGCAGGGCCCGTCCCATCTCGTCCCATCTCGGTTCCTCCATCCCTGGCCCATTCTCCAACACTCAGGGGCCTAGAGGCAGCAGGTACAGCAGCAAGGGACAACAGCAAACCTCAGAGGAGGGAGCCAGCGAAGAAGCAAGATGAGGATAATGCACTTTTCCTTGCCATCTGCCTCATATTTTTACTCAAAGAGAACTGAATTGTTTTGATAATACTAAAACTAAATAAAGAGTACCATCAGAAAATAAGAGGAACATTGATAGTACATGTTATTCTTTAACATGACACTCATCCTGGGCCAAACAGTGGGGTTATGCGTGCTTTCTCTCAGTGTTTCCTGTCAAAGCATCTGCACAAACAGAGGTAACACCCATGTTATGTCTGCCAGCAGCAGCAGCTTACAAAGTCCTTCATTATTTTATCATAGTTAAAATGATAAAATCGTCACTTAGCAATATTCTAATCTGCCTAGTCTACATCGACAAACCTCCACTGTCAATTTTTAAAATGTATGTCACACACTTCACTTTAAAGTTTTTGCTTTCATTTTACCTTTTCATTTGGATCCACAATTACTCTTTCCTCATTTTGATCCAGAACTGCTATCTCAGATCCTGGGAAAAAGAAGAGAACAAAATGGTTACATTTCTGATGAAACAATACAGTTCCATATCCATATGTTTCAAATTCCATCTGGAATTTTAGCTCACATGTTTAAGTTTTTCATGCTATCTTCTTTATAAATAATGATTATGTACATTTATTTTGATTTCTTCATAACGATTATGTACATTTACACTCTTTGTCTTATTTACTTACTGTTTATTTAATTATTTGAAAGGCAGAGTTGCAGAGAGAGGTGAGGAGGCCCTCCTTTGCTCATTTTCTAGGCACATTAGCAAATAGCTGGATGGGAAGTGGAGTGCCTGGGACTCAATCAAGCACTCATGTATTGCATCAACACTGCAGATATTAACTTAACCAACTACGCCACAAACTGGTCCTTTGATTTTTTAAAAAAAATATTTATTCTTTGAAAGGCAGAGTTAGGGAAAAAGAGAGGGGGAGGGCGTGTTTGTGTTCACTTTTCCATTAGTTGTTTCGATTCCCACGTAGCCACAGTAGCCAGAGCTGGGCTGGTCTAAAGCTGAGCTTCTCCATGCTTCCCACGTAGGTGCAGGGGCCCGAGCACTTGGGCCGTTCTCGGCTGCTTTTCCAGGCACATTAGCAGGGAGCTCGATCAGAAATGGGGCAGCTAGCACTCAAACCTGTGCCAATTAATGTGGGCTGCTGATGTTGTCGGTGGAGGAGTAACATAATATGCCATGGCACCAGGCCCTGATTTGGTTTTAATCTGTTATCTATCATTATTTCACAGGAGCATGCCCACTTTATAGATGTATAAAGCAAAACACTGGGCCAGAGGCAGCTGGTAACGCTTGTGTTGGTCCCAAATGCAGTCATCTTGTTATCTAATGAGAAAATTGATCAGTCATTCACTAATTTACTATAGGCTGTGTACTGTGCTAGCAATGGCTTCGCCTACATAAAATGTACAGATTAGTGCAGACATCAATTTTAAATAAATATAGTAAAGCGCTGCATCGTGGTGTTCCAGTCAATAATAAACTGCATATACAATAGTGGTCTTACAGGATTATCGTGGAACTGGAAATTTCCTGTGGCTTAGCAATACTGTAGCCATACCGAGCAATACTGAAATAATACACACTACTCACTGTTGGTGGTGATGCTGGTGTGAACAAACCAAACATATATCATCAATCATATAAAATTAGATCCCAAACAAGCATGTGCTATATACGACATTGTATATTGATCATAAATGACAACGTTACTGATAAATGTATTTACTGTTTCAAATTTTTCATTTTATTTATGTCACAGGCAAAGAGACAGGATCCCATTCACTGATTAATTCACCAAGTGCCCAAAATCACCAGGATCGGGCCAGGCTAAAGCCAGGAATGCAGAATTCATTCCAGCTTTCCCATGTGGGTAGACTTCCAATTATTTTTCCTTTGTGCTTTTGATTATTATTTCAGAGCATTTTCTTTCTACTCGCCAAATAAAACTCTACTATATAATGGTGTGCTGGGTTCTACCAACAACAGCCTCATAGTCTCTGATGTGCTGGGTTTCTTAATCGCATCATTGTCTCTTGTGTTTGACTGAATCTCCTATTCATCATAATCATAGTGCAATAGATGACCTCCTATACTAGGAGGCTTCAAAAAGTTCAGGGGAAATGTACATTATCTTTTCATTTCATTTTTCCACAAACTGTTGAAACACCCTTTCATAGATATCATGTCTGGGTGTGCATTCGACTTTGCCATAGAAGTCTGTGTAATATGCTTTATGCTGATCACACAACAAAATGCCCTGAGGAACCATTTATCAGAAAATAGTTGCATGGATAAGAGACACATACTTATGATGTTTATAATTTCAAAAGAGTATAACTGTGCAAACTTCAGGGAATACATGGAGGATGAAATAGGTGTATATCCTGGGAATATCATACCTGCCCTTGAGGACTCCAGACAACTTCTGGGAAAATGTGAAATTTAAATTGGGACATGGGGAATTTTATCCACAACTGCTAATTGAGCTCCACAAGAGAACAATCCAGAGATCCTGTCGAACACTAAACACTGTTCCAGTACTAAGAATGCCTAGGAAAAAACGACATAACCCCAATCCTTGAGAAACTTACATAAGGCAAATATCACTTCAGCCTACCAGACCTGGTGTGATGGTTCTGAGTGCATGGGTTACAGAGAAGGTCAGTGAGCAGACATTTAGCCCAACATCGTAGTTCAGAGAACACTGCACTAAAATCAATCTCCATGAGGACAGAGTCTCCATCTGCCTTTTCCACACCGGGATCCCAACACTGGTACATACTTAATGTTTGATAAATTCTTGTTGAATGAATCCCATTCATTCTTGTTGAATGAACTGAGTTAAAGCTGAGTGAGAGTTACTTAGGCAAGAATTGGCACTGTGGTATAGCTGGTAAAGCTGCTGTCTGTGGCAACAGCATACCATAAGGGTCACAGGTTGAGTCCCAGCTGCTCCACTTCTGATGCATCTCCCTGCTAATCTGTCTAGGAAAGCAGCGGAGGATGATTCAGTGCTTGAGGTCCTGCTCCCACATAGGAAGCCTGGAAGAAACTCCTTGCTCCTTGCTCCTGGCTTTGGATTGGCTTAGCTCTGGCTGTCGTACCCATTTGGGTAGTGAACCTGCAGACAGAAGATTTTCTCTCTTTCTTCCTCTCTCTCTCTCTCTCTCCCTGCCTCCATATTCATACACACACACACACACACACACACACACACACACGGATATATGCATATGTACATATATATGTATATACATCTCCCTCTCTCTGTACCCTTCAAAAATCATAAATCTTTTTTAAAAAGCTTTATTTTATTTATTGGAAAATCAGATATACAGAGAGGAAGATCTTCCATCCGAAGATTCACTCCCCAAGTGAGCGCAATGGCCAATGCTGTGCCAATCCGAAGCCAGGAGCCAGGAACTTCTTCCGGGTATCCCACACAGGTGCAGGGTCTCAAAGGCTTTGGGCCGTCCTCGACTGCTTTCCCAGGCCACAAGCAGGAAGCTGGGTGGGAAGTGGAGCTGCTGGGATTAGAACCGGCGCCCATATGAGATCCCAGCGGGTTCAAGGAGAAGACTTTAGCTACTAGGCCACGCCACTGGGCCCAAAAAAATCATAAATCTTAGAAAACGCATAGCAGCCATGTTGAACAGGAAGCAGCTAGGAGAGTGGAAAACAAGGAATGGGAGCAGTAGAGGAAGAGGAAAGGTGACAGCTTCACATGCAGGGGACGCATTCAAACACTATGGACCTCACCAAAATCAGGAAAGAGGTGCAGTGGGAGACACTGACTTGAGAGTCATCAGTTCCAACGAGGCAGTTACACTTCTCAGGTTGTACAACAAACCTAAGAGCTGCCTGAACAGAGAGAACAACAATCTTGGGAAGTATCAGTATTAAAAGGTGGGAAGAGGAGGTGGAAAAGGAAAAAATAATTGCCAAGAGATCAAAAAGTGAGAGCAGTGTTAAAAATCACAGTATGGGGCCCAGCGCAATAGCACAGTGGTTAAAGTCTTCGCCTTGCACGCCCGGGGTCCCATATAGGTGCCAGTTCTAATCCCGGCAGCCCCGTTCCCATCCAGCTCCCTGCCTGTGGCCTGGGAAGGCAGTTGAGGACGGCCCAAAGCCTTGGGACCCTGCACCCGCTTGGGAAACCCAGAATTGCTCCTGGCTCCTGGCTTTGGACTGACTCAGCTCCAGCCGTTGTGGTCACTTGGGGAATGAACAAGTGGATGGAAGATCTTCCTCTCTGTCTCTCTTCCTCTCTGTACCTCTGCCTTTCCAATAAAAATAAATAAATCTTTTTTTAAAAAAATCACAGCATGAAATAGATATTCTGGAAGGAGGTAAAAACACATACACAATAACATCAAAAAACAGAAACAGAAGAGAGAAACCGCAAGGGGGGTCCCAATGGTTATAAGTATCTAAGGTAATAATTACAGAAGTTGTAATCACTAAACTTTACTCCCCAACTTCCTTGTACCTGAAGCAGAGGGGGAAAATGATAGGATTTTTAAGCCTCAGAATTTGGCACTAGAGAATATATTTGTTCGTCAACAGAACTTGTAATCGCTAAACTTTACTCCCTAACTTCCTTGTACCTGAGGCAGAAGAGGAAAAAAATGATAGGATTTTTAAGCCTTGTAATTTGGCACTAGAGAATATATTTGTTCGTCAAGGAACTGATTGTTGAATGGCTGGGAGCAAGAAAACTCAACAAGGAAATGTTTTCATATCCTATAACAAAGTTATCAGTTGTTTTTCTTTTTGTTATTATACCCTAGAGCTGAAAGTTGCAGGTAAGAATTCAAAATTTCTATCCCTGCTCTGTCAAAATCCTGTTGTATTACAATCATTTGTGATGGATAAGCCTGAAATTGAAACCATCAAAGGGAAAAGCCAGCTTGGGTCAGGTTTGTCGGAGCTAATCTGTATTTTAAATTGAAATTGTCTAATGGGAGAGACATTTTGCAAACACAAACACTACAACGTGATACCAAACACACACAGGGTTTTTTTTTTCCCTCCTTTTTATTCAGAAAATGCCAAAAGCCCAAATGGGAAACCTCAAAGGGCTACAGGGTCATGTACAGAATTAAGTCAACAATTTTTTTTTTCTTGTAAAACGTAGCCATGCCAACAGTGACAAGAAGAATACCAGATTAGACTATTGGCTTCTATGTTGTGTTTGTATCCCCCTGGTCCTTAGAGTCACAAAGAATCCAAAACAAGTACCTTCAGAGAACCCAAAACTTGCTGATAAAGCCACACTACAAGAGGAGAATCGTAATGGCTTAAATAGGAACGACCTTCCCTCCCGAATCAAAAAAGCCCTTAACCCCCTGGAATCTCAGATTATGGTCTTATTTAGCGACTGACTCTATGGATGTAATCAGTCAAGGAGATGTTTTTCTAGAGCCTTCAGAATGAGCAAAGCCATGCCAACACATTGAAAAAAGATATGAAGGCTCCAGAACTACATGACAGTAAAATTCTGTTGTGACCAGTTTCCCATTTGTGGTATAATCCTTTCTTTGATATTCTCAGAGGACTGGCTCTGGGGCATCCCACTGCACACACACACACACACACACACACACACACACACACACACACACACCTTATGTACACACACAAACTTCAAAACCGGATGATGTTCAAGTTCCCTGTTGGAAATGACATGGTATTTGCATGCAACCTATGTGCTTCCTCCCATTCATTTCCAAATATTATTAAATTATTCATAACACCAAATATAATGGAAATGTTATGTTAATGGTTACTGTATTGTTTACAGAATAAAACAAGAAAACCCCACGCACATTCAGGGCAAGTGTATTTTTCCAAATATTTGCTATGCATAGTTGGTTGAATCCATGGATTTGCAAGGTTGATTGTACCTGTGTTACAGCAGCCCTGGAAACTCTTTCAAGGAAATCTACATGCATAGCATAAAAGCAGGAAAGAGCAGGCGTGAGGAACCTGAGAACAGGGAAACAGGTACGTCTCTGTGGGGAGGCTACATTTAATCAAAGGGTGACCCATTAAGGTCAAGTTATTGCTAACATCGTGCTAAGCATTTAAGCTTCATGTGCAACCCTCTGGGGAAGGCATATCCTAATGCTAAGCAGCCGAAGGAAGCAAGGCCGTGGAGGCTAGGCAGTTTGGAGTGGTGGAAATGGAATTCGAACCTGTGTAGTATCCACAGCCTGGCTCCTAACCACTTCGGAGTCCTGGAGATGGAGTGCGTGCTGTCATAGCAGCAGCATGTCCCACTGACCGCAACAGGGATGGACAGGGCAGTGATCTGCACTGAATCTATTCAGAGCAGTGATTTCTGAAAAGGACTCCAGGCTCCTCATGAGTGTGCTGGGTCAACTACCGGGTGTGACGCGAAGAGTACATCTATTGACTTGAATTTCAACTTTTTTCAAGATTTATTTTATTTTTATTGGAAAGTCAAATATACAGAGAGAAGGAGACACAGAGAGGAAGATCTTCTGTGCACCAGTTCACTCCCCAAGTGGCAACGACAGCCAGAGATGAGGCGATCAGAAGCCAGAAGCCTCTTCCGGGTCTCCCACACAGACCGCAGGGTACCAAGTCCCTGGGCTGTCCTCAACTGCTTTTCCTAGGCTGGATGGGAAGCAGGGCTGCCAGGACCAGAACCGGTGCCCATATGGGATCCTGGCAAGGTGAGGACTTTAGCTGCTAAGCTACTGCACCAGGCCCTGAATCTCAACTTATCAAGAATTTCAGGAGCCATGTATTTCAAAATATACAGATCACGTAATCATGGATATGCATACGGACAAATTATAAGTAAAGGTTTTATTGGCAAGAGAACATTAATTCTATCAGAATATTTATTATTCCAACCTAAGAATGAAGAATGAGTCATTATTCTATCAAATGTAGTTTGCAGACTCTAGTCGGCAGGATAAGAACATGCAGTTATCCACATCTTAATCTTCGGAAATTGTGAGCATGCTACCTCCCATGGTGGAAGAAATCTTAGAGAAAGAACAATCTTGAAACAGGAAGTTTACCCTGAATTATCTCGTGCACAATGCAATCCCCAGGGGGAAGCAAGGTCACAGAGACCAAGAAAGAGGAAGTGAGAGAGCTCGGGAGAGTTGAAAGACACTGCGGCTCTGAAGACGGAGACAGGACCGAGCACAAGATCACCAAGACCTCTCGATGCTGCAAAAGCGAACAAAATGGACTCTCCTAAAGCAGGCAGGAGGAACGCAGTCCTCTCAGTGCCTTGACTTTAGAAAGCCTGCCTTTCAGCTAAAGCTAGTACATTTATGTCGTTTTCAGCCAGCAAGTTTGCTGTCATCTATAGAAGCAGGAAACTAACTCAGAGCTGTAAGGTCTTCCAGGAGAGCAGCGGCTCCAGGCCTGGGCCCGGGGTAAAAGGAAGATTGACTCATTAAAAAGGTTTGCTGGCTATGTCCCTTTTCCACATAGGTTTATAACCTACCTTAAAATAAGCTAAAATGTAGTAACAGCACAAGACCTCGAGCACCATGCCATCACCAAAACTTCTGATGAATATGATATTGTCCGAGAAGATGAGAACAGCTCCACAAAGACAAAGAACGGGATGTAGAGTAGTTGGTGGATAGGATTCTTACTGCAAGCCAATTAAGCAGGCTCGTTGGCTTGTGTTTTGGTTTCTGGAGTCTTTGGTAGGCATAACTAACCTGGTAAGATGAGTTTCCTGTAACACAACTCAAGATCTTGGAGCACTGACCAAGGCTTCTCTCCACCACCCCAGAATCCCTTTGCCATCCCAAGTTCACCCCTGCTTTCCTCGCTGTGTTTGTCTTGGGCAAGGTCCCTCCCTTCCCTGAGCCACAACTTCTGCATGTGAAAATTGGTATTTTATCGGTTGCTTTCCTATGATCTTTTTAGATTTCATAACTCGGGTTTTATTTTTACATAGAATTGTAAGGTCCTGAGAAATTGCAGAGAAAATACCATTACACAATCATCTATTTTTGAAGTTTTAAGTTTAATTTCATTTAAAATTCTTATTATTCATTTAAAAGGAAGACACACATACACACTCACTTTATGCTCCTCCCCCAAATTAAAAAAGAAATACTTAGTATATCCAGATTCGAGTAGAACTAAATTTTTTTAAAAAGATTTTTGTACAATTTCAAAATTCTCCCAAATGTAAAAAAAAAAAAAAGTATTGCAAAATATTCACTGTAGCACGTGTTAATCGTTGTGTCATTTCTCTGAAGCAAGGCCACAATGCCTTTCTAAATGCAGTTTTAAAGACAGCTGTTGGAAACCCAGTAACCACAGGCAAAAAATATTTGCAAAAAAAGACATCACTCAGATCTAAAAGCACTGAATGGAACGACAGAGACCAGAGGGTGGGGCCTGCATGGCCAGCACTCCGCAATGCTTGTTAATGCCTGGTGTGGTTACTCTGCTGCTCCATAAACCACTCTGTGGAGTTGAGAATAAAATGTACTAAAATCTGAGCACGCATTTATTTTACTTGTAATTTATTTATTTGAGCAGCAGGGAGACAGAAAGACCCAGTTCTCATCTACGAATTCATTCTCTTAGTAGCCCAAATGGGCAGGAACTGGCAATCCACTCAAGTCCCCCAAGTAGGTGGCAGCAATGCAATGCCTGGCACCATCCCTGCTGTGCCCCAGGGTCCATGCTAGCGGGAAGCTGCAGCCTGGAGCCCACGTGTGGTGCCACACCCAGGGACTCTGATATGGGACAAGGGCTGATCACCTAAAGCAGCAGATGATACAGTCTGCTCTCTTGCTCAGTCACAGGCTGAATGCAATTCTGAAACGGCACTCAAGATTGAAGATCTTTGAAGACTCCACTTTAAATGTCATCCCTGGCCCCACCCTTTTAGTGGAAATTTGATTCAAATTTGCTAGCGACTCCGTCTCAAAATCAGCTTGTTGAGTATCCTTCGTGTGCCTGCTACACAGATACGCAGCTTTTGTGACTTCCTTCTTTCACAATGCTTACAAAACCCATTTTACAGGAATTTAAACTGGCTGAAAGAAGGCCAATCTCCTGCCCAAAGAAAAATGACAAAATATCCTGACCATACACCCTCTAAGGTAAAAGAAAAAGAGATGATTAAAATCCTGTCTGAGAGCAAAAACTAACCAGAGGGTTTCTGGCCAGAGATCAACCTGAAATAAAAGCACTTTATCTTCCCAATGGGTATTTTTTTAAAAACACTTTTATCATACATTCACTCGTCAGCGAATTCACAGACACTGAAAGTTAGCTGCCTCTACTTTTGAAACAAAACTATTTTTTTTTTTAAGTCAATTCATTCATGCAGTCGTAGGCAATCCTATGGGCGGTGACACCGAATTTACTTTTCTTCCTTGGTAGCTTCTGGTCAATGCTGCCCTCTATGGGCTATAGGGAGTAAAGACGGCAAAAAGACCACATAGAGTTGCCAACAGCATCATTGGTAGAACTAAGAGGAATTTGAAATTACCTGCTCCAATTCCTTTTGCTTCTTTGGTTGGTTGATATTTTTTTTTCATAAACAGAGAAATGAGAACATAGAGAAGGAAGTTCATTTGCTCAGATTTCATAGAAATGATTAATAAAGAAAGTGACTAGAACCTACATTTGCTGATGTCTATTCCAAGTTTATAGTTTCTGATTTTCCCTAACAACACTAACACAGATGTTGAATTTCATAACTCTTTTTAAAAGATAATGTATTCATAGGTTTCTTTGCTTATTTGAAAGTCAGAGCATTGTGTTAGAGAGAGAGAGAGAGAGAATAGAAAATAGGAAACAGTGACAGATGTTCTTCCTTTTGGTTCACTCTCCAAATGCCAGCAATATTCAGGACTGGGTCAGCCTGAATCCAGGAATTAGAAACCCCCCGCAGGTCTCCCCCATGGTGGCAGGGACCCAAGTACTTAGATCATAATATGCTGAGGAAGAAGATTGACAGTGGAGTGGCAGGACTTGAACCGGCACTTTCACATGGGATGCTAGAATTGTAGGCAGCTATTTAACTTGCTGCACCACAACACTGTCCCTTCACAGCTTTTTTTTTTTTTAGTTAAAACACACATTCTTGAATTCATGTACCTCCTTTAAGTCCTTATCTTCCATAATGCAGTTTTGTAGGAATAATGATTCATGCCTTCCCCTGCTGCCATTTTCCTCATATTATGTTTTTAATATGTCGGATGAGGGAAAACAGCACTATCTATACACCTGGCAGGGCTAAGGAACTTGGGGCCTGTGAAAATCATCATCTAACCTGACCTCGCCAAGCCACGGTAGGTACAACTGGAATCCCAATAAATCAACAGCTGGCCAAGTTTAAGCTGTTGATTTTGAGTTTCATAAATACTCAAGTGGCCCTTGGCAGGAAAGCTTCCCCACCCTTGAATGACTGCATCAGTAGAGGGATACATACGTGAATTGGGTGTTCCAAAGGCAAAACAGGATCCACGGGGTTTTTTTAGTTTTGAAAGAGAACAGAAAGCAAATGACGTTAATGCTCAGTGAAAGAGGAAGGAATGATCGGATGCTGTCACATTTCAGGCAGATGAGGTAAGACAGAGAAAACCAAAGATTCTAGAACACAATTATTCAAGAAGTTCCCCAGGTAAGGCACCCCAACAACAGAATCTCATCAACTGGGGTCACACCTGACGTCCTTGTTATCATGATCCGGGGTGTGAGTGGCTCAGTGAAGCCATGCTAGGTTCTCACCCATACTCCCTCCACTCTAGATTTCTCTTTAAAGGTGGAATCCAGAACCCTGCTGTACTCAGCAGCTGACCAAAAACTTTGGATTCCATGAGATGCAAAGGTTCATATCTTACCAAGAAACCTCGGGTTATTGACAACAACAATAATAAACGGCTTCCATATACTGAGCACTTACAATATGCCAAGTCCAAGGCAAAGTATTTTTCACCTCTAATCTTGGTCAGTTCTCCAAAGAAATGCTCTGTACGCGACACCATGATAGTTCTCAACTCACAATTGGATGTTTGTGCTCTAGACAGGTCACACAGCTGGGAACGAACAGAGCAGTTTGTCTACCTGCAGAGCCCAAGCTCTCATCCTCTCGGCTCTGTGGACATTGGGAAAGGTGGCAGGAACTTGCACTTGTCCCACAAAGATCAGTCCTGGAGATTGAACCCAATAGCAAGAGATCTTTTTTGTTGTTATTTTATTTTTTTGATAATTTTTACATGTTTGATTAGGGTGCAAAGGGTCAAGGGCTACAGGAAGGTAGGTGAGACCATTGCTTCAACACCTTTTTTCTTACTGTATCTGGGGAAAGAGGAGAGAGAGGAGAAGCCACACCCAGCCTCCCAAACATCCCAGGGTTCCTGATGAGGGGCATGCTCCGAGGGTCCTGCTCAAGTGGTTTTGATAGTTCAGCAGTTCTGTATTGCTGCCATCTTTTACTCCAATCATGAAGAAATCTCTCCAAACTCCACAGGCTGATATAGTCCACCTTAGAATCTCTGTTTGCCAAGATATTCACTGCCAACTCGGCTGTCGTTCTGTCCTCCATCCTCTGTTATGGTTCCAAGTGTCCTCTGCAGGCTCCAAAGTACTGCCATATCTTCCATGTGCATCTGGATATGCTGTCCAGTGCCCTGTCTAAGCCACTGAGGAGGCCCAGCTCTGGCACACGCACTCCATGCTCTGACCATGGGATCTGCAATTCTCTCCAAGATTGGAGTTCTGAGTCTAGCAGTTCTTTTGGGGGGATTCCCAAAGAAACTTCATCTGAGTTTATTCCAGACCTGGTTCTTGTATGTGCATTCCAATACAGGGTCCAGCATGATCCGTCACCCAAATTAGCTCATGAGCACACTGGTAGTTGGCAATTGCTGGGTCAGATGTCTCCAGCCCTGTCTTTTACGCAAACTAATGGATGTTGTTGTCCAGGCTGATCCTGCCCACTGCACACTTGGCCCTCATACAAACCAGTGGGAGCTGCAGCCTAGTTGAAGCGGCCCACAATAACTCCCACCAGGTCCACCCCCTGCCCTGGTTTCTGCGCTTGCCAGCATGAACAGCAGACTGGTCCTGTCTGTCCCACATCCCATTTAGCTCTCATACATGTCAATGGGCATTGAAGCCTAGTTCAACCCAACCAGACTCTTTCCAATCCACACTAGTGCTGGCAGGTGCCACTCTCTGACCAGCCATGCTTGCTCCTCATCCTGGTTTCCATGCTCACCAATGAGAGTTGCAGCCCATCAGAGAGGTACCCACTGTTTCCCTCCCACTCCTGGATCTTGTACTCTCCATAGTTAGCTTGACAGAGTTTGCCCCTCACCTCCTAGAACCACCATCTGGTAGCTGATGCTGCGGCAAAGTTCAATCAACCCACACCCACTCTGAGTTATGCAGGTACCATTAGGTACAGTCTGCCCAGCCTGGCTTTCCCCTGATCGAGCTTACATGCAGCCCAACAGGCGTTATAGCCCTGCCCTGCCTGGTCTGCCCCCAATCCCCTTCCTGCATTGATATACTCCTGGGGAGCAGAGAGGGTGTGAAAGTGCATTATGGAACTCACTGAGGTTGCCCTGTTCATCACACCCTCTCTGAAGTCAGCCCCTCCCTAGAAACTGGCACGCTCAGTTTGTTAACCACTGATGCGGGCCTTTCTTAGGGTCAGGTCTGTGTTCTCGGCCAGTGGCGCACAGCTCCTCTTTTGCCCTGTTTTACACGATCATGATCATGGCTATCTTACAACTTGGCAACTGTCTTTGATCTTATTTGATTGACCTTCCTGAAGGTGGGTTGTTAGATGCTAGAATTACACAGATTTCATTTCAACTTTATAAATCAAGAAAAAAAAATTGTACGGCAGATAGAATGAAACATCATTGTGAGGAACATTCTGAGAATCCACTTTTTGTCCTTCTGTTTCATCCTACATGCCACCAGCTGATCTGAGACCGGGAACAGCACTGGGCATGAGAGATGAAACAAATCTGTTAATGCCTCATGAAAGATGTTGACTTTGAAATCAACTGCATCCAATGTCTTTCTTCCTAATGACAGCATTGGTGAGTAAAAATGAGTTTTGCTTCATTCCCCTGCCTTCTCCCATTCCATTTACTGAACTTGAACTGAAAATGGCGATTGCTTCTGCAACTTCTCTATGCCTTTGATCAACTAAGGAGCCAGAAAAAGCATTGAATTCTGACAGGACTTCATGCCATCTTTCATAAAACAGTGCAGCCTATGGTGAAGCAAGTCCTGTGCTAGACCTAGGGCTCACTCCACTACAAAACTACTTTTGTGGCTGAATTTCTTTTTCTGTGAAATAGAGTGAACTGCACCAGAAATTCCTCCTCTGAGGGAGTCTGTAAGACACAGAATCTCTGACTCCTCTCAAAGATCCTAATTTTGCATTTCTTGAGTATACCAGGAAGGTCTACAGTTTTACTAAGCTCTCAGTGATTCCAGCCCCAGTCCAGGAATCACATTCCCACACTGGGTGATGTCTTAAGTTCAAGGTCTTGGTTCCACATTTTTCTCCTCCGTTCCAGAGAGTCAACAAGACATCTGATTACTCTGTCCTGACCCCTGCCCTCATATCTCCACTTACAACCTACCTGCCCTCCACCCTTTTTTACTATATCCCTCCCATGTCAAGTTACATCAAGAAACATAGGCCTTGACACATTATTGAGGCAGTAATATAAACCTGAGATACAATCGACATGGGCCTTAATCCCAGGCCACTGATTGCATTTAAGAAATAGCATAGTTGGATGTGAGGGCGATCTGGCTGCGACATCTGTCACCCCATTGATCGCCAGGGTTGATTCGGCTGATCTGGCTGGCTAGGTGGGTGTCCCCTTCCTCCCTCACCGCTCCATGTGCGTCCCTCCCGAAGCTGCGCGCTCGGTCGAAGAGGACGACCATCCCCGCTAGAGGAGGACTGGTCTTCGGTCAAGGGTATATGAGTAGCTGCGCTCCCCTGTTAGAACCTCCAAACAAGCTCTCAAGAAATAGCATAGTCGTGCATCTCCATTTGCTCTGGCTCTAGACTCCACAGACGACAGAAATTGGGGATTTATGGAGCATTTGGGGATCATTTAACATATTCCTGCTACCAATCAGAAAATAAAATAATCCTCCTGAAGGGGTAGGACTCTGCGGTCCTGTAGCAGATCCCATAGAGAAGGAGAAGAAACTTACATGGTGTCCTCATCACTGTGCTCATTATTTGTGACTGAATTGTGATTTCCATCCCTTGCGGTCTTGCAGAATTTGGGAGAGAAATACAATTTCAGAGAGCTCATGTCCATAGACAACCCCCAGTGAGGAGCTGATGGCCACAGTTTATAAGTTCCTGGAACTGCAGTGAGACTTTTAATTCTCACACAGTCTGGCTATGAGCCCTAGGCAAACTTGCTCCACCTCTCCAAGACCCATTTCTAACAGCCATCCAGGAAGGGAAGAGAAGGAATTTCTACCCTAATTAAAGTTGATTTAGACCAATTCACAACCACAGAGGTCTCATCATCCAAAAATTACATGAAGAACTGGGGAAAGAACTTAAGAAAATTATACAGGCAAAGAAAACTCCATGGACATATGCAGCACTGTGAAATGGGTTGCGGTCATTTTCCAGAAAGAAAGAGGACATCTGATTGTAAAAGCAGCTCAAGGAGGGAGATCTGTAGGAAGCAGCAGAGGAGGAACAAATGGGTTCAGAGGAGGAAGAAATAGGGTTCAAGACAGGTCTAGCTTATACTGAGCCATTAAAGGAAGGATTCCAAAATGAAGACGAAAACTGCTTTCTAATTTGTGAAAATTCAAGAGATAAAACGTAGTGTTAAGAAAAAGACCCAAGAAGGCAATAGCTTCTCCTATAAATTCTCTGATGCTCCACTTCTTCCCCTGTCAAGTGGGGGTAATATCTATACCTGCCTGGAAGGACACTGTAAGATTCAAATTAGAAGTTGCACTTAAAAACCTGCACCTGACACAGTTGAGTCCTCAGGGGGTGGGAACTTTAGTTATGACAATGAGTGTTTCATTGCAAAATACCTAACAAGGTAGGGTGGTAAATGAAAAGAACCACATCTTTTTCATTTCAGACTAGAAGGATAAGTGAAAGAAAGTAATATCTAAGAGCACAAAATCAGAATTAGATGTTAGATTGACAGCTATGTGAAGTTTTGGAAATTTTAGGAATAATAGAGACAAGAGTAAGGCTTAAACAGGGATTAACAGCTGATTAATGAGAACATCTGACACTGACACAGCACACAATTTGTATTTAATAAACCTTTGCTCCTGAAGAAAGACTAAGTGCTACGTGGAGGCTGACTGATCAGCAAGCTACACTGGTGCTGGCATGGTGGCACAGCATACTAATCCTCTGCTTGCAATGCTGGCACCCCATATGGGCACCAGTTTGTGTCCCAGCTGCTCCACTTCCAATCTAGTTCTCTGCTATTGTGCCTGGGAAGGCAGTGGGAGATGGCCTAAGCCATTGGCCCCTGCAACTATGTGGGAGACCCAGAAGAAACTCTTGGCTCCCCGCTTTGGATCAACGCAGCTCCAAACATTGCAGTAATTTGGTGAAATAGGGTGGGGGCTAAGCCAGGAAATGAAAGCTCTCTCTTCTCTGTCTCTTCTTCTGTTTCTGTAACTCTTTTTAATAAAAATAACTTTAAAAAACAGACAAAAGGCTTCTCTTTACTATTACTGCACAAGTGTTCTGTCTTCTGGAATGTAATCAAGAATGAGTGAAATGGGAACTGTCACAGATATTTGAGATAAGAATGAAATATCTGATAATCTTTTGTTCCCCTGTGATTCAGCACAAAATAATCTAAGAATTAAACACAAGTTAACATTTTGTTCCTCCTTTCTTACTTTCATAGTCACCACCTTCTCGTCTGCAAGGAAATAGCGCGGCACTCCCGTCTTTCTGCAGCTGTTACACACGGAGAGCTGGGAGCTTTGATGCCCAGTTTTCCTTAAGTTGTTCACTCCTGTGCAGATTTTCTGCTTTTCCAAGGTGTGAGTTAGTGCATGACAAAGCTTTTCAACATCAAATCACCTTCGTGTTTCATCAAGATATACAGTCTTAGTTCAAACCTATCCCCAATTTACTCGTTCTCGTCTGCCTTCTCCAAGCCTGTCTTCTGAGCCTTTGTGAATGATGTCACGTTGCCTCCTTCACAGTGTTAAAGGATGGCTCTTTTCTGGCTAATAAACAAAGTAAGACACTCAAAACTCTTTGCTAATCATAACATGAAAAGAACAAGATGACATTCCATGGTCTGACCGTGGAGTGCATGTGTCAGAGCTGGGCCTCCTCTAGCTTAGACGGAGGAGTGGACAGCATATCCAGGTGCACATGGAAGATATGGCAGGACACTGAAGTCTGCAGAGGACACCTGGTACCACAACAGAGGACAGAGGACAGAACAAGTCAATCAACCACTCCAACCAAGAGTTGGCAGTGAATATATGGGCAAACAGAGATTCTAAGGTGGACTATGTCAGCCGGTGGAGTTTGGAGAGATTTCATCAGCAATACAAAACTGTTGAACTACCAAAACCACTTGAGCAGGACCCTCGGAGCATGCCCCACAGCGGGGACCCTGGAGTGGTGTCCAGAGGCGCCTCTCCATCTCCGGATGCAGAGGCGTTTGGGAGGCTGGGCGTGTCTTCTCCCCTTACCTCTCCCCTTTCCCCAGATAGCAGAAGGAAAGTAAAAGAATGTGGAAACAATGATATCACCACCTCCCTGCAGCCCTTGATCCTAACCACCCTAATCAACTATGTAAAAATCATCCAAATAAATAAATAAATCCTTAAAAAAAAAAAAAACTCTTGGTAAACCAGAACACAAAAAGAACAAGATGACATTTTTTTCCTCAGGAGATGTGAAACTGTTGAACAAATGGTCACATCAAGTGTAGGGTGGATGGGAGAAAGCAGATACTCTGTGGGTGGGGAAATAGATTGGCACCACCATGCTGGAAGACAAATCTGTAATAACTATTCAACTTAAATGTGCACATTCCTTTCAGGCTAAATTTCTAACTCTTGGTTGCTACCTTAGACATTGCCGTAAACGCTTAGAGAGGCAAGCAGTAGCCAAGATGTTCACGGTAGCACAATTTATAATAAAAAGACACTAGAAGAACCCGAATACCCCTCAAGGGGCAACAGAGCCTAAGAACAAATATGGTATGAAACATTTTTCAGTAATTTGGCATAATAATGCAGATTTCTCTGGACCAAAAAAGAAAGCGGCCTAATAGGCAATGTAAAGAAATAAGGCCAACTAGAGACTAGAGTAGTTTGATAGCATTTTTTTCAAATATATAAACCTGTGCGTTTCTGTATCTGTGTATACATGTAAGTGATAACACAAAGATCTAGAATGATCATCTTCAGCTAATAATGGTGATTATCTCAGGGGAAGGTGCCAGAATAAAGGAGGGGCATCCAAGAAGATTTTCTTTCTGCCTGTTTATCTGGAATTACCTCTATCTCTATCCTCCAGCACAATGCCTTCGTATCATATAATTTTAAATAAATATTAGCTTAAAAATGAATAGGTGATTTCACTACTACCATCCCTGGCTTGAAGCCAGACACTGCGGAGGAAGAAGTGAAATCTCAGTAGCAGGCTCTGGGAGAGAGCCCGGAAGCAGAGAGGAGAAGCCAGCAGAGAAATGTGTAAGTATGCTTCACTTAGATCCCAGCTCACAGGAGGATGTGAAATGTGGCCACTGCAGAGTAAAAATAGCCGATTCCAGGAAAGGCAGGCAGGCCACAGGTTGTTCCTGCGGCCAAAGACAAATTACTCATAAAATACAGACCCTTGGCCAGCACCATTGTGGAGTAGGCTAAGCCTTCAACTGTGGCGCCAGCATCCCGTCTGGGTACTAGTTCATGTCCCAGCTGTTCCGCTTCTGATTCAACTTACTGCCTGTGGCCTTAGAAAGCAGCAGAGAACGGCTCCAAGTCCTGTACCCCTGAATCCATATGGGAGACCTGGAAGAAGGTCCTGGCTTCGGTTCAGCTTAGCTCCGGTTGTGGTGACCATTTGTGGAGTGAACAAACTGATAAAAGATATTCATTCTTTCTGTTTCTTTCCCTCTCTTTCTCTCTTTTTCTCCCTTCCCCCCCTCTCCGTAACTCTGCCTTTCAAATAAAGCGAAATAAACGTTTAATAAAAACACACAGCCCCCTTACCTTCAAGCATAGAAACATTCATTTGCTGTGTAGATGCTCGGAATGTTGATGAGAGAACCCATGCTTCAGAAGCTTTAGGGGAAAAAAAGGAAAAAAAAAATCCTGATAAATTTCGACTTTGAGTTTCAAACAAGAAGATTGGCATGCTTCAAATGAAAATGACAAGAGTAAATGCCACCAAGTCCAGTGTGTAAAAGCAAACATGCTTGAGGTCCGAGATCTGCGCAGAAAGGTCTCTCAGAGCGAGCACTGTGACTCCGCAGGTGAGGGACCACTTCAGTGCCTGCATCCTGTATCAGGTTGAGGGACCACTTCAGTGCCTGCATCCTGTATCAGAATGCTTGAGTTGCATTCCACGCTCTGCCTTCAATTCAGCTAGCGAGCATCCCTAAAGGCAGCAGGTGGCAGTGATGGTACTTGGCCCCCTGCACCCATGAAGGAGACCTGGATAAATTTCCAGCCTCCTTTTTCCTTCCCTCTCTTCTCTTTCTCACTTCCTCTCTCTGTTTCTATCTCACTTTTCTGCCCTGCTTTTCAAAAAATATAAATAAATATAACTTAAAAAAAAATCACCCACATCTCTTTCTCCTCTCTCCTCTCTCTATCATAGAAATGAGCAAGCCACAAACATTGCCCTGATGCCAGTTTGCCCAGGTTGTCTTCATGGCACAAAGGATCAATACCATGCCCAGTCACCTGGTTCAATATCACGTTCACTCAGTGTTTTCCCTCCTTGTCCAAGGGGGAGGAAAGAGAGGGAGTGAGTGTCCACCCACCTTTGGAGGAGAGCAATGGAGTGCCTGCTGAAGTTATCCCAACACTGGTCCATGAGTCACCAGAGGCAAAAAACGTTTCTGATTCTGAAAAAGAAAAAAAAAAAAAAACAGTTGACAAAAGATAGCTGAAGGGCCCAGTGCAATAGCCTAGTGGCTAAAGTCCTCGCCAGGATCCCATATGGGTACTGGTTCTAATCCTAGTGGCCCTGCTTACCATCTAGTTTCCTGCTTGTGGCCTGGGAAAGTAGCCGAGGCTAGCCCAAAGCTTTGGAACCCTGCACCCATGTGGGAGACCCAGAGGAGGCTCTGGGATCTTGGCTTCAGACTGGTGTAGCTCCAGCCATTGAGGCTACCTGGGGAGATGGAAGATCTTCCTCTCTGTCTCTCCTCTCTGTATATCTGACTTTGCAATAAAAATAAAATAACTCTAAAAAATAAAAAAAATAAAGTTAATGGAGTTATCCAGACCTTACTGAGGCAAATAAAACCTTCTTCGAGCCGTCTTATGAGTGCTTTTGGATGCTTTTCAGTTTGGAGTCTGAGGTTGGAATATGGTGGGAGTTTGATAAATCCTGCAAGCAATGGAGCTAATCACTTTGTGAGAGATACTAGGTACTGGGCCAAGAAGTCAGCTGGAGAACCAGAAGTACTGCCTATTCAGAGAGAAAGAGAGAAACAGAGAGAAAGAGAGACAGAGAGACAGACAAAACCATAAAGCAAGAAAAGGACCAATTGTGAAACCTTAGCCGTACCCGCCCCACCTCCCACCCCCATGCGCACATTATTGTGGACTGAATTGTGTCCCTTTACAGTTCAGATAACCCTCAGAGTATGTGAATTTTGAGAATACCCTTTAAAGAGATAATTCAGACAGGAGGAGGTGATATGGATAGAATCTAATGCAGTATAAATGGCATCCTTGCAGCAGATTAGGACAAAGGAGGGAGGAAGGCCCCATGCAGTCCACGCGGGGGTGGAGCCTGCCGTCCACAAGCCGAGAAGGAGGACATAGAAGAAACCAACGGACATTGTGGTGTAGCGAGTTAAGCCAACACCTGTAAAGCCAGAATGCCATCGGGCTACCAGTTGGACTGCAGGCTGCTGTGCCTCTGCCCCAGCTCCCTGTTAATGTGCCTGGGAAAGCAGACCCAGATGGCCCAAGGGTTCGGGTCCCTACATCCGACGAAGCTTTTGGCTCCCAGCTTTGGCCTGGCCCAACCGTTCAGGGGGTGAATCAGCAATGATCTCTTGCTGCATCTCTCCTTCCCTCTCTGTAACTCAAATAAATACAGAAATAGGGTTGTTATAGAGACCACAACCTTCAACAACAGAAAAAAGAACCAACTGACACATTAACCTTGACCTGCTGGTCTCCATAAATTTGAGATAACAGACTTCTGTCACTTAAGTCACCTAGCCTGTGGTATTTGTTATGATGTGTCTAACCAACACACACACCAACAAAGCAAACCAACACACACACACACACACTCAAGGAGCAAGTAGCTAGGTTGACTACTTTAGTGAGAGAAACCTGCTCTCAGGAGCCCAGGACACATCTGCCAGCAAGACACATAGAAAGGCCGATTGCTCCACATACCTGGGGCGAGAATGGGCCCTTCTGTGCCAGTGGTCAGGGGCCCTGTGGATGTCTCTGGAAGGGAGGCCAGGGTTGTAGCAGGGGGTGTGGTTGTCACTGTTGTGAGGAGAGCAGTGGTTGTCTGTAGTGTTGTCCCACTTGTGAGGTCGGGGTTAGTCCCAACTGTGGTTGGAAGCACTGTAGTAGTTGTTGTCAAACGGGGGGTGGTAGTTGGACGAGAGGTTGTCGTTCGGCGAGTGGTTGTGGGTGCTACAAGCAACAGAAGGTAAAAAAAAAAAAGGCATGATTGATGTCAAGAAAAGAACAAGGAAAAGGAAATGCCAGGATATCTCAAAAATCTTGTGGAAAAATGAAGGTAACAAGGTATCTTACTTTGATACCATTTTTTTGGACACCATATATTATTTTTCATAATATGAATTTTCCATGAACCTTCTGAAGTTTATGAATTTCAAAAATGCAAATACCAAAATAAATCCATTGTTTGCTGCCATTTTCCACAAATTCGTATCTGCAATCTGACCATTTATGCTGCTTTCAGCTGCCCTCTCTTGGTCCATAGTACTGCCCACTGATTCTGGATTCCTTGGTGTGGGCATCGTGGCAAAGTGAGTTAAGCTGCCACTCAGGACACTCACATCCATATCAGATTATGGGTTCAACCCTCAGCTCCTCAGCTTCTGATCCAGCTGCTCACTACAGGTACCCTAGAAGGCAACAAATCATGTGTCAAGTGCTTTGGCTCTGCCACTCACACAGGAGACCAAGATGGAGTTTGGATTTCTGGCTTCAGCCTGGTCCAGCCCTGGCTGTTGAAAGCATTTGAGAAATGAACAAACAGATAAAATCTCTCTCTCTCTCTCTCTCTCTCTCTCTCCCTCCTTCCCTCCCTTCCTCTTTCCTTTGCTCCCTCCCTCTCTCCCTCTCTCTTTGCCACTCACTATTTGCCTTTCAAGTAAATGAAAATAAATAGGCACTTAAAAATTCAAGCGAAATACAATTTTGTGTCTTCTTCAATTCCCATTTCTTCCAATCTGTACTTCACACTTTGACTAAAGTCAGTATTTAAAATGAAAAAGTCGGATTATATATACTCCCTGTTTAAAACTTGTACAGGATCTTCCTTGCCCTTAAGAGCCCAATCCTGTTTCATGGCCCATGAGGTCTTCTGCCTCAACCCTGCCTTCTTTCCTGTCTCATGTCCCCACTTCCCTCTCCCCACATTTTCTAAACCAGCCAGCCTTGCTTCAGTTCTTTGATCACAGATCTTCCAGCCACAGCAACTTGGACTCGCTGCTTCCAACTCACTCACGGCCAAGGCTGAGCGACTCCTTGTTAGCCTCGGGTCTCAGCTGAAAAGCCACTTTTGTAACGAAGCACACAGACTCGGCACTAACTATAAAGCTTCTCTGTGAAGTGCGTTCCTGTTTTATACTCCCAGCATGTATGCGCTGCCTAACTGCACATTTGATTTTTATTGTTCAGTGGCTGCTTCTCCCATTCGAATGTAAGCACCATAAAAAAAAAATCTGGAATTTATTTTGTTCTCTGCTAAAAATGCAGCTCCTATCACAGTACCTGGCACATAGTAGGAGCTCCTAAAACATTTGTATGGATATAAAAGGAATGTGTAAATGAACAAATTAATCCAAATTAGCCTCAGAGTATGCAACATGGTGTGAGAATGTACTGTTTTTTTTTAAAGATTTTATTTATTTTTATTGCAAAGTCAGATGTATACAGAGAGGAGGAGAGACAGAGAGAAAGATCTTCAGTCTGATGATTCACTTCCCAATTGACTGCAACGGCCGGTGCTGCGCCAATCTGAAGCCAGAAGCCAGGCGCTTCTTCCGGGTCTCCCACGCGGGTGAAGGGTCACAAGGCTTTGGGCCATCCTTGACTGCTTTCTCAGGCCACAAGCAGGGAGCTGGATGGGCCAGGGTTAGAATCAGCACCCATATGGGATCCCGGCGCGTTCAAGGTGAGGACGTTAGCTGCTAGGCCATGGCGCCGGGCCTGAGAATGTATTTTTTCAGGTATTAAACTGGTTCGTGGCCGCACCTGAATTGAGGTTGATTAGGCAATTAAAACTAGGTTTAACCTCCACAGTCTATTCTACAGATCTCATCTTCTCTGGAAAATAACAAATTTCCATGGATTATAATGGACATAAAGTTATCATTTCGTTCCATTGTAAATGACCTCACAGACTACTTGGGTCAACAAATATTTTATAAAATAATTACTGGATATGACATATTTGAAAAGGGAAGACTTTAGTGTCCCTGCACAGTGGCATAGCCAGCTAATCCTCTGCCTGTGAAGCTGGCATCCTATATGAGAGCTCCTTAAAGTCCCAGTTGCTATACTGCTCCCTGCTGATGCCCTGGGAAATCGGCAGAGGATAGCCCAAGTCCTTGGACACCTGCATCCATGTGGGAGACCAGGAAGAAGCTCCAGGCTCCTGACTGCAATTGGTTCAGCTCTGGCTATGGCAGCTATTTGGGGAGTGAACCAACGGTTGTAAGACCTCTCTCTCTGTCTCCCCACCCCCAGTCCCTTTCTCCTTCTTGTTCTCTCTATTTTTTTTCTCTCCTTCTCACTCTATAACTCTGCCTTTTAAATAAAAATACAATAACAAATAAAATAAAATCTCGATTTTTTTAAAAAAGAAAAAGTTCAGTTGGAGTTACTCAGACCCAATCAAGCTCATTCTCCTCTTCTAAAAAACTGCCAAGACTGCCCAAACCTCATGTCCTTTCCCTTATTAATGAGTACCAAACTATCAGCTTACAAGCTAAAGCTAAGCCACGGATATATATTATTTCCTTTACATGTTTTTAAAGCATGCAAACAGCAAAATATTGCCACATAATTCAAATGAAAATAGGGAGCTATAAAAACATAAGGCCCAAGTCTTCCAGGTGAGCCCTTCCTGGGTGAGCACAAGCTGCTCTGTTCAGACTGACCCTGCAATTCCTTCCCTCCTGGACTGTTCCATTTCTGTGTCTTTCTGGGCTTCAAGGCTTTTGAAACTCAGCTGCCTGCTCTATGGCTTCTCACTTCAAAGGGAATCTTCCACTCACTACTTAAGTAAAAATCCTTTCCCACTACTCATTAAATTTGCCCCATTAGTAACTGAGTCTCCTTGAGTACAACACAAGCCCTCCATTTACTCACCTCTCTTTAGCTGCAGACGAACATTCCTCTTCACATCATTGAACCAGCCGGGTACCTCTATGCGGCAGCAGTACACTCCACTGTCATCTTCATTGGTATTGAAGATGGTCAAGGAGACATCACCTCTCTGGATATTCCCCAAAAGCCTGTATTTTGATGATTTAGGTGAGGTCACCTTTGTTCCATCAGTGTGGAGAATCTCCTGGTTGCATTTGGAATTGGGGCATGGTCCTCTGCCCCAGCACATGCTGTTGCTGCTGCGAGACCAAGATGAATGCGTACAGGGCAAAGTCACTGACTTGCCCAAAACTCCAGTCTGGACTATCTCTGATGCAGCTGATGCTGTGAGGGACAAGAAGAGAAGCAGTTCACACAGTGCCTACATCTCCCGACAGGCTATGCAGTTCGTGTACTATCAGATGCTTCCAGGAAGAGGCAGCGCATTACACTCTGTAACATTTTCCAGCTTAAATTTAGCGTATCTTTGAACTCTGTCAAGCCCCTGATTCCCCAGGCTCTGTCTGCTGGGAAGAGATAGTTGACGATTTGAGTATCTAAACTCACCTCCACAGCTAAGCAACTTTGCTGATATAAACACTCTCGCATCTGGAGCGCCGTTGAAGAAACTCAAATGAAAAACCCTGATCCTAAAACCCAATTTCACTGAATCATATAAAAAGTACCTAAACACAATCTTCTGGACAATTGGCTTGCTGTGACACATCATGAATTAGACACAAAAGCACTTTACAAGATATAGGCCTAGCCAAAAACTTCTTAGAAAAGTCACCAAACGCATAGGCAGTCAAAACCAAAATAAATAAACAGGACTACATCAACATAAAAAGCTTCTATACAACAAAGAAAACCATCAACAAAGTGAAGAGGTTACCCACAGAATGGGAGAAAATCCTTGCACAATACACTACAGGTAGGGCACTAATATCCAGAATTTACAAAGAGCTTCAGAAATTCAACAATAGCAAAAACTAACAACCCTGTTAAGAAATGGTGAAGGAAATGAGCAGGCATTTTCCAAAAAGAACAAATTCAAGTGGCTAATAAATGCATAAGAAAATGCCCCGGCTCCTTTGCTATTAAGGGAATGCAAAACAAAGAAGCAAACAAACAGAAAAGTACATTGAGGTCCCACCGAACTCCAGTGAGAATGGCCTATATTCAAAAATCTACTAACAACACTTACTGATGGGAACATAGGGAAAAAGGTACTCTGCTCCACTGTTCCTTGGAGTGTAGGTTAGTGCAGCCACTATGGAAATCAGTATGGAGTGCACTCAGAGAACTGAAAATAAATCTAACATATGATCTAGCTATATCCCACTCCTGGGAATATAACCAAAGGAAGTAAAATCTGCATGTGGAAAGTGACCTGCAACACTTTATGTATAGCAGCAGAATCCACAATAGTGAAAACAGGGAAATAATCCAGATATCCATCAAAACAGGAATGGGTAAAGAAACTTCGTATATCTATTCCATGGAATATTACTCAACCATTAAAAAGAATAAAATTCTATCACTTGCAACAAAATGGTCCCACCTAGAAGTCATTAAGTTCAAAAGGACAAATAGAGTATGTTCTCTCTGATATAAATCAGCATTCATGCAAAATATGAAACAAATATACAGAATAATAAGTATATACATATATCCTCAAAAACGAACTGTAAAATGGAGACTAGCATACCAGGAAGTGAACATATGTTGCAATAGGCAATTCTACTTCCAAATAGAAGGCAGACTCCCAGTGAGACAGTTTAATATACCTTGAAAATATGATACTAGATTTTCTATCTTTGTCTATGCCTACAATTCCATGATACACTTAAGTAGCAGAATGTTAAACTTGTAACTGTTACAACTGTAATAATATGGGGGGAGATGAGGAGGGGAAATTGAGGGCGGGAAAAGGAAGGGAAGGGGAGCAAATCCCTGTACCTACAAAAACATCCTGGAAAATAATAAAAAGAATTTTAAAAATATAAATTTAAGTGCAGTTCAGGAATTATTTATTTTCCACTGAGGAAACAGTAACTATATAACTTACGGGATCCAATGTGATGTTTTGATCCATGCATATGTTATAGAGGATTCAATTAGGTTCAGTAACATATCCATAAGTTCATCAACTTCATTTTCTTTTATAGAGTGAACATTTTAAAAATACAGCCTCTAAGGAATATTTTGAAATTATCTTATTTGAAAGGCATTATAGAAAGAGAAGAAGAGAGAGAAGGAAATCTCTCTTCAACTTTACTCCCCAAATGCAACAGCCAGGGCAAGGCTAGGCTGAAGCCAGGTGTACAGAGCTCCATGCAGGTGACCCATGACGATGGCAGGGGTCCCAGGAGTGGATCTTTCATCTATTGCTCTCCCAGGTTCATCAGCAGAGAGCTGGATCAGAATCAGAGCAGCCAGGACTTGTCCTGGTTCTCTGACATGGGATGCCAGGATCAGAGGTGGCTTAACCCACTGCCCTAAAAGCTTGCCCCTATTTTAGTAATTTTGAAATATGCAGAACAGTATTATTAATTCTAGAAACCATGCAGAGAAATAGATGCCTAAAACTCAAGATTTCAGTCCGACAGTCTGTTGTCTTTGATTGACATCTCTCCCTTTCCCATCATCTTCCTCTGCTAATCACTTTGCTTCTACGAGATTGGCTTGCTTAGATTCTGCACATAAGTGACAGTATTTGTCTTTCTATTTCTGGCTTGTTTCACTTAGTAGAATACTTATTTTGAAATGTCAGAGCTATATGGGTCATAGGAATTATCCGTAATAGCAGTGTAACTTAAAAAATGCTGGAGGCCTGAGGTTTACTACATTAAGCAATGCGAAATGGAATGCTTGAACACTAAAAATGAAATATAGATGTTTCCCAACTTTGGCCACTCATCAGCAAAACCTGGGTAGCTTGTTAAGACAGTATATGTTATTACCCAATATTGAGTCAGACCTCTACTGCCAACACTCATGGATATGTACATTAATCAAGTTCTAGGTTGTTCTACTGTAGCTGAACCCTCTTACCCAGCATATGTAAACCACTACATTAGCTCTTCTAAGAGCATTTTCATTTCTGATATTTTGTGAAATATATTCACTATTGCAAAGCTCAAGCCCATTTGTTCAATTAGGGATCAGCAATTGTTTTAACTCCTAACCCAAATGCCATTGAGGTGAGACCCTGGCAAGCTGTAGTTCCTAAATGGTGAGGACCACATCCAAACTCCCCAGCTTGGGTTACCATTCATGATTCTCTCCAAGGTACCTTCCTTTGAGATTCTCCATTCTCTGACGTGGCTCACCCTGCTGCTGGCTGAGTTGTGAGGCATGGCCATCAGTGCCATGGTGCTTTGTGACTCTGCTGCCAGAAGCATTCAGCTTTCCGCTCTGGTGGCAGATGGCATGAAACCCAAAAGTTACCCAGATGCTAAAAAGTCACGCTTCCTGAGCTTTACCCAGATGGCTTTAATAGGAAAAGTCATTCCCCATTTCTTTCCTTTCCTGGACTCAGTCTTTTCACTTTGTCCAACAGGAATGTCTCATGGATATAATGCTGTAAGAAGCCCACTTTGTGTCCATAAGAAACCAGGCAAAACACCAGAAGGGCATTGCTATCAGCCTCAGATGCATTGTTAACCTACACACATGTGCTTCAACGAACAACTACCTAAGTATGAGCTTGTTTCAATGAATATTTGGTAAACTTTTAAAATATGCACAAGAATGATTTCTACTAGATATTTAGAAGTTCGTTTTCCAGAGTACTAAATTGATATTTAAAGATACTATTCAGGAAGACCAAAAAAAGCAAAAAAGGGGAAAAAAGGACATATTAGGCAATTCATCAATGAGAAATAAGCCATAAGCCAATACACTTCTCCCATTTTACTGGTAAAAAAAAAAAAGACTGATACTATCTGATACTACCTAGTGTTGGCTAGCAGGTTAGTAAACCAGGCTACCATTCATTGCCAGAAAAGATGTGGGAAAGGACTTAACCTTTGGAGTTAACTGGAGTAAAATGAGGATGAGAACAATTCCAGCCACCACCCTCTGGGGTAATTTAGCACCTCCCATTAATATTAAATATGCATATGTCCTAGCCATTTCACTTTGGTTATCCAAGCCAGAAAAAACACAAACAAAACAAAAAACCCCAAACAACCCATGTGCATGAAGACACCTCTTGCAAACGTCTGTTGCAGCCTTCCTATGTATGTGAATGGGGTAGACAGCACCATATTCATTGCCAAACTATTCTGTGTTTATTCCATGGACTTTTATAAGAAATATGTTAGACAGATCTACATGATTTAACATGAAAGTTACAAGACATTCAAATGAAAGAAAATGAAGAATTCTGGAATAACACATAAAATATAAAACCCCTTTTGCTAAATAAATGAAAACATTTCGCATGTCTCCTTGGGCTCAGATAAATGCATAGAAAAGCATCTGGTGAGATGGAGCCCACACTCATTGTCAGGTGCCTCCCTGATCAGAGGAAACAGGACTGGGATTCAGAGCAGAAAGCACCAGAGATGTGAGTTTTATAACATTTCAATTTTTTTTCCACTGAAAGTGTTTTTGTATTACCCATCTGATTAAAAATTAATATTAAAAAAAAAGGAAGCAGACAGTTTGGTGTGGCAGAAAAACACCCATTAAGCTTACATTGTAAATCTTATTCTTCTCACTACTGCTTTTTTGTTCTTGGAGGAAAGCCACAGTAATCATTACCACAAAACAAAGAGGATAATACTCACCCCAGAAATGCTGCTAAGGTTCACATGAGATGAAGCCTCCTGCGCTACATGAAATTAGTAAAACAGTATAAAGGAAAGCACGCCCATGAGAATTTAGAAATAGGATATGATACGGTTTCAGCAGCAAAAGGCAATACTTGGAATGAAATCCATTTCCCTCCTCTAGAAGGACTAAGAGCGGGTACCACTAGGCTCTGGCACCATCTCTGCTTGCAGCGGAGGCCCTTAAGCAGAGCCGCTCCACCGCACGCTCTCAGCTGCCCCTCCGCAGGGTGAGGGGTTGATTAGGCATCTAGACGGAGCACACACAGTGAATCCAAGCAGTTACTGTCTTATAATTTGGCATTTTAGAAAAGAACACATGAAAATAAATCCAAAAGTAGATTCAGTTCACCAGGTGCAGCCCCTTACAAGCAGAATTGGAGAAGTCCACTCTACTCGTGTCCTAGCAGTAGCAGTGCAAGTGGACAGTAATTTTTGCCACCATAAAATCCTCAAAGCCCCAAGGTTCTGGGACAAGACAAAAGCCAGTTACTAACACTGTGCAAGATGCTAGTTTTTTACATCCAATTACAATGTGTTCACACCAACGTATGCAAGTAACACAGACTGCTTCCAGCCCCTAATGATTATTTCTTGAGTAATCTATCACATACTATACACAGAACTGGGTGCTAGAAAGCAACAAGAAATAAAGCGTTGGTCCTCCTGGAGCCTCCAGGGTGTCTTGGCAAAAAGGGCACTTAAGAAAGCATGGACCAGGTGACCAGTTCTCTAGTACTGGTATACCAGAGAGGATGAGAACTCAGCACAAACACGTCAGCCAGTCTAGAAGCCACTAGGTGACCAGGAGAAGCTGCAGGGAGTTAGTTACAAGGGAAGACAGTGTGATATTGATGTGAGAGGAAAAAGATCACATTTGTTTTCCTTAAAAATATAGATGCTTTCTCATGTAGCACATTTGAAAGATTCATGAGACACCAGCAAGGAATTTCTAAAACTGCAAGGATCATTAAATACTGTCTAGTTCTTAAATCATAGGTTGTTAAAACTGACCACATTCAGAGCCCTCATTTCACGTGTGGCAGAGCTGGGATGATTTAGTCCTAGTCAATGGCTAGTGAGTAGGAGCTGCCTGCACGGCACACTGCTAGGATGAGAAGGTCCCCACCTGCCCAACCCAAGTGTGGGCACTGGCCATATTCAACACCTGAAACAGTATGCAGCAGAGAAAGCTCATCTTGTGGCTGCACCCCAACAAAACAAAACAACAAAAGAGTGCTGCAAAGGAAGACAAGAATGAAAATCATAACAAGAACTTACATCAAAACAAACATCCCTGACTCTCATGGAAGCAACCCCAGCAGAGGAAACATTTTCTCTGTTTTACCTGACCACTTATTCCTGAACAGCCATTTCGAATTTAAGAATAAACTGTTACACCTTAAAAACCTCCCAGTCAGGTTCAACTTCAGATTAACCCCAGCATAACCAAGCAGAGGAGAAAGCTTCCAAACAGTAAGCCTGTGGGGAGGGGGAGAGAGGCTAGAAGGAAGTGGGCTTCTGCTCTACTAAGGCACAAGCAGCACACAGAAAGCCATGCTGGATGACAAGCCTTCCAAGGAAGGCTCTGGAACACTCACTCAGGTAAAGCCACTTAATCCCAATCGCCAGCCAGAAAATGAGAAGTCTCCTGGACATGGTGAATGCCAACAGACCCAGGAGTCTGTCTGTCTGTCCATAGCCCATTTCTTATACCACAGGGATTGCTGACAGGGCAGGACTTTCCTGTTTCATTTCTCTTTTTAACTTCATAACCTTCCCATTCTCCTGTCCTGAATGGCCTCCACCAATGGGACACATGATAAAATGTGCTGAGTACTTTACTCCTGGTGACCAGTGTGAGCAAACAAATATGGCATGGGCTTCTGTGTGCAGGCAGTTTCCAATCTGTGCATGCACCTGTGCTGGTGTGTGTGTGTGTATGTGTGTAGCCTGTGATTAAATACAACTGACTGACAGCATGAGCACTCATGTACACATAAATTCCTTGTGCAGGTCAAAGGAAAGACTGGAATTGACTTTGCTACCATCTTGCTTTCCCTCACCCTGGTCCCTGGCCCCATTGCCCTCATAAAGGACAAAAAGAAAGCAGAGCTGCAGTTAGTCACCCCACAAACCAAGTTTGTCAATCTCTGAACAAAATGAATGGTCCCAACAAAACATTTGAAGATGCTGATATTCGGATTCCCCACACCAACACAATCTGGTCTCCTTTGATAAAATTTACCAGTGGATGACCTTAGCCAAACCTACAGATCTTCTGGCTTGTTTTTGGTGTGTCACTTTTACATATGAATAGACAACTAAGGGCCTCCAGATAGTAGATGTATTTTTTCTTTTTTTTTTTTAAGATTCATTTTTATTGGAAAGGCAGATATACAGAGAGGAGGAGAGACAGAGAGAAAGATCTTCTGTCCGAGCGCTCACTCCCCAAGCGGCCGCAACGGCTGGAGCTGATCTAATCTGAAGCCAGGAACAAGGAGCTCTTCCAGATCTCCCACGCGGGTGCAGAGTCTCAAGGCTTTGGGCTGTCCTCGACTGCTTTCCCAGGCCACAAGCAGGAGGCTGGATGGGAAGCGGGGCCACCGGGATTAGAACCGGAGCCCATATGGGATCCCAGGCTTGCAAGGCAAGAACTTTAACCACTACACTATTGCACCGGGTCTAAGAGGTATTTTCTTCAACATTAAAGAGACAAAGACAACAGGAAGGGTAGAGAATTTTTTAAAAATTGAAACTAGAGGGGTATAGCCGAGCCCGGGTCACATGCCCTGGGTCCTTGGACCCACCTGCACAGCAGGTGCCGGGTCTGTGAGTCCCAGGGGCCTGGGGTCCAGTGGAATTTGTGTTGCATGGCCCAGGTGTTTGTGCCTCTCTATGAGCCTTGGGACCAGGGGGTCCCCGGGCCCTCCTGCACAGTGGGTGTTAGGTCCATGAGTACCAGGCATGGGGGGGGGTCTGATGGGGCTCAGGTCATCTGGACTGGGTGTTTGGACCCACCTATGCAGTGGGTGCTGGGTCAATGAGCCTCAGGACAGGTGTCCTGTGGGGCCATGGTCAGGTGGCCCAGAGTGCCAGTGGTACTGTGGGAAGCTTACTGGCTGCCCAGGGACACATTTGTGGAGATTTGATGTGTGGGTTTGCAGGGATCTGGCAATGGCATAGGTGGGGCATGAGAGGGTCTGGGGGTCTCACATCCAGGGTTGGTGATCCAAAGGCAGAGTTCATGTGTCAGAGTTGAGCCTCCTCAGTGGAGAAGTCAGAGCAGTAGATGGTTGGCTCAGAATATATGGCAGCCCATTTGGATCTGCAGAGGATATCTGGTAGCATAGCAGAGGAAGGAGAACAGCACAAACTGGACAACTACCCCAGGCCAATGATGACAGCAAATATCTGAGCAAATGGAGACTCTAAGTTGGACTATGTCAACCAATGGACCCTGGAAGGGTTCCTCACTGCTGGATCGGTAAGATCAACAGTGTTCCAAAACCAGCAAAAACACTTGGGCAGAACACTCAGAGCATGTGCCATATTAGGGACCCTGGATTGATACTGGGTGGCAGTTCCCTACCACTGTGTACTGAGATGGTAGGGAGGCTGGGTTCTCCTTTTATGGTCTTCCTTCCCCCAGATACAGAAGAAAGAATTAGAAAATTTGGAAACAATGATTACACCCCTTTTCCGTAACCCTCAATTCTTCCCACGCTAATCAGCCAAAAATAAAAACGTTAAAACATTAAAAAAATAAAATTAGAGGAGAATCAAAATGGTGGAACATGGCTAGGACACATTTAAACAGATGGAGAAACATTAGCTAGAGCGAAGCAAAGAGGGCACATTCCAGGAAATAGGAAAGGACAGATGGCAGAGGGGCACCTGGAGACTGACAGACACAGGAAAACAGTGTAAACAATAGTGTGGTATTGCAATGACCAGATACCCCAGCAGCAGTCAGCAAGCAGTAATCTGAACTCTACCAGTGGCCAGAGCATCACCAGCCTACAGCTCCACAAGCAACCAAGGTGGAAAAGAGAGTTCTCCGGAATTCCAGAGGCGAACCCAATGAACTGCCCGTCCTGCTAGTTTGTTTGCTTTAACCAGAAGCAGAGAGAGAGAGAAGCAGACCTCAAACAGGTGGTGCAGGAACAGGGCAAATTTCACAGTTCAGACCACTAGAGCTGAATCGGGCACCATTTTTGGTAGGAAAGCAAATACCATGGGACAAGATTGTGCATGGACCAAGTTGGGAGCTAATGAATTTCTGGCTCAGTGCATAGCACTGATTTAGCAAACTACAGGTTCCACACCAAAAAGGTCTAGGTATTCCCCAGATGTACAACCAGCAGATCCAAGCCTCCACAAGTGGCACATCAGGTGCCACTTTGTACAGAGGGGCAAGAGAATAACTGCAGGGACAAGAGTAAGTTGTGCATGTGCTGAGCTGGAAGCGAACTCACTCAGCTCAGGGCACTGCACTGATCCTACATTGAAAATAATACTGATTTTAGCATCTTATGATTCAAAATAGGTCTGTTTGGCCCTCAGACCTAACGGCCAACAGGTTCTGGCAAGATCAGCCCCAATAACAATCTAGCTATATAGGATACCTGGTGTCTCCCTAATCTTGGAAACTGCTCAATTTGAAGGTGGGAGAAGGGTTGTACAGACAGTGGTGCAGCCTCAGCATGGTATGACAGGAGAGTGGTGAGCCAGGAGCTGGGACTACAGAGACCATGGTGGAAGTCTAACATAAGAACCCAAACCTGGAACTCACTGGAGGGAGTGGCACAAGTAACTGTATGTACCAACCACAATATGAAAATTTGAATTGTAGATCTATGGGTGACACAGCTTAGAAACCTTCCCCCAAGCAGAAGAATTTGTTAACCAGAAATACAATAGCCAAGAGCAAAAGAAGAGACAGAGGTGCAATGAATATTACTGAAGACTCCCCTGCCAAGGAGCAAAAGCCTTTGAGGTTTGCCAACCTCAGAGTTAGATGAGGAATACATCAAGAAAATGGGGATATAGAATTCAGAAAAATCATTATGAAGCTTCTTATTAACAATGAGAAGCACATGAGTTCAAGGAATTTAAAGAATATGTCACACAGGAAATAGCAACACTGAAACAAAATCAGGATGAATTATTGGAAATGAAGCACACAATACAGTGAATTAAAAATTCAGTGAAAAGACTCAATAATAGAATGAAGGAGGCAAAAGAAAGAATCTCAGAATTGGAAGATACTTCTTGTCACCAAGAGGAATCAATAAAAAATCTGGAAGTAGAGCTGGCTCAAGCTAAAAAAAAAAGTATTCAAAAATTGAAAGACACTATTAAAAGGTCAAATATAAGAGCAATGGGAGTTGCAGAAGGTGCAGAAAGAGAAACTGGGACTAAGGGTATATTCCATGAAATAATAAGGGAAATTTTTCTAATCTGGAGAAAGAATTGTGGAATAACATCCAGGAAGGATCACAGAACTTCCACCATGGTTGATCAAAAGCGATCTTCATCATGACACATAATAATCAAGCTCTGTTCAATCAAACATAAGGAAAAGATCCTTAAATGTGCACATGAAAAAAATCAATTCACATATAAAGGAATGCCAATCAAATTCACAGGAGACCTCTCCCAGGAAACTCTACAGGCAAGAAGAGAATGCAGCAACATATTCCAGATTCTAAAAGCAAAAAATTGTTGTTCCAAGATAAGGTACCCAGAAAAGCTGTCCTTTGTCTTGAAAAGGAGGTAAAATTCTTCCACAGTGAAGAAAAGTTAGAAAAATATGCCTTTTCCAAACCTGCCCTACAAATGATACTTAAAGATGTCCTCTTGACAGAGAAAAGGGATAACGCCCACCAAAATGAAAGGCCAATGTGAAAAACATCCCAGTAAAATAACAACAGAAGATGAAATCAATGAACAACACATTGCTAAAATGACATTGCTAAATTGCCACCCATTCATATTAACCCTGAATGTAAATGGCTTAAACTCATCAATCAAATGTCATAAATTAATAGACTGGATTAAAAAAGCAAAACCCATCGATTTGTAGACATATCTCACCAACAAAGAGCAGCAGAAACTGTATCTAATGGATTTTGATGGGTTTTTTAAAGTTTCTTTTCTTTCAAAACAGTTTTTCTTCTCATTAAACCCTTCACTGACTCATAGATCACACAGTAGCATCATTTTCTTCAAGAAGGTTTTTGATTGTCTTTTTCATTTCTTCAGTGACACATTAGTCATCCATTAACATGTTATTTAACTTCATGGTATTTTTAATCTCTTTTAACTATGTAATGGAGACTATCATATACAAATGTCAGGTTACAATGCAGTATGCATCTTTATTTCCAGATCAAAGATGGACTCCCAACAAAACTATTAGCTATATCTAGATAATATGATGCTGGATTCTATGCAATTGTCCTTGTCCACAATGATGGACATATGACAGTTTACGAAAAACTGTACTATAGTAATAATATAGGGGATTTAGAGGGGCTGGGATGGGATGTTGGAAATGAGTAAGGGAAATCCCAGGTCCTATGAACTGTATCTTGAAATAATAAAAGTAATTTTTAAAAATGAAAAAATGTTTAAAAACTTTTATTGTTAAAAAAGAAAAAAATTGAAACTAGTTTCTTACCAGGAAGAAAAAACAGAGACCTTATCAAAATAATATTCAAATGACTACAAAAGAAACATTAAGGACAACTATTGTGATAAGATAGATTATGTCATTGCTTGTTACTCCAGACATTCAATATCAGAGTGCCTGTCTGAGTCCGGTTACTCCAATTCTGATTCGTCTTCCTTCTACTGCACCTGGGAAGGAAACAGAAGCTCAACCAGGAACTTGGACCCCTGTAACTCTTGGGGGACACCTGGATGGAATTTCTGGCTCTTGGCTTCAGCAGGGTTCAGACCTGGGTAAGCCAGTCATTTGGCAGAGTGGAAGGATATGAACCAACCGATCTCTCTCTCTCTCTCTCTGAGACTCTGTGTGTGTGTGTGTGTGTGTGTGTGTGTGTGTGCCACTCTGTCTATGTTCCTCAGCCTTTCAAATAAGAAAAAAAAATCTTTAGTAAAAAGAGCTTTTAGCATTCAACAATATTATATTTAGCCAAAATTTTATCAAAGACTTAAGGAATAAAAATAAGTAAATTCGCTAAAGCAGATAGTCATCTACAATGCAGAATGAGGGCTGTTACAGAAATTTGAAAAGAAAAATAGAAGGGAAGCATTTTTAAGAAATAATAATTTAAAAGTTCTCATCATTAAAAGACATTATTCTCCAGATCCAGAAGGCGAACAAATGCTAACCACCATGACTTACAAGATTCCAAGAAAATTGGTACAGTATCATGCAATATGAAAACATCAAACATTGAGAAAAGATATTAAAAAGACTCCAGAGAGAAAACTAAGCCAAAACAAGTTGCAGTGAAAGAATTTGGAATTAGAATGGTGTTGGTTTTGCAAATAACAGAATTAGAAAAATAAAGTAAGAATGCTTTCAAGAATAGTATAGGGAAAATATTTCTAGTATCTTATTACTTGCCAATCTCAAGTGTAAGGGTGTAATAAAGACTTTCCAGACGTAGATGGGATTCAAACTCTGTTTTCCTTATCTTCAATCTAGGGAAGTTTTGAAAAGGAAATCTGTAGCCAGAGAAGACTTAATCAGGAAACATAAAGGGATACAATCCAGAAATCAGGATGTCCATGTCAAGAATGAAAATTCCAGAAAGATCACTGCAGGGCTGACTGCAAGGCAGCTGTTTCAGTTGTTTATCACTGCATACCAAGCCACACCAAAACTTAGTTCCTGAAAACTGTACTTTTCATAATTTCCTGTGTTTACTGTGTTTATCTGGGCAGTTGTCATTCAGTTGCTATGGTTAGAACTGGAGCAATCTCAAGAGTATACTGGACTTTATATACTCTGTGTATATGTTTTTATCTGTACATAGGCTGTATATGATTCCATTCTCATGACTTATGAACTTTTACTCATGTATCTAGCAAATTGAGACAAATACTCGAAGAGCTAGAGCTATACTGCGTTCTCTCCTTCACTTTCTCATTTTTTCTCTTTCCACATGCCATTCCACCATGGCACCTTGGGGTTCCCTACAGCATGATGGTCTTAGAGTACACAAATTTGTTTTTACATTATTTCTGGCTTAATAAAAACGTACCACTCTGACAGGTTCCAGACTGATTCGCAAATATTCCTTTTGATTTAATCTTGGATATCATTCAATACATTTCCACAATATTCTTTTGGTTAAAAAGCAATTTATAAGACCTTTCCAGAGACAGATAGAGGGGAAAACATAAGGTTTTAGAAATCAGGATATCATACTTGGCATGATTGGGAGGAGCATCTTCCCAAATTCAATACTAAACAATAAAATTAGGCTAGAACAGAAGGCAGAGAAATAAGGTTTGAGGTGGAAGTGGGGTTGGGAGGAGGTGCATTGTTTAACTCATTATCTCATTCATTCAGTTATTTTTAAGATAAACTCAGTAAGTCTTTACAGAAGTTAGACAGAGAAAAATAAAATTTTTTTTAAAGATTTATTTTTATGATTTTTTATTGGAAAGGCGGATATACAGAGAGGAGAGACAGAGAGGAAGATCTTCCATCCGATGATTCACTCCCCAAGTGAGCACAAAGGCCAATGCTATGCGGATCCGAAGCCAGGAGCCTCTTCCGGGTCTCCCACGCGGGTGCAGGGTCCCAAAGCTTTGGGCTGACTGCTTTCCCAGGCCACAGGCAGGGAGCTGGAAGGGAAGCGGGGCTGCAGGGATAGAACCGGTGCCCATATGGGATCCCGGGCGTGCAAGGCGAGGACCTTAACCACTTGCGCCACCGCGCCGGGCCCAAAAATAAGGATTTTTTAATGGATACTTGGGGAGACTCGGGGAAAACGAGGTAAGTATTACAACCAGGAAAGATGAAAATCCGTAACAGAAAGATGTAATTATAGTACATTTGTTAAATGTGAAAGTTAGTTACATGATCACAATCAGGTCAAATCAGGCTACTGGCTTAACCTAGACTTGTGAAATGACTGACTGCATCGGGAAGATGGGTAGAGAATGGGGTGGGAGTACAGGAAAGCCAAACTCTAATAGCTCTTATAGGAGCTGTGTAGATAGTATCTCCAACTTCAGTTTAATAAGATCTGAATAGGCATACCACTAGTTTAATACAGTGGTTTAAAAAAATAGAGGTTAAAAAAATAGAAGAAAAGTTCAAAATTAAAAAAAAAACCTAAAAAATCTAATGGAAAAGAAATGCACTTTTTCTTAGTTATATGTTTTATAGAAATTTTACTTCTAAAAATACAGATATCTGAGCCCCAAGATCTTAGTGCCTAGTATTAAACTCAATGATAAGAACCTAGGAAAATTAAGAATTCTAGAACCTGAGAGGATGCATATAAGAGGGGCCTGGTTTTTTTGTCCACCAGAAAGTAAAAGTAAGGAACTGAGAACCAAAAGAAAATCTCTACAACAATATTACCTGAAAGAGTCCATGAAAGCTCTCCAAGGAGTTTCAAATAACCAACACTGGAACAACCTGAGCCAGAAAATTAGAGCTGGAGTCTAACTCAAAGCATGAAGTCCCTAAGAGTCCATACTGATCTAATACATGATGGAGTTTACACATAAGTGGGAGGAGAAGGATTAGTCTTCTGCCCAGAATTATAAACAACTTATGCAGATACTCCCCACTTAGCAAGATTATTCCGGAACGTTCTAAGCCTGAAGCTCATGCTAGCTTTCATTTCCTCACAAGGCAACACACAAAGCAAAGGACAAGTGAAGAAAAAGAGAATGTCTAGGGCTCGGCGCCATGGCCTAGCGGCTGAAGCCCTCGCCCTGAGCACGCCAGGATCCCATATGGGCACTGGTTCTAATCCCGGGAGCCCTGCTTCCCACCCAGCTCCCTGCTTGTGGCCTGGGAAAGCAGCTGAGGACGGCCCAATGCTTTGGGACCCTGCACCCGCTTGGGAGACCCGGAAGAGGCTCCTTGCTCCTGGCTTCAGATAGGCGCAGCACCAGCCATTGCGGTCACTTTGGGAATGAATCATCAGACCGAAGAGGTTTCTCTCTGTCTCTCTTCTCTCTATATATATCTGACTTTGCAATAAAAATAAATAAATCTTTAAGAAGAAAGAGATTATCTAGCCTGTGACATGTTTTGAGTTCCTAAAACAAGGCTAAATTAACTCCCAAATCCCTCTTTGGATTAAGCCAGTGAGGGTTGGATTTTTAATTATTAGGAATCTCAGCAACTAGAAAGACCACCCATGACGGTAATTTAATTGGATGAGCTTCATGTTTTTCTAACCTTGAAAGTTTATCCTATTCTCTGCTCCAAATACCCTTCAATCTTCCAGCCAGTAGAAGTCCTATTTTATAAAATTAAGCCACTGGAGGCCAGAGAGAATAAAAACTGCTATATGGTAGAAGAAAAATTAACGAAAGCTTTATGATAAACAGTTTTTTATAGTAACCAGTATATTTTTTTCTGATAAATCAGCTGTAATAGTGTCAACAGACTACAATCCATGAATCAAATTCAATCCAACATTCATTTTTTATAAATAAGTTGTATTGCAACATAACTGTGTGCATTTTTAACATGTTGTCTACACCTCCTTTCCCACTGTAATAATAGAGTTGGGTAACTGGGACAAATACCAGATGGTCTGCAAAGCCAAAAATATTTACTATCTGATTTTAACAGAAAAAAAAAAAATCATGCCAACCCTACTGTGTTCATGTCAGTCACTACACTAAGCCTTTAGATTTCCTATTATAGCAGCTACTCTTAACCCTAATCAGCTCACAGACTAGTGCCTCCTAGTGGGAAATAAGCTACCAGGCAATACGGAGTGTTATAGTAAGATATTGCAGGAAGAAGACAAAATACTATAGGAGCATTAGAAGATAATTCCTAGATCAGTCTTGAAAACGAAAGAAGAGTCCAAAAAGCTGCTAAGACCAGACCTCGAAGACTATATACAAATGGTTTGGAGAGAATTTTATGCTTAATGAAGAACATGTAAAAGTTTAAGTATATCATCCTCCCAGTATGGTACTTCAGGCACACTAAAGATTTTCAGTGTATAGACATGTATTGTAGCATTTAAAAGCAGGGGCAGTGTTTAACCTAGCCTTAACACACAGGTTGCAATACTCCCAGCCCTTATCAAAGTCTCTGGGTTTCATACCTGCCTGTAGCTCCTGATTCCAATTCATGCCAATGCAAATCACGGAAGGTAACAGGGATGGCTCAAACAATTGGGTCCCTGTCGCTCATGTAGGCATCCCGGATTGAGTTTCTGGCTCATTCAGCTGTCACAGGCCTATGAGGGAAGAACAGAAAATCATAACACGCTCCTACTTTCATTCATAAATAGATAAACAATTTTTAAATAAGTAAATGTAAATGAAGAACCTAACAGAATAAAACAAAACAGGACAGCATGAACACTAATGAGAAATGAGACTTATAGTAACCCAAGCAATGAGAATGATGTGTGTGTGTGTGTGTGTGTGAATTTCACCACAGCTGGACAGACATCACATCAGAAAGGAGCCAAAGTGTCAGGTATTGGAGTTGGAACAGTAAAGGAGTAAAGGCCTGAGAGCCTATAACTTATAAAAGAAAGGACCCAACAGCTTGGTAAGCTTTAATTAAAACAATATACAGAACCACATAAGTGTAAATCGCTGTATCTCCTTGAGCTTGTGTAGTTCATAAAGGTGTTGTCTTCTGGGGGCAGAAAATTACTTTTTCTTGAGAAGGATAATGTATTATAGAATAGTTTGGTAAAGGGAAGGACATGATCTCTCATGATTATTGTCAGCCATGGGAATCAATTCAGCGAGCTTCTTATGCTGTGATTCTCATTTCATCTTTCTTATTTCCTGTGCTTTGTGTAGAATAGAAAATCAAACTGCCTGGGTTCCAGTTTATCCACCTACCAAATGCACAGCTATGAGCAACGTGTTCCATCTTTGTGCTGCATCACTTCTCTAAAAAATATAGATAATAATATCTATATCTTGGATTGCTATGAGCACTAAAAATGTCCAAGAAGAGCACTAACGAGAGTAGCCAATCAATAAGTAATACTCAACAAAGGAGATTTGTTATTTAAATTGTTATATAGATAGTGTGGGATTACAGTTAAGGACAGTTACCTGTAATGGTGCCAATGCCTTGCCACTGACTGTTCAGTGGCTCCAACTCTTTGTTAACTATGTGGATATAGTCTGGCATGTGTGAAAAGAAGGCACATGCTAACCTCATAATCATTCATCTTAACCCAGCCTTGTGAGGATTTGTACAAGACAACAGAAGTAGAAGGGTTCACTTGGAAGACCTAGTTCACTTGGAGCCTGGCAAACCACAAATCTTGGAAAGTAAAGGCAACTGAAGGATCACTGACTTATCTATCCACCCAAAACTTTATGCACATAACCAAGCCTCTGCTTGCACACATACTCAATCTTTTTATACCCCCACAGACATATCTGTTGGGGGAAAAATGCAAAAGCTATTTCTCTGTGCTAAGCCCTGTTAAAGGTCTTGTTCACATGTAATCCCAACTTCAAACCTGTAAGTGAGATGGTATCTCAGTTTGCACTGTACATACCAAGGAAAGAGGCACTGCAAGACATGAAAACCATAATTCAAAATTAGTCATTTTGCCAACTTTGTCAGTTCGAGCTCATTCAGGACAAGAAGGAAAGCTCCCTCAGAGTGCCATAAGGGGAAGGTGGTAGGGTTCCTACAGTCTAGACTTAGTACCTCCTCTGAAGATTTCAAAGTATTGTTTGCTCTCTCTTCTCCAGCAAATCTCTCTTTGCCTCTCTCTGAATCTCTCCTATGGCTAGCTTTCTTGAGGTTCACATTATATATACCAGCCTCCAAATCCTCTCCAAGACCTTAAAATCAGCTCTTTCAGCTCATCCTCTCAATTCTGAGTTTCAAATTCCATTTCTCATGTTCCACAATAGATTTCTAGTTTCAGTTTGCTGACTGTCTGTGGTTGGCTGCCCGGAGATAGGCCAAATTCATAGAAGATTCCACTGAGCAGGAAGTAACCACTCTATTTGCAATGTCAGCCAGGGCACCTGTGCATGGAGTATGATCTCTCAGCAGTAGCTAATGCTGGCAGGCAATGACCAACAACACTAACACAAATAGAATTGCTTTTTAACCTGTCACCAAAACTGTCTCTTAGGCCATTTAGGAATCCAATAAATTAGAATTACCAGAAAATCCAATTCAAAGAAACCTAAACCTATAGGAAATTTTTATTTTATTTTATTTTATTTTATTTTAGTTATGACAAGATGCCTGATGTAGGCAGCCCAGACATTCAAAATTATCATCGAAACTCAGACCCTTCTCAGTCTATTCCTTCAAGTTAGTTTGTTACAACATGGTCACAGGAGGGCTGGCATACATTTTTAGTACACTTTCAAGTTTGGGAAAGTGAAAAGAGGGGCAAAAAGACTCTTTCATCATTAATCTTGAACTTTTTCTCAGGGGAATGAAGCCTTTATTAGCAGACATCTGCTTATAACCTCTTATTTAGAGCCAGATCAAGCATAACCCTCAGATCTCTCCTTTGTGATGCCTATGACTGATTGAACAAATCAGTGCTCTCCTCTGTGCTGAGGAGTTCAAGGTCCCTCAGAACAAAGGAGGATATGTTGGTTATCTGAAAAAAAACTAAAATTTTCCTATTGGAAGAAAAGCCTTCTTCTAATGGTTGAAGAATGTACAAACGTTTGCAATAGAGCACATGAAATTATGTGCATAGAACCCTAAAGCTTTTCCAGTCAATGTTGGCTTCGAACATCCAACAAACTGCATGAATAAAAGAGCGTTAAGACCCATCAAAGGGAGGAAATGTTGCACAGCAGAAAGAGGAAAACAGTGAATATCAAATCCAACTGTTTCAGAATTCTCTGTAAAATCTTGCCTCACCTCAGAGCCTTAATTTCTTCAAAAGAAACAGGACTGGATTATAATCTTTTCATCATAAAGAGGATCTGTGAATTAACTAAAACTATGTACGAGTCGGTTTTTCCAAAATCAGAAATGTCAGGGGAAGTATTTTAATTCATAGACAAAGACGAGAGGAAGTAAGCTTCAAGTATAGTCATACAGGGAGGCTCCCTCAAGAAAAGGAGAAATGGACCCTGGGTGGACATGTATTTTAGTGGTTGAAAAAGTCACTGTTAACATTTGTTTTACTCTCTGAGGACAAAAGAAAGAATGCAAAAAGTGATGAAATCTTCGAAATTCTGCAAGGTCAGACCTGGGTAAGGAAATTGAAAGTGGAAGAATTAGACATAACAATATTAAAAGGGACTGGCATCGTGGCCCAGTGGGTTAAGCTGTCAACTGCAACACCTAAGCCCCATGTGGGCACTGGTTCCAGTTGCATCTGCTCCACTTCTGATCCATCTCCCAGCTAACACTCTTGGGAAACCAATGAAGATGGTCCAACTACTTGGGCCTCTACCAGCTATGTGGGGGATCTGGATGGAATTCCCAACTTCTAGCTTTGGCCTGGCCCACCTCTGGGCATTGTGAGCCTTTGGGGAGTAAACCAGCAGATGAAAGGGTTCTCTCTCTCCTGTGTCTCCTTCTCTCTATCTGTAACTCTGCCTTTCATGTAAATAAACAAATATTTTTTTAAAATAATTAAAAATACGACACTTCCTTTTATAAAACATCCCAAATGTCACACATATTGTAGATCTCATGATAATGTGGAACCTTGAATGAATATAACTTGCATGAACACATCTTTGACAATTGATTTCAATGTGAGTTTGTATAAATTAGTGACAATGACTTTTATAGCCATTTCAGTTATCTTCCAGGCACATGATGGTATACTATACAGCATCCTATTCTGTTTGATGTGGCCAGAAGAACTCCTTTGGCTCACCCACATAGGTTGAGTGTTCTGGCTCTCTTCCATGTATCAGTTCACTGTGTTTTCCTTCCTCCAAAGAATCACCTGGCTCCAGAATAGGGAAAGCGCCGTCTATGATCCTGAAAGGGAATGACATCAGAAAGGATCCCATCCCCCACCTCTGTTACCCTCAATGACAGCAAGCAAACACAAGACTTAAACTACTTTTTGGAACCATTATGGCATGAACTTCAAAGAACATCTTCATAAAACTTCAGCATAATTTGACAGAGCCAAACTAATTCCTTTTCAGGCAAAGGAAAGACTAATAAGGAAGTGGTTAGAACATTCTGGGGCCTGACAGTCTGGCATTGGAGCCTGTGACATTTGTATATCTCACGGTCAGCCGTCCCACACCCCTCCCTGCATATTGGCTCTTGCTCCTATCCCACTCTAGATCTGTGGTTCTTAGATCAGGCTACACTTTAAAATTCCAAGAAAAACTTCTACTATCCGAATTTCCATCCCCAAATCTTATACCTTTATCCATCTGGAATATTCTAAGCATTTGTGGTTTTATTTTTACAAATTCTTTTTTAACATTTATTTATTTTTATTGGGAAGTCAGATTTACAGTGAGAAGGAGAGACAGCATTTGTAATGTTTTAAGTTCAAACATGCAACTGGGTTTGAGAATTGTTTTTCTAGAACTTATTGATCCTATTTAATTGGTTGATCATTTTCATACTCAGGATGACTTTTTGCCAGAGATTTTTCTGAATCCAAAGATCTAACTTAAAATCCAGCAGCAAGATGGACCCACCCTTTATCTGTAACTAGGACATCATATCAAGATTCCCCATTTCCGTATCAATTTTCTAACCACAGTAAGATCACCTGGAATATGGGGACTACATCAGAATAATCTTGAAATACTGGCACATTACACAGATTCAGGCATCACATGATATATTAAATACTTATCCAATAAACTATTATGTCTCTAGATAGAGAAAAGATTACTTGATTAGAAATAAAGAATTCTGGGCCCGGCGCGGTGGCGCAAGTGGTTAAAGGTCCTCGCCTTGCACGCCCGGGATCCCATATGGGCGCCGGTTCTAATCCCGGCAGCCCCGCTTCCCTTCCAGCTCCCTGCCTGTGGCCTGGGAAAGCAGTTGAGGACGGCCCAAAGCTTTGGGACCCTGCACCCGCGTGGGAGACCCGGAAGAGGCTCCTGGCTTCGGGTCGGCATAGTATCGACACGTTGCGCTCACTTGGGGAGTGAATCATCGGACGGAAGATCTTCCTCTCTGTCTCTCCTCTCTGTATATCCGCCTTTCCAATAAAAAAATAATAAAAATAAATCTTAAAAAAAAATAAATAAATAATTCTGGACCCAACACGGTAGCCTAGAAGCTAAAGTCTTTGCCTTGCATGTACCGGGATCTCATATGGGCACTGATTTGTGTCTCGCTGTCCCACTTTCCATCCAGCTCTCTGCCTGTGGCCTGAGAAAGCAGTAGAGGACAGTCCAAGGCATTGGAACCCTGCACCCATGTGGGAGACCCGGCAGAAGCTCTTGGCTCCTGGCTTCAGATTGGCACAGTACTGGCTGTTGTGGCCACTTGGGGAGCGAATCAACAGATAGAAGATCTTCTTCTCTGCCTCTCCTCCTCTCTGTATGTCTGACATTTCAATAAAAATAAAATAAATCTTAAAAAAAATACCCAAATAATTCATTACTACATTTTGAGGAAAAAAGCTTTAAAGCAAAAGTAGAACAAAAATTTTAGATTGAGAAGTGAATTAGAAAGTAAGTTTGCTTAACAATATGAAGACCTTGTCTTGAGATGAGAAATAAATACATGATGATGGTCAAAGTAATGTTTGGGATTCTTACTAGGAAGGGAAGGTTGTAAGCTTTATACCATTGGGAAAGCCATTATTAGAATGGAAAATGTATAAGGAGATATATAGTAACTTTGTCATGGAGACTATCGTATCTAGCAGCATGTTATTTAACTTCATGGTATTGTACATTTTTATTTTTCTTCCTATTGTTGATTTTGTAGTGTGGTTTTTCATTTAAGGGGATGCATAGTAACTGTGTAATGGAGACTGTCATATCCAGATGTGAGGATACAATGCAGTATGCATCTCTACTTCCAGACAAAGATGAACTCCCAATGAACCTGTTTACTATATCTTGACAGTGTGATGCTGGACTCTGCCATTGTCCGTGCCCACAATGATAGACATATAACTGTGTATGCAGAACTATGCCATAGTAATGATATAGGGGAACTCAGTGAGGGGGGAGGGAATTAGGGAGGAGATAAGGGAAATCCCAGGGACTATGGAACTGTATCATAAAATGATAATAATAAGAAGAAGTAAAATTTTTTAAAAATGGAAAATGTATTTTAGAAGAAAAGTATTTTGTTAGCCAACAAATCAGAAACAAAAGAAGGAAATATAAAAATAGCCAAGGTAAACAAAACACCAGAAGTGTTTATTTCAATGTGGCTGAGTCTGGGTGATTTTTTTTTTAACTCCATCAGGTGCTATATGCCTATTTGTTGAATGAATAAATTTTATTCGTGTGAGTGAATGTATGTATTTCTCCCTTGGTGCAGAGTTAACATCACCTTACAGTCAAAGGAAGATATCATCATGAATCCCTTAAAGTTTCCTCGTGTTTTTCCTGATGTCTCAAAGCATACGTCAGCATTTCTCTAGCGCAATAACAAAAGGTCATTGGATTCAAAAGGGTCCTTGAGAAACGCACAGCATTCGCTTGTAGGTTAAAAAAAAAAAAAAAAAAACTTTTGCTATAGATCTCCTTTTTCTGTCTCCTTTCTTACTCTTTGCTATGTTCTTAAGAATACGTTATAATCTATATATTTAGCTTATATCATCTAATTGTGCCATTATATGCTATTATAGGCTTGTCCCCCTTTACACTCCTCCATTTGCGTAGGTGGCCTACAACGCTGCAATAATGCAAAAGATGTTTCAAATAACAACCTCAAGTACAGACTTGGAAAAATTTACTAGAGATAAGTATCCAGAAAGGAAATCAACTAATCTTAGAATAATCACATACTTCATTTCAATAAGTACCACCAAATATCTCAAGCACAAACTGACCTGCTTTTCTCTTATTGTCTATGAATAGGAGTTCTGATTACTCACATGATTGCTACAAATATTATCCTGCCCTCTCATTTTTGTCATGCTGATGGTCACAATGTGCTAATCTATTGTTGTTTTGTTTTTTTCTGATTGCTCTAGAGTCAGTTAATGAAAACTTCAAAAGATTTTGTTCCATTTATTTTGGATTGGACTTGCCTTGAATGATTTGATTAACTCCACAAGAACTAAGATTATACATTTTAAGTCATTCTACCCATGAACTTGATACATTAGATTTTTCAGACAATATTTAGCCGAGTTTCACATTTTTTCAAAAAGATTTTATGCAGTTGTGATTATGTTAATCCTTTAAATTTTTTGTTTATATTGTGATTCATTTTTTATTTTGGTACTTTTAAAATAATTGCCGCTGATACAGACAAATGCTATTGCCTTATTAACTATCTTCCACTTCATGTTTAATTGACATAAACTACTTTTCAAAACAAGTTGTTACACAAAAGGACATAAGAGCAGAGATGAAAATTTGCTTTTGCAAAAGAATAGATTCTTCCTTCCTCAGTCACAGGAAGAATTGAACTAAGAAAAGTTAGATACAGAAATAAGTAGTGAATTAAGTGAGAAAAGTTGCACAGTTCATTCCATGCTCTTTCTGATATAAGACAGCTAATATACAAAGAACAATATATGTATATAGATACACAAATATATATATACATATATATATACACATATACATATACACACACCTATGAATCCTATAGGGGAGACCGGCATATTGGGAAGCAAAGATACTATACAATAAGTGCCTCTGCTCCCAAATAAAAGTAAGACTCCCAATAAAACTTACAAATATAACTTTATGATGCTAGGTTTTCTATCTTTGCCTATATTTACCATGTCAGGGTACATTTAAATATCAGAAAGTTAAACTTATAACATGTACCAGGGGGCTATACTATCGTGATAACATGGAGACAAGTTAGGGAGAGAAGAAAATGGGGAGGCAAGATGGGGCAAGAAAGGGAGACACCCCTATACCTACAAAACTGCATCATGGAAAATAATGAAGAAAAATTTTAATTATACCTCTTTTTATTATCATTATTATCATGTTATGATACAGTTCCAAAGGCCCTGGAATTTCCCTTACTCCCCCAACATCACCACCTGGCACCCTGAGTTTCCCTATATTATTATCATAGCTCTTCATAAACAGTCATACGTTCATCATTGCACACATAAACAAAGGCAGCATCACATTGTCAAGATATAGTTAACAGTTTCACTGGGAGTCCATCTATTATCTGGAAGTAGAGATGCATACTGCATTGTGTCCTCACATAAAGACATGACGGTCTCCATTACACAGTTACCACACATTCCCTTAAATTAAAAGCCACAACACAAAACCAACAACAGGAAGGAAAAAAGAAATCAAAAATGTCATGAGGTTAAATAAGGTGCTACTGAATGACTAATGTGTCTCTGAAGAAATGAAAAAGACAACCAAGAAACTTCTTGAAGAAAATGATGCTACTGTGTGAAGAATTTAATGAAAGTATTTTGAATTGATGAAACTAAAAAAAAGCCAAAATCCATTAGATACAGTTTCTGCTGCTCTTTGTTGGTGAGATATGTATCCTAGAGGTTAATGAGTTTTGCTTTTTTAATCCAGTCTACTAATCTATGACATTTGATTGATCAGTTTAAGCCATTTACATTCAGGGTTAATATGAATGGGTGGCAATTTAGCAATGTCATTTTAGCAATGCGTTGTTCATTGATTTCATCTTCTGTTGTTATTTTACTGGGATGTTCTTCACATTGGCCTTTCATTTTGGTGGGCGTTATTCCTTTTCTCTGTCAAGAGGACATCTTTAAGTATCATTTGTAGGGCAGGTTTGGAAGAGGCATATTTTTCTAACTTTTCTTCACTGTGGAAGAATTTTACCTCCTTTTCAAGACAAAGGACAGCTTTTCTGGGTACCTTATCTTGGAACAACAATTTTTTGCTTTTAGAATCTGGAATATGTTGCTGCATTCTCATCTTGCCTGTAGAGTTTCCTGGGAGAGGTCTCCTGTGAATTTGATTGGCATTCCTTTATATGTGAATTGATTTTTTTCATGTGCACATTTAAGGATCTTTTCCTTATGTTTGATTGAACAGAGCTTGATTATTATGTGTCATGATGAAGATCGCTTTTGGTCAACCATGGTGGAAGTTCTGTGATCCTTCCTGGATGTTGTTTCCCAGTTCTTTCTCTAGGTTAGGAAAAATTTCCCTTATTATTTCATGGAATATACCCTTAATCCCAGTTTCTTTTTCTGCACCTTCTGCAACTCCCATTGCTCTTATATTTGACCTTTTAATAGTGTCTTTTAATTTTTGAATACTGTTTTTTTTTTTAGCTTGAGCCAGCTCTACTTCCAGATTTTTTATTGATTCCTCTTGGTGACAAGAAGTATCTTCCAATTCATTCTGAGATTCTTTCTTCTGCCTCCTTCATTCTATTTTGGAGACTCTCCACTGTATTCTAATTTGCTCCACTGTATTCTTAATTTCTGATATATCAGCTTTTATTTAATTCATTTCCTGTGTGACATATTCTTTAAATTCCTTGAACTCATGTGTTACATGCCTCTTGTTGTTAAGAAGCATTATAACAAGCATTTGTAATTCTGTGTCCCCATTTTCTTGATGTATTCTTCATCTAACTCTGAGGTTGGCAAACCTCAAAGGCTTTTGCTCCTTTGCAGGGGAGTCTTCAGTAATATTCATTGCACCTCTGTCTCTTCTTTTGCTCTTGATCACTGTTTCTGATGAACAGATTCTTCTGCTTGGGGCAGATTTCCAAGTTGTGTCACCCACAGGTCTACAATTAGATTTTACATTTTGTGGTTGGTACATGATTCTTTGCTTATCGTCATTTGTGCCACTTCCTACAGCGAGTTTCAGGTTTGGGTTCTTATGTTAGACTTCCACCATGGTCTCTGTAGTCCCAGCTCCTGGCTCACCACTCTCCTGTCATACCATGCTGAGGCTGCACCACTGTCTGTACAACCCTTCTCCCACCTTCAAATTGAGCAGTTTCCAAGATTAGGGAGACACCAGGTATCCTATATAGCTAGATTGTTGTTGGGGCTGAATTTGCCAGAACCTGTTGGCCGTTAGGTCTGAGGGCCAAACAGACCTATTTTGAATCATAAGATGCCAAGGTCGGTATTATCTTTCCTGTGAGAGCAGTGCAATGCACTGAAGAAGTGAAACTTAAAAAAATGTTTATGGAAAGGGTCTGATATAATTCACACATATTTTAAAATTTGTTGTACCAAAATAAGTTTATCCTTTAATTACATTTCCCGTGAGCCTTTTTGAAATATCCTCTTTTTCTTCAGGATTTTAACTTCACCCTTGACGAAAGAAAATAATTTCCTTTTAGAAAACCCATATCAATCATCAGAAACCAAGGAGTTAATAGGAAAACAACAACTAGCATTTAAAAAACTAGATCTTAGCAAAAAAATAAATAAATAAAAAGGAAAGAATGATTAGACTGAAATCTAAACAGCCTATTATTTACCCACTTCTCTCCTTATAAAGTGAAGGTGCTCTGCTGGATTATGTTGGAAGTTTTTGCTGCCTGGCAACTCTGAAAATGTTCTTATTAAAAAATGAAAACAAGAGGGTAAAAAAAAAAACTAGTTTTAAGTGTGAATTAGGCTCTGCGTTGACTTTCCCAAGAAAACTCAGAAGGAATCGTTTAGCCTGTAACAATATGCAGACAGAATTTGGGAAGAGACACTTTCAGTGAAGTATATTTTTGTCACTAACATTTTGTCTCAAGAATGAGCTAACCTCTGTCATGGTCATCAATCTTAACTGCCATTCTACCACTGACACTTTTCAACTGGGTCCATGTATTTCTGGTTTGAGAAGAAAAGAGAGAAGTGAAACTTCCAGACTTGCATTACTAAAGGAAGCTTATCTTTTTAGAAACTTCACTGCTAAATTATCAGAGTTCCCTTTTGGCAGGATAGGAATGTATTTCCTTTCCATTTTCAAATCAAAATGTATTTGAGTCCAAATACAAACAGTTTCACGTAAGTTCCTAGCAGAATAGGCACATATCATCACTGTGGTAAGCCCCAGTTCTCCAACTGCAGAGCATACACATCCAAGTCCCTCCCAGCATTTCCAAATTACCTGGATAAGAAACTAAGACCACAAATTTAAGGCCTGGTAAATCAAGTGGGCATCTCAAAATACAGAAATATGGTGTGCAAATACGTGGAAATACAAATAAATTCATAAAAGTAGATGTGAGTCTAGTGTTAATGCAATTTAAAAAACCAAGCTTTATGTGTCTAAAACATGAACATGTATACTGATTCATCCAAGAAACATCCACAATCATTTAAAAGGATGAATATTAAGTAATGTAAGTGGATATTTATTGATGAGTAAGAATCTTTAGGAGAGAAGTGAGGAAAACAGTCTCTAAAACTTAACTGTGAAAGTAAAGGTAGAAAAGAGTGTGCATAATCTTAATCCATGTTTCTAGCAGGAAATACATACAAAGACATAAGCCTGACTTGACTTCCAAAAATGTTAACAACTATCTCTTCCAGGCAAGGAAGCAGGCAATCTGGGAAACCCTTTCCTTCTATTTACATATGTTGTCAAATTTGCATGATAGTGATGTTCTTGCTTAAAGCTGAAGTCTTACAAGGAAATAAAACAGGAAAATAAGTGGCAGGTGAGCACTGGAGAGATTGTCCTGGCCTTTGCAGGTCTGAAGTGCAGTAAGTAGGGAAGTCCAAGCAAATCAGCAAACTGCCCTTGTGCCTTGGTTCCCTTATCTGTACACAGGAATGGCCGCCCTCCTCTGCACGGAGCCTTCAGGACACCCTCCCACAGATGGCTTACCAATAAGTATTAACTTTCCACAAGAACTAGAAAATCCTTCATTCCATATTTACCCAACAGAAAAGACCACATGCCCACACAGACTTGTACATGAATGTTCACAGAAGCAGTATCCTAAGTAGCCAAATACTGGTGATAGCTCCAAGTATCCATACAACATACACTTAGCCATAAAAATGAGCCACCTCCCTATGCTTGCAACAAATGAGGACAGAGCTTAAAAACACTGTATCAGAAGATTTATGAAAATCTGCCTCCTTCAGCATTCCATTTATATTCAGGCAGAACATTGGCTGCCTGAGATGGAAGAGGGATGGGAATGCCAGCAACGAAGACACAGGAGCTTACTGGGGTTTGGAAACATTTTGTGTTGAGTGCGGTGGTCACACAAATGTAAGCATTTGTCAGTTCTGGTATGTGGTTAAAGTGGGTGAATTTTATAATATATATATGTGTGTGTGTATATATATATATGATAGCTATTGTTTAAAGTATGCAGAACTTTAAAAAAATAGTCCATGTATGTAAAAACATATTGCAACATATAAGTAACTTCTTGAATGTATTTCTTTTAAAACATGGAAGAAACAACCTTAGAACATATTCAGCCAATGAATATTTCCTTTGATGAAAGAGGCGTAGGTTTTAGCAAGGAGAAAAAAACCAGTATTATCTGTTTCTCCGATTTCTTTCAGCTGAGTTGAATTCTATACAAAACTTCAGAAGAAACAGAAATCCTCTAAATTATTAATACTGTTCTTTATTGAATATTCAGTTGGAAATTAGAGAACATTTCCTCAGCTTCAGCCCAGCCACTGGAAACCTTTCAAATCATCCCTCAGACGCTAAGTATCTGGAAACCTTGTGTTTCCAGCAGCACTTGGAGGAACTGAGTCTGAGAGCTGTTCGTTAGTAGCCCAAGGATGCAAGCTAACTAAGTGGGAAAGCCAGGCCCCGCGGTCTGCTGGAACTGGGATGGCTGGGTCACCATCAACCCTGTCACAAAGAGAAGAGTCTGCAGAGCAAATGCACGCTAAGAATCAGGAGAGGATAGTGTAGGATCCAGCAGGAGGAAGTCGCTTGGAAATAAGAAGTGGAAAATGTGGGGAGACCACTGAAGAAGGAACCCCAAGGAAAAGCGGCAAGAGGCCAAAAATCAGGTCCTCCTTTCACAGCTGTGGTCTGCTTGACCTCTGGTGCCCCTTATCATGGACACGAGGGCTGGGTGACCACATGACATTACTGGGCTGTGTCTAGGGTGACTGTGCAGCATGTCTCAGTCATGCGGTGAGGAATTCTCCCTGAATCTCCAGGTTGAAAAAGAATGGCTAGTAACCCTAATTCTTTTATTTATTTGAAAGGCAGAGAAACAGAAAAAAAGAAAAAAAAGAGAGAGAGAGATCTTCAGTCTACTGGTTTGCTGCCTAAATGGCCCTAAGACTGGGCAAGGTTAAAGCCAGGAGTCACAAGTCCATGCAAGCTTCCCACATGGGAGATAGGGGACCAAGCACTTGGGCTGTCTTCTGAGATTTTCCTACATATATTTACAGGAAGCTGGGTTGAAAACAGAGCAGTCAGGACTGGAACTGATGTGGCATGCCAGGTTAACTCCCTCTGCCACAATGCCAATCCCAACCCTTCCTCTCAAGTCCATCCTATTTACATTATGAGTCTAATGTATTTTGTTCCCTTTTCGCAATTTTTGGCTTCCTAATGTATGAGAGACTTGAAGCAAATCATTTGGGCTGACTGCATTGTGAATTCTCTCTTCCGAGCTAGTGGGTGGGCTGGAGGAGCCGAGGAACATGAAGTCCACAGGATTTTGCCCCAACTTTGTACTCTTGTATTTCTGTAGAATGGTTGTTAAAGATAATTTCCAGTGGTTTCATATTAGCAGTATCACACAGTAATGCATGGCTCTTCTTTTTTTTTTTTCTTCAAAGAGAAAAGGAATAATAGCTTTTGATCCCATGAGTAGGTTGTGATACTGAGTCTGTCATATTTTTAAAGATTTATTTATTTTAACACTTGATCTTTGCCAAAAGGCCAAGAAGCGATGATTTCTTTATTTTTATTGCTAAGTCAGATATACAGGGAGGAGGAGAGACAGAGAAGATCTTTTGTCCAATGATTCACTCCACAAGTGACCGCAACAGACTGGAGCTGAGCCAATTCGAAGCCAGAAGGCAGAAGCTTTTTCCAGATCTCCCACGCAGGTACAGGGTCCCAAGACTTTGGCCCATCCTTGACTGCTTTCCCAGGCCACAAGCAGGGAGCTGGATGGAAAGGGAGCAGCCGGGATTAGAACCAGCACCCATATGAGATCCCAGTGCACACAAGGGGAGGACTTTAGCTGCTAGGCTACCATGCCAGAGCCTGAGTCTGTCCTGAGTAACTAGATAATGGACAAATGTCAGTTCCCTTCAAGGCCTTCTACTTTATACTTTAAAAAGATATTTTAGGTCTTTTTTTTAACAGAAAACTTCAAACACAAACAAAAGTCAAAACATATTTATGCTTTCCAACTAGTATTTCTCATTTATTGTACCATGAACATGTATCGTATTCTAACCTTTCTAAATTAAACCTTCCTCTACTGAGTATTTTTAACATCTTCATGATTGGTGGCATGTTCTATGAATATATGATAATTTATTTAAACAAGCAGATAGATATCCCAGTCACAGAATCTTATGGTACTAGAAACAGCATATTAATAACAGCACTCGCAAAGTATGTTTTCCAAAAACACGAAAATGGAATCTAACGACACATTTAGCTCTAACTTTCAGAAAACAGGAAATGAAACCTTCTGAAGAGTTCAAACTGCAGGACATTTTATAGAACTACACATCCAGTGTTTTTAGTAAGTTGGCAAGTACAAAAGGGGAGTAAGTGGATGCCACTGTCAAGGGTGAAAAACAAACATTAAAAACATCATAAGAAAATGCAGTCTATTATAGGTCTTGTGTGGATGTTGATTTAGATTAGTCCATTGTAAAAGGGTTTTTGGGTGGGAGGGAAGAAACAGTGGCATCCAAACATGAATCAGTACCAAAGAGCTTCCATTAATTTTTTTTAGGTGCAATGATAGTGATTATGTTGAAACACATCCTTACATTTTATGAATACATACATAAATACTTAAATAGCAAATGGCCAGCATTATAAGAAACTTCCTTGTCCCTAAATGTATCAAGAATTTGCTTTAAAACACTGCACTGAAAAAGAATAAATCCATAACATTACCCAGCTTAAGTCTGAGTAATGTCAGACTTGTCCAGTAAAGTCTGGACAAATGTCAGCTCCCTTCAAGGCCTTCTACTTTATGCTTTAAAAAAATATTTTAGATCTTTTTTTAACAGAAAATTTCAAACACAAACAAAAGTCAAAACAATATTAACTGAACTCTCCCTTGGGGGTAGGCATTGTGGCACAACAAGTTAAGTTGTGGCTTGAGATGCCTGCATCCCATTTTGGAGTATCCAAAGTCCCACTAACTCTGCAGTCCATGATAGACCAACTGCTTGGGTTTCTACAACCAACAAGCAATTAATTCTGATGAAATTCCTAGTTCATGACTTCAATGTCGCCTTGTCATGACTTTTGTGGACATTTAGGGAGTAGAAAAGTACATTCCAGACATCTCTGTCTATGCCTCTTGAATAAGTAGATAAAAGATTGTTTTTAAAATAAACACTCCCCTTTATTCAATACCCAGGCTCAGCTTTCATGAATACATGCTGAATCATGCTGAATGTTACTTTTTCTGTATCACCTCCCACATACATTTATAGTTTGTAAAACAAATTCTGCCCTTTCCATTCTTAATGAATAAAAATATGTATCTCTAAAGGATGAGGGATCTTTTTGTAACATAGCCACAATGTAATTACCATACCTACAATCAGTGGTAGGTATTTGGCTTAGAAAAACATCTGCACCCCTTATTAGAGTGCCTGAGTTCAATCCCTGCCTTTGGTCCCAATTCAAGTTTCCTACTGGTATACACTCTGGGAAAGAGGAGGTGACAACCCAAGTAACTGGGTCCCTGCCACCAGTGCAGAGGACTTGGATTGAATTCTCAGCTCCAAGCCTGGATGTTGCAGACATTTGGAATATGACACTTTCTTTCCAATTTCTCTCCTTTTTTCTCTCTCCTCTACCCATTCTGCCTCTATGCCACTCTAATAAAAATAAGCTTTGTAGAGGTTATCCAAAAATAGATCCTTAATATCATCAAATGAGTAGTTAGGTACTTAAATTTCTATTTATGCCTTATAAACATTTTGGCCTGAGTTTTGATTTTTCTAAATAAAGAAAAAGTAAGTTGTATACACTGCAATGTGAGTTTTAAGGCTCTTCTCATCTATGGATTCATTACCATCTTACTTTTACTTTTCCTTATAATTGTTGAAAAACCAGATCGGTTGTCTCATAATGCTTCCTCCCAAGCCTGGATTTTGCTTATTATGTCTCAACAACGTTGTTTAACATACTCCTCTTCCTCATACCTTTTCTACAAATTAATCATAATCTAAAGCTTTGATAAGACAGCATTTTTTTTGTTTGTTCGGGGGGGGGGCAGAGTTTAGTCCTTGACTTCCATCAGGAGACAAATATTGTTTATGTGTCTCTATTTTGTGATACTAAGAATCATTGCTAATCATTGACTCAAATTATTAAAATTCCTGGAATATTTTACTACATAAAATATAAAAACAGGGGCTGGTGTGGTGACTTAGCATGCTAATCTTCTGTCTGAAGCACCAGCATCCTGTATGGGCACCAGTTCAAGTTCCAGCTGCTCCACTTCTAATCCAGCTGTCTGTCTGTGGCCTAATAAAGCAGTGAAAATGGCGCAAGTCCTTGGGTTCCTGTACCCACATGGGAGACTCAGAAGAAGCTCCTAGCTTTGGACTGGCCCATCTCTGGCTATTATGACTATATGGGAAATATATATCAAATCAATCCATGGATAATTATAATTATGTATATGTGGACATGAACAAGCTAACATGAATCTATACAACAAACTCTTTAGACAGTGGGTTGAGGTATAGATAGATAAAATTTTTGCACTGGAACAAAGATATGGATTTCATTTACGCATCAATACATTGCCAAGAAAGGACAAAAGTAGCTTCAAATCACAGCTTTCTGGGCCATGTGACTGCCATGTCCATCTGACAGAAAGGTGGAAAGTGGAGAGGGAGACCGGGTCACAGCATTAACAAATAAGACTCTCATCAACCAGGAGGAGTTAGGTAAGAAGTGAGAGGGAGGGGAAGCACTAGTAGAAGAGGAAGAGGGGACAGAGGAGTAGAGAGGAAAGAGGGAACCAGCCCTTGGTGGAGGAATATAAGGAGGTAGAGAAGGAGGAAGGAAAGAAAAGGAGCCTTTAGCAGTTCAGGAGAGCATCTGGCTTCAGACCCTATGATGGCTGACCCTGCCAGGATAAACGCAATATGAATTAGGAAAGATAATGAACATCCACAAACATTAAGAAAACTCAGATGTTAGAGTTTTCTGACATGGATTTTAAAAATGCATCAACAAAAATTCTTGAAGCAAAGGCAGAAACCACAAGAAAAGAAGTAACAGTTATAAGAACAAACCAAATGGAGGTTCCATTAATTCTGATTGCTGAAACACATGCTTGGCGAATAGAATCAATACTAGAGTGAAGATGATAAAGAATAGAAAAGGTAATTTGAAGTCACATTAATATAACTGGCCCAATCAGAAAATGAAGGTAAAATATAACACAGGGGGGGACACAAGAGAACCTCATCATCTGAGGTAATGTTCATATTACTGGAGTTTCAGAAGAGAGCAATAGTATGGCTGGAATAAAGATGAAAGGAAAATTCTTCAAAGCAGCAAGAAGCAAATCAAGCATCACTTATAAGAGCAGATCAGTGTGAATGGCAGCAGATGCTGTAGTGAAGCCCAACAAACCTGCACTTACTCTGGTTCACCCATGGACCAATAAGGGAATCATGTAATCGGTCACAAAAGAAAAAAAAAAGTGAGCCACATCAAAATTTAAAATGCTTTCCTATGAAGGACTCGATTAAAAGCAAAAGATAAGCTACAGACTACAAGAAAATTATTGCATCCCATATACCCAGAAACTAATATCCAGCATTTATAAAGAATTCTCAAAACTCAACAATGAAACAAAAAAGGCAGAAATTGAAAGAGACGTTTAACAAAACTGTAATAAAGTAATACTACACACCAATCAGGTTGGGTAAAATTAAAATTAGTGACATCAAATGCTGACAAGGATCCAGAAACACAGAGTCACTTGTGTCTGTTGGTGTGATTATAAATAGTCAACCCTTCTGAAAACGATTTCAGTGATTTCCCAAACTCTGGCTCAAAAGTAAATTCAAAATTGTTAGGGAACAAAGCAAATTATAGAGGAATATGCACAACTTGATCCCATTCAAAAAGAAACATAAGTTGCTTAGAAAAGCTGTGGAAGAAACCATGGGTACCTGTGACAGTGTTACCATCATAGACTCTAAAGAGACACTGAGGACATTCTTTTTGCAGTCGTGATTAAGAGCAGTTTCTGCAGCAGCACCACCCCATAGAACATTGTGCAATGACGGAAATGCTCCCAACTGTGCTACTCACAAGGGTAGCCACTAGCCATCTGTGGCTATTGAGGACTTCAGATGTGACTTAACGCAACTGAAGACTAAACTTTTACTTTTATACTTAATTTAAATTTAAAAATAGCCATATGTGGCTAGTGGTTAGCAAAGTAGGACAGTATAGCTCTACAATCAAAACACGTGGATCTACTTCCTATTTCTACCTCTTCTAACTTAACTGTGAGTGCCTCTCTGATCTTCTCAATTTTTCTCATCAATAGGGGTAACAGGAAGTTTCTACTAGTAAGATCATTTGTAATCTGTTCAGAACTACATGTCAATATTGACAGCATAATGGTAGCCTTTTTAATTACCCCTGCGAGTGTTTGAATTTTCACAATAAATGTGCATTTGTTGTGTGATTTCTCTAAAATGATTGTTTTGAAAGCTAAACCTTCACTTGCTTTGTAGTGTCTTTCTTCCATCCATAGACAAACACTCTTGAGTGAACCCCCAGACCCTCAAGATAGTCATCAGTGAAGGATGATTGTTAAATTGCCAGAGTGGAACCCCCAAAGTGACAACTGGCAGGCTCCTGGGAAGTGAGACTGCTCTGCTTCTGTCTGTAGTTTCGAGGTCTACTTTACAGTCTCCTGCAGTGAGTCCTGAGAGGTCGATGAACTCTTATCCTCCCAAAAGCCCTTCGCATTTCCTGGAGCTATTTCCCTGCCCCTCTCTACACCCCTGACACGTGGAGCCTTTCGGAACAACTCCACTTACTTTCTTCATAGACTTCAGACTCCAGTGAGGCACAGAGTGAAAATACATACCCAAAGTGCACTTTGTGATAAAGGCTATGCATAAAAGAAAGAAACACAGTTAAAAAAAAAACACAAAAAACGTAAAGGTTGACCAGAGAAAGTATTTTTGAGAAACTGACTGTGATGGTAAATTTTATATTTACCTTGACCAGGTCACAGGATGCCCAGATGTTTGGTCAAACATCATTTAAGAGTATCTATGGTTTTCACAATGTGTTTAACGTTTTTAGCCGGTAGACTGAATAATGTAGAAGGCACTTTCCAGTGTAGGTGAGTAGTATTCACTCTTAGGGCCTGAATAGAACAAAAAAGCCATATGGAGATTGAACTAATTCTGCCTGATGACTCGATCTGCCACATGAATCTTCTGTCCTTGGTTCTCAGCACCTCAGGCTCCACATCGCCAGTCCTCTCTAATTCTCAGATGTTTAAACCACATCCTCAGCTCACCCGAGTCGACAACTGGTAGACCACACATCAAGGGCTTTTCAATTTTTATAACTCTGCAAGCCAATACTATATAATAAGTGCCCTCCTAAATAAACAGATGGATGAATGAATAGGTGATAGAAAGATAGATAGCCAGTTCCCTATTGGTTCTATTCTTCCAGAGAATATTAATATAGTAACATTCAAGCTGAGCTAAAAGAAACTAAGTCAGCCATGAAATGAGCTGAAAGCATGGCTGTTCCAAATGCAAGAAACAGCCTGAACGAATGCACTCAAGGGGAAAACAACTTGGAAATTCTTAAAAGTTTAAAGAAGACCAGAGTAACCACAGAGCAATAAGTGAAGGAAAGCCGTCAGAAGAGAAGAACAACAGACCAGAGCCAGATGACACTGTGAAGTCAGGAGGCTTTTTTCCTAAGACCTGTGCCTGGATGGGTTCTGTGACAGAAGTTGCATTCTCAAAAGGTCACTTTGTTCTGTCACTAGTGGAAGAGTAATGGTTCCATAGTCCATGAGGCCCTTCTCTTGACAATTATTAAAACTGACTTAAGAGATTTGTTTCACTTTGCTCCGTGGCTTATGACCACAGTATTTTACCATTGCACACACATCTTTGTGGACTGACTTGGTGCTTATTTGGTCTCTGTAGGGTGCTTATGTGGTTTCTGTAGGGTGCAATCTGGGGTGACAGTTCTCTTAAGTCTTTGCTGGGCTAAGCCTCGACCTATCTTACCCCATGACTGTCAGTAGCTGCTGGCTGACAGCTTGAGAATTCAGCTGACCTGCCAACCAAAGTGTCTATTCAGCCTCCTCAATCAGTTTGGACAGCTCTCATTATAGCTGGGTTCTGAATAGGAATAAGAAAAAGGAGCTTCTTGAGAACAAGTCTTCCAAGAGGTCTTAGTGGAACCTGCCAGGATTTTCACAATCTGTCTGCAGAAAACTCAGAAGGTCACCTATGTCATACTCTACTGGTCAAGCACCACTAAGGCAAACACATCCTCACAGACTCAGGGTGAGAGAAAATGGACTTCCTCTGTCAGCAAGGGGCTACTACATGTGTTATGTAACACTTGTAGAAAATGACTACAACCATACAACCATGGGTATTTTACATTATATAAAGTCAGCTATGGGAAAGGGAAAGAGTCAGCCATATAGTGAAGACAGCTGGGGATATAATCAGCAACTGGTTTTTAGACTAGTAGCCATTTGGGAGGAGTGACACTTTGAAAAATGCTGAGTTCATATCCAGGCACAAGGCTCTAGCTGCCTGTGAGAGACTCAGATGGAAATGTCCAGCTGGTAGTCTACAGCTAAGGGGAGCAAGCTAATGGCAACTGAGATTTGGGGTTCTTCAGTGAATGTAGAGAAGATGTCTTTTTTTGCAACAGAGATTTGGGATGGTAGTCAAGTTCTTATTGGAGCTGACCACATCCCTTCTCAGAGTGTCCACTATCACTCAGTAGCCAGCCGGGTTACAAGTTTGTACAGGTATTGCAGGGCTTGTGTATGGGGCTCAGATTTGAACTTGGTTTCAGGCATTCAGCATTAAAATGCATTATCCATGAATAAAATATTTTCTTCCATTAGGCGATTATCTTTCTACTTTCTTGATAGTGTTCTTTATAAATAAAGATGTATTTTGATAAAGTCAAACTAACCTATCCATCTTTGGTTGCATGCACTTTGAGTGTTGTAACTAAGAACAGTTTCCTAAAACAAATTATGGAAATCATACTTAGCTTTTATCCGACTGAAAATCCAACTCTTTTCTACTATACCTAGGACAGCAACATAAAATAAGTGGCCTTGCCACCCACCTGGAAGACTCATATAGCACTTCAGATGCCTGCGTTGGCCTGGCCAGCCCAGGCTCTTGTGGCTTTGTGAGAGTGAGCCAAGAGACAGAAGACATCTCTGTCTCTACCTCTCTGATTCTGTAATTCTGCCTATCAAATGAATATATAAATTGTTTGAGAAAGTAAATTCTGATTGAAATATTGGAAGGAGTAGAAAAATGAGTTGATTTTTCTTTTACAAAGTGAATGTATGGTGGGACAATTTCTCAGCTTAATTTTCAAAATATATTTCCCCCAAAACACCATGGAGGTAACATCCTTTTTACCAGTAATAAACCAAATGCTTTTTTCAACACAATCCAGAACAAAACAATGGTATTCTCTCTCAACTGCTCCTTTTCAACATTACACAGAAGGTCCTAACTAATAAAATGTTTTAAAAAGGAAATAAAAGGTATATGACTGGGAATGAAGAAATAAACCTTTGCGCACATGGGACAAGATTGTCTAATGAGAGTCTCAGATAATCAACCAACAAAAATAAGTCATGAAATTCAAAAGATATTATGGTGAAATGGAAGGATGAAGGATTAATACCTAAAGCTCATTGCTTAGCTATATAACAGCAATGAAAAATCAGAACTTAAAATTTAAAAGATAATACTATTTAGAGTGGTACCAAAATATGAAACCTTTGGGTACAAATATATCAGAACATGTTTAGAAACTAAAATAGGAAATCAGAGATAAATGGAAAAACATCTCATGTTTATAAGCGGAAGACTCAACAAAGTTTTCATCTGTTCCTAACTTGTTCTATGGTCCCAGTACAAATCTATTCAAAATCTCATCTAGCTTTTGCAAATCAAAACCTTGAGCTGGCATTGTGACACAGCTATGAAAGCCATTGTCTACAATATCAGCATCAAATGTGGATGTCAATTCGTGTTCTGGCTGTTTCACTCCAAGTTTTGCCCCCTGCTACCAGACCTGAAAAAAAAAAACATTTGGATGATCGAAGTGTTGGATCCCTGCCACCCACTTGGCAGACCTGAATGAAGTTCCTGGCTCCTTGCTTTGGCCTGGAACAGCTAACTCTTTCAAATTAACAAATAAATCTTTTTAAAAAGAAAAAAAAAAAAAAGAAAGAAAGCTGGAGCTGATGTTATGGTGTAGCCAGTTAAGCCACCATCTGCAATGTTGGCATCCCGTTTGGGTACCAGTTGGAGCCATTGCTGTTCTGCTTCCCACTCAGCTCCCTGCTAAGGCACCTGGGAAAGCAGCAAAGGATGAACCGAGTGTGTGGGCCTCTGTATCCATGTGAGAGACTTGGAAGAAGCTCCTGGCTCCTGGTTTCAGCGTGGCTCAGTCCTGGCTGTTTTAGTTCTTTGAGAAGTGATCCAGCAGAAAGATCATTCTTTCTCCATCTCTCCCTCCCTTTAATTCTGCCTTTCAAATAAGTTAATAAATAAGTAAATAGATAAAAATTTTTCTTAAAGAAAGTTGGAAAACTGATCCTAGTGTATATGGAGAAGCAAACTGTTGGGAGTAGTCAACACAAAACTAAAAGAACACAAAATTAGAAGACAGAGTATTTAATGTACTAGAAGTTTATGGTCAATAAGACAGTGTGTTATAGGTGAAATAACCAAGAAATTAGGAGAACCCAGAAGTAGAGCCACATAAATATGATCAACTCTTCTATGACAATAGAACAGAAACAATAAAATGGAGCAATAAAAGTCTTAACAAATGGTGCTGAAACCATTTGATATCCACAGGTGCAAAAGTGAGTTTAGACACAGACCATAGCCTCTGCACAAAAATTAACTCCAAGTGATCACAGCCTTATATGTAAAATGCAAAACCATAAAATTCCTAGCCAGCTACAGAAGAACATCTAGACACTTTGGATTTGATTATGACTTTTTAGATACAACATCAAAGAAATGATTGGTAAAAAAAAAAAAATTTAAATAAGTTTAAAAAACAATGACAAGTTGGAAATTTGAAACTTTTGCTCTCAAGCAACATTGCAGGAGTATGAGAAGCCACAACTGGGAAAATATTTTCAAAAAACTTATCAAATATACAAATAATAGATATAGAAAGAAACTGAAAATTCAATAATAAGTGTTGATTTAAACATGATGAAAAGGTTAGAACAGACAGCACTCCAAGGACTATAAATAGATCACAAATAAGCATATGATAATATGTTCAGTATCACATATTTTAGGGAGTACAAACTGAAACAGCAACAAGACACTAACTTGATATAATGGCTTAAACACCAAATTCTGCTGAGAATGCAGACCAGCAAAAAATGCTCCCATTTATTACTCCTAGAAACTCAAAATGGTTCAGGCATTTTGGTTTCCTTCAGGACTACACAGCCATCAGGCTCCTTGAAAGTTACCCAAATCAATCAAGAATTCACATCTGTATGCAGGGGCCTGGCATGATAGTGTAGTGGTTAATGTCCTTGCCTTGCATGCACCCGGGATCCCATATGGGCGCCAGTTCTAATCCCAGTGGCCCTGCTTCCCACCCAACTCCCTGCTTGTGGCCTGGGAAAGCAGTTGAGGACAGCCCAAAGCCTTGAGACCCTGCACCCGCATGGGAGACCCAGAAGAGGCAGTTGGTGCAGTTTCTGGCCGTTGTGGCCACTTGGGGAGTGAATCATCAAACGGAAGATTTTTCTCTCTGTCTCTCCTCCTCTATGTATATCTGACTTTCCAATAAAAATAAATAAATCTTTTTTAAAAAATCTGTATGTAAACCTGTACAGTAATGTCTTTAATACCTTAATTAATAGTTACCAAATTTGGAAACCACAGATATTCCTAGGTAGACAAAGAAATATACAAACTATAACAGAGTCAAGCAATAGAAAGAATATCGATCAACAATAGCAAACGAGTGATGACACTGCCTACAGAAATGAAGGATACAAATACATACTTATTCTTAAATCAAATGGCCCATGTGAAAAGGCTAAGACTATGTGACTTTGTATGACATGACAGAAGTGAAACTGTGGACACAGTTTAAAGTTCAGTGTTGCTGGTGATTTAGGGACAGAAGGGAGGTTAGGGCACTAAGGAGAGTTTTAGAGCCATGAAACTGCCCTAACACTGTAATGGTAGATACATGCCATTATACATTTGCCAAAACTCATAAAATATCCACCAAGAACTGGCCCTAATTATATATCATGAGCTTCTGCTGACAGTGGTGTGTCATTATTGATTAATCAGTTATAGCAAATATACTACACTGGTGGAAGATGTTGATGCTGAGCAGGAAACCTTGTTTGCGAGTGTGTCTGGTGGGAAAGGTAGCCACATGGAAACTCTATTTTCCATTCAATTTTGCTGAGAATCCAAAGAATTTTTCCAAAAAGTAACATCCATTTTAAAAATGTGTGAGCCAGCCATGATATTAATTTTTAGACGCTAGCAGATGCAGGGACAGCCAGACAGAAGAAACCCTACCTCAGCAATCTATACTAAAAAACAGAGAAGGTTACCTTCGAGCATTTCCTTGCGGGCTGCAGGGGATTTTCTTCGTTGTTTATTTCTACAATTTTTAAGTCCTTAGGAGGCCCAGGGAAAAAGTCAGCTAACAGCTATGAGCCACCTCTGGGAAGGCTTTCAAAAGCATGGTAGCATTCAGACTTCTTTTCCCAAAACAGCCACCAATGTAATAATGTTGCCACGGAAGCAAGACACAGGGCAGACCTGCTGTCGCTAACGTCCTGCCCTTTCCCACTTCGTTGTCCACCTGGCCTAGCTCATAGTTGATATTTTCCTGTTTTATTTTGTATCTTATGTTCTCTCAGAGCATTTGACATAATGAACATGAAACCATGCTGTCATCTTCCATGCCAACTCTCTCTAGACCAGTGGTTAAGCTATACTACACACTGAACTCACCTGGGGAGATTGGAAAACAACAATCCACCTCTTGAGATTCCAATTTAAATGGTCTGGACATGGATAGTTTTACTTCCTCTCCAGGTGATTCTAATAGGCAAGCAAGCTTGCCAATTTCTGGTCTTGGAAAGTCCTTTGGACTCACAGGCACCACACTCTAGCCAGTCATATAAACTTGTAAAAACAAGAAAAAGAAAAGTGTCTAAAGATACTTTTCCTACTGTCCTCATACCCAGTGCAACTGGGAGGGTTTTTGAAAATGTTTTCATCAATTTATTGAAGGATTTTAGCAGACATATGCGGAACACCACTAAGTGTTATGCTGAAAAAAAGGGGGAGGAAGGGTTGTATATGAAAAGTACTGTCAACCTAAGCCTGCCTGATACAAGAGACTTCATTATAGAGTCACATGTTATGATTTTAATTTGTACCATTTAAGACCTCAGGTAAGATTCCATTTGACAAGATTCTGCCCTGGCTCAGGGCTGTATCAGCCAGAAGTAAGTGTCGGAGTTAGGGGGAGTACTCCTTGTAATTCAAAGGTGCCACACAGGCAAGGTGGGGCCCCAGCCTCATGTACAGTGACCTGGTGAGCTGGGCACCATACCTGACACATGGGGGCACACCATTACCCCAAATTAATTAAAAGATTCTGCACATAAATGTTCACCATTGTGGATTAATTCTATCCAGGGGAATAGCATCTAGAAGGGCTAATGTGGTCATATCAGAGGTCAGCCTGAGGAATAACATCACTCAGGCATTAGCAGGAGACAAGTAGCCAAGCAATGCTCTCTGGAGTGGACAACAGGTGTCTGATACCTGAGTCATTTAGATGCACTGTACAGAGGGACTCCAGGAAGCAGGCAAGGTGAATAGGGGGCAAACAGTAAAGAGTTCAGTACTAAACAGGTCTCCCACACGAGTACAGGGTCCCAAGACTTTGGGCCATCCTCCATTGCTTTCCCAAGCCTCAAGCAGGGAGGTGGATGGAAAGTGGAGCAGCCAAGACATGAACTGTCACCCACATGGGATGTCAGCACTTGGCAGTGGAGGATTAGCCAGTTGAGCCATCGCACCAGCCCCACTGTGGTTTGTTTTCTAAGATGACTCCTTTCTCTAACAAATGCATGTGTAGAGACACACTGCCCACCTTGCCACCTTCCTCCCACACACTTTGCTGCAATCCCAGTAGCATTTTTATATCCATAGAACACAACTTTCTATCTCTTAATACACATACTTCTTCCTGCCCCAGGGCCTTTGCATTTGGTGGCTTCCTTTCACCAAATGTTCATGTGCTGCTGCCCACACATCCTTTTGGTTTCAGTTCAAATATCACCTTTTTCCCAAAGGCAGCCGCCCTGCCCTTCCTCCCCACAACCAGCCAACTGAAACTGCAACACTTCCCTCCTCTCAACCGCCATGTACTCTAAAGTGTTTCTCACCCAGGGTTGTTAGCACCCTCACAAGACATTCTCGGAAGTCACAGTTGGATAGCATGACTGGCATCTCAAATGGAAGAGATACCAGATGATGATGACATTCCATGACGCACAGGGCAGCCCCAACAGTCTCTTAGCCCAAAAAGCACTGACTGAGAATCCAGCCTGTCAGAATATTTCTTTTCATGAACATTCAGTGTAGCAGAAAGGATGTGTGTCTTTCCATTAAAATGGGAGCTAAGCTCAGGACTGCTCTATGCTACCTCCATAACACCTACAATAATATCTGAAACCCCCATGACCTAGAAGTTCACAGCACATGAGTTCTCAGCCTGACCCAAACTGAGAAGCCCAAGAAGATGGCAAGTTGATTTCAAATAAAAAGACACATAAAGAAACAAAGCAAAACTCCTTTATTGATAAGCGTACGTTTAAATGAAGATACACAACCACTGAGAACCCTCTATACTTTCATGCACTCATATAATTAATCCATTTTTACAACTATCAGTACACATTAATGACAGGGCAACTTCTTAAAGATACACAGAATTTCTTGAGTTTAAATAAGGAGTCTTAATTACACCAGTGTCCTCATGACCCAAAATTATAGGCAACAGGATCTCAACTGTGCTTCAAATGATCAAAAACAAAAAACAAAGTTCAATATGATTTATAAAACTGTTACTTTAAAAATTTAAGCTTAATGTTTTCAGAAATACATATGCAAACTAAGTTTCTCCCCTTCCCTCCTTCTTGCCCTTTGTTCCAGTCAGATATTGACTATCTGTTTCTACCCTACAAGCTGAGAGCCAAATTATCCAACATCAGATTTTTTGAAGAAGTTTAAAAGAAAAAACACTGATCAGTGTAAGATCACAGAAATTATTTACCGAGACTCATGCTACATTTATTATTAGTAACCTATTGGGGAATTTCTTTTCACTTCTGTAGTGTTTTCCACTCTTCAAATACTTCTCAAAAATAACATTTCATTTGGGATGACTACTATATACCATTGTAGATATGAAATAATTATAAAGGGGAAAATTTAGGCATAAAGGACAACATTGCCTGATATCATTTAGTGTTACTGTTAAGGTTAGGATTAGAACTGAGGTCCTATTTTTAACCTTATATAGCACTTGTGTTCTCCAAAGCCCCAAAGCCCACACTACTATTTCACAGGATGCTAGCAGTCACGGTATTTGAGAAATACTGGACTAAACAAAGTTATTCAGAATCCCAGAGCCTCCAGTGTGCATCATGAACCTCCATGAAGGGCACTTGAAACAGAGTAGACATCACAAGCTCAAAGCCCTATCGCTGTTAGGTTAAAAAAAAAGAAAAAAAAGAAAAAAAAGAGAGTGTCCAAACGCAATTCAATCTCATCGTGTCTTTCCAGAGAAGCTGCAAATCTGAGCTTTAATTTCAAACCTCCAAGTTTGGGCACCTTCCCTAAAAATTAGGAATGGAAAAAAAAAAAGAGAGAAACTTGCAATTTGAACAAAATAAAAGTTTAGGTCAAATTAGATTGACTGATTTGGAAACTTGATATATAGTACTGTGGCATAATCTTATTTTTTTAAAAAAAAAAAACCTTAATTCATACAACCTATTAGTTTCCACGAACTTGACAGAACAGTGTTGAAATTGTGACCTTTGAAAGCAAGTATCCTGCTCTCCTAGACCACGATGGTGTGAGGAGCTCTGAACCCCAAGTGCAAATAACTTCAGAGTTTACTCAAACGGAAATAGAAATTAATAACCACTGTGGCTAACTGTATAGAAATATTTTTCTTCTGACTTTCCTGGCCCTTGCTGATCTATGCTTGTGTGCCGTTAAAAAGTGACTGAAAATATCCTTACAACAATGCTTTAACTCTCTTGAGGAAACCACAAATTAAATTAAACTGTAAAAAATAGCATTAGACAGATGGATTTGATTTCAAAAAAAGAGTCTTTAGCCTTTTGAAACAAAGCGAAATATACAAGTAGTTTGGAGACAATTGTGAAATTTAGAATATTGACTCAAAAACTATTATAATCACAATGTAATTTTCTTCAGGCAAAATCCTTTCTCTATTTCCTCTTCTTTCCCCCCTTTCATTTCTGCTCTGCCTCATCCTAAAAATCATTTGAGATTCTGATGATTATCTGTACAAGTTTCTTGTACAATTGTACAGATATAGAAATACCATAATGTGTAAAATCTCAGGGCCAATTATTTCCTTCCCTTGGCATTGGCTTCATCCGAACGCACTATTCTAATGTCATCTGAAGAGCTAAAATAACTTCCCTGGTCCAGAGATCAAGCACGCAATGTACCCAAAGCTGTAAGAAAATTGACAAATCAGGAATGGTAAAACTAAACTATGACCCTACAGGAAAATAAAGGCGTGTGCACTTCTGTGATCTGCAGTCTTTGAAAAACTTAAGAAATGTAACATTTAACCTTACAATAAGGAAACAAGAAGTATTCAGTGCTTTCTTCAAAAAGAAGTCTCAAACTGGATTGTCTGATTTTTAGCTTCCACCTCAGGGAACAAGATAATCATTTCCCATGTTTCCAGTTCCTGATTTCTTTGATGACTATGTAATTCATGGAGTCTAGAGAGAACAAGTAACTCGGGAATGTTCAAGAGAGAACTCTGTATTGTTTACAAAGATTGAGTCAGTTTTAGTAAAAGAAAAAAAATAGAGCTAAGTTAGTAATGACACTGATCATCTATAGTTTTCAGCTGCAGTCCCCCAATCTACTATCACTGACATGCTGGAATGCTGAATGAGACTGACACAGACACACGATCCTAGAAGGGCATTCAACAGGGAGCCAGATATCTGGTCACTGTCTTCTGCAGCCTTGCATGCAACATTTAAGAACCTCACCAGGTCTTATTCCATGACATAAAGATCGTCTTCGATAATGTAGATATTGTCTTCCGCTCGGACTTGAGTTTCAAGAACAGTTTGCAAAGTTCCAGTCCGAGAACCATTCAGTGAAGCCATACTGCAGAAAGTTGTGGAAAAGCATTGTGAGCAAGGAAAAAGCAGACCAATTTCAACAAATGAGCAATGCTTACACTTCTGGTCAAGCAAAAGTGGGTATCTGAGATGCTAGCAGTTCCATGCATATATGCTATGAAATCAGCAGCACTTCCTAGAGTTGTGAAAAAAGTAGCCCTGAGTGTGAAGTTGATGGAAAATCTGTTACATGGTATATAAACAATCCAAGAAGTATTTTTTTTTAAAAAAACTCAGATTGGCTTCATATTTAGAAGACTCATATAAGAGAATATAAAAATGGAAACTCCAAAAGATATTCAACACCAAACTGAGTTACTAAATCAATATGCATATTTTCAAATATGGCTAAGAATTTATCTACTGGAGCTCTTTAGCTGTAGACTGTGACTCTTTAGAGAGAGTTATTGAATCCACTCAGCACTATACATCACGTGTTTAATATAGACTAGAAAAATAAGAATGTAGTTAAATAGTGTTGTTTCTAAAGTATGAGGTAGGCACTGATGTAAAAAATCTTCATGTCTCTTGTGGTTAAATTTCAAAAACTAGGATGAGGTTACCTTTTGAAATATTTTTTATACTTACTTTTGCTTTATTTGAATGACAAGAAGCTGGGGGAGGGGACTTCCATTGACTGGTTACTGCCCACATATTGTAAACAGCCAGAATCAAGCCAAAGCCAGGAACCAGAAACGCAATCTGATTCCCCCAGGAGGATGGAAAGAACCCAGTACTGGGGCCATCACTGCCTTGAAGTGTACAGTGGCATCAGAAAAGGCAGGACTCAAACAGGCACTCTAATACCAGATGCAGACACCTTAAGTAGCATCTTAACCACAGTACCAAATACCTATGCCTGATTACCTTTAGAACTCATGAACCCCTATCTGCCACATGGAGAACTAGGGATTAACTTCTGGAATGAGTCTTTGGTGTTCTGTGTGACTGCCTTTCACATCAGCTTATGGGATGTTTACTGTGTGGCTTCGAGAGCTTGCTGTATTATCTCCTGCTCCTTCAAGAGGTCACAGGAACTGACCTTTGGATTTCAGAGAAACCAAGACATGTCAGGGCAGAAAACAGACTTTGCATTCACTTGTGTTGGACGCTGTGTGGCAACGAATGCTTTGTCATTTATCTATAGTGATGCTTTTTGTAACTCAAGCATGCCTGGAAAATGTAAAACCCGAGGCCCAAAGGGAAGAACACTGAATATATCTAAAGGGACATAAGTTATGACTCTACTCTGCCATTCTTAAGCAAACCCATCACACATGTGTGAAAACACTCAGTATAGGTGTCAGTAAATTCAAATGACTCAATGTGACAGAAAGGATACAAGTGCCAAAAAGAAAATGCCATGAGAGAATGCATATATGTCAAGCAGCATAGGTTTTTTTGTCTAGGTTTTATATTTTCCACAACATTTTACTTTATAATTGGGTCATAAAAAGCAAATCTTTAAAATAAAAGATATCAAGTTACCACGAGGACAGGAATTAAATAACAGAGAAGACGCTGTTTCATTCCTCTCTCCCTATATGGAACATTTCCTTTCCTTTCTCAGAACCTGTTAGTCCCAACTGTTTCTAAGCTTGGATTCCTAAGACTGAGTCTTCTGTGAGACATGCTTTATGACCTCAAATGTCATTTCGCATTTCTGAATGTTTTCTAGTCTATAAAATGAGAATAGTACCTACCTCAAACTTTTTTTTTTTTTTTTACTGCTGTGAAGGGTATGTTACAATACAAATAGTCAAATCACAGTCAGAACTTCTCATGTACTGGACACAATTGGAGGCATGTTCTACAGATTGCCTCACATAATTAATTCAAGTATAATGGGATCTGTATGTAAATATCCAATCCCAAGAACCAGCAAAAATGGATGGGGACCTAAAAGTGGTGAATCTTGATTCAAAAAGTCTTGCCTTCATGCTCAACCTGAACCACAACAAACAGGTTGACTGACTTTGAAACTAAGTAGGCATCTCCTACCATTGCAAGATAACAACATAGCATAGAGTGGCTTTAAGTTTTAATTGGGCATCAGGGTAAACTGAAATGTCTTAACAAATAAAGTACGTCCAAGAGCCTACAGGGCCAGACAACTATTGTAAATGAGTGGGACAAGCTGGGAATGGAGCAGTAGGGAAGGGTGGAAGCCATGGATAGTTAGAAGCACTTGCCCTATCTTAATGCCCCTTTAGTCAGACATTATCTTCTTCCAAACCGTGTGCTTGCTTGGAACTCAAACCACCCACTATCCTGCATGATGGTCTGGTGTTTATCTGGAAGAACCTAAAAGGATCCTGTCTATTTGCTTAGATGTTTTCTGTCAGTTTCACTCTTCATTTTGGAATATAACAAGTTCTCAATAACTGATCAGTTAAAAGGAACATGAAAGTGAAAGAACAAGCCAAAGCAACTCCCTGAATGTTTTGTTCCATCAAGTAAAATTTGCAATTTAGTTCTCTTGCGCTAGTGAGTTAGGATTAGGTGCTCTTTCTCTATCAGTTTTATCACAAATCTAAAAAAAAAAAAAATACAGAAAGCTAAAAATGTCAATGGGTAATAATAAAAGTGCTTATTATACTAGATTTTTCAGGATCCAGGGCATAAAAACGTCATCTTCTTTAATTCAATGGAGCAGGAATATAAAAAAGCATCGGCATATGTGCTTACAAGCTTACCTCAGGGACTGCATCTTTTCTTTAATGTAGAAATACTCTGCATGAGAGAGGAGCAGAGTTAGAGAGAATGTTACGTACATCAGCAAGAGCTCGTGTCATCTACTTCCATCCGAGTGGGTCATTCCTCTTATCACCTGGCCCCTTCCCAGTAACTTCAGCTAACTCCTTCCTGTGAGAGTGGACCCCAGAACAAGCCCTTTGCTCTCCACCGTCTCATTTTCATTAATGCTTTGGTGCAGTTACCCATACACCATGACTTCCTTTAGTATTAAAGCTAAGTTAATTTTCATTTAAAAAAAAAAGGAAGTGAAAATATCCAGGATTTTTCTGATGGGCTGCCAGAGAGCGGCATTTACCAGGGCTGTCCTGGGATACCAGGATGTTAACTCATTCTAAGGATTGCTTCTATTCCCAGTCATCCTTCTCCATAAATGGGAATTAAAGAGTTATTTTAGTTAAGGGTGAGAATGTGTTTAAGGCTTTTCATGCAAGGTTTTTTTTTTTTTTTACTTTTATTTGAGAAGCAGAGAGAGAACTCTCTCTTTACTCATTCACTCACCAGTATCCGTAATGGGATCTGGGTAAACAGTCCTGGTCCCCCAAGTGGGTGGCAGGCACTCATCACCTACTGCTCCTGGGAGCCACATTAGTAGGAATCTGCATTCACAAGCCAGAGCCAGCAATCAAACTAAGTTCTCTGTTGTGGAATGCAGGTGTCTTAAATAGCTATCTTAAATGCTAAACCAAGGGTCCCACGTGTTAGCCTAGCAGCTAAAGTCCTCTACTTGCAGGCACCAGGATCCCATATGGGTGCTGGTTCTAATCCTGGTGGCCCTGCTTCCCATCCAGCTCCCATCTTGTAGCCTGGGAAAGCAATCTAGGGCAACCCGAAGCACTCATGTAGGAGACCCAGAAGAAACTCTGGACTCCTGGCTTTGGATCGGCTCAGTTCAGGCCATTGCGGCCCTTTGGGGAGTAAATCAACAAACGAAAAATCTTCCTCTCTGTATCTCCTCCACTCTGTATATCTGTCTAATAAAACTTAAAATATTTAAATAACCACTAAGCCAAATGCCCACCCATCTACCTTCTAATTTTTTTCTAATTTTTAATAATTATTCTAACACAGTGTAATTCTTAGTTTCTTAACTCTCCTCTGCCTAGACACATGCAATAAATCAGTAATGATCTGGAATCCAAGGTACACCAGAGGACTGTGCCTCTGTCCCAGGCAGGTTACACTGAGAGAAACACATGTGCACAGCTGGCAGAAGAGGGACACGCAGTCTTAAATGTCTGCCGTTGAGCCCTTTGTCCCATACCCAGTCCTGTAACGATTCCCTTCCCACCGTTTGCCTCTTCCGCTAAACAGGTGTTCTAGAATTTCCTAAGAGTCAAATGTTGGATCCTGAGAATCAGAGAACCAATCCTACATGTTACAATGGTGTGTTGCCATTTAACCCCTCCAGCTTGTTGCTTAGTATAGTTGTCCCTCAGTATCCATGGGTTCAACATCCCAAGGACTCAACCAATCTTAAATGGAAAAAAAAAAAATAAGAAACAAAAAAATTGTGTGTGCTCTACATATACTGATTTTTTTCTTGCTGTTATACAGTATAAACAGCTACTTATACAGATTTCACATTGTACTTTATATCATAAATCATCTGTAGATGATTTAAAATACATGGAGGAATGTGCACAGGTTGCTTACAAATATAATTCCATGTTACATAAGGGATTTTGGCATCCTTGGATTTTGGTATCTGTCGGGGAAAGGGTCAGGAGTATCCCAGGATACCAAGCCCCACCAATATGGAGAGGTAACTCTATTATAGAGAATTTAAATTTAGTTTTTCTCCTTAGGAATCCTATAATTGAAGAAACAAAGAATAAGATTAAGCAAAAGCTCTTCTGTATTGCAAGTTTCGTGAGATTTAGAGAGATTATTACAGAAAGGTCTTTCCTGATTATAGCAACAGTTTCAGATTGCTATGCGTGCACTGGGTGCCAGATCCCATCCTCATTGCTGTGAAGCTCTAAGGCACTTAATCCTCACATTCCCCTTGCGGGAGCTGGTACTACAGTGCCATGTGCATCTTATGGAGAAGGTCTGTGGGACATGGGGAAGTCTTGGAAAAAGCACAGTCAGGAGGCCTGTGGAGCTCCTTGAATCCAGGTACTCTGGCTGTGGAGTCCTCGCTCCAGACTCTCAGAAACAATTGGGAAGTGACTTACTTTTGATGATGACGATAACAAAAACAATGACCAACACCAAGACACAAACGCAGATTCCGATGGAGAGTTCCCTTGCGGTGCTCCACGGCCTCTGTGCTGGAAACACTTGCTGAGGAAGCATCAGCAGAATGAAAAAGCACCTGGTTAGAATTGTGAGCAGAAAACATTTCCTAGAGTCACCTAGCCAAATTGACCTTCATTGGTTCTTGGCTATTTCAGAGGCACGAACAAAAAATCAAAAGATATGAGGCTATAAGCTATGGTGAAATTCTAAGACAATTTTAAATTCAAAACATGTTTTAAGATGATGAAAATGTTTTGTATCTCCTTGGGATGGTATTTACGTAGGTGGATACATTTGTCAAAAACTAAAAAGTGAATGCTGAAAATGGATCTATATATAATGTGTGTAAACTTAAAAACAAAACCAATCAGCTATTTCAATAAATATGTCTTCTCATGATAATAAAAAAGAAAACAATTTTTGATCATATATGTTGACTTGATCTAAAGTTACCAAATGTGTTCAACCCTTGAAATCGATTATAGCCCTTACTGATTTTTTAAACTGTAAAGCAAGATGCGCTATATGTCTATATAAGTAAACTGAAAGTAGCTGCTCCCATACACGGCCCTGATTAACAATTTAAGGCCATGAAAGTAAATAAAAATACAGAATTGTGTTTAAATCTCCTGCTGCAAATCATAGGGAATGACCATCTCCTGGAACAAGCCCAAAACATGCCAGGATTCCCATGCCCACCTTTCCAGAGCTCGACTCTGATCCCCAAAACACCCCCCAGAGCAGCTGTTTTAACAGGAGGGAAATGGAGAGCCAAGGATCAAGGGTCTTCTAGCTAAGAACTGAACTATACAGCATGAATCCAATTCCTCTACTTAGTCACGTGGTGAATGGTGGCCAGTTACTGAGCCTTTCTGATTCTCTATGTGTCTATGAACAACAGAATCAGGAAAGTTCTTACAGAAGGTATTCTCAGGCACTTCCCGATACATGCTATTAGGAATACAGAGGAAGGTAACAACATTTGAGCCATTCATTATTTAGAGGGGGTACAGCCTGTGTCTAGGAGGGAAAGCTTTGCTATTACCTTACCATGCTGGAGAGGCGGTGAGGAGTGAGTAAAAGAATAGAGGATGCATTTGTGATGGGAAGGTTTGCTTTCATTTTTTTAAATTATAATATATTAATAGTGTATATTCTTTCAGAACATGCAGTTGAACATGCAAAAGCAAAACTAAAATTAACCACAATCTTAGTATCCAGAAACAAGTTCTACGATAATCTTGCCTTATATACTCTTCTAGAATTTTATTCTTGGTGATTTTTTTGATGGACACAATTCCTAAATTCTCTGTATAATATAGTGCACACACTATTACAGAAGTTGCTATTCTCACCTAACAATACATGATAAACCAGTCCTCCCCATCACAGCAGGTTTCCTGCCGTGACACTTTTTTTAAGGGCCAGGATTGGGGCCTGCATTGTGGCGCAGTGTGTTAAGCCGCTTCCTGCAATGTCAGTATCCAATGTGAGTGTTGGTTCAAGTCCTGGGTTCACTTCTGATTCAGTTTCTGGCTAATCAGAAAGAAAATAAAATAGAAACAGAGGAAATGAAGAAGAGAAGAAAGAAAAAGAAAGAAAGGAGAAATAATTTTTTTCAAAAAACTCTATGAAGTTGAAACAATATATTATAGGATATCAAAGATAATTATACCAAGGATATAGTGGTCAGCCTGACTCGGACATAGCCATTATGACCATCTGAGGAGAGCAACAGTGGCGAAATTCTTTCTCTCTCCTTGGTCACTTTCCCTCTCAAATAAATAAAAAAGCATAATTTTTTTAAAAAAGACTGATGAATTGTTCACTTTAACTGTGACATAAATATTATATATGCTTATGAGTACTGGGTAATGTTTCTATACATGAATGCATTGTGTAATTCTAAATAAACTTATCTATCCCCTCAAGCATTTGTAATGTGCAAAAAAAAAAATTCCAAATCTTTTCTTTCACTTTCTTTTTTTAATCTTTTTAACAAAAATATTCACAAAGCCTGTGATGTGGTACAGTGTTTTAAGCTACCACCTGCAATGCCAACATTCTTCACAGGTAGAGGTTTGAGTACCAGCAGCTCCATCTCCAATCCAGGCCTCTGCTAATGTGCCTGGGAAAGAAGCAGAAGATGGCCAATTGTTTGGGACACTGTATTCTGGTACGAGACAAAGATGGCATTCTGGGCTCCTGGTTTCAACTTGATCCACTCCTTGCTGTTGCATCAATTTGGGAAATAAACTAGTCAAAAAAGACACTCCCTGTCCCACATGACTGCATCATGAATCAAATAAATATTTTTGAAAAAATTCAGCTCACTATTGTCTATAATCACCCTGCAATGGAATAAAACACCAGAACTTTTTTCTCCTAACAAATCACAGAGTTTGGTAATCCTTAATCACCCTCCTCCCCCTTCACGACCCTTATCCCCGACCCCTTATAAGAAGCCCCTATTTGCTTACCTTCAGTGAGATCAACCAAAAGATTTTACATAAGATTCTAATGGCAATAAGTGGGCATGCTTCATTAGCTAAATTATTAATTTCTCACTATTAAATGTGAAAGCTGTTGTAGCATTTACATGATTGTAACTAGCAGCAATGAACAGCCTTTCTCATAAAGCTTTATGTATTTATTTCAGTCTCTTCCAAACATAGAATCCAGGAAATTAACCTACTGGATGAAAATATGCACTGTTTATTTCTAAAACATCTGGGAGACATCCTGATGTCTTTAAAGAAGATACAAAAAAGTCCACATTTTACCACCATCTACTTTGAACTTGCTTCTAAAACTACTTCTATTTGGTTTTTAATTTTCCTGTTCTGCAGGTTAACTTTACCATTTGGAGTGTTTTCTTAAAGCCAGCAAAAATCTAATCATATAGTAATACAAAAAGCATTTACATGGTGGTGCTTGTAATATTTAGTCAGTATGGACAAATTCAGTTCATATGCAACAGTACAATCAGTGCCCATGCCATCTAAATTGTTAAATTTATTGTTATCACGCCTATGTGGTGGTGTTCTTGTTATTATTAAGGTCCAGCAAAAGACCTTTTAGCCCTTCCTAAACAATTCCATCATGCCCAAGCCTTTTAAATATCTCTTACAATGGCCATGTTGTCATTACTCACAACTGGTATCAAAAGGATTATTCTAATAACTCCTTTTGACATTGTGTGTAACAGCCATTTGCCCATATTACAAAGAAAAGTATGTTCCCTCAGGAGCCAAAAGAAAGGGTCCCTTTGATAAATTTCTCTAAATTACCTGCAAAAATGAGAATTTGATAAACATTATAAGATCAGAGCCACTCTGATTTTTCTCAAGAATACTGTGAGAAAAATGTACGAACAGCTCAGAAAACCAAAGTTAAGAATTTTACACATGAATGACTCATCCTATGGGAAGGTTTACACATGGGGAAAAAAAATCAACCATGGCCTCAAAGATTCTAAAATGAGGAGCTAGTATTGTAGCAAAGCAAGTGAAGCTGCTACTTGCAACCCTAGTATCCTATATGAGTACCAGTCTGGGTCCTAGTTGTTCAACTTGCAAATCAGCTTCCCCACTTACATGCCTGTTAAAGCAACAGAAGGTGAGGGGAGACCCAGGTGGAGCTCCAGCTTTGGTGTCAGCCTGACCCAGCCTTGGCCATGGCAGCCATTTGATGAGTGAAGCCACAATAGGAGATGCTTCTTTCTCCCTTCTGTCTTGAACTCAGTCTTTCAAATAAATATTTTTTAAAACAATGTTTCTATGTAGACTGGCTGTTGTCTGGGAAAAGAATCTACTTTCACCTTTATCCATTTTTGTTTGAGATGACCTATATTCTACCCCACACTGATTCAGATCAATTTTTTCCCTAATTTTTCATTTTCTTTGTAATACTGTTTACATAATTGAGAGAGATGCATGCCCATGTGAGTCTCTGATCATGGTGGAAGAGTCAGGTATGGAGGAAGGTGGGTGGGACAAATGTTCCTTTTCTTTAAAAAAATCATGTTGTTTCTCTAATGATAATTGAAACTCTTTGAAATATCATGTTAACTTTTATTCTTTACTATCTCATTCTGTTTTTGTAAATTTTCACCAGGGGATGGTCTATGTAGTGTGTATGCATGTGTGTGTGACAGAGAGAAGGGGAGAAAGAAAAGGAGAGGAGAGGAGAGGAGGGGAGGGGAGGGGAAGAGAGGGAAGGCGAGGGAAGGCGAGGGGAGGCGAGGGGAGGAGAGGAGAGGAGAGATTCAGTAAAATAGCACAAAGGAACAAATTTTAAAAGAAGAAAAAAATTTTAAATAGCATTTACTGGGCATTAGTAATAAGCAGATTCACCTACACGAACTTGTAAAATTATTTTTTGTAAGAACCAGATTCATTTCCTTTTTTAAAAGTAGAAAAGATATCAATCTGTGGAATAGTCTTAGAGAAATAGTTTTAAAATGAAACTTGCTTCCAGGAAAATATACAAATGAATCTGGCTAACAAAATGGGAAGGAATATGCTTACAGTTTCATTGTTATGCCAAAGGCCATCTGAAGTCTGTGTCATGGTGCCATTCCCATCTGCTCAACAAGAAGGAAAATTAATTAGAATTTAAAAATATTGAATTTTCACTGCAGATACTAAATATATTCACATTGCCTTCTGGTGATGAATGAAAAGTTGAATTATAATATGATCAATTGCTACAGGCATTTCAAAAGTCATACCAATGTGCTAACATTTTATTAATTCATATTGTAAAGCTGTATTTCTTAACCTTTTTGTCATGGGCTCTTTGAAAATAAGCTCTTTTATCTCTTTGTGGGGAAAAAAACTCAAAAGCACACAAAAGGTTTTACCTACAGTTCTGGAGGGATCATAGAGGTCCACACAGAACCAGATCTGAAGGCCCACTTAATGGCAATCAATGTCTTCATGCCAGTTAAAAAGTCACAGAAGAGACCCCAGAGACCACATGCACATCCAAAGAGCAAAACTACCCAATTTTGAATGGACATTGCATTGGCTTTTTTTTTTCTAAATGTGAGCAAAATGCACCATGATATCCAAATTAAGCGATGTATAAGTTGGCATGATATACCAATATGCCTAGCCTAGTCTAAAAATGCTTCAGAAAAGATATTATCCATAAGACCAATAAATCTCATACCATTTTTAGAAAAAAAATTTTGATGGAAATTTTTAAAAACACCTATTTTGTAATAAAGAATATAGCTCCAGCATTGTGGGACAGGTTATACCACCACCTGCAATGCCAGCATCCAATTAGGGTGCCAACCTGGATTCCTGGTTGCTCCATTTCCAATTAAGCTCCCTGTTAATGTGCATGGGAAAGCAGGGAAAGGAGGCCTAGGAACTTGGGCCCCGTATGCACACTGGAGACCTGGCTGAATATCCCAGCGCCTGAATTTGGCCTGGTGTAGCACTACCCATTGTGGCCATTGAGGAATAAACTTGTGGTTGGAAGGTTTCTCTCTCTTTTCTTTCTTTCTCCTTCTTTCTCTCTCTCTCTCTTTCTCTTTGACTCTGTCTCTCTCGTCTCTTTTCTTCACCCCCTTCTCTCCCTCTTTATCTCTGTTTATTTACCTTTAAAAAGATGCACAGTTATACAGAAAACTGCAATTAAATAAGACAAAATCCTTAATACCATATAAGGAATTATTATTATCTTTGCATGGGGGAAGAAGCAATGAAGAGGTGAAAGAGATCCTGTACAATTGCACTTTCCAAGTACCATTTATTTTAATCATCCTGTCAGGAATGTTCAACACGTCCATGGCATGTAGCTAGTAACTTGTGGCTTAATTGGGAGCTATGTGCTTCTAGTCTGACAATGAAAATCAGTATGAACTGCTTTGAAAGAACTAAAGGATGATGTGTAAGTGCTACGGCCCATATATAGATCAAAGATGGGTGGTAGGTCATATGACAGCCAGAATGCCTTCCAGACTTCACATGTTTTGCCTTCAAGAACCTCTAGCCAACAGAGGCTGACACGGACACAGTGAACACTTGGCCCAAGAGACTCGAACAGTCTGCCAAAATGGCAGAATTTACCTGAGTCCTGGGGACACAGCTGCTCCGATGTCTGCTCTACTCTGGAAAGCTCCACCTTGACCAGGTTTTAATGACATGATATTTTAGCAAGGATTTCTTCCTCCTACTGTCTTCCTCCTCATAGTCAGAAAGACATGGTTGCAGCTGCTCCTACTGCTGTTACCTTGTGTTTTTATCTATTTTCATTTTGTTTTTGTGCCCAGAAACAGTTCACATCAAGGATTTCATTTTCAAAACCAAATGTCGGGCCCGGCGCGGTGGCGCAAGTGGTTAAGGTCCTCGCCTAGCACGCCCGGGATCCCATATGGGCGCCGGTTCTAATCCCGGCAGCCCCGCTTCCCTTCCAGCTCCCTGCCTGTGGCCTGGGAAAGCAGTCGAGGACGGCCCAAAGCTTTGGGAACCTGCACCCGCGTGGGAGACCCGGAAGAGGCTCCTGGCTTCGGATCGGCAAAGTATCGGCCCGTTGCGCTCACTTGGGGAGTGAATCATCGGACGGAAGATCTTCCTCTCTGTCTCTCCTCTCTGTATATCCGCCTTTCCAATCAAAAAATAATAAAAAAAAAAAAAAAAAAAAAAACAAATGTCACCATTATCTAATCCCAACTGAATGGATCTCTCTGTGGATCTCGCTGTAGGTTCATTTTAAATTAACCAGTTTCCAGGAATGATTGGCAAAAGGTAAGTCAAGGAGGGTAGAAACAGCTGCAAACGGACACGGTCTGAGCAGAATGAGTCATACACAGGAGGAGTCCTGCAAGACTTGACCTTGCCTGGATGAACACAAGGATACATAAGCCAACTCTGCCTCACAAAAAAATTTAGCATGTGATGCTCACAAAACTTAGCACTATGGGTAACAGAGTTATCCAGGAAAGTTGACGAGGTTCTCCTTTCTACACCTTAAGGAAAGAAGGATCAAATGCAGATTTCCAAAGAGTCAAAATTGCAAAGAACCTGCCTTGCCCAGATTCTGGAGTTAGTTTGGGGGTCACTGCAGGATCTTTGTGGGGTATGCCTCTTTACACTCTTGCTACCCTCAACCCACCAGCCACAGTAAATTTGAATTGCTGTAACAAAATATCTAAAATTGAGTCAGTTCTAAAGAACAGAAAGTTTGTTTTGAAGGCTGGAAATTCAAGGTCAAGACATAAGCAGAACAAGTGTCCAGTGAGGACCCACCTTCTAAGTGATGTCAGGAGTCGGAGGAGGGAAAAACAAGCCCCTGGAAAGGCACTAATCGTGTTTGTGAGAGATGTGCCCTCACAAGCTTCCAGAAGCCCGAACTGCTAACATGATTGCGCTGGGACTAGATCTCACCATATGCTATTGCAGGGAGGGTAGAAACAATCAGGCAGGATGTAGACATCTTAGAATGCTCAAGTGGATGCAAATTTGATAAAGCACAATGGTGAACACCTGACTTCATTCAGGATCTAGAGCTTGAAGGAAGCACGGGATCAATTTGATCTATACCAGAGTGCTGGCTTTAATGATTCGAAGGCTTTAGACCAAAAGATTAAGTCCAATGATAAGTCTGAAGTCAAGGCAGGATAATTTGATTTATAAAAATGTGGTAATGTACATGTAGATATTAAGTCATGCACATAACCTGTGCCACACAGGTATTTAATTCTAAATACCTTGAGTAATACTAATCATTATTAATGTATCTGTCATCCCTCAGTTCAAACTCCTCCACCTCATTTTTTCCTCATAAACACTCTACAACATCACTGGTATGATATTCAGCTAACAAATAGCAAAGCAGATTCAGAAAGGCTACATGTTTGTATAAATCATACAACTGACAACAACTACACTCAAGTCAGATCTCTTTGTTTCAAAATGTATGCTCTCAACAATGTCAATGTTTATCAAGAGTTGAATGCTCTCAAGTATTTAGAAAAGAAAATGCAGTTACCTGTTGGGCAAGAATACAAGGAAGGTGAGCTGGTGGGTTGGGTTCTTCTTTTCTGTAGTGTTGTGGGCTGGGTTTCTGTTGGCTGAGTTGGAGAAGATGAAGTAGCTACTAGAATAAAAGGAATGGAAGAACTGAGTCCCATTTACAGAGTAAATGCATACCCAAAATAAAAATCAAATTAGATAAGGAATTACCATCAACTTTTCACAGTGAACTCACTCAGCCACCTTCTGGAGGTAAGGCTCCCACCTATTCACTTCTAACCCATTAGAAATTAATTTAAAGATGACAATTAGACATTGTACTGTGATGAAATGAATTCATCATCATGAGTAAGTGTGATCTATATATTATTCTAAAAAGCTAACTCTAACTATATGTAACTATCCCATATTTCCCAAGCTTCTTGGCTACCTCTAAATACACAAGGCCTGTAACAGTATATCAAGTGGGACAGACACTCAATCATTTAGTGTATTTAAACAAATAATATTTCACTTTAAAGGAACAGGGCCTGAGACCTTATACTAACCTTCCTTCTCCCTTTCCCCAGAGCCCCATCTGGATTTCTTGGCGTTATTCAAATCCGGATCATATACACAATTTTCTCGAGTAAGGCACAGATTATTGATCAACATTAGAATAGATACAATATTGACTTCCTTAAGGTCTCTTCAAGATGACAACAGAGTCTAATGTCTTGGGCTTGGTAATGATTTGTAAGCCTCAAAGCAAAATTCTTTGTGGAAGCGAGTTCTTTTTGGTACTTGCATTCTAATCCTTCATTTTTTTTAAAAGATTTATTTTTATTATTATTATTTTTTTATTGGAAAGGCAGATATACAGAGAGGAGAGACAGAGAGGAAGATCTTCCGTCCAATGATTCACTCCCCAAGTGAGCACAACGGCTGATGCTATGCCGATCTGAAGCCAGGAGCCTCTTCCGGGTCTCCCACATGGGTGCAGGGTCCCAAAGCTTTGGGCCGTCCTCGACTGCTTTCCCAGGCCACAGGCAGGGAGCTGGAAGGGAAGCGGGGCTGCCGGGATTGAACCGGTACCCATATGGGATCCCGGGCATGCAAGGCGAGGACCTTAACCACTGCGCCACCGCGCCGGACCCTAATCCTTCATTTTTTAAAAGAAGGATTTTCCATATTGTCAGACTCATCTATTTCTTACCAAAAATTTCCATTAGGAACTGTTTATTATTGAAGAACTTCTATATTCCTTCCCAGAAACTCCAAGGAATTCCTAAGTTCAATCCCTGCAATCTCTCTTCTATTTTTATTTAAAATTAAAAAATTTTTCATTTTAAATGGTTACAGAGAGAAAAAGAGTCACAGAAAGAGATCTTCCACCTGCTGGTTCATTCCCCAATGGCATCAATGGTTCGAGCTGGGCCAGTCCAATGCTAGGAACTTCCCTCCGCTCTCTCACATGGGTGCAGCGGCCCATGGGCTTGAGTCATCCTCAATTCAGTTCACATCCATGAGCAAAGAGCTGGATCAAAAGTGCAGCAGCTGAGCACCCATATAGGATGCTGGGACTGCAGCCGGAGGTTTAATTTTCTATGCCATAGCACCAGCCCGTTTCTTTTGTCTTTGGTCAGCTAGTTCACCTTACCATCAGAGTTGATCATTTTCCTCTTTATGAGGTCTTTACACTATTGCCTTCTTTTAAAGCACCACAGAATGTTGGAGCAAGTTATCATGTCTGCACAAGGATCCCCAGTCTTTCCGAACTGTATCTCATAGGCCTTGCTTTTTCCCCTTCCTCACTAGTGTCAATACTGTCACATTCTGAACTGGTTAGAGCTAATGCTCAAACCTGTAAGAGGAAGTAGCTTTCTTTCAGACCTAAAATCCCGGACTGCCATGAGAGAGTCAGATGGTCCGAGTCTTCATTCAGTTTAGTTGTGTGCAAAATAACCTTTCAAGTTTGGACTCTGACACCTTTCTTCCCTCTCTTTCTCTAACACTCTGACATCCAATTATCCCATGAACATTTCAGGCAGCCAGAAGGAACACAGAGAAGTTTGTACGTAAGATAAATGTCCCTGTGTTAGATAAGCTAGACTGCTCATCACCCCCTATACTGCAAAGTTCAACTCAAACTCAACTCTCTTTAGCAAACTATCAGGTTAAGAATAAGGCTTGAGGGTCCTGTGCAATAGCATAATGGTTAAGGCCCTCGCCTTGAACACGCTCATACCCAATCCCTCAGATCCCCCCTGGTTAGAGACACACACGGTTCAATTGGAGTCAAAGGAAATCCATATGTTCCATCAGCTCGTTCTGTCAAAAAGGAGATGACATTTCTGTTACTCCTGTAAATCCAGAGCCAAAGGTCAAATGGTTTTGGGGGGTGCACTTTAAGAAGACTCACTAGAACTCATATTTTTAACCCTGAAAATAGAATATTTGAATCTATACTCATCCTCATAGTGATAAATTATTTTCTACCTGTAAGTCAAGTTACTTTCCATTTGTATTAAATCTAAATTCTCATCTGTGGGGAATGTGAGGTATGAATCTTTTATCCTGAACTGAAAAAAGTAAAACATGTGCACTCACAATCCCAACAGTCCTTCAAAATCTGATGTTTACTTTTCCATTAGTATAAAGAGCATCTTTCTCAGTTTCCTCACTACATAAATACATTAAAGAACCCTTGAAGCAATATTGCATAAGTCACTGACTTCCTTGAAGAGACAGGGTCGTTGAATAAGGTCTTTCTCAGTGAGGATGTCAAATCAGGACAAATTTAGCCAGGCATAAAGCTCAGTGTTCATGATAGGAGGCATGAGCCAATATTTAAAGCCATCAGCCTCAAATTCAAATCAACAGAGACTTGACTCAATTGCTTTTCATCATATGACTTTCAACAATGAATACAAGATTCTGTATTCCCACATCTATTCAGTAAGATTGAACTCAATTGATATTGTCATTCTAAAAATTAAATGATATGTTTTGAAGCATCACAGCATGCTTCCTGCTACGTAGGAGATAGTAAAAGTTATCACTGAAATCTTATCCTCAAGAGCTTGGCCCAGTTTTAGAACGGGCTAAGCGAATTCTCTTTGGAGCTCCTGGTGAGGACAGAACAGTACTGATCGGAGCCTCACTCTCTGATAGTTCCTATTCTTTCATTATAAAGTTGTGTCCACCTGGACCAGAACCTGGTGGATGTTCTACCTCAGTAGCCCAGCTATTTTAGCTAATGATAAATCTCCCTGAGGATCTGATAAAAACATGGTGTGCCCCCTCATTCAGAGAATACTAGTGCACATATAAAGCATATTCGATTTGGGAAGTGGGGAGGACCACAATCCCTGTGCAGGCCATATTTGGAACCCAGATAAGAATCCTTATCAGAGAAAGTACTAATGGCCTTGACACAATTCCCTGAATAGCCTATGGCTCTCAGCTCAGAAACACACCGGCTTTACCTTGTTTGTGATTCTGCGTGGGTGTCGGCGTTGCAGGAGCAGAGGTAGAGAAACTAGGTGATGTTGGAATGCTTGCATTCCTGGCTGAAGTTAGAAATCAACATGAAAGTGAGGATTAATGAAGTCACAAACAAAGCTGTGCTCCAACATACTAGTGAGTCTCCCTAGGCAGAATTCCTCTCCTTAATACTCTTGTTCTTTGTCATTGGCCAGCTCAACAAGGGAGGGCTTTGGACACCTGTTCACACAAAGCGAAGCAAGTGCACTGACAGTTCTACATTCAGGAGGTGAGAACACAAACCTTCTGTTTGTATTGAAGTACTTTTTAAAAGCCCAATCATACATATATTTGTGCATCTTCACAAACATCTGTAAAATAAGCAAAGGGTTAGCTGTTCTTTATATTCTCCATGGTAAATGACTGAGATTTAACTAGTAACTTCCAGTTACAGGTTGACCAAATAAAGAATAAAATTCAGTCAATCATGATGGCACATACCCGAAGAATCAGCATCTTAGTAGCGGGTTAGCTCCCACACACTAACCCACACTATATCCCAAGGAGGGTTATCACAACAGATTCATAGGAACGGTAGAAGGAGGACGACATCTCCTGGAGTTTGTCCCCACTGAGAGACACTTTACAGATTTCTAAGAGGTAATACTCTCTTCTAGACTCAGAAGTGCTACAGGAATCCAAGAAACTTATTGAAGATCTGAGAGCTAGTGAGAATGAGACCACTGAGACTAAAATTAAACCCAGAGTACCAGGCACAAAAGCAGAGTCAATGAAGGAATGAATTAAGAGTAAACGTATTTTTCTCTCAGCAGGCAAGTTTCCTTCTTACAAGAAGTTTCCTAAAATCTAAACTCCACTAATGACAAAGTGAAACCTCAAATTCCCAGAAATTGAGGGGTTTGGGCCTTGGGGTTGGGGGCGGCTTGCAACTCCCTACAGTGTGTCGGTTGTGGGGGGTGCCCCTGCCAGGCTGGATCCAGGGCTGGGGACTTGGGCCAAAGCCACTGCCGAAAGGCAGTGAACGAGTCCTTAGCTTTGAGTGGAGAGTGCACCAAATGGTGCCAGGCTCTACCTGCTAGCTGCCCAGTGGCAAGCCCTGGGGATTTTAGGATATGAAATTGCTGCTTAGGGACACCCATGAATAAGGTAAGTTTTAGTGTAGGTGAGAGATGAATTCTGAATTCTGGGCGATTTGCAGTAACAGGATCATGAAACTTTTAGGCAAGTGTGGGGACTGAGACATGATGGTTTGGAGGGGAGTGTCCATAAGATCTATTTGGGCCAGATTGATTCACTAGCTAAATTAGGAATCCAAAGACGGGCTGTTAGCATAGAGCGTCACTGACGGCCACACACCAGTCCACACCAAAGCTATGGATGGGGGCCTATGTGGCAGGGCTAGGTACCATTACTTGACTGGGTGGTGGAATAGTGGACTCTTCCCATTTGGCAGGGTCAAGACACTAACGAGCACACGAGAGAACTTGGTCCGGGAGTAAAGTTTGTGGGGGAAGTGTGGGCCGAGCCCTGTGGCAAAACAAGTCCCGCAGGTTAGCTCATGAGCTGGGGTGGTGAAGGGCTAAGCTAGGAGTGACCATGGCACCTGCCATCACTTATGGGTAAAGGAATTGATGGCAATCTGGGCAGGTCAAGGCAGCATCACCCAAAGCTGCATCCTAAAATAGAATGTAGAATGGGCCAAGCTGCAACTGGAAGGGGGCGGACTGGACAGGGCTGAGCAAACCCCAACTCACAAAAAAAGAAAAAAATCAGGATGGAGCACATGTCATTCCAACCTAGGCACGTACCCCAACTGGTCTTCATGAGGCAGGGATACTATGGCACATTATCAAAGAGAAAGACTGAGACAGGTGAGGAGCTAAGCCAACTGGGTCAGAGCACCCACTGACATGTGCGCAATCTAGGGCTGGGAATAGACTTGGTTGGGGAGCTGTGACAGCTGGGTTGGGATTCCCATGGGATGGTGTGGGGGCTGGAGTGGGGGCTGTGTTCAGGTATGGATATGGCTGCAATCTCCCTAGGCAAAATGTGGACTGGGACCAGGCGTACCAAGCAGGGCTAGACGCCAGAACCATCTGGTGCTCTGGAGAACCTGGGTAGATGTAGAACGCACTATGCTGGGTCTCTGCCCCTACTGAGCCATGTGTGAGCAGTGTCTGGGTATGGACAAGCCTTGGCTGGGGTGAAACAGCCAACACCAAAAACTAGAATGGATTGAAGGCCAGCAATAAGGGTTGGCCCATGGAACCACCAGGGCAAGACCTGGCATAGGAGAGGTTCTGAAGGAGGAGCTTGGGAAACTCCTCTGTTGGAACACAGCCCCTACAGGTGAGCGCAAGAACCACAATATGGAGCAACCCAAACAAGACAAGAGGAAGATATCATACATATGGCATAGGTGGGCGGCAGACCAGGCTGAACCCGTTCACATCAACCATGGGCGAATCCAAGTGCCAGCATAGAGTGTGGGTCAGGCCAGTTTCGGTTGCAACACATACCAGTGCACATTAAGGAATGCCAAGGTGAGGTAAGCTGTACCAGATGTGGCTGCAGCACCCAAACAACACATGTGAGAATTGGGGTGGGGGTAGGGGAATGTGGGCTCCTCTGCTGGACACCTATTCCCATTGAAGAGCGTGAGTTGGGATGGGAGCAGACCAGACCAGGCAGGGCTACAACACCTGTGGGCCTCATGTGAGCTAGACTGGGGAAGGGCCAGATTAGGCTGACTGTTCCGACTGGTATAAGCAAAAATTAGAGTGGGTGAGGGTTGGTTGGACTTTGCTGCAGATTCAGATGGCAGAGGCTGGCACTGGGGGCTAATTCTGTTAAGTTAAATCCCAGAACAACCTGGAGAGTGCATAATCTGGAAGTTGGAGAGACCTAGTAGGGAGATAGTGGGCACCTCCCTCATGGGTAACCACTCCCACTGGAGAGTATGAAAACCAGGAGAGGGGCAGAGGTGGCTAGACAAAAAGGCACCTGCCAGTATGTGTGTGGGCTGGATAGTAGGGCAGGTTGGGTTGAACTAGGCTTCAATGCCCAGTGACAAGTACGAGAGCTAAATGGGAAGTGGGACAGGCTGAACAAGCCTGTGGTACATAGTGGCATGCATGGGAACCAGGGTAGGAGGCAGGCCTGGTGGGGGTTATGGGGAGTCACCCCAACTAGGCTGCAGCGCCCACTGGTCTGCGTGAGGACCGAGTATGAAGTGGGTAGGATCAAGCTGAACTGCAACACCCATTGATTCAAGTGGAAGACAAGATTGGAAACAGAACTGACCCAGCAATTGCAATGACCAGCATGCATAAGCTGATTGGGACAATGGACTGTGCCAGACCCTGTATTGGCAAACTCACACAAGAATCAGGTTTGGGATAATTTTAGATTAAGTTTCTTTAGAGATCCCTCCAACTGAACTGCTGACCTGAGAACCCCCACCATGAAGAGACTATGTCAGCCAGTGGATTCTAAATAGGTTTCATTGTGATTGGAATGGCAAGACTGGCAGCAATTCAGACCTGCTGAACTATCAAAACTGCTTGAGCAGAACCCTCGGAGTTTGCCTCACATCGGCGGCTGGGGATGGGTGGGAGGCTGGGTGGGGCTTTTCCCTTTGTTTCTCCCCTGACCCCAGATACAAGGAAAAAAAATATTAGTGTGGAAACAATGGTATAACACACTTTCCTGTAGCCCTTGACCCTTTGTACCCTAATCAACTAAGTAAGATTATTTAACAAAATAAATAAATAAAATTTTTAAAATTCCCAGAAACTGGTTTGAAAACTTCTTTTTAAGAGATAAAAAATTTAATTCGGGATATAACTAGTGTTTGCCTTAAAGAGAAAAAAATAATTCTTGTGATCATCTATGAGGTACAAGGCATTAGTTAAAGTACAGGTGAGTAAATTTTAAAGACCCAAACAGCAAATGCCTATGACTTCAGAGGCAACCACTCAGTTCTGTCTGAAAGTAGCCAAGGACCACATATAAATGAATGAGAATAGCTGTGTTTCAATAAAATGTTATTTACAGAAACTTTTGGTGGGTTCATTAGATAAGTTTATCTGGTCTTAGGGCTATAGTTTATTCATTAAATTTCTTATGTGTAACCAGAGATTTGGGTGCAATTCAATCCAATCCTTCAACAGTTTTAAATCTAATCAGGAGGAAAAAGCTAGCATGCAAAAATTTTGGCCAAAGGATTATAATGTGAACAATAAAGAAAAAGAAATTTAATCAACACATGAACCTTTCTACCAAAAGAGCATTTCCCTTAGAAAGCTGTAAAACTATAAGAGTAGAAGGAGTGCAGGGGAACCCTTAAGAGAGTTTAAGAGTAGGCTCAAATGAAAAGCATAAGAAAACTTAAGCAGAGTTGGTGGTGATCATGGAACAAGGAAGAGACAGCTGGGCTCAGTAATGGACTCAGGGTCTAACTAGACCTATTGCCCAAATAAGTCAAACAGTGGGCTTTGGAAACATTCATCTACTCAAGAATTTCTAAGCACTATGGGAGTCTCCTATTAGTTTCTTTCTATGCTATTTAAAAAAAAAATCAACTGGATTGGGCCTGGAATGATAGCATAGTGGCTAAATCCAACTGCTGGGATCCCATACAGGCACCGGTTTGTATCCCAGCTGCTCCACTTCCCATCCAGCTCCCTGCTTGTGGCCTGGGAAAGCAGTCAAGGACAGCCCAAAGCCTTGGAACCCTGTACCCACACACAGGAGACCCAGAAGAAGCTCCTGGTTCCTGGCTTTGGATTGGCTCAACTCCAGTCATTGTGGTTATTTGGAGAGTGAACCAGTGGACAGAAGATCTTTCTATTTCTCCTTCTCTCTGTAAATCTGACTTTCCAATAAAAATAAATAAATCCTTTTCTAAAGAAATCAGCAGGATTGCAGTATCACTTCATAACTGTAAGAAACATTTGTGCATAAACCTCCACAAGCCACTACCCCTATCTGTCTACAGCACATGACACCACCAGCCTCTCTGGGTTTCCCTAAACTCCCTCACAGACAGTTTCCCTGGAGTCAGCTATTCTCTCTATCAGAAGTGACCTTATCTTTAAAAGGAAATACACCAAGTACAAAACCTGATAGATTGCAAAACGGTGTTCCTCATAATTAAGAGAGAGAGAAGGAAAAATGAGACACAGGTTGTTAAGGGCAAAGGTTTGGGGTTTTATCATCCAGGGAAGATCTTAATGGAAAGAGACTCAGTAGGAAAAACTACCAGAGACCAGGAAATCCTCAAGAACCTACTCCTTTCATAAAGTAATGAGGAAAATTAGGATGTCCACATCCAAATGGGAAACATCATATCCTCAGATTTTTTTTTAATCTCTTAAACTTTTTAAAAGCCACTGGTGAACAGTTGTTAGAATGCAAACCTTTTCATGAAAAGTCTTTTGCATTTTTAAAGAAGCAATTTTTGTAGTATAATATGAGATATGCTTTAAAAATTTCTGCATAGGACAGGGAGAGGTAGTCAAATCATTCAAATACATAAAACACATGCTCAACAAGGTTGACCCAATAGCTATTATAACAGCAATAATTTATTTAACAACAATAATTTCTACTGCTTATTTTTCATATTTGAACTCAATAATGACCCTAAAATGTTTTTCTTAATGCACATTTTAACATTCTTATAAGATACAATTTCAAGAAAATACTAGGGGACATTATTTAAGTCGAATAAATGTAGCTTCATAAAATACTCCCTCTGGAACAGTGAATGTTATTTCATGGAAAAAAGCTGGTCCTGAAGTCCTGCTTCAGGAGGTTATTTGTTGACCTTAGGCCTTGGATCAAGGTTGGTTTTACAACTGCATCCACACAAATAAAAGTTACTCTATTTCCCAAGATCAAGTTTATTGAAAAAATGAGATTATAGGAACTTCCTTTTACCCTATTAGAGGCAAAGAGAAAATTACTACCTAACAGAAAATTCAGTTAGCCCACATGAAATACCCAAAGAATGAAGATAAGCTTACCTGGTTTAATCTCCAGTGACAGGGTGATCTTCTGATCATTGAACCATCCCCTGTGCTCAACACGGCAACAATATAAGCCACTGTCAGTCTCAACAGCATCCTCTATGGTCAAAGACACATCCCCTTGTAAAATATTCCCCTTCAGATCATAACGTGTGTGTTTCCGAAAAGTGACGCGGGTACCATCCGTCCAGATGATCTGCTCTGAGCACTGAGATGTAGGACACACCCCTCTGCCCCAGCACATGGAGGTGACTCCATTTGCCACTGAATAGGAGCAGGATAGTGTAACTGGCTGACCTACCACTCCACTCACTTTCTTATAAGAAACAACAGCACCTGCAATAAAGACAAGTGGAACAGAGAATAAAGTCCTATTATTTTTCTAAAGTATAGATACACTTGTGCAGAAAACAATTTATTATACTGTAGGATACTCAGGTTGCTTCTTATTTTTACCATTAGAAATAACATCACAAGATTTTTCTACATAAGATTTGTCTGTTTTTTGGATGTCCACCAGCATAGGTGCCTAAAAAGACAATTACAAGAATCAAGGGCAGGACTTTTTTTCAGTCTTAATGAATACAGCCAAATTGCTTTCCAAAGCATTTCAAGTAAATTTCACTCAAATAATAACATGAATTTGTATTTTGCCCTGGGCTTGCCAGGTATCTACTATTATTGATTCTAAAGGAGATAATAGATGCATGTAGCTTTTTAAAATGAAGACAACACAAAACGTGATGCAGTGAGAAGTCTGCCTTCTTCTCTAGTAACCCAGGCTTCTACCCTGGATTCAATCATTGTATTCATTTAAACAATAATTTAATTTTTAAAATTCCTATTGCAAATGGAATCACCTAAAAAAATCTGATTTAGTATCTTGAAACCAGAATTCTAATAAATTCTTAAGAAATCAATTTTCAAAGAAAAAAAAAAGAAATACATTTTCAGAAAATGGGGGAAGCTGAAGCTAGTATAGACTTTTATATCAGTCCCTCACCCCCAAAGGAAAACTCCAAAGATTCTCTGTAAAATCATTAAATTTAAGAATACTCAAGCAAGGACTAAATGGTGTCACTTGAAAACAGAACAAAACTATCTCTGGGACTATGAAATGCATTCAAAATGACCCTTAAAGGAAAGGTAAGACCCATGAGCCAGTCTGAACTACTGGGTTGTAAACTTAGGAGCTGTCACAGTGTCTGAGGGGGTTGGGCAGAGGAGGTAGATAGGATGCCCACTGTTGCATAAAATAACAGTATATTTCTCATTGCAATTCTTATAATTCAATTCTTTCCAATATTTTTTAGATTATACACATACTACAATTATAGTTATGTCATAGAAGTATGCAACAAAAATATTCTTCCCATAGTCCTATCTTCCAGAAATTAGTTTTAGGATATGTCCATTGCAACATTTCCCCCTATATAATAGAATATTTTAATTGGCCTAGGAAGGTAACAGATGATAACCCAAGCAGCTGGGTCCCTGTCCCCAGTATAGGAGACCCAGATGGAGTTCTTGGCTCCTGGCTCCAGTTATACCCAGGTCTGGCTGCCAGAGATATTAAGGGAATGAAACAGCAAATGGAGAATCTCTGTCTCCTCCATTCTCTTTTCTCACTGGTTTGCTTTTCAAACAAATGAATCTTTTAAAAACAAAATTTCAAAATATTCATTTTTCATAAAATGATTTAACTTCCTTTTTTGTAGAATGCACAGAAGAATCTAAGGAAAGGCTAACTCCCCTTTCACCCCTATTTTCCACCTATTCTCCCCATCTTCCACCCCCACATATGGAAATCAGTTACCATACTTAACGTACATTTGCCTATGTGCACACATCCACCTACTGCTTTTTTTTTTTTTGGTTCAAATACAAGTAGTAGTAGTATGTGACACAGTGTTTTATATCTTGTTCAATTGGCTTTAGATTTTGTGATTCATAGCAGCTTAGGAATTGTTTAAATTAAGATTTCATCCTGATTTCCCACTAACTGACTAATACATAGCCCATCCTAAGAGCCCCAAGGTATCCATCCATTTCCCTCCTTGCCCCCATCTCCACCCTTCTGCTGTCCCATCCTCTAGGCTTCCAGACTCCCAGCCCACCGACTTACCTGCGAAAAGTAGTATGAGGCTTAAAGAGATTACTCGGGGACACATGATGGTGTCAGCCTGAAAGGAGAAGCAGGCAGACTGGCTGTGTGGTATCTAAACACATTCAATTCTTAGAGGGCAACTTCTCCTTTCACCCTGCCTGGGTGAATCACGTGAGCCTGCTGTGCTGCAGAGGAGAGAGGACCACTCACAGTGGCTTCAGGGCTCTGTTAGCTCCTGGTAGTTGAGAGTTTTGCACTTTGCAAAACACAAAGAAAACTGCCTTGGGAAATGGGGGCTGTTTAGCTCCCCTATGCATAGCCTCCAAGGTGACTCCTAATCCTGAGACAGGAGATAAATAAGGGAGTTGATAGAAAGGAAACTAAAGACAGAAGTAGAATATAGCCCACCAGCAGAACCCAGAGCAAAGATCAGCCCTCCCAAAATGTGGCTGCTCTTGGCCTCTTGGGTGAGAGTAGACTGGTCCCCTGGTGGATGCAGGAATTTTTCTGCTCGGGGACTAAGGTGGGTATTAGTACCCAACCTCAACCAATCAGTGATGAGGCCAAGTTTGCCATTAGTCAGCTGAACTGAGCAAGAGCATGAGTCAAGCACTGTGCCTACCCATTCCTATTATGGGATTCTATGATTTCATCCTGCTGAATAATGCCAAGAGAAGTCTTCCAGAAGCTCAAGTGTAGACTTGGGTTCAAAAGGGAACTCTGCCATTCATAAAGCTAAGTAACCCTGAGAGTCATTGAGCCTGTTCAAATTCTGATTTCATTTGTAAAAGAGCAAAAACAACACAAAACAGTTACTCTGTCTCTCTCAAAGAATTACTGTAATGAGCCAAGGGGCTAGGGGAGAACTTTGGAAGCTGAATATACATATGCATTAATAATACTGGCTAAAAGGTTCAAAAAAGTTACTGTGGTGCAAGCTCTATGCAAGCACTACATGCATTTGCCCCTTACAGGACCTCTGAAGACTGATACTAACCCTGTGAAAGTTGTTACTAACCCTGCTCATGGAGGGGTGTGGACTTAGCACCGGAACAGTGACTGCAGAGGCTTAAGTCAACCAGGGTACAACACCTGTGTTGTGAAGCCATCCTGCAGCTGGTTCCCAGAAAGCAGAACCTTTCAGCTAACTCCAGCCATGATCTACTGCGGCTGATGTGATGACACATCAGGCTCAGCATCCCATATGGTCACCAGTTCAAGTCTGGACTGCTCCACTTCCCATCTAGCTCTATGGGAGCTGCTTATGACCTGGGAAAGCAGGGGAGGCTGGCTCAAGTTCTTACGTTCCTGAACCCAATATGGGAGACCCAGAAGCTCCTGACTCTGAATCAGGCCTGTTCTGCCTGTTTGGGCCACTTGGGGATGTGAACCAGCAGATGGAAGATCTCTCCCTGTCTCACTTTCTCTGGCTGTAATTCTGCCTTTCCAATAAAAATAAATAAATACTAAAAAAGAAAAAGGAAGGGAGGGAGGGAAGGAAGGAGGGAGAGAGAGAGGGAGGGAGGGAGGAAGTAAGGAAGAAAGGAAGGAAGGGAGGGAGAGAAGGAGGGAGGGAGGGAGGGAGGAAGGAAAGAAGGAAGGAAAGAAGGAAGGAAGGAAGGAAGGAAGGAAGGAAGGAAGGAAGGAAGGAAGGAAGGAAGGAAGGAAGGAAGGAAGGAAGGAAGGAAGGAAAATCTGCACCTTAAGAATTGCTAATTTAAAATGAACCTTGGGCACAATGGCTCATTTGGCTAATCCTCCCCCTTTAAGCACCAGGATCCCATATGGAACACTGTTATGTGTCTCAGCCGCTCCACTTCCCATCCAGCTTACTGCTTGTGGAAGCCTTGGGACCCTGCACCAAAATGGGAGACCTGGAAGAAGCTCCTGGTTCCTGGTTTTGGATCGGCCCAATTCCAGTTGTTGCAAACACTTGTGGAGCGAACCAATGGATGGAAGGTCTTTCTCTTTAAAAAAGAAATGAGTAAAGGAAAATAATGTACCTCCCTATTCAATGCAAGTTGTTCTTTGATTTCCAGTGAGATGCCCCTTTGATCTTTCTTTCTTTCTTTCTTTCTTTCTTTCTTTCTTTCTTTCTTTCTTTCTTTCTTTCTTTCTTTCTTTCTTTTCTATTGGAAAGGCACACATACAGAGGAGGAGAGACAGAGAGGAAGATCTTCTGTCCAATGGTCCAGCTGAGCCAATCCAAAGCCAGGAGCTCTTCCAGGTCTCCCATGCACATGAGGGATCCCAAGGCTTTGGGCCATCCTCGACTGCTTTCCCAGGCCACAAGCAGACAGCTGGATGGGAAACAGGGCTGCCAGGATTAGAACCGGCACCCATATGGGATCCCAGCACATTCAAGATGAGGACCTTAACCACCAAGCTGTCGTGCCAGGCCCAATACCCTTTGATTTTCAATGTGACTAATAATCACACATGAATTTATATTGATTAAACCTCAGTCAATACATATACACATCCTATTAAGTTAAAAGTTGTAATCAAATTCGAGCTTATAGAACAGCCAAGTTAGGCAACTCATAGGTTTGTTTCCAAGTTCAGATCCTCTTTCGTAATTGCTAAATAAACTTCAGATTTTATTTATCTAACCAGACTATTATAATTTCAGGTGAGAGGGTGAAGCTGTGGCTTGGAGAGGTTAACTGAACTTGGTTTCCAGGTTTCCAGCTTTGAATACTGGCTTTTAATCATTAATCAATGCAAGCATGAGTAAGGCTGCCTAGTACTTTATTAACTCCTTTTCTAATCCGGAGATTCAGCAGCTTCGAAGAAGGCAACGGTGTTCCAGTTCTGGTCTCTTGGTCAGATTTAATGAACAAGAGGATGGCCTTGGCATCCTGTGGCCATGAGTCACTCTCCACTTCAGAAGGCAACTCCCGACTCCACGAAACTTCATACACATGTTATGAAGCCTGAGATGTTATAAACAGGTGGCTCAAAGACCATATGTGACTTGCAGAAGTATTTTGAGCAGTAGAATCCAGAAATTTATCCCTTATTTAATGGTCAAAAATTAAAACTTTAGGGAGTTCACAGGAAAACCAGATGTTTAACCTTTACAACATAAAATTAATGGCAACACACAGTCTTCCTCACTCTATCACCTTAGAATTTTCCAGTCTTCTCAGACCTATGTAGGGACTTAACAGTCCTACCCAGGCCTTAGTTGGAAGGAGAACCTTGTCTTAGACCTTCCTCCACTTTCCCGGACACAAGGTGCCCTCCTGTCACTAACCTTCCCATAGGCTATTCTATGTCCTATTTGCTGAAATTCTCCTAAAGAATATGAAGGGAAGGGGCCATGACATTAAAAAAACCCTTTCTCCTTTAAAATAACAAATTTTGGCCTGGCACTATGGCTCAGTGCTTAAATCCTCAACTTGCACATGCTGGGATCACATATGGGTACAAGTTCATGCCCTTGCCCTGGGAGCTGCATGAGAGACCCAGAAGAAGAAGCTCCTGGCTTCTGGCTTCTGATCAGCTCAGCTCAACTCCAGTGTTACAGCTCCTTGGGGAGTAAACCAGCAGATGGAAGATATTTCTCTTTGTATTTCCTTTTCCCTGTAAATTTACCTTTCCAATATAATTTTTTTTAAAAAAATGCAAATCTTTCTACCTTTTGAGTTCAACTAAATTGCAAGATTAGTTGCACCAAGGAATAAATGTGCATCTGGATACTTGCCATTCTCTTATTTCCTGAATGATATGAGTGCATTCCAAAATGTTCATGGAAAGTGGAATTAAAGGACAAGGTTATTTTGGTGCAAATTCTTTTGATATACATGAATATAAGAAATCTTTGATGAGTTTATATACAATGTATTTTATAAAACAACTATCTAGGGATTTTACAAAAAAAAAATTGTACCAAACCATAGTATCTTTCAATTGTATGTCTATGAGCTTTTTAAAGTAGTTTAACATGCCTGGAGGAGACGCTAACAATCCCGTCATCTACCAAAGGTCAGATGGGATATGCTGAAATGGCTCACAGAGAATTAAACTATGTCTAATTACTCAGACACTGGGCCAAATCCAAGTAAGCCAATGTTACAAATTTTTAAATTTAACTTAATTCTATAAATTATTATAATATTCAGAGGCAAACAGGACATGATTCAATATACTCAGGATGTGAAAAATCTAGGGTTGTACAATCCAGCAGAAACACAGATAAGTAAGCCACTAATCTGAAGCAGGATGAGCTAATGTGTAAATAAGTAATCAGATCACATCATCTCAGCAAGGACAATTCTCCCATTGCTCTCAGGAAAAGCAAACATGAAGCAAGAATACCAAAATCTTAACTTCTATTGAGATTTTAGACACTCCAATGATGTGGTCCCAATATACATCCGGAACCAGCCACTTAGGCTCTCTTTCAAGCTCATATCTACTCTATGGCCATTCTTCTAGCTGTGTTTTGCAACTCCACATTTCTCCACCTTACCATTGTTGCATTTTCACCTTTCCTTCTGAGGTAAATCTCACCTCTTGAATATTCTCTCTGGTCCTTAAATTTGAAATATCATCCGATTCCTTCTTCTGTTATCTCACCATTTGAGCTCTCTATGCAGCACTATGTGTCTATTTGTGCATATGAGATGGTGTATTTTCCTTCTTCCCTCCTGAAGAAAATGCTGTTTGATGATGGAGTTATTCTGTACGAAGCTTTTCTGCAAAGACATCATGCAATAGAGTAGCCACTAGCCACTTGTGATCACAGAGCACTTCATTTCTAATACATCCTAGAAACTTTTGATTGCTTTCATTTACTTTTATTATTATTACGTTTCTAAACATACCACTCTGTTGAGCAATACCAAACTCTAAGCCACAAACTCCTGTAAGTCAATTTAGGTATAGATTAAAAAGAGAAACAAGTGAAAGTACCAAGACATGAGGAGAGACCACTCATTTTGATGGGAGTTACAGTCAAACGGGAAGGGAAAAAGACCCTAAAATGTTGCCATATGAGATCAATGGTTAGAGAAGGACAGGGAAAGGCTGTTTAAGTGGAGGGAATGATGAATAAGAACCAAGAATGTGGCCAGTGTTGTGGAGTTACTGGTTAACCCCCACTTGTAGTGCTGGCTTAAATCTCAGCTACTTCACTTCAGATCCAGCTCCTTGCTAAAGTGCTTGTGAAAGCAACTGAAGATACTGTAAGTCCTTGGACCACTAACACACATGTGGGAGAATTAGATAAAATTTCTGGCTCTTGGTTTTGGTTGTGGCCATTTGGGGAATAAACCATCAGAGGGAAAACAATCTATTTATCTACCTGCTTACCTATCTATCTGTCTCCATCCTTGTGTGGAGTATAACTCTGCCTTTCAAATAAATAAAACGCACATACTGACCCTATGATCACACAGTACAGGCAAGCTTCTAAACATTGCTAAACCAAGAGACCACATCGTTTTTCAACCACACTGTTCACTCCTTTATTTCCTAAAGTTGCCCCCAAAAAGCTGGAATAATTCAGTTCACTATTCTGGACCCAGCATGGAGGATGAAGAGATAAATCCTCAACTTACAAGCCCTGAAATCCCATATGGGCACCGGTTCATGTCCTGGCTGATCCACTTATCCAGCTCCCTGCTTGTGGCTGGGAAAGCAGTAGAGGTTACCCACATGGGAGATCCAGAAAACGCTCCTTCTTTCTGGATTTGGATTGGCTCAATTCTGTCCATTGTGGTCATTTGGGAAGTGAACGACCAGAGAGATCTTTCTCTCTGTCTCTCCTTCTCTCTGTAAATCTGATCTGCCTTTGCAATAAAAACAAACAAATCTTTTTTTTTTCAAAAAAGTTCATTATTCTCTAGTTAAATGAGTGTCTATCACTCAAGAAATCCAAAGAAATCTATTTGGTGTTAGCTTTCTGTTGCCTCAGTAGACTTTGTCCTAATGTCCCATACAATTCTAAGGAATTCCAAGTAGCACCATTCCAGTTTTATCTCTGGCCTAAATTTCCAGAGAACTGTAGTTACCAGTAGCTAAGAAGCAGTTAGTTCTTGAGCTTTGCCTTAAAGTCCTTCTTTCCTTGCTCTGTATATAATCACCAAATCCCTAAAGGTCTTTCATGGATAAAGATAGTTCTCCCAGAAATCAATTCTCTGTCTCTTTGTCACACCTTTGCAGAACTTGGAAAGCAACTTTGAGAGTCAAACTTTTCCAATCACACAATCTTGATGGAGCTAACCCTTTTACTAATGTAAACAGGGCTGAAAAATTTACTGAGCTGATATTGCACTTGATCTCTGCTGAAATGCTTTTACATTTTCAGCTTCAGTCTTGATTTTAGACCTGACTCCAGGACACAAAAGAACCTTCAACCATCTGTGACCAACCCCCTCAATTTCTAAATGCATAAATATGACCCAGAAAGAGGAATAAAGTACGGGACCCATTTAAGTTGCTGGGGCAGAGGCAGAAGTGAAAGCCAGGTTTCATGACTTAGAGTTTGCTGTTTGTGCCACTCAACAAGCATTTTTTTTTCAGTATTTATTGAGTGTCCCATATTAGGAATGGACCATGCTAACCAAATGAAATTAATCTATAGTTTCTCACCTCAGAAATTAGGAAAACATGCTAACAGCTTTTAAAATGGAAGCTTTGTATTAAATTATACATGCTTTTCAGATGTTAGAAACATGCTCACTGAGACCTTGCTGGATTTTTAAAATTGTGCATGATAAGGATGCTAGGAAACTGAGCACAGTCTAGTTCTGTCCAGGCTGCTGTGGGGCACTGCCTCATCCAAAACAGTATTTCCACCAAGGAACTGTGGAGCTGGATTTTTAAAAACGTGCGCTATCCACTTAAATACAATGAAGGTAACATTCTGGGTTTGCTTTAGGATATAAAAGTCTCACTTTTACAAATTTACATTTTGCTTAGAAATTGAGATGCCAATGAAGACACCACAGCCCATGTCAAAGTACCTACATGCAATACTCAGCTCCACTCCTTATTCCAGCTTCTTCCTAATGCTTGTGCTGGGACAGAACAGTGTTGGTTCAAATTGTTGGCTCCCTGTTACTCCCACTGATTTCCTCGCTCCCACCTTCAGCCTGGCCCAAACTCCCTGTTTTGGGACCTTGGAAAGTTTACCAGTAGATGGCAGCTCTCACTTCTTGCTCTCTCTCAAGTAAGTGATTAAAAAAAAAAAAACTTTCACTTTTAATCAGTGTTCCTTGCTGCATTATCATCACCCACTTGGAGAAACATAGACATATCAAAGAAATGTAGCAGTATTAGGCTTTTGTCAGATGGAGTTAGGGCATTTTTCATAGATGATTCTAACACTCAAGCCTAAATTCCTCACAGGATGTACCAGTCTGAACTGTTCATATAAACAGCAATCAGAATGCTGAATTCTGTGAAAAACCCTCATTGTGGCATTTTGCTGTTGACTCTTCTTATTCACAATACAGATTGATTAAAAATGTCAGTTTTGAGGGGGGGGTGTTGGCATCGTGGCATAGCAAGTAAAGCGGCCACATGTGATACTGGCATCCCACATGGGAACAGGTTCACGTTCACGTTCCAGATGCTCCATGTGTGATCCAGTTCCCATTAGTCAACAGAAAAGCAGAGGAGGAAGGCCTAGATGCTTGGACTCCTGCCGCCATGTGAGAGATACACATAGAGCCCCTGGCCTCAGCCTAGCCCGGCCTTGGTTGTTGAATAAACAGATGGAAGATTCTCTCCATAACTTTCAAGTAAATAAAACAAATATTTTTAAACACTATTATTTTACTGAGACACTTACATATAAACATTTCGAACATTCAACAACAGAAGAGTTCTCATGACAAGCTATTTCAAAGAAACTCATTTCTGTAAACACAGCAATGGGATAGCGTATTGGTACTTATAGCTATAGGGAAATGTCATGGAAATGAATGCAACAAGCTAAGAAAACAAGGACTTTTAATATTAGGTTGTGTGTTTATAAGTAATTTGAGTATTTCACAAGAACGTACTGTTTATATGAAGGATTTCCAAAAACTCCATGGAAAACACATGCTATGAGAAAACTGTACCTGCATTTCAAAATCTCTGTAACAAAATGAACTTATTTCAGTTCAACTTTTCCCATGAATTTTTCATAGAACAGTAGTGTAATGTAATGTAAGATGTTTTATCTACAAAACAAACAAGGGACAGCACTTAAGTTGCTTACAGTAAAGTGCCTGGGATTGAGTCTGACTTCCCTTCTGATCAGCTTTCTCGTCATGCATCCGGGAGACAGTGGATGATGCCTCAAACACAGAGCCCCTGCCACCTGTATGGAGCCCTGGAAGGAATTCCTGATTTCTGCCTTCAGACTGGCCTAGCCCCAGCTGCTATAGGTATTTGGGGGATGAAACACGGATGGAAGATTTCTCTCTCTTTCTCTCCCGTACAATAAATTAATATTTAAAAATAAACTTAAAACAGAGCAAGTACTTAATTTGTGCATTTGCATAAAAGAAGAATTTTTTATAGCAACATGATAAAGTTTTCATGGTCAAATTTCAATCATACTTTTCTTTATCCCAGAACGACAAACACAAAAGAAAGCAACATTAAGTTACTTTAAGTCATACTTGGACATCAGCAAATATACAAAAAGGTTGAAGAAAATGAAATAATGCTTTACTAAACATGCAGGTGCTATTCTGTGAAACCCATGTTCATCCACAAAGCATCAGGTCAGTACTGTCACATCTTATGTCACTGCCACCTATGTCACTTCATGAATTCCCCAGTTAATAATTACTAAATACTTGCTATGAGTTAGGCTATCCTTATTTATGAGTCATTTGGAATTTCAGATATGTTTGGTCACTGGTAAAGCTTAGGATTTGGATTTCCAGAAAAAAAAAAAAGAAAGAAATACCATGCAAAGCTGCTTTCCCATATCATCCAGAATCAAATAATTTGTGGGTCTGACCTAGGCTTACTGTCTTTTATTAACATCTTTTGCTCAGATATTCATTGCGTCTCCCTGATGAGCGCTGTCTACCTTGGAAGAAATACTTATGAATCTTTCCATCTGTGGTGCCTGTATCCCTGCTCAAGTTTGTGAGGCAGTGGATCCATGTCCATCAACTCAGTAAATCTACAGATCTTTATTGAGCCCCCTCCTACTCTGTTAGGCCCTGGAAATACTGCATGAATGCTAACATTTACTTTCTATTTGAGGGTTAAGTTAGACCAGTCAGGAAAAAGAATGGAGGAGGGGTTTAAAAATCAGGGATTTTCAAATTGAAATAAACTATGTAGGAAATAAACTGATAGGAAGCTAGTTACTTCAGATATGGTGGTTGGGGAAATCTCTTGGAGGACATTTGAACTGGAAAAAGAAAAACCAGAAGCAAACAGACAGCTCTTCAAGCAGTCTGGTACAGTGTCCTAGGGAGGGGACCTTGAAGAGCCCTTGACAAGAGTGCGGAACCAGAAGTCAGGGGGATGTTCTAGAAGCAGAAAGAGCACCCATGAATCTGAAGCAGAGGGCAAGGAGAGAATGGGGAGGTAGGCAGAAAGTCAATTCTAGAGGCCACAGCAAGCAAGCGTCAGAGTCACTGAGTATACAGCTGATGGTATTTTTAAAGGAAAAATAAAATACCTTGTAGGGAGAATGAACTATTAAGAGAGCAAAAGTGGATAGAAGGCTACCAACTAGGAAGCCACTTCTCAGAAGGAAGAAAGAGAGGAAGGGAGGAAAGGAAGAGAGGAATCCACGTAAAATAACTGATTACAAAGAACAAGTTTTTGTTCTTGTTTTTACCCCAAATTTGTTCCTAACTCAAAGTTCAAAAAGCAAAAACAGAAGTAAAATTTTAGTGAAAACAACATGCTGAAAAAAAAGTTTAGTTCTCTAAAATGACTACCTTGAAAAAGGTAAATCTATTTAGCTACACATTCATTGGTCAATTGAAAAGTATTATTTTACAATCATAATACTTCTAATTAGGTCATACTTTGGACATAACAAATTTCATATACAGAATTCTATGCCTTGAAAGGTTATAAATGCACACAGGTTTTCTTTTGCTTTGTGTGTTTGTGTACACACGTGTGTGTGTGTGTGTGTTTGCTTTTTGGACTATGAGCTGTTTCAAACTGCACTTTATTTGCTACAATAACATTCTCTTTGATAACTGCTCAGCCACAGACATGCAGAAAGTCATCCTCTGACTGGAGCTGCAGCCACTGCCTCCTGTATGTCAGCAGGCGATTTACAAAGGTATTTGTTTGAGCCTCCTCCTCCTTTTTAGCACTTCTAAACAGTGGGTCTGACACACAACAGGGGTAGGAACAGCCATCTTTCATAAATTATCTTCTTATTTGTCAAGAGCTTCTAAAGATAAAACTGACAAACCACTAAGCCAGACTTAGACGAATCCCACAGACCCATGGAGTCATTGTCTCCTAGTTGAAGAGCTAAACCCTGCAGTGTTCAGGCCTGGGTAGGACACATGACCACCAGCTCCAGAGAAGCATCCACATCCAGATGGCAGAGAGTGCAGCGGCTGTTCTGTTTCACAAAAAGGGACATGCAGCATTTGTGAAAGGAATGGTCATTCTTCCCAGACTACAACACAGTTCCTTTTGCTTGTTTTCAACTGGACATCTGAGACAAGCATCCATCACTCGGACCCTGCAGATGGCGCACGTACCACACCCCACATCCTAGGACCTGCTCCACATAGCCACCAAGTTGCACTTCCCTTTTTTTTTTTTTTTTCTAAGATTCATTTATTTCACTTGAAAGTCAGAGTTACAGAGAGGGGCAGAGACAGAAAGAGCCTTTATCTGTTGATTCCCTCCATACATAGCCTCAACAGCCAGATCTGAGCTGGTCCGAAGCTGATGGCCAGCAGCTTCTTTCCACATGGGTTTAGGGACCCTGGGCTTTAGGACAGCCTCTGCTGCCTTTCCAGATTGCAAGATGGAAGCCAGATCCAAAGTGGAGAAGCCAGGACCAAAACCAGCATCCATATGGGATGCCAGTGCCACAGGCTAAAGATCAACCCAATATACTGCCTTGCCAGCCTCAACTCTATTTTTTAAAAAATGATTCCTTTTGGGGTCAATGTGACATAGCTGGTTAAGACACCACTGGCATCACATACCGGAGCATTGCTGGAGTCCTGGCCACTCTGCTTCCAATCCAGCCCCAGCACTCTGGGAATGTAGGACACTGGATCAAGTACTGGATCAAGAGAATGAACCAGGGAATGAAATCTCTTTATTTCTGTAATTCTTTTTCTATTTTACTTCTTTTCCTTTTATTATTATTATTATTATCATTTTATGATACAATTCCATAAGGCCCTGGAATTTCCTTTACACCCTGTCCAATTTCCTTTTCCCCACCCCACTGAGTTCCTGTATGTCATTACTATAGAATAGTTCTTCATAAACAGTCATGTCCATCATCGTGGGAAAGACAATGGCAGAGTCCAGCATCCTATTGTCAAAATAGAGTTAACAGTTTCCTTGGGAGTCCTACTCTTTGATTTGGAAGTAGAGATGCATACTGCATTGTATCCTCACATCTGGATATGTTAGTCTCCATTACAGTTACTATGCATCCCCTTAATTGTAATCCCACAATACAAAATCATCAGCAGGAAGAAAAATAGAAACTTACAATGCTATGAAGTTAAATAACATGATACTGGATATGATAGTCTCCTTTACACAGTTACTATAAATCCCCTTAAATGAAAGGCCACAAAACAAAATCAACAACAGGAAGAAAAAAGAAATTTAAAACCCCATGAAGTTAAATAACATGCTACTAATGACTACTGTGTCACTGAAGAAATGAAAAAGACAATCAAGAACCTTCTTAAAGAAAATGATGCTACTGTATGATCTACAACCCAGTAAAGAATTTAATGAGAAAATGTTTTAAAGAGATGAAACAAAGAAAAATAAAAATCCATGATATAGTTTCCCCTCATCTTAGTTACTGAGATGTGTCTCCTGTAGGCAACAAACCAATGGGTTTTTTGTTTTTTTAATCCAGTCCACTAGTCCGTGATGTTTGATTGATGAGCTTAAGTCATTCAGGGTTAATAAGAATGGGTGGCAATTTGGTCCTGTCATTTTAGCAATGGGTTGTTCATTGATTTCATCTTCTGTTGTTATTTTACTGGGATGTTCTTCACATTTGGCTTTGGTTTTGGTGGGTGCTATTTCTTTTCTGTCAAGAGGACATCTTTAAGTATCATTTGTAGGGCGGTTTGTAATAGCAGCTTTTCTTTCTGCGCCTTCTGGGACTGCCATAACTCTTATATTCGGCCTTTTAATAGTGTTTTCCAATTCTTGAATACTGTTTTAGCTTGAGCCAGCTTTACTTCCAGTTTTTGATTTGTTTTTCCCTTGTGAGAGTAAATATCTTCTGAGATTCTTTCTTCTGCTTCCTTCATTCTATTTTGGAAACTCTCCACTGTACTTTTAATTTGCTCCACTGTATTCTTAATTTCTGATATATCAGCTTTCATTTGATTTATTATTTCCTGCGTGACATATTCTTTAAATTCCTTGAACTCCTGTATTATGTGCTTCTTGTTGACAACAAGTGTTATAACAAGCATTTGTAATTCTGTATCCCCATTTTCTTTATATATTTCTCAGTTAACTCTGAGGTTGGTAAAGGCTTTTGCTCCTTTGCAGGGGAGTCTTCAGTAATATTCAATGTACCTTTATCTCTTCTTTTGCTCTTGGTCATTGTACTTCTGGTTAGCACATTTTTCTCCTTGGGGCAGATTTCTAAGCTGTGTCACCCACAGGTCTACAGTTCGATTTTACTTGTGGCTGTTACATGAATTTTTGTTTGCAGTCACTTATACCACTCCCTTCAGCAAATTTTCTGAGCTCTTATGTTAGACTTTCATCATGGTCTCTATAGTCCCAGCTCCTGGCTCACCACTCTCCTGTCATACCATGCTGAGGCTGCACCACTGTCTGTATATCCCTTCTCCCACCTTCAAATTGAGCAGTTCCCAAGATAAGGGAGATACCAGGTGTCCTGTATAGCTAGGTTGTTATTGGTGCTGATCTTGCTGGAATCTATTGGCTGTTAGGTCTGAGGTGAGGGCCACCTGGACCTATTTTGAATCATCAGATGCCAAAATTGGTATTATTTTCCCTGTGGGACCAGTGCAATACACTGAGTTCAGTGAGTTTTTCCCAGCTCACTGCATGTGCAGCTCACTGTTTTCCCTGCAATCTTAAAGTCTTTCCATACAGCTCAAAATGGTGCCTGATGTGCCACTACTAGAGTTCTCGATCTGCTGGGTATCAGGTCTGAAGGCTACTGGACCATTTTTGGGTGGAACCTGTAGAATGCCACATTATTGCAGAGATGAGTCCACTCCCAGCTCAATGCACATGCAGTCCTGTCCCATAGCTTTTGCCTCCCTATACACAATGGTACCTGATTCAGCTCTAGGGGGCGGACCAAGTGTGAAATCTATCCTGTTCTTGCTCAGCCTGTCTTGGACCTGCCACTCTGTCTCTGCTCCTGGTCAAATCAAACAGACCAGTAGGACGGGCAGTCTTTGTCTGGGTTCACCTCCTGATCTGGTGAACACCTCTTCCCATCTTGTTGCTGGTGGAGTTCCAGCTGCCGGTGCAGTTTAAATCACTGCTTGCTGAATGCTGCTTGGGTTTTGGTCACTGCAACACCACACCATTGTGTCTGCTGCTTTCCCATGTCTGTCAGTCTCCAGGTGTTCCTCTGCTGCCGTTCTGTCCTCTCCTGTTTTCTGGAATATGCCCTTTCTGTTTCACACTGGCTAATATTTCTCTGTTTAAACATGTCCTTTTCCCAATTCCACCATCTTGATTCTCCACCAAGTTGCACTTCTTGAGAGAAAACACTTTATTTGCTCCCTCCTTGGAGCCTGTGCTCCAGCAATGAGAGGAGAAGGCAGGGCCTCCTCACCTTCTTCTACGTCTACCACAGCAATGGCACAGACCCACAGAACCTGTTGGGTGACAACAGGCTGGCAACTGTGGCCGCCCTGAGGTGACAGAGTCGCCACCACATTGTCTCCACTGCATTGGTCTGAGATCTGCTGGTACAATCAGCAACCTTCACACAGGTTCGTGGTTAAGGATATTCCTTGCTGTCATATGTGAAATCAAAAACAAAATAAGTATGTACAATTTGCTCTGTCTAATACTACATAACTAAAAAATTAACTATTTCTCCAAAATATTCTGACATGTATCAGCAACCTACAAATAGTGAAAAAATAAAAGGAGGCTACAATGTATGTGTGTGAGACAAACAGGAAACAGTAGAGGGATCAGAAATGTGCTGAAACTGTAACTATTAATTATCTTTGAGCACTTGAAATATGATCCATCATCATTGAGAGGTACTTCAAAAGGTTTCGGGAAATGGAAACAAAAGATACATCTAAAAGATAAGAACGATACACCTGCAAAAACAAAAGACACTTTTGTAGGTGCTGATACCAGCCATTTACCCCATCACTAAGGGTCCTAAAAAATGTAACCGTGTCAATATGGTCCTTTCTACATTGATTCCTGATGAAAAATGTATGCCCTTTAAAGATTTTGTAAGATTAGGAAATAAAAAGAACTCAGGAGACAAATAATGATCAACAAGTGGATCCCTAATGGTTTCCCAGCAAAATGCTCACAAAATTACCCTTGTTTAATGGGAGCAATGAACTGAGTGTTGTCAGAGTGAAGGACCAGCTAATTCTTATTCAGGTATTTTTTGTAAAGATTTATTTATTTATTGGAAAGTCAGATATATAGAGAGGAGGAGAGACAGAGAGGAAGACCCTCCATCCGATGATTCACTCCCAAAGTGAGCGCAATGGCCGATGCTATGCCAATCCGAAGCCAGTATCCAGGAACTTCCTCCGGGTATCCCACACAGGCGCAGGGTCCCAAAGCTTTGGGCCACAGGCAGGGGGCTAGAAGGGAAGCGGGGCTGCCGGGATAGAACCAGTGCCCATATGGGATCCCGGGCGTGCAAGGCGAGGACCTTAACCACTGCGCCACTGCGCCGGGCCCAAAATAAATACAATTTTTTTTAAAGATTTATTTATTTTTATTGGAAAGGCACATTTACAGAGTGAAAGATCTCCCATCCACTGATTCACTCCCCAAGTGGCCACGACAGCCAGAGCTAAGCTGATCTGAAGCCAGAAGTGAGGAGCCTCCTCCAGGTCTCCCACACGGGAGTAGGGTCCAGAGGTCTTGAGCCATGCTCCACTGCTTTCCCAAGCCACAATAAGGGAGGGAGATAGTAAGTAGAACATCCAGGACACAAACCAGCGTCCATACAGGATCCCAGCAGATGCAAGGCGAGGACTTTAGCCACTAAGGTATCACAACAGGTCCAAAATAAATATCTTAAAAAACAAAAAAAACAAAGCACTGTGAATCTACCTTTTAAAAACTATCTTAGAAAGGCAGAGCAAGAAGGAAAAGGACACACCCACACACACAGGGAGAGAGATCTTCCATCCACTGGCTCACTCCCAAAATGGCCAAAGAGGCAAGAGCTGGGCTGATATGAAGCCAGAAGCCAAGAACTTCTTCGGGGTCTCCCCCATGGGTGTAGGAGCTTAAGGACTCGAGTCCCAGAAAAGTACAATAGAGAATCCTAAAAATGAGACTACCCTAAGATCACCTCTGCTATCTCCAAAACAACACAGACTTTTTTCTGAAAAAATCTGACACAAAATGAATTTGTTTTCAGACACTATGTTTGGGAAGAGGAGACACGAGGCCCACTTGGAATTTAAGAGTGGTAACGTCTTACTTGGAGTGATAGTTACATATGCGCATATATTTGACAAACTTAAACAATAGGCTTTTAAAAGTGCTTTTTATTGTATGTGAGTAATGAGTATTCTATTTAAATTCAATTAGCCGCTTTTATAAATAGACCCTCATAGTATAAAAAAGAAAAAAATACATTTTTGTTCTTATGACCTGACTTAGGATACCTGGATCAATTAGAGAGAAGTTGAATTGCTTGGAACTTCTGTCTTGAGAATTCAAATCCAGACATGATAGGAAAATAAGGCATAGCAAAACTTTCTTTTCTTTTCTTTCTAAAAGGTTCCGATACCTTCCCTCTACCACTTCTCAGAGCCTGTGAGTTTCCGGTCAGCAACTTTGGAAGAAAAACCCTCAGGCACTTCTAAGAACAAGTCACATATTCACTGTTATCACTATTTTCATTTAAGTTATATCTGATTTCAGAACTTTTTCTGTAACAACACAACATTCTTCTCGGATGAGTGGTGTCAGCCCCAGGAAAGCAGATAAATACTCAAACAATACTTGTTGAATTAGGAAAACAGTTCACTGGAGTGCCTAATCTTTTTTAACTATCCGTGTTTTGATGTAACATAATCAACTATTCCAGTATTCATGTTAAAAAAAAAAACCTCTTAAAACACTGTTGCAATGATCATTCTAAAGATTTTTATAGGATAAAAACCTCTTCCTGGGGAAATCACTGATATGATCACAATGTGTTTTGAAGTTCCTTTCTTTGGAATTGTGTACTTTTTTAAAAAATATGTATGATTAATTTCTCAGCCACAAGAATAGCTGTCCATAATTAGCTTTAGAAAATTATCTCCCTTATTACCCTGCAGCAGAAGGGCAATGCCTTGCAAAACTATCTAAATGCATTTCCAAAATTAATTCACAACACAAGACTGCCAGACAGACTTCCAGAAATGAACAGGCCACCTGTGTCCTCTGAGACCAACATTTTCTACACACAGAACAATAGCTTAGTCATCACCTGTGGGTATTTTTAAGCAAATACAGATATATATTCTTTTTTTTTTAAGATTTTATTTCTTTTTGTTGGAAAAGCCTATTCATTTACAAAGAAGGAGAGACAGAGAGAAAGATCTTCCATTTGCTGGTTCACTCCCCAAGTGACCACAATGGCCAGAGCTGAGCAGATAGAACCCAGGAGCTTCTTCCAGGTCTCCCACATGGGATCCCGGTGTGTACAAGGCAAGGATATAGCCAGCTGAGCCATTGTGCTGGCCATAGATCCATATTCTTGATTCATTCTTTAAGGGTTGAGGAGCTCAGCAGGAACAAGGAAACAGGACTCCCAAGGGCTTGAGCTGGGTGATGCTGAGACTCAAAGTTTGCTTTAGCCTGGATAACATTATATATGGGAGAGCTTACAGGTATTTGTGAGTTTTCCAAAGAAGTTACAAAGTCACAGTCTGCCTGAGCTCACAAGTGAAACTGTCTTTCCAGAAAACTACCTATTGCTTACTTAATTTTTTTTTAACTCTAAAGATATTAAGTAAGTTTCCATGATGTGTCTTACCCATGCCAGGCATGGGGAGGCAATAATAAGAAGGATAGAGTAGTCTGCTCTGTCTTGGAATTCAAGTTCAGGGACCACTGTCTTTCCATCAGTGGGCCTGACACCGTCAGTACAAATTGCTGGAGGCCTTTTCCTTTCTTCCACCAGGAAACAGAATTTATGTTCCAGTTACTGCTTCTTTTTCTCTGAAAAACAAAGCTTCAGTTCTCTCCACAAATGGGGAAGTTGGTCAGAGGATATTTTCCTTTATGCACAAAAAATAAGTAGTTAGCAACCCACAAGCCGTATGCTCTTCCACTGTGCTCCTGCTGTCCCCTTCAGTGAATCAAAGGAGAGTTGTGCAGTGGCTCATACAACATTCACAGAGGCACAAGCCTCAACGCTCAGAGGGAATCGATCAGATCACATGGTCCTGAGTCAGTCATGTCCTTCTGTGTTTTTTTTTTAAGACTTTTATTTGAAAGTCAGAGTTACACAGACAAGGAGAGAGAGACAGAGAAATCTTCTATCCTCTGGTTCACTCCTCAGATAGTCACATTAGCCAGAGCTGAGCCGATCCAAAGCCAGGAGCCAGGAGCTTCTTCTAGATCTCCCAAGTGGGTGCAGGGTACCAAGGGCTTGGGCCATTTTCTGCTGTTTTCCCAGGCCACAAACAGAGGGGTATATCATAAGTGGAGCAGCTGGGACTTAAACCAGAGCCCATATGAGATGCTGGCTCCACAAGCAGAAGGTTGGCTTTACTATGCATGGTGCCAGCTCCAGTCATTTCTTAACCTTCTATCACAGTCTATGAAAATCAGTGGCCTCTTTAGACTTTCTGTATCAAAAAACCAAAACATAAACAAACAAACAAAAAAAAACGATAGTGCAACACACAAATTTCCCTACATTTTCAGCAGCTTCACGGACACAATATGTGCTTGAATATTCTGGAATTCCAGAGATTCCTTACTAGGAATCACCATGTAAAAGCCCATTTGCCCTTCAACATCATGATTAGTAATCCCTAGGTTGAACAGTTTTGTTGGCTGTATACAGAGGAAATGATATGCCTGTCCAGTATAGGTTACATAGTGCAAACTGCAGATGAGCAAATGGTCTTCAGAAAATGGGAAAATTCCACTATATATCTTCTAAAATCAATTAGATGGCATATCTCATAAGTTTCAACAGAAAGGATGCCAAGGTCCAAATTGGAGTGATTAGATGCAATGGAGGTGAAGGGTGACAACCCAGAAGATGTTAGGATCGCAGCTCATTGTTAACATAGCAGTAATACTCGTTTGCATCCTCCACTTCATACACGTGCTCCTCAATGACGTAGATGTTGTCATTTGAACGTGGCCCCTGTGCCATGGCATTTGTTAACCCTGATGGGGGGAGGTTGGCCAAAGTGATGAGGCTGTGGAAATAAATGCTGCAGTTGAATTAAGCACTTCCTAGATGACACAGAACAGGGTTAAGAAAACAGGCTTCAAAAATACAGCAACTAAAGGTGGTGCACAACCATGATCACATACTGGTTGAGGGAGGAAAGTCCTAAAATGACAATAAAATAATTTGGGAACACTTGAAGATGTTTGAATTAATCTTAATATTCTTAGTCTTAAAAATGCTATATCCTCATTTTGAAGAGATGCAGGTTGGAATTTGGTGAAATGTCAAAATATTTGCATCTTCCTTACAAATGGTTCAAGGGGAAAAAAGATGTACATGGAGACTGAGATAAACCAGGCTGATCTAAACATTAAATGAGGGATTTAGGCAAAATGTTCTACTGTTCTTCATGCCATGAGTTCAATCTTTTCTGTGGGCCTGAGTGATTTCAAAAGGAAAAAGTAAAAGAAAATGAGTATGTCTTGAATCCAATCAGACTTGAGTTTGAATTCTGTGTCACTGGTCAGTTATAAGACTTTGGGTAAATTCATTTTGTTCTTTTTCTTTTCACTCCTTTTGACAAATAATTAGTGTGTTACTGTTCTGTGTAGCTGGATTTGTAGTATTAAACAAAACACAAAAATCCCATAATGTGGCATATAAACATCCTCATTTGACAAATAGGATGAGAGCCCCATCTCACGAGATGCTTGGTGAGTGCTTTTCCATTCAACCATCCACATAGATGAAGTGCTTGCTAAGAACCAGGGGGGTAGTAAGTCATATGGCACAGCAGTTCTGACATGCTATAGAACTGACTATCTATAGTTGGAGCTGAACATTAACCATGATATCATGGACAAGGAAGTAATGTTTGTATATATTATTGATGATTAGATGAATGTTATAGTTTAAAGTTTTAGTTCTAATAAAGAATATTTACATAGATAATCTAAAAGCAGTGATCATTAAATAGTTCGAGTAGAAGTTGATTGAATTATTGGAAATGCAGATACACACACACACACACACACACACACACACACGCACTGTCCTGGTTCATCCCAAATTCTCTTAAGGCCAGGAGCCAAAGCCAAGAGTTTGAACTCAATCCAGCTCTCTCGGGTGGGTAGAGGGAACCCAATTACTTAGGCCATCACCACTGTCTTCCAAGGTCCACATTAGCAGGAAGTTGGAGTCCAGTGACAAAATCAGGTATTAAATCCAGATGCTTAACCAATTGATGTATCTTATCTAGTATCTTTACTAATACCACCCCCCCACACACACCCATCACCTTTTGCTTGCCATTTACTTCAGATTACTTTGTCTCAAAGTATAATCTTCCCTTGCTACCTGGCAGGGATTAGTTCCAGAAAACTTACAGTAACCAAATTTCACAGATGCTGCATTTCTTCATATAAAACAGCAAGGTATTTGCATATCATCTATACATATCCTCCCATATACTTGAAAGAATCTCTATACTATATATGGGTATACTGATTATACCTAATGCAATGGAAATTATATATAAAAGGATATTATATTATATCACTTAGGAAATAAATGAAAAATCCGTATGTTCTATACAGACACAATTATCTTTTTTCAAATGTTCTCCAGAGGAAGTTTGTTGAGGACTGATGGGATACCATATTTTACTTAGTCTAAAGTGGTTTAGAAATAATTCAACAAATAGGGTGTTTTTTCTCAAAATATACTATATCTCATGCATGTAACAAATGTCACTAAAATTTAGAAACCTAGCAAAAATTAATATATAAACTATACTACCTGGGATAGATGTGTGCTTACAGTCAGGAATGAATATTAAGACACAGATACATAGTAGACCTATGGTTATCAAGCAGTGCTTGTACATTAGAACCACCTGGAGAGTTTCTAGAAATATACCTGTGCTTGGGCCCCATGTACAGAGATTCTGACTCAGTTGCTCTGGGGCTGGTCCCACCTTGCTATGCACAAGTCCCTAAGTAACTGTAATCAACAATCAGAACTGAAAACATCTAGGCTGAGCAATAGAAAATATCTATGAATTTATTCTAATTTACTTCTGTATTGTCAAAGTCCAGCCCAAACCTTGGTTATTATAGGTTTAGTACATTGGTTAAAAATAATTAACATAGAGATTCACAAACATTCCACATTAATAGAGGAAAAAACTTTAACTTTGTAATTCAACTGCCTACAGGTATGAAGAAGTAACTAGAGGAGGTTAGAGTTCTCACTTTGTTGTTAGGGTGAGGGCAAAACACAAATATAAGCTTAGCTCCCAAAACCCCAGAGCAAGATTTCCCAAAGCCTTCAAAATCCCCACCCACCCCCTTCTGCATTCCATCATTCTTACCTTGAATTCTTTAACTCCTCTTTGCTATGAGAATGCCCTAGGTTAAACAGGGGGGGAAAAGTCAATACAAATGCCTTCATAACATAAATGAGACAAGAAACAAAACAGAATCACTGGAGGCAAGAGTTGTTTAAGGAACAACTGGGTTTCAATCTGATTTAAAACAAACTTGGTCATATGCCTTAGTCTACTATATAGTTGGTGCTACAAAGTAACAAAGATGAATTTTTCTTATTTAAGAAACATTATGGAGCATCTATATGTGCCTGGAGATTGCCAGGCACCAAGGGAGACAAAGCTAAACTGGGAGCCCTAACTTGATAAATGACTTGACTTGCATTCTAGTGAAAGAGATTTGGGGTGGGCAGGGTGGAGGGTAGCAGGTGAAGAACAAGAACTTTTAAATAGTTAATGAAAAAGAAAATAATTTCTAATTATGATGTATTATGAAGGAAATCAGCAAAACACTGAAGCAGATCACAGAGAAGGTGGTCAGGGAAGAGTTGTCCGAGGACATGGCATTTGAGCTCAGATCTGAAAGGACAGAGTCAGCCAAGGAAAGGGCAAGGGAGAGCTCTCCCAACAGGGGACATCTTCCTGGGAGTTTTCAATAATCTCCAGATTACTAATAATACCTAAAGTAATGTACATGCTATGTACATGGTGTCATACTGTATTGTATAGGGAATAATGGCAAGTATTAAAAGTCTTCATGTGTTGAGTACACACACAATTTTTTTTCAACTGTCTTCCATTTGAGATTGGATGAGATCCCTTAAATGCAGAAAAGTCAGACTTGGGCAATCTGTGTATACACAAACATCAGATTTCTCCCTTGCCTCATGACACTTAACATAAACGAGGGTGATCCCTAATATCCAGAACCTGACAGATTTCAGAAAAGTAATGCTGCACCTTAACAGCCCGTCAACATCATATCCACGAGATCAACCCACAAACACCACTGGCTTCAGTGAGAAAACCACGGTGAGCGTGTGGGTAGGGCAGCTTCTTTTTCTGAACACTCATTTACCAGGAATGGCACAATTATAATACATCATAATCCCTTGTTTCAAACCCTATAACCATCAATCAATCTTGTGAGCTTGAGCAAGGTACTCAACTTCTCACATGTTGTTTCTCCTCCAGAATACTGTTTGTACTTACGTCATGTGGTACAAACAAATGTCTTAAAGCACATGAAGCACTTCAAAGGTTCCAGACACAGTCAGGATGCCTGGAACGCATCTCAGTTTTTCCTGGACTATTTAACTTTTGGCACTGAGAATCTAATATATTAGGAACCCTCTTTCAGTCCTGAGCCCATCAGGGGTGGTTGATAAATCTTCACTCACAGTCCCAGGTTTTTTGCTTATAATTAGTTGGAAAAGCTGATATAAGATCTCAGAGTCTGTCCTGACAGAAAAACATCCTACGTCACAGTTCTCAACATGTGTGAAGCTTCTGGGATAATGGAAATAGATATATTTTGATCACGACTGTGGAGTTCCCATTGTAAAAGTCCACCAAGATTCACCCATTGAACATACTTTAAAAACATCTATTATCTATAAATTATACCTAGTAAAGTTGTTTTTAATGTAAATAATGAGGAAAAAAAAAACATCTGTGATGAGTGCCATGACAGAGAAAACCAAGTTCTGGAACTTGGTCAAGACATAATGCTGAAGGAGCTGGTGCCGCTCCATGAAGAACTCTTGCCTGGGAAGCAGATACATGGAAACATGAATAGAACAAAGCGGTGTGTACTACCTTGGTTCCAAATGCACCTAGGCATATTTATGGGTGACAAAGATTAGTTTTCTTAACCAAAGATAAGAGAAGGGACACTCCAGCTTTTCTATTTCTTGATTCTGAAATCTTAGGGAGTAGCATTACCCTCTCCAAGCCTTGCTTTCCTCTGCTATAAAATGGGCATAGTAATATTATCTTATAGAATGATGATAACAAAATACATGCAAATATTTTTACATAATGCCTACCTGAAGCACTGTAAGTACTGAATAAAAACTGGCTATGATCTAATCATCCTTCAAAATCCTTAAAAATATGTATTTTTATTTAAGTTTATATTGCTTCCTACACAAGGAAGATAGAAGCAATGGCAAATGACTTACATTTTAGACTTAGAACGCCAAGGATAATAATTAGAGCTATCCCAGCAGAGACTCCTGCTCCAATGAAGACACGGAATCCAGTGGTTGCTGTGGAGTCTTGCAATTCAGTAGACAATGAGAATCCTGACTATAAAGACAAAGAGAATTTAAGCAGCAAACATCCAGGAACTGGCTGTGTACTCAGCCTCAGGATTTATGAAATGAAACACTCCCTTGATCGCATTATGTGACTGCAGGGACCTTGAAACCACCTTTCATTTGTTTTCTGGCAGATTAGCCTCAAATTGCCCCTAGAAAAAAGGATTGCTCTTGGGCCTGGCATGATGGTTCAATAGCTAAACCCTCACATTGCATGCACTGGAATCCCAAATGGGTGCTGGTTCCTGTCCCAGCTGCTCCATTTCGCATCCAGCTCCCTGCTTGTGGCCTGGGAAAGCAGTAGAGGATAGTCCAAAGCCAATCTCCCCTGTGGGAGACTGGCAAGAGGCTCTTGGTTCCTGATTTCAGGTCGGCTCAGCTCCAGCCATTGCAGCCACTTGGGGAATGAACCAGCAGATGGAAGATCTTTCTGCCTTTCTTCTCTCTGCAAACCTGCCTTTCTAAGAAAAATAAATAAAGTCATTAAAAAAGAAAAAAAATAAAAGAAGGAAAAGTACTGCCCCTCTATTTTAAGACAGCAGCAAAAACCACATGCCCTTCTGTGCAACAGCTCAAGGAACTCTCAGGAAATAGACTGCTCCTTCCCAAACACACAGAGATGCTGAAGTGCAGTCTTGTTCTTTCAGAATGTCCTGGTTGGTGCTCCGCCAGAGAGTTTCAGAGTAGTCTATGATCTTACAGTGAAAATTCTAATTGTCACAGAAAAACAGAGATTTAAGACCCCAGCCTGCAGCCAGAGTCTTGGGTAGAAATTTCTGATCCATTACTATGAACCCAGTGACTTTGCACAGTGCCTGGTAGAATTAACTGACAAAAAGTAGCAAGTGCTTAGCACCAGACCAGGTTTGCAGGAAATACTTAGTAAATAATAGTTATTATAGCTACTATTCAGGGTAATTTTCTGCTGAAAGTCACAAAAACTCTTCTGTTTCTAAAATATTAGCCCATTTTCTCTTGTTGAAAGCAATGAGAGTAAGCACTTGGAGGGAATAGGCATTTAGCTTAGCAGTTAAGACGTTTGTGTCCCACACCAGAGCATTTGGGTTCAATTCCCAGCTGCAGCTGCTGCCTTGACTAACTTTAATGTAGACCCTGGAGAACAGAGCTAAAGGCTCAAGTGTTTGGGTCTCAGCACCCATGTGGGAGTCTTGGGTTGAGTTATCAGTTCCCACAGCTAAAACAATTCTTTGCCTCATTATCTCCCAAATATTAATTTTTTTAAAAAGTTTAAAAACAAGTATAAGTCAAGGAGGTTTAATGGTCCATTTATTCAACACACATTTACACATTTATTCCAAACATACTACTCTTGCAGCAGCAGGAGTCCTCTGTGCAAGGTGCTGTGCATTATGCACTGGGGGCACTCCAAGCTACTTAAAAGGCAGTCTTTCATCTCAAAGAGAGGAGGGACAAGCAAAAGATGCTAGGCATCGATTGTGAATATCCAAGGAGGAGAGAGAGTCAAGTGAATACTGATTCCTGGATACATCCTTCAAGAATTTTAAGTCCTGATAACACTTGTTTTCTAAAGATTTTCCTCTTCCTCTGAGGAGGTAGGGAACACTAAAATCATGATTAGCTGAGTGTTTAATTCATAGGTGAAGATACAAATAGTTGGCTTTTAATAATTCCAATTGGTGTCTGGAGGATGTAAATTGATATATATGTACATATATATAAAGTCCTTCTTGCTGTCTTTTAATGGAAGCAAAAGAGAATGTATTCTAAGGAGATACAATCTTGGAGTCCTCCATAGTGGCACCCCGGTTTGTGACAGTGGAGAAGGGCAAAGTTCTATCACTTCCTCTTTCTGGTTTTTCAGAGCTCACTGTGGTACATGCTCTTCCCGCACACAACCTCACTTCCTCCCTCCAGCGGGCCTGTGTAATTAGAATTGTCACATCACCAACAAGCTGTCAGCAAGGCCCAACAAGCTGAAGTGTAGGGAGGGTCAGACTTCTGCCCCAAGCAGAGGAGGGGCATAAAGGCCATGTAAAGCCAGATGTTGTTGTTGTTGCTAAGCATTATGTTTGCTCACACACAAAAGGGCTACTTACTGTTTGATTTTTGTCATGGAGAGTCTGTATCTCTGCAACAAAAGGAGATCATAGTCAGCAATGCTATCTTTTGTCTGAATTTTAAATGTTTGAAATTGTATGTTGATGCATTTGAACCTAATTTCACTTCATATTCTTTATAATACTTGGAAGACCAACAAAAAGTTATTTTAGTATGATCATTATGACCCCTTGCACAGATTTGATGAAACAGATTTCTGCCAGGAAGTCCAATATTGAAGACATAATCTTTTTTTGTCCACAAGACCCTAACAGACTCTACTAAAATCTAGTGACATTGTTAATATTTGGACATTTTATCCTGATTAGACCTTGAAAGACAACAAAAACTCATTTTCCTAAATTTTTTTTTATCAGTTACTTGCTAGAAGAGACACAGTATTTACTAGAAGAGAGACAGTTGCCTACAAATGGAAACAGCTCTAACTTACCAGGAGTCAGGTATTGCGCTAAACATTTTTAATGAAATATATCATGTGACATTCAGAACAACTGCCTTAAGTGATCATTCTTCTGCTTACACAGATAAAGAAACTGGAAAGTGGGCAAATGATTATTTAAGGTCATACAGTTTGGTGAGTGCTAGAAATAGTCTTCAATTTAACACACATTTTTTGTTGTTTGTTTTTCATTTTTGTTTTTGTTTGGAAGGCAGAGTTACAGAGAGAAAAGTCTCACATCTGTTGGTTTATTTCACAAATGCCAATAACAGCAAGTGCAGGGCCAGATGAAGCAGGACTCAGGAGCTTCTTCCTGTGGTCTCCCCTGGGGGTACACAGGCCGTGTTCTGCTGCTTCCCTAGGCACATTAGAATGCAGCTGGATTGGAAGTGGAGCAGTGAGGACTTGAACTCACACCCACATAGGATGCTGATACACCTACACAGGATGCCGATGCTGCTTTTGGCAGCTTTACTGGCTACATCATGCTGCCAGCCTCCAACACAAGGCTTTAAATGTGCACGCTAAATCGTATGGATTTTAACAGCCTTCCTTCCCACCAGCACTGTCACACCATGAGATGTTCACCTTGCTCAGTTGCATGCTCATCTTTCCTTTCATTTGTTTATTTCTTCATCTGTGTAGATATTCACAGGCTACTCATCTCTACCCTATGCCAGGCACAAGGGACGGCAAAGCAAGCCAGATGGGTACAGACCTTGCAGACACTGTATTCGAAAATAAATACAGTCAGCTGTGGGCAAACTAAGCATGCTTACTCATCTTTCTGGCTGAGTCAGAGACTTCGCAAGCCCTTAAATATCAGCATCATCTTCTGAAAACCTCAAAATCTAACTACTTTAACGTATGCAAAGTAGTCAACCAAATTCTAGTTTCAAAGACTATAATTTAAATATAAAGGCATAGGCTCAAATTTAAAACTACCTACGGGGAGTGGGAAAAACAGCAAAAAGGTAATGATACATTTACCATTGCTGTTATTACCCAAAAGGAATTTAAAGCATTAAAACCACATAGGTGGAACTTCTAAGTAAACAAGAATCTAACCACACACAAGAATTTCATATGGCAATTCAGTTTCTACTTCCCCATAAACATTATTCTTAGTCTAAATGGCATGACTGTCAGTTTTTTTGCTTTTTTTTTTAACTTAACTTGGTTATGAAACTGATCAGTGATACCAAGCAGTGCTGTGAAAGTTTTTCTTAGAGGACCCAAGGCTTGGCTAGCACGAAGCCAGCAGTGGCAAGGACTGCGACGCCCTTAAAAGTACTGTATAACTTCAGTAGTTGCCACCTATTCGAAGCTAATTTTGTGTCATTTTGCTTAGCAATACAAAAGCACAATTTCATTTCATGCTCACCACAAACATGTACATATTATTATTTTGCACATCTTCCAGCTGAATGTGTATTTTGCCCCAGTTCATACAATTTTTAATTGGAGAGAGGACATACCTGTGACCCAGCCCTGCCTTCTTCAGGCAGGACACAGAGGTTGTATCTGTTATGTGTTAGAGATAAGTTTAGTACATTCCACAGCCTTTGGAATTCTGAAAGTTCCACTCAGTTTTTATCAAGCATATCAGATGCACCCACATCCCACATTTAAAAAGAAGTTACAACTATGTAGAAAATAGACTTGCTGATGACTGACATGACGTTACATGTTCTAGATATTAAACACCCACTCATTTCTATTTCTCTTCCAATTTTTGAATCATGACTTTTTCTAATTTAAATAATCTCTTAGCCACTTCCATAAAAAGCTCAGAGATTTGGGGTACTGAGCCCACGGGCCCTTAAGCAAAAGATGGCCTCATTATTGGTGTGCTAAAGGGAAGGAGTAAGCAAAACTACAGAGAAAGAGACTCAGCTCCCCACCCTTTCCATGCCTGTATGTGTGAACACAGCATTTGTCCTGAGCATTGAAGTCCAGAATGGGAAAGCAGAACTACACAACCTCTCAAGTCCTTTCTATGTCTGTGATTCTAAATTCTTGAAATATGGGGCTTGAACCGATGGGGTTGATATGGTGGTTCTACAGGCTAATCTGCCACCTGTTACCAAATGGGTGCCAGTCATATCCCAGCTGCTCCACTCCTATCCAGCTCTATGATTATGGCCTGGGGAAGCAGCAGAGGATGGCTCAAGTCCTTGGGACCCTGCATCCACATAGGAGACACAATAAGGTGTCTGGCTCCTGACTTTGAATCGGCTTAGCTCCAACCATTGCAGCTACTTAGGAAGCGAACCATGAGACAGAGTATCTTTCTCTGTGTATCTCCTTCTCTCTATAAATCTCTTTTCAATCACATAATTTTTTAAAAAGAAAATACAATGATAACATACCAAAAATATTGCATATGACTTGATTAGTCCAAAATTTGATTATCTGTTCCCACCATAATTAATTTTTCCATCAACTATGTCAGATGCACTAGCTTCCAATTATTAGAAGGGAAGTCAGGACTGAACCCTTAAAAATTAAAACATAAGGGTCCTGAGCCTGGTGCAGTAGCCTAGCAGCTAAAGTCCTCATCTTGAACATGTTGGGATCCCGTATGAGCGCTGTGTCTAATTCTGGCAGCCCTGCTTCCCATCAAGCTCCCTGTCTGTAGCCTAAGAAAGCAGTCAAGGACAGCCCAAAGCCTTAGGATCTTGCACCTGTGTGGGAGACCTGGAAGAGGCTCCTGGTTCCTGCCTTTGGATCGGCTCAGCTCCGACCATTGTGACCGCTTGGGGAATGAACCATCGGATGGAGGGTCTTCCTCTCTGTCTCTCCTCCTCTCTGTATATCTGACTTTCCAATAAAAATAAATAATTTTTTTTTTAAAAAAAAGTTAAGGATTTGGCACTGTTGCACTGTGGGTTAAGCAGGCATATGGACACTGATTTGAGACCTAGTTGCTCCACTTTCTATCCAGCTGCCTGCTAATAGGTCTGGGAAAGCAGCAGAAGATGAGCAAGTACTTGGGTCCCTGTATGCCCACGGAAGACTTGGATGAGGCTTCTGGCTCCTGACTGGCCTGGTCCAGTCCTAGTTATTATGACCATTTGAGGAGCAAACCAGCAGATGGAAGATATCTTTCTATCATCTCCCTCTTCTCTCTAACTCAGTCTTTCAAATAAATAAATAAATAAATAAATAAATAAATATTTTCATAAAACAAATTAAAGTAGATTAGTATTTTAATAGTAACTAATATTTGAGTTCTTTCTATGGAATATGGACACTCTGCCGAACACCTGACCCACATTCTCATGTTGAATTTTTACAACAGCCTTTACGAAGTAGAGATTGAAACTCCCTTATTGTTGAAATGAAGAAACCGATGTCACAATATTGAAGCATCTTTACTGAACTCACAGAGTTAGTAAGAAAAACAAAATTGAGAACTTGCTCCATTTACTACAGAAATACTTAAGCACAATCTCACTCTGGCTCATCATAGTACCAACAGCACTTAGGATGACAGCTAACATCACTGAGTCCACACTGTGCTCACACCCAGAACTAAGCAATTTCAACTTGCAGCTTTGCTATTTCATGTTATGGTGTGACACTGGCTATAACAGGCTTGCCAATTATCATCTTATTTTGTAGAAAAAAAGAAAAAGAGCTCCAGAGAGCCTGAGAGAGACAAGGGGTATGCCCAGCAATAACTCAAGATTAACCTTCTTAATCAATGAACTTGAGGTCTACTCTTTCTGCTCCTCCTCTTCCCTTGCAGCCCAGAAATGCCCTTGATGAACTACATGAATCATTCAGCTACTCCTTCCCAGACAGGAACCAAAGCAGTCCATGAGCTTTATCCCATTTAGAAGAACACTACAATCATCTAATGCAAGCTAAAAGATGCATCAAAAATGTCAGGAAAATGTGAATTACAACAATTCCGTGCCTGGATTTCAAAACTGTTTGCACCAAAATCAACTTATGTTTAAATTTCTACTTTCCTGAAAACTTTGAAATACCCTCATAAGAGCCCCCCTAACACAGGCTAGGTTTAGCTCATGCTAAAATATTATCTGGAGTACGTTAGAAAATGGTAAGGACAACATAATGAGCTTTTCTCATTAAGTCAAATTTACTTAATGTATAAGAAATACCTAGTTTTTATTAAGTTCTTTTAAACTAAAATGTAAATAAAAGAATGACTAAAAGATTATCTTTTTTAGTACAAGAGTGGCATAGAAGACAGAAGATTTATTTTATCCTTATTTGGCAAAACATGGACATTACCAAAACTCTTAGGAAGTGGGGAATTTTACTGAGTTGTAAGTTTGAAAACCTCTAAACCCACTCCTTAGACGAAAAAGAAAGCTCAGTTCCATAGAAGTGAAAAATCTTGGCTCAGGTCATATGACTCATGTGTAGGCTTTTCCCCAACATAGGTGTCTCCTCCAGTTCCCTCCCCTCAAACACTGTTTCATATATCTCAACATTTTCCCATGTTTAGAACCCTTAGAACTGAGAAACCTGCTAAGGGCTTCCTGCTGTGCCCCATGTATGATTACCTGATCCATGTTGCTCGGTAGTAAGCATCCTTGGAAAGGCTGTAGTACAGTCTGTCTGTGGAGTCGGAGCAGGGGTGACCTTGGCTAGTATGAGAAACCAACAGAAGGATGAGATTTCTCTGGGAGCAGAGGGCTTGTTCTAAAGCATTAAAGGGGAGGCAGGAAAAACAAGGAAGACAACAAATAAAGAGAAACTTATCTTTAGCCTCCTAACCTACCTAGACACCTCTGCCTAGAGGGCGTCACTTACTTTAACTATTTGATGGGAGTAAAATCCAGACCATGTTGTTACAGTTTCCTTATTAACAACAAAACCAACAGTCACGCAAGTGACCACACTAAAGCATTTACATACAAAGTATTTCATAAGATCTTTCTGGTGGACACCAATGCTAAATGGGTACAAAATGGGTACTCTGTAATTCTTGAAACATACAACTACATGCACCGCCCCTCCTCCCCCCCACCCCCACCTCCGTATCCCAGTGCATAAACCAGTGCTTCACCATCCTGGCTACACCTGGCAAAGACCTTGCCTAACACTATTCTCAGACTTAGCCTCCAGAGATGCTGATCCCTCTGATTTGTGGGTGGGGTTCAGGCATTTGTAGTTGTATAAAGATTTTCTTTGTAAGTGATTCTAAGCAAGAATTGGGGTCTCGAACCACTGGTACAGGCCTTTACTCCTGTTTTATAGATACTAGATGGAGTAATAAAATATGAAACATCACTGGTCTTCACTGGTGGGATCTGGTAACTATTTGGTCTTGCAAACCCAACACCAGGGCTGTAATTTAAGAGACCAGAAGTAAAAAGCAATCAATCTATTTAATAGGAATCGTAGGCAAACTGTATACATAAAGAAGGCTGTAAGGTTCCACTCACATGGTTTGATGACCAACTCCAGGTTCAACTTTTTATCATTTAGGATGCCTGGGTACTCTATCCGGCAGCAGTAGGTCCCGCTGTCTTCTGCAGTCACATTCTCTATGGTCAGGGACACGTTCCCTTTGTGGAGATTCCCCTTTAGTTGGTATCTGCTAGATCGCTGGTATTTCACGTTGCTTTCATCAGTGCTGAGAACTCTATTGTGGCACTGAGACAAAGGGCAGGCCGCCTTCCCCCAGCACACAGGAAAAAGATTCTCTGAGGAGGCTGGAGTGTAGCTACAGGGCAGATAAGCATTCTGACCCACCTCAAACACATACTGCGCTTCCAAAGATCCTGAAAAGAGAGGGAAAGAAAATAAATCCCATGCAGTGTGGGGGGTTCCAGCTCAGGAAAACACAGGTGATGGGTTCCAGAAAGAAGACGAAGCCACTGCTGCTGTTGTGTTTGAAGGATGATTAATTGTGCCAGTGGTTTGCAAGGGATCAGAAGTGCCTGCCTGTTAACACGCAGACTGCTTCGCTCAACCGCTAGAGTTATTCAGATGGACTGGGTGAAGCTTGGGAATTTGTGTTTCTAGCAGCTCCTGGATATTGCTGCCATAGCTGGTCTTGGATCCTCACTTTCAGAACTACTGCCCCAGGAGAGACTGGAAGACCAGTTCCGTGAGTGTGACAGGACAGAGCAATGGAAAGAGGCAATCATATGGTAAATCACTGTTAGCCAGAAAAATGATCAAGAAAGCCCACATTAACATAAATCTCTGTCCCATTTATTTACTTGAAAGGTAGAGTAAGAGAGAGAGCATGCATCCATACACTGACTTACTACCCCAAGTCGCTCCAATAGCCAAGCTGGGCCAGGCTGAAGCTGCTAAGAACTCCATCTGGGTGTCCTACACGGGTAGCCACGGGTAGTCCAGCTCTTGGACTACCATCTACTGCCTCACAAGAGCATTAGCAGGGAGCTGGATTGAAAGCAGAATATTTAGGACTTGAATGCCATTCTAATATAGAATGTAGGAGTCCCAAGCAATGGTTTAGCCCACCATGCCACAACATTATCCCTCTCCGTCACTTATTTTTCAAAACACCAGGTAAAAATTATGGCCAAATAAGTACTTTTGAAATCATTAACAGGTTGTTTGGAGGTTTAAAACCAATTTCTTAAAAATATAACATGCATTCATCTATATGCAATAAAACCTTCAAGTATCACGAACAGAGTGATCTCTTCTGTCACTTTTTTTTTTAAAATTTCCCAGCTCCCCTTCCTAGAACCTGTAATTAGGAAATGTCCACATATCACTGCTACCTGGTGGCACACACATACTTACAGAAACCTAATACAAACACTGGTCTATCCTCCGTTTCTTTCAGAAACATTCCAACCTGAGACATTCTACACCAATGTCTTTCATCAGACTCATTGTCCACATCATACATTTATCGCATATATTTCCTCACTCTCCCACAGAGGGGCATTCAAGCAGCTTCCAAACTCTTACAACTCGTGTTATCACAAGCAACGTTGCTACGACCAGGCTTGTATCCCTCTCCCTTACACTCATACACCATCATTCTCCCATTACAAGTACCCATGTCCCAACTTACTTGTACATAGCACCAGCACCAGCAGAAGCAAGACACAATCAAAGCAACAATGTGAAAACATGGATTCTGCAGAAGAAACTCTGGCGGAACACTCTTTGAACTGTACTGAGGACTTCTGTCTCTACTCCACAGTCACACGAGCAGAAGTCACCCTCAAGGAGCACCGCCAGCGCGTCAATGATTTCTGTGTCAATGCTACCACGTCTACTGTCACATCAAAGGAAAACCCCAGTTCTCCGTCATGCTGCACCGCACACATCCTGTATGCATTCTGATATCTATTTTCTGCTGTCTACAAAGAGGAAGTAGTACTAGAGAGTAAGGAAAGTGCTAGTGGAGACAAGGAGAGAGAAGCTTCTAAAATCTCACATTGAAATTGGCCTGAAATGGACCAACCCATTATCTAACAGGAAACACAGTATGACCATATCACGCACCAGTACAGCCAAAGCAGCCGGCCAGGCAGACTGTAGCCAGTGCTTAGGAAGCATCTACTTGGTGCAAGGCACTAGACCAGGAGGTTGAGGGCACAGCAATGACTGGTATGTCCCTTATTGTCACATTTGTTGACAATTTATACTCTGATTAAGAGCCTCATTCATATCCTTGTTAAAATGCAGGTTAGGTTAAGTTCCATAATTCTGCAAGAACTTAGTTCCTCATTTATGATGTTTATAAAATGGAGATATTAAGTGCAAATGCATACCTTCCTCCTCTGATATTCTGATTCTGACCTTGGTAGTGTCAAATTCTCCATATGGAGACAGACATGTTCCTATCTGCATTGCCTCCTTCCCCCCTCCCAAGGATGGAGTTGAGGCGAGCCTCAGTAGTCACCTCTCTGGCATATGCAGAAGGCTCCTTTCATCTCAGAGTATCCATTACTGAGGTAAAGTTTCAGACCCAAGTACTCTCACAGTAAGAGTGACTTTATATGGCTGGCTATCTTAACAGCCAAAGCTTCTTGATAAAAGGGAAGTGAGTTCTGAGGCTCAGTGGTTTCTGAAATTCCTGTGAGCTTCCTCAATGTTTCGTTTTCCTGAATTTCTCTGTCACTCACACCTACGCTGTTAAACACATTTACTACAAATATTGGATGTGTTCAAAGTGCATATATTTCTGTAGACTCAACTAATGGCAGTATTCAAGAGATCACAGTCAATTTCCCCATTTTGTGAAAAAAGAAATTAAAACCAATATCAATTTGCCTAAAGAGACATGATTAGTGATTAGAATAAGAACGCAAGTCCCTAAGCTCCAGATTTTTCCAACTGTAAATTATTTCATGAATTTAATTTTGCGCTTTATGTCTGCTCACATAACTAATAACAACCACCAAATGTCCAGATTCAAGCATAAAGTAGCATTGAGTGAGTGAGTGGTCGGGGTGGCATTACTGAGCAGATGACCTTAGGCAAGACTCTTCAAAGCTTCAGCTTCAGTTTCTGTGTTTGTTTTTTATTTTTACAACTCTTTTCTGTCCATCTCTAGAATTGCTATTGACACCAGCATTATAAAATATTATTAAATTACTAATTCCTTAAATTCTAGACTTGAAAGCACCAGAGATTACCTTAATCCCTTCTTTTTTCCTGTATGTATGATTTCTGAACACTTTCATGTTTGTTTAACTTCTATTTCCTGTTTACTTTTGAAAACTGTATATTATCCATTTTATATTATAACAAAATGTCTGAGGATGGGTAACTCATAAAGAAAAGACATTTACTGACCTTCTTACTCAAAGGCATCTTGCTGACATTAGCTTGAATCTGATGATAATCTCACCAGGAATGGGAGAGGGGATATGTGTGAAAGGGAGAGACCACATGGGGCAGGAAGTCTGAACAAGGAGAGGGACCTGGCCTGCTCCCTCTCTTGATAACTTGAAGCCCTGTGAAAAAATGATCTTAACACCTTGTAGGAGTGATAACCTCCCTGTGAACTAACCAACTCCCATGAAGTTCACCTCTCATTGGTTCCAATAACTCTACATCGCCACCTGCGGGCCAAAGTTCTAAAAGTACATGAACCTTTTGGGGATAAACTACATCCAAATCACAGTACTTAGCCTTGGGCCTCAAGGAGCATGTCCTCATAGTACAAAGGGCTTTCTTCCCATGCCAACAGTCCCACAGTCTAAATCTATTCCAGCACCACTCCACAGTCTCATCTGAGATTCTCTAACTCTTCAAATATTCTAACACATGTAACCCCTCCCCCGACCCATGTGCACAAACCCATGATTGACAATCCTGGGTATACCTGGTTCAGAACTGGTTCAATACTAATTCTCAGACTTAGCCTCAAACAAACCCTCCGGTTTGTGGGAGAGGCCCAGGCATTTGCAGTTATTCAAAAAGAAAGTTTTTTTTTTTACAGGTGATTCTAAGGAAGAATTGGAGCCTTGAGCCACTGGTGTGGTTCAAGATTAAAAGGAAACTTCCTCCTCTATGAGCTCCTATATAATCAAGAAATAAGTTATCTATTTTTAGGATACAATGGCAGGACACACATTTCCATTCCAAATAGAAAGGAGTAATCAACACAGAGCAAAACCAAAACCCAACAAGGTAGACCTTAAGTCTTAAAGCTCCAAGTCTGACATCCTGAACAGTAAAGGGGAGGGTAGAAGGTAGCAGTCCCAATTCTCATGTTCACCAGAGGGAGCAATGGCCCAGCAGGAGAGCCCACCACAGCCCCCCACCAAGCTTACACCCCCCCACGCTCAACGCAGGTTTCACATCTGCTGGTGGGTGCTGCAGCCCAGTCTGACATGGCCTGCCTCATCTTGGCATTTGCCAGCAGGTGAGGCAGCCTGGCCCAGCCCGGCCTGCCCTAAGTTCCAGCTCAGGCTGGTAGGTAACACTCCCCAGCCCATTCAGCCCCCAGTTGCACTAGGCCCAATAAAATGTGTTTTACCAATACAATATTTTTACTAATAAGTTCTCAGTAAATTGTATGGAATTTTCTATATTGACAATTATTTTCTACAACTAATAATTGCTTAGTTCCTTCTTCATTAGTACTTATTTTTCTTTCCTTGCCATGCTACTCAAAAAATCTTGTACACTTTCAGTAGAAGTACTGAGAGCAAGCCTTTCTTCCATCTCTAACAGGCAAAGTTTCGGGTTCTTAACTTCAGTATAACACATACTATAAGTCGTACAGAGCTATCACCTATTATACTCGTGAAGTTTTCATCTATGCCTGAAATTCTAATAGTATTTTTTTTTCTTTTCAATGAGTGGATGTTAAATTTTAAAAATACATTTTTCATATCTGTTGAGATGATCAAGTGGCTTTTCTTTTTTATTATTGTGACAGAATACATTATTTTTCTATCCTGTATTCTATAATAGATTGGCCATAAAACATTAGCCTTTATTTTATGTTTATATATTATTGGGCTCAATTTGCTAATTTTGTTTACACTACCCTTCTGAGAAAGCCTGTATAAAAGTAGAATTGTTTATGTAGGTGTGTATTTCCTGGCAATGTCTGGACTGCTTGTGAGGAAAATTTGAGTACTTATTCATTTTTTTAAATGGTTGAGAGAATTATTGTCTTCCTATCCTTAAGTTAGTATTGGTAATCTTTAAAGAACTTGTCTATTTTGTTGTAAGTTTTCAAGAACACCTTTATTCTTCTGTCTATAACATCTATATTACCATACACACACACATCCCCTTTTCATTTCTGCTATTATTTGTCCCTCTCTCCTGCAAACAGCAGTGAGTCAAACCCTAGGCTCAGGCAGCAATAAGCCTCTGGGTTTCTGACAGGCTTCTCCGACTAGATGCTTCTGCAAGGTGATTAGCAAGCCTGGAGACCTGAGCATGTGGCTTGGGGACAAAAGAGCTTTGGAAAAAAATTCGTCTTTTCCCTTCATTCTCAACATTAGATGCTATCTACATAAGTATGGTTGCTGTAACCACCACGGCTGAGAACATTAAGAGTCATCAAAGTTAATAAACCAAACCAATACTTCGCAGCTAATAAATGATGGAACCCAAATTCTAACATTCTGAGGTGTTTCCCAACCAATTCTCTGATTCAACAGACACCAATTAGAATCTAATGATTCAAATCAAAGCTTACACTAACGACCTGGAATTAGGGGATCATGAGTTACAGTACCCTAGAAGGTGCCTCTGAATTTCCTCATTTTAATCAACTCCCTTGCAATCAACTCTAAGCCCCTTAAACTTGAGGTAAGAGTGCCACTTACTGGTAGCTTGCCCACATTGCAACTTTCAAATTTTATTTTCATTTTATTTAAAAGGCAGAGAGGGAGCCAAAGAGGGAGGAGGAGAGAGGGAGGGAGAGTGAGATACTGATCTTCTACCCACTGGTTCACTCCTCAAACGCGCACTATACGCAGGGTGGGTCCAGGGCTGATGCTGGGGCCAGGAATATTATTATCTACATCTCCCACATGAGTGTCAGGGACCCCAGCACCTGAGCCACCAAGGTTGCTCCCCCAGAGCACATGCTAGCATGAGGCTAAAACAGGAAGTTCAGCCAGTACTTTAATCCAGACATTCCAATATGGGAAAAAAGCATCCTGTAAACTGTATTAACTGCCACACCTTGCAATCTGAAACCAGTTCTTAAATGTTAATTCTAAATGTTGGTGGCAGGCAAAAGACAAAAGACTCAGTAGGAAGGCTATTAGCTGAGCTTCAATAGTTACTTAAGTGCATTGTAGCCATTCAAACTTTTAAACATCAGAAAAATTCTATGAAGAAATTTTTCAAGAATTTCTAGTGTAGTTAGTGGCAGCTCTGTGAATACACTTCAGGGTTAGACTTAACTCCCTAGATCACAGCTTACCAGCCAAATCCAGTCGGCTATCTGATGTTGCACTCTCACAGCTAAGAATTTTATGTTTAAAGTACCATTAAAAACAAAAACACAGGCCCAGTGCAGTAGCCTAGCAGCTGAAATTCTTGCCTTGTGCGTGCCAGGATCCCATATGGGCGTTGGTTTTAATCTTGGCAGCTCCGCTTCTCATCCAGCTCCCTGCTTGTGTCCTGGGAAAGTAGTTAAGGACAGCCCAAAGCCTTGGGACACTGCACCCACATGGGAGACCCAGAAGAAGCTTCTGGCTCCTGGCTTCAGATTGGCTCAGTTTTGGGCATTGCGACCACTTGAGAATGAATCAGTGGACAGAAAAGATCTTCCTCTCCCTTTTCTCTATAAATCTGACTTTCCAATAAAAATAAATAAATCTTTTATTTAAAAAAAGAGAACAAACAACACACAAAAACCATAAGAATGTTTCACCTGTGAACATTACTGAAATTCAAATGTCAGTATGTATAAGGTTGTAAGGAAACACAACAGTTATTTACATATTGTCCATAGGACTAAACATTCCACTGGGATTTCAAGCCATTGTAGTTGAGCAGTCACAACTGAAACTGTACGGTTCTCAAGAACTACCATATTTACAAACTAAATGCTTAGAAGTTTGACAGTTCTTGATATAAATTTTTTTTTAAAGATATACTTATTTTTACTGGAAAGGCAGATGTACAGAGGAGAGACAGAAAGGAAGATTTTCTGACTGATGATTCACTCCAGTACTGCGTCAATCCGAAGCCAGGAGCCAGGAACTTCCTCCAAGTCTCCCACATGGGTGCAGAGTCTCAAGGCTTTGGGCCGTCCTTGGCTGCTTTCCCAGGCCACAAGCAGGGAGCTGGATGGGAAGTGGGGCTGCCAGGATTAGAACTGGAGCCCATATGGGATCCCGGCATGTTCAGGGCGAGGACTTTAACCTCTACGCTATCACACCAGGCCCTCTTGAACTAAATTTAAACCTGAACAAACCACAAGCCCTATATCCCAGTTTTCATTACTCATAAAATGGGAATAACATGTAAGAATCCTTTTTAAGATTTACTCATCTATTTAAAAGACAGAAAGAGAATGAATATGGATCTAATGGCTCATCCCCCCAATAGCCACAATGCCTGAGTCTTGGCTAAGCGAAAGCCAGCAGCCAGAAACCAGCCAGGTTTCCCATGCACGTGGCAGGAGCCCAACTTTTTGTTCCATCTTCCTCTGCCTTCCATGGTAGAGCAGCCCGACTTGGATGGTTACCTATATGGCATACTTGCATCACAAACAGCAGCTCAGCACATTGTGTCACACCATCAATTGTACAAGAGTTTTTTTTTTTTTTTTTAAGATTTATTTATTTATTTATTGGAAAGTCAGATATACAGAGAGGAGGAGAGACAGAGAGGAAGATCTTCCGTCCGATGATTCACTCCCCAAGTGAGCGCAATGGCCGATGCTATGCCCATCCGAAGCCAGGATCCAGAAACTTCTTCCGGGTATCCCACACAGGTGCAGGGTCCCAAGGCTTTGCGCCATCCTCAACTGCTTTCCCAGGCCATAAGCAGGGAGCTGGATGGAAAGTGGAGCTGCTGGGATTAGAACCAGCACCCAAATGGGATCCCGGCGCATTCAAGGAGAGGACTTTCGCCACTAGGCCACGCTGCCGGGCCCAATGCTATAAGTTTTTAAGATTAGAGCTATATTCACACACACCAGTTCCTCATGGGCCTCACATAAGTCTAAGATGTGCCTTAACATGTTCAGAGGAGACTCGATTTCCACCCTTCAGTCTGTGCCTCCTTCAATCCAGTAACACGTAGTGTCTACGATGCAGGCTCTCAGGGGCAGAAGGCCGGATCCCGCTGTTCGCTTTGACTATACACAATAGAATACGGGAGTGATGAAGTATGGAGACTGAGTACTTGGCTTTGAAAATAAAACTGACTGTCACTCACCAACTGAGTGACCTCAGGAAGTTTAACTTGTCTGTACTTCACTTCCTCATCCATATTCTGACTACAAAAAGAAAAACGACTTCCTTGGGATGTTGTGAGGATAAAATGACTAAGTGGTAACGTGACAAGAATAATGCAAGCAATGAAGCAGTGCATGATATTATTTATGACTTCCCATCAGACTTAGCACAAAAACCAAACTCCTTCCTTTGGCTGCCTAAATTCACCCTCCCCAGCTGCTTCTTGGGCTCCGACCTCTCCTGCACTATACTGCAGCCACGACGACCTTTCACACTCAATTTACACTAACTTTTGGTCTTTCTCAAAAGGTGCTTTCATGTGTTGCTTCTCTAAAATATAGCACAAGTGTTGAAGTTGTCTTTTAAAATCCTTAAAACGTAACTGGAAGATAATGTGTTCAAGGTCATAGCAACATAAGGGAAAGGAAGATTCCTCTTAAGGGTGTTTTAATGGTGGGATGCTTAAGACACAAACTTAATCATTTTCAAATTTTTAACTTATTGTCTTACATCTTCCCTCTCACGCATTCAAAACCTAAATCAGTGTTAGGTAGAAAACCACAGTATCTATTAAATACAGTGAATAAACAGAGGGAACTGCTCTGCAAGTACGTCAAAGTGACAATCTATTTAATTTTACTACTCATATCAAAATTAGCATGTACTTAATTTTCATGGACAGCTAGCTTTGTCAGTTCAGCACCCCTTCCCGAGATAAAGAGCTTCTTCCATTCACTGACATAGTGGAGAGAGGCAAATTCTTACATGGTCCAGGCCCTGGTTGAATCAAGGATGCAAACCCCAATTCCTCCAATTTAGTGAGTAAGAGAGAAAAAAGACTTTACACTTGGGAACTGTTAGCAGCATGTTCTCCCCCTACTTGATTGAAGAAGGTGGTTTGTGCAAAATGGAGCTACAGGGTTCCCAAGGCAGCTACTCATTGCCTTTCGGGTGCTTCCTATCATCTTCCATTTGTTCAGCCATATCACATATCCCATCATCCTTCTAATAAATGCATCTTTTTGCCTAAACTAATTCAAGCAGAGCTTTTTTTCACTAATAGTAGACCCCTGATAATAAAATACTCTTCAATTGCTATGCAACACAATCATCTACAGATTCACTTTAAATCAATGGCAGACAATAGATTCAGTGGCACACAGGGCTAAGCTACCACTTGGGATGCTGCCAGCTCATACTGCTGGTTCCTGCAGTGGCTACTCCACATCCAATCAGCTTCTTGTTAATACGCCTGGCAATCAGCAGCTGATAGCTGAAGTAACTCCCTGCCAAACACAAGCCAAGTCCAAATGGAGTTCCTGCCTCTTGGCTTTAGCCTGGCCCAGCCCAGCTGTCGCAGACACTTGGGAGAAACCTGCAGATTTAATTAACATCTCTACCCAATTTGCCTCACGTCATTTTTTAAAAGATTTATTTATTTATATTGGAAAGGCAAATATACAGAAAGGAGGAGAGACAGAGAACAAGATTTTCTATCGGCTGATTCAATCCCCAAGTGGTCACAATGGCCAGAACTGAGCCGATCTGATTTTAGGCGCCTCCTCTGGGTCTCTCACGTAGGTGCAGGGTCCCAAGGCTTTGGGCCATCCTTGACTGCTTTGCTAGGCCACAAGTAGTGAAGCAGCCAGGTTTAGAACCAGCGCCTAAATGGGATCCCAGCGCATTCAAGGCTAGGACTTTAGCTGCTAGGCTACTGCACCAGGCCCTCACGTCACCTTTTCAAATGGGAAAACAAAAAGAGCATTTAAAACCAAAATACAAAACACAAAAATCACAAAACAAAGCAAAAAAAAAGTATTTGAGGACTAAGCATGAGTCACTTCAAAAATGGGGCCATGCAGCAGTCCAATGGGCTAATCCTCTACCTGCCAGGGCCAGCATCCCATATGGAAACAGGTTTGTAGGTATCTTGGCTGCTCCACTTCTGATGCAGCTCCCTACATGTAGCCTGGGAGAGCAACAGAGTATTTCAGGGACGCAGAAGCTCCTGGCTTCAGATCGGCTCACCTCAGACCACTGTAGTCATTTACGGCATGGACCACAGATTGAAGACCACCCCTGTTCTCTATGGATCTTTCAACTAAAAATAGTAAATCTTTCAAAAAACAAAGAGAAACAAACAAACAAAAAAAACTATTCAGATGATTCTTATAGACATCTTACTTTGGTGAATCATTCTTTTTAACAAAAATTTCTTTAATTGAACAGTTACAGAGAGAACAGGACAGAAAAGGATACTCCGCCTACTACTTCTTTCCTCAAATGGCCTCAACAGCCATGGCTGTCCTGGTCTGAAGCCTGGAGCCGGGAGCTTCTGGATTTCCCATGTGGATGAAGGGGCCATCCTCTACGGCCTGCCCAGGCCATCAGAAGTGAACTGGATCAGTGTGTACCCAGATGGGATACTAGTGCCATATGCAGATTAATCTGCTAGGCCCCTGTGTTGGTCCCACAACATTTTTAAAAATATATATATACAGGGCCAAGTGCGGTAGCCTAATTAGCTAAATCCTCGCTTTGCATGCACTGAGATCCCATATGGGCATTGGTTCTAATAACTGCGGCTCCGCTTCCCATCCAGCTCCCTGCTTGTGGCCTGGGAAAGCAGTCGTGGACGGCCCAAAAGCCTTGGGACCCTGCACCCATGTGGGAGACCCGAAGAGGCTCCTGGCTTCGGATTGACTCAGTTCCAGTTGTTGCAGCCACTTGGAGAATTAATCAGTGGATGGAAGATCTTCCCTGTTTCTCCTTCTCTCTGTAAATCTGACTTTCCAAGAAAGATAAACACATCTTTAAAAAAGAAAAAATATATACATATATTTTTTACTTGAAAGGCTGTTACAAAGAACAAGCACATACACTTCTACCCATTGGCTTATACCCCAATGGCCTCAACAGCCAGGGCTGGACTAGCCCAAAGTCAGAATCTGGAAATTTCTGGGTCTCCCACATGGGTGGCAGAGGCCCAAGCACTTGCGGCATCTTCCACTGCTTTCCCAGACACATTAGCAGCAGACGTTTGAACCCCTGTTCATATGGGATGCTAATGCTGCAGCTTAACCCACTGTACAATGTTAGCCCTGGTGAACCAATCTTTCAGAAGCATTCATAAACAGGTATGCATAGAAGTATTTTAATTTTAGAAGATTCAAAGTCCATGTATAATACTTTTTTTAAATTCCGAGAACAAATCACTAGTGCTTCATTTCACTATAACAGCAAGAATTAGGTTGTCAGGTCTGGCTACATAGAACTTCTAGATGAGTCCTGGTCTAGGTCATCTCAATCCCAACACCTCTCCCCTCAAGATACACAGGTAGTCACCTATAAGCAACTGTTGTGACTCAACAATGTTGCATGATTCCATTTCACCCATGCTACGATTTTTAAACTAGCCCCAAAGTGGTTGTGTATCTTTGCCTAACAACCTCAAGGCTGTAGTTAAAAAAACAAAAAGTCCATAGGCATTTTGGTTCAAGGACAATTTCCATCTTGCTTTCCAACTAGGGAATAGAAAGCCATAGGAGCACACCCTTTGGAGTCCCTGGAGTCAAGTTCTACTCCATATTTCAGTGATAAACAGGCTAAGGTTGAGACTGGCTAATTAGCTTGTCTAGCAGACGTGTTACTTGGAAACAAACTTAACTCCCAACAAGTGTAGCAAAAGGTGCATATTTCACAGAGCGAAGCTGTCAGTCGTTTTAAAGTGAACTTTGCCAGATCCAGAGTTAATGAATCCTTAATGGGGCAATCCCTCTACTAGAAACCAGGAAGAGAGAGAGAAATGAAAAGCACACCATCCAGGAAAAGGCATTCTCTCTGCCTCTACAGAAGAACATCTTGAGCGCGGAGAACTGGACCGGGGTTTAAGGTACAGCTTGCCGGGCCTGGTGCCACAGCAAGTTTCTGGTTCAGAAAGTTGAAGGTAGGGTCGGAGAAGTTACATTTCTAACAAACTGCAAAGTGATTCCAATGCTGCCTCTCTCTAATGCTGTCATTTCATATGGACTCTAGCTTACAGCCAAGCAGGCTGACACTCATTCAAAGCAACTCTCCCAAGAGCAGATGCTGAGTGTGGGCTGGCGGGAGAAAGTACAGATATAAAATCTCACTACTCAAAACATGTTTATTTTCTTTTCACCTTAAGTCAAATTACCCGTGGAAGCAAGAACAGAATTAATGAAGGAGGACCTAATCTTACAATCTGTTATCAAGTCTCGCATGGGTAGGTAGGTGTAGGCACCCAACTAGTAGACAAGAAAACAGAAAATCACCCAAGAAATTGTTATGTGACAAAAACTGCCTTGCCCAGAACTTAAAAGTCACATGGCCTCACACAGCTGCAGAGCAGAAGGAAAATGAGGCTGCTGGCTAGACAGAACACCTCAACAACCTAACTCAGAATCTTTGGTAGATATCTGGCAGTCTTTGCCACCAAACCCTTCTTCCACTACAGTATTCCAGCCTTAAAACATGTATTTGCTTTACAGCAAATGTGTAATTCAGTCATCTTAATTACCACATTCTGTTATCTTAAGTTGGCCAGACACATTTACCCAAGTGAGTAGTGAAGATAATTTATGGAACTCACTAAGGTTCCATTCAAGCTAAGGAAAAGAGTTTGCTGAGGTAGTGACTTTACAAGAATCATAACAAAAAATAAAGCTTCTGCTTTAAAACTACAGTTTCTCTCTTTCAATATGCTATTCTACTTTTTGCAGATTAAGTAAACTTTTTAGAAATTTGTTCACATTTGTATAGCTTCAGAGTTTTTATTTATCATTCTTGAAGCAAATCAGTAAATCTACTTTCCAAGGATGGAAACTTTGCTATTAACTGAGGACACCGCCAAACTCTAACTTCAAAAACAGGGAATGCCCAACAAACCATCAGTAGAAAATATTTTCTTTTTCAGGTAATTATTCTTAATTTAGGGATACTTGTTATACACTGAAATTGCTGCCTACGACATTTCAAAATTGAAAAAACTGGAGAGTCAGAAAGTCATTTACACTTTCAGTTACTCCTTTTTAAGACTGTTCAAAAGAAAATAAACCAATAGTGTAACACTATTTACCAAAAGGGGAAAACAGAAAACAAGTATCAGTCATGGTCTTTCATTCATTTCATCAATCAGGACACACAAGGCAGCATCCTTTTCTATAATTTGGTCCCTTCGAAGACCTGAATTCTCTCTTTGTTGCTCACTCTGTCCAGTACAATTGTTGCTATCCTCAGCATCCATGGGCTCAGCTTTCACTTTTATTCCTGCTTCTGAACGTGGCAGATCATCGGGCAAAGAAGCCAGGCAATTCTGAATCATCTCGATCACTCGCTCCAGATGCTTTTGAAACCTCTCGGCTGTTTCCAGCCGTTGTCGTTTCTGGACCTCCATCATGACTCTCAAAGTCTCTCTTGCTTGGTGGGGTCTGTATTCATTTATGAGATGATGCACATGCACAAAAAGCAGCTTCAGGTCTTCTAGCTTCTCTTCTCGTTTTATACTTCCAGGGCTCCTGATCAAGATATCTAAGAGGTCCAAGAAATTAATAAGGATAGACATATTGAGTTTTCTCAGTTCCTTCTTGTGATCAAACTGCATAGGATGAAGTCGCTCAATGCCCTGACTTTCCAAAGGGCGGATGATGAGATCATCACACTGGAACTGGTTGCCAAACATCATGTAACTGTCTTTTATTGGAGGCGGAGGCTTGGGTGCCAGGCCTTCCTGAATATTTTCATCAGTATATTCCTTGATGTACTGCATAGGAGGTGGAGGAAGTGCACTCACTTGTTGTGGTTCACCCATTGTGGAAGATCAAACACCTACAAAAACAAACCAGATTCAGAGTAGAACTACAAATCTGTCATTTTTAGTGACCACAAACAGATTTCTTTTCTTTTCTTCTGGTGGTCTGGGGATAGAGAAGATGATCTTAGTTTCAAAACTAACAGTGACAACCCAGAATGGCTGCCATTCTTTTCTAATCAACCATTATATTCTCAACAACCAGTGTATTTTTCCTTCTCTCCTAACATTTCTCTCAATACACCGTAGTACCCTTTGACTTATCAAGATAATATGGACTCTATACCCCTCGCCTTTTAATGCCCCATTTCTTCATCTCCTCATAACCAAACTACACATGCTGTCTTCCAATCAGAGGGTACAATTTTTAAGTAAATGATCTTAACATTTATTTATTTGTAAGGTAGAGTTACAGAGAAAGAAGGAGAGACAGGAACGGTAGGAATCTTCCATTTTCTGGTTCACTTCCCAAAATGGTTACCAGTGGCTGAGGCTGAGCTGAGTCAAAGCCAGGATCCAGGAGCTTCATCCAGGTCTCTCCTGTGGGTGACAAGTGTCCAAAAACCTGCACCATTTCCACTGCTTTCCCAGGCACATTTAGCAGGCGCTAGATTGGAAATGAAACATTCAGCACTTGAACCAGCACCTGTATTAAATGCCAGTGTTGCAAGGGGCAGCTTATGTTGCTGGGCAGAAGCATCAGCCCCTACAATCGCTTACTTTTACAAACTGATTTCTAAAAGTAAACACTAAAAACTCAAGCATTTTGACAACACTAACATTACTAAAATCCACACATCCAGTATCATCCAAGGTTCTAGATGAAATTATCTAAGTCTGTTTCCTTTTCCCACAGTGCACATTACAATTTAAATGGGTAAACTCACTTTCCTATATCTGCTACAGAAATCTGAAACCCAAAACTTGACTTGCCACAATCACGTCTACCTATTCCTGTTTAAGTATAGGTTATCATTCCACAAGATTCTCATGTGCTCTTTTAAACTGATTGTAACAAAGTTTTAAGATACAGTTCTTCAACATCAGGAGGGACAAGTAAGACACCAGCAGCAGAACTAGGAATTTGTGAATAGCCCTGAGTTTCTGGAAAACACACACACACACGCACAAAACAAAAAACCACAGTGGTACACAGGATGGTACTGAAAATCAAGGCAATAGTCACAGTTACCGTAACTACCTACATCCACAATTCACTACTTTACTAGCCTTGTGTATATTCAGTTGTTTGTCACTCTCAAATTTGGCTTTAACTAATACTCCAGTAAAACTGCTTATTGAAATCATCAACAATCACTACATGATCAAATTTAAAGGAATTGTTTTTTTTTAAATAATTCAGTTTCGGGCCCGGCGCGGTGGCACAGTGGTTAAGGTCCTCCCCTTGCACCCCGGGATCCCATATGGGCGCTGGTTCTATCCCGGCAGCCCCAATTCCCTTCCAGCTCCCTGCCTGTGGCCTGGGAAAGCAGTCGAGGACGGCCCAAAGCTTTGGGAACCTGCACCCGCATGGGAGACCAGGAAGAGGCTCCTGGCTTCAGATCCGCATAGTATCGGCCGTTGCGCTCACTTGGGGAGTGAATCATCGGACGGAAGATCTTCGTCTCTGTCTCTCCTCTCTGCATATCCGCCTTTCCAATAAAAAAATAATAAAAATAAATCTTTAATAAAAAAAAAAAATAATTCAGTTTCATCATCTCAGCAGATTCTTTCTTCTCAAGACATGCCTTTCCTCCCTCAGCTTCTGTGACTGGACATTCACATTTCCCTTCAACATTGGCCACGTTCAGTTACTGCCTCTTCTTTTCTATCTAAGCTTTTTTTTTTTTTTTAAATCTAACAATCTATAAAAATTTCAAATATTCTAGTACTCATCAAATTTTAGAGCCCTCCAATGTGGCAAGTTCTACATGCAAAAAAAAGGTCAACATCCTTCTTTCTTCAGAGTGGTTATCAAATTTCAATACCCGTCCTAACATGGAAGACAAACCTTCCAAGTAGAGAAGTGCCACCATGCATTCATAATGGATACACTGTATAATTCCCCAGTGCTACATCAGTAAAACCCAAGCGAATGTGGGAGAAATTCTTACACACAAGTCATAGATACATATAGGAATTTAATTTGGCATTATTCCAAATTCTAAGTTCTCCAAACAAATAATTCCAACTTTAGAAATTTATGCTACATAAGCATCCAGCTGGTGCTGTGCAGTCAGCATCACATATGGAGACACTTCAAATTCTGGCTGTTCTGTTTCTAATCAAGCTCCTAACAGCCTGGGATGGCCCAAGTGCTTGAGCAACTTTACCAATGTGGGAGATCTGGAAGAAGCTCCTTGCTACGGACTGGCCCAGCTCTAGCCAATGAGGCCATGTGGAGAGTGAATCAACAGATGTACAATCTCCATCTTTCCTCTCTTGATTGTAAATCTGCCTTTCATTAAAAAAAATAATAATACATCTTAAGGACCAGTGTGATGGATCAGTGATTAAATCCTCGCCTTGCAGCACCAGGATCCCATAGGGATGCCAATTCATATCCCAGCTGCTCCACTTCTCATCCAGCTCCCTGCCTGTGGCCTGGGAAAGCAGTCCAGGATGGCCCAAAGCCTTGGGACCCTGCTCCTGAGTGGGAAACCCGGAGGAAGCTCCTTGCTCCTGAATGGCTCAGCTCTGGCCATTATTGCCACTTGGGGAGTGAATCAACGGACGGAAGATCTTTCTGTCCTTTTCTCTGTACCTCTGACTTTCCAATAAAAACAAATCAATCATAAAACAAGCACATCTTTTTTAAAAACACAGGTACAAGAACATAGAGAAGTTTATGAAGATGTTTAAGCACCACGGCTTGGAGAAAAAAAAGCTGGAAATAGTGCAATCACTGATATGAGAACAAAATGAATATGAGAGTAAACAATCTTGAAAGAAAAAGAAGGCACAGATGTTTATAATTATAATACATTGATTATTTATAACGTGATTACTTTGTTGTAGACTTACAGCCAATTTTTAAAATTTTTCCACATAAATTCAGATATACAGAAAACCTGTATGTATATAGAAACAACACTTCAATTTCTCCACTGATGCTCCTAATGTCACCATTTCCTCTCATCTGCTTTACTGTTTTGTCCTTTTACCCCTATATATTTCAATATGCAGTCTCCAAAACAAAAATGTTTTCTTAGACCAACAACAAAATTACCAAAATATGAGGCATAAACACTGATCTGATACTTCACCTCTTCATTCCATTCTACCCTTTTTAGAGGTGCTGGTGCCTCTGTTGACGTTCCCTCCTCTATGTAAGGTGTCTTCTAAGGATCAACCCCCCAACAGATGCCACTGTCTCACACCCTCTCCCCATCACCTTCCTGACAAAGCTACCAGTACATTATCAACTTCATTTTAGGGATGAGGACACTTAGTCCCAAACGGAAGTGTTTGCAGAACATGATACTGCCAGTACATGGTACAACAGCAATTCCTATCCCAAGTCCACTCGGGATCACTTAAGTCACTAATCCCTAAGTCACCAACAGTGCGATGTATAACACAAGCAAATTTACTCAGTATCACCTCTCTAGGCAGAAATCTTCAAAGGGGATGGAGGTTTGTTTTTATTTCCAGTAAGATCGGCACCAAGCATGAAAATTCACTGCCTTGCTAGTATTTTCCTTACAAGCTGAGGGTGGGAGAAGAAGGGGCGGGAGAAGGAGACCAAGGAAGGCACTCCAGGCGCCCATCTTTGGAGATCTGATCCAATTCCTTTACTGTGATCAGAGACCTGTCAGCTTTTAACAACCTCTCCCAGGGAGGTGGGACGATTATTAGGTTCGAGACCCGCTGCCCCCGTTCATTTTCACACAACCAACTTCACAGAAGTGGACAGCCGGGGAAGTTGCCGGAGCCGGCCAACGCTCACCTGCGCCGCCCGGTCCTCCATCCTGAGGCAGCCCAGAGCCCCCCCATGGTCCACACCATGAGGCCGCCTGAGGCCCCCACCCTGAGGCAGTCCGGACCCCCGTCACCCTGAGGCAGTCCGGACCCCCGTCACCCTGAGGCAGTCCGAAGCCCCTGCCACTCTGAGGTGTCTCGCACCCTGCCACCCTGAGGCAGCGCGGGGCCCGCAGCCTGAGCCCCCCAACATGAGGCAGCCCAGGGTCCCCCAACCTGAGGTAGCCGGCGTGCCGGCCGCCCCAACCCTGAGACAGCCAGGGACCCTCGGCCCGCACCCTGCGGCGGCCCGGAGCCCGGCGCCCTGAGGGAAGGGAAGCGCGGGAGGGAAGACCAGCCAGCTCCCTCCGAGGACTCCCAAACTCCCAGTCCAGCAGGGAGGAAACAGTGGCGCCCGGAAAGAGAAACCCAAGTAGACAGGGCTCCAAGCCGACGCCGCCCACTCACCTCAGCACTTCGCAAAACCAGCACCGAGCCTTCCCCACCGCAGGCGACCTCTGACTTCCGTTCGCCTTCCCCAGGAAGCAGCCACCGACGCTGTCCTCTGATTGGCTGCACCCGGGCTCTAGTCCCGCCTCAGAGTTCTGGCTTGCTCTGCGCTTGCGCATATCTCACCTCCGCCCCTCCCACCGTGTCGTCTGTGAATTGGGTTAGATCTCTAAGTACTTATTATCAATAAAGTAGCAGCTGGTAGCTTTGTTAATCGGTTTTTATTTTTTAAGAGTAGTGCTTGAAATGAAAGAGGGTATTTATATGCCTTGAGTAAAAACAGTACAGGTAAGCAGGTATTTTTAAACATTCCAACTGCAGCACCACCTGTCAAAAATAAGGTTTTAAAAATGAGATAGGACGCTATCTGCTATTTATGTATTTGTTAAAACTGCATGCCTTGTGACCATGGGGATCAGTAATATATTCTGAATCTCCAGTTCTTCACCATCTGTTTACTTTTATTCTTGTTTGGGAATTCAGGGATATCTATTATCTGTTATACAACAGTTGTGTCTACCATAGATTACACAACAAATTACCAAGTTTTTAAAAAAGGTTTCTTTGGTAGGCCGTTTTCACAAGAGGTGTCAACTTATTTCTAAATTTCTTACAGTTTTATAAAAGCACGCGTGACAGGAAAATATTGTTTTTCTAATATAAACTTATGGCCTTTAAAAATAAAACCCTAAAACATTTTTTTTAAACCGTTTGACTTTCAAAAAACTTACTATGCCAAATTCCAATCATATACAAAATTGCAGAGAGCACTTTACTAATCACCCTTTAGTCCTCGTTTTCAAAAGAATTCAGTATGACTGATGATTATACCACAGTCCATTCAGCCAAATTCCTCTGTTTTAACTGATTTTCCTCCCTATTTTTGCTTTGTTGTTGCAAGTCTGCTAGATAATGAGTATCTACGTGCACATAGTTGTAAATGAGCCCAACTTTCCCCTCCAGGCATTTTCTAGAACTGAAACTATTGACCCCCAAAGTTCGGTGTCTTAGGAGTTACTGATAAGTTGGATCTAGAATCTGGGACTCTTGATTCTCAGTCTTGTTCTTTCCAATAAACTGCAGAGGAATAATGGCTGTGGAATCCGTATCCTGAGAAGGGCTAAAAAAAAGTGTGTTGCAAAGTCTGCATTGATTTTTGCGGCGAAACTTATAAAAGCTAAATGAAAAATTTCTTTTAAATGCCTACTAGAGTCTAATACATTTCTGTATCATATCTACTGTACCAGGCACTTTTGTGGAAGGGCGAAAGGATGACATTTCTCCCTTCTAGTGGAGAGGCAACAGATAAGTAAAGGCTCTACAGAAAAAAAGAAAATACAGAGTAAGGGGATGGTAGTGTGGGTTGGAGCAAGCTACTTCATGGAGTGGACAGGGTAGCCTGTTACGAATGGTGGTTTTGGAAAAACTGACATGAACAATGAAGGGTCTTTTGGGGAGAAATCTGGGAGTCATTGGCGCAGAGTCTGAGGTCGTCACAGTCTTTCTGAGTCAGGCACAGGAAAGGGATCCGTGCGCTTTGTAAGTACTGAGCAAAGGGTTAACAGTGAATGAGCAGGGAAACATCAGTGGCCAGAAAAGGGATTCACTTGTCAACAGATAGCTTATGTTTCTGTGGACCTTGGCAAATTGTAGTGAATATCATTTGAACTTAAGTACCAAGCAGAAATATCCATAATTTTCTTCTATCCTGTTAATTTTTTTTAAGTTTAGGTTCACTAGAGAATAATTTACACATGGTAAAATGTCTTTAGGTGCCCAACTATATACATGTCAATGACTACAATCTGGAATAAATGCACATTGATTCAGATTTAAGATATAGAATATTTTCATCATCTTAAATAATCCCTTTTGTACTATTTCATATTGTTTCCCTTAATATCCAATTTTGCGTATTCATTGGTTGATCACTATTGATTAATTGACAAGTCATTGCGTGATGGCCACAATCCCCAGTAATCATTGTAGTGTTGCTTTTTCCAGAATGTTATACAAATGGAGTCGATTTATAGATTTCTGTATCTGGCTTCTTTCACTTCATGTCACAATGACGAGGTCCATCAGTGCTATTTATGTGTCAGTGTATGGTCTGCTTTAAGACCATACACATATCCCAGGGAATGGATGTGCCATGATCTAGTCATCAGCTGTTAGACGTTTAGGTTATTTCACTTTGGGGTGATTAGGAAATAGCTTGCTATAAATATTTACATACCAATCGTTGTATAGAATCACAGTTTCATTTCCTTTGAGTCATTACATAGCAATAGAATCCCACAACCTTTCATTGTATTGATCATATCATAGTTTTCTAAAGAGATTATTTAATTTTTCACTTCCACCAGCAATCTCTGAAACCTACCCTTGATTTTCATCCTCAGTATGTATTTGCTGTCCTTTTTATTCTTACTTGAATATTCTAAGAGCTGTGTAATGTCTCATTTGTATTTCCCTAATGCTATCCATTTTTCATGAGTTTTTTTGCCCTGTGTTTCTTTGGTAAATGAGTCAAATGTTTGCCCAATTTTTAGGGTCTACATATGCACAGGCATATACATACTTTGAATATAAGCTCTGTATTGGATATGTCTGTTTTTTTTTTTAAGTAAAAAGATTTGTTGATTTGAAAGGCAGATTTACAGAGAGAGAAGGAGAGTCAGACAGAAAGAGAGGAAGAGCGCCCACCCTCTAGTTAACTCCCCAAATGGTCACAACAGCCAGAGATGCACCCATCCAAATCCAGGATCCAGGAGACTCCTCAGGGGTTTCCTGCATGGGTGCAGGGACCCACATGTTTGAGTCATCCTCCCCTGCCCTCCCAACCCACAAGCAGGGAGCTAGAGAGTGCAGCCGCCAGAACACACACCTCTCCTATGGAATGCTGGGGCTGCAGATGGGAGAATTCACCAATTGAGCTACCGTGCAGGCCCCTGGATATGTGCTTTGTAAACATTTTCTCCCAATTGGTGGCACATCTTTTCATTTTCACAGCAATGGAATCTCCATTTCTGCCACACAGGAAACATGGATGAAGTTCTTGGGCTCCTGACATCGCAGATCTGGCTATGGTGTTTATTTGGGGAGTGATCCTGTGATGACAACTCTGTCTCATTCTGTCACTGTTTCCATAAATAAATAAAGCTTGTTGAAAAATTACTTAAGGGTCCGGCGCGGTGGCGCAAGTGGTTAAAGTCCTCGCCTTGCACGCCCGGGATCCCATATGGGTGCCGGTTCTATCCCGGCAGCCCCGCTTCCCTTCCAGCTCCCTGCTTGTGGCCCGGGAAAGCAGTTGAGGACGGCCCAAAGCTTTGGGACCCTGCACCCGCGTGGGATACCTGGAAGAGGCTCCTGGCTTCGGATTGGCATAGTATCGGCCGTTGCGCTCACTTGGGGAGTGAATCATCAGACGGAAGATCTTCCTCTCTGTTTCTCCTCTCTGTATATCTGACTTTGTAATGAAAATAAAATAAATCTTAAAAAAAAAGAAAAATTACTTAAATAGATTCAGTCTGCGTAAGTCATCACTAATACATTTTACCTGAAGTCTGCAGTATAGTTTCTTCTTTTAAAAAGATTTATTTATTTTTATTACAAAGTCAAATATACAGAGAGGAGGAGAGACAGAGAGGAAAATCTTCTGTCTGATGATGCACTCCCCAAATGACCACAACGGCCAGAGCTAAACCAATCCAAAGCCAGGAGCCTCTTCCAGATCTCCCTCACATGTGCAGGGTCCTATGTCTTTGGGCCATCCTTGACTGCTTTCCCAGACCACAAGCAGGGAGCTGGATGGGAAGTGAGGCCACCAGGATTAGAACCAGCACTCATATAGGATCCTGTTGTGTTCAAGGCAAGGACTTTAGACGCTAGGCTACCATGTTTGGCCCTGCAGTATGTTTCAATTCCTAATGATTACATTTTTGTTCTTACTATTGCTTCATCAGGACTAATAACCTTATCACTAACAAGCACTTAAGCAACTCAGACCTGAATGCAGCAGATAAACAAAAAAGGCAGGTTAAGCCACTGCCTGGGACGCCTGCTTCCCATATGGGCAATGACTTCCCTCACTTCCAATCCAGTTCTCTGCTAATGAGCCTGGGAGGGCAGTGGAAGATGGCCCAAGGGCTTGAACCCTCACCACCACCTGAGAGACTTAGATGGTTTTGGTAGTTCCTGGCTTTGCCCTGGCCACGTTCTTGGATGCTGTGGGCCTTTAGGGAGTGAACCAGCAGATGGAAGATTTCTCACTTTCTATTTCTATCTTCCTCTCTTTCAAATAAAGAAGTCTTAACAACAAAAATTTGCTTTGCCTGCTACATTTTTTTATACCAGCAGGGGGCAACAGTATCCTTGCAGTATGCTTGGCACCCTTGGGTATGACTGTATCCTTAGTTTAATATTCCCTGACAGGAGGATCTGTGTCCCACACATGGAGTACCACTGAAATGTTTTGTCGACTATCTTTTACAGCATGGAGACTTTTTAAAAAGATTTTATTTTTATTGGAAAAGTATATTTACAAAGAGAAGAGAGACAGAAAGATCTTCCATCCACTGGTTCACTCCCACATGGCCACAGTGGCCAGAGCCAAGCTAATCCAAAACCAGGAACCAGAAGTTTCCTCCGAGTCTCCCACATGGATCCAGGGTTCCAAGGTATGGGCCATCCTGCACTGCTTTTCCAGGCCACAAACAGCGAGTTGGATGGCTGGATGGCTGGAGCAGCCAGGACATGGGAATCTTAACACTTGCAGGGGGAAGGTCAGCCAGTTGAATCATTGTGCTGGGTCCAGGCTGAAGAGTTTAAAGTGAATTTAAAATCCTATGAAAAGTTGGATGAGTGAGCCATTTTTAATTACTTATTGTCACTGTTACTATTAAAGTCTACTTTTGGGCCCGACGCGATAGTGTAATGGAGAGATCTTCCTCTCTGTCTCTCCTCCTCTCTGTACATCTGGCTTTCCAATAAAATAAATCTTTAAAAAAAAATAAAGTCTACTTTTACATTACTGTGTAGAATTAAACCTAAGAAAAAAATAGTCATGCCATTGTCATATCTATCCTTTGGATTTTCAGAAAATCTGCCCATTTTCTTGATTGATTGACTGATTTCCTATGTGGTCCTGAAAGGGTCTGGACTGTATCTAAATATGGGCAAGTTCCCCCCCGCCCCCCCTTTTTTTTTAATTTTGAAAGGCAGATTTTACAAAGATAGAAGGAGAGGTAGAAAAGAGATTTTCCAACCACTGGTTCACTCCCCAGCTGTCCACAATGGGTAGAGGTGAACCCACATGCCAGCCCCTAAAGTCCCTAGTTTAAGCTCCATTTTTACTTCTCTAATGTAAGTTACATTCGTGCAGCTACTTGACTTCTGTAACAGTGGTGACATTTCTATGTCAGGGCCTCAACTCTGACTATTCCCAGCTTACTTTCTTACTTAACTAATGCTGACTGTTGAAACATGATCATTGGCGCAGGGAAGGAAGAGAAGAAAAGAAAAGAAAGAAGAAAAACCTACTGTGTCCTGAAAGCTCTCAACTTTCAATATTACATCACTTAAGGACCATGGATTGGACCAAGACCTTGCAAGCCTAGGTGCTACTTCTTGGCCATTATTGGAGAACTTCTTTTCCCATTTGGTTAAGAACCATGATGGATCTCCAAAAGACAAACAAAAATCTTAAAATTTCAAGTCTTTTTGGTTTCTTTTACCCCCAATAGAGTCCAGTCTGTGACTTACACAGGATTTGGTGTGTCTCCTACTGAACCAACTTTCCCAATGTTTGCTTGTCTTCTACAGGCTCTGAGTCCCGGTTTGTCCTGTAATGCCTGTACCCAACAAATCAAGATGGAGTGTATTAGAGAAGACTCTGGCCTGAGATTCAAGAAACCTGAGTCCAGCCAATCTGCTGATTAACCTGAGGCAAGTCACATCTCCCCTGATTAAAATGAGAATATTGGGCAAAATCAGCATCCTCCAAATCAGAAAAGCGATGTTCAGGTGTCCACTGAGGAAATCAAGCTGGTGAAACTTCAGACTTATCAGCCCAGTTCTGCTTTTAATCTCACCTTCATCTCTTTGGTTTCCTAGGTTCTAATGCAGATTTCAGATTTTTAAAAATATTTTGAAGAATAATCTATACAGGTGCCAGTGCAGTAGCAGCATCCTATGTGGGTGCTGGTTGGTGTCCGGGCTGTTCCATTTCTGATCCAATCGTCTGCTTATGGCCTTGGAAAACAGGGAAGGATGACCCAAGTCATCCTAGCTCCCAGCTTTGGATCACCTCAGCTCTGGCCTTTGTGGTCATTTGGGGAGTGGACCAGCAGATGGAAGATCTTTCTGTTTCTCCTTCTCTGTAGACTCTGCCTCTCGAATGAAAAGAAATCTTTTTTCTTTAATATAAGTGCTGCTGAAACAGACATGAAAATAAATATTTTTTAAAAAGAATAACCTGTTCCAAAAGTTTGAAAACTACTGAACCTATGATTTCTAAATTTCCTTGAGATTTTAGATTGATACATTCCTTTTGAATGTATCATTGATTATACACAAATTAATGACAGTGTTTTCAGCAGAATTCAAAGAGTATTTGAACAATCACATTCAATAAGAGGGAAAGGGCCCGGCGCGGTGGCGCAGTGGTTAAGGTCCTCGCCTTGCACACCCGGGATCCCATATGGGCGCTGGTTCTAATCCCGGCAGCCCCACTTCCCATCCAGCTCCCCACTTGTGGCCCGGGAAAGCAGTCGAGGACGGCCCAAAGCTTTGGGACCCTGCACCCGCGTGGGATACCTGGAAGAGGCTCCTGGCTTCGGATTGGCATAGCATCGGCCGTTGCGCTCACTTGGGGAGTGAATCATCGGACGGAAGATCTTCCTCTCTGCCTCTCCTCTCTGTATACCCGCCTTTCCAATAAAAAATAAATAAATCTTAAAAAAAAAATAAGAGGGAAAGACTCCTCCCAAGAGTTAGGGAAAATTTCTCTAATTCCATTACCAGCCCATTGCTTAAATAGACATTGTTTCTTGAGCATTAACAGAAAAATTGAATGGTGGATGCAGAAAATTCTCATACACCCTCCTGGTCCAAATGACAGGTTTCCTTGCCGCCAGCATCCTGCCCCAGAGAGGTACAATTGCTGTCAACAAACCAACGTTGAAGTATCATTAGCACCTAACATCTGTTGTTTGCCTTAGAGTTCACTCTTGATGGCATATGTTTGAGCTTTGGTTTATATCCACTATTCTAGCAACATAAAAAGTTGGGGAGCACTGATCTTTTCTTGTCTCCATAACCTCAAATTTCCCAGACTATTATATATTCAAAATCTTAGAGCATTTACTTCTTAAAGAATGGTTTATTTTACTTAATGATAAGCCTAAGTTCCTTCATTTCTTTTTGTGTTTAATGGCTCCCTTTTTCTTTTTATTTAATTATACTCCACTCTCTGGATTACCATAGTTAATTTACCTACTGAAAGACATTAATAGCTTTCAACTTTTGGCAGTTGTGATTACAGATGCATAAATATACGTGCGTAAGTTTTTTTTTTTTTATGAGCATAAGTGTTCGTGTCATTTGAGTAAATTCCAAAGAGTGTGATTGCTGGATCAAATGGTAAGAATATGTGTAGTTTTGTAAGAAACAGCCAAATTGTCTTCCAAGGAGATGGTACAGTTTTTCAGTCTCATCAGCAGTGAATGAGAGTCCCTGTAGCCCCACCTCCCTGAGGAGCATTTGCTGTTGTCCCTGGTTCAGCTCATCCTCAGTGGCTTCAGCCATTCTGATGGGTCTACTGCAGCATCTCATGGCTGTTGCACATGTTCGTGACACAGCATGCGGAGTGTCTTTTCATGTGCTTTTTACATAGCTGCTTTGCTGAGGTACCTGTTCTGATTGTTGGCCTGCTTTTTAGTCATGCTGTTTTTGTTGACTTTTACAAGGTTGGTTGGTTGATTGATTTGAAAAGCAGAGTTCAAGAAAGAGATGGTTCACCTCCCAGATTGCCACAGCCAAGGGTGGATCATACCAGGCCAAAGCAGGAATTGGAATTCCATTCAGGTCTCTCATATGGGTGGCAGGGACCCAGGTATTAGGACTGTTTTCTCCTGCTTTCCTAGGTGCATTCCCAAGGAGCTGCATCAGAAGTGGGACAGCCAGGACTCCAGATGGTGCTCACACCAAATGCCATGTTTGTAGGCAGCAATTTAATCTGCAGTGCCACAATGCTCATCCTTACTGTTGACTTTTAAGAGGTTGAGGGGTGCCTCTGTGTGTGTGTGTGTGTGTATATATATATTTGGTATAATATGTCTCTATCAGATTTTTTTCTTGTGTTTCTTTTAATCTATTGCTTGTCATCTCATTCTTTTGAATGTTTCTTTCACAGAGCAAATGCTTTTAATTTCACTGAACTTCTTCTCTATTGTTTTTTTCATGAATTTTGTCTTAGTGTTGTTTTTGAAAACACATTGATAAAATGAAGATCACCTAGGTTCTTTTCTTTGTTCTAAAACTTGGATATATTGAATTTTACACATTAGTCTACGATCCATTTTGTATTAATTTCTGAGGTAGATATAAGAGCTGATTAGACTTGTTTTTCAGGGAGGAGCATGTTTGGTTGTTTCAACACCATATGCTGGAAAGACTAACCTTATTGAATTGCCTTTACTCCTTTGTCAAAGATCATTTGACTGAAGCTACATGGGCCTAATTTGTCTAAACCATGCTGTCTTGGTTACTGTAGCTTTTGCAGCAAGTCTTGAGGTCGGTAATTTCAGTTCTGTGTGATTTTGTTATTTTCTTCTGCTATTGCATTGGCTGTCCCAGACATTTTTGCCTTTCCATGTAGATTTTAGATTCAGTTCATCAGTATCCACAAAAGAAGTTACTGGGTTAACTAAAATTTTAAGTGTAGCTTCATGTGTAATTGTATGGCATAAGAGCAAAGAAATACCTTATTTACATTGGTCAACTCATCCCAATAATGACAACTTGCAAAACTGTGGTAGCAAGTGCCATCAACACAGTACGGCATGACCCGCACACTGCTCACATTGATAGAGTCAGGTGCCAGGTTCATCACAAGGACCCTGGATTTTACCTGCTGTGCCCTTTCATATCACACATCCCACTTGTCCCCCTCCCCTTCTCAACCATGGCATCCATTAGCCTGTTGTCCATCACTAGAAGTTCTTCATTTCAAGGACGTTATGTAAATGGAGCCAGTCAGTCCCCTTTGGGAGTTGGCTCTTTTGGGTTGATACTATTTTCTGGAGAGTTGTCTCTGGTATTGCATAGATAAATAAAACAATCTTTCTCTCTCTCTCTCTCAATATATACACATAGAATAAAACTTCTCTATAATATTGCCAGGTAAGGATTTCCAGGGTTTTGGTAGGGTGGGTGTGGTGGAGGAGGATTTGGCCATTGAAGGAGATCTGTGCTGCTTCTTGTGTGCGACTATTGTGAGCAAAGATGCTGTAAAAAATTGTGCGCAGATTTTTATATACAGATCAGTACCGCTGCCCACAGTGGCATGACCAGGGTAGGAGAGGAGGTGACATGCAATTGAGAAAGTAACGAGACAGACAGAAGATAAAGATTATAAAAGCAGTCAGCCAGAGGAAAGCGCCCTTCTCTGAGGAGGAAGGTTAACCTAGAAGGCTCGCTGCCTCAATTTTTTATTGAACCATTTGGGGGATCAAACTATAGGATTTGATGTGACACAAACGTTGATACCTACATCCCATATTGATGTTAATCAGCCAATACTTGATGATCAAGAAGCAACAATATGACCCAAGTACAGAAGACAGTATGTGACTATCTCAAGGATATCCTTTCTTTTTTTTTTTTTTAAAAGAAACATTTCATTTTTGATGATGTACATAGTTGAAAAGGGTGCATGCCCACATGGGCCACCGATTAGGGTGGGAAGGTTTGAGGAATGGAGAACAGTGGGTGAAACAATTGCTTCCAGTTTTTTTTTTTTTCTTGCTGTATCTGGGACAGGGAGGAATGGAAGGGGAGAAAGCAGCACCTACCAGCCCAACCACATCAGTACCCAGGGGTGGAAGACAGCCACTCGATGTAATCCTAGGGTCCCCAATGTGGAGTATGCTCCAAGGGTATTGCTTAAGTGGTTCTGATAGGTGTGAGATGCTGTTGATTTCATTGATGTGTTGTGCCCAGATTTTGCGATCCCCAGAAGATCATCGAGGCTAAAGTCAGTGCTAATGCATAAAGGCAGTTTATTCAAACTAACCTAGGCTCCCAGCGCCGCCACCCCAGCCCAGCTGGGCTGGAGGAGAGGCGGCTGCAGCCAAGACTGCAGCAGAAAGAACAGGAGTAGGAGAAAAAGAGCAAGGTTGAACAGCACAGGGTTTTTGTATATTTCAGGCCAAATCCATATAATTATACAGTCATGATTGGTCAGTTTATCTGTTAACTTTCAAAAAGAGCATGTTGGCAGGTTTCTATCGGTGGGTTCGAATCGAGCAACTTTCAAAAAGTACAAACTAATGGGCTATAGGGCAGTGAGCAACTTATCTAACAAGCACACCAGGGGTCTCCTTCCTGAGGAGTGCTCCGCCTACCTGACCTGCCCGGTGTCAGGCCTGGAGTTCACACCGCCCCCAGCCAAGCAAGTAAGGTGGAAATCACAAAAGAAAAAAAACACTTAGGTTCTTCAACTGCAAGGTTGAAGAAATCCTTGTAAGGTCCGTGGCTGACATAATTCACCTTAGAATCTCCATTTGTCAAAGCTTGGCCAGGAGAGCTGTCCGATTTGTTCTGCCATCCATCCTCTGCCATGATACTAGACATCCTCTGCAAGCCTCAGTGAGCTGTCATGTCCCTCCATGCACATCTAAGTATGCCATCCACTCACTACACAGCCTTCAGCAACTGATGAGGCCCATGCTGACATATGTACTCCATGACCAGACCACAGATCCTGTGATTGTCCCCCTGGCTAGAATTTTCAGTTCAGTTGCAGAGTCCCCAAAGAAGCCTTGCCTGAGATGACCTGAATCTTGTGTGTACCAGCCAGTGTGGAGTCAGCTTAGTCCATCACCCACATCAGCCTACACACACATTGGTGGTTGCAGCCACTGGATTAGTTCTTTTTCCAGCCCTATCTCATGTGCAAACCAATGGATGCTGTCTCCTACCCTAACCCTGCCCACCACACACTCAGCCCTCACATATACCAGCAGGAACTGCAGCCTAGTCAGAACAACCCCCAATAACCCCTACCAGGCCTTCCCTCAGCCCCAGATCCTACACATGCCAATATATACAGCAGACCAATCCAGTCCATCCCATCCATATTCCATTTGGCTTTCATACACATCAATGGGTGAGGCAGCATAGCTCAGCCTAACTACACTCTCCAGCTCACACTTATGCAGGTGGGTACTACTGCCTGTCCAGCCAGGCCTGCCCCAGCCCTGGTTCTCATGCTCACCAGTGGGAGCCATAACCCATCATGGGGTCCCCACATTTTCCCTACGAGTCCTATTCCCAGCACCAGATGTTGCCCTTTCCAAGGGAACTGTGGTCTAGCCTGACAAGACTTGCTCCCAGTCCCAGCACTTATCAGCTGAATGCTGCAGCAGAGCCCAGACAGCCTATACTTACTCTGGCTTGTTCATGCCCCAATGGATACGGTCAATTAGCCCAGCCTGGCTTTCCCCTCATCCCAGCTCACATGCAGGCCAATGGATTTTATAGCCCTACCTAGGCTGGTCCATCCCAACTCCCAGCTCTCGTGCTTACTCGCAGTAGTGGCCCAGCAGGAGAGTCCCTGCAAGCTCCCTACTGGGCTTACCCCTTGCCCCAGTGTCGTACATGTGCTGCTGTGTTCTGCAACCCAGTCTGGCATGTCCTGCCTTACCTCGGCATTTTCCAGCAGTGCTGTAGCCTAGCATAGCCTGGCCAGCCCCTAGTGCTGGACATAATGTGAACTGACTGGTGTTGTGGCCCAATCTGGCCTGTCCTGCATTCTATTCTGGTTCTCAGATCTGCAAGTGGGTGCTATGAACTGCCCCAGCCCAGCCTGCTCCCAAACCTGACCTACACATATGCTGACTTATACTGCAACCTGGCCTGGTCTGAGCTGCTCTCAGCCTTGGTTCTTGTGCTCACCAGCAGGGACTGCATCCTGACAAAGGAGTTCCCCAAGCTCCTCTATCAGGCGACCTCCCACTTGAGATCTTGTGCACAGTTGAGTGCTTGGCCAAGCCTGACTTGGCCCACCTCCTGTCCCAATATTAACCGCAGGTATAGCAGCCTTGCCTGACTTAGGCACACCCATTCTGGCTCTTACCATTGGGTACTACAGTCTAGCCCCACCTGGATCACCTGCAGACCCAGTTCTTGTATGGTTCAGCAGGTGCAGAGACCTGTCCCAGCCTGTCCTACACTCACCCTGGCTCTCATGAGCACCAATGAGTGCTGGAGTCTAGCCCAGTCTGGCATACCCCACAAATGCCAAGGGATGCTGCAGCCATGTCCAACCCAGTTTGCACCCCCATTCTGGCTTTAATACTCACCAGTATGAACCATAACCCAGCAGGAGCATCCCTTTAGCTCCTCTACCAGGCCCACTCCCAGCTACAGATCTTATACTTACCAGTGGTTGCTCCGACCCAGCCCAGAATAGCTTATCCCCCAGATTTGCCTTTACTATCAGATGTTGCAGCCTGGCTTGGTCCAGTCCCAGCTCTCACTGGAGTGAACTGAAGTCTATCCCTGCCCAGCCTGCCCCTACCCCTGGCTTTCATACAAACCGTTGGGTGTTAAAGCCTAGCCAAGCTCTACATGGCCTGCACCCCATCCTGGTTCCCACACATGCCAGTGTGCTATGGTTTAACCTGGCCCTGCCCAATCCATTCCCCTGAGCTAACCTGCACTCCTGTCACAAATGGAGCAGCCTTATCCAGTCTGACCAACACCCAACCCTGACTCACTTGCTCACCAACAGGAACCCACCAGAGAAGTTTCCGAAGTTCCCCCACCAGGCCCACTCCCAAACTCAGAACTCACATGCGTCAATAGGTGCCAGGTATGTACCCATTGTAGTCCTTATCGGCTCACCCCAGTCTTGGCCCTTGTTTGTGCTGGTGAATGTTGTGGCCTGGCATGCCCCACACTCTATTCTTTGGTTCATTTGCTGGTGTTGCAGCCCTCTTCCTGTTCCCAACCCCAGTTCCCCTCAGTGTCACTGAGTTCTGTCGTCATGCCTAGTCTGGCCTGTCACCACACCTAGCTCTTGAACGAACCAACAGGTATTACAGTCCTGTAGGGATGAGTCCACGTATCTCCCAACAGGTCTTCCCTCAGTTCCGGTTCTCTCACATGCTGGTTAGTGTCATGGCCCAGCCTAACGTGACCCATCCTATTTCAACACTCACTGGCAGGCACTGTGGTTGAGCCCTGCAAAGCTGGCTCTCCAGCCCTACCTTGCATGTGCATCTGTGGGTGGTGGTCAATACCAACAAGCCCAGCTTAGGTCACCCACATGGGCAGGTATATTGGTTTGCCCCAGAAAGGTCCTCTGGTTTCCCGCCTCCAAACCACTCAGTCTCAGCTCCCTCATTTACCTGCAGGTGCAGTAGCCTGGTAGGTGAGTCATTCCTCACCTGCCCTGTTCTCCCTCAGTGCGCCTCCCTCCCACACATCTCCAGACTCTCTTTCCTGAGCAATCCACAGTTCCTCGTCCACGAGCGCACAGGTCCCCAAACCTTGTCTTCCAGCCGTGTACCATTCCAGCCTGGGACCTTACCTCCCATGCACAGTCACACGTGGGTCCCCGAAACCCCATCTGCCGGCATACCAGTGTTTGGCCCTGCACATATCTTAAAAAAAAAAAAAATAGGCAACTATGCTGACGCACTGGTATAGTTAACACAAATTAGGCATTAACCAGGCCCAGAATTACTGCCAGCTATTAGCTGCTTTTCTCTCAGCAGTGTTAACAGTTACCTAAGCACACGGTAACCTAGGCTTTTGCCTGAGCTTGTGTCAAGGATATATTAAAGCACACAGTCCTATGGCTTTGGACTGATGCCCAGTGGTCAACCTTTGCCCGCAGGCCTCGATCTTGGTCTTGGGCTTTTTTTTTTTTTTTTCTCCAACTCACACATCATTGGCTGCAGAGTTTGACTTTGGTCTCTGGCACCAGCAGTTGTGAACTCAAGTTTCTATCCTGCTCTTCTCTATCAAGTCACTGTGTTATTTTTACAAACTGCCTGCAGCAATTAGTTCTCATTTCTCTGGATAAATGCCCAGGGATGTAATTGCTGGGTCATTTTGTAGTTGCCTATTTAGTTTCCAAGAGTCTCAGTTTTTTTCTGCTCGGTAATGTCTGAGATACAGCAATATGGATTTACAGCAGCATTTGGAATTGTTTCCTTCCTGTTTATTATTCCTTTATCACTGGTTTGAAATGATATTTTCCTGATAGTTAATGATGTTAAACTTCTGACGAAAGAAAAGTTAACTCTGATACAGCCCCATCCATATGAGGTTAACGAAAAGCTTTTCATAGATTTATTTACTGGTTTTTAAAATTTCTTTGGCCCATTTTCTAGTTGAATTATTTATCATTTAATGTTGAAGTTTAGGGATTATTTGTGTATTTTAGATCCTTGTCTACCAAGTATATACTGTTTACCAATGTTTTATCCAGAATTTAGCCTATCTCAGTCTCCCTTTTTGTAACTTAAAAAAAATATTTATTCACTTTTGTTGGAAAGGCAGATCTACAGAGAGGAGAGAGAGAGGGACAAAGATCTTCCATCCACTGATTCACTCCCCAAATGGCCAAAACTACCGGAGCTGAGTTGACTGAAAGCCAGCAGCCAGGATTGTCTCCGGGTCTCTCGCGTGGGTATGGGGATCCCAAGGCTTTGGGCCATCCTCTTCTGCTTTCCCAGGTCACAAGCAGGGAACTGGATTGAAAGTATGGTGTGGCACGTGACCATCGGCACCCACCAAACATTTTTGGCACAGCTTCAGTAATAAAAAATTGGCTTTCTGGCAAAAAAAAAAAAAAGAAGTAGAGTGGCAGGAACACAAACCAGAGCCCATAGGAGATGCTGGCACTACAGGCTGTGGATTAGCATACTGCACCAACATGCCAGCCACTTATCTCAGTCTCTCACAAGAATCCTTCAACAGGTAGAAGTTTTAAATTTTGATAAAGTCCAGCTTGTCAATTTTCCCTTTGTAGTTTATGCTTTTAGAACTCTTTTCCTCATTCTAAATCCCAACGATTATCTTCCAAGTTTTCTTATAAAAGTGTTATATTAAGTAATTCTTAAATATATTTTTAATCTGATTTGAATTCGCCTTTTAAATCAGATGTGAGTGATGCCGTCCAATTGTCCCAGCTGCATGTGTTGAAAAAGCTATTTTTCTTCCTTTGGATTGCTGTTCTACCTTCTTAGAAATTAACTGCTAGGCCCGGCGCAATAGCCTAATGGCAAAAGTCCTCGCCTTGCATCTCCTGGGATCCCATATGGGCACCGGTTTGTGTCCCTGTGTCCTTCCCTTCCAGTTCCCTGCTTGTGACCTGGGAAAGCAGTTGAGGACGGTCCAAAGCCTTGGGGCCCTGTATCTGTGTGGAAGACCCGGAGGACGCTCCTGGCTCCTGGCTTTGGATAGGCTCAGCTCCGGCTTTTGAAGCCACTTAGGGAGGGAACCACTTGATAGAAAATCTTTCTCTCTTTCTCTCTGTAAATCTGACTTTCCAATAAAAATAAATAAATATTTTTTTAAAAAATTAATACCAGCTCACAGGATGGAACTCCAAGCTCCCTTCTTAATATTCTCTTTTGCCACCCAGTAGGGATATTAGCGGTTTTCTTACAACACCATGAAACCCTAGACTTTCTACCTAGGCCTTGGCTGTTCAGGTTGCAGATGGGGCTACAGGTGTTCTGACTGTGAAGTTTGGAAGAAACTGAGTAGTTAGTTACTGTCCTAGACTTGTTCATTTTTTTCTTGCGTGCCTCTCTTCTGATCCCTTGGTTACAGGATCAGAGTTTTGTTGCAATGTACTTTTGTATGTTGCTAGCTTCTCCAGTTCTAATCCAGGACTAGCACAAGAGTAATTTAAAATGTATATGGGAAATGGAATTAATATTTTCATACCATATTTTTCAAATCAGAACACAATTTTATCACAATACAATCTCCTTGAACTTCTAAAAAAAATATTTATTTATTCTTAATTGGAAAGGCAGAGTTACAGAGAGGAAAGAGAAAGATTTTCCATCTCCTAGTTAACTCCCCAAGTGGCCACAGTGGCTGTAGCTGAGCTGATCCAAAGCCAAGATCCAGAAGCTTCTTGCAGTTCTCCCATGGGGTACAGTATTCCAAAGCTTTGGGCAATTCTCTGCTGCCTTCCCAGGCCATAAACAGAGAGCTGGGTCGGAAGTGCAGCAGTCAGGACACAAACTGTCTCCCATATGAGATACCATTGCTGGCAGCCTGAGAATTAGCCGGTTGAGCCATTGCACCAGCTCCACCCATGAAATTTTTAAAGATTCCTTAATTTCAGGAAGAAGGAAAATCCATGAAATTTACCACCTGTTTTTTGTTAGTTTCTGATGCACCCCACTGGTCTACCTTCTTCTGTCTCAGAATCTTCTGATGTTTGTTTTGTGTATAGCATTCCAAAGTCTTTAGTTGTACTGAGAAAGAAAGTAAAATATGCCCACTCTACTTTTCTGGAAGCATAAATATAACCACTTCATTTTTAAGTAAATGGTAATCATCAAGGCAATAAATGAGATGTTTGTTTACCTTTTTAATCTGCGTGTCCTAAATTTTCTAAAATACACAATTTGTATTAAGAAATTTTAATTATTATGTTCATGTATGCTACATTGTACTGTCTTTGGCTTATTCCTACTCTTTTCACAAGGTTTGTGGGGTCAGAAGGAAGTTACCCCAGCATATCATGTCACCACAGTTTTATTGGTTATACAGTTTTGTGGCCAGGACGTGGCCTTAGATAAGAGTGGCACCCGTGACAAGCAGTAGTACACAGATGGAGAAGTCAGCTGTGTTGCACCCACCCCCAAGCAGCTCTGGAACAAGAGTCAGTGTTGGTCTGTCTCGGGATGACATGGCTAGATCCTCCTCTCCATACTATTCACTCATTCACATGGTCTGCAGGAAGAGAGTCGCCTTCAGAGAGGGAATTCTCCCCAGCTGAGTCAGTTTTCAAACTCCACTGCAAGCTGAAGGCTGTCCACAAGTCTGGTAGCAGAGTCCTTCACTGAAGGCATGTCTCGGGTGGCCCACTAGCACTTCCACCCGCACTGACCTTTCTATTTATTGGGAAAGTGCCTTTCAGAGCATCCCTTCTGAACTCATTTCACAGATCCTGTGGCATAAGACAGGAAGTGATGTAAAATCACATGCTAAAAATTCTCTTCCCAAATACTTCTCACAACAACCACAGTGACCTTTACAAAGGAAAATCTGATCAAGTCACCCCTCAGCTTATAGAGTTTCGGTGGCTTCCTGTGACACTAAGGATGGCAGTGAAAATCCCTGACAAGGACCTCACTGCCCTACACACTCTACTCCCTCCTGCTGCTCGAGCCTGGCTCTTCACCAGCCTCACCCTGCCAGCCACGGAAGTACCTTGCTTCTTCCCGCTCACAACCCCATTCCAACACAGCAATCTATGAGTGATCTTAAGCTGCTGCTGGCAGAAGATCACTCATCATCTTTGTTCTTGTGCACATGCCAGGTTTTAAATTTAAAACACCAGTTAGTAATCAGCCACTCATTTCTCCTTTGTGCTTAGGACAGCAGAATAATTACAGTAATGAAAATGTTGCTGTTAAAAAATATTGGCCTCTCTCCGATAGGGGTATTGACTTGATGCCCAAATCGGTATTTCCCTATAGAGAAAGAAAATTGTTGCTTTGAAATATGTAGTCTTTAAGTGGATGTTTCTTAATGAAGCGCCAGTATAGAAAAGGAAATGCAGAGAAAGTACGTGGCAGATCACACTGCGATGGGCAAGTCCCCACCTCCACTTTTCCTTCAGTGCCATCTGTGTAAATAATGGGCATGTCCAGCTAGCACACTGCAAGGTAGTAAATGACGTTCATGGTAAAGTCCGGTGGAGGAGGTACATCAAAGCAGAGAAAGACAGATGAGAAAGTCATAGTATACAGAATCATGAGATTAGGCTATTTGTAACTGGAATAATCTGGCCTCCATCACTGCTATAAATATGAAACTCTGGATCAGAGGCTTTGTAAAGAAGCCTTCTGCACCACCAGTAGTTTTCTCCAAAACCCCTCTCACCTCTGAATACATACAAGTCTCTCTGCCTTCTACTTCATACTATTTCAGAATCAACTTCAAGACATCTCGATTCCCAGAATCTGTTTGCCTTTGTATATAAAAAATTGTTAAAATGAAATTTTCTAGGCATCGGCTAGAGTAACTGAGACCAGCTTCCCTGATTACTGCCTAGACACCATTCCTGCCAGAAGACTTCATTTTTTTTTTTTTACTTCCAGACCTCCAAATGCATATTTGCTCTTCAGAAGAGGTTCCTAAGTTTTGCTGGAAAACCCAAGTTATATTCTAGTAGACAGGGTAGAATGAGCAAAAATGTGTGAGGTTAGGCAGATGCTCCTTACCCAGGTTCATATGAACACACATGGTTCCTGAGATCCAACTTTCATCACTGATTGAGAAAAACTCCATGATTGTCCTCTATTTGTAAATTTCTATTTTTTTGAAAATTAGCTCCAGCTTCCTGTTAATGCATACCCTGGGAACAGAAACAACTCATGTGAGTTCCTGCTACTCATAGGGGAGACCTAGATTATGTTCCTGGCTCTGGTTTCTGACTTCTGGCTTCAGCCTGGCCCAGCCGCAGCTGTTAGAGGTGTTTGAGGAGTAAATCAATGGAAGAGAGCATGTGTGTATTCCCGCTTCCCAAATGAGTACAGACAACATATTTTTCATAACAGAGACTTTCAAAATTAGTATTTTTGTTTCTAATTTTTTAATTTGGGGAATTATTTTCCACATGTACACAATTTACATAGTCACACAAAATTTGAGTTAGTCTGTTATTTTGCAGTGGATGTTGGAAGTTTTTGTGTTGTGCATGTATATTTTATATGCCACTTAGATTGTATAGTCCACACTTGTTAAAAACTACCTTTCAGACAAAGACATTTTGTCATAAACCTCTCTTTGTGCACATATAAAAAGGAAAATCCAAGTGAAACAAATTTGTGAAGGCATTTCCAAGGCAGTGACAATGATGAACAAATGCCACCTGGCTGGCAGCAGGCTAACATCATCCTAATCTCGTGGCTGTTAAAATAGGGACATAATAATAAGCTCCTGTGAATATATCCTCTTGCTTAAAAAATAGAACAGTCTCCGCTGTGTTGAAACTCCTTCTGTGTGTCTCCCACACTACACCTCCCTCCCTTTCGTCCTGTTGGCATCCACCAACCTGAATTTCATATTTTCGTTCCCCCATTTTCTGTATATCTTGGAAGATAAGTTTCCCCTAAACATTGTTTGATCTTGTTTTTGAACTGTTCTACAAATGGATCATATGGGTTTTTTTTTTCTGACTTGCTTTCATTATTCAGCTATGTTCAAGTGTAACCTGTGCTAACATGAACAGCTACGATTCCTTTTCTCTTAACAGGCACTATAAGCATATACCACAGTTGATCAGTTCTTTAGTCTCATAAACATGCAAGCTGGTTCCAGGACTTTGTCAGTATAAATTGTTCCACTCTGAACATTCTCCCAGCTGTCTGCTACCAAGTGTATGTGAGAATATCCCCCCAGGAAGGGAAACTACTAAAATTAGTTAAGGCGGAGTCAGTCCTCTTTCTCTGTGAAGCCTGGTTAGACTGTGTGGCCCAGGCAATCCCTGAGGCGAGTATTCAGATCTGCTGTTTCAGTGTGAAGGCAGCCATGGACCATGTATAGCTGAATGGATGTAACTCTGTTCCAAAGAAACTTTCACCAGTCCAGGCATTTGGCAAGGTTTGTTCCTCAGACTTGTTCTCTTTACCTTGAGGAAACAGAGTATCTGTCTTTGCTGAGTCTAGTCTAGACTAAACGTCCATGTGCAGGAACCAACAGAGAACAAAGGAAGGTGGTCACAGGGACGCAGGGGTGATCATACACCCCAGCCCATTGCCTGTGGCCTTCATGGTCTTGGGAAACCAAGGACAGAAAAGGGTTGAGGAAAACAGAAGGCTCACAGTGGCTCCATGCCGAAGCTTAGTGTGAGGAGAGAAGGGCCTACTCAGCTTGGTATCTCAGGGTGTAGCCTTGTTAACATCACAAAAATCATTGTGAGGTCACAGCCAGGCTGCAGACAGACACAATGGAAATAGAAGATAGTACTTCCTTTGGAGTTGTAGGTTTCTTTTATTTTAAACTGCCATAAAGAAAGCTGGAATTGGCTCTCTATGCATTCTTCCCGAGCACCGGAGTCTGCTTGCAGCTTCCTGCCCTGGCTCCTATCTAAATGGATTTGGCTTCAAAGATTATAGTCTCCTTTGTCTCTGATGTGATGGTACCAGTGATCCCCAGCTCCTGACCATCCTGGTCCTTCCCCACTTTGGCCTCTATGTTGTGCTTCTCCACAGTCTGAGCTACGATGTCTACTTCTCTGTCATGCGATGTCACTCCTGTTTTTGAACCAGGGATGGCTCTGAAGCTCCTCAAGAAAGAGCCAATTTTACTGGTTTTCTTACTTAGAGAACTGGATGTGGTTGCAGATCGGCTCTTCCCTAGTTTGTGAGCTGTCCTGGACTCCCTGGTGGTGGGGCTGTGGCTGGCACTTTTATGAGAGCCATGTCCCCTGCTCCTTGGGTTGCCCTGTCCTTTTTCTCTTTTGTCATCTCTTGTCTTGCGGCCAGAGAGGGACCGGTGGGAGGATGATTTCCGGCTCTTGTCCCCGCCTGTCCTGTGGTGAACTTCACCTGTCCTATGATGACGGGAACTTTTCCTGCTGCTACTTCTGTTCTTTTTAGTTCTTTCTTTTCTTTCCTTCTGGACTTCAGCATGGGTCTTGGGGATCTTCTGACTTCCATCGCGTTCGGACATGTAGCCATCACTCTTCAAGGTCGATACGAGGGGTGGCACGTGTCCATCAGTCTTTTCTGCAGGAGGCACGTTGGTTGTTATGGCAGCACTTGCCAATACCACACTCACACTGCTATCTGGAGAGACACTGGAAGCCACTGCAGAGGTAACTGCTGAGGAGGCAGTGCTGGTGACACCTGCCAAGACCACATTCACACCATCAGCAGTTATGCTGGCGGCACCTGCCACGGCACTGCTGGCTCCACATTCTCCTGGCTCACTGTTGGTTGTTGCTGCCAGGGCCGTAATTATCTGACCTGAGCCCACGGACTTGCTTGTTGCCAGGCTCACGGCACCTGCTGCAGGACTCACTACCGCCCCTGCTATCATTGTACCTGTACTGGTGCCTGTTGCTACCCCTGTGGCTGCCACACCACTAGCTATTCCTGCCTCTCCTGCCGCTCCTGCCTCTCCTGCCTCTCCTGCCGCTCCTGCCACTCCTGCAGCTCCTTGCTTGTGCTCTGGAGTGCTTGCTGTTCCAGAAGCTGTAGCAACCTTGATTCCCTCTCCCCCAACATAAGCAGAGGAGGAGGCTGCAGATACCTCCTGCAGCTTTTGAGTCCCACCATCTGGGCTTCCAGTTCCATGAGAGCCTGAAGCCTGTGCAAAGGGGAGGAAAAACATGTGAGGCACTTGCAAGAGAACCAAGACCAGAGCCATCTGTTCATGTCTCATTCTAGAGCCAAATATCTCAAGCTTACAATCAGAAGAACCTTTGAAATCGTGGAATCTAAGAATCCACTTATTGCAAGATCCCACCTGTCGTCCTCCTGTCAGAAGTCACTCGGTTTCCCTTGAACAGTCCCAGTCCTGGGGAAAGACTGATAGAAGTCCCTGTTGTATATGCACACACCCATGCAGGTTGCCCACAGCCATCAGTGCATGGCCGTCACAGACACACACAGTGATTCAAATGCAGGAAGGACTTACTGATTGCTAAACATGTTCCATGTGAAAAAAAATCCAGTAGAAGCAGAGAGTAGAATGGTGGCAACCACAGCCTGGGGGTGAGGGACAGGGGGAGGATGATTAAGCCGGACAGGGGTACAGGTGGATGGGAAAAAAAAAAAAAACTTTTCATGTCCTGTAGCACAATGGCATGGTTGACAACAATTAGTTATTTGTAGAGGGGATTTTGAATGTTCCCAATACAAAGAAATGATAAATGTCAGAGTTGTACCAACTACTGGTCATTTTATTACATGCAAGTATTGAAATACTATCCCATGAATATGTACAATTACCATTGTCAATTAAAAAACAATGATCACTAGTGAGGCAGCAGATGACATTCTTTTGGGGTTGCCCACATTGCACACTGGGAGTGCCTGGGTTTGAGTCCTGACTCTACTCTGCATTCCAGTTTTCTGATAACACATGGGCTGGGAAGCAACAGGTAAATAAACCGGATCAAACACTTGGGTCTCTGTAACCATATGGGAAGTTCAGATTGATTTCTGGACTCTTGGCTTTGGCCTGGTCCTGCTTCTGTCTGCTGCCAGCATTTCAGGAGTGAACCAATGAGAAGATTCTCTCTGTGTCTCTGTCTGTCTCTCTGTCTCTGTTTTTCTCTCTCTCTCTCTCTGTGCGTGTGTGAAAAAATGAAGTTAATGAAAAGCAATTTTTAGAAGTAATAAAGGCAGGATTTGGGCTAGTGATTAAGATGCCCACATCTCACACTGAGACACTTGTATTCATTGCCTGCTTCTGCCTCTTGACTCCAATTTTGTTCCAGTTCAGGCCCAGGAACACAGTGATGGAGACTCAGGGACTTGGGTTCCTGTCACCCCTGTGGGATACCTGATGGACACCTGCCTCCTGGCTTTGATGTTTTCCCTGAGACTGTTTGAAGCATTCAAAGAGGGAGTCAGCACATAGGATTGTTCCTTGTATATAGTTCTCATTCTCTCTCTCAAAAATAAAATACTATAAAATTTTCTATAATAAATAAAGCTACCTGGGTTAAGGTAGAAAGTGTTAAAGAAGAGATTGGGTGGCCAGCACTGTGGTATAGCTGTAACATTGCTGCCTGCGATTTTAGCAGGCAAGTCCTAGCAGCTACACTTTTGCTCCAACTTCCTATTAGTGGCCTGGGAAAGCAGCAGAGGATGGCCCAAGTGCTTGGGCCCCTGCATCCATGTGGGAGGCCCAGAAAAAGTTCTGGGCTCCTGGTTTCAGTCTACTGTGGCCAATTAGGAAGTGGACCAGTGGATAGAAGATCTCTGTCTCTCTTTCTCCCTCTCCCTTTCTTTGTGTCACTTTGAAATAAATAGATAACTCTTTTTAAAAAGAGAGACTGGGAATCAGGATTCTGTAGAAGGAATTGCAGGCTTGGAAATGAGAATAGAGTCATTTGTACCTAGGGTTCCTGAAACTTAACCTACTAGAGCATTTTGTGAGAAATAGATCAGTCTTCCAGGATGGGTATACCCCTAATGGTAAGTCTTATGGCCCTGGGTCCTTTGACATGGAATGCGTTTCTCAGGTGGGACTCAGAGGACAGCAGCAAGTTTACAGCCACCTTCCCAAAGCCTCACACTCCACACCCTGGACCCCTCCAGAACTTACCACCAGGCTCTTATCATCATTAGTTGTCGCATCCGCAGTTTGGAGTGTCGGGGTGCTGCTGCTGCTCTCTGCTGGTGGCCTCAGCAGGTAGACAAGTTTCTCCCAGTAACAAAAGAGATCTTCTCGTGCATCTGAAGAGGGACACAGTTGTAGATAAAACGTCCGGCCAGTGGCCAACTTGAGGCGCAGCTGCTGTTTGTCACGATCATGGATGGAAATCTTGACAAACTTCAAGGGAAGCAGCCTCGTGAGCTCTAGCGTCTTTAGAGGTTTGCGGCCTTTGTTCTTGCTGATCCGGCCCTGTTTGACATGCTCCTCACAGGCTTTTGCTGGCCGTGCCAGCAGCATGACGTCAGGGAGCGGGAGGATGGGGCTGGTGGAAGCGATGCACACTGTCACCATGCGGACACGGTTGTGAACGTCAATTACCTCTCCTTTCTTGCTGATCTGAATGAAGTCGCTCTCAAACATGGGTGCATACTTGAAGATGTCATACTCTCCTCCCTTGTACAGTTGCCGTTGCAAGTCCCCCATGGAGGTGTTGAACACACCTGTTGAACGGTAGCTGTGGGCCGTGTAATACGGTAACAAAGATACAGATTCATTGCTCATTGTTCTCTTTATTCTGGACAGCTCCACCAGCCACAGTGTGAGTCCCCAAGAGAGAGAGTGTGTGAAGGCAATTGCCCATCTCCCTGCAGGGCTTCGGCCCCAGTCTCCTTACACATCACATTTATCCTCTGCTGTCCTTTGTGACCTGTCACCAACATGCTCCCCTTTGTCCCAGCCTCTAAGCAGCCACCCTTCAGGGCAGGGCTACCAGCCTCCCCACAAACACACCACAGACAACCTAACCCTGTTAGGGTGCAGGTTTGGGTAGGCAGGCTAGACTATTTAATTTTGTTATTTGTTGTTTTAAATCAAACTGTTGAGATGTACAATTAATGAATCCATTCTGTTCCTGTGAATAGCTGGGTTGTAAACATCCAGTTTTGTTTTTGCTATGGAGAGTCCAACAAGGATCATCTTTCTGCAAATGCGTTTTATCTCCACTGAGTTCCTTTCTGGGGCTAAAATCCTGGGAGTGGACTGTGTACCTGTGTATTTGAGCTTCTAGTCTCCCTGGCCCCAGGGTGCAGGTGGTAGAGTGCTGGCAGGCACTCAGAAGTAGTTGCTGATTGAGTGGTTCAGTGAGGTGAGAGTTCTTCCACTCGTCATTTGAGGCAGTTTGTAGGACATGGAGGGGTTGTCACCCCTCCTCTCACCTGAAGAAAATAAATTTTAAAAAACCCAAGTGTATAGTTAGGAAAACAAGAGGCTTGGGGTTTTCTTGCTCAGGGTGGGAGTGAAGAACTGGATTGCAGCCTAGATCTTGAAACCCAGATCAGGGCTGCTTCTCTGCTTCAGGCCACGTGGCTCATTGCACTCATTCTGCATCAAGCCCGGGGTCAGGATGTATAGCATATGCGTGGGTACTTGCTGGGAACCACAGGAATTCATACACTTCTTGAATCACCATAGGATTTCACACACTGTGATGCCTGATGTTTTGCTCTTGATGTCAACTTGATAAGCCATTGACGTTTGATTTCTTTGAAAGGCTCTTCAGAGAAACTTGTGGCCAAGACATTTTTTCTGGAGTGGGCTTTTTTTGTTTTGTTTTGTTTTGTTTTGTTTTTTCACTTTGCTCAGGGTGATACATCCAAATTCCCCCTCCCTGGGTCAGACAGCTGCTTCTGAGACAAACGTATATCCTCCAGGCTCAATGATCACTTTGTTGAAGTCTTTAAATAGTCACACAGTGTTGTTTTGTATGTGTGTCTGTCATATCAGCAACAGGCCCTTGCATGTGCTGCTTGTCAACCCATATGATATACTTATGCCCGTTGAGATTCATTCTTCCATGCATTTTTTTCAATGAAATTCCTTGAGCAAATACTTTGGAATTAGTCAGAGAATCGAACAGTGAAGATAAAACTCTTGTTCACTAAAGAGCTAATATATTTTCTCTAAAGGTGTTGAGTGATTTTCTTAAATGAAAAAAATGTCATTTCATGTTGTGTTTTAAGAAGATAATAAGTGGGCCCAGCACGGTGGCCTAGAGGCTAAAGTTCTCACCTTGAATGCACCAGGATCCCATATGGGCGCTGGTTCTAACTCAGGCAGCTTCACTTCCCATCCAGCTCCCTGCTTGTGGCCTGGGAAAGCAGTCAAGGATGGCCCAAAGCCTTGAGGACCCTGCACCCTCATGGAAGATCCGAAAGAGGCTCCTGGCTTTGGATTTTCTCAGTTCTGGCCATTGTGGCTGCTTGGGGAAGAAGAAAGATATCTTTCATCGGAAGAAAGATATTTCTCTCTGTCCTTTCTGTATATCTGACTTTGCAATAAAAATAAATGAAAAAATATTTTTTTAAAAAGAAGATAATAAGTAAAAGTTGAGACTACTACCTTTAAATATAGGAAGTGTACCTTCTCTCCTCATATGCATGGATTTCAACCTTTTAACTTTTTTTTTTCCCTATAAGTTTCTCTTTTAATTCCAGCTGTCTGAAGTGGCTTTATAACCTCCACCAGGTTCCTCCCATAAGCCTACTTCTGATGAGTAATGAAGCAAATCATAATCATAATCGAGACGTTACTATCAGTCAGGCACACTAACCACTTTACATCCTGTAAAAATTTCAGTCCAGGGCTGATGTTATGCTGTGGCAGATAAACCAGCCACCTGAGACACCAGCAACCCACAGAGGCTCTGGTTCCAACCCCTGGCTCCTTCATTTTCAATCCAGCTCCCTGCCAGTATCCTGGGAAAAGCAACAGAAGATGGTCCAAGTGCTTGGAATTTCAACCTTTCACCCCCACGTGGGAGAACTGGAAGAAGCCCCTGGCTTTGGCTTCAGTCCGGATCAGTCGTGGCTCTTGCAGACTCTGAGGAGTAAACTAGTGAATGGAAGACATGTCTCTGTGTCTTTCCCTCTCTGCAACTCTGGCTTTCAAATAACAATAAATATTTAAATGAAATCTAAGTACAGTTACCGCCCATCTTAATTAGAAAGAAATTCAAAAGATTTACATCATTTTGCTAAGGCCACAGGTACCAAAAGCATGTGGCAATGGTTAAATTAAACTAGACTGGATTACACCAATAGAAAAGAAACATACATGAAATGATTCAGCATAAACTCATCTGCTCTTTCAATAATAATAAGTTCCTACTTTGTGTCAGGCTTGATGCTAGATGCCAGGAATACAGCCCTGAGCAAAACAGGTGAATAACCTTATTCTCAAGGGGCTTGCATTAGACCATAGCAAGTGAAGTGTATGTTATGTCTAATGTTGAGTAGTTCCATGGAGAAAAACAAGTAGGCAAACAGGATGGGAGATTGTGTGGGAGAAGGGGAAGGTGTAGTAAAGGAAGGTTCAATAACAAATGAACGAGCAGATGGACAAGCTTTCTGTCTCTCCTCTGTGCAGCTTTCCCTTTCAACTAAAAAAAAAAAGATAAGTCTGTCACTGAGGCGTAACAAGTAAAGCCATTGCCTGCAGTGCTAGGATTCCATACGGCCACCAGTTGGAGTCCCAGTTATACCACTTCTGATCCAGCTCCCTGCTAATGTCCTGGGAAAAGCAACAGAAGATCGCCCAAGTGTTTGGGTCTCTGCTACCTATATGGGAGACCTGGGTGAAGTGCCTGATTTCTCTGGTTCCTGGCTTTGATTTGTCCCATACCTGGCTATTTCAGTCATCTGGGGAGTGAATTAGCAGTTGAAAGGTAGGAAGGAGGTTTCATTTTTGTTTTCCTTTTTAAGATGTATTTATTTATTTGATAGGCAGAGTTACAGAGAGAAAGAAAGAAACAGAGAGAGTGAGAGGGACCTTCCATACACTAATTCACTTCCCAAATGCCAGCAATGGCTTGAGGTTGAGCCCGGATGAAATCTGGAGCCTCGAATTCCATCTGGGTCCCCCATGGGAATGTCAGGGGCGTTGGTATGTGGGTCATTTTCCTGCTTTCTTAAACACATTAACAGGGATCTGGGTAAGAAGAAGAACAGTCAGGATTTGAACCATGCTTATGTGGTATGCCAGCCATGTAGCCGGAGACTTTTCAGCAGCTGGAGGTTTAAATTCCCAGCTCCAGAGCTAGGCCACACACCACCCCCCACCGCCAAAGGGGCCAATGGGGTGTCTCAGTTGGGTGCCTAGCCCAAGCCAAGGTGGCCCCCATCTCTAATAGTTTTGTTGAGCCTACTATTAGCGTGCACATCTGGAGTCTCCTTCTCTTCCATGACAAACTTCTGGATCTCTGACTGCCCAAAGGTCACAGTTCCTGGAGTCCACTCCATGGATGTACCTGTGAGTACTGGTGGTGTACTCTCAAGTCACCACTTGGTTGATGGCAGAACAGCCCTTCTTCTCAGCATCTGTCTTTGCAGAAGCCATGTTTTGGGGACCCAAGTTGGAAAACTAGGATCATTTTTCTTTGGAGGAGTATAGTGAAGGTACATATAAACCATGACCCTAAATTTTGAGCATTTAAAAGCTGGTAGGTAAGTGCAATGAAGATGGACAAGAAAGCAAAAAAGTAAACAAATTATGGTAGATTAATAGTGAGTTGAATGAATTATGAACTAGTAATTTTTATAACTATTTAAGCTAGCAATGATTGTTTTGTTAAAATCATAACCACAATTATGTATTTTTCATTTTAATCTATTTATTTTTTTCTTTTTAAGAAACAGAGCTAGCTTCTAAATATTGATTTACTCCTCAAATGACCACAAAAACCAGGGCTGGACCAGAGTAAAGCCAAGAGCTAGAACTCAATTCAGGTCTCTCATGTGGGTGGCAAGGGCCACCTGAGGATCCTCCCAGGATGTGTAGCAGCAGGGAGCCGAAGTCAGCAGCAAGGTTGGGACTCATACCCAGGCATCAAGCAGCATCTTAACCACTAAGCCAAACACCTGTAACCCCTACATTGTATTTATTTTTTTATTACTTATTTTTAAATGTGTACTATTGTTTACATAGTTGAGAGGGATGCACACTTATGTGGGCCTCTGATTAGGCTGGGGAAGTTTGGGTACAGAGAAAGTTGGATGAGACATGCATTTCAGTTTTTTTTTTTTTTCTCTTGTGTTCACAGGGGATGGAGGGGAGGTGGCTACTCCTTGCTGTCAAACTACGTCAGCACCTGGGGATGTGGGTGGTCCTTTGATGATGCTTTTGAGACTCCTATGTGAGGAAGAGTATTCTAAAGGTGTTAATTGAGTGACTTTGTTAGTTCTGAGAAGTTGGTTTCATTGCTTCAGGTTTGAGAAAATCTTTCCAAGGTCTGTTGGTTGACAAAATCACCTTAGTGCATACACAGACCCAGGAACATGCTATAAAGCTTGCCAGGAGATTATACAGGCAGTTCTGCTTTCCGTACTCTGATGAAGCAGTTAGTGTCTCTTGATGACCTAGGTGAGCTGGCCATCTTGTCCCCATGTGCATCTGGACATATTGTCCTCTGCACAGGCATTAGTAATTGAAAAAGCCTCATTTGGATACATGCACTCCAAGGTCAAACCACACATCCTGTGATTTTCTCTGTAGCCAGGGTCTGAATTGAGCAGTCTGGTTAGGGAGTCCCCCCAAAAACACCTTACCTGGTGTGACTACAGACTAGGCTGTCATGTGCACCAGCCAGTGTAGGGTTAGATGTGGTTTGTTACCTACACCAGTCAATGCACAGACCAGTGGATGCAGCTGCCTGTTGAGTTCCACCCCAGCCCCATGCCTCATCTGAACCAACAGGTGCTGTGGACCAGGACAACCAGCCTGCCACAGACCCAGTCCTCATGTATATCTGCAGATGCCACAGCCTAGTCAAGTTGACCCCCAATAACCCTCACCAGACCTTCAGCCCTGGTTTTTGCACGTGCCAGCCTCTGCTGTGGCTTAAGCCAGCCCAGCCCATATCCCATCTGCCTCTTGTGTACACCCACGGATGCTGCAGCTTAGCTTAGCCCCGCCACACCCATAGGCCCAGCCCTCAAATTTGCCAACAGGTGCTGTCACCTTGTCTGCCCGACCTACCCCCAGCCCTGGTTCTTGTGCTCACCAGTAATAGGTATAGCTTAACAGGGGAGTGCCCAAGGTTCCCCTGCCAGGCATGTTCCCAGCCAGAGATCTTGCACCTGCCAGAGGGTATTTATTGCCTGTCATGACTCATACAGTCTCACCACTTGCCAGCTGGTGCTGTGCCCTAGATGGATGGCCTTGTGCATGCTGGCAGGTTCAACAGCCTAAACCAGCTTGGCCCACCCCTAAACCACACCAGCCTCAAGTTGAGCTCTCACACTCACCAGTGAAAGCAGCAGTCTAATAAGGGCGTCCCCGAAGTTCTCCTGCCAGACCTATTCCCAACCCTGGCTTTTGTGTGTACCAACAGGTATCACTGTCCAGTCTGAGATGGCCCACACCCAGTCTTGGCATTTACCAGCAAGTTCTACAGCCTGGGTCTACACAGTCTGCCCCTGATTTCAGCTCTCACCAATGGGTACAGCATCCTGACCTAGTCTGGTCCACCCCCAGCCCTCATGTGAGCTGGTGGGTATTATAGTCCAACCAGGCCTGGCCTGTACCTTGTCCTGGCTCACACTAGTGTCAGTGTGTGCTGTGGACTGACCCTGCCTGGCCTACCCCCAGATCTGATTCACACATGTGCCAGTGGGTACTACAGCCCAGCCTGGTCTGGCCTGCTCCCAGCCCTGGCTTCTGTGCTCGCCAGCAGGAACTGTGCCTAATAGAATTCCTCAAGTTCCCCTACCAGGCCCACTCCCAGCCCCAGATCCCATATGTACCTGTTGGTGCTGCTATTCAGACTGACATGGCTGGCCCCCAGTCCTGGCACTCACTGGTTTGTACTGCAGCCTAGCCCAACTGGCCCACACTCATTCCGGCTCTCACCAATATGTGCTACAGCCTAAACCCAGCCTGGTCCACCCCTAGACCCAACTCTCATGTGAAGCAGTAGGTGCTGTGGCCTGGTCTGACCTGTCCCATACTCATTGTGGCTCTTGCAATTTCCAGGTCGTGCTGAAGCTCACCTGGAAATTGGCTCAGCCCCGTACCCAGCCCACATACAAGCTGACAGGTGCTAAAGCCTTGTCCAGCCTGGTCCACCCACAGCCCTTACTCTCCCATTCATAAGTGGGAGATGCAGACCAGTAGGAGTGTCCCCAGAGTTTCCCTACCAGGCCTGTTTCCAGCATAGAATCCTGCATGTGCTGGTGAAGGCTTTTACTCAGCCTGGCATGGCCATCTGTGATCTCAACTCTTGCTGGCAGGTGTTGCAACCTACCCCAGTTGGGTACAGCCTACACCTTGTCCTGTCTCTCACAGGGGCCAGCAGGTGCTGAAACCTGGCTCAGCCAGACTTGTCCCCACACCCAGCCCACTTAAATGTTGACTGTAGCCCTGCCTGGCCTGACCTGCCCCCAGCCCCAGCTTTTGTGCTCTCCAGAGGAAGCTGGAGCCTAATAGGGGAGCTCTCTAGTTCCGCATCAGGCCTGCTGCCATCCCCAGATCTCACATATGCCAGTGGAGGCAGTGGCCCGCTTGGCATGGTCTGTTCTCAGTCCTGGCCCTTGCATGTGCCAGTGGGTACTGCAGCCTGGCCCCACCCAGTCTCCTCTCAGACCTGGCTCCTTTGCGTGTCAGGTGGGTTCCTGTGAGGTGAATTCTGTGGTCCAGACTGGCTCAGCTGATCACCATCCCCAGCTCTCCACATAAACCATCTGGCATTGCAGTCCCACAGAGGCAAGCTTACAATTTCCCTACAGAATCTGCCCTCAGGGCCCAGTGCGGTAGCCTGATGGTTAAAGTCCTTACCTAGCATGCGCCATGATCCCATATGGGCACTGGTTTTAATCCTGGTAGCCCCGCTTCCCATCCAGCTCCCTGTTTGTGGCCTAGGAAAGCAGTTGAGGATGTCCCAAAACCTTGGGACCCTGCACCCGTGTGGGAGACACAGAAGAGATTCTGGGCTCCTGGCTTTGGATCCACTCAGCTCCGGCCATTATGGCCACTTGGGGAGTGAATCATTGATGGATGATTTTCTCTGAGAGAGAGAGAGAGGGAAGGAGGGAGGGAGAAAGAAAAGAAAAAAAGAGAAAAGAAAAGAAAGGAAAGGAAAAAGAAAGAAAAAGGAAAAAATAAGTCAACTATGCTGACACACTGGCATAGTTAACACAAATTTGGTGTGAACCGGACCCAGAATGCCCGCCAAATACTGGCTGCTTTTATCCCAGAAGTCCAACACTTGCCTAGGTACAGTGCAGCCTAGGGAGTTGCCTACAGCTGGGACAGCCCCTTATTATAAATGAGACTGCACTTGGAGAGATATAGAATGAAAACACAAAAACTGTGTGTAAGGCACTGAGTATTGTACACATGTAAGATTACAAATGGATGAAGTTTTAGCATTTATAACGGAAAGATGTTTCAAATCACTAACTTTTATTCCTTTTTTGAAAAGCTAAGTGAAGAGCCAGCTGTACATAGCCTTCACAGTGAGTGTGCAGCCTGGAGGTACACTGTGAACAAAGCAGGATGTGAGGGTGGGGAGATTTCCATACTATACATAACACGTACCTGCTGGGTAAACCCCCGGCTGAAAATACAATCCATGGGCTTTCATGTTGATGCTGCTAAACTGAGGTGACGTGGGATGAGCTGCGGTTTACCTTGGGCACCTAGGACTTGATGAAACCAGCCTGATTGCTGCTTTACCTTATGGCTGTCAGAAAAGACTACAGACACCTAGATCTTCCTGTATGCAAATCAACTCACTTCTGCTCGGGGTTTAGAAGCAAAATGAACAAGTCAGACAGGTGATCAAAATAATTTTTTCAGCGTTATAATCCAATCAGCGTCGTACTCTACCTTCCCTTCCACTTTCCTCTGTTTCCTTTTTGCTTCTGCCATATTTAGCTCCACACCAAATCAAAACATTTTTTAAAACTTTTAATTATCTGCAAGACAAAGAGATAAGATAGATAGAGAGAATATTCTGTCTGTTCGATCACTCTCCAAGTGCCTGCAATAGCTGGAACCAATCAAGGTAAAGCCAGAAGCCCGGAACTCAAACCAGATCTCTCACATGGTGCGTAAGAAACCAAGAACTTAAGACATCACCTGCTGCCTCTGGGGGTGCACAGAAGCAGGAAGCTGGATCGGAAACAGAGCTGGGACTTGAACTCAAGGCACATCTTAATGACTGTGCAAAATGCCCTTCCCTTCTAACCAAAATTCTTGCCCATCTTGGACAATTTCCTTGTCTTTGCTTCCTATTTGAGGTGTCACTTTATGTATTTGTTTTATGTTACTCTGAAGAACCTTATAACCAACTACACACACCAAATAAAAGCATGGTTAACATTAAGGACAAAATAGAGACTAAAAGCTGCTTGGAGGTAAAGGGAAGGAATTGATCCAGAAACTGTTATGAAATGGTTGCAACTACAAGAAAACAAATGGCAATCTAGGGAAAAAGGAGGGTCTCTTCAATAAATGCTATTGAGACAATTGGTTGATTGCAGAAATAAGAAGCTAGACCCACACCTTTCACCATACACAAAGATCAACTCTAAATGGATAAAAGATCTAAACCTGCATGCAGAAACCATTAAACTTTTAGAAAAAAAGTTGGAAACACTCTGCAAGATTTAGGTGTAGGCACTGACTTCCTAGAAAATCATCAAAAGCAAAGGAAGTCAATACCAAAATAAATAAATGGGACATCACAGAAGCTTCTGCACAGCAAAGGAAACAATCAACAAAGTAAAAGAGCAACCAACAGAATGGGAGAAGATCTTTTCACACTACACAGGAGTCAAGGGGATAATCTCCAGAATATATAAAAAAAATTCCAGAGCAACCAAAACACAAAACAAACAAACCAGTCAAGAAATGGGCATGGGAAATGGACAGATACTTTACAAAGGAACAAATCCTAATGACTAACAGGCATATGAAAAAAATGCTCAAGCTCGCTAGTAATAAAGGAAATTCAAATAAAAACATCTCTGAGATGCCACCTAACTCCAGTAAGAAGGGCCTACATACAGAAAACCAACACTAACACCTGCTGGCAAGGATGCAGGGAAAAAGGAACCTACTCCACTGCTGGTGGGATTCAGGCTGGTGCAGCCCCTATGGAAATCAGGATGCGGAATACTAGGCAACTGAAAATCTACCTACCATGTGACCCAGCACTCACTCTAGGGATATATCCAAACGAGTTGTTACACAAGAAAGCAACATGCACCCCTGTGTTCATAGCAGCACAATCCATCATCTCAAAAACATAGAAGCAACCGAAATGCCCATCAACAGAAGACCAGATAAGGAAACTATTGTTCATCTACTCTATGCAATACTACTCAGCTATTTAAAAAAATAAAATACATTTCTTCATGGCCAACTGAAAACCATTATACTAAGGGAAATGAGCCAATCCCAAAAGGTCAAATGTATGTTTACCTTAATATAAGCTAATATGATAAAATCTAAAAATTTAAATAGAATCTAAAAATTGTATCTGTAAATTCTGTCTTATTGTACTTCCTAGCTGTCTGTACTACACACAATAAGCTCTTGTGATGTTACCTATTAACCAATAATTCATGAGAGACTGATTACTTGTGATGACCCAAGTTTGTACTACTTCCCTTGAACAATGATGATCTAGTCCATACTGTACTCCCATTTGAACCACACAGATCACATGCTAGCATTAAGCTCTGCAGGAAGATATTGGACACTCTGATGCACCACCCTAGCGTCACATCGATACCCCTGCTACGAGTTTGACAACACCATGGAGATGAAGACTCACTATTTTGTTTTACTTAAGTTTTTTTCTTCTCAACTCATGGTGGACTGTACCTAAGGGGAGATATAATGGAAGCGCAGCAGAAATAAATATGTCCACAGACAGAAACAGAGAGAGGTATATCCCCGTACTTGCAATACAAGGATGGTCTCACAGTGAAACGTCAGATAAACCCCTACCTTGTTGGGAGACGCCTCAATGGCAGTATGATGGACTTCTGAGGGTACTCGGAAGACACTATTGGAAGACTGGGGACGGGGGAGAACAAAGGAGGCTTGGGGAAGGGGACTCCAATGCCTATTAAACTGTGTAATAAAATAATAAAAAATAATAAAATGATTGCAACTAAATTAGTAAATTGAACTCTCAAACAAGAAGTATGCAAAATAAATATTAGCATTTGCTACCTCTCAGAGGTGAGATTACCAATTTTTATTTTTTGTGCATTTCCTTGTTTCTACACCAGGAATATAGCTTACATCTATTACCAGAAATGTATAAGTGATGTATAATTTAAAAATTCAGCTCTGAGATCATGGCCACCACATGTATCACTGTCTTCTAATATAAACCAGTGATTTCTGACAGAGGATATATAGTTATTTTATTTCATTTTAAAATATTTATTTATTCATGTTAAAGGTAGAGTTTACAGAAAGAAAAAGATAGAAAGGGAGGAATCTTCCATCTGCTGGCTCACTCGCCAAATGTCCTCAATGGCCAGGACTGAATCAGGCCGCAGCCAAGAGCCAGGGACTCCATCTGGTGATCTATATGGGTGGCAGGGTCCAAGCACTTCAGCCTTCTGCTGCTTCTTTTCTAGGCACAATAGCAGCAATCTGCAGGGCAAGTGGAGCAGGAGGGACTCGAACCAGGGTCCATATAGGATGTAATTTAACCTGCTTTACCATAACACAGGCTTCTATTAGTTTATTTTAAATCATAAAACATCTTCCCGCAACATCATTTTAAAGTGTATAAATTAAAAACTGAAGCATAACTCTATCCCTTCAGTTGTATATGTTTACGTTAATAGAAACACCAAATACTTGTTCATAAAAACAGAATTATACCATTCATATAATTCTGTGCCCGTGTGTTGGCAATATATCTGTTAGTTCATCGCAGATGAGCTTTATTCATTTTATGGTCTGTAGTGTTTTACTATCTCCATTTCTCTCCTTGTTAAGCATGCAGATAATTTCTATGACAAAAGCACTGCTGTACGTTCATCTCTCTGTACTCAACATATTCTTCTCTTTAGGAATGACAGATCTAAAAGCAATCAAGAGTTGGCCCATTCAGTGAGTTCAGTATGAGCCTCAGAGAATCGTGGAGCTGTAACAACTGTTGTAGACATCATTCAGAAGGGGAAATATAATGGTGAAAGAATGTTCATTCGGTGCCTGAGGGACAAGGGGCCATTTGTCAATGGCAAGCAAGCACAGCTGGAAGCACAGCGGCTGTTCCAGTAGCACCATTGGATGGAATAAACAGCACGTGTGTGTGTGTGTGTGTGTGTGTGTGTGTGTGTGTGTCTCTTTGGAATTTTGATAATCATACTTAACTGGTCTGGCTTCTCTTTCTCTCCTTCATATTGCTTAAAGATTTATTTACTTATTTACTTGAAAGAGAGGGAAAGAGATCATCCATCCATTGATTCCCTTCCCAATATGCACATTACCCGCGGTCAAGCCACACTGAAGCCACGACCAGGTCTCCCACCTGGTTGGCAGGGACTCAAGTACTTGGGCCTTCAACTACTGCTTCACAGGCCTATTAGTAGGGAGCTGGATTGGAAGCACAGAAGTAGAGCTCAGTCCCCGAAATTCTGGTATACTTTATGGGCATACCAAGCAGCAGCTTAATTCACTGAGCCACAACTGTCCCTGCTTAACTTGTTATTACAAAAAACTTCTAAATATGTATCAGCATAAGAAAAACAGAATAATAACCTACCACATACACAAGTCCCAGCTTAAACAATTATCAAACAGTTATTTGCCTATTTCTCCCCCTACACTGGATTATAGTGAAACAAATATCAGATATTTTGTTATCAGTAATCCATTATGTTACTGTACAATCCAAGACTCATTTAAAAAGAATGATTTCTAAATATCACCAGATACACAGCGTTAAACTGTCTCATCTTTATGCTGTTGATTTGATGGCTCTGAACCAAGGTCCTCACACACTCAACATGTCTCTTGAAGTCTCTTTGATCTAGATGTTCTCCTCCAACATACTTGTTGCAGATTCTTGGCCAGTTGTCATGAGCAATTTGTGTGTTCAGGACTTAAACAGTCATGTCTCCATGGTGTTGTTTGGCAATGTTCTCTTATCTCTTGCATTTCCTGCAAATCTGGATTGGTGATCTAGAGGTTCAATTAGATTAGATTCATGCTTGATTTTTTTTTTTGTTTCCTTTCAGCAAGACTTCTGCGTGGGTGATTTTGTGTACTTCCTATTGCATCACCTCAGGAGACATATAATGTCGGCTTATCTTCTTATGATGTTCAGACTGATTAGTGTGTTATCGAGTCGCATGACTATTATATGCCTTCCTTTTGGCTTTTCCCCAAAATGATTTTAACAGCCATTGATGAGTGTTGACCACATCCATTGCTTCCTTAGGACTGAAAACTGGTGAGGTTCTGTCACTCTTTTATATATTAACTTCTCTAGAGAAGGGCATTCCTTCATTAAATATTTCATTGCTAAACTGAGAAATAGTTCTTCAGGGAAAACAAAAAAATATATATCAGTTATTTTTTTCCTTTGTTTATGGTTCTCAGAAAGACAAATTTGTTCTTCAGCATCTTCTAAAAATTATCATTGGATTGGGATACATTTGTAACATTTTCTTATGAGCTCATGATTTTAACAGGTTTGCTGGTCTTCAAGTTATTGCAATTAATATTCGTTTTGATACCTAAATTGCTTTGTATAAGATTTTTTTTTTAATTTTTTTTTAAAGGCAGAGTTACAGAGGAGACAGGGAAAGAGAATCTTCCATCTGCTGGTCCATTCCCCAAATGGCTACAACAGCCAGGACTGGGTCAGGTTAGAGCTAGGAGCCTGGAGCTTCTTCCAGGTCTCTCAGTATGGGTATAGTAACCCAAGCATTTGGGTCATCTTCAGCTGTCTTCCCAGGCACATTAACGGGGAGCTAGATTGAATTGTAGCAGCTGGGAATCGAACTGCCATCCATTTGGGATGCCAGAATTACAAGTGGAAGTGTAGCTTGCTGCACCACAATGCTGGTCCTGTTCTCTTTGGCTGTGAGTCCTACTTGAATGTGGAAATGCTGTGTACCAAACTTCTTAGAGTCAAAACAAACAATGGCCATTTATTTCTGTTTTCCTGGAGATGATGGAGAAACTATTGAGCATCCAAGGTTGCTTTAGTAACTAATCGCAGTCATTATGATTTAAAGGTGATTAAGAGAATAAATCATGTACGAGTAGATTCCCTCAGGCCCTAGTAATGTTTTCCCAGGTCGGAGCTGTAAAGTCGGTGAAGCCGTTAGCATGAGCCAACCAAGTGCAAATACTCGTTCAGATAGATTAAAAGTCCAGTTTGAGACAATGGCACAAAAGTAGTTAGCAGCTTTGCTGCTAGTGCTAAAACTCTCACTTGTAGGAATTTAGGAAACAGGTATTTCTTTTTATTTTCAACAAACTGAACCAAAGCCACTATGGAAAACTCATGGCCACAAGTCCTCCAGGCTCTTTCTTATGCTCTGTGGTCTTCAACATTCAGCTTCTACCTTAAGACATAACAGAACTGCTTCAGCTCCACCCATCATGTCAACATTTTGATCAATAGGAAGCAGGAAAAATAATAAAGAAAATTGAGACTCCCACTAAGGACATTCTCTGGAAGTTTTGCTAATCTGTTCTGCTACATTGTACTGCCCAGAAAGGAGACCCACATCTATACCTAGTTAGAAGTGAGGCTAAAAAATGTGGCTTTATTCTGGCTGACCAGATGCCCAAATAACCCTTAGAGAATCAGTTATCCCAGGGAAAAGTGAACATTAAGTGTTAGGGAAAGATATCAATCTCTTTTTTAATCCCATAATCAAGAAAACAAAGAAAGAAATCACCTCTTTTATATAGTGTTATTTCTCCACATATACATATATATATATATTTAAATAACATATTTCAATGTACTTATACATGTTTTGTGCTTATTATTTCTTTCAATTACCCTTTCCAATTGGATGGTTATTCATTTGACAAATGCTCTGGAATCTCCAGGTACTGTGATGGCTGTTGAGTCTATTGAGTCTACAAGCATGACAGTGAGCAAAGGCACCACCCACAGTCCTCAGCATGATGGAGTTATCTGGACTAGATGGAGAGACAAACATGAATCCAGAATCTCCCTCCCAACTACTGTAAGCATTTTCGAGAGAAAGGTGTGTGATGTTGTGGGTATGTCGTTGGTAATTTAGACTTAGCAAAGACAAGCAGGCTTCCCTAAAGAAAAGACAAGAAGACTGGGGCGTGCAGTACAATTTAGAATGAACCTGGCAAAGTAAGCACTACAAGTTCATTTGCAAAGTGTCATGAAGGCCATGCTGGGGGCAGGGGTAGGGATCTGGGTAAAAGGAATATAAACAGGCTTTCAGATGGGGCTGGTAAAATGAATAAAAATGAAAGCCAAGACAGGAGCCCTGTTGATGTCTTGTGTAGGAGCACTGTTCTTCCTTTTCAGAGAGGGAAAAAAAGCTGGGACCCAGAGCCGTTTAAGTAATTTGCTCAAAGTCTCACAGCTGGAATTCAGTCTGTGCTGAACAGCAGAATAATGGCCTTGCCTAAAAAAGCTCATGTCCTCGTTCCCAGAACTTTGTGAATATGTGACGCCCAGGAAACAGATGGAATAGGTTATAATGAGCTGACCTTAAAGTAGGGGAATTATCCTGGATACCCCGCATTGGGAAGGCTCAGTGCGATCACTGTGCTCCCTAGTTGTGAAAGAGAGAGATAGAAGAAGAGGTTTCAGAGATACAGGGTGAGCAGGACTTGTCTTTGAGGATGGAGGAAGAGGACCAACACCCAAGCAATATGGGGGCCCAGGAAACAGACCGTCACCTAAAGATCTCCCAGAAAGGGGCCATAGCCCAGCGAGAGCCATTTTGGACATCTGAACAACACACCTATAAGGTAACAGACTTTTGTTACTTCGAGGTGCAAAGTTTGTGTCTGTTCCAACAGCCACAGGAAACTAACAAAACTGCCTGCCATTGATTTCCGTGTTCTTACCCCTTGTTCTTGGATAGGCTACACCCAGAGCTATGAGATTAAACTCTGATCCTTAGTATCATTTTGAGTCTACTTTTTCTCAAATATCATTTCCAAACCATGCAGCCAAGGGTCTCTACTTTTTGGCTGTGTGTGTGTATTTTACATGTGCCTCTTAGTCTGGTGAATTTTGAAAGGATGTGGTTACGGTCTTTGACATCAGACTAGCGGCTCCACGAGGTTGGGTGAATGTTGATAGAAAGATAATGTTGGAGACCAGTTACTGCTGAGCCGCTTTCTCGAGACCAGCTGCCTCCCCGCCGCGTCCCTTGCTGGAAGCCGTTTACTCGGGTTGTGCTCCACGGTGATGCTTTGCTAGAACTGAATCATGAACAACTTCATCCTTCTGGAAGAACAGCTAATCAAGAAATCCCAACAGAAGAGGAGAACTTCCCCTTCAAACTTTAAAGTCCGTTTCTTTGTCCTGACCAAAAGCAGCCTGGCATACTTTGAGGATCGTAATGGGGTATGTGAGCACCTTCTTTTATATGTATTTTAATGATATGTTGAATGGGGAGGATTCAAATAAATATTCACTGAGTAAAGCAGAGCACACGATGTAGAATTCTGGTTATAAAAAAAGTACAATGAAAGCAATCAGAGGGCAGATAAGAAGGAAGGTGGTTGTATTAGACAATTTTAGTTTTAAAACATGAAATTTTGACATTCATCAGCTTTCTGTCATCCCGAAAGACTGAGTTTAGATTTTAAGCTATAATAATATTGTGTGTTGCAAATACTACGACTGAATAGAACTTTGAGCTTCATATGAAATATATTAAATTTTATGGAACTTAGATTTATATATTAGCACTCTGCGGATGAACTTGAGGGATCATTTAGCCAATTTCCTTATTTTTCTGTGGAAGAATTGTTACTTGTAATGGTTAAGTGCTCGGTCCAGGGTAAACCTTTTTATGAATTCGGTTTTATTTGCCTCCATGGTAACACCTTGTGTGAAATCTCGGACTAATAGTCCCTAAGCATTTAATTGTATGAAAATTGTAATGGCGAATTGCTTCATCCCTTACAAAACTTCTCAATTGATTTGGAGGCATCAAGCACAACTGTTTGTAAACCATTTCCACTGATAAGGTTACCACAGCTTGGCCAGGTCAGGCTTTTTATACAAATAATGCTAGTCTCATCTTCTGAAACACCAGCTATAACAAAACAACATGAATAAACATTATCATGTAGTCTGATAGAAAAAGCACTGGACAGGGCACCCCGAAAGCGAGCCCTGCCTCTCCCTGGCTGAGTGAGTCTTGGCTGACGGCTGCGGCAGCTTCTCTCTAGGAGGTGAAAGCACTGAAAAGCAGGACCTTCAAGATTGATTGTCTTTTAGAAAGCTGTTTATTCCTATGCAGTGATGTTTGTTTAGCCCTTCCTAGCCATTTTGCAAAGCATATTTAATTTGTTACTAATATGAGTTATCATTTATGTTTTACGGGAGGAGAAATGAGTGTTTGACCCTTGTTTAGAGACAAAGGTACTCTGAGTCCTTGCTGGCCTCTGATGAGCAGGTGTAGACACGAGTTCGGAGGCTTTGGAGGACCCGGTTTTGAAGTACATGATGAAATGAAGTTCTGAAGGAGATTGGTCGTGGAGCCTCTGGATGTCTGGATGTCTGAACTACCTTAATTGCAGGTGAAATGATACTGTATTTTCTCTGCAAGTGACAAACACCGCTCACCTTCAGCAGACTCTTAGTGGTAACAATGTGGCCTTCAGAAAGCATGTGAAAGCAGCTGGAGTCTAGCTTGAACTCAGAATATTCAGCTAGTAAGTCACATGGCATTAGTCCTTTTTATGTGTGTGAATGGGACATTTGAAATCTTGTTCTGTGTTGAAAGTATAGTGATCTGCCTAGAAGATTTAAAACTCATCCCAGGCCTCCCACCTCAGTATTAGCCTGAGTCGTCACTGTTCTCCCGGTGTTTGCATTGGCAGGGATATGGAGTCAGGAGTTGGAGTCAGAAATTGAACCCAGGGACTCTGGTGTGCATTGTTAATATTCTGTTAGGCTGAACTTTCATCCCTTACTTCCTTTTAATGAGAGGGGGGTCACCGTAACTGTAATAATAATAAAATAGCAACAAACATTTGCTGAGCACTTACTATGTGTCAGGCCTTGTGCTAAGTATGAATTACTTTATTTAATCCTTATAACCGCTCTATCAATTGGGAACTGCTATGACTGCAATTGATCAGGAAATTGAAGCAAAGATAATTGAAATAACCTGCCTAGGTCCCATGGTCTTATTTTGGTGCTAATTTGGTGCTTATTTCTACCAGTAATAACAACTCAGGTGTGGGCTCTGCCGGGTTATAGAGTGTGCTGTGGTCTCACTGTGAAGTCTTCAGTTTAGAGGGTGGTCCTGGAAATCAGCACCCCATGCCACATGAGTCTTCTGCAGCAGAGTATGTTCTGAGCATGATCGTTTCCACATACCCTCCAGCACAGCTCTTCGCCCTTCAAAGAGCCCCACCATGTGTCCAGTTGTCTCTTACAGTTTCTCTAGAATCTTCCCATACTCCCAAAGTCAAGTAGCCTCTCCTACCTGGGATTATGCCACCTCCAACAGTCTCCCTGCTCCCCCTTGACACCTGCCCTTGCCACTCTACGTCCCACACAGCAGACAACGAGAGCTGCTTTACACATAGAATCTGTGATCAAGGTCAGGGACCCTTCAGTAGTCCTCCTGCCATCCTCACCTTGTCATGAAGATGGACACCAGGATTGTCACAAGGTCTCCTTCCTCTCTCTCTCTCTCTTTCTCTCTCTCTCTCTCTTTTTCTCTCTCTCTCTATAGATAGATAGATAGATAGATAGATAGATAGATAGATAGATAGATAGATAGATATCCCACTTCTCCAGGCTCCCGGGTAAGTTCAGCTTTGCCGCCTGGGGAAATCCTGCCATGTTCCACCAGAGCAACAAGTGGCCATCCTTCACAACACATGACAACCTTTTAATTAAACATTTGTTAATTAAAATTTTGTACATTAATTAAAGCTTGTCCCACACTCCATGGGACCACAACTTTACTACAAAAAGCATTCCATTTTTTAAAGATGGCATCACAAATGTCTACAATGAATGCTTCACACATACTATACACTCATTCATTGTGGAAGGATTCAAGGAGACAGGAAAGGATGGAGGGAGGAAATAAGTAGAATTCCCATTGGAGATGTTGCAGTTACACAAAAGAACAAAGATCCTTACCCCAAAATTAGAGAGGCAACAAAGATGCTGATATAGGCCTTCAAAAGTAGTTCCCTGGAGATAGTAGTTCATGGCTGGGAAGAATTTGAAGAGTTAAGAAGAAAAGGCACATGTAGGGTCCTCAGGCAACCAGTTTCTCAGACTCTAAATTGCTTTTGAAATCTGTTTTTCCAACTTTCCTTCATTACCTTTTTAAATTAAATGTGCTGTAGATGATTGAATACCACCTGGGTATTTTTTACTTGAGCCCTTCTTCAGTCATCGTATCTCTCTACTTCTTTCTACATAATCCAGTTGCCTTCTAGTTAACTTCCTGCTGTCACTTGAAACGTCTTTCAATTTTTTATCGATACAACCCTTAGAATGAACTTTTTAAATTACAAGTCAAGTATTCTTTACCTTAATGTCCTCCCTAGCTGTTTAACATATTTAAATAGTCAGCACTTGGAGAGTGGAACATGCATAGAAGATGTGTGTGTAAGTTTGTCTCTTTCTTTTCCTGTGTTCCTGTGTATATCTCTCTGCTTTTCAGTGAGATTTATTTTTTTCCCTTAATTTAAATAAATTCTTAATTGTGGCCTATAAGTCCCTTCACCCTCTGATTCCTGCCTGGCTTTCTGATTTCATTTCCCGTCATACTCCCTCAAGTGACATTTTCTGAAACTTAAACGCTGCAGGCTCAAATTCCCCCATAGATTTCTGGTTCAGGACCAAGAAGAGGACGAAGCCAGTGAGTCAAACAGTAAGGAATGCACTTGATCTTCATGTCATGCAAGTGCAGGGTCTGCTGCCACCACCTGAAATGCCTCACATGTTTGCAGGGTGGTCCTTTCTCACCTCCCACCTCTTCTGATATTTTCCCAGGACCTTGTTCCACCGCTATCAAAACACAAACATGTTTCGTTACTTCAGTATCTGCACTTGTTGGGTTTATTAAGTTGCTTCCTTGTTTCTTTTTTTTCTGTATATCTATTAAAAGGATGCAAGGGAAGAACTTGACAGTTCAGGTATTTGCATTTTTTCATATCTGCCTTAATGGAGTTTGGCTATGATTCCATTCTTGCCTGTATGATTTGATGCTAATATTTTATAGAGCACATTATTGCATATGAAATTTTAATTTTGGAGTAATTATTCCAGTGTTAAAATTAGACTTAATTCCTGCACAGGGACTGTGTATCCACTCATCATTTTCTTAAGTAAACATAGATCATAGAAAAAAAATACATTTGAAAGTTGAGTTTGTTACTTAGTCCCGAAGACAAGTTAACTAAAGATCTTTGGAGTTTAGTCTCTTGAACAAGGATGTCCATGAAATATAAGATTTTTTTTAATATTAAAGTCAGAATTGAGTCTTCAGAAAGCTTCTTGAAAATTCTTTCCACATTTTTGTGGGCTAAATGGTGAGTTCTTGGGGACAGCTCTATGGCTTAGCAGGTTGGGCTGCTGCCTACAGTGTCAATATGCTAAATTGGTGTTTATTCAAATTCCTGTTACTCTACTTCTGATCCAGGCCCACTAATGCACCTGGAAAGGCAGCAAAAGATATCCCACGTGTTTGGGCCCCTGGCTCCCAACCTGACTCGGGCTTAGCCGTTGCAGCCATTTGGAGACTGGATGAGTGGATGGATGACCTCTTTCTCTCTGTCTTTTCTCTCTCTCTAGCTCTGCCTCAAATAAATAAATAAATAAATAAATTTTTAAAAATAATAGAATCCTCACCCCCTACTTCCTTAGCCAACCAATCATAAATTCACCCATTCATCAATGAATGTTTAGGCCTACTTGGGAAAAGTAGATTTTATAAGAGCTAATTTTCTTCCAGGTTGGATTTGCCTTCATGATTCTCTGGGATCTCCCTAAAAGCAAGCCAGAGGAAAAAACAGCTCTGAAATAAATTCTCATATAAAAAAAAATTCCACATATAGTCTATAGTCTAAATGTCTGCTCAGTTCCTTAGTTTTCAGTAAAAGCTTTCAGTATTTGGATAGACTAAGAATTTTATACAAGATCTTAGGTTGTCATAAATTCTCATTAACTTACAGCTGTTTGTAAGAATACTTCTCGTATTTTCCCTTTTCTTAACATTTAAGAAGTCATTGAAATTATACCTACTTGTTAAAAAAAAACCCTCAAATAAGACCTCCTCCCTAATAGCTACATAGATTATTGTTTCAGTGAACATTACAGCAAAGAGATGTTTCTATTTTATTATGCTTAGATTTGTTCATTCATTCATCAAACATTTCTTGGATATGTGTGTGATGTGTCAGGCACTGCATGTGAGAACTATCATGATAAATAGCAGAGACTGGCATTTCGGTGGAGGAGACAGACAGCAAGTTTCTAATTCCATAGATCAGTTAGACTGTAGCAGGTCTAGGGGCAAACTCAGCAGCAGCTGCCACTGACTTGGCAGAAAGAGCAGTCAGAGAAGGAATCTGCACAGAAGTGAAACTTGCAGGAAAATGAAGATCCAGGCAAGTGGAAAACGAACAAGTGGAGGGAGCCATCTGCAGAAAGGAGCTACAAGTACAAGGCAAACAGATACTCTGCTCTCTTCACAACTGTCAGGACAGTGGTTGCTGAATGTCAGCTGGATAGGATCTTGCTTCAGTGTCAACTCTGGTAGCTTCTCCTAGAGGTTAGAATGAAATCCAAGCTGCTCACCGTGGTCTGAAGAGGCCCAAGCTGAGACAATCATGATCTTTGCTTCTCCTCTTCCACCCCATCACCTGACCTATCACGTTCCTGTCTGTACCTCACCCAGATTCTGCAGACAGAGCAACAAACCTCCACAAACCTACACTATTTAAAAATTAGTGAGACAGTTGTACTCAAAATGTTCTTCATGATTCTTCTGTCTGTTGACTTCAGTCATTTATTTCTGGGAGCATTGGGATTTTTATTATGTGGACATAACTTTCACATAGTTATTATCACAATGCGTAACACTTTTGTGTTTCAGTTTTCCTGTTTGTTCTATTGTTTCTTTCTCTATATCTACATTGCCTCCAAATTAATCGCTTTCTCATGTGAATGGTTTTTTAATGCTTGAATCAGTTTAAAGCAGGATCACACTTACATCTATCTAGACAGATAAGGCCAACCTATGGTTCAATCTTCAGTTTCCAAGTATAACATAAGCACTGATAAAGATAATAATATCCCTAACACAGGACTGCCTCCTTCTTCAAATCAGCTGCTCAGGGTGTAGGACATGCTGTGGCCTTGAGCATTCGTTGCTACTCCGTTTTCCAAAGAGCATGAGGTCACCAAAAGTAGCCCCTAGGTGACTATTAGAACCATTAAAGAAGATAAAAGAATTACATTGTTGATGATTTTCTTTTTTTTTTATTGTTGATGATTTTCAAATGTGCTGTTTTTATAGGCTTCCAGTGTTATGATGAGAGGAGACATATGTACAATTTTATGCCTGAAGGAGAGGTTATGATGGACAGTCAACCTTATAAATGTATAAATGTATAAAAAGCAAGCCCCTTAACTAGTCATCTTTGAAGTTCTGGGTGGTTTGCAGAAATGAACTTCCTGGTTTACAATACCAGGTGTTTTATCAAGGAGCAAGAGATACAGGAAGCCACGCTCAACCCTTCCAGAGAGATCAGTGCTAATTGTAGACAGAGTTTAGGTGCTGAAAGTCTCAGATGGGCTTTAATTCTACAAAGGCAGACTGAGTTAAGGAAGCAACAACAGAGTAGCATAATATAATTGGGGTTTGGTAACTGAATGACCTGGTCCTATTCCTCATTCTAGCTGAGATTTGGGTTTGTTGCTCATAAAATCAAAGGATTGGACTAGACCTGGGAATTTTTCAAACTTTTATAAACTATTAAACTCCATATTAACACAAAATTACACATGCTATCCCAACCCCACGTGTGAGGAGGAAGTGGATGCTCGGGCTGAAGCAGGGAGTTCCCCAGACCCCCTCTTGCTTTACTCCTGGTTTAGAGGCTCAGAAAGTGAGACTGAAGATTCCACACCAAAACTCACCCTTTTCTACAACCCATGCCGGAACCACGTTTATGTGCAGTGGTTCAGTTCAGTGTGTCCCACAAGTTAGGTGCTTTTAATGTTGCGGGGAATTTAACATGAGAAAGGACAGCAAAGCAAGATTCGCTTAAGAGGGAGAGAGGGCAGGGCTCCAATGAAGGGGAGACCCTTGTATTTGTGGGGTTTTAAGGTTTTAAAGATTTTGTTTATTTTTATTATAGAGTCAGATATGTAGACAGGGGAGGAAAGACAGAGAGGAAGATCTTCTATTGATTCACTCCCCAAATGATCACATGGCCATAGCTGAGCTGATCTAAAGCCAGGAGCCAGGAGCTTGTTCCAGGTCTCCCACACAGGTGCAGGATCCTAAGGCTTTGGGACATTCTCAATGCTTTCCCAGGCCACAAGCAGGAAGCTGGATGGGAAGCGGGGCTGCTGGGATTAGAACCGGCGCCCATATGGGATCCCAGCACATTCAATCACCAGGCCAGCCTGGAGTTTAAGGTTTTAAGCACTATCTCTGGAAGGGGGAACAAATGAGTCATGGAAATGGCAGGAAAAAAAATCATTCACCAATGTCTGACACTTTGCTCAGGACAGAATGGACACGCTGAAGGTGTGACTGGTGGTTTCCTCCTCCCGTCCTGATAAACTGATAAGCCCTGCTACTCCGTTACTAGGAGCTCAGAGATGGGGGTTGCTTTAGGCTGCATCTCCTTGTCTTTGTCATGACAACCATTCTAAAAGGATTGATATGTTGGCTCTGTCTCTTCCTTCTGCCTCAAGGGGACAGGAGAGGAGGAAGCTAGGGAGAGTGTGCTCCTGAAAGGAAAGCAAGGGGAGAAGCAAGGATTTCTATTTTTTAAAGTTAACTTCAGCAGCGAACAAGACCCTAACAGCCTCTGACTCCTCACACTATGAACACCCAGAAAGCAGCCAAACTAATTTGGTTACATGCTTATGATAACTGTATTAGAATTTAGTGTTTCTGGTCACAGTGTGGTAGCCTAGTTGCTAAAGTTCTTGCTTTGAACACCCTGGGATCTCATATGGGTACCGGTTCTAATTCTGGCAGCTCCACTTTCCATCTAGCTCCCTGCTTGTGACCTACGAAAGGAGTCAAGGACAGCCCAAAGCCTTGGGACCCTGCACCCACATGGGAGACTCAGAAGAGGCTCTGGGCTCCTGGCCTTTTATTGGCATAGCTCCGACTGTTGTGATCACTTGGGGAGTGAATCAACAGATGGAAGACCTTCCTCTCTGTCTCTCCTCCTCTCTGTATATCTGACTTTGCAATAAAAATAAATGAATCTTTAAAAAGACAAAGAAATGAGTGTTATTAAAGTTACAGTGGTGACTTCAAGTTGCCTCTCAGAATAACTCATAAACATGAGAAACAGTGAGTGAAAGATTACGATTAAGGACACGATTCCCTTGGAGGGAGCTGGAGTCCAGTGGGAAATGCCAGGGGGAGGAAGCACTGGTACTGTGGCACAGCTACAACAATCATGATTTGGGATAGTTTGCCTCCAGGGAGCTCTGGGCATGACATTTAGTAACAGCCCCCAAGACATCCGGAGATGCGGAGGTACAACCACAGACCCCAGAGCACCTATAAATGGAATCACAGAGGAGCAGGAAGGGGGGTGGGGTGAGGGGGTCCTCTCAGGTCCCCACATTTGACCCATATGGCAAATGAACCATGTATCAAAAACTAATTCCAGTTTCTCTAAATTAGAAAAAAAAAAAGATCTTTTGAAGGTCTGTGAAACATCTCAGTGACAGTAGGTTCATGTCGGACACACTGCTTTTCATAAAATTTACTGTTGTGGGGGTGAACCCTGCTATTTGTCTCAGTGCCTGTTGGACATCAGGGAGAGGTGCTGGTAGTCATTGTCATTGGCCAATCTTGTTTATATATGATGTTTACATAGATCAGCTGAGAAGGATAGAGGGTTAGGGAGAAGTGGGCGGGATCATTGTTTCCAAGCCTTCTATTTCTTCTTCTCATTTTGGGGGTCGGGAGCGGGGAGATGGGGGATAGGCCATCCCAGTACCCAAGGAAGCGGAAGGGCCACCTGATATCAACCCAAAGTCATAATGGCACATGTTCCAAAGATTCTGCCCAAGTGGAAGCAATAATTTGGAAATGCTGCCAGTCTCGCCAATCTATGGATGAAGAATTCCTTCCAATGTCCCTTGGCTGATACCATCGACCTTATAGTTTCCAATCGCCCAGATATTTGCTGTTTTTGGTTTGGCTGGGGTAGTTGTCCATATGTTCTGTTCTCCATTCGCTGGTGTGGTACCAGATGTCCTCTGCAGGTCCCAATGAGTTACCATGTCCTCCATGTGCATCATGGTCTGCCATCCAGCACTCCATCCTCTACACTGAGGAGGACCAGTTCTCCTAGGTGGGCTCATGGACTCGAACCAGGAAACCTGGGCCATGCTGGACACCCCACCCCTGGTATTCACGGACCTGATACCCACTACATAGGTGGGCCCTAGGACCTGGGCCAGGAGATCCAGAATTGGCCAATCTTCTGCAACATGCAGACAGACTTTTAAGATTTGACTAGATAATTCCATTTACATGGTTTTAGAAAACACTTTCCAAATGTTGTACAGTAATGAATCTCTTATCCTTGTCCAAAGTCACATAAGTCATGTTGCCTCCCTGACTTAAAACATTTAGTATAATCAATTACTTATAAAGTCTGCCAATAATATTTTATACATATGCATGTAAATACAAATCTAATTTCTTTTTATCCTTCTCTTGCACACTATCAAGCAACACAGATCTCTTAATGCTTACATCTTAGTTGCTTAACAATGTACCTTGGAGGTCAGTCCACAGTGATATACTAAGCTCTTTTATTCTTATTATCTGATTGCTTAATATCTCACATGTGTAAAAATTTCTATCAACATACACTAAGTCTGTTTCTCATGGGATTGTTATTGAAAACAGTGAGAAATGGGCAGCCTTGCAAGTGTAGCACTTGTAGTAAGCATATAACAATGATTTTGAACCCACAGTGACTTTCCCCATCAAGAGATATTTGGTAACACCTGTAGAAATTTTCATTGTTACAAATGAGTAGGTAGGTGCCACCAGCATCTAGTGGGACCAGAATGCTAGATCCTTCGGTCTCCTCCAGGGCACAGAGCAGATACACAATAAAGAATTATCTAGCCCCAAGTGTCAGTAATGCTGAGATAAGAAACACCCAGTCTTAACAAATGTGTAGAAGCGGAATTACTGAGTCAGAGGATATTTGCATGTTATTTTGTTGAAGATAACCAAATTACTCTCCATAGAAGTTATAGCAACTAACTTTCTCCAAGGTCATGATTAAGTTGCTATTTTCTTAAAACCCCACTCATGCTATTAGCTTATGTTTGATCTTTGCAAGCCTGGCAGATTTCAAACAATGATATCTAAGTAGAATTTATTTTTTTCACTGCTGTTGTAATGACTGAGCATCTTTTCATGTGTTTAAAAAACGTTTATGTTCCTTCTGTCCATTTGTCTTAAGGTTAGTGGTTTCCTTTATATCTTGTAGGATTTCTTGATTTGTTTGTTATGCCCTTTATGCAGACAAGTTTATAACCTATATTTACATTATCAAGTGGTTTACATCCACCTGCCAGTCATTCTGGAAATATTATTCCAAGTCATTTACATTAAGTGTGTCATAGGGCCCACAGATGATACTTGCTTTTCTCAGTTGATTTACAAGTATCTGTTAATCATCACCTCTGGTTGAGAAGTATTTCCTAAAAGGAAAAACATTATTTTAAACTCATTAAGCATTTCACATCCCCTATTCTGGAACAAGGGAAGGGCTTTTAAAGAGCAGAGCAGAGATGCAAGGAGACACAGTTTGCTTGAAAGGAACAATTCTTAGTTTCCACATAAATCCTTTATTCTCTGCCCACTCTTGTGAGCAATTTGAAACAAACATGTCCTTATAAATCTAGGATTGAGACATCTTTATGGAAATGAATGAGGACTTGGAAATATTCCTCAATTATTATTTCACTTAAAAGATGATTATACCTCATAAAACATAAATACCGCATTAGAATCTGTAAGGAAAATACTGTTACTAAAAATGTGAGCAACAAAAGAGGTGGCAGGCACTAGATGACAACCACTTTCTGCTGCTGACATTATGAAGTTAGGAGAGCCCAGGGATACATCCCTGCTTACCCCACATTTCATGTGTGCACCTTTGCCTTCTTCCAGAGTCCTGTGCCACAGCCACAGTTTTTAAAATATCTGACTACTTTAAAAAATATTTATTTTTATTGGAAAGTCAGATTTACAGAGAGAAGGAGAAACAGAGAGAGATCTCCCACCCACTGGTTCACTCCCAAGTGGCTGCAACAGCCAGAGCTGAGCTGATCCAAAGCCAAGAGCCAGGAGCCTGGAGTGTTCTCTGGTTCTCCCATGCCGGTGCAGGGTCCCAAGGCTTTGGGCCATCTTCAGCTGCTTTCCCACACCACAAGCAGGGAGCTGGATGGGACATGGAGCAGCCGAGATACGAACCAGCTCCCATATGGAATCCCATTGCAAGTAAGGCAAGCACTTTAGCCACTAGGCTGCCATGTTGGGTCCAATGTCTGGCTACTTTAAAATATTGTTTTTATTGTTCTGCTGTTCATCTTTCTTCATTGTAAAAAAAGCTTCAAATGTTATAGAAATAGACAACTTTTACTCTAAAATTGTTTCTTAGTAGTTACCCATTACAGAGTATTTGCAATTTGAAATATTCACCTTGCTACATTATGTTTTAAATATTACATTTATTCATAAATGTTATCTCTTTTTCAAAAAATGAGGTGATCTTCGTTCTGCAGCTTGTTCATAAATAATATATTGTTGTATTAACATATAATATATTATAAATATTATAGGTTTAATTAACTTATTATTTTATAGCTTTATATACATCAGTTTTATTCTTTGGTAATAATATACATCTGAGCATAAAACAGCAATATGTATTTATATAAACAAATAATGTGAAATGGTAGTCACCAGATGGAGGAACCATAACTAGTTTAATCACTTGTCTATTTATCAGCATTTAAGTTTCTGTAGTTTTTTTTTTAAGATTTATTATTTTTAACCAAAAGATTTGCAGGGAGAAGGAGACAGAGAAAGGTCCTCCATCTGCTGGTTCACCCCACAAATGGCCGCAACAGCGCAGGACCCCAAGGACTAGAGCCATCCTCCACCGTGTTCCCAGGCCGTAAGCAGGAGCTGGACTGCAAGTGCAGCTACTGGGACTGGAACCAGCACCCAAATGGGATGCTGGTGCTGCAGGTGGAGATGTATATATGTGTGAGTTTGTGTGTATAAAATAGTAAATACTAAAGCATTCAAGCAGCATAACCGAACACGAGGTAAAAAGAGCAGCTTTCTTTCCACCTTGCACTCCTGGCTCCAGCTTTCTGCTTTCAATCATTTCTTGTGATGGTGGCAGTTACTTAGCGCAGCAGCTGAAATGCTGCATGTGACGCCCACAGCCCAGATCCGAGCGGCTGCAGTGGCGTCTGGGGCTCCGCCTGCAAGTCCAGCTTCCTGGGAAGGTGCATCCTGGGAGACAGCTGGCCAAGGCAAAAGTACCTGGCTCCTTGCTGCCCACCTAGCAGAATGAATTGAGTTTAAGGCTCCTGGGTTTAGCCTGGCCTGGCTCTAGCTGTTTGTGGCCCTTAGGAAATGAACAACAGGTTGGGAGATTTTTTTATTTTCTCTCTCTACCACTTTCTGCTTTTCAAGTAAAAAATAAACTAAAAACAAATTGTTTTCAGTTTCTTGTAAAGAAGTGCATTTTCAGTGTTAACAGTGGATCCTAAATTTCTCTCTGAAAATTCTTTCTTCCTTTCTTCTTCTTTTCGTTATTTTCCTTCTTTTAGTAAAATTCTCACTTTTATCTTTGAGTAGTTAGGGTGCTACTGCTGAAAAGACAGCAAGACTTTCAGAGAAGCTAAAGTGTTTTCCCCCACAACACAGCCAACCTCACAGTAAACCTCAGGGTAAAGACAGGGGAGCAAGGTCTGATGCTGAGGCTTAGCTATGAGTAAGAGGCCTTGTGGAAGGAAAGAAAGGCAGCTAGATCATAGTTTTCCGGCTTTCCGTGGGTACAAGGAGCCCTGACATGAGCCACAACAGCCCAACACCCTCCCAAGGTCAAGCTTTGGTGGGGTCAGGTCCAGTTAAGAATGGCTGAGGGGAGAAGGGGAGCAAAAGTTAATCACCAGTCGCACTGTTCTTTACGAAAAACTGCCTTCTCCAAGGAGAGAGTGATGCTCGTGTGGTTTTTGACTATCAAACAACACACCGGATGCCTTCCTGTATCTCAGGTCACAGTAACCCTGTGTGGTGACTGTTGGTGTCCCCATTGGTGCTAAAGAACCAAGAAAACTACCAAGAGCTAGGAAAGCTCAGCTCGGAGACCTCGAACAGCTGTCCCAGTGCCAGTCCAGACCCTGCTCTGTCCCACATTCCAGCTTTTCTCCTTCTGCCATGTGAGACCTCGCTGTGTCATGATGTAGAAAACTGAGTTACCAGGGAAAGAATGTGGGGGCCCTTCAGCAAGTTGGCAGAGGAGATTAAACCAGACCCCGGGAAGGCTCGTGAGTCAGCCTTAGAACCGAGATTCAGTACTTGGCTGTGCTTGGAAGTGGGGGAGACAGCCCCCAGATCGGTCGCATAAGCTTCATTTCATGTGGCATCAGTTTGTTAAGCTTATGTGTGTCGCTGAGCAATTTCAGATGGGAATACTGAGGTGCGACTGTCTCAGCTGATACTGGGATTTCTATTGCCAAAGCACACTGCCGAGTTACGTCTCTATATTGCTTAATCCAAACTCCCCTGAAACAAGACAAACTTTAAGAATCAGTGAAGTGGGGCCTAGCGCAGTAACCTAGTGGCCAAAGTTCTCACCTTGCATGCTCCAGGATCCAATATGGACACAAGTTTTAATCCCAGCCACTCTGCTTCCCATCCTGATCCCCCCTGCTTGTGGCCTCGGAAAGCAGTAGAGGACAGCCGAAAGTCTTGGGACCCTGCACCCATGTGGGAGACCCAGAAGAGGCTCCTGGATCCTGGCTTTGGACTGGCTCAGCTTCAGCTGTTGCGGCCACTTGGGGAATGAACCAGTAGACAAAAGATCTTTCTCTCTGTCACTGCTTCTTTCTTTATATCCGGCTTTCCAATAAAAATAAATAAATCTTGGGCCCAGCATGGTAGCCTAGCAGCTAATGTCCTCACCTAGAATGTGCCCCGGGACCCCATATGGGCACTGGCTCTAATCCTGGCTGCTCTGCTTCCCATCTAGCTCCCCACTTGTGGCCTGGGAAAGTAGTTGACAACGGCCCAAGGCCCTGGGACCCAGCACTCTCATTGGAGACCTGGAAGAAGTTCCTGGCTCCTGGTTTCAGATTAGCTCAGTTTTGGCCACTGTGGCCACTTAGGGAGTAAATCAGCAGATGGGAGATCTTCCTCTCTGTCTTGCCTCCTCTCTGTATATCTGCCTTTCCAATAAAAATAAATAAATAAATCTTTAAAATAAATAAGTAAATCTTTTTTTAAAAAAAGTCAATGAAGTGAAACTTTAGGTGAATGAGGATCTAGGGAAGATTTTACCAAGACAGTGAAAGGCGAGCAGAAAGCTGAAGCCCTGATTATACAAATGATTTGTGAAATAATCAAATTACTATCACTATCAAACTCAGCTGTACAATCCATTGAATGCTAACTCGGCCTGCCAGGGAGTGGTTCCTGATTAGCTGCTTTTGTCTCCCCCCCCCCCCCGAAAAGAAAATCCCCCAAGAGAAATGGATGACACATTAAAAGATAAGAATAGGCTTTATGCATTGCCATGAGAGAAGGAAAGGAACGAAACATTTGAGTGGTCAGCTTATCATCATGATTTTAAATTAGTAAGTTTAATAGTTCTTTTAGATCACATAAATAAACCCAATACTTCAGGAAATGTTATTTGGTTATTTTCATTTAAAAAAAATATTTTGTTGAAAGATAGAATTACAGAGAGAAAGAGGGAGAGACAGAGAGAAAGGTTTTCCATCTGCTGCTTCACTCCCCACATGGGTTCAACAGCCAGAGCCACGCTGATCCAAAGCCTGGAGCATCTTCCAAGTATCCCATGTGGGTGCAGGGACCCAAGCCCTGGGCCGTCCACCGCTGCTTTCCCAGGCTGTCAGCGGGGAAATGAAATGGAAACGGAGCAGCTGGAACTCGAACCAGCATCCATATAAGATGCTGGTGCCACAGCCTGAGGATTAACCTGACACACCATTGTGCCAGCCCCTATTTTGTTATTCTCAAAAAACAAAGTTAATGGGCATTTGACACAGTGATGAGGACGTGGCTTGTAACCTACACATCTCAAATAATGTGCTTGATTTGAGTCTCAGCTTCTGTTCCAATCTGGGGATAACTCAATACTTGAGTCCCTGTCACCCACGTGGGAGACCTGGATGGACTTTCTGGTTCCTGGGTTTTGCTAAGGCAGCCACAGCTGTTTCCGGCATTTGGAGAGTGAATCATTGGACAGAGGAGTCTCTGTGTCTCCCTCTGTGTCTGTATGTCTCTCTCTGCCTTTCAAAGGTAAAGGAGTAAGCTTACTTCCTTTGTTAAGAAAAAGCATGACAACTAAGGGGTTGCACAGGTGGTGAGGAGTAAGTTGGGACTCGAACCTGAGTCTCTGATCTGAAAGCTCTAGTTCTCCCATTTTGCCTTGCCAAAACCAACTGAAATTCTGCTGTTTTCCGCAAAGATGGAGATGAACTTCTTTCCATCCATCTTCTAATTGATATACCTGTGGTGTTTGGTTTTGTTTTTTGTTGTTGTTGTTGTTGTTTTTAGCTTTAATATTTTTTTTGAAAGACCTAAAGAGAGGGAGAGAGACAGAGCTTTCATCTGCTTGTTCACTTGCGGTCTGGAGTCAGAAAGTCAAGCCTGTCTGCTAGCCTCTCTGAGTCTCAACTTTATCACCTACAAAATGGGGAAGTAATACTTTGTAGAATTACGAGTAAAAGTGATAGAGATGGAGTGCTGATATATAGGAAGTGCTCAAAATATTTTCTTTTTTTTCCCTTGCCTCTCTCTCTCTCTGAAACTCAAAATCCAAATATTATGTCATACAAAATATTAACATGCAAAGTAGGATATATAAAAGTCTGTTGCACAAGCTTGCGTTTGTGAACATGTACAGGCATCAGCACTTGGGATTGTGCTTGGCACTCGGCAGATGTCTGGGGAGACACGTGATTATGTAAGGACTGTATGACTTTGAAGACGGCCAAGAAGACGGACGCGGTTAAGCATAGTCCTGTGCCCCTTGCCCCAGGTGGCACAGACAGAAAAAACAAGAATGAGGGCAGGTTTCACTTGCTCTCTCTTTTTCTACAAGCTTTTGTGTGGTTTCCTTGGAAGGTTTTACTTGGGCATTTTCCAGAAATAGCCCAGTTGTTTGTGATGATTACAGGCCATCGCCATTTCCCAAATCCTGAACTATGATTTCTTTGACCAGCTCCTTCCCAGCTGGCACAGCTGTTCACCACGTTTCAGGTCTCATGAACTCCAAGAAGAATCCACTTCTGGACCTTTAGAGAGTCTGACTGTGAGGCATGGATTATGATGGGAAGAGCCAAGTGCTTGTCTGGGAATGAGCACGAGGCTGTTGGTGGGACAGGAAGCCCAGTCTTAGATTCACCTGGCAGTCAAGCACAGGCGTATCCTAACATTCAGGGTTGGACATCAGCAGCAAGGTCTCGGTTGAAAGGAGAAATCCACGTTAGATACTTTGTGGCCACTGTGCACTTGAAATGTGATGAGATGGGTTTAAAATAGGTGTTTTCAAAGACTTAGTACCAAAAAGGGGGTATAATTCATTCTTATATTGATTGTAATTTCAAATAATAATTTTAGACATACTGAATTGAGTAAAATAGATTATTACTTGCTATTCTTTTTTCTCTTCTGAATGTATCTGCTGGAAGAGTTGCAAATGATCTGTACGGCTCACACAGTGTTCCTCTTACAACTCGGGCCATTGTTTGCCTCCACTCCATGCCCTGTGAAGGTCTCTGTGATACACATCCAGCACTCCCCCAGCCAGGATTTTGCTCTGGCTGTTTGCTCTCCCTGGGGTGGTCACTTGCCCAGCACTGGTCACAAAGGGTACCTGTTTACTTTCTCAACTCTTGTTAATTCATTCTCTCGAAACAGACTTTCTCTGGCCATAAATTGGTTGTATCAACCTGTTCTATTCTTTCATAGCACTTGTTTGACTTGTTGGCCTCCCTAGTTACTTACATGCCTTGACTTATGCTGGGGTCCATGCCTATCAGCTCATCATCAGATGAAAATATCGGTAGTCTAAAGCACGTGCAATATACCTAATCTGCCCTCATCAGAACTCAGCAGTCTGGCAACCTGTAGAACATCAGTTATTCTCTCTTGGGACTGGGGAGCTCCACTCGCTGCTGCTGTTCAGGATCACAAAGGGTATTGCGCCATATAAGGCAATCCAAAGGAGATATCAAGATTCAAGATGTGAAATACAAATGCTACTGAATGATTTCACACCACCGTAAAGTTGAAAAACTCCTGTCAAACCACTGTAAGTGGCAGACCATTTGTATACTGTGAGCTTCATGCCAGACGCCACCATACTTTATCAGTGAGCTGGGAACAGGGCCTTGCTCATAGCAGACCCACCGTAAGTATTTCCTCAACAGCTAAATGTTAACAATCTTAAATATGATTATGATTGTTTCAGCTCTGCTCCTGCTACCCCCGCTTCATTTATCTTACCCTAACCAAGCATTGCCATGGGCCAGCCACTGCATTAATCCTCAGTTGGATCAGATGCACTCCTCTCTGTGCTTTTCCGGACCTAGCTTCCAACCGCAAAATGTTGGCCTATATTTTGTTTCATTTTATTTTGTTGCCGAGGAAATACCGGACAGAGGTCAAAGCAAGGTAACATTGAAGCCCGGTCTCCCTGTTTACCAGTCACTGCAGATGGTTGTCAAATAGGCACCTTCTTTGTACTCTTATGCTTTGAAAAATGTTACCCCTTCCAAAGAACTGTGATTATGGGCAGCTTGGGCATGTATTTCTAGCTGTGGCCGACTCTGAGACGATAGTTTGAGTCCGAAGAGCACATGTATTCAGAGGGTTTTAAGAGAAGACAGACATGACAACTCATCACTGGTTTTGCAAAAACAAGTTCTAGAATGGTTTGTAAACAGACACATATTTCTCTTTACAGTAAGGTTTCTTTAAAATTTCATAGAAATGCACATTATGAAAATCTATGACTGAATTTTAAAATCTTTGACACCAAAATAAACACCTCTTTAATTCCATTTTTGAAGTTTCCAATTTCCCCTCATCTGAATCCTGTAATTATGTTGGAAAGAGACAAATAACATTCCACATGGTTAACCTTGACTACCCCAGAGCTGTAGAGAAGGGTGGGATAAAAAAGCACTATAAACTTTCCTCATAACTCCATGTTGCTTTGTAATGGCAAACATAGATCTATATAAACTTTAAAAAAAATACAGTGGTTCTTACACAGAAAAAAATGCATAAAAGATTTATTTGTTTATTTGAAAGTAAGAGGGAGAGACAGAAAAAGACACATTCCATCTGTTGGTTCCCTCCCCAAAGAAACACAATGAATGGCTGGGGCCGGGCCAGGTCAAAGCCAGAACTGTGGAGCTCCATCCTGGTCTTTCACGTGGATTTAGGGGCCTAAGAACTTTGTTTATTTTCTACTGCCTTCCAAAGTACATTAGCAGAAAGCTGGACTGAAAGTGGAACAGCCAGGACTCAAACTAGTGCCCAAGCCATGTGCTAATATTGCAGGCAGTGGCTTAAGCCACTACATCTCAATGCCAGCCTCAAGAAAATGTTTAAAGAAACACCACAGCACTTCCCAGTATCTGGAAGGGTGTGTTCATCACCTTTAAACTTTTGTCCTATGTGTTCTGTGCCCCAGTTACTAAAGCACAGATCAACCAAAAAAAAAAAAAAAAAAAAAAAGAAAGAAAGAAAGAAAGAAAGAAAAAGAAAGGAAAGAAAGCAAACACCAAGCTCATTTCTGGATAATCTGATGAAGTCATTGTTCTAACCAACTCTATCATAATAATGAGATCTTCATTAACCTCTGTAATGGGAAGGTAAACCTTATTGTGGGTACCCATTGTAAACCCAGTGATTTGTTTACAAATTCAATTTTACAATCCAGTCATCTCTTAACCTTGTGTTATTATCCTAACTGTAGCAGATGCAGAAATAGGTTCACAAATGTTAAATGAATCGTCCAAGGTGATAGACCTAGTAAAAGTCCAAGTTTTTCCAACTCTGCTGTCATTGCACCAGCATTTTCCATTTATAAAAGGCAAGCTATCATAACAGATTTTGCTGCTGTTTATTTAATTCAATTGAATTCTAATCCAAGGGCAACTTGATTTTAAGCACCTGTGGAAGGCTTCTGTTTTCTAAAAGCATTTCCCTAAGTAGCTCTCCCTGGAACTTAATGGTCCACCAATAGAATATGTCCCATTAAGAATGACATCACCTCTCCTGGGGTCTATCATTCAAGCACTGGGACCCTGTTATGAGTGGTTGACATATAACACCATTGTAAATCACGAACACTGTCATTTGAGTTAGTTATCAGGAATATAAATATATCTAGTAAGCTTCTGAGGAAATGAGATATAGGCTAAGATTTGATATAGGTGATGGAAGCAGACAGAACATATGTAAAAAGAAGAGCCAAAAGTGTTCCTCAGGTATGCAGCGTGAATTGTGAATAGAATAAGGGACATGGAAAAACCAGAGGCAGACAAGAAAGGTGCCACTAGTGACATATATCGCCCTCTAGGTAAGCTCTGGCTCAAACACTGTGCTGATTAGCTCATGGGTGGGCACAGGACAGATAAAACTGACACGGGTATGAGTCACTTCCCTATGTTACACCACCCATGGCAGCTGTGATGGGTAATGCAAATGGTGCTGTTTGTCCTAAAGGCAGTGGCCAGCCATTGTCCTACCAAGGAGACAATGCAGAATACGCATTCTCCCAGGAGTCGGAGTTTCTTTCTCCCACTGAGGGCCAGGCAGCATCTCCGGTATATTTGAATGGGAGGGCTAGAGTTAGCTACAAAGTTAATGGGTCTCATCTAGTGTTGGATTTCTGGGAGCAATCTGGATAAAACCGTTGAGTTGTTTTCCTGGAATGAGATCTGCTCGTTTTCCCACAGAAAAAGCGCACGTTGAAGGGCTCCATTGAACTCTCCCGAATCAAATGTGTTGAGATTGTGAAGAGTGACATTAGCATCCCATGCCACTATAAATACCCGTTTCAGGTAAGCTCATCAAGCCAGAGAAGAATTCTCCAGTCTCTAGGCCGAGGTTCAAATTCTCAGTCATTGTGATAGAAGGTGGGTAAGTGACCACGCTGACCCAGGCTTGGAATCTAGATCAAGGTTATAAGGAAATGTCTGTGTTTTATCAGTGCCTTTAAATCCATCCATTTGTTCGTTCATTCATTCAATAAAGGTAAAATGCTGCATCTTGAAAGGTGATCCTTCATTTCCCTTTCTTGGATCTCTTGACTACCTCAAGGAGGTTCCTCATTCCCAAGCAAGAAGTGTTTCTGAGGGTCCAAGCCCAGGTTTAGTTTATTCATGATATGGGGCAACAAATTGCCACCATTAGCTATAAATTGATCATAGTTCTAAGACAAAAAAAACCCTCTAATTTTGAGGCCAAAGTTGTGGTGCAATGTGTTAGATGCCACTTACAACACTTGTATCCTATTAATTGGAAATTTCGCTGCTCAATTTCTAATCCAACATGCATGGGAAGGCAGCTGATGATGAACCAGATATTTGAATCTCTTCCTCTCATGTGGAAGACTAAGATGAAATTCCTGTTTCCTGCCTTCAGCCTGGTCTGTCCCTGCTTGTTGCAGCCATTTGGGGAAGAGTGGATAGAGGATATTTTTGTCTGTCTTTCTCTTCCTCTGTTTTTCAAGTAATATTTAAAAAAAAAATAATGATTTTACATTTTATGAACTATGCAGACAAATGCACTGTCCATTATGGTATCCACAGGTCACATGTGGGTGTTTAAGCTTAAACGTAAATTCATTAAAATTAAATGATAATAAAAACTCAGCTGCTTAGACATTGGGTCACATTTCACACGTTCAGTAGCGTCAGACGTCTAGTACTTGCTGTATTGGACAGCCCAGGTTACTGAATGTTCCCATCACCACAGGAAGTTCTACAGATCACACCTGGCGGGGGGAAGGGCAGGGTATCTTTCACATCTATCTCATCTCCCACTCTCAACATTTATGGCTCCCAAGAAATGGATGTCTCCTTGCATATGGCAAGATCCCCTTCATGTTGCCAAGCAGCAGACAAGTATTTTGCTTTTAATGAGACATGAAAAAGAGCTTTCTTGTATTAGAAAAGTAACCCGTATGAGTTGGAATTTTTAGGACTGAAAGTAGAGAATGACTTGTACCTCCGATGTTGTTCAACTTCTCACTTACAAATGAACACATAAAGAAAAGTCGGTGATGTTCAAAGAGTTAATAGAACTATACCAAAGCCGACTTCCTGGTCATGAAGAATGTACTCTGGTTAAGTAAGATGTTATCAGTGAGAGAGGTGGGTGAAAGAACTACAGGAACTCTGTACTATATTTGGAGCTCTTGTGAGTTGTAAATTGTCTCAAAGTTAGACATTTCTTCAAATCCCAATCACAGTTTTCTAATCTACTAAGGTACTCTTGCATTTTGCCGGATATAGATATACTATATTACATATAGTGTATATAGATATATGTGTGTATGCATATATTATATATGTGTTATATATACATAAACTACAAAAAAATGAAAGATAAATGAACCATTCTGTCAAGGGGGGACTTTCTTCTGAGGCCTGGATGTAGTAGTTTTGTGCTGGTATCATGGCAGGTCAGATGAAAGCCTACTCTGCACGGGTGCCCCCTGTGCTTGCATGGCACCCAAGCACCCGGATACAGAAACACAGGTTTCCTGATCACCCAGGAAATTGCACATAGGACAAACACAGGCTTGGAGTTACATATCTGTCCTTGGGCACCCTGCTTACCTTGAACTCTGTGTGTGCTTCCAGGTTGTACATGACAACTACCTCCTGTATGTGTTTGCTCCAGACCGTGAGAGCCGACAGCGCTGGGTGCTAGCCCTTAAAGAAGGTAATTAAACTCATTTACCTTCACATCACTGTGATCCTTGATTCTACAGGCATGCATTCCACAATAGCATGTGAGAGCAGCTTTTGGCCAAACATTTCTCCCTATTAGTGTTGGTGGTAAGTCTCAAGTTTTCACCCTGGGCCCACAGAGCCACAAATGGTATAGTTCAGAGATTGACCAGATCTGATTTGCCACTTGTTCTCCTTCTAAGGTTCTAAGCCAAGAGTGTTTTTTATGTTGTTAAATGTTGGGGTTTTTTTTAAGATTTGTTTTTGTTTAAAAGATAGAATTATAGAGAGAAGGAGAGGCAGAAAGAGAGGTCCTATATCCAGTGGTTCACTCCCTAAATAGGTGCAGCAACTGGAGCTGGGCCGGTCCAGAAGTAGGAGACAGGAGCTTCCTCCGGGTCTCACTTGTGAGTGCAGAGTCCCAAGAACTTGAATCATCATCCACTGCTTTCTCAGGTCACAAGCAGTGAGCTGGATGCTGAATGAGAAGTGGAGCACTTAGGATCCGAGCCAGTGCCTATGTAGGATACTGGTGGCCCAGGCTGAGGTTTAGCCTATGGTTTGTGCCATGGTGCTAGCCCCTGAATGCTCCATTTTAAAGGACTATATTGCAATGCCTTTACAATATGCTTGATTTTTGCTCTTGGCCAACAGAACCCTTTCCATCCTGTTTTTGCTGCATCCCATGTGTTTTGATGTTTTTGTTTTCATTTTCATTTCTTCTGAATAGTTTCTTTTATCTTGTCAAATCTATCATTGACTCAGGATTGCACGGTGGCATCATTTTATCCAAGAGGCTTTTGTGTTTTCTTTACCCATGCATTGGTTATTCAGTGGAATGTTTTTCAACTCCATAGTGCTGTAAATTTTTTGTTTTAACTTCATACCTATTATTGACTTTGTTTCGTGGCTTCTCATATAAGGGAATGTATAGTGATGGTATAATAGAGACTATCATATCCAGATGTGAAGATACAATACAGTATGCATCCCTACTTCCAAATCAAAGATGGACTCCCAATGAAACTGTTGGACATACCTAGACAATGGGATGCTGGGCACAGTGTCTAGTCACTGGACATGGAGCAAATACAAGGCAAAAATGATCTAAAGGACCCCTTCTCCCTCTGAAGGAATTTGACACATATTTTGATGCTAGAGATTAACTGTCTAGTGCTGCAATTTTTAGACTGTAAGTAGCAGAGCCCTTTTTCATGCCAAAACCTCTACCCATCTTCCGAGCCACATGTACAGAAGGGATAAAAGCAAAGTTACTGTGGTCAAAGTGGGAGAGCTGAAAAGGCAGGAACTTCTCCCACTTCCTTTCCCTGTTTTCCTGTGGAACTCATTGATCCAAGCTAACAACCTCATTACATAGCAGGGGAGACTGAGACTCAGGGAAGGATTTGTTCAACCCAAGTATACTCAGCAAACTGAGGTAGGGTCAGACGGGCACAGAGATGTGCTGATTCCCGAATCTGACTTACATTTCCCCAGTCAACACAACAGTAAGTTCACATGTCCAGGTAAAGGCTTTTACGGGCTATTTTAGAATAACATTCATACAGTGAAGTCCTACCCCAGGAACTTACCAAATTGGTGGCACTTGATAGACAAATCTGAAAATAACTTCTGCTGGTGCCCACCCTTTTCAGAAACGAGGAATAATAACAATTTGGTGTCCAAATATCACCCTAACTTCTGGATGGACGGGAGGTGGAGATGCTGTTCTCAGCTGGAGAAACTTGCAGTGGGCTGTGCCCAGTATGATCCAACCAAGAACGGTAAGAGCCTAAAAACTCCCTGTCTTCTCTAAGTGATGGCTGTAACGGAGCTCCCCATCATCAGAGCCATCAGAGTTTGAGTGCAAAGTTCTACATCTTCAGAATTTTCAGAGGGGAATCATTTGTCTTGATTACAAATCTGTTGGTACTTTTTCATCTCCCACAGCTGGCGCTTCCTGGTGTTCCTGAGCACGAAGCGGTTCTGGGCACTTAGGAATTTTGGATTCTGGAGGCTTCTCGGGTTGGAGCAGTGAGACCCTGTAGGCCCAGGCCTCTTAGGCCCTGCTGAAAGCAGCGGCTTTCCTCACAAAACTCCAGACTGGACAGCAGTGGGGATCCAGGCTGCACTTCCTGGAAGGGCACAGGCTTGGGGAGGCTTCGAGGCAGGGCCATTGCAGGGCCAAGTGTTTTCCGGAGTTCATCCCTCTGGACAGAGTCCCCAGTCCAGTCCTCCCCACATGCTTAAGCCATTCTCCCAGGAAAATTGGTCTCCTGTTTTTTGGTTATTTTTTCAAAGTATACCTGGAGGCGAGGGGTGGGGGGTGGAGTGAAAGGGAATAACACTTGAGTACATTTGGTGGGGTAGATGGGTGACTATTCAGGGGCAGAATCCAGTGAGTGGAAGGAGCTGAATGAAGGTGTGGAATTCCCCAGTGTCTGAAAAAAAAAAAAAGCCAGATAGTTACTGGTTACAAAAAGTGTGATCCGTAGGCAATAGCATCACCATCACTTACTCAGGAGCTGGTTAGACATGCAAACTCTGGCTCCTCCACAGATCTACTGGAGCAGAATATTCATTTTAGCAAAATCCCCTGGAGCTGTGTACGCACAGTACAGTGTAGGAAGTACTATTGTGTTAGAAATTTGAATAGCATGAGGTACTTCACTCAAGTTTTAGGGAGAAAGCCTGAAGAGGTACATGAGTGTATTTATCACAATGATACCACTTCATCCATGTGCTTAATTGCACAGATAAAGCTCTATACTTGGGAGGAAGAAAAGAAACCTAATATACTCTCTTGGCTTCTCCCAGCCTTCACTTTCAACTTGACCTTGACCTCTGCAACTTCATAGGAAAGGAGGTCATGGATCAAATGGGAAGTTATTTTTGGATTCTGACACTAGAGATTGGACTGCAGCTCTACAACTCAACTTTAAATGATGATCTTAGAACCCTGATTCTCCAATAAGGCTAGACTCCACTCATCCACTCATATACTTTCATGGATGTTATTTGTTCTTCTGGACTATGTGGTGTGCCAGTAACAAGCAAACAAGAGGGTGGCCTTGAACAATTCTGTGCGCTCAAGGGCCACAGCAGGAAGTGCTCTGCAAGCTCCATCCTGGAACAGGAATGGTGACCTCTGTGAATCACTTTTTATTTTCCTCTCTTCTCAACCTTTCTTACCATACTTTCTGTTCTACCTCTGGCAATATTGTTATTACACTAAAACTGAATACCTCGGATTGACAACCCAGAGCGGATGTAGCACATGGGTGGGATTTTTTTGTGGCTTCCTGAGTCATAGCCCCTGCTTGTACCACTTTAAAAGCCACCACTTCTCACCTTGCACCTTGGGGGAAAAAAAGGCCTTCAACATTATCAGGCTGTTGGCTCAGAGGAAGAACCATCATTTTAGAAGGCATTGAGTCCACCCTTTGTCCCTGCTGGCTCTACTCTGAAGGCATGTATTTATGAAAAAAGACGAAGAAGGATTAGTGTGTGTTGAATCCACTGCATTAAAGGTGATGGCCCTTTCCAAAGCCAAACATCTACCTACCTGCCAGCATTTGCTGTGGCCAGCCAGGGCCTTAACATCCCAGGCTCTCAAATGGTGTGGGATGACTTAGGGGGCCTAAGATGAGATCACTCCTAAGCCCCCTTTCCAGCCTGAAGCTCTGGGAATCTATGTTTCCTATGCTTATTTTTCACGACATATGTCTTAGCTGTTCCTCAGCAGTCTTCACTTCTTCTGAGTGATGGACATGTCACTGGGGCATTGTCCAGGAGCATCTGAATGACTCACCAGAACCATGCCAGAGGAGGGATGCCCATGTGAAACTCCTCCCCTTAAGATCCTGGGGCCTAACCACTCTCAGCTCTGGGAATGCACTGTGCAGCCTCTCTGCTAGTGATCAGCATTACAAAACACTGCTCCCACCCCTCCTGTCATCTCCTGCTCTGCCTTTTCCTGAATTGGATCAGCAACCACATGCATCATAGTTTGGACAAAATTGAGAGCAAAGCTTACAAGAAACTCACTGCATTTTGTAAACACAGCACATGGTCATCTGCCTGGAGTTAAGGATTGTGAGATTCCTGGCAACGGATACTTTGACAAGGCAGGTCTCTGTATAGTTAAAAAAGAAAGTCTGAGAAGAGTCTAATCCCAATACCTTGCTGTGTGACTTCATATATTGATTTAGCTCTCTGAATCCAACTCAGTTCCTGTATCCATAAAATTGGACTAATGATGACATGCAGTTACTTTGTGGGACTGTTAGAAGAATCACTGGGGATTGTGGAAAACTCTTAGTGCAATTGCCGGAATTCAGTGAATTCTTAACAATGAATGTTTCTACTAGACCTCCTGATTTGTGGAAGAAGGAACCTAAGGGTGTGTGTGTGTGTGTGTGTGTGTGTGTGTGTGTGTGTGTGTGTGTGCATGTGTCTGGGAAGCAGCAGAAAGGGTTGTGTAAAAACGAGTGCCACTGTGCCTAATCCAAAGCAACACCCATTTCTGTAACTAAAAGTGGCCACGATCTCATTATGTAGCAGCACCACAGAGAAGGAAAAGGAGAAATGGAAGAGAAGGCCAGAGGAAGAAAAGACCCCAGTCACAGGATGTCCAAGGCTGGAAGGGACTCAGGGACACAAGGCTCCTGTGGGTGGAGTTGGTGCAAGTGGAGTGAGGAGAACATGTCATTCTCCTATGTCCAAATTGACTTCCAGATCGGAACCATACTGGCCATCACATACACTGAAGTTCTTTTCTATTAATGACATACACGGGTCAATAGCCCAGCCTGTCCTTGCTGAAGGGGAGTACAGGGCTGGGCTCCACCATCAAGGTGTGGATCTCCTCTAATGTTTCTCTGGCCCAGGCCATTTAAATTCAACCTCTCACCAAGACAAGGATCTCACCACCTACCTTTGCATTCCGTTCCCTTCTGAACCCTGATAATTCAAGAATCTTCATATTGAGCTGCCTCCTACCCCACATACATGCCCCTAAACACAGATGCATTTCTGTCCATTGACTAAGGCCTAGCCTTGCAGTGCCCCAAAGGATAACTATTGTGAAGATGAGAAGATGAAAAGAAGAAGAGAGAAAAGGGGAAAGAGGACCAAATAGGAAAAGGGAAAAAGACAAGCAAGGGAAGAAGATGTAGACCCAAAAAAGCAGAGACAGAGATTAGAAGAGGGCAGCTAATGGGAGAGATAATTTGGAGGTAGGGGACAAGAACCTCTGGACAGATCCCTTTCTGCAACCAGAAAGGGGCTCCAGAGATGACCCACATTACCATCCCTTCCTCAAACCCTCGGCAGCTTCAGGACACTGAGTCACTGTCCCCTGGGTTACCACTTCCCACTGCTGGGTTTAGCAGGTGCAGATGCAGCCCTGAAAGATCTGGTACCAACAAGGAAGTTCCCGGTCTAACCACCTCTATCAGACTTTTCCTGGGAATACCAAAGGAGGAGGCCCCGAAGAATGACTTCCAGGGTCCCAGAAGTCTTCTAGAAAGGGGATTTGAGAATCAGCAGCTGAAAGAAAACAAAGACAGGTTCTGGCAAGGCTGACTGTGGCTGCTGTGGGTCTTGTTGGCTCGCCCAGATCCCCTTTTTTTTCTGGGACCACATTTCTCCGAAAAGCTCCCAATCTCTGTTGGGGCCCTTTGGGTTTCCTGCTCATCTTTTCTTGCTTTTCCTGTTTCAGCCTCGAAGAAACCTCTTCCTCCTACTCCCGAGGACAACAGGGTGAGTGAGAGCTGGAACTCCAGGCACACTTGGGTTCATGGCGCTGGCAGCTTGCTTGGGAAGTTCCCACCTGCATTTTCCTGTCTGCTCCAAGCTTCCAAGCCCTGGCTGGAAAGAACAGTCCTCCGTGATCAGCTTCACTGGGCCTGAACTTGTCCTGTGATCTGTCCACCTAGAAGACTTCTTATCTAAAAACGCTATGCTGCTTTTTAATGCCTTTAATTCTGAGAGACAGAGACAGGAGAATGTCCATCTACTGCTGTCCATTGTTTCACTCCCTAAATGCCCACATAGCCATCACGGGAACAGACCAAGAGTCAAGAACTCAATCCAAGGCTCCCACAAGGGTAGCAGGGACCCATCCACGTGATCTCTCACTGCTGCCTCCCAAAATGTAACCGGGCTAGAAGACAGAGTCAGGGGCCAGAGCCTGATGTGAGACAGAGGTGTCTGACTTGATGTCTTCACTGCTAAGCTCAATAGCTTCTCTTCTTCCACATTTCATTCACTCAGAAAACACAGATAACCAATTCTGTGTCCAGCCACTTTGGAGTATAGCAATAGCTCACAACTATGTGAAATCATGTACTTTATTTGTATCTTGACATTTTAACATATTGGAAACATAATTTTAGTAATATTATATGTATTTCAAAGCATTCCCATGTTTGCACTCTCTATTTTAAAAATGTGCTATCTGTTCCACCCACCTCAGAAAGTTACAGTTCCACTTTCATTTTGAAGCTGGGAGATTGAGTCCCAAGAGAGGTCTTGGGGCTTTCCCGAGTCTACTCATCAACTTAACTTAGCAGGAATGTGGGGTTTCTGGCATAGTGGTTTTTAACTCATGAAGTGATTCTCAAAGCATAGTCCATAGGTTAACAGCATCAGATCCTGTAGGAGCACCTTAGAAATGCAGATTCTTAGGTCCTAACCAGATCTATTGCATCTAAAATTCTGTGGAACAGGCCCAGTGATCTGCATTTGGTTAATGTTCCAGGTGATTTTGAGGTGCACTGAGGTGTGAGAATCGCATGTCTAATAGTGTGCTGACTTGCCAGACTTACATGATATGTGAGCTACTCTGCAGACGCTCCTTCTGTTTAGGAGATGAGAAAAGATTGGGATAGCGAAGATGAGCCCTCTCCCTACGGTCATATAAAAACCAGTAGCTTCAGGTACCTGCCTCTTATTACAGAACCTACTGAATTGCTTAAGTTTATTCCTTAAAAATGAGCTTTGCATTTCTCCCTCCTGGCAATGTTATTTTATTTTCAAAACAGGCAGCCTCCTCATGAAGGAAATGCTGCACCCTCCCAGGCTTGGGCCCATTTCCTTTTATTCGTTATGGGCTGGAATTTAGATCTGTCACCAGCTTATTCTCTCACTGTAACAAATGAATGTCTTTAACTGTCCCAGGAGATAAAATGTCTCTGCTTTTCTTGCACTGAACTTCCAGATGCTATTTTAGCACCTTCCTTGAAGACAGGGTTCAGAGTCCCACATGGTCCAGGTGCAGGCAGCTCTCCCTGCACCATCCCTTGGAAACCAACACCTCTCATTTGCTCATTTACAGTCACTCTGCCCTGGCCTCATTTTACATAGCAATGAGGTGAAAGTTATTCTCTCCTTGAACTCAATCTCTTGACTAAGTCCAGACTTCTTGGGAGAACCCTCCCAATACTGCCCAGGGCATTCTAGCCACTGGGGCTTTAGCCATTGCTCTAGCTTCCTTCAGATATCTAAACCCATTGCACATATCTGTTTCTTTGAACCACCGCAACTCATTCATGTGGGGAAATGACATCCTTGATGAGTGTTTAGGAAAATTGGGTTTTCGGGCTCAAGAGCTTTCTGTGAAAAGCGTGGTGGCTGTTTTTGTTTAAACATCAATGGTCAAAGTCAGGGACAGGCCCAGGCATGGCCAATGTGGTCATAGTTCATACGGAAGTCCCCCTTTCTCTTGGTTTCGCTACACCCAGGAATCTCAGTCAAGAACCCTCCTAGTCAAGCCAGAGTGCTTGACTTTGACCCTCACAAGTGTCTGCCTACAGTGACTCCTATGGCCTCACTCAGGAATGTCTGCTTATACCCTGGCTTCCTATGAAGGCTCCCTGTGCCTGCCCCTGTGCTCCAGGCTCTCTATGAATCCCCTCTAAGCCCACTGGAGCTCTGCCCTGCTGGGTCAGGACTGTTCTGAGGCCTGCAGCAGAGTGGCCAGGATATGGGGCCTTTCTCCACCCCATTCCTCCACCTTACCACCTTAGCCCCCAAGCTATCCTTCTTAAGCCCACAGACTTAGCTGGTGAACTGCCAGACCCAGGTCTGTCAGACCAGTGCTCCCTTTCAATGACAAATGTTAGGTAAATTTCCATTTGTTATCCTGAAAGGAGTTTGTAAATTATACGTTAATATGTCTTTTAAAAGAATTAAGTGCTCTAATTATAATATTTAAAAAGAAAATAAAAAATAGTTTATGTGAGATAATGGTGAGATTTTTAATATTTTTAAAAGGATTTTTAAGGCTAAATTACTGAGAGAGAATGGTAGAGACAAAAAGAGTTCTTCTACCTGTTGGTTTACTTTCTTTTTCTTTTTTAAAAATGATTTTTTTTTTATTGGAGAGTCAGATTTATAGAGAGAAGGAGAGACAAAGATCTTCCACTCACTGGTTCACTCCCCAAGTGGCCACAACAGCCAGAGCTGAGCTGATCCAAAGCCAGGAGCCAGGAACTTCTTCCAGATCTCCCACGTGTGTTCAGGGCCCCAAGGCTTTACACTGCCCTCAACTGCTTTCCCAGGCCACAAGCAGGGAGCTGGATGGGAAGTGGAGCAGCCAAGATACAAACCAGAATGCTGATTCACCTTCAAAAGGGCCACAACGACCAGGGCTGGGCCACACTGGATCCAGGAGCTTCATCTGTGTCTCTCACAAGGGTTCAGGCTCATTAGAACTGGGCCAAGTCACAGCAACTTGCCATCCACCTGTGGACCTTGGATTGGATTCCTGCTCCTGGCTTCAATCTAACCAAATCCAGCAGCTGCAGGCATTGGGGAACTAAACTACTCAATGGCAACATTCTCTTCCTCTGTTTTTCTCTTTCTACCTCTCAAATAAATAAAGAATTCTGTGCAGGATATAAAATACTGCAGAGCATTTTACATCCTTAGCTGTTGCCCACTGAATGCCTGGAGCAAACCTCCAACTTTGTAATATTCTGAACACCACCATGCCTGTCCAGCATGGCCCTGCGGGAAGATAACTCCATAACTTGAAAACGCTTTTGGATTCTCTTCTTCTTAGGGATTGGTCAATGAGTTGGGCCTATATTAAGGTGAATGCCATGCCATAGCTTTCTTTTACTGGATCTGAACAAAGTTATTCTCTCCCTAGATTACATGGTAAAAACCTAAGGCCCACTGACTCTTTTCTATGGTACCCAAAAGACTTCACAAGCTCCATAAATGTCTACACTAAATTTTAATATGGACCCAAATCAGTATGCCTAGTCTTTTGTATTTTTGTCTTGTTCTGTTTTACTTTGTTTTTGTTTTATTTTAAGCTTTGATGCTTTCATGCCACCAAATGCTTCATTGTGCTCAGATCTGGGAGGAAGTTACAGCTCAAGGATTTGTGGACCTTGGCTCATATTGTACCTAATTTTTTACGTCTTTGCTTGCTTTGTCATCTCTACTCTGCAGAGGTCCCTTCGGGAAGCTGAGGAAACCCTGGTTATTGCCCTGTATGACTACCAAACAAATGACCCTCAGGAGCTTGCATTGCAACGGAATGAGGAGTATTACCTGATGGACAGCTCCGAGATTCACTGGTGGAGAGTTCAGGACAGGAATGGGTAAGGCATCTTTGTGGTTGCTGTCCCAGTGTTTGAAGTGTGCTAGGAACAAAGAACTTTGAAATGATTTGCCCCCTCTGCTTCAGCCTGTCTTCACTCTGAATTAGGAAAGGAGATTAGAGACAGGAGAAGGAAGTAGGGGGTCTTTCCTCTTCCCATTAATGAATAGGAGGCAGTCACCTGTGAGGTTGGGCCGATGCATCTAAAAACACCCTGGATTTTCCCAGTGTCCTCTAGATCTCAGGAAATTAGCAGTGTGTCCTCTGAAGCACTGTTGTTCTTGACTGCCTTAAAATAATTGTTTATTTGAAATGCAGAGTGACAGTAAGAGATCCCAAATGCCTGCACACTCAGGCCTGAGCCAGGCCAAAGCCAAGAAATAGAAACTCTATCTGAATCTGTCTTATCGGCAGGAACCCAAGTACTTAGGTCCTTGTCTTCTGCCTCCCAGGCGCATTGGCATAAGACTGGATCAGAAACATGAAACAGAGACCAGCAGTGTGATTCAACAGGCTAATCCTCCACTTTCAAGAACCAGCATCCCTTTTGGGGCCAGTTCTAGTCCCAGGAACTTCACTTCTGATCTAGTTTCTTGCTTATAGCCTGGGAAGACAGTGGAGAATGGATGTGCCCATGTGGGAGAACCAGAAGAAGCTGATCCTGGCTTTGGATCAGCTCAGTTCCAGCCAGTGCAGCCATTTGTGGCCAGCAAATGGAACACCTTTCTCTCTTGGTCTCTCCTTCTCTCTGTCAGTCTTCCTTTCAAATAAAAATAAATTAATCTTTTTTTAAAAAAAAAAGGCATGAAAAAGTGCCTGACTAGGCACTATGAACATGGAATCAGGTATGTAAAGCTAGAGTTTATCTGCCATGCCACAAAGCTGACCTCATTATTAAGTGTTTAAGTGGCGATGAAGAGCATCCCATTATGTAATGCTTAAATTTAGTGAAAAACGTAGAGATGGTACAGATTGGTGACTATGCTAAGAAACATCAGAAAAAATGCTGAAGCTTTGGTTATATTACAGTCTTTGAACTAGCCACACAAATGACTCCTGAATGAAAGTTACACAAATGCTAATTGTCCCCTATGGGATTTTTGAATGAAAAAAATCTATTTAATGAGTCCTTCTCTAAGATAAGTTGGCAAGGAAGTGAACAAGGCTGGTCCTCTCACTTTATTTATTTATTTATTCATTTATTCATTTATTTATTTTTTTGAGCCTGCTATGAGGAGGTACAAACCAGGAACAGATTCCAGACTGCCTGGGCCTAAGGGATTGCCTGACTTAGAAACTGATCAGTTCTGCAGCAAGCCTCCTGGTGGTACCTGGAATCCTATGTCCGAGTACCTGTTAAGTCCAGCCACTTGCACCATCTCCCAGGTTGGCCTTGGAAAGAAGCTGCAATCAGGACAGGAAGACAGAGGACCTGGACTTTGGAGTCAGCGCCTCTTGTCTCACATGACCACGTGTGTGCTTATCTGTGAGTTGCGCATGACGGCATCAATTTTCTGTCTCCCATTCTTGGGACAGTCAGTGAGATGCTAAAGAACTTTATGATTTCTGCATATCCGCATCAAACCGATAAAAATTACCATCATCTGCACAGATGACTCAGCTGCCAAACACTAGTCCATTCGAAAGGATAATTATGATTTGGTCTGTTCACAAAATTATGAATATGTTGTGTGGCAAGGAAGAAACAAAATTCAGTTAAGATAAATTTCCAAAAGGGAAATAGCAGAAAGAATGACCAGTGCCAGAATAAGCTGACTTTCATCAGTAATGAATGAACACAATGCCCTGAGTGTTGTGTTAAGGCTGATTCTGCATCTGGATGTCCAGTTCTCAGAGAGTGTGCCATGACTGATAGCCGTGTCTGCCACTGATATTTTTTAGTCCTGATTCCTTCACTCCTTAATACATCTTCATGGCACAGATTATGTATTTCCCATTAAAAAGAATCACGAGATTGAGAATTGATATTGTTTTATAAATCACAATGCTTTCTAGAACGAGAAGTGAGAAACAAATAAGTATCCACCTGTGATCTGGCAGAGTAGGGTAGGATTTTACGTATCGTCGGAATTAGTCTCCTGGCTTCCCCTCATTTTGGAGTTACAGAGCCAGACGTCCAGAGAGTGGAAGGGAATCTTCCCATACCTCGTGGTTTTAAATGAGATAGTGAATGTGAGAGCACTCAGGAAAACTACAAACTACAAAAATATAAATTGCCATCGTCTTAATAATTTATCAAACTTTTTATGCAGTCATTAGTTCGACCTCCCTATCCAGCCTAACTTTAACCTTCCTTCTCACATTGATGCCATTGCTATCTGAAGAAGCTCAGATAGGTGTTCTGTAGGAGCAGGGATAAGGGATGCCTGCCTCCCCCACTGGAGCGCCTGGCTTTGATTTCCTGCTCCAATTCCTGACTCCAGCTTCCTTCCAAGGTCAACCTGGGAGATGACTCAAGTCACTGGATCCCTGCCACCCACACAGAGACCTGGACTGAGTGAGCTTCCAGTTCCCAACGCAGCTCCAGGGACCACTGTGGGCAATAAGGGGTTGGGAGATGGGGTGGTGATGAAGCATTGTATGGGGGCCTTACTCTTTTCCTTGTCTCTTTCCTTTTCAAAATAAATTTTAAATTTTTATTAAAGTTTGTAGCTCCAACTGTGATCTTATCTCTTAGAACTTGCCATTGGTTTTCATCTTTTATATCTTAATTCTTTTGGCTTTCTAACTATGAAATAAGCACAGAAGTGGAAAAATAGTGATTATCATGCACACAAAAGATATTTACTTACAGAAAATGGAGGCTGAACATAAAACTTTTTTTCCAGTAGGGGAAATTTCACAATGAGGGAAAGCGTAAGCTGAACTGCTGAAGTAAAGCAGCATTCTTATTTGTTTTCATGTTTTTCACGGACAGCTTGTTGACATCCACTGCCTTTCACGGACAGCTTGTTGTTGTTTTTACCAGTTTTTTAAATCTTAAACTTTGCTAGATCTCACCACAAAAGCCAAATGATTTGAGGCTCTTTAAATGACACTTAAATGGATTAAAGCTATAAAGAAAAATGTAAAAATTAGTTCCATATTAACCTACACACTCATTTTCCTTTTAACAGGCATGAAGGATATGTACCGAGCAGTTATCTGGTGGAAAAATCTCCAAATAACCTGGAAACTCATGAGTAAGCTATTTTATTTGTTTTTGAAAGCTATGATCATAAGTAATCCTCCTAGATTAGCAGGAAAGTAAGGCTTGACTACAAAAATACCAGATGTTCCCTTTTCTTGACCCACTTTCTTCTCTCCCATACCCTGGTCTCTAAATAACAGTGAGCATGCAGCCTGTGTGGGGGGAGGAGCCAAGTGTCTGTGCACACCTGCCCCTTTAAAGGCATGGTCTTCAGGTGCTCAGCAGCTGCGGTAGATAAGAACGGTTCTGTAGAGGCAGGGAAATGTGTCTTACTTGAAAAAAAACTATTAGCTTAGGATCAGACACAAAACAGGCTTAAAACATGATTTCATACAATGCTTCAAATACCAAAATAATGAATAATGGATATTTGATATTTGTTTTGATTGCATTTCTTTCAAAGTTTCCATTTAAAGGAAGTTGACACATTTGGGTTTTTTTTTTAAAGATTTATTTGATTTTTATTGAAAAGTTAGATATGCAGAGAAGATCTTCCTTCCATTGATTCATTCTCCAAGCGGCCACAAGGGCTGGAGCTGTACCAATCTAAAGCCAGGAGCCTCTTGCAGATCTCCCACATGGGTGCAGAGTCCCAAGGTTTTGGGTTGTCCTTGACTGCTTTCCCAGGCCACAAGCAGGGAGCTGAATGGAAAGCAGAACCGCCTGGGTTATAACTGGCATCCATGTGGGATCCTGGTGCATTCAAGGCAAGCACCTTAGCCGCTAGGATACCGCGCTGGGCCCAGCTAGCACATTTTGATGGAACTACAGAATGGTTAAGAAATTCAGTTGTGAGCACCAAGTACTCACCATGTCCTACACAGGAGCTGAAAGCTCGGAAGCAAGCACACTGTATAACAAAGAACAGATCACCCACCCAGATCAGGGGTCTAAAATAAAAGTTGGCATTAAAAAGAACCAGGACTTCCGAAAAAAATGGTTTGCAAATCCTGGGGTTAGGCATGGAAAGAACAAGATGGGCTTAGAACACTTGTTACATCACGGAGTAAGAGAAAGCTTTGTTTGAACGACATGTCCATGTCAAATGGGCACAAAAGTCAACTTTAAAAATCTGCCCCTGACAAAATTGGGACAATCTTAGTAGCAAGGTAAAGAAGGACAATAATGGATTATAACCCTTTGAACAAAATAAGAATCTAGAATAAATAGTTAGCTAAGTAAATACATGAGTGTTCTTTCTTACAATAGAATGCCAAGAAATGAATGTAATGTTAAAACAATCACCATTTCCAGCCCAAAGCTTTGGCTGATTGAGGTGAAAATCATCAGTGATCATCACAGAAAGGAGGTGAGCAGGTGATGCCATTACGTGAACAGTCTCAAAGTATTGCCATGATCTGAGCCAAGTGACCCAGGTTCATGTCCATGCACAACAGAGAAATACCATGTCTGCTTATGCAGTGCACCAAGAAGGATACAAGCATCATTTCTGTACTATCCCTGACCCTAGACCCTGACCCTAAGTTCAGTTGTGAGGATATATTAAATAAATCCAAATTGGGGGACATCCCATAAATAACCAGTCTATATCATTCAGAAATGTTCCTGTCATGAACGACACCAAAGTTTCAGAAGGCGGTCTGTGTTAAAGGAGACTCTAGGGATATGGGACTAAATGCATCTGTAATCCCAAATGAATCCTGAATCATACTATATTCTTTTTTTTTTTTGTTACAGGACACATTATAAGAAGTATCGATATTAGTAGTGTATACATGTTAAATTTTGATGATATGATATTTGGTAACAGTTATGTGATTATAAAAATGGCATATTTTGTGGCCCAAGAAATACACACTTAAGTATTTTAGGAGCAAAAGTCTACTCAAATGGTTCAGAAGAAAAGAAAAAAGACTATATGCTTTTCTATCTAGAGACAATGTGGTAAAGCACTTGTACAGCATGTTAATAATTTGTTCATTTGCATGAAGTATACATGGGAGTTATTTTATACTGTTTTGTAACTTTTGTAAGTTTGGAATTACCAACATTAAAAAATGTTTAAGTATTCACCAGAAAAAAAAAGTGGGCTGAACAATAAAGCTCACAAGAATTTTTATTAGCTCTTTAGAGATCTAATGTGTGCAAATATGGTCATTATTTTCCACAAAATCGTACTGTCGGTAGTAAAGATATATCATTTTCTGAAGTCTCTCAACTGAAGATTCACTTTGACCAAGTCTGTATAAATCAAGTCTTTTCCTTGGCTAAAACAAGATTTGTCAGGTCCAGGAACATTTGAACTGAAACAGGTGACATATTTTTCAATAAAATTTATCCTTTTATAATCAGTGACTTTGTAGAAAAAATAGGTTTTTTATTTTAGAAAACTCCTAGAGTAGGGGTTCTTGTTTTTGCTTTTAATCAGACTCTCTCTGTTTATGATTGAGGAAGCAAATTTACTTTTCTGATGAAAAATGGAAAAGTATGGAATGGTGGAGAATGCCCCTCCCCCCAAAAATAACCTCCCACCTAAAATATTCCCCCACTTAAAAGTAAGTTGTCATTTTTTAAAAATAAAACATTACATCATACAGTCCAGTCTATGGACTCAGTTTGCATTTTCCAGATTATGAAATCTCAGCTGGAGAATAAAATGAGTCATAAGAAAACATGCAGATACTTAGTGTATGGCTGGATGTAAAAGATGCGCAGTGGGATGACTTTTTATCCTTAAACATTTTAATGTTGCTGAGTTTCATGTGGAGTCTATGGAAGAACATCAGAATATACCACTTAAGAATCTAAGCATGTTAGTAAATTGATTTGATTCAGGTCTCCTATGATGGTTTGGACATGGGACCTTCTCTGTAAAATGAAAAGAACAGACAATAAAACATGCAGGTAGACCTCACTCTGATGGTGACACCATCAAAGATACTTATTTATTTGAAAGGTAAATAGACATACAGTGAGAGAGAGAGAGAGGAAGAGAGAGGTTGATTCCATCTACTGGTTCATTCCCAAGTGCAGCTTAAACTGGCCCAGGCCAAAGCTGAGACTGGCAGTTTCATTCCGTTCTCCCATGCGAGTGCAAGGACCAGATATGTGAGGCATCCCCTGTTGCCCCACGTGCTGTGCATTTTCAGGCAGTGAGGCTCAGGAGCAGAGCCAGGACTCAGACCCAGGCACTCCGATACAGGGGTTGGTGTTGTCTCAAACACTGAACTGAAGACCTACTTCTCTCCATTTTCAACACCCCACAGTAAGCAGGGAAGTAGAGCCGCTGGGATTAGAACTGGCGCCCATATAGGATCCTGGTGCGTTCAAGGAGAGGAGTTTAGCCACTAGGTTACTGCGCCGAACTCAGGAATCACTTTTTTATGGCTATTCTCAAATCAACATATTTGATAAGTGGTATCCCTTCCTCACAACTTCATCTCCATGAAACGTATTAATTTCCCAAACTAATTACTAACAACTGAGCCCCTGTCTCCTCTGACCAGGGAAGAATGTCTGGCAACCTTGTCAAGTTTAACACATAGGGGCCAAAACGTTATTAAAATACTACTAACCACATGGAAAATAACATCTCTGAAAATCACTCTCATGCTTATTTACCACGTTTTGGTTGTTGTTCAGACATCAAAATTATGAAAATAATGCAGTCTCTTCAGCAATGATCATTATTTAACCAATTTTGTTTTAATTCTGTCCAAGCAAAAGTGTATCACGTGGCAGTGGATTGTACCTTTGCTTTTGAGTGTGAAGGCACTGTAGAAATAGACACCAACCACATGGCTTTGTAGCTCTGTCTTTTATAGGTAAATAATGACATATTTTTTTAAATGTCATAGACATAAGACTTCTTCCTGTTTCCAGGTGGTACAACAAGAGTATCAGCCGAGACAAAGCTGAAAAGCTCCTTTTAGACACGGTAAGTCTCCTTAACCTGTCTTTCAGTGTAAAATAGAATGAATTGTACTGGTTTTTAGTCATGCTGCGGTTTCTGCCAGTGGATCCTCAGCGGATTTCACAGCTGGTGAAGACAGCCTGAGGCCCTACAGGACCAGCACACCACAGGATAAGAACCCTGGCAGCAGGGGTGAGGGACAGGAAGTAACAGTGACACCAGGCTGCCATCAGCACAGTTGTGATGGTCACGGCCCTGGAGACTCAGCAGGACTGCTGTACTGTGCATGGTTTTTTGTGAATGTCAGGAGTGTCTGTGACTGACTCAGATTCTGCTGATTAGGCTGTGGATCCTAAGGAAATACAGGGGATCTCTGAAAAGGTTTCAGAATCTATATATTCTGAAAAAAAAAAAGCATGGATTTCAAACATTTTGCTTCTTTTAAATGACATTTTCCATGAAGTTTTAGAAGCCTCCTATAATGCTTTCTTGACTTTTTTTTTCATCTACAATTTTTCTCTAAAGGCATGTAGTGTATAAAACACGACTGACCTGACCCAGGGATGGCAGGGTTAAGGGAGAGAAGGATGAGAAGGCAGAAAGAGGCACAGTGTCGTGGAGCAAGGCTTGGGTTCTGGTGCCTGTTCTACCAACAGCTCTGTGTGACCTTGGGGACATCTGTTCTTGCTCCTGGACCTCGGTCTCTCATTGAGTTTAGCACTGAAGTAAATCAGGGGTGACAGTTACCCACACTCATCCCACCACTCTACTTGTGTGGTCTGCACAGTTGATCACAGTCCGTGACAGGGTGACTGTGATGGGAAGCAAAGCAAGCTCTGCTAAAATTGCACCATATCATGAATGTAGTATCTTGGTGTACAACACCTTAGGTGTTCATTGACTAAAACTCCTGTGTAGCACCGTACATGTTTCTCCATCAGACTATAAAAGCTTTTATTTTTTTTTCTCCATGGTGTACATGTCACAAAATAATTGCCCAATCAGTATCTGCTGAAGGAATAACTATATCAGATGCTTTATGAATTAAAAATTGGTTGATTATAAACATCCATTGGCAGAGTTTTGTAGAAATAGCTGAACTCCAGGTCTGCTCATGAGACCTGGACCATCGAGGTGAGTCGGAAACTCTCTCAAGCTTGCAGCACCAAAAGGCCTAACAAACATGTCCCATCAGTTCGCTGAGTATCTCTTCTTCCAAAAGACTTCGGGAACCTTCCCTGTCCCTGGCTGTGGAATGTGAGTTTTCTCATCTTTGAACCTTTGTAGTGCAACATGGTGACTTTTCTGGTAATTCTGTTTTCCTTCTGTCTTGGAGCTTGTTAATTTCTGTTCTGTCTTGGTGCGCCTAGGCAGAGGGCAAATCGCTTGTGAGCAGGTTTTCTGTGACACACTCATTACACCTTGCAACATCTCCTGTTTGGGGTGACTTGAATTTCATACCAGAGCCTTAAATAAGGTAATGGTTTATCAGATTTATAAGATAGTAATAAAAATGCAGTATTTCAAGAGAAGAAAAACAACCATGCCAGAATGAAAGATGGTCAGAGACGCATACTGCAACATGCTAAGGCGGTTCATCTCTGCCCAAGAACATGTAGAAGGGATATGTTTATAAACATATACGTATATTTATTTATAAGCAAGAATATGTTTATATATATAAACAAAGAAGCATGAAAGGAGGCCGATGTATCTCAGATAAAGATAGATGTGGAATTAGTATTTTCGGCAGATAGTGTACCTTAGCACATGACAATAATGGCTCACAGTCACACTAATAGTATTTCTCCTGGAGTTGTATTTTGGAGCTGCTCTTTAGTTTTCCTGAGAGCCTTAGAAAAGGCTCATTTTTGAAAAAATAGATTTAAACTCAAACATGAAATCACAAAGTATCTGGAATTCACCTAGAGGGTTGGAGCTAGAATTTCCATATGAAAGTGTCTGGCTCATCCCCTTATTTTCATAGGCTAGTAAACTTGGACCAAGATCAGAAACAGAAGAATTAAGGGGATAGTCTGGATTAAGGCAGGAATGCCTCTACATGCACACTGTCGCACACATGCAGAGTTAATGAGGGACTGTGTGATTTGCTATCTATTCATCCACCCTACCAGTGCTATACACATGCACACACACACACACACACACATATATTCTTTTTTTTTTTTACCTTTTCAGCGTAATTTTTTTCTACTTGATTTTTTTTTCCTGTTGATTTCTTATTTCCTGGCATAAAGTAGTGCAGGATGAAATGGGACCTTGGATACAGCCCAAAGGAGCAAGGACTCCAATCTGCCTGCACTGTACAAGATAGTGTCTCCTATGAGTCCTGGCAGGTGATGTGAGTGCTGCCTCTTGAGGCTCCAGGGCTGCTGCAGGTCGAGCCTACCTCTGAACCCCTTGCAGGATGCAGGTGGTAAAGCACGTGCTGGGTGCGTCACTTTCCTCAGAACTCTTGGCAACCCAGCCACAAACCAAGGTTAACTGCTGCTGTCACAGCAAGTCACCCATAACAACCACATGGAAGGGGAGCATGCTTCAAAGCTAAGCAACATGTGGTTGCTGTCGGCAGCCTTGCTTCTGCTTGCCCTAGTGCCTGTAGGTGGCTGAGTCTTAACAACTTAGCCCTGCTCTAATTACACGTTTTGTTCAGAAAAGCAATGGCTTCTTTGAAAGAGTAACAGCTCACAGGAAAGCAGCAAAACATTCTTCATTAGGTGGAAGACATGATTGCACTCCCCTCTTGAAATTTGCTGAACTTCTGATCTTTCTGGTCTGTGTTTCTTTCGCTTTAGTGCAAGTTACACACTCCAACAAGGCGTGTCTTTGCTGAGGGTTTGCTTCTTCCTGTCTTGATCTAACCCATCACAAGAGCTGTGCCACATTATTTGGCAGGAGAAACATTTTTAAGACAAGCTATGCTATCTGGATGAATATCACACACAGATTATGTTAAGCAAAACCAAATTCAGTGTCCACAGCAGTGAAATGCTAGAAACAACTCATTTTTAATGAGTTGGATAAACAAAATAGGGAGTGTCCATCCAATGAAAGGCTGCTTGGCCATTGGAAGGACTCGGCACTAACAGGTGCTACAGAGCACTGCAGGTCAGATGAACCCCACAAGCACATGCTAAGCGAAGGAAACCATCACAAAGACCCCATATTGTGTGATTTCATTTGTGAAGCCACTTCCAAAAATTATGCAAAACAGAATTTAAAATGTTTATTTCAGCAGAAATGCAGAAATTATAGGTATGATGCAATCTTCAAAACATTTAGAAAAATGCATGCATTTCACAACTTCATACCAAAATAAACTTGCATTTGAATTCTATTTCCATCAACTTTGGGGCACATCCTTGTATATAAAGTATTTAGAACAGGCAAATCTACAAACAGTAGCAGGCACATCAGTGTGGCGGGAGGTGGAGTGATAAAAATATTCTGAAATCAGATTTTGATGATGGATGCACAACTCTGTGAATGTCTAAACATCATTGAATTGTATACTTTAAGTATACAATGATAAAATTTCATGGTATGCAAATTATGCTTCGAAAGCTCCTTTTACAAACCAGTTAACTTAGCTGGAATTTTTATGTCCTGTAAATCACCTTCACTGAATAAACTACTAACATGAAGAAGGGGGAATATATATATTGTGAGAAAAAAAAATTAAGATTTTCTTTTAAAAAAAGATTTGTGAACACAAGTTCACAAGTAGGATCCTTAATGTTTTATTGCATAAGTAGTTTTACATTTACATCTGAGAGAAAGAAAAATGAGAGCATGGTTAATTGTTGAAGCCCTCTCTTCTCCTTACCTCCCTTGTGTAGCCAGGGTTCTTTCAGCCAAATCAGCACTGTGGAAATGATTCAAGAAATTTCATTCTCATTTAGGAAGTGAGTTTCTGGGACAGAAATTTTAAATTCCAACACCCCCCCCCCCACCTTTCACCAAACCATGGAAAATGGACAAGTGACTTGTAACAGCTGTTGAATGAAGACATTGTGGACTAGAGAATGATCATGGGCTTTGCTCGGATGCCCAGGTTCACATCCAACTCCATCAAACACCTTTCGGCTCTTGGGAATCAGTGTCTTCCTGGGTAAAGTGAGGATAATAAAATCCAGACTGTAATGCTATGCAGAGTTTGGAGAGATGTCTGCAAAGAGTTTGGCACAAGGAGGACTCTAAAAGGATAGATTTCTGTGTCATTCATAGTTAGCATCAGCATTCATGCAGTTCCTGACCCATACAGGAAATATTAACTGGCTGAATACATAGATGGTACCACATTATTACTGGAAATCAGCTATATTTAGCTGGCCCTCAGTCTTTCCTTGTTTCACAAACAAGAAAGGGAGCTTACGCATGAGACTAGCTTTTGGGGATCATAACCTTCCATTCTTTCTAACCATTCCAGGGCAAAGAAGGAGCCTTCATGGTCCGAGATTCCAGGACTCCAGGCACCTACACTGTGTCTGTCTTCACTAAGGCTGTTGTAAGGTAAGGTGCTGGCTCAGTTCAGCAAAGTGGGGAGACACAGTTTAGAGTTGGGAGCATGATGGGCTGCCCACAGCAATCAAAAGTATGCTGGGGGTGGGGAGGGAAGCATTTGTTGTACAAGATGTAACTTGCTCTTGACAGAATGTACGAGTATGATCCTTGCTCCATTTTTAATTCAAACATCCTGCTAAAGCACATCCTGGGAAGCAGTAGGTGATAATCCAAGACCTGGTTCTCTGCCCTCTATACTGAAGACCTGGATTGAGTTCTAATTGCCTGCCTTCAGCCTGATGCAGCATCCTTTGCTGCAGGCTTTTAACGGTTAAACAGATAGGGGATATTTCTGTCTTATCTCTCTGGCTCTCTATTTTTCAACTAAATAAGCTTCTTTAAATAAAAATAAAGGAAATACAATTGGTATTGTGGCATAGCCGCCACCTACATCTGGTATCCTGTACCTTAGTGCAGGTTCAAGACCCAGCCGTTTGACTTCCACTCCAGCTCCCTGCTGAAATGCCTGAGAAAGCAAAGGAAGAGGTTTCAAGTGCTTGGGCCCTGAAACTCCTGGCTTCACCCTAGCACAGGCCAAGCCATTGCAACTTTTTCGGGAGTGAGCCAACAGATGAAAGATTTCTCTTTCTCTTATCTCTCCCTCTCTGTAACTCCGCCTTTCAAACGAATGGATACATCTGCAGTAAAGAAAAGAAAGGCAAGCAATAGAGGCTCGCTACAAATGGTCAGCTTTGTCCTCTTTCCTCTGAGGTGACCAAGACCAGGGAGATCAAGGGCAGAGCGGAAGAAACTTGCTTTCTTAGTTAGGAAGCACAGAGTGGCGTCAGATGCCAAGTCCTCTTCATGATGGAGACCTCCAGAGAAGTGAAACAGTGGGCCCTGTAGCTGATGACCAGATGAGTAAATACCTATGGCATCACAAAAGATATTTCCCATTGGAGGTGAAACTACTTGAATTCCATTTCTAAGAAATTCCACTGCTAAAAAAACTCCTTATTGAGCCACTGTGCTGGCCCTCAGTGCTCATGTACAAGGGTCAAAGAACCGGAGTTGCTTCCCTGCAGCAGTGGGCTGACACGGTCAAAGCCAAATCCATCCTCCAGCCAAGCTGACTGCAGCTCAATTTCTTTCCCTATTTAAGGGTCTAGTAAGGTCACAAATGCTCTTCTGACTAGAGAATTACTAACACGCAGTTTAGTAATGATCAAAGAACCGTAAGAATTAAGAGAAAAGAAAAGCAATTGTATAGCTCTCTTCAGGGGGGCTTTGAAGACCAGGACCAAGAGCAGGTTTTGGACAATGGCTAAGAGGAAGGTCACCTACCAGAGAGAGGGAAGAACATGCTAAATATCACAGTAGGACTGGCCTCTGCTCTGGCCAGAAGGCAATGAGGAGAGTGAACAGTAAGGTAGGCCGAAGAAGGAATGAGAGATAAAGGCTGATTTGAACATTTTCCCAAACCATCACCAGCTCTGGCATTCACTAAGAGGATCCCCAACACTAACATTTCCCAAGATGAATTATAGCAAAGGCCTACAAAGCAACATCAGCAAAGGGAAAAGGCACCTGGGGCCAAGATCAGAAGACACCAAGCACAGGCTTCCATAGAGACCTCTCCAAGGACAGTCACACCCTGGTCTGTGCAATCTGGTAACCAGTTATTGCCATGTGTGTGAAGTCTTTTTGGTAGAGAGCTCCTTAGGGAGACTCAGAGCTATGAGTTCTTATCAGAGACTGCTTATCCAAATACCCTCATCCTAGCACAAACCCAAATTCCAGAATCCAAGTAGAAATTCAAGAGTTCAGCATAAGCCATACCATTGATGCAAATAGTTTAAACTCGGGAAGGCACCCTTCATCAGAGAACATTGAGAGCCCTGTTGAAAATCAAGTTCCAAAACACCAGCCGGAGCTAACCATGCAAGCCAGTCAGATATATATAAAGAAAGCAGAGACACTTATTCAACAGACTTGACAATTAAATAAATTCAAGGACAAAGGAAAGCAAGCACATAGCATATAAAATATTAATTCTCCTGTCTTGTGGCCACGGAAGAAAAAAATAAGCAGTCTTGAACTCAAGACTGCTTATGAAGGACTACACTATCGCAATATGGGAAAAATCAGGCAGAGGTGGGAGTTTTGGGAGGGGAGAGAGGATATCCCAGGCCCTATGGAATTACACCATAAAATTCAAAATTAAAAAAAGAAGAAGGATTTTGAGGCAGTACTTGGATTGTTAGAAACAGTGCTGTGGTCCATTGGTGATTTTTTTCTTCCGTGGCCACAAGACAGGAGAGGTCACCAAGGGTGAGGCAGCAGTGTTCTTTGGCCATAAGAAGCACCGGAAACAAACTGATAAGGAATGTTGGCTTTATTATGCACAGGTTGTAACTTATAAAGGGTAAGAAAGGGGAGGGCAGGAGGGCATCTTCCGGCAGACCCCCCCACCTCCCACTCACCCATCCACCCCCCACCCCTGGCCCACCAAAGACACTATGATTGGTTATACCACACATCTGTTCCCCTGACCTTCTAGCCATGTCAAAGGTGACACTCCACGTGTAGGCCTGGAAGCTGTGCCTCAGGCCATGGGGAGGCAAACTCTAAGCCATGCCCACCAGGTAGCTGGCAGAGGCAGGGGAGTGATTGCCCACAATTTAGAAGTAGAGATGCATACTGTATTGCATCTTCACAACTGGATATGGTAGTCTATTAAGCCGTCACTATACATTCCCTTAAATGAGAGGCCATGAAACAAAGTCAACAACAGGTATGAGGTTGAAACAAAAGATTTACGGCACAATACAGTTCCTTAGGCTCAAGGATTTCCCCTTCTGCCCTCCGCATTCCACCTCTGCTCCACTGTTTTTTACCATATCATTACAATAGTACAGTCCTTCAGTGACAGCCACAAGTCTTACATTCTACTGTTTGAGTGTATCATGACATTATAGGTGCAGACAATGGTATAAAGTCCAGCATTCTATTGTCAAGATATATTTAACAGTTTCTTTTGGAGTCCCTCTTTTATTCAGAAGTACTGCAATGTATCTCCACTGCATGGTATACCTGATATTTAGGATTACCTGTAGAATCCTTTTTAATACAATGTTCCAGGCATTGACAGATAAGTTGTCAAGACTGATATGCAAATTGAAATGTATCTGCCACCTTTATGAGAGAGATCACAGAACAAGATAGAAACAATAGGAAACCTGTAGACATTTCCATGCTTCAACTTTACTTCTTTTAAAAGCCATTTATTTATTTATTTGAGAGAAAGAAAGGGAGAGACATAAAGAGAATTCCCATTAACTAGCTTATCCCACCAAAGCCCATGCTGGCTAGCGTAGAGACAAGCCAAAGCTAAATGCTGGCAGCTCAACCCAGGTCTCCCACATGAGTGATGGAATCAACCACTTGACCCGCCAATGGGGTGTGAGTCATTTGGAAGCTGGACTGGGAACTGGAGCTGGGATGGGATACCAGGCATTTTCATGTTAAATCCAGGTATGCTTGCTGATTTCTTAGCCATTTGGCCAAACACCCATTCAGTCAACACTGTCTCTTAATAACCACTGCATTCATGTTGCCTTTGCTTAAAGTGAGAACAACCCCTGTATAAAGCATTATCATATCAAAGAGACTAACGACAACCCCAAGCGATACTATGTGGCTGAAAAGTACGTGTTTGACTCCATCCCACAGCTCATCAAGTACCACCAACACAATGGAGGAGGTAAGATGTTGGGGACAGAACCCAAGGGAAACCTTCCCAGGAAACTCAGAGAAAAGTCATCAAAGCTCAGCCTGATTTCTTCCTTTCAAACAAGCTGAAAATAAATAGAAACCAAATATACAAATAGAAAAAGAGGAATGATATCTGATCACCTCACCTATCTTCCATTAGCAAACTTTGCTGCAGACGATGTGGAAGTTTATCATCACATCCATGCCAGTGAATCTTCTCCAGGAGGGTGTGATATCAATGATAGGCCTTGGGATTTGTAGTCCACAATAAAAGTAGGGTTTGCATCCAATTGTATTTTGTTCCCAGGGATTTAATTGAACTGATTGCTCTGGCAGAGCCCTAACCACTCACTGCCTTTGGCTTTTTGATCAACCCAGGTCTGGTCACAAGACTCCGCCATCCAGTTTCTTCTTGGAGACAGAAAGCCCCAGTCACAGCAGGGCTGCGATACGGTGAGCACTATCATCAGAAATGTGATGCATCTGAGTTAAAACTCATGCCCTCAGAGTTCTTGGGAAAATTCTCAATGCACTTGCCTTGAGTCTAACTTGAGTCTAATACCCCAAAGTTCAAATGGTCATTGGAATAAGTATGCTATATACTGAAAGATGGTAACATTAAGAACTCTTACAGTGAGTACAAGAGAAATATATATATATATATGTAACACTAGCATATTTTATATTTAATAATATATATAAACATGTACATAGACATACACAAACCAATATCCACTGCTTTTAATGAAGGCTTACCTCATCAATGAAGGATTTGTTGAGCACCAACTTCATACAGAGCATCTGCTGAATGCTTATAGAAAAATATTTGAATAGTACCATAGCACTGTTTTTCCACTTTCTTCTAGGATATTTGTAACATCTTGTTTGTTGGGCTGGGTTTACTGCAAGGACTGCAGTCTGGCAGCATATAAAACTATTACATAGTGGAGTTAACGTTATTTTGAATGCCTTTAGTCAGGGCATGCAGCGCTAGTGTCTTATCTCCTGCTATGCCTTCCTTCCTGCCCTAGAAAACTGCCTTACCCACTTGCCTTTAGAAGGGATTTGCATTTACCTTCCTTGGCCCAAGTTGACTTGATAAGGCTGGTCCAGTTTTCATTTAGGCTGATGGCTCTCAAACTTCAGTGTATGAAAATCCTCCCTAATGTTAATGAAGCACATTGGTCCTGGGACCCTCCCCAATACCTAACAAAGCAGTCCTTGATGGTTGGGTCCTCAATGGTGCAATTTTATAGAATTATTTTATTTTTATTTGAAAGGCAGAGCTACATAGAAAAGGAGAGAAAGACAGAAAGAGTTTCGATCCACTGGCTTACTCTCCAAATGGCCACAATGGCCGAAGCTGATCCAATCCAAAGCCAGGAAACAGGAGCTTCTTTCAGGTCTCCCACGTGAGTATAGGATCCCAAGGGCTTGAGCCATCCTCCACTGCTTTCCCAGGCCATAAGCAGTGAGCTGGATGGTTTCCAGGACTTCAACCAGCACCCATATAAGATACTGGCTCCTCAGGCAGAAGCTTAGGCTGATATGCCACAGCACCAGCCCCATCGAGTATGCATTTAAACAAATACGTTTGGTGACATAGGTGGTAAAGGGGAATACTTTGAAAAACACTGCCCTCGGCACTTCAACCAGAAGTGTCTAGCACATAGTAGGTAGTCGATTGTGTTTGCTGTTGGGCCTACTTCTTTAAGATCAAGGAAAGGATAATGCATCATCATCTTTCTGCTAAAAATAAGGTTCTTCCAATAACCATGGAATCCTAATGGACCATGCTTGATGGAAGCTCAGTGATGGCCTGGCTAACCCATTCATTTGGTTGACTGAAAACTGAGGCTCAGATGGGTTTTTGTTTCTCATACATTTGTTGAGAGCCTGCCATGTGCTGGACACTGTGCTGGCTTGTGTTTCTGCAAAATTCTTCTTTGAATCCACCCACCTCTTTCACCTCCACTCCTGCCAAGACTTTGCAGAGGGCTAGGTATGTAGAGGATGCTCTTGATTGCTCTTGATGCCCACAATGAGTCAGTCATCAAGACCTATGATGTTTGCTCCATGTGAAACGTGACAATACAAAAATCACAATCAAGTATGACTGTGGAACTATGATTATGGAAAGTCAGAATTGTAATTTCTTTCCCATTTTGATCAATGCCTTTCTCTTCTATTCATGCAACTCCCAACACACACACCTTGTAAGATTTTAAGTGTGTATTCCAGGATGTTATTTAGGAAAGGATAATAAAGGTGTTTACAATAGCTGTAAGTCTAGGACTTATACTATTTACCATCTATGAGTTATACAAGTATTAACAATTGGCTAAAATCTAGACAGGGGTCGGTAGTCTCCTGGTGACCCTACAGCTCATTAGTTGCTTGCCCTGAAATGGCTCTTTCTCTCTGTTCCAGGGAGATGGGTGATCGATCCATCAGAGCTCACTTTTGTGCAGGAGATTGGCAGTGGGCAGTTTGGGTTAGTGCATCTTGGCTACTGGCTCAACAAGCACAAGGTGGCCATCAAAACCATTCGTGAGGGAGCTATGTCGGAAGAAGACTTCATAGAGGAAGCTGAAGTCATGATGTAAGTGCCCAGAATAAAACTGTACAGACACCCTGGGACATATGCTCCAGGCTATGTTCTTTGAATACCATTCTGATGCCATGTTGTGCCACCTTCCTGCTCAGGTTCCAACAGCAGCTCCCTATTGCATAGAAAATAAAATGAAAAAACTCCCCAACACAATCCACAAAGCCCCAGCATGGTCTACCCTTGCCCACCTCCAAGTCTTTCTCACCTTCTACCCAGCTCTTCTCTGTTCCAAAACATGCCATTCACACTGGCCTCTTTCTGCCCCCAACACACACACAAGCTGACTTGCTGCCCTGTCAGCTCCATTTGACAAATTTTTGTGTCAGACAGAGAGTGTGGATTTAGTTTGAAAACCGTTACTTTGGTGCCATGTAATGATCAATACTTTTGGAATACTGACTTGAGGCCATCTCACCCCTTCCTTTCTTCCTCCAGGAAACTCTCCCACCCCAAACTGGTCCAGCTCTACGGAGTGTGCCTGGAGCAGGCACCCATCTGCCTGGTGTTTGAGTTCATGGAGCATGGCTGCCTGTCAGATTACCTGCGCAACCAGCGGGGGCTCTTTGCTGCGGAGACCCTGCTGGGCATGTGCCTGGACGTGTGTGAGGGCATGGCCTACCTGGAAGAAGAATGTTTCATCCACAGGGACCTGGTACGAGCAGTGGGAGAGCAGCCATGGGTGCAGGAAGGAGGGCATGTCCTGTGGCAGAGGAGAGAAAGCCAGACAGAAATTGTATTCATGAACATTTGATCACAAGCCCCCAGCCTTCCTCTCTGATCTTCTCTCTGCATCTGCCCATTTTGGGAGGGCAATAGGAAAGGATTGAAACAGGACTCCAATCCTGGCCCTACTTCTAACTTTCCCTTTAAGTGGTTCATTCTTCCAAACTAGAAGGAACAGACCCTTTGTCTTAGATCAGTGTCCTGCTGGTAAGATGAGGATAATGGACATAGAGTTTTGCTAGCAGTGTTACCCAAGGGTCTACCAGAGTATCAAGGGATAACCTTAAAACTATCTTGAGGATCTGGGGGGCTTTTCCACATGTCCATTGTGATTGAAAGGCACTTTAAAAATTGACGCTCTAGGACTTTATCTCCAAGAGTTCTTCTAGTACAACATTTTGTGGTCCTAATCAGGGCTAGGAGCTCTCCTTACTGAACAACCTCAAGACATTTTTAAGTTAGATGAGAGACACCTTGTCCATGAAGCCGCCCTCAAGTTAACACATTCCCTATCACTTCAGGTTGCACCATGCCCAAGCTCTTGGTTAAACAATACCATGGTTCTCTCTTCTAATTAGGAGCCAGGGGTGGAAATCTCACACATTCAGCTTTCCCTGGTACCTTCCAAAAGGCATTGGGAAGCTTAATTAACATTTGGGAAGCTCCCCCATGCCCTTACATAACAGCATACAGAAAACGCAGCACTATGATTGTAGAGAACTCCTAAGTTACTAGTCACACATCAATGATTTTGTTTCTCTTTTGTCCCCTTAAATCTTCTCCAGGCTGCCCGAAACTGTTTGGTGGGAGAAAACCAAGTTATCAAGGTATCGGACTTTGGGATGACAAGGTAAGACGGGAGTGATGCCTGGTGAATCTCAGGCACGGGCTGCAAGTCCCTAGAACCTGACCTTCCCCTGCCTCTCTTCCCAGGTTTGTCCTCGATGATCAATACACGAGTTCCACAGGCACCAAGTTCCCAGTGAAGTGGGCCTCTCCAGAAGTCTTCTCCTTCAGTCGCTACAGCAGCAAGTCAGATGTGTGGTCCTTTGGTGAGTGTTATCCTCGCCTAAACACAACACGGCATGGCACTCTGAGCCAGACATTTTCTTCCTTCCTCCCTCCCTCCTTCTGTCCCTCCCTTCCTTCCAACCTTTCTTTTCTTTCTTTCTTTAAAAGATTTCTTTCTTTGAAAGATTGACTTATTTATTTGAAAGGCAGATTCACAGAGAGAGAGAGAGAGAGAGAGAGCAAGCAATAACTTCCATCCACTCATTTACTCCCATTTGAATAGGTCAAAGGCAAGAGCCAGATCTCCCATGTGAGTGCCAGTGGCCCAAGTAATTAAGCCATCTTCTGCTGATTTCCTGTGTTCATTAGCAGGGAACTGGATTAAAAGTAAGGCAGCAGGGTCTTGAGCCTGTACTCATATGAGATACTGGCATTATAAACGGAGGCTTAACTTGCCGGACCCTCAGATGTTTTTCTAATTATGGCTGTTGAAGTCTTCACAGCATGCTGAATCATAGCATGTTCACACCATCTAATCTAACATACCTAACAATCTCTGATTTGGATTTCAGGAAAGGTGAGACTTTAGACAGGAACTTCCAAGAGATGGATTTTGCCGTTCTATATGAAGAAAGGCTTTGTAAAGGATTTACTAGCCAATTAAGTATCTTAGAAATAGCTAGCTTTAAAATTTTGGGGGGATGTAAAATACCCATTTCTGAAGCAGTCCTGATCTGCTCCTTGAAACATTCCCCTAATACCAGTTTCTTAGCAGGTATACATTTTAGCATGATTTTTGAAGACTGCCCTGGTAACACTCTTAAGCAACTTGCCTCTCTCTGATGTGTCTGACTCGAATTGTTAGGGTTGCTATGCAGCCATCGCTCTACGAATGTGAAGCTGTTCACACTGCACCAAGTTAGAACCCCATAAAGTGGTGAGCACTTTGGCACACTCACTTCTGCGTCTGAATGGGCATAATCAACCACAGATGTCAGCTTGGTAATTATCTGCTCCATGTTATAATCAGAAGATTTTACTGAAATCCATCTCTGCCCAACAGGTGTTACCTGAAGGGAGTCCAGAGATGAGGTTGATAGATGGATATGAAGAAGAAAAAGTTCAGTGAATTAAAGACCGATAGAACTGGAGCAGCTAACCTGCGTAACAGACTTGATGGGCTGAGCACTGCCTGCTTGCTGTAGACCCTGAACTTTACATTTTAAGTGTTTTGCTCTAATTAGCCAAAAATGAAAGGACCTTCCTTTAGTTTCCTGATCTATGCATTAGGCTTGTTTTAAAGCAATTCTTTGCCAACCATTTTAGAGCTGCTGAATCCAAAATGCAGAAGAAATTGTCCTAGAAATCCTCTTGTCTTGCCATACTCGATTAATAGTTATTAATAGTCAGATTCTGAATTTCCAAGTCCTGAGACATCTCTGAGGACCTCAGGGAAATTCTTATTTGCCAACTCTGGACTCGGCCCAGGGATCTGTAATATGAATGGATGTCTAGGGTGACTTTTGCTCAGGCACTTGGGAAACTGCCCAGAGGTTCTCTGGAACATACCTTGAAAAGCACTGTGTAAGGTGGTTTGCAAGCTGCCTTTTCTACTCTGACAGCATATAAATATATTAGCATGCGAGAAAGAGAACAGCTGACTGGGCATTTCTAGTAAAGGCAATAAAGGAAAAAGGATTAAATCGCAGCGGTCAAAGGCAGGCACATGGCACTGCTTTGGGACACCGAGAGCCCATAGCAGAGAGCCTGGGTGGGTCCCTCCTGTTTCCCATCCAATCCTTTTAAAGGACCTGGGAGGCAGCAGATGCTGTCCTAAGCGTGAGATCTGGACTTCCTGACTCCTGACTTGGTCCCAGCTGTTGCAGGCACGTGGGGAATAAACCAGTGGTTGGAAGAACCTCTCTGTCCCTTTCTCTTTTCCTCCTTCTCCCACTCCCTGCTATCACTCTGCCTTTCAATAAATAAATACGCCATCTTTGTAAAGATGTACTTTGACCTAGACAGTACATACAAGTTGAGTATCCTGTATCTAAATTGCTTGGGATCGGAAATATTTGGAGTTTTGAGTATTTTCAGATTTGAGGATATTTACATATACAGAATGAGTTAGTTTGCGGATGGGAAGCTAAGCATGAAGGTGATTTTATGTACATGTTTTTGTAAGTTTGTACATGAAAGAAAGTTTCATCATGCAGAATTTTCCACTTAGGTTGTCACATCACTCTTCAAAAAGTTTTAGATTTTGTAGCATTTAAAATTTTGTATTTTCAGGTTAAAGATGCTCAACTGTGGTTTTTAAAAACTGAACTTGAGCTCATTTTTAAAGTCTCAATTTATCACTACTTTTCAAAAAGCGGAAAATACAATAATCCTTTGCTCTCATTTGCATATGCCATACTTTGGCTAGACCCAAATGGCAACCAGGACAGAACTTTAATCCACAGTCTTCACCAGCTGCTGTTGTCTCGGGCCTCACTCTAGGGTAGGGTTACACCAGCTCACACGATCATCTGGTCTGGCTCTGCCATGCAGCTGCTGGTGGGGTTGCAAATGCAGTGACTCTATAGCAGGATAATTTTTAAGCTGATGATTTTGTATGACCCACAAATGATGTTATAAGTATCCACTTGTCCCTTGGCAGCAAAAAGGTGTCCATTCCTGCATGGCTATACGCATTTGAGTTTCCAACCCCTGAAGCAGTTAATGGGAATAGACACCTGAGAAGTAACGAAGAGCTGAGTGTGAGAAGTCTCTGCGATTAGGAAAATTTCAGTTCTTCAAGCACAAGATGGGCCCCGTTAGTTTCAGGCAGGCTTGGTGTCATGCAGCTGAAGGTAGAGACTTGGATCCCAGTGTGAAGGAGCCTGTGATTGGGAGAAACGGGCTAGATTGTTCTTTGTTTACTTGACCGTTGCTCTGCTGTGCTGTGCTCACAGGTGTGCTCATGTGGGAAGTCTTCAGTGAAGGTAAAATCCCATACGAGAACCGGAGCAACTCGGAGGTGGTAGAGGACATCAGCTCCGGATTTCGGCTGTACAAGCCGCGTCTGGCCTCCTCCAGCATCTACCAGATCATGAACCATTGCTGGAAAGAGGTCAGTCGGAGGAAGTGGTTTCCCTGCATTGTTAGAACATACTATTTGTGGGGGTGGGTGTTTGGTGAAGCAATAAAAAAGTTGCAGGTGTTGCCTGAATCTTCCTAGCAGAGTGCCTAGCTTTGACTCCCAGCCCCATTCCCAATTCCAGTGTCCTGGGAGGCAGCAGGTGATGGAGCGATGGGTCACGTGGTTGTGTCCCTGCCACCTACGTGAGAGACGCGTGTTGAATGCCCTGATCATAGCTTTGACCTGGAGCAGCCCTGGCTGTATGGACATCTGGGGAACCAACAAGCATGTGGGAGCGCTCTGTGTCTCTAGATTCCTCTCAGGAAACAAAAGCAGTAAATAAACCTGTTAGAAAGAAATAGACAATCTTAGGACCTGCCTTCTTCTTGGAAAAAGAGATCCCATCAAAATCTTATTAAAACAGAGAAGCAGCAATGGGAACTAAAAAAAGGAGTAGAAATGTGACTTGGGGGCCTGGTGCAGTGGCCTAGTGGCTGGAGTCCTCGCCTTGGGTGCACCAGGATCCCATGTGGGCACCGGTTCTGGTCTTGGCGGCCCCACTTCCCGTCCAGCTCCCTGCCTGTGGCCTGGGAGAGCAGCCAAGGATGGCCCGAGGCCTTGGGACCCTGCACCCATGTGGGAGACCTAGAGGAAGTTCCTGGCTCCTGGCTTCAAATAGGCGTGGCACTGGCATTTGCGCTCACTTGGGGAGTGAATCATTGGACAGAGGATCTTCCTCTCTGTCTCTCCTCCTCTCTGTATATCTGACTTTGCAATAAAAATTTAAAAAATAAATCTTTAAAAAAAAAGAAATGTGACTTGGAAGGTCTATCAATTTGATGATTTCTCATCTGTAACAGAGCTGACAGCAACTTTGAATATTATGTTATTTACTACATTATGTCACAAGCCATAAGCAAAATCGCAGAATGGAAAATTGAGGTGAGTCCTATGGCAACTCCTACTCAATTTTCTTAGAAGGAAATAAAGAACTTATTAAAGTTAAATGAATGAAGGTTTTTAACACAATTAAAAGTGCATGAATTCTACAAATTGTGGAACAAAAGTTTGCTAGTGCTATGAAAACTTAAAAATGGCTTAATTAAGGTTCTTTTTATTCATTCAGCAATTTCAAATGGAGAGACAGCTCGTGCTGTCTCAGCTCATTGGATCTCATGCATGGGTGACAGGCTATGCCTTGAGCCACAGCAACATGAGTCTTAGGTGTTCTTTCAGCAAAAGTGGAAAGATGCTAAAATAGAGAGTCACAAATAAGTCAGAGCATTGAAGGGCTGTGAGGTGGGCTACAAAAGCCGAAGGACACCGATATTCTCCAAACAACCTTTGCTGTCCTAAAACAATAATGCTCCAAATGAAAGTTCATAGACATCCATGTCAGAAACGAAGAAACAGACAATACAGACATTAACAAGGGCACAAAAGTTAGGGACCACTTCATGGTTAGATAACAGTACCTAATCATCATAATTATCACTGACATTTCATCTGATACTTTTCTCTTTTAACTTTTCTGTTGATTTTTTTTTTACTTTTTTTTACTTAATAGACTTTTTTAAAACTCAGATTTGAAACTCTGAGTTACAGAGAGTGAGAGAGGGAGAGGAGATCTTCTAGCCACTAATTTTCTACCCTGATATCCTCAACAGCCAGCATCGGACAAGACAGGAACCAGGAAGTTCTTCCACATCTCCCAAGTGGATGGCAGAGGTCTATACCATGCTCAGTTGCTTTTCCCAATTAGCAGGGGAGCTAATCGGCTGGAACTTGAACTGGCACCAAATGGGATACTGGTAGAGGAGGAGACTTTACTTACTATATACTTTACTTACTATATTATTTACTATAGACTTTACTTACTATATACTTCAGTGCCAACCTCCAACTTTACTTTTCTTAAGTTTTAAATTTACAGAAGAAAAAATGATCAAAGAGTACAGGGCAGTCCCGTGTAACTTCCTGCATCCAGGTGCTTCTCCTTGTTCATTGACATTTTGCATGCAGTGACACATTGGTTGTAATCAGCAGTGTCTGTTGAGACCCCGCCAGGAAGTATTGGCCATACTCTGAGTCAGAGCCACTCTCTGTGCTGGAGCGTCTGCAAGGTATAACAACTGTAGAGATGAAGTATGTGCCACCACACTGTGACACACAATCATTTCACTGTCCTGAAATTCTTCTGTGCATCACTCATTTATCGTTCTTTCATCCTGAAGCCACTGGCAGATGCTGGTATTCTCACTGTTCTCTTTGTTTCGCCTTTTTCCAGAATATCATAGAGTTAGAATCATACAGAATTTAGCCTTCTTAGATGGACTCCTACACTTAGCTGTGTGGGGAGTGAAGCAGTGAATGAAAGAGCACTCTCTCTCTCTCACTCTCCTATTCGCTCACTTGCTCTTGCTCTGTCTTCTCTCTCTCTGCAACCCTACCATTCAAATAAGAGGATACTGCCATTGACTTCTGGTTTGCTTTTGTGTGACATACATAAGGAATTCATATATATAAGGAACTCCTAGTATAAGGAACCCACGGTGTTCTTTTTCTCCTCCCCCCTCCAGAGACCAGAAGACCGGCCACCATTCTCGAGGCTGAGGGGTCAGCTGTCTGAAATCGCAGAGTCAGGACTTCAGTAGAGACTCCAGCCAGGCCAAGGCTGAAGATCCTGAGTGTGTGAACAGTCTTTCTGTGGAGCATTACAAGCTGCAGCCCAGGACCCGAAGAGGCAGCCAGGCCTGTGCAGGTGCTTTGTCTCTGAGCTGCCGCTCCTTCAGCATCAAGACAGAGAGTGGCAGCCAGGCCCACAGGCCAGAGGGTCAACCGCTGAGCCATGAGCTGGGCCAGAGCAGCAGGGATGCCTCTGCCCTGCCCCTTGCTGCTTGTCTCACGAGGCGTGCAAGCCATCTGACAGCTTTCAGGCAGCATTCCCTGCACTTAGCAATAAGGAGACCGGCATGGGTAGAGTCTCCAGATTGTTCTTTGTATTATTATTTAAGCACTGAACTGATGTTAGAGGGACTTGTATTTGATCCCACATCTGTTCCCTGAGGTGTGGGTTAAGGGGAACAAGGAGCATCACTCTTTTTCCTAGGAGAACTGGTGAGTTGATCAAGGGCAGAAAAAGCCAGCTGGGCTGCTCTAGCACTGCCAGCCAATCCGCTGCCACAGAGGATGATGAAGCAGCCGCTCACGGCAGAAACCAGCTATTTTGAGAAGCAGCATTATGAGCTTCTAAAGGAAAATGGCCACCTCACTGTCTGAGGGAGAGTGTGTGGTGAGCTGCACTGGCTCGATTGGGATAAATGACTCAGACCCGTGATTGGAGCATTGGGCATCTGACCTGTGGGCAGGAATGAGAATACATCAGCTCATTAGTGGCATCACCAACTGGTGCCATGCAAAAGGTCCTGTTCCACCAATGTTTGTCTTCTAGGCCAGACCTCTTCTGCCCAGGATGCTTAAGACCTAATTATGTCTATACTGACCCTGGCTGAGGACCTGGCCCACCGTTTTCCTGCCTCTGGGAATCGGCCCTTGTCTACACTCCTCAGCCTGCATCAGTGTAAGGGGGCGCTGTGCTGGTCAGCCTGGCCTTACAGAGTGATCAGAGCCTGTTTCAGCTTGAGACTTCAAGGTTCCCAATATTCTGGAAGAGGAATTGGAGTCTCTTCTCTCAAGTCTTATGGATGGAAACTGAGTCATGCGTACTGACTGTGGATCTTCCAAGTTGTATAAGGATGGATCCTGTAGCTTGAATACCTATGTGTAGCTCGAGTGATTGCCTACTAAGCTACAAGTTCCTGTAGAATCCCTGTTCACCATGAATTCACAACAACCCATTTCACAGATAAGAAAATTGAGGCTTTAAAAAGTCAGAACACTGGCCTAAAGTGACAGAAATAAGAAGCCTAGGAGCCCAGATTCACATTTTGGCTCCAGTACCAAGTTCTTTATTCCTGTTCAATACCGCCTCCTACTGGAGAACAAAAGAGATTGCAGAGGAGATGGATAAAGCAGAGAGGAGGGGCCGGCACCATGGCTTAACTGGCTAATCCTGTGTCTGCAGCATCCCATATGGAATCGGTTTGTGTCCCAGCTGTACCACTTCTGATCCAGCTCCTTGTTTATGCTCTGGGAAAGCAGAAAATGACCTTGGGACCCTGCATCTGTGTAGAAGACCATGAAAAAGCTCCTGGTTTCAGATCCGCTCAGCTCTGATCATTGCAGCCAGCAGATGAAAGATCTGTCTCCTCTTCTCCATATATCTGCCTTTCAAATAAAACAAACAAATCCTTTATATAAAAAAAAAAGCAGAGGGGAGAGGCAGAATGCCCATAAAGTACCCATCAGTGTAGCACCACCCATAAGTAGTGTTCTCTGCCTGGCCCACTGTGGTTGGCAGTATGGCCCTCCCGCTCGCAGTAAATCTCTTTTTTTTTCTTCATTTGTTTTTGCACCTTGTTCCCAGCTAGTGACGTTGGAGTTACTAAGTTAATTAACCCTGTAATTCTCCCAACCCAGTAGAGTCCCGCTCCAGGAAGGTACTAACCGATGAGCTTCAAAGCAGCTTTGAAAGGTTCTCCTGCAGCCGCATAAAGGCTTTCTTTAATTGTCAGCCCCAAAGTGAGCTGTAGTCTCCTTGGATGCTGACAGGGGAGGGGGAAGCAGTGCTTGATGGGAGAGAGACTTAATTATCCTACAGTGTTCAGATAAGCTCTTGGAGAAATTACCGGGTGATGTTGCAATCGGCTCTTCCTAAGTCACGTGATATTTTCACTGGCTTGAGATTCAGATGCCTCACTTTCATCTATAATTACTGTGAAGCAGGAAGGCTCGAGATGACTCTGTGTCTTTCAGAAGATGATCTCACTCAACATACCCCAAACCATCCCTGTCTACTTCTTAGAATTTTGTACATTCTCTTTCGGAATCTTTAATTATGGATGCTTTCTGGAACATTTGGCCTAGAAGCAAGAGCTTGACGGATCCCTGTGGTCTGGTTTACAGAATCCCCCTCTGTAATCTTTTTTCTTTTTTTAAGCCCAGATTTTTGAGGGCTTTATCTAAACAACGTGGCTCACCCACCTTCTGATGTCCTGCCCCACCGCATGAGCTGTTTTGCTTGATTCCTTTCCCTCCCATTTTCAGAATGGTGCCCTGTGTTCACAGAGCATTTCTTAATACAAGTTTCAGGTCACAGTTTGTGGAGTTTGCATTTTGTACTTTGGAGGCTTTGTATTTATATTTGGGTCAGAGGAATATTTATTAGTGCACAGACACTGCGAGCGTTCAGAATAAAAATGTTGCAAATATCTCTTAACCCTTTGTAGAGCACCCAGAATTAAAGTTGCATGCAGCAAATAAAGCTGAATCGTTTAATAAATACAATATGCACAGCCTGGCATTCGTGGTTATCTAAACCTCAACGTCTCAAAACTCTCCCTGAAATGAAAATGGCTTCTTGTTCCACAGGTTAGTAAAGGCATCATTCAAAAAGTAAATATCACATTTCTTAAGAATCATACCCCGGACAGCTGATAAAACTTTGTAGGAAAAAAAGACAAAGAAAGAAAGAAAAGGAGTAGTCTTTAAGCAACTCCAAATCTAGTGGATAGAGATAATAAATAATAAAAATTGCCATGTGGCAACAACAAAAACACAGTCAAAGCAGAGAGCTCGGGAAAAAGTGCCGGAATCCATCGAGGAAAATCTCAAAGAGCCTTGTTTCCCAAAGTGTGGCCCATGAACCACTGCCAGCAGCAACACCAACCCGTGACGACATCCCAGGCTGCACCCTCACCCGCTGAACAAGGATCTGCATTTCTAACAGGACCCACAGGTAACCGCTTGCACATGAAAGGTTGTACAGCACTGTGAGAGGGACTATGATGTCTGAGTCAGTTTTGAAGATGAATTATAGTTTCGTTTTAGGCAGGAAAGTAGAGGGAAATCAGAGAAATGTTTCCAGGTAGAAAGAACAGAATGGGGAAGCTATTGTCAGCTCACTATTACTGCAGCGTAAATGTACGTGTGTGTGTGCGTGTGTGTGTGTGCAGGCGTGTGCACACACACATGGTTTTGGCAAGGATGAGGATGATGGAAGAGGTAGGCAAGTAGAAACTGGCAGGAAGTCTAGGCAAGCGCGATATTTTAAGAGCCAAAGGAGTTGGAACTGTATTCTGTTTAGGTGAAAAGATGCCATTGAGCATTTAAAAAAAAAATGTATTCTGGCAGCAGCATTCTGAAGAGATCTGAGAAAGGCAAGGCTGGTGGAGAGGAAACCAACATGGAGATGGTTTTCCCCTTGTTGGCAGTTGCAGATTATTGTTCCTACTCACTGTCATCTGCTGTGTGGGTGACACATGGAAGTTGCGATTCAGACTTGTTCTGTCACTGCTGGACAGCAATAAATAGCTCTTGTCCTTCCCCTTAGGATTCTAGCAGAGTAAAATCTGGGTTATTGGAGTTTTTGTGTTGAGCACTCTGTCTTTCAGTTCGGCAAATGCCATGTGCATCACAGCGGCCAGTTCAGACACCGGGATCACTAGGTCTGGGAGGAAAGCCTGTGGCATGCACCCTGTCCTGTCTTGAAGCCACTTCTGGCCTTGACTCCTACTGGCCAATCCAAAAGGAAAGCTTCCCATTTCTCAGGTGATTCTGCTGCAGACCCCACCCTCCTTGGAGTCTCCCAAAACACCAGCCCACCGTCTGGAAACTGAACATACCCTGTTCAGCAAGATGGGCAGCGGGTGAGATGTAGCAGGTGCGATGTAATACTGCAGAGGGAACTGGGGGCTCCCTAGTTAGCAGAACTCCAGAAGGTGGCCCGATCAGAACGAATGGATCAGTAAGGAAAGCTCTGTTTGCACAGGAAGCACATGTTTGTGTTAGAATATATTTTAATTTGAGTGACTTCATTGGAGATGCTGGAAATGTACCCAAGGCATTTATTGCCAAAAAATATGAATGCCATATCTTATCAGTTAGCAGCCAAACACAGCATGCTCAAAGCAGGACAATTCAAGGACAGCTTATTTACCATGGGACTGTTTACAATGTTTATAAGACCATAAACCCAATGTGTGTTGAGTTTAGGAGAAGCTTTTGAGTGGTACAGAGGAAAATAACAAGAGCTGTGCTATGGTTAGAATATTGTACCTTCTGCACATTCTTGGTGAAACTTAATCCCCATAGCAACAGTATTCAGAGGCAGGGCTTTTAGAAGGCCATGAGCTCCTAGAGCTCCACCCTCAAGAATAAGAATCAGTGCCCTGAGGCTGGGTTGGTGGTGCTAGGGTAGAGGAGTGTCAGCCTCTGTTTGCCTTTGCACCTGCCGCCTGGGGAGGGAGTGTGGAGCAGATGCAGCATACAGTCACTCTGCACCAGCTATGGAGCACAGAATTCCTCAGACACAAAATCTGCCAGCACCTTCATCCTAGAGATCCCAGCCTCCAGAATGATGAGATGTGGATTTCTGTTGCTTATAAGTGACTCAGACTAAGACATTTTGTTGTAACAGCCCAAATGGACTTTGATGAGTAGTCACCACCACTGGATGCAAAGAGGTGAGCAGAGCACATAGTTATTTGCAAGCGGAAGGAGTCCTCTGGGGCCTGTTGGCTTGAGGGCAGAGGGCCTTGAGTAAAGGCCAGAGGGTGCCCAAGGCAGCATCTCTGGAAGAGGATGGGAAGGGGTACAAACACTTGGCCTTACCTTTCTCCCATCCTCCGTCAGCCAGCCATCACTTATTGATCGATCTAATCCAACCAGAAGCCAGAGGACAAGGGGACTTGGGAGGGCAGTCCATAGTAGTCAGTACCAAGGGCAGAGCAAGGGGAGACAGATGACTGGAGTGAACCTGAGGGGATCAAAGAGAAACGCCTGGTGTAGATGCCAGTGCTTGCTATGAGATGCTCTCAGGCTCAACAGTAAAGCAAACCCCATTCATCTTTAGTAATTCTACACTTATAAACTTGCCTATTTGCTAAGATTTACTAAACTCAAAGACTGGGGCTTTTTTTTTTGCCATCATTCGTGATATGTTCATGTGACAAGCAGCGAAAATGCTGTGTCACCCCACACTACACACACTTTTCCAGCTGAGGTCACATGACCTCAGAGCTCATTCTGTAAACAAGTGGTATTTTTGCAGTGTGTTTAATGCTACATTATTTTGTAAATTTTAGCTCTTTTTTTTCTTGGTAATTTTATTCTTTCAAATGGCCACTGAATATAGTCTTGTATCGTTGTCTAGCGTAACTAAGTGCAAGATAATCATGTATCTTAGAGAAAAAATGTGCTAGATATTAGCATAAGTCAGACATGTATGAACAGGCAGTTGACCTTGAGCCCGATGTTAATAAAGCAATAATGTATTTTAACTCAGGTTCTTTTTCAATGAAATTTGCATAAAACAAATTATCTATTTATGCATTGACAAACACATGACCAGAAAATGGCAGGTCCCTTGCACTGCATATTTCCCGTAGGATCAAGGGTTGAGGATCTAAGGGATGAGAGAGGAGAGCTGCATAGGAGAAGTGCAGCATGAGCTGCGTGGGAAGAGTACGTGGGGATTCCCAAGCGGCAAAGCTACGAGAACATTTCAAAGTGAAATCGGCATGCATAAAAACATGTTTTGTTTCAATCTCTTCTCCTGATTCATGAGAATACCTTAGAAAAAGTCCATAAAAATGGAATTAAAATTTTTATTTTAGTGTAAAAATTTCTGATATCCATGCATAGATTTTTCATCATAGGTATTTTGACCAAGCTGGCTTAAGCACCTTTATATTTTTGTGTTAAAAAAGGAGTCTTTTTTCATATTATTTATTTTTTATATTTTTAATTTTTTAAGGGGAGAGCGTGAACACAGTCCCCCACTACCACAAATTATGCAGCCGAGTTTCCCAGATTTGGGGAAATCGCAGGGGTCAGCACATCCCAAGTGCAACGGATGAGCCTCACCCCGGGAAAACCACCTGCCTGATCATGATATCTCCCCTGCCAGGTAAGTATGAAAAAAAGGAGTGTTTAGGTCTGAACTAGCAGGTGCTGGTCATAGTCCTGGGAGAGTCCACTGAAACAGCCTACAGCCGAGCAAATCTCAACTCTTCCTCCTCTAGGTTGACCTCCCACTCCACCTAGCTGCACCCAGCTAGAACTACTGAGAAGTTCATCCCTCCCCACTTCCTCAAAGACTATTTTTAAGTAGAAGTGTTCATAATTGAGACAAGCAACACAAGCATCCATTTGCTTTTCTGTTTTGTCCTTTCCAAGGCACTTTCATATCTAAGATGATGTTTGATCCCTAAAGTTGTTTGTGGATGGTTAAAAAGGCGGGAGTCTCAGCAGAGAAGTGATACACGGGGAGGTTAAAGGCTTCCTGGGGCTTGGACAGCTGCTTAACACAACTGAGAATCTAGAACCTATTGCAAGTCCTGCATTCTTCTTACGGTCACACCAAAATTCAGGACCTGTATGATCATAAATTCTCATTTTGAGTCCCTGTAGGATACTGTACTCTATTCAGCGTGTTGCTTTTATTATTTCATTTCATCTTTGAAAGAGCCTTAGGAAGAGGCAAATTTGGTATTATCCAAACTTTACAGATGAAGAAAATAGGGTTCTGTAAATAAGAGAAATAACTTGTGATTTCACAATTAGTAAGTGACAGAAAAGGGGCTTAGAGTCCTATCCAAACTCAATGCTTCCAGCCAGTCTGGGAGTTGATTGTGCGATGTCTGTGCCTCCCAGCCATTGGGCCTCAGTTACATTGTTGCACTCCAAATCCAGGTCAGAAAGTACTCCTACATTCCTTTGTAGATCTTATCTGGAACTATAATAAATAACATCTTTGTAAATACAGACAAAATGTTCTTTGCTACCAAGCTATGTATAAAATATCTGACTCCCAAGGGAGTCCAGGTCTCTAAAGTAGTGGGAAATGAGCAAAACGAGAGAAATGTAGCAGAGAATGTCCTGAACAGGTTTCTAAGTAGCGAGGATAGAACTGCAGAGTTTCAACACCAGCATGCTCCAGCAGGTTCCACACACGAACTGATAGGAATGAGTCTTAGAATTTTGTGAAGGCGAAATGAGCCCATCGGGGTAAAATGCTTAGCATAGAGAAGGGCCCAAAATGAACATTCAATACATGTCAGTGTAAAACAAACACATTAACAGACTGTTTTAGGTTCAAAGACGGAGCTAGGAAATCCTTTCTTACAGAAAGGCCTGGGGTCTGAATCCAGCTGATCTTGGAAAACCCTCCCCATCAGCTTTTCATCTGTTAAGTGAGACCATTTTGAGCAAGTGGTCAAGTTTTTATTTCTAGCCAATGTAAATTGTATGACTGCCAAGTTTCCCTCTTCCTTCTAACCACGTGGATGCTGAGCACCAATGTGTGTGCCTGTTGTAGCAAGCTCATAACACGTAGAGTTGCTGTGGTCTGCTCTGCTTCCTTGTTTTATTATTTATCTTGTTCTGATATATATATATATATATTTTTTTCTCTCCATCTTCCACTGGATATTTTTATTTTAAAAATTTCTTACATTTTAAATTCTTTTATGTAATGCATCTTTGGTAACTTAGACAAAATATAGTTTTGAGAGAAGCTAAGATGTTAGTAAGATTGTTTAGTGTGGAAGTGGGAGAAACTTTTACATAATTGCAATCAAAGGATGCATTTGATTACACCATCTTGGACAAGTTGTTTAATCTGCCTAAGTTTCCTCAGTCACGAAGTGACACAAACGGCTTATATGTTCCCCATAGACTGATTATGAAATTCAAATGAAGTAATGCATTTGGCAAACATTAGCCACCACTACCAATTTTCATTATTCAAGTTTTTGTTCCTGCTCAGTGCAGATATTCCACTACCGGTTTATATAAAATAGGGCCTGATGATGGTTTTAATGTGTGTGTGTGTGTGTGTGTGTGTGTGAGTGTGTGCGTGTGTGTGTGTGTGTATGAGTGTGTGTGTGTGTGTGTGTTTGAATGACAGACTAAGAGAGGGAGAATTTTACTATGCATTGTTTCATTCCACAAATGGCCACCACAGTCAGGGCTGGGCCAGGCCAAAAGCAGGAGCTGGGCACTGCAGCCAGGTCTTTTATATGTATGGCAGTGGCCAAGTCCTTGGGCTCTCATCCACTGCCTTGCTTGGCACATTAGAAGGCAGCTGGGTCAGAAGCAGAGTATCCAGTATTTGAATCGGCAATCCTGTGTGAGATGTCGTCAAAATAAGCCACTGCTGGCCACTGTTGGTGGTTTTTATATGGAGATCTAGATGCGCTAAGTAATTTGAAGCTTTCCTAAAAATGAGGTAAGGTTGCTGTCATGTGTGGGCCCTAGCTTTGGAAGTGGCAAAGACATTTTCACATGACAGCCATGATCCTCTCATTTCTGATGGAGCAATCTGGGGCTGGATGTGTAGGAGATCTCAAGGCAGAGACAGCTATAAATTTCAATGGTGAAACATAAAATGGTTTACCTCCAATTATTTATCCAACCTACTTTTATTAAACTTCTGTTAGGTATCAGGCTTCGAGGAAGCATTGGGGAGTGAGGTAGGCATGTGTCCGCTCTCTTAAATGTTATGGTCTAATGCAGGAAAGCCTGTTGACAGTTATAATACAAGCAGTGTGATAAGAGAGGAAGCCCAGGAAGCCATGGGAGCCCAGTCAACTAATCCTAATCTGCCCCCAGGCAAAGGACCCTAGAAGAGGCAACAATTACAAGGATCCCAGAAGGATAAACAGATGGTCAGCAGGTAAACTGGAAGAAAGTATGCAAGCGAGAGGGCAAGGGTACACAGCAGAGCTGGGCTTGTACAAAAAGCAAATGCCAGAGAGGACACAGCAAGTTTGGGAAGCTAGCAGCAGTGGTTTGCATCCAAAGGCCTGCACAGGCAGGTGTCAGAGCAGGAAGACCCCTGTAGCCCGTGGTAGGGAGTTCAGGCTTTGTACTGCAGGCAGTGAGGAGCTGCTGAGATGCGTTAAGGCTGAAGGTCATGTAGTCTCTAAATCATGTCATTTCCCACATGTAGAGGGATGTTGGAATGTAGCCAACACCTTCATTTTCAGGGGGTGGGTTGGGAAACAGGGGTGAAGTTACTTGCCTAACATTCTTCTGCTAATTGCAAAACTACAACCAGAAAGCAAGTTTCTGAATTTCCAACACAGTGGCTTCAGAAGACATCAGTGCTTGTTCCTTTTTAAACAAACTCAAGGGCCCAGGAACTATTTTCGTCTAAGATTTAGCCAAATACATAAGTAACAATCTCACTCTTTTTTTTTTAAAGACAAAGAACAGAAAGAAAAAAAAACTTCCAGAAACTGCAATATCCAAAATCATATGCCCTTTCACACAGGATGCGATTGATTGGAAATCTGTTTGGTATTTGTCATCACCGGCATTCAAGATCTCAAGACCACGGCAGAAGGGCCACTGTTGTGGAAGAGTGGATTAAGCTGCTGCTTGCCCATCAGCATCCCATATCAGAGCACAGGTTTGGGTTTTGGTTTTGGCTACTCCACATCCAATCCAGTTCCCTGATAAAGTACTTAGGAAGGTAGCTGAAGATGGATCCACGTACTAAGGGTCCCTGCCACTCCGGTGGGAGTTCAGGATGGAATTCCTGGATCTTGAATTCTGACTCTGGCCTGGCTGTGACCTGGCTGTTATGATCATTAGGGGAGTGGACATGTAAATGGAAGATCCCTCTCACTCTCTCTCTGATGTTCTTCCTTTCCAGTAAATAAATGAGTCCTTAAAAAAAACAATTATGGTGGAGAATAAAAATTTTCACATAAAAAAAAAAAGAAAGAAAACAGTTCCATTTTTACAGCTTTCCTCCAAAAGCACTCCCACAGCTTTCTCACATGAAACCAGGGACGGAATTGTGTATGTTGATACATATGATATATGAGTGATCCTTCCGCCAGTTTGAACTAGAACGAATTGAGTAGTGCCCAGCTGTGCAGGACGGTGACGGCTGCGCACTCGGGAAGAAAGAGGGAGGTCGGTGAGGACGCAGACTTCGTGAGTCTCTTTCTGAGATTCGAATGACGTGGCACCTCCTTACAGAGCTCTGAAGGGGAACAGCAGAGTGATGAAGCTCACACGGTGGTACAGGCAAGCATGTATTCAAGAGAGGCTCCCTTTAACAAACCAGGACCTTTCCATCTGCATACACTCCACAATGTCCTAATCACCATCACATGACCTGCCCTGGGAGGGCACCTCTCTCTGGAGGCAGAGTGGTAAGGTCTTGCTTGGGCCGTCTTCAGATTCAGCCTGGTGCAGCCCCCTCCAGCCCGGTCTCAAGGCCCCACCACACAACATCCTGGTGAGCGTTGCTTCTTTAAGATTTCTATATAGCAGATGGGGAAGACTTAAAACGACAGGTGTCATTCCTTCCCGCCCTGGGCATCCTGGGAGGAGCTTCCTGTCATGCTTTGTGTCCTCCAGGCAGTGTTTCCTGTGTGTCGTTGAGGCCAGCGCTTGCTAAAAAGGTGGCACCTCCACAATTCTGCTCCGAGGGTCTGAAGAGGAGTGAGGCTAAGAGTAGCAATGGCAAGCAAGTTCCAGCAGCCCAGAACCCAACCCCGATCCCCATCCCGACCTCCAGCAATAGCCGCTAGCAGGTCATCTGGCTCCTTTCCTCTCTGAACTTCCTGTGGCTGGACCCGAACCTGAGTCAGGATGACTGACACCAGTCCTCCTCACAGACGATAAACTCTAGGAGGGCAGCACCACTCAATACTAAGCTCTTAGCACGGGGCTTGGAATGAAACAGGTGATCCATAACGCCTGAGTCTATAAATGAGCACGTGGGGATAACGTGAGACCAATGCTGGCTGTCCTCGGGGCCGCAGGTGCGTGTCCCCAGCATCGGGGGGCTGTGCCAACTCCTCTCCAGCGTGGGCGCAGGACAGCCCGCTGCCCCGGGGCGGCCGGCTTGCACGCTAAGAGGCTCCCTGAGCCCGCCCCTCGTGGCCTGGGTGCGCTGGCCGCACAAGGGGTGCCCCAGGAGCCCCTCGCCGCAGCCATTTCCTGCTCTTTGTGTGACAGCGGCGCCGGCGGAGGGGCAGGGCCTCGCGACGAGGGAGGAGTCGCGGCGGGCGAGGGGCGGGACCAAGGGCGGGCCGAGCAGCGGCCGGCAGAGCCGAGCGGGGCAGAGCATCCTGCGCCCCGGCGCGGGGCCCTGCGGTAACCTCGGCCCCTGCCCTGGACCTGCCGCAGACCCAGGTAAGCGGCACTCGCAGGCTTCGGGGTCTTCGCGGGGACCGGGATGCTGCTGCGGACCGGGATGCAGCCGTGAGGATGCGCGAGCTGTGGACGCGCGCGGGGGGCGCACGGCACCGCGCCCGGGTTGGCGCGGCCTGAGAGCCTTCGCAGGTCCAGTCTCAGGTCCTGCGCGACGGTTGTCCCTGTGGCCCACCGTGGGCCCCTTGGTGTGAACCCTCTGTGGAGAGCCGCTGGCACAGCGCGGAGCTTCGGCTCGGAGGCGGCTGCAGCAGCAGGTGCGCGGCCTGGGCCCGAGGCACGGGCCCGAGAGGAGGCGGTGCTAATCTCCTAGACCGGAGACACCTGCAGCGGCTTTGAGCCGGCTGCGGCCACATCCCTCCGCTTAGGCACTGCAGAACGCCGGCCCCTGCCTTTGCTGCCGAAGCCACCATCACCTCCCCGAGGCCGGCAAGAGCCGCCTGGGCCCGCCTGGCAGCCACTTGGGGCACACAGCGCCCTGCGGCGAACGTGAGCTGGGTGGGGCGAAGGGCGCCGTGGCGGAGTTCGGGGGTGGAGGGCTTTGATGAGGGAGGAGGTGCGTCTGACCTGCTTTGAAGCTTTCGGGCCTGCTGTGGCATCGCTGTCCCAGGCTGTCTGCGGGCTGGGAGGAGGTGGGGGAAGGGGTGAGTGCTCTGACTTCTGCGGGGGGGAAAGGTTGGGTTTTCTTGCGCTGTGAGGAAATGGAAAGATGTGTCTGTGTTGCCGTTTGCATCTCAGGCCAGCCTTACTAGCACCTTCAAAGGTACAGCCGCCTATGGATCCAGGGAGTTACGCTTCTTATACAGAGAACCCCCAGCTGGCAAGGACACTGTGAGTGCCTGAGTGCCCTGCCCTGCCAGCCCAGGGAATCTGCCTTTGAACTATGCCTGCCTGGTTTCACCAGGATATGGAAACCCTCAGGTGCTGGTGAACCATCAGCTGTCTTTCCAGCTGGGTTAGGAATCAAGTGAGGAGCTTTCCCTGAGGTTTCTGGTGTAGACGGAAAGGGCAAACCAGGAGCACGTGGGTTCCTGTACTGGTTTCCCACCTCTTACCAGCACCCCCATCAGGGCAATGGATCTCACGTTTCTCTTGGATGTGAGCCCTGTTAGAACTGGTGCCAGCAACCCCAAGGGGGCAGAAATCTAGGTCCACAACCCTGGGCAAGTGGTCGAAGGCCTTGGCCATAGTTTTTCTCCACTGTGAGACCCTCTCTGACTCCTGCATCTGTGCAGCTCTCCCCACCCCGTTCTCCATTGTCAAACGTGGTTTTCTAGAAGGGAGCTGTGGGCGCGTTTATCTTGAAGAGCTTCCTACAGAAGAATATCCCATTTGGTGCTGAACAGGTGCTTGAGAATTCACTTAATCAGATGTGGATGAGCTGTATTTTAATAGGGCAAACGAAGTCAAAATGTGTGATATCTCAGCTGCATGCAGTTTTGAATTGTGAGCTGGGGCGCTCTCCAAAGAGTCCCTTGAAATGACAGCGCATCGCAGCTGTCCACTCTGTGCATGGCGAGGATAGCGTTGGCGCTGAGAGGAGGCATACTGTAGGAGGGAGAGCGTGTGAGGGAGAGAATGAGTGGTTGTGTGTGTGTGTAGAAATGGTCAGGGCTCATGGTCACCAGAGGCATTGGTTGAACACCAATGCCCACTTGAGGGATGTGAAACTTTTGTATAGAGTTACTTGTTGGCACTGGCTGCCATCTGCCAGGGCAGTTATTAGGTCAAAAGAAGAGTGTGTGATTGCTTATTAAGCGGGTGCCTCTGGCTGGTTCTGTACACTGCCTCTGGCTGGGGGTATTAGCTCTCTGCTCACTAAGCTTCTTTATTATATTTCCTGACCAGTTGTGACCAGTTCTGTAGGCACCCAAGATGGCCTTGTTTAGTCCGTGCTGGAAAATGGCAAAGGAAAAAACTTGCTTTGGGCATTAGGCCAAGAATTGAGTATATAGTCCAGTAGGATTGGAGCATTTTAGTTAAATCAGAGTCAGGCCGTGAGCAGAAAGTAGACAAGAATTTGAAGTGTGGTAAGGGGCTTCCAGAGAGCACCATGCATCCCCTGTGATACCTCCGTGCCCTCTCGGTGTGGAGTGGGCCTCCTCTGTGGCTGTCATTGAGCAGAAAGCTGAATTAGGTGATGAATAGGCAACAAGCTCATTAACATTGGGAGCGGCACTCCTGGAAAACAGTGCTGGGCTGCAGCCCCCACGTTCAAGGCTCAGTCAACACACTCAAAGACGCTTGTTCTGGCCACTGTTGGCCCCAGGGTTCCACAAAATGGCCTTTTTGTAGCCTCCGTGTGGCCACCGTAACAATGAGTCTATTTCTTTCCTGGCAAGTATTAATTATTCACTGGTAGTTGACACAGCCAGACATCAGTCACCTCATTGGAGCTTTTGTGAAAGGCCTTTAGCCTTGTCATTTTGAGGAGCAAGGCCATGGGGCGGCCCACTGAGGATGGCCTGCATTGGCAGTGGAGGTGGCCAGAGGAGGCGGGGCATAGCGGCCCCTGCTAGGCCGTTGACTGGGTGGCCAGCTGTGCCGGGGGAGGAGCTGTCCTGCCTTTGGATGCGCTCATTGAATGGGGGCTGTATGAAGGTGGCATGCATTCACATTCTATTCATGTACTTCTTATGTAATCAGCAAAGATTTGGCTCACATGCATTGTCAACCCACAGTTCTTGCCACCTCTCTACATCCAAAACTTGCCTGAATTTTGCAGTTTCAGAGGCAGTTGGTCTCCGTCACCAATAAACCCCGCTTCAGGTTTACCTGCCAAAGGAAAGGAAAGCTGACAAGATGCAGTGTCAGTGAGGTCTTGGGAAAGCAGGTGTTCTTGAGTAGCGAGCAGAGGTGGGTGGAACTTGAGTCAGCAGGGCGGGGCGGGGGGTGGGAGAGGCTGAGCAGAAGGCTGGAGCTCACGTTTCAACACTGGACTTCAGGAAACACCTCTTCCTCTCTCTGTAGTGAGCATTTTGCGACTGACCAAAAAACGTGGAGGGCATGCCTGGCTCCCTGGGCAGACAGAGCAGCACCAGAGACTGGTGACTTGTGCCGTGCTTTAAATCAGCCACGACCCCTCTGATTGTGTAAGCTGAGCAATGGAAAGCAGTGTGCCTACCTGCCTGTGGCCACAGATCCTTCTGGGGAGATGATGTCTGCAGATCCTGGTGTAAGCAAGAACAGGCCGTGGAAACAGAAGAGGATCCCAAATGCGGGGCTCTCTCAGCTGGGTACCCTCCATCCCCTCAAGGAACAGTTTCTTAATGATGTATTGTGTGTGTAAACTGAGCCGGCGGTCTGTCTGCACCCTTGAACTAACAGGAAACAGAAAGGCATACTGTGGTGCCCAGGTTCTGCCGAGGACCCTGTACATCCCTCTCCGTGCAGAGACATTGCAGAATTCAGGCAGTGGTAGGCAAGGCATCCCAGGAAGTGAAGAGTTTGGCTATGAGCTTCCTAGCCATGACTACTAGGCGACAGACTGTGTGTGATGTGACTTAGAGGATGGCCATTGAAACCTTGGTTCTTGGGCTCTGGCGACAGAGGAGAAAATCAATTGGGTGCTAAGTCTTATCAGAAAATGTTTTGTAAAGGCAAAGCGTGGGTTCAGGTAGAATGCCATACTAACAGTATTCTGGCTAGCTGATATGTTGATAGGCTTTATGGCACCTCAGGAGCAATGCAGCAGCTGAAGAAAATCATTACAAGCTTTTGCAAAGGTCCCCAGTGGAGGCTTCTCCCATGGTCTGCTGGGTTTAGTGTTTTCATCACCTATAGACATAGGGGAAGAGTGACTTATGGCCTTTGATTAACCTCTAGGTAGAACAGAACAGTATTTGGTGCCTCTACCTCATAGGAGATCTGTTTTGTTTTAGATCTTTATTTGTTTTTATTGGAAAGTCAGAAATACAGAGAGGAGGAGACAGAGAGAAAGATCTTCTGTCCTCTGATTCACACCCCAAGTGGCTGCAACAGCCAGAGCGGAGCTGAGCCAGACCAAAGCCAGACCTCTCCCAGATCTCCCATGCAGGTGCAGGGTCCCAAAGGTTCAGACTGTCCTTGACTGCTTTCCCAGGCCACAGGCAGGGAGCTGGATGGGAAGCAGGGCTGCCTATACACAAACTGGTGCCCATATGAGATCCCAGTGGTGCAAGGCTCGGCCTTCAGCCACTAGGCTATCACACCAGGCCCTGTTCTCTGTTTTAAAATATGGGAGGTGGGGTCTTCTTTTCTTCAAAAAAAGAGAGGTGGTAGACTGCTCAGGACTTTGCAGAGACGGCACAGGGAGGGGAGGGGATGGGGCGGGGGGAGGAATGCAACAGCTACTTCTGTGGATGGAATCAGAAATCAACTGGGAATGAATAAGATAAATGTCTTAACTTCCCAGCTGAGATCAAAGAAAATCTGTAGGGTGGACCCTCATGGAAGACATTCAGTAACTCACTGTTAAGGGATACCTGAGAACTATTTTCAGGTTGCTCTTTTATAATGGATACTTTAGTACCAATTTGGGCAAAATTGGATATGAGTTTAAAATGAGGGCCCAGACCACAACCTCCATATTGGAAAGAGGAATCCAGCTTCTCATGATGGTGGAGAACGGTGTGATGGAATTTTGTGTTAAAGTCCCTTCAGATTCTTACGGTCATAAGACTGATGTCACTGTGGTGCCCTAGCAGACCGTAATGTTTGATTTTTTTTTAAACCTAGAAGACATGAATTTGAGTGGTTGGCTCATGTGTTCGACCGAACATTTACGAAGTGTTAATTCAGCAAGTGGGGTTTAGGATGTGCCCCGTTCTGTGCTGGGTGCTGTAGCAGGAAAGGTGGCTGCACCTGGCATTGTTGATGATCTAGAAAACCAGCAAGATGTACAACAGTTCGTAGTGCTGTGGAAGTCTGGACTGAGAGCCAGTCAGTGACCCAGAAAAGGAAGGGGAGATGTGAACTTTACACAAAGCGTTTTGAACTTGCCTTGGACCTCTGTAAACAAGTGGAATTTGAGAGGGGGAGAGGGCACTGCACAAGGGAGTGAAGATCCTTTGAGCAAAGGCACAAAGCAAGGCTGTCTCAGCACAGGCTCGGGAGCCCTGCACTCCTTAGCATAGTGGTGGGTAGTGTGTGCTGAGAAAACGCGATATCCGGTGAAGCCCCTTCGCTGTGACGTCCCGCCTCTGTCAGAGGCATTTGTTTTAGAGTTGGAAGCTCACTGAGGCCCATCCTGGTGATTCCTGGTTGCTTGTGTCCCCGCCACCCTTTTTTTCCTGTACATGATGGACAGTAATGGCATGATCATCATATCACACGCATAGGCAACGTCTCAGCTCTCCCTCATTTTCCCCAACTCAAAAAAAAAGAGAAAAATATACTAATGATAGAATGGCATGGGGGACCTGGAACCCTCCCTATACGATCTTGTAATAATGGGCACTTTTTTTTTTTTTTTTTTACAACCCCATAGCAACCTTCATGGTGCAAGTTTCAATGTCAGGATCGAGAACCACGACCAGGCCAGCCCCCCTGTTCTACAGTCAGGACGATTTGTATATTTTGGAGAATGACAATGTGATGTGGGAGGCCTGAGTCAGTCTTTGGACAAAGCCATATTCAAGCTGCCATTTCACGTTGGCGAGGCTGAGATCTGTAGGCTTCTGCCTGCCGACCACACCTCGAGTCTCACTTTTTGCTTCCACAGTGACTTCCCTTTCTGAGTTTTAGCAGGTGCCTCTGAGAAGCTGTTACCCTCCCCGGATGCAGGTCATGTGAGTGTCCCCTGGGTGGCAGTTGTCATGGGCCCCAGCCAATCAGAAAGCTGCCTTCAGAGCCCTGAGCTCCCTCCCTTGAGGACTGGGGACTGCACCCCGAGCTGCTGGTAGCTGCCTAGTTTGGTTATCAACGGAAAGACCTCCCCAACCTTGACAACACAGGAAGCAGCTGAGTAAAATGGCAAGTGAATGGACACGTCCTTAAGCCCCACCAAGAGCGCTTTGCCTGCTTGAGAGCAACAAGGAGGGTGAGGCCTTCCCTGGAGGCTGGCAGGACTTCTCTTTTCTGACCTCACGTCCCCTCTGTGGAGAAGAGTTTCAGGTGGCAGGGCCTCTGTTCCCAGAAAAAAAGGGCAGCAAGGAACTGAAACAGCCAACCTGTCCTGCCAGCTGCGGTTGGTTCACAGCCAGATATCTGAACTGCTAGCAAGGTGGCTTTGGGTTGTCTCTTACAGTCACAGCTAACATTTTGATCAGAGCAGCACAGGCACACACTTAGAAAAAAAAAAAAAAAGAAAAACAGAAAGACTATTAATGAAGACCAAGCACACAGTGCCACCTGCTCCGAGGAGTTGTGGCTTTTCACTCCTCCTTTCTTCCCGTTGTGGCCTCCAGGTCGCTACGCAATAAGCTTACACTGCTGTTTCTCGAGTTATCTGTTCCGTGCGTGGTCTGATGACTTCCTGCCGTGATAGATAAGCAGTTTTCTTCCACTCTCCTCCTCTCTCCCTCCACCCTGACCCAATCTCCCAATAGTATAAGAGCGCTAGTGTAACCTAAATTGTCTGAAGCATCCACATTGTTAAATGTGTATGAACGATTGTACAATTGTATGAATGATGATTGGGAAAGGGCCAAGCAATATCCTTGGATCATAGTTCCTTCCATCCTTGTTTTTTATATTTTGTTGTAAAATTAAAACCCCTTGCCCAAGTGCCTCCTCTGTCCCAAGCTTTGGTTTCTTTATCACTAGCGGTCAGATAGAAGCAGAACTGCACCACTTCCTTCTTGTCCATTCTAAACTATACAGCCCATTGCCCTGCCCACTCCAGAGGCATCACCATCTGACAGTCATTCCTCCAAGGTGGGCAGCCCGGACACCTGCCGTGAAGTCCAATCAGGTATACTGAGGGACCACATAGTGTAGTTGGAGCCTTGCCTCCTGGTGTCGTGAGGACATGTCCCCAGCTGTCTCCTGCGGGTCTCTGCTCACCACACCTCTGTAGGAGCACGTTGATAGCATACCCCTTCCCCAACTCCCATTTCCTCTCCAACTTTATACCTCTCCTGCTTGTGCTATACCTGAAGCTTCCCCAAAACAGAAACATGCTACCGTGGTTCAGAAACAGCTTTCTTGAAGTACAGCAGGCATAATATTTGATACACCACTGAACACATGTACTGAGTTTAGTATACTTAGAGAGTTGTGCAACCATAATCATAGTCAATTTTAGGACATTTGCAGGACTGCTGATTTTTTGGACTCACTGTCAGCATCAGGATACCACTGAGTAGCTGGTATCTCCATCGATTTCCCAATGTGATAAATGGGTTCCAGAAATGGAACCAGTCAATTGATGACTAATTTTTTTCATTTAAGTAACATTTTCCAGGTTCATCTATATTGAGGCAAGTGTCCACTCATTTCTTTTTGTGGATGAATAGTACTCCATTTTTTGGACCTAACCATTTATTCATTTGCCAACCAGTAAGCATTTGTCTATTACAAACGCTATTATGAACATTTGTGTGTGCGTTTTGGGGCATACATGTATTTTTTGCATCTCTTGGGGCTATATCTAAGGGTAGAATTGTTGGATCATATGGTATCTGAAAATTTAAGGAACCAGCCATCTGTTTGCAAACTTGCTGCATTATTTTACATTCTAGTATTGGTGATCCCAATTTCTCCACATCCTCACTTACTTGTTTGCTATCCTCTGTCCTTTTTTTATTACAACATGATAGCCTCCTTATAACCTCTGTCATTATAACCATCCTAACGGGCATGAAGTGCATCATTACAGCTTTGATTTGCGTTTTTTCTAATGATTAAAGTTACTGATCTTTCATTGAACTTATGGACTAATTTTATATCTTTGGAGAAATGTTTGTTAAGATCCTTGACCAGTTTTAAATATTGGGTTTTCTTTTTATTTATTTTTTAAGATTCATTTTATTTGTTTTAAAGGTAGTTACAGAGAGAGGTAGGGACAGAGAGGTTTTTTGTCCGTTGGTTTTTTCCCTAAATGGCTACAATGACCCGGGTGGGCCAAGCCAAAGTCAGGAACTAGGAGGTTTTTGCAGGGGCCCAAATACTTGAGCCATCTCCAGGGGTGCATTATCAGGGAGCTGGATTGAATGTGGATCAGCTGGGACTCAAACTGGTACCTATGGGACACTGGCATTGCAGCAGGTGGCTGTACATGTTTTGCTACACTATTACCCTCTCCCCCTGCAAATTGGGTTTTTATTATTGAGTTTCAAAAATTCTTTATGTATTCTATATGCTTGCAGATAATATGACTTATTTTTCCATCCTGAGGATTCTCTTGTGCTTTCTTGATGATGTGCCTTTGAAGTGTAACATTTTTAAAATTTTGATGACTACATGTGTCTTGATGTCATTATATAGTCCACTCCTGTGTTTTCTTTTCAGAGACGTACTGGTTTAAGAGTTGTACACTTAGGTCATTGACCCACTTGAGGTTAATTCTTTATATAGTGTTATACAGGGATCAGGCATGTTAAAACACAGACCAAGACTAGTTCAGTTTAATAAAATTGACTTAAACGAGGAAAAGGTTTCAGCCTGTTGCACTGCAGCCTGAAGTTGATTCTGAATGCCCCTGCTTAACAGCCTGGTGAACTGTTTTCATAACTAGAGGGACAGGAAGTGACATACAGATTACATGATGAGTGCTCCATGGAATTTGTCTTATTTGTGAACGATTTAGCAGCCTAGACCTTGTGATTAGCTCAGGACTTGTCTGCTGTGGTTGGCTGAGGCCCAGTTGCTTAGTTACAAGAGTATACTTAAGTTACAAGGTCTTGTAAATCAAGCTAGGTCGTTGTTCACTACATATGGAGCCACTTTGGACCATTGTTCAAGAACAGAAGCTGGTGTAGGCTGCTTCATTCCAGTTCAATAAATGCAATTTTCTTTTCACACGGAGATTCAGCAGCTTCAGTATCATTTGTCCTTCATTGACTTGTCTTGCTAACTTCATCAAAAGTTTGTTGATGGGGCCAGGTGTTGTGTGATAGTGGGTTAAGCCATTGTTTGCAGAAAAGGCATATCATATGGCCTGATTTTGGCCCAGGCCCACCCCATCCCTGTGCACATTTGGGAAGTGGACCAATAGTTGGGAGCTCTCTTGCTCTTTCTGTCTCTCAGCCTATCTGCTCGCTCTTGCTTGATCTCTCTCTCTCTCTCTTTAGAAAAAGCATTTAGAGTTTACTTCTGCATTCTCCATTGACTTCAGTTGGTGTGTATGCGTGTTTTCATGCCAGCACCACATTGTAATTTTGAAATCAGAAAGTACGAGTCCTCTGGTTTTGTTTTCTTTCAAAAATTGTTTTTGCTATTCTGGTTGGCTCCCTTAAACTTTATAGAACTTTGAGGATTTGTTTGTAAAAGAAAAAAAAATAAGATTTATTTGTCTTGAAAGGAGAGGCACAGAGAGAAATCTTCCATATGCTGATACACTCCCTGGATGGTGGCCACACGCAGGGCTACACCAGGTGGAAGCCAGGAGACTGGAGATTTATACAGGTGTCCCACGTAGGTGGCAGGGGAACAAGGACTTCAGCCATCCTCTGCTGCTTTTGTCATGCCACTAGCGGGGAGCTGGATTGAATGTGGAGCTGGGATGTGAACTGACCTATGATGCCATGCTAGCATCATAGGTAACAGCTTTACCTACTTGCTAGAATGCCAACCCCCTTGTAAACTTCCACACAGAAGTTCATTGAGAGGAGTTGGCACACTGACTCAACTGCTAATGAGCATTAGCCACCTCCAAGCCCCAGCATTCCATAGGGGCACTGGTCCGTGTCCTGGCTGCACCACTTCCCATTCAGCTCCCTGCCTGTGGCCTGGGAAAGCAGTAGAGAATGACCCAAATCCTTAGGAGCCTGAACCCATGTGGGAGATCTGGAAGAGGCTCTTGACTTTGGATCGGCTCAGCTCTTGCCATTGTAGCCAATTGGGGAACCAGTGGATGGAAGATGTTTCTCTCTGTCTCTCCTCCTCTCTGTAGAACTTGCTTTCGAATGAAAAGAAGTAAATCTTTAAAAAAAAAAAAAATTTGATAGAGATTGTGTTCAGTCTGTAGGTCAGTTTGATGATTGTGCTTTCTTAATGATAATGTCCCAGTCTATGAACATATGGTAACTATCCATTTATTTAGATCTTAACTTTTTTCAACAATATTTTGTAGTTTTCAATGTATATGTTTCGCATTTTCCACTTGTTGAATTTATTCCCAAGCTATTGTAATTTTTAGATGCTATTATAAATACAGATATTTTCCTAATTTCATTCTCAGGTTGTACCTTACCAGTGTATGGAAGTATAATAGTTTTTTATTTGCTGATACTGTGTCCAGGAACCTTAATGAACTTTTTCGTTCTATCAGCTTTTAATGTGTATGTGTGTTTAATATTTATTTATTTTCATTGGGAAGGCAGATTTTTGGAGATTTTTCATATTTTGGTTCACTCCCCAAGTGGCCTCAACAGCCAGAGCTGAGCAGATCTGAAGCCAGGAGCTATGAGCTTCTTCCAGGTCTCCCATGTGGGTGCAGGGTGCAAGGCTTTGGGCTGTCCTCTACTGCTTTCCTGGGCCACAAACAGGAAGCTGGATGAGAAGTGGAGCAGCCAGGATAGCCCGGGGTGCTAGTGCTTGGAAATGGAGGATTAGCATGTTGAGCCATTGCAGTGTGTGAGCTTATTTTATTTTTTCCAGAATTTTCTATATTCAAGATTTGAGATCTTGAAATAGAGATAAGGTTTTCTTTTTTTTTTTTCTTCCTTTTCTTTTTCTTGTCTGGTTACCTTGACTGTAACCTTCAGCACAGTGCTGAGTAGAAATGTGAAGAGCAGATTTGTCTTGTTCCTGACCTTCCATTTTTCATCATTGAGTCTGGCATCAGCTAATGGCTCTTACACTTGATCTTAGCCAAAAGGCTGAGAAGCGATAGCTAATTGCTTTTGTATCCATTCTTTACAGGCTGAGGAAGTAACCCTCTATTCCTAGTTTTGTAGGGGGATTTTTTTTTTCAGTGTTTTTATCATGAAGGGTGTGAGATATTTTCAGATTCTCTTCTTGTTTCTACTGATATAATTGTGTGGGTTTGTCCATTAATGATGTGGCTTATCAGTTCAGTTTCTCATGTTAATGTCGAGGCAATCTTACATTCCTAGGGGAAAATCTCATTTGGTCATGGGATGTGATCCTTTTTATGTTGCCAGAATCTGTGTTGTTCAGGTGCATTTACTGAGTACTTTGTACAGGTCACATAGGTGGGTTAACTTATTCAAAACCTATGACTATTATTATTCCTTAGATCAAGCAAAAAAAAGGAAGAAGAAAGCAAATGAGACCCAGTAAGGTTCTGTCACCTATCCCAGGCCACATATTCAGATGTCAGTCAAGACCCTGACTCAAGCCATTCAGTTCCCCAGCACACTAAAAAAAAAAAAAAAAAAAAAAACCCTCCCATGAGCATGCTCATGTAACAGCGAGCTTGAGTTACCCTCTACTTTCATTAATTTGTTTTTTTTTTTTTTTAGTTCTCTGTGTATGGCAAGCACCTGTGGTTTTCTACATGCAGTTGTGTTATAAAATATCCTTCCAAAATATATCTGCAAAGTGGCAAAAAATAATTCATTTAGAATACATTTAATAATTGTACTAGTAGTTTATGGGTATAACTGCATATTCTTAAGTGAGCTGTGCTACTAACAGTTAAGGAAGAGGAATGGGATAACCAGAGTGAAGATGTGGCCGACCTCAGGTCATCTCCTTTCCGCGGCGTTGGCAGGAGACTCCATGGTAGGCTTGCATTCTGTCATTCAATGTGTCTTCAGTGCCTAGTGTTTGTGGCACTCCCCTAAGGTCTCTAATTGTCAGTAATGGGTAAGTAGTAGTCCGTGACCTCGAATAGCTTGCATACAGATGGTTCTCCTCTAGCAAACTCAAACTGATGGCTACTGGCTGCCTAGAGCTTGGTGTGTCCTGAGAAGGATTCTGAGCCTGCCTCTTGACACAGTGCAGAGTGCAACAGAGTTGTTACGAGTTAGCAGTGTCAGCCCTGACATGGGAAGCAAAGTGAAGTTTTAGGGGTCCTTTCTAAACCTGAAAGTGTAAAAACAAGGGATGCACACCCTCAGGTCCCTTCTGAGGACAAGAGGCAGGCAGGCGGGATCAGCACATGCAGTGTTAGCACTTGCCATGAAGATCACCGCTTGTGAAATACTGAAGCTCATTCCCTTCAAACATTTCACCATTTTGATGAAGTTCTTTCTAAAATATAAACGACATTTTGCCATATGTATTTCTTCCTCTGGCTGCACTTTTTAAAAGTGTCTTGGACAAAGTTGGGCCTTTGTCCAAGAGAAGGAGAAACAGAGTGATCTTGCATTCACTGTTCACTCCCCAAATGAGCACAAGGACCAAGACAGTGTTAGCTTGAAAACAGAAGCCTGGAACTTCTTCCAGGACTCCTACCTGGGTACAGGGACAAAACCATTTGAGCCATCTACTGCTTTCCCAGGCTCACTAGTAGGAGGCCGGATCAAAAGTGGAGCAGCTGGGACTGGAACTGGCATGCATATGCAATGCCAGCACAACAGGCCACAGCGTAATTTGCTAAGCCACAGCACTAGCATGCAAGGTCTTTCTTGATGTCTTAGACTCAAAGGTCAAGCACTCATTGAACCAGAAGTGAACCAGTTACAGATGTATGTTCGTATGGAAACTGGGCATACATTACACAGTGCATATCCTCAAGGAGATTGTAGTTTAGGGACAGGGGAGAAAACATAGTAAATCATGCAGAAAAGTATTGTAGATGTTACGAAAGAAGAAACACATTGGATCAACAAGGACCAAAGGAGAAAACGGGATCCAGGGAGGGTACTTGGGCGAATCAGAAAGGCTTCCTAATGAGGCAGCAATTCCCTTAAGGTCTCTTCCCATTCTGGGGTCATCCTGGCAGCACAGGGATATTTGTCGGAGTTGCTTTGTGTACCGTAACATTGGTGGCACTTTTGTGGGCTCTTGTGTCATGTCGAGTTCTTGTGTTGATAGTCATCAACAGACATCCACGTTTGCGTGTTCCTTCTCTGTCTTACATAGAGAGCCTTGTCTCTTCATACACAATCTACTATCTGGCTGCTAACTTTCAACATCCAGTAAACTTTTGCCAACATTTTGCCAAAACGCAAACGTGTAATTTTCTTTCACAGACAAGTAAAACACCCTAGACATGATTGCATGTGGTGGAGGTTAAGCGCCCAGGTGTCACCAAGGGGTGATGGATCGCGCCCAGTGCACTCCCAGTGAGCCACATGGTCTGCTTTCGCACTCTGCTGTCAGATGAGCACAGTTGGTCTCTGCCTGCTTCTCACACCTGGAAAGAAACTGGCTCTGAAAAGGGGTCTCCACTCCATGGATGTAGAGTGACCTGCTGCCGAGTCGCCTCCTGTCAGCGGGCCTCGCTGTCCACTTCCCCACCCAGTTTCCAACATTCCCAAACTCGACTCCACATTCCTTCTCTGGGTTTCCCCTTGCTCAAATGCCATTCCCGCCACCCCCCATGTTGTTAATAGAATCTAAGACTTTCAGTTATTTTTATATTATTTACTTACATAATATTTTGCATATGTACATGTTTGTGTATATGCGGGTGTGTATTTTATGATTGTGTAAGTAGGAAACAGGGCTTGGCACGTATGCATATATGTGTTTATATAAGTGTATGTGGTATGATGTGCGTGTGTATGAACCATAAGGATGGAGCCTTTTAGAGATTAAGATGCTTCTTGGGATGCCTGTCTCAGCATCCCAGGCCTTGAAGTCCCAGCCTCCTGCAAACGTACATCCTGGCAGGCAGCAGGCGATGACCCCGGCATGTAGTAGGCCCAGACTGAATTTCAGGTTCCTGGCTTTGGTCTAGCCCAACACCAATGGTTACCTTTGCAGAAAGAACCAACAGATGGGAACTCCTTGCCTTTTTCTTTGTCTCTGTTTTTCAGCTTTTAAAATCAATAAAAGTAAGTGTCGTTTTACAGAAATCACAAAATACAGCCTCTAGCTGAGAGTCATATAGACAAGGAAAACATTTTCTGGTCTCTTTATGTTCGTGGACCCCCAAAGGGAACAGCTCAATGGGGTCTTATTCTTTCTGATGAAGGAAGAGGCGGCCAATTCAGGGTGGAGGGAAGAGGGGACATGTTTGGCACCTCTGAAAAAAGGCACAAGAATGGGTGTGGTGTGGAAGAGAGAGCTTGGAGTCAGGAGTCAGTAAATCCCATCTCTGCTCTTCCTCTGCCACTAGCTGACCATGTGACATGAATGAAAGCAGTTACTTCTCAGTAACACAGCATTCCCAGGAAAACAGCAAGGTAACACCTGCCCTTTCAAATGTACAGGAGAGCTGTGATGGAAGAAGTCCGTGTGAGGAAGCCTCAGGACTGAGATATTAGAGATACAATGCCTGCCTTACTGTAGGGGAGTTATTACAGTGTTTGCTTCACCTACTCTGTTGAAACTGGGCTGTGCAGGAGCTAATGATGGCCGACCTCATGAGCGAGGGTAGAAGGTGGAACGCTATTTTGGACTCAGCACCTACACTGTGCCCCGAAAGACCAGAACAGACAAACATGGACTCAGCCATGCCAAATGCCACACAATTAAATGGAAACTTTAAGGAAACAGAGATCCCAAACCAGATCAGCTTTCCCTGAAAACACAAGATTCCAGGGCCCCTGAAATCAGCCTAACGAGATTGTGCCCTCTGCTTTACTTCTTACAAAACAGAAACCTGAAGGAACCTGGTGTTAGCCTGATTTCTTCTCCTTGTTGTTCAAGGTCTTTGTTCCCTCCTTGTAAAACTCCACTGTTGAGCTGTTGTCCAATAGGAGCTCTCGTTCTGCTTTGTGGAACAGAGGCTTCTCTGATTTCAGGAGTTATAATAAAGACAATTAAAGCTATAGCTAAATTTGTCACCATTCGACTTCTAGCACAAGTGCTGGCCAAGTGCCCGCTCTCCATCAGTTTCTGGGTTAAGGATTCCTCATGCGGTAAACGCACAGAATCCTCGGACGGGAATCCCTGAGCACAGGCACCACTGGCAGTTCTTCCCATTTTCCAGATAAGACACTGAGGCTCAGAGGCCTGGGATATTGTGCTTGTGGTGGTGAAGCTCCTAAGTGGCTGGCGAAGATTTGTGCCCACAACTCAAGCTTGCCCACGACCCTAGCTTAGGATTTCCCTTTAGCAATAATATCATACATTTGCATTCTCCTTCTGGAAAGGGGGAAAAACCTGACAATGCAAATCTGGGGAATGGTTTCAAGTGTGGATGTCAGAGCCTGTCCTGGGAAAAGCAGGTTCTTGTAGCACTCACCCTGTATTTGTGGGATCCAGCCTCTTTTATGGGAGTCATCTCAGATTTGGGGGAGGGATGCCTAAAGTCCTTCTCAGAAGCAACTTGCCTGAGGGCCCAGTGCTGTTGGTTCTTTCCATAAAACCAGGGCACTGACTTGCTTTTGCTACAAAGATGCTTGAGGGCTACCCTACTGAGAGGGTGCAGCTTGCATTTGGTAAATGACGCTTCCCCAAAAGCTGATCATCTAAAAATATGTTATTCACTTATCTTCCAAAATGGCCACATGTCTATAGATTGAATGCGAAGAGTTATTTCCACTTGGGAAGGTTGCATAACAGGCTGGCTCTCAGGCTAGAAGAGTTCTTTTCCTGTACACCTCTGTTCAAATTTGCAGAATGTTTCTCCAGCTTGATTGAGTGGGTTTGGCAGGGACTGCCAGCACTCGTGCTAAAAATGTCGGATTTCCTGCCCCCTTAGGCAGTGAATGATCTACAAACACACAGAGAAATCCATCAGCGAAGCTGTCTGCAAGGAGAAAGGAAAGATTGCATTCCTGCCGGCAAAGACCCTTGAATGTATTGGCTTACGCATTGTCCACTGGCTGACTCTTCAGGGGAGGCGCTGGGGCACTGTTGAGACAAAGAGGAAAATCTTAAAGGGTATTCTAGCAAGTATTTTGAGTTGCCAAGGCTTCAGGAAACCAAGGTTGCAGGAAAAATAAAGAGAACCAGGCAGACAGAAAGAGACTTTGGATAAGAACTTGGAGTTTATTCCCTGAGCTGGAATGTGGGGTTTAAACATGAAAACTGGATAGAAAAATGTGTATGACCAGTTCTGTTTCATCGATTATATTTCCCTTGTCTGGTGTTGTGTGCAAATAACCCCATTTCATGACTAATCATATTTTAGTAGATATTTCCAGAGATCAGCACCTTAAAACTTAACCTGGGGCTGCAGTTGTAGAGTAGTTGGTAAAACCACTGCATACGATAACAGCATTTTACATGGCGAGGTTTGCCTCCTGGCTTGGCTGCTCCACTTCTGATCTAGCATCCTGCTTGTGAACTTGAAAAGGCCACAGAGGATGACCCAAGTGTGTGGTTCTCTGCCACTCATGTGGCAAACCCAAATGAATCTCTGGGTTTCTGGCTTCGGCCTGGCCCACACTTGGCCACTGTGGCCCTCGTTGGAGTGTGCCAGCAGATGGAAGATAACCTCTCTCTCAGTGTACCTCCAACTTCCAAAAAAATGAAACTTTAAAAAAAAAAAAAGCGTAACCTAAATACATCATCATACTTAAAAAGAAACATTGTTGTCTTCAAAGTGTCACTATCCAATCTATATTAGATTTCTGGTTTTCTCCAAAGTGTTATAATTTATTTTGTTCCTCTAAAGATTTATTTTTATTTACTTATTTGAAAGGCAGAGTTATATGTAGATATCTTCTAGTCACTGGTTTGCTCTGCAAATGGCCCCAGTCGTTTGGCCTGAGCCAGGCCAAAGCCAGGAGCTTCCTTAGGGTCTCCCGTGTGGATGGCTGGGGGATAGGTACTTGGGCTATCTTCCACTGCTTTCCTAGACACATTGGCAGGGAGCTGGATCAGAAGTGTTGCAGCCAGGGCTGAAATTGGTACTCACATGGGCTACCGGCATTCTGAGAGTGGTCTAACCTGCTCTACTGCATTGGTGGTCTGTATGTTGTTATTTTTGGTGGTGTGTGATAGCGTCTAAGTGTCTTTTAAAAAAGATTTGTTTTTATTTGAAAGACAGTGTTACAGAGAGGAGGAAATCTTCCAGCTTCTGACTTAATCCCCAAATGTCTGCATTGGCCAGAGCTAGGTTAGTCTGAAGGCAGGAGCCAGGAAATTCTTCCAGGCTTCTCACACGGGTGCAGGAGCTCCAGCTGTCCTCAGCTGTTTTCCCCAGTGCACCATCAGAGGGCTGGATTGGAAGCGGAGAACCTAGGACACGAACCAGTACCCGTATGGGATGCCAGCACTGCAGGTGGAGGTTTCAGCCACTGTGCCCCAGCACCGGTCCCTGGAGTCGTCTCCTCTGCCTTCTGTTTCCTGTGAATTGGTATCAAGCCTTGGTGAAATTCAGATTTTTGGTTTGGGGTCTGGCACTGTTGTCACAGATGATGTTTTCCAGTAAGAAACATAATGTCTGAGAGGCTTTTATTTGGTGCTGTTAGCACCTGCTGAAGTTCAGAATTAACATTCTTTTGTTCATTAGGCATTGGAAAGGGGAGGGTATTGTTTTCAGGCAAAATAGGTATTTTCATGGAGGGAAACATCTACAATTTGGTTATCTAGTGGTTTGGTGTATTTAGAAAAGGCAGGTTAAAAATGTTTGCCTCTTTCCTTTTATTTACCAATTTTCAACAAAAGAGTTGGCTCACGGATATATTCTTATGGTAACAAAGTAATAAATGGGCTTTTAGTCAGTGCCTTTATAGTCTTGTGGAGTTAAACATGTTTGCCGTGGTGTTAGGCCATTGTAAACCTGCTGATCAGTGCTCACAGTGTCCTATTTTTGGCCATAAAAGAGGCTTCAGCTTGGCTCCTGGTGCCTTTGACACAATCCAGGAATATTAGATAGCTTCCCTGCCTTCTAATACAGCAAGATGTTCTAGACTCTTAATTATTTTGTCTCAGACTTGGACTCAGGAAACGCTGATTGCTTTAGTAGGAAATTGTTTACGGTCCCTAATATGGACACGGAAGGTTCCTGTTACTCATGCATTGGTAATTGTTTCCAGGTGTTTTTAGTGAACAGAGAGACACACATATGTACACGTATGCATATTCCTATAGGTGTATTTTAAGTTAAAAGGTCTTACTGATACTTCAAATAGTATATTCAAAACTGGTATCTCAAATTCATATTCAAGATGCTCCTCAACTTACGATGGAGTTGAATCCCAACAAGCTTTAAAAAAAAAGTTAAGTGAAAAATGCATTTGCTTTGTCTAACCTACTCAACATCCATGCGTAGAATATCTGTTAGTTTATCCTTAAATTCGATGGGCTTGCTGGGATCTGCAGCTCACTAGTGCTGTGCAGCATCAAGAGCAAGTGTGGAACCCAACAGCCCTAGGCCAGGAAAAGATCACAGTTTTTTTTAAAGATTTATTTATTTTTATTGGAAAGGCAGATATACAGAGAGGAGAGACAGAGAGGAAGATCTTCTGTCCGATGATTCACTCCCCAAGTGAGCGCAACAGCCGATGCTATGCCAATCCGAAGCCAGGAGCCTCCTCCAGGTCTCCCACACGGGTGCAGGTTCCCAAAGCTTTGGGCCATCCTCGACTGCTTTCCCAGGCCACAGGCAGGAAGCTGGATGGGAAGCGGGGCTGCCGGGATTAGAACCAGTGCCCATGTGGGATCCTGGGCGTGCAAGGCGAGGACCTTAACCACTTGTGCCACCACACTGGGCCCGCTGCCTCCATGTTTTATTGAATTGCTCGGGGAATCGAATTACAGGAGCTGATGTGGCACAAATGTTGATGGTTACGTCCTGTCTTGATCTGTGCTTGAGGATCAGGAAGCCGCAGTGTGACCCGGGACCGGAAGTCAGTACACGATCGTCTCAAGGCTAGCTTTAAGCACACAGTCCTGTGGCCATCGACCATGCTGAACTGTGCACCCTCACCCACAAGCCTGGAATTTGGTCTTGGACTTTTGCCTTCTCATGGACCAGTGCCTGCTGAGTTTGACCTTGGTCTCCGGCAGTGGCAGTGTGTGAACTCAGGATTCCAGGCACAGTCAGCTCTGCTCCTCCTTTTCTAGTCATGCTGTTACTTTTTACCAACTGCCTGCAGCATCTCTCCCTTTCTATTCTTGCAAAAGTTGAAATAACCAAATTAGTTGTATCACATAAGCAGTTTTTAAAAAAAATTTGGTTTTTTTTTTGGTAGGATGCCTATCCCATTTTCTGTTTTTGTAAAAATTGCAATAACCAAATTTGTTATATTGCAATAACCAAATTTGTTATATAGCATAAACAGATTAAAATAAAAAAACTACTTGTTATCCTTTTGACAGAATTCCTTGCCCCAGAAGAAGGGCGCCCAGATGTTGTTAGGTTTAGGGGGATGGTGACCGCTCTGGCGCTTCTTGCTGAGAAGGGGCGTGGTCATTGAGGGGCAGCAGTGTGGCATGCCTCTGGGGGCCTCTGGCAGAGTGCTGATTTCCTTGGGGGCGTGGTCTGAAGGACCACCTGGGACCTGGAGGCTTCTTATGTAGTGCTCAGCTACACAAGGCATAGGCAGGCAGCATCCTTCCCAGCTGAGAGCCTGACCCTTGCAGTTTCATGGATCCTTAAGGTCAAAAACTCTGTGTTAGAGCTTTAGATGAAAAAAAACATGATTGAAATCTTAGATCATATTAGCAGCCTGCACAGCCCTGCACTGTAGCCTAGTGGTTAAAGTCCGTGCCTTGTATGTGCCCAAATGCCATGTGGATGCTGATTCATGTCCCAGCTGCTCTACTTCCCATCCAGCTCTTTACTTGTAGCCTGGAAAAGCAGTCCAGGACGGCCCAAAGCCTTGGGATCCTGCAGCCACGTGGGAGACCTGGAGGAAGTACCTGGCTCCTGGCTTTGGATCAGCTCAGCTCTGGCTGTTGTAGCCACTTGAGGAGTTAACCAGCAGATGGAAGATCTTTCTGCTTCTCTCTGTAAATCTGACTTTCCAATAAAAATAAATGAATCGATGAATCTTAAAATTAGCAGCTAGCTCTGAGTATTTTAACAAAAGTTATGGTTTAGAGCTAATTAGTTATAAAGTTAATGCATTTAACATTTCCATTTTTAAAAGACCCCAATGTTTAAATCAGTTAAACTCAATAGATGTAGGAGAATACACATAAACTTTTTGGGTTGCATAAAACTTTTACCTTGGTCAGTTACAAAACCCAGAGAAACTTTAAATTGAAAACATTATCACATGATATCAGAACCTAAACTCCACATTGGGGCTGTTAAATGTATTTTATAACAGAGAATCGGGTGATCTTGTCAAGAACATCTGGTTTTTAAAATTTTCCTCTAATCTCATTCAAAGTAACCTTGCACAATATTTGACTTCCACAAACTTCCTGCAACAGTCTTATTCCTTCAGTCTCTCTTTATATAATTGTTTTCTTTTTGTTGAAACATTGTTTTAGCCTTTAATTACCAAGAATACACTTTCAGGTTTATAGCTTTCTCTATAACTTTTTTTTTTCTATATAATGAGTCCTTCAATTCACATGACAAACTCAGGGCCTTTAAATTAAGAGAACAAAATATCTTTTCAAAGAACATGCAGGGCCCGGAGCAATACCCTAGTGGCTCAAGTCCTCACGTTGAATGCGCTGGGACCCCATATGGCCACTGGTTCTAATCCTGGCAGCCCTGCTTCCCATCCAGCTCCCTACCTGTGGCCTGGGAGAGCAGTCAAGAATGGCCCAAAGCCTTGGGACCCTGCACCCATGTGGGAGACCTGGAGGAAGCTCCCGGCTGCTGGCTTCAAATTGGCTCAGCTCTGGCCATTGGGGCTGCTTAGGGAGTGAATCAACGGGTGGAAGATCTTCCTCTCTGTCTCTCCACCTCTCTGTACATCTGCCTTTCCAATAGAAGTTAATTTTTTTTTAAAAGAACATGCAGACTTTTAACCCATAGTTATTTTATCACAGTTTTGAATTGACAATGGTGAAGCAGTTGTGAATCCAGGCAGGAAACAGTTAAATGATTTTTACACAGTTATATTTTACCAAAGTGTGATAATCCTGGAATCTCATGGAAATATTTAATTTATAAGAATAAGTGCCAACAACACTTTGTATAAAGATAGAATCAGTTTTGGGAATCACATTGTGGAAGCAAAAGGTTTAAATCAGTCATGATTTACCAAAACTCAGCAGATTCTGATATTTTAGGAAGTATAGCAGGATTTCACAAATCTTACACCTTTTAAGGCAGCAGCAAATAATCAGAGACCTCTATATCTTAACAAAGCACAGATTGACAAATGGAAAACAGAAATCTTAAGCTGATGGGCAGAGAAACTTTTCCAATTCGGCAAATGAGAAGCGTGGGCACCGTGAGTCAGAGCGCGAAGGGCCAGTAATGGACATGGCCCATTCCTCCTCACCCTCAGCAGCCCCTCTCCCCTCCAGCTGCAAGGCCCCAGGACCTGCTCTGTGTGAGCCTTGAAGAAAAAGGTGAAATGAGGCAACCTCTCACCCTGTGAATCTTTTTTTAACATTGTTCCCACTTTCTCCCACTCTGAAAAGCAAAAAAATACCATGCATAGGAAACCAAAGGTTGTGTTGCTGAGCAATAGCAAGAAACTCTGTTGAGTCTTTTTCCCAGACTTTCAACTCCTTTTCCTTTAAGTAACTGTGTAACTGCACTACAGTATTATCTGTTCTTTACCAAAAGCTTTCCCCATGGCTCTGGCAAGAACTTACCGTCCACAGAACTCCCTGTCTTGAACCCAGGTGCTTTGTGCTTGCGATGCCCCATATTCACGCTTGGTGATGAATGTCGCTTGTTGTAAATCAGAACACAGAGTCTTCAAATGTTCAAGGAAAATGAATTTATTATGAAACAGGGCAGCAGCTGTCTCACAGGATACCGCACCAAGGGACAGGAAAACAGGATTTTTACAGTAAAAATGAATATACAAAAACTCATGCTACGTGCACAAGAGCAGGGTGGTCACTGGTAGCAATCTATTAAATGAAAAAAGCAATAACATCTTGGCAGACAAAGCAAAAGTTACCGAGGTCGGCATGCCCTAAAACACACAATAACATTCAACAGGCCAACTCAGCTTCCAAGAGCCTCACCTGAACTGGCACTTTGGCAGAGTTCATGGTTGGTCCTATTACATTGTCTGTCTTAGCTGATCTGTAGCAATCGCTATTCACTCTAGGTGATTCTTCTCCAAGCAGCATGACTAGGGTTAGAGAGAGATGACGTGCAATTGAGAGAATAAGAGATGAGGCAGACACAAGGCTACTGAAGCAGGCAGCCAGAGGGAAGCTCCTATGGAGAAACGTCCACCTAGAAGGCTTGCTGCCTCCATCTTTTATTGAACTGTTTGAGGAATCAAATTATAGGGGTTGATGTGGCAAAAATGTAGCTACATTCTATATTGATGTTAGCCATCCAGTGCTTGATGAGCAGGAAGCTACTGGGTAACCCAAGTCTAGAAGTCAGAACATGGTCATCTCAAGGATATCTTGAAGTACACAGTGGTGTGGCCTTGAACTGTTGCTCAAGAGTGCACCCTTGCTTGCAGGCTTCAACTTTGGTCTCGGACTTTTGTCTTCTCATGGACCATTGCCCGTGGAGTTTGACTTTGGTTCTGGCAGCTGCATTTGTGAACTCCGGATTCCAGGCACAGTCCGCCCTGCCCTTCCTTATCTAAATGTGCTGTTTCTTCCTACAAACTGCCTGTAGCACGCACTGTAGGACCAGCCCCAGTAATTTGTTTCTGAGCAATTAATCCGACAGCTAAAACATGCACATATCCTTAGGTTGAATTTTATTTTACTTTTTGTTGGAAAGATTACTTTTCAAATTAAAAATTTTAAGTCTTTTTAAAAATTTTTTTAAATTTTATGGTACAATTTCATAGAATCTGGGACTACCCCCCCACACACAAATTCCCACCCCCTGATTTTCCCTGTGTTGTTACTCTTTCATAAGGAGTCATGATTCCATCGCTATGTTATTTAAGTGTGCCCCAACATTGCTGGTACACACCAAATTAAAAGTTGTGTAATTCTATAAGATACTTTTATGAACTACAGTCAAATCCCCAAAACAAAGTATATTCATTCCAGTTTTAGCATATGCGCTGCCAAAGCGAGCCCAGCGAAGTATATTCAAAGAATTCTAGCCTCTATTGCTTCTACCTTTACCCTGTCCTTGACTTTCCCTCCTTCTGCACAGGTAACCAATATTTCAAAGTGCCTAGTTTGTGTTCCGTTGCTTCTTTGGCAGAAGCCGTGTGTGTGCGCGCGCATGCTCACACACATGCCTGCACATGTACTTGAAACTCCTCCCCGCTTAGGTAAGTGAGCACATCCTGTGCAGACCCAACCCTGGAAAGGAGCCCTTAGTGGGATGTGGGGAGATTCCTGGCTCTGCGTTGCAGTTGCCAGACACTTCCCTCTAGGGGGTGCTATAGTTTGTCCAGACTCCGCTGATGGGCGTTGGTGATCCCTACCCAGTCTTGCTGTTATACGTGGTAGCGGCATGAATGGCCTTGTGACTGGGTCTTGCTGCATGTTTTGTCAGTGCATCTTTAGGACAGTCCTAGATTCCTGGGGAAAGGGTAAAGTGAAAGTTTGTAGATTTTCTCCCATTAAGGTTGTGCCATTTTACCACCCCATTTGTGACAGCCTTGCCAAAAGTAGGTATGGTGAAAGTTCTGGGTTTTTCTAGTCCAGTCGGTGAGAAGCTTAACTTTAATTTGCATTTCTCTTGCAGCAAGTGGAGAAGGACACTTGGTTTGAAAAGCGTCTTCCTGGTTTTCTGATTGGAGCCGTGGTGTATTTTGTTTTTTTTTTTTTAAGGGTTTATTTATTTATTGGAAAGTCAGATATACAGAGAGGAGGAGAGACAGAGAGAAAGATATTCTGTCTGATGACACACTCCCCAAGTGAGCGCAACGGCCGATGCTATGCCTATCTGAAGCCAGGATCCAGGAACTTCCTCCAGGTCTCCCATGCGGGTGCAGGGTCCAAGGCTTTGGGCCGTCCTTGACTGCTTTCCCAGGCCACAGGCAGGGAGCTGGATGGGAAGTGGAGCTGCCGGGATTAGAACCGCCGGGCCCAAGCCGTGGTGTTTAAGTTGAGCACTTGAATCTATGGCACAAGTTGAACCCAAAGCCTCTAACGCAGAGAGCTTGAAAATACCTACTACCAAGCTGGGTGTGAGGCAGACCTCATAGTCATTAAGCATAACCGTACAGGGTGGGTCCAAGAGCTTATAAGACATATATTGCAAAGGAAAGGACTGTTGGATGTGGAGCTGCACAAGGCTGGATTGTGACCCCCCTGGGCCCCCACTCTACTACTTGCCAGATCTTGATCCTTGTGAACGTGTGTGTGTGTGTGTGTGTGTGTTCATTTGTAAAGAATGACTACAGTGCTTGCCTTGATGAGACTTGATGCTAGGCTAAAGCAGTTCAGGGCTTGACAAAGTGCCTGACACAAGGTAAAGGCTAAGGAAATGTTTGTTGTCTGCTTACTGTTTGTGTTAATGAGAATTATTAAGACTCTCCAGCTTCTAGGTCATAGTGTGTGAAATCATTAACGCTTCCTGTAGAACAGACCCAATGCTTTCCTGAGAAGAGAGGCTGTTATTTGCATGGACTGGGAAAGTGGCTGGGCTGCAGATCTGAATGCCACACTTAGAATTCTGGGACGAAAGGAGGAAGAAGCTTAGATAACAAAGACATCCTGAAAGCCCTGCCGAGGAGGGGTGGAGGGAGGGAGCCCGCGGGCATGCCGTGTCCTTATTGGACGTGGCTTTGGCGTGCCTCCCAGCCTCAGGACTGAAAGGTGTGTTTGAGAACTCAGTGGGCAGCTGGTGAAGGCTCAGTTCCCATCTGCCCTCCTAACCTTGGGTGGAGAGGAAGTTACAGTGTGACCTTGGCGGTACCCTGCAATGGTGTTGCCCCTGTGCAGTCCCACACCAGCTTCCCACCTCAGCAGGTCTTTTCCCCTGCAGTGGCTAATGCGATTTTCCCTAGCTCACTGGCCAAGCTTGGCTCCCACCTGCTCTTTCTGTGGGGTGGGCAGGGAGTGGTTTTGCACCAGCACAGTGGCCCTTTCGCTTGTTACTCGTGCGTGTTAAAGGGTTAGCTTTAGAAATCTTTTTATGCAAGTTAGATTTGAATTTGGTTCATCTTTACTGTTTCTGTTATTTTGCTTTGTCCTTTCCTGCATGTACCTCTGTTTTTATAATGATCATCTTTGATTTCTTTGGGTTATTTTGTGCTCTTTGTTTAGGTGTTTGAATATAATTTTAGATTCATTAAGTTCCACCCTTCTTATGTTCTACTAAATGCAGTTAAGCTATTGCTGAATGGTCTTTTAATTCTAAATATTTTATCATTTCTCTTTAAATTGCTCACCTGTGAGTAACCTTGAAGTGTGTTTCATAAATTTTTAAGGACATGGAGTTTGCTGCAATTTGCATTATTGATTCTGATTTCATCACATTGCAATCAGTGAAAGTGCCTTCTGGGGTAACATTTATCAAGGAAATTAGTGAAAAGCTATTTTGTGACCTGAATTTCAGATGTCTTAGTTAAGAAAAAAAAAAGGGATGGGAGAGTATTCTGGGGTCAGCATGGTGGCACAGCAATTTTTTTTCTAAAGATTTGTTCATTGTTATTGGAAAGGCAGATTTACAGAGAGAAGGAAAGACAAAGATCTTGCATCCGATGGTTCACTCCCCAAGTGGCTGTAACAGCCAGAACTCAGTCGATCTGAAGCCTCGAGCCAGCAGCTTCTTCCAAGTCTCTCATGTGGGTGCAGGGTCCCAAGGCCTTGGGCCATCCTCCACTGCCTTCTCAGGCCACAAACAGGGAGCTGGATGGGAAGTGGAGCAGCCAGGACACAAACCAGCACCCATATGGGATCCCAGTTCTTCAAGGTGAGGATTTTAGCCACTGAACCATCATGCCAGCCCCAGCATAGCCATTTCATCTGCCACCTGGAGTGCTGGCATCCCATGTGGGTGCCCATTCATGTCCTGGCTGCTCCACTTCCCATCCAGCTCCCTGCTTATGGCCTGAGAAAACAGTGGAGGATGGCCCATGTCCTTGGGCTCCTGCACCCACATGGGAGACCAGGAAGATGCTCTTCACTGCAGATCAGCCTAGCTCAGGCCATTGTGGCCGTTTGAGGAGTAAACCAGCAGATGGAAGATCTCTGTCTGTCTCTCTTCCCTATAAATCTGTGTTTCAAATAAGAATAAATATTGCAAGAAACAATTTTCTTAAAAAACACGTCAATGCTCTGTTCCCTGGAAAGTGAGTAGTTAACAGCACGTGACGGAGAGTTGAGTACCTGACTGTTCATGTCCTCCTCAGCCCTGCTGCCAGCAGAGTCACAGTGCAAGCAGCTGCACTCCTCCTGGGTCCAGGACACAGAGGGGTCCACTTCAGGGTGATGTGCATGCTAGGGCTTGGAGAAGATACCCAGGCCAAGGAGGACACCAGCTCTTCCCTTTTTGATTCATGAGAACTGGTTTCTTCAAGTCTCAGCTTCCTTTATCTATGAAACCCATTATCTGGTTTCTGCTTGAATGTCTTGGTTGTTGCGACTGTAGGAGTTTGTGCTCTGTAATAACACAGGGACAGATCTGATAAATACCCTGTCAGCATGGAAGGATGAGGAGGACTAAACATGATCCATGACCTGGCATGCAGCACCTGCTGTGATCCCTTAGCGCTGTCTGGGTGTCATGGCAGTTCTCGGAGCCATGTCTCCTCAGCTGTCACGTGGAGAGAGTTTATCCTGGCCTGTAGGCTTGAGAGTTCTGTGCTGAGACCCAGGAGGGGTCACGGACACAAAGTACTTGATCGACTATGAAGAGATCTTCAAATCTGAAAGGTGCAGATGTGGGGCACCTTGTGCCAAATTGGCATGCCTGCCTATTAACCCCTTTTATTCTCTACAAGGAGTTGGGACAGGGCAAGGAGGAGAGAAAAATGTGGAGGTCTTTGAGATTCTCCAGACTCCTCCTCTTTCTTCCCCTTAGTGTGGAGTACAGAAGCTGCCACCATGACCACCCACGTGACGCTGGAAGATGCCTTGTCCAACGTGGACCTGCTGGAAGAGCTGCCCCTCCCCGACCAGCAGCCATGCATCGAGCCTCCGCCTTCCTCCATCATGTACCAGGTAACGCACTTGGCACAACACCTCTGAGCTTCCTGGAAGGTCGTGCCCTGAAGGTCTAGAGAAGGGAAAGGTCGCTTCCAGGAGGTGAAAGGTCACGGGCTGATGGAGTCCCTGCACCCTCCCGGAGCTGAGATGAGCTGGTCAATGCTCACCAGCATCCCTGCCCTGCCCCCAGGGAGGGCTTGTTGATCTGTTTTGACCCCGATTACCTTCCCGATGGTTCTTGCGGCCGCGCTAATCAAGGCTTTGGCAGCTCTGACCTTATGAATAAAATATTGCAATTTAGAAGCCTCTGGAGCCTGCCTGGGTAATGGCTTTCCCTTCATGTATATGAGAGGAGTGCTGGCCTGGAGAAGTCAGCACAGTTGCTTGCTTTGGCTGAAGATGAGCTCTTGTGGTAGAGAAAACAGCATCCTTTGCTCAATGCCGGGATCCCATCAGTGTGTGGGGAGGCAGTGGGGCGGACATGCCGAAGCCAGCCCTGCAGATAACCCCTGGCTGGACGTGCCAGTCGAGTAGGCCGTGGAAGGAGGAATGTGTTAACTTGATTTGTTTGTTGTCGTTGAATTTGACCTTCTGAAAGTTCTTAGACTAAGTAAACCCCAATGTAAGTCACTGTATACTTTCAGATTTACTCTGTGATTAGATTTATTAAGCACCTGCTTAAAAGTTCAGTTGGTAAACTTGGCCTATTAACATCTTCTAACTTGGACTCATTTCTTGGTTGTATGAATGTCTTACATTAATTCAGACAAGTAGAAATAAAAAGTCAAACATAGAAGTATACTTAAAGGTTCCCTCTCCCCTCTACTTTGTCTCAAATGTGCATGCGTATATGGGTTTTTACCAAAAGGAAGTTAGATGTATTGATCCGTGAGTTGTCTTTTGAATTTAAAACTTGTTATGGCTGTTTTGCCGTGACAAAGCTATAGTACTGCAACATTATACTTAATCACATCATGAGTGGTTATTCCTATGTACTTAGCCTATTACTGATGATGGACATTTGGTTTGTTTGCACTTGTTTTTTGTTTGTTTTGGATCACACAAGAAAGCCACAGTGATCATTCTTGTACCTGTGCATTTGCTGGGCCGAAGGAATGTGGCCCTGCCTTTCAGCAGCTACTCGGTCACGGTCACATGTGGCTGAAGCATTTCCTTCGCAGGCTCTGCTGAGCGAGCCTTGTTACTGACGGCCTTGGGTGAGGGGGCTGGTGCTGTCATCAGCCTGCTCCTGTGCAGGAGTTAGGGTTAGGTATGAAATAAGAGGGGACAGGGCAATCAGTTTTTGCAGGGAGCTTGTGATGGTAGGCAGCTGTTTGCTCCCCAGCCACCCAGCCAGCCACCTTGGATCTGTTTTCTAGCGACCAACTACCCTTATCTTTGTCATTCCACAGGCTAACTTTGACACCAACTTTGAGGACAGGAATGCGTTTGTCACGGGCATTGCAAGGTACATTGAGCAGGCGACGGTGCACTCCAGCATGGTAAGTCACTGTGACCCGTGAGTGTGGACCGCCCCCTTCTGGGGGAGGGTAGGGCTCGGGAGCAGCTGCTCCTGTGGGACACACGTACCCGACACCCCACCCCATTCAGACCCCGCTGCTTGAGCTCACCCCCTGCCCAGCTCCATCTCCTCTCAGGGACAGGGGGCACACTGACACACTGGCACACTGGGTGCTCAAATCCTGGTCCTTGTGAGGGTCCAACCTCATCCACTCATTTCCCTGAGTATCTGTAGCTTTGAGAATGAATTGATTAGAACACAGTAAATGACCAGAGAGTAGAATTTTGTCTCTAGAGCGTAGCAAAACCTTCTTCAGGGAAGGGAGTGTAGCTTCAGCTTGGGCGTGACACTGATGGACCAGAGGAAGCTGTTGGCCTGAACCACTCACAAGTGGACGCAGGTGAGTGGAACCACCATCTAGCGTGCGTCACCGTTCTGTGCAGAATCATCCCCTGCCCTCTCGGGAGGCCTTTGATTCTATTCCTGGACAGCACTGGAATTTGAAGAATTCCAACTTCCTCGCTCATGGCTCTGCCTGTGACTCCTTAGATCCTTCTCACTGGAGTTTTGAATAAATACAGTTCATTCCTTCAGTGGCTCTTGAGCCATACGGCTGTTTGACCGCTGGACCGGTCCACAAAGTCACAAAGGTATAGCTGTCTGAATTCTCCATAAGAGAAAGGGGAAATAGACAAGCTTGCTGTTTACCATGCACCTTCTCCCGTGCAGCTGTCTTCGTCATTGTCTATTTAGTCCTCATACAAATCCTGTGAGGTAGCCATCATTATTATTGTGCATTTCATGGATGAGCACAACCAAAGGAGTATGTGCAGGGGCCTGCCACTTATGCGTGACACTGCAAAACCCAGGTCTATCTGACAACAAAACCTTTGCTCTAGACCACTCTTTGTAGACAAATCAAAATGCGTGAAGGGTATCATGATCACGGTTCAAAGCTCTGTGTTTTTAAGGGGCGTTTGGGGCAGGGGAGCCCAGGTTGACGAGGGAGGTGCTTTGGGCCTTGGAAGAGAATAGGGATGCCTGCCATGGACATCACATTCCCAAGTGGATAGAAGAGTTCCTCATCATGATCTCATCAGTGCTGTCACAGTCCTGGGACTTGCCAAGGGATCATTTAAACCCATTTGAGGAATGGGAAAATTGAGGAATCAATATGCAAGTTGCTCATGATCCCACAACTACTAAATCAATCTAGGGCCCAAACTTCAGGGTTGTTCCTCAGCCTGCTCTCCCTCTGCTGTACTCTTGTGTCTTATATACTGAGAATGTAGCAGAGCTGAGGTGGGGAGGGCAGACTAGGGGAGGGAACATGGGGAAGCAGAGGGGAAAGAAAGTGCAGGGACTTCCAGGTGTGGAGCGAAAGGTACATAGAGAACACTTGCCTGTGGTAATTCTGGAAAATCAAATAAGGCTTAGTACCTGGGTATACCAGGACGCCGTGGACTGGGCACTGCAGAAGTGTATTCCCTCTCAGTTCTGGAGAGTGGAAGTCCAAGAGCCGGGCATCGGCACAGGCATCGGCACATCTGTCCCCCAACCCTCTGCACTACCTGCAGATGGCCACACCTTACTGATCCGTCACGTAATTCTCTGGTACCCATCTCTCTCCGAATTCCCTGCTCTTAGGAAGGTGCCAGTTGATTTGGATTGGGGCCCACCAATGGCCATGTTTGTACTGAGTACCACATTTCATTATTATGACTACTAATTTTAAATTTACAAAACAAACATTGTGAAGTAGTACGGTAACAAGCTTCCCTATATTGCTCACCCAGTTTCCCTCTTAACATCTCATGATATATTTGTCCAGCTCCCTGTATTTTTGTAATAAAAACTGTGTTTATCCCTTTCATCCCTCTCAGCCTCTAGTAATGAACATTCTGTGTTCAGATTGAGTTTTGAAAGAAAAAATTTATCAGGAGGGGGCTGGCCCAGTGGCATAGGAGGCTAACTGCTGCCTGTGGTGCCAACATCTCTTTAAAGGCACCGGTTCAAGTCCTGGCTGCTCCACTTCCAGTCCAGCTCTCTGCTAATGCCCTGAGACAGGGGTGGAGGATGGCCTAAGGCATTGGGCTCCTGCAAGCACACGGGAAGCCTGGAAGTTTCCTCTCTCCCAGCTTCAGACCTGCCCAGCTCTAGCCATTGTGCCCATTTGGAGAGAGAACCAGTGGACGGAAGATCTTTCTCTTTCTTTCCCTCTCTTTCTGTAACTCATTTAAGTAAATCTTTATAAAAATCCCCAAGAAGGAAATCTCATTCACACTAGCCATAAACAAGCAAAATAGTTCAGGATACATTTAATGAAATCAGTGAGGGGTCTCTACTATGAAAATTATAAAGCATTGACGAAAGAAATCACCAAGAATACAAACACAGAAAGAGATCTCTCACACAGGGATAAGAAAATTTGATAGAATGCCTCGACTATCTACAGTAATCCATATATTAATACAGTCTCTATCAAAATAACAGTGGCTTTCGTTACTGAATTGACATGGAATCACAAAAAAGCCAGAAAAACCCAAGTGATCCTTTAGCAAAACACAAAGCAAAAAACAGGGTGGAGGAATTATAATATTTAATTTCATAGTATACTACAAAGCTGTAACAAAGCTAAAGCAGCACAGTGCTGGCAATAAAAACTGGCACATAGGGCAGCAGAGCAGAAAAGAGAGCCCTGAGTTGGTCCACACATATGCTCAGCCTGCCAGAGCTGCCCAGTCCGTGCACTGGATAAAAGGGTAATTCCTTATCAGTCAGTGCTGCCGAAGTGCACATCTGTCGTAAGCACATCTTAAAACGCCCTGCGTCGCTGTCGCTTTGCTCCTTGTCATGAACGGCAGGACACCCACAGGCCTGATCTTGGTTCTCTGTGGTGTCAAGGACAAAATGTTACTGATTTTAAAAGATCTCTAAGAATTAGAAATGTCACTTGGCCATGACATTTGCTTTGGAAACAGACTGTAATAAGCAATAAACTCTAAACTAAATCTTATTGCAAGCTGATAAGATATTATGAAGTGGATGGGAGAGGTGCACTTAAAAAGAAATCATTACTGATAAACTTTTCTGTAGTGCAAATGTTTATAAAGAGAAATGGCCACATAGTGTTTCTGTTATGTTTTTGATGTACACTCTGTAACGTGGAGCCACTCAAAGCGTACAGCTCAGCAGCTTTTAAACACATGCACAGTGTTGTGCAACCATTGCCATCATGGGTTTCCGTCACCCAGGGAAATGCCCTAGACCTGTTAGCAGTCACTCCCAGTTCCTCTCTCTCCACATTCCCTTGCAACTGTTGTTATGCTTTCTGTCTGTATGCATTTACCTATTTTGGATATTTCGTCTGCACAAAACACCCAGTATGTGGTCTATTGCATTCTCTTTGGCAGCACATATGCTAAAAACATGTGGCCTGTCACTAGTATGTTTTCAGGGTTCATCTATGGTGCTGCGTATGCCGATACTTCAGTCTTTTCTTAGATAAGTAAGATTCCATTGTGTGGATAGACCAGTTACCATCTGTCAGTTGATAGGCATGTGAGTTATCGTAATTCTGGGATCACTGTGAATAATGCCAGTGCAGAGATCCGTGCTATAAGCAAATCTTAACTTCCCCCAAGTTTCTGTGTGGACGTAGGAATTCAGTTCTTGTGGATACATAACTAGGAGTAGAGTGACTGGCTGTGTGAAGTGGGAGCTCCAGGACTGGCTGTTTTCATAATGTGCTTTATAGATCGCTTAGTACACATTCATGTGTCTCCTATTCTCATGACGTTCTAGGAGAGGATTAGCATCATCGTGCTTTAATAGATGAGCAAATGGCAAGTTTTAGGACATGCGATTGACTGTAGCCTGAAGAGCTAGTAAGTGAAGCAGCTGGGACTTGAGCCCACTTATCTGGGCTTGGAGTTTCAGGCTGTCTCCACAGATCCCGGCACCCCATGCGTGAGTCATCTCTGCCCTCTCCTGGTTCTGATTCGTACTGTTGCCAGTTTCCCCATCTGCTCTGCCTGTTATTTTTAAAAATTAATATTAACTGTTTTCCTGCTTATGGGATCTGAAGGCTTCTTCAAAAAGTGTGTGGAAATGCTTTGGCATGATATACATTGTGCTTGGATTTCACATTTTGCACCAAAATAAACATATTTCAAGTTAATTTTTTCCACGAATGTTGAAATACCTTCCTAGTAACAAAGGCTCTTATAGAAGTGCGAACATTGTGTTACTGTACACAATGGCGTAGATCATGTGTACTGGTACTGTCATAGTTCTAAACTGTATATATTGATAGAGATTAATCCAACCTCAGAAAACTTGTTCTTAGTTGGCATATCCTACCAACATTTTTTTCCACTGTGTAACAATATGCGTTTATAATGATTTCTGTTTGTTGACTTGTCTACTGAACATACTCTCTTGCTGCAGATTTTCTTTCTAACACTTCCAGGGTCCTCATGTTGTAGGCCCAGGAAGGGGCCCGAGACTCTGCATTTCCAGTACGCCCAACAGAGGATGCTGCTTGGAGAAGCACAGGCGAGCTGGCATCATTGCTCCCTGCTCAGGGTGTTTTTGCTATTTCAGAATGAAATGCTGGAGGAAGGTCACGAGTACGCGGTCATGCTGTACACCTGGCGCAGCTGCTCCCGGGCCATCCCCCAGGTGAGGCCGTCCTTGCCCCGCGTCGCACCCACGTGGAGTCTGAGCACCCTTCCCAGAGAGCTGAACTTCTCTGGGTGACAGAGACTGAAGCACGGCCTGTTGACCCACACGGATGCTATTCAGAGAGCTTCCTTTAAAACTGATGATAGGCACCCTTGCCCAGGCACTGGAAAAACATTTTCCACATGTTGCCACTCAACAACAATGCATGCTCACTGTGTGATGCACAAACCATGGCACAAGAGTGTAAAGTCAAAGAGAAGGTGACCATGGCCGACCCACCTCCCGCCACAGCGTAACCACCATCAGCACTTCGCAGCAGCATCTTCTGATCTTAACCCTGGCAAGAGTGGCCTTTTGTCCATTTTTATCACTTTACTAGTGGGTTGTTTCTTATTTATAGTATTTTATTACCTATTTCTACTTAATTACGGACGTTTTTGTGTTGGCGTAGTTTCTTTTATTACCGTCATTGTCACTATCATAACATCAATGGATTCCATTGTTAAACAACCAACAAACCACAGGTGTGTAAAGTAAGCAGAAACCTTCTGTCCCCTTCGTCCTGATCCCACTCTTCCGAGGCAGCTGCTATCAACAGCTTGGTTTGCAGTCTTTACAAATTCTCTATTGTATATAAATGCACACACATTGTTTGGTTCTGCTTAACAAACATAAGACCTGATGACGGTTACTGTTCTGTGGCTGCCTTTTTCATATTAGTGCACATAAACCTGATTCTTTCTAGTAGTTCCTAATGATGTTGTGTGGCTGTATGATCTTTTCCCTATTTAATCACTGAATGAATGAGTATTCACTGGGTATTGCTACTGTTTTAAGAATTTGTGGGTAGCAGCCTGAGGAGTCCTTGCACTCACCTGCACCCCTCTTCCGACTCCTCGAGCAGTCTTGATGTTGCAAGAGCATCACCAAGTGCCAGAGTAAATGGGTTCACAACTTACATCGGCCAACGTTGGTATGGGTTGGTATGGGATGGCTAGGGGAGCTCTGCCAGGCCTGCCCGGAGCAGTAGACAGACGTTCTCTGCAGGGAGCCTGGCCACCCCCAATCAGCAGCAATAGTGCAAAGCTTGGAAGAGCAAGATCTTGCAGAGTAGCACAGATATGGATGTGTGTACATGGTCAGGGAACAGAGCCAAAAAGGGGAGGAGGGTTCTGGTTCCTTTTCTGCAGTCAGTCCTAGGGCACACTTCTGTCCTCTCTTCTCCCAAAGCTGAGGACGTCATTACCAGCCAGAAGGAGGGTGGAAAAGGCCCCATTGCTGTAACTCGAGGTATTAAACTGTGACTGTGCAAAGCAAGGTGTGCGAGTGTCCCTTTTGTGCTTCCCAGGTGAAATGCAACGAGCAGCCCAACCGGGTGGAGATCTATGAGAAGACGGTGGAGGTGCTGGAGCCGGAGGTCACAAAGCTCATGAAGTTCATGTACTTTCAGGTGAGAGGTGCAGGCTGGGTCTGCACCTGCAGATGCTTCTTGATGCTGGGGTCTGCTACTTTGTACCCCGTTATTGATTCATTTAGCAAATATCTTTATTACATCCTGCACACTCCGGGGAGAGCAAGACAGACAGGTGTTCTGATCATGTCATATACAGCCCAGTGAGTTTATGAGTGTATTTGAGCAGGGGGAAATACTCCATGGTAAGTGCTGTGAGTGAAGGTAATCTTTAAAAGGAGTTATGTTATGTGGGTGGGCCCTGCTTGGGGAAGACCCCATCTGGAGGCAGTGTGGGAACTGGGATCTATGCATTGAGGGAGGCCAACATGTGATGGTCAGGAGAAAGACCGAGGCTCAGGGGTCCAAAGGAACCTGGCATGTTGAAGAAATGCAAGGAAGCCATGAAGGCCACGGGGTGGTGACAAGGGGTTGGTGGTAAAGGGTGACACCGGAGACTGTTCAGTCAGACCCTGCTTTGGGCGTCCACATCCTGTGTTTAGCTGCCTGACATTGAGTCTCGCCTCCGCTTCCAATTCCAGCTTCCTGCTGAGGTGTGCCTTGTAAGGCAGCAGCAGTGGCTCGAGTGGTTGAGTGGCTGCCGCCAATATCGGGGACTGGATGGAGTTTCTGTCCTTGACCTGACACAGCCATGGCTCTTGTGGGCATTTGGGGAGTAGAACTGCAGATGGGAAACTGGCACACTCCTCTCTCTCTCTCTCTCTCTCTCTCTCTCTCTCTCTCTCTCTCTCTCTCTCAAGTAAAATGAACTTAAATAAATTTTTGGAAATTTTCTTTTAAAAAAAAACTTATTTCTATTGAAAAAATAGCTATACAGAGAGAAGGAGAGACCAAGAGAAAGATCTTTCATCTGCTGGTTCACTTCCCAAGTAGCCACAGCAGCTGGAGCTGTGCCAATTTGAAGCCAGGAGCTTATTCCAAGTCTCCCACATATGTGTAGGATCCCAAAGGCTTGCACTGTTGTACACTGCTTTTCCCAGGTTATAAGCAGGAAACTGGATTGGAAATGGAACAGCCAGAACATGAACCAGTGCTCATATGGGATGTTAGTGCTGGCAGGTTGAGGATTAGCCAGCTATTGTGCCAGTCCCTAGGCATTTTTTTTAAAAGATGCATTTATTTTTATTGGAAAGTCTGATACACAGAGAGGAGGAGAGACAGTGAGAAAGATCTTCCGTCCAATGATTCACTCCCCAAGTGAGCACAACGGCCGATGCTATGCCGATCCGAAGCCAGGATCCAGGAACTTCTTCCAGGTCTCCCACACGGGTGCAAGGTCCCAAGGCTTTGGGCCATCCTCGACTGCTTTCCCAGGCCACAAGCAGGGAGCTGGATGGGAAGTGGAGCTGCCGGGATTAGAACCGGCACCCATATGGATCCCAGCGTATGCAAGGCAAGGACTTTAGCCGCCAGGCCACGTCGCCTGCCCCCAGTCCCTAGACATTTTTCAGTAAGATTGGAGAGAGAGGCAGGGACCTCATCCTGTAGGGCACTGATGTTATTCATGTGCCACAGGAGGCCAGGGGAGACATTTAGTGATGTGATGTGAGCTGAGGTTTTGCAGCAGTGCTCTGGCTGCTGTGGTCAGCAGATGGTTGGGTGAAGAGCAGGGGGAGCTACTGCGGGCCTGGAAGCATGGTTGTTCATAAAAAGGAAAAGAGGACAGGAGGCTTCTGTGAATGCTGGTGGGACAGAAATGACGGGACGGGAGGGTAAGCGAGGAAGCATGCGGGCGTAGTGCAGGGTGAATGCAAGGCCAGTCTGCAGCCTGGGGTGAGCGTCTGTCACATACTCTCTGACTTAAACGTGTCCTGCTGTGAACTGAGCTTTGTCACTAGAACCCCAGGCATGGGTCAGTGTTCTCCCTGTGCCCAGTACCACGCTGGCGCCCACAGGTGAGAAGTGGCACAGTGGGAGAAGGTGCCCTGGAAGCCACACACAGCCCTAAGCAAAGAGCGTTGCCTGCAAAGGCTGAGAAACCCAAGGTAGACCTCTGTTGTGCCTCTTTCACCTGCGCCTGTGCCTTTTTGTTTTTGTTTTTAAGATCTATTTACTTTTATCGGAAAATCAGATTTGCAGAGTAGAGATACAGAAAGAAAAATCTTCCATCCATTGATTCACTTCCCAGGTGGCTACAACCAGCCAGAGCTGAACTGATCCAAAGCCAGGAGCCAGGAGCCACCTCTGGGTCTCCCATGTGGGCTTGGGGTCCCAAAGCTTTGGGCCGTCCTGCAGTGCTTTTCCAGGCCACAAACAGGGAGCGTGATGGGAAGTGGAGCAGCTAGACATGAACTGGCACCCATATGGGACCCCAGTGGATGCAAGGCGAGGACTTTAGCAACTAGGCTTCCATGCCAGTCCCACCTGTGTGTTTAACGTCTCTGCCACCTGGAGATTTGGTGCCACTATTCATGCCAGCTTCATAGAGCTGTTTTCTAGGAGCTTAGCATCTCTGGGAGGCAGATTCATGAGGGAAAAGCTATCCAGAAACTGAGCCGCAGGCTTCCCTCCTGGCAAGAGATGTTTATAGGAGAGGGTCAGGGTCGGGAGTGTGGCCTGAATGGTAGCTGTTGGCTACATGGGCTGTTTCTGTTCAGACAGACAGAAAATTCAATGTCTCAGTCGTGCTGGGCACATCTCAAGTGGCCACAGGAGATGAGCAGGTGCCTTGCTAGCAGCATAGGCACCGTCCATGCAGAAAGTGGCATGGGATGGACACTCCATGGAGGAAGTGTGACGTGGCCTGTCTTTGAAGGGGGGCAGTGCTCAGCTGCTGAGGGGGGCTCACTCTCATCTAAGCAATCGATTCTCTTCCCCTCCTCTCCCTTCTTCTCTCCATACCTTCTCTCTTGCTCACTCTCTCTAGAGGGCTGCAGTAACCTCCTTTTACTGTTTCTGTTCATTTGCTTTTCTGAATTAGTAGTCGATGTGTTAAGAAAGAGGTCACCCACTGTGGAATTCGTGCATGTGTAGTGGGCAGCTCGCCAGCTGTGGTGCACTCACCGAGTTGTGCATCCATCTCGAAGATCAATTTTAGAAGCAAGTCTGTCTCCCTCAGCTGTCCAGGTCCTTCACCGCCTCTCACCTCAAGTCCTGGGCAACCACAGACGTTTCTGTGTTTTTGTTCTGGGTATTTCACAGAAATGTGGTTGCACAGTGTTTGCTTTGGTGTTTGCCTTCTGTCCGTTGGTATAAAGGCCACTCAATTTCATTCCTTTCTGAGACTGAAAGCTGTTTCCTGAATGTAAATGCCATGCTCCATTTCCCTATCCATCAGTTCACAGACGTTTGTTTCCATTATGATCCAAACCTGAACATGCTTATGCAAGTTTCTGAGGTTTTCCTTTCTTTCGTGTTGTAGCCTCCTAGCTGCTCTCCCACTTCTGCTCTTGGCTCTGTACAGTCAGTTCTCCCAACAGGAAGCACATGACCCCTTTTCAGTCGAGTTCAGGCCATCCTGTCTGTCCTGCTTCAGAACCTCCCATTTGCTGCGTGCTAAAGCCCAAGCCTTCACAAAGGTGTGCAAGAGCCACGACGCTGGTCCCTGCTGACCCTGACCCCAGTTCCTAGACGGCAGCCACTGTCCCTGAAGCCTCCCCAGGGCTGAAACGCACCTTGGGATGTGTGCACCTGGTGGGCACGCCCCCCTCTTGTCCTCACACTCCTCTCTTCCTCATTCCAACTCCTTTCCTGTGAGTCACTTCTGGGTGACCTCTGATTCTCCTCCCACCAGGCCCATTCCTTCTTTATTTTCCTCTAGTGCACCTGTCACATGGCCCCATCTCACTGGAATATGGGCTTCTTTGGGGCAGAATTTTTGGGAGGATCTTTTCTCTTGTGTCTCCTGGCATGTGGTGGGCGCTGAGTAGCTACTCCTGAGTGACCCTCTTTCTGTCTCTCAGCCTGCCTGATGGTTGGTGCCTGCCACTATCCATGGTGCTGAGAATCCAACAAGGAATGATGGAATGCAGGCATGGACAGAGCAGTTCTTGGGTTTGACTCATGTGGGTGTAGGTCCCAGGCACCCCTCTAGAAGTCAGCTCCAGGTGCAGGGCTTCTCTGAGAAGGACTGAAAGACCCATCTGCCCTTCTCTAAATGTCCGGGCTATGATGTGGACCCCTCTGAGCCTTGACCTTGCCTGTACCAGGGAGCATGGTAAGCAGGCCCTGTGAGCTGCCCGTGCTTGCTCACTGCCCCTCTCCTGCAGCGCAAGGCCATCGAGCGGTTCTGCAGCGAGGTGAAGCGGCTGTGCCATGCCGAGCGCAGGAAGGACTTTGTCTCCGAGGCCTACCTCCTGACCCTGGGCAAGTTCATCAACATGTTCGCCGTCCTGGACGAGCTGAAGAACATGAAGTGCAGTGTCAAGAATGACCACTCCGCCTACAAGAGGTCAGCGCCCCTCCTGTCCTCCCTGTCCCCAGGCAGGTCCTGCTTCCCAGCTCTCGGGTTCATTCTCTGCTCTCCTTCTGCAGGGTGCTTGGGCCCATGTCAGTGTGGTTCGAGAATAAGGGCAGAGCTGGGTCTCTGAAAAACTTGATCTGTGCAGAGCTGTGGAGCTCAGATGAGATCAAACTGTCCTTTCTCCCCTGCTGGGGCAGCAGGGCTGCCTGTGCCCTGTGGGAGCAGAAAGATGGTCATAGATGGTTATGGGACAGCTTTCCTGAAAGTGTTAGGAGACCTTCTCACGGTGCTTGAGGCAAAGGAGATGAGCTGGCTCAGGTGCCTGCATTCTGGGTACTCAGATGACATTAGCCTTGGTTTCTTGTGCTCCATCAGCTTCAGGCGGCTCCTTCCTGGTGGCCTGCAGCTGCCCGACTGTCCTGGCAGCCACTGCAGCAGCTCCAGCTCCTGAGGAAGGACAGATGCTCTTCTGTCCACCTAGGTTTGCTGAAGTTCCAGTGAGACTCCCAGTGGGAGCAGCTTGGGCCCTGTGCTAAATGCCAACCCTCCCTCTGTCACGGTGGCAGGAGGGATGGTTTGGACACTCTGAGGAAGCAGTGCCCGCCCCTGCGCTCACAAGAAAGAAGGGCTGAGAGTGGCCGAGAGGTTGGGATGCAGCCACTCTGAAGCAGGGCAGTGCGGTCTAGGCAGCAAACGTGGACTGCATTGGTTGAGTTGTAGGCAAGCTCCAAGTGGGTGCATCTCTCGGGCAGGACTTCTTGTCACTGATGGAGTAGAGGTTCTCCCTGAACCTCTCCCTCCTGGGTCTCCGTGGTCACTAGAAAAAATAATAGACCAGCTCTTACAGCTCTGCTGCCCAGTAGACAGAACCCTTCCCCTGATGAGCAAGAACAAGAAAGACAACTTCCCAAGATTTCGCTGCTAGCTCAGAGCATAACTCCTTCCCCTAAAGTCTCCCCACTTGTGGTCAGCTGCTCCCATCAAGGCCACACCAGCAGAGGCCCTAAGCAAGGCAGGTGTCTCGTGTCCATGTCACGGTTCATGGGGATGCAGTCCACTCCCCTGCCAGGCTTGGGTGGGACATGCAGACAGATGTGGGTCTCCCTGTCTGTCTGGTTTCTGTCATTTGAGTTGCCTGGTGACCTATAAGGTTACTTAGACTTAGGCTGTCCTTTGCTTCAGAAACAAAGAGCAAGCCCCCGTCTTGATCCCTTGTGTGTAACACCTTGCACAATTTCCTGGGGACCCCAGCAAGGGCTGCTTCTCTCGCCACCTGACTTAGCACTCCTGGCCGGGTGAGAGGACGCCGGTTGCCCTTGAACCTGTAAGCCTGAGTTAGGGAGGTTGTGAGTGCTTTCTTGACTTTGTCATGTGGGTCCAGGTATCACAGGGCTGTCAACAAGCCCAAGTGAGTTGGGTTCACTATCTGTCTCCTTTTCCACTAGGGCGGCCCGTGACATTCAAAGCTTGTTCCCTCAGGGGCCAGTGTCACCTAGGTTAGGTGGACAGAGGAGCTTGCAAGGGGTGGGCCAGCTGCCTGGGCCTCACCTGACCTCTGCATTTCAGGGCAGCCCAGTTCCTCAGGAAGATGGCAGATCCACAGTCCATCCAGGAGTCACAGAACCTCTCCATGTTCCTGGCCAACCACAACAGGATCACGCAGGTAAGCTAATCCTGCGCTCAGCAGTTCGGGGGTGCAAGGGGTGGGCCCTGTGTGCGAGCAAGCACGCTTAACCTGTGTTTAGTGTCAGTGCATGGGCCCTGCCCCACGCAAGACTGAGATCAGGCTGCAGGCCCCGCTGCCCGCTGCAGCTGGCCTTTGCACCTCTCATTCCTTGGCTTCTAAAAGCCTCAGCCAGCAGCTCTGGGCCCGCATCGAGGCAGAAGCTGTGGGTGTGTGGTCAGGCGCTAGATGGGCTGCCTTTCTAACTCTATTTCACCCCGACCCATGTTGAGGTCCCTGGCAAAGTCCGAGCCTCAGCTTCCCTCTCTGTAAAATGTCTGCTGTTTGGAGCTCTGAAGGAGGCCTCCTGTGGCGAGCAGTGAGGCACTGTGGGAAAAGCCCTTGGCGCTCAAACCCTGCCAGTCCACAGGCATGTAGGAAGGCACGGCTGTGGTCACTCCCTGCCCGCTCTTTGTCGGCTCCTCCAGTTCCACCTGAGGCAGTGTGACCAGCAGGGTCTCTGCAGGTGCCAGCTAAGCAGGAATCAGCAAGAATGCTACAGGGGCTGCACAGCATAGAGAGGGCCTGCCTCGTCTGGGAGCGTTCAGAGCCCAGGGGAGGCAGGGTCTCCTGCACTCTGTTAACTACAGAGGGGTGACCCACATTCCCAGGAAGCAGCTGCAGGGCCCTCCCTCCCTGCTCTGGGCACTCCACAGGGTCTGGAGTGAGTTCCTCATCAGCGGAGGCATGTAACAGCTCCGAGCAGCCTCTGTCAGGGCTCTAAACAGAGGACTTGGGTGCCAGGTGCAGGTTAGCACGCCGGTTCCTGTCTGCCTGGGGCCAGCTGTGATGGCTGGCCAGTCCCTGGGAACCCACTACCCGGCTGGGGGCCTTCCCGGGTGGCACGGTGGTGGTGCCCAACAAGGTCTCGCTACCTAACTGGAGGGTGGTCTGGCCGGGCAGTGTCTCCATCAGCAACTGGAAGTGATCCCAGGCTACGAGGAGCTGCTGGCTGACATTGTCAACATCTGTGTGGATTACTACGAGAATAAGATGTACCTGACCCCCAGCGAGAAACACATGCTCCTCAAGGTAAGCTCAAGCCAGAGCCGGCCTGCCCTCGCACCCACGCCCTGGCCTGCCCTCGCACCCACACCCAGGCCTGCCCTCGCACCCACGCCCCGCCCTGCCTTCGCACCCACGCCCCGCCCTGCCTTCGCACCCACGCCCTGCCCTGCCTTCCTGCACCCACGCCCCGCCCTGCCTTCCTGCAGCCTGCCCTCCACCCACGGCCCCCGCATGCACTTCCTCCAATGTTCCCTCCCACTCTTGCATTCTCGCTGCCTTCTTTTTGAAAGCATTTTACAGGTAGTACTTCTTTTTCTCACTTAAACGTTCCTGTGGACCTTACTACGCACAATCCTTTGAGTTTCCTCTTTCCTTTACTATGCCATGTTCCCTTTGAAAGTGTCATCGAAAATATTCCTCCAGTGTAATTTTCAGCAGCTACCGAGTGTCCCATTGCATGGGGACACTGCTGCTGAACGCATCCCGTGCTGTTGGATATCTGTTTCCCAAACTGCAGCGAACACCGTGGTAGAGCAGCCACTGTGTGACTCTGTTGGTCAAGTTAAACGGGCAGAGAAATTCCCAACTCAGACTGGAGGCAGAAGCTTCAAGCTTCTACTGTTTTTCCAAAGGGGTCACAGTTTTTTCCAGAGCCCACCAGTCTCACTCAGGAGTTGTGAAGTTGTATTTGTGATTGTAGCAGCTCTGAAATAGTCAGAAAAGCATAGAAAAAGAGTCCATCTCTATCTTTTCATCCAGTGATAACACCTTCAGATTTTCAATATGTGTCTGCTGATTTTATTCTGTGCTTATTTTCAAAATATATACTGAAAACAAATGCATATGGTTTCCATCCATGTCAGCAGTGAATCTGGGATATCATACGGGCAGGAATACGGCCACATGGTTGCGTCTCCGTTCCGTTAGCCGTCATTCTAGTGGTCGCCGTTAGCTTGTCCTTAACCTCTGCTAGCTACAGCACTCACATGCATCCGCTTCTCCAGAGTCTTATATTTTTCAAACATTGTAGTTCGAAATTCAGAGACTTTCCATCTGCTGATCCATTCCCCAAATGGCCACCATGAGGACTTGAACAGGCCAAGGTCAGAAGCCTGGACTCAGTCCTGGTCCCCCACAGGGCTGCCAGGCAGCCAAGTACCCGAGCTGGAGTGTGGATTCAGGCCCCAAACCAGGCACTCCACTGCAGTGCTGCGCCCCGGCCCCCCGGAGCCTTCATACACACTTGCCCAGAACCCCCTTTCCAAGTCCCCGTCAAACGCCTTGTTACTGCCTCTCCTTCAAGCTACTCGGGTGTGTAATCGTCCCGGCCCTGTGTTGCTATTCTTTTTGTCTCCATGGCGCCTTGCAGGGTGGTGTGATTTCGTGAATTGCTCACTCTGGCTTCCTGCAGCCCATCAGAAATTCAGAGAAGTTCCCCCGACACTCATCTCTCAACCTTAGTGCTAGCCTGGGTTGCTTGCTTGGCTGTCCTCAGATTTATTGCTTGGCTAGTGAACTGCAGCCCATCAAGAAGTCTCCCATCCTGCTTGCAAATTCGCCCTGGGTTCTCTCCTGCGCATCTTTCATCCTCACACACCCTTACTTGCCAACCTTCTCTGACTCCCTTCCCATCAGGCACGCAGGAGCCCATATGTGAGCCTGTATGCCACCAGGGGGCGCCATGCCCATCAAGGGAAAAGACCTGCTCATCCTGCAGAGCAGAATGCACTGGAAGGAAAGGAATGGTAGTGCAGTCCCTGTGTGTCAAGGGGCCCCACGGCTGCTCGGCCCCTCCAGCTGTGTGTGAGGAGTGTGGCAAGCATGCTGTCACACGGTTACGATGAATGCGATATCAGCAGTGTTCACCCACGTGCAGGTCACTTTCAGGAAGGGATTCGTTTTCATAAACGATGCCCCCGTTGGCTCTTCAGGAACTTTTTCGTGGTTGTTCCTTTGAAGAGAGGGGTGGGTATTTTAATTTTAAATATCCAATCAAGAACCAGTTGGGTCCTTCCTCTGGCCCCCAGGGCACACTAGGGATTCAACAAAGAGTAAAGCAGCTGAGAAGCCAGTTGAAATGCCCACATTACAGTTTCCTACTAATGTACACCGTCGGAGGTAGTGGTGATGGCTCAGGTAATTGTGTCCCTATCAGTCACGTGGGAGATCCAGATTGAGATCCTGGCTCAGCTCCAGCCCAGTGCAGTGCAGTCCAACCCAGCCCAGCCTAGGCCAGCCCAGTTAGCCCAGCCCAGCCCAGCCCAGTCAGCCCAGCCCAGCCCAGCCCTGTCAGCTCAGCCCAGCCCAGCCCAGTGCAGTGCAGTGCAGTCCAGCCCAGCCCAGTGCAGTGCAATGCAGTCCAGCCCAGCCAGCCCAGCCAGCCCAAACCAGTGCAGTGCAACCCAGCCCAGACCAGTCCTGGCCAAAGTGGGCCTTAATGAATCTTCCACGTAGTCCTCACCAGACAAATGAATGCAAGGTTTGTGGACAGATCCTGGTCAGTCCCGTTCAGATGCTGTCTTGGCAATTTAGCTGTGTGCTTTGGACAGCCTGTTCTGGCTCACTGTGTCTCCTCCCTGTGGCTGCCCGCGAAGGCCCTGCAATGGGCTCAGGCCCTCAGAAAGGACTGAAGAGCAGGTGACCACCACAGGAGTGTACTAAGCATCCGATAGGAGTGCCCTGTGTTTTATTCAAGGAAGTGTGGACTATTGTACTAGAATGTGTGTCTACACAGAGAAAGGAAGGTGTGCCCACACATGCAGGGGTCTCCACTCTCCCCTCCTTTCCCCCCACCCTCCCCTCCCTTTTCCCCTCTTTCCCTCCCCTCTGCCTTTTCAGCAGGTGTGACTGTCTGTCCTCTGCCCCTTCTTATTCCAGGTAATGGGCTTTGGCCTCTACCTGATGGATGGCAACGTCAGTAACATCTACAAACTGGACGCCAAGAAAAGAATCAACCTCAGCAAAATAGACAAGTTTTTTAAGGTCAGCAGCTGGAGTGGGGACAGGGCAGGGGACCAGGTGGCCAGGGCTCCCCAAGCCCGGATCACTCTGGAAACAGAAACAGAACTATTCAGGACACTTTGAAAGTTGTTGATGACACTGGAGCTTTAAAGATCCCAAGACCAGGAGTGAACAGGGTGGCTCCAGCTCCCTGGAGCAGGAACTGGGGCTAGTGGAGGCAACACGATGGGAGTCAAAGCACAGTCCTGAGTCTGGGGGTGAGCTGGGACCAGGCTGGGAGGCCCTGCGGTTCTCCTGGCATGCCACTGTTTCCCCTCCTGCAGTCCTTGTTGTCTAAAGAAAGAAGCATGTCCTGGAAGACGGTGCCTGCCGCTGTGTTCTCACAGGAGCAGGAGGGCTCGAGACTGGGTTTTAAATTGGTTCACATTTTTAAGAGTGCAGCCTCCCCCCCGGCCCACCACTGGCCACCTCTGCTTTGCCCCCACCCACTCTGGGGCAAGACGCCCTGTCAGCATCCCTGACACTCTCCATCCATCCCAATGCTCTCGAGACTTGAAAATGAGCGTTTCCAGCAAACTCAAGCCTTGGAGGTTTGGGCACGTGAATTTCCCACTTGAGAATTAAACTCCATGTTGCCATTTGGTGCTGTGGTTGAGACGTGCAGCCGTGGCACTGGGCCTGAGGGCACAGACATGGGAAAGCCCAGCTTCACGTTCCGATCAGAAGCACTTGCAGGCGTAGCGCGGTGGGCACCAGGCTGGGTCCGGCGGCCTCTGCAGGGCGAAAGGTAACAGAGTCACATGGGGAGTCTGTTGACTTGGCTGTGATGCTTTTCTGGGAGAAAGCATCAGCTTGTCTGTTGAACTGCCCCAAATAAGGAGCAGGGCTCGTCTTGGGAGACCCTTAAGATAGCACAGGTGAAATGAGGGGTCCACCAAGCACAGCCCTGTGTGAACCTCCCTGCTCTCTGATGTGCTCTGCTGGACCCTAGCCGTGTGCCTTTGGGAACTCACCACCTCTGCCCTCAGTGGGGTTCTCCAGGTGGGGAAATATGATTGCTGACACTGGCCTTTCTGGACGGTTCTCTTGAGGATTGAATGCTGTTTTGTAAACGGGTCGCAGTCTAGGTGGTTATTATCCTGGCTCCTTGACTTTAAAATATATCCTTATTTATTTATTTGAATGGTAAAGTCACACACAGAGAAGCAGAGAAATCCTCCACCTGCTAGTTCATTTCCCAAATGGCTGTAACAGCCAGGGTTGGACGAGGTTGAAACCAGGGATCAGGAATTTCATCTGAGGTTTCAAATGCGGGTGTCAAAGGCCCACGCAGTAGGGCCGTCTTCCACCGCTTTTCTCAGGCACATGAGCAGGGAGCTGGATCAGCAGTGCAGCAGCCAGGACTCAAGCCAGTGACCACATGGGACGCAGGTGTGAGGCTTGACCCACTGCACCACGATGCTGACTCCCTCACTTGTAGCCCGCCCTTGGTGGAGAGTCACACCAGCTGCCTTGGCTTCCGTTTCCCATGTGGAAATGGGGTGATGGCAGTGCCAACCTCCCAGGGAATCGAGGGGCTTGCAATGGCATTGGAAATGCACCATGTAAGCGCGTGGGAAGCAGGCAGTGACACCAGCCCCCTGCATGGCCCCGCCTTAGTTGGGAGCTGGCTGCCCTCCAGGGTTCGTGTCCAAAGCTCTCCATCCTCTCACAGCATGGAAGGCCACACGCAGCCAGGGGCACCCAGACACCTGCCCCTAGCCAAGAGTCCACAGCAGCAAAGGATCCCCTGAGCTGGGACCCCACCCACCCTGGTTGATGGGCCAATGGTCCTTTCTGCCAGCCAGTGACCTTGACCAAATCGCTTCGCCTCTGTGGGCTCTGGAGCCTGAAACACAGGGCTGGTTGGAGGCTGCGAAGGAGCACCCACTAGCTGGCATTCTCTCTGGCTTCAGGTGCCCACAGAAAGCAGGGCCAAGCCCCAGGCCCTGCCCCTGGCGTGGGCTCTCACACACTCTGTTTGCTTCCTTTGCAGCAGCTGCAGGTGGTGCCCCTTTTCGGCGACATGCAGATAGAGCTGGCCAGATACATTAAGACCAGTGCTCACTATGAAGAGAACAAGTCCAAGTGAGTGCCTGCCATAATGTCTCTCGGCTCCCACCAGGATGCTGCCCAGCCTGGGCAGGGGGCCGAGGGGCCACTTCAGCCCCTCCCTCCTCCCCAGAGCCCTGGGCACGTGGATCCCTCAGGACACTGGCACCCCCTGCAGGGCACAGCAGCGGCTGCTCTGAGCCCTTTGGAATCTGCCCTTTGCTGCCAGATTCGAAAGAGCTCAGAGCACAGCCCTGCGCCTGGTGTGGCTGAGCGGTGGTGACCCACATGTCCCCTCAGTGGGACAGCAAGAGTCCTCCTTCCTGAGTGGTGGGGAGGAGGGGGCCCCCCCAGGGGTGTGGTTTGCAGGCTTCTAACCCTAGGGCACAGTATAGATAGAAGCTGCTCTAAGTGACTTGGGTAGGAGGAATCTGGGGTGTCTGTGGCTCCCTGCAGGACTTGGAGGCACACCTGGCTTGAGCCTGGACCTTTTTGTTGTTCTTGTTGTTAAGGCTGAGGGGGTTCCTTCTGTGAGCTTCTGGCCCAGTGCTGACTGAGTAGAACCGTCGTCCTGACTATGGGCCAGGTGTTGCCGAGAGCTGCCAGCCCAGTGTCCTTACGCGAGGGGCTCTCCTTCCAAGTACTGCCTGCCACTTGCCGAGAGCCCTGGAGGGAAAGCGTGGGGTCAGAGCCGCAGACCACCTCCCTTCTTCCTATGACCCCACCAAAAGTGGCTTGGGAGCAGGGCTTGCGGGTGACCTGGGCAGGTGTCAGGTGGGCCCCGGGGCCCATCCCTGTACAGGAGACTCAGCGCGTGTGCACAAGCTAGGCGTCTGTGCCCTACCTGCTGTGTTTTGGATTCCCTCTGGAGGAAGGGGCTGGAGTGACCTTTTTCTTTAGAGAGGTAGAGTGAAGATGTGCATCTGGGTGGTTTTCCTAGCGACATCTTTCCAAAAAGAGTTAAGGAGAGAAGAGAGGAAGGGGGAAGGAAGAGAGGGGAGCAGGGTAAGCAGGAAGGGTGCAGACCACACACCACAGAACCACCGTGCCTTCCTGCCCTGGGAGGAGCCTCTCCAGGGCTTGGTCAGCAGCAGAGAAGGGCCACAGTGCCACCCAGGGTCCGCCGGCCCCAGCCCAGCCTTGGTGTGCCGGTGCTGCAAGGCCGAAGGCAGTACCTTGCCCTTGCTCTTTCTTTGCTGGGATACAGTTGTTTGGGTGAGTCCCCTCTGCTGCACCTAGAGCTGGTAAGTATCGTGGAGCAGGTGCTGTGGAAGGGCTGTCTCTGGGTCTTAGAGGAGGCTGCCCCCAGGAGGAGGAGGAGGAAGGACTGTTTAGCATCCTGCTCAGGTGGCAGGGATGTCTGTTGGCTCCGGCCAGGGGTCCAGCACTAGGCTGAACCCCAGGAACCAGGCCCGCTCTGACCCCCTGATTCTCCGTGCAGGTGGACATGCACACAGAGCAGCATCAGCCCCCAGTACAACATCTGCGAGCAGATGGTTCAGATCCGTGATGACCACATCCGCTTCATCTCCGAACTCGCTCGCTACAGCAACAGCGAGGTGAGCACGACCCTGCAGCTGGGGGTGGAGCCCGTGTGCGCCCAGGGCCAGGAGGGGCGGGCAGCTGCTGGCAGAGCATGGAAAAGCGCCAGGTCACGGAGCAGCAGGGTGGGAGTACGTTCAAAGGCAGGAGGGGCCAACGAACCAAGAGCTGCACAGAGCTGGGATCCATCCCTGTTCTGCCACGGCACATCTCTGCTGCTCTGTGTCCATTGCTGTATCGGTGCTGGTGGGTCCATTCAGGGGATGGATCCCGTGGTGCCTGGCAGATGGGAAGACCCCAGGAATGGTTCCTCGTGCCTGTACTTGACCCAAACCATCTCTCCCTGGTGGACAAGAGAAATTGAGTTCCGAACACTGCTGCTTCTAATACCATCAGAGTATTTTTTTAACTACACAGTAATAAATGATTATTATTTAAAAATCATAAATACAGTGGGGGGACAACAGAAGGTCATAAAAATATCCTGTCATTCCAGTAAGAACATTGTATGTTCTAGTCTCTTGGAAATGGACACATGATGAGAGCACAAACCTTGTACACACAGATAAGCAGAAGCAGGAGCCAAGTAGCATCCTAGGATCTTGGCAGCAGCTGTGACTAGTGTGTGGGTACGTGTGGCCTCCTGGGTTTCCTGCTAGAGACCTCCTTCCTGTGGGTACCTGTGCTGTTTGGTGTTTACCAAGTGCTTACCAGTCTTGGGTTTGAGTTTCCTGGCATCCATGCCCCACTTCACATCGGCTCATGAGCGCCACCGCTCGGCCAGAAGCCATAGTGATCTGGTTTTCCAAACCCAACCTACCATGAGAATGTCTTTGATCAGAGCTAAGATGCTGGAAGTAGCGAGTGGCTGACACCTGCAGAGTGTAGTAGACCAGGTTAGTGGTGCCTGAAGGTCAAGGTCAAGCTCCGACCTCCAGCTTGCTTAACTACATCTGCAGATCAACAGGAATCAGTTTTCTTCTGTGCTGGAGCCCCTTTATTTCTAGTCTAGGTTTGGTGTTGTCTCAGAGCAAATCTGGTCAAAGATTTTTCTTTTAATTGTCTGCTTTATATGTTTGTTTGTTTTTTTAGGTTTTTTTGTTTTTTGTTATTTGTTTTTGCTTATAACGACATGATACAGCACATCAGCTCCGTACTTGGGAGCTGTTTTAGGTTGTGAAATCAGTAGTGACAAAGCACAGAAATGTGTGTGGCCACCAGCTGGACACTTAGAGCAGGAGAGCTGAGACCAGACGGCAGGGTCTGCTCGTTGGCCAGCTGGCTGGAAGGCACGAGTGGATTCCTGAGACATCCCGGCGAGAACCGATTGGGGTTAGAAATGGATTTGAGCGAGTGAGTGAATTAAAAAATCCAGAATCTGCCAATAATGAGGAAGGGACACGTGTGCCCATGTGCACACACAGCTTTGTGCGTGCACACCTGTATACATACGCGTTGCATCCTCCTGTGGGATAGTACACAGAGAGGCTGTCTGTACCATGTAGAAATCGCTTTAGTGTTTTACGAGACAGAACAGAAGGTCAGAGGGCATCGCGGGTATTAACACAGCTTCACGAAAAGCATCATTGCGTTCACACACTCTAGGCAGGCGTACGTCCTGACTCACTATATAATGTGCATCTTGTACCATGTATGCCGTGAGAAACACTGAAAGCCACTGCGCTGCCCACACTGCCCGCGCCAGGGTGCTTGTGAGTGGGGCTCTGGCATCACAGCCCCAGATGGGCACCACCAAGCGTTTAGCAGCCACGTGGCCTTGAGCGTGCTGCCTGTCTGAGCCCCGGTTAGTCTCCAAGGGGCTACCAGAAGAGCACTTCCCCGGGAGCAGTCAGTAAAATGTGCAGCAGCGTCAGGCCTGGGGAGGGTGAGTGTCGCGGTCTGCTGTTCCCCAGGTGGTGACAGGCTCCGGACTGGACAGCCAGAAGTCAGACGAAGAGTACCGAGAGCTCTTCGACCTGGCCCTGAGGGGCCTGCAGCTCCTGTCCAAGTGGAGCGCCCACGTCATGGAGGTGGTAGGTATCCTAGAGGGCAGGGCCCCCCACCCGCGCTGACCTCCCACTTATAATCCATCAGAGCCTGCCCATCCACTGCACGTGTTTTAGCAACTGTGTGTAGGTACAGTTTGCATACCATGCAACTTAGCCATTTCACGTGTGTGGTTATTGGTCTTCGGTATATCCACACGCTTTTAAAACCACAGCCAGGTTTGGGATGTTGTCATCAAACCTTGTACGCATCATCACACCCATTCCTGCAGCCCTAAGGGACCAACTTTATCTTGAAAGGACTCCCTGTTCTGGACGTTTCCTGCAGAATCATAGAATATGTGGTCTTTCATGTTTGGATTTTTTTTTTTTTTAGCTCAGATTTTCTTACTCACGTACTGGCTTTTTAAAATCTGTGTATTTGAGAGACAGAGAAAGACGTCATACCCACTGGTTTACTTACCAAGTGCCTACAGTGTCGGGGGTGCCGAGGTCAGAAGCCAGAAAGTCCCAATTATGTATTCCGTATGGTGTCGGGGACTCAAATCCTTGAGCTGTCAGCTGCTACCCCCAGATTTTATGTAAGAAAAAGCCAGTATCCAGAACACAGCCATGTATCAAACCTACACACCGCTACACGGGACATCTTCACCAGGCCAGACATCGGCCCGGTGTTCGGCTTCATCCGTGTTCTGCGTGACTCATGTTCCTCTTTGCTGGCTCCATTGCGTGGGTCCATCCCTTGTGTTTATCCACGGATCAGCTGAGAGCCGTCTGGGTGTGTCGCTTTCCCCCCCTTCCAGTACTCTTGGAAGCTGGTGCATCCCACAGACAAGTTCTGCAACAAGGACTGTCCCGGCACGGCGGAGGAGTATGAGCGGGCCACACGCTACAATTACACCAGCGAGGAGAAGTTTGCCTTCGTGGAGGTAGGTGCCTGTTCCCCACATCTGCTCCCCCATCCGAGGGATGCGCTGTGGTCCCACCCACCAGGATGGCGTCCGTTCTCCCCGTCCTGTTCCTGTTGACGAATCTCTGTCCAGAGTTATAATGCAGGAATGGCCAGGAACTCTACTCCTGAGAATCTTAAGGAAAACCTCCAGCCCACTAGAAAAGTGAGCCGAACAAGCCCACAGAAGAAACAGACATACAAACCAGTTATAAGAGACATGAAGAGTGCCCAGACCATGGGCGATCGGAGTAAGATTGAGGACAGTGTTTGCCAGTCCAGGTAGCAAAGATGTGAAGGCATTGGTGCCTGTTGCAGCATAGAAAGAAGACACTCTTGGATGTTTGGGGTGGCCAGTGTACACCATGGGCTTCCCTCACGTGCATTCCAGTTCATATTCACCTTTCTAGTAGGCATAGCCTTGGCCCAGGAGCCCTGGGACTGTATCTTCGGGAATAAACCGTGTGTCCATACAAGTTGATCATAGTATTTCTTTTTTCTTTTTTTTTCTTAAAGATTCATTTTATTTTTATTGGAAAGGCAGATATACAGAGAGGAGAGACAGGAGAGACAGAGAGGAAGATCTTCCGTCCGATGGGTCACTCCCCAAGTGGCCACAACAGCTGGAGCTGAGCCCATCTGAAGCCAGGAGCCAGGAGCTCTTCCGGGTCTCCCACACGGGTGCAGAGTCCAAAGCTTTGGGCCATCCTTGACTGCTTTCCCAGGCCACAGGCAGGGAGCTGGATGGGAAGTAGAGCTGCCTGGATTAGCACCGGCGCCCATATGGGATCCTGGTGCATGCAAGGCGAGGACTTTAACCACTACACTATTGCGCCAGACCCCAGCCATCATATTTCCAATGTTCAGAAGCTATCTTTTTCTGTGTGTTGTCTTTATAGTACTAGCACCCTGTTTTTGTATCACAATGACTTCATGAGGATGTTATAGTTTTCCTGATAGTTTTATCGCAGTGTAATTTATACTCAATAAACCGCAGTCATGTAATGTGAATAGTGGGAAGAGTAAATAGTTTTGTGTACTTGGAAAGTAGCAAACACAGTCCCGTCCATCTTCCCCTTGAGCCTTCCGGAGCCTCTTTGTCTCTCCTGCTTCGCTCTACCCCCGCACACAGGCAGTCAGTTCTCTGTCATGGCCACTGAAGATTTATGTTTTTGCCAAATTTAGATCATTTAGCCTTTTGTGGCCCGCTTACACTGTTACGTGTGTATTAAGAGTTTGTTTTCATTGTTGGGTGTTATTCTTTTGCACACAGATGTGTTGAAACATCCACCCATTCAGTTGTTGGTGAATATTCATGGCTTTTGATCAGTATATACAACGCTATTTTAAGTATTTGCGTGCAAGTACTTACGTGGCTGAGAGCTTTTATTTCTTCTCGTATGGTCCTGTTGTAAATGGATGTTTAACTTTTTAAGAAACTGTCGGAGATAAGCAGAGTAGATGTAAGGAGCAGAGTGGCCCGGGTTTGAGCTGGTGCCAGCTCTGTGAGAGATCCGCTTGTTTCCCGTTCTCTGCCCGCCTTGGTGCTGTCACGAGTCATCTGAGTTGTGGGTACATAATCAGATCTCATTGAGATTTTCATTTGCATTTCCCCGAAAGACTCATTATTGCAAGCATCTTTGCACGGAGTGTTAGTCACTTCCATACCTTTCTTGATGAAGTGTTATTTGTTGAAATCTTTTGCCCAGCTTTGGAAGTTGGATTCCTGACTTAGTACTAAATTACAAGAAGTCTGTCCTTTTGTAGCCAGGGTGCAAGTCGCAAGTGTTGGCTACATTGCGTTATTGTTTCAAGTTGGCGAGTTTTCCTTTCCTGTCAAGGATGACTTGAGGAGCACCTGTTTTTCGTTCTGGAAAACTTCAATTCATCAATTCCCTAGGTCTTGTCTTGGGTCCCACAGAGCTGTGCCCCCGTCTGCCATTATTCTGAAGTGTCTGCACTGTTTATTCTCCCCCAGTCCATGGTTCGTGTGACACCTCCAGGGACGAGCTCAGGTTCTTTGTGACCTGATAGTCCTCGACGCCTCTCTCCTGTCAGGATCCTACACTGCAGCAGCTCTCCAAGTTGGCTGTGATAAGCTGCTCACCTCAGATCTCTGTTCTCGCTCCGTTCCCTCTACCTCCAGCCTTCTTGTTCTACCTCAAGTATTAGAAAAAGAAGGGGGTGTGTCTCTCTACCACATTCGCAGACCCCACGCTGGACACGCAGGGCACTGCTGAGCTTTGTCCCTGCACTGCTGCCAGCATGCCCTCAGGCGAGTGACGAGTGTGGTGGCCACGTGAAGGTGGGTTTGGCAAATGCCTTCCCTCCAAGTTCTTACCCCTTCAGAATGTAACGAACGGGGCTGTCAGGCCCAAGGATCAGATCTGTGGCTGGTGACGCTGAACTAGAGAAGGAAAGGCTTCCTCCAGGAGCCGTCAAGTTTCTGTCCATCCCCCTCGGGCAGCAGGCAGAGCAGCGACAAGTGTATACAGCTCTGTATCCTATGTACATGGGCTAATGAAAGCACGGGGAAGGAGAGAGCCCCAGGAGCGAGGGCACACATTTACAGTCAGAGAGGGAGGGGAAGTTTGAGCCAACCTCCACTCATTGTAGGACCTGCCTACCCTTCTCTCCAGAGATGTGGGTGAGAGGCAGGGAAGAGGCAAAGAAAAGGGCATAGGTTCCCTTCCCAAGACTGTTCCAGGAGAAGCTTCTGTTTTATGGACTTAAGCAGTGGCTGGTCACATTTCAAAAGCAAAGGTTATAAAACTCTTTGAGAAGGGGAAGCTGTATCTGAAAAGTTATTTGAAAGAGCTACAGAGAAATAAGAAGCGAGAGATTGCTTGGTTGGTTTTCCATCTTGTTGGTTCACTTCGCAAATGGCCACAACAGTCAGGGCTGGGCCAGGCCTAAGCCTGAAGCCAAGGACTCCGTCCAGGTGTCCCATATGGGTGACAGGATCCCAAGCACTTGGGCCATCCTTTGCTGCCTTCTCAGGCACCTTAGCAGGGACCTAGATCAGAAGTGGAGCAGTCAGGACTCAAATCAGCATTCTAGTATGGGATGCCAGGATCTCACATACCACCTTAAAATCCTCTGCCACAGCATTGGCCCAAAAAGTTGTATTTGATACAAATTGTGGATTTATGATATGCGAACAGTAGCCAGAATGCTACTCAAAATGCGGGTCTGTTGAACTGCTATCTCTAGTCCGCAATCAGCAATCAGGAGCTCATGCCAGCAGGAAAAGCGGTGGTGCCCTGAAGCACAGGTCCAGTTGTGCCAGCACCTTTGTTCTGTAGTGAGACTCTCTTGATGAAGGAAGCAGGCTGTTGGTCCACATACATCCTGCCTTGCCTCTCACCTCATCCCGAGTGAGCACTTTAAGCAACCCTGGCCCTGAGCTTCTAGATGTCCCACACAACCCCCTTCCTGCAGTATGGGGAAGGCGGAGGATGGGCTGGGGTGCTGAGCTCTGTGAGCCCGACTCTTGATCTCTGCCCGACTAGGTGATTGCCATGATCAAGGGACTGCAGGTGCTCATGGGCAGGATGGAGAGCGTCTTCAACCAAGCCATCAGGAACACCATCTATGCAGCTCTGCAGGACTTTGCCCAGGTGACCCTGCGTGAGCCTCTGAGGCAGGCGGTACGCAAAAAGAAGAACGTCCTTATCAGGTGGGTCCTCCTTGGCAGGAATGCAGGCTGCTGGGTACTGGCCACACAGGAACTTCTTGGCTCAGCCTCGGAGCCAGCCCTTCTGGCAAGTTCTCTAGCAAGGCCCCTCAGCTGGCTGGGCATCTGGGAGGGACTGAGCCTTCATCTCTGGCTTTGAAGCTCATTCTTCCAGCTGAGTGAACTTCATCAAGTTACTCTACCATCTCCACCCCTCTGTTCTCCTTGACTGTAAGACACTTGCTAGGATAAAGTGAGATGCTCTAAGCACAGCGTCCCACAGAACAATGAGTATGCAACAAGAAAAATCTATCACTCAGCTTTAAAAAATAAAAAAATTATTTTTATTGGAAAGGCCAGATTTATAGAGAGGAGGAGAGACAAAGATCTTCTGTCCACTACTTCACTCCCCCATATTTCCTCAATGGCCAGAGCTAAGCTTATTTGAAGCCAGGAACTGCACCCACATGGGTGCAGGGTCCTAAGGCTTTGGGCTGTCCTCAACTGCTTTCCCAGGCCACAAGCAGGGAGCTAGATGGGAAATGGAGCAGCTGGGACATGAACCCACACCCATATGGGATCCTGGCTATTATAAGGCAAGGATTTTAGCTGCTAGGCCATTGTGTCTACTCAGCTTTTAAATGCTTAAGAAGGATTTGGTTGGGCTCATGAGAGTCCTACTCTATAACCAAAAAGAATAAGTAGCCATCCTGCCAGTAGTGCAGGTTCTGCTGCACCACCCAGGCTCAGACATGCAGTGGACACCAGTCAAAAATGCACCTTCAGTCCAGTCAGCCAGCATCTCTGGGATTGACACTTGTGAATGAGCATGTAAAGCCAGGTGGTCCTAGCATCCCGTAATTAGCAGGTGCCTTCTTGGGAGAGGTGAGACCTAGCCCTAGCCATCTTCTTGCTTCTCCAGTGTTCTGCAGGCAATTCGGAAGACCATCTGTGACTGGGAGGGGGGACGCGAGCCCCCCAATGACCCATGCTTGAGAGGGGAGAAGGACCCAAAAGGTGGATTTGATATCAAGGTGCCCCGGCGAGCCGTGGGGCCATCCAGCACACAGGTAAGCGGTACCAGGCACAGACCAGCTTTGTTGACCCAAAGGCCAGCTTGGTCATAAGGGACAGAGGGGAGCGGGGTGGGGAGTGGGGGTGGTCCTTGGTCAGGAGGGGCAGGGTCGAGCAGCTGCTCTGACCTTATTCTGCCATCTGATTTGATGTAGGGAGTAAGATGGCTGGCTTCTGATTCAAGAGACCTGGGTTCTAGTTCTAGATTCCTGTGTGACCTCGGGCATGTTGCACAATCTCACTGTGCTCCACTTGTCTAATGTGGCCATTAGGGGTGATACCATATCCACCTAGGCCCCCTGAGAAGTACACATCTCCATGGGCGTGAGGAGTCCCTCCGTGCAGTCCCCCACTGATGAACCCCGACCTCTTCCCCTGCAGTGACATCCCAGCCTGGAGATTTGGACTTGCTGTGTGATCTTGGGGGGGGACCTTGACCTTGCTGTGCTCTGATTATCTTTGGGAAAGGAAAACTTTGGATGAGACCATGTTATTGATATGGTCTCATTCCCCCATCATCCCCCACCCCCACCAAAAAAAAAAAGTTTTTCTGAAGCATGCAGAGCCCTGACTTCCTTAGAGAAAATCACATAGTCACAGAGACTCAGAGATGCCACCGGCAGCTTTTGCACATGTCAACTGTGTCCTGTCTAGAGCAATGATCAAATTACATGAGGGGTGGCAAAAAAGAGATACTCTGGGCATCGTTAATTCCTTGCCACCTCCCTGAGGGTATCCAGTTTCTGGCAGGCCGTTGAAGTGTTGAGAAAAAGTAGATGGGTCCCGTCATAACACAGAGGGTCTTACGGACCCCAGAAGCCCCAGGCTGGGAGCACCCCAGTTTCAAAACCTTCAAAACCTTCTCAGCTCCGAATCAGCCGACACGGGTCATCTGCGTTGCCTGCCTCCCCGCTCCCCGCCCTGTGGATCCTCCTCACTGTCTGTGTATGTGTGTCTGTCTGGCAGGGGTGTGGGCGCTGTGGCAGAGTAAGGTGGGGTTTGCAGCAGAATTGCCATAACTGCCCCTGATGTTCTAGGCCTTGGCCCAGCAGGAGCTCATCTACCTGCTGAGCATGGAACAACCCAGTACAACTTGGACCAGCAGTTCTGTGAAATGCAAGATTTGTGGGCGTCTCCATTCCGGGGTGCCCCTGGAGAGCTATGCATGGACTAAAACATGAGGAACAGGGGATAGCTAGGACCCACGAGAATATGGAAGGAGAGGATGCAGGTGGCACTGGCAGGCAGAGGGCAGAAACTGAGAAATGGAGGGGAGGAAGGAGCATGTACAGATGTTGGGGGGGTGCCCACCAACAGCCTCTCCCAGATGCCATCCAGTCGTGTTGGTAACACACAGGTCTTGAATAGCTTCCTTAGAGGCAAACTTGTCCCGGTCCCTTACCTGATATTACAGATGGGGAAACTGAGGTCCAGAGAGGGCAAGTGACTTGTCCAAGTCACACGGTGAGTCCCAAGTGGAGGGGGGACAAGAACCCAGGTCTCCTGACTCCTGCCCCAGGGCTCTGGTTACAGCCTTCGAGGCCTGGTGGCCATGGGAGTAGCCCAGTAGCCATGGGAGTAGCTGGCATATAGGTTTTTCTGGCAGATTGAATGCTCGGTCAGATAGAAGTAGTTCAGGACAGAGTTCACTCTGTGACAGGTGCACCCAGCTTTTCAGTTAGAGTTTGGTGGAAGCAGCCAGCACCCCACGGGCCAGTCTTGATGGGGACTCCCCAGGCCATCCCTACGGGGAGGAGGAGGCGGCGCTGCCGGCAGGGTTGCGGGTGGCACCGCCTGGGGCACGGGAAGGGAAGCCGGTGCAGGGACGGGACGGTGTGTCCCGCAGATCTGTGGCTGTGCTGGCCTGGTCAGGGCCAGGCGTGCGGTGGGGAAGGCCCCGGAGAAAGAGGCGAGGGAGCCCAGGAGGATGTGGTTGCTGGGAGGCTGGAGCGTGAAGACAGAGGCCTCCCCACCCCCCATGTGTCGCGGCGGCTTTCCCACCGTATACAATACCTCTTGCTTTTCTCTCTCTCTTTCTCTCTCTCCCTCCTCCCTGTCTCTCCTGCCCTCCCATTCCCTCTGCCTTCTCTCCTATCTCTGTCTTAGGCCTGCCAGTGGTCCCCGAGGGCTTTGTTTCACCCCACTGGTGGCACACAGGGCCGAAGAGGCTGCCGATCCCTGGTATAGCACCGCCCGGCTGGGTTGGCTTGGGTATTCTTCTGGAGGAGGCAGCGGGAACGGACTAGCCCGGCTCCTCAAGGCCCCCTGCAGCCTCAGATTCAGAGACAGATGGTGTGGAAAGATCTAGATTAGCAGAGAGAACGACCAACCCTACCGCACTCACGCCCTTGGCACTTAGGGCTCCCAGTAAGCAGGAGTTAATTGTCTGGTAGCCTCCTTTTGTAAGTACCAACGTGAACCCGTTTTCCACCCAGGGTTTCTGCAGGCTGAACTTTCAGCCCACACCACCAGAGGGCGCCCTTACTCGGTAATTGACTTCAAAATGCAGAGGATCAGAAATGTGAGCTGTGGGAGGGGGGTGCTCATTCTGAGCTTGGTCTCTTTCTTACTTCCTGCTAAGGTTAAAGCTGGAAGGGACTGGTGGGAGACAGCATCTGGTCCAACCCCTCATGGCAGATGGTACAACTGAGGCCCAGAGTGGGTGCTTTGTTGCCTAAGGTCACACAGCAAGTCAACAGCAGTGCCTGGCCTTGAACCTGGGTCTTTTGACTTCCAGTCCAGCAGCCTACCCGTGATGCCATTGTGGCTGTCTGGGGAAGCAGAGAGTACATGGGATGAGGGTCTTCTCTGATGCCTGTGCCCTTGGCTGAGCAGGCAGACAGGAACCTCTCCCTGGGCCTTGAAATCTGTGGGGTCACCATGCCCACCCACCCAGGGACACTGCAGAGCCCCTGGGGAGCTTCCCCCCTCCCCCCCCAGGCCTGGTCAGTCTTTCTCCTTGAGGTTTGCACAGTTCCAAATTCACTTTTCCACCTCAACTGGTACCTTCTCAGGACACTGTGTTTAACAGCAAAAAACAAATCAAACAAACAAACAAAATCACTAGTGAACAAAGCAAGCTCCCCCCCGGGGGTGGGCTGGCCCCTAACGTCAGCTTCCATTGTTTTCAAGCTGTACATGGTGCGCACCATGCTGGAGTCGCTCATCGCAGACAAAAGTGGCTCCAAGAAGACCCTGAGGAGCAGCCTGGATGGCCCCATCGTCCTGGCCATAGAGGACTTCCACAAGCAGTCCTTCTTCTTCACACATCTGCTCAACATCAGTGGTGAGCTCTAGAGCGGGGGGGCCAGGGATGGGAGCCCCCACTGCCCAGAGCAGCCAAGGCCCTCAGGCCCAGAGGGGCACAGCCCACCCCCCAGGGAGGAGCTCCACCTTCTGGCAGGCTTTGGGAGCTAGGGAAGACCAGCCTCTGTTCACCTCGTTAGCTCCGCCCACCGCTCAGCGGGTACCCAGCATCTCTTGGTGGTGAATTTGTCAGGAGGTCCTCCGTAGAACAAGATCCAAACAGGAGCATAGATACAGAGCCCCCGAGGCGCTACCTGGCCTCCGGCTCCTCAGTCCTGCTGAACTCCCGGCAGAAGAGCCTGCCGGACTGCATCCCAGTCCCTGCTCTGCAGCCCCCTTCTCCCGGAGGATGCACATCCTATGGGACAGGCTGGAGGCCAGTGTCTTCAACTTAGGGGGTTGAACTGTGCCTGTTGGCATTGAACATATTTAGTGATTTTTCAGGAAGCAGTCTAAAGTTGTCCATCAGAGGTGTACCTGAGAAGGGCTCTGAACCACACAGCATCTGCAACGCCCACATGGAAGGGGGTGAGGAGCCGCAGTGCACTCGGGGGCTTCTCATGGAAGTGTGAGTTTTACACTGAGGCGTCACCACTTCTTGCACCACAGCCTGCCACTGTCTGTAAAGTTTGACAGTTGCAGCTTTGCAAGTAGACAATCAGGCTTGGCTAAAGTGCAAGGGTGCAGAATATGCTACTTGATATTTATGAGGTACCTGCTGTATACTTAGCAACGTGAGGCCAGTCGTCATAGTCAACGTGAAGTAAAACCAGCACTGTGGTCTTTGAGCTCTGCCTGGGACCCACCCACTCTCCCCCCACTCACAGAGGCCCTGCAGCAGTGTTGCGACCTGTCTCAGCTCTGGTTCCGAGAATTCTTCCTGGAGTTAACCATGGGCCGGCGAATCCAGTTCCCCATTGAAATGTCCATGCCTTGGATTCTAACGGACCATATCCTGGAAACCAAAGAACCTTCCATGATGGAGTAAGTGGCAGGGTTGGGCCCAGCAGCAGGTGCTTTGGTTGGAAATGTCTTGCCCGTAAGCTCGGTGTTTTCCGGAAGGAAGGGGTACAGTGCTTGGAACAGAGGTGGAGAGGGAGCCAGTGGTGGGGGCACACAGGGGGCATTTGATTCTGGCTGTAGAAAGCTTCCGGGAGTCCTCCCGGGCCACCCTTCCTTTCTGCATCTTGTCAATTGTGTAACAGTCCTGCTCAGAGAATAATCCCCTCTGGGCTTCAAGGAGCCAGCACGCTCCGTAGCCACCTGATTCAGCCGCCTGATTCAGCGCTCTGCCACACTTCAGCTCAGGCCTTGGTTTCATTAGCCAAGGGACTAGGGATTTCTGGGGACAGAAATCCTCCTCCTAAGTGGAGGAGGCACTGGACTCCTGGAGAGGTGTGAAAAGTGGTTCCCCCCCCCCAGCCCCCAGCTCTGAGCTCGGCTCTCTTCACCACCACCCTCTGTCCCTGAGTGTGCCAGCCTGCCTGCCTTCCCAGCTCCCTTCCCTGAGCTCCTGGATCCTCACTTGCAGGTACGTCCTCTATCCTTTGGACCTGTACAACGACAGTGCCTACTACGCTCTGACCAAGTTCAAAAAGCAGTTCCTGTATGATGAGATTGAAGCCGAGGCAAGTGCTGGGCCCCCGTTCTTGTTGTCTGGTCTTGCCCTGAGACCTGTCTCTGCCTGTTAGCACTGAGTGTGGTGGGTGGGGACGGGGGGGGGGGCGGTGAAGGGCACGGCTTCTCCTGCAGAACCGGCTGCCCATTCACTGTGGTCTTCAGAAACCAGCTGCGTGTGAGATGTGAGGGCATGGGGTACAAACATGAGGGTGCTTCCGAAATTCATGGAACCTGGAATAAAAGATGCTGTTGGTATAAAGGTTTTTGAAATCCCTTCATGTGAGGGGGTCTTCAAAAAGTCTGTGAGGATGCATATTATGAAAAAAAAAAACCCACTATGCCTTGATTTAAAAAAACAGTATACCAAAATTATGTTTTGGTTTCATTTTTCCATGAACTTGTTGAAGTACGTTTATACAGTCCTAGCCTGTGTCCTGCCCGTCTCTTCTCATCCTTAAATGTTCGTATCATTAAGGACTTTGTGTGTGTATGACAATAGCCATGCCAACATCTCCGTTTTACAAAGGCCCGTGGGCAACTTGAGGGCCTAGTTGTATGCACACTTCGCTGTGGTCTGCCCTTGGGGAGGAAGCCAAGTGTGTTAGTAGCTTTTTGTTACTTAATGAAACATGTAACCTAAGCTACTGGTGAGAGAAAGAGAGTTATTTCAGGCCCCAGTTTGGGAGTTTGGGTGGCACCTGGGGATGGCATTGTTGGCTAAGTCCCATGGCAGTGCAGGAAACCCCCATGGCAAACTTGAGAGCTTGTGTCCTCGCTCCTTAAAAACACTGTGCTGATTCACTCATGAGGCTGTATGCTAACAGTGGAATCCAATCTCAGCACTTCTCCAAAGTCCCACCCCTGAAAACCATAACTGGACTAAGTTTCCACCGAGTACTATTCAGTTATGACTTTGAGGACCGAGTCATTCGCATATGGGCCTCGAGATTCAAACTACCCCTCCCCCCCAAGCCACAGCACCAAGCAAAAGAGCGCTTAGCTCGGGAGCAGCCTGAGCCATCTGTGCAGGACTCTTCAGAGTAGGTTCTAGAACAGAATGGAGTCAGAATGAAAAGCCCCACCTTGACCCTGTCCGCGGCCAACCCTTGAAGTTCAAAGTCCGGGAAGAAGCCTCAGTGATCTGAGCAGGAGGAAAGCCCCACATCCCACATTCCTGGGGGGGGTAACATAAAACCTCGTGAATGCAAACTGAGCCTTATGGAGCCAGAATCTGGTGATAAAGAATCAAAGATTAATCACCAACCTGTCATCTAGTTTCTCTGAAACTTCTCCCTATTGATTCACTGAAGATCTTGAGAGCAAAGGATCCAACTCTCCAAGTTAAGTTAGTTGCAGAATCTTTTTTTCCTTCACAATATCTTGCACCTGAACACACTGTGTAACCCTGCCTGGCTGTCCTCGTGTTGGCTGCCTAAGTGTCTGTGAGAAGCATGGCGGGCGCCATTGACCTTTCCCCGTTCCCCTTTCCAGGTGAACCTGTGCTTCGATCAGTTTGTCTACAAACTGGCAGATCAGATCTTCGCCTACTACAAAGCCATGGCCGGCAGGTAGGCGAGCCCCGTGGGCAGCGCTTCCCTTACACTGCCATGTGGAAGACATGATCTTCCATGACAAAACCAGCCTGCTGCATTAACATCGAAGAAACACTGGGCAGTTCCACAGGCCTGGAGGGTGCCAGACGGCAGCAGGAAGGACATAATGTCTTCCAGCCGGTGGGGAGGACAGACGTGGGTGGACATATGGGGATAAAGGACTATGGAACCTAGACTAGAAAGGCCATGTTGAGTAAGCAGCATATGAAGGGTTAAGTCACACGAGGTGCAGGGTGTCTCCCAACAGTGCAGGAGTCCATCTCTGTAGTGCTTGCATGAGGACTGACTTCTCTCTGTTTCCACCTATGAACATGTTAATTTCCACTACTTTCACATAATGCATCCCCTTCAGTACCGTCCAACCCCAAGAAGGGAAAAAAATAGTGAGGCTTCATCCACATCAAGTTACAAACATATAACAAAGGTATCAGTGTGATGCTAGGATGGAGATTAAGAGTGTCCAGCCTTTTCATGTGTCCCAAGGCACTAGCAAAGCTACATTGAGGACTAGATCCTCCTTATGAAGGAGGTTTCTTTTAGTCTTTCTTTGCTAAGCACTCAAAATCACAGCACGTCTGAATCTGGACCATGTTCACTTCTGATGTTCCATCAGCACTTGTGCCCGAGGGCTTCGACGCGGGCTGTGCTGGTTGAGATGACGTCATTGAGCTTCTAATTGCATCTGGCTCAGATCTCACCTCTTCCTGTGTGATAGGACCCCTCTCCCCAGTTCAACAGGATAGATTCATGTCTGCACACGCTTCCCAGCATGCCTTGCCCTTTGTCTACATTGCCAGCCCCCCCTTCCCCTGCACACCAATCTTACTGTATGAGTCCAACAGAACCTCCCATGAGTGGGTCTCCCTGAACTCCCAACCCCCTACAATCCCAATTGACCCTTTTCAGAGCACTGAGTACTCTGTCATCTGTGCCTCAGGCTTTAACCCATGGCACACCTCCCTCCTGGGGCTGGTGTGAGCGTCAAGATGACTCCGTGTACGAATGTGCACACACATGCGCGTGGTGAGCAGTAAACTCCACACAGAACCCTTTCTGCCTCTGCCGCCCTGTGTGGCACCAGCGTCTTCACTGGAATGCCAGCCGCTCAACAACAGGACTGCGTGTCCCAGGTGACGCTCAGCACGAGTCCTGTTGCCTTCCTGACGGATGAATCCAAAAGTGGTTCCCCTTCTGGGTTGCCCACCTCTAACTTAGAAGTGGCTTCACAGATGGCACCGCCATAGCGAGAAGGACACTGGAAGGCCCTTGCTGGAGTAGGAAGCAGTTCAGGTTGCGGGAGGTCACTCCTCAGTGGCATGTCCTGTGGTCACTCGGCTGCTGAGGACTGCCCGCTGTCATGTGCTGGTTTAACTCTCATCCCTTGCAGTGTCCTGCTGGATAAACGCTTCCGAGCTGAATGTAAGAATTATGGAGTCATCATTCCGTACCCGCCGTCGAACCGCTATGAAACACTCCTGAAGCAGAGACACGTGCAGGTGAGCGAAGGACACTGTGCTGGAGATCTCTGATGCCCTCGAGACAAAGAGTGTGCAGTTAAACTCTGGGCACAAAGGGCAGTTGGCTCTTGTGGGACTGGGTTAACAACTGATCCCATACAGAGAAGAAATACTGCTGGGCACTGGGAAACATCCCTGGTTCAGAATGTGAACTTGAACCAACGAATGTGGACCTTCCTGCTGCTGGCCCACATCAGGCAAGCTGGCAGCAAACTTGCTGTTGCGCTGTGCTCCCGGTGTGCTGGCCATCTGGTCCCTGTCCTCATGGAGGGCAAGCCTGGCACTCAGAAAAAGGCCTGTGCGAAAGGGAAAGCGCTTGCCTCGATGGGCCCATTGCTCTGAAAAATCCAACGGAAGGAGACCATGGTGCCTCTGCCACTGGCAGGGGCCCTGTGAGAACTCTGGCAACCTCCGCTTTCAGTGGTAATAAGTCGGAATTAGCCACAGGATGTTAATAACAGGGGCTGTCTGTGTGCTTGAGATGGCTGTCAGGGGCTCCAGCCAGCGGTGGGAAATGTATGCTAAAAAGGAAGGTTGGAAAAGAAGTAACAGTTAAGACTAATCATTTGGCACTTAGCCACGTGCAGTGCACACAGCAGGTACTCCATTAATGTTTTTGATTATCTACAAAGTACCCTCAGTAATGCCCATGCGTGTCCCAGAGGCAGTGGTCAGAAGTGAAGCAGTCCATCCCACATCAGGCTCCCGGGCGCTTGCTTTGGAATTCGCCCTCAGAGAAGCACATGGGATCCCCTGGCTGAGGTTGCCGCTCTGCTGTGGCGACAGAGCTGCTCACAGGAATGATGGAGGAGAAACCTCAGGGCTCGATTAGGGACGTCAGCAGGAGCATTTCTGGCTGCCAGGAGCTTGGCCCAACCTCTTTGCACTGCTGGACCAATGGTGGTTTCCCCTGGTTTGTCTTATATCAAGTCTATGGGGGCACTTGAAAGTGGGAACATTCATGTACCCAGTAGCCCGATGTGCCATGACTGATGGTTTACCAGCTTAGTTCACTTTCCCTTTCTCATGGGCACAGCTCCCCCCACCTCTCTCTCTCTCTCTCTCTCTCTGTCTCGGCCTGTATCTCCAGAGGATAAATTCATGTTCTCCTGAATGCACGGCCAAATCATCATCCCCAGGAAACTTGACAAAGTTGTGTTCCTTTGTCCCAATAATGACCTTTCTGAAAAGGTCCCTGTCAGTGCATTCCATGTAGTAGTCAGGCTTTTTGTGACACTTAGGTAATTATTTTTTTCTCTCTTCCCAGCTGTTGGGTAGATCAATTGACCTGAATAGACTCATAACCCAGCGCATTTCTGCTGCTATGTATAAATCTTTGGACCAGGCCATCAGCCGCTTCGAGAGCGAGGACCTGACCTCCATTGTGGTAAGAGCCTGGGCACTACGGTTGGGGTTTCTGCCATGGCTTCATGAAGGCGGGGGCCTGCTGTTAGCAAAGAGAAGCAGTGGACCGCTTTCCCAGTTGGAGTAGCAAGAGGAAGACTTGAACAGAAAGAGAATAACCTTATGCCCCTGCCTGGGGGAGTGGAGGAGAGCACAGGGCACGTCCAGAGGGGACCAGCCTCCAGGCACGGCTGCTTGACCGTAGGATCCTGTGGAGGCCAGCAAGCATGTGAGAGAGCCTTAGCAACCGGGGAAAAGCCGTGTGACAAGTCAGCTCGATGAAGGAAAAGAGGGGAGGGTTCAGAAGGGATCTGCCATCACCATGCTTAAATTCACAGTCTTTCATTAATACGGGACCACAAGTTTTTGTTTTGTGTTGTCCTGATGCTCCCTGGACAACAGCTGGAACTGCTGTGAGCTCGTTCTCCACCTCTCAGCGTGTTCCAGTGGCTCAGAGGACTTCAGTGCTGTCAGAAGCAGGCGGGTAGGAAAGGAAATGAGCACTAGACCGTCGTAACGGTCACTGCAGGAGAACCCTGAGCAGGCTGTTGTAGGACTCCGAGATCTTCAGAGTCGGAGATGAGGAGCGCAGAGGCTGCGTGAGAGCAGGGTGTCGTGGGCGGTGTCGTTCGGGGAGCAGGAGCTCTGTGATGGGTGGTGCTGGCTGCACAGCGCCGTGAGAGGAGGTACTACCGCAGAACCAAGCTCTTAACGAACGGTAAATGTTATTTTATATGGACAGATACATAAATACATATATATATATGTAGCCACACTTCTGAAATTACAGACAAAAATAAACCTTTGAGAAATGAATCGGTTAAATTATTCCTTTGGAGTCCAAAGGAAAAAATACTGATTTTTACAGTTAGAAAACCAACAAACATCATGTTAAGCAAGGATGGATATTAATGTAACTACTAATGCTACGGGTATTTTTGTTGCCCTCATGCACTCTTACCCAAATGTGTAATCTCCATCTAATTATGACAAGATATCAGATAGACGCAAGTTGAGTGCTATCCTTTAAAATATATATATACCTTTCCAAAGTGCCCACATCAGGAGAGAGAAGACTAAAAACTGTTAGGAACTGTGGGTGATGGATGAGTAGAATGGAAAGCAGTGTGGGGTCCAGGATCAGTTGGAGTCCTGGGGGGAAGGAAGGCTTCCGTGGCCCACAGCTGAATGGAGTCTGTCACTCCGTCAACAGTGCTGAGCCAGAGTGAAGTCCCTACTTTACTGGCACGATGACTGTGCAAGTTGTTGACACCAGGGACACTGGGACAAGGAGGTGTAGAATGTGCAGTATTTAAACCATTTCTGTAGGGCTGAAATCATTCCCAAATTAAAAGTGTGTGGTTCGTTTGCTTTTTCAAAGGGACAAAGTGCCATAAATAGAGTGACCGAGAGACAGGACTGCAGAGGCAGGCGGGCCTGGGGTCTGGGCGTTGGCCCTGCCACTCACTAGCTGGACAATCTTGGAGAGTTCAGCTTGTCTTCCCCAAGCCCATTTTCTTGCTGAAAAAAATTAGAAAGCTGTCTCCTAGGATTGTGGCCTGAGTAGAATGAGATGCTGCCAGGAGGATTTCCCACAGCTCCTTAAGCATAGGAAGTATTGGATAAGTAGCAGCTCATGGGAAAAAGAGAGAGAGGTTAAAAGAGAAATTTGGAGCTGGTCACGCCCCGCTCCCCATTCAGCTTCCAGCAGCCTGTCTCACGTGGACCTGAGCCAGCCGCCCACTTAGACCTCAGGCCTCCCCCTGGGAAATCTTGGACCACCTCTGTGTGGCTAAACTGAGTTTTTCTTTGTTTCCGCCAAGGTGCTGCTGGCAGTGAGTATCTCCAAGTGCTGGGAGTTTTGTTTTCTTCTTTTTAAATTTCTTCTCCCTCCACTAGTTTTCCAGTCATGAGCATCTCTTGTGGGAAACACACAACTGGAGTGTGGGTGTGCCTGCCCGTGGTCCTTTCCCATTCCTGGAGAGCTGAGAACAAATCAAAGCAGGCAGTGAGGGTCCTTGTGTCAGGTGAAAGCCACCATCCCCATGAGGGACCCCGCCACTTCCCGGGAAGCCCAGAGGAGCAGACCCTGGGGCTGCTCGCTGTCCCACGGGTCAGGATAACTGCCCCGGCCGGCACCTGGCCCCGGGAGCTGTTGCCTCCTCCACTCCACCCTTTCTTCCTGAAGACTCCATTCGGAGACGGCGGTTGGATGGACGGTGGCCTGGTCACCAGCAGGAGGGGTTACCGAGACCCAGCAGTTGGTCACCCTTCTTGCTCACAGCTGAGTAAAGTGCAGCAGGCTTGGCAAGAGCGGAAGCTCACAGCGGGCAGCCTACTGGCTGCGTGCAAGATGCCAAGATGGTACCGACCATTGGGAAGATCTCCCACAAAATCTCAGAAGTTCCAGCAGCACCAGAGCGGGCATTCCCGGATGGCAGAAATGTTCCAGGATGACGGAAGTGTCATGCTTGCTTTGGCTGGCATAGTTAGAGAGGGAATGACAGATCTCTTCCAACCACTGACTCGCTCCGGAAATGCTGCAGTGGCCAGAGCTGAGGTGGTCTCAATTGAAGCCAGGATTTTCGTGTGGCTCTCCCACATGGGGGCAGGAACCGAAGGACTTGGACCATTCTCTGCTGCTTTCTCAGGCATATTAGCAAGGAGCCAACTCAGAAGTGCGGCAGCCAGGACTCGCACCAACACCGATATGAGATGCTAGCATTACTAGCATTTACTCACTACACCACAGTGTCAGCCCCATGTGGTGGGGGCACAGTTTAAGCAGGGGGTGAGCTGCAGGGCCTGTATTGAAGAGCCCAGTCCCCCTCTGCTGCCTGAGACCTCAGCACTGGTTAACACTCCTTGGGGCTAACAGATTTGACTCCTATGGAAACTCTTGTGCCATTTCTCAAGGGGATTTGATTATTGCCATTCTGCTCCTGGGAGTGGTCCTGGTAGGCTGACTTCCCAGCCTAGGATGGAGGCCCTCTCACAGGGTGCCTACCCGGCTCCCAAAGCCTTTCCCGCCCTCCCGAGCCTGGCAGCCCTGCTTGTAGCCGACTGCAGCCTTCTCCCCATTTACAGGCCAGAAGCACAAAGGCAAGCATGATACAGGAGCACCGTTTGGATTAGGATGAGTGGAGGACAAGCAGCACCAATTAGGGCAGAAAGAACTTCTTCCTCCTGCTCCCTTGTGAGCACCAGGGGGCGCTCTCGAGCCTGCTGCAGTCACAGCCACAAAACAGAAGCTGCTCCTTGTTCCGGCCCTGCAGTGTGCCTGGGAACTTGGTGATCTGAAAGATGAGCTTGTTGTCGTTTGTTCCTTTTATCGCTGACTTGTTTATTGTCCGTGCTCAGCCAGTAGGGACACGAAGAGCTAGAACCGGGAGACCAAAGCAGAAAGCTGAATCTGAGTCTCTGCCCTGTGTGTGGCTACACAGTGCATGCCACCTGTGCATCACACACACACCCTGTGCCTACTTCTTGGAATAAAATCCAGATTTTTGAGAAACTGCAGGGCCAGCCCTCCCTGAGCCCATCCTCTGATGGGGCAGTCATCAGATGGAACGTGTAAAGCAGCAGCTCCATCTACATCTTGGTAGGGACACCCCAATCTGCCACAGGAAACCCACCGCGAGACTCCCTCCACATGCTAGTGTTCCCCCAGCCTCTGAGCCTGAGTCTCAGAGAGGCAGAGCTCCGAGAGCAGCAGCGGGGCTGGGTTCCCCACCTGACCGCACTCCGGACTCCAGCCGGTCCCAGCAGTCGGGCTGTGTTCTGTGGCCCCTGACACCCTGGCTCCGTGTCCGGCTGTTGCAGCTGGCTCTTGGGCCATTCCATCTGGCCATATTGGATGAGCCATCCTTGATGATGTTCTTGAAGCCTGTGCCCTTTTTATTTTTCAATAATTACTTATTTTTACTTGAAAGTTGGCAGATTTACAGAGAGACGGAGAAACGCAGAGATCTTTCAGCCACTGGTTCACTCCCCAAGTGGCTGCAATGGCCAGAGCTGAGCTGATTTAAATCCCTTTGCAGGTCTCCTGTGTGGGTGTAGGGGCCCAAGGCTTTGGCCATCCTCTACTGCTTTCTCAAGGCATAAGCAGGGAGCTGGATAGGAAGTGGAGCAGCCAGGGCACAAACTGACACCCATATGGGATCCCGGCACTTGCCAGGCAAGGATTTAGCCAGTGAGCCATCGTGCTGCCCCAGCCTTTGCCTTTCCAAGGTCTTTGACAGCCATAGCAGTTTTTAAAAAGTGAAATATGATTTTGAAGGGAAGTGGAACTCAAAGAAGGACAGAGACCTTCTGTCCAAATGGCGTCAACAGCCAGCAACAGGGCAAGACTCAAGCCAGGAGCCCAAAATTCTCTCTGGGTTTCGTACATGGGTGGTAGGGGCCTACGTGCCTGGGCCATCTTCTGTGTGTCCAGTACGATAGCAGTGCAGCTCTTCTGTATTCCAGGGAATTATATCATGGCAGGTTAGGGGCCAAGAATGCTCGACCTTAACAAAGCAATGGTTTCCCCCGCTTAGGTCCTGCAGCACGCATGAGCAATGGTTTCCCTCACCTAGGCCCAGCAGCACACGCTGCACAGGCGGTAGTTCCTGTCACTGCTTTCCACAGAGTGGAGATTTCGTCTCCAATGATGCACGTCACCCCTCACTTGCACTTTCTGGTGGCACCAGGGGGCCAACTTTGTCCTTACCTGTGTGACAACTAGAAAGCAAGGGAACAGACTTTGTGCCCGCGGGATGTACTTGGTTGCTGGTCTCCTTCTAGGGGGTGGGCATGCAGCCGCACCTTTCCCTGGCATGATCGGGCAGTTCCTTACTCTTCTCCAAAGGAGGGGATGCTGCCCCAGGGTGTCCAGTTCCCATCTGGGAGGTCAGGCAGTTCGCTGGGAGGCTCTCTCCTATGTGCAAGGCATCAGTAAGATGAAGTGCGCTCGTGCCTGGGTGCAAGGTTTGCATGTGGCCTTAGCAGCCCTGGGCTCTTTCTCTGGACAGGAGCTAGAATGGCTGCTCGAGATTAACCGGCTCACGCACCGGCTGCTCTGTAAGCACATGACACTGGACAGCTTCGATGCCATGTTCCGGGAGGCCAATCACAACGTGTCAGCCCCGTACGGCCGCATCACCCTGCATGTCTTCTGGGAGCTGAACTTTGACTTCCTTCCCAACTACTGCTACAACGGCTCCACGAACCGGTAAGGGGGTGGGAAGGTCCTTACGCAGGGGGACTGGGGCTGGCTGGAGGTCAAGGGAGTGGCCACCTTCCTCTTCCACACCAGGCCCCGGTATACCCGTCAGCTCATTCCTGTGGCAGGAATCTCTCGGGCCCCTCCTGAGGACAGGCTCTGTACTGGAGACAGGGGTGCCATGGGGAGCAAGGAGAAGGGCTCCTGCCCGCCTCTTGGGTGCTAGGGGAGGCCAGAGGTGATGGACCAGTCGCACAACAAGGGCGATGCTGAACATCGGGCCAAGAGAGAGGAGGCAATCCCTCCTGCCCTAGTCCCAAAATGATGTGAATCTCATGGGCAGCTTCCTGCTGCAAAGGATGAATAGGAACAAGTGTGAGCAAAAGGCAGGAGCTGGATATTCCAGGCCACGATTCTAAGGAACCAAGTGGCTAGTGAGAGCCAAGCCAGCAGTGAGTTGTGCTGCTGCTATGAGATACACCTTGGGAACAGATGTAAATCATGCATTGATGAACTCTGGAAGAGCTGAGCGGTGCCATCCCATTGTCCTCCATAGGACGTCCCAGTCTGAACACATGCATGGGAGACAGGCACTCGTTTACATAGCTTCCGGTTGCCTGCCAGAATGGGACTCGGCTCCGTTGAGGAGCACACAGCCCTGGGCTAGGCAGTGACCTGAAGGTAGGGCCCCAATCCTTTTATTCCCACAGAGGTTCATAGCTTGGTGGAAAAGGTGAGAAAATGGATGTGTGTGCAGGTCCCCTCCTGTCACCCCCACCCCAAGCCTGGCTCCCAGCCAGGATGGAGTAGATGAGTCGATGGAAGGGGGTGGAAGGAATCCACATGGAGCGGGACAGGCTTCCGAGTCTCCGTGCTCTCGAGCAGGGGATGTCAACCTCTGGGCCCACACATCCCCTCTGGTTGCCAGGTTGAGAGTGAGATTAACTCACATTTTTGGACAATAGAGGAAGAGAAAATCCAAAGAGGACGACTATGTGGCAACAAGCAAAACTTATTTGAAATTTGTCAGGTTTTGCTGGAGTTCAGCCACGCTCGGGGGTTTCGTGTCGACTGGGACTGTTTTTGTGCTACAGCATCAGAGTAGAGTTCTTGCAGCCGACACCATCTGGCTTGCAAAGCTGAAAATACCTGTTGCTTTATAGCAAGAGTTTGTAGAACGTGCTCTTGAGGAACCAAACTGAAAGTGGAAGGACGGGGCCCTGGGGGAGACCATTTTGAGACCCAGCTCTCCCTTGCTTTGCTCTGTTCCTTGTCTCCTGTCATTCTGAGTGGCCACAGCCCCGTGCAGGGGATGGTAATTCAATGGAAGGATGTCGGGGAATTGATCACCCGGATAGGGACCCGCCTGAGACGTGGCGAACCCCCTCCCCGTCAGGAAGGGGTCCCGTCTCCTGCGCCAGGAGCAGCGGCGGTGGGACCCAGCTTACCCTTTCCTCGTGTCTCTTGTACCAGTTTTGTCCGGACTGCCATTCCTTTCACCCAAGAACCACAACGAGACAAGCCCGCCAACGTCCAGCCTTATTACCTGTACGGCTCCAAGGTAAGCAGCGCCGCCCCGGCCCATCTGTAGGAGGGCGAGTGAGCAAACAGCAGGGAAGTGTTCCTGGAATGAGCCCGGCCAGATGGCATGGAGAGAGACTGCAGTGAGATCCAGGCAGACACAGCTTGCGAGTACATGCCTCTTTATTTGCTCACAACAAGCAGGGATGGGGGTGGACACAGACTGGGGCCGGGACGGGATGCTGAAGTGGCGTCGTTGAGCATGCATTGAAACAAGCAGGAAAATGGGTCTATGGAGCCTCCCATGTGGCATTCCCAGTGATTCGTGTCTCTCAGTTGATTCCTTGTGGTGTCGTCCTGTGGTTCTGCCGTGTTATACTCTATGAGCTCAAGGGATTTGCGGACAGGGACAAGGTGGGGAAGCAGAGCTTTAAAAGAAATGCCGAGGTGGCTGGAGCTGGCATTGCAGTAGGCTTGCTTGTGTCTGTCTGCTGTCATTCATCTATGCATGTCCTAATGCTAACTCTACCCTCCCTAAAACATCAGCCCTTCCCATTTGTTAAATGGACGCTTATCAGGCCAGGCGTGGGGCCGGACTGCAGGTGCTGGAATCACGCCCCGGGTTGGGAGGCAGGGCCAACATCTGCTCCCTCCCAGGGTTGGAGCAGGAACGTGGTGATGAGAGCGTCCTGCCTGGGCCTCAGGGTGTGGAGGAGAGCCGTATCTCCCTATGGGCTCAGTATGGGGAGGAAAGAATGCTGCTGAAAGGGTAAAATGTATCAAACACCAAAAAGCAAGACCAACATTTTCCTTTATGATAATGTAAAAATAGCCACTCCGGGCCTAATTTAAAAAAAAAAAATAATAAGCACAGATGGATCTGAAAGGGGAAGTCACTCAACAACAACCGTGACAAAATCCTCTTGATTTCCAAATAAAGTTCACCAGTGTGTGCTGCTACCACGTGGCCAAAGGGGGCACTTGGCAGGATTTTAGGGTGCTGTTGGGAGGGTTTCAACATCTCCTGCAGAGCAGCCAGGCTGCTCAGGACAGCTTCTCCACTCAAGAGAAGCTCAGGTGATGTACACAGCATGCACCCCTCTTGTTCATTCTTTCAAGCCTGATGAGAAATTAAGGAAAAAAATCTTACACGGGTGCTAACACTTTGTTAATACCTCCCCACCACTGGCTTAGACCCCTTTTCATCAAAGATAAAAGATCAAAAGGCCTTAAGCTCAGAGGCAAGACAGCTAAGTCACATTTAATGTTTATTTTATTTTTGCCATATTCATCTTCATGTCTCCACCAATTTATGGCAGGAAGGTGCTGGTGGTTTTCATGTATGTAAGAAGATGAAACTTTCAATGAAGTCTAAGTCTTACAAATGAGTCAATTCAACAAAGAGCATCAATTATTAATGGTAGTTAAGGTCATTCATGGTTCAAGGAAAATGCAGACAGAGTAAAAAGTGGTGTGAGATTGCCTGGAAGTTAGGAAATGCTCTGGAACAAGTTTTGTGCTTTCCCGAAACGATCCCCTCCATGGCAGAGGTTGCCAACCATGGACTTTTGCCAGCTAACTGACAGCAGAGCTCCAGTAGCCTGCACATCACGCCACGTGCTGGCTCTTAGACCAGTGATGCAGATTTTTGTTTTCTACTCTATGATACATCCATGTTTATTTCAATGGGAAGAGGATGTGTTAGGTTCCTGACGGGGCCCCCGTATACTACTGCAGAAACGCTTGTCTGAGCTTTGGCACACAGGGTGAAATATGCGTCCTCTGGCTTGGGTAGCTTTGCCTTCAGCCTTCCCCTGAACTAGGGGACCCACGAGGCACTAACACGAGAGGATAGACACAGGAGTACAGACACTTTTTTTTTTTAACAAAAGCCCTGCCGTATGGCTTGGGGCCAGCCCTCCTGCGTCTCACTCCCCACAGCGGGGCAGCACTGCAGGTCGGTTGGCACCTTCCTCCGGGAAGGCTCTAGCCTCCGCAGGGCCCTCTTGATGAGCATCAGGTTGTGGCTCAGCTGCAGCACCAGAGTTCTTGCGAGGCAGCTCCACCAGGGGGAGTCCCTGAAGGTCATCCTCCCGCTGACCCAGAGCTGGAGCTTCTTCCGGCCATCTCACCAACCCGTTGGCTTCCTCCATGTGGCCGGCTCTGTAAGACCATCGAGGCTCGTGGCAGCGGATACACCAGAACTGGAGGCAGATGAAGGCCAAGACGGCGGTGAAGCAAGCCAGCAGGATGGCCATCAGCACCCAGAGGGAGATTTGAGGATCCAGCAGGGTGCTTCCAGGGGCCAGCGGAGTCTTATCCAGGGTATGGAACATGGTGCAGTAGTGCCTGTAAGGGAAGGCGGCCTTCTTACAGCTGATGCACAGGAAGTAGAGCGTGGAGGGCGCGAGGTGTTCCAGCACCACCGAGCTGATGGTTCGAGGCACCTTCTCCTCGTGATGGAAGCTGTAGCGAAGATAGCCAGAGAAGATGCTGTTCCAGTTGGGCCTGTACATAACATGGTAATAGTCCTCCAGGCAGGGCTCCGAGGACGACCAGGAGATGATGGCTCCTGTATAGGAAACGTTCCCAACCTCGATGTTCATCCCGATTCTGGAACCAGAATCACAGCCAAGCGTCACCTCCCCGAGTGGATGTATGACAATCAGACCTACTGCTTTTTGAGACTCTTAAGAGAATCGCAGTCTTATAGACAAACAAGCACAGGCAACAAATGACGTGAGTTTGCTAAGCATAGCAAGGAAGTCTTATGTCCAAGCTGAGGGCCTACTGGCTTCCTAAGGACTCACCCATAGAAGCCCAGCGGCTCCCACCTGGCTCAGAGCCTTTAGAGAGAACACTGTCCTCCCTTGGGGAGGAAGAAAAAACAAAAGCTAAATTCAGTAAGACCTCAGAAATTCCCCGCTGTAGCCCACACAGGTCTGTCACCTACTCTAAGGCAACTGCTTCACCTGTAGTTGCCCTTGCTGACCAAGTGCTTCTGCTCCAAGTACTGTGAGCTCAGTTCTAGAACATTCTCCTCGCTGCCTTTTCTTAACGCACCTAGCTTCACTGCGCAGAGTAGAGCTTTGGCCCATCATTCAGCTGATTCTGGCCCCCCAGAAGCTCTTCCTGTGTTATTTTGTTTCCAAAAGACATTAGTTCCACAGGTCAAACTAATCAGCTCCTAGGACCAGCATAACTGCTTCTACTCCTGGTTCTGTGAACATTAAGAACAATGAGAACCACCCCAGAGGCCCAGTGGTGTCTGCATCACAAGATCTTGCTAGATGCTGCAAACACTACAACACATTTCTCTCATTCTCGCATCCTTCCTTGCCATTTTATAGATGAGCAAACCAAGGTTAAAAACAAGGCCATTTAACCACTATACACATTCAAACACCAGGTTGCTGGGTGTAGTAACCCAGTATGAAGCGCACAGGCTAAGCTCTAGTTGTGTGTGTGTGTTTCTCCATACCATCAAATGCACCCCCTCCACATTGTCAGCCCTCCCACTTTGCTAAGAGAGTGCCAGCTTCAAGTTTCATATTTGCTCTTTTATTTGGAGAGATACGGTTCTCCATTGAATCTTTCCTGATCAGAAACCCAGGGATGGCTGTACCTCCCCCAGTGTGTGTTGACGAACATGGAACACAGAAGCTTTAGTTATATCACAGTGGCATAGCAACAAGCAGTTGATCAGAGTTTAACCCTAACCGGGCATTAAGCTTCACGGATTCCTAGAGGGCCTGCCTGTGTGTCTGCTGTGTCTGCCCAGATCCCATTTGTGTGCCCATTTCCTGGGAGAGGGGAGCTACAGGAAGCCCTACCACACCTTATCGCTTTCCGATCCATGTTTCCCTTCTCTCGGAAAGACCAGGGGTTAAAATCCTCCGGAAAGGGAATGGCTCCTTCTCCCTTAGCTGGACATCTCCTCCCAGAAAATGGAGAATGCAGGAGGAGAGAGAGGGGCGCCCAAGCTGCAGAGGAGACACTGCGATGAAGATGGAGTTTACACTCCATGATCCCTGCTTATCCCGACCAGCACACTTCTGATCGCAATGTAAGCGCTTCATCCGCTACTGGTGATGCATTGGCGGCCACCTCTGGAAGCCCTTCCAGCAGGAGTAATCAGAAGTCCATTTCTTATGGCGCACCAGCCTCTTCTTCCACTTGCCTCATAGCGGCTGCTGACTGGCCTTGGAGGCTCAATTCCCTGCAGCAGACATTTTTAAGAGCTTCCTGTCGCAATGCCAGCAGCGTCCTCAGCCTGGCAGACCAAATCCAACACCCTTAGTTATTCTTCTTCCTCTGCTTCTGTGTCGAGCCACCCTCCTCCAGTTCTCAGCTAATCATTTATCGTCACCTGGCCCTTCCCTCAAAAGAGCATAAAAAGGAAAAACTGTTTTTGCATTTTCATTTCCGAGAAGAGCCTTTGGCGAGTCTTACCTGCTGCTGGCGTTGTATGTGGTGAGAGCTGTGCCCGCCACGGTGGGGTGGACCCCAGCTGAGAGGATGGTCCCTTCTTCCTCCTCCACTCCGAGCTCTCCTGGATGTCTCTCTCACCACTGAGTAATCCCACTGTCGCCCCCAACGCTCACACGGTTCATCTCTTCAGATCAGCATCATTCACCATGGCAACCAGCAGGCATCTGTAGGCACGGTGCTTTTTGTGACTGGTCTGGGAAGGAGGTTTTGCCCATGAGAGGAGCTCTCATTCCTTTCGGAAGCAAACAAACAAAACAAAACAAAAAACCCTCCCTATACCCAAGTCTTCAATGTAATAGTAATTTTCCCTAGGTTCCTACGTTTTCTAACTGACAGATCCTAGTTTACTTGCCCCAATTGGATCCTATTCTGGATTATGGTTTCAGAGACAAGGAAGCCCTTCTTTAATTCCCAGAACTAAAACCAAATTCATTCTATTCGCTTCCCACCCCACAAACACCCTTCCCCACTTCCCGTCCTACCTCTCCATCGTGTTCATCATTTATCCCTGTTTGCTGTGGCGTGACCTGGTTATATGGCACTAGATACGACCCTTTTGTTATCTGCAGCCCAGTTCTGTCACCTGCAAGGCTAAGGACCAGGCTGGGTCTGGAGAGTGGATGGAAGGCATCAGCACCCTCCCTGGCCAGTCCTGATCCTTCATCAAGCTTGCTAAATCATCGTTCAGTCCACCTAATGAGGATGGGTGGAGTGGTTCTCAAACACACAGCCACTCAGAGCCTCAGAATGCGACCCTATTGAGAATTGGAGCCTTTGTATTTATAATTAGTTAAGGATCTTGAGCTGAGATCTTCCTGAGTTTAGAACCATCCCTAAATAGAATGACGAGGGTCCGTGCATGAGACAGCACAGGTTTGTGCAGAGTGACATACAAAGGGAAGGAGCCAGGGGAAGATAGCAGAGGTGAAAGGTATGCTGCCAGCAACCAGGGACACCAGGAGTGGCCAGAGCTGGGAGAAGCAAGGCAGCATCTCCCCTAGGGCCTTAGGCGGGAGTGTGACCATGTCACCACCTTGTCTTCCGGCCTCTTGTCTCCGGAGCAGTTTCTGTCCTAGCAAGCTGCCAGGGTTGTGCCTGGTCCAGTGTTCTAGCATCTCCCTCCAAGTGGGCCTCTCAGCCTGGAAAGAACATGCTGTCCCTTTCAATGGAAGAGACCATGGGACACGTCTGAAATAGACCATGGCCGTCACTCGCATACACGGCAGGGCTGAACGAGTGTGCGCAGTGTGGCCTTGAAAAGGCAGCTTTTGTCTACTGGGCTTTCTGTCCTTGTAATTCACCTGGACAGCAGTCAAAGCGTCAGGAAGAGCTGCCTGCAGAAGCAGGCCCTGTCCCCTGGTCAAGGGCTCGGGGAAGCGGCCGTGTCCCCAGGTACCCCGTGGCTGTTGGAAGCTTTCAGCCTTCCCAGGAGCCTGGCTCCCGTCTGCCACATTGTGCCCAGCATGTCTCTTGCCAAAGACTAATGCGGACTCCCCTGTGGTGCAGAGCGCATTCGCTTCACAGAAAGGACCGCGCCATGGTTCGCAGGTGCTCTCTGAAGAGGTTATTTTAAGAGAAAATAAAAATACTAGGGTTAGGGAGCCTGGAGAAGGACAAGGGAGACTGAAGCCCTCTACCACAGCCAATGCGAGCTTATTTTTAACGCTCCTGGATGATGTTTTTAGCTGTGAGCTTTTTATCTGCAGAAGATGCTCAGAAAAGGCAAGATCTAGATCCTCGTGTCCCTCAGTGCCAAGAGAAGACTGCTCTCCCCAAGCAGCTAGATCACTCTTGGGCAGAATCAGGGGTGGAAACCGAAGCCTTGGCTCAGCGTGCCAGGGCTTGTGCTGCCCCTCTGGGCTGTCAGGGTTTGTCAGCAGTGCCCTTTATGAGAGGAACAAGTTAATGTGAGACCGCCCCCCCCCCCGCCCCTGGGGTGGTACCCTAACTAAGCTTGCTCCTTCTCCAGCATCAGGAACAACCTTCCCCCAGTATGTCCAGGTACTTGTGTGTTGGCCTAAGAGGGAGAGGATGACCAGGAAGAGAGCCAGGAGCTGAGATTAGCTTCCCGTGAGAGGCAGCCACAGGACAGCAGAGAACAGCAGGTTCTCGAACGACGTGGACAGGCCGAGAGCCGAGAGGCCTCAGAGAGAGCATCCGGCCACTTGAATGTAGCCACAGAGCAAGGAAGCTGTCAGCTCCTCTGCAAGATCAGCTCAGCACATGTTTGCTCCGCTCACTTGCTGGGGAGCTCTGTCACTTAGGGACAATGTGAGAAGTCGAAACAAAAGCTTGAACAATGATCCAGTGGTCAATATGTGCATCAAAACTTTAAAAAATACGTATTCTAGATAGTCAAGTCTACAGAGTATCGTAAAACTTCTTCCAAATGATACAGATTGTGGCATAACTCATGCATTCAATGAGTCCTTTCCTGATGGTTCTTTGGAGTCGTTGCTAGGATCTTTGGTGTAGCATGATTGTCATTGCCTCCGTAATGCTCCTGCCTGAGCCATGACTGGATCTCGGGGAAATTCCTCGTGTGCTTGCTACACCTGCAAAACTGTAGTCGTTAGGCCCCAGGAGCTGGGACTCACTCAGCCCAACACAAATGCCTGAATGCCAGTGCCTGCCAGCTAGACTGAGCAAGGAATCTCCCTGGGCCCCATGACACCACCACCAGCTGCTCCACCTGCTTCACAGCCACCACGCACCCTGTGTCTGTGTGGTTCCACTCCCAGCCATCACACATCATGGATTCACCGGCCCAGCAGGCTTTTCTGCTCCTCTGCTAACTGTTACCTAGGGCAGAACTCATCTAGGATTCTACCTCGTTCGGTCCCCAAGGAGATCAGATCTGAATCTGAACCTACAAATAGGGCTTTCTTTGAAGAAGTCCTTTGCAGGCCTGATTAAGCAAGGGATCTTAATGTGGGAAGATGATCAGGAGGGGCCTGGAATGGCATCCCAAATGTCTTGTAAGAGAAGCAGAAGTCAGCACTTGAGAAGACAGAGTGAGACTTGGAGCAGTATGGTGACAAGCTGGGAAGTGATGGCAGCCAGCAGAGGCTGGAAGAATCCAGAAACAGGGTCTGTCCAGAAGCCTTTGCAGAGAGGATGGCCCTGCCAACTCCCTGATGATTTTGCCTTGATGACTTGCAGACATGTGAGAGAATAGGTTTCTGTTGTGTATGTTCAGGAGCCCTGCGACAGCAGCCTCAGGAACTACCCAGGCAGTTAGAAAGGATTACTGTGTGAGAATATCAGCAGAGAAGCATATCCTGCACTGGGTACCCCTGCTGGAGAACAGTGAGGACAGTGGCTTCCTCCGAAATGTTAGCATCTCTAACCGCCCTTGTGGGGATGTGGCGTGTCTGCATCGGGAGGCTGGGTGCTGTTCCCTTGCCTCCTCCAAAGCACTTGTTCCGTGGCTTTAACAGAAAGGAGCCTCATTTGTTGAGATCACAAGGTGACCTCTTTACCCTTCGAGCTGGGAAGGCCAACAAGGACCCTAACTGTTGGAGACGCCTCCTTGTAGCTCAGCAAACGTCCAGAAGGGACAGACACATCCACCCACAGCCTCACTGAGCTGTGAACAATCGTGCCCATGACCCTTCTGACAAGCAGTATTGCTATTGTAAGGGTTCAGCTTCCCCTCTTCCTTGACCTGCAGAGGAATCACTAGGTTTGCAAATCTTTGACCTGAGTTAGAGAGCTGTGTTTGAGTTTATGAGCTGATGGAATTCATGAGAGAAAATGTAACAAAAAAACAGGAAATTAGGAACAGTTTTAATTCCTCTAGGGATGTCTGAAAACAGCTATTATGATTCCAGAGAGTGGGGATGCAAATTGCTTACAAATTTTGTTGGCTAGAAGAATCAGGCAATGTGTGGCGTGGTTGGCCACATTTCCCATCTGGTGTGAGAGCAAGGCCAAATGCATAAAGTCCATATATAACACTAAAAACTCAGAAGGTGAATGTTGTAGTTAATGATTTTGTCACAGTTTTTCTTAGCTATTTTCCAAATATTATTCTCTACCAGATCAAATGCACTGTATTTTTTTTCTTGCCCTTAAATATTGTTCTGGTTTCTTTTTTTTTTTTTTCATTTTTTTTCTTTTTTTTATTTTGATAATCTTTACATAGTTAATTCAGGTAAAAAGGTTTAAGGGCTACAAGAAAGTGGGTAAGACTAGTATTTTTTCTGTATTGTTTCCTTCATGTTAATAGGGGGGTATTAAGGGAGAAGGCCCACCCAATTTCTGCTTTCTTTAAAAAAAAAATGCAGGTCGGGTCAGCTTTGCTATGTATTTCTTGAGGACTCCTGAAGTTATCTATGTGGTGCAGTGTGGAGGCCAGCAAGTTTGATTTTAAACGTGCTGCAGTCAACAGATGGGATGCGTTGTTAGTTCCTGTTCACCGCTGGCTGCCACTTGCATTAGTGGGCAGAGCTGGTTAGGGGTGCGAGATTTGTGGCAAGCGTCCAGTGTCTCAAGTCATGTTGCCTTCCTGTTTTTCTTTGCCAAGCCTCAGAAAATGCCCAGGCTTCCCTATTCCCACATTTTCTCAGTAGGGCCCAGCCTCCTATTGAGCCAGCAGGTCAGATGGGTGCCCTCCGGGGCTGTGTGTGCATGTCCTCTTCAGCATGCGTGTGTTGCCTTTTGCATGTGTGTGCTGCAGCATGGAGGGAGAGCAGGGGACAGTGGGGAGGAACTGGTTTACTGAAGAGTTTGAATTCGGCCTATTTCATGTCGGTCCTACCTGCAGGAAATGTCGCATGGGCCAGCAACTAAAGCCTAAGCTTCCAGTCCAGACTGGAGGCTGGGACTGAGCAGCCATGTCCGCCAGGGGGAGTCCTCTGGGGTATACTAGATGGGTCTTTGTAGTGATTTTTTTTTTTAAACAACTTGTGTATGGCAAAAACAATTCCAAAATGATTCTGCTGCGCCTAAGCTGGGAAGGCCTGCCAAATGGTTTCTGTGTGTCTGACCATGTGTTTGTAAGCTTCTGTGCTTGCCAGCAGCTTTTAGGAAAACTTGGTTTGAACATCCCCTCGGGAGAGGGCCAAGTTGAGGGAGCTGCTGAGTAGGTGAGCATGCAGGAGGATGCCTGAGAGCTCAGGCCGCCAGAGGGAGCACTGGAGCACCCCTGACCTGCCCTGCGTCCTGGGCAGGGGGCTCCCTGTTGCTCACCTCCTCCTGGGCGTTTGCAGTGGAGTGTCTACCCACCACAGTTTGACAGGGGAAGCTCACATCTGTGGTTTTGTTGTGTGTGTGTGTGTGTTGTTTTGGATTGGTTTTGGTTTTTGTATTGAACACAATCTGCATATTTGGGTGTGTTTCATCAGCTTTGCCAGCTCTGACCTCGGTCTTGCTCCTTGAAGGGATACTTTGCTTTGTTGTCTAAGATTTTTCCTCCAAAAACACACCCCCCTACCCGCATTAAAGAATTGCAGTTGTAGCCAAAGCTGGAGTGGGGGAAACTTGACCAGGAAGCTGTGCTTTTCTGTCTTTCTAGACCAATTCATCAGACATAATATGGCTGTGGCTGTAATCTAGAATTTCACTGTGCCAAGCACCGTTCTGACCACTGCACAAAGCCAGTTTGCACCTGGTATTGTTACATCATAGAAAACAAGGCTTAGAGAGTTGATTATTCACCCAGGAGCACTGAACTAGTGAATGTACAGACTTGGAATTTGGAATTAGGTGTGCCTGCCCATAGCCCATCCTCCAGATTGAGATAAAGCAAGAGAATAAGAGAGAGAGAGAGAGAAATATATATATGTGTGTGTGTGTGTGTGTGTAAGTATTTTGTTGATCTCAGTCTTTCCCTTAGAGGTAGCTATTTAAAAGCTCCCTTCTACTCAAAAAAAATTTTTTTCCAGAGGATTTTTGAGAAGGGGACAAAGGAGAGAGTGGTACAAGGTCTCCTGGATTCTGAGGGTCCTGGAGTCCTTGGTGTGGGTGGGAGTGAGAAGGCTGTTAGGCTAGCCTATGCACCAGACGCATCCATGGCAACGAGCCCCTCAGGTTGTCATTCACTCACGTCTGTGCAGGCTTCAGGTGCCAGCCTTTGCAGCAGCAATGCTTTCAGCAGAGCTCGCTTCTGCTTTTACATCCTCCCTTTATTTTTTTATATTTGAATTTTTACGAAATTTTTAATTTTTATTGGAAAGGCAGATTTTTACAGAGAGAAGTAGAGACAAAGATCTTCTACCCAATGGTTCACTTCCCAGATGGACGTGACTGCCGGAGCTGGGCCAATCTGAAGCCAAGTTCCAGGAGCTTATTCCTAATCTACTGTGTAGGTGCAGGGGCCCAAGGCTTTTGGCCATCCTCTACTGCTTTCCCACGCCATAAGCACGCAGCTGGGAGATGCACTGGCGTCTATACCGGATCTTGGCGGTTGCAAGGAAAGCATTTAGCCAGGCTGATTTCTTCCAGATCTAAAGGTGGCCAACAGCTCCAGTGTCTGGGGAGTGGATATTTCTTGGTCTACAGCCACTTTCCGCACTAGGTCCTCATGTGGCAGTGAAGCCCTAAGCCCTAATCACATTGAAGAGGACCCCACCCTTGTACCCTAACCATCTGCTAACATCTTCCCACTCTGAAGTAGGATTTCAGTGTAGGAATTAAAGTCACAAACTTTGGTGCACGCAGACCGTGTGTATACAGCTGCATGATGATTTCTCTCTTTGGTGTTTGCTGGTTGCTCCCCACCTCTGGGGAAGGAATCAGAATACAGCCTGGACCTTCAGGAGCTGGAGCAGAACTAAGATTGCTCCTATAGCAGAAAGCAGCTCCTGTCAGCATGTATCCTATTTGTCTCAACTCACCCTAGTCCTGATCCCTCATCCACAGGCACTAGAATAAATTTGCTGCCCACACTTACATGATATGAACCCATGTAATTACTACATGGGTACATGGAGCTCAGATGCGCAGGATTTGCTGAACGTGTCAGTGAACATCCCGCTGTGGAGTCAGGTCTATTTCCCTACCTGCAGAGACCCACTCTGGCCCAAAGATGTAGAAACTACACACAGGTTGTCCGTCTCCATGGTGGTGGCGGAGTCACCCATGCCAGCTCCTCGGGGTTGGGTACTGAAGGCTGCTCGTGCTCACACTGCAAGCCTGCTGATACAGAGGTGTGAGTTCACCCAGTGACCTATCCAACCTGGAGAATGTGTGGGTGTCTGATTCGTCACGAACTCATTAGTGGGAACTGTAATCATATTGTTTGTGTCTCATCATGTTTAGAAGGTATCATAATTATGAAGCATGTGAGTTTTAGAATAATTCATGCATAGTAAAATGAATGAAACTCAAAACTTAAATACAGTTTAATTTTCCCGTAAGAGCTACAAAGGGAGTTAGAGATCTCTCATTTCTCCAAGGCATCATTATAGTTCTTATATAATTTATATAACAATTCTAATTAGCCAATTGGTAATTTTAGGTGATAGACTATCACAGGTGGTTTTCTCATATTTTCATGTTTATGTACAACGTGTGTTACAATTCCAGATAGAAACACTATCCTTAGCATTCAGTTTTGAAATGAAGTTTTATTGAGAGTTCTGACAGGATGCAGCTTGCAGGGTTCACAGTTACAGGAGAGGTTAAGATCCCGGACTCGGGAAGTGGCCATTCCTGGTTCATTGGCGCTCCGGTGTCTGTCACCTGTGTGATCCTGAGCAAGTGGCTCACCAGCCTGAGCCTCCATTCTGCCGTGTGCAAAACGGGACAAGGAGTGTGGCCCATCACCTGGGTGTGTTGTGAGCCTTGAACGATAATGCATGCAGAGGTCTGCGGAGCTCCGTAGGGTGGTGGCATTTCAGAAGCAGCAGTGGCCGGCAGTACCTTCTGTGCCAGCCAGTGAGACAGTCTGGGGCCTCCTGTTCTGGGATAGGGATCAGGCTGTCACTCCAGTTCAGATAAGGTGTCTCACGGGACCCAGAGGTCACGTAGAATAGTCAAGACTTGGCCGGGGCTGAGCCCCCAGCAGCTGATCAGCACAGCTTGCATTGTCACTTGACATGGACAACAGCTCTACAAGTTAGGAAACCACTCATGTCACCTGATCCTCGTGAGTGCACAGAATTGGGACACTATGGCTTCAAAAGCCCAAGAGACTTCCCCTCTGTGCAGTCAGCTGATGTTCAGACTCCGACCTGTCATGGGTGGAAAGAGTTGTTAGTAAAAAAAGCCAACCTTCTTGAGTCAGCGGTTGAGTTTTTCACATGGTTCTTCTAGCATTTTCTAGTATGAGACAAGCCTCTAGGGAAGGGACAGCAGCTGTTTTAATCCCTGCTGTGGCTCATTTTGTAGAAACAGTCCCGCGGGGCTGCAGGGGCAGTTGCGGATGGCAGAGTCCCTTCCAGGGCTATTTGCTTGGAAGCCCAGCCGCCCTCCTGCCATGCCAGGAGCAGCCTCCACTCCCTCCATGACCTTTACCCTGGGCTGTCACAGACCACCACGCTCTACATGCAGACCCCATTGAGAAAGCCTATGACGGGGCGTCCCTTCTGCCAGAAGGACAGCTCCCAGCAGGTCTGTCAGCTGCTGAGTTGCCACCACCTCTGTCTTCCAGCCTCTCAACATTGCCTACAGCCACATCTATAGTTCCTACAGGAACTTCGTGGGACCCCCTCATTTCAAGACCATCTGCAGACTGCTGGGGTACCAGGGCATCGCGGTGGTCATGGAGGAACTGCTGAAGATCGTCAAGAGCTTGGTAAGCCAAGGCTGGCTTTCTGGAGGAGATGGTGGCTTTTGTGACCCATAACAGCACATCCCAGCTCTGTCTGGAGCAGTCGCCCAGGGCGTCCTTTCCTGTGCCCCTTGGTGGTTGGTAGCCATTGTTCAGTTCCGTTGCTGTGGTGTTGCCTCCCTTTTCCTGACCCTGACTTGTTTTTGGTTACTGAACCCAGAAATTCTGATTTAGACTTCCAAGGCCTGTTGCTGGTTTCTCATTCTCCCAGCCTGTGCTGCACTGTGGAATTTATGCATACCCACTTCATGACACAGGTGCTGCCATGGTCCTCCTCCCCTGCCAGGGTCCTGGCAGACATCCCTAATCAGTCTCCACATCTGTCCCTTGGGAGTTCTTGCTAAATCACTGCCACCAGAAGTATTGCACCGCTCCAAGGGGACTGTCGCTGTACCACCTTGCTGTTTCTGCCCCAAGTGTGGTCATCTGAAACGTCGTTGAAGCAAGGCCAAAACATCTCAGCAAGACTTTCTTGGAAATTGAATATGACAAAGAGAGAAATAAACAAGGTAGTGTGTAACCAGGACAGGAATGGCAAACAGGGTTCATCTGCCAACTCCAGTTCTCTGGCAGCAACCATACGGGGCCATGGAGCATAAAGGATTGTGGAGCTAAATCCAGATGTGAAAGGGAAAGGAGGATCCCTGATTAAGGATGTCTGCAGGGATTCAGGAAGGATGGACGTGCCAGGCATTTTCCATGGTTAAATTACATAGTGTATCTCAATCCCCATGGGTCCCTGGCTCTGTTTCTCTTTCGCTCTTGAATCTGGATCACATGCAAACATCCGCACCCCCTCGCAAGGACCCCACACCTTAAACAATGCTCTTCTTGGAGGTTCTAAGTCCAAGAGAGCAACAAGACCTACCTTTTCTGTCCTACACAGTCTCGTTGTCCCTGAACAAGATCAGTGCGACACAGTGCGACAGTCCCCCCAACCTTCAGGTGAGAGCCCGCCTCCTCCGGGAAGGCAGCAGGGCTCCACTCTCAGGTTGGGTCTACCACCCCCCAAGCAGGCCAGCATCGGATGACGCGCGCTGTGCTGTGCCATGCCAGCAAACTCGCTCATCACTGCTGTTCTTCTGGCAGCTCCAAGGAACCATCCTCCAGTACGTGAAGACTCTGATCGAGGTGATGCCCAAGATATGCCGTCTGCCCCGGCACGAGTATGGCTCCCCAGGTAGGTGACGGCTCCTCTCCCAGGGCAGGGAGCAGGCACAGCCTGCCCTGGCTAGGTAGCCTTGAACCCTTGGCCGTTCCTCTGAGCAGGCCCATCTCTGATTGCCCGTTTCCTGCCAGGCCCACCTCCCAGGATTCACAGCAGTTGGGAGGTGGTCCCATGCTGCACTGGAAGATGTATTTGCAGGGGGCTGTGTTAAGTAAGCATGTCTGGGAGACCTTCCTCCACTTGGCTCAGCATTAGAGCGGCCGCCCCAGGGGATGGCGCCAAGCATCCCAAGGTTACTGAGCAAACAGGCATCTTTGCCACTCAGTATAGGGCCTGGCCAGTCAGAAAAGATGATGTTGTTCTATTTTATTTGGTGGTGTTTTTCCAAAGGCCCTGACGTCAGGTGCTAGGTAAGTGTGGTAGAAAAGGGATGGGGCAGAATGCTTTGTTCCTGGATCCCAGCTCCCCACACGAGCGCTGTGGGCCTCTGGGCTTGCTGTTTACACTGAGCTGCACGCGGAGACAGCATCGTGGCATTTTAGAGGGACTGGGGAATTGTAGGGTGCTCTGCGTGTTGCTCAATACGAGCGCAGTCAGTAGCCTCCTGTGCTTTAGTACCGGGCCCCTCTAACGTGGGTCGCATGGATTGGTTGGTGGGGGCCTGGTCCTGCTGCCGTGTCAGCACATCCCATAAAGGCTGCGGGGCAGTGTCCACTTCCGCCTGACTAGCCCATTCCTTACAGGGATCCTGGAATTCTTCCACCACCAGTTGAAGGACATCATTGAGTATGCCGAGCTCAAAACAGATGTGTTCCAGAGCCTGCGGGAAGTGGGCAATGCCGTTCTGTTCTGCCTCCTCATAGAGCAAGCACTGGTGAGTCCCGAGGCCAGAGGGTATTGAGTGTGGCAGCCCCTGGCCACGGCATTAACGTTGGAGTCAGACAGCCTGGATTCTGATCCTGCCCCTGCGCCCCCTCGCTAGATGTCCTTTGCCCTTAGTGCAAGCTTCTCGTTTTCCATGCAGTTGGCTACCACAGGTAGGGCGTGGTGCTGGGACATGTCGCGGTGGCCGGTCCAGCACGTCTCCTGTGTCCAGCGGCACAGAAGTCCTGTGTGAACCGTGGCAGTGTGCATTATAGGGGTTGAAAGCTGACCGTGAAACAGGGTGAGGGAGGATTGCTAGAGCAGGTGGCCTGGAGCTGCTGTCCTTGACTGAGAGAAAGGACTGCCAAGCCGGACTGGGATGGGAGACAGTAATTTTAGTCTGCAGAATTGGTTAAAAACTGAAAGTAGCCAGAGTTATTGGTTACGGGTAACCAGTCCAGAGGCAAAGCAGTTACAGCTTTTGTCCACAGGAGGGAGACAGGGACATAGGTAGATGCCCCTGGAGCAGCACTGCAGGTGATGACACGTGAGTGAATTGCAGGTAACAGTGATGGCATGGGGTCGTGTCAGGGAGGTACCACTGCAGGAAGCTGGGGCAAGCAGGGCAGAGACAGGGCCGACTTCTGCACAGCCGCTGAGGTGCTGAGAGTAAAATCAAGTGGACAGAGCACGAAGGACGAGGCCATATGCAGGCCAAGGTGAACCCGCTGGCGATAGGTCAGAGGAGGTAGACAGAAGGCAGTGACAAGAGGAAACTTTAATAGACCAGGACCCATCCTCCCCTCTCCAACTGTCTGCAAGCCCAGCAGCCTTCATGTCTTAATTGCAGAACTAGGTCAAGTTACTGCCAGGCAGCAGGAAGCTGGGCCAAGTTTGCTCATCCTTGGAGCAGAGTCTCTGTTGCTGCTGTAAAGGGCTCTCGAGCCAGCAATTTGTTCCTCTTCAGCGTGGCTTCACAGGCATCCATTCAGACTCCAGGACGTGGACAAGAGCTGCGGGCTGCGAGGAAAGAAACAATTTTCCTCAGACATCCCTGTCTACGCGGTCACCTGCGTATACTTGTAAGCAAGGCAGGACACTTGGGGTCAGCGGCCATCAAGGCTGAGTCCCCAGCAGCCTGAGTGCTTGCACCCCTTCTGTGCCTAAGTGAGAGCAGCAACTCACTGGGACTCACACAGCATGGCAAAAGGCAAGTGTGGGTGTGCAGGGCTGACCCCAGTCCTTGGTGTCTGCACTGCGGGTGGGAAACAGGGCTCAGAACTCCAGAAAGTTGTAGTTCTACAGGTCAAAACAAAGCATGAACTCTTTGGAGCTCTTTGAACCAAGTATGTAAAACGAAGTAGCAGGCATAATGGCCATTCCTTAACCAAGGGTTGTGTGAGTCGATCACCTCTCCTTCTGGAGACTGGGAGGTACTTGCCATGAGGAGGGCTAACGTGAGTTTGTGCCTCTCGACTTAGAAAATGATGAAAGGCACAATGCCTTGTGAAAAGAGCAAGTGATCAGATAAGACGGTAAGACGCGTCCTACCCGGCAGGTAAAAATCAAGTGAAACCCACAAAATAATATTGCACTGACTGAAAAAAAAATCTAGAAATAAAAAGCATAACAATCATTTTTCCAGATGCCAGGGGGAGAAGCCAGCCCACAGGCCTCACCTGGAATGCCCTCGTTTCACATAAGGCAGGCACGTGTTACTGTTGACCTAAAAATTATAAAATAGAAGCTCTGTTAGTTTTAGAAAAACCAGGAACAAAAAAACATGTAATGGGGAGCTGGGAATCTGCGCCATTTCTCTTTCCTATTCTGTTTTCCTGGTGGATTTTTAGAGCTTTTACTGTGGGTGTGTATTCATGTGCTGCCAACCTTTGCCTTGTGTGGCTTGCATTTCTAAGGCAGGTGAGTCTAATTCGTGAGTGGGGGGGGGGGCTGATCGTTTGGATGAAGGTAGATTGTAAGTTCTTCTCTTCCTGGAAACTGAAGATGCAATGTTATCCGAAACCCCACAAGTACATGGGTTTTTGGGACAATTGTGTGTGTGAATACGCCCATTGTAACCCAAGAAACAGTTGATCTCTATGTTCAGACACTAGTTTTTCTTGCATGTCCTAGAAGTGAAATTGTCCACTCTGAGCATGTCTGTTGTGGGTGGCTCTTCCATTGCCCTATAGTATTCTTTATTACAGGAGAATACTAATTGAAGCATCAATTTTCAACTTCTGCTATATTGTTACCTCATCTTGTTGATTTATAGGCAATACATATGTGTTACTGGTACTACTATAGCTTATTTTTTGAGCAATCACGGTGCTAATGGCTTAGTATTGACATTTCTTTTCCTTTATAGTTGGGGCTCTTGTGATTTATTGCAATTGTATTTCTTCTGGAGTTGTCCTAGCCCTATTTACTAAGAAGACTCTGTCCTCCCCCATCTGTAGTACTGAGGAAGGTACAAGCCCTTACTTATGTGGTCACAAATGCTAGAGGAAATTCCATTAGTTATATTGCAGATTTGCCTCTATTATCCCTCCCCCGTCCTCGCGCAAAGCAAGGCAGGCCACAGCACGGAGCAAAGGAAAGGTGGAGGGTAGCACGAGTTTGGAGACATGGTACGTAGTGCTTTGTGAGGGTAAGGTGTTATGGCGGTACCTGCCACCAGGGGGCTCTTCACCGAACAGCGGGCATAAGCATGAGGTAAGTGGGATTTGAGGGGGGCTAGGGTGGTGAAAGAAAGAAAGAAAAGAAAGAAAAGAAAGAAAAGAAAGAAAAGAAAGAAAAGAAAGAAAGAAAGAAAGAAAGAAAGAAAGAAAGAAAGAAAGAAAGAAAGAAAGAAAGAAAGAAAGAAAGAAAGAAAGAAAGAAAGAAAGAAAGAAAGAAAGAAAGAAAGAAAGAAAGAAAGAGTTTGTACAGTGATAGATTTGAAGAAGACTTGAGAGAAGAAGGAAGGGAGGGGGACAGACAGAAAAGAGAAACCCTGCCCTGCAATTTCCTCACATACAATACTTTTCTGGGATATTTGTCCAAGGAAGGAGAGAGAGAGAAAGGAAGGAAAGAAGGGGGAGAAGGGAGGGAGGGAAGGAAAAGGAGGGAAAAGGAGGGAGGGAAGAAAGGAAAGAGAAGAGTTCCTTACTGTGTGGCCCGCCTGAGCCCTAGGTTCCCACTTCGGGAAATGGCAGCCTTGGGAAACACTGCGTGCTTTGAGGAGAAGGGAGAATCACTGTCCCAGCCAGAGCCTCTTCACTGTAGATCAAAGTTGACCAGAGTTCTACTGACAGTGCTGGAACACGAGGGGTGTGGGGCAGGGGAGACATAGTAACAATACCCAGCATTATTTAGGTGCGGGCAAAACTGGTGGCAAAAACCACAAATGCACACCACCTGCCAACATGATCAGTTCAGAGTCACTTACTGATTGACTCAGCCAGAGCTGCAAGGAGCCGGATGTGATGTGCCAGAGACTTGCAGAGCACCAAATCCCAGGCAAGCGGCTGGAGGCCCCAGTTCCTGCTCTGCCCTGCACATGAACACTGGACGACACGGGAAGCCGCAGGTCGTGCCTGCTGCTTGGGGCCTAACCCCATGAAGAGGCACATCCATATAAGCCCATGTTAGGAGCACGGGGCTCCCATCCCCCAGGAATCCTAGCAGAGCGGAGCTCCTCATGGGGCTGGCCTGACCTCCACTTCTCCACATCTTTGCATTCCGGAACAAAAGCAAACGTAAATGTTTAGTGCTGTTGATCTGTTTGATGCCTTAAAGAAATTCAGAAAAATGCTGCCTATGACAATATTGTTTTGAGGTTGGTTTGATGGTTCCCTGTAGAAAAACTAGCTAAAGCTTGTCTGTTTCCACCCAGGAATAGAACCTAAATCTGCTTAGGACCGCAGAACATCTGGAAGGTCCTGTAGCCAAGAGAAACCGGACCCACACTTAGCCTCAGTCTAAGCAACTTGGGAATATTTGAGGATTTGGGTGTTGATTGCCAATCCTTGCAGGCTCCTCTGCTTTAAACTAAATATAAAATAGAACAACTTTAAGACTGAAAGCAAAGTCAAAGCACTAATTGCTGTAAGAATTTCGACTGTTTCCGTGTAACAGGTTTTTGCATCGCTTCTCAGCCTTTTGGCTAAGATTAAGTGTAAAAATCTTTAATGCTTTTATTTACTCTGCTGATGAACAGCAACTTTTCAGCAGGCCCTGATTCTTACGTAATGATCTCAACAAAAGCGTGAGAATGATTCTGGGGACATACACCAGTTTTTACTCATTAACTCCTCCCAGGAACAGCAGCACACAGTAATCACCTCCTGTTGGCACTATTTAAGGGTTTGTTTTTTTCTTTTGGTAGAGCAATTGCATTACATTCCCACTTTTGAAATTTCATGGCTAGACCCTAGCTTTAACCAAAAAATATATACCACAAACCTGAAAGGAACAGCTAAGGATGGCTTGTATGTTTAGAACTTTTAAAATATAAATAGAAGATCACTACATCGTAAGATGTTTTAGGAGGAGGTGTAAGCTGGGGGGCTGAAGGCTAAAGTGATAATGTTTTCAATTTATTTTAAGACTATTCAGCGGGTCTGGCACAATGGCGCAGTGGTTAAGGTCCTCGCCTTGCACGCCTGGGATCCCATGTGGGCGCCGGTTCTATCCCAGCAGCCCCGCTTCCCTTCCAGCTCCCTGCCTGTGGCCTGGGAAAGCAGTCGAGGACAGCCCAAAGCTTTGGGAACCTGCACCCGCGTGGGAGACCCGGAAGAGGCTCCTGGCTTCGGATCGCCATAGCATCGACCGTTGCGGTCACTTGGGGAGTGAATCATCAGACGGAAGATCTTCTTCTCTGTCTCTCCTCTCTGTATATCCGCCTTTCCAATAAAAATAAAATAAATCTTTAAAACAAATTAAAAAAGCCTATTTAGCAAGATAGATTTGCAGCAAATATGACAAATACTCGCTGTGACACTAGACAGAGATACAAGGATATTCAGTGTTCTTTCAGAGAGTAGATATCTAGAATTTCATAATTCAGGGTTGAAGAAAAAACCTCATCACAGAATCAAAGTCAAGAAGAGGTCACTAAACCAAGAAAATCACAAAGTCAGGAGAGTCATGAAAGTTTGGGGTTGTTTTTTTTCCAGCTATCTGCACTAGCTGATACAATCTTTCTTGGGTCATATGTACCCAAGAGCTACTGGGGACCTCCTTTTCTGAACTTGTACAGGCGACTGCGAGCACTGAGCTCAGACGTGACTCAGCCCCATTCCTGGTCGCCAAAGGCAGGGACCCCACCCCTCTCCAGCAGAGAGCGCCACGTGGCATCGGAGTCATCCTGAAACCTCCGGGCTGACCACCCTCCACTGACCATGGTCGGAGGGCTTGGCCTTCTACTCCAGGAACTCCTGCTGGAAAAAAATAAGGCCTTGTACCTGTACTTCAATTTCAAAATAACATTTCAGTTTAAGACTCAGATTTTGTACAATTATTAATCAGATCCTGTTATGGTTTAAAACCAACAGGAAGCTTTTTGTTCTATTAAAATTTGAGCTTCCAACTACAACCTGCGAAGCCTGGATTGAGCAGTGCTTGCTCCACACCCCTGAGTTTTTACTTTGTTTTATTTACTGGAAAGGCAGATTTACAGAGAGAAGGAGAGACAGAAAGATCTTCCATCCGCTGCTTCACTCCCCAAGTGCCTGCAATGACCAGAGCTGAGCTGATCTGAACCCAGGAGCCAGAAGCTTCTTCTGGTCTCCCACATGGGTGCAGGGCCCCAAGGTTTTGAGCCAATGCTTTCCTGAGCCACATGCAGAGAGCTGGATGGGAAGTGGAGCAGCCAGGATACGAACCAGCACCCATATAGGATCCTGGCAGATTCAAGGTGAGGATTTGGTCACTAGGCTAGTGTGTTGGGTCCTCACCTCATTTCTTATTACCGTTTATTTCCTAGCTGTAGTACTCAACCATGGGGCAAACTGGGAAGGTTAACTTGTACATCAGGAAGCTGAGGCACAGCACGCTGCCGACCTGCATTAGGGCATGTCCTAAGCCTGAAGTCCTTGACCTGCCCCCCTAGTGTTCTAACTTTAGCCCCTGGAAGACAGTCTTTGCCTGCAAGCCAGATTAGATATTCGGTGCCTTTCCAAGGAAAATGGCTCACATTAAATCCAAACAACTAAAATACCGCTGCTGTTGTTGGCTACTGGAAGTCAAGGGCAGCAGCCCTGAGGTGCGAGTGCCACTGCCCCGCTTCTAGCCCAGGGCCTGAAAACAAGCCCCACCCCTCTGTGGGCATGGGTGACTGTGATGGCCCCAGAGCCGCTCCCAGCACACAAGGACAGGCCACCTCCTGCCTTTAACATGTTATCCTGTTACTTTTTAAAAACATTTGCTAGCAGATGACCCTGAGAAAGCCTTCCTCTTACCGCATATATGACCTTTGCAGTGTACCTGGTGCCCACTGGGAGGCCAGGCCCCTGTGCAGTACCCTACGTCCCCACAAACCTCGCTGTCATCTCTACTGGAGATAAACTCCCCTAACAACAATGCAGCCTTGCTCCCCGTAACAGTGCACTGCTCTGGCCTTGCCCTGCGTTGGCTCCGGGGAGGTACCTGACCTCCTGAAATGCCCCCTCCCACCTGCCCGGCTGCACAGCCCAGCACCTCCAGGCACTGGACCCTAACAGCCAGCTGTTTGTCAAGGCAGCAAGGGGAGGCTATAGTTCCTACTCATGTTAAATCTCAGACTTCCTTCCCTTTTTTGGTTCTGCTTCCTGAATTGCTGATTTGGCATGCTATTGCTTCATTAGGAACACGCTCGGCTCCCCGGGACCTCTGCCGGTGCCCTGTTCTCTCTTGCCAACATCCCTTCTGCTCCCCCCACTCCCCCTGCAGCCCCCACACACTTACCAGCATTGCTCACGGACTTGTATCCATCTGGGTAAGGATCCTGCACCAGGGCTACCATTTGGCTGTGGTAGATGCCTGCCATTTCCTGTGTGATTGACTGAATGAATGACTCCATTAGTTCACATGGCTCCCAACTCAGCACTTGCTTGTTTAACATCGAGATCACACTCTACCCATGATCTCTATTCTGGATGGCCTCTCGGATCACATAAACTGTAGGTCCTGAACAGTTCGTGCCAAGAACACTGTCGGTTTGTTCATGAGATGTGCGCCTCTGGGCTCCCTCCATTGCATCCAGGGACTTCAGAACCCTGCCATGGGGCAGCATTGGACAGCCATTTCCATCTGCCCACAGCTCAGGGCTGGGGGACAGGCTGAAGGGCCAAGAGCTCTGGTTACTGTTTGAAAAACAAAGGCACTGTGGGCTGGTGAGGCTTCAAAGTTTCTAGAACTTGATTGGGGTTTTGTGGGACAGATACAAGTGGGCAGAAAATTTTAGATAAGGAGGATCAGGGAAGGGGATTTGAGGGTGTAAACGGAGTGCATGTATATCCTTCAGGCTGGTGCCAGATCTGTAGAGCTGTGATTTCCTCAGATTCAGGCTAGAGGGTTCCTCTGGGAATTGAGAACAGAGCGGTCAGTGACTTTCCTGTTCGACTACAAGGTGTATGTGACTCCCGTCAGTATTACAAATGCATACTATATCACAATTTTTGACCTGTGAAGATTGTTAGTTTCTCTGACATCTCCCCCTCCCCAAAATCAACAAATGATGGTCCTAACAAATAGGAGTCAGGCAAAAAAAAAAAAAAAAGTTCCAAGATTTGAAGCCATTTCCTCTAGTTTCTGCTTTTGATTTTGCATTTCCTTCTCACTTTGTCTGCCTAGGGAAGGGAGAAGGGCTTTCCATCTCAGACCCATTTTCTGTTACTACACCTGACCAACCAGGTGTAGTAATACACTGATAAAACAAATGCATTTCCTCTAGTTCCAGGGGCTGGGGAGTCCAGGTGAAGGGGCTACATCTGGGAAGGACCTTCTTCCTGGTAGGGATTATGTGGGGTCCTAACTTGACACAGGGAATCCCGGGGCCAGAGCCTCACCCAAGACACAGAGGCACACTGCCTCCGCTGCCATGCCCACCACTGAGTGACCACTTCAGCTGCTACTCCGCGAGTGCTCTGACCCATTGACCTTTGCACCTCCAGACTCCACTGGCACAAGCTCAGGGATGATGCTGAAAACGGGCTTGGGTGGGGATGTTCCACCATAGCACCTGCCAAGGCTTTGGCTGCGTGGGTGTCAAGGTGACATGACCCTGGGCCTTGGGGTCCCCCACAGCTCGAAGGAAACAGTGACCAAACACTAAGCACTCACTGTCAGGGAGTGCTTAGGGAATGCTCATTGCCTTGGTCCCTGGAGAATCAAGCCTTTCGACTGGTCTCAACTGTCGCTCCAGGAAAGGACCCTTAGAGACCAGTTAATCCAATCTGCTCATTGTGTTCCATCTAGATCGTTCTTAATCGCACTGGATAACAAATCAAATCATACAAATGAGCTTATGAGGAAAGCTATCATTCTTGGCTTGGCCGCATCCCAATCCTCAGGCAGCCTGTCACTTGTTTGCAGCTCTTCCACTTGCTGGAAGACAAGTGACATGAAACAGAAGGAGAATTTCTGTCTCATAATTAACAACATGAGATGGTGCTTCTGGGGACCCTCTCTTTGGAAAGAGGAGTGCCAGTTCATTTCTCTCTCTCCCCTCTCTTGCTGTCAGTGTTTACATTACCCATGGTCTCTGCTGTTTCCTCTGGTAATTGTAGTTCACATACTTACACCTCTACTGTGTCATCACTTAGCATCTCGCTCCTTTCATGAAAGATGAAAAAACAAATCAGGGAATTAATGCTCTCGGTACTTCCACTTCCCATCTCCTATCAGCAAGACTTTTTCATTGTCACAGACAAGTTTTTTTTTTTTCTTCGTAGTATTTTATTCTTGTCTGATTTGTCTGAATGTATAACCCTAAAAACCAAAACAAATTCTATCTGCATTTAGCCTATGCGAATAGTTTCCTTAGCCAGATCAAGTAATGTGCTTGGCTTTCATTTCCTTCCCTCCGATTCTAGCCACGAGACCCCAAAAGCTGTTGAAACTCACAGGCAGAACATCCCTGATCCCAAGATTCTCAGACTAGGGATACTTAAAGAATAAACTGTGTAAAAATATTTCAAGATATGAAAAACTTTAGAATCTGAAACACTGTTGGCACACATGTTGGATTAGGATTCTGAACGTGTAGTTGTTTTCAGGGTCTATTATATTTTTCTTTAAACCAGTATATGTGGAGTAATGCATGTTCAATGTAGAACATTACATAAGTATATACAAGAAGGAAAATACAAGAAGGGAGGGAAAAGTTGGTCCACCTGAAAATTCCACAACATGAAGAATTCTTTAAAAATACTTACATCATTTGTGCAGAGTCATCAATACAACTAAAAATTCTTCCCTAACCAAAGGAAATATCCAACTCTCTCTCTATATATATATAGTATATAGATAATTAGTATATAGATTTCCATATTATATATAGGTCTCTGTATATCTAGCCATATATCTATATATATATTAGATATACAGAGATCTATGTTTTATATAACATCTATACATATCTATGAATCTGTCTATATATGTATAACTCTATATATAGATATATAGAGTATATAGATAGAGATATATAGAATATAGAAAGATAGAGATTTCTAAGCTCCAATTTCCAATTTGTTGAATGTTACAACATTCCAATAAACTCTACGTGGTTGTTAAGGATGTATTGTGTAGCAGGCATTGGGCCCACTAGTGCAAGTAAAATATGGTCAAAAATGCACATTGCTCTTGGCTTCATGGAGATTAAATTCCATCGAGAAGAACAGATCTTAATCAGATAGTGTCATGCATGCTATAGAGTTCAAATTCTAGAGAAGATAATCTGGTTTTGTGAAGTCACCTGACAGAGGAGCCTACAGGAGCAAGGAGGCAGTGAGGGAGCGCGACTTGAACTGAGAAAGAACAGTGGGAATTTACTAAGCAGAGGCACAGAGGAGAAGTGAGGGACTCACGAGCATTCCAGAGGGAAAGTGCAGATGCTGGGGCGGGGGGGGGGGAGGTGGGGAGTCACAAAATGACACACAAGGTGACTGAAAAGCTGCTGTGGCTGGAGAAGCATCAGGAGTGTGACTGGGGAGGGAGCTCATGCTGGGTGGGCTTCACAGCCAAGTGAAGGACCCTGTCCAGCAGCAAGCGTCTTGATGGGTTCCTGGGCAGAGTAGGGGATCTAGCATGCAGCCGCTAAGATAATGACTGGACAAGTGCAAGGCAGCCATCAGCCCGGTCTCCCACAGTGGGTGCTTGTTTGGACTCTTCACGCAGGCCTCTGTGTGCTCAGAACTGGACATCGTTATCCAGCTAACAAATGCCAAACAGATAACCTTCCACAAGAGGTGTGCTACCACTGCGGGGTTCACCCCATAGGACTCACCCCGGAGACCTTCCAAAGGCTTTTCTGCCCCTCTTGGGAAACTCATCTTTCTCTTTGGCTCAGCTCTGTCAGCCATGACATTGTCAAGCAGAGAACATGCAGGAAGTCTGCCAGAAGCAAGTGCCCTTAACTGCAGCTGCTCTTACCATTTGCAGACGCGGCAATGGGGGTGCAGTGAGCACGCTTGTCTGCTCCAAAGAAATGGGAAGCAGAAGCTCATGGAGGAAAATGAATCAAGTAGCAGCAGCATTGCACTGGGGGACAGGAGCCTTCTTGTCCTTCCTCCGTGCTCCAAGTGGTTCCAAGTGAATCCAGTAGAAAGGTGACAGTGCAACAAACCACCTTGTAGTGACAAGACATTTCTAGGAATAACTGAAAGTTTGGGGGGGGGGGGGGGAAGGAGTTGGCAGTGAGGCCCTGTAACATTGCTCTGCTTGGAGCAGCTTCAGTAGCTCCTCCTCATAGTTACAATGAAATCCAGACTTCATACCAAGCCTACAAGGCCCCACCTGATCCACACACCATAGTTTCAGAGCTTGATATGCTGTAAATATTGTGATTCCGTTCCTTGCTGTATTCCAGCTTATTCTCTGCCACAGGACCTTTGTACTGGGATGCCCTTACCTCCTGCCTGCAGGGCTAGTTCTCTGAGTTAACTATTCTCCATTAAAATGTTACAACTCACCAAGATTTTTTTTTCAGCTGCCCTGGAGAACCCCTGCCCAACTCCCAGTCGCTCTGCAGTCCATTGTTCTATGTTTGGTCACTGTCTGATATTTTATGGTTTATTTGTTTTTGTCTACCAACTAGAATATAAATTCCATGAAAGTCAAACATCTAGTCAAACTTGCTCAACACCATATTTGCAAGACCTGGAATAGCACCTGATGCTTAATAAGTACTTACAGCATGAATAAATGAATACTCACAGATGTAATGGCATCATTTTCATATTTGAACATTCAGATATTATTCTCATGTTTAAGAGACAATATTCAGCCAAAAAACCATTTCTAGGATGACAATAAGCATTTTTGAACAAACTAAGCTAGCTAGTAGGGATCGCAAACCAAAATACAGCCCTCCACACTGCCAGGAGGGTACCACTCCCTCCATGCCTGGGATGGTGAAAAGCAAGCCAGGGCACACACAGTTCTGATTGTCTTAGATGCTTAGAATCCCAGAGGGTTGAGTTTGAATGGAGTCTGACTCTCCCATAATGAAAAGGAGCGAGGGCAAGCCCCCATGGAGTGTGGCTTCTACCATTTGGCTTCCCTCCCCTTTGCTCTGAGATGTGTGATCATGAGCTGGCCCAGGACAGCCTGACCATTAGACACTATCTTCCATCTCGCCCTAACTAAGCTTTTCCCCCATCCATTGCAGTGTTTGCAGTACTGCCTCCTTCAAGCCCCAGCAGCCTCTGCCCTAGCTCCTCTTGCGAGCTGCTGTCCAATACAAAGGCAGCTAGACACAAAACTGTGCCAGGGGTCAAGTGAAATAACAGGTGGGAGGATTGGTTCAGCCAGCACCTTCAGGCCTGCAGGCCTTACAGCCAAGCAAGCTCACAAAGCCAGACTCATCTGTTTAATTCCTGTTTCATTCATTCTAATCCTTGAACAAATTCCTGCTAAGAGTGTACTAAGAAGGCATTCAGTTCTCCTGCATGGGGGACTGTATGAAATTATTTCACCCCCACAGAAACCCACTGGCAATGCTCTTCTTGTCCTCATGAGAATGAAGAGGCTGAGTAACTCACCCGAGGTCACATAGCTGATCCAGGATTAGAATCCAGGTCTGGCTGACTCCAGTGCTTCGGTTTTGAGTGAAAATTCTTCCTGGTTCAAAATGAAAAATGGTTTTTCTTTCCCTGTCTGCAGTCTCAGGAGGAAGTCTGTGATCTGCTCCACGCCGCTCCATTCCAAAACATCTTGCCCAGGGTCTACATCAAAGGTAAGAAAACGTTCAGATCCAGCTCAGGATCCAACATGCCTTGACCTGTCATGCTTATTTCCAGTCCAATCGGGTCCATGAAAGCAAAAGCCTGGACCTCCGATTGAATCATCAGCCACAGATCTAGAAGTGACACCTTCAGCTATTTTACTGTTCCTTCTGGAGTGTCTTGTAGCATGATGCTGTCTGACTTTGGTTTAAATTCCTCTAGTGAGAGAAAACTCACTCTATCACAAGGTGATACTGCCATAGGCGGGCAGAGAGCCTAGAAGATGCTTCTCCTGAGCGAGTCTTAACTGTCCAGAACCAAGGAACAGATCTGCATGTTCCCGTTCTGCATAAACAATGCAGACCCACCTTCAAGTCCCACAAGAGTCTCTTCTTGCCCAGTGTGCTGTGTCTCATGTGCTCATCTCCTATTCCTTTGCAGAGGGAGAGCGTCTGGAAGTGCGCATGAAACGCCTGGAGGCCAAGTATGCCCCGCTTCACCTGGTGCCCCTCATTGAGCGGCTGGGGACCCCACAGGTAGGACTCCAGTTTCATGCGCTCTGAGGACCAAGAGGAACTAGAAGCTGTCAATCTATACTCCCACCCCTCTCCTTTTCCCGCTTGAGGCCCATAGAGGAAGGGGGAGTGTCCCATGAGATCTTGAGATTCTCGGTCCTGTGTTCCTTCATCCACAGCCGGATCAAGGATCCTGCTGAGAACAGAAGTAGGCAGCTCATTGAAACAAGGACCTAATGCAGCTGTGTCAGCTCTCAGGTATCCTACTGTGTTCTTTCTGCACATCCAACTTCCACGCACTGTGAGCCAGCAGTCACTTCTGAGGATGTTGAGTAGACACTCTCACAGGCCTAGGAGAAGCCGGAGGAGCATTGCTTGTTGAAGCAAAGCTGGAAGTGACCTAATGGCTGTCAGTCAAACACTGACTAAATAAAATGCGCTAAGATCCTATTAGGATTGAAGATAATGTATCCGACATTTACTTACTGTGGAGTGAGCAAGAGGAAAAGCTGGATCTCACAGCGTGGGTGCAGACGGGTCTCCAATGCAGCGTAGGCAGGTGCAGCAGGGTGCTATGGCTCCCACAGGATGAGGCTTTTGGTGGAAAAATGCACACGCAGAAAAGCACATCCCTAAAGCTTTTCCCCGAAGTGCCTGCAATGCCTGCTTCATCATGGGGACCTCTGAAACGAGGAAAAAAAAAAAAGACAAATTGTGTAGGAAATCCAAGAGGACAGAGGACTGAGCACAGTTTTGGGCTCTGTAATCAACATTTATTCGTGAAGACCTGTGCAAGTTGCAGTGAGCTTCAAGGTGTGTGAGATGGGAACTCCTGCTTCAGACCCTGGAAGGAAGACAAGGTCAAGCCATGGAAGGGGCTCAGGCGACGCAGGGTACCCCGTTCTCCTTGCAGCTGATTTAAGCAAGCAGGGAAGGGTTTAGAAAACAGAGAAACCGGGACACGTTTATTTAAAAGATTTAAAATGTAGGTGTAGGTGAGATGCTGGTGCCCCTGGCCGGCTGACTGGGTTCAACGCCTGACCCCAGCTTCCTGCTAAACGGAGATGCTGGGAGCACCAGGCGAAGCCTCAAGGAAAAGGGTTCCCAGCATGCATGCAGGAGACCTGCACTGCACTCCTGGTCCCAGCCCTGGCTGAGCCGTCTAGATTAGACACTTGGAGATTCAGCTAGCCGATCAATTCGTTCTCTTTTTCTGCCTTCTTAAATATATTAAAATTTAGATTTAAAAAGAAACAAAAACATTGAGGACACATCTTTTCTCAGATTCACCTACAGGCAGCGCCCGGGTGTTCCGAGCAAGGTCAGGGGAAGCCTCTCTTCTGTCAAAACGTGGCAGGTGTCTGAGCAGAGTCCCAGTCTACACAAGTGTCATGCCCAAGAAGCCACCAGCCAGGCCACTTGTGGGCCACCAGCCTCCCACTGAAAACAGCGATCAAAGGCCTAGTGGAGCTGGGCTGTAGACACCACAGCGTATGCACATTTTCTTTTTTGGGCTTCAGAGGCTGAACGGAGGAGATCCTCTCAACTGACTTCCTTTTAGGGAGAAATCCCAAGGCTGCGGACATGTGCATGTGTCTGCGGGACGGCTGCTGTCATCCCCCAGGAATCCAGCCTCTGATGCCCAAGGTCCAGCATGTGTTTCCACTTAGAGGCCTGTGAATTCCACCGTCTCCTTCAGACAGAAATCCCGAGCTGTCAAACAAAACGATGTTTAACAAAAGCCTAGACACTCGGTGAGAGAGGAAATGCCACTTTTCTAAGTGTCCCTCCGCTCCCTAGCCACCGCAGAGACAAAAGGAAAGCAAATGAGACACTGACGTGCAGCCGAGCTGGGCTCAGGGCGCTGGCTAACATGCAGCCTAGGGCCCCAGCAATTGTAACAGGCTTTCAACTGGGAAGAGCACATTGTTTGCATTGGACTCCGAGACAAATTGAGGTGTCTAGTTTTGTTGCCCAGCACTATCCTAGAAAGAGGACTCAAGGGAACAAAAGACAGAGTTGTCTGAGCTCTGCCCCAAATTGCTGCATAAATCACACCAACTAGTTAAATTCTCAATCTTTTTCTTCTATGTGAAATGACACCGTAGCTGCTCTACTGCCTTTGTTGTTCTTCATCTGATTGGTATAATAAGTAAAAGAATCACTCCTGCTCCCCAAAGCATTTATATATAAGGACAGAACAGACAGACAGCATGCTGGCACAGAGGGTGCGGTGCTAAATATAATCAGAATATTCCAGGAAGCAACTGCTCCAGCAGGGCTTCCAATGATGGAAGAAGAAAACTGTCCCAATAAATGAAGCAGAAAATAAATGGGATTAAAAACAGTGTTAAACACACACACACACATTTAGCAGCACCCCACCAACAGGATACTTGCAGTGCCTTTTCTTTCTATAAAGCACTTTTTCTTTCAAAAATTTATCTGTAAGTCCCTTTTCAAAAGAGCAAAATGATAGAGGTATGGAAAGCAAGCATGAAAGAAAATTGGCAACATGAGAAACACAATGCCAACAAAGCACCAACAGGGGTTCAGCATTGTCAGTCTAGGAATGAACATTTCAAAAATCAGATGCACGGTTGCATCTCTTTCAGCGTGCAGTGCCCTGAGATGGTGTAAGGACCTGGCTTCATACGGCAGGAGGGATTTGCTGGCCACAGGACTGTCTATGTAGCAAAAGCCTTCTAGAATATTTGTATTATTAGAACTTTCTGTAAGTAAAGATTTATCCTGGAAAAGCATAATGAGGAATAGCATCACAACATTTTACGTAAACAGTGGTTGCTTTGGATTTATCAAGAGTAGCGACTAAATCAACAGTGCTGTATCAATGGCCATTTTAGTAGCTATTAGAAATCATGTTACTGAAACACTTAAGGAAATGAATTTTTAACAAAAATATAGATGTCCAATTTTCTTAAACATAAATACACACACATACACGTATATACTGTAAAAGCGCATCTCTTACTAATGGGGTTCACGGGAAATTGGGATTTTCTTCCTTAAAACTATAAAAGCATTTTCCAGATTTTACCCAGTGACTACTTTCAAAGTTCACAGAAGGAACTGTACAGGTAGGCACTCCTTCCCAGGACAGGGAACGCCAGGTCCTCTGCTTGGCTGTGGTGGGCGGGCTCACTCAGGGTCTGGCTGCAGCTTTACAAACTCAGTGCCCCCACCAGCATCTTTAGGCCCCGTGCGCCAATTCGCACTAACCAAATGCACAACACAGTCACCCATCAGCCAGAACCCTGGGATCCCTGGCGAAGAGACTAACCATGACTTCCAGAACAAATGAAGGTCTGTGCTGTGTGAAGTCGCAGGCGCCTTGCAGGGGTCAGAGCAGAGCGTAGACACACTCAGTACCCAAAGTATATTTCTCTCCGCAGCTGTGGCCATGTGAGGCACCCTGCCCGCATCTCTGTAAGGGCCCCTCCGCCTGTGCAATCAGCACGAGTCACCCAGAATCGGGTCCCTCTCCCTGAGGACACACAGTGGCAAACTGCTGCTCCAGTTCATTCTCTAAGGGTCTTTGGGTTTACAGTTGGCATGCCGGTGTTTCCCCCAGCCAGCACTCACCCAGGCTCCAGCAGCAGTGTTTTTTCCTCCCTTCGTACTTCCCTAGATTCACACAGAAGTGGCTCTCTTCCTGGGGGGTTTTGGAAGGAAATGTGGAAGGCCAGCCAGGCAGGCACTCCCAGCCCCCTGGGGAGCCCCACCTCCCACAGGCCCTGCTGTGCCCTGGGGGTTCATCTCAGCAGCCAGCCCTTTTTAGCTTTGTTCTCACATTGAGAGACCTTCCCTCTATCCTCTTTCCGGACCTTCGTGTTTATCTTACTTTGCAGATAGTTTGGGGGACCTTTACCCCCAGGTATTTGTTCGTGGGATGCACACAGTAGTAGGTTTGGATTGCGGTCCAGGCTGCTCATTGCAGATAGCAGGAGCCAGACCCAATTCTCTCACTGGAGAAAGGTTGGGGTTGCTGAAGGAGGACCTCTCGCTGGAGGAAATCATTCTGTACAATCAGTGGGAAGGTTTAAAGGCTCATCAAATGCTCATTGCAGCACATTCAGCTGGACTGACACACTGAACCCAAAAAGAGAGACTCCTCTCCAAATCGCCAAGCCCATCAGTTCTGAAAATCAACATTCATCTTTCTCAACTGATTTCTACTTGTACAAAACTCCCCTGGCATTTATTTGTTTTCACTTATAGGATTCTATGTGGAGGTTTTCAATGGAATTCTAGTCTACCTCCTTTTTTGACAGACTACCCTATTTGCCTTCGAGTTTGAGTTACAGATCTAAACTCCAAGGATCAATCCCAATTTTACTGTTCCCTGGCTGCATCTCTGAGCCTGTTTCTTCTGTAAAATGGGTTTGAATGGAGTCAGTACCTATGTGGGTCTTTGCACAGGATCTGGTATCTCACACACACTCAGCAGTAAGAACCAGTGGTATTAACAGCGTAGTAGCACATATTAGTGAAAGTATCCCCTCGGTCCTTTTCTTGGATACTTACCATTTCAGCAGGTGGGTGGGTCATCATTAAAAAAAAAAAACAAACAACTTTCATTGATGCCCCTGGGTACTACTTACCTCAGGTGAGACTTACCTGTGTCTTGCTTCAGTTCAATAAAGCCAGTAGCACCCTGTTGTAGGCAAGGCATCAGCTCAGCTGAACACATCCCGGGATCAGCCAGCTCAGGGTTGGCACTCTCCGGTGGGAGGTGGCAGATAGGGCCTGAAACATAGGTTGGAGTTTCCGTACCTTTCGTGTTCCCAGCAAATCGCCATCGCTCGAGAGGGGGACCTGTTGACCAAGGAGCGGCTGTGTTGCGGACTGTCCATGTTTGAGGTCATCCTGACCCGCATCCGCAGCTACCTGCAGGACCCCATCTGGAGGGGCCCGCCACCCACCAATGGCGTCATGCACGTGGATGAGTGTGTGGAGTTCCACCGGCTCTGGAGTGCCATGCAGTTCGTCTACTGCATCCCTGTCGGGACCAACGAGTTCACCGCTGAGTAAGTAGCCTGCAGAAGGTAGGCCACCAGCCAGCCTGCTTGTATACCCGAGCTACCAGACTGTCGTGGTTTCATTTGAATGGGCCGGGTAGGCATGGTCACTGGTTGTTTATTGAATCACGGTGCAGGTGCTGTGATGTCCCTCTTGTCTGTTGATTTTCTCCCTGTTGGTCCTGTAAACTCCATGAGGCCAGAAAGGATCTACCTTAGCTCAGCAGGATTACAGCAGACATAAGGGACATCCATGAGGTTGCTTCCCAGCCAAGGGCAAGAAGGGCAACAGATTCCAGAAAAGTTACTAGACTTAATCCACATGCTGCAGCTGAGCCCTGAGTAGCGCATGGGATTTGAATCCCATGGCAAGTGAGACATCTGTCCACTTTGGCCTAGGGCTGCTGCTTGAGGACAAGAATGACAGCAGCAGGCTGGTCCCACCACCTTCCAGGTTGCCCCAGTGTCTCTGGTGTGTTGGGAGCCTGCAGTCTGACCTGTAAGCAAGCTTAGAAGCCTCCTGCCCTCCGCCTGTTCCTCCACGCCATACCCATTGCTTTCCTCTGCCTTTCCCTGGCCAGCATGTCTCCTTGTTTGGAATGGCCCCTCACCTCCCAGGCTTCCTCAGGCTCTGTCCAGAGCCCAGATGTTTCCTTGGCCTGCTCTGCATTAACTAACCACAAAATATCTCAAGAGTCGCCTGGATTTTTTTCTTTTTTACCTCAAAAACTCTTCTTTGAAGTCTTTTTGGACTTTTTGTTTACTTATTTTTTTCTTTTGAATATCATTGGGGAAAACAAGTTGAAACCCCTCTGTGGTTAGAAGGGCGTATACTAGAACCACAGCCCCTAGAATGATCCAGTCCACTCCTCGCAACTTCCCCAGGGCCCAAAGACAGGCCTGCTCACCAGCTGTGCTCCTGGCAAAAGGTGAGGCTCCCTTGCTTCCCCCTACCTCTCACTGCAGCTGCTTCCTCTCCCCACTCCCAGGCAGTGTTTTGGGGACGGCTTGAATTGGGCTGGCTGTTCCATCATCGTCCTGCTGGGTCAGCAGCGGCGCTTCGACCTGTTTGACTTCTGTTACCACCTGCTCAAAGTCCAGAGGCAGGACGGGAAAGATGAAATCATTAAAAATGTGGTAAGTAGGCTTGTGGCTGGCACCTGGGAGGTGGGGCTGGGCCTGGGTAGGCAGGCTTCCATCAGAAGAACAAGAGGCCAACTCTCTACTCGGCTGCTTGGGACCTGCTGGAGGAGACCATGAGTCACCTGCTCATACCTGCTGGGATGAATCTGGTCACCCTTGAGGGCAGGGCGGAGCTCAGACTTTGCCACACACACCTCCTGTGTCCCAGTCAGACTCTGCCAACGCCAGTTCCTCAGCTGCACAGGTGTTCTCTGAACACCAAGGTGGGATCAGGCCCTGGGATGGGTTAGGCGCTGACCTGGGAACACAGGGCTGCCAGAAGATGGAGGAACCCTCAAAAGCCAGTGAAAGCAGAGGGAAGGGGAGTCACTAAACTCCCCTGGAGTCAGTGCTGGGGCCAAGTCAGGGGTTGCTGACAACTAGCAGCCAGGTGGGGGAAAAAAAGGCGTAGGGTTCATGGGAATGTGCTAGGCAGAGGGGCTGGCTACAGCCAAGGCCTAGAGGTGTGACAGTGTGGGCCAGGAACAAAGGGGCCATTTGAGGGACCACAGGAGAACAGCAACGGTCAGCCATCACCACAACGTGGGCTTCTTTATACATTGGAGCAAAGTAGACATGACAGAAAGGGCACCACCAGCCCTCCCCCAGAGCTCTGCTGTCCTCAGCTGACCCTCTGTGCCACTCCTCCCCTCCCTGACCCGTTGCCACCAGCATTCTTATCTGTCTCTGACTCTACACTGGGCAGCTCATAGGAGTGCAGACACGTATACCACATTCTGTTTATCCCAAAGTCTATCAACAGATACTGTCATGGTCACGGATACGCAGATGTCTAATCATGCTTTCAGTTCTTTTAAGAATACAACCAGAGGTAGAATTGCTGGGTAATATTATGGGAATTCTGTGCAATTATTATTATTATTGTTTAAAGAAATTGGCATCCTGGTTTCTGTAGTGGCTGCACCATTTTACATTCCCACCAGCTATGCACACCACTCCCACTTCTGCCATTCTCATCACTTGTTAGTAGCTTTCTCACTGTGCTTCTCACCTACATCTTCCCAGAGAGCTGTCTATTCAAAGTCCTTCATTCATTTTTAACTATCATTACTGAGTTATACTTCTTTGTAATTCTAAGTGTTAATGATTTATACATTCTCTGTACACAATTTGTCCCATTTTCTCCTGACAATGTTACATGTATCTTTAACTCTTACAATTGGATCATAGATCCATTTGCCAAATAGATTGCCTTTTCCCCCTTTAAATGCTTCCGATATCCTATCCAGAAATGATCTGATTATATGTATGTGAGGATTTATTTGTTCTAATCCACTGATCTGTGTGTTTTAATACTAACATTACGCTATTTTATTAATTTCCTAGCATATTTTGAAGTTTATACAAAGGCCTTTAATGGTCCTGTTAACATTTGATTTGGGAACTGTTTGCTCTAAGCAAGAGTGTAACATGGTGATTGAACTCTGGTCGCCAACCTCTCTGAACTTTTCTGTTACCTTCCCTTTATTTTCCTTCCCCTTCACCCATGCTCATTTGAACTTCCTTTGTCCTTCTGTAGCCCCTGAAGAAGATGGCCGACCGCATCAGGAAGTACCAGATCTTGAACAATGAGGTTTTTGCCATCCTGAACAAGTACATGAAGTCTGTGGAAACAGACAGTTCCACTGTGGAGCACGTGCGCTGTTTCCAGCCACCCATCCACCAGTCCCTGGCTACCACCTGCTAGGCTCAAGGTCCTGCAAGCCCTCATCCCGGAGGAGGAGAAGCAGGAGAGAAAGCCATGGGCAGCCTGCATCTGAGTCCAACTGGTCAGCGTGTGGCCTAGACCTGGAAGTAAACAAGAACCTCCCCAAACACATCACACCACACCCAGGGGCTGGGCTTGTGCATGCTCTCCCATGCCATCTCCATGGTGGGTTTTCCATAGTGTAAATGAAAAAGACCGACAGTGTGTGCTTTCCCTCACCCCCCAACCTTTGTCCATCCCACAGTCCCACCCATGTGTGATCACTTCCTAAGATAGTGACCTCTTATCCAGTCCCCTCAGGTCAGCCTACACCGACAGTGGCACCTCAGCTTACTGGTTTGGGCATGTTCTCGGGCTGTTCCCTCCAGTTTCCCAGGTGGCATTTTCTCCTGCTCTGGGTGTTAGGAATTCAGGAGTATGTTTGGAGCAGAGGCCGAGAGCCACAGTGACACAAGGGTTCCTGGGATTGCCATCACAGTAGATGCTGGTGGCTCTAGCTTTTCCTAGGCTCCCTAACTCTTCTTTCAAAGTGGTCCTGGAAAGAAGGCAGAAATGCTTTCACAGCTGTCCTAGACTAAGTGTAAGCAGTGAGGAAGATAGTGCAGCCCGCCACCAGAGGTGGCATTTACAAACACGGCCAGCAAGCTTACCGAGGCTGCTGCATCAGCTTGATGGGAAGGTGGTTCCTTTACTCCTCAAGCAAATACTTTGCACCAGCCACACAGGGCAAAGGATGTGCCAGGCTTGGCACTGCCCACAGCACTTGCCAGTGACCAAACTAGGAACCACTTCCTAAATCAAGAAACTCTTCCACAGAAAAGACAAATATAAAGGGTTTATGACAACAGAGGCCCAAACCATCTTGGAGACAGGAAGGTAAGGAGTGAAAATTCACCAGTCGGCTTCTAGTGCAGTGATGTACCCCCCCAAAATCCTGCTTGAATGAGTTACAACTTCCTTTGCCCTGTGAAAGCCTGAGTATTGCATCTTTTGTCCTCAACTTTCCATGCCATTAAGATTCTGAAGTTAGATTTGGGGGTATGGATTCTCTCATCGGAGCTGTATTTCCTTGCATTTTTCAGACCCAATCAAAAATTCCTCTGCAAAATTTCTCCCAGGTATGGGGAAACCATCTGGGGCAACAGAAGGCTTTGGAATACAAATGTCTCGCTACAGAGCACAGCTTCAAAAGGAGCCTGTAGGCTTGAGCTTTTCACAGCATAGAAAGCATGACAGTTTGATACTTATCCAGACCTGGATGAACAGAACCAAGAAAATGCAAAGAACAATGATAACCTTCTGCCAGGGCAGACAAATGGAAATGGTTATGTCTCATCACTCCTGAGGTCTGAGCGAGGAACTCTTATTCTCCAGTGAGGAAAGGTGGGGTCATCAGATCCTGAGATGAGCACATTTGAGTGATGTGATTGCTAGCCCAACCCTAATTCTGAATCCCTTTTGATAGGGCTAGGAAACTGCAGTTTCCACAAGCTAGCTGAGCTATTCTGTTGTACATCAAAATGTAACAACCCCTGGATAAAGGAATCATCTTGTTAACTTTAGGTTTGGAACTACTTCCAAGCCATGAAAGGAAATACATGCTAGAGGAAAGGTTCGAAGTGTCAGGTGGCTGGTCCTATTTGGAGCCGCTACTTCCTGTTCTCATTTGTTTTCCTCTTGGGCACCACAGTGGTGCCCCACATCATCAAGACAGAGCTTACAGCATCACATGGCAGAACCACTTGGCAGAACATGTCTTCCAACATGCGTTAGATCTCTACGCTCTTCCCTACCTTCCACCCTGTCTGGGACTGACAGCTGCCTCTTTCAGACAAATTAGTAGTTTTGAAGCTCTAGAGTTCACTCCAAATTTCTAGCCTTGCTTTGTAGGACCACCCATTTGACTAGATTGTTATTCCACAATCCATGCTTCCCACACCACATTTGTGATTCTAAACTTGACCCTCGGAACAGTCACGTTATGCTCCAGAGACGTGGGCCCAGAAAACTGTTGCCTTCACATTCAGGAGAGAGAAATTTTGTTTCCCTGAAAGCACTTACCAACACTGGGAAAGTTCAGTATTTTTTCCTCCCTAACACTGTTACAGCCTTCCTTTTAGTTTTTCTCTGTGTCTGAGACCCAGGAAAAAAGCTGAGGCTTTAAAAAGTTTTAAAAAAAAATCCTGTTTCAGAAATTGTCAAATGTACCATATTTGTATTAAGAGTTGTTGGGGAATTTTTGTACAATGAATTTACATTTATTTATGGTGACTTATATTTACGCTTGTGATCAAAATGATGTTAAATTCTTAAATCATATTTGCTATGCAGCTGAAGATGATATTTTGATTTGTATTTTGGGGGTACCTGTGTTGAGTTGATAAACATTTCCATCTCCATTAAAACTGCTTCCAACCCAGCAAAACTAGCTTCCTGGTCTTCTTCTCCGGTCATAGTTCAGTCCTCAATCTGTGGAACGCCGCATTAAAACCATTGGCTCAGAAAACAACCGGAAAAAGAATGGCAGGAAATAAAGTGATGGCTTTTTATGCTTTCTCGCTGGGGAAATTACATCTTTACAAAGCAGTTGCACTGGCCAACACACAGGAAATGGTTCCTACTCTTGAGCATCTCACAGCCTGAGTGCCAACACTGTATATACCTCATTTTAAGGGGCCAATGCTATAAGCACAATGCTAAATCCTATCCATGCATTCCCTTTAACCATCCAGAACCACTTTATATACTGTATTCTATACGGAGTGGCCACACAAACACACGCATGTGTGTTCATGCACATGCACACACTTAGACGTATTTCAGTGATTTTTCTTTGACAAAACTAGGATTTAAACTCAGTTCCCAAACCTGGCCTTTTACTGTCATATTGTAATGCATTAAACATATCCCAAAACTAGATGGGAATTTGGTCACTGGATTGTGTGGAGCTTGGGTAAGATTGCCCAGAGTCGGCTGTAGGTGAAGAGCTCCGCTTGGTGGCTGAGAGATTTTCAGGCTGAGGGATAGATTCTGGGCTGGGATACTCACAATGGGCAGTGCTGTACTTGGAGGGTCCCGACATTCCACACAACTCAAAATCTTTCTCAGCCATCTCTAAAACTCATCAGCATTAGGGTAACATAATTGAGCCAGCAAAGGAGAAATACTACTTGTCCTATGAGATATGCAGTGAAAAGGAGGTTCTGCAGTTACATAAATCAGAAGAACACTTCATGTTCTTTTGAAATTTTGCAGTGTGGGGGCCAGCATGGTGGTACGTTACGTTCAGCCCCTGCTTGCTCCACCAGCATCCTGGTGCTTTTTCGAGCCTGGGTGCTCTGCTTCTAACCTAACTCCTTACTAATGTGCTTGGGTTAACAGCAGAATGTGACCCAAGGTTTGGACTCTTGCCGCCCATGTAGGGGGTCCAGTCAGAGTTGTAGGCTTCTGCCATGGGCCTGACTTAAACTCCGCTGTTTCTCCGAGTTTTGGGAGTGGGCAAATAGATGGAACCTGGCTGGCTGGCTGGCTGGCTATCTCCTTTCCCCCTCTAACTGCCTTTCACAGAAGTAAAATCTTAAGAACAAATATTTACAACACTCAGGAGTCCTGTGAGCTTAGTAAGCCTGCATGAATACATTTGCTACTTAGCTGTGATCTGGAAACCTCTGAGCAGGCCAAAGAATGAATCTGAAGATTAGATAACTGAGTCTATTGAATCTGAAAAGGTAAATAAAAAAAAGGATTGGAAAATGTCAACATAGTGACAGAAAAGGGTGTTCCAGGCTTCACTCTTCCCCCACAGAAGGTCTGACTAGCAATTACGCACAGAAAGGCCTATGCTGGGAGAACACCCCAAACAGTAAACCTGACTCACCACTGTCGTCTACGGATTAAAACAACATGGAAAGGCTAAGAAAACAGTCACTTTCTACATCTCCTAAATAAACAGAACATGCAGAGGTTCCCCTAGGAACTGTGATTCCTACAGTGGGAACAGAGACCCAGAGGGAGACATGCTGCTTCCCTCATACTCCAAGGTGCTTCCCAGGATGGCCACTGTAATTTCCTTCACAGAACACACGAGTGCAGAAAGCCCAGTTAGACCAAGGAGCTAGGGTTCCTGACGGGAGATGTATCTCATCACAGTGCAGCCCACCCACAATGCCAAGCCGGCTGCTCCAGAAGTGGAGAGAAGTTCTGCATAGCTTGAATTTCTGGATGGCCAAACTCTAGACTCTACTCTGGGGACCTTAGCAAGGGATTGAAAGGATCACTATAGAAAATGTTAGGAAAGACCGGGGATACTTACACCCCTCTAGGGAGTTGGACAGCATTCATGAGAACCTCAAACTCCTGCTGCAAACTCTGCAGAAAGGGAGATGATCACAATAGTGATTTTCAGCAAAGAGCACGGTGTCCACCTGCCATACTCAGCAGTTGAAATAATCCTCAGTCCACACATGCAGGGGGCGATACTTAATGATGTAGTTCTACTGAGTACAGCAGGTGGCTCCATCTATCCCCATCAGTGACCTTGTCCTCCCCAACCCCTGAAATCCTGTAACTGAATTTGAAAGATCGGCACTCCATGGCCAGTGCACACATCCCATGGTTAGCTTTATGGGAAACCCAGAAGAAACTCCTGGCTTCAGATCAGTTCAGCTATAGCTGTTGTGGCTACTTGGCAGTGAACCAGCAGATTAAAGATCTTTCTGTGTCTCCTCTCTGTAAATCTGACTTTCCAATACAAATAAATCTTTTTAAAAGGAGCTCTTCTAATGAAGGATAATTAACACAACAAATGATGAAAAGCAGCAGAAATCATTTCAGTCTGAGTGAAGCTGAAGACTCAGTGATCTCAAAGATGCAACAATTGAAATTACCCAGAGAAGCAAGACAGGAAGGAGTAAAATTAATGGTAACTATAGGACACCTTCAGGAGTCCTAGCATATACAAAACAGGACTCCAAGAGAAGGAAAGGGATTTTTTCTTTTTTTAAAAAAAAAGAATGACTAACAATTCCCCTAATCTGGAAAGAAAATGCCAACATACAGGTTCAGGAAGCATGAAGCTCTCCAGTCAAGTTTAAAATAAAGAGTTCAATAAGACAAAGCAATCCAAATCAAGGACAGAGAATTCTGAGAGCAACAGAAGATGAACACATCACATGCAAAGAGGACACCTTACACCCAGCAGATCTCTGTCACACCTGTGGACCAGGACAGAGTTGGAGCAATAGATTCATAAATCGGAAAGAAAAAACTGCCCATCGAGAATATTTTCTCATGTAAAACTCCCGTTCCAAAATGAAAAGAGAAACTCCCAAGCCAACAAGAGTTGGAGGCGAAGTTGGGAAGAGGGGTTGTGCTGCAGCACCACCCGATCTGCGTTCTAGAATTTATTAAAGGTAGTTCTTTAGGTTGAAACAAAAGACCATTAGTTATTAATATAAAAGGTGTAAACAAAGTTCCTTGATGTAGGTAACACAGAACCATTTTCTGTACTCTGGAACTGCAGCTGTGCTGATGAATGCAATTTTATCCCTACTGTGAGAGCTACAAGGGAATCAATAATAGCAATGTTACAAAATAACAAATTGACATAAAAATAATGTAGGGGAGACAAATGCACAGTTCTGAGCAATAAAGGTTCAGTTTTTATCAACTTGAAATGTATGGTTACATTCCATAAGTCTTATGGTAACCACAAATCAAAAACCTATAATTGATACTTTAATAAAAATTCAACATTTGTCACTACAAAGAACCTTTAAGACCACAAATGACTCAAAAGAGGAGTATTTACAGAACAACCTAAAACAGCAAAATTGCTTGTAGTAAGTTCTTAGCCAGTAGCAATTATTTTGGCTGCAAATGGATTACATTTTCCAATGAAAACACACACACACAGTGATTAAATGGATAAGAATAAGCCTTGCGCTGGGCTTTTGGCACAGCAGCTACTAAACCCTCATCTTGTATTATAGTTCACAACTTCAGCTCCAGCTCCCCTTCCAGTTTCAGCTGTTTATACCTACCCTGGAGGTGGCAGGTCATGGCTCAGTGCTTCATCTGTGCAGCCCAGCTTTAGTTCACAGATCTCAGCCACAGTCTGGCCCTCCTTAGCTGTTTCAGAGTTTTGGGAAGTGAACAAGTGGATAGCAGGTCTCTGTCTCCCTGATCTTCAAAAATTTTTTAAAGGCCCAATTATAGGAGACACATTTTAAAAGAACGCACGTGGACCAAAAGTGAAGAAATGAAAAGCGATTTCACACAAATAGAAACCACAGAGGCATACTATATTTATACCACACAGAGTAAAACTTAAGTCTAAAACTCTAAAAAGAAAAGAGGTGAATAAAGACATTGTATATTGGGGCAGGGCAAGCTAAGCCTCCTGCAGCACTGCATCCCATATTGATGCAAGTTCGAGTCTGGCTGCTCCCCTTCCTATCCGGCTTCCTGCTTATGCCCTGAGAAAGCAGTGAAGCATGACCTAAAATCTTGGTCCTCTGCACCCATATAGGAGACCCAGTAGAAGCTCCTGGCTCCAAGCTTTAAATTGGCATAGATCTGGCTGTTGGATCCATTTGGTAAGTGACCCAGCAGGTGCAAGATCTTTTCCTAACTCTGCCTTTCCAGTAATAATATAAAAAAGACATTGTGTAATGATAAAACGATCAGTTAATATAACAATCATAAACATATATAAACCAATATATGAAGACCTAAACATAAAAAGTGGAAATTTAATGCCACTGTGAAATTAAGGGATGGAACTTTTAGGGGGTGATTCGGTCATGAGGGCAAACTTTTTGGAGTTGATGCTCTTATCACAAAATTGAGCTTATGATGGAAGTGGGCTTCTGATAAAAAGCAAATTCAGCCCAATTTTGGCTTGTTTCCCCCAAACTCATTTGCCATGTAATTACACAGCACAAAGGCAAGGCCCCCACCAGAGGGAGCACCTTGATATTGGAATTCTCACTTCCAGAACTTTGAGACAACAATTTATTTTATGAATCACCAAGTTAGCGGGATGCTAGTATAGCACAGGACAATTACACGAGACATGAGACCAGCATTACCCTAACACTAAAGCCAGAGCTAAGCTTACAAAGATGCAAAAATCATTAACAAATTATTAGCCCAAAAATTCAACATCACATTAACAAGTTCATGATCTAATGAAGCTTACTCCTTAAATACAAAGACTGTTCAATTCACTGAAAAAAAGGAAAGCAAAAGCCACTATGTGTCTGGGAGAGCAGAAGCTGACCGAAGCATTTGGGCCCTACCATCCACGTGGAGACGTGGATGGAGTCACTGGCTCCTGGCTTCAGCTGGCCTGATCTTGTGTTGTGGGCATTTAGGGAGTGAACCAGCAGATGGAACTTTATTTTCTCTCTCTCTCTCTCTCTCTCTGTTAAGTCTGACTTTAAAATTAATCAATGTCAAGCAATTTTTTTTTAAGGAGGAAAAATGTGTTATATTACATTATAAAAGAATGGACAAAAACCATATACTCATGTAATTATATATTCAAAGATCTTGTGATAAACTAACACGCCTTCATGATAAAGCTATGTAACAAAGTAAATATAGAAGAATTCTGGGTTGGAATTATGGCACATTGGATTAAATTACTGCCTAGATGCCTGTGAGACAGAGAGGGAAGAAATGTGCTCAGGCAAACACTACTATCGATTTCTGATTAAGGCATAGGAAAGTCTGTTTTGAAAATGGCATTGGGAAAACTGGATACTTGTCTGAAGAAATAAATTTGACACTTAACTCACACCACATACAAAATCAACGACAGAAATAGTAATCACTTTGACGAAAGAACTGAGACTGTAAAACAGCCTGACATTTCTTGGGCAATTGTTTTTTATCTTTGGCATCAAAAGCCAGCCATCAAACAGACAATGATACTCCATAAAAAATACATTTCTGCACAACAGAAGATAATTTAACAAAGACACCATGCCACATAGGTGAAAACATTTGCAAACAGTGCATGTGTTAGGGGTTAATAATACAAGGAACTCAAGTCATTTTAAAGAAGGCAAAACTCCAATTAAAAATGAGTAAGAGGGGCCCAGCATTGTTGCACAATAGGTCAGACCACTGCTTCCACAGACTGGTGATCCTGCTTCCAGCTAAAAAGCGTGATTAGCCAAAGGAAGATGGTCCAAGGACTTGGGCCCAAGGATCAAAATTTAAGAAATTTAAGAAAACTTTAAAAACTCAGGGAAGGAATAGCTCATCACACTTGAAAGATTATCAGTAAGATTCTCAATAGATGTCTTATCAGAAACGTCAGCCCAGAAAAACAGTGGACCGATTTAGTGAAAGTACTAGAACAACAACAACAACAACAAAAAGAAGCAACCAAAATTCCATATTCAACAAAATCATTCTACATGAGCCTAAGTGAAGAAACTCCTAGATAAGCCAAAGCTGAAGGAATTCAATTCCACCAGACCTGCCTTGTAGAAAATCCTGAAAAGTCCTTTAAGTTAAAAGGAAACAGACAATGAGTTGTATGAATGAATAGTGATTTCATGAAAGATTAACACCACAATGGGACAATTTATCATTATTATAGAAATAGCCATTATAACACTTTTTGTTTCCTAAATAAGAGAATGCTACATTTAAATATATTTTTTTTCTATGAATTAAAAACAAGGGCACAAAGATCTTCCTTTATTGCTTCATTCCTTTAATAGCCACAACAACCACATCTCACCTCAACTAAGAACTTAGAACTTTATCTTGCTCTCCTTCTCACGTGGCCAGGGCCTCCACAGGCGAGTCAGAAGGAAGCTGAGTCAGAAGCAGAGCACCCAGGCCTCAAATTAGCACTCCAATGTGGAGTGCTGTATCACAGGCGGAGGCTTAACACACTGTTCTGTAAAGGTCAGTCCCTTGAGAATGCTCAATTTTTAAGATTTCTAGTCTACCAGCTAGTTTTACTGTAATTTAGAACTTTAACTCCACATTTTGCTTTCTATATAACATACATGTTCCATATGAATAGTAACCAAAAAACAAAAAATAGTAATGGTAATAGCAGGCCAAAAATATTTTAGAGGTTTATGCATTCTGGCACCATGGTTCAATTGGCTAAATCCTCACTTAACAAGTGCCAGGATATCATATGGGCACCAGTATCCCATGTGCATGCCAGTTCATGTCCTGGTTGCTCCACTTCCCAAACAGCCAAAACAATGTTGAGCAAAGTCACGTGAATGTTACATGGCTGAATCAGAACAGAGCCAACAATTTATCTAATGGACACCCCAACAGTTAAGCTCCGGGTTACAAACATTTACAATACTGATTACAAAATATTGACAAAGATTAAAAACAATATCCTGAAAAGATCCCTATGTTCATGAACTAGAAAATTAATATTAAGATGGCTAAACTAGGGGCTGGCATGATAGCCTAGTGGCTAAATCCTCACCTTGCATCTTCTAGAATCCTATATGGGCACCAGTATCCCATATGCATGCGATTTCATGTCTCAGCTGTTCCTGCCCCCACCCATCTCCCTGAGCGTGGCCTGGGACAGCAATAAAGGATGGCCCCAAATCTTGGGACTCTGCACCCACATGGGGGATCCGGAACAACCCCTGGCTCCTAGCTTTGGATCAGCTTGGCTTGGCTCAGCTCAGCCATTGTGGCCACTTGGGGAATAAACCAGTGGATAGATCTTTTTCTTTGTATCTCCTTCTCTCTGTGTATGTCTTTCCAATAAAATAATAATAAATCTTAAACAAGATGACTAAATTACCCAAAGTGATTTACAATTCAATGCTATCTCAGTCCACCAGAATGAAATAGGGATCCTAGAAATAGACCTATGCTGTTACAGCATTGATGGACAGAATACCGTGTGTGTCCACACACAGATATGCATAGACACCAGAGAAAGGACAGCCTCTCCAATGTATTTGAGCCTAGACTCCTTTCCTCTAACTCTACACAAAGATCAACTCAACATTGACCAAATGCCAAAACAATACCAAAACCAGTAAAATCACTAGAAGAAACAGAATACGTAAAGTGATGGCATAGCTAATAGTTTTTTTTGTTGTTGTTTTTGCCAAAGACTCCAAAACTAACAAGCAAAACCAAACAGGATTATTGCAAATAAAGCAAATCTACCTAGCAAACAAAACAATCAAAGAATGAAAAACAATCTGTATAGTGAGAGAAAACTGCAAAGGTTTCATACCCAACATACAAGGTATTTAAAAAAACAAACTAAAAAATCTAATCATTACAGTGGGGAAAAGATCTAAGTAACTTCTCAAAAGAAAAAATGATAATTATCCTACAAATAAATGAGAGCATGCTTAATATCATTGGACATCAAGGAAATGACAATCAAAAGGCATAATGAGATCCCATATGGGCGCCGGTCCTAATCCCGGCAGCTCCACTTTCCATCCAGCTCCCTGCTTGTGGCCTGGGAAAGCAGTCAAGGATGGCCCAAAGCCTTGGGACCCTGCACCCATGTGGGATACCCAGAAGAAGTTCCTGGATCCTGGCTTTTGATTGGCATAGCACCGGCCATTGTGCTACCTGGGGAGTGAATCATTGGACGGAAGATCTTCCTGTCTCTCCTCCTCTCTGTATATCTGACTTTCCAATAAATAAATAAATCTTTAAAAAAAAAAAAAAACAATCCGCACATGGGAAATCTGCATTGTTTTTAGAGCTAGGTGTAGGTCTTCCTGACCACCCTGGGTGTTGTGGGCCTTTGGGAGAGCACCAGTGGATAGGAGCTTGGAATGATTTCTATGCTTAAGAAGGGGCAGGGGGCAGAGATAATGTACAATATTCCATGGATCTGCTCAAAGAAAACATCTGATCAAAGACATCAGATTTCCAAAGTGGATGCCCCGGCTGGGCCATGGAATTCCACCGGTGAGTGCAAAGCCCAGAGTGGGGGCTGCTATCCAGTCTGGGCATGACTGCAGTGTCCCTTAACACAAGTGTGGACCGGGTCTGGGGTGTGCCAGACTGGGCTAGACTCCAGCACCCACTGGTGTTCGTCAGAACCAAAATGCATGTAGGATGGGCTAGGCTAGGTCTCTGCCCCTGTTGAGCCATGTATGAGCTTTGTCTGGGTGTGGACCAGGCTTGGCTGGGCTGAAACACCCAATGGTAAAAATCAGAATGGGTGAAAGCCAGAGAGGAAAAGCCACTGTTTCTGATAGGACAGGAGGTGGACTAAGTAGGCCTGGCCCATGGACCTACCAACGGGCACAAGATCTGGCAATGAGTGATTTTTCAGGCATTAGCTTTACGTGATGTTTGTGTCTTGTGTCTTACACTGGTTTGTGTCTTGGCCACTTCACTTCCAATCCAGCTTCCCACTAATGGCCTGAGAAAAGCAGGGGAAGACAGCCCAAGTGGTTGGACTCCTGCCACCCACATGTGAGACCTGGATGAAGCTCCTGGCTTCAGCATAGCAGTTGTGGCCTCTTGGGGAATGAACCAGCAGATGGAACATCTGACTTTCAAGTAAATAAAATAAATTAAAAAAAAAAAACCTCTGATAATTCCAGGTGCTAATCCTGACCAAACAAGTGCTTTCTCAAATTGAGAATAACAAACCATGTAAGTGTTACACTAACTCAAAGTCTTTTGTCTCACTTAGCATTAATGACAATACAAATGACATAAAAATCTTTAGTAAAACAAGATGCACAGAGATGTCATCATGCCTTTATCTCTTCAAGAGCAGATCGTAGAGAAACATGCAACAAGCACTAAATTCAGTTATCTTTGATATTTTTGCCAAGCCTCAGATATATAAATCTGTGATTTATTCTATGTATATTTTGCCAAGTAAAGATGACAGTATATTTATAACAGTTTTTTTTTGCATGATATAAACTCTTCATTATTTAGAGACATATGGCATCTTCGCCCCAGTTCCTGCAAATGCCGGGGGTGGGACTGGATCCCATCCTGCATTATGTTTCCTTTTCCCACGGAGGGAAGTGTTCAAGAACTTATTTGCTTCCATCTATAGCAGGAGGACAGTCATGTTCCCACAGCCAGTCCCCACTTGCCCATATGGTTTGATTTAATCGGATCGGCTGCACCGGAGCTGCCTCCTGGGCCCATCCCCGCCTGCTCCCAGATGCTTCCCTGTCTGGCCAGCTCAGATCTGCTGCTGAACAGGCCAAAGGGAGGGATTCCCTGGGAAAGTGTGTACCGAAATGCTACCAGGGCAGAGGGGGAGAGGGGGAAAAGGCAGCCAGTAAACTCTACTTTTCATTACTCAGAATGGAACAAGGGATTTCTGCCTTCCGGAGTTTCAGGCAGATGGGAAAAGGGGAAATCAAACCCCTGTTGAAACAAGGCTAAAATGCTTTTTTGGCAAGAAGTTAAGCCAGGGAGGGAGTGGAGCAAGAGAGGGGGTTCACTGACAGCTGCAGCCAGAGCAGACTAGCTATAGGCAGGACAGCCTGGGCTCTGCCCACTGACCACCACCGCTGCCGTTCTGTTCACGTTTACTCCTTTGTTCCCTGCAGTGCCAGTAGCACCATACCCAGTTTATAAGTGATGATTTTAGTTCATTAACTTCTTTTGTGTTTGCAACCATCTCTGGCCTTTTGTACTTTCTGCTGGGGCCCTGGGCTTCTGCTTACCCCCTTGACCCCCTCACAGCTGCCCTGGTCAGCAATCTCAAATGCCCCCCACACACAGCTCCCCCATGCTCACAGGCTAAAACTTTCCTTCACCCATCTTGTCTCATTACAATTTCCCTTCCCTCTGGAAGCCCAAGTGCAAACTACTCTGGGAAATACATCTCCAAGCATTCTGCCCTTGGTCTTCTCCTTTACCAAAGCTATGGGTCATCTTTACGGTATGATCATTGTGACGCTGGTTCATGAGTACAGGCATTACCTCGTGTCCACACCCTGCACAGCAGACATAGCATAAATATTTCCTCAGGGGTGCGCATTTGCTGTTGCAAGTAGGTCTCCGTGTCCCTCATCAGAGTGCCTCGTTTCAGCCCTGGTTCCTCTAGTTTCAACCCAGCTTCCTACCCCCTGAGCATCCTGGGATGCCGCAGGTAAAGGGGCTCAGGTACTTGGGTCCTAGGGCCAGCACTCCATTTCAACAAGCTATTCCTCAGCCTGCAAGTGCTAGCATCCAATACAGGTGCCAATTCGTGTCCCATGTGCTTCATTTCCAATCCAGCACTCGCATGATGGCCTGGGAAAGCAGTGGAGGACAGCACAAGTCCTCGGGATTCTGGACCCACATGGGAGACCACATGGAAGAAGCTCCTGGCCCCTGACTTCAGATTGGCTCAGCTCCAACTATTGCAGCTATTCGGGAAATAAACCAGTGGATGGAAGATCTTTTTCTCTGACTTTCCTTCCTTCTGTAAATATGCCTTTCAAATAGGAATAAACAAATAAATCTTTAAAAAAAACAAGTATTCAGGTCTCTGCCATCGTTGTGGGGGATCTGGGTTGGGCTGTGGGTTTCTCACTTCAACCCAGCCCAGCCCTGGTTGTTGCACGCTTTTGGGAAGGGAAGCAGAGGATGGACGATTACCCTTTCTCTCTACCTTTCACATAAAGTGAAACTAGATTTAAAATGAACATTCCATCCTTGTCTACTAAACAAATAATTTCCTCTGTCCCACATCCTCCTCCAAAAAAAATTTGCAGTTAGCATAAAATAGAGGTCTAACTGGTAGCTAGTCTATTGGTGATGGCTGTCCTTTTCTGTAGGGCTATGGAGAACATGACTAAGGAGGTAGGAGGAAGAATCACAGAGAAACAGAGCTAAGGGTGAACTTGGGATTGAGTGCCATGGATCGTCTCTCCCTAGGAACCCTCTCAGTCAAGGATTCAGGCAGAGGCATAACTGCAAAAAGGCTGGGGTGTTGTAATCCCAACTTTGTCGGGGAATGAACAAGTTCATCTCTGAGCAGCAGTTTCCTTAGCTATAGACCAAGAATAGTAACAGTGGTAACACCCCACTTGGGTTGCTGCAAAAATGACCTCATGGCATGAACGAATCAACTTGGCACTGTGCCTGTGCATCAGCAATCAATAACTGGCACAGAGCAGAGGATTCTGCTAGCTGGAGTCATTCGCATTGCCCTTCTTCAGCGAGATCTGGGCTTCCACTCAGGACTCCCCAAGGCCGGCTAAAGCCTGCCGTGGATGATCTCACTCACCCCCAGATCTCAATTCGATCCTAAGGTAGTTTCCATCAATTCAGAAATCAGTTGTTGGGGACTATGACAGAAACCAGGAGGTTAGGAGGAGAGGCTGGGAGGGAGGCCAATATGGCTGCTCTGACCCCTGCTAGGCAGATTTTTATCTCCCAAGAAGAGGTCAGATTTAGTTCTCTGGACCTGGATCCTGGGGCCAGGAATCCTGTCTTTATGTGCATTCTCCACCCCGAGAGATGGGAAGGACACTCCTCAGGAGGCCTTTATTGCCTCGGGCTGGTTAAGAAAACTGGCCTCATCTAAGACTTGATGCATCTTTGAAACTTCAGCTCGGCTCCGGTCTCAATGCCTCTTTGTACTTCTGTCTTCCCTGAGGGAAACAGGTGCACACTAAAGCGGAGCACACAGCCCTGGGAGTCTGGAGACTTCTACAGGCCTCATTCAACTTTAAAGTAAGCAGTGATGCCCTAACAAACACTGTAGGTGTGAACATGCCTGTGGTGGGATGGCAAGAGAAGGCGAGCACGTGGTTCGGAAAGGAAAGCTCTGAAGTTCAGGGTTAAGCTTCCAACGTCTATCTATGTGCTCCCTTCTCCCTAGACAGCATGATCCCCGCCCCCCAGGCCGCTTATAAAAAGTAACAGCACAACTTGATAAGGAAGAACAGAATAGGTTGTGCCTGAAATCTCGAGGTCAATGACTGCTAGTGCCGCAGATCAAGGTTAAATGCCATGAGAGCGATCTATGAGCAGAGACTGGACAAGACTGTGGCCTGCAGTAAGGCAATGGTCCAAGGCCGCAAAACTGTTCTTTAAAATATCCTTCAGACGGTCACATATTGACCTTTGTACTTGGGTCACACTGTTGCTTCCTGGTCGTCAAACATTAGCTGGCTAACATTAATATGGGGTGTAGCTATCAACATTTGTGCTGCATCCTGTAATTTGACTCCCCAGAGTTCACAGAACGATTGAAGCAGTGAGCTTTCTAAATCAACCTTCTTCAGAGAAAGGGATTTCCCTCTGGCTGCCTGTTTTAGCAGGCTTTATCTTGTGTCTGTCATTTCTCATTTTCTCCATGCACGTCGCCTCCCTCCCTGACCCTGATCATGCCATTGCCGGTGGCAATCATTTCTACATGGCCTCAGATCCTCCACGCAGTCCAAACAGGTTGACATTTTCTGCTGTGAATTGGCAACATTTGTAGAGCAGACTGGCCATATTGTGAAAGATCTGGGCAAGCAAGTACTCTTCTGGTGAAGTGAGACTGGATGCAGCTATTTCTAATTTGCTATTGCTCCTGTAACATACTACAGTGTCTTGAGGTAACGCATGCTCACCATCTTACAGTCACCAGCATCAGATGGCACAAGTTTCCTGAATCACTATGCTGAGAATCAAGGCATCGGCCAGGCTAGTTCTTTCTAGGAGTCCCAGGAAACAATTCCTCAGTATTGCTTCTTTCTAGAGCCTTCTGGCCATAATCCCTCCAAACTCTGTCCCTCCAAGGACTTCAAGGACTTGAGCCCACTGTGAAGATCTAGGCTGATAATCCCCCATCTCAAAGTATTTTACTTAATCACATCCACCAAGGTTCTTTCACCATGAAAAAAAATCTGTAAAAATCTGCCTTTAAAATAACCAAAAAGGCTAGGTGCAATAGCCTAGTGGCTAAATCCTTGCCTTACATGCACCAAAATTCCAAATGGGCACCGGTTCTAATCCCGGCGGCCTTGCTTCCCATCCAGCTCCTTGCTTGTGGCCTGGGAAAACAGTTGAGGATGGCCCAAGGCCTTGGGACTCTACACCTGCATAGGAGACCCAGAAGAAGCCATCCCCGACTGCTTTCTCAGGCCACAGGCAGGGAGCTGGAAGGGAAGTGGAGCAGCTGGGACACAATACGGTTGCCAGGCATGTGCAAGGTTAGGATGTAGCCACTAAGCCATTGCTCTGGGCCATAGACAGCATTTTAAACTAACAAAGTATCTGTATATATATATGCAATAGTGAGAAGTTACTTGGAAAGAAAAGCGACCTGAAATACAATTTGTAAAAATCCAGTCAGTATCACAGTTAACATTTGTGCACTATTCTGTATAAAGCTCCACATCCATAAAAATGTACATTAAAAACGCACAAGTTTCGCTGCTTGCCCACTCCTCCCTGCCTGGGTCTCCCTCAAATCCAGGCAGCGCTGTGTGCACCGCCTGGCAAAAGGCAGGCACACAGGTCTCCTGTCAGCTGGTTCCTTTCCCAAACACTCTCAACAGTCAGACACCTGCCAGATCAAAGCTAGAAGGCACATCACGCGGGGCCTGCCGTGTGGGAGGCAGGGGCCAAGCACTTGAGCCATCCTCACTCGGTGCCTCTCAGGTGCGCGAGAATGAGAAGCAGAGCCCAGTTAGAACCCAGGGACTCCGTGGTGACGTGGGGTGTCCCAGGCAGGAACCTGACCTGCAGCCCCCGAAGACTCATCCCTTTTTATTGTCAGATTCTTAAAGGAATCAGAGCATCTAAAATGTTCATTATCAGCGGCGTCTTCTCCCCAAACAAGGACCACTCCCTATGGTCTGAGTTGATTCAAGGTCAGGCCATTCTGTACCGACCGGGCTTTCAGCGGAATGCAACACGCAAGACAGACCCGTCACCAAACAAACCACATTTTTTCCTCGCGCAAAAAGTCATTACCACCCCGAGACCTAAAGCCGTACAAACCCAAAAAAGGTGTGGCTTGTTATTGGCGCAGGGCCACGGTTCACAGCCAATCCCAAGGCAGCGGCTGTGCCAGGCCCTCAGGGTCGAAGTTCCCGCCCTTCCGCTTCAGGCCCATGCCAGACAGGGCTGTGCCCCGGCTCTGGCTGGTGGGAGGTCCCCCACGGTGGAAAGCAGCTCCTCTGCCTCACCTCAGTGGTGGAGAAATCTTCACCCACGCTCTGGATTCCTGTGGGGCCGCTCAACCAGGCTCAGCCCAGTAAACCAGAATTTCCAGTGCGGCTGAGGTGGCAGAGCGCTGAGAGCTGCCGGGCTGCAGAGTGCCCTATGGGGGTGGGGTAACACTGGTCCTTGGCTTTTGTGGTTGCCACCAGGCAGATGGGAAAGATGCCAGTGGAGGCTGGAAGTGAGAGAGGAAGCTTTAAAGAGAAGGGTTCTGGACCCGGGACCCCAGTTCCCACTCCCGAGTACCTGCTGGACCAAAACACCAAGCCCCATGCTATGCTGATGTTTTATGTTGGTACAAGGGCTCTGAAGCCAGGCAGCCCTGGTGAGAATGTCAGCTCCCCCTACTCTGAAGCTTAACGGCCCTAGGCAAGCTGCCTCTGCTGTGTGCTTGCTGGGACCCTTCTGTGTAATACCTGTGACCCTTACCTGGCAACAGGACCTACTCCAGACTTGGCAGCATGGCTTCTAATCAGGCCTTTACCAATCTCTCCAACTTTTAAAAATATTTGAGATATAATCCAGTTACCATTAAGGGCATCCTTTTAAAGTGTATGATTCAGAATATCCAGCTCCCATTTGCTATCACTCTCCATTCTGCACTCCATCAGCACTCTCTCCCTCTCTCTTCCAATTTGCTTATTCTGAATATTTCACATCAACAGAATCATGAAATACATGGTCTGTTGTGTGGCCTCTTAGCCTGTTTCTTCATAGGTCACACATGTTGTAGCATGCATCAGCACTTGGCCCTTTTATGGGTAAGTTCTCACTGTATGGATGTACTACACTATCCATTCATCAGCTGATGGACACTCAGGGTGTTTCCACTTTCTGGCTTCTAGGAGAGGCGCCTCTGAAGTTTTATGGGCATGATTTTCAGTGGATATTGATGCATTTGTGAAACACGGACAGCTGCCATCCACTGGCTCATTCTGCAAATGCCCACGCTGCCTGAGAAGCCAGGACCCAGGAACTCAATCCTGCTCTCCCAGATGGGCGGCAGGGACCCGTTTATTCGGGTCATCACGTCTGCCGCCCAAGGTTTGCACAGCAGGAAGCTGGAGTCAAGAGGTGGAGACAGGTCACAGATCCAGGCATTCTGATGTAGCACCCAAGCTCCTTAATCAGCATCGTCATGGCTGGGCTAAAAGTCCATCCCAAAATGATTTCGTCTTCACCATCTTTATAAGGGATCTCCCCTTTCTGCCCCTCAAGCAAGCAAAGCTTGCTCCCCTGGGGACCTTCGCACCAGTTGCTGCCTCCATCTGGAAAACTCTTCATCTAGATTTTTCCAAGTGGTTTACTCCCTAGCAGTTAGATCTCATTGATGTCTTCCTTCCTAGACCAGTTTATCATTTATTCTCTCACCCTATTTCCTTTGTATCTATGAATACACTCATTTATGCTTTCCTTGCTTATACATCGCACTCCTTTTGGCATGTAAGTTCCGTGACCTGACTACTGTGATCCTAGCCAGCCCTGGTTGTTGGAACAGTGCCAGGCACATAGCAAGCACTCATTATACATTAATTATGATCTCTTTGTACCTCACCTCAAACTTTAAAAAGTAGCTGCTATTGGGTCTGACACAGTAGCCTAGTAGTTCAAGTCCTCCCTTTGCCTGCTGCTGGGATCTCATGGGTGCCAATCATGTCTTGGCTACACCACTTCCCATCCAGTTGCTTGCTTGTGGTCTGTGAAAGCAGTAGAGGATGGTCCAAAGCCTTGGGACCCTGCACTCACATGGGAGACCTGGAAGAAGCTCCTGGCTCCTGGCTTCAGATTGGCTCAGCTCAGGCCATTGTGGCCACTTGGGGAGTGAACCAGCAGAAGGAAGATCTTTCTCTTCATCTCTCCTTTTCTCTGTAAATTTGACTTTCAATAAAAATAACCCTTTTTTTAAAGTTTTTTTTTGGAAGTAGCGGTTATTATCATCCCCATATTCAAATGAGGGAATAGAGCTACATGACTGGCCAAAATCGTGTAATTGCCAGAACCATCTGGCTTGAAAGCCAGTGCCCCCAGTGCTGCATGGCTTCCCCAGCCCCTCCTCCTTACACCTGTACAGTCTCAACACATTTGCAATCGCCACAGATTCCTCTGCAGTTCGATGAGACACACAGAGAAGAGGCAGTGGTTGTGCTGGCAGGAAAGGCCTGGCCCCAGGGGGCAGGGGTTGGGACCCCTCCCCCCTAGGAGCTCTGGCTGTCTAACAGGCTCCCCTGGGCTGCTGGGCACAGGCTCTCCTAGTTGACTTTTCCCCCATGCCCGGAATACTGGAGCGGACTGCACCAAGCACAGCAAGAACTAACTCCTTACCTCATGCCAGATAGTGTTCTAAAGGCATCTTACATCAACTCACCGAATACACACATCGGTCCTGTGAGGTCAGGATCCTGTTGTTCCCCTACAAGCCGATGCGGTCACACAAATTGTTCAAGGGCACGTGGCTGCAGAATGATGCAGGCAGGATATAGACTCAGGTGGACTCCACCTTCGCCACTACTCCACCCGGCATCGGAATGACTAATTTGAGATAAGGCCTCATCTACAGAAGAACCCAGCCCTGAGTAGCCATGTGACCATGGGCAACCTACACACGCTGCTTGACTCTTAACTGCCTTACATACGTAAATGGATGAGACTCAGCTTCTCTCCCAAGTGTGTCCTGTAAAGTAGGTTATTTTTATGTGTTGGTGGTGGGAACTAGTGTAGATTTCATGATCAATGAGTTAGATATATTCTCAATTAAGCTAACCCAGACAGAACCTTTTACAGCAGAACTATTCTAGTCTTTAGTATGCTAAGGCATAATGGGCACCTCCAAGAGAAGATATGGCATTTCCTAAATTGTACTAAAACTAGAACAGTCTGGAGTTGTGTCCTGTGGAGCACAGATTGAAAAACATTAAAGGAGCCTATCGGCATGAAAAAAATTTGTCTATAATTGGGCACAGTTCTTTTCCTATGACTGCTGTCACCGCCTGGGGGAGAGGAATTGCAGATACTGCTCACCAATTCTTCCAGCCATTTCGAGGATCTTTGGTGTGCAGAGAGTGGAGACAGGGAAGGAATTCATTTGCTGTGCACCTACTGGGTGCCAGCTTGTGAACATGACTCAGGCAGCTTTTCACAATTGTCAAAACAGCTTTTGCCGCTGGTTTCAAAGGAAGTGGGGGTAATATTGCAGATCAAATGGCTAGCTTTGGAGTCAGACATTCGCTTGTGCCTCAGTCTTGGCATTTGATAATCTGAGCTATGTAAACTTGGACGAGCCATCTAACTTCTTTGTGCCACAGTTTCCTCATTTGTAGCATGGATAACACAACACCTGCCTTATAAGGTTATTGACAGGGTTTTCCAATGCAATAAAGAGATGTGCTCCACAGAATATAAACAAACAGGTGTTTGGTGACAGGCAACTTCACCATCGTCATTGTCTTTGTCAATATGTCTATTCACATAGTCAAGGCCAAGAAAGGGCAAGGAACTTGTCTAAAGGCACACAGAAACTGCATGTGGCAATCAACCTGTTACACCTTCTAGGAAACCCTGAAGATGGCTGAGCCCATTTTACTTGCGTTGTGGCTAAAACACTTCTTCTATACCACCACTGTATTGTGTTACTCAGCAGTGATGGGCATGTCCCCTTAGGGCTTGGCCTGTACCTCCCCTGTAGGAGTGTGCAACCCAACTGGCAGTATGTCCATGTCCCCGAGTTTTGGCAAATTGGCTTGGAGGACAGAGAAGACCCCACAGCTACAGGCTTCCCTCTGTGAGCCTCTTTCTGCAGGGATGTCTTCCAGCCATTCTTTTTTTTTTTTAAAGATTTATTTTTATTATTTTGTTATTGGAAAGGTGGATGTACAGAGAGGAGAGACAGAGAGGAAGATCCTCCGTCCGATGATTCACTCCCCAAGTGAGCGCAACGGGTCGATACTACGCCGATCCGAAGCCAGGAGCCTCTTCGGGTCTCCCACGTGGGCGCAGGTTCCCAAAGCTTTGGGCCGTCCTCGACTGCTTTCCCAGGCCACAAGCAGGGAGCTGGAAGGGAAGCGGGGCTGCCGGGATTAGAACCGGCGCCCATATGGGATCCCAGGCGTGCAAGGCGAGGACCTTTAACCACTTGCGCCACCGCGCCGGGCCCCTTCCAGCCATTCTTACGGACCCCCAGATCGATTCTATGGGTACATTCATAAGGAGCAAAGGCCTGCGATGTGCTTTACAGTCCCAGGACTATTGTCGATGGGGATGTCTCAGTGGCTGCTGTAGGGGGAACAGGGGATCACACAAGGGGTCAGGCTCTTGCCCTGCATTCAGGAAAAAAGCTACTCTTAGGAAATTCTCTGTGGGGTCAGCACTGAGGCATTGCAGGCTAAGCCTCTAATCGTAGCATCCTATATAGACACTTGCTTAAGTCCTGGCTGTACTGCTTGCTATCCAGCAGAGGAAAATGGCCCAAATGCCTGGGCCCTGCAATCATGTGAGAAACTGGAAAGAAGCCCAAGATCCAGATCAGCTCAGCTCTGGCCATTGTGGCCATTTGGAGAATGAGCTGGCAGATGGAAGCTCTCTCCCTGTAACTCTCTCCTTCTAACTGCCTTTTAAATAAACTACTTTAAGAAAATAGTTCTATAGTTCTATATGTTATGCTTCCATTGAACTTCCTATTAGGATAAAAGGTTTACTGTCTACTCCCATCCCACCAACAAGGAAAAGAAAAGCATTTCAAAAATCAGTATCTGATCCTTCATTTTCGTGACACACCCTGGGAAACAGACCCAGACAGGAAAGGACTATGACTGGTCCCAGTGTGTGCAGGGCAGAACAGGAACCAGAACTCACACCCCCTGACGCTTTGCACCAGCCTCTCAAACAGAGTTGGATGCAGGCTTAGGGTTTTACAATTAGAAGAGCCATTGGCTCATTGTTAAGTTGATGGTTCCCATTTTGGAGTCAGTCCTCTCTTTGGCCACAGTCAGAGCTCACCATGTCCCATCCTCCCTGTTCCCACAGGCCCAGGGCAGCAGGTCCCAACAGGCCCAGGGAGCAGGCATCACTATAGCCTCCCTCCGTCTCCTACCCTGGAGCTGCTGGTGACTCAGAGGAGCAAACATTGGGCCGGGAACAAAGAAAGCACTGCGGCAGGTGCTTTGAGAACCTGTCAAAATCCTATCTTAAGCGAGTCACCTGATCTCACAGATTCTATCACCGGCTACGACATTAGGATAACTTCATGGTTGCTGGTTCACGTACCGTGACTATTCAAGGGCTAGAAGCAATACATGTCCACAACCTACAACACAGGCGTTGGGCAACGAGTAATGGTTTCTATCAGCATTGTTGTTTTAACTGTAGCTGGATTTTGATAAGCTCTAACGCTCTCATGCATAATTCAAGCTCGTTTGGCTCTCTGCACACTCACATCAAAGCCAAGCAATGCTCCATTTCTACATGTGTTCTTCAGTGTGAGCTCTGTCTTCCACAGTAATTTGAAACTTGTCCACCTACAGACAGATGTTCTGTTGGAAGCATCCTGCAACTGTAGTGTGAGCAAGAGTGAGCAAGAGTCTAACTCTGGAATCAATCTGCCAGCTTTCACCACAGCTCTGCCACTCCAACGCAAATGGGTTCCTTAACTCCCTTGATCTTAAGTTTTCTCATAACATAGAAATAATAGCAATGCCAAAGTCACAGGGTTGTTATAGAATTAAATAAAATAAGATGTGTAAACTCTCTTGTACCGTCTTATCCTTAAAAAGTGTCCAACAGGGGCTAAGTTCTGTGGCATAACAAGCAAAGCTACCATTAGCAGTGCCAGCACTCCATATGGGCACCAGTTCAAGTCCTGGCTGCTCTACTTCTCCTCTAGATCCCTGATAAAGCGCCTAGCAAAAGCAGCAAAGGCTGGCCCAAGTGCTCGGGCCCTTGTGCCAACGTGGGAGACCTGCCCAGAGCTCCTGGCTCCTAGCTTTGACCTAACCCCACTCTGGCCATCTCAGTCACTTGGGGAGTGAAACAGTTGATTAGAAGATCTCTTCTATTTTCCTCCTTTCTCTGCCTTTCTCTTTCTCCCTTTTCATTAATCTCTCTCCGTAACTCTGTTTCAAATAATAAATCTTAAAGAGTAACCAAATGACATTAACTTATGATTTGACCTCTAATCAGCTCTTTTTGCCTCAAAATAAAGTGTGAAGAAGATACAAGTACTTGGCTGAGTTGTGTTTCAAGTGACTTTGAGTGAAGAGCCGATTCTGCCACAAATCAGTCAAGCAAGGTTGGGCATGACTTTGCCCCTTTTTGTGCCTCAGTCTCCCCATTAATGAACTAGGGGAGGTAGGATTGGCTGAGCGTTTTCAGCTCTGAGCCTGAGGACAGGCGCACCAGCAGGCTCTATGTGCTCCCACAGTGGTACTCGCAGGGCCCTGTCTTCACATCTACTCTACACAGAGCAGGATCTGCAAAGGCCTGGGAGAGAAGGCTTGGCCTCATCTCACCATGTTTTCATCAAGAGATCTGCTCTGGGATGGCATAACCCCAGCTTGAATCTCTGTCCCTGGAAATGTCACTACCTCTCTGGGATGCAAGCCCTTCATCTGTAACATAGGCATTCCAGTGGTACCCAGAGTCAGGGACTGTAGTGAGCATGTGAGCTAAGGTTGGTCAAATGCTTAGCACACAGAGAAAGAGCTTAGCAGTGCAACATTATTTTTTAAGATATGCCAGTTGCATGTGGACCCCACTTTTGGGCATGATGCTGTTTCTAGAAACAGACCAAGCATGTCTCAGTCCATGGCAGGCAATAACGCTCTTTTGGAGGCTGGCAGCTACTCTGGGAACATACTTGGGAAAGGATGGGCCTACTCTGGCATACAGATGGTCCAGATTCCCATGAGTCCTCATCAACCTGAGGAAGGCCACTTGCCCTTCCCCACCCTGCCCAGAACACCAGATCTGTGGGGTTAGAAAGCTGGATAGATCATCTCTTACTTGGTCCTCTAGCCCGGGTGGGAGGGAAGGAGAAATGACCTACCCTATCCTTATTGGATACTGCTAGAGCTAGGATGCGCAGTAGCACAGGGTGTCAGAATTTCCTGCTAAGCTTTTCAGCTTTACAGGCTGGGAGTCCTCCCTCGACCTGTTTCCTCACCTGGAAAATGGAGATGACCATAGAAGCTATTTCCAAGTTCTTGCGAAGATCAAATGAACTTGCAGGTGACATAGAGCAAGCTACTACAAATAGTGCTAATATCACGGTAAGTGGTGCTCTCTGACTCACATACTGGAAACCATGCTTATTCGGGGGTATTCCCTCACCATACTGGAAACCATGCCGATTTGGGGGTCTCCCTTCCACTGCAATACCACATATGACAATTGTTCTGCGACGCTGGTCTACAAGTTGATCAAGGCTGTGACACTGCCTCTCTGTTGCTCTGTGAATGGCCTCTGGCCACCTTCCCACTCTGGTCCTTTCTACAGTTTTTTTCTCTATAAGCCTGATTCCATTGAAACATAACATCAACCACAAATATAATTTTTAAATGAATAATTGCTTAATCAGAAAGTCAAAATAAGTAAGGAGCATTGATTTGATAGTCTAGGTCACCAAACTCAACATATCCTAAATATTAGCATTTCAACATATAATCAATATCAAGGTATCATTAATAATATGTTAACATTCTTTTTTTCTAAGTTGTAAACTTCTGAATGGTTCTCAGCCTGGGGTGATTTCAGCAATTGGTTATCAAAACCAGCAAGGAGGTACACTCTTGTCACCTGGAGCCAGAATGCCAACCTTCTGCAATGGTAGGGCATGCCTCACAGCATCGCCAGAGCCCTTCTGCAGCTTAGAGCACATCCTCACTCAGATGAACCACCTGTCACGTTCTCCAGAGCCACAGTGGCTGGTGGTCAATGCAGCAGGCAAGGCAGCTACACTGTAGTACACTTAAACAGTCTTACAAAAGACAAGCTTTTAGAAACTCCATTTTTGGTTCATTTACTTTCTAGTTCATTCCTGAAGAACTGGCCATAAGAGCCCACTAGCTGTCCCTGGCTGGTCAGACCCTTCCCAAGAAACCCAAAGCGACCCTCCAGCCCAAGCTGAGTCTGAGCCTGGGACAGTGAATCCTGTTGTTCCTTTCTGGGGAGACAAGGCTGCAGGCTCTGCTACCTGCCTCACAGGCCCATTGTGGCTCCAGGAGAAAAGGGCTTTGTCAGCACAGCAGCAAGGGAGCCCACAGCTCAATGCACCCTTTGTATCTGCACCAGGGAGATGTTCCAAAGCCAGTCTGGAGAGGCCCAGCCCCCTGCTGCAGCAGATGGGGAGCCTGAGGCTCAGAGAGGGTGTGAAAGGCCTGGCAGTGGGTCATAGATCTCTCCTCCTCCCATCACTGCCCTTCCACAGGAAGTGTACCTGTCTCTGCAAAGCCCATCTCCAAGTGTGGGACACTTGTCCCTGACTTCAGACAACTTCCTTCCTTGAACCCGGCCACATAGTCCTTTACAAATCTCAAACTCGTGTGAGACAAATGCATCAGAGGACACATATGTATGTCTTTCTCTGAGCTCAGCTCTGGCAACAGCATTCCTATATGGTGATCTTAGAAGTCAAGCCACTCAGACAAGCCACACAGACACAGGTAATTATGCCAGGTAGATGGACATTTAGCTGGAATGTGGTCATTATTTCACAATGTATACATAGAGCATTACACTGCATACCTTAGATACGGACAGCTTTGGTCAATTATTTCCTAATAAACCTGAAAGAGCAAAGGTCTGGCCCAGAACACATTCTCCGCCTCTTGTTCTGTGTTCTTGGAGTGATGATGTGTGAAGGCAGTGAATGTCTGTGGGCTAGAACATGGTCATCAAAGCAGACACAAGGTCCCTCTGCACTGCAACGATGTTTAGGTACCAGACACCTCCTTCTCTTGCCACATCCTCCTCCTCAGCTATCATGCAGGCATATGTTCTTCTATCACGAAATATCATTTCCCAAGAGGGCTAGTTATTCAATATCTTGCTGTTCTGTGACCCCACTGAAGGTGCTCTTGGTGGATTCACCTGTTCAAATTTTGACTTTACATCCATCCAAAGTTAAGGTGTCTTTAAAGATGCCTGTGACAACATTTTTCTTTTACCCTCAGTCCTGTTCAGCAATTGTTTGACGACATCAACTGCAAGGTGCAAGAAGGAATGATTTTTCTTTCTTCTCTGCCTGACAGAAAAAGAAAGTGGATCCTCATGGGACATAAGTATTTTGAGTCATCCGGCAGACTGGACCAAGCCCTCACAGCACATTCTGTGAGACCTAGGTGGGAGGCCACACGCAGGACAGTGGAGGGTAGTGGCTGGGATGACAGGTGTGTGTGGAGGCAAAGGGGTCCACCTTAGGCCTGGCTCTGCCCGTTCCTTCGCCTCCCAGTTTTCTGCACACATGTTGCTATTCCTATACAAGATTAAACACTAAAGAACTCTGTTCTATTTTTTTATGTCTTCTCTATAAATCCAAAATAGTTTTTAAAAATACAATGTTCCTTCATCTGCAACACAGAGGGAATAAGGGACCCTATCCTTACTGAGGGTTAAACCAGAGTGTCTGGCGGGTGAGGCGGGTCCTACTGTGAAGACCCACAGCTGACTGCTACGACCAGCTACAGGAGGCAGGTCTCCAGGAGAGATCATTGCTCCCTTAGCCATCCCATGCCCTCATTGCCTAGAGCAGAGTGTTTCAGCCTAAGACACTTCAGCATGGCCAGAACAGCAGGAGTCTGACCCTGGTTCTGCCTCTTCACTGCCTGGATCCTGGGCAAGCTACTGGATCACTCGATGCCCCAGTTTCCTTCCTGTAAATCATGAAAGTACACAGCTTGTGTTGTCATGAGAATTGATTTTTTTTTTTTGGCACTTAGAGCTTTGCTTGGTCTGTGGCAAGCACCACGTACGTGTATGTTTTCCTGGTCTAAGTTAGCATTTTTTCCAACTTCACTGCTACCATAGGAATAAATGCACTTTTTGCCATAACTGTACATGGGTACATACATATATACAATTCAAGTAACTGGGAAACCATAGGTCTTTAGAGAATTGATCTTTTTTTGCTCCCTGCATTAGTATATTATGTTATTGAGGAGAGAATGAATAGTCAGGCTCATTTTGGTTGCTAATCACTTATTTCTTTCTTCAATTTACAAAGCTCTCGACTTTGTTCAGCTGACAATATATATTGAGCATTTATTGTCCAAATATTATATAGCTGTTAACTATCAGTGCTAGATAGGGATTGGATCTTGAAGATAAATGAATAAGACAGGGAAGAGAGGAAAGAACAAACTAGGCTCTAGACCTCTTGGATTCATAGTCCCTCCAGGCCTTGCAGCCAAGACTATCCCCTTCCAAGCGTTCCCCCAGCTGCTGCTACCCCACATCAACTCCGTCTCTGGGGATGGAGCTGGGTGGCAGCCGGCGGCCCGAAGGCGGGGCCTCGGGACCCGCCCCCTCGCCTCCTGCCCCTGGCACGGGCGGTGACTGGGAGCCTAGGAGCCCAGCCCGGCTGCATCAGCCACACAGCGAGGGCATGCGCCCCTCTGCGGGCGGCCTCAGCCTCTCGCCCCCAGCTCAAGTCGCAGGGTGACTCCTCCCCAAGGACCCTCCGCCTCTGGGGCACGCCCTTCTCCCTGCTCCTGGGTCAGGACCCTGGAGGCTTCTGACATCCGAGCGAGCCAATCCACGCCACGCCACGAACAAGTGGCCACCTGCTGGAAAGCCCTCTAGGGCCCCATGGAGCTGCGGGTTAGCAACGCCAGCTGCGAGAACGGTGCGTGTGACAGCGCGTGGGGACGGGGGAAGCCCGGGCGCCAGCCTGTGAAACCCTCCCTGCCCCATCCTCTCCTTGCAGGATCCCATGCTGGGGAGAGGGTTCTGCTCTTGTCTTAGCTGGGACTTCACCTCCATCTTGGCTGCTGGGCTGCTGGGCTAAGTTAGAGAGAGGGAAAAAGGAGTAAGGAGGAGGGAGGGGCTGTGTGGGTTTCTGGTCTTTTTAGCCTAAAGAGGTACAATGACGTAAGATGCTTTTAAAATCTGTCCAGGTCTGGCTATGGCCCCAACCCGCCTCTCCCACCTCCATACACACGCCTTAGAAAAGGGAGGCATAGAAACTCAAGAAAGGAGCAAAGACTCCTTCCTGGCTTTAGGCTGAGTTTTACCATGAGGCACACAGGGGACCAGGTCCCTTCCTGGTGTTACTTCCTTCAGCCTTACAACAATTCTGGAGGAAAGGTGGGCATTGTGGCTTTACTGTCCCCACTTGGGAGATGTGGAAACTGAGGTTCTGAAAAGACTACTCTCATGCTACCAGTGGAACAGTGGGAAAGTGGGCAGGGAACCAGAGCTCCCGGATCCCAAGGTGTGGCCCTGTGCTGTAACACCTCACCCGGCTCCACTTCCCCACCCCTCCTTGCTGCTGCAGCCTGCGGAACAGGCCTGTTCCCCTGAGTTCTCCCCTTCTCCAGGGGAGCTCCTGAACCTGGGCAGTTGGATGTTGCTGCCTCTAGGAGCTCGCCCAACAAGGCAGGCTGCTGGCAGCCTCACCTTGTTCCACAAGGAGTGCTCTCTCTCCTCCCAGCATCCTTGGGCAGAGAGACAGGAACCCCCTGGTTCAGCACTCAGCTTTTTCACATGAGCATCCTCCCCCTCAGGACTGGATTTCCTTTGGCCATTAGCCTTGTGTCTTCACCATGCAGAGGAATGTGACTCAATGGCAGGTGCCAAGCCGGTGGGTGCTGCAGGGCTTTAACAAACAGCAAGCCCACAATGGGTTCTTTGGCTCCACCTGCCAGAGTTCCCCTTCAGAGGGCAGGGGAGAGTCGTGGAAGTGGGTTGAGCTTGCTTTGTCCCATTTCCTGGTAGGATCTGCCTCACTTCCTGGACTCTCCGCTCTTGGGCAAGGAGGCCCGAGCTGGAGAACAAGAATGAGCAACATAGAACAAGTCGGACTGGGGACTGAGAGGGCTGCTTGCTTCATCTTCCTGCAGTTGTGACATACGTGTTAGAAAGAGATCTCCCATAGCAGAAGATACCTGTGCACCTCTGGTAGCTTGCTGAGCCAGCACAGCCCCCAGGTGTTTGTGTAACTCAGCTAGTCCTTTCCTCCTCAGGGACTTGGTTTCCCCGGCTTCCAACAAAGGGTTAGACTAACATTTTACCTAGGACTCCCTCCAGCTCCATGCCCCATGGTATTGTTCCATGGAAGAGATTGGCACTGCCCTATTATCTACTCCTTCAGGTCCCCTCTACATGGTGGATGTGCCAAATCCCGAACTACCTGGCCATGGACTTGGGGTCCCTCCAGGCACTACCTGGGTGGTGGTGGTGGTGGTGGTGGTGGTGGTGGTGTGTGTGTCTATGTGTGGCCTGGGCTTATATCCTTGGTTCTTGATCACACATGGCTGCTTGGAAAAGGCCTCTCCCTCCAGAGGTCACCAACTCAAATACCTACACACTCCAAACCCACAAACATGGCTGAAGGGAACTGGATAAAGAGGCTGGGAAATTGGAGGTGACACGTTTTACAAAAGGGGTAGCTGCCACAGAGCTTCAGCCAATTGCTGCTCTAAGGGACGTCCTGTGGGTGAACTAAGTAGATCTTCTGATTTTCAAGTGTAGCTCCAAATCAGAATCCTTTCCTGGGAACTCTATTTTAAAATGCTGTTAATGGGTTCATATTTTAAGAGAATTCTTGAGAAGCCAAATGAAACCCACCACACCCTCTTACTGGAAAGACTTTGAGCTCCCGGAGGCCCAAGGGCCCAGAGGCTGAGAAGAGATCCTGGGAAGAGCAGGAGGTTGGCCTCGGGGAGGCCCAAGAACTTGGGGGACATTCCCTGGAGTGTGGGGTGTCTATCTGGCTTCTTAGTCCTCAACTGGAGTCTGATATTCTTGTGTCTATAGGCAAAGTACCTAGTCTTGTATTGCCTCTATTTTTCTTCCCATAAACTGAGTACTAAAGACAATGTTTTTGAGGAGGTTTGGTGCAGCTGGTGGGTAGCCACTGAGGATACCTGTGTCCCATATGCAAGCACCTGGTTCAAATCCTAGCTACTCTCTACACTTTTAGACCAGATTCCCCACTAATGCTTCTCTGGGAGGCAGTGGATGATGGCTTCAGTACTCGAGTTCCTGCCACCCAGGCAGGAGTCCTGGATCAAGTTCCTGGTTCCTGGCTCCTGACTCTGATCTGACCCAAGCTTAGGTACTATGTGTTTAAAGAGGGACAGCAGATGGAACATCTCTGTTTCTATGCTGGCCTTTCCAATAAATTAAAAAGTTTAAAATAACTGTTAACACTCACAAGAACATTATGAATGCTTGCCAATAAAATCTCCTGCCTCCACCCAGGGCATGTAAACTGTTGTTTCAAGAAGGGGCCCAGGGACAGCCTGGTGACAGCAGAAGCATGGGGTCTGCCAGAGGGGCTAACTGCAGTATTTGGGAAGCAGGCGAAAGCCCTGTGTCTAAGTTCCTGTATTCTTCCACCCAGGCTCCTTCATCAACCTCTACTGCTCTTCCCATGAAGTCCTGTGCCAGATCGTCAGCGGCCTCAGCCCCGAGGTGCCCAGCAATGCCACCAGCAGCAGCTGGAGGGAGAGGTTCCGGCAGACCTATGGCTTTTACATTGGCCTGGGCCTTGCCTTCCTGTCCAGCTTCCTCATTGGCAGCAGTGTCATCCTCAAGAAGAAAGGCCTCCAGCGACTCGTGGCCACCGGGGCCACTCGGGCTGGTACGCTCCAGGGGAGACGGGGTGGAAGAAGGGAGGTGGGATTGGGCCCAGGGCAGCAGAGCCCTGACCCAGCCTGTCCCCATGGGGGCCATGGCTGTAGCATGGCCATTGGTAAATACAAAAATTGTCACCCTTCTGGGTATCCCACTGTTGATACGACCTCTTCTTTTACAGACCTGTATCTCCTGAGGCCACTGGGGCAATGACAGTGTAGCATTTCAGGACCAAGACTCTAGCCCTCTAGGTCCAGTCCTGGTTTGACTTCTTCCCAGTCATGACAACCTAGGCAGATCACACACACAAACCCTCCTAACCATCCAGTTGAACTCCCTTGTATGCTGTCATGGAATTCACTGGAAAACAAGATGTGTATCTATGAAGCAGTTGTTGGGAACAGGAGCTGAATGAAAAAGAATCCATCCATCATTTTTGCTCACTGGGGTTTTCCAGGTGTGAGGTTAGACATGGAAGAGTCCAGTGAGAGAGACAGAAGGCCGGGGGAAAGGAACAGAACTCAGGGAAAATACAGAGTGCTATAGGTAGATTTTGCAAGCACACATAAAGGCTTAGAGGTTAAGGGAGGTTTTTTCCCACAGAGGGGTAAAAGATGAGTTAAGGGCCAGTGCATGGAGGGTCTTATGAAGTGAGCTACAGGATTTGAGTGCAGCTCATAGGTGACTGAGAGGTGGGCTGTGGGAGGGGAGGATGCTCCAATTGAAGATGTGAAGAAACTCTTGTTAGGTGAAGAATGGACTCAAGGTGGGGAAACCAATTAGGTGAGTAAGAGCCTAGAACTCTGGCCTGGATACAAGCCATGGATCCCAGGATGGTTTTTGAATGAGGGCTTCACCTGTTCTATGCTGGCTCTGGGGAGGAATATGGAAGGAGTCAAGGATGAGTCAGGTTTTGGACTTGAGCAATCAAGGACGTGATGGTGCTGTTTTCTGAGATAAAGAACGCAGAAGGAGGGGGCAGGGTTATGGGATGGTGATGTGTATTCAAATTTGTGTATTCAAATGCTCTATGGAACACTGCTTTGGAAGCAAGCTCTAGATCCCAAATCTAGATCTTCAATTCCTGGTGATGAAATGTCTGGGTAAGAAAGGTTCCTTGATTTCCTCTTAACATAGAGATGAGAATAGAGCCAGATTCAAGGACTGTGGACAAGACACATAACACATTCAGGAAATGTTTAACAGAGGAGAAGCCATTAGGGTGAGACGGTCCAGCCAGCAGGTACTCCGATATACACGTCTGGAGCCCAGGTGCTCAAAACAGAGACCTGGGAGGTACAGGGAGGATGCTAGGAGCGACGGACAATGTGCTGTGTGCTTTCCTTCTGGACAAGTGTTCAGAAGTTCATGGAGCTCTCAAATGGCCAGGAACACATTTGCATGGGCTTGGGGTCTAGGGGAGTGGGGAAGAAATAAGGGGAGCAGGGAAGTAGTGATAGCCAATCAGAAAATTTCCCTAGAATAATTTTTTTCCTCTAATATATTATTTTAGTATCTTCCAAGATTTTAATCCTTCGAGTACAATGCTCTCAGAGAGCTTAGCATTCATGGAGACTCTGACCTGTTGGGAAAAATGAGGAAAGCAAAAGTCCCTCTCCTTAGAAAAGTGGGCACCCACAAAAGCCACATACAGTTTTTGAATTTTCACAGCACTGTTTCAAACCCATCCCTTACCACCACCACCATCCTCGTAGCCAATATGGCTGACTGTTGGCTGTGTGCTGAACAAATCAGGCATGACTTCTGGCTTTATGAGCTTCCACTTTAGTGGAAAAAATACAAGGTACTAGGCAGATCAACTTAAATTGTCAGTAAGTCCCAGGAAGAAGGGGAACTGGAAGCTATTAAAAAGAACTCCATGGGGGAAACAAGCATCTGAGGGGGAGAAACGCAGGCTGAGACCACAGAGTGAGCATGGAGGTAGGCAGTCATTGGCTCAAGTATTCCAGAAAAAGCAAAGGCACCGGCAGACCTTGAGCTGAAAGGAGCCCACCACTTCTGTGGAACTAAGAAAGGGAGAGGCAGGAACAGCCCAAGATTGTAGGTGGCGTTGTTAAGGATTCTTTGTCCTAAAACCTATTGGAAGCTGTGGTCCAGATGTAAGCTGAGCAGGGGCATAATTCAGTTCGCACTCTTATTGGAAAGGCAGATATACAGAGAGAAGGAGATACAGACAGAAAGATCTTCCATCCACTGGTTCACTCCCCAGGTGGCCACAATGGCTGAGCTGAGCCGAGCCAACCTGAAGCCAGGAATCGGAAGCTTTTTCCAAGTCTCCCATGTGGCCCAGGCTGAGGGAACCCTCCATGGTAAGGTGCTATTTAAAACTTCAGGAATGGGTGAACTCACACAGAACATGGCGCAGAACCAAAAGCCACTGATGGATCTGGAGTCAAGGCCAACTCAGCAAAGGCACTTGAGAAGGTGCAGCCAGGTGCTAACTGTGTGTGCATTCCCTTCTGCAGTGGACGGAGGCTTTGGCTACCTGAAGGATACGATGTGGTGGGCTGGATTTCTCACCAGTAAGTGAATTCTTCACCCTATGAACAGTAGCCTGTGGGTGGAGGAGGAGGAAGCATATCTGCCTCTATTGTGCAAAGAATGGGGCTGAAACCGATCCCCAGGGAAAAACCTTGACAATTCTTGCAGGTAGAACCTCTTACCCTTTCTCTCAGTCACAAAACATCTGAATCCAAAGAAGTTTGTTCAGCACAGCTTTCAGTCAAGCTTTCTCTGCTTGCCTTGAAATACACTGATATTTATCACTGCCTACTGGCTGTGGACGTCCATGGTAGAAGCTAAGACTCTGAAATTAACTCCTCCCTTCCACAGGCAGTTTGTCCACATAGAACACAGCTGATACATCACTGAGATTTGCTCAAATCTGCCCACTCACACATTTTCCCCCCTGCCCATCTCTGGTTATCAGACTAATTCTTTTAGGTGGAACTGGACTCTCCGATGACAGTCCCCTAAGCCAGGTGCTGATTCCTGCCTTAGCCAACCATAGCTGTAGCAGACAACACCTGCTTCCCCAGGTGACCCAGGTTGTTCTTTAGCAGCAGAGGGAGGGGAGAGATAGGGACACAGGGAGAAAGAGGGGGTCAGGGGAAAAAGGGAGAAACGGGGAAAGAAAATGCTTGCAGAAGTATGCAACCTAGACACACAGATGAGGAACATAGGACCCTAAAGAATGGCTAGCTTTCCGGACTATCCAGAATTTCCCCATTTGGTACCCATTTCTTGATTTAATAATAAAATTTTTAAAAAGTTATAGAAAATGTTAATTTTTATTGGAAAGGCAGATATACAGAGAGGAGAGACAGAGAGGAAGATCTTCCATCCGATGATTCACTCCCCAAGTGAGCGCAACGGCCGATGCTATGCCACAGGAGCCTCTTCCGGGTCTCCTACGCGGGTGCAGGGTCCCAAAGCTTTGGACCGTCCTCGACTGCTTTCCCGGGCCACAGGCAGGGAGCTGGAAGGGAAGCAGGGCTGCCGGGATAGAACCGGTGCCCATATGGGGGCCTGGCGCAGTGGCACAGTGGTTAGAGTCCTCGCCTTGCACGCCTGGGATCCCATATGGGCGCCGGTTCTATCCCAGCGGCTCCGCTTCCCTTCCAGCTCCCTGCCTGTGGCTCGGGAAAGCAGTCGAGGATGGTCCAAAGCTTTGGGACCCTGCACCCGCGTAGGAGACCCGGAAGAGGCTCCTGGCTTCGGACTGGCATAGCATCGGCCGTTGCGCTCACTTGGGGAGTGAATCATCGGACGTAAGATCTTCCTCTCTGTATATCCACCTTTCCAATAAAAAAAAAAAAAGAACCAGTGCCCATATGGGATCCCAGGCGTGCAAGGCGAGGACCTTAATCACTGTGCCACTGTGCCAGGCCCCATTTTCTTGAACTTTTCAAAAAAATAAAACCCCAAAATATTGGCAGTCATTGTACTTAACCATGCACAGACTAGAAATCTAAAGATGTGAAGATTTAAGCAGGCTTTCACCCACATGCAGTGCATATGACCTTGGGCTCTGGGCCTCAGCTTTCTAATCTTTCAAATGAAACGATTTGCACTGGATAGGCTGGGACTGACCTGCTTGGAGCCTCTGGGGGAAGGGCACGAGGAGCAGGACTGTGGTTAAACATGGCTTGAAATCACCTCGATCCAGAATTGTCTGAATTGGAGATGGTTCATTAGGATGGCACTAAGTGTCTTTTCTTCTTTCAATTCCTAGTGGCTGCTGGGGAAGTTGCCAACTTCGGAGCCTATGCGTTTGCACCTGCGACCGTCGTCACACCTCTGGGAGCGCTGAGCGTCCTCATAAGGTTATTGTCAGCTCTCGAGCCACCTCAGACTCCTTTCTATTCCCAGTGTGTTGAAGTCTGTAGTTGCAAGTGGGCCAACATGGTCACTGGCAGGCCCCTGAAGGAGGCAGGGTATTCTGCAGTGCTCTGGATCTGGCATGGTTTGCTGTCACTTAGGCCTGCTTTTCCTCACTGCTGGCAAAGCCTGAACCAGAGGAAACGGGCTCCCACTGTCTCCAGGCTGAATGGCTTGCATCAATATTTTGGTGCTTCCACGGCAGAAGCACCTGAGTAGAAGCATGTGCTTTAGATGAACACTACCTGGCTTCTATGCTGTGTCATTTAGCATTTAACATTGTTTTGGAGACTAAGTGAGTAATGCACAGAAAGAATAAACTGACAACAAAAACAGACACAGCTCTCATATTGAGGGCTTATTGTCTACTAAATGTTCTCAATGTATCTCAGGTACTAAGGCACTTAATCCTCACAGCCGTCTCTACCTGAGGCCAGACATCAAGCAAGTTAGCCACCATGCCCAGGTTTCAACTATCCAGGCCAGGATTCCAACCCAGGCAGTCCAATTCCAGTCTGAGTGCTTAACCCTTGGGCTATGTTGCCTCTCACGTAAGCACTCAACCCATGAATAATGGTTTTTAAAAATAAGAATAATAGTATCCTTCCTCTGGCCCCCAGCCCTTCTGAGATACAAACATAAGACCACTTCCTCTGTGGTGGTCCAAAAAAAATTTTAAGCATACTTTACCTCAAAGTCAGAATTACAGAGAGAGAAGGGGGAAGAGACAGAGATTATCCTTCTGGAATAGCCACCATAGCCAGAGGTGGGCTGGTCCAAAGCTGGAAGCCAAGAGCCTCTTTCAGGTCTCTCAGATGGGTGCAGGGAACTAAGACCCTAGGCCATCCTCCGCTGATTTCCCAGGCAATAAGCAGGGAGCTGGATGGGAAGTGAAGCAGCCAGGACTTGAACTGGCATTCATATGGGATGCTGGCAGTGCAGGTGGAAGATTATCTTGATATGCCACTGCACCAGCCCCCTGAAATGCCTTTTGAAGAAGGAAGTTGCCTAACCTTTGAACCCTAGTAAATTCTCAGCTAACTACATATCTAGTACCATGATTCCCTCTGTTGCGTCTTACTCTCTCAATGACACTTTTGCAATATTTCTATAGTCCAAAAAAAAAAAATCAAGTCATGATACACACTGCATAATAAGCTTTGCTGACTTCACACCTGGTGTAGCTGTGACTCTACCATGACTTATCTGATTCTAGATTCTCCACGCCTAGGATGTTGGGAGCAGCATGGAACTCCTCCGTGTGTGGGCCTGCCTGTGAGAATGCCCCCAGATTCTCATGAATGAGAAACCTTTTTGGAAGATTTAGAGGAGAGATAGGAAATAGGAAGGAAGCTTAACATCCATCTTCACTCCTGACAGCTTGAGCCAGGACCACTGAGGAGTTCTGGGTTTCAGCACACCAATAGCTGTTCACCCTAAGCCACTACCACTGTTACAGACGCCAGGGCCACAAGTATATCCAACATGCCCGTTTTCCCTCCCTTCTTCCTTCACCTCCATTGGCAAGTGTGAGGACTGGGGAAACCATGTTGCCAACAAACAGCAAGAAAATTCTGGAGATATTTTCCCCAGCAAAATGAAGTCTCAGGAAAGTGACGAGAATTCTGTTCAGTGTCTAGGAAAATTCCTAAGCTTAATAATCAGATAGAACTTGAGTTCAGGCATGCCTTCATCACTTCGCTAAGTCACTTTAACTTCTATGAGACCCAGTTTTGTCATATATAAAATAGAAATAGCACATTTTACTCTACTAAGAATAATTGTAAAGTTCTTATCCCAAAACACGAACCTATGCCCAGAACACGGTAGCTGTATCATCACTGTGATGTTTTTCTATCAACATGTATCAAAGGAAAAAGGGATAGTTTTACTGTTTATGATCCAAGCCATAGAAACAGAATAAGGGGTACAAAGTTCCAGGAGGTATATTTTCAGTGAATAATCAGTAAACCCACATCAGACTCATTGGTTTGTGAAGGATTGAGCTCCCCCCACACAAGAGGCATACAAGCAAAGGCCAGACAGTATGTGTCAGCTCAGAGGATGTATTCGTTGGGTAGGAAGACCATCAGGAGCCTTTGAAGGGTTCATCCAGTTAACTCCGTTAGAGAATGTTCAGTTTTCACAACAACAAAAAATTTCACTTGCACTTCCATTGTCCCAGCACACACTCAACTCTCCCCCAAATCAGCTTCCATTTCACTTGTTTTCAGAGAGCCTAGAAAAGCTTTCACGCAAGAGCCCAGAGTTCCTGTTCATTCTCTGAGTGCTTGCTCAGGGGCCCCTTTTCCCTTGGACCTCCGGGACAGGCCTGCCCTCATGCCTTTCTCCCATGATCATGTGCAGTGCCATCCTCTCCTCCTACTTCCTGGGGGAGCGTCTGAACCTGCTGGGGAAGCTGGGCTGTGTGATCTGCGTGGCAGGCAGCACCGTGATGGTGATCCACGCCCCCGAGGAGGAGAAGGTCACCACCATCATGGAGATGGCTTCCAAAATGAAAGACACAGGTACGTGCCTCACTCCTAGCAGGGGCAGGAAGTCACTGAGGGGTGGCCACTGGGGCAAAGCCACAGGTTCTGACCACTTTGGGTGCTGCTCCTGGAGAAGGCAAGCTGAAGAAAGTGGTGGGATAGGGCTTGTTAGCAAGTGAGGCTTAAGGCCTTCCTGGCTCGGTACATATGGAGACCATTTCACAAATGTTTATGACATGCTAGGCTCTGTTCTCAGCGCTGTATGTATGATATCCTTGAACCTCCTAACACATCCCTGTGAAGACAGCCCTGTGGTTGGTCATCTTTTACAAAAGCGGGAACTGTGGTCTTGGGGATTAATAGTTTCCCCAAATTAGCAGGCTACATGCTAGGGCTGGAACCCACATTTGACCACAGAGCAGCACCTCTCACCCTGGTTCAGGGCTCTAGGTGCTATTTCCCTCCCCAGCTCAGATCTGTGTTCCTTCTTCTCCTGAAGGCTTCATCGTGTTTGCCGTGCTCTTGCTGGTGTCCTGCCTCGTTCTCATCTTCGTCATCGCCCCACGTTATGGACAAAAGAATATCCTTATCTACATCATCATCTGCTCTGTGATAGGGGCCTTCTCTGTGGCTGCTGTCAAGGGGCTTGGCATCACCATCAGGAACTTCTTCCAGGGCTTGCCAGTGGTGCGGCACCCCCTGCCCTACATCCTGTCCCTCATCCTGGCACTTTCCCTAAGCACTCAGGTCAACTTCCTCAACAGGGCGCTGGATATCTTTAACACCTCCCTGGTGTTCCCCATCTACTACGTGTTCTTCACCACGGTGGTCGTCACCTCCTCTATCATCCTCTTTAAGGAATGGAACAGCATGTCCGCCGTGGACATCACGGGAACCCTGGCCGGCTTTGTCACCATCATCTTGGGAGTGTTTATGCTTCATGCTTTCAAAGACCTGGCCATCAGCTGGGCCAATTTGCCCCACATGCACAAAAACCCACCACCACCTACTCCTGCCCCGGAGCCCACTGTCATTAGACTGGAAGATAAGAATGTCCTTGTGGACAACATAGAACTTTCCAGCACTCCATCCCCAGAGGAGAAGCCCAAAGTATTTATAATCCATTCTTAAAGCTTTGAATACTGAAGAGAGAAGGAGCCAGATAGTACAACTTGATCCCTGGTTGTGAAACCACCTGGCTATTTTCAGCTCAACTGTTACCGACTCTGCTTGAGATGTTTGTTTTTACCTCAGCACTGTTTTCAGGATATTTTCCCTACCCAGAAAGTGGTGGTGGCACAACTTCCTGGAGACACAGTCTCAGTGACCAAATACCCTGGTTTACGTTGGTGCCAGCAGGTCCTCTGGCCCTCCCTTCCCACTCCTTCCCCTGGTGCCACCTCTGTGTTATCTGGAAGACAGAATTTGACCCGTTGAATGTAGCACAGTCCAAGCACTTCCCGGAGATACTGGTCATCAGGAAATCTTTCTTACTAGTTCTCCAAGTCTCACTTCTCATCCCTTAGGCCATGAATGAAAAAAGAGCTGGCTTTCAGAGTCTCCGACACCAACTTGCTATGCGTCCCCATCCAGAACTCCCAGAGCTACAGCCAATGGAAAATGTCCTATTGCTTTTGCTACTTCCTTTCCGGAGACAGATGCAAGACCTCAGCTGACCTTTCCACTGTGCAAGCCACCAAACGTCTCAGGGAGAAAGTTCCAGCAGCCCATGCCCTGAACGCTCCAGCCTTCCAAGCAGTGCCTCAGTCTCCCCTCCATGCTACCGAGCTGCCGTGCTGCCCTTGCATCTCTAAGGAGTCAGTCACCAGATCGGGCCAGCAGCAGTATTTGAAACCAAAACTAAACAGCAGTGACAAGAGGTGCCTCCTAGCCACACTCTGCAGCTCCAACCCAGCGCTTCATTTTGCCTTACATTGAAAAAGGGAAACAGCAGGTTCCCTGCTCTTAAGAACCACCTGGCTATCAAGCTAGAAATTAACAGTATGCACTTCCCTTTTCCTCAAAGTCATGTAAAATATGAAAGAGGGAGACTGTGTGGGACAAAGTCACCCACTGAGGATTTGGCAAACAAGCTCGAGCTCTCTGGAAACGGGGGCTAACGGGGGCTAACTGCTGCGCTCTCTCGCTGCCTAAGCAGGCTCCCAGGTGAAGAGAATTCTGGGATGGTTCCCAAGCTGTAGCCCTTCACACTTGGTCAATGCGATCAGCTTTCAAATCTTAATGATCAGTGGAGGCACAGGTGTGGCCCGAGGTATTTTCTGGCTACCAACCAGATTACCAGGGGGTCCCCAGCTCCGCCAATATACTGCCCACACTTGAAAGCAGCATACCATGACAATTCCAGTGCTACCTGCTACAGGCTCTACCTTTGGTCCTCTCACATTTAGCCAGAGTTATCCACAGAACAAGAGTATTTGGAGACATGTGTAATTTATATACACCGTCCCTTTTCCAGTGCAACCACAGGGGCATGGGGGGGGGGGGGAGTGCTACTAGTGCCATTCAAAAGGGAAGTTGGGGACTTGGGAAAGAGGGAAGACTTGAGCCTCACTTCCATGCTGGGGCAGAGCCTTCCGTGGCTAACTCCCTACTCATACCCTGCGCTTACATTCCGTGGGCTGAGTGTAGTCAAGCCAGGCCCAACTCTGCTGCCTTGGAACTGCAAGAGGCTCAGCCCACCAACAAACTGGCTTCCTCCACTCCCAACCTCAGCTCTCCAGTTTTTAATGAATGTGGATTTCTGTCTGTAACTAAAATCAATGCAACATGTTGGCTCTTGGCAACGGCAGTAGACTGAGGGCCCCAAAAGTGCAAATTGCAAGGTCAAGAATAAATCCTTGCTATTTGTGTCCTGACCTTCCAATTAGCCACCTTTCATTTCGTCACTGAATCTAGGACAAGCTACTTACAAGGAAAGGAAGTTTGCTTTGACTCACGGTTTTGGAGGTGCGACATCCAAGATGAGGCGGGTTTCGTTGCTTGAGAGGTCTGCTAAGAGCGGTGGGTGGCAGCGACACAGCCCGTATAGACGACCAGAAACCAAAAAGCCGAGTGAGCAGCAAGGGAGAGGGCCTAACACTCAGGCTTTTAGAATCAACCCCTCCACGTGCAATCTCTTGCTGGAGCAGCCCCGCCCCGTGACCTCGGGCCTGCCTATTAGGCCCACCTCCCTAATCTGCACCAGCTTGGTGCCCTCACCCCAGGCCTCAGGAGCTGTACCTTACTCAAAAACACCAACCTTCCTTGCACAGAGAGCAATTCAACGTGTTCCTCTAGTGCCAGGAGACCAATACTGAAGGAGGGTCTTTTCAAATTACACCCTTACTCGAGTGGGGAAAGGTTAGTTTTGCACTAAAGGGTGTTGCAGTAACTAATTCAGAACACCTGAGCGCTTACCAGCACAGGCACGGTGGATTCACTCTAATTCTCTCCCACCTCCCAAGTAAAACCTGCTGTTTTTTTTTAATAGAGCAAAGGTCACACATCCAGGAAGGCTCGCATTTGCTGTCCAATATTGAGCTCATAGTACTAGCCCCTAGGCACAGTGTGTTTCTACAAGGCACTAGACTTATCCCTGATTGCATTAGCTGAAGCTGCTTTGGTCATTTGTTTTCTGGTGGTCTCTGTTGTTTCCCATCTGTATATGAGTTCCGTGGGAATTGGTCTTGATTTATTATTTTTCTGAGTGCTCAACATACAGTTAGCACTCAAGAAATCTACTGAATGAATGAACACGACCTAAGCATTCTTCCTTCCATAACCTCTCCTAGGGACATGCTCTCAACACAAAGCAGTCCTAATGCAAATTTATAACCACAAGAGGCCAGAAAAATACAGTCAGATGTCAATGACCCTTTTGCAGTTTTAGGAAGATTAAATGAGCCAACTCACATTTTAAAAAAAAGGAGCAGGCAGTGCTTGACGTGTTATGTGCTTAACAAATGTTACTTCCTGTCATCGTTGTTATTCCATTGCTCTTAGAGAAATCCAAAATTCATGATCCTATGAGAGGGTGAAGGCAGGAATCTTTTGTGGTTACCTAGTTCCTCCCTGTACCTGCCTAGCAAATTACAAGAGATCTTGGGTAATTCTCTCCTTACCAAAAAGGGTGGGCAAACAGAATGTTCCCACTGTCCTCCGGCCCAACAGCATAGGATGGGAAGTGTTATCGCAAGGGCTGACACCCTGAGCTAAGCTGCCACCTGCAGGGCTGGCATCCCATATCAGAACACTGGCTGAAGTCCCAGGTGCTCCTCTTCCAATCCAGCTCCCTGCTAATGTGCCTGAGAAAGCACCAGAGGTTGGCCCACATGTTTGGACCCCAGAACCCAAGGGGGAGACCCGGACAGAGCTCCTGACTGCTGCCTTCAACCTGACCCTTATGGGGGTCACTGGATAAATGAACCAGCAAATGGAAGATCTCTCCTTCTCCCCTTCTAGCACTTTCCATTTTCAAATAAATATATCTTAAAGAGATTTATGTATTTATTTGGCAGATAAAGGAGAGACAGAGAGCAAGTATAGTTGCAGTTGCCAAGGCTTGCCAAAGGCAATAATTAGGAGTTCCCTCCAGGTCTCCTGCATGAGTGACAGCGGCCTAAGCACTTGATCTACCCTCCACGGTCTTCCCAGGAACGAGTATAGAGCTGGATTAGAAGCAAAGGAGCCAGGACAAGAGCCAGCACCCAGCACCCAGATGGCATTGCAGTTGCGAGCGGGAACTTAATCTGCTAGCTTCAAATAAATAAAAATCCACAATAGAGAACCCAAAGATTATTTAGCTATTTAACTATTTTAAGACCTACGTTGTAATCACAGTGGGTAAGCTATCTACAGCCCTTCGGAGTTCTTGGGTTAGAATCCCACTTCCACTTCTCATTCATCTTCCTACTAATGTGTACTCAGAGCCAGCAGATGATGGCTCAGGCAGTTGGGCCCTTTACTGCTGACACCAGGGAGACCTGGCTGGTGTTCTGGGTTCCCGGCTTCCTTGGCCCAGTTCCAACTCTTTTGTGGATATTTGGGGAACGAACCAGTGGATGCAGGACAGTGTCCTCTAAGTCACACTGGATTTTAAATAAAATAAACACAAAACCAAAATCACAGCACCAACAAAAAAGCATCAATCAACCAGTATCCGGGTACAAAGAAAAACAGCCCCCTCTACTGGCCACTAGGGAAACCCAGCGCTTTGCTATGACGCGTTCTCCTCTAACAGGCTTGCAGACTGGACTAACGGACATCACAGGAGTGGTATTCGGGATGTCCCCTTGTTCTGGACCCTTTCCAGGCAGAACAATGGGATGTTAAAGCAGTAATAGTGCAGGTATTTGGCCTAGCAATGAAGCTGCTGGTTGGGACATTCACACCCATATGTACCTGGCTTTGAGTCCAGGGTGATGGCTCAAGCGCCTTAGTTCCTGCCACATACATGAGAGAACTGGAATGAGTTCCGAGCTTCTGCCTAGCGGGTACCTTGGGAGTGAGCTAGCAGATGAGAATTGAGTTCCATCTGTATCTCTCAAATCAGTAAGTAATCTTTCTTTTATTACCATTATTGGAAAGTCAGCTATACAGAGAAGAGGAGAGAGACAGAGAGGAAAATCTTCCGTCGGTTGATTCACTCCCCAAGTGACCATGACAGCAGGAGCTGAGCCGATCTGAAGCCAGGAGCCAGGAACTTCTTCTGGGACTCCCGTGCAGGCACAGGGTCCCAAGGGTTTGAGCTGTCTTCAACTGCTTTCCCAGGCTACAAGCAGGGAGCTAGATGGGAAGTGGGGCTTCCAGGATACGAACCGGCACCCATATGGGATCCCGGCGCATGCAAGGCAAGGACTTTAGCTGCTAGGCTGCTGCGCCAGGCCCAATAAGTAATCTTTTAACAACACACAGACACATATGTTCACACAAAGAGCTGCCAAGCCAGATAACATTCCAAATGACAAACAATTAATTTTAATTAAATACAAACAAGGAAAAAAAAAAGGCACCATGGCCCATTCAAGTATTTTGCATAGATGTACAAATATTGTAAACAATTAATAGGTGGACAAGAGAGAAGAGGATCTGTTTTCTGTGAACAATCTCCCAAATAAAAAGAAAATTCACATTGCCCTGGATCCCGGATACACAGGTACACACGGCGGAGGGCATGAGTGGAGTGGATACGCGGAGGGGGGCTCCGGGTGCCCTGGGCTCGGGTTCCGCAGAGCCTTACCTTAGCAGGTCTCCCAGGGACAAGGGCGCCCTTCCACTGAACATTCCCCCGGCTAGCTGTTATATACGCATTTGACACAACTGCTGACCTTCAAACTGGGCTCCAACTTTAGAAATGCAAGTCCTTCATACCCTCTGTCAAAGGAGAATTAGGTCATGGCAAGGTGGCTGCTGCAGGAGAGGGAGCAGGCTGCTGTCACACAGAGAATGCTCTAGCCAGAAGGAACCTCTCTGGCCAAACAGGTAACTACACCTTGGAGCCCGAAGCCTTGGCCGGCTCTCATCCACGGGGCGGAAGGGGTACTACCTCCCTGCTGATGTACATGTCAGAGCCAGCCCCAGGACCCCCAAGAACATCTCCGGGGTTGTAAAACTGGCAGGAGGCTAGTGTAGCCTTTAAAAAGATTTACACACATCTTCAACTGGGCCAAAACACTAGTTAACTCAGACCCCATCTTCCCTTGTCCCCATAAGACCCTAGGTTCTGGCTGTCCCTGAGCTGGCTCCCACACCCCCTTCCCCTCCCTAGCCTCCCACACACCCTTTCCTGGGCTTCACACTCCCTCCCCAAAGGCACAGCCTTCGTTGTGCGCAGCTGCCTCCTGCCTGCCTAGGCTGTGAGGCAGCTGCGCATTGCAGGCGGGTGGGTCTGAAGTGTCCGCCCCATGGCAACAGTCTCAGACCCCTTGCGAGAACCCTGGAGAAGGAAGTCTCTCCTGAGTGTGGGGTTTTGTTGTTGCTGCTGTTTGTTTGCATTTGCCACCTCAACGCAGCAAGCTGGGCATGGGAAGGAGAGAGGGTGTGTGAAGGTGGACCCTCCTTTAGGGCAGCCTTTCCGGCCTGCTGAGCACATCCAGGACTGACATGGGAACCCGAACCAGCTGCCTACGGTGTTTGCCATCTTCCAGTTCACAGTATGGTTTTCAAGGATGGAGGTGAAACTAATATACTGAAGACAAAAACAAAATAGAGGACCTCTTTCTGGTTGGTTCTGCCAGACATGGCCCTCAGGTGGAAAAGGTTCCTGTGGTCACATCAGGACCACCCACCATCTCCTGGTGTGACGGTGAAGGCTTGGAGCCATCGCAGGCTCTAGTGCACACTTTCTCCCATTTGTTTCCAGTAGGGGGCATCTTCACCTTCACTTTCTTGGGGCCCAGCACGGGGAGGAGACACGTTGACCTAGAGGACTGTGTCCTGACTTAATTAAGCACAGGGAGGGCCAGGACATGCAGGTGGGTGCCCAGGAAGGCCGGGCCAGGGAGACCTGCTGTGAGCATCACAGCCACCCTGAGCCAAGAACAGCTCATTTTCCTGAGAGTGTCCCACTCACCCACCTTGGTCCCCAGGTGGACCACACTCTTTCTCTCACTTGTCTACAAACTCTTGATCAAGCACCTACTGTGTACTGAGAACTATCAAGGATGCCCCAGGTGGTGGGTAGGAAGTCCAAAGTCCAGCCTCCCTCCTCCAGGAGGTTAGCAAGAGCAAATACCTGCTCAGTGCAGGAGGTGAGAGAACAGCTCCCTCCACAGACCATCCTGCACCTCCAACAACCTCTCCAATTGCTTACTGGCAGCAGTCCTGTCCAACAGAGCACCACATGGCCCTTCTTTCCTGGCTCCAGGGAGGACATGAGCCCCAGGGAGTGGCATTCCTCCCCCTGCTCAGAGTTCCTTCTCAGGGTCAGGAAGGACAGGGGCCAGAAGGACAGAACAAAAGGAAGTGGAGAGTGACAAATTTGGCTGGGAGGGAGAGCAGGGGCCTGGCTCAAACTCTGCTCCAGAGTCCTGGACAACTTCCTTAGTTGAACACAGGCCTATCCTCCATTCAGAAACAACTGGTCTACCTTAAGCCCATGAACAGATGCCAGGGATAGACTGGCTCATTTTTACCTGCTTTGTTCATGGCTGGGGTTCCTAGGGTGTCTGCTTCCTGTGCTACACTTGCTGCCATCCCTGGGGACCTTAATCACTTTAGGCCAAGGAAGAAGGAGGAGGAACCTTGCCCTGATGAGGTCATAAAACACAAGGAAAAATAAAGATATAACCCCACGGCCATGACCCAAGTCTACACTGGTCAACACTTGAGATCCAGTGCAGGAAATCCAGTGGCCGCAGGTCACAAGCACCTGGACCCCAGAAAGTCAGGGCTGCTGAGGGTGCGCTCACCAAAGCACCATACATTGGGAGGTAAAAGGGCAAGGGGAAAGGAAGAGACAAAAGCCTGGGACACTGGGAAAGTGCAGACTAGAGGGGCAACCAGGACTTGTCCAGAGTTGAGAGTCAAAACCTTTGGCATCACGGCTCAGGGGAGGCCCCAGCTGGTGCTTCCCCCTGCTGTCTACATGGCCTGCAAATAGTACCTGTATGAGTCGGACTGACCCGTGTGAACAAGGGGATATGGGGCATGGGGAAGGGGGCATGGACTGGGGGAGCTGGGGACTTGGTTTGTCACATGCAGCCATAGCCAGGAGCGTTCACCTCAACCAAGCCCTGGGCAGGCCACAGCAATGGCTGGTTCTACCCTCCCTTGACTCCTCAGAGCTAGAAGGGACAGGTAGTGCCCAGTCTCTGCATGGCCCAGGACCTTTGAGGGCCACAAAAGCAATGGAAAGCTCTCATGCGCAGCCACCACCCTAGGCCCTGGATGCACGGCATCTCCCAGATCAGCCCATCTCCCCGGCTCGCTCAGGCACCTGGAGTCACCTCCAGTGGCAAAGGTGGGTTGGGAGGCCAGAGGGAGGTGGCCCGGGCTGTCCTCGTGCAGCGCACAGAACAACACTTAGCAGGAATTGGGCAGTGGTTGCTCTGGGCCTCTGAGGAAGCTGAGGAGGCACTGAGTCAAGGAGGAGACTTCCGAAGATGTGGTTCTGGGAGGTGGCCGGAAGAGGAGCCCAGAGGTGACCACACGCACTCCTTCTGGAACCTTCTATGGCCATGGATCCTGGGTGGTGTCCAAAGTCTTCAAGGAAAGGAACCAAGCCTTCAGACAGACCTAGATTTTGGAACTAGTCATCCCCCCAGCCCACTGTGATCTGTATTCCGGCAACTGTGGAAAGAAAGAGGAGGTAAGAGAAAGACATCAAATCAGTGCTGACCAATGGGACCAAGTGGAGCTGTCCTCTGGCTTGGACCAGCTCAGAGGGGGGGACAGACTATCTGCTTGGGGGTCCCTGTCTCAAGCTGACCAATTGCCCCCTAAGGCTGCAGCACAGAGCTCCCAACACCTCAGGCAACACGTGGCTGCCAGCCAACTTCCACACTGGGATCCCAATTGTCCCAATGGCAGTCACTGAGACAAGGTTAGAGGGGGGGCCACTTGTGTGCAGCTGGCCCCAGACCAGCAGTTTGCATAAACTGTCTAGATCTGCTGGCAACTTTGTGGGGCGGTCCCTGCTGCTGAGCATTTACACATCAGGAAATGGAGACTTGAGAAGGGTCTTGAGGGTATTGGCTCGAAGCCACCACCATTCCAACTGCCACCCTTGCCCTTCTGTGACATGCAGGCACCCAGGCTCGGAGCTAAGAGACAGCCTAGAGGCCCCAGGAAATGCCAAGTTTCCCCCATGACTTTACTTCAGCAAGTTCAGCCTTGATAAGAAAAGCATGACTCTGTTTACTTTCTCAACAACACTTGTACCCTGAGGACCCCAGGTACCCACTATTTGACTTTGAGGGCTTCTGTGGACTCACCTTAGGGACAGGTGCTATCAGAGGCCGGGCCTGCTGAGAGCCAGCTGCAAAAGATGGTGGTATGGAGATCGCCCCTGGCCGCGGGAGGGACTTGCGGCCAGGCACAGGGTTCGCTGGGAGCGCCTTCTGGGGAGGCCGAGGCCTGGAGAAATCCTGGAAGGGAAACGACATTTCTCACTTGCAGGTCAGAGGTGCTGCCTGGAAAAGGGGCACTCTTGATATCTAATGCGTCAGAATGAGATGAATGGAGGCAGGCAGGCAGGGTCCCACTGCAGAAAGGAGCTGTGTGTACATGTGCATATAAGGTGTTTACATACTTAGGAACTGGTCTTTACGGAGAACAAGTTGGCAATATATTTTCCAATTGGAAATGATCATTCTCTGAGCTAATACCTCCACTTCCAGTCAATTCTTTCTCTTGTAAGAGAACTATGTGCACAGGTGCCCAAAAATGACAGCAAAGAAACTATACATAACTAAAATTTCCATCAACAGGAAAATAACCGACATCATATATATATAATAAAAACCGACAACATATGATATATATGATATATATAATATAGCAGTTAAAAAGAAATAAGCTGATGTGGATTATTTGGAGAAATGTGCAAGATTCCCCACTGTAAACGTAAACCAACAGAGAGAAATCATAAAGGATGTAGATCAAAGTGGTAACAGAAGCTAAACTGAAGCAAGGTGAAGGATTTCCTCATCCTTGGAGTGGGGAGATTGACAACACTTCGGAACTGTCAAAACCATTTAAGCAGAGCCCTTGCAGCATGCTCCACATCGGGCACCCTGGGGTGATATCAGGTGGCCATTCCCCATCCCGGGGTACCAGGGCAGTTGGGAGGCTGGGTATGGCTTCTCCTTTTATCTCCTCCGTTCCCCCAGACACAGGAAGAAGAAAAAGAAAATTAGGCAACAATGATCACATCGCTTTCCCATAACCCTCAATCTTTTCCACACTGATCAACTATGTAAACATCAAATATAAAAATTAAAAAAAAATTTTTTTAGTATTTTAAAACTATTTTAAAGGAAGAATGAAACAGAGGGCAAGTCAGAGGGAGAGAACACCCATCTCCTGGTTGACTCGCCAAATGTCTACTAGTGTACGTGGGAAGACAGCAGAGGATGGCTCGAGATCTTGAACTCCTGCCACACATGTGGGAGACCTCTATGGAGCTCCTTTCTCCTGGCTTCAGTCTGGCCCAGACCCAGCTGGTGCGGGCATTTGAGGACGAAGCAGTGGATGAACGATCTATCTCTTTCTTGTTCTCATGGAAAGTCTCTATGTGTTTGTCTTCTCTGTCGCTCAACAGGCAAGCACACAGAGAAGATGAGAATGACTTAAAGAGCTGAGATTTTGCATAGGAAGCTTCACCTGCTCAGAAGGCCAAGAACAGAAACTGAAGCTCAGTGCTCTGCAAACAGATGTGATCCAAAAGCCACATCCTTCAACCTCGACCTTTTCTGAAAGACAAGATATCCCTGGTTCCCCAGCCCCAGACAGCTGCCAAAATGTAGTGGCTGCTGGAGGCCAGGAGAGAGAGCTCTCGGGGAAGCACCAGCTGAGGGCAGATGTCAGGTTGCACTCAGGAAACGCTGTGCAAAATGAGCCCCTGGGGAGCTGTTATCCAGCTGGGAGTCTTATCAGTGTGCCAGCACTGGGTCTCCAGGACAGCTATCTGCCATGGCCACCTCAACTAGCACCCTCTCTGGGTCCCCTTCGAGCTACACCCAACCCCGTTTCTTAGAAGCAGAAATAGTCCCTGAGCCACCCTTGTTCACAGCTCCTTTTTGGAGGGCAGGGGCAAGAGAGAGGCTGCACCAGCCACATCCCAGGATGTCCTCTCTGCAAGGCCCTGCTGGCCCTGGGTCCTCAAGTCCTGTCTACCGTCCCTCTGCCCATTTCTCAGGGCTCCTCTCCATCACTCTGCCCTCATGTGCTCTGGCTACTATCATCTCTTCAGAACAATGTGAGGCCTTCTAAACGGCCCATGTATTTGCCAAGAGAGTCAGTCTTTTCATCAAGCATCATATCTTACTGAAATTCATGTGAAAAGGTGAAGAAGTCCATAAAGTTTCAACCTGATGAATTCCCGCAAGGTGAAGATGCTGTGAAATCCCACCAGGTCAAGCATCAGGAGCTTAACAGCCCCAGAAGCATCGGAGATCCTTGTGGGACCACATCCCCCTGCTGCCTAAAGGCAGCCCAGAGAATGAGCCTCGTCCTTGACAAATATCCTGTTACTGCCACTACTGTCCCCCTCCCACCGCACCAGGCCCAGGCCTTAGCATAGGGCTTTGTGGCCTGGGCACGGGTGCCCTCGACCCTGCCCTGGCTCTCCAACATCACCTCACAGCTTTGTGGGCCCCAGGCACACAGACACTTGGGTTCCTTCAGTCTTCAGCAATCTCTCCCATCACAGAGCCTCCAGGCCAGGTCCTGAGTCTGGAGGAATCTCTGTTCTTCCTTCATGTTTTGACACAAATGCCACTTCTTTAGGGACACCTTCCAGATGCCCAGACTAGACCAAGTCCCCACTCCCGCTCCCTGCCCCAATTACTTTTTCTGAGTCCCCAAGCCACTCCCTCCCAGCACATGGCACCTGTTGTAACTCAGGTTCTGAGTCACTTCTCCAACACAAAGTGTGGTTTGCACAGAGTAGAAGCTCACACATGTGTGTGGGAAGGGCAGAAGAGGTTCCATGGCCTCCCCCGCTACCTCCCTAGGGTGGTCCACTGGCTGGGAGGTCAGGCTGCAGGCTCTGGGTGGTAAGTACCACCCAGGGCAAGAGGGGGTCTCACTCTGCTGGATGAAACCCAAGTTCAAGTCCTGGCTCCTTCTCTCACAAGCTGTGATAAGTGTGGGCAGCAATGACACACTGCTTGGAATGGGTTCGGAGAATAGAGAGGCTGGTCTGTTCTTGACCCTGTAGCCTTGCCTTGAAGCAGCTGCTACTCACTGCCTGTCTTGCAAAACAGCCTTGTCTGGTCCCCCAAGGTCCAGGGAAGCCGTGATGGTTTGGGATAAGGGTGAGGCCACCTAGCACTGCCTTGGGGCACTCTTGCCAGCAGCAGCTGGGACAGTGGGAACAAGGCAGCAGATGATGCCGCGTGCTGTGGGTTCCTGCTGCCCCTAACGCGTCATGCAGGTGCTCACATCTCGGCTGGCACTGGCTCTGTGTTCTCAGAACAGGGCCTCCCGTGTGGATTTGGGGACCAATGGTCATAGTACACTGCTCCCCTCCATGTGTTTGTTCTTCTTTGGCATATTTGTTCTCCTTTCCCCCCTCCCCTCCCCTTGATACAGTGCCTCTCTTCTCTCTTCCACCCACTCTCTCTCTCATCTGGAGCAGAACTGTGCACCTCCCCCTATGAAAACAAATTCTTATGCTGAAGCCTTAATCCTCGGCACCTCAGAATGTGACCATATTTAGAGATGAGGTCTTCAGAGGGGTGACTGAGTTAAAGAGGAGGCCAGGAGCATGGGCCCTGATCCAGTCTGGAGGAAATTGGGACACACACCGAGGCATGAGTGATACATGAGGACAGGGAGGAGAGCAGCTGAGGACACAGCCAGAAGTCAAGGAGAGACCTCAGGAGGAATCCTGCTCACCTTGACCCTGGACTTGAAACCTCCAGGAGTGTATGTTGAAGCCCCCTGGGCTGTGGCATTCAGTTGGTGGCTGCCTACCATATTAACACACCCTGCATCTTCATCTCTCGGCCCTCCTCCTGCCTGTTGATTTCTGCTTTCCTCCCACACTCTCCTCTCTCTCCTCCACCTCCCTTTTGGCATGGATTTTCCCATCCTCTCCCAGTCTCACACTAGAAAAATGGGGGGAAAAAAAGCAGTTTCACAACATGGAGCCAGAAGTGATCCTTTCAGCTTGGCCAAACTCTCACACCACCCCATTAGTCTGGGACCCTCCAAAGTTTGCAGCCAACCCTCCGGTTGTAGAATAAGGCAGCCTGGGTCCTGTACAGCCCTCTGGACCACACCCAGAAGAGCGGTCTTGCTTGATGGGTCACAGCCAAAACCACAAGATGGTTCCAGAAGGCAGCATACCTAGCTACCGCCCCGGAAACACCTGTGTCTGCACTGCACTCGAGGAGCTTCTGCCAGAAGGCAGGGCTGGGTCATCACAGCAAACTCACTGCATTAAACATTGCTTGTTAGGGGGTTCTGACCCTACTCTCACTCCCCATATGCCTCTGCTCCTTAAGCTGCCCTGGATAAGGAAGGCATCAGAGCACCCTCTCATTATGACTTTCTGAAGGGTGGGAGATAGCAATGGGTACCACTTCGTGGAATAAATTCTGTGAGAAAGGACAATGGCACTGAACTAAGACTTGCACGCTGGGACAGAGAGAGCACTTGTACAAGGACATGTGCATCTGAGTAGGTGTGAGGACAAACAGAAGCTGGCCCCACAAAGGCAGGGAAATGCACAGGGCAGAACAGAAATATGTGAAAAAACCTAATGGTAGAGAAGGGCCCACGGAAGTGAAAGCAGCTAATCTGGGCTGGCAGGTGGAGAGTGGCTTGTCATCAATCATGCCAATCGTGGTAGAAATATCCCGTGACTAGAGCCTGCCTGGGAAGTTTTTGGCCATGCATAACATTCTAACCTTGCGTGTATCTTCTGTGTTCACCAGAAAGCAAAAATCACAGGCAGCTCATGACATAGCGTCTGTCTTCCCAGCCTGCAATGTTACTCATTGTGGGGACCCTGACAAGCAATGCTCCCAGTCCCAACGTTACTGAGAACCCACTTACCTGGGAGAGGATGCACGTTGGTGCAGGTGGCACTGGCCGACTTGGGGGAGGCTTTCTGGATGACTCTTTTCTTTCTACTTGAGTTGTGGCCCCTGGGGAGGTCCTAGGAGTCCTGCTCAGATGAGCTGGAAATGGTACAGGAGGAGATCCACCATGTAGATAGTCTGGAGGGGGCCGCGGAGGAGGTTGAGAGGGTTTCCGCAAGGTTTCAGGGGTGTTAGTCACCTGCACGTACAAGACAAGGAATGCCTGAGACCCTGGAATTCTCAATGCATTTAACATCTTACGGGGTGCCCTGTTTCATGAAGATGACCAGATTCCCAAGGACAGCCCGTTAGCCTCCCTGGGACCTAAGAAATCAACAGAAGCCTTTCAAGTCATTAGGGACCATCATCCATGTCTCTCAAGCCAATCAAATGGCTTTTCTTGGCCTGTATGAGCCTAGAGAGTTCCTGGGGAAACCCTGCAGGGCCCAGAGTGCTAAAGGAAAAGCAGTTAAAGTCAGTGGCAAAGAGCCCTTACCTTCCGCCTGCCCTGGGGTGTCTGCAGCTTGAAAGTTGGGTTGGCATGGCCCGTACCACCATTCTGAGATACTCTGAAGGGACAACTGGCAACAAGCAGTAGGGAAGGGAAAGAAGGGAGGATGTTCAGCCAGGGTTTGTGACTGAGTGGCCTTTGGTCCAAGGCCAGTCAGATGAAAGCAGAGCAATCCTCCCTGAGTGAGCCCTGGAGAAAGCAGCACTGGTTCTTGCAAACGCCGTCCACCTAGCTGTGTGCCCTTAAGTGTGGCCAATGGAAAACTCCCCAGGAAAGAACATTGGCCTTGCACAACAGAACTTCTCGGAACCTCTGGTCACCCTCTTGAGACCTTCTCCACTAAGGAGCTATAAAAGATTGCCACCAGTCATCAACCAATCCCCCTCAGGCGTTGATGCAGGTGGTCTTGGGATTTCAAATCCCTTCTAGAATAAGTGTAACTTAATGGGGAATTCAGAGACTACATCTTCACTATCCAAACAGATGAGTGCCTAGAGAAAAGAGCTTAGTCTGTCTTGACTTGCATCTGATCATCGAGTGGTCAGTCTGGACCAGTCTTTCCTGCCTCAGTATCCTGCTCTTTAACATGAGAGAACATGAAGAGGACACTGGACCTGGCAGTTAAGATAACCGTAGCCCACATCAGAATGCCTGGGTTGGAGTCCCAGTTCCAGCTCCATCTCCGGACCCCAGCTTCCTGCCAATGCAGATCCTGGGAGGCAGCAGGTGATGGCTCAGGTAGCTGGGTCTCCACCATCCACAATGAAATCTGAAACGAGCTCACAGCTCCCAGTTTTTGTCCTTATTCAATCTTGTCCCTTGTCTAGGCATTTGGAAAGTGAGCAAGTGCATATCAACTTTGTTTCTTCAGTAAATAAATAAGTAATAAACTGGGAGGTCACAAATCAATTAGATGATAAATAGATTTTATTTCTACTCTAATTATACTTTTTATGGGCATTCTGCTGAGAAGGACTTGAAAGTCACGACTAAGCTCAGCAGAGAATACTCACACACCAACTAGTAATAACAGCCATGGACACAGGGCATGACAGAAAGGGAAGGGGTGGCGTGCAGCTTGCATTTATCTTCCCCAAAGACAGACGAACAGCAACTGTCACCAGGCACTGCTTAGAGAGCTTTATGATGCACAAGTGGACCACAAGTCCTTCATACCTGAACTGTTGCCTCAACTTGGAAGGGAGGGCTGAAGGCTTGAGATGGTCCAGTTTATGGCTCTGTTTACAGTAGCAGTACATCACCACAAGGACCACCAGGACAATGATGGCTGCCACCACTCCGGCTACCACAGGGCCAACACCTTGCAGAAAAAGAATCCCAGGAAGACATTCAGAAGCAGTCAGAGACTCCCGACAAAGTATGCCTGATCTGCCTTCAGATATTTCACTGCACTGCATTCTGAATGACTTATTTTAAGTCACAAATTCTAGTTAAGACATACACTACATATATAGGGAAACTAGTAATCTTAGCTTCAACAGCCTAGTCACTAAGTACAGCTCTTATAACAGAAAGTTTCTGCAGCCACTTCTGTTTAACAGAAGATGCGCTCTTCCAAGGCAAGCACCCAGGATCCAGCACCAGGAGCTTCTGGTTTGCAGCCTGATTCATGGTTTTTCTAGACACAAAGCAATGAACACCAAGAGACTCGGATTGACTTAGCCTAGAGCTCTCACCCGCAAGCTGTCCTCTTACACTTGGCTTCATCAGGACTGCCCCAATACTCTCACAAATTGTACAAAATATATTCATACTCATGAAGTGCTACTTTTATCTGTTTCATATTTTGGGGTTTCTTCCTTAAGAGAGTTTTTTTTTTAAGTACTTTGCTAAGTTTGGAAACTACTAGCCTAGAATCTGCGATTTCCACTAAAACACAACACAAAGCAAAAAAAAAAAAAAAAAGGTAAAACTTTTCTGAGTACTTGGTTCCCCAGCTGAGCCTTTGTTCATCCAAGTGAACTAAAACCGCTGGAAGGCACTCTGGGTTTATGATTATAATTTAAGTGTGTAAAAGGACTGGTTGCCATCTCAACCCTCTGAACAGATGGGAGCAACACACACCTACAGCTTTTGTTCATGTCTGTCTCTACTGAGTAGGTGCGCACTCCTTCACGGAAAGGGGAGAGGAGCCACTAAGCCTCAGTCACTCTTCCTACTTGGCCCCTCTTTAGAGTGCTCACAAAGGCAAGGTAATGAAGGTGACTTGATGATGATACTTAGAGCAACGTGCCCCCTGCATTCATGCCCACATCTTTTGGCAAAACCTGGCAGAGTCTTCAAGTAAGTCAGACACTCACTTTCGGAGGGCATGGGCCCACTGTCGATGCTGCCCCCTTGGCCTGGCGTGTTGCAGAATGGCGGGGCCCAGCCACGGAAGCAATGGCAGTTCTGGTTGTTGTTGCAGACCTAGAAAAGGGGAAAGCAGAGGTGTCCACACCTGAAGAGCTTCCGCCTCCCACAGGACCCAGTGCATGGGTGAGGGCTGGGGTGGGGAGCCAGACACATACCCCGTGGCCATTGCACTTCTTCCCGCAGCCCTCGGTCTCAAAAAACGAGGTGTTCCGGCACTGTCCCTCAAAGCAGATCTGTGTGAGGAGGAAGCACGGGCATCAGTTCAACAGGTGCAAGAGGTCAGGTTCTGCACTTAGAACATTCGGGGGCCTCAAAAGCAGCCGGCTTCAGGTTAGTTATAGCAGAAAACAGCCAACAGCCTAGAAGGCCAGGTTGGTAGTTAGCGAAATTTACAATTGCTTCTGCTATTAAGCAGAAAGGAAGCAATATATTCAGTGAATTACTACATAATATAGCATACCATTATATATTATGCTAATTATATGTTAATTGCATATTGCAAATGCATGCTAATTTTAATATCTAAAAATAATCATGATGATAGTAGCCTATGGCATGCAAGTACAACACCAAGCTCTTCCTACACTCTCGCTAATTTCATTGCCATAATTAACTATATGAAATCGCCGATATTATTTTTCCCAGGCTTCCTAGACCCACACTCCCTTTTAAACACATACAATAATCAGTGAGAATGAAAGCGATACTACACTGATTAGCCCATCTTCATCTTTCGAGTAGTTCTACAAGTGGTACCTGCTACCTTACCGGCTTTGAAGAGACTCAAGCAATGGTGGGGCTGGGGATTGGGGCAGAAGTGCATCCCCTTCCAGAGTTCACATGTCCCTACTGATCCTCTCTATATCCTGGCTACTGAGAGAATGCAAGGGAAGGAACTCACATGGTTGTAGCCACACTTGGTTCCTGTCATCACCAAGCCTGGGTCCAGCATGTCACTCTCCTCCTCGGGTCCTCGGTAGACATGGGTGCCCCGGCATCGGATCTGCCTCCCATTCATGGTGATGGTGGTGTCGATGGACACCGCATTGGACTCCAACGGCCGGGCCTCGGAGCTCTGACACTGGATCTTCCCACACTTGGCATCTCTGGACCGACCCAAGAGAAGGAGGCAAGTAGGTGAAATGAGGGGCAAGGGCAGAAATGGGACATTGCAGAATTTCAGCCTTTCTTGCCTTGAGTGAGGTGGGATGAAGGACTGGGGCACATTCTGTGCCCTGCGGGTTCCCCCAAAGGAGACCCTGTGGCCCAGGGATGGGAACAGACCCTTTGTCCCTGCACAAGGAAGACTGTCCTCAAGAAGCCCATTCTTTAAGGACATTGCTTAGCATGAGAAATTTGTCTCCTCAGGTACTTGGCACAGCTATCCCTCAGGATGCTGTAGCCAGAGCTTGGGATCATCTCCAACTCCGTGTTCTCCCTTGCTCCAAGGCTCAGGCAATTCTCAAGCCCTGTCAGTGTTCTATCCTCTATGTGGAGACTCGAGAAATTTGTGGAAAAATGGAATTAAAAGATAAGTTTATCTTGTTACAAAAAGTTCATGTAAATCTGCATGGATTTCAATTTTTTCCACTAAAATAACCGTATCTTTTAAAAATACTAATTTCATTTTCAATTTATTGAAAAGGCAGAAAAACAGAGACATGAGAGATCTTCCATCTGCTGATTCATTTCTCAACTGCCTGACAACAGTCAGAGTTGGGCCAGGCCTGGAATCCATCCAAGCCTCGCACAAAGGCAGCAGGGATACAAGTACTTCAGCCACCATCAGCTGCTTCCTGGCTGTGCATTATCAGGAAGCTGGACTGGCATTCCAAGTGGGATGCAGGTATCCCAAACAGCATCTTAAACACTGGATCAAATGCTTTCTCTTAAACTTCTCTTTTAACCACGCCCTACATCCCTTAAAAAAATTTTTTTTTGAATAACCCTCGTGTCTACTTGAACTCAGAATGTATCCTCTCATACTTAAACTGTAAGAAACTGATTTTCCTGGCTTCAGTCTTACTCCTAGGAATCCTATATCCAGGCTGCTCTCTAGCGAAAATCTGCCAACCAGGCATCCAAGGCTTTTCACAATCTAGCCTGTGCTTAACTATCCAGGCTCATTGCTCCAAGGTTCCTCCCCATCGCATACCAACCTTTTACTTTAACTGTTCTTATTTCTTCCAGTCACCAGTTTTTTCCAACATCTCTCTGCCTAGAATACCTTCCTATGCATGAGTATTAAATCGCCCACCCCATTCACCCAGGTAACTATTCCAGATCTCAATGCAAGTATAATTTCCTTTGGGAAACCATGCAGTACACACTAAGTTGGGTAAGGTGGCTCTCTCCACAGACTCATAACCACCTGGTAAAGTTAATTAAAAGTATTTTGCTGTCAGTATGTTGTAGATGGTAAACACTTGGCAAACAGTGGAAAGATGGATGGACAGAGAGATGACTGTCTGGATGGACAGATGACTGAATCGATGGATAGATGAATGGTTACTTAGAATGGTGGGTTATTCAGATGAGGGCCTAATTAGCATTTTGAAGAAATTTTGCTCTCTGCCCCTACTGTAAGACAATCTTAAAAGGAAGCCTGCTCAGCTTTCTAGGAAGCTTTGCCACCCACACCCTGCCCCTAACTTCCTTAAGGCTGAATAGTGCATTGTCAAACAACAGGCCCAGGACAGATGAGTGCCTCCAACTGATTTACATGGAGGCCCAGGACTGGGGCCAGCCATGCTAGGTGGTTTCCCTCTCATTCTATGGGGTCTCCCTGTGGTCATTACCTCATGTTGCACTTCTTGTGCTCGCCATTCATGTCCTTCCCACAGTTTCCAAAGGTGTCTCCTGCCACATTCACCCTCTCAAAGCAGACATCAGGGGCAGGCCGGGCTCCTGGGTGGGCAAGAAGCACAGTTGTCAGGACATTCGACTGGCAGGAGCCCAGGGGGCAAGGCATTGGTAAAATCTACAAGTTGAAAATGTTTGGGGGAGGGGACACTCAGCCTCTTCTCCCCATCTGGGTACTAAGAGCAATCCTTAGAAAAATGCTTACATTAGCTTTATTGCTTATTGAGAACTTACATTTGGTATGAGGGAAAGGGGTTAGTCTTAATTGTTGCATGTTATGCTGACTTTCAAAATAAATAAATCTTTCAAAACGATTTTTCAGTCTCTCCAAATTGCTTCCTCACTCTCCATAGCATTACATTGTTGTTGCTATTACATATCAGCACACTCACTTTTAATCTTTGCAATGTGCTACATCTAACACAGTGGCTGAAATTTGCTTTCTTTTACTATGACAGAGCTTAGACATCTTTTCACAGCATAAAGATCATTTGCATTTGCTTGCATGTCTCTGAGCTCTGTTTCCTTTTCTTTTGGATTATTCTTACCCATTCGCCCACTTTGAGAATTGAAAGTTTTCAGGGCCTGGGAAGAACGCTGTCTTCCCCTGAACATGTGCACTGAGTAAGCAAGGGAAGGGGCAGTGTCTGGAGATGATGCATTGAAGCTGCTCTGACAGGTGCCTCCCAGGGAAGCTGGACTGGAATTGGGGCCAGGGGACTGGGCTATGCTCTCCAGGAGAGTCCTTACCAGGACCCCACAGCTGCTGGCACTGCTCTTGGTAGGTGAGGCACATGCCGTTGTAGCAGTAGGCCTGGCCACCTTCACAGGGGGTGCCATCCATCTGGTAGAAGTTGGTGGGGCAGTGGGGAGACTTGCCCGTGCAGAACTCTGGGAGGTCACACTGCCGGGCCTGCTCACGACACAGGGTGCCAGGAGCCAAGAGCTGAGCCAAAGAATGAGACAGAAGAAACAGTTAGACGTCCCATCTCACCTCAACCCTATCAGCCAAGGGCTTTTTAGCATCATTCTCGTGGAGCAGAATTATCCATTTCCATCACTAATCAACACTTTTCACATGATCTCATTAGCTCAAGATGACATCAATCTTCCAATACTAACAGTGATTCAAGACTTTTGAAGGGCCTTTCACAAATGCTAACTCACTTCCTCTTTGTAACTATATCAAGAACCAATTAAGAAATAACATTTGTGCGACGTTTTTCTACATGCTTAAGTAATAACTGCTAACCTTTACATAGCTCCCACTGCACAACCCAGTACAATTTCACTTGCTTTTCATGATGGTCTCATGTAATACAATTCTCCCTGTTTAACAGATGGTGAAACCTAGGGCTTAAAGAGGTTGAATAATGTATCCAAAGTCCCATGGGTCATAAGTGACAGTGGACAAAGGTCCAATACGCACAGACACCACATAAATATTCATGTATCATCTGTGAATGTATAAAGCACTTCAGCAATAATATCTGCTGACACTAAGCCAGGCACTGGCAGAGTGTGGCACAAATACTATCCCATGTGATCTTCACATTATCTACAAGACAGACAATGCTATTTCCTCGCTTCACAGATCAAATAACCCAATTAAGAGCATCTCCCTGGTGAAAAGTAAAAGCTGAGAACTGACTTGAGTCTTCCAGCCTCCACAAGAGCCCACTGGTACTAACACAACTCCAATTTTAAAGATAAAGAGAACATCAGCTCAGATGGCTCATAAGTGACCCAAAGTCACATGACCAGGACTTAGAGCCAAGGTCTTAGTCAACAGGGAGCCCTTTCTGAGGATTTCTTTTCTTTTTTCTTTCTTTTTTTTTTTAAGATTTACTTTATTTTTATTGGAAAGTCAGATATACAGAGAGGAGAGACAGAGAGGAAGATCCTCCGTCCGATGATTCACTCCCCAAGTGAGCGCAACAGCCGATGCTATGCCGATCCGAAGCCAGGAGCCTCTTCCGGGTCTCCCACGTGAGTGCAGGGTCCCAAAGCCTTGGGCCGTCCTCGACTACTTTCCCGGGCCACAGGCAGGGAGCTGGATGGGAAGCGGGGCTGCGGGAATTAGAACCGAACCGGTGCCCATATGGGATCCCGGGCGTGCAAGGCGAGGACCTTAACCACTGCGCCACCGCGCCAGGCCCTGAGGATTTCTAACCTGAACTCCTAGGACTGAACTGAACACACTTGGTGCTTACTCGTAGGCCTTGGACCAAGATGGGAAGGAGTGACCTCAGCTCCATCTCCTTGAGAGTCATTGAGTCAAATCAGGTGGTGTGTTGAGTTCTCCATTTGAGGATGAGTCCCTCCCTGTCCTCAGCCTAGGAGCTCCCAGGTGACTCCACATATCCTATAGAGGTCCTTCCTGCAGAACAGTTTTCAGACAGGCCCCTGGAGGCCACTTTAGGGCCATTCATTAAAAAAAACCTATATTAAATAGTCTACTTGCTTACACATGTAAACAAGCACATACGTAATCTACACATGCCTACATATACTTGTTCCTGTGATATGCATATAGGCACAATTATAGACGCATATTATTACATAAGGTCCCCAGCAACGATTCCACGATTAAACATATCACTAATTTTACAATGAAGTCTAACTGCATTTTAGATGTGATTTCTAAAAATATTATAACTAGTCTTATGCCAATTAGAATTAAGTTTTCCTGCTTCCTTTTGTCCCCTCAGCCCTCAGGGCTCAGCGCAAAGCTGGGGAAAGGGCCACTTACCTTACACTTGTCACAGCAGGAGCCATGGGCACACTCGGCACCTTCCCTCAGGGTGCAGTTAGAGGCGTTGCAGCAGGGGTTGTTGCATTCCTGGGAAGGCAATGGAGCCAGCATAAGCTGGGCACGAGGGAGGGAGGCCCACCCCCAGCCCTGCCCAACACACTTCCTGGAGCCCCTTGCCAAAAAAAAAAAAAAAAATCACTTGACAGCTTCATCACTAAGGCAAAGGGTATTTATCAGAGAAAATACACATGTACGCAATCCTCAGCACCCCACAGCTCATACAACTACAGAGAGTGGGTGTTCCCACACAACACACACACATCTTTTACACATACTAGACAACACTACAATATCCACACTGTTTTTTAACTGAATAGAACAAGTCATCTGAACTTTTCACACAGTATCACATCACAGGGAAATGTATGATCTGTTTTTCTCATCCTCAGTGACATCCGGGAAGTTCGTCTTCCACTGCTGCCAACCCTCGCAGCCTCCACACACCCCAGGTCTCACCACTCCACAGCAAAGGGTCGGAACTCTCTGTTCGTGTCCAGACGCCCTGATGACTGAGTGTCCTTATCACGCTCCTACAATGTTCACAGCCCTGCCCATAAAGCATTTTTTGACAATGCACAAGGACCTTGTGAGGTAACAATGTCCTCATTTCTAGGGGCTGGCCAGGACACAATGGCCGAATCCATGTCACATTGGCTTGGGGTCCCTCCACGTTTATTAACCATGTCATCATCGTAACTGTCTGAGAGTCTGGCATGTTGGGAAGACATATCCCACCACCTAACTAGACACGTGTCTACTTTATGTGTCCCATAAGAAGGAACAAGAGTACTTTTCTCTCATTACCCTGGGCCGGGGCATGTGCCCTTCTAATGTATTTCTTCCCACCTCAAGTCAAATGCTCCTTCTTCCCTGAAATGAGCCTTTTCCCCCTGTGCCCCAGCCTTGCCGCTGAGCGACTTCCCTTCAAATTGTATCTATTCATCTGCCCTTCCAGCACTTGCTATGCACTGTAATCCTACGCTTTGGCAGTGGTTTGGTCGATGCAGGGTTCCCCTGTTAGATGATAAGTCCCTAAAGGATAGCAACTATGTCTCCCTTGGCCATCTGTCCAATTCTTGCCACCCAATTCAGAAAGTCCACATTAGCATCTGCTGAACAGGCAGCTGCTGGGGAGCAAAGGACAACTGGCCAAACCCATGCTCGTCAGCCTCACCTGCTGGCCCTTCACACTAACACAGTCCCTCTCTAGCTCATGAGGGTAGAGGCGTTAACATCTTTAACCCTTGTTCTATTCGGAAAGGTACATGATGGCATCAGACATAAATCATGATGTGAGAAGATAATAAAGTCAAAATTTTCCTTCACATCTTCAAAGGACCTTCAGAAAGTTCATGGGAAATAGACATTACCTTTGTTGACACACAGAGACAGACAAGCTCCCATCCACGGACTGATTCATTCTCTCAAAGCTTATACAATGACCAGGATTAGGCCAGGCAGAAGCCAGGAGCTGGAAAATCAATCCAGGCCTCCCACACAGGTAGCAAGGATCTGACTACCCGAGCCCTCACCTGCCACCTCTTAGTGTACACATGAACAGAAACTGGAATTGGAAGTAGGAGCCAGCCCTTGAATCTAGACATCCTGATATGAGATACATATGGACATCCTGTCTTAACTGCCAGGCCAAACCCTCACTACCACTTATCTTTTAATTATATTTTGCTTCCCTGTACATTCAGTCTCACCCCTCTCATTTACTGCCACGTGTTTTTTTTTTAACCAAAAATGAAACAATCCAGTTCTGCTTTTTGCACAGCAACATGCAGCTGTTAAAAACGGCAGAGCCGTGCTGCGTGCCCTTCACTCTCACTTTGGAGATCAGAGGGAAGGAAAGAGCTCATCCACAAACAGCTCTGCTTGCCTCTGCAGCCCTTCCCTGATGACGGCACTTCCTACAGCCCCTTTCAGTCACCCTGTCTCCAGGCCCAACAACGTGAGCTTGTTATTTCAAGCACCCTCAGATGGCCCATGTTCAAGTTCATGTTTCCGGCAGTGTGGCTTCCAGAACGAATTCTGTGCAGCTGGGAGAGCCAAACAGGCCATCTGTGGTTTTACTGGGGAAGAGAGCACCACGCCTCATGATCATGGTTTCAGCACAACTTTCCCTGATCTTACTGACAAACAGTGCTGATCACAACTGGGAGATGGTGCCGACACTGTCCACCTGGAAGGCTTCCTCTCCTCACCTGGTATGTGGTGGGGTCTTTGACTGTCAGGCGTAGAAGACACCTGGGACTGGGACATTTTCCATTGTATCACTTTTGACCTAAACCTTTGAAGTCAATACAAATCTTCCTCTCACTAGCACCACTGTAGCACTTACCTCCTCGTCACCACAGTCACACTCTTCCCCATCTTCCAGGTACCCATTTCCACACCTCCGGCCTCCATAGAGCGTCCTGGTGTCAGGCATGTTGGAGAGACACATTCCACCGCCTGACTGCAGATACCTGTCCAGCTCCTTCTTGTTGCAGCCATTGAACACTTTCGGAAAAGGGTGTCTGGCAGGAAACAGGGTTGGCATTAGCTGGGATTTCTGAGCCTCCAGCAGCCAGAGGGTGATCAGCTGTGCTACCCAGGAGGCTGTTCCATCTGAACACTGACCTCTCAGACCCATACATACGTTCAGCCACCTTAAAACATCCAGCAATTCGTTAACTTAGATTTTTTTTTTCAACCATAACCACAATGTATTGACTACACCATGAGGTTTTATTTTTATCATGCTGCATGAAAAATATATTTGAGAATCAGAAACAGTAATTTATTTTCTAATTTTTAAAGATTTACTTTATTTATTTGAAAGGCAGAGTTAGAGGGAGAGGTGGGGGATGGATCTTCCACCCATTGGTTCATTCCTCAAATATCAGCAATGGCTGGGACTGGGCCAGGCGAAAGCCAGGAGCCTGGGGTTTCTTCTAGGTCTCTGATGTGAATGTAAGGGCCTAATCACTTGGGCCATTTTCCACAGCTTTCCCAAGAGTTTAGCAGGGAGCTGGATTGGTCTGGAAGCTATATGGGATGCTGGCCCTGTAGGCAGCAGCTTAACCCACCACACTGCTGGCCCCAGAAGCAGCAATTTCTACCACTCACATGATGGTGTTGTAGTAACTAAATAATTATGACTGCTTTAATAGACTTCGTGAGCCTTGGAAGTGCATAGAACCAACCCAAAATTCTCCTAAAGCTGATATCAGAAAGAGATTCACTTGCAACAGAGATCCAGGTTAGAGAAAGGCCAAAATTACGGATTTAATTTCTTTATGAGCCAATGATGATCTGATCTCTGTTCTCAGGACGAGGAAGTATTCCAAAATCAATCAGCCAACTCACAAATGTGAACTCTTTATCACAATTTTGTGAACTAACTAAGGGTGAACAGTGGAGGGTAGGATGGGCATTTGGCCTACTGTTTAAAACACCAATTTAGAAGCCCAAGTTCCACATTAGCATACCTGGGCTTGACACTTAGCTCCAAATCCTGGCAGCAGTTTCCTGCTCACACAGAACCTTGGAGGACAGGTGAACTAGATTTCTTGCACCAGAATGAAAAACTGGATTGAGTTCCTGGCTCCTAGCTTCCAGCTGGCCCAATCCTGGACCACTGTGGGCAGCTTGATTCATATTTCTTTCTCTAATTAAAATTGGAGGGCACAACATAATGAATTTGTTGCTTATAATTATTAACCACTAAAATTTGTGAATAATTTAAAACAAATTGATGCAGTAATGTACATAATTCTCATACTTTTTTAGATTGGGAGAGAAAGCAGTTATATTAACCATGGGCTTACGGGGATTTGCCCATGACCCACAGAATCACATCCTTCTTATCAAATTCAGGGGCAGGGACTGTGATGTAGCAAGTGGATCTGCCACTTGCCAAATGGGCACCAGTCTTGGCTGCTCCACTTCTGATCCAGCTCCCTGTTTATGTGCCTGAGCAAAACAGCAGAGGTGACCCAGGCGCTGGAGCCACTGCACCCACAGTGAAGACCCAGATAAACTCTGGTCTTTCCCTCACTCTATAACTCTGCCTTTCTACACTTGGTCTTAGCCAAGAGGCCGAGAAGCAATATAATTCTGCCTTTCAAATAAATAAAACAAACAAATTTTTTTTAAAAAAAAGTTAAAACCCATATCATTTTTCCTGTGTCACAGTTGATAACTGATGAGCAAACATTGGATACTGGATTTCTTGTTCAAGCCATGGAAACATCATTCTCTATGCAGCATAAGCAGGCCTAAAAGTCTGAAGTGAGACAACACCAATCAGATCCCACCATGATGCCTTCCAGGAAGTCAGTCAGGACCTGAAAAAAACCCAGTGACTGGTGCTGCCCTAATCCAGACTTAACAGGTTTAGTCCTTTCAAGAAACCCTAAAATTCTGATTGTAAAAATCTGTCATAGCTATAGGAAGACATAGCTGCTCTGTCTTTGGTTCTTAATAGATAACAAAGTCTGCAAATTCCTCACAGAACCCCTTTAGAGTATGTGAATGGTCCCTTCTGGAAACTACCCCAGCTCTTTCAAACACTGACCAAATTCCTTTGTGAAGAAAAGACCACAGGACTGCGAATGTAATCAAGGTAGATCCTCATTAAAAATCCATGAAGAAAGAAAGATACCTATGGTCAGGCCAATTGTATAGCTAAAGACCCTAACATAGAAAATAAGTATAACTAAGCTTCCACCAACACCAAATCTCACACTAGAAGCCTAGTGCTCCTTCACACTTGCCTCCTCAGTCCTTTGCCATGCTCTTTGTCATGGAAACCACAATTCTCTCCAAGGCCCCACCAGAGGTATGCCAGAGCTCCCTGGGGCCAGATGCAAGGAGCATCTGCATTTAACTCCCCCACCCACCTCCCTGTCCTCACCCCTCTTGTCCAACTCACCCAGTGGCAGCTGCCATGATGCAGCCACCATCAGCGGCACTGGTAGAGCAGCAGTCTGCAGAATCATGGCTCATGCCAAAGTTGTGGCCCATCTCGTGAGCCATGGTGGCAGCCACACCAATGGCGTTATCAGAATGGTCCTGCTCAGAGAGAGTTCAGCATGAAGTCAAGGGCATAGCTCTGCCTCACCATTCCTCCCACCTTTTCCTTAGCCAAGCCTGGTAGCCCTCCACTAGTCACTGGGCATGCGTTTGTTCTAAAGCCACCATCATTATTAGGAAATAGAATGTTTAAAGGAACATGGTCCCTGAATTCCTGAAGGTTACAGACCATGTCTGGCCTATGGATGAATTTCCAGGCCATTATTTTTCTTTATGGACAAATTAAAGAGAAGAATTTGCCTCCATTTTCCTCTTTAACATGTGTACCTCTCCAGGGTATAAGAGAACTGACATGGGAAACGCTGCCTCCTTGTGCCCCCAATACATTGGCAGAGACTCACCATGTTCACGCCTCCAGACTGGTACACAGAGCACATGGCCATGAGAGGGGCCAGGCCAATGGTGGTGCCGTGGAAGGACACGCCCCTGCAAGATGGAAGGAGAGGACGACTTGGGTGAGAGATTTTCAAAGAGTTGTTGCAATGTGCCCAGGAGTGGGTGGCCACCCTGGTTTTTCCTCGCCCCACTGATATCCCCACACAATTCCCAAGGGGAGGCGCCCTGGTATTCAGGCCAACTGGACCACTTCCAGGTTGCCACACCTCTCCCTTCCTCTCACCCACTCCCTTACTGCTCCTGAGAAACATAAAGGGAGAGTCAAAGGCCACAAGTCCCCCACCCCATAGGCCCAGAGCCAATTCCATGGAAGGAAATGGGCAGGGTTTGCCAAGCTGCATCCCATTCCTGCTGCACAGGAAGAGGTCAGAGGGAGGGGTGGCATGAAGGTGGCACAGGTTTTGATGCCGAAGTGAATCATGCCCACTTCCACCATCGGCCAGGGTCCCTTGCCTTATCTCTGGCTCTGGGATGTGTTTTGAAATGGGGAGATTAGAGCAGCAGCTGTGGGTTGATACTTCATTCCCACATCACTCTGGGGCCAAGGAAACAGCTGTGTCACATCAGGAGCCTCACAAAGCGCAGCTGGGTGCAAAGGTGGCCCATTTCTGCCTCTGTTTTGCAACTCTGACCCCAATCTGCTAATACTCAGCGACATTTCCTCCCTACTTAACACAGGCCTCTCTCAGCTGTGCACACCCAGGGCTGGAAGAAGAAATAAAATACAAGTATTGTGCATGCCACAAACATGTATACAGAAATTCCTTACCTAGTATTTATCCCCTTGCTTGTTTTCTTATCTAAGTCATGAAAATCTTTGAAAGCCAAGACTACGGTATTTATTCTGGATTATTCAAGCCTAGCATGAATCTGGGTGCTTGATAAATATTTGCTGGATTCATGACAGAATTCATAGAAACAAGTCATAAACGAATGTGCAAAACGTTTGCCCACCAATGGGTACCAGGAGCCCTACTTGATATTTTATAAACTTAGCCAGGACTCTTGAGAAAGCTCTGCTGGAAACCTGGACTCAAAGTCTGACCCTAAGAAGGATACTATTCTTCCGAAGCTCAGACTGAAACAGCTGGTAACCAAAGGTTCTTAGGTGGACACATTGCTGTGAAATAACCACTTAAAGCCTAGATTGGTGGGACAATTATTTTCCAGCTTCTTTTAAAAGAAACAAACAGTTTTAAATCACTATATTGACTTGGCAATACTGAGAAAACAGAATAAAAATAGTCTTATTATCTATATGTCTTTTGTTAGAATTATCTCAGAACACTAACAAATAGCTAATACTTGCTGTTGAGATACTGTCATGTGTCAACATGACCCCCTTGAATGTCTGTTCTTGTCCCTCCAGAAATGAAGAAAATCCAATCCAACCCACGCACAGTTTCTGCACTCCGTCACATGCATTATTTCAGACTGTCCTGAGCTCCATGGGAACCTAGAGAAGGACAAACTAAGGGGCCCCCTCCTGCTGTGCTTGTGCTGGAAGATTAGCCCAGACACTGGGCTTAGAAATCAAGATGAACCCTACAGAAGTTTCATGGTAGCCCATGGCCAACAGCCACAGTTCCCAATACATATACATCATTGTCTTTAGGTACTCGGTTGACCATGTCAAGATTAATTTTTTCCTGGAGCTAGGACTGGGTCTGACTATTTTTAAAGGTGTATTGGGTATAATGAACATGCCTGACAAATGCCTAATTGTCAAGACCACAAGGAGCCATGATGACTTTGTACAACCAACACTCAGCCCTGGGGAGGGAAAGGGGCAAATTGAGTGCATGCACAGTGGGCAGAGGTTTTGAGGCCAAGGCCAATGCAAGCTATTTGGAGGAAGGTCACTTACGTGATTAACTGTGCATTGTCATGGTGCTTCTGGGCCAGCAGCTTGCGCCTCCAACCAAGAAAGGACCAAAGGGTGGAGTACGGATTTTCAGAGACTTCACACAAATTCCCGTGCGTCCACACTTCCAAGCCCACAAGAGCAATCCGGATATTCAAGGACCGGTAAAACTGAAAGGACACACAGGAAGGTCACAAGGGCAATCCACGCTACCTGGGGCCTTATCGGCATCTTCCTAGTCTAAGAGTTCAGAACTCACAGACAAGATTTCCTTCTGCCTGTGGTCCAGTAATTTTTCCCACAAAGGGAAAAGTGATATTTTGAGAGAAGTAAATGTGAGTGACTTTAAGATAGGAAGTGGTTCTCAAATATGCACAGGGCTTGCCTGTTGGCAAAGGGTGAATGTTGTTCCTTAAAGTCTGTAAGGGAGACCTGCTGTCTGTTTCACCTTGTGAGCAAGCACCCCAGGCTAGCATGACATCTGACATTTGTGACAGGGAATCTTTCATCCCATACGTACACAGGCAAAGGGGCATCTTCTCTGAAGGCAGGAAGGAAGGAAGGAAGGAAGATGTAGATACAAGGGTGAGTGACAAGTCTGCCTTAGAAACTACCACACCTGCGATATCAATATAAGAAAGACCCATGTCTACAGCCATACCACCCTGAACGCGCCCAATCTCATCTGATCTCGGAAGCTAAGCAGGGTTGGGCCTGTTTAACACTTGGGTGGGAGAAAGACCCATGCATGTACAAACTACAAGGGCAGGAAATGTCATCTTAATCCAAAATTGGCAGGTACGTTATCAGCCAGACAGTCACAGTGCCACTTTTTATGCACTAAGTACCAGGGCTTACAGAAGTTAAGGAACTTGCCCAAAGTCCTTGCAGGTAGATGGTAGAGCCAGTGATGAGGTCCTGATTCAAACACCAAGCCCACCCCCGCTCTCTTGCTCTCTTCCCTTGCTGGGGTGTGTATACATCCAGATATATATGTCCCTGCCCCCAGATTTGATAAAATATTAGTTGATTTCAATGAAAATTTTAATTGTTCTGCTTTCAGCCATGTCAGTTGTTACAGAAAATAAATAGTTCAGGTTCCAGCTTGAATTTGTTCCACCAGGGAGTTTTTCAAGGAAGCATTTTGCCTTTTTGATAGTTAAGGGAAAATATTTTGGACTGCATTCATGATTCAGCAAATGAGTGCAGTTCATTCCAGTTTTAGTTCAACAACTGTTCCATTTAAGTCGCTAGGTCAGCAAGCACTGGAGGAGGGTGTGCCTTCCCCTGTTCAGTAGGGAGTAACATCAGCTGCCTCGGAGAGAACAAGCCTGCTTCACAGAAAGGATGGGCCAGCAAGGTTCAGGCTTCGAGGAAGGGCTGAGGTCTCCTGAGGGTCCTCTCTTCTCTCCACATTTCTTCAGCACCCTTGGTTTTGTTATCTACAGCATCTGGAGAATTCGCAATGGAGACATCCAGCCAAGCCCTCCACCTGCTGTGTTTCTACAACAATGGATGACACACGGTGGCAGCAGGCTCTACCTTCCACACATCCCCAGGGAAATAAGTTTTCTTTGTTTTCCCAGATGTTGAGTATTTGGGTTGCGGGATCATTTAAATATTGTTGTTGGATGATTTGGGAGCTAGAGAGAGGACTAGACAGTGTCCCCAGGGTCCTTCCTTTCAGGAAATGCCAGTGTTTGACTTTCACCTATCATTGTCACTGATCTGTTTCCAGAGCCTTCCATGGCAGAACAAAAACATGAGGCAGAAAATTTTACATGTCATGACTTCAGAACATAACCAAATTTGCTTGTTAATACACATAAAAATAAATCATAAGTTTCTTTTTCACCCTTTAGTGTTCAAGAAAAAAAAATTTTTAGTACAAGGACCCATGAACTGCTGATTGGCTGAGTGTTCTAAGTTGTACAATTAATGTTATCACACTCTCAAGGATACCTCTGACCCCCAAACACATTGCAAATCTACTTCTTAACACTATGCATTACTAGCCCACCAAGAAGCTATTGTTATTCTAGGTTGCCTTTTCTGGTTGTTATAATAAATGACCTCTTTCATATGCACAAAGTGATTCCAAATTTCAAACCACTTTGTTCTACTAGCATTGGAAAGCTTGAGTATTTCCAAAGATTGTGTTGTCAAAGGTCCAGACCCAGGGAAAGCATTCTCACAGTTTTCCTGAGAAACAATAAATAGTTTGAAGATGAATTTACCAATGGCCCCCAATTTCCCGATTTTACAATTCTAAAGTTGTATTGCTTTCTCAGCCTGACCTACTCAATTCTTTCCCAAATCAGGGATTCCCAGAGATTTATGCCTAGAAGGAAACCCTTTGAAAGTGGGTTTTTCTACCCCTAGGATCTGCAGGGGTTCCAAGAACTGGCTGGGAGCAGGGGGGAGCAGTTCAGCTCTGTTTTGACATAGAGTAGTTGTGGTCATCTGACTTTTACATTGGACACGGACATAAGATTTCATTCCAAAAAAAAAGGCTTCCACCAGAAAAAACTGAAAAATTAAAATGTTAAAAATAATTAAAAATCAGTTATTTAAGCTGACTCTTCTATTTTATAAATGAAAACTCCAAAAACTGCAACCCAAAGATTAGTTACTTGCTCAAGGCTATAGGGCTCATGACAGTGTCATGGCCACCCTGGGCCCTCAAGGCCTTGTTCATTCCCTTTTCTAAATGGGCTGGGGGCAGCCAATCCAGCAGAAGGCAGCTCAGGTGCCACTGGATCCCCTGTTCTATAGCTCCTCTGAAGTGACAGCATACTTCCCACCATGTACACACCTGGTCTCACCTTATCAACATAGTTGGCGATCTCCATGAGCTTGTGTTTGGTAGCGTCCTGGTCTAGTCGGTTCTTCAGAAACTAAATGGAAAAAGATTCAGGTGAGAATTCAGAACTTCTCCCAAGACCCTTCCTCTCCCTCTTATTTGTCCATGAATTTGTTCTGACTTTCCTGTTGTCTTTTGTAAGCTATCCTTCCTATGCAACTTTCTTCCAATGCAACTTTCTTCCCTACCACAGTGCAGCTTTGGGGGAAGGCATGACCTGAGCCACATTATCTTAGTATCATCAGCCACTAGTTTAATGCAGGGACTATGGCACGTATGCAATAGCTATGCAGTGAACAGAATGGTTGCCTCCAACCAATGAAGTAAGGCTCATTCTCCATTCCTTCAACTTGAAAGACTTCTGGCAGCCTCCCACTGGGAATCAGAAGGACCAATTTGATCCTTGCCCTAGCCATAAGCTCAACATGAAGCCACCATCACATAGATCTCACTGTGTATCCCCTACCTGTGGTCAGTCAACACCAGTCAAGCTGTTGTTGACCAATTTTCTATGGACAAGGCAATGTGGTTAGCACTAAGTAGGATACACAGCAGCATGAGATCTTAGTCTTCACGTAAATGGGCATCAATGAAAGCAGAGAGAGGACTAGAAGATCACATTCAAGAACCATGAAGTTGAAACTAGCTGAGAAAACTTGCCAAGGAAATTTGCACAGAAATAGCCGCAGTGGAAGACCATGTGATTGACATGACTGGAGCAGCCAACACAACCATAAGACAGCAAATGGATTAATCTTGCCTACCACTCAGATTGATTGGCAGTGCCTCTCCTGGGTCACAAGAATTGTGGGACTGCATCAGACTAAAGCCAGACATTTCTAACTTAGCACAGCAATGTGTGCTGTCCTCAATTAGCAATGTCTACATGGGCACATTAGGACACATTAGAAAACAAGTCTCTTATTTAGTATATTCCTGCCTCAAAAGGATAGATCTCATCCAATAGTGAAGGAAAGCTTAGCATGTAAAGACAAAGTCTGCTACAAGCACCACTTAAAGTTCTTGAATGTTCTAAACCCTGCTGTAGTTACACAGAAACTGGATGTCTATCTAATTTACCCTAGATATTGTCACTTCAATTCCAAACCTTGACTTTCTTTCTCTTCTCCATCCTATGGGAACATTGAAGTAAGAAGCCCAAAGAACAGCCAAATGAAACAGCCTGGGGTTGTGTCCTAACACAGGGAAGAAATCCACTCTTTCCCCTCTTCCTACTATTTTTGGACATTCACTCACCAACAGAGAATCTCACGCTCACCCCTCCTTCGGACAGAGTTAAATTCAGGGTGATACCCTGTGACTTAGACTTTTCCGGGGTTTGAATTCAGAAGTTTCTCATTATAGTTGCCTCCCACTTCTAAATTGGTCTCATGGCACAGAAGTGTTGTAACATTTCCATTTTCCAGTAAATATTTATTAGAACATCAGGGTCAAATTTCACTGTCTTTCAAATACACTAATCCTATCATAAAATGACCGCCTGACAAGGACACCGTGGTGTAAGGAGTGCACTGTGTCATCCAGAATGATCAGAAGCAGGAGTCCGGGGGGGGGGTGAGTATTTTTTGCACATGGCTCAGAAGTAAATATTCTCCAGCTTTGTGGGCCATGTGATCTCTGGAACAATTACTCAGCTCCACCTGCATAGCTCAGAAGCAGCTATAGCAACCAATCAGCACAGACGCATTCCAGCGTTATAGCAACAAGTGGTGGGCTGTTTGGCCATAGGCTGTGGTGTGCAGACTGGGCATAAAGAAGGACTCTCTCCGCCTTACATCTTCTAGGTGATGTCAGAAGTACAAGATGGGGCAGCCCTGTCCCTTTGCAGTTCCCTACTTGGCCACGGTTATCAGGAAAGTCCTTCATGGGTCGTGCTTACAGCTTCCCCATCCCCTCTGCATGAGCCAGTATTCACTATTATAGCAAGACACCAGAGGCAGGCTACTGTATCAAAACAAGAGGGGTCTTTGGACTCATAGTCGTGGAGGTTCACAGTCCAAATGTCTTGATGCCAGCTTTGGCAAGGGCTTCTCTAAGCTGTATCACATCCAGGTGTGGTGGGATTGCCAGTGTCTCCATGTCTCTGTGTGGTCTTTCTCCCTTTTTTTTTTTTTTTTACTTATTTTTATTACAAAGTCAGATATACAGAGAGGAGGAGAGACAGAGAGGAAGATCTTCCATCCGATGATTCACTCCCCAAGTGAGCCACAACGGCCGGTGCTGCGCCAATCTGAAGCCAGGAGCCAGGAAATTCTTCCGGGTCTCCCACACGGGTACAGGGCCCCAAAGCTTTGGGCCGTCCTTGACTGCTTTCCCAGGCCACAAGCAGGGAGCTGGATGGGAAGTGGAGCTGCCAGGATTAGAACCGGTGCCCATATGGGATCCCGCTTGCGCTCAAGGCAAGGACTTTAGCCGCTAGGCCACACCGCCGGGGCCATCTTTCTCCCTTTTTAATGAGGCCACCCAGATTTAATCAGAGGCCCATTCCCTCCTACCAATCACTAATCCAATCACTTTCCAAAGTCCTCATGCCGCACTGAGATTAAATGTCCATCTGCTTCATCTCGTTAACTCAAGCCCTTAGAGATTAAACATCACTTATGTAAATTTGGGAGTGCAAATCACATTCAAACTATAGCACCACCTTACTCCATTTCCTGAATCAACCCCAAAGGCCCTGCCCACTTGTGTCCACCACGGATGACATTCTTCAGGCACAGCTCTTCCTCCTCCCATCTCTGACTCCAGTGCCCAGAGGAGACAGCTGTACTGTCTCCACAGCAGGTTGCAAATCAACAAAACAGCCTTCCCCTCGCATGTCTTCCATCCTTGTGCATTAATTCATTGTCAAGCACATGCTTCTGCCTGCTGAGGACAGATGTGAGGCCCCCAGGGGAGGCCCTGGTGTGAGGTGGAGTGGGGCTGACTCATGAGCCTGAGGACTCAGACCAACTTGGTCCATCTCCCACACTCAAACACCCTTGAATCACTCAGAGCCTTCAGTTGCTGGAGAGGAGGCCAGGACTGGGAAAACAGCAGCCCCTTAGCCAAGCATCTGTGCAAACCACAACCCTGTTGGGAGCTGTGTCGGGAGGACTGGACATTCTCTGGCCCCAGCAGGAGCACAGCCCAAGACGACATCCCACTCAGGGCGGTGCACTGAGCAAATAATGTACCTCCCAGGGTTTGCTGTGACGCTGTAAGTCAGGAGACAGAAGATACACAATTCCCACCCCTATGCACTCTCATCCTCCCAAATGGTCATCTGAGTGGCGGTCACACTTTGGATCTGCAGGGTTTGGACCTATGACTGCCAGTTCTGTGATGCCAAGAGTGGGTCTGACTCCTGGAGCCATGGCCCTGTCTCCAATGAGAAGCTGTCATTCTCAAGTTTGCTTGTGCAGCAGAGTCACACACAGCTCCTGCTAAAGCACAGGACTGTGCCCTGATAGCTAAAACTCAGTAGGTCTCAAGTGGAGTCCAAGGATTTGCATTTTTGACAACTTCCCAGGGGCTGCTGGCACTGCCAGACCTGGGGACCAGGGCATAATGTCCTCACTTGGCTCCAACAGGCTGGTCAAAGCAGATCCATAAGTGTGTAAGAACAAGATAATGAAAAAAGAAACTTGGACTTGCAAATCTTTTCAAAACTTGTTTAACAAATTCATGGACCACTCCTCCACAAGAATTAACATCAGAACCTACATATCTATGGACCCTCTCTGAGAAATGCTAAATCCAAGTGACTGTCCTGATTTTCTACCTAATTGATGTAAAAAATAATAGTAGACTTGCTTATTTTGGGGGGTTTATTCTTCCAAATATGTTTAAATGCCGAAAAGAGCTCTTGGTCAGATTTAATCATATGGCAAAATTATATGGCAAAGCAGAGAAAGATATATGTGCTAGCATTTCCCCGATGGAGCTCACAGCCTGGACAGGGAGCTATCAAGACATCAGTTTTTCTGTGAAAACCCCTTACCTCTGCATAGTCGGCCACAAGGTAAAGCTCCACATACTTCATGGAGTTTAAATCTTCCCTTTTCATCTAAGAGACAGAAGCAAATCAGACCCTCAGAAGTGGTAGGCTTGGCTTCAACAAAAAACAACTGCTAAGAAATAGAGCTAGTTAGTGAACATTGCACCTACTTATCTACTTTGAACCTGGGCACTAGAGACTGAGTCCTGGCTGTGGCCACCATCACACTCCCTACACCACATGTCACCATTTGGTGATTACTGGAATCTTCCCTGGAATTTGGTATCTGGTCCTTTATTCAGAAAAGATAAGGCGCTCTACCAGTTGATAAAGGCAGAACAGAGGCCAAAATAGCATGAAGAAAATTCCCAATTTGTTTTTTTCCCCCTATAACCTTTAAACTATGCACCTCTATTTTCAGTATAAGTAAATTCAATCATTTTATGCATATGGTGAAGTGGCTGTTCCAAAAGCAGATACATATGGGCATATGTACTTTTCCTTTCTAATGTTTCTGAAATCAGCATCTCAGTCTTTTATCAAATAGACTGACATTATCTTTCAAAGAAGTTGCTAACGACACTCATTAAATAACTTAGAAAAAGAAAGGAAAGTTCTTTCTTCCTTCTTAGCCACTCTGCTTCAATGCAGACAGAGATTTGAAATGAAAGCCCCTCAAGGAGACAAGCCTATACCCAGTTGAATCCTGCACCAAGGGCCTCAAAACTCACCCTGCGAGGTCGTTTCTTGGTCTGCTGTGTAAACTGAAGGAGCCAGTCCCTGGTGGTGAGCGTGGAATGCTCCAACCCACAGTTCCCTGGGGGCAGCTTGAGATGTTCAGATCTGTAAATCAGGTGTTGGCCCTCGCGGTCAGGAAGGGGCTCGATGACGTAGCTGAGGTTACTGTTCATCACAATCAGTCCTCTGTTGACAGGAGAAATAAAATATCTGGTCAAAGATTATGGTTCCAGAAAATTCTCTGGCTTAGGCGTCAGTTTCCCTGTCTGCAAAATGGCAGAGTTGATTTTCACCCTTGATCCTCAACCTTCTCATGAGGCCATGCACTCCTCTATGACAATCCGAGCAAGCTCAGAGCTCGTCTCTGGAGGCCATGCACATGTGGTACACAACCTCATAGAGTTCTTGCATCTCAGCTCATGGAGCTCAGGTTTAGAATCTCCAGGCTACCCCACCCCAAAACACACACACACATGCACACACACACACACACAAATTGGAATAGATAGACAGAGAACAACAAGGAAAGCTTGGAACCAGACAGGAAAGCTTGGAACCAGACAAGAAATGGTCAGCATGGACTCACACATGCCTTACTAGGTAGGACACAAAGATTAGTTACTCCTCACTAAAACTGTTCTGCACTTGAACTATTGACATATGCCTTGTTAGACTTATAAGCCAGTTTAGACTATCCCCAATCTGTCAAGTTCAGCAAAATTAAGCTTCAACACTATAAATTGCTGAATGCTAAAATGAAAATAGTCACGGGACAGCTGAATAGTACTCTACAGCCATTTTAAGGTGTACAGCAACCGGTTCTGTGTATAAACAAAAATTGAAATGTCAATGTGGTAGTCAGAGGATGTGGTTAAGAATTTGAATTTTTAAACATATTTGTTACTCAATACCATGTCAATTAATTCCATAATGTTGTAAATTGATGTTGATGTTATGTTGTGGCTTTTAATTGATTGGGATGATATTCCGCCAGCTCTGCTTTCAGACCAGAGATGGTCTCCCCAAGAAACCATTGAATTTATCTGGACAACAAGATGCTGGACTCTATGCTTGCAATGAAAGACTCTTAGCTGAACTTGAACTGTAATACTGAAACAAGGTGGAGGAATCCACCAAGGGGGGAGGGGTTGGGGGAATCCCAGAGCCTATGAGACAGCAACATATAATGCAAGGTAATCAATAAAAAAAAAAAAAATCTCCAGGCTAGAAGAGCTCAAAGTGTTCTAAAAAGGCAGCACCTAGGAAGACTGATATTTTTAAGGATGGCAGGAATCTAAACTCTAAAACCCAAACACTGCATATGACCAATCACAAGCCAAAGCCTTATAAGTACAATGAAAAAGCAGTGTTAAGCACAATGGTCAGAGAATGATCCCTGCCCTGCACGAGGGGAAATCCAGGTTCTAGACCTAGCCTCAACACTCAATGCTCTTCAATGCATGTCGAAAACCGCTCTAAGTCTTGGTTTCCTTGTGCCTAAAAACAGAAACGATAATTTACTATTACTAACTACTTGGATGACTCAAGGGAAAGCCAAGTGTCCGTGTGCCTGTAAGCCGTGGTTAGGAGCGGAGCATCACTGAGGGATGACACTCCTCCCCCATGGCCCTGAGTGAGTTATCTGGTGAAGTGACATACATCCCCAAACAAATGTGCGACACTGCTTTCATTACTGTGGCTACGCATTCCAGCTTTGAACTCAGAATAAAGATGTATGTCCACTCCCATCTCTTTAGTTTGTATTCTGTCCTAGACATAATACCACCTGTCCGTTATTTCCCACAGGGGATTAGTTTCAGGACCTGTGAAAAGTCTAAATCCATGCATGTTGAAATCCCTACTTAGAAAATGTCATAGCGTTGGCATACAGCCTGTGCACACCCTTCCACATACTTTAAATCACCCTTTGGTTACTTAAGGTAAGGAGTTGTAATACTGAATAACAACAAAGGAGAAAGTCTGCAGGTGCTCCATACAGAGATTTTATGGAGTATTTTCAATCTGTGACAGCTTGAATCCACAGATACAGAACCTGTGGATAGGGGCCTGGGCACAGTAGGAGAAGAATGGTATTTTGTGTCTAGTGGAGAACAATCATTCATTTCACAGATATCTGCTGGTTGCTGAGGATAGAGCAGTGAGCAAGACCAAGGCCCTGCCCTGGGTAGGGGCTAAGTCACTACAACCCCCGAGAGAGAGCAAGGTTTCATCACCTTTCACACGAGGGATTGAGTGTTGCCACATCCACAAGGCCTCGAAGGCTTTATTTAGGCTCAGGGAGAATGAGCTCCATGAACTGGGACCCATGGGTGTTACAGACAACCAATGAAAGGGTGAGCAGAAGCCTCCTTGACACAGCAAGAGGAATACTGCAGTCGGGGGACGTGCCCAAAATGCCAGCAAGGGGGAAGCTCTCCAGCACCCTAACCAGGCTGCTGCACTCCAGCAGGTTGGAATAACTCCTATAAACTGGCAGGGCCCTCGTAGGCTGTCTTGGCTTCGACTCACACCACAAGCCCCTAGGGGTCCCTGCCCAGGTTTTCCCTTTGGGAGGAGCCTGTGATACTGTCAGAAAAGTCAGTACCAGGCTCTGGTGAGCAGCACCGCTTCCCAGAACCCGGTAGGACCTCAAGCCAGTGCCAGGAGCCTGATGATTTCCTGGCTGCCTCACCAAAGGTGACACAGCAATCCTGTTCCCACCTGCCCCTGGACCAGTGCCCAAGGTGCTCCCTGAACAGCTGAGCATGGGAGTGGGGCCAGGGGAAAGGGTAATGTCCACTCCCTAATCTAGACAGGAAAGGGCAGAGACAGGAGTCACAAAGGGCATCCTGATCCCAAGCTATCTTCTCATCACAGAGGACCAAGCCCTCTACCATCACCTCAGTTTCCCCTAACAGTCCCAAATGTTGAAACACAGAGGCTCTGGACCACAAAACAACCAATGGCTCTGTGTGACCTGGGTTGTGGTTACAGAGACGACACCGAGCGAGTGGAAAGTTTCAGGAGCCAGCATCATTTTGACAAGCCTCTAAGCCAGAGAGGACAGAGGCCAAGCCAAGGTTTGATGTGTGATGAACAGTAATTATAATGGCCATAAGTTATCAAGCCTTTGCAACGGGCCAGCACTGGGATGAGCCTTATATTGTTCACAGCAGCTTCTATGACGCTTGCATACATTACATTGTACCAAAACGGGGACACTAAGGACTAATAAGCTTAATCCACTAACCACACATGTCACAAGAGTAAGGTTAGTACCCCTACAACACCCAACAGGGTGTTAGGTCCTACATTAAACCCTGACCTTATACAGCCTCTACACAAACCCTATGGAGTGAGAAGGAGCCCCCCAGTTAGCAGTCAGCTACAAATGACTGGACTAGCAACTCTCCTCCAAGGTGTTGTCAGCTGCTTCCCAGTGGCCTGTGTGAAGGAAGACCCCAGTTCCCTGGGGACGGGCAGACACACGGGAGGGATTAGGCAACTTTTCATCTTCACCTCCCTCCCCCCAAGAGTTAACCAAGTGCCAGCAACTGTGTTCACAGCTATTGATATTTCATCCCCACACCAACATTCTAAGAGTCCCATTTGGTAGACGAAGAAGCTGAGACTCACAGAGAGTAAATAACCCAGGGAATCAATCAGCAACCAGAGTTTACCAACCCCGCAGCCCAATCTCTCTGCTATCTGCTTTCACCAGTCAGCTAGAAACTTAAGGGCCTGAGATCCTTAGGAGAGGAGCACGCAGAGTTATGTTAGGATACTCAAGAATGGGTTAAAAACCCAGGTATCCTGGCCCAACCAGGTGCTTTGAATTCTGCTGGCCTGCACACATTAATGCTCGGAAGGAGTCCTGCAGAGCATTCCGGCACAACCACCCTCAGGAGCTTTGGCCTGGAGCCCCGGCTCTGCAGGAGTGCCTGCCGCTCAAGGCGTGGCCAGCTGACCCTTAGGGAGCACAGGCTAAGAAAGGACACTGAAAGTCCTTCCAGCCATATGCGCCTGCGGCCGCCCCCCTCCCCAGCTGTGGCCCCTTGGGGACCCACCCAATGTCGTGACTGCAATCTGCCCAGACTGCAGGATGGGCAAGGGAAGCTGGCAGGAGCGCCAGCATTTTATAGTGAACCCTAGCTTTCCTTCCAACAACATTTAATCATTTTAGAGATGGCATAGCTTAAATTTACATTATAGTCAAAGTTTCAATGTTCCACTAAACAAAGAGTTCAACAAATAAAAAGTAAAAAGGTCATGTTTCTGCAAGAAAATAGGCAAGGGCTATGAAAACAAACCAAATGAAAAGATTGAATCCAGCTTTAATGGGGGTGAATTTCCAAGGGCATCCCTTTGGGGAGGCTCTCTCCCTCCCAGATCCTCTAGATGCCTCCCCACCGTGAGCATTACCAGTCTAGTATCCTTCTTGGAGCCTCAGAGGGTCTAGTTTGCTCAAGATTAGCACTGGCAAAGGTAGAGTTCAGCCAGCAGACACAGGCATGTGAGTCAGGATCCCACATCCTAACCTCAGTCCCATCCTGTATATCTAAGAGCTTGACACATATCTTCAGAGAAAAGTACGCAAGCCAGGCTAGGCAGGCAGTAAGCGATGGGTGTTTCCCCTCCCAACCACTGAAGGACTCCCTGAAATGCATCCACTACTTTCTGGGAATGGATCCATTCAGACCTTAACACATTCTCTAAGCCCTCATCCAGAGTCGCCCTAAGATGTGTCCTTTCTACTTATTCCTTCTTTCTCTCCAACCCTTCCCACTGCACGTGGAAGGAATGACGGGAAACTGCAGGAGCCTGAGAGAAGCAAAAGCACACAGGTGCTGAACTCTCCCTGGGGTAGGCTAGCAGAGCACAGAGGGCCCGAAGACGACAACCCTGGATTCGAAGTGCATGATGTGTGCTAAATTACATAATCTCTCCCTGCCCATCGATGCACAGGGCTGCTATGATAATGAACTGAAATATTAGACAAGGCTCACTAATGAAGAAATCGTAAAAAATAGCTAACTACCACAGAGCCTACAGGCTACCTCAAGCAAGGTGCCAGTTTTATCCAGGGACACCTGACCATGTCTGCCTAGAGCACCCACCATGTGTGAGGAACTGTTCTAGACAGTAGGCACCCAGCATGAGCAAAACAAGGTCCCTCCTGTCCAATGGCTGGTACTTATCCTCTACAGCAAGCCTACCAATATCGCGACTCCCATTTCACAGGTGACAAAACTGAGTCTGTCAGGTTTTAAACTAGGACTCACTTGATTGCAAACTCTAAACGTGGCAAAACTTTTAATGAGACTGTTCTCTGAAAGCTTCATCCACACTGGTTGCCCTCATCATCTGCTCTACGGGAGGAAGGTAAGGCACTCAAAGCGGCAAGGGCTGGGCCACCTCTCATGAGCTACCTCTTTTTACCCAGGACACTCCCCACCCCTCACCTGGCAAACACACACACACACACACACACACACACACACACACACTCACTCCTGAGACTCTACCTTTGGATGGGCTGGTCTACTCTGGTTTCACAGATGAGAAGAAAGCATAAGAAACAGACAAACTTGCCCTGGGTCACCCAGTGAGTTAATGCGAAGCCAGGGGAAGATCCCATGCCTCCTAATGTTCAAGTTGATTACTCTTTCTCATATTCAGTTTACTTCTTTGATGATACAGTTTCAAAGGCCCTGGGATTTTGGTTCCCCTCTCCCTAAACCTCCACCCTCCCCCACTGATTTCCCCTATATCATTACAATAGTATAGTCCTTCATAATCTGTCACAAATCTGTCATTTTGCTATTTGAGTGTAGGTATGGACAATGGCAGAGAAAGCAATGCCAGTCCTCCTCTTCGCCTCTCACTCCGCGGACCTGGAGAGGCCCCAGCATGGCCAAAGACAAGGGGAAATTACATAGGGAGAGGGAAACACTGAGATCACAGAGCCAGGAAAGAACACAGTCAGGTCCCTTCAAGTTCAAGTTTCAACTCATTCTGGGGCTTCATGCACACATCTGTACATGTTCTCCTGATGGATTCTCAACCTTACGTTCCCTCTGTAGCTCTCTCCTTCACAGAATATGAGCCCAAGGACCAGGCATAAGCTTGAACTTCAGCAAGCGTAAGCTACGCTTTTGAGGACAGAGCTGCTATACTGTAAGCATGAACTATCAAATAGATCCCTGCAAGACTTTCTCAGAGATTTTCCAAATCAGAAAACTTACAAACCTAAAAATGCTATGCAGTCATGGAAAGAATGAGATAGCTCTATGTGTACCCGACATAATGCTAACCTGGGGGGAAAATGTATTTGATAACTTCACTTGGATAAAAATGATATCTATATAATTACATGTTTCAACTCCGTTATTTCAGATGGAGGATAGGATTGGCGTATGTGACAGCATAATTTTTCCTGGTTTATATGCTCCAGTATAATTAGAGTGTTTAACAGCTAAACTTGTAGTAGTTATGAAGTGGTAATTTTTAATAAGCATTTTTCTCACAGAATAAGTAGCTTACCAATCAGGTGCTCCTCTTGCACACAGATAGTGAGCTGAGGACACAGAGCCTACTACTGCTAAGATTCTCCACCAATAATAATGTGTCCTAATGTTAAACCTGTGAGTGAGTCTGCAAGGTGTTTGTGGATGCAAGAAGTCAGGCAAAAAAAAAAAAAAAAAATTTAGACAAGTCCTTCATTTGAGACTTGCCATACCGAGGTGGTATGCACATCTTTCACTGGCATGGTTTACACATATCCATAACTTCCATCCAATTTTCTAAGGGGTTGGGGCCCAAACAAGATCACAAGACATTACACGACATCTTTAGGAATATTCCTAAAGAGACATATATGAGAAATCGTTAATGATGGCGGTCTCTGGGAAGGGAGAAATCTAGATTAAGACACCTGTCTTTCCTTATTCCCTCTTTTGCGCTATTTGAATTTATTTTTCCTGAGTTCACATATTACCTCTTTAACTCAATTAGATCAAAGAACTGAGTTGCAAAGAATAAAGGGCCCAGCAACCATGTTGAAACTCAGCTGAATTTCCCGTCAGCCCTAAGATCTCATCTAGTATAAGCCCTACTCATTTTCACACAGAGGGAAGAATAATAGCACTGGTTCTCCCAGGCAATATGGCTTCATGAGCCTTGGGAAGTGACCTAAGCTTGAATAGGCTGGTTCTGAACACTGCTGCATTTGCAGCTGCTCCTTCTTCAGGGTCCCAGGGGAGCCATCTGGCACCAACAGCTCTTAAATCAGGCCAGCCCACAGCCTTGGTTTCTTAAGGTGAGCAGGGAGAAGGCTGGGAAGCAAGGCGGGTGGACCCCACCAGACGGAAGCACGCAAAGCAGAAACACATGGACGGCTCGCCTGGTTTCCCCCTGTCAGCACGGCTGCTGGAATGATTTACAGGAAGCCAAGCCAAGTTCCCACTGATACAGATGGACTGGACAGAGGAGGAGGCCAAGAGAAGCAGGTCACACCTGCATGTTCCCCCTCCACCTTCTTGGGATGAACTTTTGTTTACTTGTGGACTGCAGGTGCTGGCAGCTGGGCCTGTAAACAGCACCACAGGGCCAGTTGGCTTAGCTCAGTCAGTCCCTTGAGCAGAGGATTTAGAGCCACTCCATTATAGCCTCCTAGCCAAGGCCTATTTCCTGCCTAATCCCTTCTGGCCAACTCACCAGGAAACCTCGCAGAGGATGAAGGGCCCATTTCAGAAACAGAAGCATGAGATCTGCAGCAAGAGGGGTCTTTTGATTTATAAGGCAGCCTGGATAATATGGTAAGCCTGGTTTCACTGTTACAAGATGATAAGAATCCTGCATTTTTGCAGACTGCTGCAGAATTAACAAGATATCTGAACAATGCTCTCTGCCATGCCTGTCACTCAAGCTCATTTCACAGATGAGAACCACAGGCTCCAAGAATGAGTTCACAATGCCTGTCTTTTCTTATCCTGGGTAGGGCATGGTAAGCACCTAATTTAATGAATGAAAGAATCAATCACTAAATTTTCCAGTCAATCATGAGAGGAAGAGTGCACAGGCATGGGCGTGCTGCCTATCAGCTCACAAAAACCAATGATAAGCACATGTTCCCAACTCTGCTCAACAAACGGCCTATGGGAACTTGTAATTGATCACAACAGGACAATCCCTGCCAGTATACTGAAAGGTGCATTATAAACCAGGGCTTCTTGGGTTTGGCACGATGGCCTAGCGGCTCAAGTCCTCACCTTGAATGTGCCAGGATCCCATATGGACACTGGTTCTAATCCAGCTCCCTGCATGTGGCCTGGAAAATCAGTGGAGAACAGCCCAAAGTCTTGGGACCCTGCACCCATGTGAGAGACCCGGAAGAAGCTCCTGGGTTCAGATTGGATCAGCTCTGGCCGTTGGGCACTGGTTCACCCCAGCTGCCCTAGCTACCATGCAGCTCCCTCCTTGTAGTCGAAGAAAGCAGTAGGATAACCCAAGGCCTTACAGGCTCTGTACCAGCAAGGGAGCCCATACATCTCCTTCTTGACTCCTGGCTTCAGATTGGCTCAACTCCAGCCATTGTGGCCATTTGGGGAGTGAATCAATGGATGGAAGATCTTCCTCTCTATCTCTCCTCTCTGTATATCTGACTTGCAATAAAAATGAATAAATCTTTAAAAAAAATACCAAATCAGGGCTTCTTTTTTCCCCCACAGAACCAGTTTGTTAGTACACTGAGTACAGGCATCACTTAATACAGGCAATCAAAACCCAAACACTGGGGTTGCTGGCTCAATTGGCTAATCTTCAGCCTGCAAGTGCCAGCATCCCAATTGAGTGCCGGTTCGTGTCTTGGCTGCTCCACTTCCCATCTAACTCCGTACTTATGGCCTGGGAGAGCAAAAGAAGATAGCCCAAAGCCTTGGGGAATCTGCACCCACATGGGAGACCAGGAAGAAGTTTCTGGCTCCTGGCTTTGGAACTGCTCAAATCCAACCATTGTAGCTATTTGAGAAGTGAACTGGTGGAAGACTTTCCTCTCTGTGTAAATCTGCCTTCCATTAAAAATAAATAAATAATCTTTAAAAAAAACCAAGCAGTTAGTATAAGTGATTAGAATCCAGTTTTTTCACCTCATCATCCCTTTACAAAAAAAAAAAAAAAAAAATTAAAAAGAGGAGGAGGGGAAAGTGTCTGAATAACTTGCATTGAACATACATACACAGTTCCCAGTCTGCAAGGCACCAGGGCAGAAGGGCAGGCAAGTGGAGAGAAAGATATTTGGGATATAGGTCAAATTCTCAAGGAACATATTCTCAGATTTAAGCTATAACATGTACACAAATCATCTAGAGATCCTACAAAATGTAGGGGGGATAACTCTATAGGTCTGGATGGGGTCAAGATAGTACATTGTTTTTCTATTTTATAATAAGATAGTACATTTTAATTTAACAACATTTTTTAAAAATATTTTTTGAAAGGCAGAGTTACAGAGTAAAAAGGAGGCAAGAAGAAAGAGAATGGGAGAGAGAGGGATCTTGCATGCCACTTGGGTTCAGGGGCCCAAACACTTGAGCCATCTTCTGTTGCTTTGCCCAGGTCTTGAGCAGGGAAGTAGATTGGAAGTGGAGTAGCTAACCCTTGAATACATATGGAATACAAGCATCCAAGGCATTGTCTTAACCCACTACACCACAATGCCAGCCCAAGAAACACAGCATTTAAACAATCTCCCAGGTGCTGTCGTTGCTGCCCATCGGTGGACAATACCTGGAGAAGTGAGAGCTTGTGAGCTTACTGACTGCTAACCAAGGTCCAACACAGTACTAATAGTCTTGTAACTAATAACATTTTAACCTTCACAATGCCAAGTGTATATTCTTTTCATCTGTATTATACAAGTGACACCAATAATAGCATACTGCAGTACCCTGGCCCAAACCCAAGCAGTCTGGCTCAGAAAGAGAAAGGTCATTCCCTCCAAACTACCGTCTGGCTGGAACCTCCCAATTGATTCTGTCTTGAAAATTATCCTTGACTCTCTCTTCCCACCTGTTCTTTTCACTAACTGTTCATTTTCTAGTTTGCCACATCTAGGTACAACTGCTACGAAAGAACTAAGTAGAAGCAAGAACAAAAGCTCAAAGTTATCCACTTGAAGAATTTTAACCAAGAGTCTTAATTTCTATCTTCTGTTGATTTGACATCTTTGGACTTACTGATCTGGAAGGGGCTGTCCCTCTCAGGGTTGGTCAACTCCTTGGGACAGTAAAAAAAAAAAAAAAAAAAAAAACCATACCAAGTACCATACCTGGCCAATGCAAGTGAACCAACCCAGTCTTTACTGGACTTCTACTTGCTGGGCCACTGTCCACTTGCCCTAATCACTCTAGGGCCAGTTATGAGACAACTCAGCACAGAAAGCCCGCTGAAATTACTCAGTGTCAGTCCTAAACCTGCTTACCATGCCTCTCCCCTTCCTTCCTGCAGAAATCCTAGTCAACACTCCAGCTCACTTTTCTCCTGGTGCCCTCTTGCCTTCTGTTCGATCCTAGTTCCTCATCATGTTGACCCCAGGGCACAGCACATCCTTCCGCTGATCACATCCTCTCTCTAAGTCTCCTCAAGCTACAATAGACTCCTTCTTTGCCTTAGGCTAGCCCTGCTTATCCTGAAGATTTCATTTCCAGGGAGAGTGCCTGGTGCCCTACTGTCATCGCCATCCCCGTCCCCTGCAGTTTCAGGGTCTCTTACCTAATTCCTCTGCAGGTGCTGAGTGTGACACTGGATTGTTCTGCCTTCCTTACCATTCCGTGGTAAAAGCAGTGATCCTAGGGAAGAAAAGGGGAGAGGATCAGGTCCAAAGCAGTGACGGCATGGCAATGTTCATGTCTCATGAGGGTGAAGGTTGATTCACAGCCACTAATACATCTGTCCAAACCGACAGCACCCTACCACCCACAAATGCTTTCATCACTTTGATTTGCACAGTGATGCTGGAGATTCATGTAGGATTGATGTCATTATCCCTCTCGAACACATGAAGCAACTGAGGCTCAGAGCAGCAAAGACATTTGCTGAAGATCTCCCTGGTGGCTTGAAAATTCAGGATTTTCAGATCTGGTTTAGAGGTCTTTGCATGATGATAGTCACAGGAAATGCTGGATTCTAGGAGAGCTTGTCTTCTACCAATGTCACCTTGGTAACCTCCTATAGTGGGTTGAATTATGTCCTCCTAAAATTCATGTCCACCTGGAACCTCGGAATATGGCTTTATTTGGAATTAGAATCTTTACGGATGTAATTAAGATGAACCCACACTGGATTAGAGTGGGTCTTAAATCTGAGGAATTGTGTTTTTACAAAAAAAGACACAAAGAGTCAAACACACATGGAAAGAAAAGAAGCCCATCTGCAGACAGAGGCAAAGAACAGAGTGATGAGGTCGCAAGCCAACGACACCAAGAACGACCAGAGGCATCAAAAGCAGGAGGAAGGAAGAATACCTCCCTGAAGCTTTGGAGAGAGAAGAACCCAGCTAACTCTGTGACCTTGGATTTCCAGCCTCCTGGACAGTGAGAGTAAATCTGCTGTTCTGAACCTCCAAGTTCATGGCGCTTTGTTACAGCAGCCCTAGGAAATGAATGCGCCCCCATCTCTGGCACAGCTGATGATATTCTGTCCTGAGTCCCTCCACAACTGGCTGTTACTGGACTTGGCACCTATGTCATTGAACTTTGATGCTGTTCTCTTATCACTGCCCCTCCCAGCTGTCTGGCATCCCTTCCCAGTAGGATTCCTCCATTGGTACACACAGCTGTTGACCTCTGCCACACGCCAGGCCCTGGGCCAGACCCTGAATATACAACCATAAACAAATAAAACTCCAGCCTTCCTGGGCTTACGGTCTGTGACAGCTGGTCATTTATTTAAGAAACAAACAAATTAATAATTACAAATAAAAGTTTGAGGAGGCAACAGAGTTGTTTCCTAAGCAAGGTGACCATAACATTATTAAGATTGTTAAAGTCAGGGCCAGTGCAATGGCTCAACTACCTAATCCTATCTCTGCCAGCATCCCATATAGGCACCGGTTTGTGTGCTGGCTGCTCTACTTCTCATCCAGCTCCCTGCTTGTGGCCTAGGAAAGCAGTAGAGGATTGTCCAAAGCCTTGGGATCCTGCACCAGTGAGGGAAACCAGAAGAAGCTCCTGGCCCCTGGCTTCAGACTGGCTCAGCTCTAGTCATTGTGGTCATTTGGGGAATGAACCAGCAGATGAAACACCTTTCTCTGTCTCTCTTTATCTCTGTATTTATGACTTTCCAATAAAAATTAATACAATCTTATTTTTTAAAAAAAAGTGTGCTAAAGTGCTAAATCAGACAAACAAGTCCAAACTAGGACTGTCCCCAGCAAACCTAGTCATGGCCAGGGACACATTCCTATAAGCTTCTTCCTAAATTGATGAGGAGACACAAGCAGACCAGAATAGAGAAGAGCCCAGCCTGGAGCCACGTTCTGGAAAAAGCCTAAGTAGCCTGTGAGCTCCATGCTTGCATATACAGAGGCTTTCTCTTTTTTCCCAGCACCGTGACCCTGAACACGGGCACGTGTAATCACTTGGGCCTTCAGCTATACAATAGTCCAATGGACCCATATTTAGAAACATGTTTTCAGTTGCTTCCCTGTCTACAACAGGCAGGGTTGTGACCCAGAAGTCAGTTAACCCTTTCTGTACCCTCTAGTCCACCTCCCTTGCAGCTCTGGCATAAGCATAGCCTGATAATTAGATTCAAGCATTGCAAGCATTTACCAGGCCAGATTTCCATCCAATCTCCCACACCAACCAGCTAAGTAGACAGTTCCACAGTCTTACTATGATCTTCGGTGTCTTGCCTCTGCCTCATGGAGGGGCTGTGCCTACACAAGGGCAGAAATCTGCATCCTTAGTTATGCCAGTTCTATATAACATGCCAACTGATCCTTGCAGCCAGATCAGAGGATGCTGGCCAAGTTAACACTCCTCAGATTAATTCCCTGGACCACAGGTGTCCTTGCATTTGCTGGCAAGCCACTGGTGAGCCATTTTTTTCCTGCCCATTCAAGCTCCTATAGTCAGAAGGAGGGACAGGGGCCAGTCCTTATCACATCAACCTCTCCTGGACTTTAAACAAGTCAAATCCTCAAATCCTGACTTTCAGAGGAGATCAAAGGAAAGTCACTGAAGAAGTAGAAGCATCAAAACCCTTCTGTTTTCAAATACCATCTATCACATGTTGCCTCCACCTGCGCCCTGGGACCCAGAGACAGACTATCAACAGAACTCAGCAGTGGGGCCGTAGACTCGGAACTCAACAGTGGGGCCATAAACTCCACTATGCAGCACAGGCTCATTTATGGAGAACTGAATTTTCTCAACCAGGAAGAAAAGAGGCCAGGCCAATGTGGAATAAATGGAGCTCACAGAGGTTGGAATGATGGAAAGCCAAACAGTGCAGAAACACAAGCCAACTAGTTTCAAGATGCTTGTACCTTTGCAAATAAAGAGAACTCAAATCTAGGAGTGGTAGCAATGAATCCCTGTCTCCTTTCCCATCTTTGGATTAATGCTAACAGTGTTCACAGCTGGATGCTTTCCAAAATAACATTACTACCTTTTGCAACATCCTTTATAACTTACAGAGATCTTCTACATGCATTATCTAATGTGATTATGACACCTGCTGCTTACACACCTGCTGCTGTGATTAGTGACTACAGGTAACACCTCCACAACTCTTACTACTCGATAAACAACTTAGGTAGATTTTTTTTTTCTTAAATTCTAACTAAAGTCTTAGGAAGTAGATACTGTTATTCCCAAATCTGAAGAAAGGAAAACTGAAAGTCAGACACAGCCAAGTGAAGACTGAAATCCAACAGCCTGGCTGTGAACTCCATCCTCTGCCTCTCCCAGCAATGACAGTGACTTCACTCAACACTATTACCCTCTGGCTCCTCTGGCAAAAGAGGAGACTTAGGTTCTAGTCTCAGCTTTGCCTGAACTTAAGCAAGTTACTGTTCCTCTAGTCCTTTCAATTTCTTCATGTGTAAAATATTGGATTGGAAGAGAGACTTATAAATTCCCATAGAAATCAGTGATTCATTTTACCCTTCCAAAACCCTGAGAGCCAGATATCAGCATATCCAATTTGCAAAATGAGGAAACTCAATACCATTGTGGTCTAAAGGGTTGATTAAGGTCACATAGCCAATTGAAGCCAAGATTGCAATCCTTGCTCCAGAGCTCAAATTCTACAACTCCTTCTTCTGGAACACATTCACAGACCCATTTTCCCCAATGACCTGGCCTAGATCAGGGCTGTCATCTAAAGGCCACTTGATGAGGCTTGATAAGGTTCCCAGAACTGCCCTTTCCCCCAGGCCAGTGCAGTCCTCAAAGTTTGGGTCAAAAAAAGCTGAGTAGTTTATTCCATTCCCGTTTCTCCATGGTTTCCCAGCATCTAAGTGAGAAAACTGCCTGGGTACCCCATGTATCTGAATGGGGGCTTTGCAAGCATCCAACAGTTGGCAATCCAGGAAAAGAAGGCTCTCCCATGAGTTGGCTAGCATGCACTTCAAGTCAACAAGACCCTCAGAAAGTCGACTGGGAAGTTCTCTTTCACTTCTCTGTTTCTAAAAGATCCTTACAACATCTCGGCCTATTGCATGGGCTGAGAACACAAAGAGCAAGTCAAGGACTGGTCATGAAGTCATTGCATTCCACAGCCTCCCAGCATGGTGGTGCCACCCTGAGGGGGCTTGCATAGCAGGAAGCATGAGCTCATGACAGATATTGGGACTGAGACTCATTCTTGAGCCATGGGCACAGAAGTGGCAGAATCCAAGTTTCGAGAAGAGGGTTCTCATGAGGTTGGGATGGAGAAGGTTTTTCAAGGATTACTCATTTCCACTCTCTCCCCAGCCCCCACTCCTGCAGGCAGAGCACTGTGGTCTCAAGAAGGGAGAAACAGAACTCTTCCTGTAGGGATGTGACAGCCTTTTCTGAAATGGGAAGGCACTAGAATGTGACAGCCTCTTCCGAAATGGGAAGGCACACTGAACTTGCTGCTCAGGGCCCCGGCCAACTCCCAGCTCCTGCCTCCCCCAAAAAGGCCTTGATGAAGAAGGTGATGTTGAGCTTCATACCCAGCAGCGAACGCAGGAATGCAGCTCTTCAGGTGCCTGGTGGCCACACTCAAGATCTCTTGGATCTACCAATACCTAATTGTCCTGTGTTGTCTCCCCGCTCAACAGCAACCTCATCAAACAAGCTGAGCTGTCCATGGCTGCCAGTTGCTGTCACCATCTTAGCAGTCAGGTGCTGCAGCAGAGTGTTCTGAAGAACACACCAGCAGAGAATCTTAGGCGCCACAGGAAGCTGTGGAGGAAAACTGAGGCTGACGCCCTCCTCTATGGTCCTCCTCACCCCACCTCCAGCTCTGCATGTGCCCCAGAAGCCCATCATGCCCTGCTCTAAAGGCAAAAGATCACTACTGCTCCTTGCCAGGTGCCTCCTTCAAATTCAGCCCATCTCACTAGCCGGGACTCTGAGCAGGGCCACCCTTGTCCTCGGGCTCCAACTGTGGGTCCAATTGATACTGGGAGCTGCATAATGCTTCATCATGGTCTGTCCTATGTATGATAGGAGGCTCAGCAGCATCCCTGGCTGCTCCTTCACAGCATCCCCGTATCATCATTAAACTTGTCTCCAAACATTGCAGAGTGTCCCCTAGCGTAGGCGGTGGTGGAGCGGGACCATGGGGAGTAGTAGCTCCTGGCTAAGACCCAATACTCTGAGCCTTCACATTTTAATAGGGATCCCTACAGGAAGGGCTACAAATATCATGAAATAGGTATGACTCACTACGTTAAATGTCCCCATGTGCAGCATGGAGACGCAAACTAATATGCATATATCTGGAAGGCCATTTTCTCATTGACAAATCTTTGGCTTTGTGCAAACATTCCTACTCGAAGCAACTCTGTATCCAATATGAATATAGCAACAAAATTTTTTAAATTTGCATAACTTTAAATCACATTTAAAAAGCAGGCTACAGAATTCACATGCATAATTACAACTCTGTAAACCTTATACATAAGATCATTGGCAGGGAGGGGACTGATCAAACATCTAATAGAGAGTTAATGGGTAAAATCATTTCTCTTAAACTCCTGTTCACATGTGGGTGATTAACATAAAGCAAAGAAAATACATGCTTCATGACGACTCATACCAATTTTAATCAGATGCAATTACCCGAAAATATTCTGCTTAGCCATTTTTGTCAGCAAAAGAGAAGGAACACTTAGAAAAAAAGTGCACATTTGCCTTTTCTGGCTAGACTCTCTTGGTTTCCCATCAGCAGAATCAACTCCTTTGAGAGCACAGATGGTCTCTGTCATCCCCCTTCTTCCTGGGGACGAATCCCAGGATGGGGCAGCCAGAGGATGGACATTCATTGACCCAGCTTACCTCAGATTTCAGCGTGGTGGTTCGAGGGTGGCCACTTGGACTATAATGGGTTTCTGTGTAGGCTGGAGCAAAAAGGTTTCTACAAAGAATTTAAAAAGAGAGAGAGAGAGAGATTTGTATCTTTAGTTGATAGACTCCATTGTCCTAGAAACAAAGGCCATAGGTTTAATCAAACCAGGTGGGACCACCCCAAGCATCTCTATACAGAAGAAATGGGGTAGCTATAAGTGACTAAGAACAACAAGAAAATCAAGAATAAGTTTACTATTCACTTTACTTACTTTTAAACACGTTTCACTTCTGCAAGGTAAAGTGGCAGAGAGAGATAAAGAGGGTGGGCCATGCATTGGTTCACTTCCCAAATGGCTGCAAGAGCCAGGGCTGGGCTAGACAAAGCCAAGAGCCAGGTGGCAGGGGCCCAAGCATTTGGGCCATCTTCCACTGACTTCCCAGGTGGATTAGAAAGAAACTAGATCAGAAGTTAAAGAGCCAGGCCTCAAACCAGCACTGTGGGTATCACAAGTGGGGCTTAACTTGCTGTGCCACAACATCCACTACTGTTATTAATTTTATAGTCTTTGAGGTCAGCATTCCAACCAGAAGGAGATGATAGAATTAAAGCAATGTTTTGAACTTCTTTCCTGCATCCTGGGAAAATACACACATAAGCTCAGACATGAAATGAAATAAGACCCATATACCCTTTCAGTACATGAATCGTTCCTTAAAATCAAGGTGCCACGCTAGCCAAGGATGGTTTCTGTTTCAAGCTAAACCAAAGGTGTGGTGGTGCGAAGTCTGAACAGAAGGAAGCAGCACTTCTGTCACTTCTGGGACTTCTTAGTCCAGATTTCCTGAGACCTGCAGTTGTACATGTCACCCTTTTAATAAATTGCTTTTTTCCTGACCTTGGGCATTGATATCTCTACTGTCACAGACCCACCGAAGCTAAAGTTTAGAATTCCTCACCAAAATCCAGGAGCACCAAGCAAAGTTCCTAGAATGACTCTAATCATTCAAAGAAACAATAGAAGAACCATGTGGCTGTTTCAACTGTGCAGCCGCATTAAAAGCAGATTGATCTATAGAAGTCAAGGCCATGAAGCAGAAATGTTTCTAATGGAGACATGTTTAGAATGGGAGTCTGACAAAGAAAACCGGATGTGGACATGAGCTTCCTAATATGGAAAGATGTCTAAAGTGGTATAAGATAGAAATAGTAAATTTCCAGAAAGCATGTGCTTCAAAAACTCATTTCAGTGAAAAACGAATCAGGACACACATTACTGCAAGGATTAAATATCACCAGAAACGTGGTTGTGGTTTACCATTGTGGTGTCACGAGTTAAGCCACTAACTGCAATGCCGCATCCCATGTGGATGCAGGCTTGAGTCCCAGCTGCTCCACTTCTGATCCAATTCCCTGTTAAAAGGCCTGGGGAAGTGGTAGAGGATGATCCTAGTGCTGGGACCCTACAGCCATGAGGAGATCTGGATTAAGCTTGTGGCTCTCATTCTTTCCTTGGCTTTACCCTGGTCTAGTTCTAGTTATGTGATCATTTTGGGAGCAAACCAGTGGATGAAATATCTCTCCCTCTCTCTCTTTATCTCTCTTTTTCCTCTCTCTCCTTTTCAAATAAATAAATCTTAAAAAAAAAAAAAAATCACTGGAGAAGCAAAGGCCCAATGAAAATGGTGATCATCTCTGGGGATTCCAGAAGATATTTACAATGTAAGTTACATTGTTCTGAAATTGGTTTGTTTTCCAAATTCATTATCATGTATTTATTTTTAAAAGTGAAAAGTTAATTTAAAACTGGTCTTAAGGAGAAGAAAATGTAGGTGGAGGCTAGCACAGAAATCTGCCAAAATAATCTTTGGAGACAAGCCCGGTTTGGGAAGAAAAGACATTTCCCATCAAGAAAGGGTCACCATGGTGGCTGTGGGGAGTTACTCCAGGCTCCCAGTCGGGGACTCCCCAGAGAACAGCCAGAGCCCCAGCATCTAGCGCAGGGAAAATTCCAAACAATCTCCTTCTTCAGGCATAGACACTCACACGCTGATGGCAACTCCATCAGGAGCTAATTTATCAGAATCTGTATCCTAGCCCTTTCACTTTCTCTTCAGCACCTACTTAGGAAAACAATAACAATAATAATAAAGGCAAAGTTTGAGAGAGAAACAGCGGGATCTTCCATTGCTGGTTCAAGCCCCAGATGGCCATCACAGTCAGACCTGAGCAAGGAGGAGTGGGAAGGGGACGGGAGGGGAGGAAGGGGGGTAAGGGGTAGGGAGGGAGAGAAGCAGCTCCCTGCCCCCCAGGATCTTGGAGCACGGTCTGAAGTCTGGAAGACCGAGGTTTTGATTCCTGCTGTGACATTTACAGTCTATGACCCTAAGCGAGTTCCTCTGGTTCTTTGAAGCTTTGTTTTCTCTTCTGCAAAACTGAGGCTGATGTACTGAATTCACAGGGCTGTTGGGAGAGTCCCGGAAGAATACAGAATGGAGTTTAGTAAAAGACAGAGATGATCATATTGCTTTCCACAGAGATTCTAATGGAAGAACCTAGAAAAACTGCTGAAACCCACCTATGCCTCCACATACCTGCCAGCCAGCCATTAACTCCACAGTACCTCACTTGAGAGGTGATAAAAAGCAATGAGCTCATTCTTGTGTCCCACTTCCTTGGTTTCCTTTCAGAGCCTGCATAATGGACAGATGGTCAGGGGCTCAGAGTTTAACAGTCCACTCTGGCTGTCAGTGCAGATGTGTGCTTGCCTCCAGGAAATGTGCTACTGTTACACAGCCTCAGCCTCTTCGGAGTCTTAGTATGGGGAGGAAAAATTGCTCATCAAGTGAGGACAAAATGCACCAGTGGATAGCAGACCTTCTCTCTCTGTCTCACCTTCTTTCTGTGGTAAATTCTTTCAAATAAAAATATATAAGTATGTTTTCAAATAAATACGTAAGTGTTCCAGAGAAAGCAATCCAGGTGGAGTGTGCAACCTATCCACATGCCTGTTGGTCCTCAGCCACACCCTGAAATGAGACTCTCAGCAGCTTCTCATCCTGAGTCCCGCCCCATCATCACTGGACTCCCAGATCCCAACACAGAAAGGGACCCTAGAGGTCACGGAGTCAAACTGATGAGATGGGATGCATGTGGGGTTGGAGGGATGGCGGTGGAGCCAGCCTCTTGCTGTTCTAAACTGCTCTCCTAGGCAGGAAGCACAGATTGATTTCACGAATGAGTGAATGAGTAAGTGAATGGGCCCTCTTCCTGGTGCCAGTCTGCCAGCCAGCCGGCCGCTCACTCAGCACTGGATGTCTCCAGGGACAGGGAGCTCCTGAGACCTCCACTCCATTGACACCAGAGGTGCAGTGGAAGCTCTACAATAGTGAAGGACAATCTACCTTTCAGCATCCCATTGGCTTTCATTCTGGTTGGCCTGCTCTTCCACGTACGGTAACCCTTTCTGAATTGGCAGTACCAGCACCTCTTAGGAACCCAGGTGGTGAAAAAATGCAAACTGAGAGGCCCCCTCTACCCTCAGGATACATCCCCAAGAGGTTCTGACAACAGGCTCAAGCCTAATTAGGAACCCCAGCCCTAGACCACAAGCTCTCCAACTTCAGAAATAACTACACGTGTTTTTTTGGTCCAAGCCCTCCTCACCTTTCTGCCTTCACCACATCCTGGTTTCCATCGTGGGAAACCAGAACATGTGCGGTTAGAACAGCTTACAATGACTGAAGCGCAGGGTCCTGGCGCTATTCCATTCCCCCATCATAACCCATTCATAAGGTGGATACCAGGGCCTCGTTGTTTTGTGCCTGGAGACCCAGAGGTTCCAAGTTCTCACGGCAGCATTACAGCCACGTGCTGACCCGGGTCTGGTGGGCCTGGCCACTCTACTCGGCAGTGTGCTGCTCTGTGTCTCCAAGAAGGTGAACCAGTGTTAGACTAAATCTCAACTGCATGCTGGTGACCATGGCCTTGAGGGCACAGATGATGTCACCAAACAGATGCCTGGCCCTTCCACAGAAAGGTTACCAGAAGAACCACAGGGCAGGAAGAGGAGTAGGAACATCAGAGCTGATGTTTTCATTCTTTCTTTTTTCCCCTGAAGTAACTTTTCCCCAGGATGCTGCGGATGTTGACCGGAAGTTCCTTCCTTCTAGAAGCAAAAGGGGGGGGGGGGTCACACTGTATCACTGCCATCTGTACAGTCATACACACGGCAGAGGGAACACAATGCCACTTTCAAACTCTCCCCTACTGCCGCAAGCCAGAATCATGGGCCCAGGTGGGCCCTTGTGCTCTCGAGACCAAAGATGCTGTTATCACTGCCACGAGGAGGGGCCATCCGCCACCGAGCAGCCCAGTTCAGCCTGGCTGCCCCCTCTCTGACCGCATCTTGTTCTCATCTCCTCCCTGACCGGGGGGCTGTCTCAGCAGATCGGCAGGAAGCCGTCTCTCACCACTGGACTACACTCGGATTTTCAGGAAACAAGTTGTGAGTGATGTGCATCCAGGAAGAGAAGAGCACTGTCCAAGATTTCCCACCCTTCCCCCTCCTTCTGGCTTTGACCATCCCGCGGCTTCTGCTGCTGCACCCACTGCCGCCGTGCTCCGGAGCCCACAGCAGGCAGGTCAGTAGGACACTTGGCCTCCAGTGGACATCACATGACTGGGGGCAGCCGCCACCGGAGTGGTGACTGGGGAAAACCCGGGTCACTCAGACCCCGAAGTCCCTGAGCAAAACCCACATCCCCTGAAAGCCCCCTTGGAAAACAAGCTGCCCCTAGACACCAGAGACAACACAGAAGGTCGTACTCTGGGGAAGAACATATCTGACTGAGACCCGACGGCGGCAGCAGCAGCACCAGGCCCCGGGGAACACAGTGCAGCCTGAATCAGCTCTCACCAGCCTTTCCTAGGGCTTGGGCTTCCTAGCGTACACGGCCCTTTAAGTTCGATTTATTGTCAGCCATATTTCAATTGGCTCTTGAAGCTAGGCCTCCTGCTCAGGAAGTCAGAAACAAATTTGCAAAACATCTTCTTGGAACCCACCCTTTCTTCCTCCGCCATCAGATAAGCAAAGCTGTTAAGACTAAGTGACAAGAATTTCCAAATAATTTTGAAAAACAACCTCTACTGTTCTGCTCAGCATTAGCAAACATCACCATTTTTACTGATAGCCCGCCCCCTCGGTCTCACTCCATCTGAGGTGCTGGTGAGGTTTGGGGAGGTGAGCTTCCTTGGTCCCTCTCACTCCACCTGGTGCATCTTCCACCTGCTCGCTTCACCACCATGGAGTCCCCTTGCAGGTCCTGCTCATATGTCTAAGTCATGGTCCTGGGACTTAGCCTGATAACTGAACAACACCGGGAAGCATGGTGAAAAAAATAAAAGTAATAAAAATCCCAGGTCTCCGCCCCAGTGCTATTGAGAACTGCAGTCTCTAGGAAAGGGCTGAGAAGTAGTCTGTGTTTTGAATAGTTTTTCCAGGTGATCCTCAGGTTCTGGGAATCTTGTCTACTCCATTGGATCCACTTTCACAGTTTAGATCAGCTTTCCCATTTCTAGCCTCCTGCTTGCTCCTCACAAATCTAAAGATGTACAAGCATGGCACACAGGGAAAGCCCAGGGCTCAGAGTGCTCGGTCAGGGAGCCAGCTGCACGAGGCAGCTGTCCTCCAAAGCCGGGAACAGGCGGAAAACGACTGGTTCAAGGCCGCATCAGAGCACTGTCAAGTGGACACATGCAGAAGCCTGTCTTACACACTCAGGAACCTGGCCCCACCCACTCAGGACTCCTACACAGTCCTGAGGGGCCTCTTTGAAGGTCTGTGGACCGCAACTGAGAAATGCAAATTGCAGAAGATTTACCTTTCATAATGAATTGGGGCAGCTCTTATATGGTGCTGCAAAATGAGATGCAAATTTGTAAAACCCCTAAGAACACAGAGTAAAATGCAAATATTTCCATTAGGGTACAGCAGACAACTCCAAAGGTTGCCATTTTATCGCCTGTAGGAACCAACAAACTTCCACCTAACAATGTAGCAGCCTTATCATTCCGTCGCTGTCAAAAGTGCACTCGGGCCCGGTGCGGTGGCGCAGTTGCATGCCTGGGATCCCATATGGGCGCCTTGCATGCCCGGGATCCCATATGGGCGCCGGTTCTATCCCAGCAGCTCCACTTCCCTCCCAGCTCCCTGCCTGTGGCCCGGGAAAGCAGTCAAGGACGGCCCAAAGCTTTGGGACCCTGCACCCGCGTGGGAGACTCGGAAAAGGCTCCTGGCTTCGGATTGGCATAGTATCGGCCATTGTGCTCACTTGGGGAGTGAATCATCGGACGGAAGATCTTCCTCTCTGTCTCTCCTCTCTGTATATCCGCCTTTCCAATAAAACATAATAAAAATAAATCTTTAAAAAAAAAAAAAGTGCACTCAATGGGCCCGGTGCGGTGGCGCAAGTGGTTAAGGTCCTCGCCTTGCACGCCCGGGATCCCATGTGGGCGCCGGTTCTAATCCCGGCGGCTCCGCTTCCCATCCAGCTCCCTGCCTGTGGCCCGGGAAAGCAGTCGAGGACGGCCCAAAATCTTGGGATCCTGCACCCGTGTGGGAGACCCGGAAGAAGTTCCTGGTTCCCGGCTTCGGACTGGCGTAGCATCGGCCATTGCGCTCACTTGGGGAGTGAATCATCAGACGGAAGATCTTCCTCTCTGTCTCTCCTCTCTGTATATCTGCCTTTCCAATAAAAATAAAATAAATCTTAAAAAAAAAAAAAAACCTTAAAAAAAAAGTGCACACGAAAACTTTGTTATCATCCTGCTGGTTCCCTTTCAATGAGATAAACAAAATTCCGTTAAGTGCTCATCATGTAATTATATGAAAACTGTTTTCGCTTGAGCCACTAAACCCTCCCTGTGTCTAGCCTGAAAAATGAACACTGAAATGTGATCAAATGAAAAAAGATGTTCTCTAGTCCTAGCTCTTTCGCTTACGTTGTTCAGCTCTGGGCAAGTAGGTTAAGTTGCCTGGTCCTCAGTTCTCTCCTTTATAAAAGGGGCTGGGCGAGGCACTTGAGAGGCTTGTCACAGGGATGGCTTAGGACACCCACCAGGAGTGCCACTCCCATACTGGAGGGCCTGGGACCCAGTTCTGGCTGTACTCCAGATTCTGGCTTCCCGTTCAAGCACAGCAGATGTTCCAACTTCCTGCATCTCTGCCAACCACACAGTAGACCTGAATGGAGTTCTTGGGCTCCTGGCTTTGACCCGGCCCAGCCCTGGCTATTGCATGTATTTGAGGCATGAAACAGCAAATAGTCTGTCTCTGTCTGTCTCTATCTGCCTTGCAAATAAAATAAAAATGAATTTTTAAAAATTTGCAAATAAAATGTCAGAACAGTATCTGACACATAGTAAGGACTATATGGCCAATAGTTTAACACAATAAACGCGAAAAAATTCTCTGCGTTTACATTTTACAATACCATTGTTAACATTTTCTTTAGGACTAGTTATATATACATGAAGCAGAGGCTTGCTAACTCTTAAATCTACACAGCAGGTGAGAGCTCACAATACGACTTTTTCTCCTTTAGGGTGCATTTGAGTGTTTTTTTCCTAAGAATTTTCACCTAGCCAGGTGATACTGTTGTAGTCACAGGCTACTCAATACCAGCTCCCCTTTCTGTCAAATGGAAATTGAGATGTTCAGGATAGACAGACGCCAGGAAGTATTTTCAAAAAGCAGACAGCTCTTCTATGTGATGCTTATTGCTAGTCCATATTTGGGTCGAAATAACAAATCTGATAAATATTATTTTGTTGTTTCCTTTTGTTTCATTTTCAAAAGGGTGAAAGAGGAGTCCAGGTAAGTCTGAGCAGCGCATGGCACAGGTCTGGGTCTGCCCACCATGTGGCTGTGTCTGGGGGTACCCGTGCCAGCCCAGGCTTCCTACTGGGGATCCTAGCTGCCCATTCACTGCTACTAGGCAGGGAAGGGTCCTGGGCTTGTGGGTGGCCAGAGCATCAACTGGCGCCAGGTTCTGCCTGCTGGGTGCCCGGCGGCGGTGAGCTCTGAGGCCTTAGGGGTATGGAATTACTGCCTAAGGACACCCATGGATAAGGCCACAGTACGTGTAAGCGAGGCATGAATCCTGAGGGACACCCAAAGACAGGGCCACTGTACTTGCAGGTAAGCGAGGGGACTGAGACCTGGTGGTTTGAAGGGGAGAAACCTAAAGATAGTTTTGAGTCAGACTGATGTACCAGTCAGATAGAATTCCCAGGTTGGGTTTATTAGCATAGAACATGGTTGACCAATACACACTAGCACACACACACAAACTGGGGGCCTATCTGGCAGTGCTAGATCCCAGTACCTGACAGTGAGTGTCAGATCAAGGGATGGGTCACATTAGACTCAGCCATAACACCAACCAGCACACAAGAGAACCAGGTCCGGGGTTGAATTCTGGGGGGATTTGTGGGCCCAACCCTATGGAACTAAAAGTCCCGCTGGTTAGCTTGAGAGTTGGGATGGTGATGGGCTGAGCAAGGCATGACCATGGAAATCAACGATGCTCATCGGGGCTGGGAACAAGTGTGGCAGGTCCAGGCTGCAGCATCTGCATGAGCGCCCTAAAATAGAGTGTGAGATTGGCCACAGCAGCTCTTACAAAGGCTGAAACAGATGCGGAAGGCCATGTCAGGTAAGGGCCAAGAATCCACGGGCATGCATGAGATCTGGGTCTGGGAGTGGCCAGACAGGGGGAACCTGGGAAACTCCCGTAGTGGGAGCTCCCACTGGTGAGCAAATGGTCCAGGCCTGGGGGTTTTGCAGGCTGGGCAGGGTAGCTCCATCTGTCAATAGGTGTGACAGTTGGTTTTGGAAGGGAGCAGATTAGGCGGGGTTGAGCAAACCATAACCCACTGGCAAGTGTAGAAAACAGGATGGGGTGCAGGTCAAACCGGGCTAGGCTGCCACACCTACTGGTTTGCATGAGCCAGGGATGAGAGCAGACTCAACAGGGTCAGGTTGCAGCACCCACCAGCAAGAGTTGGGACTGGGGGTTGGCTGGGTCAGGTCATGCTGCAGCACCCAAAGGCAAAGGCTAAGACAGGGGAGGTGCTATGCCAAGGTGGGTCAGAGCAACCACTGACACGCTCAAGATCTGTGGTGGGGATCAAGCCTGGGTGGGGACCTAAAGGGACACCCTGGCTGGTTTGTAGGTCCCACTGGTGAGCACAGGGGCCAGAGTGGTGGATGTGCTCTGGTCTGGATACAGATGCAGTCTCCCTCAGCATGGGTATGGACTGGGTCTGGGGCGTACCAGACTGGGCTAGACTCCAGCACCCATCCATTGGAGATCGTGACAACCAGGATGGGTGTAAGATGGGCTAGGCTAGGTCTCTGCCCCTGCTGAGCCATGTGTGAGCTGTGTCTCGGTATGGACCAGGGTTGCTGGGCTATAGCACCCAACAATAAGAACTGGAATGGGTGAGGGCATCAGGAAAGGCCACTGTTTCTGCTAGGACAGGAGGTGGATGAAATAGGGCTGGCCTATTTGACCCACCTGTGTGAGTGAGATCTGGTATTGGGAGAGGTTCTGATGGAGGAGCTTGGGTAACTCCTCTGTTGGGACACAGTCCTGCAGGTGAGCGCAAGAACCAGGAAAGGGATCAGCCCAGACCAGCTCAGGTTACCTTTTGCTTAGGTCTGGGGCAAGCCAGACTGGCAAATCCGAGAGCCAGAATGGTGTGTGGGTCACACCAGGTCAGGCCACAATACCAGTTCACACTAGGTCCAGGACTGGGGGATAGCTGGGCTGGGCTAGGCTGTAGTTCCCATCAGTATGAGCTGGAATTGGGGGAGGGCCAAGCCAGGCCAGGCTAGAGCACCAAATACTGAGGTGAGGCAGGCTATACATATCAAACTGGGCCGTAGTACCCAACCACCACACGTGAGACCTGGGGGAGAGTGGGTGAACCCGGTAGGGGGTGCTGCAGGGAGACCCTCTGTTGGGCCACTATTTCCACTGGTGAGCATTGAGAGCTGGGACTGGAGGCAGACCAGGCCGGGCAAGGCTGCAACACCTGTTGGCTTGCATGTAAGCTGGATCCGGGACATGCCAGGCTGGGCGGTCTGCATCTACTGGTACATGCATAAGCCAGAGGGAGTTAGAGTTAGCTGGGCTTTGCCACAGCATCAACTAGCAGATGCTGGCAAGAGGGGAAAACTCTGTCGAGCTAAACTACAGTACCACCTGGAGAATGCAAGAGCTGGGAGTGGGAGTAGACCCAGTAGGGAAACAGTGGGCACCTCCCTCTTGGGTTGTCACTCTGACTGGCAAGCATGAGAACCAGGACCGGGGCAGACATGGCTAGACAGAGAGTGGCATGCACCAGCATGTGTCTGGGCTGGATAGTGGGGCTGGTTGGGTTGAACTAGGTTTCAATGCCCATTGACATTTATGAGAGCTGAATGGGATGTGGGAAAGACTTGACCAGTCGGTTGTACATACTGGCAAGCATGGGAACCAGGGCAGGAGGCAGGCCTGGTGGGGAGCTATTGTGGGTCGCTCTTACCAGGCTACAACTCCCACTGGTTTGAGTGAGGGCCAAGTGTGTGGTGGGCAGGATCAGGCTGGGCTGCAACACCCATTGGTTTGTATAGAAGACAGGGCTGGAGAGAGAACTGACCCACACTGTTGCAACTAACAGTGTGCCAATATGGGTGATGGCCTATACTGGATCCTGTATTGGCATGCACATACAAGAATCAGGTCTGAGATCATCTCAGATGAGGTGTCTTTGGGAATTCCCCCAGATGAACCTCTGGACTCAGATGTCCAACCATGGAGGAAATTGCAGGTCCCATGGCCTGACCATGTAATGCATGCTACAGAGCTAGGTCTCCTCAGAGGCTTTGATTGAACAGTGGACAGCATATCCAGATGTAAATGAAAGATTTGGCGGTACACTGGAGCCTGCAGAAGACACCTGGTACCATAACAGAGGACAGAACAAACTGATCAACTACTCCAGCCCAGAGTTGGCTGTGAATACCTGGGCAAACGGAAACTCTAAGGTGAACTATGTCAGCTGATGTATCCTGGAGAGATTTCATTGTGATTGGAGTGGCAAGACTGGCAGCAATACAGAACTGTTGAACCATCAAAACCACTCGAGCAGGACCCTTGGAGCATGCCCACATCGGGGACCCTGGGATGGTTGGGAGGCTGAGTGGCTTCTCCCCTTATCACTCCCCTCCCTCCAGATACAGGAAGGAAAATGAGAATGTCAAAACAACGGTCACACCCACTTTCCTCTAGCCCTTGACCCTTCGCACCCTAATCAAATATGTAAAAAGTACCAAAAATAAAATTTATACAATAAAAAATAATACATAAATATGTGTATGTGATTTTTTTAAAAAGGGGGGGGGTGAAAGAAAAAAGAAGAGACAAGGCTGTTTCAGAATCAAGATTTCCAAATCAGTGCTCATTCCACCTCTGACTCCAAAGGAATGGAAACAAACCAGCATGCCAAAGTCACGGCCTTAATGCCAAATAAGGGATTGGCAAGTCCAGGGGCCCACAAGCAAAGACATTCCTTTGTAAGAGAGCAGAGAGGCCAAAGGGGGGAACTTTAGAGCTGTTCCTATAGAAAATAACTGAGGCCTGCTTGGATCCCACAAACCTACTTGAATCAGGCACCACTGCTAAGAGGGACAGCCTTTTCAGAAGCAATGTGGTCAAGGCAAGATGGCGCCACCAGTAAGCCTGGCCAAAGGACAAAGCTGCTTGGTCTGTTTTCTTTAACCTCTTATTAAGGAAGCTTCCAAAGAATGCATTCGATCATCACTTCTCTTCACCAACCACTTTCTACAACATCTTTTCCCAGTTCCCCACATTCCAGGTATCCTTCTGATGGCTCCCGGTCATCCATTTTACATAGAGGATGTTTGGATGAGTGTATCATTTGTCCCTGTGGCCAGCAAGGCCTTTCCTTAATCATCTTCATGTCTAACTTGATCCTCGTGCACAAGCAGGGCTGATGCCTTTGGACCAGTCCGTGTTGATTTCTAGAGATCTAGCAGCCTAACAGGCAGGGCTATGAGAGGTCCCCAAAATGACTCACCAAGAAGAGTTGGAAGATTAAGTCTCATAGCATCCTGAATAGCCCATGACATGTGTTTATTGGAATTGAGAAAAACAGTTCAGGGAACTCGGAGGTAACTTCTTTAGTGTTTCTGAGAAAATTCTGAAAGCAAAATGATTGCCTGATAGCAGCCTCTCCAGCGAGTAGTTTTGGGTAAATAAGCAGCGTTGTTTATGAGTGAGATCACAGATGACCTGAAAGGAAGTACCAACGCAAGGGTATGAGGAAATGCCCTTGTTGTGCAGATCAGCTTTGTGGATAAGACATGGGGGAAGTGAAGGACCCTCAAAGACCTCTGGGCCTCTTAAAACATGAGAAAGAGGGGAGCAACTGACACCCTGAAAAAAGCAAATAGGCAAGTAAGAAGCAAGTGGGTAAGGATCCAAGCATCACTAATGCATGTGTTTGGTCCCTCTCAACCTCTAATTACATATTCCAGGAACCTTGGTACACTTTCCCGGTGTCTCTTAGCACTCCAATGCACCAATCACAGCGAAAGCACTGCGATTAGAAAAATACTTAGGGTGGGCGTTGGGCACACCAGTTAAGCTACTGGTCGGGACATTCGCATCCCACATCAGGCTGCCTGTGTTGGATCCTGGCTTTGCTTCTGATTCCAGCTCCTAGCTAATCTGCATCCTGGGAGGCTCAGGTAAGAGCTTTAGTTCTCAGGTCCCCACCACCCACAAGGGGGGTCTAGCTTGAGTCTTCAACTCCTGTATTCTAGTCTAGCCCTCGCTAGTTTAGGCTTTGGGGAAAGTGAAACGGGGGATGGGAGTGCTTGTTCTCTTCAATTTCTTTCTATTCCTCTCAAATAATAAATGAAAATTAGAGAAAAAAATCCTCTCTCAAGGCACTGTTCACGCAGCACACCTGGAGTCAGGCAAGGGCCCTGTCCTTACAAGATGGTGCATTGCACGCCTGGGTAGTGAGGACAGCACTTCTTTGGACTTTGAGATCAGTGGTATTGACTGGCCATGGCTAGCACTAAGTGAGCACAGTAGTGACACCGCACAGAATATTAGTTCCTGGGTTCCATTCTGTCCAGACCCTAGTTCTTCAGCTTTCTCCTCATTCTACACACTGCCTTATACCCTTTCCAAAGAGTTTTTGTGGCAAGGAGGCTAGTGTGCAAGGCATATTGTTAACTGTGATAAAATAATCTTTAATTGCCACCTCCCCTGCTCACTATGACCCCTCCCAACTGTCATAGATAAAGAACCTGATGATAAACAAAAACAGTATCACATAGTTACATTTTGCTTCTAAAGCCATCAGTCTCCAAAAATTACAGACAGAGGCTGGCATTGTGGTACGGTAGCTTAAGCTGCTGTCTGCAATGCAGTATCCCACATGGGAGTACTGGGCCTAGTTGCTCCCTTTCTGATAAAGCTTCCAGCTCGTGCACGTGGGAAAACAGCAGCAGACGTCCCTGATGCTTGGGCCCTGACACCCATGTAGGAGACCAGGATGGAGTTTCTGACTATTTGATCCAGTCTGGCCCACCCCTGGCTACTGTGGCCTTGGGAAAGTGAACCAGAATTTGAAAGATTTCTTTATCTCTCTGTCTCCTCTCTCCCCAAGGTTCTGTTGCTCTGTCTTTCAAATAAACAAATCTTACGAATAATTAAAAAAACAGATGTAGATGTCTGAGGCAGAGAACCCCAGGACTGGGCTATCCATACACCCCTAGAAGGCGAAGAGCAAGGATGTTCGTGCATGTCACCAGTAACTGCTCGTTAAGCAGCGGAAAATGGTACAAACTGTGGGGTGCAGGGCATCCGGACGCTTGCGTGCCTCACGGTCTGATTTCATCACATGTTTGTTCTGGGTGCTTGACTAAGCTGCAGTACCTCTTCTGAGCCTCGGGCTCTACCTCAATCTGCAAACCCACCCACATGTTCCACAAATATTGACTAGGGACAGTCCTATGCCAACCACTGGGCTAAGGATTGGGATGTAGCAACTAGGAGAGAGGGCAGTATGGGTCTCCTGCCCTGAGCTAGGACTTGCATCTGCAGCAAGAATGTGAAAAGTCACAGTGAGAACCCACAGCAAACGGCAGAAGGCAGGTGTGTCTGGTCACTAGGAGTCAAGTGTGATTTTACAGCCTGTCTTTCCTCTTTCCTTCCTAGAACAGCTGCAAACCAGTGGAGTAACCAGCAATAAAGGAAGGATGTGTGGTTGCACGCAGAAGCACGTGTATTCGTGTGTTTAGAGGGCAGAGAGCAGAGCCAGCTCAGAAATTAGTACCTAATGATATTCAACTTTGCTGATTTCCTTCGGTACGTACCTCACATTTCTACCATTGCACATCTGAGAGGTCAGTCTGGCTTCTGTATTCCTATATAAGCCCTAATCTACTATCAATAAATCAAGATAAACAACTCCCAACAATGTAACACCCCTCCCAACACTGAGATCACCCTTTCCCTAGCTCTAGTTTTTCTCCAAAGGACTCCCTTTCCATGACTTGACCTTCCCTGCCGCAGAAGGGAGACCTTGGAAAAGAAACCATGCTTGACATAATGTGGCCATTATAATAGCCCCTTGGCCCAGCTGGACCCATCTGCGGGGAGACTGATGCAAGAGAAGAAAATGCAGAGGTTGCCAGTTTTATGGGAGATGGAGCAGGAGGAGAGGGAGGCCATGAGGCCACATGGGAGCTATGGAAGAGACATAGCATAGAAGTTATAAAGACCCCATTTCTCCCTCTTCTGGCTGAGGAGAGTCTGGTCCAGCTCCACCCACTCAATGATATCATTGTTTTCAACGAAAGCCAGCTTGAGAATTTCCAGAGGGCCCCCCATGAAGCCTCAGCTGCTGGAAAGGACAGAGGTCTCACCAGTTCCTTGGGGATTGGGTGCTTAGAATTTTAGATAAGGGTGTAGGGAGGGGAGGGGTGGGGAGTTGGAGACAAAGATAGCCAGAGAATGGACAGATACTGCTTCTGCCAGGCCTTTTAGGGGTATGGAAAGCACACAAGCATTGCTTCTTACAAGGCTTTTATCAGTGAATCTGACCCCCCACAAGTCTGCAAAGTTGATCATTGGGATTATGACATTCATCCCATGAGAAAAACAGATCCAAGCAAAGAAGTGGCTTGTCCAAGGTCTCACCACATAACTCATGGCAAATTCGGCGACTGACACCGCTGTCCTCTACTTGCTAGGGAGATGACCTTGAATTTGCCTTCTCCCTCAACCCTTATTTAACCCATTTTCCAGTAACCGTGATCCCACCCTCTGAACATCTCTGGAAGCCGCTCTCTTCTGTCCATATCACCTACCACTTCCCTAAATTACTGCTTCTGTATAAAGTATTTTGGATTCTGCCACCAACTAGCTGTTCAATTTATGCTTCCTTTGCTTCTTACTCCCCATCAGATCAAAGTCCAAACGCTTCAAGGACTCAGTTCCCTCCCTCTGCTCTCTGTTGTAACCACAGGGACGTTTCTGTTTTGCAAATGTCTCTCCTGCCCTTGTGTGCTTGTTCCTGCTACTTCTGCAGCTGAGCCCACTCCTCCCCCCACTGTATGAGCAATTCTACTGCAAGCCTTCCTTTCTTCACTTCCTCCTAGAAGCTTCCTTGGTCCCCAGTCCAGAAGTTTCTCCTCCCCAGGCTTCTACTTTACTCTCTGCTTCCTCCATCCTAGCCCAGCCCACACAGTTCAGTAATTGTTTAATTATCTGCCTCTTGCACTAAGCTTCAAGCCCCATGAGGATGGAGGCTGTGTTTTGCTTATCACTGCTTCTCCCAGGAACACTCAGACCTGATTCCAGGGCCTGCCTCGTGGTTGGCACTCAACAGCATTTACTGAATGAAAGAAAAACAGAAGTCTGGAATTCTTAACGAGCAGTCCCCAGCTCACGTCTTACATGCTAGAATCAGTGAAAAGTCAGAAACTATCAGACCCAACACCCACCCACAGTAGAGTTTGAGTGGGACCAGCGACTTGCCCTTGGATACCCGAAAGCCTATGCATTGAGTCAGAGGTCAGCCAAAGGTCTGTGTATGTCACTGAGTTTTAAATAGACAGTAAAGCTCACTTTCTTAAAACCAAAATATCTCCTGGTGAATGTAAATGCTGTCTCTGTTCAGGGCTGAGTCAGGCCACAATGTCAGCTTCCTCCTCTCAAGGACATTTCCCCAGGACAGTCATGTGCCATTGCCCAAGTATTCTTATGGGGTGCAGCCAGTGATAGCCAGCACCCATTGACAGTGGGCAAAAATGTGGCTGTGTCCCTGGCCCTCTGTCCTGAGGGTGGGTCCTAACAGCAATGGAATGTTAATTCCATCCTCAACCACTCCCCCCCACATCCTAATTTAGCCAGGATACTGGATGCAGATGAGTCCAATTAGTCTAGGTGTTTTTAGCTACAAACCCATTTCCTGTTCCTGCCCATCCCAACCAGCACGAATCAACTCCTTAGCCCACAACACTTAGGTATTCGCTTCTGCCCACCTGTGACTCACCTATCAACTGAGAGGGGACAGGGTTGCATTGTTGTGCAATGACTCCCCTCACAAGCCCCTTTAAAAGAATTCTAATTTCTTTCCATTTTACTTGAAATGCAGAGTCCTCAAAAACCCAAGCAACCCAAGGTGGAAGGCAGGATCCCAGAATCCAATCTGGGTTTCCCAAGTGGATGGTGGGGACACCAGTACTTGAGTCATCACCTACAGCTTCCCAAGGTATGCATTACAGGAAGCTGGAATTGGAATAGAAACCAGTCCTTGTACCAGGCACTATAACATGGGCATCCTAGGTGATATCTTAGCTGTTGCACCAAACGCTCGTCCTTGAAGAAGCCAATTCCTTGCAATCCATGGTCTCTTCCTACCGGGCACATCTCTGTCCACTCTGCTTAGCCCAAATTTCACTTCAATGGTTACAGTCAGGGGAAATGCTGCTTCTCAATCAAGGTATAGAAAATATCCCATCTAGCTTTATAGGGCCATAACACCTTTCTTAGAAATAGCACAACTGGGGCCCAACTGTGGGCTGCTCCAGTTCTGATAGAGATTCCTGCTGATGCACCCGGGAAGGAAACAAAAGATGGTGCAATGACTTTGGTTCCTGTCAACTGCGTGGGACACCAGGATAGAGTTCCTGGCTTCTGGCTGCTAGTCATTAGGGGAATGAAACTACGTGAACCACTCCCCCTCTCTCTTCCCCTCCTTCCTTCCCTTGTTCTGTTGCTCTGCCTTTCAGATAAAATAAATAAATAAAGCTTTAACAAAACAAGGAAAGAGATAGCACACCTACTTCCCTGAGCACATGGTTTTGGTTGAGACAGGAAAGAACTCAATTCAAACTAAAAATGGAATAAAAAATTAAGCGCTGCATTTCTTAGATACTGCGGCTACCTACTGCAGCCCCATTCCCAATCTCAACCCCCTCGGCTCTTCTGAATTCACATGAACTGCCTACTTAGGAATACTGAATTCCCAAGAGATGATGAGCACCACAAGTTTGAGTTCTGAATCAAGGGATCCAGACCAAATATTTAGATATTATTTTCTGTCTGAATTCCTTTCTCATTCTCCCACTCATCTCTTCTCTAATCCTCCAAGACAGAGCTCCAAGGAATCTTTAGGGAAGCTTCCACAATCCCCAAATCATAAATCCTCTTTCTGCGCCTCTTAACACTCTACTCTCAACTCCACCTTGTAAACAAGTAAACTGCTTTGGATTATATTGTCCCTGGGTCATTCTCTCTCCCACAGAACACAAACTGTTGGAGGACAAGGATATCTGTGCTTTCATTCCCACTTCCTAAACACCTAGCAAAGGCTTCACACACAGATGTCCAGACAATACTTTCTAAAATCGAGAAGTTACCTCAGGCTTAAAAGGCAGATCTACCAGCTGACTGAACAGATAAACAAAATCCAATATGTCCATATAATGGGAGACTACAGAGTAACAAAAAGAAACATTGATTCATAGAATAACAATGGTAAAACATTACCCTATGTCAAACAAGCCAACCACAGAATTCATATTGTACAATAGTGATAATATAAAATATCCAGAGTCGGCAAATCTACAAACACTTGACTGGTGGTTGAAGAGGAATGAGGGAGAGTAGGAGAAAATGGAGAATGACCAAAGGTGTCAATTTCTAGGGCTTCCTTAACAAAGTGCGACAAACTGCTGTGGAGTGCGAGAGAGATCACAAGGGACCCACTGTAGGATATTAGGGGGAGTCTTTATTTCCCAAGCTTAGTGACAGCAGTCCCCCCCTATACTCCTCCAGGACCCACCGCGAGGAGCTGTGAAAGTCAGGGGTTTTTAAGCTCTCATCCTCCAATCTGATTGAGACCCGTGCAGTACAAAGTTTCAGGCAGGAAGGGAGGTGCCAGAGTCCAGAGTTTTCCTATAGTTAACTAATGCAGCACAACAGGAGGCAAAAGGGGCCAGATGCGTTTGGCTCAGCGCTGTCAGTTGTTGTGAATGGTGCGGAAGACAGGAAGGGCAGGGTGCACCGTTCACACCTTTAATTAACTTGAATGGCACCGAGAGGAGGTAGGAAGGGCCATGAACCCGTGCGGAATCACACCCCGTTGGTAGTCAATTAACCTGACAAGTGGTGAGTGCCACTGAGTGCCATCAGTGGTGGCACCCCATCACAAAACTAGTGGCTTGAAAAGTTTATTGAGGCCAGCATCGTTGGCATAGCAAGTAAAGCTACTATCTGCAGTGCCAACATCCTAAACTGGCACTGGTTCAATTCCCAGCTGCTCTACTTTTGATTCAGCTTCCTGTTAATGAGCCTGGAAAAGCAGCAGAAAATGGCCCAAATATTTGAGTCCTGTGCACCACATGAAGACTGGGAAGAAGCGTGTGCCATAGGGAGATGTGGCTCCTGGCTTTGGTCTGGCCCAGCCCTAGCAACTGTGGCCATTTGGGGAGTGAATCATCAGATGGAAGTCTCTCTCTCTAACTCTGCTTTTACAATAAATTTTTAAAGCATTTTTACAAATGGGGGAAAAAAGAGCTTATCATCACACGGTTTTGGATCTCAATGTCAGCAGGGCCATGTTCCCTCTGAGTGGCAAGGCAAGCATCTCTCCCGGGCCTCTCTCTTAGCTGAGCTCCTTGGCTCAGGGCAGCGTGAATATGTGTGTGCAGATGTGCACAAAGTTCCACTTTCTATAAGGACACCAGTCACACTAGGGGCCCATCATAATTAGTGTGACACTGTCTTAACACATCCACAGCAACTCAACACACTCTGGAAGTGGTCTTTAGGACTTCAACACATAAATCTGAAAGGACACGATGAAAAAAGCTGTGGGACCATGTCTACAGAGAGATACAATCTGTCAAAATTTACACCATACTAAACATACATGCCTTATGACCTGACAACTCTATTTCTCGGTATTAACCTTATAGAAATGCTTGCAAATACACTTACAGATTATATACAGGCCTGTTACTATAGTAATGTTTGCAATAACAAGAAATCAGAAACTCAACTTTTATGAATGGGGAAATTTAATTCTGATATGTATTCATTTTAAAGAGACAGAGCCAGGTTCATAATTGTGCTAACATGCAAAGGTACTGAAAATAGAGCCATTATGGTAGCCTAGTGCTAAAGTCCTTGCCTTGCATGCACCAGCAGCCCTGCTTCTCATCCAGCTCCCTGCTTGTGGCCTGGGAAAAGCAGTTGAGGATAGCCCAAGTCCTTGTGTAGCCACTAGGCTACTGCGCCAGACCCTTAAATGTTTTTTATAATGCTCATGCTACATTTCCAAGTGGAAAGAAAACAGGTTATAAAACCAAAGATATGGGCCCAGCGCAATAGCTTGGTGGTTAAGGTCCCCATCTTAAACGTGCCAGGATCCCATATGGGCGTTGGTTCTAGTTCTGGCGACCCCGCTTCCCATTCAGCTCCCTGTTTGTTGCCTGGGAAAGCAGTCAAGGATAGCCCAAAGCCTTGGAACCCTGCACCTGCGCAGGAGACCCGGAAGAGGCTTTTGGTTCTTGGCTTCAGATTGGTTCAACTCTGACAGTGGTGGCTGCTTGGGGAGTGAATCAGCGGATGGAGGGTCTTCCTCTCTGTCTATAACATAATATATGTAGAATTTAAAAAAAATTATGTTAAAACTGTACGGAGTTTATGGTAAATGCTACTTCATTGATGCTAGCTATTGTCATCTTACTGTAAACAGCTTGATGATAAAGGGACCTTCAAATTTAAGAACAACTCTGACTTCTTCCAAGTCCACAGCTTCCCTTCGCTCTGACTAGGGTCCCTCTGAGGCCAACAGGGCAGTTGACCGCTTCCTCCCATTCATTTTACCCCGTGCTGCTGCTGAAAAACAGCCAGGAGAAATAAGCTTGAGACAAAAGAAAACTGTGGACATCCTTCCTGCTGCTCAGGCAGCCCTGGCTACGGGTCCCTGGAAGGAGACAGAGCCGGAACTTAGGAATAAATCCCAACCTCCTTAGCAGATAGTTTGGGGACTTGCCAAAGAGAGGGGCAGGTACCCACTCCACGGGCACAAGGAAGAGGTACAGTTTGGCTGATTGGCAGCATTGTAACGCTGCATTTTGGAGGTACAGTGAGATCAAACCGGGCATGCTTGGGGAGCAGGAGTCAGCATCCTACCAGGAGCAAGGGGTCTCAAGGTCAACTTTGCTTAATTACATTTGGAAGTGAATGCAGGGGAATTCCCTCTTACATCATTCGTATGTGTTTCCTGGCAAATGCAAATAACAGTGACTATTGATTGTGTTCTCACAGAGCACCAGTCACTGTGTAAGCCCTTTAAGAGCATTACATTATTGAATTCATACTGTGTCCTCTTATTTCCAATTGCATTCCAACGTGCATGAGAAACTGAAAAAAAAAGTGACCTTATAAATCTTTTAACTTGCAGTGAGGGCAAGCAGCTAGGCTCTGAATCCACAGCTAACTGGACTATACTATCACGTTATGCCAACACGCAAATTCTAAGCAGCATGTAAGTGGGGAAGGTAGCTGGAAAGGAAAGAGGTACACTAGAATACTCTAGAGTGAAACAGATCTTCCTCCACACCCAGCAGAGTTTGAGCATGTCACACCACTCCATGCCTCAGAGTCCCCAACTGTCAAGCAGAGTTAATGGGTACCAAGAGCTACCACACAAAGTTACACAGAGTACCTGTTACATGGGATCTCCTACAGTGCACCTGTCACCATTATTGTTCTCATTGTTATTAATATCTAATCATTATTCCTGATTATCTTCAGCCTGGAGTTCCCTAAGGGCAAACTAGGCATGGAAGAGTATGAACTACAACTTTAGGAACTATTGTAAATCATAATCAGAGATTAATTCTCAAAGCTTTTCTCTTTGTCACTTTCACACTTGATAAAAGCTGTGGGAGGCCACATTTGATGCCTTGCATCAGCATTGTCATCGTATCTTAGAAAACATTGGTTCTTGACTCTGCATTCGCAAAAGTTCGCACACTCTGAAAACCTGCTTACCACATGCTCAACATTGTACTAAATCTACGATAATAAACTTTAGACATCACAAACCCCGTGCGTTTGCTTCCTGAGCGGCTGTGTAATAAATTATCACAAATGTGGTAACTACAAACACTAACAAGTAGTTTTCTTGCACTCTGGAAGCCAAGAGAATGGAGTCAATATTACTGGGGCAGAGTCCAGATGTGAGCAGGTCTGCCCTCTGGGAGGATGCTGCTGCTTCTTCCAGCTCCTGAAGGCTGTCTGAGTTCCTTGGCTTCTGGCTGCATCCCTCAGGTCTCTGGCCAGATGGTCACAGCAATTTCTCCTCTGTTTTAGGCAAACAGGTCCTTCCCCTTGTACATTTAAAGCATTCCCGGATCTCAAGTCTTTTTCTTTTCCCATATAACACAACACAGTTATATATTCCAGGGACTGGAATGTAGATATCTTCTAGGGTACAGGGGGCATATTTTTACCCACTTCCCATCCCCTACAATGACAATATATTTGTCTCCATTTTCCATGCAAGTGATATGACAGTGTAAGAGGCACACAGACCTGTGTTGGACCCTGGCTCAGACACAGTCAATGAGTTAAATTCCTCATGCTTACATTCCTCCACGTATAGAAATGCAAACATGATAATATCTTTCTCAAAGGGCTGTCATGAAGATTAAGACATCCCGTGAAACACCTCTACACCGGTACCAGAGCTCAGTTAAATGTTCATGATTAAATATTACAATGAACACAGATGGAGAAGTTAAACTTGGAAGGCAAGTGACTTGCCAAGATCAACCTGGCCCAAGTGTCAGGGCCCAGAATGGGCTCTGAGTACCCTGGGCATCAGTGTCCAAGCCTGCTCTATTCCACGCGATTGCATGTTCACAGTCGATGCGTTCACGGCTTTCGGGATGAACATGTTGATGTTTTTTTTTCCACTTTGGATGTTCCCAGATACTTACCTTGTGCAACTCTATGGCTGTATCCCTTCAGATCCCCACCCTCCCCCCAATTACTGAGACTGAGCTTAATTAAGCAATTTAAAGAAAGTGCTATTGTCTTTCCAGTGATTCAGAAATAAGGATGTCTTGGTTCATTCAGCCTGCTATAATAATACACTGTATGCTGGGAAGATTTCCAAAGAAATTTCTCAGTTCAAGAGGCTAGAAAGTCCAAGATCAAGTGGCAAGTTGACTTGTTTGGTGAGGAACCACTTTCTGGTTCAGAGACGCCACCTTCTAACTATGTTCACATGCCAGGAGGGACTGGCTGCCTCTCAGAGGGCGATATTTAAGAGCACTAACACTGCTTATGAGGGTCCTACCTTCTAATATCATCACCTTGGGAGCTAGGATTTCATCACATGAGCTTGGGGGAGACACACACTATGCAGTGGATGGTCAATAGAGATCTTGCTTATACAAAGCTCACATCAGATGGACTGGCAACCCATTCTCTCTGCAAATCTAGGGGTTCTGAAAAATATGGGAATTATAAAATAAAATAATCTCAGTTTATGGGATTACAATCAGAAACTGCATCTCTCTCGGACCAGGTGCCAGCCAAGGACTTAGAACTGATATTCACTCGATGCGGCCTGAGACTTCCAAAACACATTTGAGGGGAATTTCAGACCCTAACAGGCAGCTCTCACCAAGTTCCAGTGTCCCCACCCATCCATCCAATGGTTTCCTTGGCCCAGTCTCCCTGGGTTATACAACCTCAGCTGCAGGGGAAGGGGAGGCCAGCTGCATGCAGAGTTTGGAAAAACATTTTGAATACCTCAGATCTGCCAAATACTTGGTTAAAGAACGATATCCTTTAATTTTGTAAACCATGTGTATTTTAAGTGAAACGTAATCCATATGTCTGTGATTCATTTAAATGCAACTCAGTGAAGCATGGTTTACTAAGAGCAATGGGATACCATCTAAGTCTCCCTAAGCTTCTCTTTGATCCAGGAAATTGAACTTTGCCAACAACAGATGGAGCTCCTAATGGAGCCAGGGTGAAAGTAAAGTTACTCTATATCCTAGGAAACACACTGAAGCCTTCTCTTGACCCAGGTTAGGTGGGAGAGCGGTGGCAGCAAGAGTGGTATTCAGGGTTCTGCTCCAAATCAGCTATGTGTTGCTACCAAGTTTCCTTGGAAGAAGAGTGCAGGTGCTAACAGGTGATCACAAACTCCTTTCCTGCCTGCTAATTCTCCTTTCTCCATCCCTCCAGCGAACATTATCCAACATTATCCAATCCAAACATGGTTGAAGAGGAAAAGAGGAAATTAGAAGGCTAGATTACTCCATTAGTGGTAAATGCCTTCATTTTCCAGGTTGTGGTTTGATTTCCCAAACAATAAAAGCATACCTTCCCCATGGTAACTCTGAAGGAATAATAAGAAATTAAAGATATGAATAAAGATCAAAGTCAAAAAGTAAGGGTGAATACTAAAATCAGTAGGGCTTGAAATGCCGCAGTTCTCCCTTGACAAATACCATTCCCCAGGAGATGTAGAGACAGATACATACACAAAGAAGGAAAATACCCATTTTTATCAGCTAGTCTAGCTACTTGAACTCACACACAGTGAAAGAATAAGATGAAAGTATTTGTCTCCCTTTCTTAAGGCAAAACCGTACTGTTATTTGGACTCAAAAAAAAGGACCGTATATACAGAAATGAGAATCAGAATGTGTTTAAGAGAGCAGCAGAGAGAGGTACACAGCCAAGGACCTTTTCGGCAAAGTGCCTCTGGTTGGCAGCTCATTTGCCCTTGAAGGTGATCTTGTGATATTGTTGCCCTTTCCGTGGGAGGGGAGGCCAGGGAGCCTCCTGTTAGCCAGCCGAACAGCTCAGTGTGTGCTCCCCTTGGGAGAAAACAGAAAGGAAAGAGGAGGGAGCCAGGGCCACATCTCCCGTGAGAGACCCCTCTCCCTGGATGTCTTCTACTAAGGAATATTCCAGTTGTCATCAGCAAATATAGTTCCTGGGTGGATGGAGCAGTCCTCAGAAAAAGGGGTGAATTACATGGGAAAAATATGAATGTATGTCTCATAAAATGATGGGTTCTAGAAACAGCAGCCTGTAATCTCTGCCCTGTAATTTCCTTCCTTGTGTTTTCTGTTGCCTGAACTGGTGAGTCCTGAGCCAGCAGTTCATCTACAACTCCACCGTCCCCTGGTCCTGGGCACCATTTCCTTGACCTCTGCTGTGCATTGTTCTCAGGGATATCTCCACAACTGCAGCAGACTCCCTGAGGCTGGGATTTCATTTCCACTTTTATATTCAGTGTTCTTTAAATCCACGGTACAGGAAGAGCTCACAAAGGCCACTTGGGATAAAAATTCCCATGCAGCAGATGAGAGAGCTGAGGCTCAGAAGGTTGACTGGTGGTTGACCAATTCTACACTGCCTCTCTGAGTTCAGTGTCATTGCCACTGCATGCCACTGCCTTGACTACAAATATGTCTCTCCTAACAACAGCCACATTTACATCAAGATGTGCCGATGACATGCATGCATGTGTAGTATTAACAATGTAATACACATTTTATGAAGGCAGAGTACTATTTATGTGACATTCAGTTGAATCTAAAAATCCAAGTGTGCTTGCAATACGTCTGGCATATTCTCATTTCCACTCCCAGCTCACCAACAGAAAGAGCTATGTTATTTATGTGTGTGTGTTCCCTATCAGCAGCCAAGTGCACATTCTCACATGCAGGCATAAAGTGGGTCCAGGGCAGGCTCACCAATGGTTAACAGAGACTCCCTGTGGGTGTAAAAGTTCAAGTCTTTTATTTATTTTGCACTGGTACTATTTTACAATGAACATGCATGGCCTTTGTCATTTAAAAATGAAAAATAAGAAATGATCAAAGCAACTGCAGAATCAATGTGGATTACAAGCCAGGCATTATACTGGGCCCTTCACATGAACCACCTCACATGAACCAGCTCCATCCTCCAATCCCAAGTGAGCAACCTGGGGTTTAAAGAGGAAACACAGCTGGCAGGTGACAGAAGCAAGATTTGAGAACAGAACTGTCTGGCCTGAAAGTCATGCTCAGATAGTCCCAAAGAGAGCATTCTTTTTCTCCTGGACTCGATAGAGAAATGGGAGTATGTCTCTCCCAGTGCTGTCATCTGTTATCCTGAACTGCTTTGAAATGGAGAAAATGCTGCCAGCTGCGATGCCATTGAACTAAGACCCCTGGGTGCGTCTGCTGGCTGAAGCCAAACTCCCAACCCCCAGTCCTCCTCCGTCCTCACCATTCTTGGCGATGATATCTCCATGTGTGAATTCCATTAAAGGCTTGCTCACTGCTATTTCAGGCTGTGCATTAGCACTTGGGCTTTGATTTGATGGGAGAAAGCCAGACACCTCAGGATGATGAAAACAAAATTTAAAACATCCTCTCTCTCTCCCCTCAGAGCCCTGGAAGTCCTTGCCCCCTTCTCCTGGGATGCCTGAAAATCTAAGAGATGGGGAAAAGTGTGGTGTTGGGGAAGGAATGAACGGCAGGGGGTGGAGTGTGGAGGGCAATCTTCCTAATGGATTAGCATCTGTAGACTCAGCAGTTCTCTCTCCTTGGAGTCTCCCGGCTGTCCATCTGGTTCACTCCTGCCCCTCCTTCAGGGCTCCACTCAGAATCAATTCCTCAAGGCCATTCATAAGCAGCCGCTTCCTCCCCACTGCCTGCTCTCCCTGCAGGTCCCTGGGTCCTGCCTGCACAGTACTTGCCACCCTAGTACAGTATCTTCTCTGTAAGAGCGGAACGGTTCATGTGCAGCTTTATCCCAGTCCCTACATTAGGGTCTGGAACTTGACAGATGCAAAGGCGATGAAAAGAATCACTAGATGGGTTGAGGAGGTTAAGAACCAGAGCCTGTGGAATCACTTAGCACAGAGCCTCGTTTCACCTCCAATGTCTTGGGATGACAACAACTTCAACGCAGGCATTAGAAACATCAAAAAAGCTCCCACCACCACCAAGCCCAAGCTGTTTTGAATTCATGGTCTTGCAGGGACCGTGAATGAGAAGGCTTGCGGGAAATAAACATACTAGGAAATTGTGTGTGCTGTCGGAGTTCCGCTCGCTAACACGTTCAAAAACAAAAAAGCACAATTTGGATGAAAATAGCAGAAAGCTGTCCCCGGAGACACCTGGTGAGGTCATATTGCTTGGCTCTGTTGCTTCCATTTCTGTCAAGCCTCCTGCCTTCTGCCAGCTCGGGGAGGCCAGGAACCACATCTAACCCCACGCACAGCTCTGAAGCAGAGCCGCAAATAATGGAACAGCATTCCACACCTTAGTGTACACAACACAAACCACAGCTGCAGCTGGCCACTCGCCATCTCTGCTGTGCAAGTGCTTCACGCACAGCAGTGCTGGGTGTGCACCACTGTCCTCATTGTCAGCAAGAGTGGACAGTGCCCCAGGCCACCAAGCCAAGAATACAAACAATTCTAGTTTCATCTCATTTACTTGCTCTGTGACCTCTGAGACCTCCCTTCTCTCAGGCAGTTTCTGCATCTTCATACAAGACAGCTGCTTCCGGTCAGCGTTTTCTAAGGCACCTTGCTGCTCTTACTTTCCATGACAAAGTGTCCAAAAGAGAGAGAGGCGAAAGCATGAGAACTTGAACTCTAATTGGCCAGACAAGCTCCTAAGTACTGCCTGTGACATCAACATCTTTACAGAAGCCTAAGGGTCTGGAGGCAGAGCAGGACTGATATGTGCTGAGGGTTAATAGGGAACACTTAGATCGGAGCTACAGGGCAGCAAACCTGAGAAACTAAATCAGGTCCCGAGAAAGGCCTGTCCAGAACAAACCTACAGAAAGACAGAGCTCAAAGTCCAGGCAAGATGAGCCCATATCCACAGAGGACACAGACAGCAAGGAAATGGGAGGAAAGAAAATATCCCTAGGCTAGCTTCACTCCCCAGGGAAGGGAGTGGCAAAAGCGGATTGTCCCCCTGGCTTTCCAAAGGCCACTGCATACTTCAGACCAGGGGAAGATGTGGATGACACCCCCTGCCACACAACCTGGCTGAGCTTGATTTCATTGAGCTGGACTTAACCACATGGCACACTGATCAGCCTTCTCTGCAAGAGGCTGAAAAGGCCAAATTTGGAATAAATCACATTCCCCCTTTCCACTCGAGCTTAGCTTCCATTCTCATCCTTCTGGGTATGAGAAGGTCCTTCTCTATCCCTTTCTTGGCAGGGATGTATTTGATTACTCATATTCTTCCAAGGGGGTTCTGGTGCCTGCCAAGAGGAGGCAGGCAGTTCTCCAAGCCACGCATCGCTCTTTGTAACATTTTGGTGGCAGACAAAAGTGGGGAGGGGAACTTATAAGGGATTTTAGAATCCCTTGGACAAGTAACAAAAGCTGTTTTTCAGTGGGTGAGGGGATTGAGAATGGCCAAAGAACAGGTGACAGCCGTGCGTGCTACATCTAATCATCTCCTTGATAACAGGAATTTAGATAACAGCTATGTCTGGCTGCAAATCGAAGTGAAAATATTTTTGGGCCAAGCTGCCACCCAAGATGAATGGGGTTAGCAAAACAGAGGAACAGGGCCCGATGAACCAGGAGGCTGCTGGCCATACCCTGACTGGCAAAATCTTGGATTGAGCTGTCCCAGAACATTTGGGACAGTGAGATCCTGAGGTGCCAAATTCCAGCACTTTGCCTTGCTTCTCTCCTCTCTGCTCTTTTCCCCTAATCTTCACTTCCTGCTATCTTCTAGGTTGGGTTATAAGGCAGCTGCGAGAATTCTCTAATCCCTCTCCTCCTTAATCTCTCACATACACACACCCCTGTTTGCCTTCAGTGAACTGTAAAGGACCACAAAACACAGGGTTAGGAAGTCAAGCAAGATGTTTAAACAGTTCAGTAATGTCATAGCAAGAGACCATGGAAAAACTCTCCTTGCAAGATGCTCCCCCAGAAGAACCCAGGATGGAGGGTTTCGGGTCACCCTACTGCTTCCTGCCCAATGACATCTGCATCCGGTGTTGATGTGGAAGTTAATTGTTTTAGTTTAGACAAAGAAGGGGTCCACTTACTCATTCTTCTCCAGGTCCAGGATCAATTCTTGCCCTTCAGCCATTACCCTGAGCTCAGCTTTGAGTGGATGCTAAAAGCAACAACAACAAAAAAGAATGTCAGTTCCTTAAAAGTAGAGACCAAGGCTCCCAGGGCTGGCCAAAGATCTAGCTCAGAGCTCAGATGTGACTCAATGGGAAGCAAACAGAAAAGTTCAATTGTATTTCAAGAGTATATTTCCTGTAGAGTCAGATCTGCATTCAAGTGGTACCTCTGACACCTGCAGCTGCGTGAACTTGGACTTGCTACTTGCCTTCCTACATCTGTTTCCTCATCTGTGATACATAGAGGGTAAGAATCACCCTTATGGGGACCATGTAAGGATTAAATGAGATCACAAATGGATGACAAACGTAAATAATTTATCACAGGGCTGGGCACACAGGAAGCCTTGGTACCAAAGGATCCTCTGCATGGTGGTTCTTATTTTATGTTGATCCTCAACTGGAAACACCCCCATCATCTGAGGAGAAAACTAAGAACACCTTCATTTTTAAGTAAGGTTTTAGAGATTCAAAAGTAAGACAAAAGATCTTCAGAAAGTTCATGGAAATTGGATTTGCAATTTTTTTCTAAGTAAGTTCATCATTTAATTCTATTTTTCTATCGGCTTTCTGCAGTGTCCTCATATTTTACACAAGAGCACCTGATTGGCCAAAGATGCTAGACATCCCGAATGCATCATTTAAGATAAACAAGTGGCCAGTAAGCAAGAAAGCATGCTTAGTATGTCTGGGAAACCACAACTACCCTCAGTCAGTGCATTTAAAAAATTAGACACCTTAAAAACCAACAAAGATAATTAAAATCATAAATCATAATGCATTAGAGCATATCTTTAGAGACTCAATCCCCTACAGCTAAGAATTTAAATTGATATCAACTCTGAAAAATAACTAACACATGTTCAGACCTATGAATCAATAATATAAGATTATATGATGGAAACATATATAACCAAAAATCTGTATACAAGACTACTTAATGGTTATAATAATAATGAGTAAAGAAATTAAATATAACCCACATACTCAATAACAGGACTAAATATGACAACACCAATTATTGAAAATTATTAACAAACTGCACACAACATATCCAAAGCATAAAAACTCAGATTCTAACACTGCATATCATATTGAACATTTTTGTCAGGGAAAAAGAGAGTAATAGGCCCAAAGGTTACCACAATTATTCTAAGCAGTGGGGTCATGGGTTAATTTTCTTTTGTGAATCTTTCCACGGTTTTAATAACTAATTTTATAATTGAATGACTTTCAATCTCCTTTAACCTTATTCTTATAGAAAATTTTTAAAAAAAATTTTTAAAGACTCATAAGAAACTTCCATGCTTTAATAATTCAACTTAGAGCTGTTGAACTTCCTTCAAAGGAATGAATTATTAATTTAAAACAGAATAGCTACATTTTTAAAACTGGATAGATGCTTTGGAGTGTTTTGAATATGAGGGCTCTTTTCTGGAATCAAAGATTCCTGAAATCCCTTACAATCCATGTAAGTCCTTGCTGGAGTAGAACTGTTACTCCCTTTGAAAACTGAGCTCAGCCAGGCTTGGCACGGTAGCCTAGTGGCTAAAGTCTTGTGGCTAAAGTCCTGGCCTTGCACGCGCTAGGATGCCATATGGGCACTGGTTTTAATCTCAGTGGCCCTGCTTCCCATCCAGCTCCCTGCTTGTGAACTGGGAAAGCAGTAGAGGGATGGCCCAATGCCTTGGGACCCTGCACCCATGTGGGAGACCAGGAAGAGCTCCTGGCTCCTGGCTTTGGATCAGCTCAACTCTAGCCATTGTGGCCGCTTGAGGAGTGAATCAGTGGGTGAAAGATCTTCGTCTCTGTATATCTGACCTCCCAATAAAAATAAATAAATCATTAAAAAAAGGGGGGGGGGAAGAAAAAAGAAAGAGAGAGAGAAACTGACCTTGGAACGGAGGTCCAGGCCTGAGAAAACAGGTCACCTGCTTTGCCAGCTCTGGTTGCTGGCCTGCCCCTTGCAAGCACAGTTTTCTGCTGCAAACCCCAGTCACCATTAGGGTCTGGCATCCCTGGGACACTGGGTAAACAAGGGCTCTGACAAGATTTGAATGCTTCCATGAAGACCTGTCTAGCAGCCTTGTCAATCGGCCTCATTGATCCTATTATTTCATCTCAAGGTGGGACAAGGCAAATCCACAGGCACAGCTGGGCATCTGTGTGCTCAATCACAAGGAGCATTGACACAAACCAAAGCGTCGTCACTCTGCCCTAAGAAGAAACCAGCTGCAACATGAGTCCTAATAATTTTATGTGGGTAATCCAAAAATAATCCTGTTTTGGAAGGTGCTGTAACACTGATATTTAAAATAGGATGTTTCTTGGGCCTGGCAGCGTGGCCTAGTGCCTAAAGTCCTTGCCTTGCATGCACCAGGATCCCATATGAGTGCTGGTTCTAATCCCGGCAGACCCACTTCCCATCCAGCTCCCTGCTTCTGTCCTGGGAAAGCAGTCAAGGACAGCCCAAAGCACTGGGACCCTGCACACCCGTGTAGGAGACCTGGAGGAAATTCCTGGCTCCTGGCTCCGATCGGCAGAGCACCGGCCGTTGTGGCCACTTGGGGAGTGAATCATCGGATGGAAGATCTTCCTCTCTTTCTCTCCTCCTCTCTATATATCTGACTTTGTAATAAAAATAGATAAATATTTTTTAAATAATAATAAAATAAAACAGGATGTTTCTTGTTTCCGGGGCCATTTCGAGCAAAAGAACGAAACTGTACTTGAAGGATCTGGGAGGTTTCCCTGCACAGCTCGTTCGATCAGCTTTTTCTCTCATGGCTCCACTCCGTGCTAGGCAGGGCCAACATTCTCTCTCCCAGGAAGAACATGGTGCTCGTCCACATTTAGATTTCCACAGGGAAGAGTTTAAAGTCCATTTTCTTTAGGAAAAGACTAAATAGATCTTCAACTCCATGGAATCTCGACAACCCACCTTGTAGGTTAAATCTGATGCAATGTCTAGTACATAGTACGTGCACAATTAATGTTGGTATGAAAAAATTACATACATGAGAGTGAGGGGGCTAACTTAAACCCACCTGCTTTCACTGCTTCTCCAGCTCTCTCTCTCACTCCCTCTCCCAACCCTGCCCATCCTCCCTCCTAAATTCATTAATTTACTTATCCAATAGATATTTGCCGTGCCAGGCACTGTGCTCACTACTACTACTAGCACCCGTTTTCTGGGCAGACAATGGTTGGGAACAAAGACAGGATCTGGCCCTCCACTTTGTTTCCCAGGTCCTTCCTGAGGATGCCCAGCATCAAACATCTGGAGAGAACAAAGAGCCCTCTATAAAAAGTATCACATCCATTTCTCAAGTAACACTGAATAGGCCACAATGTCCAAGATCTTAATTTTTAAAATTATCTGCTCTAGGGCACCATTCATTAATTTGTCTAGATTCTTCCTGTAGCTATATTCAGTCTAGTCTATTTTTTGATGAAATGAGTTTTACGCATTTATCAACTTTAGGTCAAAATGTTTCTTGTTTCTCTTTGTACTGAAATTTTCACCATTTGTGTAAATTCCCTGAGTACATACATCTCAGGTAGAACACAGTAGGACATCACTAGATTGAATTAGCCACATTTTTGATGATTGCACACATCCTCTCCATTCATTTCCAGACTCAAAGCCATAATGATATCTTTCCTGTTATAACCCTCTCCCTCTGTAATCTTGTTCTGATGTGTTCAGTGACTCACCGACCATTTTAATACTAAAGCTCCTCTGACACACCCTTGCAATCCATATTCTAAGTCCTATTTTATAAAAGGGGAATTTTGGAGCCAGTATTGTGATATAACAGGTTAAACTGCCACCTTGGCATCAGCATCCCATATTGATGTTGATTCAAGTCCCAGCTACTCCACTTCCAATCCTGCTCCCTGCTAATGTGCCTGGAAAAGCAGCAGAGGATGGCTCATGTGCTTCTGCCCTTACCGTCCACATGAGAGAGTCAAAAAAGCTCCTGGTTTCAGCCGACCCAACTCCAGCCTTTAGAGCTATTCGAGGAGTAAACTAGTGGCTGGAAGATCTGTCTCAATCTCTCTGTCTCTCCCTTTCTCAATCTGCAACTCTGCCTTTCATATAAATAAAATACATATTTCTAAATTTAAAAATAAATGAGGAAATTCGAGTTCTTTAGAAAGTAGATCATATCCCCACAATAATCAAATTTCCCTTTTTAGCTCTTTTTGTCTCACTGGAACTGTGGAATCATCTCTTCAAGAGCAGAAGAGCTTCCTGCCTCATTCCCAAATGCCTTGAGAAGCCTGTGCATGTTGCTGGTGTTCCAGCCCAAGAATCCATTGAATTTTAAAATGCATTCTCTAGGATTAAGTCTCTACCCTGCCTCTTATTCTAAGCAGTTTAGGTTTTCCTGTTTCTCCCCAAGTACATTATCCCATCAATAAAATGAAGCACTTTTTATGCAGAGAAAAGACAATACTTAATGAATTACAATCAACACTTCTTTTGTGACAGCAGCACATTTGCTCTTAGCTTGTGTCAGCATTAATGTGGATTTTCATTTCCCCAACTAATAGCATTTGGAAGTGTTTTAAAAGTTTGTCATGACAATGAAGGAAAATACCAAAACCAGCACAGAGAAAATACAGAACTGATGGTGATGAGGGTCCACGCCTCCCGGACTGGTTGTCAACTTCTGCTTCTGAAAATGAGAGCTCTGAGGCTTACCTTTTCAGTCAGCGAGTTTTCTGACGTCTTCCACTGAGGTATTATAAGTTCATGCTGTAGCTGGGAGTTACCATCCCCTCCTCCTCCTGCCAATACAAGATATACAGCCATTGGAATCCCAGATCTTGAAACCCTAGCTGGGCCACAAAGGCACGTGGACCCCATCCTTGGCTTGTATTCATCTGTTTTCCGTGGCTATTACAAAATTCCTGGAATTGAGCTCTTGTCAAAGTAAATAGCTTCACTGAGCTCAGAGTTGGTGAAAGCTAACAGTCCAAGCATCCTGGTGCTGTTTCTGACAAAGGTCTCTGCTCTACACTTAGCTATATCACACTGTAGCAGATGGCATCATGGCAGGTGGACCAGAAGGGATGATCACAGGGCAACACAGGAAACCAGAGAAGTGAGGGGGCCAGTCTTGCTGTTTAACAAACAGAACCAGGGTCCCAAGAGAACTCCATGAAATTCTCCTGAGGGTAGCACCCTGGATGACTTCAACCCCTCTCAGTAGACCCCTGCCTTTTGAAGGGCCCACACTGCCAAGCTTTCAACAACATGAACCCCTGGGGGACACTCTCATGTCACTCATGCCATATCCAAGTGGTAAGGGGCCATCAGAACACCTGCAGAGTTCCAGCCTCTGGATCTAGGCACCTAAAATGGTGCAAGCTCTCTTCTATGTGCTGGCCAACCTAGGTCTCTTCAAATTAACACAGGGTCAGATCAGACGGCCTGTGGGAAGACGATCAGCAAAGATGGCGTTGGAGACCTGAGGGGCCAGAAGGGAGCAGCCAAGATCCCCAGAGGGGAGGACTCGCAAGGGAAAAGGTCCTGTTTCAACAGGTGGGATCGGACTGCCTAAGGAAAAGGCGGAAGGTGGAAGTGGCCAGTCAAGGAAATAAGATCATTGAAGAGGTGTGCTCAACAAGACAGCCAGCCAGGGGTCTGATAAAGCAGGGACCGTGGAAAGTGTCTGGATTTCATTATAAATAGACTTGGGCGGCACTGGATGTTTTAAACACAGAGCAATATGATCTGTATTAGGTTTAACAAAGATCACTCTGCCGGCTGGGTGAAGCATGGGGGCAGGCGGGGGAGGGTTGGAAGTGTGAGTAGAAGCAGGCAGGCCAGGCCGGAGACTTGCAGGAGCCCTGGTGAACGATGGAAGATGGCTGGACTACAATGACATCACTGCGGAAGAATGAGAGGATGGGATGCTGGGTAACTCTGAAAGTCACAGAGTATGTGGTTTTCTGTTGAGAGTTGTCAGTTTTGTCATATGTAAAATCAGGATTTCCATTTACCCATCTCAGCACACAATTAAGGAAAATTAATGTGAACGGATTTCTTAAAAAAAAAAAAGATGTATTTATTTATTTGAAAAGGAGCATTACAGACAGGGAGAGAGAGAGACAGACAGCTCTCCCATCTGCTGATTCACTCCCATTTGAGCTGCAACAGCAGGAACTGGGCCAGGCTAAAACCAAGAGCCTGGAGCTCCATCATAGGTTCAGGGGCCCAAGCAATTGGTCTATCTGCTGCTGTTTTCCTTTAAGCATTAGCAGGGCGCTGGATTGGAAGCAGGGCCGCCAGGACTGGAAGATGGCATGGCGTACAGCAGCTTAACACACTCTGCCACAATGCCAGCCTTGAAACTGTTTTGTAATCTGCCAAGCATCTTCACCTTACGCTGGTTTTTATAATGGCAAAATGTATTTTTCAAATCATTCTCACCACCAAGTTCCCCTTCATTGTCACGATAATTCTGGGAGGTGGGGAATGGGATTCCCATTTTGTCAAACAGGGAACTGAATTACAGCAGAGAATTGTCCTGGGCAGTGCAGACCTAAGTTGTAGCTTCTATTTTTAAACACAGGAATTCCCCAAAATCTAAACAAATCAGAGGCCAGACACGCAAAAGTTAAGGGGTGTGCTTAAGGACTCCCAAATCGATTCTTTCTAAACCAAACACATCAATTACATAGAATACACTGATGCAGAAGATGACTGCACTTGCTCTGCCAGAGTTGGGATTGTAAATGATCAACAACTTGCCTTTCAGATTACTGATGCAATGTACTTGCTCTCAAAAGATCCCCAGAAATAATCCCATTCAACCAAGAGTTTCAGCAGAATGATACAGTCAGCAGTCATCCACTCACTTATTTATCACTTTCCAAGCTCTGACTTACGTGCCGCTCACTGTGACAGGTACTTTATCGGCATGGAGGAACAAGACAGGCACAGTCCTGCCCTGGTGGCTCTGATCAATCTATTTTCTTTTTAAAAATAAATAACAAAAAAGGGAACTATATGACATTTAAGGGGAAAAAATTAAAGCAGCCAAAAAAGTTAGACTGGGAAGTCTCAACAACAGGCCATGGTGCACCCTAAGAACCTCGAGGCAAGCTGTCCACCTTTCCCAAAGTCACACTCAGAGCATTTTTTCACAGGTTCGCTTAAGGATTACTGAACCATCTAGAGAAATTCTCCTTTGACTTTGAATTTTATTATTATTAATCATTACTACTCAAAGCCCCGTACTCTGCGATGTTCAATGGTAACTGCAGTTTGCTCCAAGGCTGAGATGCAAATAAGTCCGGTAAGGGGAAAGACCCGCTGGAGTCCTGGCTGCGGTGCCCGGGCCAGCACAGGACTCAGACCTTCTCAGCCCTGCTCTTTCAAAGCTCCTCTGAGCTAGTGTTTCCATTCCATACAGCACCTCGTTAATGAAGTGAATCAATACTCATATTTACACTCACGTCGGGTCTGTAGCTTTAAAAAAAAAATTACACGTCTGCGATCCTTTGATAGAATTTATAGGGTCATTAAGCTCATGTTTTGGTGGAGAATTTCACGATTTGGGAAATGTCCATAATGTGAGGTGAAAAATGCAAGATGCATGGTATGTTTCCAATTGGATACACACACACACACACACACACACTGGAGGGGGAAAACCAAAATATTAATAGCAACTGTGGATCTGGGGACTGCAGATTATTCTTCGTTGTTTATACTCTTCATTACTTCCAGCGACTTTGCCTCACGGAGTGGTCTCCGAGGACCCAGGATTTGGAAAGGGTGCCTGCTCTCAGAGCAGTCCTTTGCTTTCTTTTCTTCTTCTTTCTCTCCTGCACTAAGGCTGACTTGGGCCTCAGGAATTTAAGAGATGAACATGATGAGGTTCCCTCTCCCTGAGCCAGTCCCCACGGCCAGTAGGGAACGGAGGACTTCCTCGGACTCATGGTAACCTCCGTGCCTCAATTTCCCTTTGGAAACAAGCCGGTTCTGGGAGCGCAGGGGTGGCCCCCGGACCCCGCCCCTGGACGCTCCGCACGGCGGGCCCAGCACAGCCCACTCTCCCGACGGCGAGTCCCGCCCAGCTCAAGCCGCTAGCCCTGGCTTCATCTGAAAACACTGACTGTTGGTCCCAGCAAGTGGGGGGTCTGGATTCGACCCAGTGCTTCCGCCAGCAGCAAGGCCAAGGCTAAGATTTCTCGGGTCAAAATGACAGACCCCAGGCACCGCTCCACCCACCCCCATCCCCCTCGCGACCGCTCCTTCCGCGAAATCGACAAGAACCCCCGGAGGCAGGGGGCTCAGCACCAGGGGGTGTCTGGGAAACTAGTCGAACCTCTAATCTGGAAGCTGCGAGTTCAAACCCATAGCTTCAGAGAACGGGAAATTGAGGCCCAGAGAGTCCCTGGCAGTGGAGTCCCTGGTTTCCGGTGCCCACGCTGACCTCAGTCTGAGGTGAGGATAGGGACAAGACCTTCCTATTCCAAGGGCCTCAGTTCTCCCATCTGTGCAATGGGTGGAGTCACATCTGCTTTTAACAACATTCGCGGTCAGCGTTAGGGTCCGAGGTGCAACAGCCGGCGACAACCAGCAGGCCACCATTGTCCCCTGTGGGCATTTTATCCACTACCCCTCCGCGTGCGCCTGCCATAGCATGTGGCCCCAGTCAGCCTGGGATGCACCGAGCTGCAGTGAGCGGCGAAAACAGATGCAAGACAAGGATGAGAAAGGGGGAGGGAGGCAGGAAGGGAGGGAGAAAAGGAAAAAAAAAAGAAAGGCGGAGCAGAGGGACCGTGAGAAAAACGATTAGACCAGAAGAGCAGCAGAAAGAGAAGCCAAAAGCAGGAAAAGAAGGAGCAGAGGGAAAGGCTAGAGGAGCAAGCGGTTGTTTTCTGCTGGCTAGGGTTCTCGACCTGCACCACCTCCCAGAGAGAACTACGTGGAAACAAAGCCTGGGCTCCTAGGTTAGGGGGGCAGCAGGACGCAGACCCCGGTAATTGCAGACACCGTGATCCAGGTACTCGGTCCCGCTAGGCGACTCCTAGGGGTCCTGCCGTCAAGCCCACCAAGCCCACCAAACCTCCATCCCCCACCCCACCCTAGCTCCCAGCCACTTACTTCCCGTCCATCCCAGCTCCCGGGCCGCCCGCGGCTGGGGCAGCTGCAGCACGAGCGCCAGCAGACAGAGCCGGGCGGCGCCCGCGCCCCCGGTCATGGTGGCTGCGGCCCCTGGCACTCGGGGCTCACACGCCCTCGGCCATGCTGCCCCCGGTCCGCCGGCGGCGGCGGCGTTGGCAGCGCGTCTGGAAGCCCCGCGCGCCTCCCCGCCGCGCTTTCAACCCCAGGCCGAGAGGCTCCGCCCCCAACCCCCCAGCCCCACCGGGCTCCGCCGGGGGCTGGAGGAGGGGAGGCGCCCGCCGGGAGGGGGCCGGAGGGCCTGGGAGGAGCCGGTGAAGCCTGGGAGTGGGGGGATCCAGGCTGCCTCGGGAAGTGGGAACCGCGCGGAAGCAGTCGTGCCTGCCCAAGGATCAGAGATTGGTGATGGATGCGTCCTGGGGAGGGTCGGGATCCCGGGACCCCTTTGCTTCGCGACCAGTTTCACCGGGTCTGCAAGAGGCAGATGGTCCTGCCCAGGGCAGACGGCCCTGGGTGACGCCCCGCGGCATCCCCCGAGGCCCCCACTGTAGCAGGCTCCGAAAGAGTTAACCGGCCCGCCCGGCACAAAGAACTAAGTGCTCTAAGGAGCTGTTTCCTTAGCAAGACACAAATCAGGGAGCCTAGCCCTGGGACTGGGAGGAGGGGATGGTGAGGAGCGGCTATCCCAGAGGAGAAGAGACGTCTGAGCTGGGGAAGAGGAGAACGGGGACCTCGCGCGGAGGAAAGGGCCAGGACACACTGGTGCCCCAAAGCCCGATTTGGGATGGTTAAAAAGATAACTGAACATAATAACGACTGCCTTATTGAAGGCTCGCTATCAGCTAGAATTAAAAAAAAAAAAAAAGAAAAGCCCTGGTGGGTCAAACACTAAGTACCAAAGGTGCATTGTGTCCTTCACATCCATTGAGTTGAGTAACAACGGAAAAGATCTTTTATTGGCCTTTTATTTATGCTGGGGGGGGGGGAGGGTGGTATTATTGCTTCTTTTAGAAACTAAACCTGGGGGCAAAGAGTATCAAGAGACTCTATTCAAACCTACATCTGGGCAACCTCTACAGCCTGCTCCAGCAGGCCTGAATTTACAGGAGAAAACCAGTGACCAGAAGTGACTTGCCTAAGATCCCACAAGTTTCATCAAAGCCTGGTTATGGAAACCGAGAGTCATTCACTGAGCCTCTTTAGTCAAACCCAAGTTTGGGGGGTTGAGCTTTTAGGCAGAGCTACAAAGATACACCACTGCAGTGCCATGATGGAGTTAGGCTGAGATACTGGCATCCCTTAGGGATGCTGCTTCCAGTCCCAACTGCACCACTTCTGATCCAGCTGCCTGCTAAGGTGCCTGAGGAAGCAGGAGAGGATGGCTCAAGTGTTTGGGCCCTGCACCCAGGAGGGAGGCCTGGATGAGAATCCTGGCTCCTGGCTTCCCACTGGCCCAGCTCTGGTCGTTGCAGTCATTTGGGGAATGAGGAGAGTGTGCCAGGAAATGGAAGATTCACTCCGTCTCTCCCTCTCTCCTTCTCTCTCTGCAACTCTGGCTTTCAAATAAGTAAATAAATCTTAAAAAAAATAAATCTCAAAATAAGGTACTTATATCCATATAGGAGTGTGGGGGTTCCAGTTTTGCTCCCAGTTTTAACTTCTTGCTAATGTTGATCCTGGAAGGCAACAGACGGTGGCTCTAGGAGTAGGCTCCCCATCGCACACACCAAAGACCCGGATTGAACTCCAGCTCTCTTGAGGGCCATTTGGGAACAAACCAACAGCTGGACAAAGCAAGAGCAGAAGTCTTAGGGCCGTTTTGGTTCCTTGTAAATGGTTCTTATCACGTGGTACAGCACTGCGAACACATCAGTACCTGTGTCCACCCCACACTCCCAGTTGTGCCCACATACTCTCTCACATACTCCTTACAGATTCCTTTTGTCCAGCCTGGGCACAATTCCTCTCCACCCATCTTCACAACCACCTCCTGGTTTGACTGGTAATCATCTTGCTGGAGAGGTCCCTGGACTATGACTCCAAAGTTTTTGAGACAGCCTGCACATCCTTGGACATACCTGTGGGCACACCTAGCCTCTGTCAACACTCCGCCACTCTTCTTTGTTATGTTGATGATCTGCTACCCTGTAGCCCCTTCTGAGAAACCTTTCTGCACTGCTCCAGCCTTTTAACTTTTCTAGCTGAAAAGGTTAGAGAACATGTCAAAGGGCCAGCTAATCTCACCTCTGTTATCTTTCTAGCACTTCTCATGTCACCAGATACTTGCACAATTCCTCCAGCTCCATAAAAGGCAACAGACTCCCTTCCTTCGTCATGTACTAAGTGTGGCCTCTTCTCTCACTTGGTTCTCATGCAATATTTTTCTATCTGCATTACAGACTTCCCTCTTATGTTTAAACCCTTCTATGAAGCCACCAAAGGCAATCTAGATGAGCCCTTACAAGAGACCTCCCCACTAGAAATTCCATTACAAACCCTAAGAAAGACTCTTCTCCAGCATCGCTGAGCTTTCCTATCCCACATAAGCCATTTCTTCTCTATACTTATATTTAGGTGTTTTTCTTAGATTTATTTATTTTTATTGGCTAGATAATTACAGAGAGAAGGAGAGACAGAAAGCTTTTTTGCCCACTGGTTCACTCCCCAAGTGAAAGCAGTAGAGGATGGCCCAAAGCCATGGGACCCTGCACCCACATGGGGGATCCGGAAAGAAGCTTCTGGCTCCTGGCATCAGATAAGCTCAGATCTGGCTGTTACAGCCACTTGGCAAGTAAACTAGTAGATGGAAGATCTTTCTCTCTGTTTCTCTGTGTAAATCTGCCTTTCCAATAAAAAATAAAATTTTAAAAACCTCTACTGCCTAGATTATTCAAACCCAAACTCTTCTTCATTTTCTAGATTCACAATGCAGCTAATACACTCTCTGCAGGAAACTCGGCACACCTTATCCCAGACCTGCAGCATCCATCAAACTGTCAGTCCCAGCTCCAGGACCAGACCACCCCTGCTTCCTACTCAGCAGGCCCACGGATCCCTCTCAGGGGAAGACTGGCAGATTGGCTTCACTCATGTGCCACCACATATGTGGCTACATTACCTTCTGGGGATGGTGGGTGCCTTCTCAGATAGGTAGGAGTTTTCCATCCTAATAAGGGAGCTGCCATCATCTCTGGTATAATATCAAGGGATATTAGCTCCAGATTGGCTTCCATCCAAATAACAGATCAGAATTTGTCTCCCAAATGACTCAGCTAGTATTGACCTCTTTCATGCCACTTCCATATTTCCTATCATCCTCCCTCTTCAGGGAAGGCATATTGCAGGAATAGAACTTTAAAACAAACCCTGATCCACCTAGATTGTGTAAAACTTATTTCTCCGGCCCCACTAAGAATTAGGTTTCTTCCCTGGAAACCATTAATGCACAGTCCATTGAAATCCTCCACAGGAGACCTGTTCTCTTACCAGGCTTCCTTCCACTTCACAACTCTGAAACCATTTCTCTTTCCTTCCTTCTTTTCAATGAAACACACTTTTATCCATGGACCAATGCAGAGAGTACACCTACCCAAACCTATATGGGTATACTTCTACCTTTCTACTCAATAATTAAATCTATCTCAAACAAAATGATGCTACCTTAAAAGCCACACGAAATGGGCCCTGTCCGGTGATACTGACTGCCCCTAACGCTGGTAACTCAAGGGTCATCCTCCCTAGACACATTGCATTTCATTAAAATTGAGGTCCCTGTGGTAGCATAACATGCTAAGCCTCCACCTGCAGTGCAGGCATCCCATCTGGTAGCTATTAGAGTCCTGACTGCTGCACTATCGCTCCAGCTCCCTGCTTATGGCATGAGAAAGCAGTGGAGGCTGGCTCAAGTGCTTGTGACCCCACACCCGCATAGGACACTCAGAAGAACCTCCTGGCTTCTGCTTTTGGACCAGCCCAGCTTCAGCTGTTCGAGTGAACCCGGGGATGGAAGGTCTCTCTTTTTCTCCTCTGTAACAAATCTACCCCCACAGGACCCACAATTCTTATGTGGATGAAGCTCCACGCACTACCAGAAGAATTGCCAGCTCATGTCCCTGACAATTTCTGAATTCCACAGATTCCACCAAACATCAACATCATCAGTATACTTTTTCCAGCTCATCTTAGATTGTTGTCTCTGGGGCAATCTCTGTGCCTTTACTCTTATGCAGCTATCCACGTACCTTCTGTCCATCCTTCTTACTGCAATGCCCTGGCACCCTCTGTCACTGTCTGCACTTAAAGTCTTAGTCCTGACAAAAATTCTCTGTTACCTCTTTTGGGTAGGATGCTTCTCTGCTGTCTGTCTGCTGCTTCTGATCTGGTCCCCTTTTGTGACCCTAAAGCCCTGTGTGCCTCACATCCACACTTCCTCCCTGAAGTCTTACATATCTGCCATCAACATTTCCTCTAGCCTATTCTTTAAACACAATCCCAGTGTCTCCACATGCTGGGTCTGTACATACCTTTCCCACCACCTGCAAGTTCTGAGACAAGACCAAGGCATATGGGACACAGATCGGAACCTTTCTAGCAGAACCACTAGGTTGTATTTCTTTAGGAGTTCGCAGGAAATAATACCAACATGGCACGAGGAGAAAAATACTGATAGTCCTATCTGTCCAAGGCATTTTTGTTAATGACCTTGCCAGTTGGTCGAGTCCTTCCATGTATCATAGATTCTCTCTTCCCCTTTTCCCATGAAGTGAGTTCATTCTCTCACACACCTGTAACCGGATTATCATCAGACCTCACCTCTTGTGAACAGTACAATCAGTTACACCCAATAGATGCGCCTCCATGGCATCTACTTATCAGGTTCGCCTGTTGCTAGGAAGCTGTGAAGTGATCTCTTACCATATGATTGTAAGCAGAGGAACAGAAACAGGGGAGTTCTTCCTCTGGAGCAGTCATACCTCTCTTCCCACTAACTAGAATTTGTACAGTCACTTTCCCATTTCCCCCTTTGTCCTATACCCTAGACCATCCCTCCAACCCACCACATCAAGAGGGATTTTTGACTCACTGTTGCTAATCTCATTGAGTGTCCTGGCAGGAACTGGGACAGAAGCAGCCAACTGGTAATGGCAGCAGACAAGGCAAATAAAATTAAAGATTTATCTCTTGTTGTCCAAGAAAACACAAATGACCTAGTACAACAGTTGTATCACTTCCAGGATCATGGTAGTAGTCTTCCAAAAATGCTGGGGATTAGACTGCCTTACCATCAAAAGAAGGACTTCACCTCCTATTGCATGGACAGTGCTGCTTTCACACCAACAAGTTGGATGTGGTAAGAAAAGGGACTTAGTGCAAAAAAAAAAAAAGTGTGTTAATGAAATCTATTCCCAAATAGCCCCACCTCATTTTTGGCAACTTTTCAATCACGGACAATGTTTCTATATCTCCTTTCATCCTCCCCATTACAGTGCTTTTATCTCTATCATGTATATTTAACATATTTAAAGAATTCTCCTAGGAATGGCTGATTGCTATATCCTGAGCCATCATGCAGGAACACTGCAAGACTGATCTGCTCCTTCAGTCAACGCAATCCCCACATCGATGCCCCGATGCCCCGTGTCAGTAAGAAGTAGGCAGAAAAAAAACCAGCACATTCTCACTGTCTGTACTCAGAGTCAAAGAGTTAAGCAAGGTTTAGAGTTATTTTAGTTCCATGCCTATAGGTAAGCCTTTGAGCCATCTGAGTTCTTTGGCAAGTGTCTGAGAGCAAATCCAACCCCTCGAGGGACTTCCAGGCTCATTGCATTCTTTGTTAAATCAACTCAACCTAGCCTGTGAACTCCCTCCCCTTCAGGCCCCTCAGCTGCCTGGGCTTCAATCTGTAAGGGAGTTGGACTCTGGGCTCGTTACCACTGTTCACTTGGGTACACGCTGAGTGAGTCACCTCTAAAGTTTGTTCCCTGAAGAAAGCTGTTCTGAATATGGGTTAATGTCTTGTCTCCTCTTTATCATGTTGGCTTTCCTTTTCTCTCTCTCCCATTTTCTTCTTGCATTTAAAATAAATACATAATTAAAAAAAAAAAAGAGGGCCTGGGGCCATGGCCTAGCGACTAAAGTCCTTGCCTTGAACGTTCTGGGATTCCATATGGGCTCTGGTTCTAATCCCGGCAGCTCTACTTCCCTTCCAGCTCCCTGCTTGTGGCCTGGGAAAGCAGTTGAGGAAGGTCCAAAGCCTTGGGATCCTGCACCCACGTGGGAGATCCAGAAGAGGTCCCTGGTTCCCAGCTTTGGATCAGCGTAGCACCGGCCATTGCACTCACTTGGGGAGTAAATCATCGGACGGAAGATCTTCCTCTCTGTCTCTCCTCTTCTCTGTATATCTGTCTTTGTAATAATAATAATAATAAAAAGAATATTCTAAACTTTTTTAAAAAAAATCTTGCTTAAAGAATCAATTGGTCTGGTGGCGTGGCCTAGTGCCTAAAGTCCTTGCCTTGAACGCGCCAGGATCCCATATGGGCGCCGGTTCTAATCTCGGCAGCTCCACTTCCCATCCAGCTCCCTGCTTGTGGCCTGGGAAAGCAGTTGAGGACAGCCCAAAGCCTTGGGATCCTGCACCCGTGTGGGATACCCGGAAGAAGTTCCTGGCTCCTGGCTTCGGATTGGCATAGCATCAGCCATTGCGCTCACTTGGGGAGTGAATCATCGGACGGAAGATCTTCCTCTCTGTCTCTCCTCCTCTCTGTATATCTGACTTTCCAATAAAAATAAATAAATCTTTAAACAAACAAAGAATCAATTGCACTCTCCTTCTGAACTTGTCAACTTGTAGAGGACTGACTTTTCACTGGGCCTTCGTATGGCTTCTTCCCTCCATGAAGGAGGAAGTGAGAGGATACCAGCCCTCCAGGAGGAGGGTTTATCCTTGTGAATCCATTTAATATCTTACCTCGGGGCAGGTTCTATCTTCAAATAGAGTCATATTGGGGTACAGGTTTTCAGCACAATTTAAAGGAACCTAATCCCATCCAACCATTCTTTCCTCTTCTTACATGCAGAATATATTCACTCCATCCCAGGAGTCCTTAAACTCCTAACTCCCTCCAGCATCAATCCTAAGTCTGGTGTCTTATCTAAATAGCATCTAAATCCTGTATGGATAAGATTGGAGGTATGACTCAACCTGTGACAAAAATTTCTCTTCAGCTGTAAACTTGTAAAACCAGGCTATCATGTGCTTCCGATAAACAGAGTCAAGAAGTCAAGACAGACATAAGATAAGATATTCTTATCTTGAAAGGTAGAAATCAGGAAGAGGAAGACAGGTCCCAATTTGCTAGCAAATTCCAATCATTCTTTTTTTTTAAATTTTATATTTTTTAATGATGGTTACATAGTTAACCAGGGTGGGAAGGGATAAGGATTTAAGGAGTGTGGGTGAGACCATTATTTCTAAAATTTCCCTCTCTTCCTCCTGTACGGGGGGGGGGGGGGGGGGGGGGGGGGGGGGGGGGAGGGAATCAGGGGAGACGCCACATCCAGTCTCCCAGCTGCCCCAGTCCCTGGGGATAGGAAACAGCCACTTGCTGTAATCCCAGGGTCCCTGGTGTGGGGCATGCTACCACAGTTCTGCTCAAGTGGTTTCGATGGTCCTGAAACGATGTTGGTCTCGCCGCGGATGAGGAAATCTTCCATTGGCTGACACAGTCCACCTAAGAGTCTCTATTTGCCAAGATATTTGCTGTCAATGCTTGACTGGAGTAGTTGACCAATTTGTTCTGTTCTCCTTCCTCCGCTATGATCCAGATGTCCTGTGCAGGCCCCACAGGTCTGCCATATCCCCCATATGCATCTGAGAATGCCATCCGCTGCTCCATCTTAGTCACTTGGGAGGCCCAGTTCTGACACACATACAACATGGTCAGATCACAGACTCTACGATTATCCCCATAGTTGGAGATCTAAGTCCAGCGGTTCCGTAGAGGGGATCCCCATAAATTACATCTGAGGTGATCCCAGACCTGATTCTTGTGTGTGCTTACCAGTATGGGATCGGGCTAAGTCTGTCACCCCTATCAGTCTATACACACACTAGTAGTTGCAATTCCTGAGTCAGTTCTCTCTCCAACTTCATCTTTTACGTAAACCAATGGATGCTATGGGCCAGACCAACCCTGCCCACCACACACTCAGCCACACACATACAGTGGGAACTTCAGCTTAGTCAGAGTGATCCCTAATAATCCCCACCAGGCCTGCCCCCCAGCCCTGGTTCCTACACTTGAAAATATGTGTAGCAGACTGGTCTCAGTCTGTCCCACATTCCATTCAGCTCTCATACATGTCAACGGGCATTAAAGCCTAGCTCCACCCAACCATCCCTACTATCCAGTACACACTCATTCCAGTGGGTGCCACCATCTGCCTACCTAGGCCCACCCCCAGACCTGGTTCTCATGTTTACCAGTGGAAGAAGTTACAAACAATCAGTGAGGTGCCCGCAGTTTCCTTGCCTGGCCTATTTCTAGTCCCAGATCTTGTACTCTCCAGGTGGTTCTGCTGTTTAGCTTCACAGGATTTACCCCCAGTCCCAGCACTTGCTAGCTGATGTTGTGGCAAAACTCAACTAGCTTGAACTTACTCTAGCTCATGCATGCACCAGTAGATACCGTAGGTTAGCTCTCCCCCTAACCCAGCTCACATGCAGCTCACAACAGGAGTTGTAGCCCTACCTGGCCTGGTCTACCCCTGGTTCCAGTTCTCATGCTTGTCAGTGGGAGCAGTGGCCAGTAGGATAGCCACTCTGCTACCAACATCTGCCCCACTCCAAGTTTCACATGTGCTGGTTGGTACTGTAGCCAAGTCTGGCATGGCCCATTTCACCTCAGCATTTGCTGGCAGGTGCTGTACTAGTTCCAGCTCATGCTGCTGGGTGCTGCTGTCCAGAGCGGCCCAGCCAGCTCCCAGTCCTGGCCATATTGTGAACTGGTTGGTGTTGTAGCTCGATCTGGCCTGTCCTGTACTACATCCTGGTTCTTGGATCTGCCAGTGGTATCATGAACTGGCCCAGCCTGGCCAGCACCCAGATCTGACCCACACATATGCCGGCAGGTACCATAACCTGGCCTGGTCTAGGCTGTTCCCAGCCTTTGCTCTTGTACTCACCTGCAGGGACTGCATCTTGACAAAGGAATTCCTCAAGCTCCTCTATCAGGTCTCCCCCAAGTGGCAGATCTTGTGCACACTGGTGGGTCCTTGGCCCAGCCTGACTTAGTCCACCTCCTGTCCTGGCAGAAACAGTGACCTTATCCAACCGGCCCACACCCATTCTGGTTCTTACTGTTGAGTGCCAGAGCTCATACCTGGTTCATGCCCAGACACACCCAAGTGTGTCTTGGTTTCCAAGTCCAGCGACCTTGTCTAGCCTGTTCTACACTCACCCTGGCTCTCACAAGCACCAGTGGGTACTGAGTCTAGTCTAGTCTGGCACTCTCCAGACCCAGTCCACATCTATGCTGAGGGACACTGCAGTCATGTCCAGTCCATGTCATTGCCCCCATTCCAGCTTTCGGGCTCACTAGAGGGAAATGCAACTTAAACAAGGTTCCCCTTAGCTCCCCAACCTGGTATGTTCCCAGCCACAGATCTTGTGCATGACAATGGAGGATGCTCTGACCTAGCTCAGCATAGCCCATCCCTTATCTTGGTCTTCGCCATTGGATGCTGCAGCCTGACCTGTCCCAGCCTGCGCCCAGTCCCAGTTCTCACTGGCAGGTACCAGTCTGCTCCCATGCCTGGCTCATGCAGACTGATACGTATGATAGCCTAGACCAGCATGACCTGCACTCCAGCCTGGCTCCTGCACATGCCAGTGAGTGCCCTGCCAGGTAGGTCCCCAAGCCCTAGCTTTAGTGTGCATTGGGGAGTGGTGGTTGATGGTGATGATCCATGCTAACTAGCCCAGGTCAGGTCTGGCACATGGGTTGGTGTATCGGTCTGACCCATGAAGGTCCTACAGCATGCCCCCTCCAAAGCACTCAGACTCAGCACCCCTGCTTATCTTTAAGAACAGTGGCCTTGTTGATGGAAGTCCCTCAGAAATCATTCCTCACCTGCAACATATTCCTTCAGCGGTCTTTCTTTCCACACATCTTATCCTCTTTCCTGAGCAATCCACAGACTCACATGTGAAAATCCCTAGGCTTTGTTCCACCTGCTTAGACAAGAGCCCCTAAATCTCTGCATAACTCCACCCATGGCGCTATCCCCCAATCCTCTCCTCCTGCTGCCCCTTCCCTGCCCCAAGCTCACACCCTCAGGTTCTCCATCAGTGAGCCACTGGGCTGCACCAGTAGCAACCAAAATGGTGCATGCCCAGAGCCCACCAGAACTGGGCTGCACCCTCCACAGCCAAAAATTCCATTAGTTCTTAAGAATTCAGAATAATACCCCTTGGGCAAGTATTCTGCTTTCTAGACCCAGTGAGACAGCATCCACACAGTACTAGGCAATGCATTCATCCCTACAACTCCTTGTCCCAGCTCTGCCCATGACAGACACCTGCTGACTGACAGGGTAGGGGACCCCACCCATTGAGCACAAACTGTCCAGCTCAGCCTTGGTATTCTCTCTGGAACATGCTTTCTCCTTTCTTTTTGGATAGGCTGAGAATTTTCCAAATCTTTAAGTTCTTTCTCCTTCAAAAATTCTTCAAATCATGTCATTTTCTCACATTTTATATAAGCAATAAGGAGGAACTAAGATAAGTCATCAACACTTTGCTTTAAAATTCTATAACAACAGCTAACTTTGGGTGCAGAACAAAGCCAAAGTCTGTGCTTCTACATTCCATATGGGCGCAGGTTTAAGTCCCAGCTGCTCTACTTCCAATCCAGCTGCCTGCTAATGTGTCTGAGAAAGCAGCAGAGAATGCCCACATCCTTTGGCCCCATGCACACATAGGAGACCCAGATGAAGTTCCAGGTTCCTGGCTTGGATCTCTCCCAGCCCCAGCTATTGCTGCTACTTGGGGTGTAAAATAGCAGATGAGAGATCTCTTGGCTTCTCTTTCTCTTCCTGTCTATGTAATGCTGCCTTTTAAATAAATAAACCTTTAAAAGTTGGTCTATCAATTGAGACACCAATGATAATATCTTCTATATTGGAAGGCCTGGGTTCAAGTCTCAGCTCCACTCCTGAGTCCAGCTGCCTATTAATTCAGACTCTGTGAGGCCACAGTGACAGCTCAAGGGGTTAAGTCCCTGTTACTGATATGGGAGACTTAATTTTCTTCTTTAATTGTAAAGGCAGATTTATAGAGATTAGGACATAGAGAGAGAAAGATCATCCTCCCATTGGTTCACTCCCCCAAGTGGCCACAAGAGCCAGAGCTGAGCCAATCTGAAGCCAGGAGCCAGGAACTTCTGGGTCTCCCATGCGGGTGCAGGGTCCCGATACTTTGGGTCATCCTTCACTGCTTTCCCAGGCCACAAGCAGGGAGCTGGATGGGAAGTGGAGCAGCTAGAACACGAACCAGTACACATCTGAGATACCTGTGCATACATGGCGAGGACTTTAGCCACTGAACCAATGCTCTGGGTCTGGAGACCAGTTTGAATGCCTGGCCTAGTCTCTCTTCCGGGGAACTGGGGGTGGACAGAAGCAGATGAAAGTTTTGTCTCTCAATGGAAGAAAAAAAAAAGCAAAACCAAAAATATTAGAATGCATTTCAGTGAATTCTGTTGCCACACTATAGCTTCCCTGCAGCTCCCAGTACGTCTCATTTTTATCTGAATTGATAGAAATGTATTCTGTAAGATGATAGACACTTTCCCTGAGCCCAGAATGACTGCTAGCATCCACAATCATGCCAACAGTCCCGCCAGAAGCCTAGGCTTTTCCTAGCATGTACCTCAGAGCTCCTCTGGCAAGCCCAAGGTCACTTTCAAATTGTTTCAGTAGCACATCTCACTCCACATTGCCAAAATTGATGTTAATCATCTAAGGCTGCCAACACAGAATGTCATGGATTGGGTAGCTTAAACAACAAAAATGTGTTTCTCACATTCCTGAAGGCTAGAAGCCCGAAAATCAAGTTGCCATTGTGACTGGTTTCTAGTGGAGCCTCTTCCTGCCTTACAGGTGACCACCTTCTTTGTGTCTTCAACAACCTTCTCTCCACATGCAGGTGGAGATAGGGAAGGACAGAGCAGTGCACTGGTCCCCTTCTTTCTCTTAGGACCCCCGTCCCATAGGAGTAGAGCCTTGCTCTTAAGACCTCGTTTTACCTTTATTACCCCCTTGTAGGCTCTATCTCATATTGGGATTAGGGTTTCAACATAAAATACGAGAAGCCGACTTTAGTCCATATGAGGGGCTTTAGCCCTTGAGCTATGAGACCAGAACTGCAGTTCCGGTGTTGTCTCCATCCAGTACCTTACAAATCACTTGTTCCTGGGCTTGAGTTTCTGATGAAAGACCTGGGAAGGGGAAGAGCTGCCCGCAGTCAGTCTAACCCAGACATGGCTGAGATAATGGCAGGGGAAAGGCCTATGCCAAGTAAACAACGCACAAGTCTCATGTTGAAAGGATACTGTGGGCCAATCATTTGCAACAGACAATACAAAATGTACTCCCATTTGCTGGCACTCAGTGGATCAATATTTAATCAGCATGTAGATGGGAAATTGGGAGTTAATTTGCAAGAGGAAAAATAGGGTGGTTAATGTACTGCCAAGGTGTCAGAAAAGTCCCGATTTTGTCTGATATATCCCCTTCCTTCCACAGTGGTGTACAGTACCACACATACACACACACACGCACCTGGAAGCTTTTCCATATCATTGTAAACAGTGTATTTTTTGGAGCTGGCATTTGGCCTAGTGTGTCAGATGCCCACATGGACATTGGAATATCTGGTTTAATTCCCAGTCCCAGTTCCCTGCTCTTGCTTGCTCCTGAAGCAGGCCCAGGCAGAGTGGTGAGAGGTCAAGGAATTGGGTTTTTGGTATCCAACTGAGAGACCTGGATTGTATTCCTGGCTCCTGGCTCTAGGCGCAGCCCAGCTTCAGCTGCATAGACATTTTGGCAATGAACAAGCAGATGTGAGCACTCTGTGTGTGTGTGTGTGTGTGTGTGTGTGTGTGCGTGTGTGTGTATAAATAAATCCAAAAAAACTGACTCTTTATGGTTGAAAACCTGTATTTGATATTCATAAAGAATACTACTTCTCTACATAATCTTTAAAATATTCATGACATTTAACCCAGTAATTACACTTCTGGGAAGCTGTCCTAAAAACATAATCTGCCATGACTACATAGATTTATATATTAGACTGCTCATCACGGTTTATTTATAATAGCGAAAATATTAGAAACAACCTAAACATCTAACTGTGAAGGAACGGTTCATAAATTTAAGGTATCCATATGACAGATTATACTGCAGCCACTTAAAATGATGAGAGTTTGTGCTCTGATGTTAAAAAAAGCACAGTAACAAAACTTATGATCTCAGCTGTGTAAATAAGACATTTTAAAGATGAGTAGAAGGAACGTGCCAAAACATTAGTAGTGCTTACCTCTGTGGGGAGAATTCTTTTTACTGAGTTTTCCTCTCTCTCACAAGCTTTATTTTTATTTGGAAGGAAGTTTTACAGACAGAAAAGGAGAGACAGAGAGATCTTCTGTACAGTGGCTCACTCTTCAAATGGCCACAACACATGGAGCGAGGCTGGTACGAAGCCAGGAGCCTGGCGCTTCCTCTAGGTCCACCATGTAGATGTAGAGGCCCAAGAACTTGAGGTAGTCCCTGCTTCTTTCTCAGGTACATTAGCAGGGAGCTGGATAGGAAGTTGAGCTGCCAGGACTCCAATCAGTGCCTGTATGAGATGCTGGCACTGCAGGTGGAGGAATGACTTACTATGCTAACGTGCCAGCTCCCCTTAATTTTTAAAATTTTTAATCATGGTTTTTCCTATTATTTATTTGTTTTCATTTGAAAGGCAAAGTGTGTGAATGACAGAGAGAGATCTTCTATCTGCTGTTACGTTCCACGAATGCCCATGACGGCCTGAGCTAAACAAGGCCAAGACCTAAAGAGCCGGAATTCCAGTTGTTTCCCACGTGTGTAGCAGGAACTCAAAAGTGTAGGCCATCACCTGCTGTCTGCCAGGGAACACATTGGTAGGAAGCAAAATCAGGAATCAGAGAAAGGGCTGAACCAGAAATACTCTGATGCAGTGTGGGTATAAGCAGCAGCTCAATCACTCCACCACAATGCCCAACACCTGTCTCTTTCCCTCTTTGGTATTCTACAATAGTTAAGTATTCCTTTGATAGTCAGGGGCGGAGATGTGAAATGATAAATACACAAAGGAATCCCAAAGAATGTTGATCCTGGTGTCTTAAGCTGCCGTGTTTTGCACGCTTGGTATTTGTATACATAGCTGCCACTCTCCTGTAATGCTAGGGAAACTGAGCCAAAGACAGGGTTACAACTATCGGTTCCAAAGTTCAGGAGTTGATCTATTCCAGGTCACAGCACTAAATGTAGCATATATTACTGTTAAAAGATGACAATCCTGAGCCTGGCATGGTAGCCTAGCTGCTAGGGTCCTCTGCTTGGATGCACCAGGATCCCACGTGAGTTTTGGTTCATGTCCCAGCTGCTCCGCTTCCATCCCAGCTCCCTGCTTGTGGCCTGGGAATGCAGTTGAGGATAGCGCAAGGGCTTGGGAAACCACACCCACATGGGAGACCTAGAGGAGGCTCCTGGATCCTGGTTTCAGATCAACTCAGCTCTGCTGTTATGGTCACCTAGGCAGTGGATCAGCAGATGGAAGATCTTTCTATCTCCTTTTCTCTGTACATTTGCCTTTTTAATAAAAAGGAATAAATCTTTTTTTATTAAGGTATCAATTCTACCAGCATTTAAAATTGTTCTTTATTTGCTGTGCAAGCTTAAACAAACAAACATTGCTGTGGCTTTGTTGTCTCATCTACAAAGGAAGACAGTAATAGTATGTAACTCACACAGCTTTCTGAAATATAAATGGGTGTTTAGAATAACATTCTCACAGTCAGTAAGTACTAGCTAACATCCCACTGTTACCAAGTTTCAAGGGATATTTAGCCTGTACTTTTAGTTGAGTATTAGATAAAAAGTCTAATTACATACCCAGACTTTAAATATTGAAAGTAATGAGCATGTCATACTGTCCTTTTTCTTTTTTTTTTTTTTAGATTTATTTATTTTTATTGGAAAGGCAGATTTACAAAGAGGAGGAGAGACAGAGAGAAATTATCTTCTATCTTCTGATTCACTCCCCAAGTGGCCACAATGGCCAGAGCTCTCTGTGCTGTGCTGGCTCTCTCCCGACGCCTCGACCTTTTTTTTTTTTTTAATTGAAAGTTACTATTGTTAAGTTGCATGTGCAGCTTTTCATCAAGAATGTGCCAAAGGCAAAGAAGGAAGCTCCTGCCCTTCCCAAAGCCAAAGCGGAAGCAAAGGCCCCGAAGGCCAAGAATGCGGCGGTGCTGAAAGGTGTCTACAGGCACAGAACTTCTGCATGTCACCCACCTTCCGGCAGCCCAAAACCTTCAGAAGAGCACCCCCATGAGAGCAAGCTTGACCACTAGGCCATCATCAAGCTCCCTGACCACAGAGTCCGCTATGAAGAAGATGAAAAACAACACACTCGTGTTCATTGTGGATGTCAAGGCCAACAAGCACCAGATCAAACAAGCTGTGAAGAAGCTCTAAGACACTGATGTGGCCAAAGTTAACGCTCAGATCACATCTGATGGAGAAAAGAAGGCACCTGTGCAGCTGGCACCTGCTTGTAACGCTCTGGATGTCACCAACAAAAGGGATCATTTATACTGAGTTCAGAGGTCTAATTCTAAATACATGTCTTTCATCATAAAAAAATAAATAAAAGCTATCAGTTGAGGATAACACCTAGATTCATAAAAATGTCAAAGTCACTGCTTATAACCCAATGTGAACCTGATATTACTACAGATGAACAAATAGGCTTAGAAAAATGAGGTGAACTTAGGTAACTATGGAGTGTGCCATGCATTCCAGCTTTAAACCCTAACCTGGTCATCTTTTTCCTCTTTATCACCCTTGGAATCAGGATGAATTAAGTCTTCTCTCAGAAACCCATCCTCAGGTGGTGGAAGAGCAGGAAAGAGGCATATTATTTGTTTGCACACACATGACACTAACAAAGTTTGCAAAAATTACTAATTGGGTTAATTGAAATTATTTGAAGGTAATTTAATCTTACCAATTTCAATTTTATTTAGACACACAGCAAAATTAGGAATAAAGTACAGAGAGTTTCTGTATACCTTAACCCGGAGATATACACAACCCTCCCCCATATATACAAATTAGCACTACTAATACTACCACCACTATTTTCATATCAAACTGGAAAGGTACATTTGTTAATCAAAACTACACTGATACGTCATTGTCACCCAAAGCTCATCACTTACATTAGGGTTCACACTAGGTGTTGTAGATTCTGTGGATTTTGACAAAGGATCTTTTCCATGTGCCCACCATGCTAATGACACATAGGGTATTTTCACCATCCTAAAAGTCCTGTGTCCTACCCACTCACCAGCCTTGCCAGTCACTAATCTCTGTACTGTCTCCATGGCTCTGCCAACTTTTGAACAAACGTACCTGATAAATATCTACAGGACATCTACCCCACAGCCGCAGAGCACAGTTTTATTTCAGCAGTGCATGCAACAGTCTCTACAATAGCCCATATATAAGGGCTTAAAACAAGTCTCAACACATTCCAAAGAAACTGAAATCATACCATATATCTTTTCCAATCACAATGAAATATAGCTGAGCATTGACAACAAAAGAAACTCAAGAAAATGTACAAACACATCAAGACTGAAAAAAAAAAAACCCGCCCATGAATGAACAGTGGGTCACAGAAGAAATCAAAAGGGAAATAAAAAGTCTTTGAAACAAATTAACATAAAAACAAACGTATCAAAATTTATGGGATACATGGGCCCAGCATAGTAGCCTAGCATGTGCCAGGATCACATATAATGCCGGTTTGTATCCTGGTGGTCCTGCTTCCCATCCGGCTCCCTGCTTGTGGCCTGGGAAGGTAGTCAAGGATGGCCCAAGGCCTTGGGACCCTGCACTCACATGGGAGACCTGGAGGAAGCTCCTGGCTCCTGGCTTCAGATTGGCTCAGCTCTGGCCTTTATGACCACTTGGGGAGTGAACAATTAGATGGAGGACCTTCTCTGTCTCTCCTCATCTCTGTATATCTGACTTTCCAATGGAAATAAATAAATGTTTTTAAAAAATTATGGGATACAGAAGAAGTATTGTTAAGAGCAAAGTTTATAGAAATAAGTGACTGTACAAAAAAAAAAAAACCCTGATATAAAATCAAATGACCTAACATACTTCAAAATCCTAGAAAAAGACCAAATCAAGCCCAAAGTTATTAGGAGGAAAGAACTTTAATTATCAGAGAATAAATATACAAAATAGAAATTTAAGAAAAGCTATATAAAAGATCAATAAATTGAAGAGTTGGTTTTCTGAGGGAAAAAATCAATACACTCTTGGCCAAACTAGCCCAAGAGGTGGAGAAAAGATCTAAATTAATAAAAATCTGAGGTACCTGTGCAGGTACCTGTGCATGCTAATCTTCCACCTGTATTACGGGCATCCTATATGGGTGCCAGTTTGTGTCCTGTTGCTCTATTTTCAATCTAGCTCCCTGTTCATGACTTGAGAAAGCAGTGGAGGATGTCCCAAAGTCTTGGGACCCTGCACCCACGTGGGAGACCTAGCAGAAGTTCCTGGCTCTCAGCTTCTGATTGGCTCAGCTCTCTGCCTATTAGAGCTGTTTAGGTAGTGGACCATCAGAAGAATAATCTCTCTTCTTTTCTGTAAAATTTGCCTTTCAAATGAAAATAAATAAATCTTAGGGAAAAAAAAATTCCACATTGAAAAAGATGTTACAACTGATACCACAAAAATGCAAAAAAAAATAATTAGGGATTATTCTAAACAGCTATTTGCTAACAAATTGGGAAATCTAGAAGGACAGACTTCTGGATACATATAATTTACCCAATTTGAGGCATACACACATAAAACCCTGAATTAACAAATAACTAAGACTGGGAGGAAATCAGTCTTACAGAGCCTCCCAACAAAGAAAAGCCAAGCATTGGATGGCTGTAACTGCTGAATTCTATCAAGCATTCAAGGGAGAATTAATCCTAATTCTTCTAAAACTATTCTAAAGAACTGCAAGGATAGGAACTCTTCCAAACCCAAATCTAGAATCCAGGAATTCCATCAGGGTCTCCCACATAGGTGGCAGGGAACCCTTGTGTTTGGACTATCTTCTGCTGCTTTCCTGGGCTCATCAATGAGGAACTGGATCAGAGAAAACAGAAAAGGAAAAATATGGACCTAGATAAGTTTCCATAACTACCAGCAGCAGGATTGTATAGTGGTTGAAACTGTTCCCTACTTTTATGAAAGCATTCAGCCTAGGATAAATAGTGGGTTTAAGAATCCTGTTCTAATGATTCCAACATCTCTGCCATACCCAGCTTTGGTTTGTGATGCTGTTTTGTTTCTTCAAATTGTGTCTTTGATAGTGTGCCTTGCAAGTGTGTGCTGAAAGGTGAATATGACGTTCCAAGTGAGGAACTATGATATAGAGGACTCTTAATAAAACTGGAGTGGTGGGATGTAGCGGAAGGGACATGCTCCCAAAGCTCTCCAGGGGTTCCAGGCCTTCTGTCAATCTCTGACCCTGTGTTATCAGCTTTGCCAGGCTTCTCAACTCTTACGCCTCCTATGATTATGGAAACTGGAATGATATTGCAACTTCCCTCTGGGAGGATAGCTTCTGATTAAAAAAAAAAAAAAGGTTTAAAAACCACCTCAGCAGCTTAGACACTGATAAAATTGTTTCTTCCTGAGGGCAGGCTTTAAGAACAAAATGGGGGCAAGCATTGGGGCAGCCACATCCCACATCCCATATCAGAGGGCAGGTTCAAGTCCCAGTTACTTAGTGCTTCCAAATTGGCTGCCTGCTGTGTGCTTGGAAAGGAAACAAAAAATGGCCCAAGTGCTTGGACCCCTGCCACCCAACTGGGAGGCTTGGAGTTCCAGGCTCTTGGCTTTAGCCCAAGCTGTTGTGGGTATTTGAGAGGCAAGCCAGTGAAGGGGAGATTCTGTCACTCTTCTTTTCAAATAGGAATTGATAACAAAGAAGAAAGAAGAAAAGGAGGAGAAGGAGTGGGGAGGGCTCTGGTCTACTTCAAAATGGCTCCTTTCCCCTCCTCCTCCCAATGAACAGATTTTTCTCTGACAATGTTTGATAATCACTATGATGACATAATAGAGCTCCTGGAAATTCAGTTCACAGAAGTTATCTACCCTAAGGTTGTCCACACCAAGCCTCTAGCAATTCGGCAGTAACAATTCAGGTTTTCCAGCTGTACTGGTTCCTGGAAACTTCTGCTCCAGTAAATTGTGATTCTGTGCATTGAGTCTGCCTGTCTCTCTGATTTGCTGTGTATTCTCACTTCTCTTAAGGACCTAGGAAGAGTTGCTGATTTCTCAGTTTTACTCATTATTAGGAATGCACTGATGACGTGAGGCTCCTCCCCTGCGATTAGAATCTGGAAGTCAAATATTTTCTAAGGAGATAACGACGCAAAATGCTGCACATGGGGCAGCTTCCTGCAGCTGTTTCCCTTCAGTAGCCCCCCGGCCACCTGCCTACCAGTCAGCTTTTTTTCCTGTCTGGATAAAGCTTGATTAAGATTCAGAGATTAAGCCAATCTCATGATCTTATTTGATGCCTTCAACAGGCAATGTTAGTTAGGAATTAGTGATCTCATTTCATAGTAGGGAACGTTGGCATTCTAGTGGTGAACAATTTATCCAAGATTGCACAGCCAGCACACAATACCAAGAGGAAAAAGTTGATACTCAGTGTGGGTGTTGTACCCCTCTGGGTGAGATGGGGATGCAGAGCTCACGGCAGCAGCATTTCACATTTTTAAACATCTGTTTCTTTTACTTGTGTATGTTTATTTGAAAGTCAGTGACAGAGACGAAATGACAAAATGGGAGAGAGACAGAAAGGGAGAGATTGTCCAACTGCTGGTTCAAGCCTTAAATGCCTGCAACAGCCAGCGCTGGTCCAGGTCAAAGAAGCCCAGGATAAAATCTGAATCTCCCACCACAGACGGCAGGAACTGAGTAGCTAGGTCATCATCTGCTGCCTCAGAACACAGCAGCAAGAGGGTGGACTGGAAGTAGAGGATCCAGGTCTTGAATTGGCACTTTGATAAGGGATCTGGGCATCTCAGGTAGTCTCTCAAATCTGCTGTGCTATAATACCCAACCCCAAATTATATCTAAACCTTAGGTCCATGAATTGTTCATATAGTTGCATGCAAAGCACTATGACCTGCTTTGGAAATAGCAATGTCTAGGTAAAGGCCCCTGCCTTCTGGAGCCTCACCAGCCACAGTGTTCTCCACAGACCGGCACCCTCTGCCTCACCTGGTAGCTTGTTAGAAATGTGAAGGCTCAGACCCATGTTGGTACTTCTGGAGGCAGAAGCTGCATTTCGGTAACATCCCCAAGATAGCGTGATTTGTGTGCAAAATAAACTTTATAAAGCACTGTGAGGAAACATTCAATCAAACTTGATTTTATATATGGCCATTCCTCTGAATGGAAGCTAAGGGTTGAGGAAAAAAGGGGGTGCAGATTGGCTGTGAACAAGAATTGCAGAATGTCTTATAAAAGAGGCAGGAGGAAGGCCTTTGTGAACAAAGGGGTAGCAATGGAAAGTGTTCAACCTCAGGGGAAAGGCACACAGTTCCAGGTGATCAGAGGGTGGTCGCAGGAGGGGAAGCTCCAAAGAATAGGAGCAGACAGTCAAGGCAATTTTATGAATGGTTAGTAAAGCAGATGGGATTCCCCAGGTCAGAAGTAATGAATTAGTGGATTTTGGATAAATTTAGTCAAAACAGTGTTTTAGGGGGTGGTGTGGTAGCCTAGTGGCTAAAGTCCTTGCCTTGCATGCACCAAGATCATATGTGGGCACTAGTCCATGTTCCAACTGCTCCACTTCCCTTCCAGCTTTCTGCTTCTGGCCTGGGAAAGCAGTAGAGGATGGTCCAAAGCCTTGGGATCCTGCACCCATGTAGGAGACCCGGAAGAAGCTCCTGACTCCATTGCCACTATTTGGGGAGTGAACCAACAGATGGAAGAGCTTTCTCTCTGTCTTTCCTTCTCTCTGTAAATCTGCCTTTCCAGTAAAAATTAAAAAAAACAAAACAAAACCAGTGTTTCAAAACTAGTGCATAGTCATGTCAAGAAACAATTGTCTGATGACACATGTCTTGCTAGAGTTATAAGCCAGTTCAGACCATCCAGAAAACAACTAAGTTCAGCAAAATCATGCTTCAACACTATAAACAGCTAAATACTAAAATAAAAATAGATGAGACAGCTGAATAGTAATCTATAGCCATTTTGAGGTGTATGGAATCCAGTTGAATATAAACCAAAAATGTCTATGAAGAAGTCACAGGATGTAGTTAAGAACCCGCATTTTCCTATTAACATATTGTTAATCAATACCATGTCAATTAATGCCATAAGGTTGTAAATGGTTGTTGATGTTATCTCGGGGCTTTTAATTGATTGGGATGATACTTTGCCGGCGGCTTTACCTTCAGACCAGAGATGGTCTCACCAAGAAATTGTTGAACCCACTAGGATAACAAGATGCTGGACTTTATGCTTGGTAAATACTTCCAATGAAAGAACCTCAACTGAATTTGAATTGTGGTAAAGCAGCAAGGTGGAGAAACCCACCATGGGGAGAGGGTTCAGGGAGGGGTGGGGGAAATCCCAGTGCCCATAAAACTGTGTGACATAATGCAATGCAATTAATGAAAGAAAAGAAAAGAAAAGAAAAGAAAAGAAAAGAAAAGAAAAGAAAAGAAAAGAAAAGAAAAGAAAGGAAGGAAGGAAGGAAGGAAGAAAGAAAGAAAGAAAGAAAGAAAGAAAGAAAGAAAGAAAGAAAGAAAGAAAGTGTTAAAAATATAATTGCTATGGGTTCCACTGCCAATCCCACACCAGTGCAGCTGGGGGTGGCCCAGGTGGCTGGCTCATGGGGGCCTGTGGGTGCAGGCTTGCAGAGCACCAGGGATATAGTGCTGGCAGGGGCATGCAAGGACCTGGGAGTTCACTTCCCAGCAGGTGGAGTAAGCCTGGGCATTTCCCCAGGTGCTTGGTCCCAGGCAGGGTGGAGTGGGGCAGGGAAGAGCCCAAGGTCAACATGTTGGCCTGGTGGGCAGGTGAACTGGGTTTGGGAACTGTGAATGGGCCTGGATCTTGGGTGTGTGGAGAGGTAAGATCCTAGGCAAGCACACATGGAAGGAGCCTGGGACCATTGTGGTAGAGAAGAGGCCAGCATACCACCACACTGGAAGACTGGTGTTTAGAAGACTGGACTGGGGAACACATGAGCTCCCAGTCAAAGGGACTATGGATTGATCAGGGAAAGAAGCAGGGGGATAAGGAGGAGTGAGGAACGCTGAGGGAGTGTGTCGCAGGTGAGGAATGACTTCTGAGGGACCCACAGCAACAAGGCCACTGTATTATAAGTGGGGATGCTGTCTGAGTGCTTTGGAGCGGGGAATGCTGGAGGACCTTCATGGGTCAGACTGATACACCAACCCATGTGGAAGACCTGAACTGGGCTAATTAGCATGGATCACAGCAGACAATCACTCACCAGTGCACACTAAAGCTAGGGCTTGGAGGCCTACCTGGCAGGGCTAGATCACAGAACCCACCAGTGAGAGTCAGAAGAGGGGACAGGTAATGCTAGACTGGGTCATGACACTAACCAGCACATGAGAGAACAAGATGCCGGAGCAGATTCTGTGGGGGATATGTGTGCTCACGCTTTTTTTTTTTCTTGGTATCTTATTCTGGTTTCTCTGGAAAATTTAGAAGATCGAGCAACAGAAAGCCGAAATCTTTCTAGGATGACAGTTGGCTGGAGCTCAGTATTAGCATCTCCTTTGGGTAGACCACTTGGTCTCCATCTTCTCTCAGACACTGCCAGCCCCAGCACATATTACTCCCTTGCTTTGAAGGCACTGGGCTTTTCTATCCCTGAAAATGATTCTGGAGACATAATGCAGAGTTTTGAGAAAGACCACAAGCATGGCTGGTCAATGCCTGTCTCTGTAACCTATCTAATCATGTAGGCATCAAAGCCAGCTTCCCAGAAACACAGGCTGGGCAACTGCACAGGACCCCACTTTAAGAAGAACCCTATACTTGGCTTAATGCTCTGCTGAGACCTTCTTACAATTTGTATATATTTTGTACAAGGGATTATGTATTTTTATTTTGTATTGGGAGCCACAAATCATGCTGCTGCTCCTGAAGCCACATCAATATCTGGAATACGTATCAGATTGTTAAGGAGGGGACAAGTTATTGCAGGATTAGAGACCTAAGGGCACGGCTGAAATCATCCTGTTTGCAGTGAAGGTAATTATTTCATTTTATAGCTATGGCTACCAAAACCCATAAAGAGGAAATTGACTTTCTCAAGGTCATGGTTAAACCCTGAGATGAGAGCCAAATGAGAGGTCTAAAGCAATGCGTCTGTAAGGCCCTGAACACTGAGACTGCCAGTGGGTTTATGTGCTTGATGTACCTCTGCATACCAATGTGAGAATTCCTATTGTCACTTAGCTCAATCAACTTTGGGCTCATCTCCTTGAGGAAGAAAGAAGTAAATAACATGGGAAGTTTGTGCACATGATCTTTAAACAGAACAAGAAAATCATATAAACAGATCCATTTTAGGAGAAGGATTGGGAAGCAGGAAAACATTATATATGAACTCTACCCCTACTTTTTTTCTACACCAAGGACAGACTTCCACCAAACTCCAAATAGAGGGAAAGGCATTCAGAGGAAATCTTCCAGTATACTGCCAAATAAAACTGGCAATCGAGGTTGAAGAAACCAGTCAATTTCAGCTAGTCCCTCTGAGCCAGAAAGCATCTCAATTACTTGCAGGTCTCAGCTGCAGGGATTTAGTTTAAGGCCACACATACCCACTGAGGGAGCTGAGTCCCTGCAGCTGGTGGAGTGCAGAGTCAGCCAGCCCCAAGTGGCCTTGCACCTGTTTACATCTGTTTTTGTGGTTTGGGTGGGGTACGTCTTCCTTTCCCACCCATCACTCTGAGATAGTCAAGGCACCAAGGCCTGCGTGCAGACTGTCTAGTGTGCTGCACCCAGTGTGCCTGGCTTCATGATGGACATGTGGCCTTGAGCTGGACTAGTGAGCACCCTGCCCAACTCTTGACAGATCTACCCCAAAAAATTGCTTCCTTTACCTCAGAGGTTGTAAACACTATAAATTTGAGATTATAAGTGATCCCCTGCTACTATGGCCAGAAAACATCTGAAACCAAAATTAAAGCTACAAGAGAGGCAAAAGACAAACACAAAAAAATAACATTATTTGAAACTATGGGTTCAGTCATGCCTAAAATTAACCTATACCTTGAACTTTTCAGCTTTGTGAAGCGATAACTTTCTTTTGCACTTAAGCTCATCTGAGTTAGGAATCTGTCACTCGCAGCTGAAAGTATCACTAACATAAAGGCTTATTCCATCCTATGTATGGTGCTTGGTGTTAGGACAAGAAGACACAAGACACATGCCACTCTTCAGAGTCCAGTGGGAAAGTTTACAAATAGAAAGCAAGCAAATACTTGGTTACAAATAAGTAAATTATGGCAGCTCTTCAAAAATTCGTGGAAGCGAGAATCAAGATGTCAGAATAGGGTAAGGACATGCTTAAACAGATGAAGAAACATTAGCCAGTATGAAGCAGAGAGGGCACATTTCAGGAAATAGGAGAAGACAGAAGACAGCAGAGGGGCACCTGGAGACTGATAGACACGGGAAAGCAACAAAAATAATGGTGTGTTATTGCAGCAACTGATACCCCAGCAGCATTCAGCAAGCGGCAATCTGAACTGCCCTGGCAACAAAATGGGAACAGGCCGGAAATGGCCTGTCCACAGATGGCCGCAGGCCTAATGGCCAACAGGTTTCGGCAAGATCAGCACCACCAACAACCTAACTTTATAGGACTCCTGGTGTCATCCTAATGCTGGGAACTGCTCAAACTGGTAGTGGGAGAAAGGCTGTCCAGACAATGGTGTAGCCTCAGCATGGAATTACAGGAGTTGGAGACTAGTGAGGCAGGAGCTAGGGCTACGGAGACCATGATAGAAGTCTAACATAAGAACTGAGACCCAGAACTCACTGAAGGCTGTGGCACAAATGACTGCAAACAAAGAGCTGTATATCAACTGCAATAAGTAAAATCAGATTGTGGACCTGTGGATGATCCAGCTCAGAAACCTGCCCCAAGGAGAAGAATCTGATAACTAGAAGTGCAATGACCAAGAGCAAAAGAAGAGACAAAGGCACAATGAATGCTGCTGAAGTCATAAAATGATGATTATGATGAATATAATAATAATAATAATAATAATAAAGAAATAAAAGAAAAATCATGGAAAACATGTATTTAAAAAACACTATGAATGGATTTCAAAATCCTTACACCAAAATAAACCAACCAATCTTCCATTCCTATGTGTTGAGTGAATCAGCAGACAGAAGGTTTCTCGGTCTCTGTCTCTCTCTCTCTCTGCTCTGCATCAAAAATAAAATAAATCTTTAAAAAAAACTAGATAAATAAATTTAAAAGAGCAGGGAAAAGAGAGTTCCAGGCAAAAAAGGCAGCAATGACTCTTGGACTTGAATGGGTTTGACTGGTTCAAGGAACTTGTAGAAGGCTTTCATTTACGCATCTACTTACCCATTCCACAAATGTTACAATTAGTGACAGACTGCTAGACACAAGGAAACAAAGGTAAGGAAAAGAAGTCCCTGACAATACGGCGGGATGTATTGAAAGCCGGAGGAAAGTTCCAACTTCCAACAATTCCTCTCTAGAAAACCAAATAAATAAAATGTAAAAATCTGAATTTTCTGACAAGAGATAGCTATAAAAACATCCATTGCATTATTTTTTCTCAACTTTATATTGAAATACCACATACACACTAAAGACTGCACATATTAGAGTATATACCTGACTGCACAACATGGACACACATTACTGGTACCCAGATCGGGAAGAAAACATGACTTGCACTGCAGACACCGACCCCCTTTTGTTCCCTGCCAGCCACAAATTCCCCTCCAAACAAGGGCAACTGTTAGTCTGACTTCTAACAGCACAGGTTAATTTTTCCTCTTCTTACTTTGTATAAATGAAATAACATAGTTTATAATTTGAAGAGGTTTTGAGTGTGTGGGGGCAAAGGTTCTAACTTCCCTCTCTTAATTTTGTGTTTATGAGATTCTACCATGTTGTTTATGTAGTTACAGATTGTTTATTCTGTATAGTGTTCCATCTTTAAAAGGTACCACGATGTATTTACAGACATGTGGATGGTTTCCAGGTTGGGATCTTCGTCAATAATCTCCCAGTTAACATGCACTGAGAGACCAATGCATGCATCTGCATTTCTTTGGAAATGTGAGTCGTATAGCTGAGTCAGAGCTGATCAGCATTAGAAGGCTTGCCAAACAGTGTAACAAAGCAGCCTTACCAAGCCTGTAAGAGTGTTCCAGCTTCTACACAGGCTTGATAACACTTGATAATTTCTGGTTGGTGTGTGTTGGTATATAATTGTGGTTTTGATGCTCATTTCCCTGGTGAATAGTGAGGCTCAGCTTTGTCCCGTGCAGTCTCCCTGCATCTCACCGGTTTGTAGGAGCTCTTTCAACAGCCTGGCTAGACATCTTTGCTCAGAGGTATTCAGACAGGAATCTTATCCCACATCAGGAAGAGTCCTTTTTGCTGCCTTTTGATGGAAAGAAACTCCTACTTAATATGGTAGAATTTTAATGGTTAGTCAGTTTCAGGTCCTGTTTAAGAAATTGTTTCTCCCAGGTATCAGAAAAATTCCCTTTTGCTTCCCTGAAAAAAAAAAAGTTATCCTGTTACATTTATATTTTCAATCTATCTGAAGTTTATTTTTGAGTATAGTGTGAGGGGGAGGTCAAGATCCTTTTTCCATATGGCCATGGTTCCCAAACTGTTCAGCAAGTCACCCTTGGGCACCACAGTGAATTCCTAGGGATGCCACAAGCTATTTCTGCCTTCGGGAGGCAAATGCAGCAATATCTCTTGGATAACACATACATTATTAACTTCCAGTAGTGTGCACTTTCAATATCGTCAAATCCTACAACATTCCCGTCACTTACACCCTATTTTTACAAAGCTGAGTTTTTGAACTGCCTGTGTTGAAAAGCAGACATCATGTCAGATCAGGAAATGTGGACAAGGGTATTCAGTCTGGTCCCAAGGCCTGAGAGTTCGTGTGGTGCTCATGGGAACACAAATATGGTGCTTGTTTAGAAAGAAAACATCTTCTCTAGTTATATATACTATTTTTTAAGCAATAACTAGCTTGGTAAGATATCCATATTTATGAAATTGTTTGGATTGGACTAATCAACAGAACTTTATGCACTTTTAAGGTTTATTTTTATTGTAAATTCAGATATGCAGAGAGGAGGAGAGACAGAGAAAAAGATCTTCTGTCCAATGATTCACTCCCCAAGTGGCCACAATGGCTGGAGCTGAGCCAATCTGAAGCCAGGAGCCAGGAACTTCCTCCAGGTCTCCCATGTGGGTGGTGGGTCCCAAGGCTTTGAGCTGTCCTCAACTGCTTTCCCAGGCCACAAGCAGGGAGCTGGATGAGAAGCAAGGCTGCACCCATATGGGATCGAGTACGTGCAAGGCGAGGATTTTAGCCACTAGGCTACTGTGTTGGACCCAACTTTATGCATCTGATTTAGGAATGCTGTTGGGGAAAAATCTATCATAATGTCAAATGGGCCATTTATGGAGAGAGTTTGGGTTTGGCACACTGCAAGGACCTGGATTCTACTAACACACAGGGAGTTTGAAAGCAAATCCTTCCCTGGGTGGAAGCTGCTGCCGCACTCCTGGTATCCGAGGTGGACGCCAGTTCATGTGCTGGCTGCTCTACTTCAATCCAGCCTCCTGCTAACGGCCTAGGAAGATCAGTGGAAGACAGCTCTTACAACCCACAAGCAAGACTCTGAAGAAACTGCTGGCTCCCTGCTTCAGTCTGGCTTAGCCCTGGCCATTGCGGCCATCTGTGGACTGAGCCAGCAAATGGAGGATCTCTCTCTCCCTCTCCATCTTCCTCTGTAACTCTGAATTTCAAAATAAATAAACAAATCTTTTTTTAGATGTATTTATTTTTGTTGGAAAGTCAGATATGCAGAGAGGAGGAGAGAAAGAGAGGAAGATCTTCCATCCGATGATTCACTTCCCAAGTGAGACAACAGCCAGTGCTGAGCTGATCCAAAGCCAGGAGCCAGGAACTTCTTCCGGGTATCCCATATGGGTGCAGGGTCCTAAGGCCCCGGGCTGTTTTTGACTGCTTTCCCAGGCCACAAGCAGGGAGCTGGATGGGTAGCAGGGCTGTCAGGACTAGAACCAGCACCTACATGGCATCCTGGCGTGTGCAAGGCGAGACTCCAGCCACTAGGCTACCGTACCTGGCCCTAAATAAATCTTTTTTTTTTTTTAAAGAAAACATGTAACAACATGAGGAAGTTTTCACATTCAATCACTAAATAAAATAATTTGAAAAATTATATGTTCAACTATATCATAATTGCATAAATATAAGTATTGCATATCTATATTGTAAAAGAAACTATTAAAATATATTTGGGAGAGGGAGGATTATGGGTTTTAGAGATCTTCCTGAGTCCTAAAATTTTTCTGCTATGGAGGCAGACTAATCCTCCACCTTTATTTTATTAGTACAGGCATCCCATATGGGCACTGGTTCACCCCAGCTGCCCCAGCTACCACGCAGCTCCCTCCTTGTAGCCGAGGAAAGCAGTAGGATAACCCAAGGCCTTACAGGCTCTGTACCAGCAAGGGAGCCCATACATCTCCTTCTTGACTCCTGGCTTCAGATTGGCTCAACTCCAGCCATTGTGGCCATTTGGGGAGTGAACCAGAGGATGGAAGCTCTTCCTCTCTGTCTCTCTTCGTCTGTATATATCTGACTTTCCAATAAGAATAAATAAATGGATAAAATAAATCTTATTTTAAAAAGCCTTCCAAATAGAAATAAATAAATAAATAGAAATAAATAAATCTTCAAATTTTTTTCCCAAGAACATACTACTTTATTTTCTAAAATACTTAAAAAATCCTTATTGGAAAGGCAGATTTATAGACAGAAGGAGAGACAGATCTTCATTCTACTGGTTCACTCCCCAAGTGACCGCAGATTCACTCCCCAAGTGGCTGCAACAGCCAGAAATGAGCCAATCCAAAGTCAGGAGCCAGAAGCTTCTTTTGAGTCTCTTACATGGGTGCAGGGTCCTAAGGCCTTGTGCTGTCCTCCACTGCCCTCCTAGGCTACAAGCATGGAGCTGGATGATAAGTGGAGCAGCTGGAATACAAACCAGCGCCCATACAGGATCCCAGCGCATGCAAGGTGAGGATTTAGCCACTAGGCTATCATACAGGGCTAGAACACATTACGTTTATAATATGGAAATTTACACACATAAATTTTCTAGAATCTAAGAACAGATTTTGGCTTGAAGGTGTTTATAGTGTAGCAGAGGGAGAGCAGTGTTGACAAATAAGGAAACCATGGAATCAGTGACTGTATATCAAAGACCACTTGGGGATCAGTTCATACCATCTTAACAAGAACAGGAAGCTACTGGCCATTGCTGGCCTTGCTTGGATTGGCTGCCACTTTTGGACTAATTACAATAGATAGAACTTGGGGTTCTGGGCCAGGATTGTAAACCAAGCCTGTGAGGTCTGCTTGCCATTAGCATCAAGTCATGAGAGGTAGTGAAACCAAGGACTCATCCCATGAGAAACAGAGTGCTGTGACCATAGGAGGAAGGGTGATGACACACAAGAAGCAGTTGTTTTTGTGTAGAGGAATAGATTGTGCAAAGACACAGAGGAAGTGGTATTTAGGTTGAGTATTTCAAAGTGAGGATGTGTTTTTAGACAGCTAGGGTCAAAAGAGTATCTGAAGAAGGAGGAAGAGATGGGACGAAGAACAGAAGATGGAATCAAGCATAAACAGAGACTGCTATGCAGATGGCTTCTGTGTCAGATGAAAATGTGAACCCTTCATCCTGAGGGTAACTGGAGCCCCCCAACACGAAAAAGACAAGAAAAACATGGGTTAGCATATGAAACGTGGTTAAAGCCACCACCTGTTTCACCAGTAACCCGTATGGGTTCCAGTTCAAGTTCTGGCTGCTCCACTTCTTATCCAGCTCCCTGCTAATGCACTGGGAAAGCCTGGGCCCCTGAACCCATGTGAAAGACCTAGAAGAAGCTCCTGGCTTCGATCTGGGCCAGCCCTGGCCAGTGCAACCATCTGGGAAGTGAACCAGCAGATGGAAGAACGTTGTCTCTTAGTATAACTTCACCTTTCAAACAAATAAAATAATCAAACAAACAAACAATGAAAGATATGCTCGATTACTTTGCTTCTCCAGCAAAGGATAGTGCCTGATAAATACCATTAGAAACAAATAATATAAATTTATGCTATCTCCTGGGTTAAACTCCGATTCTCCATTGGCTAGGAGGAGGAGGACTTGAGAACATTTGACAATACCTCCATTAAATTAGTGTGTTGTAATGTTCTGAACACCATAATCTAAATGTGCATCAACTATTTTTTTCCAGATGCATTCACTTAGTTGACAGGGTTGCAGCAAGACAGGGAGAGACAGAGACCCTCCATTTGCTAGCTCATTCTCCAAAGAGATGTAACAGCTGGGGCTAAGCCAAACTGAGACAAGGAGACAGACAGGAGCTTCATCTGGGTCTCCCATGAGTGAGAAAGGTACCCTCTTCCGCTGCTTTCCCAGGCCATTAGATTACTGGATCACAAGTAGAGCAGCCAGGACTCAAACTGAAACCCATTTGGGTTGCAGTATGTTAGACTGTGGCTTTACCCAGCACACCACAGCATTAACCCTGATTTTATGACACTTTGATCATCACCAGAGCCTTGAAGCCTAGCATGTTAGTTCCTTAGAGGGTCCCTAACACTACTGATATCACTAAATGCCTATTTACTGAATGGATTCAAATATTAAAAAATCACGTGAAATTCTTACAAACTACACAGAGTTACACAAATGCAAACAACGGGTCTTAGAAACCAATTCAGATTCACATTAATGAACTTGTTAGACAAATTGCCAGAACAGAGAGAGGCAGGTGCTGCCAAGGACAGATGCAGAGGGGTACTCAGGCTGGGATTTATTGCCAAACCATATTTGAATGATTCATACTACTTCCTGGGCCACAGCCTTCCTTCTTAACCCCACATTCTCTCTTAGAGTTAGTGAGTAATTCCAATGCCATATACAGACATGATTCAATGATTAGTGATCAGAGAGTTTTCTTTGATGGCCCAGAGAATCTCAAAAACAAAGTAACAAATGCACAAGTTAATCTTTCCCTATAATGTAACACAATTTAAAAGTAGACTTGAAAAGGCACAGGAACACAAAAAGCCACTGCTTCAAACTGCATTTGGCGACAAGAGGACCTTCAAGTAGCACTTAAACTCATCAACTCCTCCAAACTTGTTGAAGTGTATTGGTCAGTATCAGTTGTGAAGCCCTTGCCATGCACTCACAAACACACTCACTGTAACCAAAGTTCTTTAAGTAAAAAACTAAGCCAAGGAAGCAACAAAAAGAGGAACAGTTGGCCTAGAAATGAGCAATACTAACGGGCTAAGCAATGACTTCCTCTCAATGTTAATATTCTTGGAAGGCTTACAGGTTTAAGATTTCATTTGAAGAAAGCCTTGCCAGAAGAAATAATTTTTCTGTGTTTTTTTTCAAAGAGCCAGAAACCTTCAGATGGACAAGGTCATCATTAAAGATCTTTAGTTTAGTATTACACTAACAGTTTAATAGTGAAAGATGGCAGTGGATAACTTTCCAGTACTAACCATGTAGATCCTTTTTTTCGATACACAAGCGGAGGTAAGTCCAGGTTATACAGACCTTGGAGCTCAGAATTATGGGACTTTGGGATCAAGCAGATCTGGGTTAGATTTTAGTGTCAACCCTGTGTGCTTTAGGCAACCATTCTGATCAAATTAAAAGGATACACTTCTCTGAGCCTCAAATTCTTCAGCTGTGAAATCTCAAAGGTAATCTGAGGATCATAAAAGTATATGGAGAAGAACTAAGTACCATACTTAGTTCTTAGATCAAATGATTCCATGAATGATGGTTGTCTAATGCAATACGACAAATAGGAAATTAGGTTTATATTCAGAGTCTAGGGGAGAAGATGAGCTGGATTCTAAGTACAGTGTCAAGCAATATTTCAGAATGAGTTGTGTATATCTCTCTTCTTACCTTTATCCAGGCTACTCCATCCTACCCTTCATGCCATATTCACCTTTTAAAATACAGTCAGATTTCATTGCAAATGCTACCATTTTAGGAAGCTCTCCTTGGGCACTCTAGCCCTGTAAGCCCTGGCTATACCTCCACCCTTCATTTGTGTAAGATATTTCCTGTAACATTTCAATAAATGCTTTTTTGTTTTTGCTTAAGTGTATTTTACTCCTTGAAACCAGAAGATCTCTGCTGCAGATACTATCGATGAATGTGGTTTTAGTCACACTGTGCGTGTGCGTGTGTGTGTGTGTGTGTGTGTGTGTGTGTGTGTGTATGTGTTGGAAATGCAATGAGGATGGAAACCAGCAGGCAGGGAATGTGGCTGTGGGTGTCACAGGTGATCATGGAAGCTGGTTTAGAATCAAGGAGATCTCTGTGGAGGGAGAGATAAAGACTGGAAACATGACTAATTTGACAGAAGAAAACTAAGACAAATTCTTGGCAGACCCAATGAAATCACACCACATCTTTTGAAAACTTCATGTGTGCTGCCAGGTACTGGGTTGTTGGGAGAGAACAGAAAGAGAGCAATATGACGTTGGTCCTGTAGGAAGTCACCACTCCACTGCCCTGCAACTCTTTCTATAAGGAGTCTTTTTTATGATTTATTTTTATTGGAAAGGAAGATTTACAGAGAGAAGGAGGTACAGATAAAGATCTCCCATCTGCTGGTTCACACCCAAAGCGGTTACAATGGCTGGAGCTGAACTGATCCAAAGCCAGGAGCCAGGAGCTTCTTCCAGGTCTCCTACTCAGGTTGAGGGTCCCAAGGCTTTGGGCCATCCTCCATTGCCTTCTCAGGCCATACACAGAGGGCTTGTGTAAGTGGAGCAGCTGGGATACAAACCGGCACCCATATGGGATCCTGGAGTGTGCAAAGTGAGGATTTTAGCTACTAAGCCATCATGCTGAGCCGCTCTCTAAGGAGTCTTATAGCTCAAGACAGGGGCATAGGTAGGATGAGATTACACCAAATCAGATAGTTGAAAGTGGTTTGCAAATGAAAAACAGTCTCATAAATCAAATTGATGTTAATATTCAGACCAGCAATAATACCAGCTCTCAGTTACGGAGAGCTTATGGTGTTGAATATAGCGGCAAAGCTTTCACAATATTCCCTGGAGGGAGGAAACACAATAGACTAAGCATTTTATCTTATTTTTATATATTAAAAAATATAGACTCAGGAATGCTAAATCCTGTCCAAAGTCAAGTTAGTGCATGGTGGAACCAGAAGTAAAACCACACATATCTGACAGAAATGTGTCTGATGTTTCACACAAATTCCATGATAAGTGGAGTGAGAGATGGTCTTTTGAATAAGTGGTACTGGAGCAGTAAGGCACCCATATAAAAAAAAAGTACTCATGATTTTTCTTCCCATTACACAGAAAAATTAAATTAAAATAGATAATACAGAGAAAAAGCAAAAGGTAAAGTACACAGTTTTTGACTAAATCATAGGATGGGGCAGGGAGCTGGATGGGAAGTGGGGCCGCTGGGATTAGAACCGGCGCCCATATGGGATCCAAGCGCACCCCAGGAGAGGACTTTAGTCACTATGCTATTGCACCAGGCCCCAGCTCTTGGCTTTTAACTTCAGCTTGTCCCACCCCCAACCATTGCAGGCAGGATAAATGCACAAACTCTCTCCCACTTTCCTACTCAAAGTTTTTAAATAAAAATAAATATGAGAAAGCTAACATTTATTTTAAAGATATGTATGCATGTAACAAACCATACCCTGAAAATATGTACAAATATGTTGAATTCAAAAATAAAAGGATTTTTAAAAAGCTGAAAGAATAATGTTGCCTCTGCAATGCGATTTTTCAGACCCAAGACTCGTACCAGAAATGCATAAGCAATTCTTAAAACTCCGTGGAGAAAAGGCAACTTAATGGTCTGAAAATTTGAACAGGGTCTTCAAAGCAGGTGATATATGAATGAGCAGAGAGTGCATGAAAAGGCATTTGGCATGATTAGTTATCAGGGAAATGGCTAGTGAAATCACTATGACATACTTCTTTATGCCACTTGGACTAATATTCTACTTTGGAAGCAGTTGGGCAGTTCATTATTACCAACCCTATGACCCAGCACATCTACTAGGCATTTGAGCAGGAGAAATGAGTTCATATACCTAGGAAAGCATGTCTGCTTAGATGTGTGGAGCTGTATCCATAGTTATCAAAAACTGGCAATGACTGAAACAACTAGCCTGATTGTAGCTCATCAGTCAATGGTAGACGCTTATTCAGCAGCAATAAAGAGCAACAGACATGGGTTACTCGGTGATGGCCTTGGATCTGTTCTGAGACAAGAGTGGCTAAGGGATCTGGTCAGTGTGCAAGCTTTCGAAAGCGCATGTGCACAGCTCAGACAGCTCCGCCACGGGTCATATAACTGGTGTCTGTATTAACATAGCTAATCCTCTAGACGGCACCTTTCTTCATCATGAATGAATGAAGCTGGACACCAAATACAACCTACTCTGTGATTTAATTTATACAAAGTTGTAGAAAAGACAAAATGAAGCTGTAGGTGTAGAAAATAGATTGGTGGGCCCGGCGCGGTGGCGCAGTGGTTAAGGTCCTCGCCTTGCACGCCCGGGATCCCAGATGGGCGCCAGCTCTATCCCGGCAGTCCCACTTCCCATCCAGCTCCCTGCCTGTGGCCCGGGAAAGCAGTCGAGGACGGCCCAAAGCTTTGGGACCCTGCACCCACGTGGGAGACCCGGAAGAAGCTCCTGGCTTCGGATTGGCATAGCATCAGCCATTGCACTCACTTGGGGAGTGAATCATCGGACGGAAGATCTTCCTCTCTGTCTCTCCTCTCTGTATATCCGCCTTTCCAATAAAAAAATAATAAAAATTAATCTTTAAAAAAAAAGAAAATAGATTGGTGATGACCTGGAGTTATGGTGGTAGAAATGTTTCAAATGTAATTGTACAGCTACACACACTTGTTAAAATTCTTAAGCTAGATGCACACTTAAAGTGGAGGCCTATGTAAATAGGGAAATTGTACTTCAAAGAATGATTTCAAAAGAGGAACCTTGAGCCCAGGGCTTTGCTCCATGGAGACCACACTTGGAAGAGGGCAGGGCCTTTGAGGGGGACACAGTGTACAAGAGTCATGGACGTAAACTTTGCTTGTAAAATCACTCTTGCCTTCTTTGCCCTTTGGAGGTCGGCAGCCCCTTCTTGGGTCTGTTGTTGGAATGTTGACCCCACAGGAGTGGAGATGCCTAGAGGGGGGATGTCAGAAAGTGACCTGAAACCTAGGATAGATCATCCTACTTGCTTGTGAGTTGCTCTTAAAAATGTTCTGGACTCTCTCCTCTGGCCTCCCACCCTCTCACTTGGCTCCCATCAGCTCCCAGCCCCTGCATCCTCTCCTCCACGAGGAGGTGTAAGGAACGCTGGATGGGATGAACCCTGCCAGTTGCAGGCATTCAAACCTTCTCGTGAGCACTGTTCTTTTAAAAAGCTGGAAAGTTGGGTTGAAGAGGTTGTGGCTATTATTAGACACAAACACTATAAAAAGGAAATGCCACTGATAATCTTAGATGGTTGTATTTTTATACGGGATAATCCAAGTTTCCTTCTTAGAGTCTCCAGTCATAAGAAATCCTTAATAAAAATATTACCTCAGGTCATATCCTCGGCCCAAGCCTAACATTGCTGAAACCCTCTGGGACTGGTCAAGCGAGGGCCCACGGAAAGAACTGGGCTTGCATTCTTAGTCCATTTTCATGGCTGACTCCAAGTTGTTCCTGTCTGCTCTAGCAGAGGAAAAAAAATCAATGAATCAAACTATATGCAAATAGTTATGGGCACTGCTTCTCTGTGGAAGTAGCCCAGCAAAGGGATTACCGGGCAGACTCAAATCCCTGTCTCCCCGAGCCTGTCCCTGTGTGGCTTTACTTGAGTTGCTCAGCTCCTCTGAGCTTATCCTACGGAAGGAGCCGTGAAGCTCCTGCTTGGAGATTGCTTATTCCTAGCATTGCTATTATTAATATTCATCAGTCATGCCTACCACCGCAGGGACTGCGAAAGGACAGTTTTGCTTTTGGGAATCCTGCTCACTACCTTGCTCCACAAAGCATGCAGGGAGCAGAGAAGGAAGCGTTGACTCCTGCCCACCTGTGTGAAGAGGCTGCCTGCACACAGCACACTTCCATCTTGCACACATGGCAGGCCCCCTGCATTGAGCTTAATGAAGAGTAATTTGTCAGTACGTTTCAAAAGCTTTTAAAAACTGTGTTTGCCCTTTGATTCAGATTCCCTCTAGAAATTTTCTCAGGAAAACAGTCATGAGCAAAAACAGCCTTGGATATCAGAGTAGCAAAAATACAGTAACCAGTCAACATCTTGTTTTAAAAACCTTGTTTTTACAAAGTTTATTTTAAATTTACCAATTGGTTTTATTTTTGAAAGGCAGAGAGAGAGAGAGAAAGAAACAGACAGAGAGATTGCCATCCACTGGTTCACTCCTTAAATGCCCACAATATTTGAGATTGTGCCAGGCCCAAACCAGGTTCTGGAATTCAATCTGGGTCTCTCATGTAGGTGTCAAGAAGCCCACATACTTGGGCTATCACCTGCTGCTTCTCAGAGTGCATATTTGCAGGAAGTTGGAGTCAAGAACAGAGCTGTACTCAAACCCAGGCACCCTGGTATGAAGTCCCAAACATCATGCTGATAGCCACCTCTGAATTTACCAGAAGTTAAACACGTGTTTCAAAATTAGAATTGATGAATACAGAACAGGTCATAAAATAAAATGTATCACATGGGTCTATTTTAAGACTATGACTTGAAGTGTTGTTTTTATTAAGGATTTATTATGGGGCCGGAGTGATGATTCAACTGACTATTCTTCAGCCTGCAAGTGCTGGCATCCCATGTGGGTGCCACTTTGTGTCCTGGCTGTTCCACTTCTAATCCAACTCTCTGCTTATGGCCTGGGAAGGCAATGGAGGTTGCCTTGGAACCCTATAGACCCAGAGGAGGCTCCTTTCTCCTGGCTATGGTTCAACTCGGCTCTGGTTGTTGTGGCCATTTGGGGACTGAACCGGTGGATGGAAGATCTTTCAAGATCTTTCCTTTTCTGTGTAAATCTGCCTTGCCACTAGACATTTTTTAAAATCTTAAAAAAATACAGAACTAAAGATATCCTCAGATGCAATTATAGAAAAGATCCATAGAGTTTGGTTTAACACCGGTTTTGTATATAAATGGAAGTTTTGAGTGGGCTTTTTTGTTGCTGTTTCCTTTATTTGTATTTCTATAGAGAAACATTAAAGAGAAACAAAACCAGAAAGTTGGAAGGAAAAAAAGTTTGATCAATCTAGAAACAAAAAGAGAACAGAAGTAGCACATGAGGTGAGTAAGTAGTGGTCTGGGTTTTTTCTACATCTCTCAGAATTATTCTGGATCCTTCCCACAAATCCACTGAGTCACTAAGTGACCCAAGCCAAGTTCTCATCTCTGACCCTCAGTCTTTCATCTATAAAATACATGGGTTGGGTTAGGTCAGGAATGACAAATGACTTTAGCTTGACTGCCAAGTACACATCATTGCTAGACTGCCTGGACCACCCCCTGTGATGAGAAGGACCCTCGAAGAGAAGGTGAGAGCTCTGTGGCTAGCCATGTCTGTCGTGCATATAACAATGGCATGTGACTCAGGAGGGCCACATGGCGCCTATGTCTAGACGAGAAAATTTTACGTTTTCTTACAACTCTATGAGTCAGAGGCATTTTTGAGCAAAAATATTCATCTGATTTTGGAAAGTCATAGGGTTTGGGAGTCCTTAATTCTATGTCTTCATTTTTGGTTAGGTTGTACTAGATCAATAATTTTCCATTCTATTTTACAACCCAATCAATACCCTCACTTGACATTTACTAAGAGAAAAAACAGTCAGAGCAATTGTGCCTCAATTGTATTTCAATTCATTGCCTCCTACCCCCAGAACAAGAAATAAATCTGCAGCTGCTATTTCAACTTCTCCGACATGAAATCCTCTGAAAGCCACAGCTGTTGAAAGCGTAACTCTGATCCTGGCTTTGTCCTTGGTCCATGTCTCATGTTTCATAGAACATCGCAGGAAGTGAGTCAAAGAAAGCTACTCCCCTAATCACTATCCTTCCAGAAAGCAGAACTGCAGCTTCCCTAGAGGATCCTTCCACATGAAATGGACCCCACCCCAGCCTTGTCTCAACAGAACCAAGGCTCAGAGAGGGCTGCTGATGTCCCTCAAGCTGCACCAAGCTCTGTCCCAATAAGACAAACATGGATTCTTTTGCAAAACCCAGCCTCTGGCTCTCTACAGCTTGGCTATTTGGAGGAAGGGGCAGTCGTGGGGTTTACTCCCTCTCAAGTTAACCACACTAATCTACCATTGCTTGCACAGAGAACAGCAGGCTGCATTCAGGGATCTCAGCAACAGCTGTGCCTTCCAAACCAAGACACTGTTTTCAGAAAGATGACCCAAATCTGGGTTGTGTGCTTCAGTAGGATTTGGTGGGGCATTCCCACTCAAACAGCCCTTTGTGTGCTTTAAAAAGATGGGGCATTAACCTTACGCGTGGCTAAAGCATGATGGATGACTTGGAGTTCCCGATTTACATTTGGCTGATGGCCAGAACTGAGCATCAGAATGCCCTGGCATGTGATGGACAGTGCCTGGCTTGTTTAGACTTGTTGCTGATGAGCGGGTGGATCCTAGGGCTCTTTCTTTGCTCCATCCAGGTTTGGTAAGTTTACCAGGGTTGGACTGCTACAAAGGCTAACTCTGACATTCTCAGGGTGACAGACTTCAGTGTCCTGATTCAATAGCCTCTGCATTATCTTTGCTTCTATTTCAGGATCTTCTCTGACCTCTGCCCCTGTGTTGCAAATGTATGCGCTTTGTTCAAGATGGAGTGCTCAAACAGCTTCTGCCAAGCTCCTCCAAGTCACCTGGTGGGCCAGTTGTCTTTTCTGTAGACTGCTTGGTGCTTGGGGAATGAGACGTGATTCTAGATTCATCACTACTCTGATCCATCTCAGATCAAAGGGAGTCGGAAGCTGACCTCCTGTGCCACTGGTACTGGCTTGTACCATGGTACAGATTCAACATTTTAGGATGGAGCTAGGTGAAGTTTTTGTTTTTGTTTGTTTTTCACTTTCAAACCAATGTACAGAAAGGGTGGAGAGCTAAGATGACCCCGTGAGTAGGTTTAGTGGCAAGAAACATCTCAAATGGGAGGGGCTAAGTGAACCCCCTGTGGTGTCATGAGAAGTGACAAGCCCAGAACCCAGGCCATATGAACCTAACAAAGGATCCAAAAGGAGGAACCCAGACAGCCCTGCTCGTCTGGCAAACCCTTAACTTAACTCTACCTGGTACTGAGATCACAAAGCTTGTGAGCAGTCTCCCTGTGGGATGGAAGGTGGTTGCTTCTGCCACCTTTTATACATCCCTGTGTTTTGCCAAACTAATTTGGAAAAAAAAAATTAAATTAAAAAATAAGAAGCTATTCCTACCAGAATTGAATTCAGTAACTGGGTCAAGAACCAGCATACATGTGAAACCGAGGCCCTTGCTAAATGAAACAACGTGAGACCCTGTCTTCCTAAATCGGCTTCTTTGTTGGTATCATTTGCTCCTACCAAAGTTGAGCTTTACTCCAACCAGAGGGAACACATCCATGAGCACTTCTAAAATCATACTCTGAATCATTTTGCATAAGGGAAGCAAAGTTGGCCCTATAAGTCCACTTAGAAGCACCCTTGTGAAGGCTTTGGCTGTCCTGCTGCATAGCACAACCAACCCTGGACCAGTGGTGTGATCAGAAGCATGGAGTGAACACCCACACCAGAAGCAGCCAGGCAGATGCCCCTCTCCCACTAGGAAGAGGGAGAATGTCCCACATAGAGGGAAAATGGAGGAGGGCCCTCCCTTGCCCACTGGCAGGTAATGATGGACATACTGACGGCTCATTTAATCTCCACTGGAAGTGAGGTTGAAAAACAGGCCTGTAAACACTGTAGATATAAACAAAGGCATTGAGGAAACCTAAAGAAGAGGAACTGAATTAATTTTTGAGGATTAGAAAATGCTGAGGGAAAAGAATTTTGGATTAGGATTTGGTTCTGCTGTATGTGCCAGAGAACACCAACACATTTATTTTTGGCTCATGTAAAGTCTTGAGGAAAGAAATCCAGTGCCAATAGAGCAATTCTGCCTTTTTTTTTCCTACCATAGTCAACATACGATCAATATGGACCAAGATAATGGCTCAGATTCCAGTCATTGCTTCCAAATCCCTGACAGTGGGAAAGGACAAAGGGACAACCAAGGGCCAAACTCCTCCCTTTAGAGATATTTTTTCTGGGTGTTGTATAGAAAACTTCTATCCACAAATGAAACAAATTCTCTGTTCAGAATGGACATGCACCATATATACTGCTAGAAGTTTAGGGTTCTAGGGCCTGGTGCGATGGCCTGGTGACTAAATCCTTGTCTTGCACACACATCTAACTCCCTGCTTGTGGCCTGGGAAAGCGGTAGAGGATGGCCCAAAGCCTTGGGATCCTGCACAAGCTCCTGGCTCCTGGCTTCATCTCAGCTTAGCTCTGGCCATTGTGGCCACTTAGGGAGTGAATCAGCAGTCAGAGCATCTTTCTCTCTGACTGTCCTCATCTCTGTATATCTGCCTTTCCACTAAAAATAAATAAATGTTTAAAAAAAGAAATGAAGGAAGGAAGAAAATAAATAAATAAATTTAGGGTTTTATTATTACAAAAAAAAAAGTGGGGGGAAGGAAAGCACTGGGCAATAACAAGCAGATCTCTGACTTGAGACCTGATGAATAAGCACAATTAGGCAGGGAAGGGAAGCCTCAAAGCAAAGACTGTCCAGGAAGAGGGCCTGGTGTGACCCTCACGGCACCACCCTCCCCTCCACCCTCCCCAGGACTCCCTTGTGATAGCTGCCTGCCCTCGCCTCTTCAGCACTCAGTGCTGAAATGACCTCAGCCCTTTATGTCCCTGGAATAAAGGTGACTTAGAGAAAAAGCCTCCTTCAGCCTGTAAGAGAGCTCATTCTGACATAACATCATTGAAACATACTAAAACAGATAACAGATTTTCATTTTGTTTTCCAGTGTGCAAAGAGAGATTTGAGAGAACTGTCTCTTGCCATAATGACAGACGGGGGTTCCAAGGGAGGAAAGACCTGAGAAAATGGAAGATAGACTATTGAAATCAGTGTGGAAGAAACTATAATTTTTAACCCTTTTATGATTATGCGTATCTACTGGAAGCTGTATAATGCTCATGAGGGCATACTGAGCAAATTGTCTCTATGTTATTAGAATCACATGAAAAATGTGACTACATGATCAAATATTAGAAAAAATGTTAGAAAAACAATACAAGACAGATTAAAAAGTTTTTTTCTCCTCTGAAAGGTCCCTTTAATGTGGTCTTATCATTTTCATGACAATAAAACTTGAAAGCAAGTCTAAGGTTAAATATTCTCAATGATGGATGTACCTAGGGATCAACTGAGAAACATATTAAGAAGATTCCTACGGTTTATCTGAGGAAATTGTGATTCCACACTTCTCAAGAATGGCCACATTAAAAAAAAAAGTTTTCTATTTCTATTGGCAAGGCAGATCAGATTTACAGAGAGGAGGGAGAATAACCTTCTATCAGCTGGTTATCAAATGGATGCAACGGCTGGAGCTGAGCTGATCCAAAGCCTGGAGCCTTTTCCGGGTTTCAGTAATCCAGCAGATGGAAAACATGCCTCAACCCCAAATATAAATAAATAGCATCCCTAGACTTCCTGAATCCTATCCCTACACTTTCTCTATATGCCTCATACAAGTCTTGCTGATGAGACTTGACAATTTCAAGCTTCACATCTGCATAGCAAAGTTTGTATTTTCAGCTGCCTGGATGATTTACTGTCTTCAATATGGTGCCTAATTTGGTCAGGTTTTCCCTGGAGTTTACTGATTTTGATACTGAAAATCCTGTATCCTAGAACTCACCAGGAAAATCAGGAGTTGGGAAGTTGACCATCCTATTTCTTCCCATTACCTATAACTTGTGTAATTACATATACCAAGAAGAGACATTCTCCAGGAAGGGTCACCAGCCCCTACAGAAAACATTCTAAGGAACAAACGCAAACACTTAGCTTTGGGTGGGGGCAGGGCAGCTTGCACCCTAGCCTGTGACCAGGTGCCTCCACAACCCAGTCCCAGGCCCTAACCCAGGATGCCCTGGCTGGTGCGCAAGGCAAGATGTTGAAGCACAACCTGGAAAATCGGGACGTTCAAATCAGACAACTCCAAGATGCTCTCATACACATGCAGAAGCATTTTAGAGAACTGTGTCAAATCTTTGTCGATGTGTGGAAGACTGTCAAGATTCCAGACAAAATGGACCTCCTGGTGAACAAAATCAACACCCACCTCTCCACAGAGGACATTTAGAACAAGGCCTGAAAAACTTTGCTGATGAGTTTCCCAAGCTTCAAGATTATCAACAAACAGAAGTTGAGAGATTTGAAGCCCAAGTAGTTGAAGCTTTGAAACTTTATGGAACCATTGTAAAAACGAAACAGGATGACCTCAAAGCAACAGGAACAGCAAGGAATCCAAGAAGCTTAGCAGCTGACTCCATTAGAACACGTCAGACGCCCATCGGATTGGCAGGTAACTTCACAGGCAGAAACCAAATCAGAGAGCCACAGCGGATGCTACCCAAACAACTCGTCATCTGGAGGAAACTACTGACAACTTTGAGAAGCAGAAAATAAGGGATATAAAGACTAGATTTTCAGAACGTATCACATTTGAAATGTTATTTCACAGCAGAGCTTTAACAGTCTATACTGGTGGCTACTAAAACATACAAAAGATTGATAAAGATGAAGATGTAGAGGTTTCTCGGAATTTTCTGTATCCACCAGAATATTCATCCCTTTTAGATATCGTAAGAGCAAATTCAAAGCTACCTCTTCAGAGATCACTGTCAGCTAAATGTATCTGTGGATCAGGATGGGCATCCACCTCTTACCTAAGAAAGCACCAACATGCAGAAGATGATGATGATGGCGTCACAGAAGATGAAAGTATTCTTAATTTTATATTTCTACTCTCATCTTAAATGAATTGAAAAACTCATTATTTGACATAGTAAGCCTCAACATGAAATTCTATTAAAAGTTAAAAAAGAATAAAGGAAATTTATGGTGGGCAAAAATGAAGGCTTCTAAAATCATTGCACACCAGTCATTTCTATCATAAGAAAAAGAACTTAGCTTCCTAAAGCATTTCATTTGAAAAAGAATACTTGAGATGCAACTGTTTGTTTTGTTTTAACATAGTTCCCTGATGTGGTTTCAGTGAAAGAGGAGGAAATATAAAGATGCAGGCAAGTAGCCCTTCCCATTTTCCCGTTTTGCCTACAAAGATTCATTACTTAAGGAACATTTCACTGAGATTTGTCTATACGAAACTCATCACAAAGGAGAGTTGAGAAATTGGATCAGTGAGAATACAAAAGATAAAGATAAAAGGTAAATTCATCAAGAGGATATGGAATTTTTTCATCAAGCAGAACCGGATAAAACAGAAGGTTCAACACTTCCTTCATATCGTTTTAAAGTTAACCTCTTTGGAATTTCTCTTAAATCCTAAAAAGTGAAGATGATTCAGAAAGACAAAAAGGATGCATTGGAAGAATCTGTTTCAAAATACAGAACAAAAGTAATTTCAAGTATAGTCTACCCACATTAAATTACTTTCAAATTCACAAATAGTTCAAAGAATCCCCAGAAATTCATGTCAAAATCAATTCCAACTTTCAAGAGTCTCATAATTCTGGCTACCAACAGCTGGTTGACATAATGAAAAATATACTTGTATGGGTATCTGACACATTTTCCTACTTGAATTCTTGGGAGTAGTATCAACTTTCATTTAAAAAGTCAATGGAAACTCGCAACATTTGTAAGGTTCAGTTCTTCCCTTCATCTTGATGGTTAATGCAGAAAACGGCTTATTCAGCCACCACTTTGTCTCAATAACATACTTGAGATGGCCAATGCACTAAATCGTATGTAAAGTCGACAACTTAAACACCAAAGACACCAGCAATCGTATGTTAGCGTTTCTCAGATGTTTTCTGTTTTCTGTGAGCTGTTCATAACACATTGTGTCTGTCACCGAGTGTCGGGGTGGTGGTATAGGGAGAGACATACTAGCTCGTTACGGAACCTCTAAGAAAAACAGAGCTCAATTTCTTTTACTTATACTTCTGAATCACTACAATATTGTACACTGACACACTGCAACACAGGAGCAAGACATGTTTCTCAAGAAATTGTTGGTCATTTTTTTTTTTCTGAGTGTAAAAGACGTAGCTTCTAACACACACAAAAAAAAAAAAGACACAATTTCTTGTCTTTTAAAATGTGCTGATTTGGCAACTTGAAAGTTAAAACTAAATCTATTGTCAATCTATTGCAGTGAAATTTTTCATTTGTAAAAACCCAGAACATCTTTGACCAAAGGACAGACCATTTGGCTTTCTAAACATCCTGACATTTCAACACACGTTGAGATTAGTCATATAGCAAATGCCATTACCTTCAATTCTTTAGAACAAACAAGGCAAGGCCTGTTAGATAACATGTGTGGTGCTTACAGAGTATGTGGTGCTTTGAAGACCTGGAGAGCTGGACGAGTTACTAGTTACAGGGAAGGATTTTGTTTAGTTTCCTCAGTGATTTACAGAGCTATAAATAACCAGATACAGACATTTGCAGTTAGGTTTGCTTATCTGCAACCTAGTACTTTTCTAAATAAGAGATGCCCCGATTTCCCAACCCAAATTCTACTAGGGATCTGTAAACAGCTCGAATGTCTGCCTTCTGATGTCAGCACTGAGGAAGAGGCAGGAAAAGATTCTTAAGAGTTGCAGGGTTCTGTGTTGGCACAGTAGGTGACCATTACCTACAACTAGGCATCCCAGATGGGCACTGGTTTGTGTTCCAGCTGCCCCATTTCCAAACCAGCTCCTCACTAAGGTGCCTCAGGAGGCAAAGACGGTCCAAATGCTTGTACCCTGCTACCCTTATGGACAGTCCTGACGAAGCTCCTGGTTCCTGGCTTTGGCCTGGCACAGCTGCTTGCAGCGATCTGGGGAGTGAACCAGTAGATGGAAGAAATCTCTCTCTCTTTCCTTCTAATAAATGAATCTTTTTTTTTTTTTTTTAAGTTTCCTAACCTGAAAGAAAAGACTGTGGAAGGCATCAAAGGAAGGAAAGAAAACAGGCAGTTAGGAAATAATGAACTCTGCTCTGTAACATCCCCAACTGATTTGTGTGTAGAAATAAAGTCCATGATGAAAACCCAATTTAGTCACAAAGGTGTTATTAAGGGAGAATGAATAAAATGGGTCAAATTATTGCTAACATTTCTGCTTCATGGTAAAAACATCAAACATCAATATAGACATAGACAACCTAATGTTACTTGAGATACGAAGTGACATGTTTGTCCTCTATCAACCAAAAAATTCAGGTTTTGCTCTTTAATTGCTCTGTTATTTAACCACTACAATGGGATTGTGCAAAACAATGCAGAATAAAAAATACAAGAATAAAATTTTTATTGAATCAATGTTAAATATAGTAAGCACAGTGTTGACTGAAATGCATATTACAATAACAGCCTTTGCTTAAGAAATAAGTACAGGTTTGGTAAAAGAAATTGGAAGCTTAGGACAGGTTTTTTACATACAATTTTCCAAGCAATTTTCAGTCATAAAATCTTGATTTGCATAAATCATACAGATCACAGAGGGAATATTGATTTCTTGCAATTTACCATCATTACTTCACTGGATGCCTTGTCCATCTGTACAGGTCTTCTCTGTTTATAAACAGGCACTTACCAAGAACTGGAGCTTTTTATTCTCTGTGAATTAAACAAATTCCACATGGTCTTTTTTAAAAGAAACTCCATGGCTTTCAAGACAGCTGCTTGACCCAAATCTGAAAGAGCCCTTCCATTCCGGGGAATGCTTAGGTCATGTATACATGTGTGGAGTGTGGAAGTAGAATCAGAATGTGTGCACATAGTCGTTGATACAAGTTGAAGTCTCATGGAAACTACAGATTCTTTGCAATTCTGGAGGTTATTAGGTGAAAACAAACACAGGTAGGTGGTATGGACAATTACCTTGAATGAACAGTACTAATTGTGATTATTTGTATCCCCAAACAGAAAACACCCAACAAGAATAATTTTGTCTGTTTTTTTTAATTATAACAAAAATAGAACAATAAATGCCAAATGCAAAAAGATACTCAAAAAATATAAAAATGTTTAGGAACAGAAATGACTAAATTTACCTGAAAGAACTACCCAGTTGCCATTGAAAGACATTTGCAACTTGTTTATTCAATAAGTCAAATTTAGTAACTGAGTTCCAGTTCACTACTAAAATTCATCAAAACATTTCCAAAATGTTACATAAAAACTGACAACATTCATAGATATTACATAAACACCAAACAAGCAAATCAATAAAAAGAAATGTATCTGAGATAAAATACAAATTCATATTTGTCATCCCAGACACATGTAATTATGCATATACACATATCCCTTCCACTCACATATACTTGTGAAGCTTCTGTATTTTATAGCTGGCATGACAAGACAAAAATACTACATGTTGATGTAAATTTCAGCCATAAAAATAAGCTACTTCATACTTAAATATTCCTATGATGGAATATCAGGACTCTGGTTTCACTAATCAAAATTTCATGAAGATATAACTGCATTTGATTTTGATTCCTCAAATCATGGCTGAAAATTTTTAGTAAAGCATCTTAGGCTTTTTTTCTCACACCAACTGACCCAGATGTATTTTAAGAAATGTTTATTTTCTGTGCACATGGTTTTAAAATTATAAATTCCTGAGCACTTTTTCTTCTTCCTCTTCATCACTGTCAGTGACATTGACCTGCTGGATGCTGGAGGGAGTTGATGTGGGAGCTGTGAAGACATTCTCCAGGGCGCCAATGTCCAGCTGAGGCATGGGATTTAGGTACTCCTCCCCACTGTGGCTGTGACTGCTATAGTAAGAGGTCCCGTCCATACTCTCACAGTTCTGAGACTCTTCCTTGTGTGTGCGCTCATCTGGATAGTCTCTAAAAGGATAGTCTCGATTTAAAGCTGAAAACATAGCCTCATGTTTTTGGTACCTGTCTTCATAATAACCAAGGCATTCTGGCATTGAACTTGGAAAATTTCCATAGCCAAAGGGAGGCCGACTATAAGGACACGTGCTACAGCAGAAAGACACAAAAGAGGAATTAGATCAGACCTTGCCCACTACTGCCTTGCATAAAAGACTAACTGAACTAGCCAACTGCGTTCTCTGTGAATCCTGGAAAGCCCCCAAAATATTTTCTGCAACGACTTTATGTACTCATCTGATCTTTCCCCACTGCCCAGTCCCTACCCAAAATAAACAGCCTAGTATGTGACTGGAACATTCATCTACTGCCGGCCTGCTGCTTCTCACTTTTACCTTTTGACACTTAGATAAAGAAAACATGTTTATTCTTTTTCTCATAACGTTTTACACCATCTAAGGCTTTTTGCTTGTTTGTTCATTCAGGATTTATTGGCTAGACTGCCAGACAGAATGCAGAGGAACTAGTGATAAAGATACATAAGACATTTCTCTACTCTCAAGGACAGGGCTGTGCAGAGAAGCGTCTGGTTGGGAAAAGCAGCTTGCACTACACTATGCTAAAATAACACACAACGATCATTCTCACTGGTATTGAAGGAACTCAAGGGGATAGATACTAGGATGTATAATTGGGGCACTGAGAGGATTATAATCAATCTTAACACTGACATTTAAAAAATAGTAAATTAAAAACACCAGAATGATTTACAACTGATATTAAATATTAAAACTATGTAGGTCTGGCATGGTAACCTAGTAGCTAAAGTCCTTGCCTCGCATGCACCAGGATCTCACACTTGATCCTAGCCAAAAGGCCGAGAAGCGATGCACCAGGATCTCATATGGGCAGCAGTTCTAACCCCGGCAACTCCACTTCCCATCCAGCTCCCTGCTTGTAGCCTGGGAAGGCAGTAGACGATGCCCAAAGTGTTGGGACCCTACACCCATGTGGGAGACTGGGAAGAGGCTCTGGGCTATTGGCTTTGGACAGGCTCAGTTCTGGCTATTGTGGCCACTCGGGGAGTGAAACAGTGTCACGTGCTGAATGCTGCTGGGTTATCAGTCACGGCAATGCCACACCGTTGTGTCCACTGCTTCCCTGTGTCTGTCAGTTTCTAGGTACCCCTCTGCTGTCGTTCTGTCCTCTTCTATTTCCTGCAACATGCACTCTCTGCTTCACACTGCTTAATGTTTCTCCATCCATTTCAATGTGTCCTTACCCTATTCTGCCATCTTGATTCTCAAAAAGGAATAAATCTTACACCAAAAAACAAAAACAAAAACAAACTTCGCAGTTTTATTCAAAAATAAATTGGAAATGCAGAATGTGAAAAAATTTTTAAATATGAGAAGTCTTTAAAAATACTATGAGAAGGATCTTTGAAAAGCAAAAAGAATGTATTTTGTGTTGGGGGGGGGGGGTCAGTCCAGTGGCATAGTAGGCTAATCCTCTGCTCATAGCACCAGCATTCCATATGGGCACTAGATCTAGTCTTGGCTACTCCAGTCTGATCCAGCTCCCTTCTAATGGCCTGAAAAGGCAGTGGAGGAGGGTCCACGACTCAGGACCCTGCACCCAACTGTAAGACCAGGTAGAAGCTCATGGCTTCAGACTGGATCTGTTCTGCTCGTTGTGGCAGCCATCCAGCAAGTGAACAAGCAGAAGAAAGATCTCTGCATGTCTCTCTCTTTCTCTGTAATGCTTTCAAGAAAAGTAAATTTTTAAAAAGAAACCTCCTTTTTAATATATTTTTGTAAAAAGAAAAAAAGGAGGAAGTATGTATTTTGAAAACTTGTATGTGGATTTCAAAATTTTTGAACCAAAGTAACTTTACCTTTTAATTTTATTTTCCATAAACTTTTTGAAGTACCATTACATTTTTTTTTTTTGCAAACTGGTAAATTTATGTACATTTTTGTAAACTTGCAGAATCCAACAGTCTGCCATTAAAAGAAAATCCTTTGTTTGAAAGTATCATCCTCCCCTTTAACAGCACAGAACAAGAATCACGGGAAGAAAAGGACAAAATCAAGAACTCCTCAGGCTCACGGACTCCATCTAGTGTCAGACAACATGGCTGTGAGAGACTGTGCTCAGCAAAACCCCATGAAAAACTGATGTTTATATCCTGCCTTAAAAAAATGAAAAAAGCTAACAATTTGTTTTTAAAACATAAATATGATCTACACACTATACTAATATCAAATTATTTGAAAGCCCTACATTCCCAACTTTAAGTCTTCAAATGCTTCAAGGAGTGTCTCACTCCTTTTAAATAGAATATAGGATTTCTAAAAATGTTCAGATTTCCATACCTACTGCCATACACTAGTTTGGGGTTTTCAGTTTAATAACATGTCCTGAGTACTGTGCTCCAAGCTTTCCCACCTTTAACTCTTCACCAACAATGGATTTCTACAGACAATCAAGAAATAAAAACTATAGCCTCCACAGAGCCTTCACTTCACTATCTTTTTTTCAGGAGTCATTGTGTATTTGGTAGAGAATTTAAAACAGATCATAATACAAAATTGGAGATTCTAAAACAGGAAGAAAACCCAAAAGTATAGGTATTTTCTGGACATGGCTAAAACCTGCAATCCCGATGGCTACACAGGGACTGGTGTGGAAAAGGCATTAGTGCCGTCTTCCCAGAACAAAGAGATCAATTCAGACAATAGTGATCTCACGGGATTACCTGGGTGAAAATGAGTAGTATTGGCTAAAATGTAATGAGCATTTTCTGTTTTCAAGGCATTGGCTAAGAAACTTACATGTTAATCTCAGCTATTTCTATGAGGTAAGTATCATAAATACCTACGTTTTAAGAATGAAATAACAGAGCCTTAAAAGATTAAGTAACATGCTCAACGTCACATATTTAGTAAATGGCAAAACAGAATCAGCCAATCTGATTAAAACATTTGTTCTCCTGTTATGCCACACTACTATGTGCCACACAGAAACCTGATAAACTTGTCTCAATCTCAATTTTGAGGCTTCAGTGCTAACATAAACATCTTAAAAGATCTCTCATGAGAAACAGGAGTGCATATTACTGACATGGAAATTAGAAACACTAGTTAAATTTGTGGTTGGAAAGCCTTGCAAGAAATTACAGTTAATAATATGCTCATAAACAAATTAACATATGTACATTTTCCTTTTGCTTTTAAGATGAACAAATTATAAATCCCAACAAAATCTAATAAAATCCATCATCTATAGGGGAAGAAAGGAAGCAGGAAAGTGACAGAAACTAGATCTCTCTGAATATACACTTTTAAAAGTTCATTTGTGTATTTCAAAGCAGAGTAAGAGAGAGAGAAAGAGTATGAATTGTCCATCAGACCAAAGTGAGAAGCCCAGGAAGTGGGAACTCCATCTAAGTCACCCATGTGGGTGGTAAGGGTTAGCACCCATCCGCTGTCTCCCAGGGACGTCTTAGGGAGATGGCCGGAAGCACATTAGCCAGGGTGCACAATGGTGTCCCCTATCAGACATAGGCATCCCAAGGGCAGCTTAACCAGCTGTACTGCAAAATCTGCCTTGTGCTTTTGACTTTGAAGCAGATTTTTGAGGAATAAATCCTTAAAACTTGAAAACAAACTCAAGTTTATACTGTGTAGTTGACATAACTATACAGAGAAAATGATTTTAAGATAATTTAAACATGGTATTTTTATCATGTCTTCTTGATACTGCATACCCTAAAGAGAAAAAAAATCTTAAATTGCATTTTATTGCTAGTGATATTGCAGCTATGGAACTATTTCAATCCCTACTTAAAAACTATAGATAGGAAGATAGGTAGGTAGGTAGGTTCAGAAAAATATTTTGTAGAATAAAGCAAATAAATAAACAATTATGTTATTGTCAGTGAAACTAATATCCATCTTGAGGGAAATATATCAATATAAAATCAAATATTTTAACTTAAATTACATTTATTTAAAAATTTTTAATATGAACTCATGAGCTATTTTTCTCATACAAAAAATATATATTTCCTAATAATTTCCACTGAAATGGATTAGACACTTGGCAAATTTAGTAGCAATAAACATTGCTACTGTCCAAATTGTTATCAGTAAGTACAACCTTCACTTAGAAAAATTAGAGTTTCTGGGTGAAATAGCTAATTCCAGGTCTAGCATTGATAAATAACGTCAAGATGAGCCTGCAACATACTATACAAAAAAGAAAAAGATACCCAAGGTAAAGACAGACACAAGGGCCAATGTGCAACCAATCGATCAAAGATGTATTATGGAACATGAAATAACAGAGATATCTGAAACATAGAAGAGTGCACTGAAATGCACTTGCTCTTAATGATCTCAAAACAAAAACAAGATTCACTGTGGTCAGTATGGTGGTGCAGCGAGTTAAGCTAATCCTGGCTACTCCATTTCGGATCCAGCTTCCTGATAATGCACTCAGAAAACAGCAGAAGTTGGCCCAAGTGTTTGAGAGCCACAGATGTGAGTTCCAGGCTGGCACAGCCCAGCCCAGCACTGACCACTTGAGCAGAGAGGCAGCAAATACAGTTTCTCTCTAACTCTGCCTTTTAAATAAACAAATATAAAAAAAAATTCAGGGATTTGTGAAAGGAATAATTTTTTTAAAAAACCAAAAATAGTAATAAGGGATGAAGAAATACCATTTAGAAGAGTTACCATTTTACAATCCCATGGAGTAGGCAACAATCATCATTGCTACTAAAATCCTCAGGCTGGTATTTCACAACTTCCATTGTCCATCAGAACAACCTGGGGGTTCTTCAATACTGTTGTCCAGGTTCTATGCCATCACACAGAGACTGACAGTCTGAGATGGTGCCAGCATGTCAGAACTTTCTAAGCTCTTCAAGTGCTGCTGCTCTGCAGCCAAGAAATGAGAAGCACTGGTTTCCTGCGAGGCTGATGGAAAACTGACAATCAGACTGAAATTACATGAATCTCATACAGGTAAGTCTTAACTAGTGAAAGTATAGAGGGGCAAAGACTTCTTGCGCCTTTTGATGTGACACAACTCAAGCTCTACAGAACCACTTATGAAGTGTCACTGTCCCTCAATCCCCTCCCAAAAAAATGGTAAAAAGAGAAAAAAATGAATCAATCTAATCAAGCTTCAAGATACATCATTTTACAGGGAAAATGGGTGACAGAGAATCCTATTGGGTTAAATGTGGGAAGCGGTAATTTCTTGTTTATTCAATAAGTATATGGTACAATAAGTATATGGTACTAAAAAATAAAAGAGAAGTGTACAATGAAGGAAAAATGACATTCCATAAATAAAATGTGTATGCCTTGCTTAGATCCTGATTTATATACACCAACTCTGAAGAGATAGTTTTGAGACAATTAAGGAAAAGTTACTGGACAGCAAAAAGGAATCAACAATTTTTCAGGTGTGACAATGGTTAGAGATGGGAGACATGTAAGCGGCCTAGCACGTAATGCTTCTGCCAGCAATGCAGGTATCCCAATGCAGTACCCATGGGTCCTGGTTCTAATCCTGACTGCTTCACTTTCAATCCAGCTCCCTGCTAATGTTCTGGGAAGAGCAGCAGAAGGATGGCCCAATTGCTTGGGCCCTGTCACTCAAGTGGGAGACCCAGATGAATCTCCTGGCCTCTGCCTGGCCTTGCCCTGGTCATTTTAGTCAACCTGGGGAGCTAACCAACCGATGGAAGTTTTCTCCTCCTTTCTCTTTTTAAATCTCTCTTTTTAATAAAATGGTTGGTGGTCATTTCTGCAAGTCCTTATCTAGTAAATACACATCTACATGTTTGACATGTGAATTAGATGTTCATGATGCAGTTTAAATAACCCAAAATACTTCTACCAAAAATAGGGGGACAGAGGAATAGGAATTGTGAAAATGTTAATTGTTAACATTAACAATTAACATCAATTGTGAAATTGTTAATAATTATTGAAACCAGATGATGAATATTATCCCTGTTCTGCGTGCAAATTGTCTATATTAACAAAATGAAAATGAAACAAAAATAAAATGCTATTAATGAAAGATAGCAAATTTTTGTTTTTTATTTTTACTTACACATTTATTTATTTATTTGGAAAAACAGCATTAATGGCAAAGAAGACTAGAGTTTCTTCCAGTCTTTGCCCACACTGTCATCTTCAAGAGTTGGGACTTTGTGCTCACTGCCCTGGAGAGAAGTGTCCTCCAGTGGCTGGCAGTGTTGGCTGTCTTTAGGCCCAGGGTCACACTGCTTATGTCATGGATCATGTTCTCCACTGAGAATGTCCAGCAGCTAGAGAAATGCAGATGCAAAATGTCCCTAGATCCAGGCATTACTCTTCCCTTTGTATTAACCTGAAGTGCTTCGTCCCACAGAATTTACTTGTGTGGCCTTATTTTGTTCCAAAATAAAGTGCTTCTTGAACCATGGAAACAGTGACTGGGCTGGTATACAAGGAAGGGTGTCAACAAGTTTGAAAGTTGGTGAGTCGTCATACACAGTCAAATCAACATATACCACGGATCAGTGCTAAACTTATGCCAAATGTGTAACATTACAGTCTATTACAAGGCCAATGCTTTTAATACCTTCTTTAAACATATATATTTACAAAATGCATAAAATTAGGCATTGTTACTTCAAAGGACACAAAAGCAAAGGGCCTGTGGTAAACTGAACAATGTCCCTGCCCTAAAGATCCTGTATCTCCTAAGACCCAGCATCTGTGAACATGTAATCATATACAGCAAAAAGGGGTATGCAAATATAGATTGAGAAAATATGGTCTCAGTTTATTGAATAAAACTTTCAATAAATTTGAGTGAAGGTATAAAGAATATATATTCCTGTCTAGCTCCTGAGCTTAGAAAAGTATTTAATCTTTTTCCATTAAGTATGTAACTTGTGGCTTTTTGGTACATGCTTTTTATCAAGTTTTCCTTGTATTTCTAGCTTGTTGCAATGTTCGACATGAAGAAGTACTAAACTTCATGAAATGTTTATTCTCTACCTGTTGAAATGATGTGACTTTTGTCTTTTATTATTCTTCAGTGCTATACTGTAGTTGTTAAACTAGCCTTCATTCCTAAGCTAAAGCCGACTGGTCATGCTCTTGAATCCTTTTAACATGTTAGTGAATTCAAGTTGCTGATAATATTGAAGATCCTAAGAGAGATTAACTTGTAAGTTTTTCTTGTTGTATTTATCCAATTTTGATACCAGTGTAATATTAATTTCACAGAATTGAATTGGGAAATGTTGCCTTGCCTTCCAATTTTTGGATGAGTTTGAATCTAAAATATGTCTTGTGTAGACAGTATACAGTTAGATCTTAATGTTTTTATCCAGCGTGAGAGTATGATCACTTAATCCATTCATAGGAGATCCAAGAGGGCCAAATAGGGAGCAGGTATGTTACCACTACAAAGAAACTTCACCCTGGGCTCACTGAAAATCAAGGCCAAAGCAACAACCCAAGTGAGATCCTGCATCCCACCCAAACCATGAGCTGTATTCCAGTAAATCCTATACCTTAAAGAATAGGGAGAATGACTTCAGATATGCAAATGTCAATGCAGTACTACAGAAGACACGAAGAAGCAGCTAGATAGCATAATGCCTCCAAAAGAACAGAATACTTCTCAAAAATTAGTTCCTAAACTAAAGGGAATCTATGAAATACCAGAAATTCAATCCAAAATGATGGTAAGGAAATTCAATGCAGTGCGAGGGAATACAGATAATTAAAGAGAGGAAGAAATCAATTAATGACATGTGAAGATCTTACTCGGAAATATAGATCATTAAAGAAGGAGGAAATAGAAATTTTGAAGATGAAATCAAGAAGTGAAATTAAAAAAATATGTTTAAGAGTTTTAACAGCAGAATAGTCCAAGTGGCAGAGTAAATTTTTCCCTGAGGACAAGACTTTATGGATAACAAAGACAGAAAAAAGAAGAAAAAAGTTAAAAGAACTGAAACAAGCTTATGAAAAAGATGGGATACTATTAAATGACCAAATATTCATATTACAAGTATTACTGGAGAAGGCAAAAGGCATTGAGAGCCTGGTACATAAAATAATAGTTGAAAATAAAGTCAAATTATCCACAGTAAAGGAAATAATCCTAAAAACAAGAAAAGTATCAAGTTACACATAAAAAAATTCAATTAGACTAACACACTTCTCAACAGAAACTCCATTAGCCATATGAGAATGGGGTGAGGTATTTAAGTTCTTAAAAGAAAAAACCAAGAATATTATATAAAGCAAAGTGATCTTTTTGAAAGTGAAGGACAAGGTCCAGCATGATGGGTCAGGAATTAAATGCTCACCATGAACATGTCGGAATCCCATAGGGTGCTGGTTTGTGTCGTAACAGCTCCACTTCCCATCAAGCTCTCTGCAGTGGTCTGGGAAGCAGTATAGGATGGCTCAAGGCCTTGGGGCTGGACATCTGCATGGGAGATCCGGAAGAAGCTCCAGGCTCTTGGCTTCATATCGACTTAGTTCCTGCTGTTGCGGACAGCCATTTGGGAGTGAACCAGTGGATGGAAGATCTTTCTCTCTGTATCTCCTTCTCTTTGTAAATTTGCCTTTCCATTAAAAGTGAAATAAATGTTTGAAAAACAAAAGTGAAGTAGAAACACGGCATTTTCCAGATAAACAAAACCTGAAGGAATTCACCACCACCAGAGCCGCTGGACAAGAAATTCTGAAGGTAACAAGTAAATATCATGAAAACATCTGACACTACTAAATTCACTCACAGAACAGGAATAATCAGTATCCAAACAACAAAGTGACAGGTGTTAGTTCTTATCTATAAATACTAGCTTTTCATGTAAATGGATTAAATTCTCCAGCCAAAAGAAATCTGGCTAAACAGATTAAAAAAAAAAAAAAGACTCCATTGTTTGTTGCCTACAAGATATACTTCAGAAATAAAGATACAAATAGACTGAAAGTGAAGGCTGGAAAAAGACATACCAGACAAATGGAAATCATAAGTGTGTATGCGTCCAGCACAAGGCCATAAATAAGTACAACAGATACCATTAGGCTGAAAGGAAGAGACAAACTCAAAAAATTTGGAGTGTGTGAATTCAACGTCTCCTTCTCAAAGCACAGATTATCCAGAAATAAAACTAATAAAGATTCCACGGAGCTGAAGTACTCTATCAGACACTTGCCGGACACACCGCCTGAAAGCTGCAGAACACACTTTCTTCTCATCGCACATGCAACATTTTACATACATCATAAGTTATGCCATAGTCAAGTCTTGGTAAATTTAAAAAACTGAAATTGTATCTCTGCAGACAACAAAAGAATAAAACTAGAAACCAACAAGAATAGTAGAATACTGATAAATACACAGAAATCATACAACATGCTACTAAATGATCAGTGGGTAACTGAAGAAATTTAAAAAGAAATCAAAAGCTTTTTTTAGAATGAGAATGAAAATATAACATATTAAAATAAGGGATATGGGCCTGGCACAATAGCGTAGTGGTTAAGGTCCTCGCCTTGTACATGCTGGGATCCCATATGGTCGCTGGTTCTAATCCCAGCAGCTCCACTTCCCATCCAGCTCCCTGCTTGTGGCCTGGGAAAGCAGTCGAGGTCGGCCCAAAGCCTTGGGACCCTGTACCCGCATGGGAGACCTGGAAGAGCTCCTGGTTCCCAGCTTTGGATTGGCTCAGCTTCAGCCGTTGCGGCCACTTGGGGAGTGAACCATCGGACAGAAGATATTTCTCTCTGTCTCTCCTCCTCTCTGTATATCCCTCTTTCCAATAAAAAAAAATAAATAAAATTATGGAATACAACAAAAGTAGTATTTAGAGGGAGGTTTATAGTATTAAGTGCTTACATTTTTTAAAATAGAAATATCTCAAATAAAATAATCAATGATACATTTTAAATACTTAGAAAAACAAGAACAAGTCAAACCCCAAATCAATAGGAGGCAAAAATAATTATTGCAGCATAAATAAATGAAATTGAAACAAAAATTTAAAAAGATCAACAAAACAAAACTTGCTTTTTTTTAGAACAAAATAGACCTCTACCTAGATTTAAAAAAAATTAAATAAATAAAATTACACATGAAAAAAAGACATTATAATCAACACCACTGAAATACAAAAGATAATAAGAAACTATTATGAAAATCTGTATGCTAATAAATTGGAGAACCTCAAATATATGGATGAATTCATGGACCTAGCATGATTTTATATATATATATATGTATATATATATATAAAATATGTATATATATATATATATATATATATATACAATCCAAACAGACCCATGACAAGCAATGAGATTGAAGCAATAATTCAAAATCTTCCACTAAGGAAAAATCCTGGACCTGATGGCTTTACTACTGAATTCCTTTTTTTTTTTTTAAGATTTTTATTATTTAGTTTTATTACAAAGTCAGATATACAGAGAGGAGGAGAGACAGAGAGGAAGATCTTCTGTCCACTGATTCACTCCTTAAGCAGCCACAACGGCCAGAGATGAGCTGATGTAAAGCCGGGATCCAGGAACCTCTTCCAGGTCTCCCACAAGGGTGCAGGGTCCCAAGGCTTTGGGCCGACCTCGACTGCTTTTCCCAGGCCACAAGCAGGGAGCTGGATGGGAAGTGGAGCTGCCGGGATTAGAACCAGCGACCATATGGGATCCTGGCGCATTCAAGGCGAGGACTTTAGCTGCTAGGCCATGCCACCGGGACCTACTGTTGAATTCTATAAAACATTTATAGAGGAACTAAGTCGAATATTTTTTACACTGCTCCAAAACATTGAATAGTATGGAACCCTGCCAAACTCTTTTGAAGAGGACAGGATCACTCTGAGAGCAGAACTGAACGAAGGCATAATATGAAAAGAAAGCTGTAGTCCTACAGATTTGATGAGCATAGTTGCAAAGATTCTCAACAAAATATTTGAAACGGAATAAAAACCTGGAATATCCATTAGATCACTCATCAAGTGGTATCTATCCCAGAAATGGGAGAGTTCGCATACACAAATCAATAAATGCTATCGACCACATCAGATGAAAAACAAAAATCACATAATCATCTCAAAATGGAAAAAGCATTTCTTAATATTCAAAAACTTTTCATTAAAAAAAACACTGCACAAACTATGTTTAGATGGAACATACCTCAGATTTGTAAGACTATGTATAAAACATCCACAGTCAATATCATAAACAGAAAAAGATTGCCCACTTCCATCACTATTCAATATAGTACTGACAATATTAGCAAGAGCAATTATAGAGGAGAAAAACAGAAGGCACCAAAACTGGAAATGAAGAATTCAAAAAACCATGTTGGCAGACGACCAGATGTTGTACATTGGGAAACCTAAAAATTCTAACAGAAAGTTGTTAGAACTGATAGAACAATTCAGCGAAGTTGCAGGTTACAAGACGAACAACTAAAAAATTGCACATTCTTTTAATGCACTAGTGATGAGCTCACTAAAAGAGCAATCAAGAAAGAAATTCTATTCATAATAGCCACAAAAATCTAATACTTAAGAATAAATGTAGCCAAAGAAATGAATGATCTCTACAATGAAAATTATAAAACACTCATAAAAAATCATCAAGGACAGAAAAATTGAAAGACATGCCTTTCTCAGGGATTGGCACAATCAGTATTATTAAAATGTCTATACTACCTATGCAATCTACAGAATCAGCACAATTCCCACCAAAATACCAACAACATTCTTTGCAGAACTGGGGAAAAAATCTCTAAAACTCATATGGAATCGCAAAAGATCCAGAATTACCAAAAAAAAAAAAAAAACCACTTAAAAAAGTCAACTTGCAGGCATTGTAATGTCAGACTTCAGAGTGTACTGCACAATTATTCTAATTAAAATGGTGTGATATTGGCATAAAAACTGACACCTAGCACAATGGAACAGAATAAGAAGTCCAGAAATTAATCCACATAAATACAGGTGATTAATTTTTGACAATATTCAGAGGACACATTAAAGTAAAGGTAACCTCACAAATGATTCTGGCACATCTGGATGTATACATGTACAGGAATGAAATTAGATTCATGCCTTTCATCATGTGTAAAAATTAACTCAAGATGGATAAAAAACCTAAATTCAAGACGTGAGAATATGAAGTTGCTGGAAAAAAATATGTGGAACTACTCCAAGACATTGGTGTAGCTGGCAATTTCTTGGATAAAAACACAAAAACAAAAGTAAAAGCACAATGAAACAAATGGGATTTATATCAAATTCAAAAGCTTCTACCAAGCAAAGCTCAAAAGAGTGAACAGATATCCAACATAATGTGAAAAATTATTTGCGAGCTACCTATCCAACTAAGGATTACTATATCTTGAATATATCAGCAATTTAAAAACTCAACAACAATTTTTAAAAATCCAGTTAATAGGCAACAAATTTATACAATTATGCTCAGTATTCACAGTTGTCAGTGGAATGCAAATCAAAATCACAATGATATATCACTGTGCTTCTGTCAGAATGACTAAAACCCCAAACACAGAATAACAAATGCTGGCAAGGAAGTGGAGAAAGGCAAACACTTACACACTGTTGGTGGAAATGTAAACTAGTTGAGCCACTGTGGGAAACAGTATGGAGACTGCTTTAAAATCAATATATAAATTTGTCATATAATTTAGCAATCTCACATCTGAACATATACTAAAAAGATATTTATCAGAGATACCTCTATCACCAAAATATGGTATCAGCCAAGGTGTTCACCATATGATGAATGGATAAAGACATCGTGACATACATAAACACTGGAAAAAGTTATGAAAAAGAATGGTGGGGCCCGGCGGCATGGCCTAGTGGCTAAAGTCCTCGCCTCGAACGCACCAGGATCCCATATGGTCGCTGGTTCTAATCCTGGTCGCTGGTTCTAATCCCATTTCCCATCCAGCTCCCTGCTTGTGGCCCGGGAAAGCAGTCAAGGACGGCCCAAAGCCTTGGGACCCTGCACCCACGTGGGAGACCAGGAAGGGGCTCTGGGCTCCTGGCTTTACATCAGCTCAGCTCTGGCCGTTGTGGCTGTTTAAGGAGTGAATCAGTGGACAGAAGATTTTTGTCTCTGTCTCTTCCTCTCTGTATATCTAACTTTGCAATAAGAAGAAAATAAATCTAAAAAAAAAAAAAAAGGTTATGCTACTACAGTTTTAATGGTCTCTACCAAATTTACTGTATATGAGTAAAAGTCATTTTTCCATTTAATCGTTGTTTCCAGAGCCTGCCTTCATTCTGTTACAGGAGGGTCTTTTTGCCTTTTACTTGCTTAACTCTTTAGTTGCTGGAGCATTAAGCCCTGTCTGCAATGTAAATTTAAAGATAGACTATATCAAATATGAAGGAGAGAAGGGGGAAAAAGGAGCAGCGAGGTGGGAAGGAGTGAAGGAGAGGGAGGGAGAAGGAGAGTAGCATTTCTTTGTCAGAACTGTTATCTAGTAACGGTACTGAACCTGTTAAAATCTGAACAAAAGAAAAAGTTTTAAATTCATTCACGTTTAACGTTACTATTATATGATTAGATTTATGTCTGCCATTTTGCTTTTGGTTTTCTATGCATCTCCGGTTTTCTTTTGGGCTTTCTATTTCTCTTTTTACTATGTTCTTTTGCTTTGATTTTTATTACTATAACATTTTGTTTCTTTCAAATGTTCTTCAGGTTTTTTGTTTTTTTTGTTGTTGTTTTCTCAGTCTTTGCTTCAAGTCTGTATTTTTTAAAAAAAGATTTATGTTTTCCTATTTGAGAGGCTAATCTATAGAGTGCTGGGGTCCGTGCAGTAGGTGTGGATGACACGAAGGTGTGAAGAGAACAGCTCCCCTGTTTGGCAGGGCCTGGCAGATGTCTCTCTGACCACCTTGACACGTCTCACCCCCTTTTTGCATGGACTCTCAGCTACCCCACTAAGAATTCTGTAATCTATTAAGGCATTGTTGTTTGGCCCTGTGAAATGGCTTTTGCAACCAGTGTGAGCTTGAGAGTTAATGTCGCTGATAATGTCTTGGTGAGTGGGCCTTTGACAATTTACACACAAGAGCACAATTAAGCCCATGCCATTCTGGACACCTTGTTGGGTACTTAACCACTGCCTCAGAATCTGGCCCAGACATGTAGCACACCTTCTGGGAAAGGGCTCGATAAAATATCCTAAATATTAATGCAAGTGATGGGAGTAAGAGCTGAAACTGCTATGGAAATAAATATAGTTATTGTTATCTCAAAGGCTAGCCTGTCTTTGCAATTTCTTTGGAGCATAGAAAATGTAACTATTTTAGCCTTTTACAATTTTTAGCTAGAGGAATTAAGGATGCTTTTATTAAAGAAATATGCTTTTAATTATTGTTTCATTGTTTATAGGGTTGTAGAGTCTATAGTTGTAGGGGGAATTTAACATTTGAGACTTTTGTCTTGGATTTTTATGTTTTTTCCTTGTGACATTATTCCCATAATATGACTGGTAAACTGTAGAACTAGAAATCTGGTAGGAATGTATTATTGATTAGCAGGTAATCGCATGCGCCTTGGCCTTGGAGTCCTGGCTGTTGCTCCATGGTTACTACTGAAAAGTGAATAATGGCTTGCTTTGAAGAAAATGAATACAGTATTTTGCAGAATTATCTTTAGGGCACCTGCTTACTCTTCTGTGCTTTATTATCTTTCCTTTTTCTTCTTTAGACTACATAATGTGTATCAGCCTATTGTCTAGTTGGTTGACATTTTCTTCTGCCAGTTGAACTTTTGCTGTTAGGTCACTCCAGTGGATTTTTCATTTTAGCTATATTTCAGCTAAGTGGCCGAATTTTTATTTATTTTATAATTCCCATATCTATTATATTCTGCCTTTGATGAAACATCATCATAACAATTTCTTGTAAGCCTGATACCGTTTGAACAAATTTATGGGGCTTTGAAGTCTGCCGAATCCAACATCTGGGTTGTTTCACAAGCACTGCATGTTGTTTTTATTCCCTTTGAGATGCTGCATTTTTGTTGTTGTTACTTTTTTCCAGATTTCCTAATTTTTTAGAGGAAAACTTGACATTTTGTGAATTATGACAGCTCTAGATAATAATTCCCTTCTCCTTCTCCATGGTCGTTATTCACTTTTTCATTCATTCAATGATTTCGCCAAACTAATTTAGTGAAAGCTATTTCCCTTGGAGTAACATCCTTGGAGGCCACATATTTGCACATAAAGACAGGCATCCTGGGATGATTCTGGTTTTAGCAGAGATCTCTTCTTCATTTCTAAGTCATCTGCATTATCTGGTATCGTGCCCAGCTGCTGGGCTTCACTAGTGGCAGAATGGTTACTCTCACGCCTTGGTCACCAGTCCCTTCAGAGTCTAACCAAACTGGGGAAGGGTCATTTTTGAGGTATTTTTGAGGAGTGTTCTGACCTCACAGATGTCTTTTCTGGTTGGTCTGGTGGACAACCCTTTGCTCATGCTCACCATCAATTAATTCTCTTGAACTCAGAGAAGATGAGAAATGCTGCCTCCGTGCCCCTACCCCATGAGATACAATATCCTTCAGTTAGATGCTGAGAGCTCTTCTGTTTTCTTGACCACATCTTTCCAGAATGGGTGTTCCGGCAAAGCTGAATGAGGGTCCGGGTAAGAGAGAACATGATGTGCTGTCTCAAGCGTTAAATGTTACAGGTGCCTTCTGTTGTTATTTAGCTTTTGGGAAATTTTCTTGACTCTTTCCTCACCTGATGCATGTCCATAAGACACGTTCAGAGTCCTTAAATGATTGTTTTTTTTTTAAACAGTCTTACCCAGTAATGTTTCTTTTTTAAGCAGTAGGATTAAGCCCATGTGACTCCCTCTCATCTTTCAATTTATTTGATTTTATTAATATTATTCAGCTTTATTTTAGGATGTAGTTAAGCTACTTAGGAACAGTTTGATCCTTTCAGTCATATTTAATTATTTTTTTAACTTTGGACCATAACAACATTTAGCCTAGGGATATCAGAAGCAAGTCCCTTTTGCATACTTCCAATGAAGAATTCCCAGTCTGGCTGGTGAGACTATCCAAGGCATAATTCTCTCTGATCCTTTCAGCTGACTGAGTAGTAGTTACCTCACAAGAATAGGCTGATCAGCATTTTTAACTGCGTGTTCAGGAGAATCCTACACAGATACCTGGGGTTCTCTCTGAAGTCTGTAGCTTCATGATTCTATCACAGGAAAATTAGCTAATTTGTTCTCACTAAACTCATAGCCCTATCTCTAGAGGTTCCACCAGGATCTGTCTGTCTCTCTACATGGCTGTTTCCAGCACGTTAAGCTGAGATACTGTGGGGTTCACCTCATTAGTTTCCTGTGTCTCAGGGACCAGTGTCCTTCATGGCCTGATGTTCAGTGTATTTAAACAAAAATTTTTCAAATATTTTGTGTGATTTTTAAAAAACATTTCAGATGACAAATAAATCTATTAAATTCAGTCCTTAGAACTGCATTTTGGCTTGGTCACAAATCTTACATCTATCTGTCTGCCTGCCTGCCTGCCTTCCTTCCTTTCTTTCTTTTTACACAACGTCCATTAATCTTTGGCAAAATCTTCATTATTAAATGACAAGTACAAAATCTGCTTATAGTGAATCCAACAAATCAAGATCCATAGCATCTGGAATATTATTTAAGAAATATCAAACTCAGAGGGGACACAGAGGCATCACCTGCAGATGCTCCTAGCCTAAAGGGAACACCACCTGTAGGTGAGGTCCAGAGTTGGCGGCGCATCAGAAAAATTCTAGGGAAAATGCAATTGTGACTTAGCCAGTGAAATATTTTTTTTTCTTCTTTCTTGGGGGGAAGGAGAGAAGGTGACAAGGAGTAGGATTCAAAGAAATATGCAGAATGGCTTCTCCATGTCAAAATGATAACAAAAATATTTAATCATGGCACTAGGGAACCTTTGAGGAAAACCTTCACCATGGTAAGCTCACTGCATAATTGTTGTGTAATTATGTATAATTTTGAAGTAATGAAGCAGCCTGAAAGAATAATTTCACATCAGGAGAGGCAATCTGTTTTGCTTCTCACTCTCCAGGATGAGACTGGCTTCTGCATCACAGGGACACTTTTCCAGTTTCTCAGGAACCAGCCTCTGATTCTTGAGGCACCTTCTACAAAGGAATCATCAAGAATTGTGTCTCCATACAAGCAGTATTGTAAACCTCTCATGGCCAAAATGAACATCCCCCTTTTGTGGCTGTATTTGAGGCTCCTCAGTGCAGGGATTTATGAAGAAGGTTTTGATTTTTTTTTTTTATTCAAATGACAGCAGGCACCACTAGAATTGCCTATTACTTCATAGTGAACATTTCTGACTCTCTTATCTGCTTTTTGTTCCAATTGTTCTGTTGTTAAGCTATACTGGTGAAAGCTTTCTCGTATTGGCCGCTCCAGTCCATCTCCTTCAGGGAACCCTGACCAAGTAAATACCTGGTTTGAAGTTCTTCCATCTACCTCCCAAATTATAAGGAAAAACCAAGACTTCATGTAACTGATAATACTGAATTCAATATTCAGCCTTCTCTTCAGCCAGGACTCAACAGAAGCTTTGTTTCTGGAGAATTATTTTCATGTGGATAAAAAAACAGCATCCCAACTGCTGTGCTGTTCCTAAAGCTAATCCCAAGGCAAACAAAGTGGCAGTAAATGTTTCCAATCCAAAGGAGACAACTGGAAAAAGATCTCTCCACACTCATGTCAATCTTGACTCAAGAGAGAGCCAAATATAAGCTGAGTGTACATGGTCAGAACAAAAAATGAAGCAGTATGGATATAAAGCAGTGGTGCTAACAGGAGAAACAGTGTGAAGAAGCATAACTTTAGGAACCACAGCAGTTGTTGATCAAAGGACAGTGATGGTCTATCTTCATTACACATCTGTTGCACTTTCTGCAGTAGAGAATGTGGTGCCTTGTACGCCTGGCGAACTTTACAACACTGGAGATACATGGTGTCCTGAGAATTTTTCAGTTTCCACCCCAGAGGGACAAAGCCAGGACCAACAAACATGGCACTGGAGTAACTATGAAGAATCATGTGGTCTAATTGACCAACATGACGAAACTCACACTTCTTCCTGTGGTATGTAAGGGCCAAAACCACAGCCCAGGGTTGAGCACGGCCATCAAACATATTGCTGTAACCCCTACGGTGATGATGGCTCCCCAGTGACACAGTCTCTTTAATTTTTAGAGATTTTCAAACTTGATGACTGAGCAGAATGTGTCCATTTTGGCAGAGAAGAAAGCCTTTCTTTGTCCAAGGAATTATTGATTTCCTTCTTCTGTGTACACATTTCCATATTCCCCGTGTCCATGTGTGTTCCTTAGCTGTCATGCCTTCAAACTGTGGGACAGTAATGAAGATTACTCCATCTTCACTGCTAAACATGGCAAATTTTTTATCCTAACAAGAAGAGTCCAGGATCTTGCTTGGAAACTTAACCTCCGTCTGGTCCTGAGTGTCCTCTCTACAGCCTGGGCTCACCCAGAATGTACTTTTTTTTTTCACTAATTATTTTTATCTTTTGATGATTTTTACATAGTTTATTAAGGTGATAAGTGTCAAGGGCTACAGGAAGGTGGATGAAATCACCATTTCTACATTCTCTTTTTTTCCTTCCTGTTCTTGGGGAAGTGGGGGGAGACAAGCAGAGTAGTAGCCACACCCAGCCTTCCAAACACCTCTGCATTCTGGGATGGAGGACAGCCACCCGATACCACCCTAGGGTTCCGGATGTGGGACATGCTCCAAGGGTCTTGCTCAAAAGGTTTTGATAGTTCAACAGCCATAACATATTTCCTCCTTCTCGCGTAGTTCTGTCAAGGACACATCAATCCAGGGCAAGCCAGAAAGCAAAATCCACCCAAGCCTCAGCTGGTGCCCTTGCCGCTGCTTTCCTGCTGGCTCACTTTCATCTTTACAACAGCTATTTTTAGTCTATTCCTGATTTTCAATTATCTCACATTCTTGAGATGTTAATCTCATTTGTAGGATCTACAGATCCTGTTTTTAATTAAGCCTTTTTTAAATTTATGGTGATTTTTCAAAGGTTATATCTTAAATGACAACTTCCTGTCACTGGAAATCCCAAGTGGCTGAGATGAGTACAAGTGTTCCTCCAGGGCAGATGCCCTAAGCAATTGCCAGCTCAGGACCAAGTTCTAACCTTGGGAATGCCCACATCAAGTGAATAGAGTGATGTTTAGATCCTAAACCCATGTGTAAGTCCACTTAGGGTTTTGATTTCTGGTAAAAATTACATGGTGGGGAAAGAGATGGAAAAAAAATCTTTACTTTGCATGTTACCTGACTCAGTAGTAATTATTTTTTATTCCTCTTTTTAAAGTTGAAAAACCCTTCCAGGCCGTGGTTTTATGAACTGGTTTTAGTTTCAGTTCCCAACCTTAAGAAAGTCAACCCATTACCTCTTTTCCTTATGCAGTTATTAGAACCAAAGTTTATGATTATTGAGACTATTTCTGAATCTGAAAACAATTTCCAGGATCATTTTAATTAATTTTTAGCTTGCTGGCTATTTTGGCACATGAGGTATTATATTTTTCATTTCATTATGCTAGGTAGAAGCCAACATTTCTGGAAAGTTATTCAGAAAATATTCTATGATTACTATATCTGTCCTGTTTAGAAAAATTTTTCAACACTGGTCCTGTTCAAAATTTTAAGAAGTTAAAATTAATAGTATATCCTTATAAATCTAGAAATTATTTGGATTTTTGGGTTCACCTTCTTTACCATCTATATTTGGGTCTATTTTGTTTGTTTCAAACCAATAAAATATAATTAATATATTTTCTATATCATTAATTGCAACAGAGTTTTTTTTCTTTTTACTCAGTGATCAAGAAAATAAGAATCTATTTCTCTCCTTTGAATGTGAAAGTATACACTATAAGAAAAAGGTAGGGAGAAAAAAAGAAAGAGTGAATATAGTACATGGAAAGGAAATGCTTCAACAAGCACAGTATAAACATGATTAAGACCAAAAGGCAGGAGGAAGACGCTAGTCCTCAGGAGAAGAACCAGAAGCTGTGAATGTCTATCTCATGCAATTATTCCTTGATGAAACCACCTAACCTATTTGATTTTCACTCTAGATACACAGGGGAAAATGCACTAATTAGTTAAATACAAATAATATTTTCTATGTATATACATTATATAGACTCATATATGAGGATATTATATATATGCTCATATGTTTACTATATATAATGCTTTTTATAATTATGGGAAAAGAAAAAATTGGGAGACAATTTTGTCATTTAGGCAATATAGATTTAACTAAAACCTATCTAGTGAAGCAACTATAATTAGGTTATCCAATTCCTTTGGGAAAATTATTATGAGGCATATAAAGATAGAAATCAAGGGCACAATGGCTCGACTGGCTAATCCCCGGCCTGCTTGCAAATGCTGCGATCCCATATGGGTGCCAGTTCCTGTCCCAGCTGCTCCACCTCCCACTCAGCTCTCTGCCTATGGCCTGGGAAAGCAGCAGCAGATGTCCCAAGGCCTTGAGACCCTGCATCCACGTGGAAGACCAGGAAGAAGCTTCTGGCTCCTGGCTTCGGATTGGTTCAGCTGCCTTTTGGGGAGTGAACCCGCAGATGTCTGTCTCTCCTCTCTGTAAATCTGTTTCTAGTAAAAATAAATAAATCTTTTTAAAAAGAAGAAGTAGTCAAAAACAAAGAAAATATAATTTAAAAGGCTAGGACCTGTTGTCACGGCATAGCAAATAATGTTAACACCTATGATGCCAACAGTTTGAGTCCTTGCTGCTCCACTGGTGACCCAGCCCCTTGCTTGTGGGTTGGGGGAAGCAACAGAAGATGGTCCTGGTGCTGTGGGCTCTGCCATCCATGTGGGAGACCTGAGAGAAGCTGCTGGCTTTAAACTGGCCCAATCCCATTGGTTGTGGCCATTTGGGGAATGAATCAGAAGAGAACTTTTTCTGTCTAGCCATCTCTCAAATAAATAAATATTTTTAAAAGGTAGGTTTCCATTTGGCAATCACATGTAGCTTAGCATACATACTTGTAACGCACTGACATCTCAAATGAAATAAATTTATCATAATAGTACTTATTTACTTCATTTTTTCTAATAAAATTATTAATAAACTGAAGTATCAGTACTAAATAATAGTTCTATAGACTTCTTTTCAGAAGCATCCTTAGAAAATATTTTTTTTAACTGTCAGATGACCTTTTAGAATTCTTTTTTTTTTTTTAGAAAGATTTACAGAGAAAGATCTTCCATGCACTGGTTCAATCCCGAAACGCCCTCAATGACCTGAGCTGAGCTGATGCAAAGCCAGGAGCCAGAAGCTTCCTCTTGGTCAGATCACTCATATTAGTGCAGGGGTCAAAGATTTGGACCATCCTTCACTGCTTTTCCACAAACACGGAGCTGGATAGCAAGTGGAGCACCAGGGAATAGAACCGGTACCCACATGGGGTACTGGTGCTGAAAAGTGGAGGATTAGCCTGTTGAGCCACTGCACCAGCCAGATGATTTATATAACAGACAAATCCTATAAACCTTGTCACAAGTATAGAAGGTAAGTAAATTGGCAATGATTTAATCTATGCTTAAGAATATAATCTGATATATGAGGAAATATTGTCTGAAAGAAAATCCATTTAACTATATGAATTTTCCACTCAAAAGTATGTATTTCCACATGATTTTCTGTTAGAAACCAACAGCTAAATTAAGTTCCTTATTTTTTACTTTTGTCTGAGCCAGCCCTGGCCATTGCAAAAATTAGAGTCAACTAGTAAATGGGTATACACTCTGTCTCTCTGCCTTGCAAATGAATGAATGAATGAATGCATGCATGCATACATAAACAAGTAAGATATTTAAAAACAGAAGTAAGGTGAACATTACTTTATCTGAAATACTTGCAAGGGAGTTGAACTGTACCATTCCAAAATCTACACAGTTTTTTGGGGGTATTTCCCTATAAAACTAAATTCCTCATTAGTCATTTACTCTAGGTATTTCCCTATAAAACTAAATTCCTCATTAGTCAATTTTATGATTTGTTAAAAAGAGCACTGAGAGGAAGTGTAATTTAGAATTAGTTATTTAAACTCTTTCAGAACAACTGCTCTATCTTGCATATTTCTCCTATTCAAAATGTGCTTCTCAAACTAACAAAGTTGGCGTTACAAAGAAGCTTGTTAGAAACATGGACTATCAGACTATATACTCTGACAAGCTATCCTTTAACTTACATACACTTAGACTTTGAGAAATTCTGCTCTGTACAGCAGAATTTTATTAAATGATCCTAATGTCCCTCATAGCTGCTTTCCTTGAGAATTCATATCTGACACATTGAAACCTGTCTTTTCACATGGCGAGCTGAGTGCTGTGTCCTACCCTCTCTTTCCCTGTGATACTCTACTGCCCTGTTTGTTGAAATTCAACCTCTAAATCAGATTCCAAGCAGAATCAACAAGGCCCCCCTGGTTTCAGTAAAAATCAGATACCTTCAGAGTGAAAAATCTCATTAGCTGAATATTTTGGTCAAAGAAAACAAATGTGCACTTACCTTGATGGGAAGTAGTGAGGTCCAGGCAGGAAGTAAGGGTGATGAAAAGAGAATCTTGGTGGCGTCCCAAACAGTGTGGCTGGATGGCCAAGGGGCGTGGGCTGGTAGACATGTGGGTGTGGAATGGGAGAAACCGGGGGTATGGGAGCACTTCTCGGACAAGCGGGAATGCTGGGATATTCCTTTGGCGGTTGGATAGTCGAGGCTGCAAATCTGGCATGGGCAGTACTTGCACTAGTTGGAATCCTATTTGTGTTCTCCAGAGAGACGGGAGCAGGCCTCTTCACAGAATGACTGGCTCCAGAATGCAGGCGATGATCGTCCGATTGAGAAGGCCCAGCAAAATGCTGAGGTGGGAGTGGTGGGCGTAGGGGCAGACTTGGAGCCGGAACAGCTACTTGGGCTGCACTGGAGACGCTAGGCTGGAAAAGTGTGATAGGGCTTGGGCGCTGGACTGGAGGTGTAGGCAACTGGATGGCAGGTGGAGTGTCACCTTTAGAAAAATAAATGATACAGGTCAAACATTCGTTGAGCCATTCCACACTTCACTTTGTTCAGTAAAATCTGATACACTGTACAAGCAGAGGTCATCACTGGGTGCATTACCTAGTAGACTCATCATATCAAATCATTTTATTTACAGTATCTTTAACAAACTAAAATTATCTTGCTTTCTTTTTTTATTTACTTCTTTCCGAATCAAACTCCAAGTTCCATGAAGACCTTTTCTATTCTGTTCTTTGCTGTCTTCTCAACACACAAAATTATGCTTGGCACTGGAAAGGATCTCAATGAAAAATTTTTTCAAATGAATAAATGAGTGAAACCACAGATAAACTGAAGCAATGAATACAAATGCCAGTATGCATGTTTCTAAAGTATGAAATTACTGACAGTAAGTCACCTTTAAGGAATGGCCATTAACAAGAAAGATCAGGGAAGTATGAAAAATTACTTGAACTTCCTATTATCAAGATAATTTTATTTTCACTATTAATAGGGGTTTCAGAGAGGTGATTCAGATGAATTTTCTTTCATTTTGTATACTCTATATTAAGCTAAATTATAAATGACATAGTATTTTTCTTTTTTTTTTTTTTGTGACTTACTCATTTCTAGTGGAAAGGCAGGATTTATAAAGAGAAGGAGACACCACTATCTTCCATCCCCTGCTTCACTCCCCAGCTAGCCACAATGACCAGAACTGAACCAATCTGAAGGAGCCAGGATATTCTTCTGGGTCTCCCATGTGTGGGTGCAGAGTCCCAAGGCTTTGGGCCATCCTCTGCTGCTTTCCCTGGCCAAAAGCAGATGCTGCTCTTGGAGGTGGAAAATTAGCCAGTTGAGCCAACATGCTGGCTCCATAAATGATACAAGTTTTGGGAGAAAAAGTCCTTCACTATATCTAGTCTTCAACGTGAAGACAGAAGGAAATTTCCAAGGAAGAGTAGGATGCCACAGGCCAACCATTTGTGATAGGACTGAAAAGATACGCCTGTAACACAGTGTGACATATATGGCAAAATTTTGAAAAGTGTATCAGTTATATGTTCTTTCTATTCCCAAAGGAGACGACTACTGATTGAGTTTCTGTATTGCGTTAATGACACAGCTTCAATTCAGCTAAATTTCCTGAAGAACACAGATTGAAGTCACAGAAAATGAGTTACAATCCAATTTATTCTGGTACAATTAGGTATCTTCTACTAAAGAGGGAACAGTTTAAAAACAGATCCTTAGAAATATCTATCAGAAGCAAATGTGGATCATTTTTCAATTTTATCCTTTTTCTTTCTCTCCAGAGAAGCAAATCATGTTTCTCTTAAACCTGGAAGTAGAGTATCAAGGGACATATATGTTTCAAAACAGACCCTGACTTAGAGAAGCAGAGGAGCAGGGAGTCAGTAAGACTGCCATGATTCACCGTTGATGATGTTACAAACACCCAGTCCATCCGCCTCTGAAGCACACGCCCCACCCAGGCCTTTCCTAATTTATCAAGCACAAGGAAATTCCCCTCCAAATTCTTTCTAGACCAAGCTCTAAACCTGATATCTATAAAACAGCTTAAACATCTGTAACCAATATCATTTCAGCTTATCCCTCTCCTGCTCTACCCCTACAATTACCAAACTGGATCTTGAAAGCGAACTGTTTTAGTCTTATTCATATCTCCAATATCTATTCTAGAACCTGGTTAATGAAAAAAAAAAACATAGTTAGGAAAGATATGAATTTACTAAAGAAAAATGGATAGATGAGCCCAAAGCAGTCAGCATATCACCGATCAGGTGCAGGAGAGTCAAACCTTTTATAAACCAAGTCAGGCTGACTTTTAAAAGTTTTCAAGTCAGCTGAAAAAAAAAATTGTCTCTGATTTAAATCTTTTTCTTATACCCAATACTAAAAGCTTTTCAGTCTTTGATTCGAGAAGTATGGTCTTTCTTGGCAAAGAAAAAGTAAATCATTACAGACATACAGAACCTATGACTGAGTTAAGATTACAGGACAGAGGGATGTTTTTTTTATCAAGAGGTTTGATACCAAAGATATGATAAAAGAGGTGTCAATGAGGCATGTGGTGATAATCATCCTTTGAATTAACTCAATAAATAGTAAGCAACTAACATGCACCGGGTACTATTTTGGCTTTTGGCAAAAAATTACACGGATAAAGAGTTAATGTGGAAGTACAAAGAAAACATCCTAATACAAAAATTCAAGTTGCCAAGCAGGAGGTTAAAGTCTGCAATATCCACACACCTCTGCTAGTGAATAGAAAACATCTGTGGAAAAAGCATAATTCTAATATGTCAAATTGTAGCTAAGGCACACTAGAAACTAGCCACTTATTTTCTCTTCTTCCAGCACACACCTACAATCGTATTTCCCAGCCTCCCTTGAAATGAGGAGTGGCCACGCAGCTAAGGGTAGTAATCAGTGGAAGTAACGTGCAGCACTGCACGGACTGGTCCATAAAAGATTTTCATGCAGATCCTCCATGCTCTTTTACTTTCTGTAGGCTCATGCACAGCAGTACAATCACCCCAGATGCCCCATATTAGGATAACAAAGTCAAAGAGTAGAATACGTCTGGGTCCATGAGTCATCTTCAGGAAGAAAGCCATTTACCAACCAGAAATATTCACTAAAGCTTTAACATGGGTGAAAAAGAAGCTTAGTGTCCAAATAACTATGTTTTAGCACTTGTTAAAGTAGCTGTTATCATGTAATCATTTCAAGATACAAAAAGCCACATTTCAAATCTATAACATTGTCTGAAATGGGACCAGTGTGGTATAGTGGGTTAAGCCAATATAGCATCCCCTATCAGAGTGCGGACCTGGGTCTTGGCTTCCCTGCTTCCCATCTGGTTTTCTGCTAACGAGCCTGGTAAGGCAGCAGCAGACTGTCCGAGTACCTAGGTCCCCTGACTCTCCATGAGCTGTGAAGTAGTGGGGAATAGCAGAAATCCAGGACAAGTTCGATTTTCTAGAAAAGCAAGGTTTATGGAGGTAATCTTAAAGGAATAAAATAAAAACTTGCCAGAAAGCCCTGGTTTTAGGACAAACAATTGTTTATTAGAATAAGTAGGGTTATATTAAGGTTCAGAGCAAAATTAAAGAAAGTTGAATAAAAGACAAATAATGATCTGGTTTGAGAAAACCTCAGACAAAGTTTCTTTGGAGATCTCCCCATCAAAATGCCGGACTCAGAACCCTAACCAAGAAAAGAGAGAAGACAGAACAGGTCAACCAACCAACTCAGCTATATGTTGCAGCGAAATACGGAGCAAACAGAGATTCTATGATGGACTATGTCAATCAGTGGATTCTTCAGCGACCTCATAGTGCTTGGAGTGGCAGCGATTCGTAACTGTTGAAATATCAAAACCATTTGAGCAAGAACCTCGAAGCATACCCTACATGTGGGACCTGGGGAGGGTGGGAAATTGGGTGGGCCTTCTCCCTTAATACCCCCTTTTAAACATGAAGAAATAAACATAATATTTCCATATTAAATATGAAAATAATAATCATACCCACTTTCCTATAGCCCTTAAACCTTTTTACCCTGATTAACTATGTAAAGATTCTCAAAATATTAAAAAAAAAAGACAAATAAAGGAGAAAAACTACTAGAACATGTATAAATTCAGTGTGTAAAATATTATGCAGTGGTAATTACAACATGTTTAAATTTAAGATCCTGGTTAATAAGAAAAGACAAAAAAAATCACTGCAGGATTGATTACTCCTTCTTTGGAATATAAATACTGATTAGGGAAAAATCAGATAGAAATAACTAAAACAAAATGTTACAGGAAAATGAAAGTAATGCTAAAAACAACAACAAATGTAGCTCAAAATCATACTGTTATTATAGCTAACTGGCTAAATTAAAGAGAATTTAGCAAAAGTTTGTGTAGAGGTCAGTATTGTGGAACAACGAATTAAGCTGATGTCTTTGACTCCAGCATCCCATGTGGGTGCTGATTCAAATCCTGGCTGTTCTACTTCTGATCCAGCTCCCTGCTAATGAGCTAGGGAAAGCAGTGGAGGATGGTCTCATTGGGCCCCTATACCCATGTGGGAGACCGAGAAAAAGCTCCTGGTCTGGTTTTTGTTTGCTAATAGACGATCTCTCCCTGTCTCTCATTCTCTGTTTGTAATTCTGCTCTTCACACAAATCTTTTTTAAAAAAAGTTTGTCCAATTGTGCAAAACAAATATGTTTCAAGTGGTAACCCAGATGTAAAACATTTGACAGTGGAGGGGGCTAGCACTGGGGTGAAGTGGACTAAGCCACCATGTGCCACAGTGGCTTCCCATATGAGTATCCTTTTGAGTTCCAGCTACTCAAGTTTTGATCAGCCACCTACAATGAATCTGGGAAAGCAGTGGAAGATGGCCCAATTACTTGGGCCCCTGTCACCCACACTGGAGACTCAGATGGAGTTTCAGGCTCCTGGCTTTGGTCTGGCTCAGCCAGGGCCATTGCAGCCATTTGGGAAGTGAACCAGAAGATGAACATTTTTCTTTCATTGTCTCTTCCTCTGTTTCTGTGCCTGTCAAATAAATAATTATGCAGTCCAAAGTAAAATCAATGGTAGTGTAACTCAGAGGCCTCCAAGTCAGTGCTATTTGGCTCTCCAAATACTTTTACAGCGAGAAGTATCAATGCAATTACCCATTGCAGCATATAAAACAACTGGAAACTCCTGCCTAATAAATAAGGCCTTAAGATTTCTGAGCCCTAATTTTCATAGTAGACAGTTAAAGAATATGGATCAGCTACAATATAATGCAAATTCATATAATGTTCAAATTAGCAGAATGAATATAGGTAGATATTAGGCATTTACCTAAGAATTATAATAAAAACTCAAAAGCAGACCTGAGAACTTAACTTTTAAAGTACATATGAATGGCCTCTTCCAGGACATTTTTGAAAAGTGAATCTAACTTCCAGGTCTAAAGTGGAAACCTTGAGAACTCTAGTGCGATGAGTCTATTTCAGCACTTAAAAAGTTGATGAAATCTATATAGCATCCTATCAGTGCACAAAGCTCACTGGAGAAAGACAGGGGCTGGCATGTGACGTAGCCGATAAAGCTACTGACTGTGATACCCACAGCCCTTTTCAGCACCAGTTCCACAGGTCCGGCTGCTGCACTTCAGGTCAGTTCCCTGCTAATGGCCCGGAAGAGCAGGAGATGGCTCAAGGATTTAGATCCCAGCTACCCACATGGGAGACTCAAACGAAGCTCCTTACTCCTACCTTTAGCCTGGCCCACCCCTGGCCATCAAGGCAGTATAGGGGTGAACGAGCAGGTATATCTCTCCTGTCTCTTCTCTAACTCTTTCAAAACACATAAATTTTTTTAAAAAGAAAAAGCTGCTTGTGTTGGTGAGAACTATCACACCTCATTACCTTGATATCTTTATTCCATGGAGATAAAACAAAATTACCATGACTTTATATTCAATATTTAAAATTTATTGAAAGAAATCACAAAGAAAAGGTAAAAATGAGCACCTGCAGATGTTAGAACAATTATTCCCAGGGGATTTGCTTAAAATTTTATTTTTATTTGTCCATTTTGTAAGTGATTTAGACAAAGAATTACCCAGTGAAATTTCTAAATTTTCAAGTTATACTAACCCCTCTACATAACATAATGCAAAGTTAATGAGAACAAACTGAAACAGCACACTGAGGTTCCTATGATTAGGCAGCACAATGGTATATACATTCTATCTCTTATTATGATACACATTTGGGAAAATAACTCCAAAATTGTGTTTTTAAGAATATGCTTTTTGTTTATCACTTAAGAGCCAAGAAAGAAATCTTTTGGCATTAGATATGAGCAGATAGAAGGACTATTGTGTGTGTGCATGAGGGAAGCAAACATTATCATGGATCTTGTCTTAAATTTGATTATTGCTGTGTATGGCTCTGAAATATTTCTTTTGTTTTTGGCTCTGAAATATTTCCTGTAATTCTGCCTGTCATAGGTTCATACTAACCTACAGCATCATGGATGTAAGAACACTAGCAACAGTTTATGAAAATGCTTGTTTCTAGTTACCCTATATCTCAAAATGGCACAAAATTTAAATATTGTGTAAAATTTCAACTGCTTCAATGAAGAACACTGATAAATCTATTCCTGGAAACAGAAAATCTAACAGTAGAAGTAAGTGAGGTCTTGGGGTGGGAGGGAAGGACTAAGAGAAGAAACAATCTGAAAAGAGAAATTATAAATAATGTACCATAAAAACAGGATCAAGTGAACCAAGGCAAAATGCTAAAATACAGCATTAAAGGAGATGCTGTGAAACAGCGAAGTGTGAGAACGCCTGACTTTGCCAGCAGAGAGCACAGCTGATGGAGCAGCCTTCTTAAACCCAGGCATCTTGAACATAACTTCACTGAAAAGGATCTCTAAAATGACACCTTATAAAAAAAAATAGTGAAAACATGCCAGATTCTGCTAAGCCCATTTCCAAGATACCTTAATATCTCCATGTGCCTTTAGTGCCAGAAAAACCTGAGTAGGCAATCAGATTTAGACAGCTACAATGACTGTACAAACACTCTTCTTCAGAGGCAGCTAACAGGTTTTGGAAGAAGAAATCAATGTGGATAACTCTGTAACAAGTCCTTAACAAACCAGACTCTCAAGTTTGGGTTCTCAAAACTGACAAGAATTGTAAAATATTGATAGTAGTGGAAAAATTTTAGGGAGAGGCAATAATTATTTGGTATTTTGTATCTGGTAAAAAACAGACTATTGCCATTGCTTTTCTAGTTATTTTCTGGTTATTGCCATTGCAGTAACCAATGAGTCTAACACATCACATCATTACTAAGTTCCAGGGCAGGATGCCTCACACTCCATTAGGAAGGCATTTTTCTGTGCTGATAGTAAAGACACTCCTGTCTCCTGCTGAATTACCCCGTCATTTCCTCTAACTGCTGATCTATGGGCTTGTCCTGATTTGCCTTAAAGGCCTGAGGTTTTACACGTGGATGATTTGCCACTCTGGCAAACTGAGCACTTGGATTACTGAATTTTTTCCTTCCATTCATGCTTTTGCTTCCCTCCTTTTTGATTTTAATAATGTTTTTATAGCTTATTAATTGTGAACAAAACATTTATACGAAATAGGTCAATTTTCAAGCACCTTTTTAAAAACAGTAATCGACAATAAGGGCCGACTCACCAACTGGATGAGTGACGGGGTTCTGGAGGTTAGGTATTACCACAGAGTAGGTAGGTGACCGGTACGGATAAATTGTTGTTGGATTTGTAGAGATGATATTCTGTGTGGTACCAGAAAACACATTGGAAACACTTAGAGGAAAGCGTTTTCGCTTCCCTGGACGAGGCTGATAAACCCAACCTATAGAAGAAAAGAAACTATTTTTAATATAAATGTATAGGTGGGTTAGATTTTAGATGATTTTCCACAGTATAATGCAAAGTACTTTGACTTTAAAAAGAGTAAGTTATACAGCTCTGTGGTATTAGATGAATGACTTCTCAAGTGCGCATTTTAACATATGTATGTATCCATACAGTTTCTGTTAGCCAACACTGTAACCCCTAACTGAAGAGGAAAGTCAAATGACTTACATCCAATAACACAAACTGAAGCTATAATAGAACCAGTGGCCACTGAGCTTAAATCCAAAGCCTGTCCTCTACCTGTAGAACACATTATACATCTCTTCCTGTTCCTTCACTTTACGTAAGATACAATTGTTTGTATCTTGCAGTACAATAGACATGAAGGAGCAATCACTATGTTTATACTCAGCTCAGGAAGCGTTACAGTCTTACACTTGGCCAACTTCATTTCCTCTACAGTCAAAGACTGCAGCCAATGGCAGCTGTCAGTGGAAATGACACAGCCACTGTAAGCAGAAGGATCTCTGGTTCCCCCACAGCTGCTGCCTCTGATCTTCCCTCCAAGAACCTATCTGCTCATACTAAATAATAATCCTTTATCCACCAAGAACGGTCCTGTTGGGGATATACGTGTGCGTCTTCCCAAGCTTCATCACTGCTGGGGAGGAATCAGAATCATTTCAAACTATATTGTGACACAGATAAAGACAATATTCTGGTAAAACGGAACATGGTATTAACCTCTGCATTCTCATTGTCTTTGAGCATGTACTAGACTTATTATTGCTACAATTTTAAGTAAGTCCACAAAAGTCTTTGTACGTCTGCAAGAATATCTGCAAAATTATAGCCTAAAACTCTGAATATTTAATTAAATTTAAATCTATATCTATCTGTATATTTAATCAAACTCACAGTAAAACTATACATCCCTGGTTTGCATTAGTTGGTAAATATGAGAGCAGATATCTTTATACCTGGACACTTAAGCTGAATACCATTCTGATTCTTAAATTAGTCATTATTCCTTTTATTACACATAACAGATTAGGGGGAAAAAAAACTAAGTTTTTATCTTTCAGTTTCACTTAACCTAATCATTTTCAAAATAAATTAATTTGAAAGAAATTATAAAGATGCCTTTTTCACTTCGTTTAATTACCGGGGAATTCCTCTCTGTGTTTTTCTTTAATCTTTTGGGCTTCATCATAATAGGGTTTCTTTTGTTCTTCACTAAGCTTATTCCACTCTAACCCGAGCTGGACACTGATTTCTGCATTGTTGGCTGCTGGGTTAGCTTTGGCTAGTGCCGGCCGGTGGATCCTCGCCCAAACCATAAATGCATTCATAGGTCGCTTCACATGACCATTTCTGTCCTTACTGAAGGGAGTGTCTGGTATTCCTGCATGACAGAAGTAAGAGATTAGATTACTATACCACACACACAAATTTTAAAGTAAGTGTACCTCCATGTAACTTAAAGTTTTTAATATCTAGAGAAGATATACCTCAATATAGTCAATGAACCGTCAATATGCCAGAATTCCTTATAGCCTCTGCACTCAGCATTCTAAACTTTCGCTTAGAATGATTTTCCTTTTATTGAAAATATTGTGGAAATAATAACATGAATGCAGTACATTTCTGACATAACTTATCTACACAGATGCTTCCTAAATGTTTACTGGAACTCAGTCCTTTAAAGCAAAAATCTGTCTAACATCACTGCAGTCACTGGAGTTCATTGTGATGACATAGCTTCTGATCCTAGTCATCAACAGGCCCACGTCACGGGAGAAAAGCAGGAAAAAAGGAAAGAGTCACAGAGCCAGTTGAAATTAAAGCTATTTACCTCCAAGAATTTTTTGTGTTCCCTAAAAAACAAACAATGTATAAACTTTTATCTTTAGAGATACTTAACATTAAAGATTAAGCAAAAATATAATGAATCAAGTACATAAACTCTCTATTGATGTTGTTTTAAAAAACAGAGTCTTAAAACTACCAAAGATAAAAACATAGAGGAAGATAAAAAAGAATATAGGCAAAAGGTGGAAGAAAACAGAAACAGTAACGATAAGCATAAAAGTTAACAAAAATATAAATGGGAAAATTAGTATGACTTTCTAAAGCCCTGACTTAGGTATAGTTCTGTCAATTAAATTTAAGAAATTTGAATTCCTGATAGAAATTTATTTTTGGTTATTACTACTCTAACTGTAGTCATTTCATTAAAAAAAACTTTTTTCTAGCATAATCTAGAGTATTTTCTACCTAAAACCTTAGTTTTTAGAAGAATAAATTTTAAAGCATTTACATCTAATAACATATTTTCTCCTAAAAATTACTGTTCATTTAAAAAGATCATCTGTATAATTAATGTAAACTTCCCTGCTTACACAGTTTTACTTAAACACCATTTTTTCTTTTCTAACACAAACGTTAAATGCACAGCTTTTACAATCTTTCAGTGCACAAACACTGAAGGCTTCGCGCTAACAAGAGAATATTCCTGGTCATCTAAGGATTGTCTGCGAATCTGGAACCAGCTAGTGTCATTTCACTGTAGACATACAAGTTAATCAGAAGCGATACCTGTGCAGACTTGGCCCTGAAAATATTCAGTTCTGGGATTTTTCTTTTTCTAAGTTTAGGCTTCTGAACTGCTGACAGTTCAGTTACGGGGCACCACGGACGAAGTCTGGAAAACCAGACTCCCCTGCCGTCTAGTACCTGCGTCTGAAGGAAGCACGGTGAGCGGGACGTCTTTGGTTTCAATTTTGACAGAAGGCTCCAGTAAGGACTGCATTTTAATAGGCACAGGTGTCAGGGGGACCTTGGTCAATCGGATCAGATCTGAAGGTGGTGGTCCCTGGAACTGGATCCGAGCACCAGGGGGCACGGTGTGGAGAGTCAAAGGGATCCTCAGGTCTTGCTGGTGCGGCCCAAAGGCGCTCGATGTCTGGGCCAGGATTGCTTCCTTGCTGTCGTGGCCCAGGCCATTGGACGTGGCTTCGGGGCCCAGACCGCAGTCCTCGTGGAATCTCTCGGGCTCCTCCGTTTTGATGACTCCATCTCTTAAGGCTGCTAGACTTTTGCCTTCCCCGGCATCTCTCAGGATCTCTTCCGTCTCCAGCTTGCCTTTCTCATTCCCTCGGCTGCTGTCGAGGAGCGCCACTGGGCATTCTCCCCTGACCGACCTGGAGGCTCTAGACCCCAACTCAATGGCCCTCCGAGATGCCAACGACGGATCCAAGCCGAGCCCGGGCTCCGGCTTCTCGGCCTTGACCTGCAGCACCCGGGGCTGCATTGGGTGCAGCTCCGGCCTACAAGGGGTGCCCTCAGATGTGGTGGGTGGCGGTGGCGGCAGCAGCAACAGCTCCGGCCTCAGCTGCAGCAGCCGCGCCTGCCCTGGGGGGGCCGTGGCGCCCTCGTCCTGGGATTGAGCCTGTGGTGGCCCTGGCGGTGGCGGCAGCAGCAACAGCTGCTCCGACTTCACTTGGAGCAGCCGTCGAGCCGCGGGCGCTACGGCCGACGCCGGGCCGTCTCCACAGGACGACGACGACGACGACGACGACGACGACGAGGCCACGGTCGCAATGGCGGCCGCGCACGGGACAGGTGGCGACGGAGGGGGTTCGGCGGCCGCTGCCTGAAAGGAGGCGTCCTCGACCGGCGGTAGCGAGGATGGAGCCGGGCGCAACGGGCGCGGTGGGGTGGCCCTCGGCGGTTGGCGCGGCTGAGGCGACGGCTCCGGCCTGGCCCTCTCCATGCGCGGATGGCCTGCTCCCGGCCCAGATTATGAGCTCAGCCGTTTGTTGGCGTCCTCTCCCCCCCCTCCCGCCCCCTTTCAGTTAAGACCCTTCCAAGGCCTTTGCTACCCAGGACCCTGCGCGGTTCCAACAGGGCAGCGCTGGGCTCGGCCTCGCCCAATCCCCCTCGTCCTGGGGACCCCGTCCCGCCAATCACAGGCGCGTTCTTCGGCTCCACCCGCCCTCTGCTCTTGCCACGTGCCACGCCCTCGAATCACCCGTGACCATCGCGCCCGCCGCACTTGTTGCCCATTTGATCCCCGCCGACTCTCCCTCTCTTCCGAGTTCTCTTCCGAGTGACCCCTCCCCCGCCCAGAGCACCTGACAATGGCGTTGCCCAGGAAACGGTGCAGTTCCAGCCCTTGATTGTACCGCTTGGGTACAATCGTGAGCCTCTTAAACTGGGCTGGGAGAACAGGCCTTGTGCCCGCGCTTTGTGCGACCATTGTCCCTGGAAGTTGCCGGTGCCTCTGGGCCTGGAGAACGGTGATTTTACAACGTAACTGATAAACCTACGAAAGGACGCTTAACTTTCAGTTGCCGCAGCCCCGTTTCCCACACTTCTCAAATTTACCTGCCTCTTTGAGCCTTCACCACCATAACCGTATGGGGAACTTTAATTGTTTGGTCACGTGGAAACAGCCCCAGTCCTAAAGTCTCCCTGCCTTTTACTTTGGCCCATTACACACCAACTGCCCAGAGCTTTTAAAAATGCAAACTGTGGTCAGGCACAATGGCTCACTGGCTAAATCCTCACCTCGCAAGCACCAGGATCCCATATGGGCACCAGTTTGTGCCCCGGCTGCTCCACTTCCTATCCAGCTCCCTGCTTGTGGCCTGGGAAAGCAGTTGATAGCTCAAAGCACTGGGACCCTGCATCCGCGTGGGAGACCCGGAAAAGGCTCCTGGCTTCGGATTGGCTCAGCTGCTGCCATTGCGGCCACTCGGGGAGTGAAATCAGCAGACGGAAGATGGGTCTATTCTCTGTAAATCTTTCAAAATAAAATTTTAAAAAGGCAAACTGGTCCTATCACACTGGTTTCTTCCATCTTTCTTTGGCTTCCCACTGACGAGGTGATGATCTCTAAAATCCTTGGCAAAACGTGCAAACACCCACAAGTCTCTGACCTCTGCCTGCTCATGCCATCCCTGGTTCTGTGGGACTCAGCCACCTTGCCACTGGCCTCACTGGTTCTCTTGCTACCGTGAGGGCCCCTGAACCTGCCAGAATGCTCTTCCTCCCTTTGTGCCTGCTTCGTTCCTCTTGACTGCAGTTCATTAGAAAAGCCTTTTCAGACTCAGGTCCAATCCTCCTTACAAACTCATCCATCGTTGATTTACCACAATCTGTCATGTGTTTGTGTATGATTCTGCCTCTGCCATTTAGCTGTAAAGTCCCTTACAGGAAGAATTGCTTGTTTTTCGCTTATTGAATAGTCATGTTGACCAGTGAACCTGACATATACAAAAAGCATCCTAATATGGTTTAGCTCTGCCCATTGCTCTGTTGCTCTTTCAAATAAATATATTTTAAAAAATTCTTCATGAATAAATTAATCCAAGTGTAGAACTGTATGCTGAAAATTACAGACACTGATTATTAAAGACCAGAGTAAGTGGATATAGGACCCAGTGCAATAGCCTAGTGGCTAACGTCCTTGCCCTGCACACACTGCGATCCCAGTGTGAGCGCCGGTTCATTCCCCAGTGGCTCTGACTCCCATTCAGCTTCTTGCTTGTGGCCTGGGGAAGCAGTAGAGGATGGCCTAAAGGCTTGGGACCCTGAATCCACGTGGAAGTGCTGGAGGAAACTCCTGCATCCTGGCTTCAGCTCAGCTCCGGCCATTGCAGTCACTTGGGGAGTGAATCATCAGAAGATCTTCCTGTCTCTCCTCCTCTCTGTAAATCTGACTTTCTAATAAAAATAAATCTTTTTTGAAAAGTGGAGGTGTACTCACAGTTTGCAAATTGGCAATTCCGTAATTTTATGCTTTAAGTTTCTCCAAAATTGATAATAGATTCAAGGGAGTTCCTGTCTAAATCACAGCAGGTGTTTTCTTAATAAGATAAAATTAATGTTTTAAAAATCAGTCTCAATAATAGCCAACATAATTTTAAAGACAAAGTTTGAGGACTGACATGACCCAATTTGTCCTTATTTCTCCTGATACTTTCCTCACCTTTTTTCATGTGTTGAAATACTTACCCTTAATCCCCAAAGAGCAAAAAAAAAATTTTAATGTTTTTATCTCTGTTGTTTGAATTAGATAATTGTTAGTGATCTATTGTCAAATCTGCTGATTCTTTTGCCACCTTGATTTTTCCTGCTGAGCTTATTTATGGAAACGTTCATTTCATACTTTTGAACTGTTAATTTTTGGCTATTAATGTTTCTGTTTACTAAGTTGTACTGTTCATTTTATTGTGATAACTTAATTCTTTGAAAATGTTTTGTTATACTTTCTGCCATACATTGGATATGATTTGGCCTCAGGTATTTTGTGGTAGTGAAAAACTAATACATTTTCCTTAAAGTTTTTGTCTTCTATATCCAACATGTGGGCATCACTCAGAATACATTTCTAGTCACAGAAAACTTTCTTTAGGTTTCATAATGAATCTGAAGGATTTTTTGCTGTCTTCTGTCATCTGTCATGGAAGGATTTCAGTAACTGTCAAATGACATATGAATTCCACTGGTTAGTTCCTTGATGACTTACATATGGAACACTAGGGTCTTTTATTTAGTGATAGACACTTACAATAAAGGACCACTTTCTTGTGATTTTCTCCTAACAGGTTAAGCAAGGGCCTCACAATCTCCTAACCAGAACCTCAGAATACGACTTTGTTTTGGAAAAGGGTCTCTGGAGACATATGTAGTTAAGGATTTAGAAGGTATCATACTGGATTTGCATGAACACTCCATCCAGTAGCCTGTTCACTTTGAAGAGGAAGAGGGGTACAGAGAAGTCAATGTAAGGATGGAAGTACACTGAAATGATGCTTCCGGCTTCCAAGAAGTGCCACGGACTGCTGGGAGCCATCAGAAGAGAGGGGAGATGTATGCCGCCCTACCATCCTGAGCCTTGAGAAGGAACCGATCTGTCTGTATCTTGATTTCATATATGTGCTGTGAAAACAAGCACGCCTATACCATGATTTAAAAATAGTTTCCCTAGAAATGTGGAAGAACACATCTGTTGCTTTAAGTAACCCAAATTGTAATAGTTTAATACAGCAGCTGAAGGAAACTAACTGCTTTCTTGTCTTAATAGAAAATGCACTGCAAAGAGGTCTGGGACTGGTTCTTTTTATGAGTGAGAAAACCTCATTGACAGGCTGGAGGAGAGTTCCCTTTTGCTGATTGATTTATTTATTCAACAAACATTTGCTGAATTTCCAGAAAGCACCAACGATTAGATGCTAGGAGCATAACGAGTATACTCACTGAGACACAAGGAGAACTACTGGAGAGTTCTGGGGAAAATGTTTTTCCTTGATGAAAGACGCAGCAAGTATGAAGAGAAAGAGCTCTTCTGTTCATCTCTGCCCTTTCTGCTCCAGGTGCTGTAGTGTGAGGATGTGTTTCCGGTACCACAGCGGAGAGGTCTCTGTTATACACCACAGAAGTGAAAAATACTCTAGAAGAATGAAAAATACACTGACTCACTGGAGAAATTCTGAAGCTGAAAAATCTGTGATTTAAGTAAATTTCTATATTGCTTGACTTTTTCTAAGTGAAATTCCTAGTTATCTGTAGCCCAAAGCATCCAAATTTGTAGAACTTGGAATATACTGATATGCATAAACACATAAACCTTTAATATTGTATTAGTAAGTCTGGCTCCCTAAACTTTATTGATGAGTTTGTCTTTATCATTTTATCACTGTCTAGAGTGTCTGATCTAGATTGGTTAATCAGTATTTGTGGAGTGAAGAAATGAATTAACAAATGAATAAATCAATGAATTCATAGATGAACAAGAAGATATTTTTAGGAGGCACTATAGCAAACTCAGGTAAGATTATAGAGTCTTGCAGTCATTCCTGACTTTCAATCCTGCCTCCAGCACTTCTGTTCTCTCTGTTATAAAATGAGGACAATAACACTATATACCTGAAATAACTGCTTTAAGAATATTCAACATTAATGCATAAGGCTCCATTTTATGTTGGCCACTATTACTGGAGATGAACCAGAGAAGAAGCAACAGTGATTACAGATTTTCAGGTCTATGTTGGAAACATGAGGATGAACCTGATCAAAATGCAGTGTGGAAATGGAAAAGATGATGTTCATCCTCAGACATCTATAAAACAGTCTAGATATATCAGAGAGTGAAGATAATTTGGTTATGTTTTTGCAAATAAAGTTATTTTACTTAGGTTCTGATTTATGTTGGTTAGCACATTTTGAACTTGTGTAACTACAGAATTCTTTACAAATATAGTAACAAAAAGGAGGGCAACTCATATTGTATTCCTGAGCTGAATTTAAGGGGGCAGGAGTCACTGAGATTTTATAAAAGAACATATTTGTAAGTAGTGATCCTTTTAACCAAAACATTGCAGATTTAAAAGACTTCTTTAAATGGCATAAATGCAAGCAATGACAGTGATACAATGCAGTACAGCCTCTGAAATCCTTTGAATTCTCTTCCCAATTTAATATTTTAGAGACTACTATGCATCAGAGGAAAACTATGCCAGAGATATTTAGAGGAAAAATTCTGTGTGTTAGTGTTCAAAGAATCACTTGGTACCCACAAATGAGTAATAAATATCAAGCAAGGGTAGTATTGTATATGTCATGCACGTTTTTTCATTGCTGAAATAAAGAGAAGATCTTACTGAATTAATATTAGGAAGTAACTCTTCCCAAGGAAATTATTCACAAATCACTCACTGGATTTCCTTCTATCTTTAATTTCCATTGCATGAGAATGAGTAACAGTCAATTCACATTCCAGTTTCCATTTTTAGATGGGCATGAAGATTTCAAATTCTTTTATTCAATAAACCAGCTTAGCAACTGGAAAAAAATTAAATTAAAATGTATTTCCCTATACCAATTTTGTTACCCATCTATGACCCATGTGAGACCAAATTGTTATGAACACTCAAAATGCATCCCTATAAATAACTCCAGGTTACATGGTAGAATTTATACTTCATTACACATACTCTGCTTTTTGTCAATAATAATACCTTTGTGTAATCAAGCCTTATTACTTTACCTTTTCTAAAAGGATTATAGCTCTTCATTTTAGACCTCAAAATGTTTTATGGACACCATCCTTTTAAAATCCATGTCTCCTTTTTAATATGAACTGCAAATATAAATATTAAAATGTATTCTCAGTTGACCTAGCTGCCTCCAGGATTTCTTCACTCTCATTTACTCTTCATAGCAAAGTAAGATTAGCTTTCCTAAAACATTATTGAGTAGATCAAAGCCAAAGTCTTTAGCATGTATTTAATATCTGCAAGTCCTACTTTGCTTCTAATGGCTTTCCTCTTATTCTCTGCTTTCCATCTCTTTTAGGGATGTCTCTCAATCCACTCTGCGTGTGTGTGTGTGTCACATGAATGAATTTATACTAGTCCATCCTATTCTCTTACAAGATCATCCCATTTGTATTAGTTGCTTTTGATCCAACTCAAATATGATAAAGAAGATGTTGAATGAGATTTTGGAAATTTATTTCAAAGGTCCAAACTTGATCATCTTGGACATGAAGTATTCACCTCTAATTTCTAAAAGTCTAAGTGGATCTAATAAGCCAGTAGTAGTAACAGCACTTACGTCCTGAAAGAACTTGGTGAAAGACACAAGGACCAGATGGGCTTTATCAACTCTTCACCGTGAGTTGACGGAAGAATCAGGCTGATAAGGAGAAAGCTGCATGTGTTTTGGGGGAAAGTGTTCTTGACTAATCCTGCATACCAACACCAGAACATTTTATTAACTGCCAAGCTATGGAATCTAGCCACGTCTTTTTATTTTTTAAGCTAACAGTAAAAAAGGAGAATGTGAGAGAACAATTTTTGGGGAAAACAAGCTTTAAAATACACACAGACATATACATATATGTATATATATAATATATGCCTCAAGAAATCGAGACTTTTAAAGGAGGCCAGTTACATACACATAAAGGAATTTGTTCATTCAGTCATTTAAACTAATTCACTGATTGCTTCCTGTATGCCAGGCAGCATTCTTGGCAAGGGAGCTAATAGTTTGAAAAACATTTTGCAAATTCCTGCCCTCGAGGGATAGCACTAACACTAGGCTAGGTGATCAATGCCACCAGAATCTTCTTTTTGGGACTAACACTGTGACACTTCAGGCCAAGCCACCACTTGCAATGCTGACATCCCACATCAAAGTACTGGTTTGAGTCCCAGCAGTTCCGCTTGTGATACAGTTCCCTACTAATTCACCTGGAAAAGCAGGCAAAGATAGTCAGGTGCTTGGGCCCTTCTATGCACATGGGAGCTGCAGATGGAGTTTCAAGCTTCTGGCTTCAGCCTGTCTCAACCTGGCCAGTGCCCATATGAGATACTGGCATTGCAACTGGCAGCTTTATCGGCTATACCACAACATCAGTCCAAAAGATCTCTTTCTATCTCTGTCTCCCCATCTCTGTTGTACTGCCTTTCAAATAAGCAAACAATCTCTTAAAAAGTTCCGTCTCGGGGCGCAGCGTGGTAGCCTAGTGGCTAATTCCTTGCCTTGCAACTGCCAGGATCCCATATGGGCACCAGTTCCTGTCTTGGCAGCCCCTCTTCCCATCTAGCTCCCTTCTGTGACCTGGGAAAGTAGTCAAGGATGGTCCAAAGCCTTGGGATGCTGCACCCACATGGGAGACCTGGAAGAGGCTCCTGGCTCCTGGTTTTAGATTGGTGCAATTCCAGCCACTGTGGCCACTTGGGAAGTGAATCAACAGACGGAAGATCTTCCTTTCTGTCTCTCCTCCTCTCTGTGTATCTGACTTTCCAACAATAAAATAAAATTAATCTTAAAAAAAAAACTTTTGTCTTCATAGTTGATATTTTCTTTCTTTTGATTCTGTTCAATTCCTAGGCAGCTTCATCACTTTTGAAGGTAACAATTATAGTAGGAAAACAACCCCTCTTCCTGTCATTCTAACAAAGTTTGTCCTATCTCACTGGCCTGGCTTGGACTAGATACACATCTTTGAACCTGACAGCCCAGATCTCACTTGTTGGTAAGACCATCATAAACAATTATGCAAGTCTTCCATTACCAAATAGGACAAACAGGAGCATAATTCCAGTGTGGGCCAAACTCACCAAGCCTTTATCCAGACACAAGACTAGGTCTGTCTGGGGAAGGGGAACTTTTTCTGCTTCTCCTTTCAATACTAAGGTGGTCCTGATTGTAGTTGGAATTTCATGGTCATAAGTTAGAAAAATAGATGTTGAGCAGGCAAAAATCACAGCTGTCAACTTCATTCCTTCGAAGTATACAAATACAAGGTGGCCGAATAGAGAGGACCCTTTTTTGTCAAGACATCTGGATTCTAAATCCTAGTTTTAGAAGCCATGGGATAATGGGCAAGTCATGTAATTGGGTCCTATGATATTTGTTTCCTTTCATATACAATGGGGGCAGTAATGGTCTTCCCCTATGGACTCACTGAGACAGAAGAAATAACAGACTGCAGACTATACCACTGTCCCTATTTTATTCTTCCACTCTGTATCTCAGTGCCCTTACACATACAAGGTGCTCAATAAGTGTTCTTGAAGGTGGCCTGATCAATGATATTGAAACTCACAAAGTTCTAGAAAGCTTTTCAAAATTTTATGCAAGCTGGGAGGGGTGGGGGGAATCCCCAGCGCCTATAAAACTGTACTACATAGTACAATGTAAGCAACAATAAAAAAAAAAAAACTCAAAAAAAAAATTTTATGCAAGCAAAAACATTTTATTTATTCACCATTAAAAAGTTTGCAGAACCTATGAAACAGGTGTCTAAATGATCTCATTATCAGATCTCAATTTAAATACTACTTCCCATACCACTTCTGATCCCTGCAGTCAGAACAGGACCTCCAGCCTACTCCACAGCCCTTAACACAGCTCTATTGCAGCAGCCACTTGTAAGCACTTTGTTTAATGTCTGTCTTTTCCAAATGACCATGAACTCCATGGGCAGGCACCATGGCTGACTTGTTTGTTGTTGCCTATTATTGTGTATGGCTCAATGTAGGAAATTTAGAATTATTTGCTCAATGAATGATAAAATTAATGGAATCAAATGGAGCCAATTCAAGTGAACTGGGTAATTAAGAAATATTTGTTCAATTCATGAGTAAATTCATGGGATTAAATGAGATAAAGCCAAATGGTCTAGGAAGCATGCAGCAGTACTTCAGAAAAGTTCATGGGAAAATGGAACTAAATGCTATGAGCTTATTTTGGTGCAAAATCAATTTTGAAACCCATGCAGAGCATTATCATAATTTGTGCTTTCCATGCATTATTTAAAAATTTTGCACCAGAATAAACTCATATTTTTAATTCCATTTTTCTATGAATTTTTTGGAAGTATTATCATACATCTTATTTTCCTGTTTTTTTTCTTTTTTAATTATTTTCTTGCATTCTTTTCCAAGCCCTCCAGCCATCACATCTTTCCAAAAGCTAAGCTAAGTAGAGAAAGGAATGGCCAGTTGAGTTAACATTTCCGTTTAAGGACACACAATCAGTAACCATTTAGAAATAAAAACACTTCAGAAAAAAAAAGCATCTAGCAATTTGAAGGTCTTATTATGGTTAGTTTTATCTGGAATAATAGTTGTAGATGCCATAGTCCGGTGCACACTGGTGTGTCCCAATGTTTCTATCTGTCTCAAGACCCTGACAGATTTTGGCACCATTCCTAAGTGCATGCACATCACTACCAGCCAGGAACAGATTAAAGTGGTTCAGGGAGGGAGGGAGATTTTTAAGACAAATTAGTCCTTCTTGTCGTCCTTGTTCACCCTGGGTTTCATTTACATAATGCAGCTCTTAACACAAATGACATGAGTCAGCATCAGAGAAGACAAACTGAAATATGACATTCGTACCAAAAGCAATTATTTTTCCTTCTGTCAACTTACAGTGAACAAGCAATCTATCAAATAGAAATAAACACAATAGAGGCCAGTGTCCAGTTAAGTCATAAATATCTGCAGTCTGAAGAATCTTTAAAAAATTCATAATCATATCTTAAGTGTAAACTTCAGTACTATTTTTTTAAAGATTTATTTTTATTATTATTTTTTTTCATTGGAAAGGTGGATATACAGAGAGGAGAGACAGAGAGGAAGATCTTCCATCTGATGATTCATTCCCCAGGTGAGCGCAACGGCTGATACTATGCCAGTCCAAAGCTAGGAGCCTCTTCCGGGTCTCCCACGCGGGTGCAGGGTCCCAAAGCTTTGGGCCGTCCTCAACTGCTTTCCCTGGCCACAGGCAGGGAGCTGGAAGGGAAGCGGGGCTGCCGGGATAGAACTGGCGCCCATCTGGGATCCCAGGCGTGCAAGGCGAGGACCTTAACCACTGCGCCACCGCGCCGGGCCCAAGCTTCAGTACTATTAAGCACATTCACATTATTGTGAGCTAAACTTCAGAACTCCTTGCATCTTGTAAAACCAACACGCTGTTTCTTGTATAGTAACATGTTCGTCCCCTCATCCTTTGTTTCCTGGCATCCAAACATTCTTTCTGTCTATGAATCTGACTATATTAGATACCTTAATGTGAATTCAGTCGTTCAGTATGTATGTTTTTGTTTTTTTTTTTTTTCCCTTCGTATAACGTCCTCAATGCTCACCATATTACAGCCTGTGTCAGAAGTTAAAAGGCTGGTATATATATACACATGTTGTGATTGTTGGTTTGTTCCTACCTTCTGGCTACTGTGAATAATTCTGTTATGAACAAAGGTTACAAAAAAATCTCTTCAAGACTCTGTTTTCAACTCTTTAAGTATATATCCAGATATGAGTTGGAGGTGAATATGATCTTTCCAAGGGTTTTGGTTGTGCTTTTTTGCAGAACCATCATACAGATGCTTCTCAATGTATGATAGGGCTACCTTCTGATGAATCCATCACAAATTGAAAATATGTCTGAAATATATTTAATAGAGGGGGTGTTTGGAGTGCCTTGTTTTGATATCTGACTCTACTCTTGACTCCAGCTTTCTATCATCTGTGTGGGAGGCCAGGACTGAATTACGGTCTCCTGGCTTCAGAACACCTTAGCTTAGCCTACCTTAAATGTGCTAGGGGGTAGACTGGCCTAAGAAGCCAGTTAAATGTGCAAGAACTTTAGTCACTAGACTATCTCACTGGCCCATTAACTTTCTTTTAATGAAAGTAGATGTACATATCAGGAAAGAACATTGCCTGGAGCCCATGGCAGTGAGCTTTCTCTGCTCTCAGGGCACTAGCTTCCTTAGGTAACTCAGGCTCATGTCTGAGCTTCACAGGAATGGAGTCTTACACTGGCCATTATTTGACTTCCAATCACTTTAATGTTACATTATGTTTCTGAGATTCAAGCCGCTTGCACCATGGAGTGATCTTCATAGCTAGATAGTATTTCACTGTGCCACAGTTTATTTTATTGCATTCCTGATTAGATCCTAAGTTGTTTCCAATCTGAGAATATTTATGAATAATTATGCTCTGAACATCGTCTGTGTGCCTGAGTGTGTGCTAGGTATATACCCACCTGGAGTTTCTGGGTTGTTGGAAACATATCTGTTCACCTAGATACTTTCATATTCCCAAAGTATTCTTGATGAATTTACACTTTCTACACAATTTGTACATGTTTCTGTAGCTCCACATATGTGCGAGCCACTGGTAGTGTTACTAAAGTCTGTGATGCTGGGGCAGGCTTTGTGGTGCAGTGCATTTAGCTGCTGCTTCGGACACCCATATCCCGTGCTGTATCCTGCATCTAGCTACTTTGCTTCTGTTCTAGTTCCCTGCTGATTCACCTGGGCAGCCACAGTTGATGGCTTAAATACTTGAGAGTGTTTTGCCACCCATTTAAGGACGCCCTGGATGGAGTTGCTGGCTCCAGGCTTTGATACGGCCCGAGCACAGCTGTTGTGGCCATTTTGGCAGTGAACTAAAGGATGGAAGATTTGTCCTAGCCTCTGTCTCCACCTCTTTCTCTTTTCCTCTCTCCCTTCCTCTCTTTCTGTCTGTTCCTGTGTTACTCTGCATTTAGAGTTAATTAATTAATCTTCTTAAAATTGTGGTGCTTCATTCTGATGTGTGTGGTTATATTAGTATATATTATATATATGTATGTATGAGTAATATATATAATGTATATTAGCATATATTAGCATGGGAATGAAGAACATGGAATGTCTTTTTTTTTTATCCTTATTGGTAATTAGGTATGCTTTATTGTGAAAAACTGTGCAAGTTGCCTGCCAATTTTTTAGACTTAAGTGAATTAATCTGAAAGTGAAGCTCCGTGTCGTGACTATAAATGGAAAATCAGTACCACATGTCAAAAATAGAAGGGAACTACGAAAATTAATTCTAACACTGTGCTCATTCTTTATACCATGATGTTTTTGTCTTCTTTTTTATTTTGCTGATAAGGAAATGGAAGCATTTCATAATTCCAGGCATAATCAAAGTCCTGTCAGAAGTCAGTGGTAGAATTAGATCTGGCTCAGAGGGCCTTACCTCTTGGACCTGCTGTAAGAATGCATTTCCCTGTGTTTGTTTCAGGCCACTGCCCCCAAGAAAGATGAGAACTAGCAGCATAAGGACAAGCAGACTGCAATAGTCAGAGCAGGATCGTATTTAAAGTGAGAGAGTGAGTATACATGCAGGCATCTCATTCTTTGCACCATGCCCTTTCAGGTCAGGCTCTTCCACTTTGATTTGTGGTTCATTTCTTAGATGGCTGAAGCTTTAGCCATTTGCATCCACATTCCAGGCCGAAAGGAGAAAGGGAAAGACAACAGAAGGTTATGCTTATACTTCCAAACTGAGTGGTCTCTTCTTTATAGAAACTTACTAAAGCCACACAAATCCTGCTCAATTTGGCTTTATCTTAAAGGAGGCTGCAAAATGTAGTGTTTGTTGTATGTTTTAAGCTGAGCACTTAGCCATCTCCAGAAGCAGGTTTTTTTTTTTTTTAAAGAAAAAAGATGAGAGAGTGATAATTACAGGGGCAGTTGGAGGTTTCAGCCTCAGAAATCACAGGGGCTATGGAGGGGTTCTCTCCCAGGTCCTGTTATCATAAACTACCACTCCCACCCCTAAGCCTGCCCTCTTTCCCCTTTGCCCCCTGTAGACCTGTCTATGCAAACAGAAAAGGGAGGGAAGAAGGAGAATCAGATGCTTGTTTGGGAATTCCTGGTAAAATGTTACTTCATTCCCTCTGTACTTCCTTCCACCACCACATACTTTGCCACATACCCTCCTCCCACCCCCCAGTCAAAGACAAGTATGGTCACACATTGCCTAAAGACAGAAAGGTTCTGAGAAACATGCCATTGGGTGATTTTATCATTGTGAGCATTATAGCATGTACTTACAGGAATCAAGGCAGCAATGACGTCACCAGGTGATACAATCTTATGCGACCACTGATATGCAGTCTGCCACAGCCTTAACAGTACTTTTGTGGTTGCATAACTGTGCTGACGGGAATAGGGAAGTTTCTAGATCAGGCACACTGCTGTTTCCTTAGCCAGTGAATGGTGTGGAGCTGGGGCCCTAGAGTTCTCCTGGTGCCACCACTATAGCGAGGGACACTGGTAAATCCTGAAGGATTTCATCTCTCCTGCTGTCCATGAAGTTTGGGATTGTACGTGACTGTAGAGACCAGCGGCTGTGACACACTTGGAAGTCTCTGAATAGCCTGGGCCAGAGGAAGGGACAGCAGGGGGCAGGCTGAGGAAAGGGGTGGCACTGCACCGCAGGCTCTGTCAGTGTCTGGGGCCTGTGAAAGGTCAGCATCCATCCCATCAGAAGGATGTCAGAGCAACAGCAGAGGCAGGAGCTGGCAGTTACGTAGGAGGTCACGGGCACGGGACCTTCTGGAGAGAGCCTGGAGACAGAGCCAACATTGCTCCACCCCAGACGATCCTCAGTAACAGAGGATCATAGTGGTGCTAACAATGGCTCCAGAGCAACCAAGTACATTTCAAAGCAGAGGGAGCTCTTGGCAGCACCCAACTAAAGATCAGGTACTTAAGAAGGCCTCTGCCTCACTTATCCCTGTCTTGTCCTCAAAGCAAGCCTTGAAACAAGGTGATGTTACGGAGGGTCTCAGAGACAGCCATGCCTTCCATTCATTACCAGCTGTTGGCTGAGAGTACGATAAAAGAACAGATTGAAAATTTCTACTCCGATCTCTTTCAATGACTAATCTGGTCTATGCTGGAGTCAGGGGAGGGGAAAGGAAAAGAAAGGAGGATTAAATAGGATTTAGAGCACAGATTTGGACTGCAGAAATGGGATTTCCAATTATAAAAGTAGCTGAAATATTATGGAGTCTACCCAGAATATTGTAAAGGACATATTAGAGTAATTTGATGAGATATGTGTGGAAGTACTGATAGTCAAAACAGTAAATATTGTTTCATGTTTAAGCCAGCTATAATAAAGATAATTAACATTTACCTACAAATTGATATGTGGCATTGCATATACTTTTCAAAAATCATCATTTGTATTTTCAAAATAACCCACTTTTTGGATAGCAAAACAAATTTGGAGAGAGCAAGATGGCAGCAGAGGATAAGGACAGGTTTAACTGAAGGAGAATCAGTAGCCAGAGTGGAGGAGAGAAGGCAGAGCAGATTCCAGGACATATGAGAGGATCAGCCAATGGCAGAGGGCGCCTAGAAACTACAGACATGGGAAAGCAGCAGAGACAATGGAGCGATGTTGCAGTGACCAGGTACCCCAGAGGTGGGTTCCACTAGCAGCCAGAGCTCCACTGGGGCCAAGTGGGAAGGGAGAGTTCACCAGGAGGTGAATCCAGACAAAGAACTGCCCATCCTGCTGCTTTGTTTCATCTGACCACAAGCACAGACAGAGCGGCAGACCCCAGGCAGGTAGTGCAGGAACAGGGTGAATTTCACAGCCCTGATCCCCACCAGTGCCAAATGCTGCGGACACAGCTGACCTATTAGAGGAAACTCTCTAGCCAGAAGAGAATGGAGTGAAATATTCCAGATTTTAAAGGGGAAAAATTATCAACCCAGAATAACATATCCAACAAAGCTTGCCTTTGTCTTTGAAAATGAAAGAAAATTCTTCCACAGTAAAGAAAAGGTCAAATAATTTGCCTCTTCCAGATCTGCCCTATAGGTGACACCTAAAGGAACAGCAACTACCAAAATCAAAGGCAAATGTGGAGAACACCCAGTAAAATGACAACAGAAGACTAAATTGAACAAAGAACAACCATTGCTAAAATGACAGGACGAAACTGCCACCTATCCATATTAACCCTGCCATCTATCCATATTAATCAAGACCTGATTACTCCACCCTTATCCAGCTCACTGCTAGTGGGCCTGGGAAAGCAGTGGAAAATGGCTCCAGTGCTTGAACCCCTCACCCACACGGGAGACCCGGAAGAAGCTTCTGGCTCCTGTCTGCCCTCACCCTGGAGGTCGTGAGCATCGGAGAAAGAACCAGTAGAGAGAGAGAACCAGTAGAGGCAGAGAAATCTACTAGGAACTTCCCTCATCAACTAGAAATGAACTATACTCCCATGTAACAAAGCAACCTAAGTGTCTAGCTCTGTCCCTTTAAGAATCAATCTTGAGGGCCTGATGTGGTAGCCTGGCAGCTAAAGACCTCGCTTAGAACATGCCTTGGTGGGTCCGGTGCGACGGTGCAGTGGTTAAGGTCCTTACCTTGCATGCCCAGGATCCCATATGGGCGCTGGTTCTAATCTCGGCAGCTCCACTTCCATCCAGCTCCCTGCTTGTGGCCAGGGAAACCGTCGAGGACGGCCCAAAGCCTTGAGACCCTGCACCCGCACAGGAGACCCGAAGGAGGCTCCTGGCTTTGGATCGGCGCAGCGAGTGAATCATCAGACAGAGGATCTGTCTCTCCTCTTCTGTGTATATCAGACTTTGCAATAAAAAGAAATAAAATTTTAAAAAAAGATCAAATCTTCAGAGTAAGAAGTTAAAAGAGTATTAACCCTCTCTACTGATAGCAAATGAAGTTTTTTTTCCAAGTACAGTTATGAAATTGTGGATGTATACTTTTCTAATAAATTATAGTAATTCTTGTTGATACTCAAACGTGGCCAGAATTGTTTATTCATCTTTTAGACATGCCCTCATCACTCTTTAAAAGCTTTATTTATATACTTATTTTTTGTTTTGAGAGGCAGAGAGACAAGAAGGATGGGTAGTGAGGAGGCATAAAGAATCTCTCTTTTACTTGTCATTCTGCAAAAGAGCCCCAGAGTCAGGGAACTCAATTCTCCCACATGAGTGGCAGAGATTCAAGAATGTGAGCCTCTCAGGATATACACTAGCAGGAAGCTCGTGGGACAGCTTTGTGGTGTAACAGGTAAAGCCATCCCTGAGATGCCGACACCCCACATAAGCACCACTTCAAGTCCCGGATGCTCCACTTCTGAACCAGCACCTTGCCAATGTGCCTAGGGAAGCAGTGCAGGATGGTCCAAATGCTGGGGTCCTTGCACCCATGTGGGAGCCCCAGAATAAGCTCCTGACTTCAGCTTGCCCCAGCCCCACCTCCAGCCTCCACTGCTGCAGTCATTTGGGAAGTGAATCAGTAAATGGATAACCTTTCTTTCTGTCTCTCCTTCTCATTCTCTGTAATTCTTTCAATTAAATAAAATAAACCTTAGAAGACAGCAACAACAAATAGGGGGGCTGGTGCAATGGCTCAATGGCTAGATCCTCGCCTGCAAGTTCCAGAATTCCATATAGGCACTGGTTCATGTCCCGGCTGCTCCACCTCCTATCCAGCTGCTGCTAGCCTGGGAAAGCAGTCAGGGACAGCCCAAAGCCTTGGGACCCTGCACCCATGTGGGAGACCTGGAAGAGGCTCCTGGCTCCTGGCTTTGGAGTGGCTCAGCTTCGGTCATTGTGGCCACTTGTGGAGTGAGCCAACAGATGGGAGATCTTTGTCTCTCCTTTTCTGCTTAAATCTGATCTAAATCAATGAACAACCCATTGCTAAAATGACAGGACCAAATTACAGCCTATTTTTATTTACCCTGAATGTAAATGGTTGAAACTCTTTCCAATAAAAATAAAATACATAGTTTAAAACACACACAAGCTGGAAGTGGGAGCTCTCCAATATAAGCTGTGGGCATCCCAAGCATGGGCTTAACTACTGTGCCAAATGCCTACCTCATCAGTCTTTAAACATTTCTTTCCTTTCCGCCACAATACATTGCTGTATACTCATCTTGAATTTTCTTTGCTACAGTATGGAGCTAGCCATCTTCCTAGCGAATTTCTTCTCATTGGGAATGTATTTAAAAATACTTACTGGGGCCAGCACTGTGGTGTACTAAGGATGCAGCCTGTGGCACTGGCATCCCAAATGGGTGCCAGTTGTGTTTTGGCTGCTCTGCTTCTGATCCAGCTTCCTGCTAGTGTGCCTGGGAAGGCAGCGAAAGATGGCCCAAGTGCTTGGGTCCCTGAACCTATGTGAAAGACTTGGAAGTAGCTTCTGGCCCCTGGTTTCAGATTCAGCCCAGTTATAGCCACTGCAGTCATTTGGGGTGTGAAACAATGGACGGAAGATCTCTCTCTCCCTCTTTTTCTCCAACTCCTTCAGGTAAGTGAATAAACTTTGAAAAATACGTGTTGTTTCGGGGAGGTTGTTTCACCTCCCTCTAATGAACAGTGCTGGAAAATACCATTCTTTGTTTGAGAAGCAGACACCACACACACACACACACACACACACACACACACACACACACACACACACATATGGCACAGAAGCTAGGGGTAGGGTTAGGGAATGGAAGGCACCCAACCACCTAAGTCCTCCCCAGCTGTATCAGCACGAAGCTGGCATGGACTGCAGAGCCAAGACACAAACCGAGGTCCTTTGACATGTGGTGGCTTAGCCACTGGGCTAAATACCTAAGCCTGGGAACCACATTTTTAAAAACATTATGGGTTCAAGTTGACAAATAATTTGCAGATGAATACAGATCCAAGCAGGAAACTTCCATCCACAGGTTCACTCCCCACACGGTTGCAATGGCTGCGGCTGGGCCAGGAATCTGGAACTCGGCCTCATCCATCCACTGCTTTCCCGTGTGCAACAGCTGGGAGCTGGTCCGGAAGCAGAGTAACCTGGACTCAAACCACTGTCGAAATAGGAGGCCAACGTCGCATATGGTAGTTAATCCTGTGTGTACAACGCTGCTCCTATAATGAATGTTGGATGTCCCCAGAAGGAGAGCTTGTGGAAATACAAGGTGAGCAATGATAACTAAGAGAAAACTGACTTCCACAGGGACAATTACAGACACCAGTGATGTCAACTTTGTGGTGAAAGACACTGGCAGGAACCATCACCGCAGCGCGAGAAGGGGCTTTCTCGGTGTCACGTATTTTCACTCCTATTACCCTCTTTCTGTGACGAATCCATAAATGTAACCTAGAAGGCGAGAAATAGCACTTTCCAAACCTGATTCGGAAGGGAATTTTTGCAAGAGCTTCGTGCCAACGCTCTGTTCCAGAAAAAAAGCCAACCTAGCGCGTACCTCAGGAAGAACATGGCGCTCCCGGGTCCCGGGCAGACCAGAGAGGTGACGGCTTCCACGCGGGCTAGAGCGGCCCCGCAGGCCAGCGGGGACTTCCGGGGCGGGGTGAGCTGGCCCGTTCCCTTCCGCTAGGGGAATGTGGGTCTCCGGTCGCGGGAAGCTACGCGATTGCTTGGCCGCCGCTTCCTGCCCGCTGAGACGGTACCTGAGCCTAGGGGCCGCCATGGCCAAAAGCAAGTTCGAGTACGTGCGGGACTTCGAAGCTGACGATACCTGCCTGGCCCACTGCTGGGTGGTGGTGCGGCTGGACGGCAGAAACTTCCACCGGTGAGCGAGCGCGGCTCGGCGTGCGGCGCCCCGCGGGAGCCGCCCTGGGCTCGCGGTTGCCCGGGTGACGCGGCAGCCAATGAGCGCGCGGCCCTGAGCGTCTCCCAGGGAGCTGAGCCGGGTGGGACTGTGTGCTAGTCCAGAACGAGAAAGTGGAGCGAGGTGCTTCTCGGGCGAGGTCTCGGCTTGAAGCGCCGGGCTTAAAGTCCTCAGCCAGTCACACAGTGATCCGACCAGCTGGCTGCGACTTAAGGGTTCTGGGTAGGCCCTGCTGTGGCCTTACTCTACTGTGTGTCCGTAGTTCATTGTCAATTATAGGCCACAAGGACTGAGTCCAGAAAAGTCATGGGGGAGAGGGGCGAAAGGAGGGTAATAAAGAAGAGCGTCGTTTATTTTAAAGGACGGGTTTATTAATGATGGTCACTGTGACAATTTTGGAGCATGTATTCGGGGTCATCGGCAATTACATTTGTTATCAGTCCGATGAGGTAAGTACCATCTGTGCCCACTTTTCAGAGAAGGGACTGGAGCTTAGCAGTTTTGTCCCCTTTTCTCAGTTGCTCAGGAAATGAAGGAGCCAGAGTTTTTAAAATCAGTTAGGTGGGGGTCAATGGAGTGTTTGGATTCACAGTACTGGTGCCTTTCTTTTTTTAAGGTTTTATTTATTGTTATTGGAAAGGCAGACTTATGGAGAGAAGGAGATAGAGAAAGATCTTTCTTCCACTGGTTCATCCCCCAAATGGCTACAACAGCCGGAGCTGAGCCAATCAAAAGCGAGGAGCCAGGAGCTTCTTCCTGGTCTCCCATGGGTGCAGGGCCACTGGACCTTCGGTCATCCACCACTGCTTTCCCTGGCCACAAGCAGGGAGCTGGATGGGAAGTGGTAACAGGCAGGGCGTGAGCCAGCTGCATGTGGGATGCCAGCACTGGCAGGTGGAGGATTAGCTAATTGAGCTGTCCTGCCAGCCCTGGTTACCGTATCTTAGTAGCCTCTGTCGTCTGTGTTGCTAATGATAAACTTCGGCAGCCGTACCCTGTGCCCTGTTCTCTTTCCACTGTGAAGGTTTTCAGAGAAGCACAACTTTGCAAAACCAAATGACAGCCGTGCCCTCCACCTGATGACCAAGTGTGCCCAGACTGTCATGGAAGAACTGGAAGACATAGTGATTGCCTACGGGCAGAGCGATGAGTATAGCTTCGTGTTCAAGCGGAAAAGCAATTGGTTTAAAAGACGAGCCAGGTAATTCCAGAATCCGTCCCATCAGCCGCTGCTCCTGTGCTGGTCCTGGTTGCAAAGTTACACACTACACAGGAGCTCCGTAGACTTCTCAGCAGTTGCAGAGTGGATGTAGACTGCCGGTTAGAGTCCAGCACTCCCCCCGCACCGGGCACTCCAGTGGCCTCTTGATCCGATGGCTTCCCCTCGGCGCCCACTCGGCTCAGCTTCTCGCTTGGGTGGAAACTGCGGAAGCATGTGCTCTAATGATTCCTAGGCCGCTGTAGCCAGGGACAGTCTCCACAGGCAGTGTGTGTTGTTTATATATATATGTATATAATACATTTATATATTTATATAATTTTATAACATTATATTTACTTATATAACTATATATACATTTATATAAATATAAATATTACACACATACAAATGTGTATAATTACGTATTTGATTTGGTAGTATTTTTGACACTCATTTAATACGTCAGTATGCTTTTTTAAAAAAATGATCCCCTCACTCAAAGACCCAAAACAAACTCGAACTGGTGGTTTGCATCATGTCCATCAGAGAAAAAAATTATGGTGTTCATAAGTTCCTTAATAAAACCGAAAGGAAAGATGGTCTGCATTCAAAATATAGACCCAAGATATTAAAATAGCTTTGCCTAACCAAATACGTTTTATCTCTGGGCTTGCTGGGTGGTTTGTGTAATCTCCCTGTCGCACCCACAGGCTCTGTCAGGGTGCTGAATTAATGTCATGTCTCTTTTCTTTTTTTTCTCTTTTCTTGCTCCACCCAATGTGCTTTATGGTCGCAAGTAAGTTCATGACGCACGTGGCCTCCCAGTTCGCGTCTAGCTATGTGTTTTATTGGCGGGATTACTTTGAGGACCAGCCCCTTCTGTATCCCCCAGGCTTCGATGGAAGAGTGGTGGTGTATCCTAGCAACCAGACCCTAAAGGACTACCTCAGTTGGCGGCAAGCCGATTGTAAGTCAGTCACCAAGCACGGGCGTTAAAGGGGTTCACCGGGTACAGGTTTGGCTCCTGTGGATTTGGGTTGCAATCTGATGTTTAAAGTTTAAAAGTAGCGTTAGCTATTAAGTTGGGAAAGTCTAAAACCTCCAAAACCTCCCTAAGGTTTTCATTTTAAGCCAGAAGATGTGGCAATATCGGCTCTGCAGTGGCACATAGCATCTAACAGAGCTGTGTGGTGGCAGCTAGCTTTACACACACAGGAGCCATTGTGCCCGTCTTTGCCCTTCCCTGTGGTCGCCCGCTGCTTTACGTATTTGTGTGTTTGACTTCTGATGCCTGCTCATTTGGTTTATGTTGATGTTGCCGGGGGACAGGTGGACAGGTTTGTGGGTGGCATCAGTGGAATGGCCAAGTGAAGCAGTGTCTGGCAGTGTCTGCTCTTCTCCTGTCCTGGCCTTCTCCGTTCCCCGGTCGGACCCAGAGGGGCAGTGCGAGTGCCGAGAACGATTCTGTGCAGATCCTCAGGACTGTCTGTTCTCCCACAGGTCACATCAACAATCTCTATAATACAGTTTTCTGGGCGCTGATCCAACAAGCTGGACTGACACCGGCACAGGCCCAGGGGAGGTTACAGGTATTACCATCTTGCTGCACTCTCAGCTGCAGATAGCTGCATCCTGGCTGTCTCTGACAGCACTGTCTTTTTCTTTCTGTCTCTCTCTCTTTTTTTTTTTAGCATTCCCTTTATGACCTGTTTTAGCCCCTTTTATAGTTTTGCTCTGAGAAGAAATGGCAGTCATGACAGTAATGGTTCTGCCATTTGCTTATTCCGTGAGCATGGGGTGTTATGTCTTCTCCCGCAGCTGCCATGTCCTCCGCTGCAAAGTGGATTGAATGGCAATAGCCCTCCTTGCCCGGATGGAGCTGTGAACTAACTGTTCTCTGTGTGCATGGCACTGCCATCTTGTTCTCAAGTCCCACCAGGCCTCTTGACTCTCCCAGTGCCCTGTCATTTCTGCTGGGTTCATGATCCCTGTGTGTAGTAAGAACGCATGCTCTGGGACTCAAATAACCATACTGGTTTTCATGTTTCTGTTTAATTTTATCCTCTTTGCCGCAATTCGTCAGATTGATAGGTAAAATATGGAAAATATGATTTGCTGTCTCATAGGTTTATGGTGAAAATTAATGGGCATGATACATGTAAAACACAGGATTGCAGAAAGTACAATCTCAGTAGTAAATATTTACTTACAGTAGTGCTGCTTGTAAGATGAGTGACCGTGAGGTGGAGTGACACCGTGCCTGGCTCATTAGAATTGCTGGGCCTATGGTTGTCTTAGTCAGTACTGCTCATGGTGAAGATGTCCATTTAGCAACAGTAGGAGTACTAGTAGGTATATCTGACATCTGGAAAAGGCAGGTTTGGGTTTTGATTCTTGGAAGATTAGAGACATCCTTCAACGGTGGGTAATTTTAGAGCGACTAAGCTTCCCTTTTCTGCTCTCTAAAGTGACAATCCGATCAGAGAAGAACCACCCAGTGCCTGGTGTGGTGGGGGTGCTTGCTTACCGCATCTGCTTCTCATCCCCCAAGAGCCGGGGTTTGCTGCAGAGAAGAATTTTTTTGTTTTGAAGATTTATTTATTTTTATTGGAAGGCCAGATATACATAGAGAAAGACAGAGAGGAAGATCTTCTGTCCACTGATCCACTCCTCAAGTAGCCACAATGGCCAGAGCTGAGCCAATCTGAAGCCAGGAGCCTTCCCTGGGTCTCCCACATGGCTGCAGGGTCCCAAGGCTTTGGGCCATCTTCAACTGCTTTCCCAGGCCACAAGCAGGGAGCTGGATGGGAAGCAGGGCCACAGGGACATGAACTGGCGCTCATATGGGATGCCTACACAGGCAAGGCGAGGACTTTAACTGCTAGGCTACCATGCCAAGCCCCAAAGAATTTTTTTTTTTTTAAAGATTCACTTATTTATTTGGAAGAATCACAAATAGAGATGGACAAAGAGAGAGCGAGATCTTCTTTCCACTCGTCTCTCCCCAAAATGACCAGCAAGGCTGAGCCAGGTTGAAGCCAAGAACCTGGAACTCCCATGAAGGTGGCAGGGGTTCAAGGTCTTGGCCCACCCTCTGTTGCTTTCCCACATGCATTAGCAGGGAGCTGGATTGGATGTGGAGCAACCAGAACTAACACCGGCACTCATGCAATGCTGGCATCGTTGGCAGTGGTTTAACGTGCTAGACTACGTTTCCCCCAGGAAAGAGCTGTAGGGAGGTATATATCTAAATAAGATCTGAGTTGCTCATTAGTAACTCTCAGGTGTTACAGGCCTGCTGCTTCTAGGTTTGTTTTAGAGTTGAGATAGAGGGCAAAGGGACTGCTAGCCTATGGGAGGGGGAAAGCATACAGAGTTTTAGATCCCTATTTTTTTTTCCCCCAGGGAACTCTGGCAGCAGACAAGAATGAGATTCTGTTTTCTGAATTCAACATCAACTACAACAATGAGCCAGCGATGTATAGAAAAGGAACCGTGCTGATTTGGCAGAAGGTAATGCAGCTGCATTGCAGTGTAAGATGGAGGACAAGCAAGCAGGAGAGCCGGGAACCTCTCAAGCTCGTCCTGCCTGCTTGCTGCGTGCTGAGCTCACTCTGGCCGCCGACCTATCCCAGACCCTTTGCAAAAGGAGTATGCCGTTGGATATCTGTTTTGTTAGCCGTGTGGAATCCACCCATGTGAAGCAGTACACAGAATTGTAGGATTGTTGGTGTCAGGCTTTGCCCAGGTCACAAACGCCCATTAAAGGGGCCCGTGCAAAGTATTCGTCTCCCATCCTGGATTCACATGAAAGGATGTGTCTGTTCCATGACAACTAAACTAGGAGGCACCAGGAGATGCTGTAGATGGAATTTATGGGTTTCAGGAATTTCACAAGAGTCCCCAGATAGTAATGTTCCATACTAACTCTGCGCGTGGGCCACAATCTTTCTCTGCCTATACTCTTTAGCATAATGATTTTTCTAAATGTATTGCCTTCCACATGAAATTTTTTAAAATGAATGCTTTCATACAAATGGTTCCTCAGTAGCCAGTCCTTCCACTGACAATTTTGGCTCTTACGTTAGTATTTTCAGAAGCACTTGTTCTTTGCAATGGAGTTGGTTACTGTGTGATGCAAGTGAGAGGAAAGAAACATCTTTAATTCTGTCATTGCTGCTAATGAGGAGGGTCAAATCCCTTCTTTGTTCTAAGAGTCTCTTTTTTTTAAGATTCTGTTTATTAGGAAGGGAGATTAGAAAGGCAAATTTACAGAGTAAAAGATCTTGCATCTGCTGATTCACTCCCAAAGTGCCCTCCTTGTGCCTTGGGAAAGCAATAGAAGATGGCCCAAAGCCTCAAGGACCCTGAACCTGCCTGGGAGACCTGGAAGAAGCTCCTGGTTCCTGGTTTTGGATTGGCCCAGCTCCCGCCATTCAGCTACTTAAGGAGAGAACCAGCAGATGTAAGATCTCTCTCTGTCTCCTCTGTAAATCTGCCTTTTGTATAAAAATTTAAAAATCTTATAAATAAACAAGCAAAAATAGGGATGTCAGTAGAAAAGTGAACTTCCCCCCTATTTTTGTGTTTTCTTCCAAACCTGCTTTTGGGTTAACAGTGCCACACCTTTCACTTTTACCCATAGGTGGGTGAAGTCATGACAAAAGAAGTTAAGCTGCCAGCAGAAATGGAAGGGAAGAAGATGGCGGTGACTCGGACCAGGTCTAAGCCGGTACCCTTGCACTGTGACATCATCGGAGATGCTTTCTGGAAGGAACATCCTGAGATCCTGGATGACGACAGCTGACCCCACGCTCTGCGGTCCTGGCGTGCTGGACCATGCAAGGCCCCTGCCTCTCCCTGCCTAGGCTGACTGCCCGGAGCAGAGTCAGGAAAGAAACCACGCAAGCCGGAAGGGGAGCAAAGAAGGGATGGATGCAGGAAGTGGATCTTGTGCTACTTAAACAGAATAGCCTTTTGCAGTGTTGGAACATGGTTCCTTTGATTTGTGTGTGTGTGTGTGTGTCTTCCAAATTGTACTGTTTTTATGAAGCAGGAACTCTCTCATGCTTTGCAGAATGAATCATTTTCAGGTTGTGACATACACCACACAGAAACCTGTCAGCTCATCTCACCCACAATGGAAGAGGAACCAGATTTTATTCTCAGCTACCGGAGAACGCGGTGACTTTGAAGGCACACCTCTGTCCCACCTGCGCATCGCTTGCCATCATCCATGACTGCCTGGGCTAATACCTCCAACAGTGTCTCTAAATTCAGGGGTCCCAGGGAAAACTTGGGGTGTGCTGGTCTCCCAAGTTGTCAACTTCAGCTGGAGAAGGGGGTGGGTGTGCACGTGTCTTCACATTCCATGGACTGATTTTAGGGATTGTTAACCTCATCATCTTCGTCTCTCTTGGCCACTTTGCAAGACCATTTAGCTCATTGTAGGGAAAAAGGTGTGAAGAGGAGAGAAAGAAAATGTCAGAGTGAGTGAGTGAGTGAGTCTGGGGAGGCACCAATTAAATGTTCATTTCCCCAAATTGCTTCCTGTTGGATTTCTTGAAAATATTCTCAAATGGCTTCTATGTGACATGTGACTTGAGGAAGAGAGGGGTCGGTGTGCCCTTTGGGGTCTCAGGCGGCAGATGTCAGAGGAGGCATCGTAACTTCACCTGTTGATGGAAGCTGTGAGCCTCCGGGTGGTGGCAGTGGGCTGGGTGGTGACAACACCCACGTTTCCTCTCATCCGTGTTCAGTATTTCAGAGGAAAAGGCTTATTTGGCTCCGTTAAGAATTAATTAGGAGACAGCCCACATCCCCGTGCCTCGTCCTGGCTGCAGAGCTCACAGCCAAGAAGAAAATGTTTTTGAAAGGGCAGTTGCTAGCCTGGGTGAGGCTTGCTAACTGGCACCCAATCTGTCAATGTGGGTTTTTTTAAAATTTTGTTTTGGGTGTTCTCCCCTCCTCCTCCTTGTTCATGCCCTGTAGGAACAGGAGATACAGCTCATGTCGTACAATTTCTAAAGTTTCAGGGAAACAAAGTTTAAGCTTGTTTGGCTATTATTCACAGATATGTGAGTCATGTGTATCTGGGCACAGCAGATATTACAGGGGTTCACTGACTTCTCTTTGTGCAAAAACAAATGGCTACTGGGCCTGGAGCGGTAGCCTAGCGGCTAGGGTCCTCACCTTGCATGCACCAGGTGCTGGTTCTAATCCCGGCAGACCCACTTCCCATCCAGCTCTCTGCTTGTGGCCTGGGAAAGCAGTCGAGGATGGGCCAAAGCCTTGGGACCTTGCACTTCATGTGGGAAGGCTTGGAAGAAACTCCTGGCTCCTGGCTTCGGATCGGCACAGCTCTGGCCGTGGCAGCCACTTGGGGAGTGGCTTTATCTGGGTCTCAGGTGTTACCTGGCTGCTTAGTTACCACCAGTTCTGGAGCTATCAGTGTTGTGGGAGGTTCTGATTGCTGGAGCCACCACACAATCTGTGACATTCCTGCAGAGCCACTGTGAGAAGGCTTTCATTGCATCCTTGGTGATATGTGTCCTAATGTGTTTTCAGCTCCTGGGCTTCCACTGAGTGTCACACGGGGGCAGCTGGTGTCATCCTGACAGTTTGGGAGAGTGCTGGTGGCAAGGTGGTCTGTGTGGCATCGGCCAGGCTGTGCTGGATGGGGGGAACTACTTGAGCCTTCAGTCACTTTAACATCAGGAACAATGAGGTGGGGGGTGGGATGTTTGGGATAGCAATCAAGAAGGCCCTCAGGGCGGCCTGGCTTCTAGCCCCATCTCCTGCCTATTCCAGCTTCCAGTAAATGGCCCCCCTCTGCTGGACCACTCTGCTGCTGGAATTTGGCAAATGAACTAGCAAGTGAAATTAAAAGAACACATTGTATGTTCTGCTGAACTATACAGCTAACAGCTAGGGATCAAATTTTGTGCATCTTTCATCTTGCTCTCCAAAGAGCTGGGTCTTCAGTGCTTCCACTTGTTAGCAAGGCTCAGAAAATCAGTAATAAAAAGAATTTTTCTCGTCATTATGGCCTCTCCAGCCTGAATCCATTTTTTTTTTTACTCGTATAGGAAATTAACTGAAATCCACCCTTCCTTAAACGATGCATTTGTTAGTGACCCTACACGCTGTGTCTCAATCCTGAGGGCAATTCTGCGAGGTGGGTGCTGTTTCTATCCTATTTGAGAAGGGTGAATAACAGCCCAGCCAGGCACACCCCTGCACCCCGCCCCGCCGCTTGGGCTGCAGTTTCCGAGAGCTCCATCATGGAATCAGGAGTTTTAACAAACGTCCTGACACGATATCAGATGAAGAGCGACCACCCGGGTCAGCCGGGCGCGGGGGCGAGGCGAGGCCCGGTGCACAGGAGCCGGGCGCCGCGCACGCCGCGGGAAGGGCCGGAGCGCGGGCAGGTGCTGCCCCCCAGCGGCCGCGCCCGCGCAGGGCGGCCCCGTGCTGCGGCTGCGCAGTGCCGCCCTCTGGCGGCCCCGCTCCTTCTTCCCATCGGCCTCGGCTTGCGGGCCTTTCAAACATGGAGGAGCGGGAGCGGGGGGCGAGGTCGGCTCGCGCCGGGAGCCCCGGGGGCCCGCCCAGCCCGCGGCTGGACGTCAGCTCGGACAGCTTCGATCCGCTGCTGGCCTTGTACGCGCCCCGAGTGCCTCCCATCCCTTACCCCAACGCCCCCTGCTTCAACAACCTGGCGGCGTACGAGAGCTTCCTGAGGACCGGGAGCCGGGGCGGCGGGCGCGGGAGGGCGCGGGGCGTCCCCGCAGGCTCGGGGGGCTCCGCCGCCGCCCCGGGGCCCTCGGGCAGGTCCCGCCGCCGCCCCGACGCGCCCGCCCCGGACCCCGAGCGCATCCAGCGCCTCCGGCGCCTCATGGTGACCAAGGAGGAAGAGGATGGGGCCGGCGGGGCGCCCCGGCGGGGTCCCGGACGGAACAAGAAGGCGCCGCGGAACGTGCTCACGCGAATGCCCCGTGAGTCCGCGGGCGGGCGGCCGGGGCCGGGCGTGTGCGCGGGGCGATCGCGGCGTGGTGCCGGAGGGGTGGGGTCGGGGGCGACTGGCAGGCTGTGTGGGTGTTGGGAGCTTTGGGGGGGAACAATATGCAAAGGTCGTACAGGTTCTATGACAGAAGCGTCCACAGGACGGCCTGCGGGAGCGGGGTGGGGGTGCATGGGAGTGTCCACAGTTTTGGGGGGTGGGGCGGGCATTGCAGGGAGGTCTGCAGAGGTAGTGAGAGGTCTTGGGTACCACCCTGGGAAGGTGAAAGGAGGGCAGACACTGGAGCACATCCACTGTTACAGGAAAGGAGTGTATGGTCGATAGCGTTGGGGATGAGCAGGCTGGAGTGTGGGGAAGTCTCTTCAGGTCACACAGGGGACATGACCTGCCAAGTAAGCCCAGCACCTCATTTCCCCAGCACGGTGAGCTAGACTGGAGCGGGACTACAGCTCTGGAGCACATTTGTTCATGATACTCGGTCCCAAGTGCCGGCACGCAGCGGGCACAAAATGACACTACCACCCACCTGCCAGGCTGCGGGCAGGACTGGGTCTGTCAGGCTCCTGGTTCTAGATGCGCAGGTGATTTTAAGTCCTGAAGGTGCAAATGGTCCTAAGGGGATTTCTTGGAGCCTCCTACTAGATCCTTGGAAGAAAGCTGGCAAGGCGGACGTGCCTGTGTGCGAGCTGACCTGTGTCCTCGGCACAGGAACAGCCCAGAGTTCTACCTTCTGTTGTCAGGCACGCAGTGCTGACATCTGCCCTGTGAACACAGTGACCTACTTTGCCATTCACGGCATCTGCATCCTGATCATTCGATTGCTACATTATTGAGGCTCTGAGTTCTGAATGGAGGGGCGTGCCAAACGAGGGACTATTTTGTTGCGTTCCTAGAGAGGTGTTTATTACAGAGAGCAAGATCCTGAAAAGCATGGGTGTACCTGCTGGAGGAGGTCTGGTGGGGCATCTCAGCCCAGTGCAGCTCGGCTTGCCCTGACCAGTGCTCCTGCAGGGAGAGCCGTGGGGCGGGGGCTCTTATGTAGCCCTTGAGGCCGTTCAGATCAACTGCAACTCTCAAATAGTAACATTTTATTTCTGCTGAACCGCTATGGCTTTGCTACTCAGACTGTGGGAGAGGGATTTCGCTGTGGCTGGATATTCATGTGACTGTAGAACCCATTATGGTTAAGGCAGTGTGCGATTTTTCTTTATTCAATATACATGCTGTCGGTTTCCTATGTTAACGATACCTGGAGTCGAGATCACAGAGAAGGGCCCAGGAGAGAGTTGAGTGTGCACGACGGAGTGGGTTGATAGCACGAAGAGCTGGCAGCCTTCAGAAACAAAAGTCACACAAGCTTTAGCGTTAGACTCGGTAAAGAAAGTGCTTAGATAACTTTAGGTCTTGAAATTGAAGAAGGCATGGTTGAGGGTAAGAATTATTTCAACATCAGGTTATAAAAATGTAAACAATATGGGTTAATACAGTGGTATAGCCAGCTGATCCTCTGCCTGAAGCACTGGCATCCCACATGGGCACCAATTCAAGTACCACTGCTCCACTTCCTATCCAGCTCCTGGCTTATGTCCTGGGAAGGAAGCAGAGAATGACTCAAGTCCTCGAAGCCCCTGCAGTCACATGGGAGACCCAAAAGAGGATCCACGGTATGGCAAGGCTCACCTCCGGCCATGTGGCTGTTTGGGGAGTGAACCAGCAAATGGAAAATCTCTCCTTCTCTCTGTAACTCTGGCTTTCAAATAAAAATAAATCCTTCCAAAAAATACAAGAAAAAAAAGTGTAACCAGTAGCCAAACGAGTGTTAACATGTGATGCTTTGAAAGGCAGAGAATGATAGAGAGATCTCAAGACTGAGAGATCGCCTCTGATTCATCTCCCAGATTCTCAGGCTGCTGGGCCAGGCCAAAGCCAGAAGCCTGGCACTTCTTCCAGACCTCTCATGCTGGCAGTAGTGACCCAAGGGCTTGATCTGTCACCGCCTGGCTCACAGGAAGCCAGAGCGGAAGTGGAACAAGCACCAGAGCCCAGGAGCTCCCATGGGGGGTGCAGGTGGTCCAGGTGGTGACTGGATTAGCCACTGTGGCAAACACCGACCCCAGAAGTGACTTGATGTGGAGCCTGCCCGGGTTTGTTCGTTGGCTCGCCCATCCTCTACCTGGTTTACTTTTGGTTAAGTTCCTGGGCATCATTTGCTTTCCTGCCTTTATAGAATGAAGGCAAGAATAATATCCCCTCATTGTGGTGAAGATTAAGTTAACACATTTGAAGCAATGAAAACAGTAATTTTCTCTGGCACAAAAAGGAGGTTTTCAGTGAACGCTAAATGTCATTGTCACTGCTGGTTCTTGTGGTGATTATGATTTAATTTATTATGAAAATTTGTTATTACTAACAACGAAGAGACTCCCTCATCCACAGGTTCACTCCCCAGGAACTCAGCCCAGGTCCCCATGTGCATGCTATGAGCCCCACTACCTGACCACCACCTGCTGCCTTCCGAAGTTAGCACTGGTAGGAAGCCAGCAATGGGAAGACTCAGGACTGGAACCAGACAGACCGTATGCTTGTGGGCATGCCCCATGACCTCTTAACCACTGTGCCAAACACCCTTCCTCCGTTAGTACTTTCACCTGCCCCAGGTTTGAATGCATGAGATTTGCCTGTCGTGAGTGCTGGCTCAGCAGCTGACCATGTAAGTCACCTCATCTGTCAGGTGGGTGGCTTAAGAGTATCTATCTGTTAGGATCGTAGCACATATTCAGATTTAAACTTGTCCCAGGACCTGGCTTGCACAGAAGGCCCAGTAATGGTGGTGATGGTGGTGGTGAGGATGATGATGTCGGTGTGAATGGGTGGAGAGAGGGAGACTTAGAGTAAACTCATCATCTGTCAAAGCTCTGAACTGCACTATTCTGTGGAAACAGAAAGGAAAGGTTCCTGAGACTCTTATGATTGAATTTAGTGATGGCTGCCCGCAGGGAGAAGGAAAGGGGCAGCTGAGACTGACCTGGGTTTGGAATCTGGAAGAATGCCTTCCTCCAGCCTCAGGCGTCTGCTTGTTTCCCTGCTCAGTCGTAGAAGCCGCCTGGTATCTCTTCGGAAATGCCAGAGAGGATAGCTTGCATTCAGAGTGAGAACTGGGAGCTGGTGTGTGCCTTGGCTGTTGACTCTCTGAAACAGGATTGTATTTTTAATCACACGGGGGAGAAATTACACCTTTGGAAAAAAATAATTCAGAGAAACGTACAGTTATGAGAACTCAAAGACCTGAGTTTGTTGTTTATTTAATTAGGACACATGCTTGCCCTCTGGCTCTGTTGGAAGGTGTGGGGAAGTAGAGTGATGCTGCTATATATTTTTTTAACATGCATATTTGGGAGTTAGGGGTGGTGCATCTGATTAGGTAAGGGAGCCATCCAGGCATTGTGTTTAGTTTCTAAGGAAGGGCATTCTAGGCTTATTCCTGAAATCAATCCAGAAGTTAACTCCTCTGACCTCTTTTGGTGAAGGAGGAACATTGGGCTTGGGAACACAAAGTGATGCAGGGAGGTCACGCATTAGTGACAATGGCCTGGACGATGGCCATGTTTACAATGCCTGCCTTAACATGGCCTCTAACTGATGCAGACATGTGTGTGCAAACACACACACACACACACACAAACACACGTAACCAGAGTTATAAAATGCTGCAGGAGAGAGGTAGATGGTGAAGGGTAGTGGTTTGCGTCCAGGGCCACTGTGTCTGCCTCTTGGCCTCCAATTTATGCCTCATTGCCAAATCTTCAATGTGACAAACTCCTACTTCTCATCTGCTAAGTCACTGCCTTCCTATTTTCTATCTTCTTTTTAAAGAAAGAAGTATTCTGAGGGAGATTAACAGAAGCACATATATTAACATATATATCACACATATATTTATATATGACATATATTATGTATTTACACACATATGTTCTTACACTTACTTAAAATATAGCGAGGCAGCAATCTCCCATCCACTGACTCACTCCCTCAGATGCTTGGGACAGTCAGGGCCAGGCTGAAGCCACAGCTAGGAACTTCATCCTGGTGTGAGTGCTGGGGACTCAGCTACCTGAGCTGTTATTTGCTGCCTCAGGGTCCATGTTAGGAGGAAGCTGCTATTGGGAATGGAGCTGAGAATTGAACCCAGACGTTCTCACAGGAATGTGGGTGTCACAAGTTGCCTCCCAACTGCTGTGCTGACCCCACTGGCATTTTCTGTTATTAATTTATCACAGCTTTTGCTGGTCAAGAAGGACATAGCTTCCCAGCCTGAAGTGCAGGGTGGCTCCCTAATCCCCGAAGATGAAACAGATTATTTGGGTACTGTCAGTGGCAAACACCGGCCAGAGAATTTTGCCTTGTAGAACTAGAAGAGAAAAATCAAGACATATGCGGCTGGGGGGCAGGAGGAGAGGGATTTTCTTTGGGAAAATCCATGCTGCAGGTAGCATGTTGTGAGATCTTAAGTTACCATGGAATGATAAAAATACAATTCAGTCCTGCTCCCTAGCTCTGAGAAAAGAATCCCTCACAATAAAAGCTCAAGTCTGCAGTCCCAGCAGCTGTGCTGGGCGTCAGTGCACTGCTCTTTTCTGGAGGTGCTTCCCACAGTGCCCAGCAGGGGCCTTCACACCGACTCAAGGCCTGGGACACCAGCAGCACGCTCCCTCCGAGTGCGAAGATTCTGCACACTGAAGCCTCAGCACTAGCAAGAGCCACTGCATGGAGGACGAAGGGCCTTTCTCTTAGAGAGGACTGAACACATGTCCATGGGCAAATGTAGTCCACAGCTCATGTCCTCCCAACATGACCAGAATTTTTGGCTTGGAAAACTCTAGCTGCATCTGTGATTCGTGAGAATCATGTTGAGGGAAGAAAAGCTATTTTAAGGCACAGAATTGAGAAGGATGTTCAGCTATTAGAGGTATTATTTCATTTTAGTCCTCAAAAGTTGATAGTGCATCTTAGGATCGGTGGTACCCTAGCATAAAGGCCCTATGGGTCGTGGCACATCTGGCTGACATCCATACCCACAGCACATGTTGTTGCAGTCTAGTGTCATTTCAGGGCATTGTTGTACTGGCCACATTCCCGGGGGGCCTTCTGGTCAGGTGGCAAGGTTGTCAGCATACTGCATGTAGTGCTGGATGTGGTTGGGTGGTCCTGACTGTTAATTCTGAGCAGGAGAATAGCTATTCACCTGTGCTCGCTGTTCCTCTCGTTCCAGTGCACGAAGGCAGCCCTCTGGGCGAACTCCATCGCTGTATCCGGGAGGGCGTGAAGGTCAATGTCCACATCCGCACTTTCAAGGGACTGCGAGGAGTCTGCACAGGCTTCCTGGTTGCATTCGACAAGTTCTGGAATATGGTAATGAAGCCTCTTTCAAGGGGCTGGACATAAAAACCCTGTCTGTCTGAGAAGTCCTGTTACTCATCCAAGGAATCCAAGTCTTCACACACCTTTAGACAACAGTAGCAGCCCTTCCCGGGGCTTGCGTTTACTCTTCCCTTCCTCCAGGGGACACTGGGCAGTGTCTAAGGACACCCTTTCTTCTTCTTCAGGGCGGAGAGCGCTGCAGACATCTGGTCGCTGGAGACCTAGGGTGTTGTGAAGCACTGTACGGTGCACAAGGCGGTCCCCCAACAGCAAGCAGTAATCCAACCCTAAATACCGTTAGCACCAAGGTTGAGAAACCCAGCCCGAAGGAATAATTTAGTAATTTTAACTTGTATTCATTTAAATGTTTATTGGCTTCTACTTGGGCTGGACTCCATGCTAGTCCCTTGAGGGTTCAGGAAAGAACTTCCACTGTGCTGTATTTGGGAAGGCAGAGGAGGGGACAGGTGAAGTACTGTGGTAAGCAGAGGCCCTAGCCAGGCGTTCCCCAGGATGCTGGGCACTACAGCCACAGCCTCCTGTACCAGCTGCTGGTAGAGAAAAGCCTACCACTGCGTGGTGCTTTGAGGCGCTTCAACAGGAAGCACGAGGGCTTTAGAATGTTCCTTCTCCCTGTGGTCTTCCACGCCAAACTGTTCTTTTCCTTCGTTCGCAGCCATCCAGTCAGTCATTGCTAACATTTAGTGGATGCTGCTGTGTGCCAGGTACTGTTTAAGCCTTGAGTGTGGCTTCCAGTGGATGAGTTGTAGGACCCTTGCATAAATGGAGAAATTGAGTCTAGAGAAACTAGAAGACTGCTTCCAGATCACATTGTTGGGGAACGGAAGTGACAGACTTTCTCCATGATCTTTGTGGCTCCTAAGACGCCATTTTCAGTCATTATAGAATTTGAACCCCAGACCCCGTTTGAATTCCGTGAGTGTTAGTAATTCCCCGAGCCTCAGTTTGTTTCATGTCTAAGATATGGGGAGGGAAAATTAGTATATGTTTGCCTTTGAAGGGAAAGAATTCAAGTGAATGTGTGTGATGACAGTGGCCATAGTGATACTATCAGGTTATATTTGGAGGGTGATTTATAGTTTTCCAAGTAACTGCTCTGTTGCATTCTCCTTTGGCCCTAGGGCAGTCCTGGGAGGTTGATCTGAGGAATCAGGACTTTGTAGCTGTTCTGGATAGAACTCTGGTCAATCTCTGTCAATCACTGTTCTAAAACAAAAAGGTGACTGCAGAGCAACACTTACCAGGGAGTGGGCCAGAACTGCCCTGCGTCAGAAACAGGAGTTTGGGAGGAGTAGCCTGGGATTTGCAGTTTTTAAAAAGCCTAGGAGATGTCTGTGCAGACTGAAGTTTAAGCACCCTTGTCATGTTGTTGTAAAGGCCTTCAGCATCTGAGCAAGAAATCCGTCTGACACAAGCCTAGTGGGAGCAGCTTGGGAGTCTTCCCTGCAAGCCATCTGGTGTCGCCATTTTAATAAGTCACTTGTTTAGTTCTGCTACAACTGGATGTTATTCTGCCATTTTTTTTTCCTTTGAAAGCTATGAAAGTAAATATTTTTAATTCCACTTTGTTTTTTTCCTTCCCCTTTGGACTGTTCTTTTAGGCACTTACTGATGTGGATGAGACATACCGCAAACCTGTTCTGGGCAAAGCATACGAACGGGATTCATCGCTGACTCTTACCAGGGTAGGCAGTTCCCCCGGCCTCCCCCCCCCCGTCCCTCGGGCTTTCCACGCTGGGTGTTAGAACACTGGGCCCAGGGAGCAGGCCATGCAGCTGCGGCACCAAGGCCTTCATCAACCTCACCTCATGCTCCTGGCTCAATACAAACATGTCTGTGCTTGTAACCTGCATATCATAAAAGCATAAAAATCTTTTAGTTTTATAGCACAGAAATAAGCAGGTGCCTTTTCTCTTGACACGCTTCATGATTGACCCATCTTACTTCCAGAACGTTGGTTACAACCTTTGTAAAACAAAGCAGGAAGTTCACACAGCATAACTGAGCGATTCTGTGTCTTTCTGAATGTGGAGGGACAGTGGAAGCTAACGAAAAGGCTGATGTTTGTCACTGCTGTCCTTACAGCTGTTCGATCGGCTGAAACTTCAAGATTCCTCCAAGAAGGAAGCTGACTCTAAGTCTGCAGTTGAAGACTCGACTCTGTCCAGATATTCCCAGACGTCTACTTGGAAGGTGGCCTCCGTGTGGGGCAGAGAAGACACTGACCGGAGCTCACACAAGCGTTCCCGCTCGGTCCCTTCTTCCCTGCAGGCCTCTGCCAGGGATGAGTCCAGGTCAGAGGTGTCAGGGAGAACTATGCCGACAGAAGGGTCCAGCATGGCAGGGACCTTCTCCAGGGCCACCACGCTTTCCAGGGGCCAGTCCCGTAAGAAAAAGCGAAAGCCCAAAGTGGATTACCAGCAGGTGTTTACTCGTCACATAAACCAGATTTTTATTCGAGGCGAGAATGTTCTGCTGGTTCATCTGGCCCAGTGACCTGCTCAGCCTCACTTGAGCCTTGGCGTTTAGAAATAAAGTGCATGACTTGCTGCTCTGCTGTGTCTGTAGCCCAGTGAACCCCGGAGTTGGAATGACTCCCTCTGGTCCTGCCTTTGCAGAGAACAGAGCAGGCTCGGCCCTCTGGAAGATGAACTCAAGGGGAGGACAGGTATGGCAGGATGGATGGGTGTCTGTACAAGATCAAGGCCCTATGTGGGTACGTGAATCTAACTTGGAGTCACGGTCTGCTTCAGACTCAAGGCAAGTGCGAGAATGTCCCTCTGATTTAGGAGTGAATTCACTCCCCCGGGACAGTGTGAAAAAATTAATATGAAATGATTTCTGTTGTAAGAGCTCTAAGTCCTCACAAATTGGAATCTAGGTAGCAGTGAAATGTGCTCACAGCCCTACACTCAGATCTTGTCTCTTGCCTTTGAGTGCTGTGCTATGCAATTTTCTTGATTAACAACTGAAATTTCTGAAGTTTGAATACAAGATCAGGGAAAGTAACCCACATAGGTTGGGGTGACGTTTGGAGAGGTGGTTTTCTCTGGTTGAGACCCTCTTCTTGTTACAAAAAGGACCAGAGGACTGCATCAGTCTTCCCCTTCCCAGAGGTGACCTCTGCAGTTGGCAGCCCAGATGGGACCACTGGATGCTCGTGTGGTGGCTTCTTGTTGTAACTTCTGTGGCATGGTGCTAGTGCATGTACCTGTGGTATTACTTACCCCCTGTGTGTAGCGTGACCTGTCCTGTGGCTTGGTGACAGGAGACCGTGACCCTCATGTGAGCTCAGTAACCTCCATCACATGGCCAATGCCCTTTTCCAGGTGGGGCTGGCCCTGTGCAGAATACCTGTCAGAAAAGAGGAGTGAAAGTTGTATTCCTTTGTCAGGCCAAAGAGATTCCTGGAAAGGACACGGGGTGATTCCTGAGGAGACGCCCTTGCCCATAGCTGGCCAGGGTAACAGCAACACCACAGCCCTGGTGATTGCTTTTACTTGAACCACAGGATGCAGAATAGGCTGCATTTTGATACAGACTGTTAGGCAATGCTGATTTTCTGTTTTGTCAGTTTATGTTTGGTTTTATCTTCGATAACTTAGTTCAAGTGAGACTAAGACATGCTAAAGCAAGTCGTTCCCCTGCTGTCAATAAGATTCTGAGACGCAGGGTGAAGGAAAGTCAGGGAGCTGAACACTTAGTTCTGGTGCTCACTGAACCACTCGTCCCGTGGTGCCAGGTGAGTGGACGTAAGCCCTCTGTACCTCAGCTCTTGCTCCTCAGACACCTACCTCACAGGGGCATGTGACAAAGAGCTCTCGAAAGCCATTTTAGCTTAAAAGTTCCGACCATGCTTAAGTGCCATGAGTCATTTTTACTAGCTCTATTTTGTAGCTTTGTAAGCAGGTGCTACATAAGAAAGTCATCTCTGTAGGTGTCAGGGTTATGAACTCGTAGCTATTGTGAGAAGGCAGGGAGATCTTCAGAGACTGTTCTTCACATTGCATTCCCTCTTCTGTGGGACAGTGGAAGTTCTCCAATTAGCCTCAGTAAGAGAAGCGTAATGTGGTTTGTTTTGTTTTGTTTTGTTGCATTCCCCTGTCATCCCTGCCCCTAGCTGTATGATCATTATCAGAAAAATTTCCCCTGAGTTTTTCAAGGGGTTTTTGTGACAGTATCAAAAGGATCTATAAAGGATACATCCCCAAAGGCAATTTTTAATTTTAATTTTTTTTTGTTTCTTTTGTTTTAAAATGCATTTTAAAGTATATGGTAGAGCCTGATCACGTGTACTAGTTCCTAGAGATTCTAGGTTACAAACTCAGCTGAACAATTATCTTTGGAATCTTCCAGTCTAAATTTTCTTGCAATAAGCATGTCCAAAACTCAGTGTTCAAATTAATTATTTCCCTTAATTGTCATCTGCCAGTCTCTCCTGTGTGGTTGTTCTCATGGCTCGCCCCTTTGTCCCTCAAGCTGAAAGCTGTAGTTGTTACTGTATTTTTCCAATAACGTGGAATCAAGAAAAATATAACTTACGTTCATTTCAGTGCCTAATCAAATGTGACCTTATTTATTTTAAGCACATGCCTGCTTTCACATTTCTATGTAATTTTCTGACATCTGCATAAGGATTTTCTCCTCCCCCAATAAGACAATTCTGTGAACATTCTTTCTAAACCATGTGTGATCTGCCTAGTGTGCATTACGCCTCCATTTATTTGTTTGGTGTGAACAATATTTTGGAAAGAATTCTATCTGCTAAATGTGTTTTCTTTACAAAGCATGAACATTATTTTTTAAAAGAAATCAATTGTAAAAGATGGCTGCTTTTTCTTTATTACTGGAGGAATTTTTCCAAAGGAAAAAAAAAATAGACCCAAATAGTATATAGGTGCTGCTCTACAGACGTGATCATCCAGATCCGTTTTACAAAGCTGCTGTGGAAATAGTGGAGGAAGAAAGCAAATGGGGAAGCAGTGGGGGAGTCCCAGAGCCCCCGCTCAGCTGACGCAGAGGTCCTCCCCAGCTGCCAGGCAGCTGTGCTGCTCGCTGACTCTCTGGAGGCGAGACGTAGCAAGGACAGTGCCCAGCTGCGAACCCTCCGTGCTCATCCTCCCGCATGCTCGCTCACCAGAGGAGTGTGTTTTCAAGACAATTCACAGGATGTGCCTGTGCAATCATGGTCTTCCTAGGAGTTGCCAACTTGGTTAGGTGATAGGGACACAAAAAGGAAGTTAGGGTTTCACCCCAAATGCCTTCAGGTGGCACCGTGCATGGAAGAAGCTCTTCTGTGCTGGCCCCAAGGGCCTATGTACTGTAGGGGGCTGGTTTTAGTTCTTGTGGAGCTCTGCGGCTTCTTCCTCCCAGGAGCCAATTCCCACTAGAGGCGGGCTGTCCCCGAGAGGCTTCACCACCCGCGGCTGTGTCCGAGGCAGGTGCCCCGCTCCCCATGTGCAGCACAAGGTTTAGAGACTCTCTGCCTCACCATCGACATGCATAGAAGTCCTTGCTGGAAGTTGTCGGTGATGAAGGAACCCCGGGGACACCCTCGAGAGTGTCACTGCCACTCCTTGAGAAAAAAGAAAGTAGATTCTTGCTTTCTTTGTATTGCTTCTTACAGAGTTTCCATAGTAGCTGGTAAACTCACAAAACAGAATCAATTCTGTAAATTGCCTATCTCACTTCTCTCCAAATTTTGCCTTTAGGAAAAAAGAATTATTCCAAGACAGCTAGCTGTCGCTGGTGCTGCCCCAGTACTCCCAACCTTGTGTGTTTCTTGTGAATGAAGTGCTTGCTGTGGGAAGACCCAGGTTCAGGCAAGGGGAGAGTAACATGGGATCAGTGGTTTCCCCGCTGCTGTCATTTTTCTCTTCCTGGCCAGAAATAGAATGGAGTCAGCTCCACTTCACAACTTCTGTTCACCAGTCTGTGTTTTCTTCTCCCAGAGGGCTTTTCTTAGTGACTGTAAAATAAAAAAGGAAAGAGAAAAAAAACCCGACACCTCTTTCCTGGATCCGTATTGCAGTGGTGGGCGGCCTGTCATTCCTTTCTGGCAAATTGGGTTGATGGATTTAGGCTAAGCCTCTGGGTTCCTGGCATAGTTTTCTGGGCTCTGAGGAAGGGTTGGGCCTCCTTTGCATTTCGGTGTGTTGAATATTTTTCAAATGTCTGTACATTCTCTTGCCTTCCTCTAATAAATGCAAAAGCTGTCAGGCAGTGGCTTTGGATAGTATGAAGATCCAGAGGAACACAAATAAGTACACCCGAGACTTTCAGTTGGTCTTTTATTTATTTAGAACAAAAAAGTAGTTTGATAAGCAACCAGAGTTACTGCCTCTTTAAACACACTCTGAGAAGGTGGGAACCATCCCTTAGGAAGCCTGTAAAAGCTATTCCCAGCATACTGCGATTGCTTTTGATTTTACCCCTTCACAGAAATTGTGTGATGTTACGTGTCATAGTATGATTTCAGAGCTGTGGAAAAAATACCCAAGAATTGATAAGGCGTATCATTTAAACAGTGATGATCTGACTGAACTGTGTGTGAGCTAGGTTCTGGACGGGCATCCACTCTGCCGCTGTGCTGACGGCGAAGAAGGGCATCACAAGCTGTCTCGAGCAGTGATTTCCTTACTCCATGTGTTCATCTAAAGACATCAGCCTTCTCTTTGGCTACCCTGGGGATGCCCCTGTACACCGAGACTTAGTATGGGTATTTTAGACAAGGCTACCAAATGGATGATCCTGTGTATTTTGAGTGTCACTATTTGTATTCCAGCTGCTAAAAGAAATCTGTAACTTGTAATCATCTCTTTAACCCCCTCCCTGATTATTAATCCCTGATTGTAGGGAGGATTGCTGCTAGTCATGTCAGTTTGCAATGTTCTGCTTGAGAAATGTCTCATGGGAGTCTGGAAATTGTAATAAATACTACTGTGCTCATGGACTGGCTGCTTTGTCTCTGCTGATTTTGAGGGAGTGTCAGTACCAAGTGAAGACCCCTGTCTAGGAAGCAGAACCATTTCCAGCCTTCTGCAGTTTTCAGTTTTGCAGCCTTGAGCCTCTCCTCACCAAAACACAACACACATCTTGACCACAGTCCTTCAAACATCTGTCTTCTTACGTGCTTCTTGAAGTTCATGCTTTACAAAAGGAGCTCAGTCCACATTTTGAATGATCCATGCTGAGCGCCAAGCAATGCTGATTGTCCTGAACCTGTACATTTTACCTGTCACTCATGAGTCCAGGATCTTCAGGACCAGCTGAAATCACCAACAGTCTGCTTCCCTCTTAGTACTCACATTTCTCTATGGGCTATTTGATCATTACATGCTTCTGGAAGTATGTGAATGTGCTACCAGCTTTCCACTGCACAGGCACAGCAAGTAAAGCTGTGGAAGCATTTGCTACACTGATGACTCAAGCTCTCCTATGTGCCCCCAGAACTAAGTCACTTGGGAAGGTGAACAAACAAAACATCACCTGATTCTAAGGTGGGAAATCTCAAATTAACTGTCACAATTCAGCCCCCTCTTGAAAGAATAACCTGGGTGCAGCAGATGAGCATGAAGTTTCTGCCACCACAGGCTTCAGGTCGGATCCTTGCTTGCTCCTGTATTGAGTTCCGATCAAGAATGTCCTTACTAGTCAAAAGGAAGGCCTAACAGCCAGCTCCCTTATTATTTAAAATGTGCTGTGACAGTTTGGCAGGGAAGTGGAGGCCAGTGACATGAAACCCATCTACTCTTCCTGAACTTTCTAGAGAGGAGTGACGGGTGTTTCAATCTGCTTAGCTACCACTAGATGGCAGTGGGTTAAAGAAAACTGCTTAACGACAGATTCCCAGAACAATCTCTTGGATTGAGAGAATCAAGGAAAAATCTGCTACCACCAGCCCCGTGGTAATACAAACATTTCTTACTAATACTGAATTTACTTAATTTTAAGCTCCGCAAGTCTGACATGGCACTCAGCAGTGAATGTGCTTGGGGGAGGGTGTCAAGGAGAAAGACGCTTCCCAGTGTGCGCTGTGCTGGCAAATCTTCCTGCTCCTGTCTCTCTTGCATGCTGTCAGTGCCACCCAACCTTTTTACCTGATGACAAGGTAGGGCCCCAGGAAAACTCCAGGGGGCTTCACTGAAGCAATTCACTTCCTCTGGGTGATCCTGCCTGAGCCCACTTGTGAGAAACGCTGCAGCTCTCACTGCAAGACTGTGAACAAATAATGCCTCTGGCGCGGAGGACTTGCAATGAAGAGGAAAGCCTGCTATTTTAAGCTGGGACAGTCCCCTGAGACATCGTGCTAAGGCTTCCCAAAAAACTTTCCCTACTCACGCACAGTTTTCCAGAAATTTGTGGCGAAGAGGATTACAGTATGTCAAACAATAAGTAGAGAGTGGTTTTCAAATGAATCACTAAGATTATAAAAAGGTTTGTCTTCTGCTTTGTGGTCCCTGACAACACCACATTTCACTCCATCACGCTGTGTACCAGAGGACAGATCATACCATGCAAACATGCTGTCATTCTCGGACACTTCAGCCCAGTACCATGCATTTTACATCACTGTGTGCATATGCAACCGCCTAAGAGGCAGATCTTATCCCTGAAGTCCTGACAGGTTAAGTGACTTGTCAACATCTCCGCTAATAAATGCTGAAATCTCTCTCAAGTTTAGTACCAGCCAACCGTACCATACAAATGCTAAATTTCTCAAGCATTGACCAGGGAACATGGAGGATAACCTGAGGCTTCCCCTTGGCCTAATCAGAAACCAAGAGGATGAATTAGAATACAGCTTGACAGTTGGATTCAAGTGCCTGATCTCTTCTGATTCACATGTTCTCTGGAAAGCATGTCCTTGGCTTTGACTGAATTTCTCTACAGAAACTCCTCTCAAAGCTGAATGGTGCAGGTGATAAAGCTACAGAGAAGTAAGATTACCTGAAGCTCTGTGGCCTTTCTCCTGAGATTTAACAAAGAGCATGAACAAAAAGGTTTGGTGAGCCATCTGTGCTAATTTCCAAAATACAGCAATTCTGGGAGTACCTTTAGATCTTTCACTAATGAGCCTTGGGTTCCCAATCTCTAATATGGAGACATGACTGTCTGCCTCACAGGGACACTGATGTACAGTGTGCAGCCCACAGAGCAAGCACTTACTGTCCCTTACGCTGATGATCCTGGCATGTGGTGCTCAACAGCTTTCTTAGCACTCCTTTTCTTCCACTCTGGGCCCTGACATCAGGCCAGGCACACAAACGGATAGAAGGGTAGGCTATTTTCCCTTTCGCTTTTAAACACAGGTGTTTAAAAGAGTGTACCTGAGTTCTCTGTGCCTCCTCAATTGGCTGTCCCTAGGTTAAAACTTCAGCAAGTCAGCAACTTCTCCAATGCCTGGAGATTGCGTGCTTCCCCAGGAGCAACATTAGGCTCTATGGGACATTCATTAGCTGAGGTTACAAGGGGGCCACAGGGCACTAGAATGGTAATTTCCTACACAGGACCCCAGTGACCCAGAGTGAGCTAGCTCAGCTGGTCTGAACATGTAGCTAATGAGGAAAGGGTCATGGATTCCCTCCTGTGTGGGCCAATTAGAGTCACGTGGAAAGCATGCTCCTGGGGCATCAGACATCAGTCTTAACACATGTGGGGCCCCAGTCACCAGGATGACTCCGTAGTTAGCTCACATCACTGTCACACACCCAACCCAAAGCCTGTGTCTTCTTACTACAACTTGAACCATTTACAAAAAACTTTCAATAATTCTCATTTATCCTAAACAGAACATTACATTTTTATTTATTCCCCATTAGTATAGAAATTAACTCACTTTTAAACTTACACTGAAAAGGAATCCCACTGCCCTCCATGGGAAATTAAGAAATTTGCCCTAAGTTGACAATATACCAAAAAATATGTGAAGCACTGAAATCAAAGTGTGTGTTTTCATGCCATTTGTAAACACATATTGTGCTACCACAACGACCAACAGACTGTGTTAGTAAATGTTGCAAGCATACCTTGTCTCATAGCCAAAAGATCACACCACCAAGAACAATTTTATAAAACAACTGCTTTATCAGAGAAAGTTGGGAGTAAGTGACTGGGGAGTTTCTCAGCTAATGCAATTATTATTCTCGCAGGCTTTTAAATACCAAAGGCCTGATAACTGTAAATGTGTAGCTATAAAACTTGAATTCTGAACAAAGCCAGGTTTTATTTACATGTAGCTTTTGTTCAGGAGTCAAGAATTTTTTTATACTCTCCACCGGCACTGGCCTTCACAGAGTGCTTATACATCCTCATCATTGTCACCTACTTTATGACAAACAAAGGAAAAACAAGCAAAGCAGATATGTTTTCACTCACTATGACTTGGCTATCCTGCAGTCACAAACCAGTTAGCACTATCTTCCCAGTTGGCCAGTTCCTTATGGAGATCAAGATATAGCCAATAATAACAGTGTTGGTCATAAAAATGTATTCCCTAATTAACTGAGCATGTTACATCCAATCCATTTATGAAAATGTTCACTGGAGGACAAATCAACATGAAAACACACACAAACTCTCTCTCCTATAGAAGGCCTGGCCACTTCCATTACTTCAAGTTTTCAATGCCTTAAAAAATTAAGGAGTGTCAAAAGTTTAGACATTCTGCTATATTTTAGAAATCCCAGCTGAATAATAGAAAGTTTCTCAATTTTCTGTTGACCTACTGTGTAACTGCACTGGCAGCTGACCCAAGTTGGGATGTGAAGATGTAAATCAAAGAGTTGCCCCTGTCCCAGGGTAAGAGATGAGCCCCACCAAGAGCCTTCACTTATCCTGAGCTCAAATATCCCATTAAGCAGAATGGAAGACTTTGCCAATGTGGGAACACAGAATTATCTGGACTGTAAAGAGGTCAGAAGGTAACAGCCACACTTTCCTTCTCATGTATTCCTTGCCTGGTAGATTCTTGCTGCAGCAAGTCTTATTTCAGCCCCACTGGAGTTATCCCACATTTATAGCTTTCTCATCATCTTTGGAAAGCCGCTAATTGCTGGCGAGAGGGTCGGACTATTTGATAAGTACCAGAAGACTTACTCAGGCAAGAAGATCAAAATCTTAAGCAGTGGGAAAGCAGTTATAGTTTTTCTTCCATTGCTGTCAGCCCAAAAACCACTCTAACCACAAGAACTCCTTTGGATGACTGCCTGTGAACACAAACACATACATACACACACTGAAAAGCAGGGGAAAGGACTCCATGACAATATCATCAACAAGGCTCTCACTGCCCAGTACTTTCTGGAGTCATAAGATTGTGTATTTATGAGAACTAGTAAAATTAAGAGTGTTTGCTGAAAATCCTGTATGAGATTTTATTGGTATGATTTTGTTCTCTGACAAACGCATTCTCGTTGTTAATGTGATGCTCTGAAAAGTGTGAGGTCCACTGCTCGGGCCCATTCTATTTGTGGTCGGGTCTGATTGTGCCTCAGCTGTCCAGAGAACCCATGTGAGCACAACCATTGCTGCATGAGAGCATTTTGGCAGAAGTTCTCTTCCCTTGCGCTAGGAATCTTCTGACCTTACTGATGTAAAAGTGTTACTATATATTTGAATAAAGTAAGTGACAACATACATAGATGCACATACATTTTAAAAGGAGATCAAAGTGAAGTTAGGATTGCTATTAAGAACCCATCCCAGGCCACACAGACAGCCTCCTAGAAAGTAACACACTTGGGATGCTTCCTATCCAGGATTGGCCAAATGATAAAGCAGGGTGCCCTGGGTTACAGTATAGAAGTTACAGCTCTTGGGGGGAAGCTGGAACCTCCGGGCAGTCCCTTCCAGCCATAAGGATGAACAGCTTCTACAGTGTCCTTCGAAACAAACAGAATGGACAAGGTATAAAGTTGTAGCCCAGGCATCCACAGTGTCATGCTCCACCCTGGTGAACTGAGTGTGGTAGCTAAGAGGTTGTTTCCCATTTCAGAAGCTAGTGAAGCCATCACCCATTGTGACGAAGGGTAAAGGGTGATTAGTGAAGGAATTTGTGCTCCAGGTGCCCAACATGCCAAGATCTGGCTACATAAACTGCAAGGTGCAGCGCAAAATGAAAACGGAGGTGTTTTGTTCCAAAATTGTGCCAACAATTTCAAGATAGCATCAGCAGAACTAAGCATACAGTCCTTCTCAGCACAGGCTCTGAGCAGCTATGCAGATTGCACATCCGTTAAAAATATCCCTGTTGGAAGGTACTGGTGCCTGGTGCAGCTCTGAGGCTTATCCTCACCTGCACTGGAATCTGTCAGCTGTTTGTGACCGTCATGCTTTCATTGGACCCAGACTGGCTGTGTGTAGCTTTCACTCTGTGCATGATTGGTTTACCAATGAAAGCTTTATCATCATTTTGGTAACATTCTATTAGATCTGAAAAATTACCCAGCTGCAAGGAATATCAACACTATAAATGCCCATGAAAGAGAAAGGAAGAACTATTTTGTTTTCTTTAAAGATGGCTTAAAAGTAAAATTTGGGATAGTTTTAAAAATGTTTTGCTGTTTTTCTGTCACTTGCTTAAACAATTCATTGTTAATTATGTCTACCATGAACTTGAAGAGACATTATTAAAAAGTCTTGATGGGATAAAAGAATTGGGGCTGGAATTGTGATTTCAATAAAATCTGATACTAAATAACTATGCTTGTAAAATAAGATGCAAACTTTTCATTAAAAATTAAAGAGGCTATTTTTGGGGGGATATTTTGTAAAGAAATTGAGTATTTAATGTCTTCCCTAAATTTTGAACTTTGTTTTCTTACGGAATATGAAGACCAATGAAGGCTTTTTCCAAGTTGCATAAATAGGGCCAAATTCCTTTCAATTTATTCAATTATCCTAATGTACCTCAACATATCATCATTTTCTGTGTTCTATGCAGCAAAAATTACTTGGAGCATTTTCTAGCCAGCAACTGTTGGGGGCAGTCTGGGGACTAAGCGCAAATGTATTTGCTCTTGTCCACCGGTCAGAGAGCCAACTGGGCAATGACCTTTGAAACCAAGCCATAGCAGAGACAATTCAATCAGGGACAATTACCAGGACTTCACGGAGCTGTTAAACTGACGGCATGAGAAACAGCACAATGTCTCAACTCTGCTTGTGACTCTACTTTCCAAGTCTGCTTCTACCCTCCTACTTTTATCATTTTATCAGTGCTCACCTACACAATTATATTAGCTCTTATTTTTAAAGTTTTACTTATTTTTTATTGGAAAGGCAGATTTACAGAGAAGGAGAGGCAGAGAGAAAGAGCTTTCATTCACTGGTTCTCTCCCTAAGTGGCCACAACGGCTGGAGCTAAGCCAATCTGAAGCCAGGAGCTTCTTGTTTGTCTCCCATGGGTCTCCACGCAGGGTCCCAAGGTTTTAGGGTGTCCTCTACTGCTTTCCCGGGCCACAGGCAGAGAGCTGGATGGAAAATGGAGTAGCTGGGACAGAACTTGCACCCATTTGGGATCCTGGCAACAGTTGCAAGACAAGAATTTAGCCTGTAGGCTACCATTCTGGGCCCTATATTAGCTTCTTCAGTTATTGTTCAGTTTTCAGTGTCTTTATGTTTGACCGATTTGATTCAATTACCATGCATTAGGTTTTGAAACTGTGTGTGTGTGGTGTTAAAAGAGCATGGGAATTATGTTTATTTTACCTTTCCCCTTTGAATCTTGGAATGGCCAATACAGCTCCAAGTATCACTTTCACTCTCAGTTTCTAAAGACATGGAACAAAGCAATGCTCTCCTTTTCCATCTCCTTCTACCAGATCTCGGTTCTGGATCTACATTTCCTGAGCACAGCAATAACCTTATGCCCAAACAGAATCAGAAATCCCTTATCCAAAAAGGCAAGATGGCTATTGGATAAAATCAACAATCTTGTCTGTTCTTCCTACACATCATGGAAGATTACTCAAATATTTCTTGCTTGAACAAGAATTCTCCAAAGCCTATGGATAAAGTTTCAGTCCCTTGGCTTGGAATCTTCAGTGTTTCCTGTCTTGGAAATGAGGTCAGATTTTCCCAGCACAATCCTCTTGGAGCCTCTTCTACTTTCCTTCCCTAGTCCCTTGCCACTCTATTTGTAATTATACATGGATCTGGGAACTACATGACCCTTTCCAAATCCAGAATATGACCCCCCCCCCCACATAACAGCTTCCGGTGAGCTCATCCTTGTATTTAATTGCTAGACTTGGACATAACAGATTTTTGAAAATATTTATTGCATGAATAACTGTGTACCCCTGTCTAAGGCAGCAAACAGCCATCTCAACAGTTAGATATTTGGTAAAAGCAGGTTTCTGTGTAGCTATCAAAAGAGGTTGAAAGAACTTGGTACCTCAACATCACCAACATTTTGTTAAAGGACTAATTGCCAAGCCCCGTGTGCATGTGGGACCATTAGTAATTCTGTAGCTATGCAAATGAAAACAGTGATGTATGATTTATGGCTTTAATAACATTCTGAAGGCTCTTAAATTTTAATCACTTGCAACATCCTTTTTAATATTCAATTACTTTATTAACTAATTAGGTCACTTGCTGAAAAAGCACATAAGGCTGGTGCTATTTTAATATCAGCTGAGCCTCACAAAATACCTTTGAAATGGTGCAAATGGTTTATTTATTTTAAACAGATCATTAAGATGCTATAATTAATAAACCAATTACCAAAAAAGGCCCGCTAGTGATGGATGCATAAGTACAATAGCAGTGTCCGATGGATTAGTCATTTTTAGATGCATACATCAAGGGGCAAAACCTAAATGAAAATCCACTGTAAAAACTGCTTTTCTAAATAATTAATTTGTGTAATGACTGATAACCCTATCATGGCCAACCTAACTTGAGGCTTATTATTCATTACGTAAACCTGTAATGTGTGATTTTGTTTCATCTAATGATGCTCTGGATGGAAAACCTACAGCAAGCTGAGCTTGGTGTTCCTTGATTACTTACAAGGGCCATAATTTGCAGGTGGAGCCGGGCACTTCAAGACTTATCCGTGCATTGGAGTGAGGCGAGCCTCCCAGAGGAGACTGGGAAGGAGACGCATCTAGGGTGAACAGCCGCTCTGCTTATTGATTTCTCAGTGGTGTGTTAAGGTCTTCAAAGCAAACAGTGCGAACAAAGAAAGCGGAGAACAATCCTGTAGGGATTCTTCACCCAATATTCTCCAAGGAAGACAGTGGAAGGTAGCACTAACCTTGCATTGCTAATGCCCAGAACTATTGGGATTGTGGCTCACGGTGCAGAGAGGGGCAGTTCTGGGCTTCTATAGGATTTTATCTATCTGGGATCAGAGTGAGATAAGAGGTATTCACCCTTTTGTTGAGCTGAAAAAGAATACTGAGTCCTGGAGATTATAATACTAGAATATTGAGAAACTCAGTGGCTACCATTTACGGAACGCTTACTATTTCATTGGCAGACCCAGTGTTAACTGCCTGTATTAACTTCTTAAATAGCAAATATTGAATTATGTACTTTTTATTGGCTCCCCTTTTCCTCCTAAGTCTTCTACATTGTAGGGTATTTATTTGGTCAGCTTTTATTTACTAAGCACCTGCTAGGAACAGCCACTCTACCAGGCACTGGAGCTCCTGGGGTAAACAGGACAGACAGGTCCCCTGTTGTCATGGGGCTGACCTTCTATCAGTGAGGGTGACAGACGACAACAATGGGAAAAATATAAATCTGAACTTCAGACAGAATAAAGTACCTTGGGAAAAGTGAAATAAGAGATGGTGATGGAGCAAGTAGGGCAGCTGTTAGTGACGAAATCCACAGGGGAGGTCTTTTTAAGGATAGTAACATTTGCCAGTGGACTTCAGGTGAGTTCTTCTCCCAGTTTTGCTGGCTATTTTCCTTGTGCCCTTTTCAAGTGTCAGGGAACAGGGAAGGCAGCTATGAGAAAAAGACAGAGGGACCAGGAGGAGTGAGGGGTGGGTAGAAGAGAGGAAGCAAAGTGGCAGGTGCAGACATCTGCTTACAATCAGATTACAGTGCGAACTTGCTTGTGTTCTGGGTGTGTGCGTCTGTAACCTGGAACCTGCTTGTGTTCTGGGAGTGGGGGGTGGTGAGGTGTGTGTCTGTCCATCCGTCCTGGTGAAGAATGTCCAATGATTTCTCAACCCTCACCTCTTTCCTGCCACCGTCATGCCCTGCACAAATTTGTAGTTGTAGTTTATGTGTTTCTGTTTTGGCACCTTTCTGATGTGTTGAGGTGAATTTAAAATATTCATCTGTTTCCATATCACCCCACGGATGGCGTGGTCTGTAGCAAGAGTGAATCTGCTCAAAAACAGAAAAGATCTCTGAAATCTCTATCTCTCATTGTGGCTTTCTCTAAAGTACCACGTGGTTCAAAATAAATGACTCTTCAGTTTTCATTTCATTACAATTGACATTACAGTCTGTCAGTTGTCCTTGCAAATGTCTCTTCCTGCCATAAGGAGTATTAAATAAGTATTAAATGGAAAGAAAAAAACTCTAAACTACTATAAATCACTATTGTGGCCAAACTAATTCTGAGTTGTAAATGACTACAAAGGAATTTGTGCCACATACCTATGTTTGCAGTCAGTCATATGCCTACATTTTTGTCCTTTTTAAAACTTGGGCACTGGCTCAAGGTGGTTAGATCTTGAGGTACCCGCTATACAAACAGGCAGTGGGCCTTCAGAGAGGAGAGTGAGCACTTGCTTGCAGGCCTGGCCCTCTCGGGCAGATTCTTCAGGACCCTTTGCTTTCCCTCAGGGACATACAGGGGAAAGAGAACAGGTGTGCCAGGAAAGGAGCTGCAAACACACCCATATTGTGTGTTGTACAGCTTTCCTAGCATCTCCTCTCTTGCACCAGGTAATCAAACTATTTCAATTAAAAATCCTAAAGTAAAATAACAGTATGCCACCTCCAAAAGTGTATGTTTATAAGACAGATATCTGTATGGTTGTCAGGTTGTACATTAAGCATGAGACACATATTCTTTTTAATTTTTAAGATTCATTTATTTTTACTTGAAAGGCTGACTTAGAGATAGGAGAGACAGATTTTCCATCCACTGGCTTACTCCCCAAATGGCTACAATGGCCAGAGCCGAAGCAATCCAAAACCAGGAACCAGGAACTTCCTCCAGCTCTCCTATGTGAGTGCAGGAGCCTAAAGACTATAAGCAGGGAGTTGGATGAGTGGAGCAGTGGGAGCACAAACCAGTCCCCACATGGGCTGCTGACACTGCAGGCGGAGGATCAGCCTGACATGCCACCACACTGGTCCCTATATGACACATACTATACATAGATACTGAAACGAATGATAAGCTGGCAGCATGGAAAGTGCTGAGGAGGCTGTTCACTGAGAAGTCTTTCTAAGCAAAAAGGAAAGGTGTTAGCTGATGTGGGCAAAGATTAGTCTGTACATTTTCTGAGCAGATCTTGGATGTTTTGGTTTTTTGCTATAGTTATGTATTCCCATCTTACCAAAAATGTTTGATGTGTTTCCTACCACTTATCAGTAATTTTTTAAAAAGTCATTTTCAAGTATAAAATGTGGAATTCTGAACTCTATCATGGATGGAGGAACTCAAACCATGAAAACATTATTGAGAACTTTCACAAGTCACAGGACTCAAAATTAAATTTCCAAGAATGCAACTGCTATAGAAAGGCATGGAAAAATCCCCAGCCTGGGATCCTGGGCCCAGCAACAGCTGCCATGTAGTAATAATGTAACTTCTGGCCCTTAACAGACAAAAACTCTATAGTTTCATATTTCACTGCCAACTGAATTCAGCTGAACCAATTACTTTCAAGACAACATAATGAGAGCAAGAAAAAAATTAAAATATTAAAAGGGTATTTAACCTGATTTGAATGTTACACAATGTGTAAATGCATTCAAACATCACATGGTACTTCATAAACATGCACTTTGTGTCACTAAAACAGTGGAAGAAAATTAAAAATAGTAAAAAGGATGCTGTCTTACAAACACCTTGGAAGGTATTGATGAGTATTATTTCTACCACCTGCTTCTTGCATTTCCTTGTGTCTAAGATACACAGGTGGATACCTGCTTTCAATGTTATAATTTTTGTCTTAAAATTATTTTTCAACATATCTGTATTGCAAATTATATAAATTTTAGAGTCTGCCCGAGTATAAGTGTTAAAATTCCTCCAAATAAACGTCTCCCACCTGCTTAGTGTTAGACAATATTATTGCATATGATTTCCGACTGGATGGTTGTATTGAATGCTCTCCTATTTACATGTCTGTCTAAAAAAACCAATTCCCTTTGTCACAGAGTTATCCCATAATTTAAAAAAAAAAACTTTTAAATGTTTGATTTGCAAAAACAGAGAATGAGATAAGCATAGAGGGACAGAGAGACCTTCCACCTTTTGATTCACTGGCCAAATGCCCACATCAGCCAGTACTGAGCCAGGGTAAAAACAGAAGCCCGGAATTCCATACAGGTCTACTGTGTAGATGGCAGGGAAGCAACTGCTTCAGCCCTCAACTTGCTTCCTCCCAAGGAAGCTAGGACTGGGAGCAGAGCTAAGAGTCAAGCCCAGACACTCTAGCATGGGATTTAGGGTCCTGAGCAGCACCCTATGCCAAACACCATCACTTTACATTACTGATGTTGTCATTTTCTGAAGCCAGGATCCAGTAGCTTCATCTGGGTCTCCAATATGGATGGCAGGGGCCCAGCCACTTGGGCCATGTTCCACTGGTTTTCCCAGGCCCTTTAAAGCTGAATAAGGAGTGGAGCAGCCAGACATGAACTGCTGCCCATATGGGATGCTGGTGTCACAGACGGCAGCAGCTCCTGGTCCTCAACACTAGCTCCTTTAATATAATGTTTGGGGCAATTGATCTTACATTCCCATAAATACAGTACTAATCTCTGGGTAAGAATTCAAGGTAATCTTTTATTTAACAAAATAGCTACTCACACATCTACCAGCTCTTGGGATTTTTCCTGTGTTTAATGCCATGGGTTCTTTCAAAGACAATCATAGTCCTGAGTCTGTGATAGAACAACACATTGTTCTGTACTTTATTTCTGTGGGCACTGGATGGCCCTTAATTCCCTTTTTAAAACCCTTATTTCTACTGGTGTGTATTTCCATTTATTTTCCAAACGTAACATGATAAAAAAAATCTAAAATAACATCTAAGATCTTTAATAAGTCTGGGATTTCCCATTGAAAAGACCAAAGTGCGAAACGGACCATGATCAAGGACTCTGTGCCAAAGTAAAAGGATAAGAAATCCAAAGTGAGCCAAATGGAGTTTTTCCAAAAATTAAATTTTGAGTTGCCACGTAATTCTACTTCTGGGTATATGCTTAAAAGAAGTGAAAGCAAGTTCATCAACAGATATTTGCATATCTCTGCTCAAAGCAGCACTCCTAACAGCCACAAGGGAGAAACCCCTCAAGAGGCCCTCTACAAACAGGGCACACACATACAAGGGAACAGTATTCATCTTTCAATAGGAATGCAATTCCGGCACATGGTGTAACCTGGATGAACCTTGAGGATTCCATGCAAGATGAAGAAAGGCAGTTAGAAGAGCACAAACACTCCAAGACATACCTTCTAAGGGAGGTACGGTAGTGAAATTCATACACAGGAAGTACAAGGTGGTTGCTAGGGACTGGTTTCATTCTCTAAGAGTTTTCTAGTTCACTAAACACACATCTTTCAGCAATTTGTTCCTGATATTTTCTTCCTTCCCCATAGGCATCATGCCTTTGTTTAAAAGTGTCTTGGCAAACATGTGATTTACTATTAAAAAAAAAATGAAAGACATTTTTGCAACAGGGACATTGTAAGCCTCAAATCAGGAGAAAGAAGCTGTACATCAGAACCATGACCACCAGTTCTGGAAGAGTGTTAGCACCAGTGCAGTATACAAAGACATGAGTAGCTAAGAGGTGATTGTTAACCTCCCAAACTCAATTCAATGTGACAGTGACACTTCACAGCACATTGCATCCAATCTCATTTGAAGTTGACAGAGATTGTTTCTGCTTTACATCTATTGGTTTATTAATGGTCTACAGCCTTTTAAGCAGATGCATATTCATTAGGTAGCCAGCTGTTAGGAGGTTCCCAGATGTCGAATGGAACTCTGTCTTGGAACATGTTTTTTTTTTTTCCTTATCATGAAACAAAGTAATTGAGGCCTTATTAAAGAATCAGTTAATTACTAAAATGGTGCCTTATGGCACCCCTTTTATCATTTAAATCTGAGAACTCTTGGGATGTCTAAAAATTTTGGTGAAGAGAAAGTATTTAAGTGCCAAACTTTATTACATTTTTATATACCTAGAAATAGTATATGTAAAGACACACCTACACATTTCTACACTGGAGGATGCGAAGGATATGATGAACTCTTAACTGACAAAGGTTTTCAGCTAGAATCACTCCTTGATTCACTGCAGTCAAAGGACAATATCTAAAAACCCAGTAAGTTCACTGCAATTAAGGTACTTTGATGATAATCTCTTATCTAGCTTACTGCTTTCCCGTAAAAAAGACCAATTGAAAAATGGTTCTTCGTGTCATTTATATCCCAAACTTCATCAAAAATTTTTCATCAAACAGTATTTTTCCCTATAAAAATAAGGATGCTCTACTATTGGCAAACAAAGCAAGGTTTTCAAAAGGCTAGATATTTCTAAATGCATTTTTAAACCTGATCCTAAAATTGTCAATTCAAACCTTCCTTTAGTAATACCTAGAAATCCCATTTTTACTATCATTTCTTGAGTTAGCATCTCAATTCTATTTCTCAGCTTAAGAGTCACAGAAGCAAACACAAAATGTCCAAGAGCACACAATCTCTAGAAAACATTGCAGTGCATTTTTTGAAACAGATTCCTCAACCAAACAATCCAGTGACATTAAGCTTCATCCTGTGGCTTATTTTTTTTAAAGCATATCTTTCGGTTCCTTGAGTAATCTTTATGCAATTTTAATTCCCATTCTGCTGGATTTTCCTACTTTTTGGGAGATTTAGCTAATGGCTTATGCTAAGCTATCTCACCACGTCAACAACACACTTACCCTTCTGCAGAGATCAGTTTTCATTGGCTCTCAGGCTCGTCTCCTACTGCTGACCTTCAGAAAACGCAAACAGATTACGTGAAGTGCTTACTTCAGGAACATATTAGTTAACCAGCATTTACTAACTGTCTGGTATATGTGGAGCATCACAGGGCATCTGGGGACAAACTAGTTGGAATTCAAGAGGATATGTGTGACAGAAACAACCTCTGAATTCAAGAATCTGAAACATTATAGCAGGTAATGAGAGATACTGGAATGAAGCTGAATTTGGATTCTGATGACCAGTTCTAGGAGATGTGGTTTTCTGAACAATCTTGAATTCTTTGGGCCTTGATTTCCTTTAAGAGCATCACAACAATCATAGCTTTGGACTAACTAGGGAAGAAATGAGTATTAAGACACTTCTTAACCGTAACATGAATACCTCAGGTTTGACAATAAATACCAAACCACTACCATAAAATTTTTCACTCAGCTTTAATGCTCAAGTGAGCCTTGTGGCAACCATGCTAACAAAAGCAAATAGGGCTTTCAGAACACTGCATTTGAGATGCCTACAGGGACTTAAGGGGAATGAATCACTTACCTCAACACCCTACACACCAACTTCTGGCCTTTGACTGCCTCCCCCATTCTACTGCTTTTGCTTAAAAAGCTCTATCCAAACTCAATGAACCCTAAGCAATCCTCTCTCCACTTGGGAGTCTTCCCACATGCAGTTTCCATGGCTCAACTCATCCTCTCCTCCAGCATGGCCACTATCTTCTCTTCATTCTCCACACATCATAGTACAAGCTCCTTTCCCAGAGGTCCTCACCAATGACTACACTTGAATTAGGCTTCTGCTCCTTTAGCAGTACCTTGACTAGCGCCTTCGTAACACTTAACTCCTGCCCACGCTTCCAGGTGGTGATCTTATGGGAAAATTTGTTGTGGCTACCTTAGCTGGTAATTTTTAGGTAATGTAGGTAGTAGACACATAACATGAATAAACACACCAAAGAAAACGTGGGTAGGGGTCCTGTGTGGTGTGGTGTCCCGGTATAATACTGCAATCCCATTTCCTAGTTGGTAGGACTTACGTTCTCTACATCATCATAATTACTATGACTCCTGGTATTATTTTCCTTCACTAACAAATTATCTTAGAAGCAGAGATGGAGACTGAGAAATAGTGTTCCCATCGCAATACTTACTCTTCAAATGATGGCTCGAGTTGAAGTCAGTAGCCAGGCACTCAATCCAGGGACTCAACTGTGTAAGCTATTACTCACTTTCCTGGAAGCTGGGATCAGGTGTGCAGCCAGGACCCAAATACGCGGTCTCCAGTGCAGGATTGCAAGCACCTTAACCACCAGGCCAAATGCCTGCTTCTGATTTTGTCTCTTTTTTAAATAAATAAATTTATACAGTTCTCACTTTATTTGGAAGGCAAAGAGACAAAGAAATCTTCCACTTGCTGGTTCACTCATTCCCTAAATGTCTACAATTGACAAGGCTGAGCCAGGAGGAACCTAGGGGCCTAGAACTCATTCTTGTCTCTCAAACTGACTGACAGGGACTCCAGTCCCAGAGCCCTTATCTGACGCCTCCCATTAGTAGGAAGCTCGATCAGAAATGAAGGAGCCAAGACTTGAATCACACTCTTGGATATTGGACGAATAGAAGTATCCTAACTGATGCACCAAATGTCTGCTTCTTGATTTAATTTTTGGTGACTGAAAAGGTACAAAAATAATTCTATGAATATTGAAACACAATCCATTATCACATTTATAGTTTAATAAGTAAACTATAGTTTAGTATATGTGCTGCCAAAGCGAGCACAGTAAACTATAGTTGAACAGAAGTGATTTATAAATTATCAGACAGCTTCAATGCTTCCTTAACAAATGATGTGTCTGTTTTAGGTACTGAACTGCTCCTAAAGGAGGAACCTGATCTAGAAATTCCTTCCTCTTTATATGATAAAAAGAAAATAAAAACTCTTGCCAAATATACTGCATCCCCAAGCCACTGGAAATCAAGTATCCACACTGGGGACTTGACTCAAATTTCTAAAAGCTTTTGCTATCCCTGTCACTCTAGTTCTCTCATCTTGGCGAAGGGATACTTCAGGGATTGTGAAAATGCAATGCTGTGATGGAGCTACTTAACAGCTTAGCACCCCCAATTCATGAAGTGGATGTCAACTTCACTGTATTTCCCTTTACACAGCAGGGATCGCACACAACACAGACGCAGTATTTCCATAGAAGTATCTTCCTGCGGGATATCTGTCGGAGAACATTTAAGCAAACAAAATTTCCAGGGTCCCTTGTAAACAGGTCAGAGGCCTTCAGACATGACCTAATGAAAGCCAGAAAAGGATATTCAGGTTTTCAACTCACTACGTATCCAACAGCCAATCTCTCAGCTTATGTCCATGTGGCTAAGAAACTTAACTCTTGGGCCCGGCGCGGTGGCGCAGTGGTTAAGGTCCTCGCCTTGCAGGCCCGGGATCCCATATGGGCGCCGGTTCTAATCCTGGCAGCCCCGCTTCCCATCCAGCTCCCTGCCTGTGGCCTGGGAAAGCAGTCGAGGATGGCCCAAAGCTTTGGGACCCTGCACCCGTGTGGGAGACCCGGAAGAGGCTCCTGGCTTCGGATCGGCACAGCATCGGCCATTGTGCTCACTTGGGGAGGACGGAAGATCTTCCTCTCTGTCTCTCCTCTCTGTATATCCGCCTTTCCAATGAAAAAATAATAAAAATAAATCTTTAAAAAAAAAAAAGAAACTTAACTCTTCACAAACTGGTAGATACGTACTGTGTGTCAAAATAAATCACTAAATACTGAGCAAAATTCTATGGTATAATCTATTTTTAAAATTCAGTATCTGGAAAACAATCTCATGTGGTTGGTGTTTTGCTGAATGGTGAAAGGCAAAAGTAAGTTCTTTGTAACTCAAGCAGATCACTTTGGAATAAACGAAACAAACAGATGTATAATACACTAGAAAAGAATCTTACCGCTTCGTTCTATTATTGTTGGCCAAGCGCAGGCTGAAGACCACTGAAGTGTCCTAAGGCCAATTCCCAGGGAACGCAGTCTTCTTCTCAACTGCTGAGTTGGAACTTTTTACACACAGCACTCCCATCAAAACACAGAAGATTGGATCTGGAAACAGATCAGGGCACCCAGCTATATCCTATTAGGCCAGGTTAGCATTAAACAGATTTGCAAAAATGAAAATATCACTCAAACTTTCATTTTGGTAAATATAGTTGGTAGAACTGCATTTTGTTAACATGTAGTGAATTTATTATGGTCATACCAATTTCTATTTGCAAAGTTTCTGTTAACTTCATATACAGTAAACACTGACACAAACTTAATTCAAAAAGTTCGTGGAAAATGTAACCAAGACAGAGTTTATTTTGGTGCAACTTTGAAATCCATGCATCAAAAAAATAAACAAACTTTTTTTTCTTTTTTAAATTCAAAGGCAGAGTTAGAGAGGCAAGCCAAAAAACAGAGACCTTCCATCAGCTGGCCACTTCGAAGCAAGGAGCCCGGAGCTCTCTGCAGATCTCCCACATGGGTACAGGGACCCAAGGACTTGGACCACCCTCCACTATTCTCCCAAGCACATTAACAGGGAGCTGATTCAGAAATGGAATAGGCAGGACTAGAAACATGCCCATAGGCAATTGTAATGCCACACATGGAGGCTTCATCTACTGTGCCACAGTACTGGCCTCATGTTTTTTTTTCTTAATAATATACCATCCATGAATTTTCTGAAGTCCCCTTGTGTTCATGGCTTTTCAAAAGTTAAAAAAAAATCTATTGATATATGCTAAATATCTGATGACCGTTAAAGAAAACAGGGTTTCAAATTAATGCAGATAGTAAATGCTTATCAGAAAAAGACATTAGTCTTACAGGCTTTCTTGGTTGTTTTGCTTTCAGGAATAAAAACTTCTGAATTTGTTGTGTAAGTTAAATGAAATTCTTGTGAAAAATTGGCATACAGTCTGGCACAAAGTTGTTTATATGTAAATATGCTCACATCAATAAAAAAAATGGCAGTGAGGACGGGGACACATGAACACCACATTTGCCAGTGCTGGTAGATCTAACTAATCATCCTATTTAATTATCTAACACTGCAAGATTAAATTTATTTTAGAAAAACTGTATTGGTCGATACTGGTCAGGTAAACAGATCCAGACTACACAGTAAATGGTGGACGCAGGATTTCATCAATTTCCAAGCCATGTACCTTTACACAATGCAGTGTTGTCTAGGAGAGCTGTTAAATAAACCAGCCAGTTTACTTCAGGAACCTGTCTAAGCTCAGCTCAGCCCTGCCCATACAAATTCTGCATCTTAGCCACTAAAATACAGCGAGACAATGGATCACCATATTGAGACAAAATGAAATTCCGAAGATTAACTCTTTTGTATAGGAAAAACTATTATTTCACATTTAGAAAAAAAGTACTAACCCTTTCAAATACAAGTGATTACAGGCCCCAAATTATGACTAAACTACTACCACCCTCTTAGCATTCTAAATAACTCAGGCAATTGAAACAGAACTCCAAAGTGCTGTATAAGAACTCTGTGTGCAGTTATGGTTCTTGAAGATATCACAGAGACAAACAAAATCTAGAGGAAAACCAAAATGAATCTGGAGTGGCTAGCTATGTATAAACACTGCAGGTGGAGAAGTCTGGTTGACCCCCACAGCATTAGGCAATATGACAACTGGATACAAACAGAACTTTGGGTAAGAAGGAAAGTGGTACAGGATTAAAAGAGAGCCCCACAGGCAATGGGCTCACAATGGCCCAATTGGCTAATCCTGCACCTGCCAGTATGAGCACCCCATTTGGGTGCTCATTTGCACCCTGCCTGAACCAGTTCCACTTCTGTGGCTTGGGAAAACAATCAAGGATGACCCAAAGTCATGGGTCCCTGCACCCATGCGGGACACCACAAACAAGGTACAGGCTTGGGCAGCAAGTGGATGGAAGATGTCTCTCCTTCTCTCTGTAAATCTGCCTTCCAATGAAAATAAATCTTAAAAAAAAAAAAAGCCATTCTCTTGTCAATTCCAAGAAGTAGGGGAAATTCATGTCTGTTTTAAAGCATCACTTAGTAATCGTTTTTTTGAAATTTGATAGATGGCCCCTTTCCCCATAAGGATATTTTTCTTTTTCATGGGCTCTAATACAAAAAATATTTTGAAGATATTAATTACTAAGATTCTAAATACTAAATGTGTGTTGATTAAAAAGGAGATAAGGGATACTCTTAAGTATCCTGAGAGAGATCAAATACAGGGAGGCACTGCTGAGGAAAGTGCTTGCCAGAAAAATCTTACCATAAAAAATTTTAACCACCATATATCCAGATAAAAAATATGTTCTTCCTCTAAGAAACACATAGTTCTCAATTTAAAGAAAAGCATTATTTAACATTATGGGTTGTAAATGTAAGTGGAGCTATTCTACTGTGCTGCCACCAGAGGTTGGCTTGATTGGTCTGAAGTAACAACACTTGAAAGCTCCTATTCTTTGAAACTAATTTAAACACACTGAATTGTTGAAAGATTAAAAACCGCAGTCAGCTAATTACACTCTCTCTCATCTCTTATTCAGCAAATGAATCACTTTTCATTACCACTTAGCTGAAGTACATGAATTTCTGCCTAATTAGAAATGTTGTAGATGGAGCATTAGCAAGAATAGAGCAGGTCAGGATATCTGTGCCGCTTCATTTTTAATTCCTAACAGTGGAGTCTGATAGAAAAGAACAGAGAAGTCATTAAGTAATTTTAAATTATTTATAAAAATTACTTTGCCCAAATTATAATTATTTTTCCCCCAAACAGTCTCAAATGTCTAATAAGAAGAAAAAGCAGTTCAACATTGATTTTAATGAACATTTTAATATTGTGTATAACAGAACATTATGAATACAATGGAAACAAAGGTTTATCAATTTAATAAAAAATTTCAACATAAAGTGGAGAGGTAATAATTTGATAACTATATTATAATATTTAGTTTAAAAAATATTCCCAGCTTGAGGGTGAAACAATTAATCTTGCATTCCAAACTCTAGAATCATGATTTTCATGTGAGTTCAATGCAGAATTACAGCAGGAAAACAAAAACATTTTAATTAATTTCCTTTATCTGTCATTAAATCAATAAAATCTTTGACTGCTACAGGTCTCCCTTTAATAATATATATTTAACGCCTCTCTATTGGAGCCATATTGCTAATGGCATATTACACACACTCAAAACCCAAACAAAACAAGTACTGTATAAAATCTAAACGTGAACATTTTGGATTCTAACATTGATATTTAACTTAAGGTTTTAATGAATTTTTACCTGTTCAACTTTTTTTGAAAAGACATCGAAAAAAAATAAATATTTTTTTCTTTTGACTTTTCCTGACTTAAATGATGGCTACAGGGATAAACACGGAAGGAAGCCTTGCCAAGTTAATCACTGCAAACTGTAAATAATGACTGCAAAGAAACAAATAAAATACTGTTTGTTTAATTTTAAAGGAAACCATAGAGCAGTCCTGAAAAAAATATTTTTCCTAGTTCTCCAAAGGATAATTATAGCAGAAGACATGGGAAAAGTCCCATAGCTATTACCAATTGCTTAAAGTTTTGTACAATAAAAATTTGGATAATAGCAGTGTTGCTGGAACATTAGCAAAAGTATATACATTCCAGTTACCTTTGATTTAGCCATAATCACATATGTATGCTTTTTTTGGACAAAAATATATATTTTTATAAAAAAACCGATCATCCAACATTTTTAATGATTTCATATATGGACTCAAGAGTGGTAGTAAAAGGAACAGACCCAATTATGACAAGGCGATTCAAGGACAGCAAAATCAAGTTCCTCAGGAAAACGAAAGTATAAAATTAGAGATTCTAACATTTACTCAGCCCTATTTCAATACTCCCACACAAATTATGATGTTAAATGGACTCTTTAATTTATAAAGGCCTTCAGTGTTCTTACCACTCTACTAGTGGTCCATCCTCACTGGGAAAAAGGACTGTCTCAACTGAAGAGCTCTTGCCTGGCCTTCTAAAATTGTAGATACTTCACTTGTATAAAATAGCTTTTTTGGTTCATTACATAGGTTTATTTAATTAACTGATAAAAGAATGTAGAGTTGATTAGCACTGTCCATCCCAGCATCACCTATCTGCACAGCTAAAAATTCTTCATTTATTCTGCTTCTTTACAATCTCTTATTTGCTAAAGTTGGCGAAATTTGCAAAGGCATCTTGCTTAGGTTGCACAGTTCCAGAAGCCATGGCTATGTTGGGCATGCCCATTCCCATCGTGCCTGTCAAGCCCATCCCAGGAGTTGACATTCCTAAGTTCATGTTCATGCCCATCATGCCCTGGTTCATCATCGGAGTATTTCCCAGAGGGGCCATGCCCATGGTGCTAGTCATCACACTGGGCATGCTCATAGGCATGGGTCCCCCCATCAAAGGATTAGTTTGGGGCCGGACAGGAAGCATGTTTGATGGAGAACTGAGGTTCACAGCTCCAAAACTTTGAGTCATCACATTCATAGGCTGTTGCATATCTACCAGAAGAAAAGAGATGGAAGAATTTTAATACACTGAATTCTTACAGAGCATCTAAAATAAACAAATAAAAATACAAAATACACTTTTCCTGGCCATCAGTACTTCTAGCCCCCAAATAGTGATTAAAAAAGACAATGGATTTAAACCAGTTGCTCTCAGAAGATTTAGTGGTTGTTGGCTTAGTTTCTCAAATATGTACCAAGAATTAAGAATGAGCATGGGAAAAATATGAACCAATTAAAAAAAACTGCTATAAATCTACTGAATTCTAAACAGCAGTTGTCAAGAGGTACTGTGTATCACTACAGATTCATTCTACTTTTATATTATATGAAAAAATTAAAAGTACATAGATTTATATAAAATCACAAAGTTACTTTTACAATAAAAAGCTAGCAACAACGTAAGTAACCCAAAAAGAGGAATTCTATTATTGGTTAGATGAATACTTTAAAGATTCAAAAGTCATTTCTCCCGATATTCACCAAGGAAAAATGATCATAAATTAACACAGAATGAGAACACAAAGAAACATAATACAGATTGATTCCAACTACTAAAAATATCCTTGTAAAAGCTAGAAAGATGGGGGCACAGTGCGATAGCCTAGCAGCTAAAGTCTTCGCTAGTATGTGCTGGGATCCCATATGGGTGCTGCTTCTAACCCCAGCTGCTCCACGTCCTTTCCAGCTCCTTGTCTGTGGCCTGGGAAAGCAGTCAAAGAGGCCCAAAGTCTTGGGACTCTGAGCCCTTGTGGGAGACCCAGAAGAAGCTCCTGGTATCAGATTGGCTCATCTCTGGCCATTGCAGCCACTGGGGAGTGAGCCAACAGATGCAAGATCTTTCTTTCGCTCCTTCTGTCTGTAAATCTCACCTTCCAATTAAAAACAAAAACCCAAAAACCATTAGAGAGATTATGTCAGCTAGAGAGATGCACCAGCAGCTGGCCGAAAAAATGATCATCTTTAAAAAAAGAAAAAAAAAATTGGAAAGCTGTATTAATGACGATTATCATTAGACAGTGTCATTTAGACAATCTTCATTTCTGCATTAAAAAAATTTAAATAGCAAATATATTTCAGTATACAGTGCACCCAAATTCAATGCAACGCAGTAAGTATTATCATGTCAAGAACAAAACACAAAGCAAGTTAATATGCTAGCAGGGACATCAAGCGATTATTATGTGAAAAACTGTTATATGGGAGTGCATGGAATTTAGTTCCTAAATTTGTTATATATTTTTACTTCACAGCTTAAAGTAGTCCCAGCATCAAGACAAAAGGTAAAAAGTACACAGAGAAGTGAGACGTCCTGAAATAACTTACTCTGTTGCTGAATCATTGTATTCAGCGATGGCTGCTGGGGTTTGGAAGGCTGCATACCAGGTAGCAAGTTGTCCAGGCTGATGTTTACACTGGGGTCAGACCAAGTTGAGGGCAGGGTTTTGCTGACTGATTTCTGGACCATATCTGTATTCTGATTATAGAGAGGATTAGTCTTCTGCAGCACTGTGCTAACATTTTGCAAAGGCTGGAAAACAGAAAAATGCTCTAAAAATTAAGCATCTGTTTCCCAGACAATATCAGATAGTAATCACTAATCTATTTCAGAAACTATAGGAAATTGAAAATGTTCTATGCTAATGTCATCAATACCCTAATCATTAGCTTCCTAAGGAGAGCCCTCTCAAGTTCCAATCAGATTTGGGGTAGAAAGAATCCACAGTATGTCTACACTAGCAATTACTCTTCTATAACCCAAAGTCTAGAATTTACCATCCTTCCCAAGTGTTCAGGGCAATGCCCAACTTTAGATAAGAATAGTTTTAAGGAACTATGTGAATGGCAATTTCTACAAAGAGAATTTTAAAATATAAATTATATTTAGCATAGCCTGAGTGTCATTTCCCTACTGTATTCATAGTTTTCATAGTTCCACTACCTAACATGAGTGGAATTTGATGCATTTACTGACCAATTTACGATAAACCAGAAATTCAGGAGAAAGAAACAAAACTATTTTGTAGCTACTAAGGACAATTGTTGAGAGGGACAAAAAAAAAAAAAAAAAAAAAAAAAAGGAGAGGAATAACAGGAAGAATAATTCTTAAAATATACCAGTACAAAGAATCACAACATAGTTGTAATTGTCACCGAAGACAGACTGGCTTCATGCAAGTATCATATGCTACATCTAATTCATGTTATACACAACAGTCAGCTTGTTGCTTCTTTCTTTTTTCCCCTTCATCCTAACACCCAAAAGAGGAAACTTCACACATTAAAATGAGTAATTACCATCATAAACAAATATCTACAAGCACTTTAGTCAAGCACCCAAGTTCCTGGTACAACTCAGGCATATATTTGCTCACACTAAACTTGCAGGGATTCTAAGTTCATATTAGGTAAGTTGAATTTAACTATAAAAAGTACATTAGGGTATTGTAATGTTATACGTCCTTTATAAAAATGAAAGCTGGAAAAACAAACGTTTTATACAGCAGGCTCAGAAAAGGAAAATACCCTTTGAAACACTGAGTTTTTATATTAGCACGGATTATTTACAACAAATTAGGGATGTGATTTTAAGGATATGAATGAATGGAAATTTCTCTGAGTGGAAAAAAAAGATGGAAAACAGTATCTTTTTCTCCCCCCACCAAAAAAAACAAGTTTCAAAATCTACTGAATACTAATTTGTTCTAAATAGTCTTGCAGTATGTCCCTTCCTTATGCAAATAATTTTGCTCATTTTTACAGAGATTTACAAGATGTGTCAGAAGATCTAACCCTATAGAACTCAAATGTGCACATTAGAGAAAAGCAAATCAGACACGTGTGTACATAACAGTAAAAGAGCACTTCAAATAGTTCATGGGATATGCAATTTAAAACAAAGGTTTTTAAAATTCAAGTTTGTGAGTATACATGGCCTTGTGCTGCACACCAACATTTGGTCAACAATGGCCCCATACACTACCACCTACTGGCATCACAGCTCTCTGACTTGGTCTAAGAACATTCGATGATGTCTACGCAATAATGGAACACCTTACGCTGCATGTCTCAGAACACATGTATCTCTGTTAAATTACACAGGACTGAATACATATAGATATATACAGAATAAGCTCACTTTTATTTTATACTAGCCTATTATGAGAGCATCTCAAAGATTGTGGATCATAATTTCTAAGGAAAGTAAAAACTTACCTGTGATCTTGACATGGGCAAACCAAGTCCTACAGTATTAGTACTCATCATAGAGAAATTCATACTCTGGGAAGATGTCATGGTCGCCTGGGATGAGCCCATTAGATCAAACAGATCTGAAGAGTTTGAGGCAGCTGCTGGAGGGCCTAAAGATGGTTGTGACCCACTAACAAGTTCTACTGCTGATTGTGTGGTACTGCCAAAGAGCTCGCCACCGGAAGCCACAGGACCTGACGGGGCTTGGCTGAAGGCACTCCAATCACCAAAGTCTCCATTCCCACTTGTTGCTGTTACCAAGACAAAAACAAACAAAAAGAAAACACAAACAAACAAACAAAAACTTGTAAAGGTAAGAAACTTTCTGAAACACACAGGAGACATGCTAACAATCTGTGAATGGAAACAAATTAGAACTGATCTGAGTCTACATCTACAGGTATCATCTCCATATGGACATTATTTTTTCTCATGGATATTACACGAATGTTAACAAGGTAACAAAGGGAAAAAGCTCTATATACACACTGAAACTTTGCAGGTCTATAGGTAACTTGTAAAAGTCATCATAAAAATTTTCCAACGTGATAGCATAGTGGCTAAAGTTCTTGCCTTGAACGTGTCAGGATCCCATATGGGAGCTGGTTCTAATCCCGGCAGCCCCGCTTCCCATCCAGCTCCCTGCTTGTGGTCTGGGAAAGCAGTTGAGGACGGTCCAAAGCCTTGGGACCCTGCACCTTCATGAGAGACTGGAAGAGGTTCTGGGTTCTTGGCTTCAGATTAGCTCAGCTCTAGCTGTTATACTCACTTGAGGAGTGAATCAACCAACAGTAGATCTTTCTCTCTGTCTCTCCTCTTCTCTGTATATCTGCCTTTCCAATAAAAATAAATAAACCTTAAAAAAATTTTTTTTCCTTCAACCAAATACACTTCCAGTTAAACAAATATGTTCTAGCCTGGGACCCAGAAACACAAGGAAGAAACTCTTGATTTGTTTAAATTTCTTTTGGGTACTTCAGAAATTCTTATGAGGAAACATTTGGTAAAATTAGGGAACTCAATTCAATTTGCAAAATTCACTTGAAGAGTTTATGGAGAAATAAAAAAAAGTTATGCTATTTCATGTAATTTATTTTAAAAAGAAACAAGCACATGGACTACTCTAGTAAAATGAAAGGCTTTTTAAAGGAGTTCTCACTCATTTAGCAGAAATGTTTCCATTTATAATACAAAGTTTATCACCATGATATACTCTTCAGTACATGGTTTGCTTTAAGTATTCCTCTATTTACTTAAATAAAAACAGGAGAAGTGAAACTCATGGTAAGATTTAAAAAGCTAAGCAGAAACAAACAATTCTGTCATGACACTTCAAAATACATTTCCAACATATTCAATATCAAGACAGACAGATTGGGATCAGCACTGTGGGCAGTGGACACAGTCAAGGCCTACAACACTGGCACCCCTTACGGGCACTGGTATCAGACCTGGCTACTCCATGGCTAATGCTTGCTAGTGTGCCTGGAAAAGCAGAACACGGTCCTTGCACTTGGACCCTTGCACCTGGGAAACCTGGAAGCCCTGGCTCCTGGCTTCTAACTGACACATCCCTGGCTACTGCGGTCACCTGGAGAATAATGTAAGTAATTCCATGGAAGGCTGATCTCGCTGTCTCTCCTCTCCGTAATTCATTCAAATAAGGAAAAACAAAAATCTTGATAGAAAACTTTGGACATTGGTGAAGAGCACGGTGTTGTGCTTGACTAGCTGTGTGACCCAATGAATTACTTAACCTCTTTGTATTTAACCTGTACAGTGTAAATAGTGATGGTTAAGCAATTCAAAATACAGTATCATTCAAAGTTCTTATAACTCTGGATGAACTGTCAAAGTCCAACTATAATCAATGCATTGCACTCTCTTTTCTGTACGAATGCCATAAAGTGGAAGTCAAACTCCTGTAAATTAAACATACATAATTTTACCAATTTGGCACACAGTAATTTTAAAGACATACAAAAAAAACTTTAAACTAGGCTATGTATGCATATAACTAAATAAGCCTTTCCTTAAGAAAGGGAAAAATGGAAAAATATGAATAAATGGAAGTTGAAAAGCAAAAGGTGAAGAAAAAACCACAGAACTGTCACCCAAAAGCAAATAATATGTATTTTCCAAGTTAATTAACACCATCTCTTTGCACTCCAAGTTCATTTACAACTTGAAAATACATTTTGTCTAGCCTAAAAGGTACCCAACCACTGTAATACTGTCTCATTATGCAAAATATCAAGAGATCACTTGAAGTTTAAAAAAATTACATTTGCCCATTACCATACTACAATGTAATCATACTCAAAAAGAAAATAATTCACATAGAAGTCCCAAGCCCTACCAACAAATTAATATAAGAATTTGACTAACATTTATTATTTCACAGTATTACTAAAACATGTCTTTGATCTTCTTTATAAAAGAAACTGCACTGAGTTCCAGTTATTTCTATACATTAAGCAATTTAAACCAATCTAAGTTAAGGCTGCAGGATAAAGGTAATCTTTATCCTGATTTTCTATTTCATTTATCTATAAAACAATATAAATGGAAGCTGGAGCAAAATGTGTTGCCCCATCCAAAAACTCTGTATCTGAGATGATTAATCAAGGGAAGAAAAGATTTCTAGAGGGGGATATACTGTTCAGGAATGATTAATCATTGTTGCAACAGTTTCAGCCCCCTGCGTAATGGTGATCACATTATATTAATCACATGCATACAGATGAAGAAATGTATCACTTAGGCAATATTAATATATTCAAAATACTTGCATAGTAGGCAACTTTTAGATACATAAAAACTTTGGGAATTACATAGAAAGTTTGTAAAATTAGTAGGCAACATTTCACTTCAGTTTGTCTAAAGTAAGATACCAACCCTGAAAAGGCAAAATTGCACTACCAAAATGAAGCAGCTAATTACTAAACAATTCTGGTTTCTGGAAAATCACTGGAGTTTATAAAACTGTCAAAATAATTTCAAATGATATTAAAAGCTATGCATTTATCCTAACTTCTCATAAACCTACTCCAGCCATTATTAAATACAAATTGTAATCAGTTTAATATTATATTAGAGCTAACAGATTATTTTATCTGTAATGGAGTTGTATTCTATCAGTGAAACTGTATTGTTATTGCCTTATTCACTTTAAGATTTTTATAGCCGATTTTTAAAATATCTTTCAAACTGCAGACCGGCCAGATTTTATGAAACACTAAAACTATCAACCTTCCCAAAGAATGAATTTATAGACATTATTTTGTCCTCTAAAGAAGCAACAATCTGATTTCCAGTTTTATAAAACTAGAATCAAAGTTAAACAGATACCACAGTAAATGAAATAAGAACTATGTCAGAAAATACTAAAAGACAAGCTATCTTAATGCTGATAATTTAAGCCTAAATTATGCTTGATTTCAACTGCTAATTTTTGGATATGTCAAAATGAAGTTGACTTACTTTCATATACTTTTTAAGGTACCTAAAGGAATCAATGTGTTAAGACAGTCTGTCTGCCCAATCCCAATTAAATTTCATCTACAAAAATGAAATAACGAATGCTAAAGGAAAACAATATTCCTGCTGCCAAAATCAAATTACTGAAACTTACTCATGAATCCCCCTAGAACAGTTACAAATATGAGCAATGTTCCTTAGATTTATCTGAGTAGCCTGCAATCAAATTAATTCACTTGGTACATTTAAGACCCATAACATGCACTGTGAATAATTTCTTAGAAATTATGATTTATAAATACTACAAGGAGAATAAGAACATAATAATGAAATCTGAGATGATGGGAATTTTTTTGTTTTGATAATTTTTCCACCCCTCACTGATTTCTGGCCAATTAAATCACATCCTACCTTGGGAAGAGAAACTGCTTGATGCAGCTGCTGAGCCGAAGTCGGCAAATCCTCCAAACAAATCGGCAGATCCTCCTAGGAGTTAAAGAAAAGGAAGATGTCAGACTGTGAGAACTAGAGAACACCTCTAAGTAATTTCAGGAAGCCACACTCAAGCCCACACCTAAAATACTCAATGTTAGAGGCCTCAGATCGCGCTTGTACATTTTTTATCTGGGTTTCGGTGTCAAATACGTTCCCTTTATAAGCTACCACAGACTTTTACAAATATCAGTCCTATATCTAGCAGATGTTTGAGATTGTGGTTATAGTTAATCACTCACTAATATTTCACAAACATAACATGCATATACAGCATACCCAGCTATTATGCTTTGTGCATAACAATATTCATCAGGTTTAAAAATCTGAGTAAAACACTGCTGGGGAGTAGATCATTCACACTGACAAGTAAATAAAGTACGTATTACTTGATTGGACCCTGGATTTTTGAGGGGGAAAAAAAGTGCTATACTCAAAGGATATAAATGAGATAGTGGGGGAAATCTGAATATGGTTTGTGTATTAAGAAAAAAAGTGTTTTAATTTCCCAAGAATAAAAGGAGAATGCTCTTGTGAGATTCATGCTGAGCTATTTTAGATGCCAATGTCATGTCTGAAATTTCCTTTCAAATGGCACAGAATAAATAGTGCACAATAAACAAATAACAAGTAACTAAACATATTTAAATGAGCAAATTTTCTGTATTTCTGAAATTTTTAACAAACAAAAATGATAGCTCAATTGGCTAATCCTCCCCTTGCAAGTGTCAGGATCCCATATGGGTACCAGTTTGTGTCCTGGCTGCTTGCAGCTTGCCTGTTGCCTGGGAAAGCAGTCAAGGACGGCCCAAAGCCTTGGGACCCTGCGCCTGCGTGGGAGAACCAGGAGAAGCTCCTGGCATCTGGTTTTAGATTAGCTCAGCTATTGCTGCCACAGCCACTTGGGGAGTGAACCAATGGATGAAAGATCTTTCTGTCTCTTCTCTCTGTGAATCTGTCTTTCCAATAAAAATAAGTAAGCCTTTTGGTATATGCTTGCAATGAAGGAATCTCAACTGAACTTGAACTGTGGTTACGCAGTGGGGTGGGGGAGCCCACCATGGGGGAAGGGTTATGGGAGGAGTGGGAGGAATCCCAGTATCTATGGAACTGTGTCACATAATACAATGTTATTAATTTAAAAAAAATTTTGCTTTGTAGAGAAAAAAAATAAGCCTTTAAAAAAATTAAATTATGAAAATAAAAAATAAGAAGGGGAACCCTTTAAATTAGTTGTATAAACATAAGCCGAGGATAAGACATTTAGCTAGTGGATGAAGGTGCTTATGGCACACTTCACAGTACCTGGGTTTCCTGAGTCTGGTTCCTGACTCCAACTGCCTGTAAATTCAGACCCTTAAAAGTGGCAGTGATGACTCAAGTTACTGAGTTCCAGCTACCCATGCTTGAGATATAAATTAACTTCCCGCTACCAGCTGAATTAGGTCACTGCAATATTTTAGTGAACCAGAGGATGGGAGCATGCTGTCCATCTGTCCCTTTCAAATAAATAAGCAAAAGTTCTAAAGTAGGTTTAAATATATAAGAAAGAAGAAAAAAATACAATGCAATGATTTCAGCATCTTTTTTCCCTCTTATTATTTACTCCATGTAAGAGATTTTGATTTTAATGTATGGAAAATAACAGCTTTTGCTACTCCTGACCTGCTGTTTTCCAAGTCTTCAAATCAGCCTCCATGCACACACCATATTCTCATACATATTTTGATCTGTAAACACTACATGGGTAAGAATATTATTTACAATTTGGAAAGATGACATTATGTCAAATTTTGATATTCCACTTTCTCAAATTCAATTATCAACAGAATAGCCAAATATCTGAAACTTTAAGGAGTTGTGTTTATTTCTGTCCTTAAAGATTTCTGTCCTTCTAGAATTTCAACCTTAGCAGTCTGGAGAAGCAGTGCAATTACTGTGCTTTTAGTGTTATGTGAACATTATACAGGTTACATCACAGCTGCTTAGCCTGCAGTGCTTAGAAACTAGCCAGGTGGGACTGGAACATCTGGGCTGCACTCAAACACCACCAGGGACAGCTTCCAACATCTGGTGCCATTTCTGAATTGTCTTATCGCTGCAAGACATTCTGCCCCATCTGGTACATTCAACTGGGTTAATTAAAGTAGAACTATCTCTCGTCTTAATAAATGGCCAGCAGTAATAAAAGGAGCAAATCAGTTTCTGATACCATGTATTTGGTATTCTTTTTGGTATTTGCACACTTACTGTAGTCAACTATCCAGCAAGCATAACTAATTTTTCTTTTCACCATTTTTCATATGCATCCTTGTACACATATCCTTACTCATCACTGACCTAATGCCTAATCAAGTCAAGGTTCTCCAATCAATGCTTCAGATTATATTAATGCTTCATTAAAGGATAGTACCATAGTGACATGGTCTTCTCTCTCTTAAAGGTACACACACATGACAAAATGTGATCAAGAGCACAAAAGATCAATGAGCTCTACACTATAAAAACCAGCAGAAAAACATGTTGCAAACAATGGATGCTTAATATTTGTATATTTGTTTTTTATGATGTTCCTTCTTGTTAAAAGTATTCATCAAAATACACTGCTAAGTAACAGAATGACAGTAAATCAATTACCTTAACACTAAGAGATTTGAAGTTTCCCTTCAACCAAGAAGAGAATGAGAATAAATCTAAATATGAATATTATGCCAAACAGGTTAGGGATTTTTCAAAACCTACATAGTTTAGCTACAAAAAAATTCATGTTGAAAATAAAGGGACTGGATATTATAAACCACAACTTCAAACTAGGGAAAAAATTTATTTTTGCTACTCTACCTCCTACAACCTGAATTGAAATTATACGGTGTTCATAACTTATTCCTAGCAAACACCATTCTCCCTTAACACAGGGAGTTTAATATGACTACTTTGAGAACTGCAAGAGTAAGGAGCAGAATGAGACACAGCTATTTTACAAATACTAGCCACCTTTCTATGAAGCAGATTTGAATATTTCTCTCAACTTTTCAAATGCAACACATTATGCCTTGACAGTTTAATATGATCTCCAACTCTGAAAGCTGTCTCAGAAATTAAAAATCTCCTTCATTGTTTAGGAAAAGTTTCTCTCTTCTAAAATGGACTACCCATAATCACATAAATGTTACTCATGCCAATGCTTGAAATCCAGCAGGAATTTCCTACATTAAGCATTTTCCCAGATAAGCGCATCTAAGGGAATGTAAATAAAACAGACTACCAAAAATTGCTGCATGTGGAAGACTGCTAATTTTCACAAGAGCCATCCTTTAAGATTCCCTCATGAGAGCTGTCATTTAAATGAACCATTTCCATCTGCCTTTTCAGGGCAGCAAGGAGGTTATTTACAGTCACCAGCTGGGAACATGTATTTTCCGAGGAAACACTGTGAAGAGAAATATAGCTGAAGCAGATAGTATGTAAATAAAAACAGAATTTCCTTCAACAAAAAACTTAACCTAGATGGCACTAAGAATACTTTTACATGAGTTCTAACATGAAATCACAAAATGTGAAAAATGTAAACACATGATGAAATAATTAATTCCAAAGGAAGTTTTAAGAGATCAGTAAGGATGAATATCCCCTACAGGAAAAAAACCCCAAAGGGCATGAATAGACAAGTCACAATTGCTATGTACAAATATCAAGCATTCAACTTCAATGATCAAACAAATGCAAAATAAAATATTCTTTACATTGACAGCATTTTCTCCTTATGAAACTGGAGTATTCTGAAGCATGTATTTTGAGCTACTCTGCTTATAACAGAAAATGTTGAACTTCCCTTCTCCACCCCACAAAAAACAAGAAAACAAAACAAAAATGTCCAGAAAAGAAGGGATGATTAAAGTATGGAATGGCCACACATGGTAAGATTATTTTTAAAATGGTAAGGAGGTGGTGGGTGAAAAGCAGTTTATACATGAAAAAAATTTCCTCATGAAGAGCCAGAAAAATAGAAGAACCTGAAAAACATTTACCGTGTAATAAACGTACTGGCTGAACAGACAACATGTCTTAACAATATCCACCAAAATTAACTATATGTGTCTAAATTAGGGTAACTTATTTTATATAGAATTTCTAAAATAAACATGCACTACTTTTACTAGTGTCTGAAAAGAGGAGTAAGTGGGAAAATTTTTATGTGTAGTTAACTTGGCTTAAAGCTAAAGATAACCTCCAATGAAATTCTACTTTGAATGTTGAGTATTGATGATATAACGGGGTGATTCATATTCAGATAAAAAAAAAAACCTTAACAACTATTGAGTATAAAGCCACAGATTAAAGTTTAAGACTACTGAAATATTTGGATTTGATTTAACCTTGAGTCCATTTCAATGTTTAACTTTGCAGCTTAAAAAAAAAAATCAAAATATACCGAATGTCTCATCAGGTCTTCCCATCTGCACCGATTACGGTGTATTTACTCTTTAACTTTACTTTTGGACTAAAAATAATTTTTGTCATGTTAAGCAAAACCCAAATTTCTAATAACAAGGAACAAGAAAGACAACTTAGACTTTCTGTTTTTAGGAAGAGGTGAAATAGACTAAGAAGAAACGAGGGACTGCTTTTAGCATTTTAATTTCCTTATTTTCTAAACACACTGTTCATTTCTTAAAATATTACAGAGAAATAAACTACGAAAAAGCTTACTAACCACCATTCAAAACTTTGAAAGTGTTTTAAAATGGGACATTTATCAAGATAGTTTCAAACAAATCTTGGTGAATGGTTAGGTATCACACATATTTTTAAACTTGGTAGATAATCTATGATGATTTTACTATACATCTTTCTGAAGATAACAATAAGGAAATCTCTCACATACACATAAAGGAAAATTGGAGTATTTTCTCAGAGGAGTTATCTTTGATGACTGGTACAGATGCCATATCTGCTTAGCTTTACAGTTCATGCTCATATTACTCACATGATGGCACAATTATAAATATGGGCACATCTGGTAAATGACACCCAAATGGCATACCAAATAGCAATGTTAATATGGTAAACTCTTATACCTTTTCATTTATAAGTCCTAAAGGTTTAGCATGCATTTTTTTTTTCTCTGCTGAATTCAATCTAAAATATATTATGAAGATGTTGAAGTACAGAATAGGAGATAACTAAATTTATGTATACTGATTGGAAGGCAACATGCACACAACTGGGAAAATACATTGCTTCAAACAGGAGTTAACTTTAAATCTTATGGTAAAAAATCTTTCAGATTTCAATCAATTACTGCACTCACATTAATTGTTACTTACATTTAATTAGTCTATCTACTGTCTGCAATGGAAAAGAAAAAATCACTCAAAAGTTTCTTACCAAGCTAAGAAAGCATGATGGTATTTAATAATTCTCTCTGTTCAAACCATGAAGGAAAAAAGTTACATCCACTCATCTGACCTTCCTAGTTAATTCTTCTCTGATTACTCCATTAAAACTTCCCAGAGATGCATGAAAAGGGTCCTTTAATATTTTATGCTAGGAAGTCCAAAACAGTTGATACTTTGTGACACTACATCTGTATTATACCATGACATGCTAACCACCAATTAATATTACAGCCCAGATCTTAAAAACATACAAAAAGACAGCACATAAATTGTTAAACAATAAATGCAGTTGTTTGTAACCCTGGGCATAATAGTGTGACAGTTTAAAGAGTAATTTTAAAAATTTACATCCATAGTTACAGAAAAAAAAGAGAAAGGAAGCAAAAAATCTTACAAACTATCTCAAATCAGATGTCCTGTAAGTCTATTCCCAGTGCAAGAATTATGTGAGAGCAGGAATAACAAGATAATATAGGAGATTGTATATTACATATATTATATATATTAATTACATGCTCTAACTATCACTAATGAAAACTAATTTCCATCAAAAACTTAAACACTAACGTAAAGTTTTGAAACTATTCAGCTTTGAAAAATCATAACATACAACTGGAAATAACAGATTCACTTTGCATGTTAGTTACAACCCAATTCTGCTGTCTACATTTAACATGAAATATACTTACTATAGGCTTGGAAAGACTGTCTTTCAAAACTGAAGTTGTAGGGCTGGTATGGTGGCATGGTATGCATATCCTCGGTATGAGGTGCCAGCATACCATATGGATGCCAGTTCTAATCCCAGATGTTCCACTTGCAAGCCAGCTCCCTGTCAATAGTCTGGTAAAGTGGTGGAGGACGGCCCAAAGGCTTGGGTCCCTGAACCCATGTGGGAGACTTGAAAGAAAGCTAACGGTTCCCAGCTTTTGACCAGCTCTGCTCTGGCCTCCTGAGAGCAAATGGTTGAGGCCATTTGGGCAATGAACTAGCAGATAGAGTATGTGTCTCTCTTTTTCACCACTTTTGACTTCAATGCAAAAATAAATCTTAAAAATCAAACAAGAACAACAAAAATCAAACAACCAAAAAGTCCAAACAACTGACATTTTGTTGAGCTATGTTAATTTTAGACATATCAGTTTAATAAAACACTGTAATCAAATGCAGCCCTAAACTATACTTTTCATAAAATTATGAATTACTCAAAATCTAGAACACTGGAAATCAAATGTAGGAAATCATCAAAATCAACTATGAGAAGATACTGGTTAGCTGGTTTTGCTGCAGCACTGAGACAATGTTTGCAGATCCTGACACGCTTTGTTTCATTCAAAGCCTTTCTTCCAAAGCACTCCCTGTGTTTACAGCCAGGCGGCTATCTGTGACTATGACTGATGGTTACTTTCTCCACTTGACCTTTCCACCACGCAAGAACTCTGTTTTACAAACACCAAGCCCACTGTCTGGTTTAACAAATATTTGTTGAGTAAGTGAATGAAAAGTTAAGCAAACTCTAAGAGCGTGTTCTTGTTGACAGCTAGAATTAAGATTGTATCAAAGAGTAAAGTACGAACAGCACAGCCTGCTTATAAAGAATGCAAAGGTGGCAATCCTAGCATACTTTTTTGTTTCTCTAAGTTAAAAAAATTCAAAATGGGAATTAAGAAAGTCTCTAAAAAGCTTTAATTACGAAAAATGTTAAAAATATGCATCCTAAATATCATTAATTATGAGATAGGAGTCAGATATATATATCAGATATATAAAGCAATTAAAATTACAAATGATTCAATACTCTTAATATACCGCTTTTAATTCACTACCCAACACAAATAGGTTTTTGCCAGCTCTGAGGGTCAGAAAACAGACTGTGTTTCCAAAGGTCTAACTTTGAAAGGTAGAATAATAGGAAGAAAGATAAAAACAAAACAGCAAACTGGCAATTTGAGAGAGATTAGGCATTAGTTCCTAAAGAAACTGAGATTATTGAATTGTCAAATATGAAAAGCAGCCATCTCCTTTATTTTAGGATATTAAATAATCCCTACCAAATAATGGTCTGGGATCACTAACTTAACATCGAAATAAGTCCAAGGAAAGTAAATTTTATTTTTCACTTCATTTTTATTTGGTATTTTTTTTTCCAACAAGTATTTATTAATTCCTTTAATTGGTATTTTAAAAAATTGACTCTGAAATCTCAGCCATAAGAATGAAAATGTCACAGTGTAGGTTTACCTGCTGTTGACGGACTGGGCCCATCAAACAGATCGACAAGGTCACCAGATGACTTGCTGCTAGGCACTGATGTCTGAAAATAAACATATAGTAAGCTTACAAAAGTAAATTCCTACTTTTTCTAAAATCAGCTCTATTTTTTTTTCTCTCCGAGAGGCAGAGAGAGGATGAAGAGACAGGGAGCTTCCATCCAATGGTCCACTTGCCATGTGCTCACAACCGTTGAACTGGAGTAGGGAGCCAGGAACCCAATGCAGAAGCCTACAAGGTTGGTAGGTATCCAATTAGTTGAACTATCAGTTTCTGCCTTACAGGATCTACACAAACAGGAAACTGAAAAAAGGAGATAGAACTAGAGATAGAAACCAATTGCTTAAGTGGAATATGGGTGTCCTAACTGATGTCTTAACCAGTAAGTGAAACATCTGCTCTAAGTTCTAGCTACCTTTCCCAATTTATACACAAATACCGGTTTAAAAAAATTCTTTAGACTCGAAACATCATATTCATAAGTATATATATTATGTCACTAGAAATCTAAATATCAAATCCTTTTAATATTTATGTCTTGGTTTACTGTTAAAAATTATAGTTTGGATGATTTTCCTTATGTGGCCACTATGTATTTAGCTATTAAATATTATGGCTATTTATCAAAGCATATACAGCTGTCCATAAGCTAAATATCCAGAGGAATGGGAATCTACAACTACAAAGAAAGAGACACTTGTTGTCATTATAATTAAAGCTGAGTTATAATCAAAACCAAAAAGATAACTTGAATAAAATCTTGCAAAAGGTTCTCCACACTAAATAGGCCTAATTTCATCTTTAAAGACACCAAATATGTATGTACCAAACAAATTAGAAAAAATGTTTTCCTTAGCTTTTGGCTACTGCAAACAGAGATGGGTGGATAAGTGACAACAGCAATCTTATCTTCCAGGCAAATCTCCCTGATTGGCAAATGTCTGTCTAAATGACTGACTTGTGGCCAAATGCTTGGAAGGTGGATTTCATTTCTAGGGAGTAAGTAAAACCAATGAAGGCAGGAAGCAGTGCTTCTGAAACTGACCTGGGATGACTTCCCTTAAAGGCTCCATCAACATGTTAACAGAGACTATTTCCTTAACAAACAGTAGTCCCTCATTTGTCATTTTACAAAACTATCAAGTATTTTCTTGCTTAGTTAATTTAGTTGTTTTTAGTGGCATCTTGGAGGGAAAACAGTGTTCTGCCTTTTCAAAAAATGAACAATTTTTCCAAAATGACCCAAGAAGTGTCATCATTACTTTCACAAAAAGCACATAGGCAATCACGTAGGAAGTGGACAGATTTCTTACTATTAATGATTCAGTAATACTTGCCAATGTATAATTAATATGATTATCAGAAATGTCCAAGACTACTAATACAAGAATTGTAAGAATAGATTATAAGAATAAAACCATGGGTAATGTGCGAATTCCTGCCAGAAAACGCCCACCTTCACTGAAGCCTGAGGTGTGTGGGTGGAAGCATTCTGCTCTGGACTGGCTTTGTCCCCGGTGTAATGTGCTGCTGCTCCGAGATCAATGGTTTTGGAAGGATTTGCAGTGCGCTTGTGTCTGGTGGTGGTGGTCTCTGTAGCCTGCGTGATGTGGATATGCTTTGTCGTCACCGTCTCCTCTTCATCTTTGAATTCACTTTTGGGAGATCTCCCTCTTCGGGCTTTCTTTTCCTCATCGCTATCGCTATAAGATATTAAAAATAAAGCACAGTAAGAAGACTTGGGATTATTTTAAAATTCTACACTGACTTTGATGGGGATCAACAGAATGTTACTTAAGCTGGCTGAATAACAATATGTGTATACTGGGGAGGGGCAATAGAAACATACAGAATTCCCTAGATGAGTCTAAAACACTGCTACAAAAAAACTACTTATATGAATGCATACAAAGAAAAATGGAAAAAGAAAAATGGAAACCTTCAGTTTTTGCTCACTACAGATTTAAAGCTTAAAAATAAAATAGCATTATTATATCAGAATTAACTGCTAAAACCTTGGTATTAAAATAGCTGTAGTCTCAACTGCTCCTTAGGTGCAATAAAAACACATCTTTAAGAAAGCAAAAAGAAAAGAATCTAAAAGTAAAACAACTATGACTTTAAAATGCTACAAATGAACATGTCAGCCATAATTTGCTCTTCACTAACAAGGAACTGTTTATCTTTTTTTTTCTGAGATATATGGGTGAAGAGTAGGAAAAAAACTTGAAATTTGTTCCATTACCTATATTGCTAATATTAGAGTAGGTGGCTTCATTTATAAATATTATGGAATAAAATGCTTCAAAGTTCCTTTAGGCTAAGATATTCTACTGATGCAATTTAATTCAGACTAAACCAACTTCTACTTAAATATACATCAAATTGGTGCATGCATAAACTAAGGATAACAAAGAATGGCATTCTATACAGAACAAAAGATTTATATATAAACATCAATTTGGGAACATCAGTGTGGAAAAAACTGTCTAAAATGTCTAACGTAGGCACTGTCTTCCAGAGTTGAGTATTCGTAACTACCATGTACATATGCCTACAATATAAAAGAGCCAGGTTAGACATGGAATTGCAAAATACACATATTTAAAATCTAAAAATAAGTTCTTCCTCTTCAAAGAGTACATTCCAGAAATTTAAAAAAAAAAAATCGTGCAAAAGAGGCATTCCAAGGATTTAATATGGAAACATAAATAAATAATACCAACATTTCAGACCTTCTTCAAAATTAGATTAGATTTTATTTGTACTTTTTTCTTTAAAAAAACAAAACAAGAAAGAAAGTTCTCATTAGTGCTGGGAGCCAGAAATTCAATTTTGGTCTTGTATATGGATCAGAGCACCTCTATTCCTTGAAGACCCTAAATGCAAGGCTCGCATGAACAGGAAGTTATATTAGAAGCTGAGGCCAGGTATCAAACTCAGATCTATGTGGATGTAGGTGGCAAGATCCAACTCTATGTGCCTTTTTAATGAATTTTAAGTCCTCCGTATGTTGTCCTTTAAATTGGAAAAAAAAAATTAGTTTATAGCTGTATTGGCACTTATTAACAAAAAGTGAACGTTGTAAAGTTCCAAGTACTGTTGTATATAAAACAAATGCTCAATCAGCAGAAATGTTATGAAACTCTATGTTCATACTTGAAAACTTTTGGACTGAAAATTCATTTGGATTGATTTTAGAAACATAAAGTATTTTAGAAAAAGTTGAATTTTAGATTTGCTTAAACTTAATGTATAAACTTCATTATCCTTAAACAATATTTAGATTGCTAAATCATCTGCTATGTAAATAAAGAGTTATCTCCAAAACTTTTTAATGGGAAAATAATTTCCAACCAAAGATTAAGAGAACTGTATAAAAATATATGACATATGGTCAACTTAGAAACAAAGTAACAGAGACAACCTGAAGGCATGTCAATAGTAATTACAACAATTTCTGACTTCATATCCTGAAAGCAACTGCACAGTGCTTGCTCTGGTAATCCCTCTATTAAAACTGGTAAGATAAAAAAAACAAACAAACAAAACTAGAAAGATACACAGATTAGTATGGATCCTAGACAAGAGTGTCTGCAATTTCATGAAATGTTCTATATTTTTGCAAAGACACTGTTATGACAGTGAACTGTTTCATATGGTATTGCTATGATGGTTATTAGGAATATATCAGGGCCTAACTGTAGAACAAATGAACATTAATGTAATCTATACTCCTCAGTTATTAATAGTATAACAACAAATTATCCTTTCAATTGTTAACAAATATGCTATACCAATACAAGAGTTTAGTAAGAACAAACTGTGGTGGTGAGAGGTAGCAAATGACAACTCTGTATATTATGAATGTTTTTTCTGTAAACTTAGGACTGCTCCTGTAGAAAATAAAGCCCATTAGGTAAAATACTTGAACTTTAAACAATGACAATGTTGAAAACAAAAGAAAAACACAATATTGCAGATGCATAAACTTACCACTCTGAGAGACCCAGGATATAAAGTGTTAATACCTGCATCTCTCTGGAGAGTCTTCTCTATCTTTCCTCCGGAACTTGCTGATGGTGTCATCAATTGTGCTTCCAATTTTATCACTCAGTTCACCTAGTTTATCACTGAATGGAAAAGCACTCTTGTTTTTATCCCACTCCTCATCCCATTTGGATTTGGGCTCAGGATCATATCTTTCACCTACATAAAGCATAAAAAAGGAAGCAATTCTAAGGATATTAAAATCAAAAGATGTCTATAGGAAGCTGAAGCTTTTCCTCATAATACAACTGTTTTCAGAAGAAAATAGAAAGCTCTAATACGATTACACAAGGCACAACATGTAATGCCAGTGATTAAGTGGCAGAAACGAAGATTCTCAAAACTTTTGTTTATGAAAACTTATACTACCTTCGTTAATGCGCAGCACAGCACTTTTTTTTTTTTTACAAAGCCCCTACAACAGACAGAAAAAGCAGTGGAAAACACAAAAACCAACACAAACTACAATGTGTGTTTTATTCCTGTCTGTTAACAGCTTTTTAACTTGGGGGAAAGTATGAGACAGCAACAGTGGAAAAACACAAACTAAAAACTGTTCCTGAATACTACCATTCCCAACACACTGAGACCTGGTAGTGATCATGCTTTAATATCAAACTAAAAAATAACCCAACTGATTTCAGACCACAGAAAAGCATTCCAGAATTACTGTAAAAGGAAAACAATATCCTAACTTACAAAACTTACGTGCTAGAATTATGAAGCAGTTCAGCAATTTGGAATAGAGGCTGAGACTGGTAAAACCTCAAGAGCCTCCGCATCAATTTAGCAATACAGAGACTAGGTCACTGTGGGGAACAAAATACCCCAACATTGAGATTTGTTGCCCTGGATTTCAGTGGCATAAAGGAAAGGAGATATTATGTATACAAAATTCAACCCTTCCATTTTCATGTCCCAACTCAACCTGAGAAATAGCAAATCATACCAAGCATTAAAAACAACAAACAAAAAACTAAAAATTGGAGCTGCATGAAATAAAAAAAAAAAAGGGCAATGAGAAATAAAATAATTAAAAAGTAACTAATAGAGCTTTTGTTTTGAGTTTGACATTAAGTTCTGGGGCTACAAATATTCTCTGAAGATGGCAAAACCATTTTGTTAAACTGTCTACTAAAACCCCAAGTTCAAAAATTTTCTATATAAGAGTTCTAAAACACATTTACTGAATCTGTAGTGACCACTAAATTAAAACATGCATAATAAGGTTTTCTAGATAAAATTTAAGCCATAATGGTTTTCCAGAACAATTTTTGCAATTATCTGTACAACTTAAAACAAATATGATGATCCAGCATCTGAAACAAAAAAAATTACAAGAAAAATGAAAGTAGAAGAAAATCAAATTGACAAGAGTGGTGGACAATTCCAATGAGTGTGTGCTGAAGATATCTGTAAGGTCATTTAAAGACAGAATGAAAACCAATTTGCAAATCTATCTCTACAATTAGTTGTGACTGAATCTGAGAACTATTCTCTAAATATCTGACATAAAAATACTGTGATGGTAAAAAGAGAAGCAATAAGCACCTAATACGAGGAAACTAGCTGCACAAAGGAATTTCTACTTAAAAATGCTAAAAATTAAATATTCGGGTACATAATCCAATCATACCTCAATGCCAAAATAAAACCTCTAAGGCATATTCATGTGATTTAAGAAAATTTCATCAAATCCAAGAATTTACTTTTACATGATGTTGACTTTAAAAATGGAATTTTTCTGCTATTCAAAACATCCACCAAGTTAACCAAATGTGGGATTTTACAGGTAATGACAAATGGGTTTTATGTTGCTCCACTGAAGGTGCTAAAAAATCTCACTGCAATCAAAGCTTAAACTTACACATGGAATTGAAGTGTCTGAAACAGTACTGGCCTGTTTGCACTGACACAAAATGGCCAAGGAATACTCAGAATTCAAGGAGACAAAACAAGTCCAAAGGAACATGCTGTCAAAAAGTGTTACTTTGTGTATCTGTTTTAAACATGTAGTGCCCAGTTTTAGGGAAACTACATCATTATATTAAAAAAAATAAGCATGAACACTCTAGCTGTTCTTAAATGTGCAAGAAACAATCAAGAAAATTGGCCCAAATGAAAACTAGCAATATCATCAGTCATCTTCTTTCCAGGTTATATTCCTATGCATTACTTTAACTAAGGGAAGAGAGACTGCAGGCCCATTTACAGGATGTTACTGTTGCCCTGAAATAGTTTCATTGTTTTTGAATTAGAAAGGTCAATCTCTTAATCAGATCATATTTTTATACCATAAATAGTGAACTAGAAAAACTTTTTTCTTCATTTTTAAGGACCTCGAGGAGGGAAGGATATATTTTCTGTATGTCAACTCAAAGTTAGCAATTAAGTAGTTAGCACACTAATGGCTAATAAAATCATATTCTTGAACCTATAAATGTTGAAAATAACACCAGTCTATGGTCCATATGCTAGGAAATAAAATAAATATTATGCATATTGTAGTGTTGTATATATTCCTGAAAACAAAGAGCAGAGAAGCATGAGCGTCAATAATTCTGAAAAAATTCCCAAGAAATTAAGTTGATGTTTAGGTGCCAGCTTGTCTTCGATACTCACTGTATCTGAAACCTCCAACACTGTCAGAGGAAACACCAACATACTTGTCCTTGTTCTTCTTTGCCTTCTTTCGCTCTTCACGAAGTCTGTCATCATCCTGGGCAAATTCAACCAACTCCTTTACCTTCTGGCGAATATTTATACCTTGATCCTTACCATGTTCATCTGAGAGAATGGTTGGGGAGAAACAAAACTTTAGTACAATAAAAACAAAAATCTCAGTATGAAATGAACTTCAACATTCAGAAAAATAATGAAAAGAGGTAGATTATGCTATTGGACTTTGCCATATCCTTTTCAGTAAATTTCAAGTTTTGAAATACATTTCTGGCTTAAGGACTACAGATAATGGTACCATGCAAGGTCAATTAATGATCCACCAAAAAGAATTACTGATGACTAAACAAAATGCACATATTTATTTACTAGTATTTATTTTTCTATTTTATTTTATCAGGAGGAAAAAAAAAAAAAGAAGAACAAGTTTAGTAACTGCAAAGCACCCAAACAGCTTGGATTCCTCAATAGAAATTTGGGAACACTAATTACTAGGACTTAGTGTAGCTAGAACACTGAATTTTTAAAGGACATTAAAGCAACTATACTACAAAATGAAATGTGCTTCATTCTCCAGCCTCTTTCACATTCAAAACACACTCTGGCCTTGCTGCCTTTGCACAGTAAATATTATTTGGTGGGAGGGAAAAAAACTCAGCTTCAAACAGATGTGTGTGTTTTGGAGCTCTAACCTTTTCTTCCCATATGATTAAAGCTATTCCTTTATGGACACCACAGGGGACCAGCCTCCAGTGCATATTTTAATATAAACCCGAACATTCATGTTGTGTTGGTTCTGTTGTTATTAGCCAGTCTTTTCTGCAAGTTCTTGTCTTCACTAATTAATACTCTAGGGCCCCACGTCTTGGATTCTGCACTCGTCACACAACCAGCAACAGTCACATTCTAATTAGAGCAGAGAAGCTTCTAAGCTGGTTCAGGTGACTGACAACTCCAACTACTGTTTTAATTTGCTTATAAGGTTTTTCTAATGCTCACCTACAAAGTGGTAATTTTCCAGGGATCGCAAATCATAAATGTGTTCTCTGGCACTTGTAACAACACGCTCTGATCCATTCCTTATGAGGTAAGCTAGGAGTAGCAATGACTGTAAAAATACAAAGCAACAACTGGTTTAACAAAATAAATCCTGGTAGTTTTGGAAAACGGATAAAAAGAAAATTCTAGAATTAGAAAATAAATAATTTTTCTTTACATCAGACTTTAAATATGTATCAAAAAAGTTTTTAAAAATTGATAATGAAAAATATGAACATGTTATACTAATAAATAAAGCATTAGAAAGCAGTTTTTATTTTTTACTGGGTATTACATAGCTATGGAAACTTAGAATGATTTGGTAATCCCATAGTGTTTTCTCCAGATAAAATATAATTCCGATGTTAATGAGGCTTTTGTTTCAACAGCTGCTGCCAACAAGGTAAAGAAAACTAACACTTCAGAAAATTTTACTGCAACATGAATTTAGAATGACCGCTAATAGGTACAGGGTTTCCTTTGGGAGTAATGAAAATGACTTAGAATTAGACAGCAATGACTCTTGTACGACCTTGTGAATACACTGAGAACTACTACATTGCACTTACAGATGAACTGAACTTTGCTTGGAAAATGCTCACTTGAATATGAGACGATCCAGGTTGGTTTACAAAATTAATGGTACAAAATTTCATTATACCAGTTACCGTTTTAAAGTCATTTACTCAAGAAACAAACTTCCAACTAGTTCACTGCATCTACTACACAAGCACACAGTGTGAACTGAGGATTTTCAATAAACAAACAACATAAAAGCATAGATTTTCAATTCTGAAGGCTAGAAATGTTACTTTGAAAATTTCAAACAAGAATGTTACATGTCATTTTAGAAAACACAGAAAAACTTATCTGAGCAGCAAAAAATAATGGTGGGCTAGAAGAAAAATGGCTGCTCTTTTAGAATTCTGTATTACATGAGATTGGGACCAAATGCAAAGAATTTGATAAAGAGTACACACTCACAAATTAAAAATAATACATTTCAATCTAGTATGTTTTGAAATTTCTGAACTAATACATTTTGAGGTACAGAATTTTGTAATAATACTGTTAACAGTCAAAGTTTTCTGTAGACATAAATCAAATTAAACCACGGTCTTCATCTTAATTCATTATTTTAGTAGCATAATTTTTGGTAGGAAAAAATTAACAGATTAAAGTAAGAAGTCAAATTTACAAATACGAGTCAGATTACCTTAACATTTTAGGCTATTTACCACAACTAATAAAGCAAATTATAAATCTACCTCTTCTATTTCAAAATACTGTATTGCAAGCTTTTAATGTGCTTTAGGATCTTTTGTATGTCTTAAGTTTCAAGCATTTATTTTCAACAGATCAACTTGTTCAAATAAGCTTACATTCATACCTTATAAACTCTTCTCCAATTCTTTTTGTTGTCTTTTAACATTCGTGACCAAAGCATGTTCATAAGTTCTGGAAACTGTTCATACATAAATGTTGCCCTGAAAAAAAGGTTATTCCCTTAAGCTTGCAATATATTAATTCTGACAGTAGATGGCAGGCTTGTTCTAACTTACTGGATTATCTTCAAAGCACTTTAAAATAAGTTTAACACAAAAAATTTAAATAAATGTTCTTGAAAATGTTCACCCTATATTATTTTATACTGTATCTGGCATATTTGTAAGCCTCACTAACATCATACTGTGGGAACTCTTCATTTCAACAGGGTCCTATATCTTCCTTGTGAAAACTTTTATAATTTTACTTTAAAACACCTTAAATGCATTCATCAAAATTTTAGATAGGAAGTTAAAGTAAGTCACTAACCTTGAAAATGGAAAACTGACAGTTCACTTGTTTGTTTAAAGCTAATACTTAGAGGGGAATGGATCTTGCATAAAACTTTCTACATTATTTGAATGATTATGCAAGATTTCTACCTGGCAGCTGAAGAGTTTAAAACTGAAAGCAAATTCACGTTTCTGTGAAAAGATACTTTGATTCTTTCCGCACTGCTGAGTCAAATTATCACTTACTTGGCAATCTCTCCCATGAGCTGCCCAGAAGGCCCCCAAGGATCATCGTTTGTTGCTTCTCGAACCTTAGACTCGATCTCTGAATAATTCATAACCACATTGGTGCTACAGAGAAAAAAATATATACACAAGGATTAGCATCAAAACTGAGAAACACATGAAAACTTAATAATGACACCACTGGGTGTCCTAATGAGCTACTTCTACAGGGTGGAGTGAAAACATCTCTGGTCCACAAGCACCCCAAGGACACCAGGTAACATATCTAAGTTATCTCTAAGAAGATTTCACTATCCCATTAGCCTCCAAGAATACAGATGAGAGACTGCATTAGATCTGGCATTAGTCCAGTAAAAAATAGCTTTGGGTCAAATTAAAAAGGAAACTGAGCATGGTAGAGTCTATCATAAAACTAAGTTGTCAGCTTCCTGACCAGGACTGGTTTACATGCCGGGTTAGGTACCCTGCTTAAGTAATTTTGCTTAACATGCAGAATTTCTTAACATCTGAACATATTTATATCACGTAAAAAACAAACAAAAAAAACCCTTAAAGATAACACTCTACAGATGTTTAGGACTCTACACACATTTAATTATAATCCCTCGGTCTCTTTCCACTTCTATATCATGCACATTTTACATGTCATTATACAGCCACTGAAACTTGCAATGTGTGGTTACACAATAGTCCATCACAAAATTACATAATACATTTAACTTTTCCTGACGACTTCAGCAACGTTCAAGAACATGAGCTCCAGGAGTAGAAAGATCTAACTTTAATTACTTTCTGATCTTTGGAAAAATTATTTCAGTATCTTAATCTCTTCTTCCTATAAACTGGGAATAAATACTACCTTAGAGGATAGCACCTACACTCTCTCCTGCTGGGCTGCAGCTCCCACTGGTGTGCATGAAAGCCAATGCTGGTGCCCAGCCACGCTGTTCAAGGCAGCAGCACCTGCTGGCATCTTTAGGTTAGGTATGGAGGAAGGTCTGACTGAGCTAAGCCATAGAACCCATGGGTGTACACAGAGACAGATGGGATGTAAGACAGGCTGGGTTAGGCCACAGTACATGCTGGCACATGCAAAAACCAGGGCTGGGAGTAGGTCTGGTGGGGGTTACTGGGAGCCACCCTGAGTAGGCCATGAAACCTGCTGATGTGCTGTGCTAGGTTAGGCCACAGCTTCTGTCAGTTCGTATGAAAGATGGGGCTGAGGCAGAATGACTTGGGAGATGCATCCACCAGTACGTATGTTCCTTTTTTTAAATACAAAAGTTCCTTTTTTTAAATACAAAAATTCTGATCAAAATTAACACTCAAATCTCTAAATTATAATGACATACAAATTTTAGAGTCACTGCACACTTTCAATTTCTTTAGTTCTTAGGACGAGTAACGTGTTTGTGTCAAGCTTTTAAAAAAATTATCATGTGACTTACAAATTCAATGAACAAATCTGGTTTTCAGATTTATATTCAGAATACCATTCTACTAAGAAAGAAGTGTGAAATCTTAACATTCTTTCAGATCTTGAAAAAAGCTGCCTACAAAATAGTTTTACAAAATACAAATACAAATTACTTCTCAGGAAACAAATTTTCATAATCTTTACTGCCCTTCCAAAATGTAAGATTCTTAATGAATTTTTTAAACAAAATCCAGTAATGATTCTGTTAACAGTTCTATGTAAAATGCAGAATAATTTCCCCTCTAATTTTACCAACAATGAAATCAAGAAGGCCAGTAAGTGATGAGCAATTTAGGATGCACAGAATGATGGATTTCAGGATCTATTTGTTTATCCTGGTGGCTGAACAATGTGTGGTGTAGGCAGTTAGAACTGTCAAAATGTAGCTCTGAAAATGAACAACAGCAATTAGGATTATAACTCAGCTGAGCATTTGATTCCCAACAATGCAGCTGAAATCTCTTCATATTGTTTAATCTGCTGCAGAGCCAAGATGAAAGGAGTTAATCTCCAATTCCTCTACCTGAAATATTTTTACCAGTGCATTCATAAACGCTAGAGCTTTCAGAACACCATTTTCCTTACTCAAGTTACAAAGGCCCCTGGATTAAGTAAGGAAAGTTCTGTTCTGTAACCCTTCACAGGACTCTGGGTTGCAGGCTCATGTTTAGAGGAAAAAATGGGGAAAAAAAACCCCCAGCAATTTTAGAATCTCCTCACTGACTTGGCTAAAAAAAAAAAAAGAGGGGGGGAAGAATACATCAGAACATAAAATACAGTCACAAAGTGTATCTACAGTAGGATAATGGCACTCATAACAAAAACAAAAAGAAACTACTTCTATGATATGAATCAGTCTATTTTAAAACTATTTTCCAACAAAATTGTCACCTTCAAAAACTGGAGAGAACTTTCAAGAGATCTGATGGCACAAACAATTCCAAAGCAAAGTGTTTTCAAGTTTCACTCAATTCAAAAACAAATATAAATGACACCAGAACACCTCTACGCTGCAGTTGGGCTTTATTCCAGGTCATTCAAAAAATAACTACTTTTAAAGAGGTAGAACTGGCATTTTGAGAGTTTTTTCCTCAGGTTGTCCGTGGCCCCCAATCCATGCTTTAACTCATAATTCTGGCAGTATTTTTTAAAAAAGAGAAACTATTCCCTCTCGCCACAAAGGAAAAGCAAACAAAAACTCATGCCCAGATATGACAGGAAAGACACTGCTGGTTTAATTCTCAAAACTTTCTATGATCTATACAGTATCTCAAGAAGGTCTATTTCAACACTAGAGGGGGCTTTCATTGGTTTTTTTAAAAGACACAAAAATACAAAGGTATGTAAGAAAAATACAAGTTTCATACCAGTTGGATTAACAGTCCAAACAAGCAGCATCTGGCTTTCACTATCCTAAATAAAAATTCCTGAATTAAAAATATTAAAACAAACAAACAACAACAAAAACTATCTCTTCGCAATCAGTTTGAACAGTATAAACAAGCACATTATGACTTCTTGTTAAAGGCTAAAAACGTGGCGGGTGTTGTGGTATAGCAACTCAAGCCACTGGCTGTGACACCAGCATCCTACATGAGCGCCAGCATGAGTTCCAGGACTCCACTTTCAACCCAGCTCGGGTTAATGAGCCCGGGAAAGCAGATGAAGACAGCTCTTCCATGGGTCCATGGGTGACCAAAGGGAGATCACTGCTCTTGGCTTCAGCCTGTTGCAGTGCCAGTCATGGCGGCCATTTGTTATGTGACCTAAGTGAAAAGTCTGCCACTTATCTAAAGTATTCTTAACTGAGCAAATTCTATTTTCATCAGTTTTAGCAAATGTTGCATATAAACCATCCAACTGAAGAGGAAACAATGCACTTCATTCTTAACACAAACACACTTCAATGGAAGGTAAGGAAAAACCACAGTGTGGGTAAGGGCTGAAATTGGAAATATTTAAAAACATGAGGCTTCTTTCAATCTATTCTTTCTGAATTAACAAGATTTAAAAAAAAAGGGTAACCTATTTACTTAAAAAACCACAGTCTATTTCAACCATGATGTGGTGCATCATTTCAACTATTTCAACAGGATTACACCAGATTATGCATCGTCTGTTCTCCTCTTGACCTTCAAGAAGGAATACTAAAATCCTAAATGCTGAAGCATGCCTTCAGAGATAACCACAAAAAAATGTGCAGTGAAATACTATTTTATCTTTTCTATTTCAGCAACAAAGTAAGATCAAACCAAGAGCACTTCCTGCCAGGTTTTGGAGGAAGAAGGGAGCTGCACAGTCGTTCTACTGTAAGAATAATTTTGAATATTTAAAGAAATGCCAGATTTGTTAACATAACTGGGTATCTAAAATAGTTCAAATATAGAAATCTGCTGATGTCTAAACTCAAGCTGACATTAGAACTACAAAAAATACTGATGAGAAATAATGCCCAATTGCTCCTCCAGTACATGACATTAAGACCATAGAAGATGGGCCCGGTGCAATAGCATAGTGGTTAAAGTCCTCACCTTGAACGCACCAGGATCCCATATGGGTGCTGGTTTTAATCCCGGTGGCCCCGCTTCCCTTCCAGCTCCCTGCCTGTGGCCTGGGAAAGCAGTTGAGGACAACCCAAAGCTTTGGGACCCTGCACCCACGTGGGAGACCCGGAAGAGGTTCCTGGCTTCGGATCGGCATAACATCAGCCGTTGCGCTCACTTGGGGAGTGAACCATCGGACGGAATATCTTCCTCTCTGTCTCTCCTCCTCTCTGTATATCTGCCTTTCCAATAAAAAATAAACAAATCTTAAAAAACAAAAAAGACCATAGAAAATAACTCATAAATGATGTAACTATTTTTGAAATTGTGTTTTGTGTGAAGTTGTATGAAAATCAAGGGTTAACAGTCTTATGACAATCTGTTGCCAAATTCTCTCATTCACACCAAGATTGAAACACAGTTTTAGTAAGAGTTTAGTTCAATATTATGGGGGTGGAGAGTTGAACTGTATAATATTAATCACTTGATATTTTCCAACTATTGAACACTGTTGATTAATATGGCTCAAACTCTTATAATCTTAACTCGAAGTTTTAGACTATATTGATACTACTTACAGATAAACCAGAAAGATAAGTTTTATTAAAATGTTCTTTCTAAAAATAATTTTCAGGGCCCGGTGTGGTGGCGCAGTGGTTAAGGTCCTCGCCTTGCAGGCCCGGGATCCCATATGGGTGCCGGTTCTAATCCTGGCAGCCCCGCCTCCCATCCAGCCCCCTGCCTGTGGCCCGGGAGAGCAGCCTAAGACAGCCCAAAGCTTTGGGACCTTGTGCCCATGTGGGAGACCTGGAAGAGGCTCCTGGCTTCGGATCGGCATAGCATCGACCGTTGCGCTCACTTGGGGAGTGACTCATCGGACGGAAGATCTTCCTCTCTGTCTCTCCTCTCTGTATATCCGCCTTTCAATAAAAATAAATCTTAAAAATAAATAAATAAAAATAATTTGCCGTTTTTGTGGAAGAAGGTACAGACGGGAGCAAATACCACACTGAATATTCTACAATTAGGAAACAAAGCAGGAAGAACAAATTCTTAACATTCCCATCGGAAAGCTGAAGATCCCTCGGTGCCCTCCAAATCACAAACATGCACATTTTTGTGCAGACTCCTAACCTTCTCCTAGAGGCAAAGAAACTCAAAGCATCCTGTACATATTACAGCTCCTTACCACAGAAGAATCACTTTTTAAAGGCATCAACATTTTATTTCTGAGGAAACTTCAGTATGGAAGCACATGTCTCACAACCTTACCTATTCTATATAAATGTGACTATGTCACTGATCTGAACTTATTGCCCAATAGGATGTATTCACATAAATGTAGAACATTATATTCTGTCTGTGTTTTGCGATTTCCTTAGACTCTGTCACTCTCATTACTCGCACTAGAGTTTAAGAAATTTTTTCACAAAGACTCAAGTTGTTACCACAGCTCCAGAGACAGAGAACAAAGCTGAGCTGTGAACTGGAAGCCAATGACGTAAAAAGCTACTTACTCCAAAGGCGACTGGATCATAATAAAATCATGAAATCTTCCCTGGCTCCTCACTTTTGCCTGGCCATTGTGCTCATTTGGAAATGAAGCAGATAGAAGAAACACCTTTCAATCTCAATAACTCTCTCTGTCTTTCAAACACATAAATATTAACAACAAAAAAAGTGAGAACTTTCTCTAATTGACAAGATAATTGTGTTATTCGAGATTTCCTAGTAGCTGATAATGAATTTGTACTATATTAACCCTTCTGATTTCTATAAATATTTATCACAGAACACCAACATTACAAATAGTTTTTAAAATTTTCAAGCTTATGGGCAAGCACTCTGACTCAACAGGTTAAACCTTCACATTCAAGCACTAGAACTCCATATGGGTGCCAGCTTATGCCCCAGCTTTTCCATTCCAATTCAGATCCCTGCATATGGCCTGAAAAAGCAGTGCAGGATGGCTCAAATACTTGGGTCATTTCATCAATATGGGAGACCCAGAAGAAGCTCCTGGTTCCTGGCTTCAAACTGGCTCAGCTCTGGCCATTGCAGCCATTTGGGGAATGAACCAGTGGATGAAAGATGTTTTCCTCTGTCTGTCCTTTCTGTAAATCTGGCTTTCCAATAAAAATAAGTAAATATTTTTAATAAATAAATAATCTTTTAAAAAACATTTTCTAGCTTAAAAACCATGATTCTAAATCTTGATCATTCTAAACTGTACTATAAAGAAATACCTAGAAGACTGCGTTTAGAAGAGTTCACTTAACTTATCAAGAAAATGTCCAGAATGAATTCAGTGTCACTTTGGGTAGAGTAAAACTAACCAGTCCCATATCAAAAATTTCTGAGATTTCTAATAACTAGCTTTAACTTCAAGTCTCAAGGTACACCTAAATCTGGACTTTTTTCTGAACGAAAAAAACTTCAGAATACCATTATTTGATGGCTTTTGTAGAACTCAAGATCAGAAGATGAAATTAAACAACTAATCATTTAATAAGTCAATACTCCAAATTTAGTTTCAGTGGCCAAAAGTGTACCAGAGTATATATTCAAATTACCAATGAAAAGATACAATTTATTATAGAGGCAGAAGCTAAAATAACTCATTTTATAAAAAAGGTCATTAAATATTTATAGTCCAGAATAGTCTCTTAGGAAACACCAGAAACCACATATGATTATTTTACTGCTTCAAAAAGTATTAGAATAAGTCCAAAAATAAAACAAAATAAGGTATAAACCAGAACAGTAGTCAGATTTTTGTTCCTTATAGACTATCATTTAATTTTTCTTCTCAAAAGATACCAACTTCTTGATGGTTATTAAGCATGACTTGAAATGGCAATTTTTCAAGGAAATAATTTATTAATTTACATAACAGATGTGCAAGAAACTACATAATTGAGATAAACCAAGAAAAACATCCTGAAGTCTACACTAAATTATGACCTATGGGAGGAAGAAACTACAAAAATATTTCCCTTTCCTTACAACTTCAGTGATTAGCAATACAAATAAAATAGCCTGTCTGTTAGTAGCACATTTTCAGATGTCAAAGCGGGCCCTGACGCAATGAACTGTTCCAAAACACAAGACCACAGTAAAGAAACACGTTGCACATCTAACTATTTCCACAAACTGCTTTTAGCTTTTATGGTTATTTGGTGTAAAAAACAAAGCAATATGTATATTAATTGATCAACTATTCACTAGCAATTATTAGAGCCTTAATTTTGTTTCTGACATACAGAAATTCTGGTCCCCTGATAAAATACCCACCATGTACCTGCTTCCTCATCTGAGAGGTCTCTAGGTATTAGAGATAAAAATGAAATGGTATGTGTTAAATACTTAGCATACAACATTTTCTGTTGTTATTTGTTAGTTAAGCTGAAGACAGCATACTGCTTTATTACTTATTTGCCATCTCACTGTCAAAAGAAGTCACAGCAACAAAACCATAATCTGATGTCCCATAGACAGTGAAATTAAAATTTCAAGGAAAGAAATATATACAGATCTCCTCACTTAATGGCCAAAGAAGTGAAGATGAGTATCACCAAAGACAAAAATCTACTAATATAAGCCCTACCACAGAGTAACTGCTTTCTGATCATTAACAGAGGTTGAATTTAAAAGTTTACTTACTAATCTGGGCCCCTACTCACTGTAACTTAGGATTTTATTTTATATTAAGTGGCAATTTCTCCTTTAGCAGCAATCTAATACCATCAAGCAGTAAGGCTAACACTTTTTGGACTCACTAAAATAATGCATCATGTTAATTACTGGAGTGGCATATCCAATACCAAATTATAACAAAAATGAAGGCTTTAAATTATAAAAAATAAGATGGAAATTATCTAACATGAAGTTTGAATTTAAAATTTAGGAATACTAGGGGTGGCGCAAAGGTTCAATTGGCTAATCCTTCATAATCAGCACCACCATCCCATATGGCTGTTGGTTCATGTCCAGGCTGCTTCACTTCCCATCCAGCTCCTTGCTTATGGCCTGGCAAAGCAGCATGGGTTGGACCAAAGCCTCGGGACCCTGTTCCTGTGTGGGAGACCTAAAAGAAGCTCCTGGCTCCTGGTTTTAGATTGGCTCAGTTCTGGCTGTCGCAGTCATATGGGGAGTGAAAAAGCAGATGAAAGGCTTTTCTCTGATTCCTCTTGTTTTTCTGATTAAAAAAAAAAACCTGTCTGATAAAAATAAACAAATCTTTAAAAAAAACACAGGAATATCAAACATAAAAGAACTCCAAGTTTCCAAATTGCCAAATATGAAATTCACAAAATTTACCTGATGAGATACTTGGCTAAACAAAGAGTTTCAGAGGGACTACTGCTACTGAGTTTCTGGACTGTTTCTTCTGCAAGAATACAATCCAAGACACTTGGCAATATCTGGATGCTCACTGGGTCTTGATTTTTTACGTGGAAACACTTTCGTTCCAATTGTAGCAGAGGCGCTGCTCTTAGGATGTGGGCAGCAGAAGTTTATGGAAAAGCTGCTTCACTAAAAGCCTGTTCCGTGATATGAGCTTTTACTTTCCAGACAAGCACTCTTGTAGCAGTACATTTATGAATGGTAAAAAGGAATGGTGAGTTTTATGGCTAAGGGAAGCAGGCAGAAACATAGCTTACAAAATGGAGTAGCAATGGTACTTGGCATGTCACGGTACTAGAACAGGCACAGGTTAACAACTACTAGAAAATTCTTTTCCTTTCATTGCTCAGAAAACCACTACTTACATGAATACTACTAACAGCTACATAAAAAACACATGTGTGGATAAGGTCTGGAAAGATAAAAACACACGAGGACATTTGAGTTGGGATGCTAATAGCTAAAAAGGAGACAAAGGCAGGGCATTAACTTAAACTTTTAAAATATTTTTCATTATAAAATAAAAAATTGACCTTATTTTTTTTTTTCTAAGAAAACTGGAAAATTGACCTTATTAAAAAAAAAGAAAGAAAGAAAGAAAAAGTGAGATAGGCACAATGGCATACCAGGCTATATAATCTTCAGTCTGAATACTGGCAACTCATTTGGGTACCAATTCAAGGCCTGGCTGCTCCACTTCCAATCCAGCTTCATGAATACAGTTTGAGAAGCAGCAGTGGACAGCTCAACTCCTTGTGCTCCTGCACCCACTATGAGACCCAGAAAAAGGTCCTGGCTCCTGGATCTGGACCAGATCAGCTGTGACTGTTGCGGCCATTTGGGTGGTGATCCAGGGGACAGAAGATCTCTGTTTCTCCTTAACTCTTTCAACTAAAATAAATCTTTAAAAGAAGAGGGGGAGGATAGATGGGAGAGAAATGGTGGTTGCATTCAGCATAAGCAAGTGTTGTGAACAGGTTGGTAAAATTCTTCCAGGGATTACCGTCTGACTGAGCAGTCTCCATTCCCTCTCCGTGCCCTCTCTGCACACACAGCACGGAGCCAACTTTGAATGTTAGGACATCAAGCTGCTCTGCACTCCGATACAGACACAGCTGCTTCAACAGACTATTCCTTATGTCAGCTCCAACACCAAACTATTTCCAGCTGATTTCTCTTTCAATACATTATACCACAATTTGGAAGGTTTCTTTTGTCTTCTAAAATACAAGTCTAAATAGTGTTTTGTGAGAAAATATTCTGAGAGATATAACAGGTGCTATGTAAGAACAAGGTTTCATGGGCAGGTTTGGGAAATGCTACCTAAACAAAGGCAACCATTATTATTGCAACATTTCTCAAAGACTTCACTGTACTACTCTCATACAGGGAACTATATTATACATTTCTAGAACTTCTGAGACAACGCATTTTTTCTCCAGCTTAAGTCCCAAGAAATCTGCTATAGTATATTCTTAGGGGGATAAGAAATCCTTTGGTTTGAACTTTCAAAAATATTGTTCATATTTTCCATTTCACAATCTTGTTTTCAGTACATTTTTTTCAAATATTTCATTTACTTGTTTTTCAAAGATTTATTTATTTTTATTAGAAAGTAAGATACATAGAGAGGAGGAGAGACAGGAAGATCTTTCGTCCAGTGATTTACTCCCCAAGTCGATCCAAAGCAAGGACCAGAAGTTTATTCTGGGTCTCCCACGCGGGCACAGGGTCCCAAGGCTTTGGGTTGTCCTCAACTGCTTTCCCAGGCCACAAGCAGGGAGATGGATGGGAAGTGGGGCAGACAAGACACAAACTAAACTGGCACTCACATGGGATTCCAGCATGTGCAAGATGAAGACTTTAGCCACTAGGCTACCATGGCAGGCCCTGAAGATTTTATTTTTATGTGAAAGATTTACATACAGAAAGAGAGACAGAGATAGAGACAGAGACACAGAGATATCTTCCATCTGCTGGGTCACTCCCCAAATGGCTACAACAACCACAGCTGAGCTGGTCCAAACTCGGAAGTCAGGACCTTTTTCTGGGATTCCCGTGTTGTGGCAGGGGTCCAAGGACTTGAGCTATCCTCTGATGCTGTCCCAGTCCATATGCAAGAAGCTAGACTGGAATAGAGCAACCAGGACTAGAATCAGTGCTCAAACGGGATGCTAGGGAAAAAAGAGAAACAGATCTACACTCTGGTGACAATTCCAATCAGTGCAATGGCCAGACCTGGGTTAAAGCAAAACCAGAAACTTGGCTAGAACTCCATCCAAGTCTCCCAGGTTGTGGCAGGGACCCCAGCATTTGGGCCATCTTTTGCTGTTTTCCAGGAAGATGAGCAGGAAGCTGGCCTAGGACTCAGACTGGCACCCACAAGAGATACCAGCATCAGAGATGGTGGCTTAACCTGCTGCAACTGAACACCAACCCTATGTCTTGTTTCACATCTTATCAACTGGGGCTGACGGTGTGATGCAATGGATCAAGACACTGCCCGAGATGCTGGCATCCCATATGAAGGTCAGTTTGAATCCTGGCAGCTCTACTTCTGATCTAGCTCCCTCTTAATGAGCCTGGGAGAAATGATGGTCCAAAGTATTTAAGTTCCTGTCTGCAATACAGGAGACCTGGATAAAGCTCCAGGTTCCTGGCTTCAACCTATCCCAGCCCCACTAGTTTTAGTCATTTGGGCAGTGAGCTATTAGAGGGAAGATTATTCTCCCTTCCTCTGAAACCCTGCCTTTCACACAAATCAATAAGTAGTTAAAATATATATACGTTAAACATTTTTCCTTTATTAATCTTGACTAGTTTCTTTAGTATCTGTGATGTTTGGGGGTACCTTTTTAAATTTAGTTTACTTCATTAAGCCTTGTCCCAATTCTCCCAGTCTCTCCTGCCATACAAGGCCAGCCCTTTTACTTTTTAGTAATACTATCACATTTGGCCTCTTTTTTTTGGCTAAGCTTTGTTTATATCTGACAAGTAGAGGTGGGGGGGGGGAGGGCAGCGTACATTGGCACCCTCTGAAAATGCCCTATCAGCAGGGCCAGGCTGAAGTCTGAAGTATGACTCAATATGTGAGCAGTGCAGGAGCTTAGTATCTAAGTGATCATCTGCTGCCTTCGCGGGTAGGCATTAGCAGGAGCTGGATCAGATGCAAGACAGCTGGATTTTTTAAAAATTTTATTATTTCATTTTATGACAGTTTCATAGGCTCTGGGCCTATGCACCCCTCTCCAACCCCTCCTCAACCCCTCCCCCTAAATTGAATTCCTCCATATTGTTGCACTAGTACAGCTCATAACCAGTCATGATTCCTTCATTGTGGGTATGGACCATGCAGAGAGTCCAGCATCTTATTGTCCAGATAAATTCACCAGTTTCATTGGGAGACCATCCTTGTTCTGAAAGTAGAGCTGGCAGAATATCATCCCCTTCAGTGAAAAGTCACTATACAACTTCAACAACAGGAAGAAACTTGAAAATTTACAACATCATAAAGTTAATTGACATGGTATTGAGTGACCAATGTTAGAAAATGCAAGTTCTCAACCACATCCTGTAACTACTTCACTGACATCTCAATTTTAGTATATACAACAACTGGCTGCTATAAACCTTAAAATGGTTATAGGGTACTAGTCAGCTGTCTTGTGTCTATTTTCATTTTTATATTTAGCAGTTTATAGTATTCAAGCGTGATTTTTACTGAACTTCAGGAATTTTAGGATAGTCGACAGCTGGATCTTGACTGAGTTACCTCAACATGGAATGCAAGCATCACAAATGGTGAATGAATGGCTGTGCCACAACACTAGCCCCTCATCATTAACTTTTAACACTTGAATTTTGGATGCATACATAACTGTAGTCATTACCCTTTTTGTTTTATTCAAGTCTTCGACTAATGGAATGAGACTACCCACATCAGGAAGGGCAAACCACTGGACACTGTTTACTTATGCAAATGTTAATCTCATCCAATTCTGCACAGCCACATCCATAGCCAGTCAAGTGGAGACATAAAATTAACTATCTTTGGTGTATCTTCATTGATCCTTCAAATCACAACTAGACTCACCTTTCTAATGTTAGTATTGGCCATAATAGTCCATCACAATTAATAATCAGCTTCTCACAAAGCTTCTTTTTCCATGTACAGTATTGTGCATGGTTGTGACTTTTCTCCCTTCCTGCCATCGTGTTTTTTTTTTTTTTAAATTCTGTTTCCTAAGTACTTCTCAAGTACATCTGTCCACTTACTCTTAGCCATACAACTCTACCTGGACTGCTGCCAACAGCCTTCTAACTAATCTCTGCTCCTACCAAACCTCCCACCAGGTTAGAGTTTAAAAGGAGCTCTTGTTGAAATACAAATCCTCCCCGGCTGTAGGCAGCCCCCTAGGTTGCCTTGTACCTAAGGAAAGTGTTACACTGCTGGAAGAACAGCAGCCAACAGCGGCTGGCGTTCTGGACCTGATTCATGCCAGCTCTATATTAACTATACGAGCGTGCCAGCAAAGTTGCTTTTCTTAAATGTTAAATCTGCAAGAGTTTGATTTTTGCAACAAGAGATCTAAAAATTCAGACTTTAGGTCCTAAGACAGGCTGCTCCCAGCTGCACGAAGCACTACTGGTAAGGACAGGGCTGGCAGCAGGCAGGGGATGGGCTCACTCAGCAGTCCTGATCAGTTCAATCTGGCAGCAGGCAGGCCATGGACCCTGCTGCAGGGTCTTAAGTGGCCACTTGCACTGGTAACCACAGCACTAGGCCAGGCTGGGTCATGGGGGTGTGCCCCACTGATGGTCTTCAACAGGCAAGTGACCTGAGGCAGGGGTCCTAGGCACTAGGCACTTGGCACCTGTGACACACCACAATGCCAGTCTTGGAGCAGCAGGCAAGGGGTCTTAAAAGTTCTAGCAATCTGTACCCATGTGAATCAATGCTCTAGCTTAGGGGCCCAGGAAGGAAATGCAAGAGAAGGCTCACTGATGGTCTTTGGCATCACCAAGAAGACTGGGCTTTCATGTCCAGTTGGTCTCAGATGCCACAGAATCTCCAATCTCAGAGACCAGAGCCCACAGTGCACGTTGTGCCTCCTATGCTGACTCCCGTGCAGGGGAGACGATCATGCCCAGATGCACCCCAGCGATGAGTCAGCCTGAACCTGTTAACTAATCAGGGCCTTTGAATGTCATTTTAAGACAAACAAGATGTCAGTACTGAGGTCAATGCTAAGCCTCTGCTTGCAGCGCCAGCACCCCATGTGGGCACTGGTTTGAATCTCAGCAGCTCCATGTCCAATGGCCTTGGAAGGCGGCAGAGAAGGGCCCAAGTCACTGGATCCCAGCACCCACATGGAAAACCCAGAAGCTCCTGGTTTTGGACCAACCCAGCTCTGGCCATTGTGACCATTTGGAGTGTAAACCAGCGGATGGAAGATTTCCATCTCTTCTTTTCTCTCTGAAACTCCACCTTTAAAAAAAAAAATCTTACCAAAAAAAAAGTGGATACCTAAAAATGTTTATAAAAACCAAATAGGGGCCTGGTGTGAGAGCCTCATGGCTAAACCCTTGCCCTGCATTCACAGAGATCCTATATGGCCACTGCACTGTGTTCCGGGTGCCTCACATCCACTTAGCTCCCTACTTGTGGCCTGAGAAAGCAGTAGAAGATGGCCCAAAGCCTTGGGAACCTACACCTGAGTGGGAGACCTGGAATAAATGCCTTGCTTTGGAATGGTTCAGTTCCGGCAGTTGCAGACACTTGGGGAGCAAACTAGTGACAGACTTTCTCTCTATATCTCCTTCTATCTGTGTATCGGCATTTCCAATTTAAAAAAATCTTTAAAAAAAAACCCCAAAAATATAAACAACAACAACAACAACAAACAAAACAAGAAAAACAAAACAAAAACAAAGGCAACTTGTAAAAGTGGTGGTGACAAGGTGGAGGGCTCGGGCATTGGCACTAACAGAATTTCTCTGGTCTGTGAGATGAACCCATAGATGAGAATTGGAGACTTCTGAACCTGGGACATTCAGGACTACGCCCCTAATCAGCAAAGAGTAGCTACAGAACAGATGACGACTCTACATCGTTTGGCAACCATAAAGAGGAGTCAGACAGGAAGGTAGCTAGGTTAGAGTCACTGAATGGAAGCCCTATTGCCCCCATTCTTTCTTTGCCTGGCAAGCAATGGATCCTTCCCCTAGGATATACTCTCCCTCCCCAGGGACTTGAAGGTGGGATCATGTAACTACTCTCCTCTTCAGGCTTATGTCTAGGCAATGACAAGGGGCACCTAGGTCCAATCCCTCCTCCCATGGACACAAGATACAAGCGGACATCCATCTCCCACCTTTCCTCTCCCTATTGTATCCATGATTATGACTCGTATGTGTTTGTGATTTCCTCATCTTTTACATGAACTTTACCAAAAAAAAGACATACAAATCCTACCTGAGTCCTCATTTTAAATCCAACAATAATGACTTTCCTATGGCCTTCAAAATGAAGTCTGAATTTCTTAGCATGACATAACAGGTCCATCATGTGGATTTTCAACTTGCTTCTTCTGTGTTATCAGCATGTCATTTTTACCTCTAGATCTTTTGTTATTCTATTTATTTAGAATAGAGTTATTCTATTTCTAAATTCTATACCCATTCATTCCCGCTCTCTAACTCTGCTTCATTATAAAATTGTAACTTGAACAATGCTCCCTCATAGAATCTTTCTTAAACTCCATATGCAGTGGGAATTGTCTATATTCTTTACAGTGTCCTGTACTTCCCACAATTCCACAATCCTGGACTAAAACTAAAACCAGTGTATCCTAACAGGACTGTTTATTTGCCTGTCCCCCATCTCACAGCTGAAAATACCTACAGCAGACAAAACACAGTATCTTGCTCATTCAGACTCCCAGTGCCCGATACAAGCCTGTTAATAGCAGGTGTTGAATAAATTTTTAGTAACTAAAGAAAAGTACTGAAATTCTTGCCTTTTCCTTAATTTCCTTATGACTATCAAAAGTCCTAAATGAATTAATGAATAGAACCTGTATGATTTGTCCTCGAACCAGCTAGCCTTTTCTCCCATTACTTCTGTTTCATTTCCCATACAGGATAATTACACCACATTACCAGCAGTGTACAAGCAACAGGTTCTTTATTATTTTCTTGATTCAGTGTTTCACTGCATCCCTGGAATCTTCATTCCTCCTAGTTTTAAACAAAAAGCAGCAATGAAGATACCTTGAATCCTTCTGATCATAATTCCCCCTTCCTCTCACTAAATTTAACATTATACCTTATTCTGCCTTACACCATGGGTGTATGTGAATTTATCTTTTCAACTAACACACTGTAGTTTTGTGTGTATATATGTAAACATAGATATAAATGAACTTTCATTGGAAAGGCAGATTTACAAGATTTATAGAGAAGGAAAAAGAATGTAGATGTATATGTTTACAGGGTATAAAGTGACATAGGTGCATAATACATAGAGTAACTAGCAGGTCTATCACCTCAGGCTTTTCTTAGTGTGTTAGGAATATTCAAAACTCTACTTTTTTTGAAATACATAATAGCTGTCAACCTGCCCTTATGTTACACAACATTAGAAGTTATTTCTCCTATCCAATTGTATACCATGTACAATAACCATCCGCTATTCCTTTAACACAAGTCTTAAAAACAAGTTAAACTGATTCTCGCTTTGAGTTTCACACTTGCAAATCTGCCTACTCATTATATTCCATCTGTAACCACAGAAATGAGTATTCACGGTGCTTTTATGATCATCAAGAACCACTTCAGAGAAGCCAAAACTTTTAGACACTCATCACATATGTATGTTCCCAATTGATCTTGTTCGGTTCTCATATCATAAATGCAAGTCCCTTCTGCAGTCTGTTTAAAATGTGCCATGTTTTTCACAGCCTGTGAGTCTGTTGATATTGATGCTTAAAATGGCTCTAATTGTAGTAAAGTGTTACCTAGTGTGCTCATAAGGTCAAGGCTGTGACATATCTTAGAGAAAATAGTTGTATCATATAAGCTGCTGGTGGTGAATTCAATGTAAATGAAACAAGCCTCTTACGTATTATTTATAAAGTAGTAAGTCTTTAAACAAAACACAGGAATAACAAGGTTAAGTACTATTAGCTGAAAAATAATCAATAATAGGCCTACATTAGCCAAGATCTATGTCCTCCTCTAGGAACAGCAGTTTGGTTTGAGCTAATTTCTTTATAAAATGTTAACTATCTCAAAACAAAAAACATAAAGCCAAAAAACCCTCCAAGGACTACAGTATTTTGTATTCCCCCCCATCAGCCCTGACATGAATACTTAAAAACTGTCAAATGAATTTATAAAATGAATATATAAATAAAAGCTATGCCATCTTGGAAGTGGAGATAGGGACAGAAAGGAAGGAAGCTAAGACCAAAAGGGGACTAAAATAAACATTTTCTACACAACGAAACAAGAAAAAGAATGACATGATAAAATACCACCTTCACATTTTATTTGTTTCTTTCTTCTTTTTTTTCCCCTTTTTGTTAAAGAACGCTATTACAGAATGATGTTTCATTCCCAGGCCTTTTGGTTACTCAGCATGAAGGATTTATGAATTTGTAATTAAGTATCTCCAGAAATCACGTATTGATCTCTACCAAGGACTTAAACATTTACAATAACTTGGCACAAGATTTCAATATCCCATAAAAACATTTGAAGGATTAAATAGATAATCTAAGCTTTGAAAAAAAAGTTCAGGGGCCAATGCAGTAGCACTTCATACTATGCTTCTGCCTGCAGGTGCTAGCACCCCATATGGATACCTTTTCGTGTCCCAAATGTTCCTCTTCCAATCCAGTTCCTTTCTAATAGCTTGGGAAAGCAGTGAAGGTTGGCCCAAGCCCTTGGAACATAGGACTGGCATGGGAGACCTGGAAGAAGTTCCTGGTTCCCAGCTTTGAACCAGCCCAATAATCAGGCTGTTGCGGCCATTTGGGGCATGTACCAGAGGATGGATAATCTCTGTGTCTCCTTTTCTTTCCCTGTAACTCTGATTTTCATGTAACATAAACAAATCTTAAAAACAAACAAAACTCCAGTGGTCAGCATTGTGGCATAGAAGAATTAAGCTGCTGACAAGTGCAATGCCAGCACAGCATATGGGTGCTGGTCTCAGCTGCTTCACTTTTCATCCAACTCCCTGCTAATGTGCCTGGGAAAGCACCAGAAAATGGCCCAAGTTCTTCAGCCCTTCCCAGGGGAAGCTCTTGGCTCTTTACTGGCTCAGCTCTGGCTCTTGCAGCCATTTGAAGAATGAGCGAGCAGATGGAGGGTCTTTCTAACTCTATTCTCTGTAAATCTGATCTGCCTTTCCAACAAAAATAAATAAATCTTTAAAAACAAAAACAAAAAAATGCCCCTTCAAAGCACTAAACATCCTCCTACTCTGTGTAAAACACAGATTTGAGAACCACCATGGATTTTACTTTCTTCACAATTCTTTCATATAAACAATTCTCACTTTGCATCACAGTATTTTGTTAACTCATACATTCTGGAACAGAGTCTTTGCTTCACATAATTTTACCAAAGAACTGTGTAAAGCAACAACCCCAGTAAAGCAGTAATTTTTTTGTGTTCTTTCCAATGTAAAGCAAATAGCAGCAGAAAATAAGAACATTCTATTCCACAAATCATATTCTATTCCATAATACAATCCTGTGTATTAACTTTTAACATGTTAACTTAAATGGACCACTGTCTTAAGCCCTTTACAAAGAATTTACTTAATCATCCTAGCAATGCTATGACCAAGATAAAATCTCCACTTTACATATTTATAATCTCCACTTTACATATTAGCAAACTGAGACCTAACAACGGTAGACATGGCACTCAAACTAACACAACCACTAAGTGGTAGACTCAAGCCTTGACTCCAGGCTGTTCCAGAAGATCCGGAGATCATGTTCCTAATTGTTTTGTTATAATCATGATATCAACCACTACTTCCACCTTCTAAGTTTGTTCTCTGATCCACTACCCAACTCAGCACGAACAGTAAGCTATGGAAGTAGGAGCACTTCACTCCCCACATTTTCTAACTGGATTCTTATTATATAAACTCAAATTCGGCGGGTGACTTAGCCCTGAAACGCCCCCTACCCAACCGTTCCTGTCTCTACACTCCCTACTTTCTCACCAGCTTCCCACCGTTCCAGCTGTGGCATCTTCTCCCCACATCACTCTTCCTTTTGCATTCTATTTTTCACAGTCATAAGGTAGATGTCAATCTAATGAAAAAGCGTCCACTATTCATCCTACTTAAGAGCCCCATTCATCGTTCTCTACTTCAGGCTCTTTCTTAACATTCACAGACAGAATAATTATTTTAAGTGCTCTTTTCACTTAGCTTCTCCACCAAAACATGCAACTCCATTTCAAGCAACTGTAAGAGTTCCAGATTGTCAATAAATACTCATTTAAAAATCAGGTTACAACATCCGTCCCCTAATGATATGGGTATCTAACTTGAGATACTTACAACTTTAACCTTGATCAAGGATTATACAAGCATTAAAAATACATCTTTTATATAGGCTATCAACTCATAGTTAAGAGAGATGATCAATCTAAAAGAAATGCAATTATGTGCTAATTTTTAAAAAAACGTATCTTTTTTTTTAATTGAACGAAGATTTACAGGAAGAAGGAGAGACAAAGATCTTCCATCCACTGGTTCACTCTCCAAGTGGCTATAATGGCCTGAGCTGTGCCCATTCAAAGAAAGGAACCAGGAGCTTCTTCCTTGTGTCCCACGTGGGTGCAGGGTCCCAAGGCTTTGGGTCATCCTCTACTGCTTTCCCAAGCCACAGGCAGGGAGCTAGATGGAGAGTGGAGCAGCCAGGATACAAACTGGCTCCCATATGGGATCCTGGCATGTGCAGGGCAAGGATTTAGCCACTAGGCTATTGCACCAGGCCCCATGTGTTAATTTTTAAATTACTCTATAAAATAATCTCAAGATGGCTAAAGGAATATTACTTACATTAAATTAAAAATCAGGATTAAATCTCCAGGACATTTGTTTCTTTAAAATTTTATTTACTTATCCATTCATTTCATTTGAAAGTCAAACTTAAAGAGAGATCTTCCACCCACTGATTTTTACACCCAAAAGGCTAAAAAGGCAAGGGCTGAGCCAGGCTGTGGCCAGGAACTCGGTCCAGGTGTCCCATATAGGAAACTTGGTTCAAACACTTGGCCACTATCTTCTGCTTTTTCCAGGCTGTTAGCGAGCAGCTGAGTTGGAAGTGGGGCAGCCAGAACAGGAAGCAGCATCCACAGAGCATGCTGGCACGACAGGCTCCTCCAATACATTTCTCCAGTTCTGCTGGTTTGAATGCTAACACTAAGCCTGCTAAGATGCCAGTCTCGATGATCAACCTGAAGCTACCCTTCATTTTCAAATGAAGTTGATGGCTTAGGGATAACGCAGGTAGAAATCCACTGAGGATACACATCTAAAGATGATGCATCAATCCTGAATATTTCTGTAAATTTCACATACACAGATATTTTATACTAGTTTGCCAAATAGAGTGCAAACATCTAGCATTCTAATTAGAATAGTGCTGCCATAAGACAGACTCTTAAATTACTCAGTAGTCAGCTGCTAGTATAAACAACTTAAAAGCCAACAGGGGTTGCAATACAACGTAAGTCTTGTGAATTGCAGGTAAAAGACTAACAGAAAATAGCATTAAGGAAGAATAAATTTTAGGGGAGGATTTTATTGACATAATCAGAATAGTTACTGGTTATATATACATATGCACTTGCATATGCTTTTTGTTTCCATGTACTTAAGTGATATAAGCAAAGTAAATCAGTGGAGGCAGAAAAAACAAGCTAAGAATAGACATGCAGAGAACCCAAAACATCTCAATTTTCTAGAATTAAAAATATGAGAACTGGGCCCAATGCAGTAGCCTAGTGGCTAAACTCCTTACCTTGCACGTGCCAAAATCCCATGTGGGTGCTGGTTCTAATCCTGGCTCACGCCCTGCTTCCCATCCAGCTCCCTGCTTGTAGCCTGGGAAAGCAGTGGAGGCGGGCCCAAAACCTTGGAACCCTGCATCCATGTGAGAGACCTGGAAGAGGTCCTGGCTTCAACTGGCTCAGCTCCAGCCATTGTGGTCACGTGGGGAATCAAGCAGTGGATGGGACAATCTGGGTACAATTAAAGTTTCTTAAGGAAGTTTCGTTGAGTACTTACAAGTTGCAACAGTAGGGCCAGGCACAATAGCATAGTAGTTAAAAGTCCTCGCCTTGAACGCACTGGGATCCCATATTGGCACCAGTTGTAATCTTGGTGGCCCTGCTTCCCATCCAGCTCCCTGCCTGTGGCCTGGGAAAGTAGTTGAGGACGGCCCAAAGCCTTAGGATCCTGCACCTGTGTGGGAGACCTGGCAAAAGCTCCTAGGTTCAGTTCGGTGCAGCTCGGGTTGTTGCAACTACTTGGAAGGTAAATCAATGGATGGAAGATCTTCCTCTCTGTCTCCCCTCCTCCCTGTATATCTGACTTTCCAATAAAAATAAATAAATCTTTTAAAAAATCCTTCTAAGTGAATGACAAAAACCAACATCCTGTAGTGATTCAATATGGGAAAATCACATCTTTGTGCACACAAATGTCGGATGCTGTGCTGTTTGATAGCATAGACATTTTCCCATTTCTTCCTTTATATATATATATAAAGTTTTATATATATAAAGTTTTTTGCAGAGACAAGAGTTCTCCCACCTACTAGTCTACCTCCCAAATGACCACAATGGCCAGGAATCAGGAACTAATCTGGTTTTCCCACATGGGTGACAGAGATCAAACTACTTGAGCCAACACCTATCATTTTCCAGTGTAAACATTAACAAGAACCTGGACTCAGGAACACAGCCAAACTTGAACCCAGGTACTCTGATAAGGAACAGGCTTCTTAAGCACTACACACACACCTACCCCTAAGACTCAACTTTTCTGAGAGAGAAGCACAATCTCACTATTAAAATTTGCAACACTTTCTAATTCACTTCTTTAAGTTCTCAAAAAAAAAAAATCCATGGTTCAAATTATTTACTTGGGACTATTCAACTGAGCTAGAATAGGGATCTCCTTTCAGAACATTTCTCAGAGTTAGCATGCTGATTTCCCTCTTCATTTGTGACACCTTATTCAGTCACATCTTCACAGAAAATAAACACTGTTTTAAATACCAGGGCCTCTCTTTCATGATAATTTTGCTCAATCTTGTTTCTTTCTACTCCAAATTCCCACAGAATTTACATTATCCTAGCGGCTAATGTCCTCGCCTTGAACATACCAGGATCCCATATGAGCATCAGTTCTAATCCTGGCAGTCCCACTTCCCATCCAGTTTCTTGCTTGTGGCCTGGGGAAGCAGACAAGGATGGCCCAAAGCCTTGGAACCCTGTACCCACATGGGAGACCCGGAGGAAGTTCCTGGCTCCTGGCTTTGGATTGGCGCAGCACATTGTTGTGATCACTTAGAGAGTGAATCATTGCACGGAACATCTTCCTCTCTGCATATCTGACTTTCCGATAAAAAATAAATAAACCTAAAAAATTATATTTGACTTAATGAGAAATGAGCATACTTCAAAAGCTCACTCAGTATTGAACTGATAAATATAAGTCAAATACACCTAAGTAAGGATTATCTGGTATCTTCAGTGCAATCAAAAACAAAAGTTCTATCCAGATAACTTAATTGACTTTAAGAAATGACAACAAATGAGTAAAATAGAAAACAAACTGTACTTTAAAATTGTGAAGCAATATTTTGATGAGAATTCTTGAGACATTGCATAAAACATACATGTACATTTACCACAAAGACAAATTTGTGGAGCAGCTCAACTAACTAATCCTTCACCCACAGTGTCGGATCCCATACAGGTGCCAGTTTGTGTCCTACTTTTATCCAGCTCCCTGCTGTGGCCTGGGAAAACAGCACAGGGTGGCCCAAAGTGTTGGCCCCAACACTGGTGTAGGAGACTCAGAAGAAGCTCCTTGCTTCAGAATGGCTCAGCTCTGGCCGTTGTACCCTTGTGAGGAGTGAACCAGCGAATGGAATATCTGTCTGTCCTTCTCTTATCAATCTGCCTTTCAAATACAAAGAGATAAATCTTTAAAAATAAGACAACCTCGTGGTGAAAATTTCAAGACTTGCATAGGAACCATGCAAAATTTATATATTCCCCAGAAAATTTAGAACTAAACGAAATTATGTCAAAAGAAAGCAAAAATTCTAAAACAACCAACTTTCTGTTTGCTACTTATTAATCATAAATGCCAGATTCCACCAGATTATTCCCAAGAAAAAGCTTGCATGACCATCACTGCACATTAATAGATTTAATAGTAATTAACAACTTAGTTAAATCTACCCACAAATCATAACTATAAATTGCTCTAACATGAGACTATGCCATATTCTTTTTTTTTTTTTTAATTGGAAAGGCGAATATACAGAGAGGAGAGACAGAGAGGAAGATCTTCCGTCCGATGAGTCACTCCCCAAGTGAGCGCAACGGCCGGTGCTATGCCAATCCAAAGCCAGGATCCAGGAACTTCTTCTAGGTCTCCCATGTGGGTGCAGGGTCCCAAGGCTTTGGGCCGTCCTCGACTGCTTTCCCTGGCCACAAGCAGGGAGCTGGATAGGAAGCGGGGCCGCCAGGATTAGAACCGGCGCCCATATGGGATCCCGGGCATGCAAGGCGAGGACCTTAACCACTGTGCCATCGCACCGGGCCCTGCCATATTCTTTTAACTTTACTTAATTTTCAGGCTGTAGGGCTCTCATAAACCAGAAAGAATTTGTCAATTTGGGCAAGTGTGTTAGAGAACCACCACATCCTCTCTGCAGCGTCCTTCCCTGTGTAACTACTCCTCTACTGTCAGAGATCAGGAATTTGATATTATTTCAGAGAGCTCCTTTTCTTAATATTGCTCAGTCTCTAAAGAATAAAGAATCTTAATTCACATTTATGAAGTAACTACTCTGCTTTGAAAGAAATGTCTTACATTAGCAATATCTTTAAAATCTTGAAAAAAATATAAACAAGCTTAATAAAATATTACAAGAATTGGCAGATGGAAATTGCAACATGTCTTTCTGAAAACTATTCTTCAACATGTCTTTTAAAAGAGGGTTTCTACAACATACTTTACAATTTGGTAAAGCTTATACTTCAGTAAAAATAACATGGCATACATAAAAAGAAGTTAAATGAGTTTTCCTATATGAAGGTTAAGTTGTCTTTTTAGTTAAGAGTTTTAGGAGTGTTCATAGAAAAAAAAGGTTGTGGACCAGTATAGTCCTTACATACTTGCAAATAATCTCTAACGGTGTATTTTTATTGCCTCAAACACTAATGTTTTCATTTCTCCAGGTTATTTTATATATAATACAGTAACATCAACAGTTTATTACATATCAAGTACTATAATAGGCGTTTCACATCTAACTCTCTCAACACTGTAAAGCATGTGTCATTACTTCCACCCACTCTGAATTCATGGAGACTCACAGCCATGCCTCTAATGCTTGGCATACTGTTCCTCAAGAGCAGGCACAAGATTTCAACTCAACGTTCATTTTCAAGCCACTAACTGCTTTCCAAAATGATTAAATATCATGTGCATGCCTAACCATAGTGGGAAAATTACTTTGGTTATCAAATCACTATATATATAAATTAACAGGGGGATGGCGCTTTGGTGTTAACAGTTAAGCTACCAGCTGCAGTGACTGCACATGGACATTGGCTCAAGTCATGGACACTCATCTTCCAAATTCCCAGCTGATGAGCCTGCTAAAGCAACAGAGGATGGCCCAAGTCCTTGAGCCTCTACACCTTCGAAGATAGGGTGAAGTTTCAGGCTCCTGTCTGAGCCCCTGCTATTGTGGCCACCTGCGGAATGAAGCAGGCAGTAGAAAAAAGATTCTTTTCAGCCTCTCTAACTTTATTCAACTAATAAAATATTTGAAAAATAATTAATATACACACACAATTAGAGCAAACAAGGAAATCTCACATGAAAAATAATGCCCTAAAACACAAAGAATAGGCTAAATTTATGCTGTAACAGGTTAAACCACTGCCTGCAACACCAGCAGCCCATATGAACGCCAGTTTGGGTCCTGGCTGCTCTGCTTCCCATCCAGTTCCTTGCTAAAATGGCTGAGAAGCCAACAAGAAGATGGTCCAAATACTTGGGCCCCTAGCAACTACATAGGACATTGGAAGGAAGTTCAAGCTCCTGGTTTAGGCTGGCCCAGACCAGGCTGTTGTGTTTACTTGGAGACTGAACCAATAGATGGAAGCACTCCTTGTCTCTGTGTCACTCTGCCTTTAAAATAAGTACTTTTTCAAAAGAAAGAAACAGTAAACAGTTACTATTGTAATGTGCAGCTACCTGAGTCTAAAGTATAACTCTTTGTTTACAGGAACACTAGAAGTGCTAAAAATGTGCTTTGAACCGATACAATAATAGAGGAACATGTAAATAACTCCATGAGGATGCAATTAGCCAAACCTAGAAGGAGGGAATTGCAAACAATTCAGTTTCTTCAACAAAGATACTACCAGGAGGAAAGAAAAGAATATGGACTTTGAACCTATAGATTAAGAGAATTAAAGGCTACATTCACCCATCAAAAATAATTATAAAGCAACAAAAAACTGAATACTAAGTATCTGGTATTAAGCAATTGCCTTTTTATTTAGGGCACAACAATGGTGACTAAATTTTTAACAAGTAAATGCTTACTGTAGGGTTTGATGTATTCATAGAATTACTTATCCTGACCCAGACTGGGCCGCAGTCAGGGTCAGCTCACAAAGGCCAGCCGCCGGGCTGAAGCAAGGTGCTGCTCTTACTGCTCGCCACGACTCTTTGGACCTGACATTTTGCACAGAAGCTAAAATCCCAGCTACATAATAAATGTAAAAATGCAATATTAAACAATAAAGCCGCCAGAATATTAAAATTAGCTAAGTTGCCTATGTATTTCTTTCTTCCTAAATGAAACAGTAAATAATCATTAAAAATAAACAGGAAAAAGAGTACAGCAAGAAACTCAACTATGGGAGCTATACTGTGAAATGTACGGGTACTAGTGACTACTTTTGTTGAACATTATCTGCAAACAGAGGAAAACTACTTGCAAACGAACACTACTGAGTTCAGGAAAACCTAAGAGGCTGCTAAGTAGTTTTTAAAAGCATCTTGACAACAGTACTAAATAGATTAAAGTACAGAAAATCATCCTAACAGATGCCAGAAGATAAACTTCTCTGTACCTACTGTTGTACAGTTACTAGAATAATTATTGTCTTAGTAAAAATGATTACCTACAATCAGTTCAAAGAAAAGTTGACATGGAAGATTAGAAAGTCGACAATCATCTTTATCTTTACTTTAAGCTCCAAGAAGCACTGGACAGATTTCAGGGTAAAATCAGACAGTATGCTGCAAGAAAGCAAAGTCATTAATCCATGCTGGTTGTAGCATGTTTGTAGGGGCGAGTTTCTTAAATGCAGGTATTTCACTTTATGAGTTCAGAAAACTCAGTGCTTAATCAAATAAATAATAAATATATTTTCGTTGAAAGAATTGAATGAAGCATTCTGTCTGGAGCTGGCTGACCAGAATGATACTTTCCAAATCAGTATATGATCTAAAATTTTAAGAACTAAAACAAGCAGATACAGAACAAAAAGTTATGGGGGAGACAGCGGCCATCATTAATAACTTAAAATGGACTATCTAATAACAGTTGCTCTAGGACCTTAGCCAGAGCACCGAGTCACTACTACAAAAAGGAAAAGGGCAACTGATGAAACAGATTTACCACTGACATTACTCTGAAAGGAAGAAAAGGTTTAGTTGGGCTTGAACAATAAGTAGCAGGTTGGATATACTGTTATTTTGTCACTTTCACCACATTCTTCAAACTTGGAGGGAAATTTAACAGAACTACACCAACCTTCAGCTTATGCTATTTATGGTAGGGCAAAAATAAACAGATTTTAATTTTCCTACCACCTCAAGTAAAGGGAGGCAGGGCACCAGGATCAAGTTAATCTGTCTCCAAAGGAGTGCTGTGGCTTCCTCTTTCCTCCCAAGGCTGCCTCTTACGCAACCCATCAGGAGGAGGACACTGGCACCCCAAGTTCATCTGGCCTATGGTTCTATCTGCTTCCCCTTAGTCCCACACTACTTTGTAAAATAGATCCCTCTAATACCACCAGGAAGTGCAGCCACTGTAGAACATGTCCTCTGACTCAGCTTTCAAAGACTTCAAGACCTCAAAAGTCAATGACTGACTTAGGCCGCTATATCCAAGAACTGCTATGATACTACTCTAAAAGTGGCTATAGCAAACACATTCTTAAAAGAGTACATTTTTCTTTTTGAAGGAAACTTCAGTGGATGTGCATGCGTAGTATAAATCCTGATTTTCTTGAGTCATGAAATGCACCCATTACAAAAATCATTGAAACACAACATTTACTAAACACTTTAAAAACAATTTCCCTTTCCTGACTAAATTGTTATCCAGAGAAAATAACTTTCCCACCTTATCTGCCGCTGTGAAGCACCAATTATTTGGTGCTCCAATTACTTTTTCCTTGATGAAAACTTTTCTTTAAATTGCTATCAAAGTTGGAAAAGGTGTTACTTTGTCCAGTCCTCTCCCCCCCCCCCCATATTACAGTTAATGGGTCCAAAGTCTGGAAAGTCATGTGATTCTTAGATCACACATACAGCTAGTTTAAAAGGCAGAGTTGGGGTCTGAACCAGTCAGATCCCTTCTGATCCTTCGTTCTATTAACCCAGCCATCAGAGCTGTCCTTAAACATCTCACTTGCTTCATTTCTAAGTGTTAGCATTGTTTTACCCCTTAGACCATCAGAGCGCAGTTCCAGAGATCTGCTTCTCTTCCATTACAGCTCTGGAAGGTACCCAGTCTCACTGGACACAGGTACATGCTATTCATGGGAGTGGGATAATTTATTCTCTTGCTGCCAGTGAAAGATGAAAACTAAATCCTGAGCACTCATCAGTAAAATAACCCAATGTTCTAAGCTTTTTATCATGGGTAGAACACGGAGGAATGCTTTTGTTTAAAAAGGTCCTTGGTGGCAACATTCTTACTGCTGACTAACTACCTTCAAGTCTCCATTTTACACTGGATAGCAGAAAGGAAGATGCAAATTTTTTATTTTTTATAAATTTATTTACTTTTATTGGAAAGGCAGATATACAGAGAGGATGAGAGACAGAAAGTAAGATCTTTCGTTCAATGATTCACTCCCCAAATGGCTGCAACAGCTGGAGATGAGCCGATCTGAAGCCAGGAGGTTCCTCCGGGTCTCCCATGCAGGTGCAGGGTCCCAAGGCATTGGGCCAAACTCCACTGTTTTCCCAGGCCACAAGCAGGGAGCTGGAAAAAAGTGGAGCAGCCAGGACACACTAGTGCCCAATTTAGAGTGACATAAACTTCATTAAGAGAAATTCCAAGCTTGGAGTGCTGCTTTAGTAATATTCCTTTACAGGTATTCATACAACCATTAAGCCCTTCTGATAAATTCTTCCTAATGAACTTCCAATACAAGACAAAGATTTAACCACTAGGCTAAAACGCTGGGCGCAGATAAAGATTACTTTCAATAGGTCTTCCACTACATGATCGATAACTACTCTCATAACAAAACTTAGCTGCAAGTACCTGAAGATTAATAACGTCAGTAATTAAGACAAACAAGAGAAGAAAACCTAGTAGGAACACTGTCTTAGTTTCTTTAGAAAAATGTACAGCTTTGAAAAAGATGTATCATTTAAGTATCACAAATTTAGATTTCTAAAATAACATTTCGGGCCCAGCGTGGTGGCCTAGCAGCTAAAGTTCTCACCTTGCACGCGCCAGGATCCCATATGGGCACTGGTTCTAATTCCGGCAGCCCCGCTTCCATCCAGCTCCCTGCTTGTGGCCTAGGAAAGCAGTCGAAGACAGCCCAAAGCCTGCGTGGGAGACCTGGAGGAGCTCCCGGCTCCAAACTTCGGTTCAGTGCAGCTCTGGCCATTTGCGGCCACTTGGGGAGTGAATCATTGGACAGAAGGTCTTCCTCTCTGTCTCTCCTCCTCTCCATACATTTGACTTTACAATAAAAAAAAAAATCGTTTTAAAAAGTTTGTATAAAATAACGTTTCTTAGTGGTTTTCTTTTCTCACTTGACTTGAAATAGATAAGCCTTGAAGAAGTTTCTAAAAACTTAATTCGGGGGGCCAGCATTGTGGCGTATGTTAAACTGCCTCCTGTGACACAGGCATCCCATGTCAGTGATGGCTGGAGTCCCACCTGCTCCACTTCCAGTCCAGCTTCCTGCTAAAGTACCTGGGAAAGCAGCAGAACATGGCCGTAGTGCTTGGACCCTACGAGGTGACCAGGTAAAGCTCCTGGCTTGGCCTGGCCCAGGCCTAGCCACCTTGGCCATTTAGGGAGTGAACCAGTGGCTGAAAGATCTCTATCTCTGCCCTTCAAATGAGTAAATCCTCCAACAAATTTAAGCTGGGACAGAGGGTTAAGCTGACATTTAGGACACCCACATTCCAGGTATGAATACCTTATTCCTTGCTCCTGATTCAGCTTCCCACTAACGTGCAGGGAGGGAACAGATGACACTTTTGCTCTTGACACCTACACGGAAGACCCCGCTGGGATTCCTGGCTTAAGTTTAGTTCAACTCTGGCTGTCGCACTTGCGACACAAACTCACCAGACTGGAAATCTCCCTCTTACTTTGTGTCACTCTGCCTTTTAAATAAATAAGTACATTTTTAAAATAAATAAGGAGGCTTCCTAAGAAACTTCGATTTAGAAATCAGCCATTATTTTATCTTTGATAAGCAAAAGCAAAGGGTGTACAAACAGCAAAACAGCCCAGAATTTATTATCAGAAGGCCTTAATGGTTGGATGAATACATGTAAAGGAATACTATTAAAGCAACACTCCAAACTTGGAATTTCTCTTAAAGTTTATCTCACTCTAAATGCACAACACCTGCTAGTTTCAAAAGTTTATTAGTCTCAACATCTGTGCTAACAGCTTCATGTGCAATTTAGTCTTCATAATAACACTCCAATGTAGACATCATTATTTCCATTTTGTACCACAGAAAACTGGGGCACAGTCAGGCAAGTTGCCCAGGTTACAATACTTTAACCCAGCCCTGCAAGTCTGACATCTTACGCTCATTAGGCACTATAGTGCCTTTTTTGGTTGCGCAGAAAACATTTTTATAACTTAGACAAATCTTAGTTTTATCTGATCCACTGTCCAACTCATGGTGAACTATGTTGTTTTCTGGTGTCAAAAGTCTGCCAATCTACACTTCCTGATTTGGGGTCAGGTGGGTGGCACAACCGAATTTTTCTCACCACATATTGCATAATCAGCACTAAAACTCAAAAGGAAGAGGACTGGTTGAACTTCTAAGCCTTATTTCCTGCTGGCCTAGATCATCACTGTTATATGTGATACAATCAATTTAAGTGTTTTATTTTTGTGGTAAGTCACTGAGGTTTTTTTCACGTCTTAAAGAAAGTCACAAATCATAACCTGGTTATTTCCCCCGTCCAAGTCAAAAGCAGAGCAACAGGATACAAAGCTGGCGTGTTTTCTTTAGGGGAAATTCCCAACGACGTCTTCATTAAACCAAATGGAACAAGTGGTCCACCAAGGAAATGGAGGATAATCAAACCAAGTTGTAGATCATCTACTTTCACTGGTACTGGAAAAACAGAGGATGAGTCTCTCCTCTTGAGTAACTTCAGCCTGACCACATCGGCCACTTGTTACACCTGCCACCCACTCCAACACTGAAGGAATTAAAATAAAAGCCAAGCGAGTTCAAATAAAAAACAACAAATAAAGTAACAATAAGGAACATTCCGACCAAGCCTAAGATCTCCCTGTGCTATACACCCTGAGGACAGAGAGGGCCAGTGCAAGGCGTCCCCCACCCCCCAAGCCTTCCCTGCTCGCCCTGGAGGCAAAGCCCAGAGCGGGGAGCCTGGACAGCACTCGGGCCAAGGCGCTGACCCAGCCGCGGACAGCCCGGCCCTCCTCCGGTCGCAGGCTCCACACTCCGGGATTGGGGCAGGGGCGAAGGCAGGAAGGCCTGCACAGGGTGTTTGGAACGGGGACGGGGAGGGTCCCTTCCCAGCCTCGCCGGTGGGAACGAGGCCCGGGACTGCAGCCGCCGGCCGCCGCCATCACCGGGCCGGCCGAGGCGGGGGGCGTGCCCCGGACGACCCCACGCGCGGGGACCCCCTGCCCCGGCCCCTCCGCCGCTGCCCCGCGTGGGCCTGGCCCACAACTGTCCCCGATACTCACGCTTTGTCCACCAGCTCCCGCACCTTCCACATGTTCAACATCTTGCCCGCGCGGGTCGGGCCACCGCCTCCTTCTCCTGCTCCCCACGGACCCCGGGACGCTCCTGTGCCGGGGCAGGTCCACACCGGGGTCGCCGCCGCCCGCCGCCTCCAACTCCCTCAGTCAGCTCCTTCCCTGGCCACGGCCACGGCGCCGCCGGTGACACGTCGAGACGCGGCGGCAGGGGCGCTGCGTGGGGCGGAAGTGCCCTGCTCTCCGCCCGCTGCGCGCGCGGCACGCCGGGATTTGTAGTTTCCCTGCGCGCGCAGGCAGCCGAGGCGCTGAGGTGCTGAGGTGAGGAGAGTTTTGCCCATATTCCGTGGTTTCTCTGGTCCAGACCTGCCGAGCTGGAAACAGGAGGTGAGGCCCGGCATCCTGGGCTTGAACACCTCCTGCAGGTGATTTTAGTCACGCCCAAGTGTCAGAACTGCTGGTGAAGGTCCTAGCCCAATTCATAACGTTCTTGTCAAACATAAGGAGTTGTTCTGTTGGTGTTGAGTAGGAGTTGTGACGGGGCTTTACGGTCCTCTTGGACAGATACATCTCTCTTTTTTCATTTACAAATGACCAAACCGAGTCCTCTGTGGTGGCCTGTGAAGTCCCGCCTGTGGCGCAGGGGACCCCTGTGCGGCCCGGCCCCCCACTTCCCCAGCCGCCTGCGAACCCCGGAGAAAGCAGCCGGGTTAGGCGCCAGTCCTTGGGCCTCGGCACCAAGCAAGTCTGGGAGCCGGGAGAAGCTCCTGGCTCCTGGCTTCTGTCAGGCCCAGGTCACGTTTGGGACTTGAGCCAGCGTCTCTTCCTCTCTCTGTAAATCTGCCTTTTCAATAAATACACATTTGGAAAAAAAAAAAAAGTCCAAACCTTGCTGCACCTTAGTTTCTGCTCATTTAAATTGAGGAATTTGTATTTTAAGTTTTTCCGCTCTAATTCTATAATATGGTCTTTTTTATGTTTAAAAAAAACTATGTGGTATTCTGATTGTATACTTTGTTATAAACCTTAGACATTCAGTTCACACTTCTGTGGAACAGAAACAGTACCACGTAGACACGTATGAATGTGTGTTGTATATGACATATCCAAGAACCTGCAGGTTTATACCGGCTGGGATCCCATATGGATGCCAGTTCATGTCCTGGCTGCTTCACTTCCCTTCCAGCTTCCTGCTTGTGACCTGGGAAAGCAGTGGGGGACGGCCCAGAGCCTTGGTACCCTGCGGCCACGTGGGAGACCCGGAAGAGACTCCTGGCTCCTGGCTTTGGATTGGCGCAGCTCCGGTCATTGCAGCCAATTGAGGAGTGAATTAGCAGATGGAAGATCTCTATCTCTTTCTCTCTGTAAATCTCCCTTTTCAATAAAAATAACTAAATCCATAAAAAGATAAAAGAAAGAAATTTTTATTTTCCTTTCTACTATCCACTTTAAAATGGATACTTGAACCAAGTTATTCAGCAGTAAGATTGTTGCCACCAAGGACCTTTTAAATAAAATCTTTCCTCTGTGTTCCACACATGATAAAAAGCTTAGAACATTGGGATACCGGTTCTAATCCCAGCAGCCCCACTTCCCATCCATCTCCCTGCTTGTGGCCTGGGAAAGCAGTCGAGGACGGCTCAAAGCCTTGGGACCCTGCACCCGTGTGGGAGACCTGGAAGTGGTTCCTGGCTCCTTTCTTTGAATCGGAGAAGTTCCAGCTGCATTGCAGCCGCTTGGGGAGTGAATCAACGGATGGAAGATCTTTCTCTCTGTCTCTCCTCTTTTCTGTACATCTGATTTTCTAGTGAAAATAAAATACATCTAAAAGCAAAATTCATTTTAGTATATGAAGATATAGGCTTACTAATTAGGATACAAAGATGGAAGGTGCTACATGGAGAATCACTGAACTTGCTTTACATTATGGGTATAGCCAGATAGCCTATGAACTTTTTAATTGTATTTCATTTTTATCTGAAAGGCAGGGAAGAAAAACAAGAGCGATATGGCTCACCTGCTGGTTTATTCTGGAATGTTTGCAGCTGCCAGGGGTGGTGCCCAGAGGCAGAGGCGATGAACTCACCTTTAGTCTCCCATGTGGCAGCAGGAACCCGAGTACCGAGCCATTACCTGCTGTCTCCCACGGTGTGCAGAAGCAACAAAACCAAACTGGAACTGGGCACTCCAGTATGGGATTTGGGAATCCCAAGTGGCACAATAGCTGTTATACCAGATGCCTTCTTGCCGGGAACTTTGAAATTACCCTCACAGAAACACTTTCAGGGCCGTTGCCCTCACAGTGTGGAAGTGGTCCTGGGCTGGAGCAGTCCATTAGACTCTCACACGACTAATAAAACTCTTTACCAGAAAAAAAAAAAAAATAAATGAAGGAAGGAAGAAAAAAAGAGGAAAAGGGGAACGAAGGAAGGAAGGAAGAGAGAGAAAGGAAGAAAAAAAAATATTACTTGCAGTTTTTGTTGCAATGGCAGTTAATCTCCATGTTTTTCACTTATTTCTGACAATGCTTATGTGAGATCTTCAAGTAACCTTCAATTTTGCTTGGCTCAACTTTCAGTTTTATAGTTATTTTTGTTCTTCAAATACTCATTGAGCATCTTCTAAGTACCAGAAGAGGCTTTGAAAGGGGTTTCAGGAAGACTTTGAGATTAAGGCCCTAGAAAAAAAAACAAATTGAAGGAATTGCCAGAAAAGGTCTGAGGAACAGAAAGTGAGATAAAAGTAGCCTTGTCAAGATAGGAGTGCTTGGGTTCACACTGATCTGGAGGCGGGGTGGGGAAAGCCTGCTAAAGTAGAGGAAAGAGCTTTCGATTGAGAAGTTTGTGTTTCTTGTTACAAGAACTCTCCAACCCAGGATTCAAAGGTTGGAACGTGGCCAGAGGAGGTAAGACTTTGCATAAGTAGAAGCTCAGTGAGTTAACTTTCAAACCAGCCAGTCCAGAGTACACCTGCAGAATGGGCCTGGCACAAAAATACTGGCCTGCCCTGCCCTGGGCCTTCTTGTTTACATCAGGGCTCACTCAGCCTGCCTAGCACTGTCCTGAGACTACAGTGTCATTGTCCACTTTGAGCTTTCCAAGTTTGGGTGGACCCAGACTTACTCCAGATTTATTCATCGTCTATGGTGTAACACCCAAAAAACAAACAAAAACTACCCTGTCCAGCTCTGTTCAAAAGAGCTCCTTCAGGACCTCAGAAAAACCAGACCAGCCAGTTTGTTAACAAGTGGTCTCCTGAGACTCACCATTTGCATGTAACAAAATGTTCCATTTTTACTTTTTAAGTTGGGGAGCAGTTTCTATAGTAACTTTTTGGTGGCATTTTAAATATGTCCATGGTAGAATAATAAATAAGAAAATACCCCACCCACTCCTTTTCAGGAAAACATGTTTTTCACTAAATGTAGCTGACACTTTTAGCGAGGGCAAACCAGCACATGTTGTGGAGGAAGGCGCACTCAGCAGTTAATTACTCCTCTGTGCGAAGAGCACTGGCAGACTGTGGACTCTGAGTGCGTTTCTCCGATCGGTGGCTCCCTGGTGTTTTCCTCCGGACAAGTCTAATCCGTGGTACCCAGGCCCCGTGGCCGTGCAAAGCATGCAAAGGCACCTGCTGAACCTCGCTTTAAGGGAACCAGCTAGAGAGTGTGGTTGGATGACAGCCTCCAACAAGCACTCCTCTGGGTTCAGTGAGGCCTTCCCCTTTTTGAACTACTCTCTTTAAGTGACAGCTTCTCTACACAAGGCAGCATTGCCGTGGACTCCTCAGATTTCCTCAGAACCGTGCTATAACCAGACACTCTTCCTACCTCAGCTTCCTTCCTTCTTTCCTGCTGTTGTTACAGAGATGTCAAAACTTCCCCCCACCTTCACCTGTTCTCTCTTCCCTTTTAGAGCTTTTCCCCCTGCAAATCTCTTTGTTTTGATTCTATCTTGGCTTCTGCTTCCTGCAGTACCAAGAATGACACAGCCTGAAAGCCTGTATACCTCGGTTTCAATATTTGGGCCTGCAAGTCTTGTTTTTGCTCATACCTGACTGTTCCCGTCTAAAAGTCAAGATATTTGGTTTCGAGCCATGAGGGTTGCCACAAAGAGCCATGTAGTTTAAGTATTGTGTAGCCCCATTTGGGCCTGTTTATGTGCACAGGGAAGGCTGGGTGGTGGACGGAGAGCACAGACTGCAGTCAGACAGACCCAGGCCGCAGGTCTGTATCTCCTGTGCAGTAGTTTGGTTCATCTGCTAAGTTTATTAAAGCAGTAGAACAGAGTGGTTATGAACAGAGGCTTTCAAACCGTGTTGCCTATCTTTGCATCTTTTTGCTACTTAGGAGCTGTCTGGGAAATGCTGTGACATCTCTCTTCCTCAGCTGATTACAGTGGGAGACAGTGGAAACCTGCCCTGCTGCTTCAAACAATTACATGAGGTAATAGTTTAAAGACTTAATGCTTAGCACAGAACACTCAGTGGCAATAGTCTGCTGCTAGTAATAATAGTGATTACATTTATAGGTAATAATGATAGTGCTGTGTTTTGAGCGTGTCCCCTACAAGGTTTGCATGCTGGAAGCCTGGCCCTCAATGTGATATTGAGACACAGGGCCCAATGGTGGGTGCTTCAGTCTCTGGTCTCCCAGAGTGAATTAGTGTGTGTGGAAATGGGTCATTAGGAAAGAGAGCCTGACGCCTGAATTCCTCTGGATTTCCACCTCACCAGAAGATCAAATGACATACAATGTGCGACTGTTCACATTGGGTCCTGTATGTAATAAATACTCACTAAATTCTACCTCATTAAGATCACTAAATCCCTTATGTGGACCTCTGCTATCTCCTTAAAACCTGAGGATTTGGTCTGAGGAGTCTAAACCTTGTCATGTGTCGGATATTCATGGGCATCTTAAAAAAAAAAAAAGCAAACCTGAGATTCCTTTGTCTTACACCTTTAATACTTTTTGGTTGCAGGAGGTGATCAACTTCAAACTAACTTCTGTAGACTAGGAGTGTGTATTGTCACAGGACACTGGGGAGTTGGTCTCAGAAACTTCATAAACATCATCTAAACTCTCTGATTCACCCTCTCCCTTATTACAGATATGCTGCCCTTATTTGGTATGAAATGGGCCTGTCACCTGGTAGCAACAGGCAGCAGCTTCTCAGACAACCAAGGGGAAAGAGACACTTTCGTGTTTCTTCTACTGAATCTAACATCACAAGGAATAGTTCTGGTTGTTCCAGTTTGGATCATTTGCCTATCCTGATGTCCGTAACTTCTATAAAGTTGTGCTTTATGAAATTGATAGTTTTAGTGGAATCCCACAAATTGGGATTCCAAAAGAGCTAAGGATATCACGAAAAATGCCATACCTTGGCAGAAAAAAACAACAGTTGTGTATAACTGTAAGATTTAGGTGGGGTCTAAAAATCCATATTTTTGTACAGATAGTAAGTGATATTACGTGAGTTTGGGAGGCCTTGGAATCGACGACATAAGGTCCTTTCTAGTTCTCTGAATTCCATATAAGTAGCTGGGTTGGAAAGAGTGAAAGAGAAAAGCCTAGAGGGGTGACAGAGAAAAAGCATAAGCTGTTACAGAAGGAGTTAAGCGCTCCGAGGCCTCTGTGGCATTGCCAGCATTGTGTAGCAGGTAAGCTGATAGCAGGGCATGCCCTGGCTAACTCGATTCTGCCAACAGTTGGGCTCCTCTTGGCTGAAATTCAATCCCCCTTTCAGGGCAGTCAGCAGGGCTCAGGTGGGCCTATTCAGGAAGCCTAGCACATGGTTTAGAGTGCTAACACATTTACAGACCTTCTACTAGAACGGGCAGGTGCCAGTAGGAGGAGAGATGGAGGCAGAAATGCTCTTAGAATTATTTTCCTGTCTGCTGGGATCCCTATCTCCTATCTCCTGAAATGAATGAACCCAGAGTGGATGAACTGCTCCTACTGTCCGGGCAACTAGACAGTTGTATCTGTGGAAGCTCATCCTGCATGGTCAAGTCAGATTCAGACTGAAGAGAACTTCAGAAAGGATGGCTGATTCATTTCTGGGACAGGGCCTTTGTGACTAAGATCAAATGTCCCGAGAAAGACCCCATGTATCCTGAGTTCATACTAAATTTCCATCAGTCTCCCAAATCTGTTAGTTCATCATAAGATTTTTGCTCCAGAGGAAGAGCTTGCTGCAGTGAAGCTCAGATATTCCAGGGGACATATCCCTGCTCTTTGATGAAGGGAATGCATGTGGCTAAAGACTTGTATAAGATGGAGAATAGTTGGGTCTGCTTTCCTGACAGAATTGCATCATCAATATCTACCATTTATTTGACACCTGGCATGTGGAGTGGAATTAAATAGATAGCCAAAAATTACTGTTCTCAAAGGCCATTGTTGCAGTGCAGTAGGTAAAGCCGTCATCTAAAACACTGGCATCTCACATGGGTCCTGGTTCGAGTCTGGGCTGCTTTATTCCTAATCCAACTCCCTACGGAAGCACCAAGGGATGCAGTGGAGGAAGGCCCAGGTGCTTGGGCCCCTGCACTCTCCTGAGAGAGCAAGATGAAGTTCCTGGCTCCTGGCTTTGGTCTGGCTCAACCCTGGCCATTGCAGCTGTATGGAGAGTAAGCCAGTAGATGGAAGATTCTCTCTCTCACTTTGTCTCTCCCTTTGTCTTTCTATAACTACAGCTTTCAAATTAATAAATCTTTTTAAAAAATGTTATCCAGGGAACCTACAGTTACTGGGATTGGGGCTTTTGTTGTATCTTGAATGCTCATACCCAAGGCACTGTGAATTAAACTGACAAACCACAGATGAGCAAGGAAGTTTGTTTCTGTGTGCAGTGTGCATACAAGCAGAAATGCTTGGTGGTGAGTAACCCAAAGGGGTGGTCAGAATGGGAGGCTTATAAACCTAACTTAGAGGGAGAAGATGAGCAGGGGAAGAGGCTCCTGGGGGAAGAATGGGAAGGACAAATGGATTTTCTAGGATAACAAACAAGAGATAATCCTGATTGTGATGTCTCTAAGTATAGATATTAATGGTGTTTCTTCTTCTAGGCCATAAAACTCATCTGAAGAGGGGCTTTATGGTCAATTTACACATTTTTCTTAACTGGAAAATAAAACACTCTTAAGAGGAAATTTATGCTATCTTTATTTCTGAGAAGTTTCTGTGAAGGAAGCTATGAGAATGATTGTATCTTTTGGATTTCAGTGCTCTTCAGCTGAAAATCATCTTTATCAGCTTTGAGGTTCTGAGTGGGTCCCCACATGGTCGAGTATAGAAGATAACATATTTCAATTTGCAATGCCACAATGGGAGCTTGAAGGAGGCAGGGAGGAGTATGAGAAGGACTTGTTGCACCAGCCATGGTGACTTCAACACATTAGTTTCTGTGCAGGTTCCCTCCACAGAGCAGTGTAACTGCGTAAATGATTTCACCTCTCAGGTCTTAGCTGTCTCTCTGGAAAAATGGAGCTGTTAAGAGTCATCGGGTTACTGTGAAAAGTGAATGAGATAACATTTGTTCAGTTTCTAGCATAACACTAGGCATGTAACACTGGTCTGTTAAGATCAGTTATTTCTAAACTGCTTGTATCTAGAGTTTTAGGTAATGTGGGAGTGGATGTAATAGCAGATTTGCCAGATCGGTCAGTAAGTATGCCTTTGGTCACTCACCCCATTGTTTCAATGTGTTTAAAAGTTTTCCTCTATTTATTTGTGAGAAGCATGCAGAGAGACAAGATAAAGCAGGGGCTCCCACCCACCTGTTCACTCCCAAATTCCTGCAGTGCTTGGGAGGAGGCCATTTTGGGAATTTAATCTAAGTCACCAGTGTGGGAGGCGGGGACCCAATTGTGGGAGGTTTCATTGCTGCCTCTTTGGGTCTGCATTATTGGGAATCTGGAATCAGGAACAAAGCCAGAAATTGTGCTGTGAAAATCAGGTACAATTTCTGTCCTTACAGAATTTCCAGTCTGATTGGAGGAGACAGATATGAAAGGCCCCGAGCATGGAGAGGGAGGAGGTAACAGTCCTAGATGAATGTGGGAGATGAGCAAGGATGTGCTGATTTTTTATTGTTCGGCCCATTTTCTGTCCTCCATGCCTTTCTGACATCCCTGGACTGCATGAGCTGCATCTCGTGGCTTCTGGCTTCCAGGGACTTCTGCCAGGGATCAGGGATCCCTTCTGCAAAGGGATCAGAAGGGGCTAGCACAGAAGCCTAGTGGCTAAAGTCCTAGCCTTGGATGTGCCAGAATCCCATACGGGTGCTGTTTTTAATCCCTTCTAATCCAGGCAGCTTTGCTTCCCATCTAGCTCCCTGTTTGTGGCCTGGGAAAGCAGTCAAGGACAGCCTAAAACCTTCGGACCCTGCACCCATGTGAGAGACCCAGAAGATGCTTGTGTCTTCAGATTGGCTCAGCTCCGGCCATTGTGGCCACTTGAGGAGTGGGCCACAAGCAGGGAGTTGGAAGGGAAGTGGAGCATCTGGGATACGAATTGGTGCATGCAAGGTGAGGACTTTAGCCACTAGGCTACCATGCCGGGCCCTGTAAGGTTATTTCTGATGTTTTCATTCTTGATCTGTGAATTTCAGTAGTTCTAGGACACTTCTATTTCTTTTTGTTATATTTTTATTTTTAATTTAAAAAATTTGTTTTTATTTGAAAGTCAAATTTTACAGAGAGAGGGAGAGACAGAGAATGGTGTTCACCCCACAAGTGGCCACAATAGCCACAGCTGAGATGATCTGAAGCTGGAAGCGAGGTGAATCTTCCCAATCTTCTACATGGGTGCAAGTACCCAAGAACTTGGGCCATCATCCATTGCTTTCCCAGGCCATTTGCAGAGAGATGGATTGGAAGTGGAGCAGCTGGGTATGAGCCAGCACCCATAAGGGATGCTGACACTACAGGGTACAGGATTAATGTGCTATACCACTGAGTCAGTCCCATTTTCTTACTTTTAAAAAAATTGTTTTGTTCCTTTTATTTTTTCTAAGTTCTTTTTTTAAAAAAAAATTATTTATTTTTGTTGGAAAGGCAAGTCAGATTCATAGAGAAGAGAGACAGAAAAATCTCCCATCTGCTGGCTCACTTCCCACATGTCCACAATGGCTGGAGCTGAGCTGATCCAAAGCCAAAAGCCAGGAGCCCCTTTCTTCTGGGTCTCCCATGTGGGTGCAGGGTCCCAAGGCTTTGGACCATCCTCAACTGCTTTCCCAGGCCACAAGCAGAGAGTTGGAAGGCAAATGGAGTGGCTGGGACACGAACTGGTACCCATATGGTATCCCAGTGCTTGAGATGTAAGGATTTAGCTATTGAGCCATTGTGCCAGTCCCTCTTCCTTTTAATTTTTGTGATAGCATTCAATTGTTTTTATATAATCACAGGCTTAATCATCCACTAAAAAGAATAGAACAAATAGAGAATACCCAGACCACTGGAATCAAACCTCAAGAAGGAGATAGCTTTTTTTTCTTCTTTTAAAGGCTAAGTGTCTTTTCTGATGGCACTGTTAGAATGATTTTATTTGGTTTTGTTTGTAATTGTGCCTGCCCTTAGTAGCCGCTTGTGTGTGAGTGTGTGTGTGTGTGTGTGTGTGTGTGCTTTTTGCTTAGTGCTCTTGAGTTATAGCTTGCATCTCATGTTTCCTAGTTCCTCTTGGACACATTTAACCTTAGAATTCCCTGATTGTTGATGGTTCACACTGAAAAAAAGTGAGTTAAGATGTAGTATGGGAGGTCTAAGATCTGACAGACCCAAATGCTTCTCTGGAGAGGAGGAAATAGGAAAGAAACAATATATTACAGGTTAACAAAAATAAGTACCTTTCTTCAAGGTTTTTCTTAAATGTGTGTTTAAAGTTAGGCCAGGAAAATATACCCATTCTTCCTTCTCTATTTACTTGTCGACCCAGCAGTTTAACTCCTAGGTATTAATCTAAGAAAATGAAAAAATATCAAAACTACCATGTAAGATAACAGCTTAGAATACTCAAAAACCAGAAATAGCCTATTTGTACACCAACAAGGTGCAGATCAACCAATGATGATATATCATTTGAATGGAATTCCAACAAGCTGAGTGAATTTCACAAATATAAGCAAAAGAGACGGACCAAACAAGTTAGACACCAAAAGTTATGGCTATATTTTTATAAAATTCTGCAACAGGATCTCTTAAGGTGAAAAGAAGTTAGAATTGTGCTTGGCGGAGGTGGAAAGAGTGTTGGAATTCAAAAAGAAAACAAAGCAGACACTTTGGGCTGGCAATGAACTTTGTAGTGCAGTGAATTAAACTGTTGCCTGCAGTGCTAACATTCCATATGGGTGCCAGTTTGATATCCAGATGGCCCACTTCTGATTCAGCTCCATGACGATGTGTCTGGGACAGCAGGAGAAGATAATCTAAGCATTTTGTTCCCTACATTCAATATGGGGGACAGGACAAAGCTGGCTGTTGCATCCCTGGCTGTTGTTGAGATTTGGGGAATGAACCAGTGGATAGATGTCTGTTTTCTCTATAATCCTGTCTTTCACATAAATTAATAAATCTACAAAAAAAGACATTTTAATAAGGAAAACAGATAAAACTTCTAGGGAGTTAGAATGCAAAGCTGTGTAAAATGCACACCTTTGCCTGGAAAACTTTTTTATGCCTCCTGGCACGTGGAGGGATCCTGCTTTCAACCACCACTGAGGAGTTGCTTCTGTCCATAGACCTTCATAGACTCGACTTTATAATACTGCATTGTCCACCTTTTTCTTTGATCTAATAGCACATCCTACCAATCCAATTTTTATATTGTCAGTTCTCCTGACACATACTGCAGTACTCTAATATACTTGTTGAATCATCCTATTGAGGAGTAGTCCAGTACAGCATTTGCCACTGCAAACAATGTTGAAATAAATAGGTCATTGTACATATACCTTTTTTAAAAATATTAATTTTTATTGGAAAGTCAAATATACAGAGATAAGGAGAGATAGAGAGGAAGATCTTCTGTCCGTTGATTTGCTCCGCATGCAGCCACAATGGCCAAAGCTGAGCCTATCCAAATCCAGGAGCTCCTCTGGGTCTCCCACACGTGTGCAGGGTCCCAAGTCTTCAGTCCATCCTCGACTGCTTTCCCAGACCACAAGCAGGGAGCTAGATGGGGAGCAGGGCTGCTGGAATTAGAACCAGTGCCCATATAGGATTCTGGAGCATGCAATGTGAGTTTTTTAGCTGCTAGGCAAATGTACCAGGCCCTGTAAATATATCTTTCAATATGGTATTTAGAACACATTATTAGAGTCTATTTTATAATAGTTTTCAATGATTTTTAAATTAGGTATTGAGAAAGAGACAGGGTGGGATATAAGAAGGGTTGGTGTGGGTGGGTAGAGTAGGGAGCTGGGCCGGGGCAGGAGCCAGGAGCTGGGAGCTGAGAGCCAGGAATGCAAGCTAGGTCTCCTGAATGAGTAACAGGAACCCAACTACTTGATCCATCATTGCTACCACCTTGGGTCTTCCTTGGGAGGAAGTTGGAGTCAGAAGCCAGAGAGAGGAATGAAATCTAGCAATTGATACAGAATGCAGGCATCTGACTTAAGAGGCTGAAAGCTCATCTGTGTTTGTTGCCTAGTGGCAGGTTGGCAGATTGTATACAACCACTTCACTTGTACTAGCATCAGCTTCTCTGCTGTGGATTTTTAGTTGGCTTGGGAAGCATGAATCAAAAAGTCTTCTTGTAACTACCTTGCCTGAGGTTGGCTTTCTCTCATTCTTTATTACCGTAGCCTGTTTATTTTCATCTTGATACCAACGGGAAATCCGAGCTTATTTCTTTGTTCAATTATTGTGTTAGGTGTGTCAAGCAGGAAACAAAACTCTTGTTAAAGAGAAGGAAGTAAAAGGATTCTATGTGGAGACAAGGCCCAGTGAAGGACATAAACAGTGGTGCTGAAGCACCTGGGGCCAGCAGCACAGAGAAACCGTTACCTGTTTTCAAATTATTTCTTCCATGTAACCAGCTGCCCCCAAAGCTAATAACTTAAGAAAAAGCACATCATTTATTTGCTCACAGTTTCTCCATTTTGTGCAAGGCTTGTCAGAAATGGCTTATCTGGGCTCTGCACTTTGTGGAGTTGGTTGGGAAAAAGATACTCGACTCAAAATAAGTTCATTTAGGGCCCGGCGCGGTGGCACAAGTGGTTAAGGTCCTCGCCTTGCATGCCCGGGATCCCATATGGGCGCCAGTTCTAATCCCGGCAGCCCCGCTTCCCTTCCAGCTCCCTGCCTGTGGCCCAGGAAAGCAGTCGAGGATGGCCCAAAGCTTTGGGACCCTGCGTCCGCATGGGAGACCTGGCCGTTGCGCTCACTTGGGGAGTGAGTCATCGGACGGAAGATCTTCCTCTCTGTCTCTCCTCTCTGTATATCTGCCTTTCCAATGAAAAAATAATAAAAATAAATCTTTAAAAAAATAAGTTCATTTGTATATCTAGTGTTTTTGCTTGGTGAGCTGGAATGGCAAGGATGAGGCAGGCTGTTTCCTCTATAATAATTTGGTGCAAGCTCTTAACAGGCTGCTGGAGCTTATGATCATCAAAACAGAAACTGTCAGACTCTGAAACTCTTTTCTAGAACTGGCAGGTCTTCCCATTTCCATATTCTATTGATCTGGACAAGTTTAGATGCAAGGGGAGGGGAAATAAATATTACCATAAAAGGGGAAACGTAAAAGATGTGTATAGCATTGAAATTAATCATTAATGCCATCTTTACAGATACTCTAGCACACATACCTAGGAGGGCCCAGCGCAGTAGCCTAGTAGCTAAAGTTCTTGCCTTGTACACACCAGGATCCAATATGGGTGCCGGTTCTAATCCTGGCTGCTCCTCTTCCCATCCAGCTCCCTGCTTGTGGCCTGGGAAAGCAGTCGAGGACGACCCAAAGCCTTGGGACCCTGCACCCACATGGGAGACAAGGAAGAAGCTCCTGGCTCCTGGCTTTGGTACAGCTCAGTTCTGGCCATTGCAGCCACTTGAGGAGGGAATGAACGGGCAGATCATCTTTCTTGCTGTCTCTCCTCCTTTCTGTATATCTGACTTTCAAATAAAAATAAATAAATCTTAAAAAAAAAGACATCCTTAGACAAACTTATTTGCACTGTGATGATGCTGGAAGACCCAAGCCTTCAACCTACCGTCCTAGACATGATAATCTACTGTACTTACTACATTGTTGAGGAAGTTAAATTTGCAAATTGCAAAGCGTTGTAGATTATTTTTTTCTCGTTGCAGCTCTAGTCTGTCAGGTTATTTTGTTGTTGTTTGAAATTGCTTTATTTTGACAATGTTTACATAGTTGATTAGGGCACAAAGGGTTAGTGGTTACAGGAAAGTGGGTAAGACTATTGTTTCTACATTATTGCTTTTTTTTTTTTCAGTGTCTGGGGTAAAGGAGGAGATAAAGGGAGAAGCCCCACCAACCTCCCACGCATCCCAGGTCCCCGATGCGGGGCATGCGCTGAGGGTCCTGCTCCAGTGGTTTTTGATAGTTCAACAGGTCTGAACTGCTGACATTGTGGATTATTAAGGATGTTTTTCTACATGCTGCTGGGTTGGTTTAGACTCAGTTAATGTTGATGTGGGTGAAATCTAGGCCTGATCTGATGACTGCTCCTCGGCCGTAAGGGGTAAGATCTTAGGCTTGCATTTGGCAGAGGACCCCCCCACAACTTGTACCTGACAACTTTTGTGTGTCATTGAACACTATGTTTTTCCCACCTGTGAGGAACACATTTTATTTAGTATGAGAGAGGAGTTGACCTTGGGGGAATAAGAGTCCTCGGTAGAAGATTAGGCTTTTCTGGAGAGGTAGAGAGAAAGACAGGCTCTCATGTGAATGAATGATGATCAAGAAACAAGGTCAAGACCTGGTGTTCCAAAGAGGGAACTTACAAGGTAAAGGGTTTGACATCTTAGCTGCTTTCAAAATGCAACCATGCAGAGTTATACTTTGTTCATAGCTTTAACCCGCTTCCCTCATACTCTATAATTCCCTTTATCTTCCTCCAGTAATTTCTCAGTAGACTAGAATACACAGTTACCTTCTAGCCATGCTGTAGAGTCCTTATCTGTAAAATGGAGACAATGCCTACTTCAGGTGGTTGTTTTCAGGGTTAATTATGACTTATCAAATGTGCTAATGAATGCAGATGGTTAGGACACCTGTGTGGCACACAGACCAAAAAAATGCTCAGTTTATGTGAGCTGTTGTGACTGCCAGAAGCCTCAATGCCTTCTTCCCCTTTGGGAGGTTTCTCAAATACTGTTGTTTCTCAACAACCAGCACCGTTTGTAAGAAAGAAAAAGGGGAAATTACAAAATAGGATTGTGGTAACTTTTAAATATTTACATATGATAAACTTATGCTTTGCAACACACACACAATCAAAGCAAACAATAGAACATACTTGAGCTGATGTGGCACAGCTGGTAATGCTGCCACCTGCAATTCTGGCATCCCCAGAAGGCCAGTTTGAGTCCCAGCTGTTCTGCTTCCAATCCAGCTCCCTGCTAGTGTCCCTGAGAAAGCAGCAGAAGTTGGCCCAAGTGCTTGGGGCGCCTGCCACCCAAACAGGAGCTCCAGATGGAGGTCTAGGCTGCTGGCTTCAGCTTGACTCAGCCCCAGCTGTTGTGATCAATTGGGTAGTGGATCAACAAATGAAAGATATCTCCCTTTGTCTAACCATTCTCTCCTTCTCTCTCAGTCCTTCCTATAAATAAATAAATATGCTATTCATAGGATAATTGTACAGAATGCAACTTCTGTGCTGTAAACTCTTTGTGGCTCAGGGATTAAGTAAAAGCTGACAGCTGTAATGTAGACAGTAGTGCCATTCAGTTAGCCTCTTTTATCTTTAACATAAACACATTTTAGTGTTTTCATGATTGTAAAAAAAAAAAAAATCAAGAAACCTAAATTCTTCTTGGTTCTCTCTATTCCTAATCTTTAGGCCTGCAGTAGATTCACAAAGAGTGAGGGCTGGCCCTTGACAAACTCCCTTTGTCTTCACAGAGGGGAAGTGGCTGGAGAGTAAGTGTCTTGAATTCAGGAGCAGTGTCAAAAAGTTCATTCTAGGCACGGGCATTGGCATGCAGTGATTAAATGCTTGAGAGGCCTGCAGTCTTGAGCAGACTTCCTGGGATTTGTCTCGCCTCTCCTGATCCAGCTTTCTGCTAATATACACCTAGCAGTGATGGTTCAGCCCTGGCTTCCTGTCACCTATGTGGGAAGCATGGCTGGAGTTCCTGGCTCTTGGCTTCGACATGGCCCGGCGTTTGCTGTTGCAGGCATTCAGAGAGTCAATCAGAGAAAGAGAGCTCTCTCTTCTTGCTCTGCTTTTAATAAAAGCTGATTCTGGAAGTGACTAATTCTTTTCCTAATGTTTGCAAGGGAAGTGTTAATCTAGAGAAAGACAAGCTAACTTTGTACTCTCTGGAGTAATGCCTTGTTGTGGAGTGACATACAAGAGCTCAGCTTCTCCTTCATGAGCTAGAATGCTCATTTTTATCTGTTTTGATGAAAATATCTTTTAAAGGATCTACTTCTCTATGTTATTTAATGGAGAATAGTGAAAATAAAAACAAAACCAACATGAAAAAGACTGATGTTTTTGTGAAGTGGAGGGCTTGTGAATCGTATCTGAGGAATTCCATTTTGCTGTGGAGGAGTATCTGGACATTGACAGCAGAATCAGGAGTGAACATGTATTTTCTCACACTGGCCACGTTTCCTTTACATTTTCATGTCAGTGTCCTAACAGTCTGTGTCAGCATGAGGGGAAGAGAAAGTTTGGTGCTCACTGCTGTAACAGTGACCTGCAGAAGTGTGAATGCAAGCACTTCTGTTGGATGAGAGCCATTTCCAATGCTTGTTGCGTTTGAAAAATAATGAGCATTACTCAGGCATATGGAGAAGTTCTTTTTTAAAAAATACATGTTTTATGTATCTCAAAGGCAGAAAGACAGGAAAAGAACAGGTGCTCATGTGAGATACTGGTGTTATAAGTGGTAGATGGTGGGCCTAGCACTATAGCCTAGCAGCTACAGTCCTTGACTTGAATGCACCCGGATCCTATATGGGCACTGGTACTAATCCTGGCAGCCCTGCTTCCCATCCAGCTCCCTGCTGTGGCCTGGGAAAGCAGTCAAGGATGGCCCAAAGCCTTGGGACCCTGCACCCACGTGGGAGATCCGGAAGAAGCTCTTGGCTCCTGGCTTCGGATTGGCTCAGCTGTGGCCATTGTGGCCACTTGGGGGGCAGAACGAATGGGAAGAAGATCTTTCTGTCTCTCCTCCTTTCTGTATATCTAACTTTCCAATAGAAGTAAAATAAATCTTTTTAAAAAATAGAACAAATCTAATAAATCTCAATGAGCCTTCTATAATCTTTTTGATCCTTTTTTTCTTTAAGGTTTATTTGTTTGTTTGTGAAGCTGAGAATGTGAGCAAGTGTGCTTTTCCATCTACTGGTTTACTTCTCAACTGCAAAGCCAGAAGTCTCAGTGGGGTTTTTGTTTATTTGTTTCCCCTTGAAACTTGTAGAAATATGTCACTTGCCTAAAAGAGTTTTCCGAATTCTGCTTTCTGCTGATTGAGTCCTCACAGTGTTATTTAACTTGTTTTTCTGCCACCCGTGTATGTTGCAAATCTGATTCAGATTTTAGTTCGGTGAGAATATTCCATGCATGGTGTTATCAGCAAAATTGTGTAAACCAAAAGATTGAAGATCTCTCTCTCCTCTCTGTAATTCTGCCTTTCAAGTAAATAGAAAAATTTTTTTTTAAAGAAAACAAAATTATCTGTTACAAGTTGTATGCTCCTGTAGCTCAGACTGGTTATAATTGAGAACAAGGTTTTTTAGGAAGTAATTTAGTGAAAATGAAGTTATTCGTTAGTGTAATCCCTACTCTTTCTGATATGACTGACATAAGAGGAATTTTGGGGACCAGCAGTGAGGTTAGCCATGTGAGGCTCCAGCATCCCTTGTGGGCACCAGTTCCTGTCCTGGCTGCCCCACTTCCCATCCAGTTCCCTGCTAATGATCTGGGAAAGAACTCAAGATGGCCCAAGTGTTTGGGCCCCTGTTACCCACGTGGGATGCACAGAGGACACTTCTGGATCCTGGCTTTAGCCTGGCCTAGCCCTGGCCATTGCCGCCTTTTAGGGAGTGAACCAGCAGTTAGAAGCATCTCTATTTCTGTCTTTCCCTCTCTCTCTTTAACTGTGACACACACACACACACACACACACACACACACACACACACACACACATAAAGACAGATATGTGGGCACAGGTAGTCCTTGAGGGTAGACCAAGGTGTAGGGTCAGAGGAGATGGTCAGCCATAAGCTAAGAAAAGAGTTCTCAGAAGCGGCAAATCCTGCCAATACCTTCATGGTGGACTCCTAGTTTCAGAATTATGAGAAAACCAATTTCTGTTGTTTAAGCCACCAATATGTGGCACTAACTCAGGGCCACCTTAGCAAATGAATGCATGTGGTGACAGGAATTACCATCGGGGAGTGTGGAGCGTGAGGCACCTCTATGTGATATTCACTGCCATTGATGACTATCGCCTGTGTCCAACGTGAGAGATGCAGAACGATTCATAGCAAACATAGTCATGTTCTAATTCTAGCATTCCCTTTTTGCTTTTTTAAAAACTGGATTTCTTTTCTAAAGAGATTTTCCTCCTTCATGAAATATTTGAAACTCTGAGAACAAGCATAAATGCCTGATTGTCTCTATTCACCAGCATTCAGAATGAAGTGGTTCCCCAGCACGTATCAAAAGGGAGTAATATTTGTTTAATGAACTCATGTAGTTTATAAATTTGACCTATTTCATCCACTACAGTATGACTCTTTCTAATATTTAAATTATCCAAATCCTGGCCTGTGGGAGCCTTTTTACTCTGGCTATTAGGCCATTTTATATTATGGCAGTCTTATTTAATATTGCTTTCTTACTTTTTATTATGAAAAGATATTTAGGCTCATCTTCCATATTTCCTGCCCCAGTGTGAAATTGACCATTTCTTCAAGGAAGTGGAATGTAAGGGTGTGATCTGAGCATTGGCAGTGTCATCATTATTAGGTTTATTGTGTTTGGAGGACTTCTTCATAGACAGTGCTTAAAAATACGTATTTTTTTCATTTTGAAGAGGAAAACCACTAGGTCAAAATAATTCAAAATTTATTACAGGGTGTTACTTATTTTGTTTTATGTATTTATATTTCTTCTATATTAAAAATCTTTTCTTAGCAACATTTTAAAGACTTATTTTCTTTGTCCTACAATGAGCATAGCAGTTTAATAATATTAGCAATAGAAAATCTTATTACTAACAATTTGATCACTGAAAATAGTTTGAATGTTTTACAGTTCTTTTTTCCTTAGGATATATTTCATTAGTTATATATAATCAAATTACTAAAATGTGTTGAAGAATTCCCTTCAATGTTCTGCTGGTTTTCTGTGTTGTTTATTAGGATATGCTCTCTTTCTCTCTCTCTCTCACATTTATGTGGTTGAAAGTCAAATCACAAAGTAAGTTACATTCAGAAATCTATTTTCTTACTTTATTCCTTCTACCCTACTTCCTCCCTACCCCAATAGATAGCTTTCTGCTTTAAATATAGGAAAGCATATATTTCTATAATCCCTGGAGAAAGAAATTAATCCATTCACAAGGCTGGAACTGCTGTGACCTAATTACTTCTTAAAATCATCACACTGGCAAATGAATTATAGCATGATTTCTGCGGGGAACCTGTCCTGACCTTGGTGCCTTGGGTGTTACCTTATAGTCTTTGTATTAGGCATCTCCACTGCAGTCGTGAACTCTTCACTCCTGATCTTCCAGGTGGTGCCAGTTTGTCCTGGGCATGGCATACATGCAACTTTTTACATGTCTCTAGGTGTATTTTGGGGATAGAAACATGGAAGTGGGATTTCTGAGCCAAAAAGGAGATGCAAATAAAAATTTTGTGAATATTGACCATTTTTCTCTATAGAGGTGACAATATTCTGCCCTTTCATTAACAGGAACCCTGTTAATAAATGAAAGGATGTCTCCCCATAGTATCACCTCTGATTGTAAATCTTCTGTATATTTTGTGAATCTGACAAGTGAGAAATGGTATCTCAGCATGGCTTTAATTCCCTTTTTTATTATGAGCAGTACTGGGGTTTTCATGTGTTTAATGTCATTCATGATCTGTGTTTATCTTTCATCTTTCTTTCTGTAAGTTTGATCTTCTTTATACTTAGCTCATTTTATTTTATTTTTTTGAGAATTGTTTAGTATTGATTTGAAAGGCAGAGTTAGAGCTTTGCTGTTGTTGTTGGAAAGGCAGATTTACAGAAAGGAGAGACACAAAGATCTTTCACCCATTGGTTCACTCTCCAAGTGTCTGCAGCTGCCCAAACTGAGCCAATCTTCCTGGTCTTCCATGTGGGTGCAAGGTTCCAAGGCTTTGGGCCATCCTCTATTGCTTTCTCAGGCAACAAGCAGGGAGCTGGATGAGAACTGGAGCAGCCAAGACATGAACCAGTGCCCAAATGGGATTCCAGTGCATGCAAGGTGAGCTTAGCCACTAGGCCATGGCACCAGGTCCTACTTAGCTCATTATATCTAAATGATAACAAATGGGAATCTATAACTAAGTCTATAGCTTTGTGAAATACCTTTCCTGTATCTTCTCTTTCTGTCATTTCTAATCTTGTAAGGGCCCTGGTATTTGCATGTTTAGCCTCTTAGGCTTTAGGAATATCAGTTAGCTGTGTGCTTTTTTACAGTTGTGTCTTCCTCAGAGGCTGGGGCTGAGAGTGTTTAGACCACCCCCAAAACCAACCGGAGGGATTGCCATAGAACCCTTAAACTAGGTCTCCTTATGTGACAAACAAGTAAATGACTGACACTGAGATGCTGCAAAGCACAGAAGGAGGAGCCTAGTGGCTGTGGCTTAATTCCTGGGCTCCCTGAGTTGTTAGGGCTAAAGACTTTTATAGATCAAAGTTGGAATTGAGCGATGCATGTTTAGTTCATGTACAAGTTCCTGGTTAGTCTGCAGTGCTCTGGGCACTCTTTTGGTTGGTTGATGTTATGTGGTTTAGGAAGATTCTTTCTCTTTCTCTTTTTTGGAATTATTTTTTTCTTTGAAAGCCATAGTTATATAGAGAGGAGAGACAGATGGGTTTTTTTATCCTCTGGTTCAAGTAGCTGCATCAGTTGGAGCTGAATGAATCTGAAACCAGGAATCAGGAACTTCCTACAGGTCGCCCACATTGGTGCAGGGGCTCACAGTCTGCAGCCATCCTGTGCTGCTTTCCCAGGTCATTAGTGGGGAGCTGGATTGGAGTTATAGCAGCCAGAACTCAAACTGGCATCCTTGTGGAATGCCACAGCTGCAGGCAGAGGCTACTTGCAGATGTTGGTTACTTTTTGCTTGTGGTTAGAGATTCCTAGAAAAGAAGCCACTCAAGATAAAACCAAGCATTAAAATGTCGTAAGTGATGTTAAGAGTCTTGTGTTCAGGGACTCTGTAGGGCCAGCTCCACCACTCTTTTTTCATTCTTTTAAAGGTTTATTTATTTTTATTGGGAAGGCAGATTTACACAGAAAAGGAGAAACAAAGAAAAAGGTTTCCTGTCTGTTGGTTCACTTCCCAAAACGCTGCAACAGCCAGAGCTAAGCTGATCCAATCCAAAGTCAGGAGCCAGAAGTTTCTTCCAGGTCTCCCACACAGGCACAGAGGCCCAAGGCCTTGGGCCATCCTCTATTGCTTTCCCAGGCCACAAGCAGGGAGCTGGATGGGAAGTGGGGCTGCTGGGAAAGGAACTGGCACCCATATGGGATCCAGGCATGTGCAAGACAAGGATTTAGCCACTAGAATATCACGCTGGGCACACACCGTTCTTAATTTAGTGAGTTATTTTTAGTAAAAGCAGAGCAAGGAAACTTTAAGCTCAGGGAGAGAAGCTAGGAGACTGGGGGAGACTAAGATACTGAATTAAAGGGACTTGGATTATGTAGGAGAAATGAAAGCAGCAAATGGTATCCTCACCTTCTTGCGGCACAGCCCTTCTAATCAGGGAGGAAAGTTTCCCTCAGAGCATTAGGCACCTGTGCAATCTTGTTCCTGTTATCTGTTGCTATCACTTCACTGTTGTGACCACTGCAGTGCCTTGGGCAGGAACAAGAAAGAAGAGAGAAAAAAACCAAAGGGATTTTTCTGGTGTATTTAGCTTCAGAAATTCCCTTTCCCTCTCTTGAAGCCAAAACCAGATGGTTCTCCTGGACCTCGTCTGCTCTATCTTGATACCCAGCTGGAGATTCTGGGGGGGACAGGGGGTGCAGAAAAATCTATAACTGACCCAAAAACACTTAAAGATTTTGGACTTTGGGCGCTGTGCGATACCGTAGTGGTTAAGGTCCTCGCCATGCATGCGCCAGGATCCCATATGAGCGCCGGTTCTAATCCCTGCAGCCCCACTTCTCATCCAGCTCCCTGCTTGTGGCCTGGGAAAGCAGTCGAGGACAGCCCAAGGCCTTGGGATCCTGCACCCACGGGGGAGACCCTGCACCTGCCTTAGGATCCTGCACCCATATGGGAGATCCTGTCTCCTGGCTTTGGATTGACTCAGCTCCAGCCATTGCGGCCGCTTGGGGAACCATCGAATGGAAGATCTTCCTCTCTGTCCCTCCTCCTCTCTGTATATCTGCCTTTCCAATAAAAACAAATAAATCTTACCAAAAAAAAATTTTTTTTGGATTTCTTGTGTTTAAGAAAGTCCCATACTTCTTCACAGGTCTTGTAACCATTCCATTGGGGTGGGGGGTGGGGGAAGGATTGGAATGTGCCTATGTCATCTCACCTCGAGCTAGAACTGCTATCTCAAAGGCTTTGGTTTTCCTTGCCTGCTTGGAATACTTCTACCTCAAATATCACCTTCTTAGAGAGGCCTTTGCTGAACATCCTCCCTAGAATCTCCTCTCTCAAAGCCACACTCTGCCACATGACACTGTTGTCTTCAGAGGACTTATTGCTACCTGAAGTCATCTTGTTTATGCATTTAGTTCTGGTCTGTTCTTCCCCCATCCTCACGAAGATGAGAGCGTATCTTGCTAATCACTTTCTTAACTGCATTTAGAACATTGGCATGTGGAAAAAGCTCAGTAAATAGGTGTCGAGTAAAGAAAAAGAATTAAGTAGTATTTCTTCAAATAGTTCTTGGCTGAGCTCCGAAGAGTTATATTACGTAGGGAGTCACAGATGGGAAGTAGTGGATGGGTGGCAGTGCAGTTTTGCTACCAGGGCCAGCTGGTCTCAGGATGTAGGCATGCGGGTAAGGATTGTAGTCTCTTTTCCTGGCTCTAGCACTAACTTGTTCAGAAATTCTGGAGAAGTCACTTCATCTTCTTGGGCCTTAATGTGAGAAATACTAAAGTGTTTGTTGACCAGTAAAGTCCTTCTGGCATCAGTATTTTAGGATTCTCAAACATTTAAGTCAGCAGTTGGCGTATTTTAAGTTTAGGTACATGATCCAAAAGGATCAGCTATGCCAGAAGAACCTGTGTTTCTGCAACACGCAGTTTTCCTTTGGCAAGAAATTGAGTGGGATAATGATGGGAAAAGAGATCTTAGATTCTGACGTGAAAATGACTTGCTTGTTCCTGGCAACGCACATGAATTTTAACAATTACATTTTTTCCTCTCCAATTTCATGTGTAACATCGACTTGGAATATACTGCCTAGATTCCATACTGCAGAGTCTTTGACTTTGGGAACTGTTTCATGTTTCATTTTCCAAAATACACAGAGCACACGGAGAAACAGGGAGTTGCCTGAAACTTTTGGCATCGCCAACCCATCTCCGCCCTGAAAAATTTCACCTTGTACTGACTTTCTTGTTAGGCCTGTGTTAGTAGAGTTATACTTCCCCTTCTCACTGGAATGAGTGTACGCACTGAGATCTTATTATTTTTAGCTTGAACTACACATCATGGGTCCCTCCAATTTGGTTTAAATATTTTGGTTTCCCTCAAGTTCTTTGGGAGATGTGTTTGGAAGGCTTCCAGACCAAATGCAAACATACTGAGGCCCTAAAAGGCTGTACCAAGAATGTGGTATTATGTAAACAAATCACTTTGCTGTTTATAATTCTCTCTATAGTTGGATGGGAATCATATTCAAGTTACTTACTATGTTGGAATGAATACCTTTCTCAGTGAAGTCACGAAAGACTGTTTTTCTCTCTTTTTCTCTAATCTCCCTCACAATTTTGTCTACTGTGCCTTCATGTACATTCACTCATAAAAGACTTGCTATATTCTAGATAGTGCTTAGTCCCTGGGATGAATTTACATTTACAAGCAGCTTTTTTTTTCTGCATCAATGTTTTGACCTTTTACGGCTACCTAGTTTTTCTATTACTACATCGTGAATTTTCTGATGATACAGTGCCAGTGGTTTCCTTAATATGAAAGCAATAAAATTGTGGCGTAAATATGTTCAGGAGACCTGTGTAATTATCTGATGGCCTTGCATCTGGTCCCTGGGGAATGATGAGGTTTCTCTGTCATAATGTTTTAACTGAGACACTTTATAGACAAATGTACTATTTGAAGAGTTGTTTTTTGTAATTTTTTCTTCTCCTTTTAAAAGGTTTTATTTATTTACATTGGAAAGTCAGATTTACAGAGAGAAAGAGAGAGATACAGAGAGAGAGAAAAAGATACAGAGAGAGAGAAATCTTCCATCTACTGGTTCACTCCCCAAGTGGCAACAGCCGGAGCTGAGTTGATCCTCCTCTGCGTCTCCCACATGGGTACAGGGTCCGAGGCTTTGGGCCCTCCTCCATTGCATTCCCTGACCACAAGCAGGGAGCTGGAAGGGAAGTGGAGCAGCTGGGACACAAACTGGCACCCATATGGGATCCCAGCCAATGTAAGGTGAGGATTTAACCACAAGGCTACTGAGCTGGGCTCCTCTTTTTTAATTTTTAAAGATTTACTTATTAGAAAGGCATAGAGAGAAGGAGACAGAGTGAGAAATCTTCTATTTGTTGGTTTACTTCTCCTGGCTAAGCCATGCTGAAGTCAGGAGTCTAGAACCCTGAGTCTATGTGGCAGTGGTTCCATCTTCCACTTGAGCCCTCATCTTTTTTTTTTTTAAGGTTTATTTTTTTTAAATTGGAAAGGCTGATCAGATTTATGCAGAGAAAGAGAGGCAGAGAAAGATCTTCCATCTGCTGGTTCATTCCCTAAATGATTACAATGGTTGGAGCTAAGTTGACTCAATGTGAAGCTAGCAGCCAGGAGCTTCTGGGTTTCCCACATGAATACAGGGTCTGGGCCCCAAGGCTTTGGGCCATCCTTTACTACTTTCTCAGGCCATAAGCAGGGTACTGGATGGAAAGTGAAGCGGCCAGGACAGGAAACAGTGCCCATTTGAAATCCCAGCATTTGCAAAGTGAGGATTTTTGCCATTGAGCCACTGTGTCGCGCCCACTTGGGGCATCTTCTACTCCCTTCCCAGGCACTTTAGCAGGACGTGGATCAGGAGTGATGGAAGTAGGATTTGATCTGGCACTTCAATATGGGATGCTGGTGTTGTAAACAAAAGCTTAACTGGATGAGCTACAACTTTGCATCTCTATGCCTAACAGAAAATGTTTACTGTTACCAAAAGTGAGAGCTGGTCAGGCAGGTTGTCATTAATCACTATTTGTGCTTTATTTTACCCTGCATAGTGGAATCATGGCCAAAGAATGAAAAAGTTGATTTCCCATTCATATCTGAGGAAGGACAAATAACGCTGAGTTTTGGGTTTCCCTGGTCTGTCTGTGCATAGACAACCTTCTTTATAGTCCAAATGAAAAGAGGGATGCTGTGCTGAAGGTACAACACAAGACTAAAGATGATTAGGGATTGTAGATTTTCTGCTTAGAGTGTTCAAAATATAAGCTGCTTCCAGTAGGAAGTGCTTCGAGCATTGCAGGCTATTGGTTAGCTGTATAGAGAGTGCGCTGTTAGGAAAAGTGTCTCAGCCTTTGTGTCTTGGGAACTTACAAACAGGAAGGCTGAAAGAGCATGTGGACCCAGCATGGCCTTTGAAGGGAACATCTCTCAGCCATGGCATATGTTAATAACAATAATGAGAGACTGTGGACCAGACTGCATCAGCACGTGTGTTCTGAGAGAGGAGGCTGCAAAAACAACAGCAGCATGCTTCTCCTTGACCTCAGCGTGTGGGCTACAAGGTACGTTTAGGAAAGTAAAACCATATGACATTGCTCAAGCCTGGCATCTTGGGTCATGATTTTTTTTTCCTTCCAAAGTAACTTCTGTACAGTCTTCAATTTATTGGTTGTATTTCAAGTATTGACAAGTTGAAAGTCACATGCCAAAGAAAACTGGCACGGGAGAAACCTCCCCATCCCAGCTCCAGCTAAAAGCATAGGTGCGGGTGTTGTTGGCATCCACACTTCTCTGCTTCCAGTCCCTAGTACCAAGGCATTCTATCCTGGTGTTGTCTCAGACAGAGTCTTGGATGAACATTTTGTACTTCTTGATGGTGGTCAGGATGTCTCAGCAGGGCATGGAATCTCTCTTCTTTTTTAAGACTTATTTATTTTTATTGGAAAGACAGATTTACAGAGACAAGGAAAGAGAGAAAAAATCTTTCATTTACTGGTTTACTCCCCAAGTGGCTGCAATGGCCATAGCTGAGCTGATCTTCTGAGTCCTCCACATGGGTGCAGGGTCCCAAGACTTTGGGTTGTTCTCTACTGCTTTTGCAGGCTATAAGCAGGGAGCTGGAAGGGAAGTGGAGAAGCTGGGACCTGAAACAGTGCCCATATGGGATCCCAGTGCATGCAAGGTGAGGACTTTAGAGGACACAGAATCTTATTCTGTTCTTGACTAACAAGATTTGGAACTGTTATCACTGTACCCTACAGCACCTGAATGCCCTAGGAGGAATTAAGTTGCCACCCGCTGCACTGTCCCCACTAGTTGGACTGGTTTTTCCTGCTAAGGCAACCCAGTCCCTCTACTTCTGAGGATCTGATGAACCATGAAGACCTAAGGTTAGCAGCCATAGCACAAAAAACCTCAAGTTTGGCAGGCAAACAGTGAAGTAGGTTTTTTCAAGCGATTCTGAGAACCTGAAAAGTGACTTTGTTGTAAAACCTGTGATTTGTTCTTTCTCCTTCCCAATGAGTTGAATTTTTGAACTATACTTAGTATTCAGAATTCAAAGCACACTCTGTTCTTACTGCTTGCGAATGTATTACAAAGTGAAACCTTTCTCTCAGAGGCAAAGAATCCTGCTGCTGTCCTTTAGTTGGTAATCATATTTTACACACTTGAACTGGCCATCATAATGTCAAGTTCTAAATGCATTTCTGAATAAAGAAAAGGAAGAACTGTTCTAGTGCGCGCGCACACACACACACACACACACACGTTATTAATTTATTGCTAGCCTTCCCTAGATAGAAAGTGATTGCAGTAGAAAATGTGAAAAGGGGTGGGTTAAACAGCTCCTTGGGACACCTACATCCCATTATCAACAAGCGGGTCTAGTGTCAGGAAGAGAATCAACAAATCGAGGGTATCTGTCTCACCCCCCAACACAACTTTATTTTTAAGTAAGTAAACACATTATAAAGAAGAAAAAAAAAAGAAGAAATGAAGCAAGAAACTATCCTCTCTTGAAACACATACAACTTCTTTCTGCTGAGGATGTAGTACACACCCTCTCATCTAGCCCCCTAGCAGACTTGTTTTGACTGGTGGTTACTGGTAGCTGGCAGGTTCTCCTGAACTAATATGGCAGCAGGAGAGCAGTGCCAGAAAATGCAGGGCCTATTGTGTTGCCAGTGTCACTTAGCCATGTTTTGTGGCTTCAAGCAAGCAACAAGGTCAAACTGGGTTCAAGAAGTGAAAAAACAGATTCTGTCCTTGTGTACACAAGGGCTGGGTGGAGTTGCTAGGCCATCCTTGCAGACTGACTGCCATTTCAGGTCTGAATCAGAAGGAATAAGAAGAGCTGGCTCATGCTTAGCCCCAAAGCTGTAATAGTTTTTTGAACCATTTTGCTGAAAAGTGAGGTACATGGTCATGGTTGAGGTGCACATTTCCACCATGAATATACAGAGGTAGTTTCTGTTGTGATTGTCACATTAATCAGATTTGGGGTGTGTGCTGGCAAGACTGTAGCAATACTTATTTGGCACATATATGATTCACTCTGGGTAGCTCTGGAGGCATTGTTCACTAGAGCAGTTTAACTTGAACAGAAGCCCACAGACTGCTGACTGGGAGGATGTGCCAAAGACTGAGATGCTATGGGCAGAGACAACAAACTGGTTACCAGCATGAGCAGCATACTGAAAGTCAAAAGAATAGACAGACAAGGCTCCTAATGGCAGGTGTCAATTTGGACCTGGGCTGCTTCTCTTCTACATAACCTTGAGGAACAGGCTCCAGGGTGAGCCGTGGCATGATTTATGTATCTAACATGGTTAATGATTCTCTAAGCCACTACCAAAGAGGCATACTAGTTACTGGTATCTGTTATTTTTCTTCCATCTACAAAGACTTTTGATCTCTGACTGTTAGCTATGATAAGCTGGGCTTTACATCTCAATGAGGTTTACTTCTTACAGTGTTCCCTGTGTTGCTGCTTCCTGATGTTAAATTCAGAAATTAGACAAGGATACACTGCAGCTGGTAGCAGAGGGAGAGAACAAAATCCTGAACTTCACATAGTGAATCCAGCAGAGGGAAGACAAGGACTTCCTATGGGGATGTCAGTGACGTTGCTTTAACTGAGCACCAACCTGGGTCCCTCTCTCTCTTTTTTCTTGCAACAGTTAATAACTGTGTATGGTTATTCTATGTAATCTCACTGCTGGTTTCTTTTTTTTCCCATCATAACCCATGCCTTTATCAACTGTCTGTTGCACTGATATAGCACTGGGATGGTTTCTTATCTGATTATGCCACTCTTCCAGTGGCACTCTGTCACCTCTCCAGACCCTGAGTCTGGCAAGTAAAACTTCTGGGCCCATCTCTACAGGCTTACTTCTTCACTGTTCTCTCTCTTTCACAGATCAAATTAGCAGGGAAAAGAAAAATACATAATTCTCCTTCCACATACTCATTATTTTCTAGAAAGTTTGTTCAGCCTCTTCATTCAGAAATGAAGTCTGTTTCTCCACATTTTGGCGTGGGCTGGCTTTGGGTTTTGTTTTCTTTAGAGATAATCATTTATTGACATACAACCCCAGTACAATAAACATATATATCCTGTCCTCAAAACAACTGGCAAAGGTATTTCATTGAGCAAAATTGTTTAAAGCATGTAGCAACATTCCTTTCAGAGTAATAAAAATGTATATCTCTGCTTAGCATTCTTTTACATTAGTGCATAATTTTTTATTTCTTTGTTTAATGTAATTGAAAGGCAGAGAAGAAGGGAGATAGAGATCTTCCATCTGCTGATTCATTTCCCAAATGTCCCAATCATCTGGGGGTTGGGCGAGGCTGAAGCAGGAAGCTGGAAACTCAACCCAGGTCTTCTACATAGGTTTCAGGGATTCAAGTACTGGAGCCATCTCCTCACACCATAGGTGTACATTAACAGGAAGCTGGAATTGGGTGCAGAACTGAACATGAACTTAAGCATTCTGATGTGGGATATAACATCCTGAGTGGTGGCTTAATTATTACCTATAAAGCCTAACTCCCCTTCATCTAGACTGGCTTTAAACAAACAAAAGAATTATTTTATTTTATTTTTATTTAAAAGGTAAAGTTACAGAGCAAAAAGATACACAGAGAGATATCTCATGTCCACTGGTTCACTCCACAAAAAGCCGAGACCTAAAATGAGTTAATCTGAAGCCATGTGCTAGAAGCCTCCTCCATGTTTCCCATGTGGATGCAGGAGCCCAAGGGCTTAAGCCATTTTCTACTGTTTTTCCAGGCCACAAGCAAGGAGCTGGATTGGTGCCATGGGCAGAAGCTTAGCCTACTATACGACACCATCAGCCTCAGGCTGGCTTTATAATGTACCTTGGCTTATTAAATATGCTGAAAGTGGCACTGTGTCAATTCTGAACTGAGGCATCAAGAGGCCTGGAGTATTTCTCCTCTTGGAACCCTGCCACTGCCATGTGGACAGGGCCAGGCTAGCCTGCTGGAGGATGGGAGATTGTTTGGAAAAGAGCCCTGTTGTCACAGCCAAGTCTATCCTGGACTATTTTCCCGATGTTCGGACACATAAGAGAGAGCTGGTGCCCAGCCCACATCTGACTGCCAATGCATGTGTGAACCTAGCTGAGAAGAACTGCTTAGCTGACCCAGGGACTAAGGAGCAGCAGTGCTCTTAGTACTTCAAGCCGCTGAGTTTTGGGATTGGTATACAGACATACCTGTGACATACTTCTACTTCTGTGTCCTTACAGTGTGAACTCCTGTCAGGCTTAATTTTTTGCTCTTTTCTACACAGATCATCCTCATCTCTATCTTTTGTTTTTGCACAGGTTGCTTCTTCTGCTTGAGATATTTCAACTTCATCCTTTTTTTGGCTTAAGTTTGTTCATTTTTCTTTTCTTTTTTTCTTTTAAAGATTTATTTTTATTATTTTTTTTATTGGAAAGGCGATATACAGAGAGGAGAGACAGAGAGGAAGATCTTCCGTCCGATGATTCACTCCCCAAGTGAGCGCAACGGGCCGATGCTATGCCGATCCGAAGCCAGCAGCCTCTTCTGGGTCTCCCACGCGGACACAGGGTCCCAAAGCTTTGGGCCGTCCTCAACTGCTTTCCCGGGCCACAAGCAGGGAGCTGAAAGGGAAGCGGGGCTGCTGGGATAGAACCAGCGCCCATATGGGATCCCGGGCGTGCAAGGCAAGGACCTTAACCACTTGTGCCACCGCGCCGGGCCCAAGTTTGTTCATTTTTCATGACTTAGCACAGATAGATGGCTCTTTCCCTAGTAAATTTTGTCTAAACCTAGGCATGATGAAGTTATTAGCTGTCACTGCTGGTAGTCTCTCTCCTTGACCTCACTGTAGTCAGACTCCTCTAAGTCCTCCAGGCCTTGACCTTCAGTGTCCATCTGTCAGGGTCTATTTTTCTGCTCCTGCAAGAGAATGCCACAGATCATATAGTTTATAAAGCAGAGAGAGTTATTTCTTACTGTTCTGGAGGCTATAAAAGCCAATAGCATGGTTACGACATGTGATGCGGATGTTGCAGAGAGACCATGTGAAAGAGAAGGTGGCAGTAACAGAACGTGTTGATAGGAGAACCCACCACTGAAATGAAGTCACTCCCAAAATTAAGAGATGAATCCATTCACAAGGACAGAGACCCAAGGCCTGGTTATGCCTGAAAGACCCCACCTCTAATGCGGTTGCAATGGCAATTACGTTTCTATGTGAGTTTTTAACCATTCATTTGGCAAGTCAGATGAGCAAGAATTATTATACCTTTTGTAATTCCCCACCCATTGATGCTTCTACCCTGATTCTTGGCTTAAAAAAATTCTCATTATTCCTTGCTGTATTTAAAGTTTGGCCAATCCCTCCTTACCTACTACTAAATTCTATTATATTAGTTCCTTGAATATAGATTTTCTTACTATCTTTAATAAGTATTCCACTTATTGGTTGGTTTGTGTTTTGTTTCTAACATTATCATGCTGTTTCACAGCTGGCACCCTGCTTTTCTTTCTTAGTTTTTGGTCTGCTGTATTGTGATGACTTGTTCAATCATTATATATTCATTAAATTCCTTAAGGCAGGCCTATGCCTTGTTTGGAATAATATTGTTTGAACTTAGCATAGTGTCTAGTATACAGTAGGGGTATAATATAACTTTGTCAATGAATGATTCTATTATACTTTCCAAAATTCTGTTTTCTCATCTACAAAAATGCAGGAGTTGGAAAGGATCAGAGATACAATTAAGCTTTTTGTTTTCAATGCCACTTCTGATCCATTGGTCGCAAATGTCTATAATTTTAGCTTGAGAAGGAGTGTGTGGATTTGACTAGAGTTTCAGGCAAGGGATGTCATGATTAATTAGCTATGTCTGCTATGGTCAGGAAATAGGAAGCGACAGCAACCCTGCCAAAGATGTGCCAATTTAGGGAAAGATGATTTCTCTGGTTCCTGTGAATATCAATCTTGCTCAACCCAGCCATGTCTGCATTATATATTTTTGTGCCAATGAAGAAAAAACCAAATGTGAAACTGACTAAATGCCAGAGTTAATGTTGCTTGCTGTGGCAGACCAAGTGCTTGCCAATCTGTTTTCTCTGTACAGCTGGGCCAGGTTTTTCCAGCCTGTTTGCATTGTTTGGACCACAGACCAGTTCCCACCAATGTCACTTTAGCTTAAGTGATAGGAGTCACCATGAGCCAGTGCAGGAGAACCTTCATGCTACCTCTCTCTGCTTTTGCCTAGTTCTATACGGAGAATCATAATGGAAGGAGTAAGATACCAGAGCTGATGTATCCATGTTGAATTTCAGTGATGTTGGTTCAGAACACCATACCCAAAATTGAAGAGCCCAGAAGCAGAATTTCTGTTTTTTCCCGTTCTATCTCTGAACCCTCCCTCCTTTCCAAAGGTAACCCACAGAGGCTGTAACTTGTCTTCCCCAGGACAGTCCCTAGAAACTGGACTGCCTCTCCCCCCAAAAGTAAGCCATGAAACCCAAGAAGCTTTATTCTTCCCTACCCTGCCTTTCTGTTTTAGAGGTATATAATAAAGGAATTTTCTGACTCCCCTTGTGGGACAGAAAGTCCTAAGACCCCTGTTCTAGTAGAGGTTTTGCCCCATCCTGGGAGGGAGCAATGCTGCTGGGAGAGGAGAAGAAGGATCTGAACAGATGTGCCTACCTGGGTTTCCCCACTTAGTTCCCACTCAGTCTTCCAGCTCGGACCCTTTGGGTTGAATCACAGTTTCACACAGCTGTGTCTGTCTGATCAGACATAATTCCCTCCTGTATCTTTGGTCTTCAGTCTGAACTTTCTCATGTCAGTAGAGTTGTGATCTACCAAGTTGTTATGCTTTTCCCTTATTATCCTGTGTGTTATCATAGGAGCATCAACTTTGAGGCTCTGAGGTTTGGGGGAGAAATTTGATTTCCTCATATACTTTCCTGTCTTATTTTCTGTTTTTACTTTTAGATGTGGAAGCACTGGGGAGGTATTTAAAATGCTAATGATATACCTGGGAAATCGGCAAACATTGCACTTGATATCTCAAGCACTTTAGTGAATCAAGAGGAATTACTCAATAAACTGAAAAACTGTAAAAGCCTTTCTTGTTCTGGCCAGTATTTATGATCACCGTTCTACCCTTGGATTCTTTTCTGACAGCAGACTAAACCACCATGTGGAAACTATCTCTTTCACTTGATATCATTCCTTATAGGTAAAAAACCTTTATGATTCTTTTAAGTCCTAGAAAGTCCTAGATTCTTTTAAGTCTCTCCTCAAACTCCTTGACTTTCACAATTTGATTATGAAGGTTTTGGAATCCATAACAAAAGTAGAAAGTGTCTATTTCAAGTCTTCAGGCTTCTCCACAGCAGCCTGGGTGCCACGAACATGCATATTCAACTAGACTGGAGCTGCCTTCAGGGAGGCAAGGGAAGTGGGAAAAACTCACTTTTGTATAGTTCTGCCCTACAACCTTGAGCACATTTTACCTTATTCATTCTTGGTCATTGGACCCACCAGTAACTGTGGTTCCCAAAGCCACATGCTTTAGATGCAGTAATGGTTTGCACTGTAGCCTTCTCAAAGTCTCTCAATCCCATGGCCCAGGTCTCTCACTGTCTTTTCAATGCCCTAATCTGATCCTTTTTGGAGAACTAGGGGTTCAATGAATCCCTTTTAAGGGAAGTGGCTTTCCTCTGCTTTTCTTGTACTAAATGAATATCCATAGAGGAGCCTATGGAGGAATGATGCTGTCTAAACTGAAAGTTTTATACTGGGCATTTTAGGTCAGAGAGGACAGAAAAATGGCCCTACAGCATACTAGTAGGGACAGTTCCTCAGAAGTGTGTGGCCCCCTAGCCCAGCTTTGATGGTACCAGTGTAAAGTGTCAGCTCCTGGCACTCATCAGTGTGGATGCTGTTGTAATGAAGGAGATCAAAGCAGTGAAGACAATGGGAATTTCCATGCGTGCCAGGTGCATGTGGGAGAGCTGTCTGAGTCAAGGTCAGTGGGGTAGAGATTTCTGGTGAACCAGGGTAGGAGGAAGTCACAGAGACAGAGTGAGGCCAATGAGGTTAGAATTTAACACAAGACACTCAGGAGAACCAGGTAACTTGGGATTTGTTTCTCCTGGTTTCCTTATTTTTGTGGGACAGAAAGCTTATTTGTAAGCATCAAAAGGTAGGCCTGTAAGCTTGCAGTTGCCCATGGTTTTGGCAAGGGAAACTTGCTCCACCACCAACCGGATGACATAAAGGTCACATTAATTGAGGTTTGACCTTGTGCCAGTGATTCATTTATTGCTCTCAACAACTGCCCATGGTCTGAGAATCGTTCTCTTATGCTCATAGATGAGGAAATTGCAGTTAAAAAATAACTGTGGCAGATTCCAAAACTGGTAAGGTGGCAGAGAGCCCTGTTCTTCACCACCACACCTTATTGTTATAAGCACCTGAGAGAGGGGAGGCAGTTGGAGCAGAAGCCTTTGTAGGGCCTAGATTACTTATTATCTGCCACGCCTTTTTTTCATGAAAGAGTAGTAGAACAAAAGGTCAGGAAAGCCAGTACCTGTTCAGTGTCAGGTGGTCTTGCCAGCAAGAATTGCAGCGGCACCTCTGGGTGACTACATTCTGTCTGGGCAAGATTTGCAGCCAGGCGCCTTTAGCTGAAATGAGAAAATGGGCTGCCAGCTCCAATAAGACAAAGCCTCATCCATGCCAGAGAGTAGTGGACAGTAAGGTGGAGGCCCTTTGGAATCTGGGGTTGTCACACTCCTTGTCAGTCAGTCAGGTGTCCCACTGGAAGACTGTCCAGTCATTGAATAGCCCAGGAGGACAGTGACATACTGCCCTTCAGAAAGTTAGAGGGATGACAAAAGACACACACCGCTATGCACTTGTAAGTGGAAAATCTACCACGACAACAGGCCACATTTGTCACCAAATGCACTTAGCCACGTGGCTACAGCAGGTTAGAAGTCAGCCAAGGCATCAGTCCAGGCGGCTGGTTCAAGGGAAGCAATTCAGCAATCAGATCTTTCAAAATCAATTTAGCTCATTGCTCTAAAGTCCTGGCTGGAATTGACAGTAACTTCCTTCCTGGTTTCTGTACCCATTAGATAAAAGTGCTGAGCCGTTTTAAACCTTTTTGTGGTCAGAACTCAACTTCAAGTGAGATTTTAAGAGGCAGCTTTGAAGAGATTCGACTTAATTCCAGACTTCGCCTTCCTAGTAGTATAAATAATTAGCCAAACAATCCTGACCTTGGTATCTGGAGTTTATGTATGGTGATCTGAAGTGGGAAATATTCAAGATCCCTGAGCCTAGTGGCGAAGTAAAAAGATTTCTACCATTTCCTCTGTTCTCTGAAATGGGGATAACAATAATGAACTCTGCTGGGTGGGTGCAGGCCAATTAGTCCAGGTTTGTAAAGCTCAGAGTCTTGTTACAGCTTTACTGCTTGTGGAGAATGGGCAGCACCTTCCTGTGACTTTGCATGTGAAACTAATTGCCCTGGAAATGTCGGGAATTTGATCTTCCATCAAATCGTCCAGCCCTTCAGATCCCTTGACAATCTTTGGTTATTTGCATCTCAAGGTTAAAGCAGGCTGTTGCTTTCTGGATGCTAATCAGTTGCGAAAACTTTTGATCTCCTCTTGAAAATGCAAACCCTTTGCAGTTGTCCCCTTTTCAACATGGTGAGAGCTGAGCAGAAGTGCAGACAAGCTGGCTCTCCTGGAATGAGCAATGTGTTTCACAGTTGTGAGTTTTAATTGTGTTTTCCTTTGCACCTCAAGGGACGCTGGAGAAGCATTTAATATATCTGATTTTGGTGGCCTGGCATGGTAGCTGAGTGGCTAAACTTCTCACCTTGAATGCGCCGGGATCCCTATGGGCATTGGTTCTAATTCTGGTGGCCCTGCTTCCCATCCAGCTCCCTGCTTGTGGCCTGGAAAAGCAGGAGAGATGGCCCAAAGCTTTGGGACCCTGAACCCATGTGGGAGATCAGGAAGAGGTTCTTGGCTCCTGGCTTTGGATTGGCTCAGCTCTGGTAGTTGCAGCTATTTGAGGAGTGAATCATCAGACAGAAGGTCTTTCTCTGTTTCTCTGTGTCTTCTGTATATCTGACTTTCCAATGAAAATAAATCTTAAAAAAAATATATATATATATATGATTCCCCCCCCAACATGATCAGAATTTTGTCATATCTGCCGAGCACTGTGGAATATACTATAACATTCTAGTTCATGATAACATATGGATTTAGAAAGAAATTTTGCAAACATGTTTTTGAAAGCTAGTTGTAGTGGTGGTGGGAGTATGTGCCTGCACAGGAGTGAGGTATGCTTCCCTAGTTTCCTGCTGTGTTGTTTGGGTGATACTAGTGTTACTGGAATCTTGGTCCTGCCCTCTGTGCCAAATCAAAATTAAGAGAGCTGGGGCTGGGGAGAGGGGCTTAATGGGTAAAGCCACTGCCTGTGGTACTGGTATTCCGTACAGACACAGTTCAAGTCCTGGCTGTTTCACTTCTGATCCAGGTTCCTTCTAATGTATGTGGAAAATCGCCCAAATGCTTGGATTCCTGTACTCACTGGGGGATATGGAAGAAGTTCCTGGCACCTGGCTTATTGTGGTCATGTGGGATGTGAACTGTAGTATGGAAGTTCTTTCTCTCTCTCTCTCTTATTTAACCTGTCCTAGAAGTTGAGCCATTCTCCATTGCTTTCCCAGACCATAAGCAGGGAGCTGGATCAGAAGTGGAGTAGCTGGGATATGAACTGACGTACATATGGGATGCTGGCACTAGCAGGCAGAGAATTAGCCTTTTGAGCCACTATGCTGACCCCTAAATAAATAAATTTTTAAAAAATCAGGACAATATGGGTAAGAGAAGAGAATATTTAATCTGCTGCTAGATATGGGGTTAGCAGACATTTGGGTCTCAGGAACTGAGATACTCTGGAGTTTTAAAATGGGCTACAAGGAAAACAAGAGGTGGACTAGAAATGCATGAAGGAGCAATAGGTCTCTGCTGTCAGGTGCTGAGGCACATACGTTCCTGCTTTGTCTAGTGTCTGGTTCTCTGCAATAGAAGTTGAGATAAGGAGTACGATTATGTGTACTTTAGACACAGAAGAGCAGGAAACCAGAGGTCCAGCTCTGAATCAGAGCCCTGAAGCTCTGTTGGGAAGAGGGATCAGGGGGCCTCAGTCAGCCTGGGCTGTCTGCAGGTTGGACCTGTCTTCTACCCCAGACCTGGAATTGCCCACTCTAACCTGACTTGTGTCACTCTCCCAAGCAGATCCCTTCCAGACAATGCTGTCCCCCGCCCTTATTCTACCGGAGGAACAAATGACCTAATGAGTCTGGTGATTGCAATCTTGTTGGGCTGGCTCTCCAGCCTTCTCAATTCAGTGGGTTAATCCAAGGCAGGGCTCCTACTAGACCTGGATTTGATGGCATCTAGCATCTGTGTTCAAGACACTGTTTGTGGGCTTGGTTTCACTTGGCAGTTTGTACTGAGGAAATCATCTTTCTAAATCAGCTTTTCTGGATAGTGGCATTATTCACTTTGTAGAGCAGATTGTTCTTTGCTGTGGAGTGCCTATCCTATGCCTTGTAGCAGCATACCTGCCCTCTGTCCACTAGATGCCAGTAGCACCCTCAGGTTACTACAAGCAAGATTGTCTTCAGACAATACCACATGTCTCCTGGAGCAGGGTTGTCAGATTTATCAAATAAGTACAAAATTCTTTGTTGAAGTTGAATTTAAAAAAAAAAGAATAATTTTTAGTATGTATGATTTTAACTGCATGTGTTCTATTCAATTTGACAACCTATGATTATGGGAAGCAAGGAGGTATAAATTCTCCCTTAGTTACAGGCTACTTTTCAAAATACGTATTTGATTTTGTTAGTGAACGCATATCATCAATGGCCTCATCCTTCTCTTGTTCCTGCTCAGCTTTTCTGTGTCTTTTCCAGATTTCTCCTCAATTCCAACTTGTATGATAGAGGATAAATAAATTCGATTACAGGCCTCCCTACAAATTATTACTAGGTTTAGGTATTAGAGGAGGTAGAAATAAATTACTCTATGTACAATACTATTGTGAAACAAAACCAGGTAAGACAGTTCAACAGGATGCCTCTCCAAGTCGGCTCTTTCCATGAGTGGTTCAGGACCTAGTCAGGATGAGAACAAACTGTGTGCTTCCAAGATCTCCATGGGCTTTTTGAAAATAAAGTCCAGAAACTACTGTTATCCTTTTCACATTTTAGTTAGCACTTATCGTTGGAGCAATGGTTGTGTCAGCCAGGTGCTGGAGGATTCTAGAGGCCTATGAAGAAGAAGCAAGTTGGGTTTCCTGCTAACATGTGACACATTCCCGGGGCCTAGTCAGGGTGAATTGCTAAACAAGAGAAGAAATGCTCATTCTAAGTGGGATGGGTGTCAGGAAGGTCATTGCAGGGTAGGTGAGATGGAAGGATGGGTAGATACTGAGGAATGATAGTCAAGCCGGTTGGAGACATGTGAGTGCTTGCAATGAATCAGTAACTCAGCATGCAGATCAGCCAATACTACAGTGATCCTTCATATGTGAAGATCCTTTAAATTGATTCCAATACTGTGTTAATTTAGAGGAAAAGGGCTGCTTGCTCTAAGGAAGGACAGAGGAAGAGGCACGATCCTCTTTTATTGTTCCTAATGATTTTTATGACTACACTGCAAAAACAGTTAATCATACCACCAGTATGGAGACTGGGTTTTGTTACTGGGCTTGTTCTTTGAGGCAACCCTTATTGCCTACTCCATCCCTAAGTACTTTTGGAATGCAGGAGACTGAATTTCCAATTAACTTGCTCCATGTTCTGATATAAGTCATATCTTTCACCTGGTCCCATCTTCCTTTAAAAATGGAAAGTTGGAATAGAACCCCTAAACAAGTTGTTTCTCACAGGCCTCCTGCTATTACTTGGTAGCATGCTGTTCCTTGTAATGCTTCAAAGATTTCTGGGCCAATTGTGGGCTCCAGAAGACAATGTGCCATTAGCAGTGTCTACCATGGACAAAGAAAGGACTGGTAATGGCAATGATGGCATGCGTGCCTCTTTTAAGAAATATTTGTTTAGGGCCCGGTGCGGTGGCGCAAGTGGTTAAGGTCCTCGCCTTGCACGCCCGGGATCCCATGTGGGCGCCGGTTCTATCCCGGCAGCCCCGCTTCCCTTCCAGCTCCCTGCCTGTGGCCTGGGAAAGCAGTCGAGGACTGCCCAAAGCTTTGGGACCCTGCACCCGCGTGGGAGACCCGGAAGAGGCTCCTGGCTTTGGATCGGCATAGCATCGGCCCGTTGTGCTCACTTAGGGAGTGAATCATCGGACGGAAGATCTTCCTCTCTGTCTCTCCTCTCTGTATATCGCCTTTCCAATAAAAAATAATAATAATAAAAAAGAGAAATATTTGTTTATACTATATATTTGAGAGGTGGGAGAGGAAAGTTGTCTGTATCTCCCATGTGGCTTGCAGGGACATAATGACTTAAGCCATCACCTGCTACCTCCCAGCATACACATTAATGCGATACTGGGATAAGGAGTGGAACTGGGAATCAAACTGGGCACTCTGTTGTGGAACGGAGGCAGTTTTAACTCCTTGGAGAAATGCCTACTCCTGATTGCCTCATTTTAAACAACTCTTGGTTGAATAGGTTCTAAGAAATCAAGAAATACAATTGAAATTCTGAGGCTCAGTGAGGCAATTGATTAAAATTAGAGTTCTATGGAGTTTCCTAAAAATATTATCTAAGCTGTTTATATATGGAAGATTAGCTGTAATTTTCTGCTTTTAGAATACCTTTTTTTGTTTGTTTGTTTTGGTCTTTTTCAAAGTGGGAACTTATTTTTTTTTTAAGATTTATTTTATTTTTATTGGAAAGACAGATTTACAGAGAGAAGGAGAGACACAGAGAAAGATCCTCTATTCTGTGGTTCACTCCCCAAAGGCTGGAGCAGAGCTGATCCCATCCGATTTGAAGCCAGGATCCAGAAATTTCTTTCGAATGTTCTGCTTCCCATCCAGCTTCCTGCTTGTAGCCTGGGAAAGCAGTAGAGCATGACCCAAAGTCTTGGGACCCTGCACCCATGTGGGAGATCAGGAAGGTGCTGGATGGGATCTGGAGCAGCCGGGACACACACTGATGCCCATATGGCATCCCAGCATGTATAGGTGAGGATTTAGCCACTAAGCCATTGTGTCGGGCCCAGAAATTACCAAACTTTCAAAGTGGTTCTGGTTTATGCATTTCCACCAGCAATGTATGAAGGTTTCAGTTGCTATATATCTTCATTAGCAAATGGTAGAATCAATCTTTTTAGTTTTAATCACGCTGAAGATTGTGTAAAAGTGATTTTGTTGTGGTGTAGTTGGCACTTTCCTGAAGTACTAGTGATGAGCGTCTGTTTTGTATTCTTGTTTGTCATGTCTGCATCTTTTTTGGGGAAGCACCTGTTCAAATGTTTTCTTATATTTGGGTTACTTGTTTTCTTGTTATGAGTTATAAGTGTTCTTTATATATTCAAATTAGAATTCTTTGTCAGATGTCTGTTTTTACCAGTCTTGCTATTATATTTCTTAGTGTATATTTTTTTAGTGTATCTTTTTGAGGAACAAAAATTTTTAAATTTAATGAAGCGTTCTGATTTAAGAAATGTTTGCCTTTCCTAGGGTTCTTTTGTTTTTCTTCTTATAGTTTTCTTACTTACATTTAGCTCTATTATTAATTTTAGTGTGTATGGTATATATAGAATAAAATGAGTGAGGTTTATATTGCTGTGCCATATTTTGGAAATATTATGCTTTACCCACTGAATTAACTTGACATCTTTGTTATGAATCAGTTGAGCATGTATGTGGGGATGTTTTTGGATTCTCTGTTTTGTTCACTGACCTCTAAGAACACCTTTTTGTGAACATATTTGAGATTTTCTGATAGTTTTAGGATAGAACTATCAGATAGTACAATTTCCCTTTATTCTGCTTTTTCACAGTTGTTATGTGAATTCTCTTGTATTTCTGCATACATTTTAGAGTCAGCATGTGAATTTTATCACAAATGCATGGATTTTGGTAGGAATTAGATTGAATCTACCGATAAATTGGGGAAGAACTTACATCTTAATATTGAGGGTGCATTTAACTTTGATTTAGTTTTTACATAACTTTCGAGTGCACATTTACATGTAGACATATGATTTTGACCAGGGATGAGATCAGGACTATTTAACAGCAAAGCTAACAGGTCCATAGAGACTGAGCCCACGACTTTGACCTCAGCAATACAGTATGACAAGCAGCTGCTCCTTAGCTTGATCCATTTCATTTTTCAAAAATTAAATCCACATGTTTGCATGCTACATGAAGAAAATGTTGATGTTTTAGACTGTGAATAGAATACATCTGAGAACTGCAGATTGGCGATGGCAGTTTGGTGAGATAACCCTATTTTTACTTGTTTCTCTCACCCTGAAAAGGCAGAAATCATTAGCTGATCACGACATTATTTTTCAGTGACTTTGCACACAGACTCTGATTTTGGATTGGCAGTGGCTCTCACGGAATTCGCTTTGCCTTCTTCTGCAGAGGAAGAGATATCTCCACTGCTGATCAGGGCACTGACTTGCCAAGATTGTTCTTGTGCTCCGTTGGCCTCCACATTTCCGTTGTCAATGTCTGTGGTTCTTTCCCTTTAATCCTTCCTGTCCACAGATTTTCAATTTGTTTTTGCAGTTTGAATTCTACAGGCAACTTTTGAATTTGCAAAAACAAAAAAACAAGATTCAGTGATAGTGTCTATATCCAGAGCTAAATACTTGGCCCGGCCCTGGCATAAAGCAAAAGTCTCTTTTGTATATTGTACTCGTATCTGTGAGGTGTTTACTATGGGTTCACAAGTAGTTTAATAGTTGTGGATAAAATAGAGTATATAATCAGGAGCGTCTGTACTTTCATGGACTCTAGAATTCAACTTAGAATTTGTATATGAAATAAGAAATAAAAGCACGATAATGACAGATGTTATATGGAAACTAAAGACTGATGACCTGGTACCATCAAGAATGATGAGATGGCTGCTTTAGGTAAACTGGACTGATGAGGCCCTGAATATCAGGAGGAGCTGGTATTGACCATTGCTCTTGTTGTTCTCCCTTTTTCTGTTTCAACTTCTCACCTGCTACACACCAGCTTAGCATGTCACATCCCATCCCTGCTCAAAACTCTTCTGTGTCTCCCTGAGTGAGCTTGCAAATTGTTATCTCAGCCAGCAGAAGAGTGTGGTTCCCACTTTAAAAGCTGGCTTGCAGCTCCACGCGGTGCTATAGAAAAGGCATCCTTGCCTGAGGCAAAGGCATTCACACCTTCGAGGGAAATGTGTGATTAGAGAAGGCAGACCCAGTGGAGGGGGCGGATCGGAGGCTAACTGGAACTTAATCTATTAGAAAAGGAAAGGCCTTTGAAAAGTGAATTAGCGATATTTATAGCTGCATCAGGTAAGTAGCTGGGGAGAGCTTGCCGATAATGAGGCCAAGGTTGAATTCCCACATGGACCAAGGAGCGGCACATGGAGAAGCTATGCTATTTACTCACTGGTTCTGAGACTTAAGGAATCACATGCCTTCTCAGAACCACAGTTCCCTAAACTACGGATATGCATACCATCTGCCTGATGTACACGGGCTTTTTATGAATCAGAAATGAGAAAGGAAAATAAAGTATGCTTAAACATGAATTTTAAATATACTGTATCGTTACTGGCTACATTATTGTTTCAGTGACCATAAGTATACTCCACTGACAATCACTTCTTCTGTAGTGGAAATGCAGTAGAACTGTGAAGGACACCTTATAAATCAGTCATTAGCTTCTCAAGAGGCTCAGTTACATTTACCCTGAGTTAGAAAGATTTCTTTTCCCTTTCCTTCCTGCTCCTCCCTCCCTTTCCCCTCCCTCTCCCTCTTCTTTTTCTCTCTGTTTATCCTTACTTTAAATGCAGAATTACAGAGAGAGAGAGAGAGAGAAAAGGAGAGATTGAGAGGAAGGTCTTCCATCCACTGGCACACTCTCCAAATGGCCTTCTAAAGCCAGGAGTCAGAATCTTCTTTGGGGCCTTCCAGGTGGGTGTGGGGGCCTGAGGACTTGGGCTCTCCTCTGCTACCTTCCCAGGCCATTAGCTAAAGTTGGGTTGGAAGTGTAGCCACCACACCTTAAACTGGCACCCAGATGGGATGCTGGCAGCTCAGGCTGAGAATTAGCTGCTATGTCACAGTGTCAGCCCCAGCAAGCTTGTTTGCATAGGTGTAATGCTACATGTATTCTCTACAGTTGGTGCTTGGGTCTACCACTTGTTTTGGCTTTATATTTTTTTTACTTATTTTTAAATAGTTGCACTTGATTGCAGTGTTCCATTATAACCATACTGAATATACCTTTTTAAAATAAAGGTTTGTTTGTTTTTATTGAAAAGGCAGATATTCAGAGAGAGGCAAAGACAGAGAGAAAGATCATCCATCCTCGGTTCACTCCCAAATGGCTGTAACTGCTGCAGATGAGCTGATCTGAAGCCAGGAGCAAGAAGGCAGGAACCAGGAGCCTCCTCTGGGTCTCCCATGTAGGCATAGGGTCCCAAGACATTGCCCCATGTTAGACTGCCTTTCCATGCCCAAAGCAGAGAGCTAGATGGGAAGTGGAGTACCTGGGACACAAACTGGTGCCCATATGTGATGTGGTGCTTGGAGGCAGATTAGCAGTTGATCCAGTGTGCCAGCCTTGTACTGAATTTATCTTTCATTTTTTTTTCCTTTTCATATCCTAACTTGGCTGTACTGTAACTGTACAGAAAATACATCTTGCTTTCCTTTTCATGTTTTTTATTCACACAACATAATTACTGATGTTTTGATTGTTCAGTAATGTTAGATAAAGGATTTCAGGGCCTAACCTCAGTTAAGGTATGCATTTACAGCTACCAGCTTTAAACAGCCATGCTTCCTTCCACAGGTAGCTTCTGAAGTGGCATCAGATGTCTGAGTACCAGCACCAATCCTAGAAACCTGACAATCTTCCCTAATCTCTCCCAATTCCCCCTTCTCCCTGAAAACTCCTGTGGCTAACTTGCGGATGGGGAAAAAGCACTTTTGAGACCAAAGAGGTCACTTTGCCTCCAGGAAGTTTTCATTTTAAATAAATCGTTTCCCTTCCAGCAACTCATGAATTGACTGTCCAGTTCTGAGTAACCTGGCCTAATATAGCTGACATCACTAAATACCAGCCTAAGTTCCTATTTCCTCACCTGTTTCCTCAGTCCTAGACAGAATCATCCTGAACTTGGACATTGTACTTGATCTCTAGAGAACCAGAAATTAGGTCATGTGGCATCTACATTACCAAGGTGATCCTATGTTATCACTGTCATTCTCTGCTAATTGTGGACACTGCTGATTTATTGTATTATCCTATTGATATGGCTTATTGATCTGTCTTGTGCTTATGTAGTTACCATTGGTCGTTTGAAATGTGACTAGTTAAATTCGGATATGTTGAGCAATCAATTATGCTGAAACAGTTCATATCAGATTATAAAGACCTACCATAAAAGAAAAGGACATAAAATATGACATCAATACATTTTTCTATAGCCTACAAGTTAAAATGATTTTTAGATATATTGAGTTAAATAACATGTAATTAAAATTGGTTTTTATGACTAATTTAAACTTTTTTAGACAAAAGTTTATTTTCATTTTTAATTTGAAAGGATAATTAAAAGAGAGACAAAGATAGAAAGTTGGAGAAAGATCTTCTACCTTCTCGATCACTGCCCAGTGCCCACAGCATCTGGGTCAGGTGGAAATGAGAACCCAGTATGGATCTCCTTTGGGGATGGCAGAGAAGTCTTGGAGCCATTCCATTCTGCCTCCCAGGGTGCACATCAGTAGGAAGGTCGAGTGAGGCACAAAGGAGCAGACATTCACAGGCACAATGTCATAGCAGGTGTCCTATATGCTGGGTCAAATGACAGTGTTTTAAAAAAATATATATATTTATTTTTATTGAAAAATCAATATACAAAGAGGAAGAGAGACAGAGAGGAAGATATTCTGTCTGCTGATTCATTCCTCAAGTGGATTAATGGCTGGAGCTGTGCCAATTCGAAGCCAGGAGCCTCTTCTAGGTCTCCCACATGGATACAGGGTCCCAAAATTTGGGCCATCCTCTACTATTTTTCCAGGCCACAAGCAGGGAGCTGGATGAAAAGTGGAGCAGCTGGGACTCGAAACGACTCCCATATGGGAGGCCTGGGTATACAAGGTGAGGATTTAGCCACTAGGTTATCACACTGGGCCCTACAACTTACTAGAGGAATCAGTGTTGTGGTATACTGGTTTAAACTTCCTGCAAAACCTACATCCAGTATAGGCACTGGGTTAGTCCTGGATGCTTCACATCTGATCCAGCCTCCAGCTAATGCATTTAGGAATGCAGGGGAAGATGTCTAAGTGCTTGGACCTCTTGCCACACACAAGAGAGACTTGGATAGAGTTCTAGGTTCCTGACTTTGCCCTAGCTGTTATGGCCATCTAGGGAGTGAACCAGCAGGTAGAAGATCTCTATTTTTCTCTCTCTCTGTAATTCCTTCAAATGAATAAATAAATATTAAAAAACAAAAAACACCAACAAAAAACCTTGGTTCGGCACGGTAACCTAGTGACTAGGGGCCTCACCTTGAGTGCTCAGGGATCCCATGTGGGTGCTGGTTCTAATCCTCGTGGCTTTGCTTCCCATCCAGCTCCCAGCTTGTGGCCCGGGAAAGCAGTCAAGGACGGCCCAAGCCTTGGGACCCTGCACCCGCCTAAGAGAGCTAGAGGAGGCTCCTGGCTTCGTATTGGCTTAGCTTGGGCCATTGGGGCCACTTGGAGAATGAATCAGTGGCTGGAGGATTGTACTCTCTGCCTTTCCTCCTCTGTGTATTTTATTTTCCAATAAAAATAAATAAATCTTAAAAAAATCCCTGTTACTAGAAAATATGAAAATCTAGGCGACTTCCATTTGTGATTTATGTTGTATTTTTGAAGAACGGCACTGCCTTTAAAGCCTGTTGACATAGTTCCGTAAGCAATTTGTACCAACACAACAGTAGTGTTTTTCAAGGGAACAGGATAGAGCTGTACACATTTTGAACTTTAAGTTAGAAGGAAACTAACAACCTTTGAGGTGATCTAGCTTAGTAGTTCCCAAAAGGTGCGTGTAATTAGAAACTCCTGGGATGTCCAGTTATAAAAATCATGTCTCTTCAGGTTCTCCCCTGGAGGTCTGCCGTCTCCCTGATCTTGTTCCTTAGGGGGGTTTGATATGTAGCCAGGTCTGAGAACTCCAGATCTAGAACTTCATTACATTTTTTTTTTAAATATAATTTATTTTTATATTCTTTACATACTTAGTTAGAGTAAGAAGGTTCAAGGGCTGCAGGAAAGTGGATAATACTAGTATGTTTTCCATATTGTTACCTTCATGTTTAAAAGGGGGGTATTAAGGGAGAAGGCCAACCCAATTTCCCACCCTCCCCAAGTCCCGGGTGTAGGGCATGCTCTGAGGTTCTTGCTCAAGTGGTTTTGATGTTGCAACAGTTATGAATCGCTGTCAATCTCGCCACTCCAAGCACTATGAGGTCTTTGAAAAATCCACTGATTGACATAGTCCATCATAGCTGAGATGGTTGGTTGACCTGTTCTGTCTTCTCTCTTTTCTTCGTTAGGGTTCTGAGTCCAGCATTTAGATTAGGAAGATCTCCAAAGAAACTTCTTGTATGTGCTAACAAGTACAGGGCCAGGCACCGTCCATCGCTCCAATCAGCTGGTGGTTGTAATTGCTGGGTTGGTTCTGTTTTCACTCCCGACTTCCACTGGAACCAATGGGTGTTGCAGTCCAGCCTGGTTCTGCCCCGCACATATTTGGCCCTCACCTAAACCAGTGGGAGCTGCAGCCTAGTTGGAGCGACCCACAATAACCCCCACCAGGACCGCCCCTACCCTGGTTTGCCAGTAAGTGTAGCAGTAATCCAGTCTGCCCCACACCCCATTCCACCCCAGCCACTGTTTAGTTTTATGTCCTCCCGTGGAAGTGGTAACCCAAGAGGGATGAGCCCACTATTACCCTCCCAGGCCTCTCCCACTCCCAGATTCCAGCTGCCCAAAACAAACCTCGCCCACTTTAATTCTGTTTGCACCAGTAGGAATAATCCACCGAGCCCGGCTTTTCCCTGATCTAGTCCACATGAGGCGCACAGGTGTGGTAGCTCTGCCTAGTCTGGTCTGCCCCCATCCCAGCCCATGCTCTCCAGCGGGAGTAGCTGTCCAGCAAAGGAACCCTCCCTTATTCCCCTGCTGGCTCTGCCTACTTCCTTTCTTGTTCTCAGGCTGGTTGGGCGCTGCGGTCCCCTCCGGTACAGGCAACCTCACCTCGGCATTCCATATTGTGCACTAGTCTTTGTTGCAACCGAACCTAGGTCGACCCACACTGGTGCCTGGATTTGCCAGTGGATGACGTGGACAGATTCAGCCTGGTCTTGCCCCTACGTCTGCCAAGTGTATGCCAGTGGGTAGCTTTCCATGGCCTGTTCTGGGCTGTTTCCTATCATGTTTCTTGCGCTGACCTGCCGGGTCTGTGTCCTGCCAGAGGAGTTGCCCAGGCTCCTCCATCAGAACCTCTCCCAATGCCAGGTTACACGCTTACCAGTGGGTCCATGAGCCAATCCTACTCAGTCCACCTCCTGTCATAGCAGGAACTGTGGCTTTTCCTGACTGGCCTTCCACCCAATCTGGTTCTTGCTGTTGGATGTTCCAGCCCAGCCATGGCTTGTCCATACCTACGTATGGCTCACACATGGCTCAGTAGGGGTTTGAGACCTTGCCTAGTCTATCACACATCTGCCCTGGTCCTCCAGAACACCAGGGGGAGTCGGGGTCCAGCCCGGTTCGGTGCATCCAATCCCAGTCCACACTTGTGCCAAGGGAGACTACAACTGTATCCAGATCAGAACGCAGCCCCCCTTCCAGGCCACGTGCCTCTTTGTGGGAACCTCAGCCCAGCTAGGGTTGTCCCCTTTGCTCCCCAACCGGGTCTGTTCCCAGCCATAGATCACTCGCATGCCAGTGGTTGCTCTGACTCAGCTTAGCACAGCTCATCACCTGTCCCGACCTCTGCCTTAGACACTGTGGCTTTGTGTCCCTGGCTCCTGCAGACCAGTAGGTACAAGAGCCTAGCTTGGCATGACCTTTGCTCCCTCCTGGTTTCTAGTTTTGCTTGTGGGCTAAGGTTTGCTCCTTCGTACCAGATCTACTCTGTTCCCCACCAGTTGACACATTAGCCAGCCGTTGGAGCTACTTTTGCAGGACAAGCCCCAAGCCCAGGCTTCTGCATGGACTGGTATTTGGTGCCCAGTATTATTAGTGATTACAACTTTTACAAAGAAAGAGTTACTGCCTGTTTCAGGTCCGAGAATCACAATGTGTTCAACCTGGAGCTAATTAAGCAGCGACTGAAAGAACAAACTCCCCAGAGCTCCCAGCCGGGCGGCCAGTAGGCGGAGCCTGGCGCCAATGGCGCACTGGCCGCCCAGACATGGCTCACCATGTGCCCATGGCAGCCGTCTGGAATCCAGGCATGAGACGCCTCGACCCGAGACCCACCAGCTGCCAGGAGGCAGCTGGAGGTTTAAATTCCCAGGCCTAAGGTCGCGCCCCTCCCAAATCCCCTTCACCGCCCAATGAGGGCGGTGGCTGGGTGCCGGACCTGCCCTTCATTACATTTTAATGAAGGGACTTTACTGAAAAGACAAGTTGTTGGCCGAGCTAGGATCAGAACACCTGTGTCTCCGCATTGTGTTTCTTTCTTTCGTTTTTTTTTAAGATTTATTTATTTTTATTGCAAAGTCAGATATATATATATATATAGAGAGAGAGAGAGAGGAGGAGAGACAGAGAGAAATATTTTTTGTCCAATGATTTACTCCCCAAGTAACCGCAACAGCCGGTGCTGAGCCGATCCGAAGCCAGGAGCCAGGAGCTCTTCTGGGTCTCCCACAAAGGTGCAGGGTCCCAAGGCTTTGGGCCATCCTCGATTGTTTTCCCAGACCATAAGCAGGGAGTTGGATGGGCAGCGAAGCTGCTGGGATTAGAGCCAGCACCCATAAGGGACCCCGATGGGTTCAAGGGAGGACTTCATCTGCTAGGCTACTGCGCTGGGCCCCATGTTGGGTTTCTTACTACAGATCCCTGGTTTGAACTACTGTGACCTAACTGTTTTTCAGATGAAGGACAGAGAGATCATCTCCAACTGCCTCCCATCTGGGAGCCTGGCTTGCCTTAATAAACGGGAAAAGGTCACAATTGGCTCAGCTGCCCCCTCTGCTGTCAAGAATCCCTAGTGTATTTCAGCAGAGCTGACAGTGGAGTAGGGACAGGGATGGAAGTAAATACAGAAAATAATTTTAATTAAGGATGGGACACGGGACACACTATTTGCAGGCTGGAGGTGCTTAGCTGGGAACTGCACAGCATCTGTGGAGTGAATCCACCAGCTGCCACCTGGCTTGGAGCAGGGGATTTGGGCAAGTCGTTTCATTCCCTTGGGCCTCATCTTCCTCATGGGAACCAGGTTCAGTGGGATACTCTGCTCCCCTGCCTTGTTGGGGACAACCAGAATAATCTACTAGAATTGCAGGCAGGTTGTTACCAGTGTTTTAATCTAAGCTGAAGTTAGAGATATAGACAGAAATATAGTTAGAGATGTAGACAGACTTTTGAACTCTGATCCCCTCTTGGAGGGATTTCCAAATTTCAGCTTGCAAACCTGTATGTTCAACTGCTTCTGGAGCAGCAGGGCCTGGAAAAGCTTTCCAGGGAGGTTGATGCTGGCCTCAGGTCTAGGTGAGTTAAAATCAGGTGGCTACTCTCTTATTTGCACATCCATTCCCTAACTCATTTACTCAGCTTACTTTTACTGAGCAGCTCTTACATGACTAAAGCTGTGCAATAAGTGATATCATTACTTCAAATTTAGACAGAGTTCATTTTGTCCTTGCCCCTTGCTGAGTCTTCCTTATTACCTTGTTTGCTAAGGATAACCTAAACTGGCTGCCACAGAACACAAGAATCATGACTGGAAATATATTAGCTATCATTTATCGGAAATAAGCTACATGTGGGTATTGTACCAGGCACAGCCCACGTTCTATCATGTTGAAACTCTCATAGCACAGAAGAAGAGATAGATTTGGTAAATTTGTTAAGTTTCTCAAAATAACAACATAAGAATTAGTGAAGTTAGACAGTGCCTTTCCATTAAACCACAGTGCTGTACAGGTTGGAAAAGTACTTTATTTGGTCAATTCATTAGGTTGCTATAAGATCATAAGTAAAATGCATATTACTTGTTTATGTTCATTCAAGTATTATATACAGCGGTGAAAAACAACATAGGTTAGCTAAAATATTTAAATAAATTATGGCACAGTACTTTTAAAGAATATCTAATGAGCTGGTAAAATACCATTGATAAAATGTTACTTTATAATAAGATGTAAATGTTTGATATTAGTTTTATAAAACACCCAACCACCTCCATAAGCATGAAATGAGTGATGAAATCAACTCACTAAATTTAAGTTCATAGTATTAATTTTATTGTGGCTTGAAAGACTTTTTTTTTTTAATTTGGCAGATAGAGATCTTCCATTTTCCTTTTTGAAGATTTGTTTTTATTATTTTAAGATTTATTTTTTTATTATTTTTTCATTGGAAAGGCGGATATACAGAGAGGAAGGCTGCTAGAAGCTTTCTTCTCCAAGCACTTTTGTGGACATATGTTTTTATTTCTCTTGAGTAAACACTTAAGAGTAGAATTTCTGATTTAGTAGGGTAGGAGTATGTTTAGTTTTGTAAGAACTGTCAGACTTCTTCTCAAAGTGACTCTACTTTTTATTACTGACACCAGTAATGTAAACACGTTTCCATCTTTTCACATATCCCTCAGTATTTGGTAGTGACAGTTTTTAAAAAAGCTTTATTTTATTTTATTGTAAAGGCAGATATACAGAGAAAAGGAGATACAGAGAGAAAGATCTTCCTTGTGCTGGCTCACTCTCCAAATGGCTGTAATGGCCAGAGCTGAGGAGCTGATTTGAAGCCAGGAGCCAGGAGCTTCTTATGGGTCTCTCACACAGGTGCAGGGTCCCGAGGCTTTGGGCTATCCTCTACTGCTTTCTCAGGCAATAAGCAGGGAGCTGGATAGGAAGTGGAGCAGCTGGTATTTGAACCGGCAACCATGTGGGTTCCCAGCATATGTGAGGCAAGGATCCTGGACTTGATAGTGTCAATCTTTAAAAAAAATTAACCTTTATGTTAGCTGTGTAGTAGTGTTTTCTTTATAATCAGAAAAGAATTATTAAAGCCTTGGGACCCTGCACCTGCATGAGAGACCCTGGATCGGCGCAGCACTGGCCGTTGCGCTCACTTGGGGAGTGAAACATCGGACGAAAGATCTTCCTCTCTGTCTCTCCTCCTCTCTGTATATCTGACTTTCCAAAATAAATCTTTTAAAAAATTATTAAAAAGGCCTTGATATGATGCCAGGGAAAAGAAAAATAGAGTAATTGCTGTAAATGTAACAGTGAGCTTGTCTTATTAAACTGTGAACAGATTTCTTTACAAATCTACTGGACAAGTACTTTTATCTGAATGTCTGTTTAGCATGTCAAGATAATAATATTTTTAAGCTCTCGACAGAGTATATGTGTATATTTTATAGAAGTGCCTGGGATGGTGTTTTGCTTTGGAATCTGGTAGGCAAGTGATGAAATTATGGGAGAAGCACTTGAAATCAAAAGGGGGGAAAAAAAGAAGCAGAGATAAATTTAGAAATCTAAATGAAGAAGGCTTAACGGAGCCCTAGGGATTATTTAATCAAAACCCTCATCCTGCAGAGTAGAAGATGCAGGCTGAGGATTGATTATCCATGGAGTACCCATTAACTACACATTCAAAACACATGGGGAAATGTAGCTTTTCAATTTTCCAGTCACACCACAAAGTTTCAGTTGACTTCACAATTCAAGCTTAGTGTCAATCAGATGAAGTAGAATTTTCCTTGTACAACCCACCAAAACTTCCAGGTTTTGAAATGCGTTGATTGGCAAGAGAATAGAGACCAGCTCTCTAGGTGACTTGTCAGTGGAAATGTTTAAAAAAAAAAAAAGCATCTATTTGAGAGTCAGGGAGTGAGAGAAAAAAGCAAAGTTCTTTTCCACTGGTTCACTCCCCAAAGCCTACAACTGCTGGGGGATGGGAGCTGGGAAGACTGAACTCCCATTACTCATGCCTCTTCTGGTCAAAAGCAGGAAGCTAGGATCAGCAGTCAGGGTTGGAAGTGGGAGCCACATCCTCCAGGGTGGAATATGGACAGTGTAACAGGCATCTTCACTGCTAGGCCAAGCGCGTGCCCTGTTGGTAGAAAACACAGCTCATGTTTTAAACAAACCATTTTTCAAGTTTATTTATTTACTTATGTATTTGGAAGTCAGAGACACAGAAAAAAATTTTTTTACCCATTGGTTGAGTCACCAAATGACCTACATTAGCTGGGACTGGGCCAGGCCAGAGCTGGTCCCAAGGTCTGTCCTGGCAGGAAGCTGGAGTAAGGAATGTTGTGGGAATTTGAGCTCAGAGACTTGGATGTGGGATGCAGGCATTCCACAGGATGTCTTAACCTCTGCACCAAATTCTCCCCAGCCCTTCAGTGGTTTTGCATTGTTTTAGCTAAAGCGACAGGCGTGAAATCATGCTGTCCATCACTTTAGTGCCACCCTGGAGCTGTTGTTGCATTTGACAATGATTCTTCCTCAGCCCAGGCACCAACATCCCGGGAAAGTGCATGTTGTTCACAAAGAAATATTCTGTGCACTGACTTCAGCCGTGAGAAATTCCCTCCATTGTCCTGGGTTTCAGGCTAGAGACTTTCTGTCTTGTCACTATTCTTATATGTCACTTTCAGAAGAAAACAAATATTTCTATTGAGTCATTTGTCCTAATCATTGTTTTTTAGATTGTTTATCACAAGTTGAATGTAATTGGCTTCTCTGATTAATTTCAGAAAAAAAAAAAAGATTTCAAAACACTCGAAACTAAGAATGTAGACTCCTTTTGAACCTTTAGCTTTGTTTTTTTGGCTTGGAAGATTTTTGCAATCTCCATTATGGTTTTAGTAACCAAAGAAAGAAAAGAAAAACTCTCGAAACAGGACCCCAAACTTGTTGGAGGCATAGCTGTAGAATTTCCAAACTGGATTGGCTCACCCAATGTGCAGAAAGCCAATCACTGACAACCGGGGCACGGGAAAGGGCTTTAGAAGAAAGTAGGTATTTATTCCAAAGCTCAGAACAAAGAGCCAGGCAGCTATTGCCCAATTCCTGGGCTCTTCAAGGAGTTAGGGGTGAAGGTTCATATAGATTGAAACTGGGGCTGAGAGGTGCATGATCAGCTTGTATCCAAGTTTCGGTTTGGTTCGTGGAGCTTGTGAGGTTTCTTGGGTTGGTCAGTGATGCTGTGCTCTTTAGGGATTTTATGATGATGAGGTGGGCTAAAGTTGATCTGTGGGTTACCTAAAGGGGACGGTGACCTGGAACTGTTCTCCACAAACCATCCCATGACAGTACTGACCAACAAGGTTTTAATTGTAGATGCAAATGACTCTGTAAATCTGGAGAGTAGAACTGTGTAGGGCCAGCTGGATTGTTCTCTCAAGTCAGTGAGTTCCTTTTGGTAAAGGACAGGCCAAGCACACCTTGGGCTCTGGGAGACAGACAAGGTCTGGGTCTTGCTTTTGCCTTATTTGGGTTCTATTAAAAAAAAAACAAGAAAAACCATAATTCAGCTTGAGTTTCCCATTGCTGCTGATGTGACTCTGTAGGAAGCCTTCTCTGCCTGGACTGCACACCCCTCTGAGATGTTGCTTATGAGTCAGCCTGTTGGAGAGGGTGAGAGAGGAGCTCAGAGCATCAGGCTATCAGGGGAAGAGTGTCATCTCAGGAACTCTTACTCCAGTCTCAGTAATAATAATAATAATAATAATGGTCCTCTGTGAGCAAGTCTTTTAGGAAACTTAATTTTTCTAAGATGCATGATGGTGAGAAACAGTAAGGACTTTAGGATGCGACAGAGACAGACTCTGACTCTGAATCTGTCTCTCCTTATATGCAGGTACTGCTGTAAGTTCATGGAAAATGGAATTCAAGGATCAGTATATTTTGGTACAAATTTATTTTGAGGTCCATGCATATATGGAATTTTCTAAAAGCTCACATGAAATGCACATTATGAAAATTTACATGCAGGTTTCAATTTTTTTTTGTACTGAATTAAACTTATCTTTTAATTCCATTTCCGTGAACTTTAAAAAATACTCCAATTTATCTCTTAGGGCTGGAGTTAGCTTCATGCTGGGTAGAACACTTTCTACCAAGCTCCTTTAACTCAAGGCATAAAATCACAGAAGAAATATTGACGCTTTCTTGAGCTTTCCAACACAAATTGATTTCAGAGAGTCTTTGCTGCTATAAAGAAATTCTTTGAAAGCAACATGTAAGAGAGCTTTGTTTATAGAAAAATCTTTTTCTCCGTTGACTGAAGGCTCCTTGTTCTTTTGCAATCTCCACTCCCACCCTGGCCTGCTTTGTTTATATGACAAAGTCAATAGTGTACCCCACTTACTGATATTCAGGATGATAGGAAACATGGACTTCTAAGTTGTCACCCCAGAGGTAAAGCGGTGGAATAGAAAGGCCTGGAACTCAATCTGAAATTGTGAATTCAGGATCTGATTTTGCTGATGACTCCCTGGATATCAGCATCATCCATCACGTGTAAGAAAAAGATTTTAGGGCCTGGTGCAGTAGCCTTGTCGCTAAAGTCCTCACCTTGCAGTGCCAGGATCCCACATGGGTGCTGGTTCTAATCCCCTCTAATCCTGGCAGCCTTGCTTCCCATCTAGCTCCCTGCTTGGGAAAACAGTTGAGGTTGGTCCAAAACTTTGGGCCCTGCACTCATGTGTGAGTCCCGGAAGAGGCTCCTGACTGCTGGCTTTGGATCAGTACAGTTCTGGCCATTACGGCCACCTGGGAAGTGAATCAATGAATGAAAGATCTTCCTCTCTGTTTCTTCTCCTTTCTGTATATATGGCTTTCCAATAAAAATAAATCTTAAAAAAGATTTTAAATATTACAGTACAAAGGAGCGTTGAACACAGAGTATGCACTCGGTGTAACCCCAGCATTAGCTGACTGAAAGTTTTATCAAATGTTTTCTTCTTTAATGGGTGTGTGTGTGGTAGGGGAATTGGACTAACAGCATAAAAGAGTTGGCAGATGAAAGGAGGTAGGAGTGGGAGGAACAGCGTAACACCAAAGACAAGGATTGACTGGTTTTTTTCCCTGTGTGGAGTGTGAGTAAGACACATTTGGATTCCAGATTCTATTGCGCTAATTTTAGTTGTGCAACATTGTACAAGTTACTTAACAATACCTGTCTTTTTCTAAACTGTTGTGCAGAACAAATGAGACAACTCTGAGGAGAGTTACTGGAGGAACGCAGGTTCTGTGTTTGTCCTGATATTCCATGGCTGGTATCGAGTGAGCTAGGCTAGAGTGCTAGAAATGACTCTATGCTTGGTGTGAAACCACTTCTACAGAAGCAATTAAGGCAGCCAGAAGGTGTTGGCAGGAGCTTAATAAACCTTATGGGTGTGTTATTTGGGGTTGATAACCTTCCTCACAATTGAGCTCTTTCTATTCACAGATTAACACCAATAATAAGATCCATTGAAGAGAATGGCTGTAATTGGCTCCTCATTGCTGGTGTGGGATAAAAGTTGACCCATCTATTCTGTGAATAGTTTGTTTCAAGCTGTGTACAGTTTGCCAAAATGAACTGATAAATAAGTGGGAAATGCATTCCATCTTGTGGGTTGCTGAGGCTGTGAATAGCCTCCCTGAGCAGTCTAGATGATGTTCACTTTTGGACTCATGGAGTGTTTCGGCACCAAGTAGATTTTCACTTTCTGTGCAGATGCCTGCATACCTTTGTATGTGTGTTTGTGTGTGTGCTGCAGAGAAACAGTAGCAGGCAGCCTGTGTGTGAATTAAAATGATACTGTAGGGCCCAGCGCAATAGCCTAGTGGCTAAATCTTTGCCTTGCATGCCCAGCATCCCATATGGGTGCTGGTTCATGTCCCATCTGCTCCAATTCCCATCCGGCTCCCTACTTGTGGCCTGGGCAAGCAGTGTAAAATGACCCAAAACCTCGGGACTCTGCACCCATGTGGGCAACCCAGAAGAAGCTTCTGGTCTTGGATTAGCTCAGCTCTGACCATTGCGGCCTTGTGGGGAGTGAATCAGCAGACAAAAACTCTTTCTCCCTCTAGCCTTCTCTCTGTATATCTGCCCTTCCAATAAAAGTAAATCTTAGAAAAAAAGCTATGTTATAGACAAGTGAGGATAAACATTTAGAAAAATCAACTGCTCAAAACCTCAAGTTGAAATCTGCCTGCTTAATTGCCTTAGTGTAACTTCGAAAGTATAATCAGGGTGGGTTTATGGCATAGTAGTTAATTTGCTGCCTGGGTTACTTGTATTCCATGTCAGAGTATCCACTTCTAGTCTCGGCTGCTCCACTTATGATCCAGTTTCCTGCTAATATACATTCTAGGAGCCAGCAAGTATGTGTGTCTCTCATCCACACAGGAATTGCAGATGGAGTTTCTGGCTTCTGGTTTTGGCCTGGCTCAGCCCTGACTCTTGAAGGCTTTTGGGGAGTGAACCAGTGGATGAAAGGTTTATTTCTATTCCTCTTTCTGTCTCCTCATCTCTCTACCACTCTGCTTCTTAAACAATAAGTACATTAGACTTTGAAGAAAAGGGAATGAGGGGCCAGCATGGTGATTTATCAGGCCAGCCCTCAGTCCTCCACCTATGATGTGGGCATCCTGTGTAGGTGCTGGTTCATGTCTCTGCTATTCCACTTCTCATCCAGTACCCTAATAATGGCCTGGAAAAGCAGAGGAGGATGACCCAAGTTCTGGGCCCTGGCAGTCCTCTGCACCACGTAGGAGACCCATACCTTTGGGGAGTGAATCACTAGAAGGAAGATTCTTTTTCCCTCTCTCTTTATGATTCTGACTTTCAAGTAGAGATGAACAATTTTTTTTTTTAAAGAAGAAGGAATAGAAATACAACAACAGAGGCAGAGTGATAAGAGCTCGTGGCTGAATGTCGTGGACTGTGTCTAGAAACTGGAAGAGACAAGGAAGGGATTCACATCTAGAGCCTGCCGAATACAGCCCTGCCAACACCTTGATTCTCTGGGAATTTCTGTTCTACAGCACTGTAAGTGAATATTCTTGTGTTGTTTTCAGCCTCTGAGTTTGTGTTACTTTGTTATAATGTCAATAGGAAACTAGTGTACTTGTCTTTTTGCCTGTCAATTTTATACTAAGTGCCTCCTTTATTGTGAGTATTGCTTAGTTTAGAAAACAGGAAGCCAGAAAGTTTCGCAAATGACACAATTTGTCACACTTTGTCCCATATTTGGACAGATATATGTCCAGAAGATCTGGACTAGGTCTATTCCTGGACTTTGGATTTTAGAATGTATTTTAACTTATCACAAATTTTTCACTCCCTGGCATCATGCTGGGCATACTAAGTTCTGTTGCTCAATTTAAGGAACATCCTACATGGGGCTCAGGCCCTTCCTGCACACAAGGCAACTTCATGACAGGTGATGTGTTACTTAGTACATTTACATGTGCTTAATTGCTTTGACTACAATAAAAATGGTGTCACCCAGTGCTGGCACAGTATCACCTGTATTAATGTACTAAACTATAAGCCATATGATTTTTCTGAGACTGTGATAAGTAGCAACACATGTTCTAGTTAGGAGTCTTACACTAAAAAGAAAAAAAGTTTGACAATTCTCAGCTCTCAGTGTTTACCTACCTTCTTGATTGTCTGGAATAGAAATCCTCACTCTTTTGTTTTGCTGGAAGACATCCTCTTGATAATGGAGAATATTATTTCTAAGCTTTTTGACTTAATCCTGTGGCCTCTCTCTAATCTGCTTGGTGGAGAGAGGTCAGGGCTGTGTGGCTAAGGAGCAAGTAGCTCCTAGACTTTGGAAGACAGAACTTGAGCATGGGAGTGGGAACTTCAGAGACCGTGCCTCCCTGACCTCAGACCTGAGGACAATTGATTCTTCCCATTATCTGATTTTTCAGGTCTTCATGAAAACGTATGTCTTCAAAATGAATCAAATTGCTTGCCAAATCAGCAGATAGGAGATCTCTGTAACATGAAACACCTCTGTTTCATTATAGAAAATTACGTAAGGAATGGACAGTTGAACCTCTTTGATATGGCTTACCATGTCTTTTAGGCCTGGCTCATTCCGTTTCTCCCCTCCTTTCTCGTCATTTTGCCTTTTAGTCTCCCAACCATGTTAAGTTGTTCTGGTTTCTCTCACACTCTGCATCTCTGTAACATCCTATCCCAGGCTAACCTGTGCTTTCTTCTCTCCCTTGTTTATCCCTCTTTGCCTTGTTGACTTCTACCTCGCCTGCAACTTAGGGGTCACGTCCTTGAGCTGTCCTTCTTAGACTCTACTTTGAACTGTTTCCTTGTAGCACATGCTATGATGATATCTATTTACTGCCTTCTCCCCTTTTGGTCCAGGGGCAGGCGAGGAGGGAATGTCTTTTTTGTTCTTCGTTTTTCCCACAGTTCCTGGCACTTCCTTCTTGTAGACTGGCACTAAGGCTGTAGGCCAGATTTATCTCATCAGCCTTTTATGTGCCACCATTTGTTTTAATTGCACAGTTGTACATGACCGAGCAAATGGCGGACGAGTACCTGTAATCAAACAGTCCGGAGATTTTAAGCACTTTTGCTCATTCTGGAGCAGTCATTGAGCCTTGGCAGTAGGTAATTTAAATTCTGGACAATGAGTTTTTAAGCTGCTTCAATGGCTACATTTTGAGAAGAGCGGAAAAAGCCTGACCCTTTGATAATTAGTCTAAATCAGTTTTCATAATTCTACTTTATGCAGCAGAATAGTTAGCAAACTTCATTATCAGCAGCCTGATGAGAAAGCTTTTAGGTTCTAATATAGACTTGTGAGTCATTTCCATTTGCAACCAAACTAAGACTACACTGCCCAGTCGTGTTTTTAAGACAAGATGGTTTTATGGTTTTATCATTATAAATAATTTCAAAATAGGTGCAGGAAAAAGCACACAATTAACATCTTGTCTATGTACATATGAAGCAGAGGAAGAACAGCTGACTGATGGGTTGGAAGAAGCCACCATGAACCCCTACAAACACAGCAAGCCTGCGTTTGCTGAAACTGTAAATTGGTATCTTTTCTTTTGCTCTCTTTGGAACATTGCCAAAATCTGACTGATCGTGTAGTAATTAAGGAGAACATGTCTTGAAGAAATTTCCAGAAAAGATTTGTTGTAGAAGGACGTTCAGAATCTTTGCTATTATGGGAGACATAGGCAGTTGAAGCTCCTGAAGCCGCCAGGAGCAATTAATAAGGAGATAAATGGATAGGAAGCCTCCTGGTTCACAGGTTGAGATAAAGAACCTGCTAAAGGAACAAGCTGTGTTTTGGGGAACTGCACCTTGCCGCTGAGATGTAAATGGCTCAAGCCCCTCCTCCCTGGATGCCTACCTGACAACCTTTCTTTAAAAGTTGGTGCTGTTAATAAACTTTGGCTATTAACCATCAGTCAGTAGTCCTCACATCTTATTACTGTCTCTGTGCACCTTCTAACAAAGGCTTAAACACGACTTATCATCTAACAAAGGCTTGAAGCATCCTGGGCTTCCCCTTTTGTAATGCTTATAAATTACTCCTTCAATGTCTCTATTTCCCCTTAAGAACCTATATGTGCCAATAAAGTAGAGAGCATTTCTGTCTTTGCCACTGAATCCCAAGTTTACAAAAAAGACACTTCATAAATATTTGTTGGATGGATCAATGAACGACATAGTGAATGAAATTCCATAGGGATAGATATGCATTTTTTTAATCTTTGGCAGTTCAACGTATGTTCTGAATTAGATCCCTGTGATTTGTTCAGAAAATTGCTTCGCTTTCTGTTGCGCTGCAATGTCCACATATCACCTCAAAACGTATCAACTCAGCAACGTTTATTTTTGTTCACAAATCTGTGTCCTGAAGTTGGCTTGCTAGGGAGCTCCCGTCTGCTCTCTGGTGTTGGCCGGAACCTCTCAGAGGCTAGAGTCAGTCATCTGAGAGCTGCTGTTAGTCCAGACCAGGACTCTTAGACAACGGGAGCTAGATTAACCAGGCCTCCCGCAACATGTTCCTATGCACCATGCAGTTTCTCTCTATTTCCAGCTTGATGCCGTCCAAGGAAGCCGACTTCCTCCAGGAAAGTCTGCGGCTCCATAAGTGTGTGCACTAAGGAGAGAGAGAAAGCTGGGGGAAGTTACATTGCTTCTTATGACCTATCTTCCGAAGCCTCACAGTATCACTTCTGCCTTGTTCTAGCCATTGGACAATGTCATTCAGGCCAGCCCATGATCAACAGAAAGTTAAACTACACTCTGTATTTCTCAGCAATCTTATAAATGTGTTTTAAAATTTTTGTTTATTCTTTTCAAAAACAGAGGAAGAGAACACAGATGATTTCTCATCTGTTGGTTTACTCTCAAACATCTGCAGCAGATGTTAGAGAGCTCTCCCACCTTCTAGCTCACAGCCAGGGCTGGGACAGACCAAAGCCAGAAGCCTGACCCTCAATCCCTAGATTCCACTTGGTAGGCAAGGTCTCTAATAGCAGGAACCTGGAATTGAGAGTGCAGTCCCATGGCACACCTGCACTCTGGTATGGGCAGCCAGTGTCCTAAGGGGTGTCTTAACTGCTGTGCAGAATGTAAGTCAAAACCACTGCCCACCTAATCACTGTTCTGGAAGTTTCGAAATCATTTTTGAAGTAATCCAATAGGCTGAGACTTGAGCTCTTCCTCTGCATTAGACATGAATTCCTAAAGAGAAGAAGGCTTGGACTAGCATTGTCACCTCTTTCTGTTTTCTGTTTTCAAGGATGGAGGTGAGGGATCTGAATGAAGAATCTTCTCACTCTAACCTGAAGCAGAGTTACAAGTCCCCCTTTGGAGGGATGCCCAATTGTTCTTTAAGTGGGTGGAGAATCTTACAGAAGGAGGCCTAGTTGGCAATGTCATTGCTGACATTCCCAGACACATTCTTTTCCGTGTCCTCATGGCTCCTCTACTCTGTTCAAGCTTCTTTCCCCAGGCTGTGTTTCAGGAACCTGGATAGTGACTTTCCATTGTTCCTGCAGTTGCTTTTTAAGACTTTACCTTCCCTAGCTCCTCCAACAATTGTATCAAATATGGTTTCTGTAATAAATTTAATTAACCTCAACCTATAAGTGATACTGCCTCTGTTTTCTGGTTGTATTATTATGAAAGAAAACAGTATCATTATTTTGTAAAAATTCTTATCTTCTAAAAAATGTATTTTTATTTGCAAAGAAGATTTTACAGAGAAAGAAGGAAAAACAGAGAGAAGTCTTCCATCCACTGGTTCACTCCCTAAATGGCTACAACAGCCATAGCTGAGCTGATCCAAGCTTGAAGCCAGGAATTCTTCCGGGTCCACCATGTGAGTGCAGGGTTCCAAGGACTTGGGCCATCCTCTGCTGCTCTCACAGACCACATGTAAGGAGGTGGATAGGAAGTGGAGCAGCTGGGACATGAACTGGCACCTGTATGGGATGCTGGCACCACAGGGCTGAGAATTAGCTGCTGTGCCACTGTGCTGGCTTCTAAGAATTCTTTTTATAAAAAAATACTTAATTATTATTATTTTTTAAAAAGATCTATTTTTATTATTTATTTATTTATTTATTTTTGATTGGAAAGTCAGATATACAGAGAGGAGAGACAGAGAGGAAGATCTTCCGTCCGATGACCCACTCCCCAAGTGAGCGCAACGGTCGATGCTATGCCGATCCGAAGCCAGGAGCCTCTTCCGGGTCTCCCACGTGGGTGCAGGTTCCCAAAGCTTTGGGCCGTCCTCGACTGCTCTCCCGGGCCACAGGCAGGGAGCTGGAAGGCAAGCGGGGCTGCTGGGATTAGAACCGGCGCCCATATGGGATCCCGGGCGTGCTAGGCGAGGACCTTAACCACTTGCGCCACCGCGCCGGGCCCTAATTATTTTTATTATAAAGGTAGATTTACAGAGAGAAGGCGAGACAGAAAGATTTTTCCATTTGCTGATTCACTCCCAAGTGGTTACAATGGTTAGAACTGAGCTGATCCAAAGCCAGGAGCCAGGAGCTTCTTCCAGGTCTCTTACATGGGTGCAGGGTCTCAAGGCTTTTGGCTGTACTCAACTGCTTTCCCAATCCATAAGCAGGGAACTAGATGGCAAGTGGAGCAGCAAGAACAGGAACGGGCATTCATATGGGATCCAAGTGCATTCAAGCCATGGTTGAGCCATCATGCTGTACCCTAAAAATTTTTATTGGGTTAATTTACTTGAACAGTTATTTGTAATATTCAGTCTCAACTAAGATAACAACTGTAATCCATGGTGGGATGGGGTGGCACTCTTTAAAATCTGTGCTTCATATTGCACTCCATTAAAATGCCATCCTTAGTTTGTTTTTAGAACTAATGGCTTTTACAGACTAGAGAGATGTGGAAAGTGTCTGGTGTTCAAGGCCAAAGCGTCACTGCAGCATCAAGTCCTGCAGTGCGATTGTTGTCTCAGCACTTGGTGCTCAGGCTTTAGCCACTGCTCCTGAGTATCAGGAGTCCTGGTTCTTCCCCCGTTCCCAATCAAAGCCTGAGATGTTCTATTTCAGATTACCCTCAGAAAACCTAGTGAGGTCCCATCCCTACCTGGAACAACATGACTGGTTGTTTTGCCCAACCCCCCTGTGGGTAATCAGCTTAGTGTTTGTGGTCTTATTTAGGAGCCCATTTCTCTTAAAGGCCTGGTCCAGCATTAAGTTCTTTAGAACCACTGAGAATGATTTAGGATTATAGTCAGGGTGCTCTTCCTCATTCCTGACTTAATAGCTATATTTTTTGACCATGGTACAAAAACCTTCAGAGAGGAGACAAATACCATTCATCTCATTTTGATAGACAAAGAAGAATTAGACACAGAGAAATATATAAGTGATTTTGATGCTACAACGCATTCTCAGCTAAATAGGTAAAAATACTTCTTGCTATCAGAAGAAACTCTCTAGAATGAATTGAAACAGTGCATGGTAAAGTTTACTCTCTTATTTCCTCACTGTTTATAAAGCATACATATGAATCACACATTTCCATTTTGGAACTGATGTTCCCAGTTAAAAATGAGGAGGGAAAAATGAATTTTCTTATTGATTTCAAGATAGGAAGCATCAGAGAGGAAATACTCTCTCTTACAGATCTGTGTGTTTGCAGACTCCTTTTGTCTCCTTTTATCTTCTAAACCTAGTGAGTTTCTTTAGAGTCCTTGAAAATGGAGCAAATGTTGGTAAAGGAATAAGATTATTTGCAACTTCTGTGATCTCCAAAAAAAAGACAAAAAGAATTAAGGAAAGAGCTATTGAGTTTACGTCACAAGTGTGTTATTCCTCAATCTTCTTAAAATACCTGATGAGGTGGAGCCTGGAAGAGTAGACATCATGTGACTAGGCGAGGCTCTGTTAGAATCCACACCGTCTCTGAATGTGCTGGAACAGAGCAGGGCTGTGTTTCAGAACACGGATGTTGGAGGAAGCCTCCCCTCTAGCTCTTTCCGCATTAAAGCGTGAACTCTGTGCCAGGGATTCATTGTCCATTATCTCCAGGTTCCCTGTTCGTAGTAAAGGAGGTAATGACAGCACCTGCCCTGTTAGCTGGAACAGTCCTTAAGAACTCAGACAGAAATTTAGACTGCCTGAACCCGCTTCCTGAATCTACCACCTGTCTATTAGCTCTTATGAGCTTGGGCAAGTTTTTTTTTTTTTTTTATTTTTTTAACCTCTTCAGGCCTCAGTTTCCATTTGTAGTGAATGAAACGAATAAAAAACTTAGATCTTCAGATTGCTATAATAATTCAATAAATCAATAAAGCTAAACTACTGTCCTATGACAGTAAGCTGGTTTCTGATAGAAAGCAGTCAATGCTAGTTCTTTGTGATGTCATTAGAGGAAGAAATAGAATTGAGGAACATATGTTAAAGAGTCTTAATTGTCCCTATTGATACCTAGCATCATAGTAGGGGCAAAGGAGCTGCAAGGTGCAAGACTGTCTTGCATGGTGAGAGTTTCTTGTCTGGAGAGCTCCTTTAGACAGAACATTATATCCTAGTTAATAGAGTGATACTCAGAATTAAGTCAATAGAGAATTAATTCATTAGCTTAAGATAGAATATTTTAGTGCCCTGTTGCTACCTAAAAACCCTTAAATTTAGTGACAACAGCCACTTATTTTGCTCAGTTTTTTTGAGTTGACTGCATTTCTGCTTCCCATGGTGTAGGTGATTTTGTAATCATACATGGAGCTCAGTTGCGTGGTTTGTTCAAGAGGGCTCATTCACAGGGCAAACAATCAGTGTGGGTTGTTGTCTGGAAGTTGACATGTAGGCTTCCAAATAAGCACTATGGTTTTCCTCTATATATTCTAATTATGTGACCTTGGTTGGTCACAATCTGTGTCTGGGTCAAGGGGTGAGAAGTGGAAGTTACCAATTCTCTTAAAACCTGAGCTCAGAAATTCCAGATTTTGGGCCTGGCACAATGCCTAGTGGCTAAATCCTTGCCTTGTGTCTGCTGGGATCCTGTGTGGGTACTGGTTTGTGTCTGGCTGTTCCACTTCCCATCCAGCTCCCTGCTTGTGGTCTGGAAAAGCAGTTGGGGATAGCTCAAAGAATTGGGACCTTGCACCCACATGGGAGACCTGGAAAAAGTTCCTGACTTTGGATTGGCTCAGCTCTGGCCATTGCAGCCACTTGGGGAGTGAACCAGCAGATGGAAAATCTTTCTGTATCTCCTTCTCTCTGTAAATCTACCTTTCTAATAAAAATTAATCTTTTATAAAAAAGAAATTCCATATTCTATCACATTCTGCTCAAACCATTCATAGTGCTAGCACAGATATAAAGGGAAAAGAACTAAATTCTACCCTTGATGTGAAGAACAGTATTCAGTGGTAAGAAGGGGCTGCATGTGGAGGTTAGCTACCCATGTTAGGTATTGCAAAGCATAGCAGCTTTAAAAAGGGACATTTATTATCTCTCCCCCATTACTGAGGTCCAAGAATCTAACGGTAATTAGCTCAGAGGTTCTGATTGTATTCTCTTAGAATGCTGCACTCAAGCTGCCACCCAGAGCTGCAGTTTCTGCAGGAGCATCCGCATCTGCTCCTGAGGTCACTTCTGTGGCTGCTTGCAGGATGCTTCAGGAGCTTCACTCATGTCTCCCTCCTCTGGGAACAGCAGTCTAAGAGAAGGAGAAGAGAATGGTGGGTGGAGGGCTCAAGAGGGAGGCTGCATGATTTTTTTTTTACAGCCTAATCTTTGAAAAAAATATTTATTGTTTTATTGGAAAGTCAGAATTACAAAGAGAAGGATCTTCCTTCCACTGCTTCACTCCCCAGGTGGCTGCAATGGCCAGAGCTAGGGTGATAAGAAGCCAGAAGCGAGGACCTTCTTCTAGTCTCCCACGTGTGTGCAGGGTCCCAAGACTTTGGGCTGTGCTCGACTGCTTTCTCAGGCCACAAGCAAGGGAACTGGAAGGGTAGTAGAACGGCTGAGACTTGAACCAGTGCCTTCATGGGATCCTGGCACATGCAAGGTGAGGATTTTAGACACTAGGCTACCGTCCTGGGCCCTTTATAGTCTAATCTTGCAAGTGAGTACTTTCATTTCTGCTTTGTGTTACTGGTCACATAGACCAAACCTTATATGCTAGTCCTGTCAGAGGGAACTGAAAATGGTGCATCTTGACAGTTACTGGAGGTAATTTTTGAGGCTGCCTACTATACTAATACACAATGTAACTGTGCATAAACTTCTCAAAAGCTTGCTCAATGGGCAGCTCTTGGGCCTGAGCTTCTGATGTGGACTACACTTCGGGAAACCACAACTGTACCAAAACTTTAATGTTGCTGATACTCTGATGCTCAGAGGGCAGCTGATTGCTGTGAACACACATTCACACATCTCTGAGAATAGATCCAGTTTTTAGTTTATTTTTTAAAATAAATTTTATTTTTTTATAATGATCACATGGTGGATTGGTGGAGGGCAAAGTTTGAGGTTTAGGGAAAATTGGGTGTACTCATTGCTTCCAAATTTGCTATTTCTTTTTGTTGTTTCTGAGGGGAATGGGAGAGACAAAAGGGGAAGCCACTCATGACTTCCACACGTCCCTGTACCCAGGTTTGAGGAACTGTCACCTCATATCAACCCAGAGTCTCAATGTGTACATATTCCGAGGGTTCTGTCCAAGTGGTTTGGATAGTTCTGAAATACTGCCAATTTCACCAATCCAAGGATGATGTTTTTTCTATAGTCCCATGGTTTGTTGGAGTAGATGTCCATGACAAGTATAGCTTTTGAGTTTTGAGCTGTTTAGCAAAGTCTTTGCCTGTTCTTGATTTTTCCTAAGCTGCAGATCCTTGCTATTGCTTATCATACGTGTTTTCTTTTTTTTAAAAGATTTATTTTTATTAATTTTTCATTGGAAAGGCGGATATACAGAGAGGAGAGACAGAGAGGAAGATCTTCCGTCCGATGATTCACTCCCCAAGTGAGCGCAACGGCCGATACTATGCCGATCCGAAGCCAGGAGCCTCTTCCGGGTCTCCCACGCGGGTGCAGGTTCCCAAAGCTTTGGGCCGTCCTCGACTGCTTTCCCAGGCCACAGGCAGGGAGCTGGAAGGGAAGCGGGGCTGCCGGGATTAGAACCGGCGCCCGTATGGGATCCCAGGCGTGCAAGGCGAGGACCTTTAACCACTTGCGCCACCGCGCCGGGCCCTATCATACGTGTTTTCAAAGCTGAGAGTCCACGTCAGTGGCTCCCTACATGTAGATAGGCATACGCATATGTGTATACAATGATATCACTACCACTGCATTTCATGAATTTCATGAGCATTTTCAAAGATTTATTTTATTTTCATTACAAAGTCAGATATACAGAGAGGAGGAGAGGCAGAAAGGAAGATCATCCGTCCAATGATTCAGTCCCCAAGTGAGTGCAATGGTCAGTGCTGTGCTGGTCCGAAGCCAGGAACCAGAAATTTCTTCTAGGTCTCTCATGCAGGTGCAGGGTCCCAAGGCTTTGGGCCATCCTTGACTGCTTTCCCAGACCACATGCAGGGAGCTGGATGGAAAGTGGAGCTGCCGGGATTAGAACCAGCATCCATAAAGCATCCCGGTGCATTCAAGGCGAGAACTTTGGCTGCTAGGCCATGGCGCTGGGCCCTTCAGTGAAAATTTTTAACCTTCTGGTTAAACTGTCATTACCATGGGGAAACTTCTAAAATGTGTATGAATTTTCTCCTCTTCTCTTGTTCCTCTTTTTTTTTTTCCTCTTCCTTTTTTCCTCCTTTTATCTAATGAAATGCCAATATAAGAGTCACCTTTTTCTATGTGCTTAGCTTATAATGATTCTTTTTGTCCTTCTCCTGGTATTTTCACTAATTGTATTTATTTATTTTACTTTTTAAATTTTATATGTGACATTGATTATGCAGTTGGGAGGGATGCATGCCCATGTGGGTCCCTGATAGAGTGGGGCGGGTTAGGTGTGGAGAACGTTGGTGGGACACGTGTTTCAGTTTTTTCTTTTCCTCCTGTATTTACAGGGAGGAAGTGGTGAGTTTTTACTTCATCTTAGAGTGCTCACAAAGGTTGCATAGAGCAGATGATGCTTAGGCTGGGCTTTGAGGGATGCTAGGGATGTGTTAGGAACAACAAGAAAAGAAGTCTGGTATGACTTGGGTACAAGCATAGGGAACATGTACATAAAAACTGGAGAAGTAATTCAGTGTCAGCAAAGTCAAGGGTTTCTTATGCCATGCTAAAAATAATAGGGCATATTTTCAAGAGATATTAAGATAATCTAGAAGTGTAATTTGGAAACAATTGGTCTGGAATATCTCCTCATTATGGATTCATTTGCTAGGTACTCTAATAGAACTGATCTTGTGAATGCATTTGGAATCCAAATGACTTCACATACACCTTTCATAAGGTTTGGTCTGTAGTTTAGATGGAGCTATGGAAAATTATCAATAATCTTTCATTCTAGTTGTATTGTTCCTGTGGCACATGAAAGGCATTAAAAAGATTTCCACCTTCACATTTTGCTCAGGCATGTGTTAATTAGAAGCAAAAGCAATTTGTGTTTAATTTAATGGCAGTGGGAGATATTTGTTTCTTGGTTATTCGCACTGTAAGAAGGCAGACTTCTGCTTCTTTTTTTTTTCTTTTCATGTTCTCTTTTTCTTTCATAGTTATGGGTTAATGCGTTTTCTGCATATTCTGACTGTGTATTCTGACTTTCCTTTATTTTCATTTTCATTTTCACATGATATTTTCTATATAGTCACAACTGTGTTTGAAATGTATTTATTTTATTTCTTTAGGTCTCTTATTTTAATTTCTATAATTGTGCATCTTTGGTTTTCTCTCTGGTGGGTGAAGTCAACTATGGATTGTGAGTGGGGAGTCTACTCTTGTTTTTTTTTTATTTCAATCTTCTTCCTGTTATAAATCTTATTGTTCCCTGCTTATTAACAAAACAAAACTCTGGAGTAATTGTCCAGGGATGGAGGAGGAAACAGAACTTGAACTGTGAAGAGTTCATAAGTTTTCAGATAATTTCATGAAAGCATAGTGGAGGAATGATATGAAACTTATGGTGATAATCAAAACCTTTAATCATTAATGGGGCTGATTTATTTGGGTTCATTGACTATCAAAGGAGAAAATTAAAACATTGTCACTTGATGATGTTAAATTAGCTTTATTTTCAATTCTAGAACAAAGCAACACTTCATTTTATAAAAAGGAGTAAGTATTCCAATGAACCAAGCAGGAGAGGTTTAGTTTTCTTCTGTTGATAAAAGCAGAAAAAAAGTGCCTTGAAGAGGCGGGCCTCTAGTGCTGTGGTTAAGTTGCTGCTTAGGACGCCTGTATCCCATATGGAAGTGCCCACCTCCTGTGTAAGATCCTCCACTTCCAATTCAGTTTTAATTTCTTTCTTTCTTTCTTTCTTTCTTTCTTTCTTTCTTTCTTTCTTTCTTTCTTTCTTTCTTTCTTTCTTTCTTTCTTTCTTTCTTTCTTTTCTTTCTTTCTCTCTCTCTCTCTCTCTCTCTCCCTCCCTCCCTCCCTCCCTCCCTCCCTCCCTCCCTCCCTCCCTTCCTTCCTTCCTTCCTTCCTTCCTTCCTTCCTTCCTTCCTTCCTTCCTTCTCTGTCTCTCTTTCGATGTATTTATTTTAATGGAAAGCCAGATTTACAAAAACATAAAAGGAGACAGAATGGTTTTCCATCTGCTGCCTCATTTATCAAATGACCACATGACTGTACCTGAGATGATCCAAAGCTAAGAGCCAGAAACTTCTCCCAGGTCTCCTATATGGGTGCAGGGTTCCACGGCCTTGGGCTATCTTTCTTTGCTTTTCCAGGCCATAATCAGGGATCTGGATGAGAAGTGGAGCAAGCTGGGATATGAACCGGTGCCCATATAGGATGCTTGCAGGTAGAGGATTAGCTACTGAGCCATTGCACTGGTCCTGCGATTCAGTTTCTTGCTCATGAGTACCTGGAAGGAGATAGATTGTGGTTGAAATGTTTGGATCCGTGTTAACCAGGTTAGGGATGAGGACTGAGTTCTGGGTTTCTGTTTTCATTCTGGCCGAGTCCTGAACATCGTGAGCATTGGAGGAGTGAGCAGGGCATCAAAGATGTCACTGCATCTTTCTTCTTGTTTCTCTGTTTCTCTCTCTGTCTTTGAAATAAATTTTGAAAAAAGTGTATCAGTCATTTTAAAGGTACTTTCCTTGTAAGATGAGGAAGGGAGGCCAAACAATAGAAAAATGGTTGATTAATGCCAGGTTACTTTTTTTTTGCATTTAGGAATTGAGGCAGAGGAAACTTCAGTGACTTGGCCATTGAAACTGGATTTGCTTCAGTTTTTGACCTCTGTGGCTTTGATTTCTTCTGTGGATAGACAAACAAGCACAGTTTCATGTTTGTGAGTTGGAACTTTAGCATGAGTGTCTCCATTTAGATTTTCACCCTGATATTTTGTGCCCCAATGTAGGATCTTAGTTGAAACAATAACCTCTTAAAATTAAAAGAAGCATTTTTTTGGTAATTTTTGTTTAATATGCTTTTTAGTTGGTAATTTTTGTTTAATATGCTAGTCTGTAGGAAAGCCAAGACATTTTGGGTAAAGACTGAATTTTGGTGTTGGTAACTAAAGTTCAGGGTGCTGCAAGCTTTTTCTCAAGTTTTAGTGAGCTGTAAGATAAATATTTTCTTTTTTTTAAGGTTTATTCATTTTTATTGGAAAGTCAGATTTACTGAGAGGAGAGAGACAGAGAGAGAGAGAGAGAGAGAGAGAGAGAGAGAGAGAGAGATCTTCTACTGATGTTTTACTCCCCAAATAGCTGCAATGGCTGGAGCTAAGGCAATCTGAAGCCAGGAACCAGAAACTTCTTCCAGGTCTCCAACTTGGGTGCAGGGTCTCAAGGGCTTGGACCCTCCTCCACTGCTTTCCTAATCTGCTAACTTGCAGATGATTTGGAAGTGGGGCAGCTGGGACTTGAACTGGAACCTGTACGGGATGCTGGCACTATCATTGCAGGATTAACTAGTAGATTCATCATGCCAGCTCAAAAGTGATTTCTTTCAAGATGATGATTTAATAGAACACTTACAATCATACCTCCTGCATAGCTTGCTTGTCATTTGGAAAGGAGAGCCAGACGCCACTCCCTTCATTGAAAAGCAAAGGTTATACAGCTTTCAGGTGCATATGCATAGCGAGATATGTTGTGGATGACAGCCAAGTCTAAACTTAGAATTTATTTATGTATCATATACACCTTATATAAATAACCCCAAGGTGATTTTATATAATACACTTGATAATTTTGTACATGAAACAAAATTTCTACTGTAATTGGTGCTCAAAATTTTTTGTGTGTTTTGGAAATTTGTGTTAGAGATGCTCAATGTTAGATTTTTCTCCCAACACTCACTCTAGTGGCTCTGAGCCTGCTTCTGAAAAGTCATGATTGTCCTGACACTCCTTCTATTTGGGAGGCTGAAATGAGAGTGTGAAAAGGAAAACGTTTTGAAGATTCTAAAGTAGTTGAAAATATAAGCAATTATTATGATGGACATGCTGAAAGAAAGTGCAAGATAGAGGCTCCCTGGAATGAGAATTAGAATTTGACCTTCAGCAAAAGGGCTGTTGTGGCTGCATTGACAGCTCAAGCAAGGAGCCTGGGTCCTTCTTCATGGCTGTCAGAATGACAGGGGCAAGGGACATGCCAGGCCTGGGCATCCAGGCGTGAGTGCAGGACCCTCTGCATTAGACTCTGGGCAGATTGACTCAGAGCTTGACCTTTTGCATGTAAAACACTTGTCAGATTGCCAAGTGCCAACCAGCTAAGGAATGAATTCAGCCAGGAGGAGGTTCCTGTGATTGCCCCAGGGGTGCTCGTCCTCATATTGTGGTCACAGGGTTTGTTTTTGGGAGAAGTGGCTCCTGTTGAGCTAGGTTATACCTGGAAACTGGAATCCTTCCATTACCTGGTTGACATTTCTCGATTTGTAAAATGATGTCTCCATTTCACAAATGTGATTTAATTGGTACTGTAAGAGATATTTCTATATACTTTCCATTTTCAAGCCATAAAATCATCTGGATTATCTGATTAAGTGTTTTCAAATTGTATTTCTTCTGTCCTACCCTGCTTCACATCTGCAAAACCTCTGTGGGTGGCCTTGTGGGAAAGGAATGCTTGTTCTCTTGGGAGTTGTTGATAAACATAATATACTTACAGAAATGTGTCAGTTAACCCACTTGGATAAGAGATTTGATCAAGAGAGATATGATTGTTCTGTAAATTTGTGACTAGTAGAAAAGCTTTACTTAATGTGTCAAAGCACAGGTACTAACATGAGATATAAGCAATTTTAAGCTAAGCATGTACAGCTACTAAATTATTAGTTAGAATGTGAATTCACATCATTGTAACTTGTTTATAATTAGGTTTATTATAAAATGGCTATAGACTCTTCCATCCTGAATTATATTCTTTGTCCTTTGACTTTGGTTTGCTTTCCATCAAGAGATGGAGTCAATTTCTGTACATAATAGATTTAGGGCATAGTGGAGTGATCTTCTTTGGTCAGAGAACAGTAATAGGTGATAAAGGTAGAGATTTGAAAACTGGTTGTTTTCTCAGGCTGTCAGCATATGAAAGAGTTCATACTACTAGACTAGAAATACAAAAGACCATGTAAAGTACAAACGAATTAGCCCAGCAGAAGTCTTTAGAACAACTGCTCTACCAACCACCCGGACCTAACTATGTTGACAATGGAAGCTTGCCATGCTGACTCAGATCAGAACCACCCAAACAGATGGACAGAATCATGAACGATACTAAATTTGCCACTTGAAATAACTAAGTCTTAGGGTATTTTATTTTCAAACAAAGTTAACTGACTTAAACTCTACTTTAAAATTACATTCAGCCTCAATTTTAGTCTATTAAAAGGGTGGCACATTAAGGTCTTTGAGATATCTGTTTTTCTAAATCAGGTTTATCGTAATCCAGTTAATGTGTAACGTTATTTTTTGCGGTTGGTTTTAAGCAATGGCTGAGTTCAGTAGTTGGAACAGAGTCTGAACAGACCTCAGAGACTACAATATTTTCTCTTTTGCCCTTTAGGAGAAAGTGAGCCAACCTCTACAGAATTTTGGTTCTAATTATGTAGGCGTTCTTGATGCAAATTCAATGTTGGTTGCAGGCATTGGGAATATTCGCTCTATGCTTGTACCTTATTATTTAAATTTCTTTATGGTGCCTTATGACAAGTTTTTAATTTATCTTTTTATATTATTACGTTTTTAAAATTTGAGATGATAGAGTTAGGGGGAAGAGATCCTTTTGGTTCAGTCGCTAGTGCCTACCATGCCAGGGCTGACAACAGTAGCTGGGAAAACTGTGTAAGGTCCTGGGTGGCAGGAACCATCACTGTTGCTTCTCAGGGTGAGCACTTGTCAAAGGCTGGCGCCAGGGATCAGAAGCAGAATTACTGTATGAGATGCGGGTATCTTCAAAGCTAGGCTAAATGCTTGTTCTAAGTTCTTAATTTTTATTTATTTATTTTTAAAATTCTTATTTTATAATATAATTCCATACGCTCTGTCTGGGATTTCCCCTCTTAATTTTAAATTTAAAAATAATTTCTTCATTTGGGCCCGGCAGAATAGCCTAGTGGCTAAATCCTTGCCTTGCACATGCCAGGATCCCATATGGGTGTCGGTTTGTGTCCCAGTGGCTCCACTTCCTGTCCAGCTCCCTGCTTGTGGCCTGGGAAAGCAATTGAGGATGGCCCAAAGCCTTGGGACCCTGCACTCACATGGGAGACCCAGAGGAAGCTCCTGGCTCCTGGCTCCTGGCTTCATATTGGCTTAGCTCTGGCATTGTGGTCACTTGGGGAGTGAATCATCGGATGGAATATCTTCCTCTCTGTCTCTCCTCCTCTCTGTATATCTGACTTTCTAATAAAAATAAATAAATCTCGAAAAAATAGTCAGTATCTAAAAAAAATTTGTTCGCTTGAGAGGCAGAGAGCCAGTGTGCATGAGAAAGATAAAGACATAAAGAGAGAGAAGGAACAAAGAGAGAGGAGAGGAAGAAAGAAAGATGTGGCAGGGGGAGGAGGGGTTTATCTGTTGGTTTACTCCCCAAACGGCTACAACAGCCAGCAAGAACTGGCTCAGGCTGAAGCCAGGGGCCAGACACTCCACTTTGTCTCCCATATGAGAGGCAGGGGCCCCGAAATATATATATCTCCCGTATGAGAAGGCAGCCATCTGCTGCCTTCTCGGGTGCATTAGCAGAATCCTGTATCATAAATGGAGCAGTCAGTGGGCCGGTTGTAGAGTAAGCTTTCACCTGTGATTCTGGCATTCTATGCAGACATGAGTTCGAGTCCCAGTTGACCTACTTCTGATCCAATTTCGTGTTTATGGCTTAGGAAGGCAGTTGGAGGGTGGCTCAAGTCCTTGGGCTCCTGAACCGCCCCCCCCCCATGGGAGACCCGGAAGAACTTGCTGGCTCCTGGCTTCAGTTCGGCTCAGTCCTGGCTGTTGCAGCCATTTGGGGAGTAAGTCAGCAGATGGAAGATCTCTCTCTCTGACTCTCCTTCTGTCTTTCAAATAAAAACAAATCTCTCTCTCTTTGTTTTAATAAGTAGGGCAGTCAGGGCTTGAATTGGCCTTGTATTATGGATCCCAATGTCATAAACAGTGTTAAAGTCGTGTCAAAATGTCAGTTCTCGAAGCTTTTAAATAGCAAAACTGAGGAATTAAAAGAAAAATAGAAAAAAAAATGAAATGATTTTTTATATTTTGTTTAAAAAAATCTTTCCCTACTGCAAGGGGAAAAAAAAACCTCTCCTACTTAAAAATATGTTTTTTGTTTGTTTTGACATCTGTGTTCTTAAAGCATTTGGAGTTAATTTTTGGGTATCATCTGAAGCAATAACCCAATTACTTCTTTCTTATAAGTGTTTTTAATTTAAACCACTCCATTTATCAAATACTTATTCTTTGTTGCACTGATCATATAACAAGGCGCCTTTGTCATTGCTGCGGCTTGAGATGTCTTATGAGGTTCAAGCGCTAGAAACTCACTACCCAGAGTAATTGTGTTGACACCCTGAAGATGTGATTAGGGTTAATGTGGACACTGCCATCCTAGGTGCACTAATGCTGCTGTTTTGGGGGTACCCTACTTGTGTGGGAGTAGATTCCTGAGAGCACAATGATAGCTGCTCCTTTCCTCACTGTAGCTCTTATTCCAACTCTTTCTTCCCGCTTTGTCATATATCCCAGAATGATGCTCCTAGAAGGCCCTTGCCAGATGTAGTCCACTTGACTTTGGACTTTCCAGACTCTAGGGCAGTAAGCAGTAAGTATTTATTTCTTATAACTTATTTAGTCTCAGGTATTTTGTTATAACAACAGAAAATTACTAAAGACAGCCATCTACCAACCTTATGAGGTATTTGAATTTGTTTGCAAACTCTCGCATTGTTTTCCATTCTGTTTGTATAACTGACCTTTATTAATTAGCAAAGTTTTATAGTATGTCCTCAGTCCTCGTAGTTTGTGGGGCAAGTTCTCTCTGCGTTACTCTTCCCATGGAGAATCCTAGCTATTCTTGATCCTTTCTTCTTGTATTTATACTGTAGAGTCAGCACTTTCCCTAAAGTGGGTGTCTCCATCCAATCCCTTGAGGGCCCATACAGAACAAGAGCAGAGGAAGGGAGAAGTTGTATCCTTGGTTGAGTTGGGATGTCTGTCTTCTCTTGTCATGGCACATTGGAGCTTTTTCTGAAGCCTTTGGGCTCAGGGTTTTCTCGCTATCAGCCTTCCATTTCCACCTGTTTTGGGACCTTTGTACCCAGGCTGGAACTTGCTCCATTTTGCTTGGTGGCTGCCAGTTTTTGGATTTAAACTGGAATGAAACCACTGACTTTCTTGGGCCACCAAATGGCAGATGGCAGGCTGTGGGACTTCTCAGATGAACCAATCCCTCATAGTACATCTGTTTCTGAAAATATGTACAAACCCTGTTGGTTCTTTTTTTTTTTTTTCCCAGAAAACCCTGGGTAGCAGAAAGAGCAAAATAATAAATTTATCCTCTCTTCTTCAATTCTTAATTGGAGTACTAATAGCTGAGAAATGCTTCCTTATCTGTTATTATCAACTTCTAACTCAGTTACCTTAGGCCAGAGATAATAGCTTGATATTCTTGAAATAGCTTTCCTGTTCTTGAAAATTATTGAAGACCTTTTATGGCCTTATATTGATATTTTTTATTTGTTTTTATTTTCAGGTAAGTCTTCCAGGTAAAATTTCACTTGAATAAATGTTCCTGCAGCAAATGATACTTTCAAAATTCTAAATTAAGCTAGAGGAAGGAATTGCTAAGAGGAATTTTAGCATCAGACACATGCCTTTGGATATTTGAAGTCTTGAGAATATTTGAAATCTTTTTGGGGCTGAAGAAATACAACATAGACATACAGTCGTACTCACAGCTCTTGCAGTTTTTGCTACTTAATAGCCATTATTAATGTGCGATCTAACCATCTCATTTCCCATGTGGCAAACTAGGGCCCATTCATTTGTTCATTTATTCAACAAATATTTACTGAGCCTTTTAAAAATGCTCTTGAGAGACATAATTCTAGATGCCGAGGAAACCACACACAAAAATCAAAGTCCCCAAGTTTGTTGTACTTTGTCATGGGGTGAGGAAAGTACAGTAAGTTAACAAGTAACAGATAAATTGAGAGGGTGATAAGTGATAAGAAGGTTGGTGTGTCGGCACTACTGAATGGTACGCTAATTCAGATAGCGCTGGGGGCTAAGATTTAAGCTGGAACCCTTGATGGGAAGGAACCCAGTTTGCAAAGAGAGATTTAGTAAAATATTGAGTTCCAGGCTGGGATTATTGCTGGTGCAGACTTTGCAATGACTATCAGCCTGGTGTTCCAGTGGAAAAAAAAATCAAGCAGTGTAGCCAACTTTTAATAAACAGGCAGATGGGGTGTTGGAAGGTGTACCTAGAAAGGCAGGAAGAGATGGAGGTGAGCTCTCCCGTAAAGTAGTACATTTTGTGTATCCTTTGCACAGTTCTGGGGGTTCTGTACATGCAGTGGCATACATGCAGCTGCAGAGTAAGTATCTAAAAATCACTGTCCTCATGTTGCCTGTCCCTACGGCGCAGTCTAGACCAGCCCCTTTAGCAAGAGCATTCTGAGACACGTCTCCCTGCTGGCTGGAGCCCTGGCTACCCTGAAGGAGCCTTGGTGAGCTGCTGATGGCCAGCTGATGAAGAGCACGGCTGGAGATGATTCTGCTTTGTGCTCTGCCCTGACCTCTGGTGGAATTGGCCCGTTAAGACATAGTCCCAGCAAGAATCTGGAAGCTTTTGCCTCCCTTTCCCCATTTGACTTGGAGTTTGTGCTGTGGTTTGAAGGCCTCCAGTTCCTCAGATCCGCTTCAGGTTTCCAAGACCTGTGGAGGATCAGAATATCAGATGCTGCGACAGGAAAGACAATTGGCTTTTGACTGTTCTACCCTGCTTAGGTGTTACAAGAAGGATTTCCAGTTTGGGTGAAAGCACCACTCCCCCTCCCTCAGGCACAACCTGACCAGTGGGAACACCGAGTTCCATTGGCCTCCGGGGTTGGTTTGGAAATGGTGAACAAGTCTGGACCAATTAGACCTTTTTTTTAAGTCTTGGCGCCTGGGCATTGGGAAACTGAACATCTCTTTCTCTGAGATCTAGTTAATGAAGTTCCTACATATCTACCCTACCTTTCTAGATGTTTTTGGAGAGAGGTTGTTGCTGGGAATTAAGTCAACAGTGAGGAGGAAGATGTGAAGCTGGGGTATGAAGATGCAAGGGAAGGTATCATTAAAGTTCCTGCTTCTGGTTATACTTTGGAGTGGGCCAATAAATACACCCCGACTCCTGGCCTACTGCATTAGGGTATTTTTAAAGGTTTTTATTGCTTGCAACTGGACATCTCTGAATGTGACAATCAGTGTTTGCCAAGGCTACTGTTATTAGAACTGGAAAATCTCTAGGTTTGAAGTGGATGTACTGTGGCATTTTGCTTAAGTATACTCATCACATTTGTAATTATACAGTGAGCAAGCTGTGTGACTGTTTCTAAATGTCAGTCTTCCTCATTCCATGAAGGCAGGAACCGTATTTGTTTTGCTCATTACTTTGGTTCATTATCTGATTGATAGCAAGTTTTCAATAAATAGTGGTGGAATGAATATATAATTGCATGGCAATGTTTACTGGTGTGAGAATGTAATTTCTATTGTCTATCATTATTGTAGTTATTAAGAAAGGTTTACTTATCCTTGAATGCATCATGCGACAGTGTTCCTGGTCAAAGTGGACTGATACCTGAAATTTAGTTGGTTATCAAAAAAATAAATAAATAAAACTGATCAGTATATAGGTTATGTAAAAAATATTAGTGGACAGTAGAATTAAAAATAACTATATTTCAGTCTAAAAAAATTGAAATCCACGACTGTGCAGGGTCTTCAAAAAATTCAGATGATCCCCTGTTGTGGCAGAGTGGGCTAAGCTGCTTGTGATGCTGGTTTCCCATGTTGGAGTAGCAATTTGATTCCTGGCTTCTCTGTTTCCAATCCAGCCTTCTGTTAACGCACCAGGGAAAGCAGTGGAATGACCAAATTTCTTGGAACCATGCCACCCAGGTGGAAAATCAGAATCAAGTTCCTGGCTCTTGGCTTCAGTCTGCTTCAGTCTGCTTCAGTCCCATGGTTATGGCCACTAATAGATAGAAAATCTCTCTTTTTCTCTCCTTCATTCTTTCTGATAATCTGCTTTTCAAATAAACAAACTTTTTTTTTAATGAAGTTCATGGAAATGTGTATTATGAAATAATGCAAAGATTTCATGTTTTTGGAAGACAAATTTATCTTTTAATTAATTCCATTTTCTTTTTTTAAAAATTATTTTTATTAGAAAGGCAGATTTACAGAGAGCAGGAGAAACAGAAAGATCTTCTGTCTACTACTTCATTCCTCAAGTAGCCGTAACAGCCGGGAGCTGAGCTGATCCAATACTGCCAGGGGTGAGGCAGGGAGCAGACTGTGCCGGGTTAAGGCCTAGCACCTGTTGGTACACATGAGATCTGAGTCTGGGAGTGGGCCTAGTGGGGAACTTGAGGAACTCCCCTATTTGCCATTTGAAAAATATTCATTGGGATAATTGTTTGGTCTAGTGGTTAAGATGTCTGTGTCCCATGTTGGAGTGCCTGGGTTTGAGCCCTGGCTGCAGCTCCCCATACCAGCTTCCTTCTGATGCAGACTCTGCATCCAGGATGGAGGTCGGCTGCCTCCATCCACATGGGAAATCTGAATTGCTTTCTTAGTTCCCAGCTTTATTTATTTATTTATTATGAAGATTTATTTTTTACTGGAAAGGCAGATATACAGAGAGGAGAGACAGAGAGAAAGATCTTCCATCCGATGGTTCACTCCCCACATGGCCACAACAGTTGGAGCTGAACTATCTGAAACCAGGAGTAGGAAGCCTCTTCTGGATTTCCCACGTGGGTGCAGGGTTCCAAGGCTTTTGGGCTGTCCTCTACAGCTTTCCCAGGCTGCCAGCAGGGAGCTGGATGGGAAGTGGAGCAGCTGGGACACTTGCACCCATGTGAGATCTTGGCTTGGGCAATGCAAGGATTTTACCCACCAAGAGATTGTGTCAGGTTCCAGTTCCTGCTTTAAACACAGCCAAGCTTTGCTGTTATGGGGCATTTGAGCAGAGGGGAATGTTCTCTGTTTTTCTATCAGAGTCTCTATTTCTCAAATAAAGTTTATTAAAAAATTTTTTGTTCAGTTTTAGTCTTCTTGAATTTTACTCCTTTTGTTTTTTTGGTATGTGTTTACCTGCAGGTCTGGCTGGGAGCTGTGTCTCTCATCTATTTGTGTGGTCATTATTAAAGATTTTTGTATTGTCCATTACTCTGCTTTCTTTAGATACTACCTTTTGCTGTTTGTTAAGAAATATTTGTGATTCTTCAGTCAGAATGTTATTAAAGCAGACTAATGCCTTTGCATTGTACCAATCTTTAAGTGAAAAAAATGTAATACTTGTGTATTATCAGGGCTGATAATAATGTTTACTGATAATTACTGAGTTTCTTCTCATGTATGCAGTTTCATCATTAAAATTATATGGCAGTGAATGTCACATAACATAAAATTAACCATTTGAAAGTAAACAATACAGTGATTAGATACATTCAAATGTTGTGCAATTACCACCTCCATGTAGTCCCACATTTCTGTTACTTCCAAGTAAAATTCTGCCTGCGAAGCATTTTCTTCCCGTTCCCCAACCCTTCATCGCTGGCAACCACCATCTGTCTGCATTCTGTCTCTGTGGATTTATCGTGCCTGGAGATTAATTGAACCCTACAGTATTTTCTGTCAGCTTTTTTTGATTCAGATTTGGAGGTTCCTCCACTTTGTGACATGTGTCAGCACTTTGTCCCTTTGAATAGCTGAGTAATATTCCATTATAGATCTGTTTATGCCTCTGTGTGATGAGAGCCATTTGTACTGTGTCCATTTAGGGGCTATTGTAAAGAATGCCGTTGTGAACAGGTATACAACTTTCTAAAAAATATTTGCTTATAAACTGTTTCATTTAAGATTATTAAAAAAACAGCATCACTGTTTTTCTAGAAGCCATTTCTTGGGTGACTATGGAGTTCATGTACAGATTGCTCCTCACACAGAAAGTTCTTACTATTTTTAGGGCTTGTTTTCCTGTGGATTACACTACAATTTCAGACATTGTTGGGTTGCATTAGTGCTGTTTTCATTATTTTCTTGACTTTGATGATGGTAGCTATCATTTAATGGTCTACTATGTGAGCAATACTATTATGTCCATTTTATAGATGGAAAAACTGAGGCTTATAAAACTTACTGTACTTTCCTCAAGAAATACAATAATAGGGAATAAGTGTGTTAGTAAGGAAAGCTGGATTGGACAGTGGAGCAGCTGGTGTTTCAACTGGCAACCTGATATGGAATGCCAGTGTTGCAGGCTGCAGCTGAGCTCACTGAGCGACAAATACATATGCAGCCCCATATGTATTTTTTAAATTGCGAATTGGTTTAAAAAAAATTTGAAAAACTCTGCTCTGAGCCACTTACATGTTCATTTCCCCCCCCCAAGTCTCAATGTTTAAGGGTTTAAGTCCTGAAACACTTGTTGCTTTCTGTATTCTAAAATATGTAAATTTTTCTCTCCAAGTTCACAAATTACAAATTACTCTAAGGGCACTCCCCCCACCTCTCTCTCTCTCTCAACATATGCATATGTACATACATATACATGTATGTTTGCTTTTTTTAATTCTTTTTTATTTGTTTGGTTCCCTCTCACAACCAACTCTGACTGACCCTATAGGCTTTTTACGAAAAGTTGGCTGATGAATACTGAATGTCTTTGAAGTTCTGTTCACAGCCTGCAAGTGTAGAATTCTGCTTAGTTATTTAATGACCCAAAGTACATATTTAATAAGCGCTTTAATAGGTGTTAGCCCACATTGGTCTCATTTTACCCAGACAGACAGTTGTGCCTTTTTGTCATTCCCTGGCACCCACATCAGACAGGCTGTTCCGAGGGTGGAGACAGGGAGGAAGGCATCTTCCCTGCTGGTCATGACAGGCCTGAGTCCAGAAGAGCACAGGGTTCCCAGCGACCGTGACAGAGGGGCCCTGTGGATATGCAGACGACAGTGTCACATGGCAAATGTCGGGTTCTCTTCACGTCAGTAGCTATCCACAGCATCTCTCAAGGGACCCTTTCAAAAGACAGTTTGAAATTTGTTCCTTAAAACACAGATTTTTATTAATCGTGAGAACATATTAAAATTGGTAAGTTATTGGTTGAAAGGCCAAAAAGTGGCCCTTTAAAAACAGGGGTGAGTTAAAACCTACATTTACAAAATAGAATTAGAGTTCTTAATTTTTATTTATTTTAGATGTAAGAATACAGTCTCATTAAAAATGGTGCATAAAAAGCCATGTGGCATATTCAAGGGACTCTTTTAAAAAAAACAACTTTATATGTTTTATTTAAAAGTATTGAATTGGCAAATGAGGATTTTGTATTTTGGAGATACACAATACGACTTGGTATATATATGATACCCATTGTGTAATGATGATCATCATCTAATTAGGTTATCTAACACCACAGTGCTGTGCGTTAGACCCTCAAGAAGTTATTCTTTCTATAACTTAACATTTGTACCTTCTGTCTAAAATATCCCCATTTCCCATAGCCCTGAACCCTATTACCTACCATTCAACATTCTTCCTCAAGAACTTGGACTGTTTTATATGTGAGATCGTATCGTGTTTGTCTGTGTTTGGCTGATGTCATCGTTTTCTGTTGCTGTGCCAAATACCTGAGACTGAGTGATTCATGATGAAGGGATACTTATTTCTTGTTGTTCTGGAAACTGAAACATCCAAGAGGATGGCATTGGCATTTGGTGAAGGCCTTCTTGCTGTAATATCATGTAGTGAGGCAGAGCTCTCTTCCTATTCTTCTAAAGACACTAAAGCCATCATACAGCCTCCACCCATAGGACTCATCTAGTGCTAATTCCCAAAGACTCTACCCTGGGTATCATTACTATATGACCTTGGTGATTATGCTTTCAACATCTGAATGCTGGGGGAATGCAGCAAAATCATCATAGCTTTTTGGAGTTAGCACAGTATCATTCAGATTTTCACGAATGACAACATTTCCTTTTTTATGACTAAAAATTACAATAAATGTTGCATTTAAAAATGCATTCACCCATTGATTAAAACCTAGGTTGTTTCTATATTTTAGCTGTTGTGTAATTTAGTAAAAAAGGAGTTTGGATATTTCTTCATGATCCTAATGAGAATTATTTTAGAAATCAAGATGTTATTATAGAAAGAGAGTTACGGATAGATAGATAGGCAGATAGACAGAGATAGATTACTCATCTGCTGGTTCACTCCCCGAATGCCTACAACAGCAAGGACAGGCTGAGCCAATACTGGGAACCACGAACTCAATCCTGGTCTCCCAGATAGGTGGTCAGAACTCAACTACTTGAGCTATCACCTGCTGCCTTCTAAGACCTGGTTTGATAAGAAACGTAATTTAAGAGCCAGGGCCAGGAATCAAACCTGGGCACTCTAACATTGAATGTGGGTGTCTTAACTGCTAGGATAAATGCTTGTTCCTCATGCTAATTTTAGTATATAAAGACAAAGGTTTAGTTTCTTTGTTGTTCATTTGAATGCTCTTCTATATCATCCCTGAAGCCATATGCGGAATGTCTCATGACTCCCAGAATTTCAAACCTTAAGAGGAAAACAGGTGTTTCTTGTCTCCAGTATTCAGACTTGTCTGATGTGTGTTTCTCTTTTATTTTCTCACTTTAGATCCATGTTGGGAGAGGGTCAATAAAAATTTCTTTCCAGAGATGAACAGACTTGTCAAGTATCAATTAGTTATACTAAATCTCTTAAGAAGGGGCTTCCGTGTCATTTGAATCCCACCAAACTTTTCTTCCTGATCCGGTACTGAGGAGCTTTTTCTTGGCAGGATGAGAGGTAGACTCAAAATAGGAATCTCCAGGGACTGAAAGCAGTAAGAATGGACATATGGTGCAGTGGTTAAAACACCACTTGGGCCACCCACATCCCATATTTAAGAGCCTGTGTTGTAGTGCTGATCCCATTGCTGATTCCAGCTTCTTGCTAATGCACACCCAGAGAGGCTGGCTGTGGTGACACACATGGCTAAATCCCTTCTGCTTGCACAGGGAGCCTGGATTGGGTTCTGGGCTCCTGGCTTCAGTCTGGCCCAGCATCATTGTTGTGGGTATTTATAGGGTGAAGAGGTCGGATGGAAGATCTTTCTCTTTGTGTCTGTGTTTCAAATAAAAATGAAAGTAAGCAATAAGCAAAAATGTGAATAAGGCAGCAGATACAGGGAAATGTGTTTGAACTCTTCCTGATATCCTCATATTAGAGACATGTATAGCTCCTGTGCTACTGTCTGCATATATGTGAAAGAAAGGGGGGTCCTGCCTGTGTATTGTAGAGACAAAGGGAATGCAGAGCCAGATTTTTGCATGACTTTGTTTCTTCATATCCTTTGACATTCTTGGATGCATGGTATTAACTTCTGGTTTCATGACAATAACTAGGTTATTGAATGGGTGATACTAAAAAATACTTCATGACTGCTGCTATAGACACTGACCATTCAGATTGGCCACAGAATGTAAATAATTGTTTTAGTTCTGTAGGTGAGAATTGCTGAGTATAAGCCCTCAGTATGCATAATGCCAGGCTTACTATCTTAACGGTTTCTGCAGGATGGGAAGGGTCTGCTGATGGTGGTAATCTCCGAGTGTAACACATTGGTCTTTAAGAAAAAGTAAGAACATTAACCGACTCTGCATGCAATTTTTAGATATTTTCCCGAAGAAATTCGGAATGTTCATGATTTCTACTTTGAAATATCTATCTTCAGTTTCCATCTTAATACAGACTATGTGCTGCATAATGATGTTTTGTCCAGTGATGGACTGCACTCATGACTGTGGATCCATGAGGTTGTAATTAAGCTGGAAAATTTCTCTTGGCACATGATATCCTAGCTTTCATGATGTCTCGCACAGTACATTACTCATATGTTTGTGGTGATGCTGATGTAAAAAAAAAAAGCAACCTACTGCTCTGCTCTCATAAACAAGTGTGGCATTCATGATTATGTCTAGTGCACCATACTTACTAATGATAACAGATGGCTATGTTTTTGGCTTACATATTTGCTATACTTTCACCATTTTAGAATATGGTCCTTTTGCTTAACAAAAAAGAATATCTAACTGTACGACAACCTGAGGTGGCTGTATCAGGAGGTATTCAGAAGAGGCTTTGATATCATAGGAGATGACAGTTCTGTATGCATCATGGCCCATGGAGAGCTTCCAGTAAGATGAGCTGTGGAATTGTGAGATGGTGATGTTGATGATTCTGACCATGTGTAGGCCTGAGATGATGTGTATGTTTGTGTGTCAGTTTTTAACAAAAACATTTTAAAAGTAAAACAAAAGCCCAAGTTTTTAATGTAGAAGGAACTCTACAAGGCAAGAACACAATGAGAGAAAACATTGTACAGCTGTACAAAGTGTTCGTGCTATAATGAATGCTATTACAAAACAAAAAGTTGAGAGTTTAGAAATATGTTGTAAAAGGATGAAGTTAGCTTATTATTGAATAAAGAAACATTTTAAATTTCATGTAGCCCAAGTATACAGTGTTGATAAAGTCTACAGTAGTGTATGGTTGTGTTCTAAATCTTCACATTCACTTGCTGACTCACCAGAACAATTTCCAGTCCTTCATGCTTCATTCACGGTAGATGCCCTACATAGGTGGACCATTTATAATCTTTTCACTGTATTTTTTACCCCAGCTTTTAGATATGGTTAGAGATATTTCAAACAGACAACACTGTCTTACATTTGCCAAATGTGCTCAGTATAGTATAATGATTTACATAATACTTACTATACATGTTTGTAGTATGGGAACACAAACTTTATCATACAACCTAGATGCATTGTAGACTTTATCATCTAAATTTGTGCATCATCAGGTACATTTTTTTTTTTGTTACAAGGGAGCTTCAGCAAGTTCATGAAAAAATAGAATTACAATTCATGTGAATTTTTCATGAACTTTTTGAAACCCTTGCCAGTATGATGTACTTCTTAGAATGTAGTTCCAACTTCAAGCAAAACATGACTGTGTCTAATTTTCTAAGTTATAAGACATGAATACAGTAGATTTGATTTAAAAGCAATGGAACAGAAAACATTATGTAAAAGGACAAAGGCACTAATAAAACACAAATCTTCACGTCAACTGGTAACTTGCAAGCGCTTCCCCTGTAAGGCATAGCATGTTCAGGATACAGGCAGAAAGTGACAATACATTATCCAGTTGACTGTATTACGGGCAAGAAACCTTGTGATACATTTTAAAAAGTTAAAGCATTATTGGATTTTTTGGCATTCTTTGCTAGGCTCATTTTTGCTCAACTGTTAAGACCTGACCTTCTGTCCTTAGAAGCTTCTGATTTAAAATAGTGCTTCTTAAATTTTCATGTACATGTCTGTCACCTGCGTGTGGGTGAAAAGGAGATTCTGATTTAGTTGGTTTGGATAAGGCCCAGCATTCTGCATTTCTAACAAGCTGTTGGGGGGTGGTTTTGCTGCTACCCTGTGGGCCACACTTTGAGGAGCAAGGGGAAGTTTTGAACTTTTCCTTCCAGTTTTCTGGAAGTCGGGTTTCCCAGGGAGGGATCCCCCTGCTAGCTATATCCGTTGAATCAAACTTTGATCTAAATCCCTGCTGTCGTTTCTCTCTCCCTTTATATATGACTTAGGCCTTTTGTTCTTCCTTTTCCCCTGTTGCTCCTCTGACTATCATGAGCTGGGATCGTGGCACTGAAAAAGAAGGTGTCACATACAATTCATTGTGATAATGAGATCTTTCATTGTAACACAATTAGTGGTGGGCATGTCTGGTTTTACTCTTGGACAGTAGAGGAAACTATTTAAAACAGTGAAAAAGTATTACCAGTGAAGAATATAATTAATGCAGAGTCGGCATTGAAGAGAATCCTATTGTGTGTGGCATGTGTGTTTTTGTCAGACAATGACAACTATAGTCGTTGTTCCCAGTATTGATTTGCTGGCTGTCTCCCAGGCTGATTCTGGCTGCTAGAGAGGTAGGTGTGGGAAGTTTAATGAGAGCCATTATACTCTTCCAAGACCCATTTTTCTGTAGTTTTCAGAAAGGTCTTGGAGGTCTGGCAGGGATAGTAGCTAAACATGGAAGCTAGGGACCTTGAGTTGATCATCAAAGCTCCCATTAGTGCAAGAGGTGGAACTTTTCTTAATAGAAATTACTGTAAATGGATATAGGAGTCATGGGGGTAATTGACTAACCAATTGTAGGCATGTTTGCAGAAAGAAAAAGCCACAAAACAGTATGCCTTTGCCTATTAGCCCCTAAGCAGAAATGAGTGGCAATTGTTGGCAATCCATCCTGGACTAAGAGTAGAGAACTCTTTAGGATGTTAAATAGCATGGAAATTATAATGGGGATCCTTGTGCTCACTGTTCCTCATAGACTGTGCCTTTTCTATGATTTGGTTTATTTTCTAAGAACTCATTTTTTTTTTTTGTCTTGAACCTTTGTGGATGATGAACCATCTTAGTAATATATCTGGGTGGGAAGTTTTTTTTTTTTTTAACATCCTTTAAGAATATTCTTGTTATTTTTATTGCCTCTGTTTTTTGTTTTGTTTTGTTTTGTTTTTTTAGCCCTGACTCACTCGATGACCTTTAATTTGGAAAGGTAAGCAATGATGCACCCAGTTTTGTCTGCAAAGCTTTCGGAGGGAGAATAAAGTGGAATGCCTTTTCAGGAATCCCCTCCTTAACCTCTGTGCTCACTGCTCTCGGACCCCAGAATTGTGTGTGTCTTGGTGGAAATCCCAGTTCTCAGGTTTGGTGAACCAGAGTCTGATCTCTTCTGAAAATGGGCAAGTTCTGCTTACTATAATTTCTTAGTTCAGTGGCATCTTCTTTTTAGTAAATGGACTTGGTGTTTGAATATGAATCAGTGAAATGACAGTATGCCATCAAAAAGCTAAATTTTGAATATTCACACCTGTTCACCTCCATTAAAAATTCTACTCCCAGATCAACTATCTTATATTAATGAGCAAGCTCCATGCACTGGGCCTTGTACAGCTTGAGCTCTTTAAACATTGATAATTGGACCTACGATGTAGCAAGCGTCCTCTGGACAGATGGAGCTTATACCATTCCTGAAGATCCTTGGGGAACTTCTAGCTCCAGAACTCATGAACAAGGCTGGACTTTTTTCTGAATGTTTCATGAGAAAAGGAAAGATGATGTATACTGTAGAGCACACAGTAGAAAACTAATAAAACTCTCATTCCTGTTCTGTCCTCTGCCGACTGCCGTATCTCTTACTTCAAACAGACCCTACAGATTCTTTTATTACCCAGGCTGTTTAGATGTGTCCCTAACTTACATACCCTACTCTTGAACCAAGCCTTGGAATTATCCCCACAGTGATCATTAAACGCCTGCCTTTTGAAGGTGTCCTTTGCCATCAAAGTTTCTGATTTGCTTATTTACCTAATTAAAACCTTACTGATAGTGAGTTGCAGAAGAATTTTGATATATATCCCTGCCTACTTCTAAAAAGGATGGTGAACCTTTCATGGGTTCTAGGGGATCCATGAAAACAAGTAGTAGTTAATTGCCTTATCTAATACCAGATACCATCCTGTTGGTGACTGATCACCCTATTGCCTTCTGACCTCCTCTTCCCTTTGAAATAAGGAAAAATAATTTTCTGTTCATCTTATGTTCTACATCTTGGTGTCCCCTGTGTTACACTCCATCCATTAGTCTTGCCTCTCCTGGAAGCCGTCTCTTAGATTCTTCCTTCTTGAGCATTTCTACACCTTCTTTATTACTGTTATACCAAAAAGATATAAAAGAATGACAATGATGACAGGGCCACAGAGATATTTGCATATAAATAGCAACTCTTGGGTGAACACAGTAGGAACTCTTTTATAGAAGTATGACTCCTGAGAAGAACTGGGATTGGTAAAGTATACATACCATACATGGAGTGAGGACTGGGTACACAGTGTGAGATGAGTTAGACACCGACATTATGATGTAATTCTGTATCAGATGTTTATTATGAATGAATGGTTCTGTGGTGATAGAGTTCAGATGTAATCACATTCCTTGACTTGTTCAGTGTTATATTCTTGATGTTTTTATATATCTATTTTTTTATTTTGATAATCTTACATAGTTGATTAGAGCACAAAGGGTCAAGGGTTACAGGAAAATGGGTAAGACCATTGTTTTCACACTAATACCATTTTTTTTCTGTATCTGGGGTCAAGGGAGAAACAAAGGGAGAAGCCCCACCCCATCTCCCACCCATCCCAGGTCCCCGATGTGGGGCATGCTCCAAGGGTCCTGCTCAAGTAGTTTTGGCAGTTCAACAGTTCTGAATTGCTGCCAATCTTGCTGTTCCAATCATGATGAAATCTATTCAGAATCTACTGGCTGACATAGTCTCTTCATGGTTGGGGTTCTGAGATCAGCATTTGGAGGGATATCCAAAGAAACTTCATTTGAGGTGATCCCAGATCTGATTCTTGTGTATGCTTGTCAGTACAGGGTCTGGCACAGTCCGTCGCCCCAATCAGCTTATGCAAATGCTGGTGGTTGCAATTGCTGGGTCAGTTCTGTTTCCAGCCCTGTCACCCATGCGAACCGATGATTGTTGTAGTCCAGCCCAATCCTGCGCACTTCATATTTGGTCCTCCCGCAAACCAGTGGGAGCTGCAGCCTAGTTGGGGTGACTCCCCATAACCCCCAACAGGCCTGTCTCTTACCCTCATTCCCATGCTTGCCAGTATATACAGCAGACTTGTCCAGTATGTCTCACATTCCATTTAGCTCTCATACATTTCAATGGGCATTGAAGCCTAGTTCAACCCAACCAGCCCTACTATCCAGTCCACATACATACTGGCAGGTGCCGTTCTGTCTAGCCACCTCTGCCCCTGTCCAGGTTTTCATGCTTTCCAGTAGGACTGGTAACCCAAGAGGCAAGTGCCCACTATCTCCCTACTAGGCCACTTCCATTCCCAGATTATGCACTCTCCAGGTGGTTCTGGCATTTAACTTGACAGAATTAGCCCCCAGTGTTAGCCCCTGCCAGCTGATGCTGTGGCAAAGCCCAACCAACACTCACCCATGCTATTTTATGCTTGCACCAATCAGAACAGTCAGGCGAGCCTGACTTTTCTCTGATCTAGCTCATATGAATCCCATAGGTGTTGTAGCCCTGCCTGGTCTGGTCTGCCTCCATCCCAACTGATGCTCTCCAGTGGGAGTGGCTTTCCAGCAGGGGAGCCCACATTCCCCCGGCTGGCTTTGCCCCTTCCCTCCCTGGTTCTCTGTGCTCTTTGGGCATTGCAACCACATCTGGTACAGCTCACCTCATCTTGGCTTTCTGTAATGTGCACGGTATGTGTTGCGACCGAACCTGGCCTGACCCACACTCTGTTCTGGTACCCAGATTTGCCAGCAGGTAATGTGAACTGGTTCAGCCTGGTCTGCCCCCGACCTATGCCATATGTATGATGGTGGGTATCTTCATTTGGCCTGGTCTGGGTTGCTCCCTATCGTGGTTTTTGCGCTCACCTGTAGGGACTTTGTCCTGCCAGAAGAGTTGTCCAGGCTCTTCCAACAGAACCTCTCCTTCTGCCAGATCTTGCACATACTGGTGGGTCCATTGGCCAGCCCTGCTTAGTCCACTTCCTCTTCTGCTGGCCTTCAATTCATTCTAGTTCTTACTATTGGATGTTTCAACCCCAGCCAAGTCTTGTCCATACTCAGACACTGTTCACACATGGCTCAGTAAGGGCAGAGACCTAGCATAGTCCGTTCTACATCTACCCAGGTTCTCCAGACCACCAGATGGCTAGAATCTAACCTGGTTAGGTGTGCCCAGCCCCAGTTCACACTTGTGCCAAGGGAGATTGCAGACATATCCAGACCAGAATACAGCCCCACTCTGGCCATTGCACTCACCAAGGGGAATCCCAACCCAGCAAGGGTATACTTTCACAGCTCCCCAACCGGGTATATTCCCAGCCCTAGATTATGTGTGTGCCAGTGGTTGCTCTGACCCAGTTGGCTTAGCCCCTCACCTGTCTCAGTGTTTGCCTTCAATGCTGTGGCCTAGCATCCCTGGCTCATGCAGGCCAGTTAGTGTAAGAGCCTAGCTTGGTATGACCTGTGCTCCAGCCTGATTTTTGTTTTTCCTTGTGAGTTGAGGTTTGTTTGGCCTTACCCAGTCTGCCCCCTTCTAGTTGCAGCTCGTCCCACCCCACATCCTGTTCCAGGATGCACATTTGGGTGCTGCTGCCTTAACCTGCCCAGACTGTTGTCAGTTCCTTTACCCGTAAGTGATGGCAGGTTCCATGGTCACACCTAGCTCAGCCCATCATCACCCCAGCTCGTGAGCTAACCAGTGGGACTTGTATTTCCACACTGTTTGGCCCACACTTCTCCCACAGAATCTACCTTTGGACCTGCTTCTCTCGCATGCTGGTTAGTGTCTTGACCCTGCTAAGCGTGACCCATCTGCTGTTCAACCAATCAGTCTGGTACTGGTACCTAGCCCTGCCAGCCAGGCCCACAGCCATAACTTCTGTGTGAACTGGTGTGTGGCAGTCAGTGATGCTTTATGCTAATATCCCATCTCAGGATTCCCATGTGGGCCGGTGAATCAGTTTGGCCCAAATAGATCTTAGGGACTTTCCCCTCCAAACCACCAGGTCTCAGTACCCATGCTTGCCAGTAAGTTCCGTGACCCCATTGCTGGGAATCACCCAGGATTCATCCCTCACCTACACTCACATTGGCTTTATCCGTGGCTGTCCCTAAGCAATAATTACATACCCTAAAAACCCCAGAGCTTGCTGCCAGGTGGCCAGCAGGCAAGCCTGGTGCCAAATAGGTGCACTGGCCGCCCAAAGCCTAGGACTTAGTCACCACTTGGCAGCAGTGACTTTGGCCTGAGTCCCCAGCGTTGGGTATGACCTGGCTGGGGCACCCCCCGCAGCAGCTATGCTACAGGAGGCTCCTTTTGTCCCAACCATGGCCGAACCATATTCTGGATGTTTTGAACAATGCCTGGCACATAGTAAATACTTAATAATCATTTGTGGAGTGACTGGATGAATGAGTAGATGAATACTTCTTTTTCCAATGGATTACTTAACCTTTCCCTCACATACAGGGGCTCCAAATATCTTTTCCTTGAGACATCTGTGACCTGAATTGTCTACATATTCCCGGATGTTTTCTTAGCCTCAAGGGACAAGGTGAGGAAACTTTGTTTTTTTTTTTTTTTTTTTTTTTTTTTTTTTTGGACACCAGGTAGAGTGAGGCAGTCTCTGCTATGTCTCTCATGTTGTTATTGATTGTTGCTTATGAGGCTGAATTTTGTAGAGTCCCAGTAAGATCATTTAGCTGAAGAGGGATCTTTCATGGAATAAGGATGTTTCACTATTTCGGGACTCGCCTGGTCAGTGGGTACTCAGAGTTCTGGCTGCCGAGGCTGCGGGCAGTTTGAGCTCTTCTTGTGCTCGTGTGCACCACCGCATCCCAGGACACAGACCTATGCTAGGAAGTTGGCACAAGACCAGCCCTAGCATCTTGCACTCAGAGACCTGGAATGTTTACTTGATTTGTTTTCCAGAGGTTACTTTTCCTAAGAAGCCTATCTTGGGGGCTCCAGGGATCACTGCCTACCCTGTGTCTAGTGTGACATGTTTGCAAACTTCTTTTGGTAGCAGAGGTAGTAGGGCTGATGGCAGTGATGTCAGGCATCATACAAAAGCTTAATTTCTACAAGTATCTGTGCTGTCTATTTTTACAATGTCCACTGCAGAAATGAGAAAATGTGAGCACAGAGAAGCTAATTGCTCAAGTTTATACTTTAATGAAAGATGACATAAAAATAAAAGTTAGGCTGCATGCTTTTGGAGTTGTGTACTTAAATTCTCTGTAATTGCATTGACAGCAGTTTTATGGGAAAGTTATTAATATTGCATTGTCCCAACTAACAGATGAAGAAATTGAGTCTTAAATATCCTTGAATTATTTTGAAGCATTCTAGAAAAGAGGATTCTGCTCTGAGATCACAGAAAAAGCCAAATTTCTGTTTCCTTACATCAAAATCAAATTTTCCTCCTATTGCTGTAACTTTGAGTTATATTAAAACTGAATCAAGGGCCTGGGGTGGCAGCTTAGCAGCTAAAGTCCTTGCCTTGTATGTGCCGGGATCCTATATGGGCGCTGGTTCGTATCCCAGAGGCCCTGTTTCCATCCAGTTCCCTGTTTGTGGCCTGAGAAAGCAGTTGAAAACAGCCCAAACACTTTGGGACCCTGCACCCGTGTGGGAGACCTGGAAGAACTCCTGACTCCTGGCTTTAGATTGGCTCAGCTCCAACCATTGTGGCCACTTGGGGAGTGAATCAGTGGAAGGATGATCTTCCTTTTTGTCTCTCCTCTTCTCTGTGTATCTGACTTTTCAATAAAAATAAATAAATCTTTAAAAAAACAGAGCCAAGTTTTGTGGGAGCTAGGTGTTTTCTCCTAAAAAGAAGGTCTATTTAGGAGAGAAATCTAGAAGGGCAGCTTTCAGGTTTTGCTTTTGGAAGGATCATTGAGGATTCTGAATAGCAAAAGTGTGTACCACTTCTCAATCTTTAAAAACAATGTTCTGGGGCTGGCGTGGTAGCATAGCAGGTTCATCCTCCACCCTATGGTGCCAGCATTCCATTTAGGCTCTGGTTCATGTCCTGGCTGCTCTACCTCCAATCCAGCTCCCTGATTACAGCCTGGAAAAGCGAGAGAGAGCTCAAGGACCTGAGCCTCTGCACTCGCATGGGAGACTCCGATGAAGCTCCTGGCTCCTGACTTTGGATCAACTCAGCTCTGGCCTTTGGGATCATCTGGGGAGTAAACCAGCAGATGGAAGACCTTCTCTCTGTAAAATCTGCCTTTCACATAAAAATGAATCTTAATAAGAATACTGTTCTTCTCTAAAAGGTGTTTAAAAAAAAAATCATGAGTCAATTCTGACTCACTTGCATTGATATGCCCTTGGGCGAACAGTTCCCTTGTAGAGTAACTTTATTTTCTCTGTATCATCAGCAAAAATAAGATCAGGCTGAGATTTATGTCAAGAAGTTATCTTAGAAAAGCAGTAGTTTTAAAAAATTTCTTGGTGTAATACATTAATTTAGCAGTGATATTAACTTAATGCCAATGATTAAGCTTGGTTCATTAGTCTTGGGGGGATGTTTGGTGCAGCCATTAAGCATCCTGTATGTTAGTGCCTTTGTCTGAGTCCTGACTCTACTTCTGCTCTAGCTTCTTGCAAATGTGCACCCTGCGTGGCAGCATATGATGAATCAAGTACTTGGGTCCCTGCTACCCATCGCCTACTATGTCACAGCTCTGCCCCCCAAATAATATAAAATTTATAAAGAGAAGGATCCCTGTACCTTTATAAAGAACAGCATGAAGGGTTTCCCTGTGTGTTTTGCACATTTTAAAAATTCAATGAGTATCATGTGGTATTACAGTTGCCATTGCAGCCATAAGGATGATTATTCTTGGTGGTTGTGGTTCTGGGCTGGGCATGCAGTCTTCCTAGCAGATATATATACATTATAATATATATTATGTATATTATTTTCATGTTGTTTTGTTTCATATGTTGATTTGTCTGTTCCCATAAGCTATTATTTAGATTTCACTGTATTCTTTTCCAAAGGATATAATAATTTAATTTCAAGGTAAAATTTCTAAAATACTCAGAGAGATGAACTGTGGTTTCTCCTAATATGTTTTCTGAAAAGAAGACATTTTAAAACCTAAAACAGGAAAGACAAAGAGAAGGAGACATTTCACCCACTGTTTCACTCTCTGAATGACAGCATTTGGATCAAGGTCTAATTGAAGCCAGGAGCACAGAACTCCTTAGCAGATAACTATGAGGAGGAAAGGAAGTTTCGTGCAGATAATAAATGCAAAAGATATAGTATCTCTATAGTCAACATTTAACAAAATTTAACTAATTTATTTTTAGTATTTTATCAACAGAATGAGAACAGATTTCACCTATTTCACAGTACAATTCTAAGATGTTCATTATTTTACCCTCTCTCTTTTTCCCTCCTTTTTCCTCATTCCCTTTTTAAAATTTAATTTTGCAAAAAAAAAATTCAATCCAATCTATAATCACAGGATAATGTTATCATTAACCATAATATTCTACAAGTAGAAAGTAGGGACCTAGCACAGTAGCCTGATAGCTAAAATCCTTAGCTTGCACTGGGATCTCATATGGGTGCTGTTTCATGTCCATCTAGCTCTCTGCTTATGGCCTTGGAAAGCAGTAGAGGAATAGCCTTGGGACCCTGCACCCACGTGGGAGACCAGAAGAAGCTCCTGGTTCCTGGCTTTGAATCAGCTCAGCTCCAAACATTGTGGCCACTTGGGGAGTGAACCAGTGGATGGAAGATCTTTGTCTCCTCTCTGTAATTCTGTAATAAAGTAAATAAAGCTTAAGAAAAAACAGAAAATAGGAACATCACAGTTCAACAGGAGTATTAACAAGGCTTAAAAACAATCATTAAATCACATGATGTCCATTTCATTCTTAAACATTTTTTAAATAATTTACTACTTTATCAGAGAAAACATGATCTTTGTCTTTTTGAGAGTTGCTTATTTCACGTAGTATAATGGTTTCTAGTTAAAATCTAGCAAATTTCCAGAGTATCAATGCATTAGGTCAGGTTAGGCTGCTGTGATAAAGACTGAAATTTAATGAATCGAAGAAAAATAAATGTATTAGTATTAAAAAAAAAAACAGGTGAGTGTTTCAAGGGTTAGAAAAAATTTTAGGCAATTTAGTTATGAGCATGTATTGAAGTTTTCTTACGATCATGCGTGCAAGGGAAATGGGCCCAAGAAGACCACTTCCCAAATTCACTTTTGGCAAGGAAAAGGGGTATGGTTAGATAATCACTGTTAGACATGGAAAGGGAGAAATGCTGGCTAAAGGTCACTAGGCCTTTGAATGACAGTTGGCAGCTCTGTGTGTGGGTAATTGGGCGTGTGGGTAATTGGTTTCCCAGAGCAACCTTAATCCCATTAAAGTTTGTAGAAAATTGCTTAAGCATTTTATCAGGAATCTTAACTTCTCAGAAGGAGGGTGTGAGGCCAAAACATTCCCTCGTCCAGATCAGGCTTGGAACAATTTTTATGTTGTGCACCATGGGCCACTCTGCTCTGCTGGGTCATTAAGGGACTTTGACCGATTGTAACTCTGCCCTTTTGAGCACAATGTATGGATTTAATGTGATTCTGGTCCCTGTCAGCAGCCAGTGAGAAGGGAATAAAGAGCAGAAGTCCAGTGATGGAGTTGTTGATTTTTTTTTTCCTTAAGCAAATGAGCCAGATGTTAGACACATGACTTCTCCCCCAGCAGGGAGTGCTACACAGAGAACCTAGAACTGCAGCCCCTGACTGGGTGTCCAAGGTCTAGCTGCAGATATTTCAAAATTGGGGCAGAAATAGCTCGGGGTCAGTGAAAGTATATCTGGTCTTTCTGTTCCTACTACTACTGTTTCTTCGAGTAGGAGCAGGCAAGTTATGGCCTATGGTACAAATATTATGTGCAACCTGTTTTTGTGTATACAGTTTTATTGGAACACACTCATGATCATTTATATATTTATTGGCTGTGACTGATATCATACTATAATGGCAGAGTTAAATAATTGAGATACAGACCATGTAATATACACAGCCTGTAATATTTATACTTTATGCTTTACAAGATGATGTTGTTTGCCTCTGTTGTAGAGAGGGTTCTGAATTCCCACAGAAGTGGAATTGTTGGGTCAAAAGGAATTTGCATTTATAATTTTAATGGATATTTCCTTTCAGTGCTTGGGATTGTCTGTATAGCATCCTCACCAGCACACAGGGTATCAAATTTCCCATGCACCAATTTGATTGATGAAAAATATTTCACTATGGTTTTAATTGTATTTATGGAAGGGTACTTTAAGCACTGACAAAATACAATTAAAAGATAAGTTTATTTTGGTGCAAAGAAGTTTTAAAATCTGTGCACAGGGATAGGTTTTTAGCTTAGTTGTTAAGATACTGGTAAAAATCCCTGGTCTCTTTTTGGGCTACCTGTGGTTTTTATCTAGCCAGCTCTAGCTGCTGGCTCCAGCTTCTTGCTAATGCTGAGCCTGGCAGGCAGCAGTGATAGCTCAAGTAACTGGGTCCCTGATATCCTTGAGAGAAACCTGGGTTGAGTTCTTACCTCCTGGGTTTAGTCCACTCAAATCTGGGACACCGAGAACATTTAGAGAATGAACTGGGTGAAGGAACCACTCTCTCTTTCTACCTCCACCTCTCAAATTAAGTAATAATCTAGCAATCTGTGTAGAATTTTGTCCCAATGTGCATTTCCATAATTTTTTTGAAGATCCTTTGTAGACAGGGATTTTTAAAGTTTTTTTTTTTTTTTTACCACAATAAGCCTGTGTTTAAATTTCATTTCTTTTACATTTTTGAGGTATCTTGATAATATTAATAAAATTGAGCATTTTGTGATGATTGAATCTTATCATACTTTAAGAGAATTTGTACTTCAATCTTACGGAGTTAGTGCTTTCCTTCATATGTTTATTAAAAATTTTAAAGACATTTAAAACATGTTTTATTCATTTATTTATTACTTATTTGAAAGGAAGACAGAGAGAAAGAAAAGAGAACAACATCTGTTCCATCTACTGTTTCACTCCCCAGAGACCGTGAGAGCTGTAGTTGGGTGAGGCCTAAGCTAGTACTTGGAATTGCATCCAGGTATCTCATGCGGATGGCATCGACCCAAGTACCTGAGCCTTCACCTGCTTCCTCCCAGCACATGCATTCACAGGAAGTGAAGGTGGGATTCTACCACGAGCACTTGGGGGGATATAGGCATCCCCAAACAGTGGGTCAACAGGCTGAATGGAAAATATTAAGATATGGATTTTGCATAATAATTTCTAGGTTCTCTTTATAATACTAAGGAATTGAACCAGTTGTGATGAGTGGCACAAATCTACTTAATATTTTTCCCATTTGTTCTTTTGGAAATTCTGTTAAAAAGAAAGTTTGTGTAGTCAAATTTAACACTTTTTCAGAACTTAGGATATGTCATAAAAGGCTTTCCCCCATTCCAACTCTATACAAAATTTCTTCTTTTTTTTCTTAGTAATTCTGTGGTTTTCATTTTTTACATTTAAATATTTGTTCCATCTGTAATTTATTTTGTTTTATGGTTAAAGGAATGGATTCAATTTTTTTCTCCCAATAACTACCCATTGTGTAAATGCTATTCCTTTAAAAATACATCTTTATCATATATTAAATTTCTATATATTCTTAGATTTATTACTGGAATGTTTCTTTGACATGTCTATTTATGGCTCAGTATTATGTTGCTTTAATTAACAAAACTTTGTGTTACATTGTAATATTTGACAGTGCTAATTTGCCCTCACTTGCTTTTTAAAATATAATTTTTCTGGGTAATTTTATTTGTTTATTTTGCTATATGAAAAAGTTTAAAAATATTTCTAATGATTTTTATTTGGATAGAGTTAAAGTACATGTTAACTTGGCAGAACTGACATCTTGGTGAGTTATTAAGCATGAACATAGTGTAAAATCCGTTCCATTTGAAGCACTTGTTATTTTAAAAAATTACCTTTTTTGTTGCTGACTACATTTTTCTGACAGATTTCTGAGAATGGACCACTAATTTTCTAAGTTGGGCTAAGTTTTATTATTGGTGCTGAAATATGTCTTTTCTACACATTCAGAAGATGCAGGAACTAACCACTTGTTTTCCCAATGATATTCATAAAGCAGACACAGCTGGCAGTGGTAAATGATCCATTTGGGACTTTGTCATTGCCTTGCTGTCTGTGTCTTGAGGTGATTGCTGCGTAGAGTAATAGCAAAGGAGCCATGACACAATAGGAGGAGAATGAGATCTGGAGCAGAAAGCATTAGATCAAATTGTTAAACCTGGAAAATTCTTTTCTTAGTTGAGTTCTCAAGAATCATATCCGAAAACTAAGATTTATAAATTATGGAGTCTAGAGAGTAAAGTAGGACAAGGAAGGAAAGATTGTAAAACAGAGTGCCTTGTGAGCAACCTATGTCTTGCTTGGAACCTGAGAGCTGAGCCTTACCAATTTCTGTTTGTGACTGCAAAGGCTGCCCCAGTGCCGTAGACTTCCTTCCATACACCTCTGGCTGACCTTGGGTATGACTTGGGCATACATTCAGATTGACAAAAGGTCTAGGTAGCGAGTGGAACATGTTTGTTGTTGGATCTGGTTAGCCTTCCCAGGAACAATGAGAGACATTGTGATACGATTGCATTAAAAAATTTAAATTTCTCCATCCTGAGCCACATAGCCACCAGTCCCTGTTGGGAAATCATTGTGTGAAGTTAAAATTTTGGTCTGCATCTTGCACACCCTGTTCTTAGGAAATTCTGCTTTCTGCTTCAGCTGATTTGAATGTTGGAGATCCTTCTTCCCATTACGCCACACTGTTAGGATGGCAGTCAGTACTTGCCTCAAACCTAGCAGTTTCCATGGAGTTGTCAGTAACTTATGGTTTGTTATTGGTGTTTGTCTAGACTTTTCTTTTGGGATAAGAGATTGAGAAACAAAGAGTCCATTGCCAGTAAGCAATAGGAGTTAGAATTAAAATGTTAATATATGAGGAGAGAAACACATGATGACTGTATTCAAGAAATCATGAAGCAGGTCATTGTTAGAGTAACATGGAGAATGAGTGAGTGAGAGAGAAGTAGACAGTAAGATAAAGGTCCAACCCAGGGCTGCCTTGTTTTTTGTTTTCTGAATCTTGGTTGTTCAAATTTCCAGGTTTCCCATGAGTCTTTTTAATCCTTTCAATAACCACCTCTTCCCTTCACTTGATTTCATATGAATGTTGCATTGTTACTTGTCTTGACTGAACACACATTTGCAGATAATTAGGCAATGGTCTCATGCTCCGCTCCATTCTCTGCCATCTCTTCTCCCTCCATTGTGTCTAAGGGCCCCTGACCGGCCAGTGCTCTCTAACCATTGCCTGCTGTGGAGAAGGTCTCCAAGAAGAATAATGATTTATAAAAAGTAGCAGCATTAAGTGGAATAGGCTTGTCCTTCCCAGAACAGGCAATGATAACATCATACAGCACACTCTCCAAGGAAGCGGAGTTTTCACCCTCTTAAGAAAGAAGAAACTCGATTAAGTCCTTTATACGGTCATAAGCCCTGCGCTTCATAAATGAGTCTTGACAGTAAGGAGGTTAGAGGGAGGAAGTTTTAGCAAATTTTCTTTAATGAAACTTGATGGGATGCTTTCACCTGATTTTTATAGACTTCAACTGCTTTGAGGAACATCATGTCACCTACTATCCACAGAAGAAACTTAGTTGATTCATTAACAGCAGCAGACATGAGCCAGGAGGCCTAACTCAACCCATTCACACTAAACACGATCAGACTCATAAGTTGGCTCCATTAACTACATGGCTCGATGACACAGCCACAGACATTTATTCAACATCTTCTATCTCCATGCTCTGTGCTTGCGGCGGGCGATGCAGGAGTGGATGACGCACATGCTTCTGCCTTCAGGAAGTGTGCAGACGGTGGGAAGGTGGGCATTGAAGACACACTGTTACCCGAGAGAAGAGCACTGACAGCAGGTCAGAAAGTGTTTCCCAATGAACCTGTTAAAGTAAGATTGCTATGTAGGTAACCTTCCACTGGGTTTTGTATGATTGCTTTGTGCAGCTAAAACCCTACTTCAAGTCTCCACAAAACTTGACAGACTTGGCAATAGGCTGTGGATTGTTTTTTGAAGGTAACTGGTAGTCTTGGACCACTGCTTGTTGGACCAGCATAGCCTGTGAGAAATGCTGTTGATGGTTGTGTGTATTGCTCCGTCTGTCAAGAACATGTCTGCAAAAGAGTCCTTCACTGGCTGAGAATCATTTGAGTGTCTAGATGGTTTCACAGACAACTGAAGACTATGGGACCCTTCTGAGCTAAACTGGAAGTACCCTAGAATTAACACCCTTGGTGGTTTCTTTTTTTCTGATGTGATTTTGAGGAGAAGTAATCCATATTTCTTATTCTCCATTAGGATGATTTTGAAGTATGTTTATGAAGGCTTTCAGGGCATCCTGAATGGAGCAGCCTCAGTTGTTCTTAGTCATAATCTGCACTTGCGATTTTTAAAAAAAGATTAATTGATTTATATTGGAAAGTCAGATATGCAGCGAGGAGGAGAGACAGAGAGGAAGAGCTTCTGTCCATTGTTCCACTCCCCAAGTGGCCACAATGGCCAGAGATGAGCCGATCCAAGGCCAGGAGTCAGGAGCCTCTTCTGGGTTTCCCACGTGGGTGCAGGGTCCCAAGGCGTTTGGCCATCCTTGACTGCTTTCCCAGGCCACAAATAGGGGATTAGATGGGAAGCAGGGCGCCGGGGCCATGCACTGGCATGGGATCCCGACGTGTTCAAGTCTAGCACTGTTAGCCACTAGGCTACTGCACTGGGCCCATTTAACATTTTTAAACCAACTTTCCTCACTTCTCTGCCTACTTCTTATTTCCTCAGAGAGCTTCCTGGAATCACCTCCTTAATTGTGTCCTGAGATTCTTAGAGTCTGCTTCTGTGGGGGAAGCCACACTATGATAGTATCTAAATTCTGCATGTTATTTTCAAGCTAATCGTCATTGTGTCTCCAATTTGAGGGTATTCCTGGGAATGAAAATTGAGGGCAGGGACATGCAAGATAGAAACTTTTATTTTCAGAATCTCTTTCCCCTGCTCCTCCTATAATAATAATAATAGTGATATTATTATTATTATATATGTGTGTGTGTGTGTGGGTGCGCGCGTGTGTGTGTATGTGTGTAATTAAAGCATGCCCTTATTTGCTATAGGGAGACAGTGCAAGAATGGAAAGGGGTCAGCAATGTCAGGGGTTACTGAGAAGAAAGATGAAGAGGGGAGGTCTTAGGGTTTAGTGAGTAGGTCTTTGGTCACTGAAGCAAGAGCTGTTTTTATGAAATGCTGGGACAAAAAACACGTATTTTAATGTATTAGCAATTTATATATATTTGTGGTTCGCCCCTTTCCTTCGCTGAAGTATGGAGAGAGAGAAAGAGAGAGAGATTTTAAAGTCAATTACACCTAGTTTGGTTTTCAGTCTCTCGGAACCCCAAGATCACTATCGTTTGACATAGAGAGACCCCGAGCCAACATTCAAATATTTGCCCAGCTCCAACTATCTTTCCACCACTACCACCCCTGCTTTGTTTATTAGAAAGCAGTATAGACTTATGAAAACTATTTTTTGGGGGCATGGGAAATGAAGTGAAAGGAATAATATACTTGATTTTCTTTTAATATAACTTAATTGTATCCAGTCACATTAAAACTTGGGACTCCAGAATTAAAATTGGGCAAAAAAAAAATGCTTCATTAGGAGATAATTAAGGGCATCTGTCTAAATTATGGGATATAAACTTTTCAACAGAAGCTTCTGTTGAAAAAGTATAAAGTAACAAATTGTGGTGGGACGGGTTATATCTGGAGTCAAGAGACCTGAGGTCAGGTTAAGTTTATGGCCACTCATTCTGAGACTTTGAAAGAGGAACTTCTCTCTAAGCCTTCATTTCACTCTGAAGTGAAGTTTAAGTAAGTGATGTCCCAGCATTCTAGGATACTCTTCATGTCAACCAAATAACTCCATCTTTATTAAAGAAGTTCTGCTCAGAGGACATCATCAGGGCTTGTTAGGGATCAGCAAAGGAAGGAGAAGTCAGACAGACCTTTGTGCATTCACAAACAGCTCTTGAAGCCTAACCTGTGCAGAATTCTATTTGGACATTGGGGATGGAGAAGTAATGATGGCTGCCCACTCTGATTGAGACAAAACAAACAAACAAACAGACCCAAACGAAGCTAGGATTGTTTGGGGGGAAAAGTAATAAGAAACAATTCTTATTATCTGGTTGGCACCTGTTGTGAATCAGTTCAGATACTTAAGGTAAGATTAATCCTTTGCTGTCCAGTAGGAAATAACAATTCTACAGGAAAATAACACTGAAGACAGGGATATTGTAATGGGAAAAAGTCAAGACTATGAGTACTTTCCTGGAGAGTGAAATAAGAAAGGTAGTTACAACAGAGAGGTTGGGCAGAGATGTGGGTACCCAACTGTGAGTGAGAAGAGGGGACCAATCAGAGGTGAAGGAGGACTCCTTTTCTATGCCTTCTATTTTGTCAATGGCTAGCCTTAAAGCTATTTGTCAGGTTATAATGCTATTTTCTATAAATTAAGTAAGTAGATAAAGGGTGAAAATAGAAATGAATTATTGTCCTAAAGCAACAGATCTGGCCGTAGGCCCAGTTATACTGAAAGAGTCCTTTTCTTGGTATGTGGGCAACTCTCTTCCCTTCCTAAGTCATCATAAAGGCAACTGGAATGACTTAAACGTGGACCCTGTCAAGTGATGCAAAAAATCCCATGATTTACAACCTCCAAAAGTTTATCTTGCTCTGGGAAAAAAGAAGACCTTGGAACCAAAGCTCCACATTTAGAAGCCAATAAAAACATCTTAAAATAACGCCCCCTCCTCCCTCCTACTCCATAATGAGAAATGGAGAGATTTAGCGAGAGGAGGGGGTTGTGGGTAGGACTATCGCAATCACCAGTGATTGAGCTTCAAGGTCCAGGGACTTTGTTGTGGGCACTGGAACCCTAATGATTTATAATTAACTCCAACAAGAAAAACCAAATGCCATGCACTTTCCTAACAGAGCTACAAAAATAACCACATTCACAGTGTTTGTAAAATTGGAAACAAATGTCCCAAGGAACATAAGAGCTTCATGCTGTCCTACCCAAGCTTTGGAGGAAGAAAAATACTGGCACTCCATCGCGACCACAAATGATGAGCCAATATCGTTTGTCATGGGAAATTCATCTAGGCAAAATCGGATTGCACCATTAGCCCTCAATGACTCTGAGAAATAACCCTTCTGAAATGCCTCAAATTAAAAGCAGCCAAGGGCTGGGTTTAACATCCTCTGTCCTTATAGCTGCTGAGTGTCGCTGCTCCCCATCTTGATCTATGGCAGAGCTGAAAGGGGTGAAAATAAATGTCTGTTTTCCTGGTTCCTGAAACACCCCTCCCAGTTCAAGGTGGGGATTGACAAGGGTGATGACCGTGAGGGGTAATGGGAGGCTATCGGTGGTACCTAGGGCACAGTGATCTAGTTCACTGTTGAAGGATGAGGCGGGTAGAGGCTGACAATTTGACAACTGGATTAGTAATGTTGGTTTTTAGTTTTAATTGTTTCTAAAGGCGCATTCTGCTTTATGAAGGACCTTAGTTCGTGCACTGCCATAGGACATGAAAGGTTTAATTATGGGATTTTCTTTAGTTCTGTCACTTGTGGGACTACACTGATGTGACTGAACATGTCATATAGCCAAAGACTGAGGTAATACTCTAAACAATAGTGATCTAAGTCCAGACAGACTCCACAGACATCTCTTTTAAATTACATAGCCCTATGAAACAGCCTTTACAGAAGTTCCTGTTTAACAGATGAGGAAATCTTTTGCAGGAAATCTTTCTGTATTTCGATCAGTTAGAAGCTTAGCTGGGACAAGGACCTATCATTATTTAATGCAGGAACCATGCTTTAGACTAATTTTTAAAAATTATTTATTGTTATTGGAAATGCAGCTTTACAGAGATAAAGGAGAGACAGATCTTCTGCCTACTTTTTTATTCTCCCAAGTGGCTGCAATGGCCAGAGATGAGCCAAAACCAGGAGCCAGGAACTTCTCCCAAGTCTCCCACATGGGTGCGGGGTCCCAAGGCTTTGGGCTATCCTCCACTGCTTTTCCAGGCCACAAGCAGGGAAGGGAAGTGGAGTAGCTGGGACACGAACCGGTGCCCGTATGAGATCCTGGTGAATGCAAGGTGAAGACACTGGGCTACTGGGCCAGGACCCAAAACTAATTTCTAAGTGGGTTTCTGTATTTCCTCATCATGCATTCTTTTCTCCAAACTGTGGCTCACCAACTTTAAGGGTCTGTTAGAAAAGTTCAGATGACCTTGCCATTATCTTCCTAATTCTGTATGTCAGAGAGGTAGAGAGAACAAAATCCTTTCAACTCTCACATCTCATAATCCTACCTGTGCTTCTATGAATTAAGTGATGCGCTACCTCTCAGGGGACCCGAGACAGTAATTTTAACTGAATGAGAAGGACTATAGATGAGTGAACTTTCAAACTGACTAGACTTAAATGTAGCTGCAGTGAAATGTGAACTTGAAAAGTGCATGAGAATCGACTGCACGGACTTTGTCATTCTCTGTATACTTTGCACAATGAATATGCAAATTTCCTACGTATTATCCTGTGTATTCACTTCTAACGGACCTGGATAAAACCTCCTGGGGAAAAAAAAAAGACCTGGCCTAACACCTTCAGCAAAAGTCACCTATGAGACCAAGAACTTCTGTTTCTGTCTAAATCGTGGAACTAATTGAAGGAATTCTTACTCCTTGTTTTCCACTTGAGAAAAATTAATTCTTCCTATGGGAAAAAATTTTAAAGTTCTAAAACTCTGAACTTTAGGAACGTGAGCCTTGCATCGAAGCTGCCTTCTGCCCCCTAGGAATATGATCTATCTAAGCAGCCAAGTTGTTATGAATACCAAGAATATGGCATTTTTATGGTGTTTGGGGTGTGAAATGAAAGCATGTTACATTGCATTTGCTCCCATTTAAGAATGAAACATTTTAGCTTTTTTAAGTTTATGCAGAGTTATTTATGATGAAGCTTCCGCACTTCCTGGAGTCATCCATCAACCTGTGGTATCCATTAAGCTGTGTTCTTTGTCCTTTTGCACAGTTGTTTTTCTTAGTTCTCTTGCTTTTTATTTATCTTTCTGCTTCTTCCATTATTTTTTTTTTCCCTCGGGCTTGACTTTAATAGGGAAATACAATGTCAAATACATTTGAAAAAAAAAATCCAATGGCAAAGTTGTAAATGGGAATACAGTGTCAGAGTTATGCAGCCAGGTTTTGCATATTTTTATTATTTTTTTTCTTACCTCTCTGTCAGGATGCTCATTTTAAACCTTAAGTATGTGCGGAGTTGTGAGGGATCTTGTGTTGAGAGAGGGCTATTTCAGCAACTGGTGGTGTCTGAACGTTCAGTTTTCTCATGATCACAAGAGACACGTGCAACAACTTTTTTTTTTTTGGTACTTTCTGCAACAATGGTAGTATGTTAAGAAAAAGCAGAGAAAGCTAGAGTTGGGCTGAATTTGGCTGTCATTTACACTAGGGGTTCTCAGAACTTTGTTTTTTTCCAGTACAGAACACAAATACTATTCAGAAGTCTGATGTATAAAACAAAACACTTTTAGCTTCTATGTATGCAAGTTTGGCCGTGAATACTATGTGCTAACATGCATATTTACCTGCCAGAGTGGAAATGCAAAATTTTTCTAATTATAGGTTAATAGTTTGTGATCTCAGATCGGCCTCTAAGTTTATTGAAGGAGAACCCGAGTCCCAGAAAGATGAACTGCGTTATCCAATGCCAGTCTCACTGCTAGAAATGGGTGGTGTAGTTGCCTGAATTGTGCACACAGTTCTTAATTTCTTTCCTACAGTGTAGATTTGAATACAGTGTTGTATTTCATGGACTACAGAGACGTTCTGTGCGTTTGCTAGCCAGAAATCCAATGAACTCTTTATGTGAAATTAAAGTTACTATGTATGGAAGGAGAAATTAGAATAATTAATAAAGGCTCATTAAAATGACCACTGAAAATACATGTAACTGGTGAGTTAGGAATGTGGAAAACAACTGTGAAAGCTTGGTGTAAGAACATTGTAAAAACCAAGGGTTCTGTTTCTACTCAAATTTGTTCATAAGTTCCTTTGAGAACTTATTCTTTAAGGCAACCTAAACTGGCCTTTACATTGTGAGTTTAGTTTGTGCAAAAAAGAGAATTATTAACTGCTATCAATAGATTTATTTTTAAAGAGAAATGTATGAGTGAATGCAAAAATGTACAGTCATGTGTCTAAAGTTAAAATTGTGAAATAATGTAAATACCTTTGCCTGTAAGTATGTATGATTAAACTCACTTAAAATTGCCTGGCTTACTCTTAGTATCAATCATAGGACTGTGAAAACTTCTTTGTTCTCATCTTGCTGTGTTCTTGCTTTCACTGATGCCAGTGTAAATTTTTGGGTTGTTTGATTTACAATTTTTTCTCAAGGTTAAGAAAACACTATTACAAACTCAGAGTATTTGCTTTGCTACTGAATTTTACTTTGTTTTCCATGGGTAGCTGAAATCAAGGATAGTCACTGCAGTTAAGGTGGCACGAATGAATGGCAGTGTCTACCTTCGTGAAATTCACTATCAGATAACCTTATGTTACTTTACAACCTTTTGTTAGGATTTTGTTTTTCTTTTGTCATGAGAAGGTTTTTTTTATCATTGAGTTTATGATTAGTTTGGGCATTGTGCTGGGAATTTCAATAGGCAGATACCTGATTGATCAGCTAAATTGGGGTAGAGTACGCAAGGAGCATGGACAATCCAGAATTCAGAAAATGAAGTTGTTGGCAAGAATAGAACAAAAGAATTAAACAAAACGCTCTGCTTTGTTTAATCTTCCTCTTTTTAATATTTATTTATTTTATTTAAAAGGCAGAGTGACAGAGGGAGGAGAGACAGAGAAAAAGAGAGCTTCCCCTCCCATCTGCTTGCTAATTACTCAAATACCTGTAACAGCCAGGGTTAGGCAAAATTGAGGTTGGGAGCCAGCGCATGAACCCAAGTGTTTGAGCCATGAGTTACTGGCTTCCTGGGTGCATTTGCAGGAAGCTGGATCAGATATGCAGTGTAGCCAGGAGCTGATCAGGCACTCTGATGTGTCGTAATGTTCCTGTTTCCTATTTCCTTGTTTAACCTGTTTTGTTAAGTGGTAATGGGAGCCCCAGTCCTAATGCACTGTAAAACATAAGCGAATCATGGCACATTAGCATGGACAAATTCTGTCTGTGATTAAATCAGGGCAAGGATGCTAGCATTTCCTTAAATCCTCTAATTAATGCCAACCTTGTAATAAACTGAAAAATACTGTAGACCAGAGCATTTATCTAGAGGCAAGATTTGATTCTCTTTTATTTCTGAGAAGATTCCTTGTGCACAGTTCATTTAGAGAAAAACTGGTCTTCAGTTCTTCAGGGCTTGGTTCAGCTACCCATCTTTGGTGAAATTTCTGTTGCATGCCATCACCAGCCATGAAATACTGGCAATCATGCATACTTCTGTAGTGTCTTTGAGAACAAGCAGATTTTGGTGTGCAGATCCTTTTCTAATTTCCATGTTACCCTTGCAAAATGAGAATAGAGATTTGTTCCAGGAAAATGAATGGATAGGGTAGCAGCTTTGGGCATCAATAAATTCTGGGAAGCTACTCCTGCACCCTAGCAATAAACACTGTTCTTTCTCCCTCCGTCATTAAGATTTATCACTCCTCTGATTTTAAAGTTTTTGTTTTTCTTCAAATATGGAGAAATCATCTTAATTGAATTACTGTCTTCATTAGAGTTAGTACATTTGTTTGATTCTGAGGTATCTTGCCCATCCCACCCTGCCACCCACATCTCAGTACTTATGAAATACTCCATTTAGGCAAAATGTATGTGCGTAATATGTTGTTTCTGATTAGCTTTTGTAGATATGTTGTGGAAGTGATGAATTTTGAAAAGATGACATCTTAGACTTAGGCAAATACCATATAGGTTATTCATTTAACTTCTAATTTTGACTCTGAATGAAATTTTGTAACCACCAGATCATGGTGGTGGAGACAAGAGGGGAGAAAATGTGAGTGAGGGATTTTGTTTGAGAGAACTGTTGCTGTTTTTCATCTAGAATTGTCATTTTGATCTCTCTTCAACTAAACTTAACTGGGCATATTCCCCACCAATGGGAATGAGGAAAGTTGGATCTGTTCCATGATTAGTATTAAGAATCATTTATTATCCACCATGTAAACTTAGAGAGAGATAAGGCACAGTTTTGCTCTGCAGGATATGTTGATTAGTGGAAACTGAGGAGTTTTTATGATTTCTTTAGTTTAGCAGGACAGTGAAAGACTTCCCTTAAATATAACTTCTTTTGGGTAACAGCTTTATTGTACTGTAACTGACAGATCATAAAATGCATTAATTTAAAGAACACGAGCCATAGGTTTTCGTGTTTGTGGGATTGGGCAACCATGGTCATAGTGACTCCCTACTCTCCGCCCCTAAGCCCAGTCCCATGGTCCTTAGCAATTACCGCTTGTTCCATCTCTCTTAACTCTACACATTACTATTCCATTTAAATTTCAAGACCAAGTAATAATTGTGTGGTGGTTTCCTAACAATTAGAAGGCTCAAGAAGATTCCGTAGACATTGTTTAATTTATTTGAGTCGTTTTTCCCCCCTCATCTGTGAAACTGATATAATGACAGTGTGCAGATAGGCATTATCAGTGTTGTGAAGATTAAATGAAGTGACTCACACCAAGGTATTAACATGTCATGTTATTTTCTTCATCTATTCATCTCTCTTCAGAATGGAGCCCCAAGTTGAATTACTGAAAGATCAGTGTTTCCTGGTTGTTCTCCCTGTGTAGGAAGACCTTTGTGAAGGGCCTACTTTTGTTTTTCCTTCTAGAAAGCTTCTTCTGGAGATGGATAAATGCTACCATTATTACAAGTCTCACATCTCTACTCACTAATGCAGCTGATAATATAAATTGGAGGGTCTAACTTCCATTTACTTGGAACAGAAAACAAAAAGCTGTGTAATATACTTTAGATAATGGCAAGTCAAACTAAACTCTCAAACTTTTCACTAACTGGTGGTTTTCAGAGAGCTACAGTGTCCAAGAACCAAAGGTGTCAGCAAGGGTGATGACATGACCCCAAAACTGTGATCATTTGGGTGCTCCCAGTGGACTTTTGTGCAACACAGGGACGAAGCGATGAGAGGCACTAGACTTTGTCATCTCCTTGGCATTTGACCCTGTAAATTCCAGGGAGCAATGCCAACACTCTTCTTTAGAAATCTTGAAAGGGTCCAGCTTATTTTTATTTACCAGTCCCTGGGTAGTAGAAAGGTGAGGTATATTTTTGTCATAATGTGATAGATATTCATAATGTCCTGACTTCCTGAAATCTTACAAGGAGAACATAAACGATGCTCTTCTCATGATTCTAAACTTGCTGCTTCTGTCAGCGTCAGGCTGTTCCTGAGGATTTTGGGCTTTCTATGTTTCCCTGTTGGTTTCAGCCAACACTAGCTCCAGGTTATTCAATCGAAAGACATTTAGCCAAAGTCAAGATGAGTATCTGGTAAAAGAAAAAAACACACACACACAAACTGAATATTCCACAGATAGTAGTCTCCAAACCTTGTTAATTTTGGCTCATGATTGCAGCTGTTTTGCATGCTTTTAGAAAATCTTTAGGAATCTTAACTTTAAGAAAATTTTAACTTTTTAATTATTATTATTTTACTATTATATTACAAGTTTTGTTTTCATTCCACTTTTCTTTTGTGTTTGAAGTGGAAAGTTGGAATAATAGGATGTAGTTGAGGTATCAACATGTCCAACAGTTCATGATGTTGTAAACACATAGGTTTCCAACACATTTGATATAAGCCTACATTAGTAGAATAAGTTTAACCTATAAAAAGATCATACAAATATACATCAAGGTCTTAATAGTTTGTCTTGAGTGGCATGAACTTACTTTGCTTTTTTCCATTTTTATAATTAAGATATTTTAACTCTCATTAAATTTATTTTAAAAATTCTTGAAAAATTATTTTTGCTTGAAAGGCAGATTTACAGAGAGAGAAGGAGAAACAGAAGGAGAGATCTTCTATCCACTGGCTGAATCCCCAAATAGCCATAATGGTCAGAGCTGGGCCAATCTGAAGCCAGGAGCTAGGAGCTTCTTTGAGTCTCCCATGTAGGTCCTGGGCCCAAGAAATCCTTCACTCTGTCCTCATGCCAAAAGCAGGGAGATTGATAAGTAGTGGAGCAGCCAGGACAGAAAAACAGGTGCCTGTATGAGATGCCGACATTGCAGGCTGAGGATAAGCACCAGCCCCCAGTCACTCTCTTTATGTTAAGTATACAACAGTAAGGAAACAAAGAATGTGCTTTTATTGTAGGTACATAGCTGTGTGACTAGGGAGCAGATGAAATGGATATGTCAATGGTTGGACAAGGACCAGTACTGTGGAGAAAAGTGAATTAGGAAAGGGAGACTGCTGAAGTTATCAGAGGATGTGCCATTGTTAAAATATTTTTTGAATAAAGATCTAAAGAAAATAACAATATAAACAAGATGGTTATCTGGGGAAAAATAAGCTGAAGGAGTAACAGGTGTAATGGGATTGCCATAGGAGCATGCCTGAGTGTGTATGTGTGTGTGTGTGTGTGTGTGTATATGTTGCAAGAGGGCATGGGTGGTACAGACACAGTGATGGGGAAGAATAGGAGAGGGCCCATCAGAATGATGTGGGAAAAGCAAATTAAATGGAGATTATTAGCCATTGTGAAAGCTTTGACTTCCACTATGGGCGAGATTCAAAGTCCTTAGGAGTAGGTTGGGGAATGAGCAAGGTGGTTCTTAGCAGAGATATGATCTGCTTCATATTTTTTGTGTTACTGTGATTGCCCCTTCAGAAATATGTGTAGTAGGGATGTAATAGAAGCATGAGGTCATTGGGAAGTGCTGGTAGCTTGGGTCAACATGGTAACAGTGGAAGTGGTGAAGGGTAGTTGGATTATTGTAATATTTTTAATTTGGAGATCTCAGGTATGATGAGATAAAGAGCATATTCAGGGGGTCTGGGCACTTGGGAAGATGAGATTGTATTGAGGTGGGAGAGTCTTCAGAAAGGTGAATTTGGGAGCCAGAGTAGGATTTCATTTTTGAATGTGGTGAGTTTGATATGCTTTAATTGGTTAAACAAGATGTTTCTGTAGTGAGATGCATTGTTTTTGAAATTAGGCATAAAACAATAAAAGACGCTGTTCAAAGGTTTTCTATTGTGGGACTGAGTTGTTCCAACGAATTCTCTATTGTTGTCCCGAATTGTGCAGATTTCTGTGGCCAAATTGTTTTCAGTCAACACATCTGGAATTGTTGCATGTAGGGGCAACTCTTGGGAACTACAAAGCTTACTTGCTCCTGAGACCACCCTGCTTAGAAGAAACTCAAAAGCAAGACTCAGTATTGCTTTGTTTTCTTGGTTTTGAGGCCTGTTGTTTCAACTGACTTCCTAGACGATTGCTTTTAGTTCTCAATTGCATACCTGATTTCTTGGATCCCCTGACTGTGCCTTCCTTGCTTCTGACTTCAGATATTTATCTGAAGTTTTATGGTTCTAGAGTACTTGGACCCTTTATTCTTACTCCTCCCCACAGTAATATTTGTCTAAGAACATCAATTATGTAACTATTGTAGTGTCATCAATCAATACGCATACATTTCTTGAGCACATACTTGTACAAGCAATAAAGAAGTTGAGATATGACATTGGTATTCTAAGAGGCTGAAATGTGGTGGGGGAAGTAAGTGTATGTGCGAAGTATAACCAAATATATACTAAGTATATATAAAACATATGTATTCAGTGTATATAGCATATATGACAAGTACTTTTTGTATTATAACAATGAACAGAGGGGTGATGGCAAATATTTAAGAATATGGAAGACTAGTGGATCCTGATTTTTTTTTTTATTAGTGCCTGACATGGTGTCACTAGATTCAGTGTATTTGTATGTTATTCTCAGAGGCAGTGTTGTATTTTTTCATGTTGAAAAAAATTTGGCAATTGTTGTTGTTTTATCCTGATGACAAAGTAACAGATTCTCATTACAGGAGTGGTGGGAAGAATCAAGAAAACATGAAGAAACAAATAATAACCACTCATAATCTTATCATCCAGAGATAGAATGTTACTCTTTGAGCGTATTTGTTCTCGATCCTTAAAACGTTTTGCTGCAGGTGTTTTCCCACATCGTTAATATTCTTTGGGATAATTCTTTTTTTTTTTTTAACCAGTTGAGTAGATTTTGCATCTCACTATTTAATTTCTAGCTTCTGCTGTTGGACATGCTTTCAAGGCTCAGTTGTGTCTGGGCTGTGTCTATGTGAAAGCCTGGTTTGAGGTTGTCCTAGCCATGGAGTAGAGTCTCATGACCTGAGATTGTGACTGCACAGAAAGTACTGGGTGGAAAAGGTGTGGGTACTTGGGACTATAAAGTCACAGTTAACTCACATTCATTGCTAGCTTGCATGTTCCCAAGCAGAGTAGAGGCTGCAGCCAAAAATTTAAGGGAATTTGATGTTTCATATGTGAAAAGCTTTTTATCAGTAGACTCGGCACTGGTAGACCAAGGAGCTCTCAAACCACATAATATTAATAAATACTGTGCTTTTTAAAAAAGTATGTTTGGGGGGAAGAGAGAGTGAGAGATCAATCTTTCCAAGTTCACACTCCAAATGGAATCAAAAGGGAAGTTTATTTTGGTGCCATATTTTTGGAATCTATAGATACAAGTGGTCTTTAAAAAGATCATGGAAATATACATTGTAAAAAAAACCCTATCATTGATTTCAGACATATTTTGCACTAAAATTATCTTTTAATTCCATTTTCTGTGAACTTTTTGAGGTACCAACACTGTCTTGTATTTTGAAGACAGTAATGCAGTCCAAGGTTGGTATTTGAAACATGTTTTTCTTTTTTTTTTTTGGATATCCCAGCCACAGATGAATGTATCCTTGCCAACTAGAGCATTCTTGAGGTGTTTTACTTTTCTTCTTCATGTGATTTTGGTTACAATCTCATGCTTGCCATTATCTATAAATTTATTTCTGGCATTGTCGTAAATTCCAGGAACACCAGTAAACCACAGCATTTAGTTATAGTCTTTTGTTTTCCCTTTCTGTGTGTTTTTGGGGGAGGAGGGGTTAATTTTTTTTTCCTGTGGGAGAAACAAAATAAAAAACAAAGCCAACAAAAGTGCTTGCAGGAGTGGCTGAGTAGTTTAAAAAGAATGTTTCTAACTTGCCTTATTCTTCACTTTTGTATTTGCTGTGGCTGTTCTCGCATTTGATCACCTTTCTTAATAAGAAAAATAGAGAAATTAATTATAAAGATCTCGATTGATGGGAAGGAATTGAGGGAATATTTTTTGGCAAGAAATGTCAGAAGTGATCTTGATTCTTTATTTCTGTATATATATCCAAACTGGGAAACTAGAGCATTTGTGATAACACTAATGGTTTGTTAGGGGATAAAATGAAGGTTGTCAGAGATTCTCCACTCTTTAAAGTTCACTTTGCTGAGATTTTTCTGGAGTTTGGGGGCAAGTGGTTTTTAGTGTTGCAGAGTGTCCTCTCCCCAATGAGTTTCCTAAGATGGTAAAAAGTAAGGGTTGACATTGCTTATATGTGCCAGTCTTGAAGCCATTTTCTTTTGGTGGTAGCAACAAACTGATTTGCCTAGTAGAAGATAACTTTCCCATTGTTGTTCCACATGGTGTACATGTGACTGAGGCCAGAGGCCTGCCTTGGGAGGTAGGCACATGATCCAGACCTATTAAATTGGTATGTTCTATTTCATCGCTTTCAGGGATTAGTGTTGGGAGGACCATATGACCAAAAATGGTCCCATGAAATTCGGTCTGGATCCTGAGGTGGAAGCTTCTCTTTCATTGGGGTTACTGAAAAGAGAGGATGTAAATTCAGAGTAATGTTTATTTTTCTGTCTTGTTGAATGAGCCTACTTGAGTGAAGCCAACATAAAGGAATGTGGAACCCATAAATGGAGACAGAATGAATCACCATGACATTATCTGAGACCCTGAGTCCTGGCCATCCTAAAAACAGCCTGCTGCTGGAATGAAATAATGTGTGTTTTGTTTTATCCTGTTCGTCTTTCAACCATTTGCTGAAGGCTATTTGTTAATGAATTTGTATGTAGTCAGAACTTGAGCCCAAACTTAAATGTTTTCCTCCAGCAATGAAACCACTGACTGTGAACCACGCATTTCAGGTTAAATTCAAGGCTCTGCTGGAACCATATCCTATCCTGTAATTCTGAAAATAAAGGTCTTGGGTACATTTCTCTGGCAGGCAGATGATTTTATTCTCTTGGGACATTTTCTGGCTTTTACAACAAGTTTGTTTACTTCTATTTCAATTTCTAGATCACATATGTGTAAGTTCATGGGCACCAATGAGTCAGAACTGGTTAGGTCAAGACTTTCAGTCATGATCCAGCTTGTGGATGTTTCCTGGTGTTAGAATGACTTTGATGCATAGTCATTTCTATGATGGAGTTATAGGAATACTTAAGGTCTTGGCAAATGTGTGTAAGGTAGGCATATGCCCTCATAAAGGCTTAGCATGTTGACTTCTGACTAACAAGGATGCTTTGCCAAAATAAGTGGGTTTTATGTTGAAGGAATGCACATCATCCCCTATGCTTTGTCATGTGAAATGTTTAAAAATCAATGACTTTTAATCTTACTTGACGGAGAGAGAGAGAACTTGGATCTGCTTGCTTGCCTCCCCACCTCTTCCCCCTTCCTGCCACCAAATGCCCAATGCCTGCTACAGCCAGGGCTGGGCCAGACTGAAGCCAGCAGCTGGAACTCAATCAGGGTCTCTCACATGGATGGCAGGGTACACAAGTACCTGAGCCATCACTTGCTGCATCCAAGCCTGTGCATTATCAGGAAGTGTAATTGGATTCAGAATAGCCAAGACTTGAATCAGGCATTTTGACATGGTATGTGGATATTGCAAGTAGTGATTTAAATGCTGCAGCAAAGACCCATCCTTCATACTCTTTAAGTCATATCTAGTTTTGCATACATTATATAATAATTTTTGTATACCTTTATATAACTTATTCTTATACATCAGTAGTATCTAATTTCTCAGATTCTGAGCAGACCAAACTCTACTTCAAGGATGATATACTAGTTAGATGATTAAAAAATATATTTTGATTCTGTGCCGGGCCCTGTACTTGCTAGTACATTCAAGAATTTGGTCTGTGAACACCTCAGACAAAGTTTCTTTGGAGATCTGCCCAATTGAAATGCTGGACTCAGAACCCTAATCAAGAAAAGAGAGAAGACAGAACAGGTCAATCAACCATCTCAGCTATAGGTTGGCAGCGAAATGCGGAGCAAAAGGAGACTCTATGATGGACTATGTCAATCAGTGGATTCTTCAAAGACCTCATAGTGCTTGGAGTGGCAAAATTGGCAGCGATTCATAACTGTTGAACTATCAAAACCACTTGAGCAAGAACCTCAGAGCATACCCTACATGTGGGACCTGGGGAGGGTGGGAAATTGGGTTGGCCTTCTCCTTTAATACCCCCCTTTAAACATGAAGGAAACAATATGGAAATAATAGTCTTACCCACTTTCCTATAGTCCTTGAACCTTTTTGCCCCAATTAACTATATAAAGATTGTCAAAAATATAATAAAACTATATTTTGATTTAATTTTTAACAGAAGGAAAAAGAGAGATATCCATCTTGCAATGGTTGACTTCCCAAATGTGGGTAACAGCCATGGCTGGGTCAGGCTGAAATCGGGAGACTTCATCTAGACCCCATGAGGGTGGCTGAGATCCAAGCCCATCAGGTGTCATGTGCTGCCTGCCAGGATGCACATGGGCAGGAGGCTGGAATCTTGCAAGAGGAGCCAGGGCTTGAACCCACCATACACTCTGAGACAGGATGAAGGCAGTTCCATGGCATCTTAACCCCTGTACCAAATACCCATCCCTAAGATGAACTTTTGATGTGAGACGTGTGGATTAGAGAGATGGGAATGTTTAGAATGAGGTTAGGTATGTTTTCTCTTGAACTTTTCAAACCTTTTCCTACTGTGTCAGTAAACTGCCGGATTTTATTCCTCTGAGTATCTTTGAATGACTTCACATGTTTTTAAAGTTCTATTTTGGCTAAGGCCTAGTATTAGTTAATGCTGACATTAGTTGGATAGTGCAAGTTCAATCAAAATGAATGGATTAGGGATCAGTGCTGTCGCATAGTGGGTAAAGTTGCCACCTGCAGTGCTGACATCCCATATGGTGCTGGTTCATGTCCTAGCTGCTCCACTTCTGATCCAGTTCCCTGCCTGTGGCCTGGGGAAAGTTATGAACTATGCACTAAGTCCTTGGGCCCTGACCACCCATTTTGGGAGACCAAATGAAACTCCTGGCTCCTGGCTTCAGTGTGGCTCAGCTCTAGTTGTTGTGGCCCTCTTTCTTTCTGAAATTCTGAGTTTCAAATAAATAAATGTATCTTTTTTTTTTTTTTAAGGTTTGACATCATTTTATCTTATATTAAGGCAAACATGTGATATCTGACCTTTTGGGATTGGCTCATTTCCCTTAGTATAATGCTTTCTAGTTAGGCCCATTTGGCCATGAAGAAATGCATTTCTTTCTTTTTTTCTTTTTTTAATAGCTGAGTAGTATTCCATAGAGTAGATGAACCATAGTTTCCTTATCCAATCTTCTGTTAATGGGCATTTCAGTTGCTTCCAAATTTTGCAATTATTTTAAAGATTTATTTTTACTTTTAAAAAATTTTTATTGCAAAGTTAGATATACAGAGAGGAGGAAAGACAGAGAGGAAGATCTTCCATCCGATGATTCACTCCCCAAGTGACCGCAATGGCCAGTGCTGCGCCGATCCGAAGCCAGGAGCCAGGAGCTCTTCTGGGTCTACCACGCAGGTGCAGGATCCCAAGGCTTTGGCCCGTCCTTGACTGCTTTCCCAGGCCACAGGCAGGGAGCTGGATGGGAAGTGGAGCAGCTGGGATCAGAACTGGTGCCCATATGGGATCCTGGGCATTCAAGGTGAAGACTATCTGCTAGGCCACCATGCCCCAACTTTTTGCATTTAATGATTGTGATGCTGTGAACGTAGGAGTGCATGTTGGTTTCTCGTGTAACATGAGTTGGATATACTCCTAGAAGTGCTATTGCTGGGTCATATGGTATGCAGATTTTCAGTTGCTTGAGAGTTCTCCATACTGATTTCCATAGAGGTTGCACCAGCCTGCAGTCCCAACAGCAGTGCAGTAGGGTTCCTCTTTCCCTACATCCTCGCCAGCAAATGTTGTTGGTGATTTTTCGTATGTGAACCATTCTTACTGGCGTTAGGTGGTACCTCAGTATCTTTTAAAAATGGTGGATTAGAAACAAAAGATATGATCATATAAAAGTTTTTCTAGAATAATATGTGTGATGTGCCCATGAACTTCCTTGCTGTTTTTTGGCATCTGCTCCCTCTGAGTCTGGCAGCTGTGGCAGCTCAAAATCAAGACCCAGCTTTGGAGACTCTCTGCCTCAGATGAAGATAGAAGGAAGGAACAGAAACAGTAGCAATGTGTTCCCCAAGCACAGCACTGCTGATTTTAAACACATATGTTGGTTGGTAAGCAGTCCTGGCTATGTTTTGCAATTCTGAGTTCAGCCAAAGCACATCTTCCTCTCCGTGTCAGTTACCTAATTACTGAAGCTTCTGTTTTCACATTAGCTCCCAGGTGTCTTTGATGAGCCACCCAGAGACTGAGTGCTTTGAAGACAGAGAGCTATAGTCACCTAAAACATGATTCTGACCCACAGTACTCATCCGTGACAGGCGGTGAGTAAATATGTATTTAGGGAGGCAGGCAGTTATGAAACCTCACTTTTAACTACTTTTTCTCCACCATAAGAGAGCCAAGCGACCACTTTCATTAAATTATACTTTTACACAAGCTGTCTTTTTCTGAAAGACAAATTCAGCCAAGCTCAGATTTGACAACAGTTGTGACACATTCGTCTTGACTTGATTTTTGCTGGGTGCTCCTACTGATTTCTCTTGACTAGAGTATGATTTTTTTTTATTGGAAGACTTTGGCATAATAAATATGTACTTGTCTAGCTAATGTATGCATTCATTTTGTATTCACCATGGAAAGGACTCCTCCTAAATTTTAGGGTACAAAGATTCATTCAGTCATGTGGAACTCTAGTAAGTAATATTCTCTGGATTTTCTAAACCCAGCATCCTCAGCTTTTGTCATGACCCTCTCTTCACTTCCATGCCTGTGGGTCTGTCCTTATTTCATGTGTCTTAGGGCAGGTTGGAATAGAGTTCCAGGCAAGATATTGTCCGCTGTGAACTAAAAAAAGGAGCAATTAAATATAAACAATCTGGACATTCTTGTTAGGTCACTTAAGAAGAAGTTTGGAGATTGGGTAGTTTCAGAGTTGGCACGTTTGGATATTCATGCAAGTGTAGTACCAAAGTAATTTCCGACTTCCTGATCTGTCATTGTCACCACATTTGTTTTGTCTTCAGACTGACATCTTTTCCTGATTGTAATAAACCCACAGCAGCTTCAGGTAGCACATCCTCACCAGTTGTGCTGACAGGAGAAAAAATGGGCTTCTTTTTGTGTCTTTGATTCTTAAGCAGAAGAAAACTTTTCTTAGAAATTCCTCTGCAGATCTCACCTAAATCATATTGATTCAAATTAGGTTATATGCCTACTCTTGTGTCACTCACTGCAATAGGATTGAAATACCATGATTTCCTTAGAGTCCTTGTGACTTGCCCTTTAGAAGGGAGAGAGAGGAGCTGCCTCCTTTGAAGCATTAGGAAGCATCATCAAAAGTGTTATCAAAAGAAGAGAGAAAGGATGGTCAGAAGTTCAGGAGGTATGTTTACAGGCCCCCTAAGAAAATGATGACTTAAGGAATGGAAGTGGTGGTCATTTAGCTGGCAAACTGTTCGTGCAGCTATTGGTTGGAACCCCAGGCCTTGTCACACTTTGCAATTTTTGTCTCTTGGACCTTGACACACTGTGCAAATCTGGTGCTGAAGGGAAGATTCAACTCACCAGGGAACATGAACTCCCCACCCAGAGTCTCAGGATGCTCTGGTAGGACCACAATATTCCACCCCCTCCCCATTTTCTAGCTTATATAATACAAGCTTAAAAATATGTAGTCAGGACATGCTTAGCCTGTAATTGCAGCTGTAGCCTGGCTTTTCCGAGTTGTGTTGCCCCTGAATTCTCTAATTCCATACTGTACAAGCCACCCAGAGCCAGCCTAGACCTCGGTGATGTCCAGAACTGGACCAGAGGGTGTCTCTCTTGTACGTAGTATAATGTACCTTATATCATCTTCCATGCACCAGATAATCATGAATTTTTCCAGGACATTGCATCCACTATTTTTTTTAAAGTAAAATGTATTAATATTGTCGTAAATCAATGAACATGGTTCGTAACAGCAATAATGCCCTTGAAATCTGTTCATCCTGCCATTCAAGAATGGTATGTCTGAGCATTTGCTGTCCTTGGCTTCACCTTGGGTTATTAACTAACAAATCAGTTATTAGCTGGTGGTAATGACCAATTTTCAAGAGATGATTGCTTAAATATCGCCCACCTTGAAAAAGGAATTATTACTCAACCGAGAACGGAACCCTTATTTTCGACTCAATAGAGCTAATGATCTTATTTCCCTCTCCCAGCAACCCTCCCCCCGCCCACATCCTCGCCTCATCTGTTCTCCTGCCTATGAGGTGTGTGGAGATCACATGGTTACTAACTGCTTCCCTCTTGGCCTCAGTGACTTGAGTCCAGGAAAAGTTCCATATTTAATATTTATTCACCGGGCAGCAGTGGATGAAGACAGACGGTAATGAAATCAGTCTTGCTGAGAGTGACCACAATGATAATAGATTCTTTATGATGTCCAGGAATTTTGGACTCTTCGTCTCTGCTTAAATGCATGTTGGCGCCAACTCTGTCGTCTTAAGCTTTAGTATTCTTGTCATCCTCCTGACCTCTCCTTAGACCAGAGCAGGCAGGCTGTGCAGAAGGCATCAATCTGTCTTTCCCTCATATAATTGCTTTAAACACCTATAGCCATGAATGACTCACCAGCAGAGATTTTTCAGAACAGGAAAAAAAAAAAACCCAAACCAGAAAAACGGCTGGCACTTCCTGTGGGCTGGCTTTGCTCGTGCTGTTTATTGACAACTGGTTCTTCTGAAGAGCTGGGGCTAGCCATTGGGCTTGCCCAGGATTTCAGAATTCCTGCTTTCCAACGTCAGTTTATTGGCTTGGAAAGAGGAAGAGAAAGAGGATGGGACAAGAAGAAGTCAGGGGGAAGGGGAGATGTAAAAATGAAGCTTCACTGGCAAAGAATCATGCGCCTGTCAAACAAGTAAACTCAGAGAGCTGATTGCACTGAAGATAGCCATATCCTGGGTCAGGCAGAGCTTTCCTTAAGCAATCTGGCAGTCCTTTTTAGTAATAAGAGGTAAATCATTCTGACATTGCTTGCTATTCAAAGCATTAATCATGTTGAATTCCTTTGTTATTCTGGGGTCTGGATCAAGTCTAATTCTGCAGAAATTCCATTGTAATCTAGTATTAATTAATCTCTGTGTTACACAGAGTGATGCCAATAATCTTGCTTTTAATTTGTTTGCTTGTGCATCAGTTATTAGTATCTCATTCTAGCTGGGGAACTCTTGACTGTTATCTACTCCCTCCTCCATTTTTTCCTCTCTTTAAATCTCAGACTTGGAAATTGTCTTTTTTTTTTTAACTAAAGGTCTGGGGCAGCTCACATGGAGGAAGACCTTGTTACCTCAGTGTTAGGAGAGGTGGGCGGCAAGTATGGCAAGAAGGCTGGTTACTGTCTTCTTGAGTCAGGAAACTGGCACACTAATTCCAATTCTGCCACGGACTAGCTGTGTCATTTTTGAAGAATGTTATTCAACCTCATCTTCTTTATCTATAAAATGAATATTATAATGGTTCCTGTACCTGGGTTTTTTGTGATGATTTAAAAAATGAATTTCCACCCTCTCCATTTCCCAGAGAGTGACTAAACTCGAGAGGATGGGACTTAGTGCCTAACTCCACAGGATTGTTACTGGTGCTCCTTCCTGCTTGAAGCGCTTGAGTGTTTGCTGTAGAAACTCTGTATTCATGGCTATAGGAAGTACCTCTCTGCTTCTCAGCTCTTCCCAGAATGTGTAAGCAGTAATGGAGGGTCAGAGGCTGAGATTCTTGGCTTCTCAGTGGTAAATAATGCATGCTGCACCAGCTGCTGGCAAATTCTGTTTTGAGATGCAGAATTAAAGGGGAAAAAGTAATAAAGATAACCAATAGGCATTAATCTGCTCCTTCATCCTGAAATAGCTCCCTTCAAATTTCAAAAGAGGTAATTCTATCCTCTTTCCTGGCTAGCTCTCTGCATCCTGCCACAAAACAGGCCTACTGGCCCTAGATTTTGACCTGGTATAAAAAGCAGTATATTTTTATGACCTGGTAACAGTCACATTTCTACACCATAAAATATTAAAGCAGGCATGACAATGTCTGTAAGATCTTTGAGGCAGGTGCTGTCAAAATGTGCCCCTTTATTATTTATTTATTTGACTTTCTGTAGAGTGAAGCTTAAATGCTTTTCTGGCTAATAATTAAATCCCATTATGGAAAGTCAAGATTGTTGGAAGCATGTACTCACTTTCGCTATTCGACCTTTGAGTCCCAAGGGGAACTCCATGGAGGGGAATATAGAAATCTGGCTTGTGTTTATATGTTAGATACTCAGTGTGACATATATTGGGCCCACAGGAGTGATGTCACATAAGAAACCAAATGAAGTGGGGACTGTTAGACATCCTTTCCTTCTAGCCAGCAATCTGCTGAAGCAGGGGTTGGCAAACTATGGCCTAAGGGCCAAATCCAACCTGTGGCCTGCTTTTGTTAACAATTCTCACATTTTAAGTGGTGGCTAAAATCAAAAGAATAATACTATTTTGTGGCATGAGAAAACTACATTGAGTTAAAGTTTCATTGTCTACAAAGATTCCAGGAGTCATAGGCACACCCGTTCATTTGCATATTGTCTCTGGCTGCATTTGTAGTAGTACAAGTTAAGTGATTGTGATAGAGACCATATGCCTGTAAAGCCAAAAATATTTGCTATCTTGGACCTTGGCAGGAAAAGCTTGTTGATCTCTGTTCTAGAAGAATTTGGACTTTGGCTCTGGAAAGGATAGTATTGGGGCTAAAAGAGTTCAGGGTTCGTCATACTACTGATGCAATTGGATATTGATTCCCATACTTGTCCAATCAGCAGTCCATCCTTCATATAACAACTGTAGTAATGTTGGAAAAAACAAAACAAGCTTGCATAACTTCCCACAGTTTTTTTTTTCATGTTTATATTCCCTACTTGAAGTATCTGCCCCAATGACACTCTCAGCAAAGACTTTCCTTGCCCAGACTTTTTTTAATAGCCCTCAGTTGACCTTACCACCATTCATTTGCGAGTCATTTTGTTACTTGCTTTTATTGATGTCCCAGAATTTGTCATTATTTCACATTACCTAGGTTGATTTACTGGATTACCCTTGATTTTCCCCTGCCAGAATGGGAGCCCTGCAAACCTGGGTACCTTGACTATCTTATTTGTTAGGGTAATTCCAACAGCTGATGTGAGTACTCAAGAGAATTTTGTTGAGTGAATGAATCGATACATCAGTTCTCTTGGCAGAGGTCCATGCAGTGTTAACATTATATTCTACCTGCCTGCTGCCCCAGGGGTGTGATGACTTTCTTAATTTCCTTGTCCTTGCTCTCAAGGAGACCTGTAGCTGATAGCGGACACATAAATTAAACACAACTTGGCTTTTAACTTTGCTGCCATCTGCAGCCTTCTTCCTGGATCCCAATTTCTTCCAGGGCTAATCTGGTTATTTGACATGAATCCACAAAGGCTGGGAAAGCTATGTGTAGAAGACAATGTCATGCCCTACTTATATTCATTTGAATCTCTTTTTACATTCCCTACCTGGTTGCTTTTGCTTCTGTGACATGCCCCTGTAACTCACACTCTTTGGATATTGGACCAACTTAACTCAAATTCGTAGATGTGTGGAAATGCTTGATTTACCCGCCAGGGCTGCTCCTCATCACATGCTAACTGACTTACGCACGTATGTGGGTGTCAGAAAGACAAGTTTCTTTGCCTTCAATTGAAACAAACTATGAGGTATACAGTGTGGGGCTCCCTATGGAATTAGGTTGAAGTTACTCTCCAAGAGAATTTGATAGAAATCCAAATCACTTGCCAATCTGTGAGACTTCTTCCCTGAGGAATCCCATCTAAAATACAGTGTTTCTACATCTTGGGGAAACCAAGGACACATTTAATCTGAAGAATTACAATAGGAATACTAGAGACTGGCAGGAGCAGTGTTGCATATATATATTTAATGGGTGCATGGCATGGGATGTAAGACAGGAGGATTTTTAACAGTCCTGAAAATTGAACCATGTTGGATACATGACTTACTATTTTGGTAATATATTAGGCTTGTTCTTAGTGAAAAAAGGTAAAGCTAGGAATGCCCTTGTAGTGGATGTGAAAATAAGATAAGCACGTATGTCTATATTCTGTCAGAGGTAGGGGTCGTAGGGGGAAAAAGGATGATTTCACAATTAGAAATTTCTTTTAGGGTCTATTCAGGCAGATGTGCTGAGTTCCAATGAAGCCATCAGCAACATGTTACCAATCTTTTTGATCCTGCACATGCTAGTGACTTAACGTTCATCGTGCTCAATGTGGCATGATTTTTTATCCTTTACCAGATGGTTCAATTAGTCAAGATTTTGAAAAAAGCCAATTGGAGCATTATTTTAGCTCCATCTACTGAAGTCAGTCAACCCTTCAAAGCTAGATGGGGATTCTGAGAGCAGCAGATTTATCCAGCCTCAAGGTGTCAGCGTTATTACTTTTTGATGGGTTCCTGGAGGGTTGGAAGAGGCTGCCAATGTGGTTCATTCATTGGATAGTGCCAATGTCAGAGGAAAAGGAAGAGCTCTCTTGGACTGTTTGGAATGAACCACTTGTTAAGGAGTCCTTATGAAAGAACAGTTTTCCTCTTGCCCCGCTACAAAATATTCGAAGTCTTACAATCATGTTGCCTTTGATGCTCTAATTTTATGGTGCTACTCTGGTGTCTTTACATGGGTGATACATGGAGTTAATTCCTTATTTCTTCCCTTGGAATTAGAGTATTAAGTTTACAGACTGATAATACTAGAAGGCTAGATGCTTGAACACACAGGCTGCCTTCTTTTTATGATTCTGGCTAGCAATCTTTTTAAAAAGTGAAACTCAACACAATAATACCAAGTCACAGGATTCAAAATGTAGAGGGCATCATCTAGTTTAATCTCCTAATTTTGCCCAGAAGGAAACTATGGCTTAAACTAGTGACACACACTGATTCAAGGGAAGCTTTTGGGGTCCTTCAAAGAACTAATGAGTGAAACAAATTTTATAACAGTTTGATATTTTAAGGAGAAAACTTTGTGCTGGCAAGAAAATTGAAAGTAATCTGTACTTATTATATTCAACATTCTCAAAGTCTTAGCTTTCATACTTAGGTATAATTTGGGTCAAGTGCTCAAATTCCCTGAACATTTTTTTTTCTTCACTTTTTCTTAAAAAAATAGGATTGAAATAGCTTTTTGAAAGGGAGATTAAGCTGAGGAAAATTCTGTAGAATGTGTTTAATACAGAATTATCCCATTGCCAATGCTGTATAGACTTTCTTTTCTTGAAAACCTCATAGCTAATTAGTGACAAATGTGATCTCCAATTCTTTTGAGTTTTGTTTTGTTATTCCTTCTGTTCCACCTCCATTCATCCCTTACTTCCTACTTACTTTGAACAGCTTTCATCTTGTGACTGAGTTGGAGAATAGTGCGTTCTGACTGTATACTGGAGTACACAAGAGTGGACTAAAAGATGAATTAAGCAGATACAGTCCCTGTGCTTGCCAAGTTACTAGGGAATGCCTTGAGGAGAATCTGTTCTTTGAGCAAGCCCTGACTTACGTGTATTCCCTTCTTGCTGTGAAAAGAACAACTAAGCATCAGTTGAATAAAAAGAGGCCCTAGATAATACAGTCTGGGATTGGAATATTGGGCTCATAAGAGATAATAAATCTAAAAATGTGGTTTTTAAAAATATTTTGAAAAAAAATATTTGATGATAGATTGAAAATCAGTGATAAAGGAAATATTTTGGGGAAATATTTTTAGTCTTTGAGGTGATATTGAAGAAGACAAACCTATTTCCATACAGGTATCAATGAAATGGCTGATAATCTCCTACACTGTTGGCACTGTAGGGGCACAGTGATGGTCTTGTGTGAAAACTTACCAAAAACACCTATTGTAAGACTGGAGGAGGGAATGGTCGGGGAGAGGAGAGAGCTTGGCGAAGGGAAAGGGAGACCCCAATGCCTAATTAACTGTATCATAAAATAAATAATTTATTTTTTCCTATTTAAAATTATTACTATTTTATGATATATTACTATAGGCTCTGGGATTTCCCTGACCCCTTCCCAAAATTCCCTATCTCCCTCATTGATTTCCCCTATATTATTACAATAGCATAATTCTTCATAAACAACCTTAAGTCCATCATTGGGAGCATGGACAATGGCAGAAAGTCCACCATCCTATTGTCAAGATATAGTTAACAGTTTCATTGGGAGTCCATTTTTGATCTGAAAGAATACTGCATTGTATCCTCACATCGGGATATGATAGTCTCCATTATACAGCTATTATGCATCCCCTTAAGTGAAAAGTCACAAAATGAAACCAACAACAGGAAGAGAAATATAAATTTGTAATGCCATAAAGTTAAATAACATGCTACTGAATAACTAATGTGTTGCTGAGGAAATGAAAAAGAAAATCAAGAACCTTCTTGAAGAAAATGATGCTACTATATGACCTATGAGTTAGTGAAGAATTTAATAATTAAAAAAACTGTTTTGGAGAAATGAAAATGAAAACAAAAATATCAATCCATGATATATAGTTTCTGCTAATGTTTGTTGGTGAGATGTGTCTCCTGTAGGCAACACATCTTGGGTTTTTCTGTTGTTTTTGTTGAGGGTTTTGTTTTTACTATCATCCTCTTTATAAAGATAATGGATTTGGATGCCACAAGAGGTTGACAAAGATTGAGGCAATTGGTCTTAAGTTAGGATGTTAAACCATTTCTTAGTCCTGCTTGTAGTATGAGCTTTGTGGTTCAAAATTTATATTTTAAGTTTGTCTTGCAAGGGTTCATGTGATAGAAACTTAGATCTAGTGTAGAAATGTTGAGAAGTGGTGGGATCTTTAAGATGCAGAGTCTCATGAAGAATCAAAGTGCTGTTTTCAGAAGGGATCACGGTAATTCTTATGGGACCCCCCTTTTTAGTCCTTTTGATAGATTTGTTATGGGTGGGGACCCTTTTTTTCTGAAAAAGGGCCATTTAGATATATATATATAACATAATCATGTGCCATATAAAGTTTTTTTTTAATTCAATTATTTTTATTGCAAAGTCAGATATACAGAGAGGAAGAGAGATAGAGAGAAAGTTTTTCTGTCTGATGATTCACTCCCCAAGCAGATGCAGTGGCTGGAGCTGAGCCAGTCCAAAGCCAGGAGCCAGGAACTTCCTCCAGTTCTCCCACTCAGGTGCAGGATTCCAAGGCTTTGGGCTATCCTCAACTGCTTTCCCAGGCCACAAATAAGGGGATTGAATGGGAAACAGGCCCACCGGGACCAGACCCAGCGCCCACATGGGATCCTGGCTCATCTAAGGTATGGACCTAGCTGCTAGGCTATCATGCTAGGCCCTGTGTCTTACAAAGTTATCAACCTAAAACGTATCTTGCTTTATACTTATTGAATTTTATGCTTCCTGTAACTCTGTTGGCAGTGTCAGACCAAATGATTTTTACCATTTGCATGTGTCCCGCAGGCTGGACCTTCCCCTCCCCTCCAGGAATATGAGTAAGCCTGGATCCTCTCTCTGACTATAGCTTCCTGTCTTTCAATATAATCTGTTGCCTTCCCACATACCCCTGCCATTGTGATGTCATTTACCTAGAGGTCTTCACACGAGTTGAACTGATACTGGGAACTATGTCCTTATCCTCCAGAACTCTTAGCTAGTTAAACCTTTTTATAAATGTACCCAGCCCAAGGTATTTCATTATAGTAAACACATTAGTCAAGTGACTGTGCACACGCAAGCCATTACTATATCTTTGTAATTCTATCTTTATAAAATGGGTTGTGTCTTACAGTTGTGATGAGCATCAAATGAAATACACTTAATGAAAGTACATGGTTAATCTGCCAGGTAGGTAAGGGGGTCACTTCTTCCACCTTTCCAAGGAGTTTCCACTTTTTGCACTCAAGCCTTGTACCTTTTGAAACCCTTCAGTTCCAGGTTCATTCAGATAGTTGGTCACTTCTGTGCAAGTCTCATTCCCACTTGCAGAATATATGAGGGAAGTGCTAATAGATTTTTGGGAACAGGAAACAGCTCAGGGAGGCAAATGAATTTCAGCTGGTGTTCAAAGCAGCTGTCAACTCTTGGGGGCTGAAAGGTTTCAGGGCAAGTCTCCTTGATAAAGCCTGTGAGAAAAGTGGGGGAGGTAGAGCAGAGTTTGGGAAACAGGATGCTTGCCAAGTCTTGGTGCTAATGCTTCATGTCCGTAAAGCCCCTGATGCACAGCCTCTTAAGGAGGTACTGAGAGCCTGGGGATGAGTTACTGCGTTCAAAGGTCAGGGAGAAGGGATTCCAGTTGGCAGGGTCGGGCACCTTTGGCATCTCATGATACAGTCTTCCTTCTTTTCCCTTTTACAGAAGAGATGTTTGTATATCTGAATTTGATTTGGTCAGTGGCTAACTGTTTGATATTGGGAAAGCTATTTCACCTCTTTAATCCTTAGTTACTACATCTATAAAAAAGCAATGATTATAATCCCAACATCTTATGATGTGGTTTGCATTGAAAAGCAAATTGTGCTTGATATGAAGGAAATACTCAATAGTTGTTGGTTATTATTACTGCTATTCCTCTTTCTATTGGTCTTATTAATTATGCTATGAGAGTGGGATTATCAAACTTTACAAATGAAAATATAGGTTACAAAATAAAATTTCAGTTTAGATTAATTAATAAATTCAGTTCAGGTCGTACAGATACTAAAAATGTTTATCTGACATTCAAGTGTGTATATTCTTTGTTTTATCTGATAATTCTGTGTTAGAGTAACCAATAATTCTAGTTACCCAACATCTGCGGAGTTTCTAGGACTGAAGTCTTATGGTGTGAATCTGGGAGAGCTGCAAGCAAGAAGTATGACTGGTCCCCCCTGTTACGGTAGCAGGCAGGGTGATTTTTTGAAAGGTCACACTGGAGACTGAAATGAAGCATACAAACAGCCTTCCCTAGTGTACATATGCCCACTCAGATGAGATGTTTCACACACATTTTCAAGAATTTTTTGGGCCCTTTGAAGCCTTTCCATGAATTCCTGGTTAAGAATACAGGCCCTGAAATCATCCAGGTCTGTCAATGATGAATTTTTAGGACTAGCAGAGTCCTTTAATTTCATGTGACAGAATGCAGTTGCACAGTTAATGAAAAAAAATGTCTAATCAGGATATCGTAAAAACACATTTGTACATTTTTTTTTAACCTCAAACGGATAAAGTATGTGTTCACTTACTCATCATTTGATGTCTGGCCAAGGTCTTTATTTTCTGGCCAAGTGTCTGCAATTGGAATTCCCTGCGTTTCTTATACCAGGCACTCTATAATGTGTTATCTGTGAATTCTAGCTTTTATTCGATCTTTTAAAATCAGCATAGTAATATAAAAGACACTTGGGAAGTGGTCTTAGTCCAGAGACATATCACTGTCCTCTTCATCCTGTGTAAAGATCTTCCCCCCCCCCCACCAAAAGGTAAAATCTGACTGTGATTTCTCTATAAGTGTGTCTTGATCAAGTTTGTACAAAGCAATCATTTTAGTTTTGACAGACAGAAAAGCTATATTTTTTATTTAAGCTTTATTTTTTGTTTAAGCTGAATTAAATCACATAATTGGAATGGCTTAAAAACTGTTACAAACAAGTTACCTGTAACGTGACTGATCTGTTAGGCTAATCAATGGAGGTTATTTAATGTGCTTTTAGTGTAGTCTGCTGGAAAGCACATGCTGGCTTCTCTCAAGGGTTTTAGGTAAACTCCTCGTGTTCAGTACTGGCTCTCAGGGAGGGTTCCCAGGGGACAAGCTGGGGAGGAATTGAGCCACCTCCAGATCACTTTAGTGGGGAGTAGAGATTATCTGCTAGACTCGGGATCCAGGCAGGAGTGAATAATACGGAGTCGGTTTCAGGAAATTCGACATCTTGAGGGACAGGAAAGACTGTCTTCACATGACTGGAATTGGGATTTTGAAGTCATTCTCTTTGGATCTCAAGGCCATGGAAGTCCCAGATAACACTATAAAAAAACTGAGATCTTAGATATTAACTCAAAAGGAAATCTGATATCTTTTTATAGATGTTTGCATGTTATGCAAAAGCCATCAGGAAGTCTCCAAGTCACTGGCATCCTTGTGGGCCCAGGGCTGTATCCACAAGTGATCAACTGCCAGGACAGACTGGAGCTTTTCTCTCTGTGAGTCTGGGGATTAACCTTGCTGTGGAGATTCAGGCAGTAAGAAGTGGGAAGTTTTGAATGCAAATTGCAGAGGAGTACCCATTCAGTATGAGAAACAACAGCTCTCTCAGTGAAGTTTATGCCTTGTCATGTTTACACAGCTCCTCATAGTTTATAAGTATACCGTAATCCTAGGGTTGCCCACTCTACACCAAGTCTTAGTTCTTGGGATGGGCAAAGTGCTGTCTCCTGGGAGTCTTAAAAACTTGGTAAAAATGCAGAGTTGATAGATGTGGTCATAGAAAAAACTCGCACCTACCTTTAATACTTTAGAATGATTGATTTTTCAGGTCTGTGACAAGAAACCAAAGCATTGAAAAGGGAACACTTGATGGGTTTTGACTGAGCCAAACATACGACTTGTGGGTTCAGAGTACATGTAGGTGGTCCCAGCATGGTAGCCTAGTGGCTAACTCCTTGCTTTGAGCGCACTCAAGATCCCATATGGGCTTTAGTTTGTGTTCAGGTTGTTCCACTTCCCTTCCAGCTCCCTGCTTGTGGTTTGGGAAAGCATTAAAAATGGCACAAAGCCTTGGGACCCTGCACCCACTTGAGAGACCCGGAAGAAGCTCCTGGCTCCTGGCTTTGGATCAGCTTAGTTCCAGCCATTGCGGTCACTTGGAAAGTGAACCAGTGGATGGAAGATCTTTCTATACTTACTTCTCTCTGTAAATCTGAATTTCCAATAATAAAAGACAATCTTTAAAAATCAAAACAAAATAGAATATATGTAGGTGCCAGGGAGAATGCATACTAACTTTCAGACATTGGACATCAAAAGGGCAACAGGAATTGTTGGGTCCCTGAAAAGGAAAAGTGTGTCCTCCAATACCTAATAAGAAAATAGCAAGCTGCTGACCAAAACCTTGACCTTCACCATTTTATTCTGTGGTCCTGGCTTGTCCAGTGAACTCTGCTGGGCTGTCTTCCTTCTGCTTGACTACTTTCTTCCTGTTTGCTGGAGTAGCTGACAACCAGTCTAGTGAAATCCCATCATTCTTCTGTATATTACACGTGTGGGTTTCTATTCTGAAATGAAATAGGACAGCTCTGGTTTTCTCCCATGAACAGAGAGGCATTTTGTTGTTGTTATTGTCATTAGATTCAGTGGAGTCTGGAATGGCCACATGCTGGCACCGTGTCCTGTGTTTTCTTTAATGTATGTTCTGCAAATGAAATGACGAAGTAGATGTTGACTTAGCTGGCTGGCTTCATTATCCAGATTCTGAATTCCCAGGGAACCTGGGCTGCTTTCCACTGATAATAAGAATTATTTTGACTACTAATCCTTAGTCAACTTCTTCCTATGACTAGGTGTCCAGCTAGGTACTTTTTAATGTGTGTCTCACTGAATCTTTACAAAACTGTGAGATGAATACTTTTATTTCTAGGAAACTATTTTTAAGAGTTTTTTTTTTAAGCTGCTGAGTGATAGAGTAAGAATTTAACTTGGCTTCTTGCTCATTGAAGCTGGTGCGAAGCATGTATTTGGCCTAGAAGTTAAAGATACTGATTAGGGCACCAAATCACATATTGCAATGTCCGTGTTCAAGCCTTAACTGTATTTCCAATTATTTTCCTATTCATGCCCATTCTGACAGGTATGATGGTGGCTCCCTGCTACTGATGTGAGAGACCCAGACTGAGTTCCTAGATCTTTATTTGGCCTGAGAGCTCTTTCTGTTTCTCTATCTCCAAAACCAAAACTCAAACCAAACCATATGAAAATAAAACTCTGGTATTCTTGATGACTGCATGGAAACCAGAGGCAGCTATGGCTCTCTTCTCAGTTCTAGAGATATTGCAGGGAATATTACATCACCCTATTCTGCATACTTGCCTGAATTGAACTCTACTGTCAGCTAAGGAGCTATCAACTGAGACTCGCCCAGTATGAGAGGAATGTGGGAATTGCTGCTCCAACTTCAGATCACAGTGTTTAGGTCACAGAAACTTCCAAACATCCTGAGACTAATGACACTATAAACCTAGGCCTTTCTGGGCCCAGGCCATAGCAGCCACGGAGCAGTGCAAGAGGAGTGGCCATGTGTGAAAACCTACCACCCAGAAGTATGGAGGGAAAACAGAGCAAAATACAGGGTGAAAAAAAAAAATTGGGGAGGTTGTGTGCTTGTGGCTTACTGAAGCACTTTGAAAGTGTATCAGTTTTTAATCTTGTGTACTTTAATAATGTTATACTGTTTTCCTGTAAAATCACTCAACCCTCCAATTCCCTGGTGGGCAAGAATTTCAATGTTGCCTATTTGGGGGGTTCATCTTCTCCATCATCCTCAAAAATGCTAGTTGGGTCTGCAGCAGAGTCAAGGAATTTAAAGGTGCTCAGGGCAGAGCATACCAGTGTTTCAGTTACGCTAATGATTTGAATGTATCTTCCAAATGCCTTATGTATTAGAAAATTGGTTTCCTGTATGGCAATGTTAAGAGGTGTGGACCTTAACGAAATGGGGCATAGTTGAGGGTAATTAATTGGGGGATTAGGATACTTCCTCAGAAGGGATTAATACAGGAGACCCCGGTTAGTTGTCATGAGCGAGGAACCTGACCTCTGTCTACTCTGTGACTCCTGCTTCTCCACGTGAGTCCTCTCTCTCAGACTCCCGTCAGGCTCGTCCCTGTCTCCAGAAGTTGAACAAATGGGGCTGCTTAAACTTGAACTGCAATCCTCCCAAACTAAGCTAAGTAAACTTCTTTTCTTTATCTAGTATTGTGCCTTAAAAATTTTATAATAGCAATGGAAGGAAAACTCAAATAGCTACTAAGTTGCTCACATGGTATGGTTCCTACTTTCCTGGTTTTGTGCAAAAAAGCAAGATGAGAAATTAAATAGGGAGTTACACATCCTTGCCTTGCTGGAATCTTGCTGTCTCTTTAGAGCACTGCCAGCCAGCCCTGCTCATATGCGCCCCAAACCTCTTTGTCTTCTCTCTCTAGCATTAGAAATGCTCTTCATTTTGAGAGAACTTATTTTTCTTTCTTACTTTTATTTCAGGAATTTTCTGTAGTCTCCAGCCCTCTTATCTCTTTAAGAATGTAGGCATTCTCTTCTCCATACATTTAGGCAAAGAAGTACAGGTTAGAATGGCTGCTGAGGCAGGTGCAAGTGGGTGTGAGTCAAGATGCTTGGGCAGGGATCAGCTCCTGGCCTGTCTCAAAAATGGCTGCTGTTACACTTTCGTAGTTTTGGTTGTCACTCATGTCATCCTGCATTATTGGAACTTAGATTTTTCAAGAAAAGCTAGAAATCAAGATTTTTTTTTTTTTAAAAAAAAAGCTGTTTTTTTTTTATTGGAATGTCAGATATATGGAGAGGAGGAGAGACAGAGGGGAAGACCGATGATTTGCTCCCGAAGGGACCGCAACAACTGGAGCTGAGCCAATCTGAAGCCAGGAGCTTCTTCTGGGTCTCCCGCATGAGTGCAGGGTCCCAAGGCTTTGGGCTGTCCCAGACTGTTTTGCCAGGATACAAGCAGGGAGCTGGATGGGAAGTGGGGCCACCAGATTGGAACCAGTGCCAGTGTGGGATCCCGTCGCGTTCAAGGTGAGGACTTTAGCTGCTAGGCTACTGCACCAGGCCCCCAGTCAAACTTTTTATGGGTGATCTCTTGTTTCAACTATAGGCTGAGGTACTCAAATGACTCCATGTAAGACAAAGCAAAATATCTAGGTATTAATCACCCTTGTTGACTTTGGAAAACAAAATGCTAGGGAAGAAAGTGTTTAGTTATAAGTTATAGATTATACTTACTACCACCATGCACAGAATTTGGTATCAGATAGAACCCAGGAAAAGGAAGGCGAAAAAGAAGAAAAAGGTATGCACGTAAATCAATACTTCAGACAGCCGTTTTTCCAAAAGCATGGTGCTTTGACTCAGAATACCTACCTTCCAGAAAATAAAGTTTAAAAACTTGGCTTTTCTTTTCTCAAGTCAGTTGCTTGAGAATTGAAATTAACTTTTGGTTCAACGTGAAATGCACATACATGTTTTGGTCTTGAGTAATCTTATATTATGTGCACAGAAGAAATTTAAACCTTCTGGATGCTGAAACTGATGTTTTGTGATGTAAGTCAAATGTCAGAGAAACTTATTTGCTTCATTTCCAGTGTTGCTCATTCCATTAAGTTCTAGAGATAGATTTCAAAGGGATGTGACAGTGATCCAAGTGATAAGAAGCTAATTTTCATTTTTCTATTATTATTATAAATTCACATTTATTGAGCACTCTGTTAGTGGGATTGATTAGGCTGAAAGTGACACAGACCTAATTTAGATGGTTAGAGCAGAGATGTCTGTTGGAGTGAGGAATGACACCCATGCTCAGGAGTCACGCAGTCCAGGGCTCCCAGAATGTCATGAGGATGCAGTTTCTGTTCATTCCACTCCCCAGCTGGTTTTACTCCCGGGCTCCGTGGGATACTCTCGGAATCTCTAGAATCAAATTGTCCTTACTGTTAGCTGACTCTGGAAATGTGATACCTTTTTCCCATCAGTCTCAGGCAAAGCCTCTTTGACTTGGATCAGGTTTCACACTTGTCTGCACACCAGTTGTTTGGCTTGGAGAGAGCAGCTTTTAAAATGTTATTTATTTGAAAAAGAGAGAGAGAGAGCGCCTCTGTTCCATTCACTCCACAAATGCCTGCAAGGGCCAGGGCCATGCCATCCTAGCTATGGTAGCCAGAAATGCACTCCAAGTCTCCCATGTGGGTGGCAGGAACCCAAGCATGTGAATCATCACTGTTCGCCTCCCAGGGTGTGGATTACCAGGAGTCAAGATCCAGTGCAAGAGCCAGTGACCGAATCCAGACCCTCTGGTGTGGGAGAGGGCTACCAACCAGTGTCTTAACCATTAGTCTAACTCCAGCCCCAAATTCAGTGTTTGGATTGGCCAAGGTTGAGTTAACATGAACACCCTGCTCCCTCCTCCTGTTGGAGCTTAGAGTGGCATCTGTTCCTGCCAGAGCACATGAGATGAATGTTGGAGCACCTGGGTTGAATGTTACCAAATAAATGGAACAGTGGGCTGTGCTGTCATCATCACATGCCAGATACATTGAATGCTCGTCAGAATCCCAAACTAATGTGCTGATGGCAAATAGTGTTAGCTTCCTGCAATGGAGATGAGGGTTTTTAAAAAGTCAAATGTGTGGGAGTGGCCTGGGATTATCTCTTGTGGGGATTATTTTATGGAGTGAGAGCAGGAGCTGATCAGGTGTCTGAGTCTCGCCTAAAGTACCCCGAACTTTATGAAGGACAGGAGCATGTCTTAACCAGCCTTGTTTTTTTCACAGGTCCTACATTCACATGTTAACCACAAAGGAAATATTTAGTGGTTTGAAATACGGATGATTTGATGACACAGAAAAAGAAATAATGGATGCTAATTACACAACATTATATCCCAGCTCCAAATTGACTTTGACTTTAAATACTAGCTTAGTGCAAGACTCAGTTATCTCAAGCATCATCTGTAAAATGGATCTAATAGAAAAATTGTATTCAATTGTTGTGAGTCACAAATATGATGTAAAGATCTTGACATCGTCAGCACTCTATAAATGTCAGCTGTTATTGATTTTGTGGTGATTGGACCTGTTTTCATATTTGATTCTTCCAAAAAAAACTATAGGAAAAATCAAATTTTGCTTTCACTGTACTTCAGTCACTTTTTTGTGAACAGAACAGGTTCAGAACATTTAAGTCACTCAGTCAGGTTCATATATAGTGGCTCTGGACTTTTAGCCTATTTTTTTGTAGATTCCAAATCCCATATCCCTACTTACTGTTTGATTCTGATTTCCTGTTATTTTATATGCCAAGTGAGAAGATAGAAGTTCAAACCCTGGATTCCTGATTCTGTGTGGGAGGATAGTGCAAACCAGCAAGAATGTGGGAAGAAACCAGATCCCCTTGCTTCATGTAGTTTACTTACTCTCTTCCAGACTTCAGCATACGGAGCAGTTCTGCAGAGTCACAACAAAGCTTTCCTAACAAATGCAAGCGAATATGCAGTGCAAGACCATTCTTCAGTTAGAACCTTTGGTAATGCTTTGGCCTCAAACATCTAGATGGAAACCAAAGTGGGGTTTGTCTCACACCTGCGAGTGTTATGTGTGAGTCCCCTTTTGTTAATTATGGGCAGTCAGAGAAAGTTTCATTGGACAGTTACATTTTCAAGGGTCTTGGCATAGTCCTAAGCATTTTTCTTATTCATCTCCTTTAAACTCCTTGAGATAGACCATCCTCTGTGTTTTCATCACGAAAACAAAACAAAGAAGCACAGAAGTGCTCTCCAGGTACTATTCCAAGGAGTTTGAATGCATTAGAGTACCTTATTAAATCCTCACAGACAACCTCACAAGGTAGATATTGTCATTCTTATTTTATGGGTAAGGAGACCGAGGCATATGACAAGCTTTTCCACTGTCGTCAGATGGTAACTAGTGGTTGTAGAGTATGAACCTAAGGAGTTGAGCCTCAGAAAAGGCCTATCTACTGACTGTCCTGGGCTGTCAGTATCCATTCCCTCGCAGCTTAAAGATAGTTAACCTTTTTGGGTTGTCTGTGAAACCTCAAGGAAATAAATATAGTAGCTCTAATGTGAACATTGGTGATCCTCAATTTATACTCATTACATTATCTGGAATAGTTAGATAATTAGGAAAGTAAGAGGCACTGAAAAGTATTGACTTTAGACTTAGGTATGAGCAACTTCATAGCTGCATGCTCCTGCAGAAATTACTTTAGTTCTTTTAAACTGAGTTTCCTTGTTAATAAAATGGTGTTAACAAGATGATTACCTCAGGTACTGTAGTGAGGAAATGATATGAAGGCCTCAGATAGTCCCCAGAATGAGAAAAGACATTATAAACTACTGCAGACAAATACTGAAAGTTGCAGATAAATACTTTGTCATAATAAAGATTTTCTTAGTGTAGTATCCTGATTAATATGCTCTATGAAGATTATTTTTTAAAGATTTATTTGTTTTTATTGGAAAGGCAGATTTACAGAGAGGAGAGACAGAGAGGGATCTTCCATCCACTGGTTCACTCCCCAAGTGGCCACAGTGGCCGGAGTTGAGCCGATCTGAAGCCAGGAGCCAGGAGCTTCTTCTGGATCTCCCGCTCAGGTGCAGGGTCCCAAGACTTTGGCTTATCCTCGATTGCTTTCCCAGGCCACAAGCAGGGAGCTGGATGGGAAGCGGGGCCACCGGGATCAGAACTGGCAGTCACATGGGATCCTGGCGTGTGCAAGGCGAGGACTTTAGCTGCTAGGCTACCAAGATTGCTTTTTTTTTATGCCATTTATTTTGTAATGAAAGACTTGATAATGTTATCTGATGAATATCAGTTTCGTTCATGGAACATTTGAATATCATGAATAGTTCTTTATAGGAGAAGTATAGATTCTAGCGTTTTTTCATTCCATAAAAGAACAAAGGAAGACAAAAAAACCCTGAGGAAATAGCTAAACTCCTATCCACAACTGAGAAGATAACCCCTCCAGTCTGTTGCTTTCATAAACATTAAACTTTTTTTTTTATGGTGACATTTTTAGTCCATTCTGAAATGTATTGATTTGTTTCCTGTGAGTCATTGTCTCTTTCTTCTTTCTATGTTAAAAAAACATTAAATATCAGTGTGATGATATAAATATGTGTGCGTGGGTGGATGGGCGAGTGAAGGGAATTTTCTTTCAAATTTTAAGAAGGGAAATAGCTTTCTCATGGGTTCCCACATCATCAATCAACTCATCACATCCTCAATCCATTGGTTTTTTTTTTTTCTGCTTTGAAACAAAACTGAGTAGTCGCTTCTGGCTTAAGAGCTTGAGAACAAAAGCTTCAGAAAGTTCTGGAGCTGGCTGATTGTGGAATAGCCAGCTTGGGTAGTTGTAATCACAGGTTGGGAGGACATTCCGTTGCTATTTCCACTTTTGGCAGTAGAGGGCAGACGTCTCCACTCCTGTCTACCCAAGATTACCCTGGCAACGATATGTTTATGCAAACAGCCTTTGTCATAATAGCTTTGAAACAGCTGAAAATTGAATTGTGCCTGGAGGCCAAACATCGAGACCACCACCTTTGTTATATTCATCTGCCACAGTAAATTGGGTTCTCCACTGGCTCTGGGAACTGCTTTTCCCTGCATTCTGGCCCCACAGTAAGTTTGTGTAGGAGTGAGACAAATGCCGCCTCCTCGCACAGGACACTTTCCTTTCACGAGGTCTTAGATGAGGGACCTGAGATTCCACGTGGATTCCCCCAGACCACTGGAGAAGAGTAAATAAAGTGAAAACTGGAAACCCGAACCAAATCCATCGTGTTCTGGAACCTCTCTGTGGGTTTCCATAGCTTTTAGCTTCTCCTCTTAATCTAATTAGGACTTTGCCTCCTGAAACAAATACCTATTAAAGAATGAACCTATTAAAAGACAAAATTTACTACATACCCGTTTGTGCGAAGCCTCTGCATGTTTCCTTGAAGCAGTAATGCGGATGAAATTGGACGTTGTTTGACTGGGTAATGGTCTCCCGCTGTAAGACGGATTATAGAAAATAAACGTGGAAGGGAGGGGGGGGCGCGAAGCCAGGGCTTTATTGAATTCCATCGATGATGATGCCATCACCTGAAATAGCTGCCTGGGAAGAGTGTAAATGGGAGAGAAGCAGGCATCCAGACCCAATTTGCAACTGGGGAACAGTTCATTTTCTCCGAAGTAATTTTATTCTGTTTTGGGTTCACTGCCCTGGTTTGGAGGTGGGCTGACAGAAAGTAGATTCTTTAAAGATGCCCGTTTGTGAGCATTATGGCTGATTTTCACAGGAGCCCACGTAGGCATTGACTAATTGACTGGCTTGCTGGTTTTCCTATAAATTCTTGTGCCGCTCTACTCAGTGAAGGGTTCTCTTAAGGGACCAGGGATCTGATAATGAGCAAAAACACATGTGTGATTGTGTGCATGAAGCTTATATGTGGTGGATGCTTGGAGTACAATTCATTAGCAATTGCTTTGAAACAACTACTTTGAGCCAGGCTCCTAATCATAAATAACTGAAAGATGGCAACATGGATGAGTCATTTGAAAGGAAGGTGGTAGGCTTCCTAAACAGGATGTATGGCATTCTTTTCAAGAAGAGTTTTAAGAGAAAAATGATGTGATAGAAAAAGGATGTCCAGACAGTTTCGGGCTTGGCAGATTACAGAGCTTACAGTTGTACCCACTTTTCCAGAAGGGAAACCTTCGCTGGATGCCTGGCTGAATCCTTGGATAATACCAAACCCTAGATGTACATATTCTTATACTTTATATGCTTGTCTTTTTCCATGAATGAAAACTTATGCTAAAGACATTAAGAACAAGAACTAATAAAGCAGAATGATTACAATATGCTATATTAAGTTATATGAATGTGATACTTTTCTCAAAAAACTTTTTTGTGCTGTCATCTTTTAAGTTAAAGGAAACGCTTCATGGCTTATTTTAAACATGCCCAAATTGACGGCATCACTACTCTCTTGCTTTGGGGTCATAACTAAGTAAAATGTGGGCTACTTGAATAAAAGCTATATGATATGGTAATAGTCAATCTGATATTAAGTGATCAATGAGTGGGTAGCATATGCAATGTGGTTACACTGATAAATGAGTTATTTATGTCATGGCAGGGTAGACTGCCATAATATGAGATTCCACTATGCTAATCAGAACAGTATATAATTTCAAACTATGAGTTATTTCTGGAATTTTCCATATAGTATTTTTGGAGTCTAAGTGAAATCTTGCAAAACAAAACCATGACTAAGGAAGAACCATGACATGGGCATGCTGTGAGTTTGCTTAATGGGTCAAATCTAGTCACTAGACTTTTCTGGCTCCCTGATTCCTTTATTGACAGAGTCTCCAATAATTCCTGTCATATTTGCCTAACAAGATAAATGCTTTGTTAAAAGAAGGACGTGTGCATAAAAGTGTTTTGGAGCCAACGAAATTGTTGGTGATTACTGTTATAGGCTGGTGCTATTCTAGTGCCTCTCCACAAGAATTTGGCCATCTTCTTGAGTAGATCAGAGGAATTTGGGTAAACCAAAAGTTAGAAACTCAGGTAGTTTCCAGATAAGCAGTAAAGTATATGATGTAGATGATGTAAAGTGTTGGGTGAGGGAGAATATAAACCCTGAAGAATAGATGAGATTAAGAGAGAAAAGAGCAGGCTAGTCTACAGTTGAAGCTCATGGAATGCAGGTGTCTAGTAACTGGAATATAGGGGAGGGTGGTTGGAGGTTTTCCAAGGGGTCCATCTCAAGTTCAGATGGTGCTACAGTGTCTTTCATGGACTGACCTGTTAGGTCGAAATCTGATGATGGGCTTCCCAAAAGTCATGACTGGGTGTTAAGAAATCGGTGCTAAGATGTTGATGGGAGATCATGGAAACACTCATATTTGCTTCACTTTCCTGACAATACTTAAAACCAGTGCTGCTTAAACTTGTGTAATATGTGGACCTCTTTTAAAGGGAAAATATTCTTTCAGTTCAAGAGAAGACAAGCCTCACTTAACAAACTTTCCATTGCAAATCGCCACTGCTTAGGACAAGTTCTGGTTTTATAGCTGCTAGGATGTTTTCCTCTTTTAAAATTATCATTGAAGTGAAAACACAGAATTAAAAAGTGTTCTTGCAACTCTTACACGCTTGAGAAAATGTGTACAGAGCTCCTTGGGGGTAAACATGGGGCCACAATGAAAGGAAGACTATTACTTTAAGCCAAGGGAAGTTTAGCAGGTCTTTTGTAGAACTCTGTTTTGTATCCAGCATGGAGATATTTTAATCTTAGATTTCTCTTTAAGTCAAGGACTGCAGGGAACTCCCAAACCTGCAGGGAGTCAGGTCTCTAACAGTTCCACCCCACGTCTGTATCACATTTCTTTGGATAGCCAAGTAGCATTTCTTGATGATTAACAATGTTGCTACCCTTCACTAGCTCTCACTCCATCTCTTTATGATAACTATTAGGATAACTGTGATTGTCTTCAATGTCAGTTATGCTGGCTAATCCTATACTCTGCTGACGTAGATTCAGCTGTATCGAGAGAGTTCTGGTGCTAAGCCAGAAAGCCACCTTCATCATCAGCCTCATCACTAATACCCTCCCCAATTCCATGGAGAAATCTGGCCAGCTTTAATTGACTCTAATTGTTCCAGATCATCCTGATTTGGGCCTTTGATGTGTATATGTCTTGGGGAAGGAAAAAGATAAGGAAAAGGCAAATACAGAGTATAAGGAATGAAGAGGGCAAACCACGATCGAAAAATAAAGGAAAGAAAGATGATTTTATACAGTGCCATTAGGGGGAAAAAAGAATGTTGGACTAACATACTAAATATCTACTACTCATAATCTGGTATACAGTGGGAAGGAGTATGCATCTTCAAAATCAACGTGTAAACCATGATCTCTGCCTCCTGATGGTGGAAGGAAAGTCCAATTTATTGTTAGAGTTTCTTTAACTTTCTTTGCTATTCCTTTTAACTTTCACCAAGGGATTGGCCAAGATTCTAGTCTTTATGTTAAATAGAGGAGGCTATATGGGTCCACATAGGTTCTCTCTCTCTCTCTTTCTCTTTTAAAAAGATTTATTTATTTTTATTACAAAATCAGATATAGAGAGAGGAGGAGCGACAGAGAGAAAGATCTTCCATCCAATGATTCACTCTCCAAGTGAGCGCAACGGCTGGTGCTGCGCTGATCTGAAGCCAGTCATCAGAAACTTCCTTCCAGGTCTCCCACACGGGCACGGGGTCCCAAAGCTTTGGGCTGTCCTCGACTGCTTTCCCAGGCCACAAGCAGAGAGCTGGATGGGAAGTGGAACTGCTGGGATTAGAACCAGCGCCCATTTGGATGCCAGTGCCCATATGGGATCCCGGTGCGTTCAAGGCACGGACTTGCCGCTAGGCCATGCCGCCAGGTTCAGCTCTCTCTTCTCTTTAGGTTCCTTAGTTGTCAGCTCTTAGGACCTGCTTGAGACTCTGCCAAATTGGTATTCCTTAGAACTTTGCTATGGCAACTGCCCTAATGTCATCTCTTTCTGGTTTCAGAAATGTTCTTACTCCCTTATTACTCCCCAAAGCACACATTTTCCTTCCCTTTTATGTCTACTTTTGTAATTTATTTAAAGTGCTGTAATTTTGACTTAAGATCAGCAGAGTCATTGATTAAAACAGCTGAATGAACTCAGCGTGGTAGCGTAGCAGTTAAAATCCTTGCCTTGGATGTGCCGAGATCACATATGGGCACTGGTTCTAATCCCGGAGGCCCTGCCTCCCATTCAGCTCCCTGCCTGTGGCCTGGGAAAGAAGTTGGGGGCGGCCCAGGGCTTTGGGATCCTGTACCTGCATGGGAGACCTGAAAGAGACTCCTGGTTCCTGGCTTCAGATTGGTTCGGCTTTAGCCATTGAGGCCACTTGGGGAGTGAGTCAATGGACGGAGGGTCTTCCTCTCTGTCTCTTCTATCTGTATGTCTGCCTTTCCAATAAAAATAAATAAATCTTTAAAAAAGCTGAATTTTTTCCTTTAAGGAAAAGACTCATTGAAGATTGGATTAATGTTTGGTGCAGTGATAAAGATGTTGCTTGCAATTCTGTATCCCGTATTAGAGTGCTTGGGTTTGAGTCCTGGTTCTGTGTCTGATTCCAACTTTTTGCTAACTGTACCTTGCCTTCAATGTGGGAGACCCAGATATGGTTCCTGGCTCTCGCCTTGAGTCTACACTAGTCCTGGTAGCTGCAGGCATTTGGAGCATGAGCCTACTGGTGCAAAATCTCTCTCAGTAGCTCTTGCTCTGACTTCCAAATTAAAAAAATTTTTTTTTTTAATTTAAAAGGGTGCTTGAATGTCTGTATGGGAATGAGAAGGAGGGAAAAAAACTATCTTAAACTTTTCTATCTCATACTAGGTATTCTATTCTTCTAGAATATGATGAAAGGATTTGGATATTTGTCTAAATGTTTACAATCCTTAAAAATGTCTTTTGAATGGGTATTGCTTGCTTACTCATGGTTTAGAATCCAAAAGATCCAAAAAGATTAACAGTGAAAAGCCACTCTCTTTTCCCTGTCACCCAGTACTCTTTCCCAGCGATAACCACAGTTATTTGCTTTTTGATTTTTTTCTTTGTCAGCAGTAATCATATATGGGCATACTATATCATTCTTTGCACTGTTTTTGGTGTAATATGTATTTTTCAATTTTCATCTGCATGATTGCACAGGCTATTCCTTTAATTTTAGTATCTTCATGCTATATGCTAAGCTACAGAAAGGAGAGAATATTTTTGATTTGCTGGCTCATTCCCCAAAAAGCCTCAGTGGCTAAGCGCTTCTTCTGTTCTGCCATGTGGGTTCAGGGTTGCAGAGTATTTGGCCATCTGCGACCCGTTTCCTAGTGCACGAATAGGGAGCTGGAATAGAAGTGGAGCAGCCAGGATTTGCACTGATGCCTTTAAAGGATTCTGGCATCACTGGAAGAGGCTTAACGTGCTCCTATGGTGGCTCATGATGTGATTTCACTCTTGCTATCATAAGCAATGGTACATGAAAAGTGTTATGCATCACAAAAAATTTAATGTTGGTGAAAGGGCATATAGATTCTAATTTTGATAAGTATTGGACACATGACAGTACCTGGTTTCCCACCTTCAACACCTTCCGTATATGTTTTTGTAGCTGGTTTTTTGTTTTGTTTTTGTTTACCTGACCAGTGAAAGCATCTCTACAGTTTATAGTGCTTATTTCCATAATTATGGGAAACTTATGTAACTTTAACACGTTTATAAATCACTTTGGCTCGTTATCAGTGAAGTATATGTGGTTTTGACTACTTCTCTTTTGATAGCTGGCTGTTTCTTATTGATTTCTAAAAACTCTTTGTATATTAGTGAAATTTGTTTTGTCTATAACCTGTTTCAACCAACTTTCTTCTATTTTATTATTTATTCTTGATTTTTTTTTTCTGCTGTAGTTTCTTCTGTTAAGAATTTTATGGGGTGAAATTCATTGTTATTTTATTTTATAATCTGAATTTTGTGTCAAATTCAGAAATATTTTTTCTCCTATAAGATTTCTTTTTTAAAAAAAGATTTATTTTTTATTGGAAAGTCAGATTTACAGAAAGAAGAAGATACAGAGAGAAACATCTTTGTCCACTGGTTTACCCCCTAAGTGGATGCGATGGCTGGAGCTGAGCCAATCCGAAGCCAGGAGCCAGGAGCCTCTTCCAGGTCTCCCATGCAGGCACAGGATCCCAAGGCTCTGTGCCATCCACGACTGCTTTCCCAGGCCAGAGGCAAGGAGCTGGATGGGAAGTGGAGCAGCTGGATAATGAACCGGTGCCTATATGGGATGGTGTATGCAAGGTGAGGACTTTTGCCTCTAGGCTACTGTGGCAGGCCTGATGATAGCATTTCTATGCCAGTTTTCTTCTAGAATATTTATGAATTAATATTTTGCATTTTAATCTTTATCTGACATACATTTTGGGATAGGGAATGATTTAGAAATCAAACTTTTTCTCAGCTATTTCATTTTTCAAGTTCCATTTTACTCATTTTTCAGCTCATTGAACATTCTTAGGAATAGTTACTGTTTTTCAATTCTGTTTTCAGAATCTGAGTGGGAATATTGGCAGATAGCTGTGCATCCTCGTACCTGTAATGAATGACTGCCATTGATAAGTCAGGGAATGAGTCCCGGGGCAGGCATGGGGGAGGAGTGTATTTTTATTTCTTAACACCTTTCATGAACCTTTAGCCTTGAAAAACCTATAAAAGGTTGGCCCATGACAGCAAGTAAAAACCTAGTCAGAATAGACTGAATTAGGTATTATGTGTCTATGTTAAATATATACTTTGCTATCATGTGGGAGGCCTATTTGGTTTATAATGACCTTTTTTCCTATTATAAATTACTTGCCAATATTTCTAAGGAATTTTATTTGTACAAAAATATCTCAGAGAGGTGATTTTTATCTCTGGAAGCACTCATTCTGAGCTGTTTCCTTTTTGTTTTTCCCCATAGAGTGATTTACTGTACCGGCTGCATTTTTTTTCCCAGTCAACTTTGTGAAACTGAAATTCTTTGTCTTGTGTCACAGTCACAAATCATTTATCTTGGTTATTTTTGAGGAAAAGATACTTTCCAATAAGATGTTGTTGTTTGGTCATACCCCTCCTCTGTCCTTGTCTCTCTGGACCCGTGTCTATATGAGACTCTTGGATCATCAATCAGTTTTTCACCGGGCATTTCACTGAAGCAAACTTTTGGAATTTTTCAGTGGATTTATCAGGCTTTTGGCATTGCTTGGACACAGTAAAACATTAACAGACAATGCTAAGATACTCAGGAAAGATGCCTTGCTGTTACGTCTTTTGTCTGGGACATCCAGAAACCATCTGAAATGGGTATTTACTTAGAATTCTCATTTTGGAAAAGAGGGTATTCTAACTAGAAAGAAATGGCGTATAAAGTATTTAGGGAGCTTATTAATGATGGTGAGCCCTGGGTTTCATCCTAGGGTTGATGATGTTCTCTGTCTGAGATGATTACTGATAGTTCCCTTTGTTAGCAAAGTCCAGGTGATTGTCTTACAAGTTTTCCCCAGCCCACACTTCAAGGTTTTCAGCCAAATGACAGTTCCTTGGCAGTGCTGGTTTCTGGCAAAAATAGATTGGAGATCAGGTTTGACTTTGGACTCACTCCTGCATGTTCTCTCCATTTTCTTCTCTTCTTGGTTTGCATCTTGTCATCTTCAGTTTCAAGCTTCTACCACAAGTGGGGATTCTTGCCTTTGGTCTTCCACTACTCGTCGTGATTGTTCTAACGAGATAGGTTATCTTGTGTTTTTGACACCTGTGTGCACTGAGGAGCAATGGAACGGCCGGTTCCAGTAAACTCATCATTTGAAATTCAGTCAATATTCTTTGTGGAGTTCCCAGCTTGTATTTACCAAGTTCCTGGTTTTAATTTAATTTTATTTTACTTTTTTAATTGGAAAGTCAGATATACAGGGAAGAGAGACAGAAAGGAAGATCTTCTGTCTGATGATTCACTCCCCACGTGGCTGCAAAGGCCAGAGCTGTGCGGATCCAAAGCCAGGAATCCAGAGCCTCTTCTGGGTCTCTGGTGTGGGTGTGGGGTCCCAAGGGTTTGGACTGTCCTCAACTGCTTTCCCAGGCCATAAACAGGGAGCTGGATGGGAAGCAGAGCTGCTGGGATTAGAACTGGTATTCATATGGGATCCTGTTACGTTCAAGGTGAGGTCTTTATAGCCTCTAGGCTACTGCGCTGGGCCCCAAGCACCTGTTTGCTAGGTGCTGGCGGGGCAGGCAAGGAAATGAATCATACAGCATCTGTCTTTAGAGAAGTCATGGTCTATGGCACAGGTTGGAAGACTGAAAGAGTGAAAAAATACATGTGTTATGCTTTGTAAGTTGTATTGTTTCTGTTAAAACTGCTAAATTTAGCCATATGAATGTATATCAGTTATAGAGATGTGGCTGTATTCCAATAAAACTAATTATGAAAACAGATGGTGGATGCTTGAGCTGGAAGGCATGGACAAGCAGCTGACACTGCCCTGTGATAAGAATGGAGTAAATGTTAGGACCAGAGACAGCAATTGTGCTTCGCCTCAGGAACTTACTCTAATCAGTTCAGTTCATTGCCTAGAGTATTAGGTTCATTCATTTGTTTGCTCAAATAAAAGAAATATTATGTAGTGCTCTTAAACTCCAGTTTTAGAGGAACAAACTACTATTATCTATTAGTTTTGTTTTCTGTGGGTAGTGAGTTGTAACATTAGAACTGTGTGTTTGTCACCCGTGAACTATGTCTTAGGAGACCCAGGTGAATACTAATATTCTGTATATGTCTGCTCGTAAATACAAGGACCTCATAGTTTTGTACTAACTCAGTAAAATAGGCGCTGTGAGTGTCATGCCCTTTTTATAGATGTTAAAGGGACAGTGTGGAACATGCTAAAGCCCACTCAGCTAGTGAGATGCAGAAATGGCAAGTTCAAATCATGTCTCCTGTTCATAAATCCAAGAACTTTCCACTACAACCAAACTGTGGTTAGTAGTGTTGACTTATAGTCCAGAGGTCATGGTTTGAACTGTAGAGTAAGCCAGCGGTCCAGGACCTTTAAAAAATATCTTGCCAGAATTCCAACCCCTTTCCTTCTGACACGGGTAGACAAGGTTAGAATTGGAACAAATCATGACAAACTTGTCCCTGCGGGGGGTGAGAAACAAGGTTGTTGAACTTATACTGTATGTGTGTGTGTGTGTGTGTGTGTTTGTGGGTGTGTATGTAATTCTGCTGAAGCCAGGATCCATGTAGCTAGTCTCATAGTGTTGTAATTAAAAAAAAAAAAAGGGTGAAAAACAAAAGCAGCAATTCAAAGCGACTCACAATCCTGATTTTAATTGCCCATTTTTTAAAATATCAAATCCAGTTCTATTTTTAAAATCTATCCATATTTATGCAATTTGGTTAACACATTGTTAACATGTAAAGCTGGGATGTAAATGTGCGTCTGTGAAACCGTCACTGGCATTGAAGCCATAACCTTTAGCCATCCCCTCTTCATACCAGTGTTCACCTCTCCCTTGCTCTTTTCTTCCTCCTCCTCCTTTATTTTCTCTGTGTTGTAAGAAAGAAATGTAAAATCTACCTTGGTAATTGTTAAGCAGTATGATATTTTTAGCCATGGATACTGTGGTATACAGTAACTTCCCAGAGTTTAAATAGGTACCATTGCACCCTCATTTTTCCACTTAGCCAAACCAGTAGGCATCACCATGCTACCTTCTGTTTTAAGTTCCATGTAGAAGTGACAGCACACCGCATTTGTCTCGGTTTGTTCATCCTCTCTCACTTTAAGGTGATATCCTCTAGGTTCATCCAAGTTGTCATGAGTAACAGGATTTTGTTTTTCTCTATGACCAAATAATATTCCATTGTATGTACTGCATTTTCTTTGTATGTTCATCTGGTGGTAAACATTTATGTTGTTTTCACATCTTGGCTATTGTGGATGATGCTTCAATGAACATGAAAGTGCAAGTTGTTATCTTTTTGAAATCTTTACTTTGTTTCCTTTATATACTCAGGAGCGGGATTGTTGGATTAATTGATATGCCTATTTTTAGTTTTCTAGGGGTCTCTGTATTATTTTCTATAATGAAACTCTCCATACCATTTTCTATAATGGCAGTACCAGTTAACACTCCTATCAACAATGTAATGAATTTCCTTTTCCAAACTTTTACCAACATTTATATTCTGTACAAAAAAACTTTTAAAGATTGTTGTTGAAAAGTTAGATAACAGAAAGGAAGATCATCTGTTCGTTGACACACTCCCTGAGTGGCTCCAACTGCTGGAGCTGAGCCAATTTGAAGCTAGGAGCCAAGAGCCTCTTCTGGGTCTCCTATGTGAATGCAAGGTTTTCATGTGAAGCCTTGATTTGCATTTCAGTAATTGCTGCTGATGTCGAATATCTCCTCATACATCTGTTGGCTATTTTTATGTTCTCTTTGGGAAAATTCAAGTTCTTATTTTTAGATTGGATTTGTTTCTGCTGTAATGTTTCATGATTTCCTTGTATATTTTGGCTATCAACATCTTATCTGATAATATATAGTTTGCAAATTTTTTTCTGTAAATTACTTTTTAATTTTATTACTTGTTTCTTTTGCTTTCCAAAAGCTATTTTTAAAAATTCGATGTAGCTCCATTCTTTTATTTTTCTTTGTTCTCTGTGTTTCTGGTATCATATTCCAAAGATTATTGCCAGGTTTAGTGTCAATGACATTTTCTTTTTTTTTTTTTAAGATTTATATATTTTGATATACAGAGAGGAGAGACAGAAAGGAAGATCTTCTGTTTGATGGTTTACTCCCTGAGCAGCCGCAATGGTTGGAGCTGAGCCAATTCAAAGCCAGGAGCCTCCTCCGGGGAAAGCTTTGGGCCATCCTCAACTGCGTTCCCAAAGGCAGGGGGCTGGATGGGAAATGGGGCCGCCAGGATTAGAACCAGTGCCTATTTGGGATCCTGGCGCATTCAAGACGAAGACCTTAACTGCTATGCTACTGCACTGGGCCCGTCAATGACATTTTCACCTTTGTTTTCTTCCAGGAGTTTTATGGTTCCAGGACTTATTTTTAAGTCTTTAATCTAACTTGAGGGCGTGTGTGTGTGTGTGCGTGCGCATTTGTTTGTGTGTTTGTGTGTGTATGGTGTAAAATAACGGTTCAATTCCATTCTTATAGATTTCCAGTTTCCCTAGTACCATTCTGAAGAAACTAGTGCTTCCCAAATATTAAGAAGGGTATACTGGTGCCACAAAATTATTTTTAAAATATCCCTTACATCTATCCATCAAGCACTCTTGTACATTATGTTTTTCCCATTTTTTTGGGTAAAGTTCTGTCTATATCTATCTTATTTATGAATCTATTTATGTAGTTGGTAGAATGACTCACAAAGAGGGAAAGACACAGGGGCAGAGATCTTACATCTGCTGGTTCATTCCCCAGTTACAACAGCGGGGATGGATCAGGTGGAAGTCATGAGCTCCATCCAGGTCTTCCATGTGGGTGACAGGGTCCGAGTGTTTGGGTCATCGTCTGCTGCTTTCCAAGTACAGTTGTAGGAACCTGCATCAGATATGGAGTAGCCGGAATGTGAAGCTGCACTCCAGTGTGGAATGTGGGCCTCTCAAGGGGCAGCTTGACCCTCTGCACAACACCTGCTGCTGACATTCTCTCTTCCACAATACAACCATAATCTCAGAAACACTTCAACGTTAGCTTTCTGCTAAATGCCCTCTGTCCATCTGTGCTTCTGGTTCTTTATCACAGAAGTCTAAAGAACTAGTTTGGCAATAGTACAGCCTGTTGCAAAGACCTAGAAAGAAGAGAAAGTGAGCAAAGACAGAACTTCTTAGGGGAGTGAAGGGTGGTGGACAAGGAAGACACGAAAGGCTGCAAATACTAGGTATATAAATTCAATACCTGGATTATGTCTGCATCTTTGTGTCATTTGTACCCCGATTGATCTTTATTTCCACCCCTATCTCTATTGAGGACACAGCTCAGAATCGATGGAAAACAGACCTGGAGCCCTGATGCTAAGTCCCAAACCCACACCGCCTAGAACTTTCTGTTTGGAGGAATCAGTAAAATTCTTTATCGTTTGAGCCAGCTTGACTCAGAAATATATTTGTTGCATCTGAGAGGATTCTAAGCAGCCTAAGACACAGCCCAAGTCCAGTCAGACCTCTCATTACTGTTTCCCACCCACACTTATGGAATATTAAGGTTAATAGTGCATTAATCCTGTGACTGTAGAGTAGACTTAAAGTATTAAAAAAAGGGGGAGGAAGGAGAGAAACTGAGAAAAGGACACAGGGCGGCAAGTATAGTTATCTTCTTAAAATTGTACCTATGAAATACATGAAATGTGTTCTCTTAATATCAATTTTTTTTTAAAAAAGCAAAACTAGTTTTCCCTATTTGTGAGACCTTACTGATTTTCTGTCTCCTTTTCCCTTCCCTCTTTTCTCTTTCCCCTCTATCTTCTATCCAGAGCTTTGTTCTTTTTCTGTGTTTAGAAACTGCCTTCATCTGAGGATGTGCCGTGCAGACTTGGTGAATGCTTTTCTGAGCAACCTGCTCTTTCCTCTCACATTTCCTTATGGCTGGCTTATTTCCACATTAAGTCTATAGGAAGACTCCTTCAGTAGCCTATATGACATTTTTCTCTCCCTTAGTCATTCTCTCCCATGACTTTGTTTGGTTTGTTTGTTTGGGAACACTCATCATTAACAAATTATAGTAGTAATTAATTTGTTTATGCATTAACTGTTCATTTCTTTGCCCATTCTTTCCTACATACCAGATTGATTTCAAAAAGAATTGTTTTACTTATCCTGTAACCTGGAATATAATATATCCTTAGTAAATATTTGCAGTCAAAGTGAAATAAATGAAAAATAAAAACTCAGTGTACAGAATCTCCAAAGGCTTCTTACAGTACTAAAGGTAACAATGCCTGATCAAAAGAATTCCTAATAGTGAAATATTAGAGAACCATATCAATCAGGCATGTGGGAAAGATGTTTTTGGTCATGAAAATCTTTTTGACATATTTTTAATAAAAAGGCAGGTAAGATAAAGGATCTTACTAGTGGTATATTTTGAACATTGATGTTAGGGTTTGCTGTGCTTTGATGAAACTCAGGAGACTCGGGATGCTACAGTTGTATACAGTTAGGTAATTTATTCACATTCTTTGGTGGAAGGTCTTAGAATCCTTGACCTTCAATCCTGCAGAGTGGTTATGCCTGGATCCATGGTTTTTATTAATGTTGTTCAACACTCCCATTCCCTGGGTTTTAGAGAAGTCAAAACTGAGGTGGCTGGTGTGGTAGCAGCTGATATAATATGAATTCAGTTTTTCCTTGTTTTGTGTTTTAGCTGGTTGTTTACTTTGTGTCCATGTTATTTCCATTTCAAGTTTCTTAAAATGTAAACCATTTAAACTTTCATCATTATTTTTTTTAAATCAATCACATACATTCTCATAGGTGAACCATATAATGGAGATTAGCATACTGCAAAGTGAAGATACATTGCAGTATGCATCTCCACCCATGAATAAAAGGAGGACTCCCAATGAAACTGGTAAATATACCTTAATATGATGGTAGATTTTCTGCCTTTATCTATACCTGTAATGCTGTGATGCACTTAAATAGCAGAATGTTAAACTTATAACAACAACAAAAAATGCAGAAGAGCATATAAAAGATTGAATTGTGACTCTATGACATTCTCATATCATATTACTTAGAAGTAACTATATAAATACATCCCATGGAACAAGAACTTTCAAAGCAGGAGTAGGACCTGCAGCAAGTTCAGGGAGAAAGAAGTACATGATGTGATGTGGTAACTGGTAAACGAAGCAAGTTTATTTGATTTCATCATATTGCTAATTATATTATGAACACAAAAGACAATGCTGCTCTCAAAAAAGGCCACTGGTGTATAAATGGTGATCACCAATGATCTGCCCGTGTATTATACATCTGATCTGAGTAAATAGAAGTGACTTTTCATCTGCTTGTCTGGAAAGGCTGGCAAGTTGAAAAATTTCAGGCTGAGAATCCTGCAAATAAAATCAGTCATGCAGGTGGATGTGTCATGCATTTTAGACTCTCCTGACTTGTAAAACATTACAAAGTATCTGCCTATGTCTTTACCTACAGACAATCTTAGGCCAGAAGACAGAATTTGTTTGCTGAAGCTCATGGAATCATGGGGTTAAGACTCCACATTTAGTGGTTGCCTCTGATTATGTGCCTGTTCTAGTATTTGAGGCTGCCTCCCAAGGGTCATGATTATAAATTGCCTTGAACCTCTGCTTCATTGGAAAATCATGCGTTGTTTAGCACAAACCCTTCTAGATTGCTTGATTCTAGACATTTGTGACCCTTGAACTACCACTATGGAAGTTTTAGGAAGCAGATAACAAAGCAAATTAATTCTTTCTCTAGATATAGAGATTAATTCAATGAAGGGACAACCCTTTCTCCTCTGGATAAGCCGATTTGGCCTTCATTTTCATTTCATCTCAACATTCTGTTACTCCATCATATGGTTTGAACAAAATCTGGCACCTGAACCTGGCAGATGTTTAAATACCAAAGTGTTCAGTCAATGGCAGTAGCAGGATAGAAACTTAATCCAGTTATGTTCAGGAGTTGCATTCAGTGGGAGCTGCTTTTGTCCTTGAAGATGTTTTTCCGTAACACAATTCTCCTATGAGTGTTGTTACAGGAGCACGACTTGAGTCCACTTGTTTCTGCCTGCTTCTTGCCTTAAATGTGATTTTTTTTTCCTTGCCTGTGCTCCATGCACCACCATAGCTGCCATCATTAGAGAGTAAACCAGTAGGGCAACCTGAGTTTTGACTTGCACCTCTAGAACCATAAGCCAAAATATTCATCTTTCCTTCCTGAGTTGATTATCTTAGATATATTGTTATGGTAATAAAAAGCTGAGTAATACACTCGTATTATGGATCTTCAACTTTTACTTTGAATTGATAAATTCCTTAGTGCATTATTCTATATGTATACAATCCTTATGGTTCTTTCTTTCTTCTTCTTTCTCTCTCTCTCTCTCTCTTTTTTCTCTCCCTTCCTTCTTTCTTTTACTGTGGACATGATCCATTAATACTTTCATTGTCACATTTTTGTAAACATCCAAACACCATCTTTTACTTGATATTTTTGAAATTAGTTAACTTTTAAATTATAGAAGATTGATTTTTTTATAAATATAGGTTATAAAAATACATAGAAAACAAGACAATGTTACTGAGTGATTTGGGCTGGCACTATAGTTAAGTGCGTAAAGCTGTTGCCTGTGGTGCTACATCCTATATAAAAGCTTGTTATAATAAAAATGTGATAATCTTAGATGTATTGTAGGCATTATTCATTTGACAAATAATGAATCGTTATTATTATATGCATTCATAAACTTCCATTCTATGGCATCTATTTTAAGTTTTCCCAAATTAGGTCAATTGAATAGCTAGGTGGCTATGTTGTTTGTCAGAACTGCAGCAATTTCAGAACAATATCCTTTGATTGGCTTCTGGTAAACTAAGCATTAAAGCTCCATTATATTGATTTCCATGACCCAGGGCTGGAAAGGGTTAGCTGTAAATGAATCAAAAGAATATTTTCAGGTACAGAATTTATCAGGTATATAAATTAATGACAAAAGGAAGATCCACAAGCCATTTATGTTGTAATGGGTTTAAAGAGAAGATCGCTTGATGTTTCTCCATCATGTCTAGTTTTATTTTAAAGATTTAAAAAGTCTTCATTGTGTTTGTTAAATTATTTTTGAAAATTTTATATTTTAATTTATATCATAAAGGGGGTCTTTAATATGTTATTTTAATGGCTTTAATGTATTGATTTTTGTTGTACAGGAAGACTTAAATTTGTTATGTTTATCTTGTATCTAAATCAACATTGACTTTCCTTGTTAGTTCAGTTTTTCAGATGATTTTCCAGGGGGAAATTGTAACTGATTGGCAACCATTTTGTCTTTTTCTTTACAGTTTTTGTTAAACATTGATTTTTCTTGTCATACTCCATCAGGTAGGACTTTGACTACACATTTCAAAGATTGCAGTGACATCTTGGTTTTAATAAGGCCATCTGTAGTGTTCCGTCATTATGCATATTTTCCCTTTGATTCTGATATGTACATTAAAAAAATACTAAGATTTCATTTGATTTCATAGATAATAAGAATTCATCATTTGATTTCTTCAGATCTCTAGTAGAAATCATTGTTCTCTTATATTCAGACTAGCGCCACCTTCTCATTCTCCCTGAATCCATAAAACCAGACTGATGAGGGATTTGGGAAGTTTGGATGAATGCAAAGCAACCACAATGCCTTGTTATGTTGATTCTCCTGGTTTAAGCCAAGTACAAGAACTTGAACTGCATTGATGAAATGAATCGCTAAAAAAAATGAATACTAATTTTTAAACTCCGAAACCAAACCCAAATGTTATTTTTAATTGAGTGATGAATCAAAAAAAAAAAAAAAACCCAGCAAACCCTTTTCTCTTTTTATGGCTCCCTAGGAACCTAGTTCAAAGCAGAACCAAAGCTATATATTTTTGAGGACTGTTGAAATGTAACAAAGCAAGAACTTCAAATGTCTCTAAATTCAATATGCTGGAAACAAATGCTTTATCCATGCAAAGACACTGGAAATAGGGAGCATAATGCTCCGGGGTGGAAGTTGCCAAACTCCAGAAGTGGCAGAGAACTCCAAGTCCTGCTTCCAATGTTCAGTGACCAGGAGACTCATCATGACAGCACCTCCTGAGGACTTAAGCAGAGTATGAAAGTCCATTGGACTGATGCTACAACTCTAGCTTAAACCGTTGTATTTCAGAATATATTCTTTCAATTTCTTTTCTTTGTTAAAAAAAATTTTTTTTCATGATATGGTTCCATAGGCTCAGGAATTTTCCCTTCAGCCCTCCGTAATTTCCCTCCCTCAACCAGTGATTTCCCCTATTTTATTACAATAGTATAGTCCTTCAACAATAGTCACAAGTCCATCATTCTGCTGTTTAAATGCTTCGTGACACTGTAGATAATAGACAATGTTAGAAAGCCAGGCATTTCATTGTCATTGAGATGACATTGAGATCTCAATGTTTAACAGCTTCATAATAGTACATTTTTTATTTGGGATAAGAGATGCATAGTACAATGTATCTTCACTTCCCAGTATATTAGTCTCCATTATATAGTTCCTCTAGATGAATATATCTACATTTATGTTTACCTAGATATCTTTTGATCTTGTATGCTTGCATGAAATCTGCCTTATATCAGAGAGAATATATGATGTTTGTCCTTTTGGAATTGACTTATTCCATTGAGATAATGGTCTGTAGTGAGGTCCATTTGCTTGCAAATGGTAGACTTTCATTCTTTTTAATGGCTGGATAATACTCCTTAGAGTAGATGTACCACAGTTTCTTTACCCACTCCTCAATTGATGGGCATCTAGGTGGTTTCCATGTTTTCACTATTTTTAAAAAAGATGTATCTATTTGCTTTTGTTGGAAAGGCAGATTTTATAGAGAGAAGGAAAGACCGAGAGAAAGATCTTCCATACGTTCGTTTACTCCCCAAGTGGCCACAATGACTGGGGCTGAGCTGATCTGAAGCCAGGAACCAGGATCCTCTTCCAGATCTCTTGCATGGGTGCCAGGTCCCAAGGCTTTGGGCCATCATCCACTGTTTTCCCAGGCCACAACAGGAAGTTGCATGGGAAGTAGAGCAGCCAGAACATGAACTGGTACCCATATGGGATCCTGGCACAGGCAAGGCGAGGATTTTAGTCACTAGGTTACTGCACTGGGCTCCTCTTTGTTTACTCTTGAAATGCCTGTAATAGAGTTGGGCCGGGTTGTAGCTGGGAGTGAGTAACACACTCAATATGAGTCTGGAAGCGAGGATTTCATTCTAGGGTTACCTGGATGGCAGGAACACACACACTTGTATTGCCTCTCAAGGTGAACATGAGCAGGAAGCTTGGATTGGAAAAAGATCCTGGACTTGACACTAGGTGCTCTTATATAGATATCTGGGTGTCCTAAGTAGTTTCATAAGCACTACACCAAATGTCCTGCCCCTGCAGCCTTTAATAAATATTTGAACTCCATCCACAACCTGGCTTCATTCTTAGATCTTAGTAATCCATAGTAACTGTTAAATTTCCCCTGAAGATACTGTTACCCATGGCTGTTTGCCTTTGGTCAAAATTAATCCTCCCTGAAAGGACCTATTTTTCTTCAATTATCTAATGCTCATCATCACTGCAGACTCAGTTCAAATCTCACCACCTCAGGAAATCTTTGTTACTATTACATTTCAGCCAACTACTCTCTGATACTTTTACTTTGTATATAACATAAATGATATTGAATTTAGCTCTGTCACAGGTGGCTTTCTTTGGGCACCAGACTCAGAGCAAGATTGTAGCCTAGGATGTTTTTCAGGGAATAATTATTGGGGTTACATCTATGGAAGATAGAGGAACAAAGGAGTGTGTGGAAGAAGAAAGTGTCCTATAACATAGACTCTCAAAGAGCCTCCCCCAATGTGGGGAGCACTGGCTGCTCAAAGTTTCCTTGCATTGACTGAAATGACCAGGATTTTACATCCAAATGGAGATTAATCCTTGGGCTTGACCACATGTACAGAGAATAACATTGGACTGTGCTCCTATGTACAGCAAATACAACCTTGGAGCAGCTCACAGCTAAAACCCTCTGTAGATGCATTCTCAATAGATGGGCCAAGTCCAAGTGCAATCTCTGTCCACCAAAAACTCTTCAGTGCAAGGGCCATGTCTTATTTATCTGTGATGGTCCTTTAATGTCTACCTCTGTGCTTGACACTTAATCCATGGTTGGTGCATGCATAAAGGCTAAATGAACTGCTAGTTATTTTCTGTCTTATGCTGGTTTTTGACAATATAATTAGTTTCTTGTGGAAATTTTTCCAGAATTTCTTAGTAAGCCTTTTTGCATATTAGGGTGATTGATTTGACCAAATGCACAAGTGTCTGTGTCAATAGTTGTATTGTGTCTGTAGGGGTTCGCACATATGCCATAATTGGGTGTCTGTATTGTTGTTGGTTTGAGTTGTGGATGAAGAAATGAGGTTATATGTGATATAGCCAAGCCAAATTTTATATTGATGGTATACAGATGACATAGCTGGTTATGTATGCTGGAGTTTGGGGGGATGCATTTCTTGGTTGTTATATGACTTGTCATACGTTTGTTTTGATTTAGTGTACAAGTGAATCCTGAATCCTGAGAGTTTGTGGTGATTGCTCTTGGGCATTGTGATTGGGGATGAGGGAAGAGAAATTGTTTGAATGCACCTGTATGTTGTAAGGTATGTTGTGTGCCTGAGTGTGCACAACCATACTTGGGTGTGTGTGTGATGCTCAGAATGCACCTTCGCTCGTTGGGATGCTGGTTGTTTGTGGGTCAGGAGCCCTGATTCAGAGCTGTAGGCTTCTCTCCTCAAGGATCTCAAAGGCTGAGCCAGGGCCCCATGCCCGACCTAGTAGTGTGAAGTCCCTCCACTTTCAAGAGACCGCAGTATCAACCATAATTAAAGCTAATTATTCCACAGTGCTGTGCGTGTGTGTTGGCCTCCAAAGTACTCTGCAATGAGTGGGAAGGCAGCAGGGCTGTTTTTCTTCATAAAAACTTATGAGGAGCGCTGAGCAGATTAACAGCTTTAATGACAAAAATTACCGCTTACAACACTGACTTCAAATCAAAGAACAATATCCGCAGACAGATATTTTCATGGTTTTCATAACAATTCATTATAGGTGGCACCAAGGGATTACATTTTTATTTCCCCTGTGTCGTCTTTCTCAGACTCAGGTTCATTTCTCTTAATGAGGCGACGGAAGATAAAGGGCAGAGACAGTGTCTCCATGGTGGCTGCAAGCGAGAGGCATTTAGGGTCACAGAGCCGTCAGAGCAGGCAGGGAGGGGCCGGGGAGAGAGAATGATGGGAGCAAGAGGCTTCCTGCCATAATGAACCAAAATTAAGACATAAATTCTCCCACCTTTGTTCCGACAGCTCCAACTCGGGGATTCAGCTTTTTAATGAGGAATGGATCAGAAGCAAAAATTATTAGCTAATTAATTGTACAGAGAACAGACAGAAAAAAAAAAAACCCTACTAGCAGGAAGGGTTGGGGATAGGGAGCTGTCCCATCACAGTCTTTTAGAAGCAGGACAGGAGGGACAGTTTCCAGGCTTGTGAGATGGTGTTGGGGAGTGGGGATGTGTGTGAGTGTGTTGTTGCTTGCCAGGACTGCCTGGGGCAGAAAGGTGGCATGTAGGGTACAGCTAATGCTGGGAGGGGCTTCCTGTGATGCCTGCTTTAAGACTTCCTTGTCATGTTCACAAACAATGTTCTGGTTAAGTTGAGCATAGCATGACCCCTTCCAGTGTCTTGTGTTGTGTTTCCCCATGTGTGGCTTCTGGCCTCTGAATCATTGGATCAGGGCACTCAAATTAAGTTTTGCATTAGAAATGCCTGGGCAGCCTGAAAAGATGAATTCTGTGATAGTCTCTGCCCCCATCGTCACCGAGACTCTGATGTATCAGTTGTGGGTTGCAGCTCACAAACCTGCATTCAAAACTGGCATGGCAGGTGATTTTGCTGCCCCTGAAGATTAAGACTCACTGGTCCAGTGTTCAGAATCAAGAATTCTATGCCGTTTCCTATCCTCTACACATTCGGAATTAATTTTGGCCTGTGCTTCTCTATTCTGTGTCTGTGTCTTGCTTGCCTTGTCAGTGCACCGAGGACAATAATACCAGCTGAGAAATTACTTTGAAATGAATGCCTCATTTACTCACACTGCTTGTAAAATCCAAATTAAATCTTGGAAATCGTGGCATACTCTTTCCAATCCATTGAGATCTCTAGCAGGTTTATAAATAAAAACAATTAAACAGAAAACATATATTACTGTGTTCAGCTTTTCACTGAAGTTTTGTCTTCAGTTTCTTTGTTACTGTTTTTCTTGATATCGGTAAAGGATGGATTCAAAGAAGGTTTTCTTCTGAGACTCTAGAAACAAAAAAAAAATAGCAACATGATTGTGGGAGAAAAATGAGAAAAGGCAGATGAATGTATAGTGTATTTAGAAGGTGGCAGATGCCTATCTTGATTAAAATTTGTCAGACCATACATCTCTTCCTATTTATTTCAACAGGTCAAGGAACATTAACATTACAACTATCTACGAGGGGCTAATGAACGTGTCTGTGATTGTCTTTGGATATTAGGCAATAAAGGATTACACATCACAGGAATCTGATCGCAGCTTGACTGTGTGTTTGACATTGTATGAAATCTGAATATGAAGGAACAAATAAGACACATTCCTTTCCAATGAATTGTTCATGGCCTAGATGAGAATGCAGTTATTGCATCCATGGTTGTATGTTCTGTGGACACTACAGAGATACAGAGTAAAGGTATATCATTCTTGAGAGAAGGCTGAGAAAGGCAACATGGAGGAAATGGGATGTCATTGCGTTGAAAGGCAATACAGGGAGGTTTTTACTGACAAGATTGTCACTTGGAGAAAGTCATGTGTATCTGTGGTACATGTTCCAACTCTTGTTTCTACAACTTCCTCTCCATTTGAAGCATTTCATGGGAGCCTAATGATTTAGGTTCTTAAGGATGCCACTGCTTTTCAGCTACTACCAGAACATGCCATGCTCCAAATTGCCAGCTGCATAGAAGGTTTCCTATGCTGAGTTCTAATTGCTCAACTTTGACTCGATGCTTCAAAACAATATTAACTCTTCTCTATGTCTCACTTAGGCCATTAAGTAGTCACTAAGACTCCATACTCTTGTCTCAGAAATGTTTCTCAATGTTGTTTCATCTTTTTTTACTTTTTCATCACCCTAACTCAAATTCTCATAACTTCCCATCTAGATTCTTAATAACCTTTATATAACCTGCATTTACCTTTAATTTTTTGGTAATTCTCCACTTGACTTCCTATAATTATATTTAAAGTAGAAACACTTGAGTGCCATCAGCGTAGTCACTTCTATGTGTTTTTAGAGATCCAGCTTATTCTCCCCAAAATCTAATCCTTATAGGATCATTATCATCATCTGCTAGGTTCTGACTTTAACAATGTGAATGGTTCCAATATATTAAATGAGTCTTTTGTGCTAAGAAAACATACTATGCTTCTATGCTTTCCTGCTTAGCTAATATGATTCCCCTTGCCTGGAATGCCCTTTGGTAAATTTATACCCCTATTCCTTCCTAGCAGTGTAAGAAATAGGATTGGGAGTAACTAACAGTTGCTCCATCATGAGTCCATGTGATGGATGTAGAGAAAACCATGTAGTTTGCTTTAGTCTTTGGTCTTAGCAGTTCAACAAATCACTCCTTTGTCCCAACTATGTTATCCCTCCTCAGTTTCATGATCAAATAAGATGTTGCCAGTTGGTTTTTAAAAATGTTTGTGTTCTTTTGGGTTTCTATGTCATGCTGTTGAAACAGAATAAGTTTAAAAAAGTGTGCAACTCTTTCTCATCTCTTATGAATGATCATGACCAACATTCATTGATTATGAAGTTCCAGATACAGTTCTGAATTCATTCAGTTTATGAATTTCATAAAATTATCTCATGAAATTCTCCCACATTAAACCTGTGAAGTAGGTTCCATTATTACCTTGATTTTAAGGATGAAGAAATTAGAACCACAGGGAAATTCAATTGTATTGGAAGAGGTGGCCTTCTTGGTGCAGACCCTGCACTCATGTGTCATGGGTATAAATATATAAATTATGTGAAAGCGTGTATACAGATACAGACTATGGGAGGTTATAGATGGGCACCCAAATTATCCTCAATCTTTCATCAGTGGTCTTAGGGAAGTTTCTAAAGGATGTGTTTCCTACCGTGGTAGGAAAAGTGACATTTGATTGCCAGTATGGGTTTCTGCTTCTTTTCTTAGATCATACCGAGGGCATTGTTTTCCTTTCTGGAAGGAGATTCAGGCCTAGAGTCAAAGATAGTTATATTGCAGAATAAAGCATTCCTACAAAAACAACAATAACAGTAAGCATTTTTCTTGCTGCCTGACAAGAACAAAGCTGATTTAGACCATTTACAGGCAGAGCCTTTCAGAGAGCATTGTATGCAACAGAGTGAACATTTAAAAAAAAATTCACATTGTATCAGTCTTATTGCAGTAAAGAAAATCCTGGGTTTGGAAGAGGCCCCAATAAATTTATATAAAAATGAATTTAAGATTCTGTATTACAGAAACCCAGCAAAGACTTTATTATAGTATGCACTGAAGCCATTAATAGGGTTTTTTGAAACATTCAAAAATATTCACAATTAGGTAATGTTAAAGTAAATTAGGGTTTACTCATCTAGTGGACGTTTTGTAGTCATTAAAATGTGTTTTTTTTTCACAAGTAACTTTTAATGAAGTAAGAATTTTAATGATGTAATATTAGGTGAGAAAACAGAATGTAATATTAATTTATAATTTGTTCTCTGCTATGTAAAATGAGGCATTAATACTTACTTAAAAAGAATAAAGATTGTTTGCTTCTGCATGATATATGGTTATATGAAAAAGCAGGGAGCAGAACAGGGCTTATAGAATGATACCACTTTATGTAGGATATATATTTCATAAAACCACACAAGAAACCATTACATATGGAATATGACTGAGGGTGTTATTGGTTAGGATGAAGAAAAACCCATAATTTTTATGATATTTTTGTGTTTTGAAATTTTCTTTCTCTGTTCACATATTTTTTTCAGTAATAGAAGCTTGCCTTTTCTGAGATCAGGCGCGTTCAGGGTGGTATGGCCGTACACAAAGCTTGCCTTTTCTAACTGTTATCTATCTGTATCTGTATATCTACCTACACATAGATATCTTGAAGTAAATGTATTAGTGAGCAATAAAAGAAATTTTATCTTTTGTGAGGTTGTAAGTATTCCGCAATGAATATATATTTTCATAGCTAAAAAATGTTAAGTGAGATTTGAAACAGGATGCGAACCTAGAATTGGTGCCAGGGACGGAATTATACTAATCTCTGTCACATTCTTATGGGGAGCTTGGGTATTTTGCTGACACCTGCTCAGAGGTCACCTCCTCAAAGTAGCTCTGTCCTGCGTGGGCTGCTGAGCCCAGTTAGGCCTGCCTTATAATTTTGGCCTATGTGACTTCTTTCATTGTTTTTTTTTTTCCCCCACAACCTATGTGTTTACTAGTGTATTTGCTTGCTTATTTCTGGGCTGAAGATTCCCATCTGTGATTACATTTAATGACTCAGCATATACCTTATCGCATGGTAGGTGCTCAGCGTTTGTTGAATTGGTAAATGAATGGATGAATGAATGCTCATCCTTTTTATGACTCTTAGGCCCCAAAAGCCTTTACATATAGCAGAAGAAATGCTCGTAGTGTCCTTAAGCGTTAGCATGAGGGGTAATTGTGGTCCCAACTAGGCAGCCAAGGTAGCAAGGGGGCAAAGGTGATGTGTATGAAATTAGTGGAAGGACAAGAGACATGCCTTGCCCTTAGGACAGTTCTGTGATGCTGGCAAGTAAGCAATTTCAGTGGTATGGTGGCAGGTGTCATCTTGACTGATAGATGATAAGCTTTCCTATTGATACATGGACACAATATTGGAAGCAGGAGTTGCAATTAGACCATCATCTGTTACTATTGACCTTTGGGAAAACCCCGCAATCCCAGTGACATTAGAGGTGGAAAAAGTATGATTTGGTAACAAGGATTTGAACTCCTGTGCCTGTTTGACCTGAAAGCCAGATAAAGTGTGCCTTCACTGTTGTCACTCCATCTTTCTGAATCTTTGTTTTCTCATTTGCAAAAGGATAATATTGAGTAAATGTTCTCTGAAAGTCCTTAAAGGTCTTGTAATATAAGAGGGTTGTAAGGTCTGACTGCAGAAACCATTCAGCATGATTTCCAGCCACTGTGAACAGGGTTTCTGCTTAATACCTAAAACACATGCAGGGTGTTAATCTTGTCACAGGATTAGAGCTAATATGATGTGATGAAAAGATAATCCTAATAGCTTTCCATGGAAAGGTATCGAATTGGCATGGAAGGACCGATGACATGAACAAAATGGACCATTTATGTGCACAGGAAAATTGTAGCCTTGCCATCTACTATTTGGGTGACTTGGCAAGTTTATAGATTTCAGTTCTGTTTTCTGTAAACTGAGGATAATAGAAATAAAATATCTACTATTATTAGTGTTTTTCTAGGGATCAAACCAGAAGATGTAAAAAAATCTTGGATGCTGGTTGGTGTGTTACAACTGTTCAGTAACCATTGAACTCTATAAGTTAAAAAAATTATTTTTTATTTGAAAGGCAGTTACACAGAGAGGAGTGCGTGTCCATGTACGTATGCTAGAGAAACAGAAAGAGAGATACTCCATTCACTGTTTTATTCCTCAAATGGCTACATAGCTGGATCTGAGCTGATTTGCAACCAGGAGCTTCTTTTGGGTTTCCCCTGTGGGTGCAGGAGGTCCAAAATTTGAGCTATCCTCTGCTTCTTTTTCAGGCCCCATGCAGGGGGTTATATCAGAGGTGGAGCAGCTGGGACCTGGACCATTGCCTATATGGGATGTGCTGCAAATGGAAGCTTAGCCTACTATACGAATGGTGCCAGCCCTAGGTCTTTATAATTTAATGTAGTATCAGTTACAGTTAGAGAATGAGATCATGTGCAAGGTTTACATTGATTCTCCATGGTCCTTCAAATCGGATTTCCTCCAGGAAGGAGTTGAGGGTTCTTGAAGAACTACTGTTATGTAAATGTGCTTTCTGTTCTTGTGTCTGAGTCTTTGGACACCTGGGACTCAAGAAAGGATTTGTTTCAAGGATGTGCATGATATTGTTCAAGTCACTAATTTTGCTTTATAAGGTTTTTACTTTCATTACCTCATTGGGACCCCAAAGCTATTGCTGTTAGGTCAAACTTCCTCTCCTCCTATGTGGGAGAGGCTCGGCAAGGTTACCTTTCTGAGTGGGCAAGAGGGGTAGGACAGAAACCAAAGATGGTCTAAGTGCAAAGCAACATGGATTAACCACTAGGCTATATGGCCTTCTGTAACTGCTGCCCTTACTTTCTCTGAGCACTATGTTGTTGCAGTCCAGAATCATTTTTGTCTCTCCCCTTCTGTTGCTGCCTCATGAGTCATCATTGCTAGGAGTGAATCTTTTGAATTCCCAACAAGTTTCCTGTGCCCACCCTCCTCCATCTGCTCTAGCTTTAGCTGCAGAGCATGTGTAGGGTCTTCAACCTGAGTCCTCCTGATGCTTTTCAATGAGAAAAGGTAACTCTAAGTTCAGACCATCCCAGGCTGTACACAATGTGTGGGAAAGTTATCAGCAAGGGACAAAAAAATTTTCTCCCTCAAGAACTGTTTTTGCAGGGCCGCATTTTCCGTTGTGTAGAGCACATGCTTTGTTAATCTGCTTTTTGTGGCACATCAGGGAGAATGAGGACAGCGCTATTTTATCTATCCCAAACAATTCATCAAAAAAACTCAGAGGATCCCAGATAGTTTCTAACAAAGCAAAGTCAACAGCGCCTGCTTTGCCTTGGGCTGCACAGACAAACTGTTTCTTTGAAAGGTAAGAGAGGTCATCTTGATGGTCTGTGGTTGTCAGCAGGCGCCATGTGCCTTGCTTTCCTCCCTACTAACTCCCATGGGTGACCCAGAGGTCTTCAAGGCTGTATGAGAGAGATGATGGGAACTAAATGAATATCGAGGAAGGGTGTGTGACTCTGAGAGGGAGACTGGTTGGCCTGTGGGAAAGCACTGCACGGCAGAGATGTGGTTTCCTTCTGGAACTCCTCCTTCAAGAACATACTGGTCATATTCAGCCTGCCAGCTGCTCCCTGTAGCCCCCTCAAACTCCGCCCCCGAAACGCGAAGGATAAATAGAAAATTTGGAACCAATGATCACACCCACTTTTCCCTAACCTTTGATCCATCCCACTTTGATCAATTACGTTAACATCATCTAAAAAAAAAAAACATACTGGCTTTCCTTCTCATTTAGAGTGAGAAAGACAATAAGGACTTTGAGAGTGTTAGGTATGAGGTTAAAGGCCCATTTGATCTTCGTAACAGTCCTGAGAGATAGGAACAATTAGCATTCCAGTTTATGAATGCTCAGGGTCATACAGCTCATAGCCAGGGGAAGCAGAAATTGAATACAGATAACCTAATTTCAATTTCACACTTACACCAAAGGTTGTTTGGGGCAGAGTGAGGATTAGAATTTAGGCCTTTGTTTTTTCATTTTCTGAACATATCATACGTTCTTTCCAGTTAATCTGTCACAAACATGATATTTCGAAGGAACAAGGTACAAATTCAAATGGTTTTCAGGCCATTCAAATTAATCCTGTAAAAGAGTGGACAACCCTGGTGGTTTTCCAAGCAACATCGAAAACAATCAAGGTGGATTTCTTTTGGATTATATTGTCTTAGTACATTTTCTGATGTAAAAGTCATACAGACCCAGTGAAGAAAATTTGGGCTATATAGTGAAAGTAGTAAAGCCCCATAATTCTACTATCCACAGGTTAAAGCATTTAATCCTAAGATCTTGGTAGTTCATCATAACATAAAAAGCATGCCTGATATTATGATATAAATATATACATTTAAGTAATATAATGTTTTATATCCCACTAGAAATTATATTAGTGATGAAAACAGATTTTTATGAAAGATTTCTTTTTATGAAAGATTTACAGAGATAGGGAGATACACACACACACACACACACATCCCATTAGTTGGCCTATTTCCCAGAGGGCCATACAACAGCTGAGCTGGGCAAGGATAGAGCCAGGAACCAGGAGCTTCTTCCTGGACTCTCACATGGATGGCAGGGACTTAAATACTTGGGCCATCTTCTGCTGTTTTCCCCAGGTCATTAGATTGGACCTGGATCGAGAGCTGGTCCCAGAGCAGCCAGGACACATGGGATGTTGGCATTGCTGGAGGTGGCTTTGCTTGCTGTACCACAGTGTCTGCCAAACATACTTTAAGTTCAGTGTCCATCTGCATGATTGGCCTTTTGAGACCTGGTATGGGTTCTTGCTGTGGTAATTAATTAATGATTGCTGTTGGAGCAGTGTTGATGATGGCATCAGTTTTAGTACCACTGCTCTGTTTCTGATCTAGTTTCTTGCTAAATGTGTTTGAGAAGTGGTAGAAGATGACCCAAGAACTTAGACCCCTGCCACCCACAAGGGAGACCTAGTTGAGATGGAGCTCCTGACTCTTAGCTTTTGGTCTGGCCAGACTTGTCACTTGCATCCATTTGAAGATCTCTTTCTCTTTCTCTCTGTTCTCTGTTTCACTGACTCTTTCTTTGTTTCTTTGGCTTTCAAATAAAGAAACAAATAGATATTTAAAAATAATAACATTTTGTTATCTAGTGATAGTTCATCCTTATTGGATAAGTACTGTTTAAAAGTTTCTATATGATCGACCTGTTTTAAAATTCTTAATATCGGGCCCGGCGTGATAGCATAGTGGTTAAAGTCCTCACCTTGAATGCACCAGGATCCCATATGAGCGCCAGTTCTAATCCCGGCAGCCCTGCTTCCCATCCAGCGCCCTGCCTGTGGCCTGGGAAAGCAGTTGGGGGCGGTCCAGGGCTTTGGGATCCTGCGCTCCCGTGGGAGACCTGGAAGAGACTCCTGGCTCCTGGCTTTGGATTGACTCAGCTCCAGGCAATGTGGCCACTTGGGGAGTGAATCATTGGACGGAATATTTTACTCTCCGTCTCTCCTACTCTCTGTATGTCTGCCTTTCCAATAAAAATAAATAAATCTTTAAAAAAAATTCTTAATATCTGGGTAAAGTTGAGAAAACTAAGGCTTGGGAAAGTTAATGAACTTAATCAAGGTCTAAAATGTATCAGTTACAGGTGTTTTTAATTCAGGAATCTGTTTTCTTGTTCACTATACTATAATGCTTCCGAGTTCATTTTGGCATATGCATTAGATATAATTTAAGAATCAATGCATTTACCGAGAATAGTAGAGCTATCTTAAAAAACGGTTGAATTTCAGGATCATGATCCTTATGGATGAAGATATTATGATTACTTCTCTGGCTGAAGAGCTTCAAATATCAGATATAATCATAGTTCGGAGTCTTGATGCCACTTGTGCATACTGTCATACCTGTGTAGACGTTTGAACTTTTGTGTTTAGACACTTAGTATTCAAATTACAGTCTCCATTCACTGAACCTGGGACATTGGAATGATTCAAGGTCATTGGAATGGCAGCATGAAGGTGGCGCAGGTAGGAATGACCTAGTCTGAAGTCCTCCTTGTGAGTTCATGACCAGGCTTTTCTTGAGGTGCTTACTCTGTGTCATCAGGAACCCTGATGATTATTAAAGTATATTTGCTCACCGCTTGAAATACTGCTGTTCAATCACATTGTTTTTAGATTACCTCTCTTTGGTTACTTGATGTCAGAGTGGTATGATCACAGGGACCAAAAAATGTGGAGTGAAGTCATATTCACTGCCTTCTGAGTTAATAGTAAGTATGACTTCACTCCACATTAATAATGTTATTATTCTTGAAGATTTTTAAAAGGAAAATGAAAGCTGTCCTATAACGATAAAGATGTTCCCTAATCAAATAAACTTTCAAGCATTGCAAGAGCTGAAACACACTTTCAGTGTTCTCTACCTTGAGATGATGTATTTTGTAGACTAGTCAGACTCACACAAGAGTAGAAGCAGGAGGAGACGCTAGTTAAGTATTGTTTAACAGCCTGTTGTTCAACTTACTTGTTTCTCTTCATTTGAGGTTCTCTTTTCTGGAGATTTGAGTCTTTTTGCAGTGGTAAACCACTGACTAGAGGAGAGTTGGCAAGTCCACCTGCCAAAGTGCCTGGAGAAAGCAGTGGGAAGGCTGCTTGAGGAGGCCTCCCTGCCCCTTTCCCCAGCTCCCTCAGCTGTTTCTGGAGTATACCCTTGGATCCCATATGTCTCAGGCCTGCTTCCAGGGTATCAGTCTTCCTCAACCCCATATCTCCTTTCCTGGTGACCATAAAACACTCAACCAGCTGCCTAGAATCAGCCCTGAGTCCTAGCAGGATAGGGCGAAGCCTAAGAGGGAGGTGAGCCTTAGAGACTGAATATGCGTTTTGGAAGAATAGTCAAGGAATTTTACCTTCCATTCAGTCTCGCCTCACTTCACCAGATTTTAGGTATATCCCCAGTGTTCTCTCCTAGCCTCTGTTGCTTGCTAATCCTTTTGTTGCCCTTGCTGAAGGCTGTTCCCAGTTGTTAGCCTTGCTTTCCTTGTAAAGTAGCCAGCATTAGTTATAGGATTGCCTCCTTAAACTCCTTTCCCTCATATAGCATTCAAATCCTCTATGAAAGAGTTACGAAAAATACACTTTTGATTCTTAGAAAATTTACAAGCTCAAAGCAGAAAAGAAATACAGAAATGGCCCCTAAGCTGATAACCTGAAAACACTGTTACTTAAATCTTAGTGTGTTTTTTGGCCTTTGTAAGTAGAATAAAATAAGGAGACTATCTAGGAAGATGAGGCTGTAGAGAGGCAGGAGCTGTTCAAATAGAGGAAAGCCCTGATAGTGATACGGATTTTGGACATTTTCTGAGTGCTGTGAGAAGATAAGGTGATGTGTAGGTCATATTCACACTTTAAAAATATTACAAACAGCATAACAGGAGACAGTTCCTGCTTCTTTTCAGTGCCTCACCATCCAATATTTTCACTTCTAGTTAAAATTTATGGAAATGTTTTTCCTTCCCCAAAGCATTGTGTTTCATGAGTGGTCAGCTTCCTGAAGCATCCAGGTGCCCCAAGATCTGAGAATGATGCTGGAGAGCAGTGCTCAGAAAGGTGATGTCTTGAGTTTTTACTTTATGCAACATAAAATTAAATGATAACAGTACCATGCAGCATAGTTTTATGGAGCAATAATCCATCTCCAAAATGGGTAAACTATTAACCTGATGGCCAAGTCGTTTATCCCAATGAGGTGTCCGATTATTACAAGGAAAAACAGGGGATTGCCTTGTTGGGATGCCTTTGCTACCTGACTCTAAGATACAGTGTGAATTCTTACCCAGAGTAGGCAAGCTAAAGCTTTGAGCTTTGAGAAAGTTGAAAGCAAGTGGGGGTCAACTGGAGGATGTTTGGAGGAGCTCAGGGAAGACATCAACTTGCGAAGGAATTGTGAGTGGGTACTCAAGTTTTCATTTAAGAAAAAACTAACCTAAAATTCCACATACTTCTTTGCTTATAAAGCAAGGAACTCTTTTCTAAGGAAAATGGGAAAGGCAGTATGAATTTTGGGATATCCTTACCATAACCTAAAGAAGTAAAGATGACCCTCTAATATTAAACAATTGAAGAAAATGGGGCTCAAGAGGTGAAGTTGTCCACCCAGGAACAGCTGCCTGGGTCATGTGTTGAAGACAAGATTTCAAAGGTATTTTTTTGGCAACTCGCCTCACCAGGAGATTTACCAGGAAGAACCTTCACTGCAGTCTGACCTGGTACTGAATGGGGACTCCCCAGGATCCACTTACTGGTTTCCAGTTACAAAATGTGCTTAAGCTCTGAGCAAAGAAGAATGATGAATGTTATTATTATTTTTTTTCTAATAGGAGTTTGGGATCAGGAAACCAGCTTCTCATTTCTCACAGAGAGCAGCCTAGTCCACAGGCATTATTTTTGTTTTCTCCTGCAAAGCAATAATTTTTGTCTTCCAAATATGTAGGGAAATGATATGACCTTAATGTTTTGGGGCATGGAGTTGAAACATATGCAGTTTTTTTTTTCAATCACATCATGGATTGGGGGGGTGGCTAAAGCCACTCCTGGGATTGGGAGGGGCCGTTGCAAGATGGCAGCTGGCCCTGGGCCAGGAGGCGGAGTTGGTCTCACCAACAGGTAAATAGGAAGTCACAGGGATAGGCTAATGCTCCCCCCCCCACCGCTGTGATTATGTCATTGCTACTGGCCTATCAGATAGAGCCAAATGGAACAGGGAGAAGTGATTGGTGGTGAACGATATAAAAGTAGCCAGTAAAAGCTAGGCAGAGGACGACGGAGGACAGACAAATGGACAGATGGATGGACAGACGGACGACGAGGAGAAAGACTGGGTGGCAGTGACATCTGGCAATGGCCCTTTCCAAATCCCAGGAGCGGCTTTAGCCCCCGCTCCCCCCAGTGGATCCCAAAGAATTTTTGGTCCGAAGTAAACTTTAAACTTTAACAAAATATTTTTGTCTATTTGAAAGGCAAGTGAGAGAGATGGAGGTGTGGGGGGATTAGGGAGATAGAGAGTCACATCCATGATAGAACAGCTCTTTATAAAGCCATCAGAAATATTTGTTTTCCGAGTAAAGCTGATGTTTCCAAGAAGAGGTAGATGGTGTCTATTATTTTTAACACTTATAACCATGAGTGTGATGTGTCCATTTTCAATTTGTTGTTGTCAGAGACCCAGGGCAGCCAGAGGCTCTCTTACAGCTCTGTGCCTGCCTGAAGCTCGGTCTCACAGCAGGGCAGCCTGTAGCCAACAGGACATCTGGCCGCTTGCTAAGCCCAGCAACCTGGGTGCACCGTGTGGCCAGCCAGCTCTCCAGAGGGTAGCACCGTGGCCGGGAAAGGGCGGCCTAGAGGCTGAGCGGTGCTGCCTTCTATAGCAAATTTTAAGTTTTTACATTGCAAAGCAATGTTCTATTAATTTTATTAAACACTTTCTCTGCGTCTGTTGAGATCATTGTAGGGCTTTTATGCTTCATTTTCTGGCTGTGATGTATCGCATTTATTAATTTGCTAAAGTTGAACCATTCTTGCTTCCCTGGCACAAGATCTAGTTGCTCTGGGTGGATGACATGTTTTTATTTACTGCTGGAGTCAATGTGTGGCGTTTGTGTTAAGGGTTTTTGCATCTGTATTCACCAGGGATATTGCTCTATACATTTCTTTTTGATATATCTGATTCTGGTTTTGGAATCAAGATAATGCTGGCCTGCCTCATAGAAATGGTTTTGAAGAATTTTTTTTCCCCTTTCAATTGTTTTTGGATAGATTAAGAAGAATTTACATTTGTTATTCTTTAAAGAGTTGGTGGAATTCTGAAATGAAGTCACCTGGTAATGGACTTTTCTTTTTTGGGAGACTTTTCATTATTAATTTAATGTCAACATTTTTTATTGATCCATTATGGTTTTGTATGTATTCATTCCTCAGCTTTTATAAATTGTTAATGTTTGGAAATCTAGCCATTTCTTCTAGGTTTTCCAGTTTGTTGGTACATAGTTGTTTGTAATAATTCCTGCTGGTTCGTTTTATTTCTGTGGTGTCAGCTGTAACAACTCTGGTTTCATCTCTGATTTTATTAATTTGACTCTTTTTACCCACTTTTTGGTTGTTTGGGCCATTGGCTTATTAATTTTTACTTTTTTCCCCCAAAATCCATCTCTTAATTTCAATGATCTTTTGTATAGCTTTTCGAATTTAAATTATATTTCTGCCCCAATTTTTAAAAACTATATTTTTTTTTATTGGAAAGGCAGATATACAGAGGGTAGGAGAGACAGCGAGGATGATCTTCCGTCTAATGATTCACTTCCCTAGTGACCGCAATGGCCAGAGCTGCGCCGAGCTGAAGCCAGGAGTCAGGAGCTTCTTCTAGGTCTCTCAGGAAGGTGCAGGGTCCCAAGGCTTTCTGTCTTCTACTGCATTCCCAGGCCACAAGCAGGGAGCTGGATGGGAAGTAGAGCACCTGGGACATAAACTGGCACCCATATGGGATCCTGGCATATCCAAGGCAAGGACTTTAGCCTTATGCTATCGCGCTGGGTCCCAAGACACAATTTTAACACAAGGGAAAGATAGAAGTAAAGTGTTTACATAAAAGAAAAGACAAATTACTTTGTTAAGTTCTTTCTCTCAGATTCTCAAAAGTAAAGAAACATTTGCATAATGAAGTCTTATTTTCTAGTAGTGTAACTCATCCACATTTTTGCTCCAACTCGTAATTCAAAATGCAATTCTGAAAGTATCCATGAATTCAGTTGCATATAGCAGAATGTTTTGCATAATTATCTTTTAAAGATTTTTTTCCCCCCTGAAAGACAGAAAAAAGAGACAGATAGAGGACGTTCCTGTTGATTGGTTCACTCCCCAAATTCTCTCAATGGCCTGACTTGGAGTAAAGCAAAGCTGGGCTCAAGAAGCTTGATCCCAGGCCCTTACATGGCTGTAGTGACCCAGTCAGTGACCCGGCCATCACTGCTGACTCCCAGGAAGCTGGTTCCCAGGTCCTGCACCTGTATTTTCCTTCCTTTCATCCTCTCACTACCCTTGGGAGGGAGCTAGTATGGCTATCTATAGTTCACTGTTCAGGAGCACTCTGGTTAAGTAATGTGCCTAAGGTTACACAGCCAATTAAAAGCCAGGATTTAAAGCCATGTGTGAGAACATGTGTACATTTGCACTTCGTATTGCAGGCTCTAATATTGACATTCAGATAGGTCAAGTAGTTTGTCTAAGATCACATATAGCGAGTGCATGACACACCAAGAAGACTTGAATCCCAGCCCAAGTTGTTTCCATTGTCTGTCCATTCCTGTTAGGTTCTTTTGCTTGCCTGTTGGAGGCATTGGCTCATTCTGGAAACAGACCCCAGCTCTGGGCATAGTGCCTGATTTTGGTTTGGTGGTTTTGGAGTTATAGCTTCTTTTTATCTTTTAAATCTTGTGTTATGAATTTGGAGAAACTTGTTCACAGTTCTCTGCTTGGTTTCCCTGTGTAATCAGCAGCAGACTCCTACAAACAAGTTGGTTGCAAGAGTTCTGTTTTAGACAGTAGATTTGTAAGGCATTTCATTGGAGTCAAGACGTTTCCCATTGTAAATCTGAAAGGAACCAGGATCACCAGTGTAAAGAGACTAGGTCCAGCTTCCCTTGGAAAGCCACTTCCTAATGAAGGAGTCACAGCTCAGCTGTCACCATTGGCTTACAAAGGCCGTTTCAGTGGTTGGGATACATTTGTGAGAAAGAGGCAAAAATGTGGCATAGGGTGAATAGGGCTTGGCTTGGAAGAAACAGAAAAGGTAAAACTCCAGAGAATTTTGTCTTTAGCTGTACTGAACTTACAAATTTTCTGCCTGTGTTTAGTAACATGCAAAGGTTTTTCCTACAGCAACCAGTTATTTATTTCCTACAAAACATTTTAAAAATATTCTTCCTAAATACAACACTGCGGTTGGCTAGAAGGAAAATAATTGTTTTTTTTTCTTTTCAATACTACTCCAGATCAAACTACTATAGTTTCTTGTTAAGTCCTCTTGCTTTGTTTGTTACTTTCCTCTAGCAGCAGTGAGATCCAAGAAACCAGTAAAACTAATTTCATTTTTAGACTCCTATAATGCCGATGAGGATTACAAAGTGCCTCGTGTTCCAGACAGGAGAATAACCGGCCCCAACCAGAATTTTTTGAAAGTAAGAGGGACAAAATGCCTTTTAACTTCTTGTGAGATTTGGTCAAAGAGTTACTCTTGCCTCAGTGAACAAGCTTGGAATGGATTCCTAATTTCTAAGTGAATGGCAGGTCTGGTCCAACCAGAGATTTAATTTTAAATAAAAATACCAGAGCCTCAGATTTGCTTCCTGATGCTCCAGTGGATGTGATTGCATTCTGGAAACATAAGATGGGGCTAAAAACTCTCCAGAGTGACTATTCTAGATGTCTAAACTCACTTGCTTATAATCACAGCAGGGACCACAGACGTCACACCTGCATCTGCAATGAGCATTATAAAATTGGCAAGGCTGAAAAGGCATTAGTAAACATTATTAAGAATTCCTTGCAGGCAATTAGACTCCAACAATATCTTTGGAAAGGGTATTTTCTTTTCCTTTTCTTTCACCCCCCTCCCCACCTTTTTTTTGCATCTTTATTCCTATCTTGCTAATGAGAGAGTAATGAGCCACATACTTGTTACCTAAAAGGGCTCTGCCTGCAAAGCTTGAGTGAATTTAAAAACAGTATTTACAAACTGATTATTGTTCGCATTCATTATAAATTTTAAATGAGAAGGGATTGCAATGAAGAGAGCCAGGAAATGGGCTGTTCCTCATTCAGAGGTTTCATGGTTCCTTACATGGTGAAAATGCTAAGATTTCTGCCACCAGTGAACTGGCAGTGGGCGGGAATGGGCTGGGGCTGTGCCAGGGAATGTGTTTCACAGCTCCGGATCCAGTTCTTCTCATTTGTTTTATAAAACGTGATGGTCCTAATCCACACTCAGGGCATGAGTATGGCATGTAGTGTCAAAAGGTTTGTATCTGTTGAAAGCATGTTGTGTTTCTGAAGACTCTTCACTAACTCACAACCACGTCCCATCTTCTTTGTACTTCTTTCTTTCCTGAAGCCCCTTTACCTTAAAGGTAAAACAATGCATTTAATAACATAGGATGCTCGTCCCTGAGTAAGACCACCCCCTCTGCTTCCTATGATCAAGAAACATGGTCTCATCTCAGAATCTTTCTTAGGCCCCAGCATCATTCAGAAAGGCTGGAATTATGTGTTTTATTCTTTTTCTGTCTTCTTTACTGCATACTTTCACTTTCTTTTTCTTTGATTACAACAGGAATGTGGGAGAAATGCCTATTTGCTATTCATTATGACTTCCCTCCTCCTCAGCTTGCTACGTTATTATTTTCTAAAAAGTAACTTTTACTTGTTTGGCTTAGCATCTGGTTGAGCTTCTAGCCTATATTCTCCCAGTAACTTTGATGTTCCCACTTTCAGGATATGACTGTACCTGTATGGGGACTGAGGCTCAGGGTGTAGGGAGCGTTACCTGCTCCAATCTATCCTGAGAGGGGCTTATGGTTTACAGTGCTGTCATTTTTACCAGTGCCCTGTGCTCCTCTGCACTCTCTCGTGTGCTAGGTTGGAATGATCAACAAGTTGAGCTTCCTAGTTGAGTCGTCTCAAGATATGACTTCCAAACCAGGAGCATCATGGCTTGGAAATTTATAAGCCTCAGGCCTCATCCTTGACCTGCTGAATCAGAAGTGTTAGGGGTGGAGCTCAGCTGTTTGTGCTTAACAGGACTTCGGGAGATTTGGGTGCGCACCCAAGTCGAGCTGCTGGCAAACAATGGACTAGATAGTTTGCATCACTATTTCCTTTAAAGATTTGTTTACTTATTTACTTAATTTTTTAAAAAGTTTATTTATTTTTGTTGGTAAGTCAGATATACAGACAGGAGGATAGACAGAAAGATCTTCCATCCAATGATTCACTCCCCAAATGACCGCAACGGCCAGGGCTGAGCTGATTGGAAGACAGGAACCCAGAGCCTCTTCCAGGTCTCCCATGTGGGTACAGGGTCCCAGGGCCCATCCTTGACTGCTTTACCCTGCTATTAGAAGGGAACTGGATGGGAAGTGCGGCTGCTGGGACATGAACTGGTGCCCATATGAGATCCCGGCATATGCAAGACAAGGACTTTCGCCGCTAGGCTACCACACTGGGCCTTATTTATTTATTTATTTATTTATTTATTTATTTATTTATTTATTATGTCACCTGCTGTCTTATTAACAGGAAAGCATTTGGGCTCTGTTGACCGATAAAAAATAGAAGTGTATGATATGACTTTTGTGGAGAAGAGCAATTCATGTTCAGTTTCCTCTTTCAGGTATTCTCCCATTCTGTTGTCTCAGATGGTAGCTGTGTATGGATATGCATGGGATAGTGGCCAGGAAATGGTTAAATCAAGACACCAGACCAGGAGCTAAGACTTCTCTCTATGTACTTCTACTGTGTAAATATGCTGGACCTGGGAATCAAAAATCTGTTCAGGATTACAGAAAGTTCCTGGTGAGTCTGGAAGAGTCAGAATGTCTTTTTTTTTTTTTTTTAAATTTCAGAGAATAAAGAAAATGCTTTTCTCTTACATTGTGGGGTATAACATACAGTTAAGAACTTAGGTGTCAGAGATACACATATGATTTGATTTGCTTGGCCTCTGAGCATATGCAATCTTAAAGGCATTCTTAATTTCGCTTACGAATAAATGGAGATACTGTTTCCATATGCCTGCTTCTCACAGAGATATTGAGAGGACTAAGTGAGATAGTATGTGAGATGCTCATCCCTGTAATGTAATAAATGCTCAAAGAGGTGGCTGTTCCCCATGGACCCAAGAGAATTTTTTGTTGTTGTTGACAACATGGGGATATGCCAGGATGGCTATTTCAGGCTTTCAAGAAGTACATGTGGGGCCAATTTGAAGAGCAATGGGAAATGCTGGAAATGACATAGAAGTAAATGAGTGAGCTATGGGAAGCTGGCAGAGAGGAGGTGTCATGAGGATTCTTTCAGCAAGAAGACAACACCACCCCTACCCTAGCGCAGACGTGGCCTTAGGCCATTTCCAAACAGAAGAGGATGTGGAATGGGCAGCTTCAAGGCATGTTGTGGATGTGTTGGGGGCAAGCCTATAGGTGTAAAGAAACAGGTGTAAGGAAAAATCAAACAAGACAGAAGAAGGAAAGAATGTAACACACACAAACACATGTAATCTCACATTTCTGTGGCCATTACAGTTTATAAAGTATATTCATATTTACCGTCATTCTGCAGAACTGGACAAGCCATGAGTAGTTAGAAGGGTGAATGGACACCTGGCAAGCCAAAGAGAAAGCCATGGCTAGTAGGAACAGGTAGGGTCCACAGAACAAAAATCAAGAATGGAAGGGAGGGGTCTGCTTTGAAATATCAGTGCCCTTGAGGTTAATTATGTTATTATGATGCGCTTTCGTTTCCTCATTTACTAACTGGAAGTAATCATGGTGACTGATTCTTTCCAGTTAATAACTGGAACATACCTGAGCACATTGTCATTGATATTGATTGATATAATGAATATGAAATGTTTAATGCTGAGTAAGTGTTGATGTAACTTAGTTTGTCAAAGGTGAGGGATGTCTGGAAACAGCACCAGGAACTTTCTGAGAAGAAAAGGCAGGCAAGAGAGGTGAACAAAGAGGAATGATCTTATTTGATAATTTTTGGCCTTATTTTGAAATGAGAAAAACTAGAAATCAGACTTTTTTTTTTTTTTTTTTTTTTTTTGCTAATGTTCTTTTTCTTATGTCAGGGTTACTCTGCAATTAAGTGCTTACACAAGAGAACTCTGTTCTCTTAAAGACTGAATGCAAAACAGACATCCATCTGGCCTCTACTCTGTGTCAGTGAATTCCAAATACAAGACTGTCCTTGGTGTGAGAACTAAAGACTAAATGGCAATGCCCTGTTCTTCTCATTTAGACAGAAGGAGATGTTTCTGCATGTTTCAAAAGGAGGTGCCCTTGCTTGCTGGAATTGCTGCTGAGTGGTCAGAGTGTTGCCAGGTTTAAGTGATATCTCTATGACATTCACCAGGGAACAGGTGTTGGTTAATAATTCTAACCTTTATCAGATTTCTGGTAAGATCTGTGTGTTCCTCAGTTAGAAGACAGAACTCACAGAGTTCTCAGCAACTTCTGGTTGCAATCACCTTCAAGATATCAAGAGCTATACCCTTCTCCATTCCGACCCCCTGGGATTTTTTCATCTGTGATTGGATCTCATCAACTGCTACCTTCTTTATTCATTGACTTGTGATCCTACCATCCATCTATCCATCCATTTTATCACTGATTAAACTCTGACTTTACTTCACATTACTAATCTTTAGAATAACTCTCACTCTTGGCTCTCGTTGCAAATGTAAGTGGACTTCCCAACTTTCCTGACACTTGGATATCTCCTGTGTAACGCCTTTTAACTTAGTAGATGTATGGATCCCATTAACTTGATCTTGTTTCACTCATGGGTATTTAGACTTGTGATCTAACACTGATAACCTTAATTTTCAGTAAGCTTCTTCAGTCTTGGATAAATTATTAAATTTTGGAAATACAATTTTTTTAAAAAAAAGATTTATCTATTTGTACTGGAAAGGCAGATTAGATTTACAGAGAAAAGGAGAGATAGAAAGATCTTCCATCTGCTGGTTCACTCCCTAAATGGCCGCTGATGCGAAGTCAGCAGCCAGAAGCTTCTGGATTTCCCATGTGGGTGCAGGGTCCCAAGGCTTTGGGCTGTCCTCTACTGCTTTCCCAAACCATAAGCAGGGAGCTGGATGGAAAATGGAGAAGCCAGGACATGAAACAGTGCTCATATAGTATCCCAGCACTTACAAGGTGAGGATTTAGCTATTGAGCCATCATGCCGAGCCTTGGAAGTATGATTTTTTAAAAGTTTATTTATTTATTTTATAATACAGTTCCATAGACTCTGGAATTTCTCTTCCCCCTTCCTGAAAATACACCCTTCTACTAATTTCCTCTATATTATTACAATGCTATATCCTTCATTATCAGTCTTAAGTTCATCATTCTGCTACTTAAGTGTATCCTGACATTGTATGTATAAACAGTGGCAGAGAGCCCAGCACCCTATTATCAAGATATATTTAACAGTTTCATTCAGAGTCAATCTTTGATTTGGAAGTAGAAATGCATACTGCATTGTATCTTCACAACTGGATATGATAGTCTCTATTACACAGTTACTGTACATCCCCTTAAGTGAAAAGCCATAAAACAAAAACAACAGGAAGAAAAATAGAAAATTTACAGCAACATGAGGTTAAATAACATGCTATTGAATAACCAATGTGTCAATGAAGAAATTAAAAAAAATCAAAACCTTCTTGAAGAAAATGATGCTACTGTATGACCAATGAGTCAGTTAAGAAATTAAGAAAAAATTTTTGAATGAATGAAAATAAAAAAAAAATCAGCTGAGAAGTAGCCAAAACAGTATTGAAACGGATATTGATCTTGTGCTTTACATGAAGCTGGCAGTATATCATTAGAGAACATATGACATTTGTCCTTTCAGGATTTACTTATTTCACTGAGCATAATGGTCTCTAGTTGGGACCATTTGATTGCAAATGACAGAATTTCATTTAAAAAATTTTAGAAATTTTCATAAAATTTTTAAACAAAGGGGACAAACATCTTGGTTATCCAGTCTAAGAATGGAGTCTGACAGCTGGGGCTTGACTGGTCTGGTTTTTGCTTTCAGTTGATATATAAGGAAAGAATATATGCTAAAAACACCTTCCTTATTGCACAGTTCTGGGCTTATTCCCACAGCCAGCAGAACATAACAGCTTCATCAAAGGGGTGGGTTTCCTATGTGAGGAAAATGATGATCAACCCAGGTACTGAAAAACCAGCCATTTAAAAAAAATAGATTTGTTTGTTTGAAAGAGTTGAGAGAGAGAGAGAGGAGGAGGAGGAAGGAAACAGAGAGAGAGAGGGTTTATTCCTAAGGTGTGAGAGAGAGAGAGAGAGAGAGAGAGAGGGCAAACAGTTGGATCTTCCTTCCATTGCCTTTCCCAGGCCATTGGCATGGATCTGGATTGGAAGTGAAGTAGCTGGGACATGACCTTTGCCCATATAGGATGCTGGCATTTCAGGTGGCAGCTTTATCCACCATACCACAATGCTGTCCCTAACACCATTCATTCTTATTAATTAACTGTTCTTATTATGTGTAGGATAAGTACTAAAGACTTTTCAAATCTGCAAATCTCAAGCCAGCAGATACTGATATGAGGAGCCAGAAAAAAAGGGACATATATTTTTTCCCTTTCATATTGTAAGGTGCAATATTACCATCCAGGAACCTGTTAGTAAATAAGTAAAAATAAAATTGTAAGCTATGGATCGTTACATCATCTTCTGGTGCCCTACCTTTAAAATAGGCCAACCACGGATGTCTAATTTTAGGATGTCTTCATTTTGACATAAGCGTTGCGCTAGGCCTGACCCTGCCTGCGCAACCGTCAAACTTTTGAGAAGAGTAAAATTTCTTATAACTGAAGTCATCCAGTTTCTACAGGGCTTGCTCCCAGCCCGCCAGTGTGGCCCTCCCACCTGTTCCCTGGCTTTGCTGCTCCATTTGTGGTTCTCATAAAGATGGTAAGCAATTAGGCTGTTCAGTTGTGGCACATGGTAGTGTAAAATTATGGAATTTAGGATTTTAATGAGTTCAGGTGGCTTACAAAAGAATTCCCTCCCACTTCTCCCGTGCCCCTTGTCCATAAAATTATATGACTTTAGAATTGGGGCTTTATGCAATCTGAACTAAGCGATTTTATTTAAAGAAAAAAAAAATGACCAGGGAAGAAACCCAGTGCAATTATATGCAGATTCGTTCATAAATCAGGTACTGCAGCAGCTGCACGGCACATGTTGGCGATCCCAAGTTTGTAGCTGGGACTTGAAAGATAAACATGAACCTGCTTCCACAGAGGAAAATGTGTTCACAGCAAGGAGCTGACCCTGTTCTTTAAACAAGGCTCATGGTGTGGCAGCCTGCTGTGCCCTGCTGCATGTGGCTGCTTGGTGGAGGGGGTCACATAAAGAAGAGACCAAAGAATGAGAAATCATTTACCCAGGGCACAGAGGAGTCAGCTGCAGACCCCAAACAGTGGTAGAACTTGACTTCCACCCAACATTCAGGAACCTAATTAGCGAAGGTCATTGGTGCAGACAGGTTTTTTCTTATGTGTTCTCAAAAGTGAAATATCTTTTGCCCTGGAGCTGAATAAAGTAGAAAAAAATTGCAATTTGGAGTGATAGAGTGGTCCAGAGACTTATATCCTTCTAAATATATGTATGTGTCCCCAGGACCCCTGCTAAGCCCTGTGCTTGCATTAAGCGTGGAGAAGGGAAGGACAGAGGAGCTCCATCTGTTTTAGGAGTCGCTGCAAGGCTGATGGCTTTGCTCTGGCATAGTACCAATAGTAACTAATTGTAAGGTCCAGCTGTTTCTGTGGTCCAGATATTCCCTGGGGAATGGAATATAGGGCAATATATTTCTTAGCTGGCTTTTTGTGGAAATGGGTACTCTTGGTTGACCTGCCTCTGCTTCAAACAGATGGTGAGACACTGTAGGTAGTGCTCTGTGGCAATATGGTAGAGGTTGGTCACCTCTAGGGATCTGTTAATCAACCAAGTCTCAGGATGAAATACAATGCCCACAGTGAACTTGGCTCACCTTTTGTCTTCTTTTACTTAATTGAAGGAAAGAGTTTTTGTGAGAGAATCTGATTGTCTTCCTTTTCCTCTCTTTTTCTCTATAGAGTTTATTTGTCTCAGTGCCCCACTAACAAGAGTTAATAGAACTAGCCAATCCCAGGTTAAATACTTGAGATGGTTTTGTGTTTATCAAGAATGGTACTCCAAATACATCTCAGCATCAGGCACTGGCCAAGCACAAAGGTCACTCAGCACAAGGTAATTTCTTTAACCTAAAAAATTGGTAATGATCGCAAGGTGTGACTTTTCATGGTTTCAGGCGCCTGCTATTGGGTTTGTTATCTGAGAGTCTTAAAAGAACTTATAGCCCCAACACACACACATACACGCACACACATTTTCTTTCTCATACATATGCGTGTACACACATACTCATGAGTGATGCATCATGATTAATAAATGAATGGAGCTATTTGTTATTTATTATTTAAGCCTTCAATACTGGCTGGCCTGAGTGATACATGAAATATAGGCAAGTAATTTATTTATTAGGGAAAATAATGATTTTTTTCCCCACAGCATAACCCCCTCTGACCCAAAACAGTAAGAGCTTTATCAAATACAAATTCAATGGCTTGTAATTTTAGAGTCTTCCAGAGCATTGTAACTGACAACCTTTTTAACATAAGTACATTGAGCAAATAATTTATAGATGTATTCTGGGAATATTTTAGGGTGTTTTATGACTGCTTCTGAAAGCTATGGCATGTTATCGATTTTGGTATATTAATATAACCTAAAAGGGAGGGCACATACTCAGCTCCTAATCCACATCAGCTTTGATGGCAAATAATATATCTTACTGAAGAGAGCCTTGAACCAAAGCGGCAGAGGTTAACAATTACACATCATAGCCAAAAGTTTAAGATAATGAATTTCACTCATTATGGAGCTCCCACTTTGGGAACTGAAACATGATTTCCCTACTTGGTGTTCCATCCAGATTTCTCAACCACCAGTTGTCAGCATGAGCTTCTGTTTCCTTCTGCCCATTCATCTGCCAGTCCCTTGAGATTCATGCAGCTTAAAATTTCTACTGAAAACACCACTATTGCCCCCTGTCTTAAACTGTATTTTAAGGTAGACATTTAGGGCTTGTTTAAGTGAACTTACTATGTTCCTTCTTCTTGCCTTTATTTCTTCATAGGTGGTTTCTAAGTGATTCATACTTGAGTTGCCAACCTCCTTGTCATAGTTGATACTTTAAAATCACCAGTGTCTTTGTTGTGCTCAGACTGAGAGCTTTCATACGCGGACATTAGTCTCTTACCCCAGCATTCAGGATCCTCTCTAAACTGGCCTTCCTCTCTGCGCCAACTCCCCAGTATACAACTGCCGTCTTCTGCAACTTCTATACCACCCAACAGCTCTTTTCTGTGATTTGGTGCTTTATCATAAATGGTCTTGAATTAGACCTAGTTTGTCTCACATATAGTTGTTATCATAGGCTGGCTACAAAAAAAAAGTGAGGAAAGGAATAATAAATGTTAGGTTTCCCTGGTATTTCCACATCACTTAGGAGGCTGCCGAACCCATACTGGCACCTCAGTTCTCTTGCACACTGAATTCAATGTAAACCAAATTTAATGCACACTGAAATGTAAAGAATACAGACAGCAAATTTCAAAGTAAGGCTTAGTTTGAAAAATATGATTCTTACTAATTAAAAAATTTCAGTGGTCAGAAATTTTCAAAAGTTTTATTGGGTGAAATGATTGGGGATGAAATTTGTTTGCATCTATTATTTAAGAAAATAAATATTATAAATGCCACTGTTAAGCCTGAAAATTTAGAAACAAAAAGAAAAAAAATTCTGCAGTTTTTTTCACTCACCGCAAGTACTGTTAATATCTTGGTGTATATGTTCCAGACTACTTTCTGTGTATGTGTATAGATTTATATTCACATTCTCATGCTTTTATTTTATTTTTATTTTTTAAATTTTAATTTTTTTTCAAATAATCTTACTTAGTTGATTAGGGTACAAAGGGTCAAGGGCTACAGGAAAGTGGGTAATACCGTTGTTTCCACACTAAATATAATTTTTTTTCTGTATCAGGGATCAGGGGAGAAACAAAGGGAAAAGCCCCACCCAGCCTCCCACCCATTCCAGGTTCCCGATGTGAGGCGCGCTCTGAGGGTCCTGCTCAAGCAGTTTTGATAGTTTGTTTGGGGTTTTTGATGAGTGAATCCATAGATAGAAGTTTTTTTGTTTTTTTTTTTTTGCTCAGAATGTATATACATACACACCATATATATATATATATATATTTAGATTTTTTTTTAATTGGAAAGTCAGACATACAGAGAGGAGGAGAGACAGAGGAAGATCTTCCATGTGCTGATTCACTCCCCAAGCAGCTGCAACAGCTAGGGATGAACCGATTCAAAGCCAGGAGCCAGGAGCCAGGAACCCTTTCTGGGACTCCCACACAGATGCAGGGTCCCAAGACTCTGGGCCATCCTCAACTGCTCTCCCAGGCCACAGACAGGGAGCTGGACGGGAAACAGGACCACCAGGATTAGAACTGGTGCCTATATGGGATGCTGGTGTGAGCAAGGCGAGTACTTTAACTGCTAGGCTACCGTGCCGAGCCCAATCATACATATATATATATATATATATATATATACAATCACACACATATATGTATGATATATATTAAAAATATTTTTATGATATTAAATATATATTATATATTAAATATATATTTATTTCAAAATATATATATTTTAAGATTTATTTATTTTTATTACAAAGTCAGATAAATGGAGAGGAGGAGAGACAGAGAGGAAGAGCTTCCATCTGATGATTCACTCCCCAAGTGAGCTCAAGGATCTGTGCTGTGCCGATCTGGAGCCAGGACTCAAGAACTTCCTCCAGGTCTCCCACACGGATGCAGGATCCCAAAGCTTTGGGCTGTCCTCAACTGCCTTTCTCAGGCCACAAACAGGGAAGTGGAGCTGCCGGGATTACAACCGGCGCCCATATGGGCCCATATGGGATCCCAGCGTGTTCAAGGCGAGGACCTTAACTGCCACTAGGCCGCACCATCAGGCCCATACATATATATTCTTAAAGATTTATTTATTTTTATTGGAAAGGCAGATATACAGAAAGAAAGAGATATATAGAGAAATATTTTCTCTCTTCTGGTTCAACCCCTGCCCCGCCCTTTTCCCTGCCTCCTCCCCCCCCAAGGCTGGTTGTAATGGCTGGAGCTGACCCGATCTGAAGCTAGGAGCCAGGAATTTTTTCTGTGTTTCCCATGCAAGTGCAAGGTCCCAAGGTTTTGGGCCATTCTCAACTGATTTCCATGTAGGGAGCTGGGTGGGAAGTGGAGCAGCCAGGACAAAAACCAGCACTCATATAGGATCCCGGCAGATGCAAGGCAAGGACTTTAGCCACTAGGTGCTGGGCCCCCTTAAATGGTGCTTTTTTTTTTTTGGTTCGAATGGAACAAACTGGGATAATAGGGAAACAACAATTTTAAATAACACCCCTAGTAGTATATATAAGCAGATGTCATCTTTCTGAAAGGTAGCTTGGCCTAAAAGTACACATGGGCTTGAAATACGATGACATGAACTCAGTGAGACAGCCTTGCTTTGGGGCAATGGCAATAGCAGATGGGTAAGATTGCAGATTCATCAGAGTTCAAAGAATAATGACATTTATCAAAAGTATACTGAAATGCCCTGAGTGCTTTTTTTCATTTTTTTAATAAACTTTCTGAAGTTATTCATAGCTCTGGAATTTGGGCTCTAAAATGAAAAGTTGAAATATCTAATTGTGACTCTCAACTTCCGTTGTCCATGTAGGTCAGCGTTTTTCAAACTATGACAAGAGTGACATTTTGGTAGAGCGCTTCTGTTGCTGAGGGGAATGTCCAGTTTGTGGTAGGATGGGTTGAAGCATCTCTGGCCAGGAGCCATTGTCTCCAGCTGTGGCAACCTGACAGAAGTACAGACACTGCTGACTGTTCTCTGTGTAAACGAGCTGGGCATGTACATGATTTGTCTGCTTTTCTGGAGCCTCATGTATCTTCTGTGATGTGAATGGATTGCATATAGAGGGCAGAGCAAGTGTAGAGAGAACAGGATGTTGAAAGGGAAGCTTATGTTGAAAGAGGGGAACTATTCTATCTAGAGTATCAGTGAGGCTGGCCTAGGACCTCTTCGTATCAGCGAGTCTGCGATCTGGACAATCGTTTTTGTGATGCAAGTGAGACCCTTTCAGCCCACCCACCTACCAATGTCTTTGAGAAGAGTAGTGTTTGATCTGAGACAGGAAATGAATGGGAAGATTAGTATCATAGGGTAGAGGGATCAGTTAGGCCAAAGTTTCTCTGAAGGAGCAGCTAAGAGAAGCTAACTTCAGAAGCGGCATAGTCAAAGAGAAAGCTCGGCTTTTGGAGGGAAACAGTGATTTGCTTTCTAGCTTGGCCTTATAGTTCTTTGTGATTATGATTAATTGCTTAATCATCTGTAACATAAGGGTGTGCTAAGAGCTAAAATGTGGATAAGTGAAGTTGAATTTGGCACACATGGGAAATTTTTAGTATCTGTTGTATGTTTGGCAACTGCCCATAGAAGGACAAGTAAAGCCATTTTAAAGGCTTTATTATTTAATGTGTGCAGCACTTCTAGACAAACACTGGAACGTTTGCTATCATCTTTTAGGTAGGATGAAACCAGATTGATAGTAATCTTGATATCCAGACCTAGAAGTTTAAGCGGAGAGGGAAGAAGAGACTCAGTGCCTTTTGTAAAGGAAAGTGAGATGAAGAAAGTGTAAATCTAGACAGAAGCACCTGGCAATGGCTTGCAGGATGGATTCAGCTGAGAAAAGACTGGAATTCTGTAGATCATTTAGGAGGTGGGTGCAACCAATATGTCACGAGAGGACGAAGACTGGGTCGTACTCCCAGTCCCTGTTCTTGCAGAGTTTTAGCATAAGTAGTAGGTGGTATAAGCATTCCGAAACGAATGTCTGGATAACAATAAAGTATACACCACCAAAACTGAAGTACTATAATAGCATAACAGAAAGAACCCAGATTCCTCCACTGTTTTCTTAGCCTGTTGCTTGATGTCCCACGGGTCCACTCAGGTTTCTTTTGGATTCTGAGCACAGTGGTCCATTCCGTGGGTAAGTGGCTATATTTCATGTTGGACCAGCACCCCTTTCCACATCTGGGCGTAACAAATGTTGTCCTTTTTGCTTCTCTCTCTTCCTAACCTCTTAGGTGCATGGACGATCTAAGGTAGACCTGTCACAATCCCCTGTCCTTTAGCATACCATGATTGGTCCACGGGTAGTCCTGGGCCACGGCTGAAATTCCTCCCTGAGGTTTCGTATTGGGAAATTGGAAAGAGATACCTTAATTTTTGCCTCTGATCAAAAAGTGTTAAAATTGTGATGCTGGAGCTGCTTGTGATGTCTGGGAGGAGGAAGCAGAGATCAGTGACAGCAGGCTTGGGTGTGAGGAGGAGCCGACACAAGAGAGGAAGAGTGAACAGAGACCCACAGGGCTCCCCATCTCAGTTTTCTGGAACTGCCATGGTCTGAAGTTTTCACCTCAGCTTTGTAAGCCACTCCAGTGTTCTTCTGACAAGTTGCTTTATTTCTGACTTAGACTGTTCAATAACTGGAAACTGATAAAGAAGCTCATAACATGGACTTCTTAGGGTCTGATGATATCCAGAACCCTAGAAGGAGTATTTCGTACCTGTTAGTGTTGATTGAGTTACATCATGAATTGTTTTTGAGTGTCTGCTGTGTGCCAGTCACCGTGCTGGTGCTGAGACCCTAACAACTACACTGACAAGATTTCTGCTCTCTGCAGATTTCTGCTTGGCAGCGTGGGCAGCCAAATATGGGACAGAGGAAGCACAGAGTGTGGGGGAATAGTGTCAGGGTCACATCATGTAATTTTGGGGAGCATTAAGCTTTACATCCTGGAGTAAAAGATGAATAAGCTGAGATCTGAAGAGGAGGAGAAAAGGATAAGGCAGAGCATGCTGAGCAAAGGACGGAGTCCAGAGTAGGGCAGAGGAAAGGAGATAAAGAGAGGGAAAAGGAGAGAGAGAAAGGGGATGAAAGAGTAAGATCAAAATAGGTATATAGAGAGATAGACATACATAGGTAGAGGTATATATATATATATATATATATAGAGAGAGAGAGAGAGAGAGAGGGAGTAGTGGTGGAGATGTACATGTATTCATAGATAGAGAGGAAGGTTATACAAACATGTATGTCT